>NC_082661.1:105689663-108272163 GCF_025265405.1 Mesoplodon densirostris
TATTAATTCAAGTGTCCTCTTGCTGAGAGAGCCAGGACTCTTGAGTAATCTTCATGACTTCAGAATAAACCATCCAGGACATCACAACATTTTACTCTGAGGGGGTATGGGATTTTTCTTTATTCTTCCCCTTTAAATGTCAAACCAAAATCAGAGGCAATACTCAGCCCTCAGACCTCCTATATGGCTTATAGTTAAAAATATGGATTCATCCCTTCTTTGAGAAGCTGGAATGATATCTTGATCGGGAAACAAACTAGCATTTCTTCTGACTTTCTAGGTCAGAAATGTTTATGGACTTTATATGACCTACTCCTTATAGTGTGAGAACCCTCAACTATTCTCTACCTTACTCAATTATTAGCAAACATATACAGTTGATCAGAATGTTAAATTAAAACATGGACTAGGATCAGTGATCGCTGTCCAACTTTATTTCTTATAAACCACACAGCCTTCTAATATTAAAAATAACCTGTGCACATTAAGGGCAATGAATAAAACACCCTTGCTGTAATCTCGCTTATTAATCTTTCATCCTTTATCTTCCTCCCCTATCAAACTGGAGTTACTAATTTTAATTCTCTCTCTCTCCACCTTCCAGAATGTACTGAGTGCACAAGATGTGGCAGGCTGGTGTTCCTGATTTTTATTCCTCCCTCCTGTTCCCCACCTGACTTTTAGGTATAAGCGCAGTGAATGTCAAAGTATTTGCTAAGAGGACAGAAGAAGGGTCAGTAAGCCTGGGTCGCCCCAGCGTTCCTCGCCTTGCCGGGCCCCTCAGGGTATCGGACTCCGGATGCAGACGCCTGAGAGACCACCACCCACTCTCAAACCTTCTCCGGGTGTGACCGCCCTGAGACTGCACTGTCCTGGCCTGCCTCTTTCAGCGTCTTAGTAAGCTTTCTTCCTCTTGCTGCTTCCCTTGAAGCAGTCCCGGCTCATGCAACCCCCCTCCGCCCTGCAGCTGCCTTCGTGCTCCGTCAGTGCACACGTCACAGGTGCCGGGCTGCATCCGGGACTTGTTTGTCCATTTCCCTTACTAGGCCATGAACTCCCTGAGGGCAGGAACTGTGTCCTGGTCATGGCTACAGGCTCAAGATTAGATGGTCAGTTAATGCAACCCACTTACTGAGCAAGTGAATGCAGAAGTTATGGGAGGTTCACCCCTCCCTCACTGATCAAATCTACTCCTGTGACCGTCACTTCTAGGCAGTTAACTCCCAGCTCTCCCTTTCCAGCAATGAACATTCTCCTAAATCCAAAGAATTTCAGTGAGAAGAACTCTCTGAGGACACTTAGCACACCCTGAATCAGATCCATGAATTCTTTTTCTTCCAAGATCCTCCTGAAGCCACCCATCCCACCCGTGACCTGGTCCAACTGTGGCGACTTTCTTAACGTGAAGCTGGCAACATGCCTTTCCAGTGTTTTCTCTGTCCCACATGCCCACGACAGGTCTTTTTTTCTCCAGCACCTAATATCATGTGGCAGTAGCAGACCCTCTTGAATCCTACTGAAGAGGTGTGACACTGCAGCAGGAAAAGGGCCCCATCACAGAGTCATTTGTCTTTTAATGTGATTGCTTCGACCCTAAGTGCCTTGTTGTGAATATTTAAAGGACTTGGCGAGATCAGAGACGGACCTGAAAGGCCTGACCCTGTCCTGCTGCCATGTCTCCAGCCGTGCCCTCACCTCTGCTACGGATGCTTTCCTTCCCCCAACTCAGCCTGCCACGCTTCTACCTCTTCTTTGAGGTCCTTCTCAAGTACCACCCTCTACATAAATTTCCTCCCTGATTCTTGCAAAAGGGTGACACCCCTCACTGCAGCCACCTAACAGACCACGTCCTGCCAGGTACTATCAGAACATTCCTATTATGCTAAAAGCCCCACAGCCACGCTCCTGTACCACATTGGGCTCCACGTCCCCGCAGGAAGCAGCAGAGGATCTCCCACACAATAAATTGGCAGCAAAGTGTGTGGAACACAGCAGTCAGGCCCCGAATAGCTACAATTTACTGTTAAAACAAAAACAAGACACTTGGCCGACTGATTTAGAAAGTCCCCTTGACAGCTTGCTTGCGGGATGACGGGTACTGGGCTGACCCTGCTACTTGAGGAGTTACTTATCCAGCAGAGCAGAGCATTCTCTGTGCTCCTGACCCCACACAGTCCAAACAAGATTACCTTTAAAAAACAAAAGGAGACAAGAAACCCTCACCTGTATATTCAATCGTAGTTTAGCTTAGAAGTTAAATTGCCCTGGTGCTTCTTCATGACTTATGAGGGTGAAAGCATTCTGATACTGCATGAAGACAGCAATTTCACAATACTATTTCACTCACTATAAAAACACTAACATTTGTGCTATTGGGATGAGTGCTGTATCATCAAGTGGTGGCAAAATTCTTACCAGATTATCCAGCATCCGCATGAGTGCTTCAAACTCCTGCTCACCAATCTGCCATCTGGGAGGCGATCCGCTGCCTTCCCCTGCCGGGGACCCGGGGGAACGGGATTTGGCCTTGTACTTCCCAGGATCCAGGAGGACTAAATTGTCTGGCCCTCCCGCACTGGCCAGAGTTCGAACCTTTAACAAAACAAGCAAACACTACAGTTGGAGTTCCCTACTGACCAAGGGGGTCAGATGCCTATGAGAGATCACTTCAACAGAAATGTAGGTTTCAAAAGAAACCAAATCATTATAAGAATAAAAGATGTGAGACGGACACTGATAGACAAACCACAAGGTTATTTTCAGAAGGTTTTCTTTAGCATGAAAAAATATTGGGCACTCATACTAGGACAAATGGGAAGACAAAGCCCTCCCAAGGCCATATGAAGGGGACTGGGGGTTGCATCACCACACAGACACAAGCCAGAGTGACAGTGAGGAACTCACACAGGGGCCGAGCAGACTCAGCACAAGCAGAGCCCACTGCCGTGAGACTGTGGGCACGTCTCTACTCCCTGCACCCATTTTTTCAAAAAGAGTGCGTGGAGTTCAAATGAAATGACATGTAGCAACATAAATAAAGCACCTGATAGCAGGGCTGGCATATGGTAGTACTCCATCAATGGTAGTGACTTACGTGTTTGAAAAATAAAAAGTTAGAAATGAAAAGCTCAATAATCATTTGCCGACTTATATCAGTGAAACGGCATTTTCCCTGGTCATCTTCCAAATCCATGAGGTCATCTTTAGCAAAGAAATCACTCACAGACTCACTGCTGCAAAACAAGTATCAAAAATCTATGGGAACCCCACAAACACCTAAGTATACTACAGACCAAACGGAACGGCCACCACCTACCTGGATCTCACATGCAACCACAAGGTTATGGATGTAATAGAAGGCCTCCTCAACACTCTCTCCAATGGATACAAGCCCGTGATTCCGGAGAATAAGAACCTAAAGGGAGGAAACAGGAAAGCTCTATGGACCTAGGCAAGAAGACAGATACATTTTTCTTCTTTCCTCTGTAATTTAAATACCAGATTAGATGCCTACTGACCTTGCTTTTAGGCCCCAAATTTTTCTGAATTAAAACTTTTTCTTCCTCATCAACCAGAATCCCATGATAATCATGATAAGCCACTTCTCCAAGGGAAAGTGCCTCTGGGGAGATTGGCAAGAGGCCACATTTCATCGCAGAGACCTAGAGAACAAGCAGCACCATCAACAAAGACAAATCAGGAGCTACACACTGATGACATGGCAAATGCTTTCCTCAGAAACATAAAGGGGGGAACATATTTTACTTTGTTCTTCTTTCAGAAATAAATGAACCCATGAATTTATGATAAACCTTACTTCTGGGGCTCACCACCAATCTATTTTTAAAAATCAAAGCTACCACTGTCAATGAAGGCCTCAAAAGAAATTCCACATCTTTCTGGATTTCTCCCACACTGATTGTAAACACCAAGTGAGCTCAGATTTAATAAGATGAGTCCTGGATCTACTGCGAGGAGAGATAATGGCTTCCTCTGAATGAATCACAACATGCAAAGAGGGGTTTCTCAAGAGCTTTAAGGTTTTGTGTACTTTTCATCTTAGGTTGTAGGTGAGATAGGAAGACCTGAAAGTCAGATAAAAGGAGATTTATAAAGGTTTAGGATAATTATACTGTATAAATTCTCTACATTTATTTAAGTGAAAAATCTAAGTGTCCATATAGTCCTTTAATTTCCTTAACTTTCCCAAATTGACTTTAGAATATGCTCATTTTAAAGGTCTTCTACCTAGACTAACAGGCCCCAAAGATTTAGATAATACATATGTAAGTGTAACAATTTCTAACAGAAAAGTTAATCTAAAAAGACAATACCACAAAAAAGGCAGTACCATATTTAATTCCTTTCACAATATCAGCCTTTCTATAAGAAGATATTTCCTTACAAAGTAAAGTTACTTTGATAATTTTTAAAACAAATTACATGCTATTTGTAATAACCATAGTCTCAAAGGTACCTCTAATGGTTCTTTAAAATGCATGGATTTTTCGTGGTTGGAAGAGCATGCATTCTTTTAAGAAAAAATTACATCATTTGGAGAATGATATAACTAATAAAACTGATGCTAACATCAAGGACCATATCTTCAAAGTAAAACAAACCAACCAGATCCAACATTCATCCAAACAACCCAAGATCTATGACATTAAAACATCAAGATAGAGTGAAATTCAGTATTACTTAATCAATGAGGTCATCTATCAAACAAATAAGCCCAGGAAGTCATTAAAGTATAAAACTGGTGATAAAAAAGACAATTCTAGACAGTTCTTGAGTGTTTCGCTTTCACATGACTGTACCAACAACCAGAAAGTACATTTTCATACATACTGAGGGGTCCCAGGCTTGGTCAGGTGGCCTGTTTGCACCAGCAGGGTTCAGGCTTGGTGATCAGGATGGGGCAGGCTCCTGGCAAGCTCAGGGCTCAACGGCCAAGTCTCCTAAGAGTCTGCACCGTCTGTGCCCTTTTCCCCCTTCTTTTTTTATTTTTTGGCTGCGCCGCACAGCTTGAGGGGATCTTAGTTCCCCAACCAGGGACTGAACCCCGGGCCAGGGCAGTGAAAGCACCAAGCCCTAACTACTGGACCACCAGGGAACTCCCTTCTCCGGTATTACTCTCCCCAGTCACGATCCAGCCTGGGTTTCGCTAACTCCAGGCGGATCATCTGTGGAGGCTGGCCGGTGTGTCTCTTGGCCTCAACCTCTCCATCACAGGCCTGGCGCCTTCCCCTCAGTCCGTCAAGCAGGTTCAAGTCTCCTGCATCCCACAAACCCTTGCCTGAGCCCAGCGTCCCCCACCTACCACCTCACCTCATCCTTCCTCCTCTTCCCACTTCTCTTCTCAACCAAGGAGTCTCAATTCACTGCTGTCATTCTGCACTTCCCAGTCTCCCATACGCTGAAATCTCACTCCCCTCTTCAACACTGATTTTCTAATCGTTGAGTCTTAAAACATTTTCAGACTTATTACATGTTTTTCAAAATCAGATAGTAAATGGACCCCTTAAAATATATTCTTTTAAGGAAGTCAAATGTAGTGAGGAAAAAAGGTTTTTCTAATCCAACAAAATGAGGTTTGTTGACTTGGTGCAACAAGAGAGGGCAATTTGGAGGAAATGTGAAGTGCCGCTCACTGAACGGCTTTAAACTCCAAGTCTCTACCAGGGCAGCGCACTCACCGCAGCCCCTGCTGGTGTGTGAACATGCACAACGCACTTCGCGTCCGGGCGTGCAGCGTAAATGGCAGAATGTAACGTGAAGCCAGCCTGATTTACCCCTAGATTAGTACTTCCACGGTCCACTGCCTCTCCTTGTAGATTGACCTTAACCTGAAATAAGAAAGCAAAATCTCAAATATCAAGAGGATTTCATGTTATCCTAACTAGAAATTACTTAAACCAAAGTTTAAAGTGTTTATAACTAATTTTAAAAGTTTTTCCCTGAGTTAATCACACAAAACATAGTTTTTCCTCTTTCTTGGGTTTTACATGTCTAACGAGATTAGACGGTATTTAATTACCTACTATGACCTACATATACTTGATGCCCAAGAAGAGAAGGACATTCTTACCAAACTGGACGCAGTCACTTCACTGTAGAGAAGTCCAAAAGGTACAATGAGGAAGTGTTCCTGCTCGGAGCTCACTCTGGTCTGTGGGGAGAATTACTGAGTTAGCTCAAAAATCCTACTGAAATTATTTGCATCTCTTTCAGTCCACAGACTCACGGGTTCTTTCTGAGCATTAACTGAGCTACATAGGGACGCACTTAAGTACAGTGCCTCTCACAAAGCTAAGGGGTACTGAAAGCTTTCTGTTATTATGTTGTAGTAACTTACTGGGTACATGAAGTGCATCTTGGTCACATTCATGATAATTAACTTTATAAAGAAAAAACCTTCTGGTGGCTACCGAGCCAGTATCATGTGCAAAAAGGTGACACTCCTCAAGGGTGTAATAATGAAAACCAAACCTTACTTTTTAAAAGTCAAAATGGTGTTTTTTTTTAAGTACTCAAAACCTAGAGGATAGTGAACAATCATAAAAATCACAAATAAGAGAGCGTTCTTTCCTTTCAGCCTGACCAAAAGTCTCTACACATCACATCCTCACTCCCCTGGTATCTTTCGTCCTTCCACAATATAGTTTTCTTTCAACAATACAGATTTGTCACATATGATGGATATGTGCTAGATGCTAGTCATGTAGTTGGGGTGGCGGGGGGAAGAGTCCTGCCCTCACAAAAATTTAGTCTAATTTTTATCAATATATAATGATCTTGGGATAGACTCAAAAGACTTCCCAAAGCTATTAGGATGGAATACATTTACTACTGGGCTAAGAATTCTAACTAGGGTCAGGTAGGTAGAATTCAATGTTTGTTGAAAAGGCCTTATGCTGTTTAGTCCACTTCCTAACCAGCACAGTGACTTCTATAGTGGCCCAAAAGAAACACACACGGGGCGGAGGGGTGTCTGCTTGGGCAGTGCAGTGATGCCCTCACATGGCCGGCCTCGTTCCTTCATTCAGCAAATAGTCCCGGAGGCCTTCTGCACCTGGATGCTAGGGTACAGCAGTAAACAAACAGAAGCTGGAGAGGCCTAATCATTAAACACTCTCACACTGAGCAGAAATCTGTTTGTGGTGTGCAACACAGAACGAGGTCTACCTCCGCCCTAAACTGTAGTTTAGTCCTGGGACATCTGAAACTATCCCATCTCCTCCATGTCACCTTCACGCGAAACTCACTGGATTTCCTCAGCACACTAGAATGCGGACCCACAGTCATATAAGACCTGAGTTAAAACCCAGAACTGTCTATGCTGCTCTGGGGACCCTGGGCTCCTGGTCTCCCACCCATGAAGTGGAGATGAAAGGGGCTTGTACTCACAATAAAGCTTTCAATAAATAGCATCTCTTAACTATTACACTACTGCAATATTATTAGTGGTAGTAGGAAAGCCATCTCTACAATATCCATTCTCTATAAATCTCTACTACTAGGTCTCCACTCCTTTTTAGTTGTTTCAAAAATGCTGGGAATTCCCTGGCAGTCCAGTGGTTAGGACTCCACACTTTCACTACCGAGGGGCCAGAAATATTTGGGCCTTTCCAAAATTTTGGGCCTTTCCCCCAAATATTTTTCCATTAATTTTAAGTTAGCCAGGTTTTTTAACCCTGAAGTCAGTTCTTTTATTTTATAAAGGATGCTGATCTTTTTAACTATCTAAATCAAAACTATGCAAATTCCCCAATTCCCATATTGGGTCAAAACAAAACTTAAACAAGGAATTACTCTCTGTGTATTTACTGGCTGGGATGAAGAAAAATAAGGCTGGAAACAGGGAAAAATTAAATGTCAGATATTTTTAATTTTATTTATTTTTTTGGCTGCATTGGGTCTTCGTTGCAGCGCGTGGGCTTTCTCTAGCTGTGGCGAGCGGGAGCTACTCTTTGCTGTGGTGCGCCGGCTTCTTATTGCAGTGGCTTCTCTTTTTGCGGAACATGGTCTCTAGGTGCGCGGATTTCAGCTGCTGCCGCACACAGGCTCAGTAGTTGCGGCACAGGGGTCCTAGAGCGCACGGGCCTCAGTAGTTGCGGTGCATAGGCTCTTAGAGCACAGGCTCAGTAGTTGTGGCATGCGGGCTCAATAGTTGTGGCTCACAGGCTCTTAAGAGAGTGCAGGCTCAGTAGTTGTGGTGCGTGGGCTTAGCTGCTCTGTGGCATGTGGGATCTTCACAGACCAGGGATCGAACCAGTGTTCCCTGCACTGGCAGGCAGATTCTTAACCACTGTGCCACAAGGGAAGTCCCATGTCAGATATTTTTGCTTATTTTAAAAGTTTTTATTTTGAAACATACATGTAAAGAAGTATTTAGCAGGCATATGTACAATTTAAGTAAAATAATAAATCAAACGCCCATGTACCTTTCAACCAGCTTCAGAAACAAAATAAATCTAATATTTCTGAAGCTGTTTCTTTCCCCCCATATCCCATAAGTAATCACTATCCTGAGTTATGTGTTAAGCATTTTCTTTCTTTTCCTTACAGTTTTACTTTATATATATTCATCCCTAAGCAATATATTGCTTAATTTTTATCTGTTTGTGAACTTCATGCTAACTGCAATCATACTGTATTTTTCGGTGACTTTTTTTCCCTCAACACTATTTCTGAGATTCCTCCAGATGATACACAACATGGCAATAATTTACTCATCCTCATTGCTGTATAGTGTCTATTGGATGAATATACAATTTATGTATCCACCTTCTGTCAATGGACGTGGTTTACATTTTGCCATTAAAAACAATGCTATGAACATTCTTATACCTGTCTCCTAGTGTACATGGTACAAGTTTCTCCAGGGTAACAAAGTAGGAGGTGAAACCAAATTATTTTCCAAAGGGCCTAATTAAATGTACACTCCTGCTAGTAGTATATGATAGTTCTGTGCTTCTACAACCATCTTTCCTAAAAATTAAAATCTGATGTCCGTGAAATGGTATTCCATTGTGACTTAGTAATTTCCCAGTTACAAGTGAGTTGAGCAACAGTTCATATTTTTATAAGCCAGTCTTATTTCCCCTTCTGTGCAATTCCTGTAAATTGACTTGTCTTTTGTCCATTTTATACTGGTTTGCTTATTTATAGTTCTTTATCTATTCTGGATACTAATTTCTTGTTGGCTAACCGTGAGGCAAAATCTTCTAGGTTTTAAGCTTTTATTTTCACTCTCTTTATGGTGTCTTTTAATGATGAGAAATTTGTTTATTTTAATGTAGTCAAATGATTTATTCATCTTTTCTTTTACGATAAGCGCTTTTGTGTCTTAAGACAACTTTCCTTAAGTCAGAGGTTAAAGGTAAGTGATTTTCACTTAAACAGATCCTAAAGTTTTTTAAGTATTATCTTTCACATTTAATGCTTAATTCATTGGAATTGCTTTTTGACTCTATACGGTATAAGGTAAGAATCCAATACAATTTTCCAATTCTGATTTTTCAATCTAATTGTGCCAGCACCAATTATAGCCTGGTCCATCATTCTTCCCTTGATGATCTGTAATGCAGACTCTTTTGTATATCTGATTTCTTTTCTTTTTTTAAAATACTTATTTATTTATTTGGGTGCACCGGGTCTTAGTTGAGGCATGCAGGATCTTCACTGCAGCATGCGGGATCTAGTTCCCTGACCAGAGATTGAACTCAGGCCCCCTGAACTGGAACTGTGGAGTCTTAACCACTGGACCACCAGTGAAGTCCCTGTATATCTGGTTTCAGTACATAAAGATCTAGTTCTGGGCTCTGTCCCACTGGTTTATCTGTTTCTGCCTTTCCCCAAAGCACACTATTTTAGTTACCATCACTTTATAAGTTTGACACTTGATAGGAAAAAATATCTCCTTACCTAGTTCTTCAGGAGTTATCTATTCTAGGCCTTTTTTCCTCCACTTAAGTTTTAGAAGCACGCTCATGCTATCAGGTCCCACATTAAAAAAATACTACATAGCCAGTTTTACTCACTTTTTTCTTTCTCTCTCTCTCTCTATATATATACACATAATTCATATAGCTATAAACAGTATACATTTTATATTTTCTCTTTTATAATAATTATTTTCCATGGTTTCACATGGTCTTTATCAATTATTTTTCATAGTATGTAACATTCCCTCAAGCTGAGGTTGAATAACTGAGCCATTTCCCACCTACTGATGGATATTAAGACTCAAGTTTTTTTATTATTATAGATAATGCTATAATAAATATATTTATACATCATGTTTTCTTCTTTGACTCTTCTTTGACATATATTTCCAAGAGTGAGCTTAACAGATCTACATATTATAATGGAAAAAGCTTAAAATATAAAATTTTCAGAATCTGAAACAAAAAGGAGAAAGTGCTAAATACTGATGTAGATTGAAAAAACAGGACATTTCAAAGTAAGTTTTCTAGTCCCTGATGGCCTAGCACTGGTCTAACTGCGAGTCTTCCCACATCTAATGCCCCTTCTCTGTGCACAAGGAATGAGCGCTAATGTCATTCACCAAAAACCAAATACACCCGACTCACTATCTCTGGCAGAGATCCCTATCATGTCCTCAGAACACAGTCACTGTGGACCCGCCGCCACCTCTGGAGCCCACCACCTTGGAGGGTTAGCATTCCTTGGAATCCAGAATGGAGGTGAACCTAGCACTCCACTGACACCAAGAGGCACTTAGGGACAGAAAGACCCTGCCATCGGCTAAGTGCCACCAAGAGAGGAAGTCCAGCTCATGTGCCAACTGGGCTATCCTGTCTTTTGACACCCCCGCTCAAAAGCTTCTCTAAATCCAATGCAATCTTAAGACAGAGATGTAATTCAGACAATCATCTCCAATCCTCTAACACCTGTTAGCACTTTTAAATCCCTTTAGCAGAAAATCCCTATTGCCCTCCTTCAAAGAAAGGGCACGATGACCTGTTAGCACTTTTTGGCTGCGCTAATACTGTAAATCTATATATGATAACGCCTAGACTGTGAAACCAAAACATGGATGCTATAAATAGTTAAAAAAACAAAAACTTTCTTCCTCAAAGATTCTCTAGTTCACAAGATATAAGAAATATGTTTTATAACTTGAATTTCTTTTTTACTCAGTGTTAAGTCCCAAACAGATCACTTACAGAAAAGTAAACACCTAACTAATGTTTTAATTCTGCCAAGTCCTAAATAATTAAAGGGGAAAAAATGAGCAATTTAAGCAATTCAAACTTATTTAAATAGCATTCATAATAGGACTAGGAGTAAACAGCTTTTAAAACCCCAGAGAATGTACAGCTGGCATTAAGCCAAGGATTACATGTCCTCTTAGCGATGTAACATTTCCATGGAACTAATTTTTAGGCAACCATTTACCATTAAATCTCTACACAGGGGCTTCCCTGGTGGCGCAGTGGTTGAGAATCTGCCTGCCAATGCAGGGGACACGGGTTCGAGCCCTGGTCTTGGAAGATCCCATATGCCACGGAGCAACTGGGCCCGTGAGCCACAACTACTGAGCCTGCGCATCTGGAGCCTGTGCTCCACAACAAGAGAGGCCGCGATAGTGAGAGGCCCGTGCACCGCGATGAAGAGTGGCCCTGCTCGCCGCAACGAGAGAAAGCCCTCGCACAGAAACAAAGACCCAACACAGCCATAAATAAATAAGTAAATAAATAAATTTATTTTTAAAAAAATCTCTACACAGACATTCTGTCAAGTATAATTAGCCACAGAGGCCAGCAACTTCCACACAGGCACAAGGAAGAGAGCAGCACTTGTAGGAGGCTGACTGGATCCACTGACCACATTTCAAAAGGCACCATGGAGCCCCATGTGATGATTTTACTAAAGCAGAATCTCAGTTCAACTGGAGGCTTCACTCCATCATTCAGCCAAGAGTTCAGTGTGTGCCTCCTCTGTGCCCAGCACAGGAATTCTTCCCAGGACACGGCCGAAGGCTCCCTTCATGGAGCTGATGTGGACGACAAGCAAACGTACAGTATGGATGATGTTAACTGCTGTGGGGGAAATAAAGCAGGCATGCTAGGGTGGAAGTAACATTCCACAAGCATGAAAGCATGGATACAACAGGGTCAGGTCTGTGTTTTGAAAGGTTCACTTTAGCGGCAATGTGGAGAACAGAGGGGAAGGTAACTCAGTATATCTGGCAAAGATCCCTACCACGTCCCAGAAGCACAGTGCACTGGTCACAAAGGTGGGCTTCAGACTACCATCAAAGAGCATTCCTTGGAGTCAAGAATGGAGCTGGGAACCTCCCTGGTGGTACACTGGCTAAGACTCCGTGCGCCCAATGCAGGGGGCCCAAGTTCAATCCCTGGTCAGGGAACTAGATCCTGCCTGCATGCCACAACTAAGAGTCTGCATGCCACAACTCAGAGTATGCCTGCCGCAACTAAGAAGCCCACATCAGCAACTAAGATCCTTTCACAGCCAAAACAAATAAATAAATACTTAAAAAAAAAAAAAAGAATGGAGCTGAACTAAGCACTGCTGGTTATGAGTCCACAAGTAAAAAACACCTACACATGTGTATTAAGTATTGTGTGTACTGAGTGTGTTGAGTATGGAGAAAAGGGTA
Source organism: Mesoplodon densirostris (assembly GCF_025265405.1). Taxonomy (NCBI): domain Eukaryota; kingdom Metazoa; phylum Chordata; class Mammalia; order Artiodactyla; family Ziphiidae; genus Mesoplodon; species Mesoplodon densirostris. Next base: position 105,702,316 of record NC_082661.1, read on the forward strand.
AAACAAGTTAAACGTCTGTTAATGCTGGTTATCTCAAGGGGGATAAGAGTGTCCACAGGATTATGATTTCTTCTTTCAACGTCTGTGTAAGGGACGCTTGCCACAATAAGCACACACTATATTAATAATTTAAAATATCCAATAAGGGGCTTCCCTGGCAGCACAGTGGTTAAGAATCCTCCTGCCAATGCAGGGGACACGGGTTTGAGCCCTGGTCTGGGAAGATCCCACATGCCGAGAAGCAACTAAGCCCGTGCGCCACAACTACTGAGCCTGCACTCTAGAGCCCGTGAGCCACAACTACTGAGCCTGTGCACCACAACTACTGAAGCCCGCGTGCCCTAGAGCCTGTGCTCCTCAACAAGAGAAGTCACTGCAATGAGAAGCATGCACACTGTAACCAAGAGTAGCCCCTGCTCGCCGCAACTAGAGAAACCCTGAGCACAGCAACGAAGACCCAATGCAGCCAAAAACAGATTTAAAAAAAAAAAGAATGAATTGAAGAAACTAGAGGTCCTGATAATGTTGAAAAATGGCTAAAACTGGAATATCTGAAGAAATAAGTATGAGAGATAGAAGGCTTTGGTCAAAGTAGGAAAGCAAACATCTTCATTCTTGATTTTTTTAGGCATAAAAAGAACTTTAGGAACTACCTATAATTTGGTAAACACTCATTTATTAGGTTAGCAAGCAAGAAAGGAGTTTTAAAGAACTACTGGTCTCATAATTTTTAATTCAAACTGGCTAATTCTCAGATTATTACACTCTGCAGTCAGCAACCAGAAGGAAGGTGTTCCAAGATTTACTTCAGCTCAGCCAGATTCCCTCTTCCCTTAAATGAAAACAGGTGGTGCCAGACACATGATATTCCACTTATCATTCAGTTACTACCCCATTTAATACTCACTGTGATGTGATTGTAGATAAGCTGAGACCATCCAAAGAGATCTGCTAGTCGGTAAAATGCTGCCAGTTTACACCGCAATAACTTCTCCCCTTTGTCATAGGCAATAGAATCAGATCCTCTAAGGTCATTCACAGGAGTCACCATACCAAGACCTGAAATGAAAAAAGAAGAAGACTCAAAGATTTAATATTTCTTGTCAAATGTAAATCAAATAACAGTTGAGATATTAATCGTCCCACAATGGGCCATAAGGTAAGTCTTGAAAACGTCAAAGACTATTTCATAAAGACCAAGTTCCCCAACATTAATACAATTAAGGTAGAAATCAATAACAGAAAGGTAATAAAATTTGTAGGATGCAGTAAGCAAAACTTAGAAGGAAATTTACAGTATTAAACATATACATTATGGGGCTTCCCTGGTGGCGCAGTGGTTAAGAATCCACCTGCCAATGCAGGGGACACGGGTTCAAGCCCTGGTCTGGGAAGATCCCACATGCAGCAGAGCAACTAAGCCCGTGCACCACAACTACTGAGCCTGCCCTCTAGAGCCCACGAGCCACAACTACTGAGCCCGTGTGCCACAACTACTGAAGCCTGTGTGCCTAGAGCCCGTGCTCCACAGCAAGAGAAGCCACCATAATGAGAAGCCCACGCACCACAACGAAGAGTAGCCCCCGCTCACCGCAACTAGAGAAAACCTGCATGCAGCAACAAAGACCCAACGCAGCCAAAAATAATAAATAAATAAATAAATAAATTTATTACAAAAAAAAAAGAGGGGAGGGGAGGAGAGGGGAAGATGGGGCTGGGAACGAGAGAAAAGAAAAGAAGAAAAAAGACCCAGATAAAAGCAAGGGAAGAGAATTAAATAAGCTGCCATATTTTTTAGCACTTCACAAAAACAACAGAAGAGGGAGCTCTAGAGTCAGGATTCCTGAACTGGACTCCTCCAGGAAAACTAATTTCATGTAAAAATGAACAGAAAAATATCATGATCAAATACCACACAAAAATTATTCAGAGGGCTTCCGTGGTGGTGCAGTGGTTAAGAATCCGCCTGCCGATGCAGGGGACACAGGTCCAAGCCCTAGTCTGGGAAGATCCCACTTTCTGTGGAGCAACTAAGCCCATGTGCCACAACTACTGAGCCTGCACTCTAGAGCCCACGAGCCACAACTACTGGGCCCACGAGCCGCAACTACTGAAGTCCACGCGCCTAGAGCCCGTGCTCTGCAACAAGAGAAGCCACAGCAATGAGAAGTCCACGCACCACAACGAAGAGCAGCCTCCACTCTCCACAACTAGAGAAAGCCTGCACGCAGCAACGAAGACCCTATGCAGCCAAAAATAAATTAATTAAATTTTAAAAATAAATTATTAAAAGAAAAAAGAGCAAAATCACACTCCTACACATAACAAAAGCACACAAGAGATATCCACAAAACAAATGAAAACTATAACCTATTATTTCATAAAAGATAAAGAAAGGCATTAATAATAAAAGATATGAAAAAATTTTAATTAGAAAAATTCAGAAATGAGGGCTGGAATATAAAAGGAATTAGATATAAATGAAAAATAATTTTAAAAATAAATACTAGGGCTTCCCTGGTGGCGCAGTGGTTGAGAGTCCGCCTGCCGATGCAGGGGACACGGGTTCGTGCCCCGATCCCGGAGGATCCCACATGCCGCGGAGCGGCTGGGCCCGCGAGCCATGGCCGCGGAGCCTGTGTGTCCGGAGCCTGTGCTCCGCAACGGGGGGGGGGGGGGCCACAGCAGTGAGAGGCCCGCGTACAGCAAAAAAAATAAATAAATAAATAAATAAATACTAAAAACAGCATAAAGGTGAAAGAGGAGAAAAACTTTTTAAATCATAAAGAAATGAAGAAAGTGATAAAAAGGACTTGAGAAAACCTGACAGTTAAAGAAGTCAGACAAGGAAAATCCAACGTGCGTATACCAGGAAACAAAAGCAAGGGAACAGAATGAATACTAAAAGCCAATTCAAGAAAACACTCTGAAAATAAAAACGGTTTGGAAGGGCACATCATCTGAGAAAACTGCCTAGAAAGACGAACACCAAGACATACTCTGGTAAAATTTCTGGACTCTAAAGAAAAAGGAAAATAGTTTATGAGCAACAAGGAAAAGAAACCAAGTAACTTATATGGAAAGATTGTCTTCAAATTCTAAGAAAATTAATTATGCATTTAAGATACACAAAATAGGAAAATGTGAGCCAATGATTTTATACCCAAACTAACTAAACCAAATTAACATTGACATATAAAGGCCACAACGCAAGAATGCAGAAATCCTTTCCACAAGTGTTTTCTGGGAAATCTACTATAAAAGGAACTTCAGACAACCAAACTGACTAAAGGGGCACTGATACAAGGACTGGTGGTGAGCATTAAATATATATTTATTACAGAATTAAGTTATTAATTGTAACACAAAATGAACGTAAAAATAAGACCATAACATATAATGGTTATATGCTCTGACAACAGAGAATATAACTATTTTAAAACATGAAGAGAGAACATATTATTGGTATAGGATTGATACTGTGTGTGGCATGTGAGAGAAAGCAAATGAGTTATTAAGTAATATTCTAGTTTTGTTATTCCTGGTGCCCTGGAGAACCAGAATTCTTGTTGTAGAAGAAAGAAAAACAAATGTTAGATAGAAGAGATTAAGTAAAAACCCCTTAGACCTGAATTTTAATTGGAATTATAATTCCAATATATTTATAGTTATACTTACAATTCCAATTTATCAATATAGTATACAAATCACAAGGTAATTTTTAAAAATAAATTTGTTTGTTTATTTATTTGTTTATTTTTGGCTGCATTGGGTCTTCGTTGCTGTGCGCGGGCTTCCTCTAGTTGCAGTGAGCAGGGGTTAACTCTTTGTTGCAGTGTGCGGGCTTCTCACTGAGGTGGCTTCTCTTGTTGCGGAGCACGGGCTCTGGTTGTGCGGGCTTCAGTAGTCGTGGCTCGCGGGCTCTAGAGCGCAGGCTCAGTAGTTGTGGTGCACAGGCTTAGCTGCTCCGTGGCATGTGGGATCTTCCCAGACCAGGGCTTGAACCCGTGTCCCCTGCATTGGCAGGCAGATTCTTAGGAAATCTCCAAAAGGTAATTTATATTTCCTAGCTCTATCCACTAAAAAGGCCTAAAAAGAATAACTAACCAGTCAGTAGCAAAGAGCATTCCTAGCACCCAGACTAAAATTCCATTTCTCACAAAAAGAAATCAAGGTTTCTTAGAAAAATGGCTGACTCCAGATCTGGGGCAGGAAATGTACAAGATGAGCCTAGAACATTTCCTGTGGGAGGTGGCTTGGGAGCTGTCAAAGACTACTCGGCTCAGGAGTCAACTTGGAGAGGTTCTCTGGGACAATGTGAGTAGTAACAAAAAGGATAACTGCAATGTTTTGAAACACATTAAATATATTTAAATCTCTGCAGGGACTTCCCTGGTGGCGCAGTGGTTAAGACTTTGTGCTCCCAATGCAGGGGGCCCGGGTTCAATCCCTGGTCCGGGAACTAGATCCCACATGCATGCTGCAACTAAGAGTTCTCATGCCACAAAACTAAGGAAGCCAGTGAGCCGTAACTAAGGAGCCCAAAAGCTGCAATTAAGGAGCCCGCATGCCACAACTATGGAGCCCACGTGCCGCAACTAAGGAGCCGGCGAGCCACAGGAGCCCTCGAGCCTCAACTAAGGAGCCTGTGAGCTGCAACTAAGGAGCCTGCCTGCCGCAACTAAGACCTGACACAACCAAATAAATAATTTTTTAAAAAAATCTATGCATTCAAAATAATATTAAAGAAATAGTAATTGGTCACTTTAGAAGATGACAGGAAACCAACTTCTCATTTTGAACAGTTACCTTTATACAAACCGTACCATGGGGTAAGCAAAAGAGCTGAGAGGAAGTTTCTTTTTGTGCGTGTGGGTTGAGGGCTGACTTCCAATAGATCTCAACAAGGAAGCTGCTCTGCTGCCTATGAAACCCTGACCAACAAGCAGGTCATCTATGAATGGTTTAGCACCAGCCTCCCTGCAATCATGTGTTGAGTGACAGAGAATGAGGCGGCCTCCTTTCTGGCCATGCTCCATTTCCCAGAGAAGTTTCTCTTTACAGAAATATTCTAACTAGTAAATACAGAAGAAGGAATGACAAAATTAAAATATCACCATCTTGGAACCTTTGTTAAATTAACGGATATAGGCACTGAGCAACGATGGCTGCTACAGCACAAATGGCAACAAGCAGACTTAGGCGCTGGCGGGTAGAACACAGTGCCACCTATGAAGTGAGCTTGCCAAAGAACAAAATCCAAATACAGCCAAGCTTCTAGACCCAGCTACCAATTTACTGTAAATACAAAAGAAAAAAGAACATATGGGCACCATGGAGATGGCATCAGCAAAATTCAAGACTGTAGCTAACTCTACAGGTCAACAAAACCCATTTCCTTTAAAGTGCGAGGAGAAAAAGAGAGATGGAGGGGCAACTTGTAGCTTTAAAAATGCTTAAGAGGGCTTCGCTGGTGGCACAGTGGTTGAGAATCTGCCTGCTAATGCAGGGGACATGGGTTCGAGCCCTGGTCTGGGAGGATCCCACATGCCATGGAGCAACTAGGCCCGTGAGCCACAACTACTGAGCCTGCGCATCTGGAGCCTGTGCTCCGCAACAAGAGAGGCCGCCATAGTGAGAGGCCTGCGCACCGCAATGAAGAGTGGCCTCCGCTTGCCATAACTAGAGAAAGCCCTCGCACAGAAACGAAGACCCAACACAGCAAAAATAAATTAATTAATTAATAAACTCCTACCCCCAACATCTTCTTAAAAAAAAAAATGCTTAAGAGACAGTAAGTAAAAAAAGACAAATACTAAACCATAATATTTAAGGATAACCATTTGGGTGATAAAACTATAAGGAAAAGCAAGGCAGTGATACCATTCAAGTCAAGATGGTGATTCCTTTTAAGAGGGCAAGCAACTGAGAAAACTTTCTTAACCAGGGTGCTGGTTATAAAGGCGTTCACCTTAAACCATTCATAAGTTATATATCATTTTGTTCTACGCCATCTACATATGTTATATTCCACAACAAAAGTTAAAATTCACATTAAAATTTTTTATATTTAAGAAGTAAACTATTAGATACAATTAAAACCAGATTTTTTTCTTCCTTCTTTTTTTGGTGTGGCACTATTAAAATTTCCTTTATCTCTGACTAGAAAACAATATGTGAGTAAATATATTACATTGTCCTTTATTATCTAATTCCTATAAATATCACTAGAATCCATTAAGAATCCATGTGAGGACTTCCCTGGTGGCACAGTGGTTAAGAATCTGCCTGCCAATGCAGGGGACACGGGTTCAAGCCCTGGTCCAGGAAGATCCTACATGCCGCAGAGCAACTAAGCCCGTGCGCCACAACTACTGAGCCTGCGCTCTAGAGCCCGCGAGCCACGACTACTGAAGCCCACGAGCCACAGCTACTGAAGCCCACGCACCTAGAGCCCGTGCTCTGCAACAAGGGAAGCCACTGCAATGAGAAGCCCATGCACCGTAACAAAGAGTAGCCCCCGCTCGCCGCAACTAGAGAAAGCCTACGTGCAGCAACGAAGACCCAACGCAACCAAAAATAAATAAACAAACAAACAAACAAACAAATAAATAAAAGGAAACTTAGATTTTAAAAAAAAAGAATCCATGTGAAAACATGAAAACCTAGTGACTACCATTCGACTTCAGGATGGAAGTGTGAGCTAGTAAATTACATGTGATTTTTAACACTCTCTGGACATTAACGGTATTATCACTCAGGCGAATGTCAATCGACTTCTAAGAATACCAGAGAACAGACAGGTAAATAGCACATGGCAGGTGATCTAATGCAAACCGATACCTTAAGTTGGTGAGTCAGAAGCTGATTATCCAACTAGAAACATCAGAGATTGATCCAGGGCACAGTACACAGTAGGTCACGTTAGCTGATGCTCAAGGTACCCTGGGCTCCACCTTGTCATGTTAACGTTTACAAATTCAACAGCCATGGCAAAGTGTTATCTCTGCACAACTAACTTTGCTAAATAACTTTGCTCACATTCACCCATCCAACATTTTTCTTCTGGCTTTCTTTTGGAATTTTTCTGTTTCTCATTCATTTGCGAACAGCAGTGAGGAATGGTGGATAAGAAATGTTGGCTTGGGGCTTCCCTGGTGGCGCAGTGGTTAAGAATCCGCTTGCCAATGCAGGGGACACCGGTTTGAGCCCTGGTCTGGGAAGATCCCACATGCCGCGGAGCAACTAAGCCCATGCACCACAACTACTGAGCCTGCGCTCTAGAGACCGTGAGCCACAACTACTGAAGCCCGTGCACCTAGAGGCCATGCTCCGCAACAAGAGAAACCACCGCAATGAGAAGCCCGCGCACCGCAACCAAGAGTAGCCCCAGCTCGCCACAACTAGAGAAAGCCCGCGTGCAGCAACGAAGACCCAACACAGCCAAAAATTTAAAAAATAAAATGAAATAAATTAAAAAAAAAAAAAGAGGGCCTCCCTGGTGGCGCAGTGGTTAAGAGTCCGCCTGCCAATGCAGGGGATACGGGTTCGTGCCCCAGTCTGGGAGGATCCCATATGCCGCGGAGCGGCTGGGCCCGTGAGCCATGGCCGCTGGGCCTGCGCATCCGGAGCCTGTGCTCCGCAACGGGAGAGGCCACAACAGTGAGAGGCCCGCATACCGCAAAAAGAAAAAAAAAAAAAAAAAAAAGAAATGTTGGCTTGACTGAAATAAGTTCAGGCAAAATCAATGTGCTACTCCCCAAGCATTTTTTCTGATTAGTTTTTTTTTTAATTCATAAAGGGTCTGAGAAGCCACATAAATAGTTACCTGCCTGAGAAATAACAGTCTCACTGGCTCATAAAAAAGGAGCCCTCTATAGTCAAGACATTTTTAGGCCTATCTTTTACTACAATTAAAACTCAATTTAAAAAAAAACCTCAATTCTATGTATTACATAGTGTGTGCTCATCTATTTCACATTGGAAAATGTTAGGAAATTTTACCCGGAAAATGACAGAGAATGTATACCAAGTCAGGAACTACTCACTCATGTTTAAGGCAGCCATCCCTCCTTGCGGAGCTGCCGGGTAGACATTCGGTACATTCGTGGTCATAAAATCTGCAATCTGCTGTAAAGCCAATAGGCCTGTGGGATTCTTCCCCTTCTTAAATTGTTCCTGTATCATTGATTCCAATTCTTCACAGAAAGCCTAATAAAAGGCAAATTAAAACAATGAGATATCGTTTCTTTTCTGTTCCTTGGGAAGGCAGGGGTAACTATCGCATAGACCAATTTTCGGTTTGTTTTCATCCAGTGCTGGAAAGGCAAATGGATATTCTCATATATCACTACCTGGAGCATAAATAAGTACATTCTTTCTGGACAGTAATTTAACAAGATAAAAGCTTAAAAATTTGAACAGGCATCATATTCCTAGGAATCTTTTCTAAGGAACTAATCACAGATGTGCTCAAAGACTTATTCATAAGGATGCTCATTCCAGCATTACCAATAAAAAGGAAAACAGGTAACAGTCTACATTTTAAACAGTAGGGGACTGATTAAATACCCTGAGTCACCTTACAACACCTGATACTGTTCTAGGCACTGAGGACACATAGGAAGAAAACGGCTTTGCCATCAGGAACTTAAAACTTAGTAAGGAAAACACAAAAAGAAAAAATCCACAGTACAAAGGACCCTCTATATCAACAGCATTCCAGATGACCTATATGTACAGTGTGGAGCTGTGCTTAGCAATTACCAGTGAGTGAGGCCTGGAGCCACCCATCTGGACCCCAGTCTCTTTCCTCAACCAGCAGTCACCAGCCAATGACCTTGCCTCCTTGCTTGGTCCTAACTCTGGATGGTTAAATATCCACACCCTCCCCTCTCAGCTCCCTGATCGCCTCTCCTCCGACGACCGTGTCATCCAATTCACCCCAGCCTCCTATTTCCATGGTCATGCCCTAGAGACCTGCTCATTTCTAGTAACTGGGCCCCTCTTCAGTCTCGGAGCCAAGCACGTGCTCTCCAAACACCCTCTCCTAGTGTCCAGCTCACCCTCTCTTCAACCCCATCTTGATCCTAAGACCTTATCACCATCCCGTACCTTCCCTGTGTCCTGACCTCTCTCACTCAGCTTAGGCCCTTGGTTTAAAACTATAGCCGGGCCTCCCTGGTGGCGCAGTGGTTGAGAGTCCGCCTGCCGATGCAGGGGATACGGGTTCGTGCCCCGGTCTGGGAGGATCCCATATGTCGCGGAGCGGCTGGGCCCGTGAGCCATGGCCGCTGGGCCTGCGCATCCGGAGCCTGTGCTCCGCAACGGGAGAGGCCACAACAGTGAGAGGCCCGCATACCGCAAAAAGAAAAAAAAAAAAAAAAACTATAGCCATTCCCTTGCTTACAACTTCAACTCTCTACCATTTCATCTGGCAAAATCCCAACCCCAGGTTACGTTCAACTCTTCACACCCTTTCTATTCACGCTGCTGAAAGTGGCTGGGGGACAAAAACGAAGACCGTACCACACTGTCTCACTGTAAATCCATGACCACTGACCTGAGTGCACCCTTGACATTAACCCAGGGGTCATTCTTGACTTTTCTTGCCCATGCCCTCGCCTGCTCCTCATGCCTTCTCCACACCACTCCCTGTGCCCATTCTAAGCAGGTGCCTCCACCTGTTATTCCACTGAGAACAGAGAATCAGTTTGAAGGAAACTTCCACAGGTTCCCTCTCACATCTCCCAACTGTCAGCATCTGTACACACAGGGTGGGCCTTCCCACTCCTTACTGCAGTTGAACGATCCACGCTCCTAAAACCAAAAAACCAACACCGGGTACATTCTACTCAGTAAAGCCCAGGCCTTACCAGTCTTTCCTCTAGGGTCCTTTCTCTGTTCCCAGACCCCACAGTGCATGTGGGTCAGTAACATTTTGATGCTGTGTTCTTGACCCCTGTGGGTAGGGACGTGGCATCCCCAGTGCCCCCAGCACAGTGCCTTGCACATACTCAGTACTGAAAGTTTAGCTTCTTCACTCTATCCTTAGTGATTTTCACTTGGTTTCTTGTTGCTTTTACACAGGAAAACTGCTCAAGCCAAGTCTAGATGTTATCCTGATTCTTTTTTTTTTACCTCTCACCTCTTCCTCCCCATCCATCAGCAAGTCCTATTTATTCCACCTTCAAAACAGAACACAAATGAGTTTACCTCTCCACCTCTACCACCACCACTCTGGCCCAAGCTACCACTACCTCTTGCTTGGAAGACAGCTTACTCTCTTGCCCTCTACGGTGCTCTCTGTATACCAACCCAGAATGAGTTACTCAAGGACTGAAGCATGCTGTTCCCATCTGCACCGTACCCTGAGCTGGGCTGACACAGCCTCTGAGGCAACTGCCCCCTCCTCCCTCTCCAGTCTCATGCACCCCGCACTCCCGCTTCCTATGCCCAGACCACACTGGCTGCCCTTGGACTCTTCAAGCTCATTCCCGTCCTGGGAATTTCATGTCTGCTTCTCCCCAATCCCTGCATGGCCGGCTCCTTCCTGTTCAGAGTTCAGGTCAAATCTTCCTCACTCAGAGAGGTTTGTTCTACCCAGTCAAACTCAATCTAATCATCCAGTTGTTTCCTGCACTGTGCTTCTATTTGTTGCTTCTTGGTTATCTCCTTCAACTAGAATGTAAAGTCTGAGACTTGATCTGGGCGTTTACACAGGTGTTATACATATGTCAAAATTCATCAAGCCGTATACTTAAGACTTGTGTACTTTACTGTAAGTTATATTATTGAGGAATAATATATGAATAATAACAACCAAACAAATAAGCTTTGTATGCTAAGTACCCAGTTCCTTGCAGACAGAGATGATCAACATTTAAAAAAATAACTCAAATGAATTATCTGCCAAGGGACACCCCAAAATATTAAGGAAATAAAACAAGAACAGATTAAAAGGATAAAAAGAATGAAGCACACACAAAGGCAGCAGCATCAACATGAAAAAACTATGAAAACAGCACTACTTTACCTAAAGATGCAAACAGAAGACGTTTGGGCACGACTGTGGTTCAAATGCCGACCATAACTAAAGGTAAAATCAATCAACAATCAGGTGTTGCTGAGACCTACTAAGTGCTCAGCACCAAGCTAGGTGTTTTGGAGGAAAGAGTAATTTTTAAATGGTCGTAATATATAAAGACTCTCTAGCGAAGCAGTGAGAGTGAAAAGGAGAAATGAACACCTCCTATCCTTTATGATACTGAAGATTTTTCATTTGTGTGCCTGATAACTTGAACTAAACTGAACTCTTTAACAGCCATGCACATATATATACAAGGCACTGATTTCCTGTGTTAAGGTAAACGGACTATGACACATACAACAGAGCATAAGAGCTGAAGTAGTGGGAGAAGGAAGAGGGCACTTGGTCAGAGACAAAGCTTCTCTTACGGGGCTTTGCAGAATCATGGACACCCTCTTTTTTTGCTCCATCATATTGAAGTCCTGGCGAAGGTCTGGTGCCATGTTCCTCTCCCGCAAGTATTCTGGATTGTTCTCATCCACTCTGTCGAAATACCTCTCTTTGTGAGGGGCTGCGGTCGGGGGTGGTGAGGTCACCACTGCAGCCCGAGTATCACCATTCATTGCACAATCTTTCCAGGTTCCTACAGAATCAAAAACAAAAGACAGTATTGTTTTTGAATCCATGTCCAGTAGCACTTCATAATGAGAACATCAGCCTGATAAATACAATCTCCAGCATGAGGATGCCCTGACTGACTGACCAGTCAGAGCCATGACGTGTGATACTTCTTTGTGGCTTCTGAGGCACGTGGCTGATCAGCCATCGCCCACCTTTCCACCAACCAAGGGCAGTTTTTGTCCTTGCCACTGTTCTTCAGCAGACGACAGGAAAACAATCTAACAAAGCTAGTATATCCTCTGACAAACTGAAAAAATATAATTAGATATGAAAATTTTGACCACAAGATGGTTTGAAGTCGACATATTGTCCCAAACAGACAGGATCTTCTAAAAGCAGCACAGTTCATTTCTGGAGAAATTTGATTCATGATATTGTCCCCAAAAAGTACTGGTGGCAACTCTGCAAAGGATTTACCACACAGGTCAAAGGAGAGAAGCCGCTCACACATCTGTATTCATGCAAATGGGAAATGCTCTTCATCAACATCACCTTCTTGGTTCAAAGAACAATAATAGTAGGCTCTGAAAATGTCAGCATGTCCTTGAGTTTGTGAATAACCTGAAAAGATGCCCAAATGGCTCAAATTTAAACGTCTGCTAATATGGCTACTTACTTTACTTTTTTTTTTTAATACTTTATTTATTTATTTGGCTGTGCCAGGTCTTGGTTACAACATGCGGCATCTTTGCTGCGGGGTGCGGGATCTTTAGTTGCAGCATGGGGGATCTTTTAGTTGTGGCACGCAGGATCTAGTTCCCTGACCAGGGATTGAACCCAGGCCCCCTGCCTGGGGAGCTCAGAGTCTTAACCACTGGACCACCAGGGAAGTCCCACTTTACACTCTTTTTAATCCCAATCTTTTATTTGAAATGTTGTTTGAACACACTAAATTATATTCATCTTTTAACTATAAATCTCTAAATAGCACCTTTACTAATCATACAAATAGTTCATTCTGCTTTTATAACCCATTGAATGACAGCTTTAACAATATATATATGCAATGTTTACTGAGCATCTTTTACGTCCAGTCACTGTGCTGGGCACAAAATTAATCAGATGTAGTCCTCACTTTGCGGAAGCTGGACTCACAGTCCAGAAGTGGAGACAGACTCACTGAGGAAGGCAGAGGTGCTGATCTGGAAGTCATCAGCACAGAGGTGGGGTCAGGAGAGGAGAGGAAACTGGCCAGCAGAAGCATGTAAGTTGAGAAGAGGGAGCAGAACCAGCACCCAGAACCGTTTTTGCCATATAGCTGGTACGTAACTAAAAAGTCTTGAATAAATTAAGAACAAGAAGGAAAAGATAGAGACACAAGATGAGAAATAGTCTCAGAAGCCACAGGCAGAGAGTTTTAATGGCGAGTGAGTGAACAACAGTTCCTCAAGCCACAGAGGATAAGCAACGTAGGGATTTAAAAGAGGTGATTAAATTAGCAACTAAAAAAGTAAATGGTGGTCCTTCTTACACTGTGCACAAAAATTCAGTCCAAACGGAACACAGACCTAAATGTAACAGCAAAAACTATAGAATACTGGGCTTCCCTGGTGGCGCAGTGGTTGAGAGTCCGCCTGCCGATGCAGGGGACGCGGGTTCGTGCCCCGGTCCGGGAGGATCCCACATGCCGCGGAGCGGCTGGGCCCGTGAGCCATGGCCGCTGAACCTGCGCGTCCGGAGCCTGTGCTCCGCAATGGGAGAGGCCACAGCAGTGAGAGGCCCGCGTATCGCAAAGAAAAAAAAAAACTATAGAATACTTACAAGAAAGTAAAGGAGTGAATCTAAGAGACCCTGGTTTAGGCAAAGTCTTATATGACACCAAAAGGATAGCAACAAAAGAAAAAAGATAAACTGGACTTCCTAAAAATTAAAAACATTTGTGCTTCAAAGGATACATAAAAAAGTGAAAAGACAACCCATAAAATGGAAAAAAACTTACAAATCATATATCTGAGAAAAGATTTACATCCAGAATATACAACTTAATTAAAACAACAATTAAAAAACTTGAAAGTCATCAAGTGACCTCAGTAGATGCCACATAGAACAGAACTGCCCAGTTGAGCCTTGCCTAAATTCCTGACCCACAAAATCATGAAATATGAATAATAAAATAATTATTTTAAGCTGCAAAGTCCTGGAATGGTTTGTTATGCTGCAATAGATATCTAAAATAATGTTTGTGATAAGGGGAAGGAGAATGAAAGCAGCCAGAATTGTACGCTAGACTTTGTTCTTTACCTGTATTTGATCCTCTCACCTCCCCTATTTGTCAATATACTATTGTTTTCCTCACTTTACAGATAAGGGAACTTAGGTCACCCAGCTAGGAAGTTAACATGGCTGGGATTCTAATGCAGCCCTCCTGGATGCAGAACTCCTGTTCTTAACCTCTAAGCTATGTTGTAAATGATGATGATGGTGACAGTGAGAGGAAACAATGTTCCCAAAGCGATGGGAAGGGATGGAATTGAGGGCATAGATGCCTTGAACAGGAGGATCCATCCAGGAATCTGGGGCTGGCATTATTAGCTTTTTAATGTGCATATGAATCGCCTAAGAATCATGTTAAGATACAAATTCATATCCAGTAGGTCTGAGATGGGGCCTGAGATCCTGCATGTCTCATGAGCTCCCAAATGATACCAATGCCACTGGACTCAGACAGAAATTTGAATAGTAAGGCTTTAAAGAATAGTTTATTAAAAATATATATTTTGTGGTACCAACAGCCAAAGAATCAGTTGAACATTTTTTTAAAGAAAAAGATCGATTTGGATATTGCTTTTCTGAAATCTAAAGATATGATAGAAGTAAGAGCATACTTGAAGTGACACTATTTCAAGGACTTAAAGACAAAGTATGAAAACAATCAGCGACTAAAAGGCAATAAAACAGAGTAAGTGAACCAATGACCTAAAACGTAGTCTTTAAAACTTACCCTTCTCTGAACATATCCTTTAAAATGTTTAGTGTCGGGCCTCCCTGGTGGCGCAGTGGTTGGGAGTCCGCCTGCCGATGCAGGGGATACGGGTTCGTGCCCCGGTCTGGGAGGATCCCATATGCCGCGGAGCGGCTGGGCCCGTGAGCCATGGCCGCTGGGCCTGCGCGTCCGGAGCCTGTGCTCCGCAACGGGAGAGGCCACAACAGTGAGAGGCCCACATACCGCAAAAAGAAAAAAAAAAAAAAAAAAAAAAAAAAAATGTTTAGTGTCATCTGTTTACTTTAACCTAGTTTGTTCTAAAAGAAGGACCCAAAGAACAAAACATTATTAATGGTTGTCTGACATTTCTTCATTAGATATAAAAGAAGCTGACCACTCTGAGCCAATGATAAAAACGTTCCACTTCAGCATTTCAGAAAAACAAAAAAGGGACTCCCTGACGGCCCAGTGGTTAAGACTCCACTCTTCCACTGCAGGGGGCTCAGGTTCGATTCCTGGTTGGGGACCCGCATGCCATGAGGTGCGGCCAAAAATTTAAAAAAAAAAAAAAAAAAGACAAAAGGATATACAGTATTATGAGTTTTCTATTATCAAATGAGTCCTAATTTTAAGCCATTTTCATCAGTAAATAAGGACACAGGGGAACATTTTAGAGGCAACTATAGCTGCTTCCTGGTTCCCAGAGCTGACTGAAAGAAAAGAATCTTTGTAAAACCAACATGCTGATGATAAGGCAGAGATTGCTCTCATTTTATTACAAATTGCCATATGAATGGAAGAAGATAAAGACTGAAGACCAGATATGCATGTGGTCTTCCTTCAATAAGGAAGTCTATAAACTTAAATCAAAGTATACATATTCTGAGCCCAATAACCAAGAATAAACATAATTCCAACTTTTAACATACAAAACCTGTACCTGGAGACTTCCTTGGTGGCACAGTGGCTAGGGCTCTGCCCTCCCAATGCAGGGGGCCCAGGTTCGATCCCTGCCCAGGGAACTAGATCCCACATGCATGCCACAACTAAGAGTTTGCATGCAACAACTAAGGAGCCCGTGTGCCACAACTAAGGAACCTGCCTGCCGCAACTAAGAGACTCAGCGCAACCAAATAAAGACACAGAGAGAGAGAGACACTCTTTTAAAAAAAAAAAAGCCTGTACTTGGTTTTTGTCAATTACGGCTTCAGGTTTCACTGATGTTGTTTTTAAGTGTGTGTTAAGACAGCAAATTTTTCTAGGAAGATCTCTACAAAGAAGTCATTACTTAATCCAGATTTTTAAAAAAGAAATGGAAAAAATACAGATGCCAAAAAAACTTCCTGAAACATTATTTAGAATAATTTTAAAATAAAATAATTTAAAAAGATCAACATCCAACAATACACGAATGGCTATAACACAATCTGCTCAATACAGTATTATGAAACTATGAATATTCTTTAGCATAATACACGAGCCTATAACATGTTTAAGTGAAAAACTATACATTTCCTATTCTATTATATAAAGTTATCAATATTATCACTGTAGTCATATATAAACAAGATGATATAATGGCAAATAAGCTGTATTCAAGAGAAGTAGGGATTAATGTTCCTCTATCTCAATATTCCATAAAGTTGCTATAATTTAACCTGTGTAAAAATGTTAAGATTTCACTAAACTTAAAATGTTGATACTGAAATCAATGAAATCTCTGGGAACAATACTTTCAAATAAACAAACATACACACCCAGCAGAACCTAAAAGTCTGGCTGAGCCATGACAAACAAGCTCGGCCTGCCCAGGTTACATCTTGCATTCACCCACTTTTCTCCATCTCCACCCCATCACTCTAATCTAGATAATTACCACTCACCTCCTGGACACACAGTAGCCCTCCTAATTAGTTTCTCCACTTCCAGTCTCCTAGCAACCCCCACACTGTTCCATTTTTCACAGTGAGGCCAGAGAGAGTTTCAAAATATAAGTTAGATCATGTCATTCATTCCCCTGCTTAAAACCCGACAGGTAATAGGAGGATCTCTGCCAGATCCTGATTCAAGTAAACTGTAAAATAAAAATCTAAAAATGATATTCGAGACAATTAGAAATTTGAACACCAACTGGACTTGGATGGCATTAAGGAACTACTGTTAAAAATTTTAGGTGTGATATTATTATGGTTATATTAGATACATACAGAAATATTTATGGATGAAATAATATGACATCTGGAATTTGCCTAAAACTTATATGGGGTCGAGGGAGAGTAAGGGTTACACAAAATAAACAAGACTGGCCATGAGTTAATAACTGCTGAAGCTGGATAAAGGATAAAGCAGGGTTCATTATACTATTCTATTTCGTATGGGTCTGAAATGCTCCATAATTTTCCTTGCTCATAGAATAAAGTGCCTCCAGACCTTTCATAAGCTGGTCTCTGTCTGCCTTCAGATGAACAAATTTCAGCATGTTCTTTCAGACAGATATGACTGATATTGGGATGAAAGTATATTTTAAGATTAACCTCTCCTTTCTACTAACACCACAGAAAATACCACTCTGCCTAGAATGTTATTTATTCTGGAAATAACAAAAAGCATGCCCTGGAATATTCTTTCTTAGCAAAGGTATTCCAGTCCCAGGACAATGCACCCTCACTAACATGTAACTAAACCCCAGATCAGAAACCAGACAAATTTCTGTTTCTCTAACATATCTAATGAGCTAATTCTAAAGCTTTGGGAGCAGATTCAATTATTTCTTGGCATCTCCCTTCTGGCACAGACATTCTGCTAACTATTCCAACCATTCACATGATTTACTTTTGAATCCCTAAAAACAGAACACTCAAACCAAAGGCTGAAAACAAGAAGGTGGCCGTTAACAAAATTCTCTGGGTCAGGCGAATGCTGAAGACCTAGAGGGTCTTCTCCGTTTCTAAATGTTCTTCAAACAATCTCAGAGAGCATAAAGACTGCCAGGTGATATTGAGCTATCACGCCATGGAAAATAAACCAGGAGGTATCAAACATGCTCATACGGTAACAGAAGTGGCAGCCTCTGCTGGTGTCCCTGGCCACCTCACAGTCAACTCCAGAGAGCCTTTGGTACTGTCAATAGGAAAACAAGATAAGAGGTGACCTCTGCAGTATCTTCCTCTATTTCTATAACTCCAGGTACTTAATATATCTCCACCAGAGCTACTTTCCACATCATGTGCAAGGCAGCAGAGATAAAAAGTTACAAAATGAGTAGGAGACCACAGACAAATAAATGTAATCAAATACTCTTGGTGCCAAGAGAGAAATCTACTTACATATCAGCAGGCCAAGTGTCCGGGGGGAGGTAGAAAAAGCAGAGAGAGGGTATTATGGGTTGAACTGTACGCCCCCAAATTCATGTTAAAGCCTTAACTCCCAGCACCTCAGAATGTGACCTTATCTGGAAGTAGGGTCACTGCAGAGGTAATTAGTTAAGATGATATCATACTGGAGTAGGGTGGGCCCCTAACCCAATATGACTGGTGTCCTCATGCAAACGGGGCATTTGGGCACAGACAAGACTACAGGGAGAGGCCATGTGAAGATGAAGATAGAGATGAGCTGAGGTGAAGCATCTACAAGCCAAGGAACACCAAAGATTGCCACCAAACCAGCAGCCAGCGGAGCGGCCTGGAACAGAGGCTCCCTCACAGCCTCAGAAGGAACCAGCCCTGCTGACACCCTGATCTTGCACTTCTGGTCTCCAGAACTGAGACAATAAACTTTTGCTGTTCAAGCCGCCCAGCCATGGCAGCCCTGGGACACTGATGGAGCGGGCTACCCCAGGACACTGATGGAAAGCTTCACTGGAAGTGATGCTTTTAGAGCTAAGCAGGTGCTTCCAGGTTGGCTTGGGGCAGGTGGCAGTCACCTGGTGAATGAACATCTCTGGGAGGGCTCCATAACGTTTGCACCCAGAATGAAATGGCACCATCAGGCCACACTTAATTAAACAGAAAGTGGTCTCACCAAAAAAAATAAAAATAAAAAAGCGCAGCTAGGTGAGGTGATGGATATGTTAAATAACTGGATTGTGGGAATCATTTCACAATGTATACACATATCAAATCATCACGTTGTGTACTTTAAGCATATTACAATTTTATTTTTCAATTATACCTCAATAAAGCCAGAAAAAAGCTTAAAAAATAAGTGGCGCCTTTGCTGGAAAGAGCGACAAGATTTTCTACAAGCTTGGCAGAGCTAACAGTGATGGCCAAGCCTAGGCAAAGGGCTGGGAACAGTGCTGCAGAGACAGTCCACACCCCGTCCAGCGCCTCAGGTAGGAAAGTGGAAGAGACAAGGAAGCCCCCGCCAGAAATCCATTACAAATTCTCAGAAACCTTCAATTGTGGAAGGGGTGCCCAGCCAGTCAATGAAAGTTGAGTCTCTAAATCTGACAAAGGAGCCCAACACTGAGCCCTCTCCCAAATAAAACAGAATACAACCATGAGTTACAACCCTCATTGCCAACATTACTAGCCTAGTTCTCCAGTTCCCCTAAAGGACAAACACCTACCTTATGTTTAAGACTCCTCTTCACAGCTTCAAGCTGAGTGTGCCCTGCTCAGGACTCACAGCTCAGTAAAAGCCTTTAATCACTCTGATCGGATCATTTCTATTCCTGTGTCTCCAGATGTTCTCTTGCAGATGAAACTGCTCAAAAGTTCCCTTTAAGATAAGCACTGCTTACTAAGTGATAATTACTTATCTAAAGCTCATCTTTTACATGTATTAACTCATTTTTCCGAAAGATAAGGAAACTGAGGCACAATGCAGTTAAGAGCCTGTAGTGGGGTTGCTAGGATCTGAACCCAGGCTGCCCAGCTCCAGAGCACATGCTCTTAACTCTGCCACACACTGCCTCTCACCATCATATGTCCAGGAAGCTCAAATTAGAAAAGAAAGAAAAAAGAAGGTAAAATTGAATCAAAACAGTGCTTCCTAGCCTTGCCACCTGCTCTTATGCTCCTTTCATTGAGGAATTATATGGGTGGGTCCTCTTGCTTCCTCTCTCCTTTAGGATGAATGACTTGTTAACAGATTCCCAGCCTAAATCTTCCACATTTTATTACGTTTTTATATGGTTATATAGCAGCTGTTGTTTTTCTTTTACTATAGCACTTAACCAATCTTCTGGTGTATTATTACAGAGATTCCAGTTACTTGCTTAAGATTACACAGCCATAGTGGAGAAGCAAGAATCTGAAATTAAGACTATGGTTTAGACACAGGGAACTCTACTCAGTGCTCTGTGGTGACCTAAATGGGAAGGAAATCCAAAAAAGAGGGGATAGATGTATACATATAGTTGATTCACTTTGCTGTACAGCAGAAACTAACACAACATTGTAAAGCAACTACTCCAATAAAAATTATTTTTAAAAAAACACTATGGTTTAGAGACTGCACTCTTTTTTTAAATTTTTTTATTTTTATTTTTTTGCGGTACGCGGGCCTCTCACTGTAGTGGCCTCTCCCGTTGTGGAGCACAGGCTCCGGACGCGCAGGCTCAGGGGCCATGGCTCATGGGCCCAGCTGCTCTGCGGCACGTGGGATCCTCCCGGACCAGGGCACGAACCCATGTCCCCTGCATCGGCAGGCGGACTCTCAACCACTGCGCCACCAGGGAAGCCCGAGACTGCACTCTTAATTGCTTCTCACCAAATGGTCTTCCTGTGCTGACGAGAGGATTCTCCAGCCCAAGGGTCAGTACTGGGTAGTGGACAGGCCCTTGGGCTATGCGTATCAGTGGTTAGTCCCACTGTTCCACTGTATAATGTCATCACTTACGAAGTCCTCATCTATAAAGTAAAAATATTTTCCTAACCTAATGATTAAATGAGACAATGTATCTGAAAGCACCTTAGGGAAAAAATGATAAAACAGGATAGAGGCATAGTCATCATCTGCATGACTCACAAACTCCAAACCAAATATTCCCCAAATCCAGCTGAGGAGAATGCAACCAGAAAATGCAAAGGATCAGAAGAGTGACCAACGCGTGAATTTTATGAGGACGGTGCCATAGGCCACTGTAGAGTACACGCTTCCACACAGACTTGCTCACTCAAACAACCCTGTGAGTTCCCAACCTGCAGAGGGAAGAGCTCACTCTGAGTTTCAAGTTCCTGAGGCCACAAGATAAATAAAAGGCCAAATCAGGACCTGAACCCAAGACCGCCTACTCCAAACGCCACGCTCATCCATCAACTGCCACACAGGAAGTCAAAATGTGGATACTGGCTGAGAGCAGGTAGCACACCGGGGTCTACTGTCTAACTCAGCACCATCTCCCCAAAATTAGCACATTAACAGGCCTCAATAAACATCGGGTAAGTGGGTGAATGGTGGAAAGGAATACACAATCATTCTCCATTACTAATTTCACAAAATTCTGCTTTCATTCAAAAAAAATGTATCTGAAGTAACATCCACTACTTTCAGATAGCATGTGAGCAAATATTAGTCAGTATACTCTTAAGTGCTTTCAAGAAGAAATTCCACAAAGGAAACTACAATTCAGATTTCAGGAGAGGAATCTGGGAGAAGTAATTTTATGTATGTGTCTCACAATTTAACAAATAACCACCACACCACAGGACGGTCTCCACTACAGTTACTATACTGATGCACATATTGAGTTACCCATGCCCAGAACAACTACATGTGGAAAAAAAGTCGAATTCAACTTTATCCTCTGACAGCATCAACCACTTTCTCTATTTTAGAACCTTCATGATACTGTTACTGTCCTTCAATTACTTTACTATTTTTATTTTTTTAACTATATTTTTGCTGAAGTAATGAAGACTTTCAAAATTTACGGGGGTTTTTTTGGTTGTTTGTTTTTTTGCGGTACACGGGCCTCTCACTGTTGTGGCCTCTCCCGTTGCGGAGCACAGACTCTGGACGTGCAGGCTCAGCGGCCACGGCTCACGGGCCCAGCCGCTCCGCGGCATGTGGGATCCTCCTAGACCGGGGCACAAACCCACGTCCCCTGCATCGGCAGGCGGACTCTCAACCACTGCGCCACCAGGGAAGCCCAAAATTTACGGTTTTATTGAAACAAAACTTTTCCTGAATTTCATTCCATGAGGGTGCTTACAACGTAAAGGTTTGAGTTGGATTTTTGCTTATTTTTCTGGGAAGGAGGAAGCGGGGAAAGCTTGGCAGGGATGTAAGTAAGGAAGATTAAAACACCACAAAAACAGACTTCCCTGGCGGCGCAGTGGTTAAGAATCTGCCTGCCAATGCAGGGAACACAGGTTCGAGCCCTGGTCCAGGAAGATTCCACATGCTGCGGAGCAACTAAGCCCGTGCACCACAACTACTGAGCCTGCGCTCTAGAGGCCACAAGCCACAACTACTGAGCCTGCGCTCTAGAGCCCGCGAGCCACAAATACTGAGCCTGCGCTCTAGAGCCCGCGAGCCACAACTACTGAGCCTGCGCTCTAGAGCCCACGAGCCACAACTACTGAGCCTGAGCTCTAGAGCCCGCGAGCCACAACTACTGAGCCCGCGCTCTAGAGCCCGCGACCCACAACTAATGAGCCTGCGTGCCACAACTACTGCCCGCACGCCTAGAGCCTGTGCTCCGCAACAAGAGAAACCACCGCAATGAGAAGCCCGTGCGCCACAACGAAGAGTATCCCCCGCTTGCCACTAGAGAAAAGCTTGCATGCAGCAACGAAGACCCAATGCAGCCATAAATAAATAAATAAATAATAAAATGAAATGAAATCACAATAATTAGTCTAAGTAAAAATCTGCCAAAGGTAAATTTCTCTGAAAAGTAATCAGGTCAGCTGATGGAGACTGAAAACCCTTTATGCTATGAAATAATTATGAGCACACAAATTCTTAGATGGTCTCATTTTCACAAAAATAAGGACATACTATCAAGTGAAAAAAAGCAAGATACAGAGAACGATGTATTTACAGTACCTCTTGGTGGGGAAAGGAGGGATAAGAAAAATACTCATGAGCTTCCCTGGTGGCGCAGTGGTTGAGGGTCCGCCTGCCGATGCAGGGGACGTGGGTTCGTAAAAAAAAAAAAAAGAAAAGAAAAATACTCATATTTGCTTGTATTTGCATAAAGAAATGTAGGAAGAATGTACAGGAAACTTAAAATGGTGGTTTATACTTGTAAGGAATGGGATCTGGGTGAATGGAGGACAGAGATGGCCAGGAGAGTCTTTACTGTTCATATATACTTTTTAAAAGTTAAATTTATAAAAAAAGAAAAATTTAAAAATAAAACACCATTAAGAACATAAATAAAATCATAAGCATCCTTGAAGGTATAAATGAACAGAGTACACAGTACCTTGTATTTCCAGCAGCATGATGACATCGAACATTTGTTTAAAGTTTAATATATATTCTGTTAAGTACTTAATATATATTCTGTTAAGTGGCCCTATCCTGATTTTACAGGTGAGAAAATGTAGGCTCTAAGAGACTGTTTTACCCTAAGGTAGAGAGAGTAAGTTAACCAAACTCTCAAGTTGAGTTAAGAATGTATAGGGTTAATGAGCCCCTCATAGTCAGTCCTCCAAAATGATTCTGTTCGTATCAGAAGCACTTACGGCTGAATATTTCCTTAAATCAGTACCGGCTTCACTATGCAGCCGCTACACACTTCCATCTTACAAAAAGCAGTGGAGTTCCTGGCCTCTGAGCACAACAGAGCACTTCATCCTATAAGGAATCAAGGGGATTTGATGCACGTGAGGGTATGACAGGCAAGGTTTACTGCTGAAGAACAGGGCACTTGGCACACTGGTCTCAAAGTCTGAAGCTATTAGGGGAACACACCATCCTGCTAATTCCAAGAGGCAGACCAGGTTTTCTGCCCTTCGTCGTCTAAGCATCTTACACTGCTGTCTGGTGCACAGGAGGTGCTCGATAAAAGTGTGATGAACTGAAGAGCTGCCAGCAGCAGAGCAGCCATGAGGACCCTTAGAGCCCTTCTGAGTCAGTGCCGTAAACATCTCCATCGTAGTTTAAATCTAACCCCTTCATTTGAAAGGTAGGAAAACTGATGGGACCTCCCTGGCAGTCCAGTGGGTAAGACTCCGCACTTCCAATGCAGGGGGCGGGGGGGTTCGATCCTTGGTCAGGGAACTAGGATCCCACATGCCGCGTGGTGCAGCCAAAAATAAATAAATAAATAAATAAATAAATTTAATTAAATAAAATTAGGAAAACTGAGGTTCGGAGAAGGGAGAAGAGGGCCCTGGGCACACAGGGCATCATGGGCAGAAAGCAGCAGCCTGGCGTGTCTGTAGTCAGGCTGAGGCCAAGTCTGATGTCCACTGAGCTGCTTACTACTGTGATCCTGAACTTCTGAAGTTGTTTAACTTCTCTCTGGACCGCAGACTCCTCACCTATGAATGGGTGTTGTCATGGCAACCTTGAGGGATATCTTAAGAATCAGAAATGCCATTTGGAGAGCATTCAGCAGAGTGTCTGGTAGACAGTGGACACACATTAAAGGGTGGCTATGATTACTGGGCAAGGCTAGGGCCAAAGTGTCCTGGCCAGGCTTATGGACATTCCACAACACCAAATTGCTTCTTGCTCACATGATTTTTATGGTTGGTGACAAATAATTAAAAATTTCTGATCTCTGTCACAACTGTAACTGGTTTCAAAAATATATTAAAAAATATTTTCTAGTATATATAATTTATTTCTCATTATCGCTACCACCATACAAATTTCCTATGTTAATATCGAAATAACTTCTGAAGCCTTTAAAAATTCCAAATGATATTTGAAGGGGAAAATTATGAAAGTCTTAAACCATATGAAAAAAAATGGCCAGGGCCTCCCTGGTGGCGCTAGTGGTTGAGAGTCCGCCTGCCGATGCAGGGGATACGGGTTCGTGCCCCGGTCTGGGAGGATCCCATATGCCGCGGAGCGGCTGGGCCCGTGAGCCATGGCCGCTGAGCCTGCGCGTCCGGAGCCTGCGCATCCGGAGCCTGTGCTCCGCAACGGGGGAGGCCACAACAGTGAGAGGCCCGCATACCACCAAAAAAAAAAAAAATGGCCAAAAACAAATTGAGACAAAGGAAAATCATGCCTCAAATTGCATATATTAGTTTTTACTTAATCAAAATGGCGCCATTTCAACAAACATGACACTACTGAGGTAGAGGGGAGAATTCAGACTCTAAAAGGCTCCATCCACACTTGGGCCACAGACAAAGCGACAGATCCCACATAATTTTTCAAATGTAACTGAAGTAGAAGCCAAAGGATAACGTCATCAAATGCCTACTGCGCTCCTACCATGAAGCTAACACAGGCCAGGCACTGTTCTTCAATCTGGATGCTTGGGAGACTCAATGCACAAAACAAAGATTTCTGCCTTCAGGAAATGTATATACTAGCAGAGGGGGCCAGGCAATAAACATGCTATATAAGTAAATCACATAGTGCCATGGAAGGGGACTGGGAAGACGCGGGGTGGGGGGGGGTCAGTGGCAACATTAAGAAGGAAAGGCTCCCAGAGGTGACATCACAGGTGGTGAGGGTGACAGGCACTCCAGCAGAGGGACAGCTAGAGCCAAGCCAGGAGTGAGGACTGGCTTCTGTTTGGGAGTGGGAGAGGGGGACAAAACTAAATCCATTTATCATCATTTTCTTTAAGCACTGAGATATTTCAGTTATATTTTGGTAAATAAGCAAACAAAGATACAAGGAGGGCCACTCATACCTTACGTCCAAAACAGAACTCTTAATCTTCCCCAGCCTAGTCTCCCTGCTTGGACTCAAACCCTTATAACTCATTCTGCATAAAAATGTAATCAGGGCTTCCCAGGTGGCGCAGTGGTTGAGAGTCTGCCTGCCGATGCAGGGGACACGGATTCGTGCCCCGGGTCCGGGAGGATCCCACATGCCGCGGAGCGGCTGGGCCCGTGAGCCATGGCCGCTGAGCCTGCGCGTCCGGAGCCTGTGCTCTGCAACGGGAGAGGCCACGACAGTGAGAGGCCCGCGTACCGCAAAAAACAAACAAAAAAAGTAATCAAATCAGGTCCTGCCCCTGCTTAATTCCTATCAAGGACTTCCCGTAGTCCCCAGAGTAAAATCTGAAATCTTGATCACAGCCAGCAGGGACCTTCCCAGTTTGGCCTCCAGCCATCTTTCTGCCTTGCTGTCCCAGATACACTAGCCTTCCTTCCGTCTGCAAACACCCAGCTCCTTCCTGCCTCAGAACCTTTAGACCGTTCTCTCTGCCCAGAACAAACTTATTCCAGCTACTTTGAGTGCATTACTCGGTCAAGTTTCAGGTCAAATTTCACCTCCAAATTTTGACACCAAATTTTGAGATTAGTTTCCCTTACTCCCCTATTTAGAGTAGCCCCCACTCCCAGCTCTCTCAAATCACCCTGGGTTTTCTTTCCCTTCAAGGATTTATCCCTACTTTCAGAGCACAGACTCTGGAGCCAGAATGTTTGAGCTCAAATTCCAGCTCACCCATTTACTGGCTCTGTAAGCTTGGGAAAATGTCTTAACTCCCCTGGTCTCAGTTTCCACATCTGAAATAATGAGGCTAACAAATGTACCCCCTCAAACAGTTAATGAATGTAAAATGCTTAGAACCAGTGTCTGACACACTAACTACACACACTAAGTGTTAGTTTTTAGTACTGCCTTCAGAAATTCACCGTCTGTCTCCCCTAATAGACTGTAACCCCCTAGAGGGCAGCAGACTCATCTGTCTCAGTCACTACTGTTTCCACAAGGCTAACCCCCAGAAGGCCCTCAATAAATACACACTAAGGACCAAATACACATCCAGGTCTCACATCTTGGACTGGCAATGCTAATCCAAGTTTGGATTCCAGAGGCATCTGACTAAGAAAAGCCTTTGCCTTTGCCTCCTTCAATCACAACTGACGTACGACTGAAGAGACTCTGGGGGTACAAGCAGCTACTGAACAGACTCCAAATCCCAGTCTACCACTCACAAGGAGGTTCCAGACTGCACACCAACAATCTGTATATCAAACTGGGTTTTGTGTTTTGAGTTACCTGGGTATTATGTTTCCAAGAATTACGTCAATTCCCAAAGTTGGTACACAAAGCTAAAGCTGTATCTGTGTCTAGCTGACTGGTTTTGGAGACTCAAGCAAGTATAACTCCCAAAGGTCAGAAAGTAAGAAAAGGAGAATTCTAGACTTAACAGTACTAGAGTGAGGCCCACAAAGACTGCAGAGACCCAGCTGAGCAAGTAGGAAGCACAGGTTGACCAGCCACATGTGAGTACAGAAAATTCTACGCAGATTTGATAAGGAAGAAAAAAGTCACTCTGCAATCTAGTTAAACACATCAGGAGGGACTAACAACATTAGCCTAAGATGAGAATGTTTTTACCTTGAATTCATACTTAGCTAAGCAATACTATCACGTCTAACCAGAACTTGATCCAGTTTTGAAATGAACAAATAATTCATTCTTTCCCAAGTATAGTACACTGTGTGTCTAGGAAAATCTTGGCGCTTTGGCCTTGCAGCCTGACCTTCTGGGGTTAATACAGGAAAGAAATGGTCCATCTAGTCAAGTGTTCAAACCCAAGCCTCAAATGAATAATAATGCTTCATTTACTTAGGGGAGGCAATTCTCCTCTGGTGCCAAAATCATGACATACTTCAAAATGATTTCCACACAACAGTTCAGAACATTTCTGAAAAACTACAGCATATCTTAACAAGCCAATAAAAATGCAAAGCACTCTCAAATAACTGCAATAGCATGAATAAAATAAATATCCCCCAAAATGTGACCCTTTTAGAAAATCCTAGTTGCAGGACCTTGCCTAGAGTGGGAGCTCAAATAGCAGTTGCTAAACGAAACAGTGGAACATTGGAAAGGCAAGTTTACAGTATAAGAAACCCTCCAGGGACTTCCCTGGTGGCGCAGTGGATAAGACTCCACACTCCCAATGCAGGGGGCCCGGGTTCGATCCCTGGTTCGATCCCACATGCATGCTGTAACTAAGAGTTTGCATACCACAACTAACACCCAGTGCAACTAACTAACTAAATAAATAAATAAATAAGAAACCCTCCAAATGGGTTAGGATTAAATATAAAGTTTCACTTCCTTTTTGGCTCACATACTCTGAAAAGGAAGCAGAGGTATCAGAAAAATTTCCCTTCTTTGATGGATCGGAAGTAGCTGCTTTATTTGGCATTTCTCTGATTAGTAGGTAAGAATGAATGTTTTTTATATGTTTATTTACATCTGAAATTTCCAATAGGGTCTATTAATTTCTCTACCTATCTATCTATTGAAATCTTGATCTATTTATTCCTACAAATGTGAAAAAAATAATATACCTACACTGACCTTTTATCATATTTGACATTCCCAGACTATATTACCTTCTATAATTTTATTTTTCAATTAGCAAATATTTTAACATTTTACATATTTAGGTCTGCAGACCTTTTCCTTTGAATTCTTCTCCTTTTAAAGAGAAAGTTATCATTGCTTCCTAGGCACATGTCTAATAAAATGTTCCAAGAAAGTTTTAGGCATTATCTCTGAAAAACATTTTACTTTGCTTTTTCTCTACAGTCTCTATAATTTTAAACATTTCTCCTGAATCCATCTGGAATTTATTTTGATGAATGTCTTCCAGTTATCTCATTGCCAATAATTCCTTCTCCCTGGAAACCTAGAGGTGTGTTTCTTCACCCCCCACCAGGCCCCACTGATGAACCTTCCAACTGTGCACCAGCAGCACCCCACTACTGCCTCGTCATCTATCCTATAACCTTTTCCACCTCAGTTTCCTCATTTGTAATAAAATATATTCAAGTCATGTTCCAAGGTTGTTGGGGCAATCAGAAATAATAAGTATAAAATATCCAGCACAGGGCCTCCCTGGTGGCGCAAGTGGTTGAGAGTCCGCCTGCCGATGCAGGGGATATGGGTTCGTGCCCCGGTCTGGGAGGATCCCATATGCCGCGGAGCGGCTGGGCCCGTGGGCCATGGCCGCTGAGCCTGAGCGTCCGGAGCCTGTGCTCCGCAACGGGGGAGGCCACAACAGTGAGAGGCCCGCATACCGCAAAAAAAAAAAAAAAAAAAAAAAAAAAAAAAAAATCTGATTTAAAATATCCAGCACAATGTCTGGCACATAGTGGGTACCCTATAAACAGGAAATATTTTAATTATCTATTATCTGATGAGGATGTAAAAGTAACATGCTAAAAAAAGTTCATTTCAAAAACTTTAAGAACATTAAGTTTAACCAACTAAAAGTTAAAAAACATCATTTTAATTAAAAGTAACATTTTATTAAAACTATCGTGTTCTATCAACACATGGAGCACAAATTAATAAGTGAAGTTTCTCACTCTAACTCAATCCCTAAACCAATACTGTACTGTAACTTACTGAAAGAGACTTGGGTGTGGTTTTGAAAACAACTCTGGGTGAGGCAACTAAAGATAAGTCAACCAACCATCTGTTCAACTGAACAAATTTAAGTGAACTTTAATGCACCCTATCCTGTTTATATTTCCAAAATATGTGAGATAACACTGGTACAGAAAGAATCTGGCTTGGGTCTTCATCAAAATTCCATTAGCTTCTCAATGCTAACTGATTAATAAATGTGCTCAATTCATATCTAGAGTTTAGACCCTAAAGCCAAGCTACCTGGGTTCTGATCCCAGTTTACCATTTACTAGCTACGTAACCTTAGGCACATTTCACCTTTCTCTATGCTTCAGTTTCTTCATCTGTTAATGGGAATGGTATTATTAGCTACTTCCTTGGTTTAAGACTAAATGAGGTGGGACTTCCCTGGTGGTCCAGGGGTTAAGACTCCACACTCCCAATGCAGGGGGCCTGGGTTCGAGCCCTGGTCGGGGAACTAGATCCCACATGCCACAACTAAGAGCCTACATGCCGCAACAAAGATCCTGTGTGCTGCACCGAAGACACGGCGCAGCCAAATAAATATTTTTAGTAAATAAATAAAGTTTAAAAAAAGACTAAATGAGTTAATTTATGTCAAAAGTTTCATACAGTGCTTGGCACACAGTAAACAATAGAATAAATGGCAGTCATTATTATTAAGCAGCAGCAGCATCATTAAAGACTAACTGAAGCTCTTTCAAAAGAACACTGGAAGAACATTCTATGACGGGCACTAATTAACTGTCTTCCTCGATACGTGCACAGGGAACACACAGCCACACCACTTTTTAGAGTTCCCTCTTACAGACTATATCACTGCTCTTTATTGTCAGTTTTTAACACAATTCCTAGACTGCAAGCTTACTGAGGCAGCAGTTATTACAATGCTTTTCCTTCCAAAATTCCTAACACAATGCTCTGAACTCAGATCTTAAATAATGCTTTTTAAATTAATATAATAGAAATAAAAAGCAGTAAGAAGAAACCTTGGAAGTATACATTTTTAGCCCCAGGAAGAGCTTGAGAAGCCACCTGATCATTTTACAGATGACAAAACTGAGCAAATGACTTTAGTCAAGTCTCATATGCTGGCCAACCTGTAGCCAGCTCCTTCCTGTACCAAGAACATCAACCTCACTCACTCCACTGAACTCTAACTGTGCATTTTAGAATCACCTCATACTAAACATGCTTTTCTTAAGTTTTAAACCAATACACAACCACTATTTCCATTACTAATAAATACCACTTGGAGATCTCAAGTAAGAAATATGAGACCCTACCACTCAAATAAGATTTTCCATAATGTTATTTTCCAATGTTATTTGCAAGTAGGAAATACATAAAACCTCCAAGGGCTAAACAACAACTACAACAACAACAACAGCCAAAACCTTGAGACTAAAACTAGAACTCTGAATTGGAATCACTCACAGAAAGTGACATTACCAGAGATCAAACAACAAAAATCTGCATTGGTAGAGGCAAAAAAGGAGGAGCTGATGAGCTGAACTCCGTAAGGGGATGGAAATGGTCGCAGGCTGAATAACCCTGGCTCACAGTAGAAGTAAATACAATCTTCTCAGGAAAAAACATCCTCAGTGTTGACTCCCCAGGTTTTTCCACAGATTAAGATCAACCAAATAGACATCCAAGTCAAAAATTCAGTAAACCCAAAAACAATCTCCATGAGTGACAGGCATTGAAAAAAATAAATTATAGGTCCAAGCCCTCAAAGACTTCAAATACTAGAATTATAACACAGAACACAGAATAACTATGTATGAAATGTTTAAAAAAATTAATCATAAATACGACAAGCCACAGAGACTACCAAAAATGGGCAGAGCTGAAAAGGAAACCACAGAGAACTTTTAGAAATGGAATAATTTGAAAAAAAAAGTTTAATCAACTAATGAATTAATAACAGCTTTGAGAGAGATCCCTGTTTACATACAGGAATCAGTGAATTAAAAGACAGATTTGAAAAACATTATCCAGAAACCAGCACAGAGAGACAAGGAGATGCAAATTATGACAGAAAAGATATGAAGGACAGAATAAGAAAATCTACTACATATTTACTGAGTTATAAGCAGAGATAATAAAGAATAGAAAAGAGTCAGTATCCAGAGAGAATGGCTGACAATTTTACATAACTGAAAGACACAAATCCACAAATAACAAGCAAAATAAATAGCGATCCATACCTCATAAATACTGTAATGAATCTGCAGCATAGCTAAGGCAAAACAATTTTTTCTAAAAGCAGAGGAAGAGTGGCATGGACATATATACACTACCAAACGTAAAACAGATAGCTAGTGGGAAGTAGCCGCATAGCACAGGGAGATTAGCTAGTTGGTTTGTGACCACCTAGAGAGGTGGGATAGGGAGGGTGGGAGACGCAAGAAGGAAGAGATATGGGAACATATGTATAACTGATTCACTTTGTTATAAAGCAGAAACTAACACACCATTGTAAAGAAATTATACTCCAATAAAGATGTTAAAAAAAATAAAAAAAATAAAAGCAGAGGAAAAAAAGACGTCACCTATGAAGGAATCACAATTAGACTATTGGCAAACCTGTAACAGAAACAACAAAAGTAGAGAAACTACTGAAAGGGAAATAACTGTCAATCTAGATTTCTATACCAAGCAAGGCTATCTTTCGAGAATGTGTGTGAAATAAGGTCATTCCAGATAAACAAAAACAGAGGTATCTCCTACAGACCTATAGTAAAGGAGCTTTTAAAGAAGAAAAAATGATCCCAGGAAAAAAATGAGAAATGCAATGAGCATCGTGAGTAAAGAAATTGCTAAACGGGAAAGTAAATCTAAAAATGTTTTTGAAAAATATAGTGATGACGCTATTCAATTTATGAGGCTAAAAAAAAAAAGGCTAGACTAAAATACCGGATCTGAGTAGCATGTAACTTGATCATTGAGTTTAACTGGAATTAAAGTATTTTAACATCTTTGTTTTCTCTTGTAGTGGAATATGAAATTAATTTCACTTTGTTAAATATGCATGGTAAAACTTCAAGGGCAACCACTAAAAGAACGTAATAGAGTATGTAATTTCCAAACCAAACGAAGGAAGTACATAATGAAAAACAAACAAAACAACTTGGTTATTCAAAAAGGCAAGAGTGCAGGGAAAAAAATTACAAATAGAAGACAAATTGTAAGATGACAGAAGTACACATTTATCAGAATCACAATAAATGTAAATGTATTATGCCAGTTAAAAGCCAGATATAATACCCATTGTAGGAGGCTGAAGGATGGTCATCAAAGAAATCAGTCCTAATCCCTGGAACCTGTAAATGTTACTTTACATTGCAAAGATTGTGGAAATGTGATTAAGGTATTGGGAATGGTGAGATTATCCTGGATTATCTGGGTGCACCCTAAATGCAATCACCAGTATCCTTACAAAAAGGAGGCAGAGGGAGATTTGGCTACACAAACATAAAAGAGGACAATTTGATCAGGGACACAGAGATTGAAGTGATGCAGCTATAGCCAAAGAATACTGGCAGCCATAGGAGTCAAGGAACAAATTCTCTCCTCTAGAAGAGCTAGAGGAAGTATGTCCCCTCCAACACAGATTTTGGCTCAGTGATACTGATTTTGGACTTCTGGCCTCCAGAACTGTGCGAGAATAATTTCTCTTGTTTTAAGGCACCAAGTTTGTGGTAATTTGTTATAGCAGCCACAAAAAAGCTAACATCTCCATAAAACGTAAGAACAGAACATAGAAAGTTTGAAAGTAAATGGATGAAAATAGGTATACCAAGCAAACAACAACCAAAAAAAATCTGGAGTATCTATATTAATGTGAGACAATAAAGACCATGGAAAATAAAAGCATTACTCTAGAATGGAAGTGTTATCCTAAATAACGATAAAATATTCCAATTCAACAGGAAGATACATATATATGCCTATTAAAATGGTGTCAACACATATGAAGCAAAAACTATAAAAACTCAGAGAAAAATTGACAAGTCTACCATCATAATGGATAGATTAACCCATAATGGGTAGATTAACACCAAAACATCACTCAATTATTAAAACAGGCAAAGCAGTCAAAAAATTAGCAAACAGGGCTTCCCTGGTGGCGCAGTGGTTGACAGTCCGCCTGCCGATGCAGGGGACACGGGTTTGTGCCCCAGTCCGGGAAGATCCCCCATGCCACAGAGCGGCTGGGCCCGTGAGCCATGGCCGCTGAGCCTGCACGTCCAGAGCCTGTGCTCTGCAACGGGAGAGGCCACAACAGTGAGAGGCCCGCATACCGCAAAAAAAAAAAAAAGAATCCCTCTTGCAATGCAGGGGACGCCAGTTCAATCTCTGGTAGGGGAACTAAGATCCCACATGCTGCGGGGCAACTAAGCCCATGGGCCACAACTACTGAGCTCGCGTGCCACAACAAGAGAGCCCACACGCTGCAATGAAAGATCCCCTGTGCCATGACTAAGACCCAATGCAGCCAAAAAATAAATATTAAAAAATAAAAGAAAGGCAACATACCAAAAAATGGATTTTTCCTTTGTGCCTTAAAAAAAAAAAAAAAGATGATGTCATGGCTGTTTCCACAGCATAATAAAATCTGGGGTCAAGAGCTGAAATAACATACAAGTAACTCATTTTATGAAAAAGGTACTGGCAACCTTCCATAGTTGTAGTCAGCAAAATCTGCACTATTTTCATGAGGATTCTACTTCACCCTTGTGCATCACAAAGCAATCAAACTGAAAACTATCCACCAAGAAAAAGTAAAACATACTTTAAAACTGCTAGCTTGATTTTTATAAAATAGAAATGGTAAAAATAACTGTGAGTGAGTGATATGAAACATCTCAGTGATCTGGACACCTCTAACAGAGATCTACCTCATGTCCCTACAGAGAAGGCCCTAGCAGGAGTTCCTGTGTACTCACCCTCATGGGCTTCCTCTCTGTCTGACCTGAAGAGCCAAGAGCCCATGAAGTGGGACCTGTGTTCTTATTATGTTTGATTCCCAACGCCCAGTGCAATGCCTGGCACACTAAAGGCCTTTTTTAAAGTTCAGTGAATTAATAAATCTCCTAAATGTGACCACTGTCATTTACAAACTAGAGACAAAGAAAATTCATACTATTATCCCTTGATGAAAAGCTGGAAAAGAAATGTTTCCCTGAAGAAATTCCCTGCTTTCCAAAACAATTAATCAAACACCCTATGCAGAAAACAGAGCACATTCAATATTCCAGACATCCTAGGTCAGAGACATCCCCAGTGGTTACACTGTCAATGTACGTTGTGCTTCAGTTCCTGAGGACGATTCTCAGAATAAACTGAGATAGAGAGTATCTGGATGGAGGGGTCATCTAGTTCCCCTAAAGATGGACAGACTACCTTCACAGCTCTCCTACTGAAGCAGACACTCAGTCTTAAAGGGAGTTCATTCTATGAGACTCAAGAATCATTTCTACCCTCCCTTCTTGCCTGAAGCTCTATACAATAATAACCTGATTAATGGTATCACCTGGGAACAAGGTTGGCCTATTAACTAAAACATTCTC
This sequence comes from Mesoplodon densirostris, assembly GCF_025265405.1. Lineage (NCBI taxonomy): Eukaryota > Metazoa > Chordata > Mammalia > Artiodactyla > Ziphiidae > Mesoplodon > Mesoplodon densirostris. The sequence goes on from NC_082661.1 coordinate 105,737,018, forward strand.
TAATCTTGAAAAGCACGGCTTAACCACAAAGTTCTTGCTAAGCCGCAAATACATACAGCTGTAACAAAACAAAAATATCTCTGCACACAGCTTTATTAAAAAAAAAAAAAAAAGAGTGGGAGTAGCTAGTAAACAGGACTCTTTATTGCCTTTCTGTGCCTTTCCCACTTAACATCTGCTTCTCCCTGATCTATACACTGGAAAAGGAAGAAAGGAAAGGAAATGCACACTGACAGCATACCTATGTACCATATGCATTCAAAAGTTCTCTCACTGTGGCCTCACAACACTTCTAGGTAGACAAGACTGTTACTCTTACTACTTCTGTTTCAACCGAAGAAAAAAATGAGTTCAGAGAATTTCACCAGCTTGATCCAGGGCTACACAGTTTGAGTGGCAAATTGCATCCAGACACTATATCCCTAATACCAGCATTATACCAACAGTTGACAACTAACTTACTTCAGTGAGAATAAAATGCCTAATGCAGCATTCGCATTTTTACAGCTTTACTGATATATATTCACATATCATAAAATTCACTGACTTAAAGTGTACAGTTCAGTGGGTTTTAGTATATTCAGAGAGATGTGCAACCATCATCACGATCTAATTTTATAACATTTTTCAACACCCAAAAAGAAACCACACACACATTAGCAGTCAGTCCCCATGCCTATTCCTCCCCTCCCCTACCACCTTTTTCTCTGGCTTCTTTCATTTAGCAAAACCTTTTCCAAGTTCATCCATTTGCAGCACGTATCAGTATTTCATTCTTTTTAACCGGTTTGTTTCCACTTTTCAGCTATTAAGAGTAATACTGCTACAGACATTCACATACCAATTTTTGTGTGAACATATACGTTCTCCAGCATTTGCATTTTCAAAACGTTTTCACAACATTCTCTCCTTTGCATCTTATAACTGCTTCATTTTGTGAGAGAGAACTGAAGCTGGGAGCAGTTAAGTGACTTTGCCACCCACTGCTGGGTAACCCCCTCAGTGAACCTGCAATAAACTCGCACCTTCTGGCTGAAGACCTGCTCATTCCTTACCACCACACTGCTTTGTCTCCTCCATAAGACATTTCAAGCAACAGCATGCGGGTGAGAAAAAACGTCTGCTTTGCTGAGGAGCTCCCAGAATTATTCTCCGTAAGTTAGTGCACAAGGCAAATTTAAACTAAGCCTTATCAGATGAAGAGAAGGGGAGAACAAAGTGTTTGAGACACGGTACAGGTGCCTCCCAGCGCTGGCCTCCTCCTCCCCATGGAAACACTGAAGGTTGCTGCTGCAGGGTGCTGCGGAGGCACACGTGGAGTCAACACCCACTGTGCGCTGCTTCTGAGGGCACCCCAGTCCTGTCCGCATGTGCCTGCGGGCTCGATTCCCACATCAGCCTGAAGCTCCCAGGCCCCCACAGCTCCCAAGGCCTCGACGCAGAGCTAAGCTGTTCTGAAAGGGGGACAGTATTTGGGGAGCATATACGGTCAGTTGTATAAACCCCCTTTTCCAACCTCCTGAAACAGTTCCTAGGCTTATAATATTTTTGGTAATAAGGTTCAGAAACATGGTTAATAATTACATTAATAATATATAACAGCCACTTACTAGGTAGCTTTTATGCATTTAATTCATTTAATCCTCACAATAACTGTGTAAAATAGGTACTGTGATTACCTCTATGTTACACGTCAACACTTTCTTATGTGGGGAATACATGTAGTTGGTGGGAATATAAACTGGCATAACTCCTTAGGAGGGTAATTTGGAAACAGCTATGGAAACTAAAAGTACAAATATCCTTGAACCAGGCAATTTCACTTCTGAGACTATATCTACAGATATACTTCACAGTGCCCAAAGACAAAGAATATTAACTGAAAAAGTTTACAACAGTAAAAATCTGGAAACTAATACCTGTCAATACAGCAGTGATTAAATAAATTGTACTGTTAAGAAGAAATACCTGAGACTATTAAAGAGAACGAAATAGATTTATGTGTGCTGCTACTAAGTATTCGCCAAGATGTATTAAGGAGGAGCAAAATCAATATCATTATGCGTAACAATTTATTTTTTAAAGGAGGTATATGTACACACCACCACTCTGTCTGTGTGCTCTTGGGCAAGTTATAATACTTAACCTGTCTCACAGCTCCCTCGTCTGCAAAATGGGACAACGATACTTCCCATGGAGTGCTCAATAAAAATTAACTGTGGCTATTATTAAACTTAATGATTATTTAATTATGACACTACCAATAATAATAATAATTTTGTCATTATTAGATGGGCTCCACCAAAAAAATCAATTTCATATCTACACTACCCAGTGCCAGGCATTACACAAGTATAGGGAAACTGGCAAACAGCACCTGCTCTGCTTCCCCATCTAGTTCACAGCCCACGAGGGTTTTCTTTTCCAGATGTCTAGCCTACATGGCCTGCCCCCACCAACAGGCAACAAGAAACCATGTACAGTGAGACGGGTCTCCACTGCCCAGATGCTTTCCCCCAAATGCACACAGATTCGATCTCTGATCAAACATCACCTCCTGAGACAAGCCTACCTCCCTCCCCAATCTGAAACAGATCCTTGCTGCCACCATTCTCCATTCCCTTATCCTGTTCCCTTAACCAGTTCCATGGTCTTCACAGCAGCTGTTACTATCTGACATTACAGTATTTCTTTATTACCTAACCTCTCTTTCTAGAATATAAGTTCCCAAGAAAGGAAAATGTGTCTCATTCCCTGCTCTGCTCAGTGTCCAGAATAGTACCCAGCGTATAGTAGGTGCTCAATAACTATAGGTGAAGAGATGGGACTGCAAGTTAATGAAAGCTACAGAATGGAAAATATGCTTGCAAAATAACATTTTAAAAATTACTGTCATTTTATTCTGGCAGACTAGGTTCTCAAGACACTGTTCAGTTAAAAGTTGAGTGGACTTACCTGGTGGCGCAGTGGTTAAGAATCCGCCTGCCAATGCAGGGGACACGGGTTCAATCCCTGGCCGAGGAAGATCCCACATTGCACGGAGCAACTAAGCCCGTGCGCCACAACTACTGAGCCCGCGCCCTACAGCCCATGCTCTGCAACGAGAGAAGCCACGACAATGAGAAGCCCGCGCACTGCAACGAAGAGTAGCTCCCGCTTGCCTCAACTAGAGAAAGCCCATGAGCAGCAACGAAGACCCAATACAACCAAAAACAAAAACAAGTTAATTAATTTAAAAAAAAGTGTCCTCCACACGCCAGTCCTACTGTATTTAAAAATGCTATTCTTTTCCTATGTAGCTTAAATTCATACAAAATCATGTCAAAATATGCTCAACACTTTGAAGCTAACAGATATCAAAGACAAGATTATACATTAGTCATAACACTTGTTTAAAAAGGTATTTCTGGAATAAATAAAGCTCAAAGGGCAAAACTGAGTTAAACTTGCTTCCCTTCATTCCTTCCAACTCAAGTTTCCTGCATGCAGAAGGTCAGAACAAGCATTAACTATTAAACAGTTTTGTTAAAATTTAATATTATGCTATATTAAGATAACCTAAATATTTTAAGGAGTCATGTGTTAGCCAGCAAGCACTGAACAAACTAAGCAAGTATTAGCATGTTTAATCTGTCTGCTACTTAACCAAATCTTAGATTCAATTTTTAAAACCCTAGACGATAGGAAATTCAAAAAAAGACATCCCTCTACTTGCCAAAATAACTTGCCAAAGCATGGGGGAAAATAAAAAACAAAATGATATATATGATTCAAGGTAAAGTGCTGTTGTTGTTGTTTCACTGACTTTATATTCTCAAGGAAGCTAGGAATTTAATATATGTAAAAAGAAAAAGAAAATGTTGCCATTCACCATCTCCAACGCAGGAAAAATTTTAAAGTCCTACTGCTAACATAACAGAACAAAGCTTAAGAACGTTTATAGGAAGAAATAATGATTCAGAACCGAACAATGTAAAATTTACGACATCTGGAATCCAATAAAAAATTACCCAACAAGCAAAGAAGCAGGAAAATATGACCCATATTGAAGAGATAAATCAATCAAACCAACCCAGAACTGAAAGAGAAGTTAAAGTTAGTGGACAAGGTCACTAAAACAGTTAGTACAACTGTATTACATATGTTCAAAATCTCAAGTAGAGAAATGAAATATATAAATATGATACAAACTGAACTTCTAAAGATGAAAGCTACACCATGTAAGATGAAAAATTACACTGAACAAGATCAATGATAGATTAAACATTGTAGAAGACAGAGTAGTGAATATGAAGACAGAGCAACAAAAAACAACCAAAACAAAACATAAAGGGAAAAGACAAATAAATGAACAGAACATCCATGAGCTGTGGGGCAACTTTAAATGGTCTAACATGAATGGGACTGGAGTCCTCAAAGGCAACATGGAGAAGGAAACGTGAAAAAATAATGGTCAAAATTTTCTCAAGTTTGACAAACACTATAAACCTACAGATCCAAGAAAGCAGCTCTATGAACCCCAAGCACAAGAAACATGAAAAAAACTACTGAATACAAAAGCACATCAAAATACTATAAAATTGCTCAAAACCAGTGATAGGGAAAATCTTAAAAGCAGCCAAAGAAAAACACGTTATGTAGAAGAACAAAGATAAGGATGACAGCAGACTGCTTGTAGGAGGTGATGTAAGCAAGAAGACAGTAAAGGGCTTCCCTGATGGTGCAGTGGTTAAGAATCCATCTGCCAATGCAGGGGACATGGGTTCGAGCCCTGGTCCGCGAAGATCCTACATGCCGCGGAGCAACTAAGCCCGTGCGCCAAAACTACTGAGCCTGTTCTCTAGAGCCCGCAGCCACAACTACTGAGCTCATGTGCCACAACTACTGAAGCCCACGTGCCTAGAGCCCGTGCTCCTCAGCAAGAGAAGCCACCACAATGAAACGCCCATGCACTGCAGTGAAGAGTAGCCCCCCGCTCGCCGCAACTAGAGAAAGCCCACGCACAGCAACGAAGACCCCAACGCAGCCAAAAAATAAATAAATTTATTTTTAAAAAGACACTGAAGCAACATCTTTAGAGTAAAACTAAAAGATTTTACCCCAAGGTTTTGAGTTTCCAGACCTTTGGCTCAAATCTATAATTTTGTGTGGTAAGCTTCTGTGGCAACGGCACCTCTGAATTACAAGCATTACATTTTCTCAAACAGTATCATCTCATTTGGCAAGATGAGCTACAATATGTATAGCATCTGCTTTTTCAGTACAATGTTTCACACCCAAAAGGCATGAGATAAATAATTGTTGGGGGTGAATTTAAGAGAAGTTACTGTACCATTAGCAATGGTTCCTCTCTCCTTTTTGCCCCCAAGTATATTCTAAATATGTGATAATAAATCACACACTTGAGCAGCACCTATCACTTACAAAGTACTTTTTCATTTAATCATCATACAAATTCTTTGAAGTAGTTAAGGAAGGTATTATCATCACTGCACAAATGGGGAAACTGAAGTTCAGAAAAAGGGAAGTGATGTGCCCAAGGATAAGAGGTGGGGGAAGTGATGTGCCCAAGGATAAGAGCTGGAGGAAGTGATGGAGGTAAGGGTAGGAAAGGGGCTTTGCCATTTCTTGGGTTCTTCCTCTGGGCCACGTTTAATGCTAGCTTAAGATTAATTTGGCAAAATTTACAGCAATATGGATGGACCTAGAGATTATCATACTAAGTGAAGCAAGTCAGACAAAGACAAATATATGATATCACTTATATGTGGAATCTAGAAAGATGATACAAATGAACTTATTTACAAAACAGAAACAGACTCACAGACTTTGAAAACAAACTCAGGGTTACCAAAAGGGAAAGGTTGGGGGAAGGATAAATTAGGAGTTCGGAATTAACATATACACACTACCATATATAAAATAGATAATCAACAAGGACCTACTGTATGGCACAAGGAACTCTACTCAATATTCTGTAATAACCTATATGGGAAAAGAATCTGAAAAAAAAGGATATATGTATATGTATAACTGAATCACTTTGCTGTACACCTGATACTAACACAATATTGTAAATCAACTATACTCCAAAATAAAATTAAAATTAAATTAAAAAATATTAATTTGGCAAAGAAAGTTATACAACTAGGTGTAACCAGGTGTTTCTAACTCCAAGTAGCTCTTACTATGGAACCACAGCTGAAATATATTAAACTAAAGGACAAACATGAAACATAAAAATTCATTCTGGCATAGAACTAGAATAATGAAGTTGAAAATTCTACTCAAAGAAGAGTAAAGCAATTTCTTGAAGAATGAAGTCTTTACTTCATTTATCATAATGGACAAAGCCCCCAATCATAGCCCTGCAACCAATACCATGTGGCATCTCAGGACAGTATTTCTCCTACATAGTTCCTTACTGTAGACCAAAGCAGGATGCAACAAAAGAAAGTCCACTGGCAGACAAAACAACTACGTCCAGGAGGCAGATGTCTAATTTGATCTAATGATAAAATTTAAACTCCAGGCAGAAATCAGCAAATCATGCCCCGCCTGATGCCAAATCCAGCCCACTGTTTTTATAAGGATCACAAGCTTTGATTTTTAAAGGCTAAAAAAAATTGTATGAAACATAAATATATGATAGACATGAAAATCAATTCAAATTTCAGCAACCATAAATAAGGTTTTATGGGACAGTCGTGCTCATTCACTTACATATCATCTATGGCTGCTTTCATGCAACAACAGCAAAGCTGAGTAGTTGCAACAGAGATCATACAGCCCTCAAAGCCTAAAATATTTATTATCTGGCCCTTTACAGAAAGTCTGTCAACTCCTGCTTTAAAGGAACAGATGGGCCTTTAATAATTTGCCATGAACATTATTTCCCACAAATAAGCTCTTAAAAAATTAGGGCTTCCCTGGTGGCACAGTGGTTAAGAATCCGCCTGCCAATGCAGGGTACACGGGTTCAAACCCTCGTCTGGGAAGATCCCACATGCCACAGAGCAACTAAGCCCGTGCACCACAACTACTGAACCTGTGCTCTAAAGCCCGTGAACCGCAACTACTGAGCCTGCGAGCCACAACTACTGAGCCCAGAAGCCACAACTACTGAAGCCCATGCACCCAGAGCCTGCACTCCGCCACAGGACAAGCCATCGCAATGCGAAGTCCGCGCACTGCTACGAAGAGTAGCCCCTGCCTGCTGCGACTAGAGAAAGCCCACATGCAGCATCAAAGACCCAATGCAGCCAAAAATAAATAAATTTATAAAAAAGAAGAAAACGCCATTATCAGACAAGATATTTGTGTTGACTGTTCATTAAAAAGCAGTCATGGGCTTCCCTGGAGGTGCAGTGGTTGAGAGTCCACCTGCCGATGCAGGGGACATGGGTTCGTGCCCCGGTCCGGGAAGATCCCACATGCCGCGGCGCGGCTGGGCCCGTGAGCCATGGCCGCTGAGCCTGCGCGTCCGGAGCCTGTGCTCCGCAACAGGAGAGGCCACAGCGGTGAGAGGCCCGCGTACCGCAAAAAAACAATGTACATAGATATACATACAGAAATACTTAACGGCTAAAATGATATGACATTTGGGTTTGGGGGTACAGATAAAGCAAAACTGGCCATGAGTTAATAACTGCTGAAGCTGGATGAGGGTAAAGAGACGTTTACTATACTAGTCTCTCTACATGTGTGGGAAGAATTAAACATGTAAAAATAAATAAACAAGTCCACATACTCAGCCATAAAAAGGAACAAAACTGGGTCATTTGTAGAGATATGGATGGATCCAGAGACAGTCATACAGAGTGAAGTAAGTCAGAAAAAGAAAAATCATATATTAATGCATATATATGGAACCTAGAAAAATAGTACAGATGAACCGGTTTTCAGGGCAGAAATAGAGACACAGAAGTAGAGAACAAACATATGGACACCAAGGGGGAAAGTGGTGGGGCTGGTGTGATGAATTGGGAGATTGGGATTGACATGTATACACTAATATGTATAAAATAGATAACTAGTAAGAACCTGCTGTATAAAAAAATAAATACAATAAAACTCAAAAATTCAAAAATTCAAAATAAATAAATAAACAAGTCCAGTTAAACTCTAAGTTTCACATAATAAAAATGTCTTTTTTATATTAATTGTCAAACTGTTAACAATTATGACGATCAATAGAATTTTAACACTGGCTGGATATTTGATTATTTTTAATTTTTTAAAAGTATCTTTTAAAGCATTTCAGTATTTTCTGATTCAATACAAGGACTCCTTGAAAGAACTAACTAAAAACCAATAACCGATCTAAAGAAACAGTTTTTATAGTAAAATAAATAACAAAAAACTGAATACCAAACAAAACCTTACCAATATCGGATAGCATCAAAGAGTTAAAGGAGAAACGGTGAGCTGTATAAATTATATTTTAGAAAGGAAACTATCCCACCTTTTGGAGACGGGGCAGAATTTAGATTCCTGTCATTCAGTGAGCCTCTGTAACTAAAACCACACAAGCAGTAAAACAAATCGTACCATTTGTCCTGCTGTAACCCACGTCAAAACTCTGAAAAGCAGTTGGGACTGCCAAAACCATCCACTTCCTTAAAAAACAACTTTACTATGGACTATTACTCAGCCATAAAAAGAAACGAAATTGAGTTATTTGTAGTGAGGTGGATGGACCCAGAGTCTGTCATACAGAGTGAAGTAAGTCAGAAAGAGAAAAACAAATACTGTATGCTGATACATATATATGGAATCTAAACAAAACAAAACAAAAAAAGAATGGTCATGAAGAACCTAAGGGCAAGACGGGAAGACGCAGACCTACTAGGGAATGGACTTGAGGACACAAGGAGGGGGAACGGTTAGCTGGGACAAAGTGAGAGAGTGGCACGTACATATATACACTCCCAAATGTAAGACAGCTAGTGGGAAGCAGCCGCATAGCACAAGGAGATCAGCTCGGTGCTTTGTGACCACCTAGAGGGGTGGGATAGGGAGGGTTGGAGGGAGACACAAAGAGGGAGGAGATATGGTGATATATGTATACATATAGCTGATTCACTTTGTTATACAGCAGAAACTAAAACACCATTGTAAAGTAATTATACTCCAATAAAGATGCAAAAAAAAAAAAAAAACTTTACTATTCTAGTTTAACCCAGTCAGAATACTAAGATTCTGGATTTTAAAAAGTAATTTACACGTGGGCTGGCACTTGCCCATTAACTAAAGACTGCAGTTATTACAATCCCACCCTCATACAATTCACCCTCGGTGCCTGCTGAATCCCAGCTCACCGACTCCGACTCGTTTTCACTGGGGGCTTCTACTTATGTGTTCAGCAAAGAGGACAGCAGCCTACTTCCTATCCCCATTAAGATTTAACCAATTTTTCACCCACAAAAAAACCTTTCTGTAACAACTTATCAGCACTGCACACCGCTCTCAGCTATGTTTTTGGTTCTTGGGGATAGGACAAATTGCTTTATGTCATTTAGGTATAAAATCATATGGTCACAACACCAGCCGGTGCAGGTTAACCAAAATACTTACTTTAAGGTAAGACTGCTTGAAGTGAACACAAAGACCTGTAAAATATCTTGAGCCATGAATTACAAGAGCAAAAATAAAAGTAATTGCTAAAGGCAGAGACCCTCTGACCCCGCCCCCCGCCCCACCAAAAGAAACGAAAAGGAAGGAGAGGGCGAGATGACCAACAGCTCCTTCTCTAATAAAGTTGCAGGACAACCCTATTACCATCCGTAGGCAGATGTGGCTTTTCTCTATGGGCAGAAGCTGTCGTTTTTTCAAAAAAACGAGAGCAGACAGGCAGAATCCGGATGCCCGCGTCTGTCTGCGTCAGTGCTCGAACCCTGGAGCCGTCAGCCCTGCGGGCCACGGACCCGGCGGCCGCGAGCAACGCGCTGACCCAACGTCCGGCCCGGATCCTCCTTTCCCACACGGGCGCCCGAAGCCCACCACCCAGTCCACAGACTAGCTGCCCAGGCGCTCCCACAGACCAGCCCGTGCGACGAAGGGTCTGCAGGGCGTCGGCCCCTCTGCGCCAGTCAAGGCCGACGGCCGAACGGCGGGGACCCCACCCCCGCCCGCCCAGGACGGCCCCCCGGGGCCGCCTCCACCCTCCGCGCCGCCGCCACAGGCCCCGCCGCCCGGACTGGAGCCCCGGGCCTGCCGCCGTCCTGCACACGGGCCTCACCTCAGGGTCGAATCGCGGGCAGCTCGCAGGCTACCAGGTCTGAGCGCGGCCGCCGCCCGTCCGCTCCGGCTCCGCCCCCTGTCCGCCGCGCAATACCCTGCCGGCAGCCCCCACCGGCCTGCCCGGCCTCCCGCCCCCTCAGCCCTCCGCACAGCCCCAGAAGCCCGAGCTGGGTGCGGCCTGTGGCGCCGCAACCCAACAACGCACCACCCCATAGGCCCAGCCCTTGCTGCACCTCCCAGCAACGCGTGCTGCTATTGGCTGAGAGCGGGCGAGAGTGGTGGGGCGGGTCCTGGGCGGGAGGGGTTACCGCCTCTGGCCACCGCTTTTCCGGGGACGGACTTCGGGGGCCGCGCCCGCCCCCTGCGGACGAAGCAGGGTCCGAAGTGTGGGGACGGCCAGTCGCAGCCCCTCATGCCTCGTTGCTGAAGCAGGCCGGGCCGTCGTGCCAGCGGCGCCCGCTCACCCAGAACCGCTCCGTCACTCATTCATTGTTGCTGGTCAGGCTCGTGGAGGTCTCCTGCGGGCCAGATTCGTGCGATGCGCAGGAGAGCTTACCAAAGGGTATTTTCCAGGCCCTGCTCAGCCTGAGGCTGGGGGCCTCTCCCTGCCCGCCTCGCCCACTCCTCCAGCGGACGGACCCTGCCCCCTGTGCCCAGCCTTGTGCTGGTCTGCATCCAGAAGCCCTTGCCAGGGTGCCCGGGACCACGGGCAAAGTTTGGGGCCGGGCTGGCAGCCAGGGCGGGGCCAGGACAGCGGGACCTGTGGATCCCGATAAGGCTCCATCTACGCCAACGCTGCCTGATGCCTGGAGCCTGGCCTGCTGATGCTGCTTGAAAGAGCACAGTCATTGCTGCAGAACGAGGGCATTGGTGAGACCAGGCCACCTGCCAGTGACCTGGAGGCAAGACTAGAGATCACATCAGCACCTGCCCCCAAACTGCCCCTCCTTGTCTCATCCGAGTCCCCAAAAGACCCGGGAGACATATGGGCTAGCTCCCTTTATACCCATAGAAAGTTGAGGCCCAGAGCTGAGCAGTGGAAGAATAGTGTGGAATCCAGGCCTTCCCTCCCAGCAGGGTTCCCTTTGGCCTTGTCCACAGAGGGTCGGGGGTACTGTCTATGGGTAACAGACAGTGACCTCTGACCTCCTGGACACTGGCTTTTCTCAGAAGACTTTTCTGACAAGACTCCACAATTCTGCATCTATCACTTCTGTTTCCCTTGCACCCAGCAACAAGGCCTGGACTGCAAGAGGTGTCAGAGGGGGCTTGCTGAAAGGAAGAAGGGAAGAGTAGAAGACGACTGAGCATGTTAAGTAGAGACAAAGAAGATACAAAAAAGACCCAAGTCAAACAAATAAGGTGAAAAACACAATGTCAGAAATGAAGAATACACTGGGTGAGATCAGTAGCAGATTAGACCCAGGGACTTCCCTGGTGGTACAGTGGTAAAGAATCCGCCTTCCAATGCAGACTCCGTGCTTCCACTGCAGGGGGTGTGGGTTCAATCCGTGGTCAAGGAACTAAGATCCCACATGGCCGCAGGGCAACTAAGCCTGCGCACCACAACTACTGAACTTGCGTGCCTCAATGAGAGAGCCTGCATGCCGCAAACTGTAGAGCCCATGCACTCTGGAGCCCATGCGCCACAACTACAGAGCCCACGTGCCCTGAAGCCCACAGGACACAACTAGAGAGAGAAAACCTGCACACCACAACTAAAGAGAAGCCCGCACGCCACAACTACAGAGAAGACCATGCGTCACAACCAGAGAGAAGCCCACACACCACAAGGAAAGATCCTGCGTGCTGCAACTAAGACCCAACGCAGCCAAAAAAAAAAAAAAAAAAAAAAAAAAAAAAAAAAACAGAAAAAACAGAAAAAACCCCAAACCAAAACAAAGCAAACACAACAGATTAGACCCAGCAGAAGAAAATCTTAGTGAACTTGAAGACATGAAAAAAGAAACTAAATGAAACAGAGAGAAAAGAGCTTGGAAAAGAATGAACAGAGCACCAATGAGCTGTAGGACAACTTCCAGAGGGCTAGTATAGATGTTAATTGGAGTCCCTGAAAATAGAGGTGAGTGCTGGGAGGACAGAAATACTGTTTAAAGATATAATGGCTGAATTCTTTTAATTTCATGAAAACTACAAACCCACCCAGATCCAAGCAGCTCGAGAAGTAACTTCTGGGGACTTCGCTCGTGGTCCAGTGGTTAACACTCCGTGCTCCCACTGCAGGGGGTGTGGGTTCAATCCCTGGTTGGGGTATAAGATCCCACATGACATGCAGCATGGCTTCCCCCATGCTGTAACTTCTGGCTTGCTACTGAGCTCCGGTAGAAATGCAGTGTTTCTATGGGACATCTGAGGCCAGAACTGCCCATCACTTGGTTCTGTCAGACCACCAAGACATAAAGCCAGGTAGATAAATCATCATCTGAAAGCATTTGATCCAGGATTGGATTCATGTAGGTGCAGAGGTAAGTGGTCCAGACCCCTACTCCTATAGGTGTGATACCTCTCCCTCAGCTCTCACCTGTGGTCTCAGGGGGATTCCCTGTGACACAGTGACAGAGGAGGAAAAACTATATGCTTGGTCCATGGGAAGGTTGGCTAAATATGTTGGTGTGGCCTGAAAAAGGCCTAATGCTGCACTGTATCCCCATTCAGTGGTCACCCTGAAAGAAGGTGGCAAAGGGAAATCATCCCAATAGGCAAAGCTTGCAGTAATGAACTTGACCACTCACTTTGTGGGAGGGAGACATGGCCTGAACTCATGGGCAGTGAGAAATGATTTAGCTGGTTGGTCAGGAGCCTGGAAGGAGAAATGTGGAAGTTCAGGGACAAGAGGCATGGGGAAGAAGCATTTGGATGGACCTGTGAGAACTGGCACAAAGGAGGAAGATCTTTGTATTGCATATTAATGTCTACCAGTGAGCATTACCACAGAGGCTCTAAACACCAAGTAGATGGAATGGCTCAGCCAATGGGGATCAGCTAGGATCTGTCCTGCCACCACAATTGTCTCATCAATGAAGTAGCCATGGTGGCAGGGTGGAGGCTATGCATGAGCCCAACAGCACAAGCTCCTCATAACCAAGGCTGATCCAGCTACTGCCACTGCCAGTGTCTAACCTGTCAGCATCAGCAACCAAGGCTGAGGCCCCTGGAGGAGCCAGCCAGCCACTTGGTGGCAAGTTGATTACACTGGATCCCTTCTACCCGAGAAAAAGCAATAACTCATATTCACCAAGATAGATTGCCATGTATCTGGGTGTGGATTTGCTTTTTCTGCCTGCAGTAATTAAGCCAGCACCACTATCAAGAGCTCAGAAAGTATCTGGTTTGCTGACATGAAATGCCACATAACTGCCTATTACTAAAGGACCTGCTTCATGGCAAAGGAGGTATGGCAATGGGCACATGACCTGGGACCCACCATTTCTACCACAAACTGTACCATCCAGAAGTTGCTGATCTACTGGAGATGGACTATGCACATGAAGGCTCAAATGAGGCTCCAACCTGGAGATGGCATCCTGGGAGCATGCAGCACTGTCCTCCAGGAAGTGGTACATACTCTGTACCAATAAGTAACCACTTGGGACTTCCCTGGCAGTCCAGTGGTTAAGACTTCGCCTCCCAATGTAGGGGGTGCGGGTTCGATCACTGATCAGGGAGCTAAGATCCCACATGCCTTGCAGCCAAAAAAACAAAACATAAAACAGAAGCAATATTGTAACAAATTCAGTAAAGACTTTAAAAATGGTCCATATCAAAAAAAAATCTTTAAAAAAAAAAAGAAGTAACCACTTTACAAGGCTCCGTCCCTAAAAGGTGGACTACCCAGTCACCCCCTTGAGGAATTTGCACTTCCTGCTCTGCAACATTAAGTACTGAGCCTAGAGGTTTGGATTACCAAAGACGACATTTCTACCCGGGGACATAGTAAAGCTGAAGCTACGGCTGCCACCTGGTCACGTGGGACAACTTACGTCAGTAGATCAGTAGGCACAGAAAGAAGTGGCCACGTTGGCAGGGTAACTGACCCTCGTTGTTGTATGTAGGGCTGCCAGCCTCAGGATGGGGGCAGGCAGGAGTGTGTTTGGCACTCAGGCATTCCAAGGGGCAGGGTAGCTCTTGGTTCTCCCATACCCAGTGACTGTAAACAGGGAAGCATGGCAACATGGCCCGGTAAGCACGGGCTCCCAGGGACTTGAAGAGCCAAAAGCCTAGCCATCAAGAAGAGAAATTTAGAAAGGGTGGTGGAAAAGGGAGGTGTTGGGTATCATTTGTGGTTTTGAGTCCAACTGCAGCAGTGGGGGCCACATAGCTCATCCCTCTACCCATCTCTCGGAAGTTCTCCCAGATACTGGGACCAGTGGGAATACTGAAGAGTCTGTGTCTGAATGGACTGAACTTAATATGAGAAACAAGTGGATCTGAGCACTTCAAGGGGTGGACTTGGTAATTGCCATTGGTGCCCTGCCCAGATTCCCATTCCGTGTTGGTGCTAAAAGTGGTCCCCTTTCCAGGTGCTGTGTTAGCTACTAATTGCCCAGAGAGCCCCTTTTGCCAGAGTGCTGCCCTTGCCCAGGAGATTATCTCCCTACCCAGACAACCCCTGGCCAATAATGCTGATCCAGGGTCACACAAGTCTGGTCCCCTCAAAGCAAAACCAACTCTGTAGGACAAGGCGCATTCCAAAGCTTCCTGTAGGACCAGGCTAAAGCTAGTCTCCAGATGAGACCACCCCCTTCCCGTGTTTTTTCCTTTGCACTATCCTGATTCCCCCATTCAGCTTATCCTGAGACTACTTGCACAAGAGCAATAAGTCACTTGCACAAGATCCCTGTTTCAGGTTTTGCTTCTAAAGAACCCAATCTAAGAAAACTGTATATAAGAAATACTGTCGGGACTTCCCCAATGGTCCAGTTGTTAAGACTCCACGCTCCCAATGCAGGGGGCACAGGTTCAACCCCTGGTCGGGGAACTAGATCCTGCATGCTGCAACTAAAGATCCCGCATGCCACAAGGAAGATCCCACATGCCACAACTAAGACCCGGGGCAGCCAAAAATAAATAAATAAATAAATATCTAAAAAGCAACAAAAAAAAGAAATACTGTCTACAAGTCAACACCAAAAAAGCAAACAACCCAATTAAGAAATGGGCAGGGCTTCCCTGGTGGTGCAGTGGTTGAGAGTCCGCCTGCCAATGCAGGGGACATGGGTTCATGCCCCGGTCCGGGAAGATCCCACATGCCACGGAGCAGCTGGGCCCGTGAGCCATGGCCGCTGAGCCTGTGCACCCGGAGCCTGTGCTCCGCAACGGGAGAGGCCACAACAGTGAGAGGCCCGTGTACCGCAAAAAAAAAAAAAAGAAAGAAAGAAAGAAATGGGCAAAGGGGAGTTCCCCAGTGGTCCAGTTGGTAAAACTCCATGCTTCCAATGCAGGGGGCCAGGATTCGATCCCTGGTCAGGGAACTAGATCCCACATGCCACAACTAAGAGCCAGCGGGCTGCAACTAAAAGATCCTGCATGCCACAATTAAAGATCTCGCACGCTGCAATGAAGATCTGGTACAGACAAATAAATAAACATTTAAAAAAAAAAAAGAAAAGAAATGGGCAAAGGACTTGAATAGACATTGCTCCAAAGATACACAGATGGTCAATAAGCACATGAAAAGATGCTCAACATCACTAAGCATTAAATTGCAAATCAAAATCACCATGAGATACCACTTAACATCCATTAGGATTGCTATTATTTTTTAAAAAGAAAATAAGTGTTGACAAGGATGTGGAGAAATTAGAACTCTTGTGCATTGCTGGTGGGAACATAAAATGGTGCAGCTACTGAGGAAAATGGTATGGTGGTTCCTCAAAAAGTTAAAGAATTACCCTATGACGTAGCAATTCCACTTCCTGGTATATACCCAAAAGAACTGAAAAGAGACTCTTAACACTTATTTGTACATCCATGTTCATAGCAGTGTTATTAACAATAAACAAAAGATGGAAGCAACTCAAGTGTCGTTGACAGATGGATAACAAAATGTGGTCCATCCATACAATGGAATATTATTTCTTTCCTTAAAAAGGAAATTCTGGGGCTTCCCTGGTGGCGCAGTGGTTAAGAATCTGCCTGTCAGTGCAGGGAACACGGGTTCGAGCCCTGGTCTGGGAAGATCCCACATGCCGCAGAGCAACGAAGCCCATGCACCACAACTACTGAGCCTGTGCTCTAGAGCCCGCGAGCCACAACTACTGAGCCCGCATTTCACAACTACTGAAGACCACATGCCTAGAGCCCGAGCTCCACAACAAGAGAAGCCACCGCAACGAGAAGCCCACACACCACAACGAAGAGTAGCCCCCGCTCACCCCAACTAGAGAAAGCTCTCACGCAGCAACAAAGACCCAATGCAGCCAAAAAATAAATAAATAAATAGATAAATTTTTTTAAAAAGACGAAATTCTGACACATGCTACAGCATGGATGAATCTTAAAGACATTATGCTAAGTGAAATAAGCCAGTCACAAAAGGACAAATGATGATTCCACTTGTATGACATAACTAGAATAGTCAAATTCATAAGACGGAAAGTAGAATGGTGGTTGCCAGGGGCTGGAGGAGGGGGAATGGGGAGTTACTGTTTAATAGATACAGAGTTTCAGTTTTACAGGATGAAAAGAGTTATGGGGATGGATGGTGGTGATGGTTCACAACAACGTGAATGTACTTAATGCCACAGAACTGCATGCTTAAAATGATTAAAATGGTTAATTTATATTATGTATATTTTATCATCATAAAAAAGTTTAAATGCTATTAAAGTACACCTTCCTTTTCCAAGAAAAAAAAAGAAAAAAGAAATACTGTCTTATGTAGGAGTTAAAAAAAAAACACAAAACTAGACACAACAATAAATATCAAGTAATGAGGAGCTCAATGAAGTTAAAAGTCACCTGAAGGGAATTCCCTGGCGGTCCAGCGGTTAGCACTCTGTAATTCCACTGCAGGGGGCACGAGTTCCATCCCTGGTGAGGGAACTAGATCCCACATGCATGGCACAACTGAGAGTTCGCATGCCACAACTAAGGAGCCCATGTGCCGCAATTAAGACCTGGTACAACCAAATAAATAAATTAATTAATTTTAAAAAATAGTTGGCATGGTGTTATTTGGGTGGTGTCATCCAATAAACTAAATTTGAAAAGAAAAAAAAAGATAATTAAGCAACAGTAAGTGAGCTTGGTATTGGCATAGAAACAGACAGACAAATGGAACAAAGAGTCCAGCCACAAACCTACACATATATGGATATATGGCAAGTGGTGTTGCAGATGGTTGGGAAAGGGACAGGTTATAAATAAATGATGCAGGGGTAGGTGGGGTAACCCTATGGGGGGAAAATGAAAGTGAATCCTTATCTCTTGCTATGTGCAAAAAACAATTATACAGTTGGAGGAGATATATATGATACATGTTGCTGACAATATTGAGGCTATATAAATTCTTATAGACTAATAAGAAAACAACAGGAAAATAGGCAAAAGATTTGAATAGACACTTCACAGGAGAGAAAATCAAAATGGTTAGTAAATACATGAAAATGTGCCCAACCTCATTAGTAATTAGCTAAATGCAAATTAAAGCCATAATTAAACGCCCACCAGATTGGCAAAGATGAAGGAAAGTCTGACAATACCAAGTGTTAGCAAGGATGTGGAACCAAGGGATGTCTCTTTTACTGCAAAATTCTTGGAAAACAGTGAAAGGCCCTAGAACTCAGGAGTGAGACTCCTGGGTACATACCCTAGAGAAACTTGTGCACACATGCATCACAAACACAGATAAGGCTGTTCCTAGTAGCACTGTCTGTGATTGTCCCAAACTACAAACTAAATATCCACCCACAGTAAAATGGATCCATGAACTACGATACAGTCAATGCAACAGTTTTTAGCAATGAATCTGAACAAACTACAGCTACGCACAGCAACCTGGACAAATCTCAAAGATGTAACGAGCAGAAGCCAGACACCAAAGCTTGCACCAGTATGATTCCATTCACATAACGGGCGAAAACAGGAAAGCACTGTGATGGATGAAGGCTTCATAGCAAAACAGGAATGTGAGCCTCCCCTAAGCGAGGGCAGGGGTTACTTGTGAGAGAGGAAGGGGGTGGCACTGAGCTGGGGAGGGCACACGGGGGCTGGTTCACTTCATAGCAATTTGTTATGCTGTACGTTTGTGTTCTGTTCACTTTTCTGGATGTGTTTCATTCTACCGGAAATGAAAGGAAAACGAAGGTGCCTCAGCTCTGAGTAGCTCAGAGCGTGACCAAGGATGCAGCTGGAGGGCGACGCAGGAGCAGCTGTCAGGCAGCCTCTCAGGTTTCTAAGGAGCAAAGGAAGTCTGAGAGAGGCAGATGGGTCAGGTCTGCTTTGCATCCCACGACTCTCCCTCCCGAGAGAGTGCTGGTGGCTTGATGCGGGATGGCCACTAGCAACCATCTCCGGGGCACAGACAGGGGGCCCGATGTGTGTGCAGGTTGCCCAGCCAGAGAAAGGCTGCGGCCTGCCCCTCACTGCCCCTCTAGAGACACACAGATTTGGTTCAAGTACCAGCTCTGCCCGATATTCCCTGGGTGGCCTTGCTGTCCTCTATGCCGTGCCCTCCAGAGGGCAGCCCAGTGCAGCCCAGCTGGACGAGAAGCCCCTTGGGCCCAGGCCCCTGGTGCTCAGCCTGGGGTGCCAGAAGCTCCCCCTCGGACCAGCAGGGGGCGTCCATGCAATGTGACCCAGAATTAGGGTGGGGACTGGGAACAACCTTGGCTTGTTTTGTGAGGTCTCTTCTGGTTCTAAAAACATCTTTTGACAATAAAACTCTCTATGAACAGAAGGTACAGAGGCTCACTGCACTCCTGATGAACTGCAGGAAAAGTAAAACCACGTTCAGTGCTCAGCTTGGAGAAGCTTCCCAAAGTGTCTAGGGCCCTCTTCCCTGGCACAGGAATTGAACTATCTCTGGACTCACCATCAGGCTGGGCAGGTCAGCGAAGCCTCTCTGAGCCTCAGTTTCCCTATCTGTAAGGTGAGGGAGCAGCACAGCGCCTCGGGTGGGGCCCCTGTCAGTTTACCCCCAGACTGCGGCTGGGAGGGCAGAACAGTGAGGCAGGTCAGTCTTGTCCCCCCCGGAGCTGTGGCCCCCTCGCTGGGTGAAGGCATGCCCAGAACTCCAGGAGGCAGGCTAACCAGACACCCTGCAATGACTGTCCGAGGCCACGCAGGTGGCAGGGAGCTAGGCGGGGGCCAGGGTCTGGGCTCAGCAGCGAAGGACATATCACACGGCTGGGTCTGGAATCCAGGCCTCTCTGAGCCTGGGTTTTCTCACCTGTAGAACAGTTTGCCTGGAGGGCAGCTGCTATTAGACCTAAGTCAAGTGTGCAGTTCAGCACCTTGAGTACAGGAAGTGCTCAGCCAGTGGTAACCACCCTCCAGCCCTATGTGAGGAATATAACATTCATGGCAAGTCTTGGGGGAGTGGGACCCCTTCCAGCCCCTCCTGCGTGCTGGAGGACCGTGCCTGGGGCCCCATCCACTACCGTCCACACACTCTAGCAACCGAGGCCCTGGGCCTGGGGTGTGAACTCACAGAGGAGGGCAGCTGTCCCGGCAGGCCCTGGGCTGGGCCTCCAGCAGCGACAGGCCTCATCTGTCCAGGCCAGAAGGACCTATCACCTGGCTCTGGATACCAGAACCCCCCAACCTTCCAGCTCAGGAGTCTTCAAGTATGAGCTGGCTGCCAAGTGGCTGCGTGTCAGCTAAAAGCATCAGTGTCCTGTGTCCTACAGCAATCAGCAGCACAGCAGACCCCAGACACTACTGGAAACGGCTTCTCTGATTTCACAGAAAGGGAAACTGCAAGCCACAGTGGGGACTGGTGTGCATCACTGGGCTCAGGGCAGCGGACTGCAACTGCAGGAAGGAGGAACTGCTGGTTTCCCACAGATGCTGCAGAAGGAACACCAGGGGCTCCGGTGCCCCCAACTCCACCGGGTGGCTGAAGAAGAAACATCTGTAGAGGTGGTGCTGGACGCTCGGTTCCTGGGAGGAGACAGCTGCTGTCTTCCCCGCTGCACCTCCAGGAGCCTCCCACCTGACTGGACTCCTCTCTCCTCCTCCAATGAACGACCTCACCCCAGGACATGCCCAGGGCAGGGGAGGGGACGTCCAAAGGGCCTTCCTCCGGGACCATTAATCAATGGCTAGTGGGCACATGGGCTCTTGTGATTTGGCTTTTACATAGCAAATTCCTCGTTCCCAGCACAAAGTGCAGCAAGGAGCAAATGACCCTGGGTTCCCTGCCAGCCCTGACACCCAGTTGAGTCTGTTTTTATGAGGGAAAAAAAAAAAAAAATCCAACCTGGATGGCCAGGCCAGGGAGAGCAGCCTGCTGGAATTCCATGGCAGGAAGCAAGGGGATGATCGGTGCTGGGCCTGCACCAGGCATGGATCAGAGGACTTGGGCATCTGGGTACCACTGTCCCCACCCACCCCTGGCTGACACAGGGCCTACTCTTCCTGCAGCACTGTAGCCATCACTTCCTCCAGGAAGTCCTCCTGGAGCCCCCAGGTGGGTTGCAAGCTCCCAGCCCCTGCACACCCCGCTGCCGTGGACGGTGGGCGCTGTGCGTACCTTCTGCCCAGTTGTCTCCCAGTAACCACTGGTTAAGCCAACGAATGACCCAATTACTGATGTGAGGGGCCTCTTAGCTCTGTAGCCTCACTGCCCTGGACCTGACTTCTGGCAGCAGAAACTGGCGTTCTGGATACAGGCTCTGGGCCCAGACTGTCCAACTTTTCAGGCCCTGTTCTGTTACCAGCTGTGGACCCAAGGGTAAGTCATTTAGCGCCCTGTGGCCTAGAAAACAAGACCACCTCCTAGAGGTCCTGTGAGCTGACCTGCTACAGTCAACACTTGGAGGCTGGCGTGGGTACTCAGTAAGGCCAGCCGTGCCCCCTTCCCAGTGCAGCCCTGGCCACCGGGGCAAAGGTCATCTGTGCTTTATTGTGCAGCACCGGCCCCTCACGGAGCCTGCATTGTAGCGTTCCTGGGGGTCCAGCCCCTGCCCCACCCCAAATACCCCAGCCCTGCCCAGCTCCCAGCCCAGTGCCGGGGGGGCGTGCCGGGGGTACCAGAATTTCTGTAAATCAAGTCCAGACTGGGCTCAGTCCTAGGCTCCTGGGAGGTGAGCAGGGTGAGACAGGAGAGCCCCACACAATTCTCTGGAGCCTAGGGCCTGGCCGAGCCCCGGGGGACCCAGCCTGCTGGGAGGGGCCTGGCCTGGCAATCTCTGTGAGGTGTCCACTGGGGAGGCCCCGGTCAGAGCACAGCGCTGGCTCCCGCGTGTCCTCCTGTGCAGGCCGGTCTCCTTCTGCGTGGCCCAGGGCTGTGGCCCCTAGGCTGTCTCTGCCCAGTAGCGTGCAGCACAGGTGTCACCTGGGCCTGGCGTAACCGTAGGGGTGCCGCAGCAGCAGGCTCTGGTGGCCAGGCAGCACGTGAGTGTGGTAGTGCTCCACCAGGCTGCCCACGCTCACAAACAGGACCTCGCCCTCCAGGTAGAACTTCGCCTCCTGGGTGGGGAGTGGGGTAGGGTCAGAGGGCCCGGCCAGCCGGCCCTCCCTGTAAGAGGGGGCGGTTGGCAGTAACGCTCTGCCCAGGGGACGCAGGCCAGGTCTGTAAATAAGCCGAGTGCCGAGGGCTGATCACCCCATCTCCTCCAGGGTCAGTGGAAGACACAGAGAAGCCAGGAGAGGGGGGAGGTGGGGCCGTGGAGAGAGGGGAGGGCGGAGGAGGGGTGTTTGGGGTGCTGGCCTCAGACCACTCACTACCTATGCTCTCCCAGGGAGACTCTGCCTTGACCCCAGCCAAGCCCCGGACTAGGGCTCCCCTCCCGCCCAGGGCCCTCGGGTAGGCCAGCCCGCTCACCTTCTCAAAGATGCGGTAGTTCCTCACTTTGCTGGAGGTTTCGTCCCACACGACCAGAACCTACGGGGAGAGGAGCGGGCAGAGGATGGCTCACTCCCCTCAGGAAAGACATAGACTCGGGGTGCGGGGGCAGCAGCGTCGAGGCTGGGTCCCTGGGGGAGGGTCACCCTGCCCATGGACAGCAGGGTCATGATGGGCGGCCCCTTGCCCAGGGACTCCTGCCCTCAGAGAGTCTGCTGAGACGTGAATGACAGTAGCAGGTACCTGGTCCACACTAGGACCATCTCCGACACTCAAGGGGAAAGAGGCTCAGTGAGGTCACACGAGTCACCCTTGGAGGGGCACAGGCAGAGCCAGCAGACCTCCTAACGTTCCCACGTCCGCAAGCAGCCTCCCCTTCAAAGAGCAGGAAGGGGAACCCCCTACCCCGTCAGAGCCCCGGGCCCCCCAACCCTTCCTATGCCTCACGCCCGTGCTGGGGAATGGGCTCCACTGCAGATGGTGCTGAGTTCCTGAGAATGGATAGGGAGAAGGGGCTGTAGACCTCAAGGATGGAGCCCGGTTGAGAAGCCAAGTAAGAGGCTGCGCGGGGAAATGAGCTACGAACTGTAGAGTCCCGTGCTCGCCTGTCAGCCCGGGTGTGTAGAGAGCGGCAGACCCCATGACGCAGCCATCCTGGGGGCCTTTGCACAGCAGGGTGACGGTTGAGCATCCCCCCTGGGTGCCTACCTTCCCCACCTTGGTGGAGGAGTTCCGGATGCAGTAGAGGCCATCCAGGGGCTCTCCCCGGGGGCTCGTGGCTTTGAACAGCCTACAAGAACACAGCCATGCGAACAGGTGAGCCCCCCTCGGACAGCTCTGTCAAGGACCCTCCAGCCGCCCCCCACCACGTGGCTTTCTGTCGTCCCAGATTCTGCAGCTCAGGTTCCGAGAGCACTGGGGACCATGAGGGCCGGCCACACAGAGCCCAGGGCGAGGCCAGAGCAGGGGCTGAGATGGCAGGAGTCGTTCTTTCACCGGGTTTCTCGTAGCACTCAGCTGTGTTCTCGTGCCAGTAACTGCCCAGCACCGAGGCTGGAGAGGGGGACCGAAGAGCAGGAAGACCGGAGGGTGTGCATTCGTGCGTGTGTGTGTGTGTGAGTGTGTAGAGGGGGCGGCAGAGAACCTCAGGTCTGCCAAGACAAGGCCTTGGAGAAAGAAGAGCTTCACACTGACCTTTCCACTTCGCAAGATTCCGTGGTGTTGATGAAAACTGAGCTGGGCAGTGGCACCTGGAGGGAGGCCAGCATGGTCAGCGTCAAGGCCCGGGTGGGGCTTTCCCCGCTGGCTGCCAGCCTGTGCCGGGAGCTGGGGCTTTGCACCGTGTTCCACGCCCCCAGCTCTCCCGCAGCTGCCCACCCCCGTCAGAGATCTGGGCGCTCCACTCGGCCTTGCCTTCTCATAGTCCTCATCAGAGTCCTCCCCACCAGCGTCCGCCGGCGGCGTGTCAGCCTGCGCGGGTTTCCGGGGTTTTTCAAAGGAGAAGCTCCTGAAGCTCTGCCCGTCGGGGGGTGATCGCCTGGAAGGGGAGCAAAGAGAGGAAGGCCGTGTCGCTGCCAGACGTGGGACAGGCTCCCTCTGCTCCCCCCAGACACTGCTCCCCGTGCTGTCAAGTAACCACACCAAGCCTGGGAACCCATGAGGTCTGGCGCCTGCAGCCCTAGTGGCTGTCAAAGGCTCAGGACCACAGAGCTCTGGAGGGCTCCACGCTGACCGCCCTGGGGTGGCAGCAATCACCTGATGCCTGGCCGCCTGAGCCGGGGTCACCGGCAAGGGGGGTCCTGGGCTCCAGACGCTGTGGGCAAAGGGCCCAGCGCTGCCACTGACCAGCTCTGTGACCTCAGCCAAGTTGCACTCCTCCCAGAGCCACGGGGGATGGATGTGAATGGGTTGAGCTGAAGGGACACGCCCCTCACTGTGGCCACATGGTCCGAGCCTCCAGGGCTTCAGGGAGGGTTAAAGGAGGCCACCCTGGGATGGGCTGCCAGGCTGTGGGTGAGGCTGTGCTGTGGACGATCAGCTCTGGCACATGCAGCCCCGTGGCACTCAGGTCCAGATCCACAGCTCATGAACACATGAGCCAGCCTACAACTTTGCGGCCCTCACAAAACAGAACCATGTGTGTGCCAAGGGGTCCTCCCAGGCACTTCCACATGGGTGGCAGTGCTAACAGAGCCCTAGGGAGAAGGGTGCCGTGGTCAAGAGTACTCAGGAAGAACCGTGCTAGTGTGCCTGCTCAGGCTCCCCACTGGGGCTCCCGGAGCCTTCACTGCTGAAGGCCCTGCGGGCTGTGGGTGTGAGGACACACCAGTCTCCCGGCACTGCCCAGCAATAAAGCTGCAAGTGTTTTGAGCAGGCCTCGAGGTGAGTCACACACACGTTCCACATTCCACTGGCAAGTGGCAGGTTCCCAGTTGGGAAGGGCACAAAGGCAGCCTCGGTGGCGTCAGAGCCAGGGTGGCATCTGGAGCCCCAGACAGGGCCGGGAAGGGCACTTCTGGCTCAGGAGGGCTCAGTTCCACACCTCCCCACAGCGCCCGTCCCTGGGCAGGCTGGCAGTGCCCGGAGGGCCCTCACTGCACGGCAGGGGCTCTGGGAGGCCGGGGTGCCCAAAGCCCCTCCTCGCCCACTGCTCCCCAAGGCAGCCGCAGGCTCCAGGCTTACCACCCACAGGGCTGGACCTCAAGGGCCAGGCGGGACACCCCCGGGAACCCCCGCGTTAGGTGTAGGGGAGGCCGTTCAGCCTAGGCAGCCCAGGGCCATCAAGGCGCCTTCCTCCCCCAACACAGGCCAGGGCCGCCTGGCGCCCGTCATGGGCTGCGTGCCAGAGGCAGGGAGGTTGGGTCGCCGGTGGGAAGACAGGCTGGGGAGGGGTCCCGGTGGCACCAGTGCAGCACAGACTCACTGGAGGTGGAGGAGAGGCGGCTTTTCTGGCCTGGGCAGGATCGCGGGCCGGGCTGCGGCCTCGGGCGTGGGCAGCTTCAGTGCGGGAGGCCGGGGGGCCACGGCGGGCACGAAGAGTCCGGGCTTGGCTGCCTCCCTCGGGGGGGCCACTTCAGTCACCTTCAGGAGCTTGGGCTTGTTGGCCGGCACAGGAGGGGGCTCAGGTGTGGGTGGCCCCCGAGGGGACAGGTGGAAGGACTTGAGCTTGTCACAGTTCCTGGAGGTGGTAGCAGCTGTGCTGGCAGAGCTAGGAGAGCTGGCGCTGTGGCCAGGGACCTGGGGCTCTGGGCCGGGGCTGGCGTCCTCGCGGAAGCAAGGTGGCTTCCGGCTGGGCACGGCAGGCAGGCCGCCCAGTGGGGGTTCACTCACCCTCCGGGAGGGGGCAGGCACCCTGGGGCTGGGCTCGAGCCGCCTCGGGCCCAGCAGCTCCCTCCTGGAGTCCTCGGGGGCCGGGCTGGCATCGGGGATGCTGCGCTTAGGGGGTGCAGGCGGCAGCAGAGGGCCTGGGCCCTTGGAGGAAAAGGAGTGGGCCCGGGGCACATCAGAGAAGACGGGCTTCCTGGGCGTGGGCACCGGAGGTGGGGGGTAGGCCGGTGGGTGGATCAGGGCATCTGCAGAGCAAGGAGACCCATCTGGTGAGCGAGCGTCCCCTGCTGGAGGCCGGAGCAGCACCACCTCTTCCGGCAAGTGATGGCCAGGGGCAAGCAGGCGTGCAACCCCTCAGCCCCCAGCCCCCAGCCTGGCCGCCCGCCCTACAACCCCGATGCCCAGCACTCCCGATGCAGCCTTCCTTCTGGGACCCTGGCCCACCCCAGGCCACCCGGCCCTCCCTATCTGTCCTCCATACGGCAGCCTGTACAAAATTCCTGAAGCCCAGGTGTCACATCAGGAGCCTTTAGCTTCCGGGGGAGCGAGTCGGGGCGAGAAAGAGAAGGGGCAAGGAAGCCTCCCAGGACTGGGCCTCAGCTGGGGCGGCTGGGATTCCCACTAACAGAGGGGAGGAGGAAGGGCGGGAGCAGGCTGGGGGAAGCTGGGGGTTGGGTTTGCTCCTAACAAGTTGACAGCGCCACGAGACACCTAGGGGACGTCGAGTGGACTCCAGGGGCCCAGGCCCAGAGTTCAGAGGAGAGGCCCTGGCTGGAAATGTCAGGAGTCAACAGCCGGTCGATGACACTGGCTGTGGCCCAGGAGCAACAGGAGGGGAGCGGGCCAGGCCTGAGCCCCAGGGTTGTGCGCGTGGGCACCCCGGGCAGCACAGGGCTGGGCAGGAGGGGACCTGGAGCACCAGGTGTCTGGGGCTGGCGAGGCAGGTGAGGGCAGGGAGGGGGCCCTAGGCCAAGTGTCACCCTCGGGCGCTGGGGTGGGAATCCTAACGAGAGGCGTTCTGGGTGAGAAGCTGGGAATGCGCAAACAGGTGTGCAGGAGCGCTGGGCCCCTGGAGGTCAAGGTGGGGATGAGGGTAAGGTCTCCACGGGCACTCTCCAGCCGGGGGTGGGGCAGACAGAGGCAGGGCTTCACCAGGGCTGCGGTCACAGGCCCGAGAGATGAGAGAGCGAAGCGGACGAGCGCGGGCGCAAAGACCAGAGGACGGACGAGGGTCTGATGTGGGCTCGGTGCTGGCCGGCAGGTCCTGGTGGGCTGAAGGCCTGTGGGAGCTGGGGCCCCAGAGGGAGGGAGCCAGTAGGAGGGAAGAGGGCTGGCCCCAGGTGCACTTGAGGGAGACACAGCTAAGAGGAGGCCACGAGGAGTGGAGGGGGGCAGAAGACAAGGTGGATGGAGAGGAGGCCAAGGAACAGGGAGTCCCCGGCCATGATGAAATCAACAAGAACAAGAGGAACTGAGGGAGGAGAACTGGGGGTGGAAGGAATAGCGAGTGATGGGACAGACGGCAGGACAGAGGCATGGCCCTCCCCCACTCATCCCTGCGCTTCCCTGGGATGCCTGGTACAAGCCTGTCTCCCTTGCCTGGCTGAGTGCTCTGGGGCGTGGGGGTGGGGTGGGGTAGTTGAGTGACCATCTGGCCACAGGTGCTCACGGAGAGCTCTCCTCCTTCCCTGTTCTCAGCCCCCAGGGCCAGCCCTGGCTCAGCATCCCACGAGTGGGGCTCCCCCTCACCTACCTCTGCACCGCCCCTCCCCCATCCCAGGCCAACTGGAGGAGGTCAGAGGAGCAGGGGAGCACAGCCAGCCTCTTCTGCTCTGTTCCTCCCAATACTCGGGCTGAGGGAGAAAAACTGAGGCCCGAGGTGGAGACGGTCAGGCCTCAGGCCACCCAGAGCCGTACCCAGGCTGACAGCCCCAACCCAGGGTGGGGAGCCTCTGCTCCAGGCCCCAGTCCCTGTTCTCTACTCCCAGTGCTCCCCAGGCCCACCGGCTGCCCCGCCTACCCTCAGGCTTCCCGGACTCGGGGCAGTCGGGCTCCATGTAAGAGTCGTCCTCGTCATCGTGCTCGTAGTCTGTGGGGCAGATGGAGGGTCGGACTCAGGGCCACCCAGGCCAACTGCACCCAGGCTGGGGTAGCCGGGTGGGGCTCTCAGGACCTTGCTCCCTCAGGGGGGCCTGGGGCCAGGATGAGGTGGGCAGGATGGGAACCCAAGACCCAGGCTGCCTGGGAAAGCCGAAGGGACGGAGCAGGGAGGCCAGCCAGCTATGTCTCCCGCCTGGGCAGCAGCCAGGCATGGAGGGACGGCAGGCGGAGGATGGGGACGCGCCTCACCTTCATTGTCAGTGGGGTACGGAGAGAGGCTGATGTCCACGGGCCGCTCGATGGCACCGTAGAAGCTGTCTGTGTCCGAGCTGGAGTCGCTGAGCGCAGGGCGGGCGGGGCAGTGAGTACCGGGCAGGGGGTCTCCTGCACTCACACTCTCGGACACGCAGACAGACACACACACATACAGACACGGACGCAGCCACATGCACGTGGACACTCCGACATGCGGATGCAGACAAACACACAAACACGAGAACACACACGGAGACGTGCGGACACAGAAAGATCTAGACACACATATACACACAAAACAAGGGCAGACAAAGGGACTGGAGGCTGTGGTGTCTCCCTCCTCAGCCCCACCGTGGTTCTCGCCACAAGTACACCCCGACTGCCCAGACGGTGCCAGGCCTCAAGGCTGGGCCCACGTCCCCACCTGCTCCTGCCCTGGGGGCTCAGGCAGGGGCCTGCGGGACAGCCTAGGTGTGCCCAGCCCTACCTGGGCCTCCCTATCCTCATCTCTGAAAGGACCGGGTGGATGCAGTTCCCGCCCAGAGAGCCCCTGCTGCTTTTGAGCCACCTTCACCCCGCGGTCATCAACACCCAGACAGGCTGGGTCACTGCTCTGGGCAGTCACTCTGCTCTCACTCCCTAGTGAGGGGTGCTGGGAACCCAAAGGCCTGAGCTGCTAGAAACGCCGGGCTTCCTGGGTGGGCGAGTAAAAGCACGTGTAATCCCCAAACAGGAACTACCAATGGGGTGCACGCATACACATGCTTACACACTCGGGTGCACACACACAGGTGCACACACGTGGCCCAGCTGGCACCTTCAGAAAAGCCTTCAAGGAGGGGATTCTGGGCCAAGCCCCCAGGGGTCAGGAGGCAGGCACACGTGTCAAGTCCAGGGCCCTAGTGACACCTGCCCACCATCACACCCCCAGGCCCACCTGGCATCCAGAGGCAGCTCCTTCTTCTCATGGAAGTGGCCAATCTCCCTGCGCAGCAAGGCCATCCAGCTCTGCGGGTCAGTCAGGCCCTCAGCGGGCATGATGCTGCCCAGGGGAGGAACCCACCCTCATCCCTCCTCCCCTGCCCGCACTGGCTGGTCTGTGTCGACCACCAAGGTTGGGGAAGACGACCCTGGCTGGCCCTTCTGGGGCCGCGGCCCCACTTCAGCCCACCCAGGGTTCCTCCTGAGACAGCATGCTCTGAGTATGAGGGGGCTGGCGCCAGGCCCTGGGCGTGAGGACCAGAGACTGGGGGGCGGCACCCACCCAGCTGCCCATGCCCCAGCCACGGCCCCTCAGGGCCTGGACGGGGGCCCTGATAGTTCCCCGTCCCCACAAGGCAGGTTCAACCCGGCCCCCCATCACCTTGCGCTCATCCTCAGAAGAGGCAGAGAAGAACCACGTGCGGTGCTTCTTGCTGATGTGGACGATCTTGAAGGGGAAGACGTTGCTGGACGTCGTCTCCTCAGCTGCCCGCATCACCCTGAGGGCAGTGCCAGTGGTCACCATGCGGCCCATGCCCGCAGGGACGGCCCAAGCACAGCCCCGCCCCTGGACAGGTCTTGGCACCCAGCACCACGCCCCGAGGGACACGGGAAGATCTGGACGGTCGGCCCATCGATGCTGCTGGCTGAAGGCCTGGATGCGTCAGGCACAAGGAAGCGTGTGGGCAAGGGTGGGCAATGAGCGGAGGGCACAGGGGTCCAGGAGGGTTTCCAGGGAGCAGCGCGTGCAGGGCTCTGATACGAGGACTTGCCACCCTCGCTGCCCACCAATGCTACTTTACTTGGATGCCTCGGGCCCTGCCTGGCCCCTGGCCTACCTCCTGGGGACACTCATGGGGCTCATGTCACCCTCAGCCCTGCCCCTGCTGCCAGGTGCCAGAGGCCCAGGGAGGCCACAGAGCCACTTTGCTGGCCTGAGAACATTTCAGGGAAGTGACTCACTGCGGCCGCTCCTGCAGCCAGGACATGGGGTTTGCGTAGAGATCACAAACTCTACCATGGGGGGCGCTGTCAGGCTGGGCGCCTGGGGCAGGTGTGTCCATCCGGCCCATCAGAGGGCCTGGACCATCCCCTGCTGCAAGGCTGCAGTCCCACCAGGCCAGGGGTGGTGTATTTGGGGAAAGGAAATGTCCCTCCCCAGGGGACACCAGAGTCTGATCCACCAGTGCCCGCTGGCAGCCACAAGGCCCTGGAGCCTCCCCCGGCCTCCACCTGGGGGATGGGCACTGGGCTGGGTGCTTGGGGCAAGTTTCCCTACTGAGCTTGCGGCCAGCATGTGAGTGGAGGCCTAGAGTCACTCCCCAGGGGCGCCAGTCCTGCCACTACACCACGGGACCCTCAGGTTCTCATAGGCAGGAAGGGCTGGGCCCTCCCGGTGGTGGGGGGGCCGGCAGGGGCACAGACTAATGCCATTGGGTGCAGGGCCTGGGTGGTGTGACACCAAGACCTAGAGCCAGGAATCACACTTGACCCCCGCGTGCAGGCCTGAGGCCATGGGTGGGCCCACACGTGCCAACATGCCCCATCCCCCCGGGGGGTGGGGGGGAGACCCAGTGCCCATGAGTCAGAGAGCTCCTTGAGGGCAGGCTCGTGCCCAACTGAGAGACTGGCAGCCCGCAGCAGGGAACTGGCCCCAGCCTGGGAGGCCCCGGGAGCCAGGGGGGCCTGGGGCAGGGCCTGGGGTAGTGGGCTGGGCTCTTGGCCAGAAGGAGGCAGAGATGGTTGGGGGGGCAAAGGTGGGGAGGAAGGAGGGACGCAGAAGTCAATGGGCTGTGACCGAATGGGGACTCTGTAGAGCAGGCTGTTGCAACCCTTGAAGCTGATAAAGCGGCAGGAAGCCCCAGCCTCGACCCCAGGCCCTTGGCAACGGCCTGAGGCTAGGATGGAGCGGCAGAGGCTGGACCCATCTGAAGGGCTGGGGGTGTGAAACATCTCAGGAAAGTCTGGACTTGCCTTGGGTGGGAACCGGGGGCGAACCCACTGGCCGTGGGGCTGAGGGTCAGTGGGGCACTTACCGGTTGTAGCCACTCAGCGAGAAGGCGCCCTGCGGGGAGGCGGACGTGCTACTCTTAAAGTAGTAGATGCAGCGCTTGTGGATGATGACGAAGCGCAGGGGCCCTGCGGAGCGGGGCGAAGGCAGGGGCTGAGCCTCTGGGCAGGCCCCACTCCAGGGACCACGCCTGGAGGCCCTGGGTGACTCCAGGCCAGGCCTCCTGCCCCCTCCCCAGGAGTCTACCATGGGGCCAAATGCTGACAGATGGATGGGCATGCTGGTCCCTCCAGGGCAGGGGAGATTCAGGGGGCTGTGTGGCGCTACCACAGGCCCCAGGGACAAGGGACTAAAGTGGCTCGAGGAAGGGCAGAGCCAGGGCTAGAGGCCCAGGGAGGCCACAGAGCCGCCTTGCTGGGTGGAGCGAGGCTGGGGGCAAAGAAGCCCAGAGATCTTGCCAACAAGAGCGGCAGGTGTGGAGCCAGTTATGGTGAGAACCCCTGGAGCTACTGCCCCATCCCTGAGCAGCCCCTCCCAGGCCTGGAGGCGGCTCATTTACAGCCACTCCTTGGAGGCTCCCTGTTCAAAGAGGAGAGCAGACCAATCGGAGCCCACAGAGAAACCAAACCAGTCGGCCTGGGGCACCTCAACCAGGCAGCACAGGGCCAGGGAGTCCCTGGCAAAGGGCACAGCTTGAGCAAAGGCATGGGACGCTCGTGGCTGGTCAGAGGGGTGGGCAAGGCCCTGATGCTCTTGGGCTTCAGTGTCTCGAAGCCTGGGCATCTCCCAGGCCTGGGGGCTCTCTCCCCCTCCCAGCCTGCTGTCCTAGGCACCAGAGCCCTGGTCTCATGAAGCTCTGGAGGTCCAGCACCCAGATGGCTGTTGGCCTGGTACGTGAGTTCATTGCAGACGGAGTGACTGCCTGACTCGCTGAACACCCACCTGATAAGGCGAGGGCACCTCCCAGGCTGAAGCTCCCTTGTCCAGCTGGTCAGCACTGTGCACCAAATGTCCTCCTATCTCCACCCGCTGCACCACCCCAGACCCTTCCACAGTCCTGGGGGCTGGGAAGGCCAAACTCAGGGCCCCGAGGGGGTGCCGGCAGGGAGAGAAGGGAAACTCTGGAGGGCCCACCAGGTAAGGAAGGAAGAAGAAGCTCAGAAAGGAAGGGTGCTTGGCCAAGGAGGTCCAGTGGGGCTCAGCCCTGTCCCCACGTCCTCCCATTGTGCTCCCCACCACCCAGGGGACTCACATTTGAGCAGCTGCAGCTGGGTGCCGCCCTTCTTGTGCAGGTAGCCAGCCTTGGCCACACCCCCAGGCATGGTCAGCAAGTTCTGGGCACCAATGGCCTTCATGGGGACGGGCCAGTGCATCTCCTCGGCCGCCATGAAGCTACAATAAAAAGGGAAGGGGACATGTCTCAGCCAGGGGTGGGAGCCGCACCCTCGCCAAACAATCCTTTGGTGGGTTGGCTGGGATCCACGCAGTCTCCCAGTCAGCCTGGGGCATCGTTCGGGCAGGGGCCACCCAGTGCACAGTCTCCAGGGGCAGGCTGCCTGCCTCAGGGTTAACCCAGGCCCGCAGGGCCCTACATTCCAGGCCCGGCTGTAAGGCCCCGCCGCTTAACAGCCTCTTACTCATGTTCCAGCTGCTCTCCCAGAAACCTGGCAGGTTCTTTCAGTTTCACACTTCCGGTATCTGCCTGGAATGACTGCCACCCCTCCTCACACGGAGAACTCCTACTCATCCTTCAAGACCCAGATTCAGACTCCCCTCTTCTCTGACGCACCTCAATGCCCAGTCACATTCGGGGCCTCCCGCACCGCACCCCTGGTCCCTCTGAACAGCACCCACCCACCCCGTACTGTTTTATCTAGTGCCTGCCCCCACCCCACCCGGGGGTCCGTCCGGGGGCCCCAGTGGAGTTGGAGGAGCAGTTCGGGTCACACCCAGAGGCCCAGCCTTGCTGGAACTCCTGCCCCATCCCCAAACACACACACACAAAGAAAACCACTCCGCTCTCAGCAAACCGGCAGGCTCCAACAGATGTTTACCGCCTCCCGCCTCCCCGGACGCCTGCTCCTCGGCCCCTGCCCAGGTCGCTCGGGCTGCCCGCTCCAGCTCCACCTGCGCACAAAGCCACCCCTCTGGCCTGCGCCCCAACCAACAGTGGAGCCTCCGACAAAGCGCGCCACCCCCGCGCCCGCCCGGCGGCCCGCACCGGACAGAACCCAGCGGGCGTAGGGAGGAGGGGGCCCCGCGCCCACCCGCCCCGGGAGGTGCTGGCAGACGGACAGGCCCCCGCCCCGTCCGAAGCCCCCAGACCCGCTGGAGCCGGCCCCCGCCCGCCTTTGTTCCCGCCGGAAGCGCCGGCTCGGTCCGGCTCGGTCCTCACAGTGTCCACGCGGCGGGCACGGCCGGTTTCGGGGGATCGGCCCGCGCCCGCCTCCCCTGCGCGCACCGACACGGAATCGGGCCGCGCGCCCGGGCCGCCGCCTCGCCCGCGGCGCCCTCCTCCCGCCGGCCCCTGGCCCGCGGCCGCAGCCCCTCGCCCTCCATGCCGCCGCGCCCCCCGCCCCAGCCCCGCCCCAGCCCCGCCCCCCTGCCCGGCCGCCGGCTCCGCCCCTCGCAGGTGAGGCACCGCCCCGCCCGTCAGCCCGCGGGGCCTCAGTTTCCCCGCCGGCCGCTGCGAGGGTTGGGGTGCAGGGGCGCGTGGGCGCGGGGCGGACGCCTGAGGGGCCGCCCAGAGTCTGGAAGCCATGGAGGCGAACGGGCAGCCGGCCTCACGGCCCCGCGCGGCTGGAGGGCCCCCGACCGCCCCCACACCCGGGCTCCAGCCCCTCCGGCTCCTGGCGGCGGAGACCTCGGGAAAGTGCCTCCTCCTCCTCCCGGAGCCCCAGCCCACAGCTCTGTCAAGGGTGAGTGCGGGCCGCCCCGCCTCCCGGGGCTGAGCTGGAGTTGAAGCGGGGCTGGCTGGCGAGTTTCCCCTCCCCTCGCCCCCCGGGGCGCGAGCACTCAGGCTCCCGGGCGGGGCTGCCGGTCCTCCCTCGTTCCTCCC
Source organism: Mesoplodon densirostris (assembly GCF_025265405.1). NCBI lineage: Eukaryota > Metazoa > Chordata > Mammalia > Artiodactyla > Ziphiidae > Mesoplodon > Mesoplodon densirostris. Next base: position 105,771,023 of record NC_082661.1, read on the forward strand.
CCGTGGCCCCCTCTGGGCGGGCTGCGTCGCCTGTCTGACCCGGGATTCCTTGCAGGGGTCAGGGCTCCGGTCCTTGGCAGCTCCACCTGCCTGGAAGGATGTGGGCACCTCTCCCAGGAGCCCCCTAGGCTGGCTACAGGCTGGCCTCCCAAGCATGCTGCCTTCTCTACCTCCACTTGCATACAGGCTGCCACCGAGATGGGCCACCTGCAGCAGAGGGTGGGTCTAACAGCTTCCGCCCTGCTCCCACCCAGCGGGAGGTCCTTGGTTTCCAGGCCTCTGCCTCAGGCCAGCGCTCTGGCCCCTTCCCGCTGCAACCAGCCCCTGCCTCTCATGCCTCTACAGCAGCCTCCTTACACTGAGGCTCCAACCAGCCTCTGTGCCTGTTCCCAGTGCCCTTGCCAACCCCACGCGCCCAGCATTCCCAGCCCTCTAGGCTGCCTCCTCGCAGCCCCCTGCCTGTGCCCCCCTCCACCACCTCCGGGCAGCCCCACCCCACCTCCTCTCCTCAAGTCCCTCCCTGGCCTCCAGTCTCTTTCCTCCATCACCCTCCCCTCAGCACAGGCTCCAGCACACACGCCATGCCCATCACTGCTCTGTTCTAAAGCTCAAGGACCTGCTCATGTCCAGCTGGCCCTTCCGGATCCAGCCCCTGTGGACCTTTCTCACAGGCTGCCCTCCAGCCCTCCACCTCCTGTGCGTGTGCCTCTGCACCAGCCAGGCCCGTGGCTCCTGTTACTCAAATCAACCGTGCTCCCCCCTTCAGGCCTCTGTCCACACTGTTCCCACTGCCTGCTGTTACAACTGAACTAACTCACCCTCAAAAGAGTTGGTTCAAATGAACACCAGTCCTTCACAGACTCTTCCCAAAACCGAAGAGCAAGGCATTCATTCTATGAGGTCGGCGTTACCCTGATACCAAAACCAAAGACCTCGCAAGAAAAGAAAACTACAAAAAAAAAAAAAAAAGAAAAAGAAAAAGAAAAGAAAACTACAGACCAATATCCCTATGAATGTCAGCGTAAAGTTCTTCACCAAAATACTAGCAAACTGAATCCAGCATCATATAAAAAGGATTCTACACCATGTGGGATTTATCCTAGGAATGCAAGCTTGATCTAACATTCAAAATTCAAAAAATGTGGGGAATTGCCTGGTGGTCCAGTGGTTAGGACTCAGTGCTTTCACTGCCAGGGCCTGGGTTCAATCCAGGTGGGGGAACTAAGATATCGAAAGCCTCACAGCACAGCCAAAACAACAACAACAAAAAACCCAAAAAACAAAATTCAAAGCAGGTAATACATTATATCAATCGAATAAAGAACAAAACCCACATGCTTATGCTGATAGATGCAGAAAAAGCATCTGACAAAATGTGACAATCCGTCATAATAAGAGCACCCAACCAACTAGGAGTGGGAGGAACCTCCTCAACCTGGAAAGGATATCTACGAAGAACGGAGAGCTAACATCATAAACAATGGTGAGTGACTGAAAGCTTTCCCCTACAAGCAGGTACAAGGCAAGGACATCAGCTCTTGTCACTTCTATTCAACATTGTACCAGAGGTTCTAGCCAGGACAATTATGCAAGAAGAAGCAATAAAAGCTATGGGCTTCCCTGGTGGCGCAGTGGTTGACAGTCCGCCTGCCGATGCAGGGGACGCGGGTTCGTGCCCCGGTCCGGGAAGATCCCACATGCCGTGGAGCGGCTGGGCCCGTGAGCCATGGCCACTGAGCCTGCGCGTCCGGAGCCTGTGCTCCACAACGGGAGAGGCCACAACAGTGAGAGGCCTGCGTACCGCAAAATAAAAAAAGAAAAAAAGCTATGCAGGTTGGGAAGGAAAAAGTAAAACTATTCAAAGATTAGATGATTAGAAAATCCAAGGGATCCACTAAAGAAAGAATGATTAGAACTGATAAACAAGCTCAGCAAGGTGGCAGGATACCAGATGGATATACAAAAATCAGTCCTATTTCTCTACACTAGCAACGAACAATCCAAAAATGGAAGAGAGTTAACTCAAATGTCCCCTCTTTCAGGTGGTTCCACCAGCTCAGGTCCAGCACACAGGGGGCACCCAGGCAGTCCCAAAGGAGGTGTAGAAATGTTGACCCCGCTGGGTGCTGGGGAATACAGGTTGCCTGGAAGGCGCAGGAAGCTGAAACAGAGCCCCACCCTGCTCCATCGCCTCCTCCCCCATCTGTAAGGAGACCTGGCATCTGTGTGGGGCAGGGGGTGCCAGAGGCAGAGCTGAGGACAGATGGGGCCCACCCCGCGTCCTGGCTCCACACCTGAGTGAGTATGGGGAAGGAGCCGGGGCAGCCCATGGTCCCACCCTGGTCAGCTCGGTGGCCAGGCAGGTGCAGGCCTATGAGGGGCTCAGTCTCACCTGGCTACCGTCCCTCTGTGGGCAGGAGGAGGGCTCTTGGGTGTCCACGGGCTGACCTTGGGTGGGGAGGGTGGGCTGTGGCAGGCCTGGTCGTGCTCCACCTTCACCTCCCCTGGGAATGTCCCTGCTTCAGGGACAGACACCGACATCCACCGCCCCTCTCCAGAAGATGGACCATCGAAGGGGAAGCTCATTCTGATGGCCGGATATCCTCTGGCTGCCCGGCCCTGCCCGGCACCACTGGGTGAGCTGGGTTGGGACCCGCCCAGCAGCACAGTGCCAGGCACGCTCCCCAGTCTCTGCTCCGTGCCCACCCCCACCTTCTCTCTCAGCTGAGATTGGTCTGTGTGACCCAAGGCCCGAGGCTGCAGGGGTGAGGGAAGAACAGGCCGGGGAAAGCCTCTCTTTCCCACAGAGACAGCCCCGTTGGGCTCCAAGAAGCGCAGGCTCTGTGGCTTCCACCTGCCTTGGGGCTGCGAGCCTCTGGGGCGTGTGGTCATCCCCTGCACAGGCCCACACATGAGCTGTAGCTCCCCACACTCAGTCATTGTCACAGACGGTACACCCAGACAGGATGTGTGCATGAGCCGCACGGCCCGAAGGCAGAAGGTTCTGTGTGTGCACATCAGTGTGTGTGCACACGCGTGTGTACCGGTGTGAGCCTGTGCACCAGGTTGCCTGGAAGGCACAGGAGGAAGGCGCTGGAGGGTGGGGTTCCCTCAGCTCTCCTCTCCCACACCCGCAGGTGCGGTCTTGGCTGTGGTGAGGGAGCTGGCACCTCGTGGGACCACAGGATCAGGGTTCCGTCAGTGGTGACCAGGCCACCCATGTGTGGGAGCTGCAGGGTGAGGGGGGCCTGGGGGGTCCCAGCCCCGACGGAGAGGAGACCAGGTCCCCCAGTGCACTCACTCACACCTATGCACACACTCACTCATCATAGGCCTGCATGCACACTTACACACTCACACCCGAAGACACACTCACATACCCACCTGCATATAATCATACACGCACATGTACACACATGCACTCGCAATACACATGTACTCGCTCACACAGGCTCACACGCATACGTATGCACACACTCATCCGCACATGTACATGCTCACATTCATTCTTTTTTTTTTTTTTTGCGGTACGCTGGTCTCCCACTGCTGCGGCCTCTCCCGTTGCGGAGCACAGGCTCCGGACGCACAGGCCCAGCGGCCACAGCTCACGGGCCCAGCCGCTCTGCAGCACGTGGGACCCTCCCGGACCGGGGCACGAACCCGTGTCCCCCTCATCGGCAGGCGGACTCCCAACCACTGCGCCACCAGGGAAGCCCTCACATTCATTCTTATACATACACTCATTTTCACACATGCCTGCTTGTACTCAAATGTACTCATACACACACACTGACTCACGTGTATATTCACAAACACACATACACACACACACACACACACACAGCCTCCAGGGGCTAGCAGGACCCTTCATGGGTGGCCCCAGTGCCCTGGGCAGGCAGCTTGGGCACAGGTCAGAGTAATCATCACTACCCCACAGCCCTGCACTGGTCCAGAACCAAGTCTGACCCGACAGCTCATTAAACCCCACAGGCGTTGCTTTACCTCCATCTCACACTAATAAACAAGCTCAGCAAGTTGTCAACTCGCATGGAGCACACCGGGCACTCACCGTGGGGACCAGACTCTGTGCTTCTCGAGGACCACCCCATGTCACCATCCTAACAGCCCCTGACGTGTGAACCTGTGTCACCCCCACGTCACTGATGAACACACCGAGGCTCGGAGAAGCTGAGTAACTCAGAAGTCATACAGCCAGTGAAGAGTGGAGCGCTCAGCCTGTCCCGCCCGCCACAGAGCGGGCGCTAGGTGGCGCTGGAGGGGCGGGGCCCCGGCACCTCTCGGTTCCGTCTCTCCTTTCAGTTTCTCCTCCCCCTTCCTCTTCCCAGAATCTTTCTCCATAAAAGAATGAAAACCAGAAATCTCCAATGAAGGCCAGTGACGAGCCATGCCAGAGGGAGGGAGGGAGGCACGACCTGGGCTGGGGTCCCTGAGCCCCTGAGGCTCTTCGGCTCCGTGCGGGACCCCCCAGCACTGCGCTCCCAGGGCAGGCAGGCAGTGGGGGCTCACACAGCTCTCCGTGTCCCCGCAGTTCAGGCACGGTCACACTGACACACCATCACACTCACACACGCACACACACAATGTGTGTGTACCCAGGACCCAAACGCCAAGGCCACCCAGGCAGGGCAGCACATGACCAGGGGGCGGGGTTGTCCTCTCTGGGCTCCCACTTGTCCCGTCCAGCTGAGGGCTCTCCTCTCGGGGGCCCAGGGCCAGCGTCCTGTGCGCCCCACCGCGGGCCCCGTTGAGGGGGGCTCTGACTCCACACGGGGCCTCCCTGAGCGGCTCTACAGGTGCTGGGCCGGCACCACCTCCCGAACCCCCAGCCCCAGGGCCGCCCTGCTGACCTGGTGGCACTGACCCAGCACATGACTGTCTTCCTGCCTGGCGACGGCTTGGGGGCAGGTGTCCTGGGGCCCAGGAAGGCCATGTGGCTCAGGGGCCACGGGGCGGGGCTTCAGCCGGCCTCCCCCAGGCAGGCGCGGTGCGGTGCCCCGCGCAGCCCAGAGTGCCGGGCCGGCTACACCCGCGGTGCCTCCTACTGACAGCCGCCTGCTGCATCTGGGGCCCGTGGCCTCCAGGCCTTCCTCCCCGCCCAGGGTTTCCTGTTGCCGGGCCCCTGGGCAGCCCCGGGTAGCCAGCACTTCCTGCCTTCCACCCGTTGAGGTCCTGAGGCCCAGCGCTGTGCCCAGTCAGTGCCGTGTGGCCTGCTGGCTTTGGGCCATGCCCACTGTGGTCAGAAACCACAGGTCGCCAGGCCCTGGGATGAGGCCAGCTATGCCCCTGGGAGGCAGCTCCCCGCCGGTCCCCCCTAGGGACACCTCTGTACGTTTGACTTCTTCCCAGCAAATCGCTGAAGCCCCAAAGCCCAGGGCGCCAGGCCTGGCCTCCCTGACCCCAGAGACAGCCACACAAGAAGTCGGTGCTTACGCCCCGCACGGGGAGCTCACTTCTACCCGGGCGTGCTCCCACCACCACCACGGGCGCCACTGCCCAGCTCTGCCTTCAGAGGCTACACAGAGCAGCTGTGCCTCTGGCACCAGAGCCTTCTGCGTTTCAAGGTGGCCACCTCTCTGCCCTTTGACACCAAGGGACCAAGGGATGGGTTCCAAGCCTGGGCCCAGGCGTCGGCCCGTCACCTTCCCTCCGTCCCCCAAGCCTTCTGCCCCACCCCATCCCCCCATGCCAGGCACAGCCACTCTCTGCTGCCTCTGTGAACACCTGGCTGGCTAGAAGGCACTTACAACCCCCGCGGCAAAGCACGGTCCTGTCACCACTCCTTGGTCCCTGACTGGGTCCCTCCCAAGCCTGCTCTGCCCCACCAAGCCGGGCTTCCTCCCCCCGCCAGGTCCACAGCCAGGAAGCTGGGAGCAGGCATTCAAGCCCAGGCTGCTTGGTGCTGAGCCCCCAGGCCCCCTGCCTCTCCTCCCCTGAGCTTGGGTCTCAAGGTCACACCTCGCCCAGGGAGGACAAGACCAGCTGGAGGAAGGAGTGCTTTGGGGCCACGCCACGGCAGGATTTGAGGGTGACAGAGGCCACAGACTACGGGTCCTCAGGCATTGCAAAGGCCCTGTCCTGCCCGCCAGGTTTCCCAGGGCATAGCCCCACAGCCAGCTGTGCCAGTGCCTAGTCAGCCTGCATCCCTGCGTGTTGGGGCCTGAGGGAGGCCGGCCCTGGGCTGGGGGCCTCCATCTCCCACTGTGTGCACAGCACCAGACCCCTGCCAAGGCCCCCGCACCACCCGGGGGCCAGTCTGGGGTGTGAGACTACCTGCTATCTCCTGGAGGATGGGGAGCTGGGGCTTTTGTGTGCGAGCTGTCCTCAGGGCGGGACCCTGGCCTCCGCAGCCTGTGTCAGCCTCAGTGCCCTCGGTGGCCGTGGGCAGGCCATGCCTTCAGGAGAAAGCTGACACAACAGATGGACGGGTGGTGGCAATGGGGAGGTTCAGTGGGGCCCCCTGCCCTTCCCCTTCGCAGCCTGCCCAGAGTGGGGAGAGGGCTCCCAGTCAGACTCAGCTGGGCACACCGCCCACCTCTATCCTCTGCCAGCTGTGGGCCTCAAGCTACTGACTTAGCCTCTCTGAGCCTTAGTTTCTTCATCGGTGCTGAGGGTTGAGATAAAATAGCAGGTTAGGAGCCCCTGGGGCTTGGGCGGCCAGGACAAGCCAGTGGAGCAGTTCTGGGACGGGGCAGGCGCTTCAAGGGGCCGTGAGGTCCAGAGGAGGTGCCCAGCAGGCACTGGATCAGGGGAGGCCTCCAGATGAGGGGCCAGGTTTGACTGAGAAGGAGTTTGCTGGGGCAGGGGTGGCCTGAGGAAGTCAAAGTCCGGGCAGCAAGTGGCCAGAGGCCGGGGGAGGCTGGGGGGGTGGCGGGGGGGAGGGTGAGGGTGTGGGTACAGGCCTGCAGATGAGAACTGCCCGGAACCGGGAGCCCGCCGGCTCTCCCTGGGACATCCCATCCCTCACTGGAGAGACAGAAGGATGGATCAGGAGGCCTGGGGTCCAGGAGCCACAGCCTCCCCTTGCCCCTGCCCCAGAAGGGCCACCAAGCACTATCGACAGCAGAGGTGGAGTAGCAGAGGGCCACACCCGCTGGAGCCCTGGCTCAGCACTAAGATGTCATAGGGTCAGTCACAGCCCGAGCAGAGGAACAGGGGTCTCCGTGGAAGTCAGACCTACGTCGGCTCCTTCCCCAACCCTACTCCCTCTGGGAGTCTGAGGTCAGGATTCCGGGGCTGCTTTGTGACCTCTGAAGGCCCCACCACTCCAGGCCTCCCGTGCCCTCCCATCTCCCGAGGCAGCATTTCATCCCTGCAACAAATAACGCAGCGATTCACATTCCTCAAACAGAGGACATTCAGGGCCCCTCCTTCAATAGTCTTCCACCCCACCCTCCCCAAGTTGCAGCTCTTCCCCCAGCTCCCAGGGCGGCTGCCTCTAAATTCCAGGCTTGGGGACCACCCACCATGCCAGACGCAGCACACTTAGCAGGCTGAGTGGGACTAGACTAGCAGCGGGGCAGGGGCCAAGAGTCGGCCTGAAAAAGAGGAAGGGAGAGCCTTCTGCGTTCCTAGGGTCCTCAGCCTGCTCTGGAGCCAGGCAAATGCCCACCACCTCTGCAGCAGGCCATGGAGCCTTCCCCACCCTGATGCTCACAGCCCACTCACCTGCGGTGACCATGGGGATGTTAGGGTTCAAAGAGCAGGGCACTGGCCGGGCCAATGGCCAGGGAACAGAGGTGTGGGGACTGGAACCACGTCCCTGGGAATCCCAGCCCGGTGTCTCCTGCAGTCTCCCAGAGCCTTGTGCCCAGTCCGGTGCCCACCTGTCACCTTCATGCCAAGGAGGGCCTGCCAGGCTCAGGGAGGGCCCTGGGCCCAGGGAAGGGTGGCTGGCACCTCCACTCGTGAAAACCTCAAGCTCTCAAAATAAGATGCTTTGCATCAGTCCCTCACAAAGGGCCCAGGGCCACCCACAGCCAGCCTGGGACCTATGTACTTAGTCCCCACCCTCCCGGGCCAGGTTCACGAGCCCTTCCCCTCTCTGAGCCGCACTCCTCTCTGCACAGGTGCTGTAACCTGCCTTCCTGCGCAGGGCTGCAAGGATTCCCGGGAATTTGGTCCTGGGTACCATCCAGCTGGGCAGAGGGAGCGGGTGGCATAGAGGGCAGGGTCCTGGTCACGGTCATCCAGTGTAGTGGGCTGAATGGGGGCCCCCAGATACTTATGTCCAAGTCCTAGTCCCTGGGAACTATGATCCTGACCTTATTTGGAAAAAGGATCTTTGCATATGTAATTAAGGATCTCACCACGGTTTAGACAGATGGGCCCTAAATCCAACAACAAGCATCCTTATAACAGACAAAAGAGGAGGGGGAAAAAAACTCAGAAAAAGAGATCAGACTTGTGGTTACCAGAGGCGGAGGGTGGAAGGAGGAGGAATTGCAGGAAGGTGGTCAAAAGGTACAAGCTTCCAGTTATGAAATAAATAAGTCCTGAGGGTGGAATTGCAACACGGTGACTGTAGCCAACAGTGCTGTATGATATGCAGGAAAGTTGTAAAGAAAGTAAATCCTAAGAGTTCTCATCACAAGGAAACATTTTTTCCCCTTTTTTCTTTTCTTTTTATTGTCTCTGTATAAGAAGATGGATGTTAGCTGAACCTATTGTAATCATCTCACAATATATGCAAATCAACCATCATGCTGTGTGCCTTAAACTTCAAAATAAAAAGAGAGAGAGAGTGAAAAGACACAGAGGAGAAAGTGATGTGAAGACAGAAGCAGAGATTGGAGTGATGTGGCCATAAACCAAGGAAGCCGAGGGCTGCAGGCAGCCACTAGAAGCTGGAAGACAAAGAAGGAAGGAAGGATTCTCCCCTGGAGCCTCCCATAGGAGCATGGCCCTGCTGACACCTTGATTTTGGAGTCTGGCCCCAGGACTGTGAGAATAAATTTCTGTTTTTTTCAGCCCCCAGCCTGTGGTACTTTGTTAGGGCAGCCGTGGAAAACTATTTTACACGGGGACTCGCCGAAGTTCTTCCCCTGGATGAACTCACAGTCAGTTTGAAGTCCTGGGTGTGCCAGCAGGGTGAGGCTCGCTCTGTGTGAGGCCCCCTGTGGGCATCCAGCTGGATAGGGTAAATCTGAGTGGGCTTCCACAGCCTCACCACCTCCCACCCTTCCCATGCACGGGGTCGGAGGCCACACCCAGCCTACACCCACCAGACTTGCTGGGCTCACCTCCTGACCCTGGTTCCCACCCCTGGCCAGCCCTTCCTTGGCTCTGTCCAGCCATTTCCACCACGAAGCAGAGGCCAGGCTGGTTCCCTGGCTGAGCGTATGGGGTCTGGCCCCTGCTTGCTGCCCTGAGCCCTCGACTCTGGGCCTGTCACACAGTACCACCGTGCCCCACTCTGAGTACGTGCAATCTTCTCCACCTGGAAACTATATTCTCTCCAACAAATGCTCCTTCATCCTCTGAAAACAGAACCATCTAGAACCTCATCCCCTCCTCTGCAACCTCCAAGTCAATGGCACAGCCTTGCCCACCAGGGTGTCACATATGTATGTATCCCTAGCACTCCCCATGGGCCTGGGTCCCACTGAATCCCCAGAGCCCGGTGCCTGGCCCACAGAAGGGGGCCAAGAGCCCGATGGATGGGTAGACAGATGGGTTCAGCATCACATCTACACACACGGCCATACCCCTGATGTGGCTATACCAGCACATGCCTGGACTTCAGAGCCAGAGTGAAGCACTAATCTGACCCCCACCAAGAACTGATGCCCAGTGGCTGTAGCAGAGTCCCATGGCCCCAGGACCCCCGCCTGGTGAGGTAAGCCGCCAGCCAGCGCTGGGTGAACACTGGAGTCTGCTCATTGCAAAACAGAGAACAGGCCAGCATACCCCGAAGACAGCAGTGTGCTGGGGTCTAGGAGGCCCCCAGGGGCTTCTCAGGGCTACCCAGGGTGGAAGCGAGAGGCAGTCCAGCCACTCCTGTGTCGGCGGCAAAGGGAATTAGGGGAAGTGCAGAAATAAGCCCACATGCACAGATGCCCACATGAAGCCTGGGCTTCGGAGGGTGGTGGTCAAATGGGGTTTCTACTCTGGGACCCTCGGCCCTCGAGCTCTGTCCCCATAGAGGACTCGTAAAGCCCACGTATCGGGCTTCCCTGGTGGCGCAGTGGTTGAGAGTCCGCCTGCCGATGCAGGGGACGCGGGTTCGTGCCCAGGTCCGGGAAGATCCCACGTGTTGCGGAGCGGCTAGGCCCGTGAGCCATGGCCGCTGAGACTGTGCGTCCAGAGCCTATGCTCCGCAATGGGAGAGAGGCCACAAAAGTGAGAGGCCCGCGTACCACCAAAAAAAAAAAAAGCCCATGTATCCCTGGATGCCCCCCACCCCGCCCCATAGCAAGTTGGGGCCCTCGTCTCCAGGCCTGGTGTCTCTGCCTCTAGCAAACATTCCCAAACTGGGCAGCATCTCTCAAGGTCCGGGGTTGAGGGCTGGATTAGCCTGGGGAGCAGAGCTGGGGCCCCTCAAAGAGTCGGGGCCGCTGCACACCCCACACCAGGTGCGGGACACACTCAGCAGAGCCCTGGGGAGGAGGGAGCTTGGGGCCTGGCTAGCATGTGGGTGGGAGGGAGAATGGCTGGGCAGGGGCTCCAGCCCCAGGGTCCCTGTCCTTGGATACGGCCATGGTGGGGTCGGTCTGGAGGAAGCATAGGTTAGCATCGTCACTCTCTTGACTCAAACCACAAGCCAGCAGAGGCGTTTCAGGATTCACACTTCAGTTCATCACAACACTGACAAGTTTCCACTTTTTAATTGCTTGAGGAAAAAGCTCTCCAGAGTGCTGACGTGTGGGCCGGGTCCACCCCCGCGTTCCTGGCCCCCCGCCTGCCCGTGGATGCTCACTGCTGGGCATCACAGCCGGCGCAGGCACCGCAGGTTCCCAGCCCCGCCCACCAGGACAGGGCTGCTCCACCGCGGGACCTCGGTAGGCAGGACGGCGCAGTGGTGATGGCACAGGCTTCCTTGGGGACTGGATGGGCTCAGTCCTAACCTTGTGGCCCACAGCTCCTGTGCGGGGCTGTCCTGAGTACCACCGGGCATGGCTGGGGGGCAGGGTGACTCCAGGGATTCCGTCGGCCACGCCGTCATCACCGTCACGTCAGGAAGGGAGAGCGCTCTCCTGAACCACCCCTGCTCAAAGCCAGGCGACACCTTCCCATCCTGCCCCCGTGGGTCTGGAGCCCCGAGTATTCCCGCCTCCTTGCTCACCACTGGCCCCATCTGAGCCACACTCGCAGGGTTGAAAATTCCAGCAGAAGGTGACGGACACCTTTGCCCAGTGCTGTGCTTGGCCTGGAGCAACATCTCCCTTCCCCTTGGTCCCACCCCTGCCTCCTCCGCCCCACGTCCAGACCCACTACCTGCACACACAGCCTCTGCCCTTCTCCTGCGTAGGCTCCGCCCACGGGCAGGGCCACACTGACTGCGGCATTTTCAGCCTATCTGTTGACTCTCTGACCCTCCTTCGACACAGCTCGATGGGGGGTGACATGACAGCCACTCCTTGTGTCTGTCCCCTGCAGTGTCCCCAGCATGAAGCTGGCCTGGGCACCTCCTGCAGCAGGAACAGATCCCACCTCGTTAGCTGGACACTCCCGACTCCACATGGGGTCCCATCACGGAGCTCCTTCACTGAATGAAACCGTTCATCCCTCCCTAAGACCCCCCACTGCTCCATCCTTGGGGGGCCTCTGGCTGCAATGACAATGCCTAGTGCGGGGGCTCTGCCACCCACTGAGCAAGGCCTGGACACCCCGGGAGTGACCTCGGCCAGGCACTTGACCTCTCCCAGTCTCACTCTTCTCACTGTCCTTGTCCACAAAGCGACCAGCAACAGGCACCGGCAGAGCAGGTATAGGGCCTGGACAACGCACCCTCACACCCCGAGCGCCCGGTGGGCTGAGCCCCAGGCAGACCAGGCTGCCCGACACCGCTGCCCATCCTCCAGGGGCCAAGGGGGTGTGGCTGGGCTGGAATCTGCAGAGCCCCGTTGTCAGGTCACCCAGAAGGGGACAGACCGTCTCCTCTGAGGTCACTCCCAGCAGACAAGGAACACACAGATGGCAGGACTTCCCCAAACCCAGCCTGCTCCACCCTCTTCCCGGCGGCCACCATGCATGCTCCTTGGGTCATGTCACCGTGGCTTCCTCAGCACTCCAGAGCCTGGCCCTCAGTGGAGGGTCTGGTCTCTGACAGCAGCCCCAGGCCTCAGGAGCACAGGCTACCACCAGCCAGACCCTCCTGGGGACATATGTACATGTCACATCCTGTGGGGACAGGTCCCCACTTGCTGAAGCCAAGGCAGGGGGGGTCACAAAGGCTGGGGGCGCTTTCCTGTCTATGGTCCACCTCTTGTGACAGGAGGGCCAAGTCAGTGGGCCAGGGCAGGGGGCACCCTCTGGGAATATCCGCCCAGTGCCAAGCCGTCAGCCCCCATGGCCCACTCAGTCCCCAGCTGCCCGTCTCCTGCTCTCCCGATGAGGAAGCTGAGGGTGAACGGGCTGCAGCAGTGGCCACACAGCCAGCACCACCCATGTGGCCCAGAGCCGGGGCCACTTCACCCACCACATGCAGCCTGGCACTTCCCGCCAAGCCTGGGTCTCAGGGGCATGAGGAGAAGGAGCCCCAGGGCCTACTCTCAGGAAGGATGCCAGCTCCCACCCGGCAGAGAACCCAGCAGCCCAGAGGAGGGCTCCAGGTTCTGGCCAGAGGCTGGGGCACACGGGGCTGGGACACACGGCCTGGGGACGCGGGCACATGCCAGCCTGTCCTCGTGAATTCAGAGTCTGCTTCTGTTTTACACGTATCCCCAGAGCCCAGGGGGAGCTGGTCAGGAGACTGTCCCAGCCACAAGCCCCCACCCTGAGCCCTGTTCACCGCTGCCACCGGTACTGGGACAGAGGGAGGCCATCAGGGCATCGCCACCTGTCAGCAAACGCCGCACCCTTCACCCCCGGATCCAAGCTGGGCTCCCGATCTGCTGGGGAGGTAGCCACCTCTGACTCACATCCTTGTGACAATGCTTCCACCCAGATGGGGTGACACATCAGCCAGCATCCGCACGCCACAGCCAAGCAAGAAGATCACACGGAAAGTGTCTTGAGTAGCAAAGAGCTTGTGCAAAGGGCCTGGGGTTGGGGTGAGAGGAGGCATCCAGAGAGACCTGGCCCCACTGCTCCTTGCAGGAGCCGAGGGTGGAGGCCAGAGGCTGGCCCTGACAGGCACGCTGCAGGGACACTTGCTGTCCACCGGTGCCAGGCCAGGGCAGCTGTACGAGCCCTCCACACTGGCAACCACCTGCTGGGGCGTCTCAGGGTAGGCCACCAGGGGCACTGACCTTGACACCAGTAGCATCTGTTCCTTTACTCATCTCTTTAGGATCTTTCGTGCCATGGTGGCCTCCCTCAGACCACAGGAACCAGAAAGCTCCTGAGTACCTTACAGCATTTCCCCAAGTCAGGGCTCCCGGGTCAGGGCAAAGGGCATCAGGACCCAGGGGCATGAGGTGTGGCCCCGCAACTCAGCTCCATATATCTCTGGGGGTCCCTGGACCACTCACTCACCTAGGAACCTGGTTCACCAATTGTCCAGCAGTGTTTTGGTCTCCTGCCCACCCTGCCACAGGCTGGAGCCCGTCAAGGCCAAGTCCATACCACAAGGTCCCTTCCCTCCTTCTTTTCACTTCAGCATTTTAGGGTTTGGTGTCTCTTCAGTTTTAATCCATTTATTTTTATCCTTTTATCACTAATGTTCTTTTTTTTTTTGGCTGCACGGCCTGCAGGATCTTAGCTCCCGGACCAGGGAGCGAACCCCGTGCCCCCTGCAGTGGAAGCGTGGAGTCTTAACCACTGAACCACCAGGGAAGTCCCCCTAATGTTAATATTTTTAGGCTGTTTTCAAACATTTTTTTCTTTGACGCTGTTGATTAACCTTCACTCTCTGAGTTTTTTTATTTTATTGCACTGTTTCTGCTTTTGCTCACCTTTTATTCCTCGGTCAATTTTAAGTTGGCCTCAGGAGAGTCTTGCCCTCTCACTGGCTACTTCCTGGGGTTCCCTGCAGTCGGGGGGGGGCGCCCCGTGACGGGGCAGCCCCTCCGCCGAGCTGCCATGGACAGGGGCTGGGGGAGCAGGCCGCAGCCACTCCCAGGCCTGGGTCTCTGGCTGGACAGAGGCAGGGGGACAGGGACACACCCAGAAGGGAGGGAACCAGAGAGAGGCCGCAGGAAGAGGCACGGACAGGGGGGCACAAGAGGGAAGGAGGAGCAGGCCGGCCCCACGTGTGGTGCGGGGAACCGAGAACGCTGTTCCTCCTCAGCCTGGGAGCCCTGGGCCGGGCGCTGGATGGATGACTCACGGCCCTGGCTCCCCTCCGAGCCCCTCAGCTGGGCCCACAGGGGGCCTGGCTGGCTTGACTGTTCCCAGGCGCCCTCACACTGCCCCATTGTTCGGAGGCCCAGAGAGGAGAAGGGTCTGGCGGTGGGCCCAGGATGGCGGGAAAGGGGCCCAGCCCCAGCTCTCCTGCCCCTCTTGGGCAGCCTTGACAGACAGGACAGGGGACAGGAGGGGGTGGGGGAAGGCTGTCTCCATCCAGCCATGCTGCCACCCTCCCAAGGCTGGTGGTCCTGCAGGATGCTGTGCCCCGGCCTCTCTCTCTGAGCCGCTGTCCCTGCCACAGCTGGGAGGCAACTCTCAAAGGCAACCGGGCTCAGTCTCAGGCTCAAGGCCGTCACCCTGCTGGTGCTCAGCCACGACGACGGACAGCTCGCACGCCTTCCCTGACCGCCTCGTGCTGTCCCCACCCTGCAAACTTAGGTCACCCCAGGACACCCTGATGCCCCACAGTCAGGCTGGGGAGTGGTGCCCTCAGGGGACCTCAGAGCCCAGAGCAGGGCTGGAGGAGAGGGCCTCTGCTGAGGCTCATCCCGCTGCTCCCTTCCCCCAGGCCCACCCCCTTCCACTGGCACAGCAGCCTTAGAAAGCTTCCCCAGATCCCACAGGCAAAGTGCCCGCGGGGCCCTTGTGGACAAGGCAAACGCTCTCATCTAGCCCTCAGCCTAACTAAGCCTCCCAGAGGCAAGGTGGCTCCTGATGGTCAGCAGAGCCAGGGGTCAAGCTCCCGAGTGCCAGCCCCTAAGGCCTCCTCCTGGCTGGGGAAGCCTGCACCAGGTGGGGGAGGGGCATGGCTCGGTGGTGCTACAGGGACACCCTCCCCTCCCCAGGCAGACAGCCATGGGGTCACACCACTGTCGCCAGAAAAGCCAGCAACGAGGACTGGGGGCGCGGGGGGCGGAGGGCAGAGGCAGTACGACCAGAGCCGGGTGCTACCCCACGTCTGCCTTCCCCCGGCCCTGGCGGCCCCTCAGCGTGAGTCACTGACTCCATCCTGCTCAGCTGAGCCCCTGCGCCCACCGCACACCTAGCCCTCCTGCAGGTCCGATTCACCTGCTTTTGCCCAAGCTCCTTACAGCCCCAGCTGCGGTGCGGTATGTGCGGTGGGGGGCAGGAGGCAGTCTTAAGACCCCAGAGTGAGCTTTCAAACCACAAACCAGCCCCTGCTCAAAACCCTCCCATGGGGGCTTCCCTGGTGGCACAGTGGTTAAGAATCCTCCTGCCAAAGCAGGGGACACGGGTTTGAGCCCTGGTTCGGGAAGATCCCCCATGCCGTGGAGCAACTAAGCCCATGTGCCACAACTACTGAGCTTGTGCTCTAGAGCCCGCAAGCCAAAACTACTGAGCCCACACTCCACAACTACTGAGCCTGCGCTCTAGAGCCTGCGAGCCACAACTACTGAGCCCATGTGCCACAACTACTGCGCCTGCACTCTAGAGTCCACGAGCCACAACTACTGAGTCCGCGAGCCACAACTACTAAGCCCACGTCTCACAACTACTGAAACCTGTGCACCTAGAGCCTGTGCTCCGGTGGCAAGAGAAGCCACCGCAATGAGAAGGCCCCGCACTGCAACCAAGAGTAGCCCCTGCTCGCCACAACTAGAGAAAGCCCGTGCGCAGAAACGAAGACCCAACACAGCCCAAAATAAACAAATTTATAAATAAGTGAATTTATTTTAAAAAAACCCTCTCAGCCTGGCCTCTCCTGCCCCCTTCCTGCTCCCACCCCAAGAAGGCCCTACCCCAAATGGCACCTCCTACACCATTCTTGGGGGCCACCCCCCTGCAGGGCGAGGAGGTTCCTGCTGCCTCTGCAGGGCTGGGCCTGGGGCTGCCTGTGGGGAGGGGCCCCTGCGGGTCCTCCAGGCGGCAGGTGCATCAACACGGAGGCCACTAGGGTGGGGCCGTCCACTCCTGCTTTCCAAGGCCTCACTCTGGAACAACTACCTGTAGGTGCCTGGCTGGCAGGAACCTTGGGCTTGGGGCAGGGCCTCCTAGGTCCTGTGTGTGTGTTTCTCAACACTCTTCCTTCCCCAGTGACTTTCTGCCCCCAGAGCAGGCACGGCCACCAATGACCACAGAACTTCACCCTCCTGGTCACATTCTCGAGAGAACGGAAGGCTGATCTCAGAGAGCTCCCGTCCCAGGTGGCAAACCTTCCAAGGCTGGTGCCCAGGAACCCCAGGATGGCTGGGCAACTCAGGGATGGGCTCCATGCCTCACTCCATTTTATAGCAAGTGGACACCAGGGCTACCGGCGCTGAGGCCCAGCTGGGCCAGAACCCGGGCCCTGCGTGCAGCCTGGGGCTCCCCCTTACCCCACTCTCAGGTCCGGGACACCTCTTCTGACAGAAGGACCAGGCATCGGCCTCCTCTGGCAGCTGCAGCCCAAGGTCTGGAACCAGATTAGGCTGGGTCCTGGTGAGGCCCCGAAGGGAAGTGATTCCAGAGTCTCCTGCCCCCATGGCCCACCCCTGAGCAGCTCCCCTGTGTGGCAAGGAGCCGGCACTGGGGGCCCCAGCCCTGGTGCAGCGAAGTGCCAGGGTGGGGTCCCCTGGAGCAGCATATCCTTCCCCCTGGGTGAGAGTCCAGAGAAGTCAGGAGGTGGGGGTTTGGGGGAGGACTTCGTGGGGTCCGGCTGGTCAGTGGGGCTGCAGCACAGCATCGACAAGCTCCCGAGATGGGGGTTGGGGGGTACGTGGTGGTGATACCTCCTGCGGGAGGCTGAGGCTCTATCCCCAAGTGCCTTCGGCCCCGCCAAGATCTGGGTGAGTCAGCAGGGAGGCTGTAGTGGCCTGGCGCTGACCCTGGGGGCTCTGAGGCCGTCTCGTGCATCCAGCTCACAGCCGGGCACTACCATGGATCTCGCCCAGCATCCAACAACCACCCTGCGCTCCTAGAGGTTTCGGGCCAGATGGTGATGGCAATGGGAAGCCGCCTCTCGTCCTGTGCTGAAGGGCAGGGGACGCGGTCACTCTGTCCTCTGCCCACCGTGGTCAAACCCACCAGCTGATCACTGACCTGCCTGCCAGGGCCCGGCCCCTGGCACTGTGTCTGCCTGGGCATCAGGGGACCCAGAGGCTCTGTGCCAGCTGCCCCTTGAGAAAGGGTCTTCCTTTTCTGGCCTCAAATAGGAGGAGAGGAAGCAGCTGGGGTTACGGAGGACATCCCTCAGGAGACAAGGTGAGTTTCCTGGCATGCCTCCCTCCCCCTCCCACCTGTCCACGAAGGGCTCCCAGGCTGGATTTTTTGGCTCCTTCCCCACCACTCTCCTACTGGTGGCAGATCTAAACTTGCCAGGCCCCATCTGGGGCACTGGGTCTCTGGGACACAAAGACCAGGTCTCCGCTGTGGCCGGTGGGTCAGGGGAGCTCAGGCTGACCCCAATCTTGGCCCCAACGTGTGTCTCTAGGAAGGAACAGCCACAGAGAAAGGAACAGCTTCCACTTAGGGTGGAGCGCCCCAGACTCCCCGCCTGTCTCCCCATCTGAACCACTGCTGGGGCCCCTGAGACCAGGTAACTGCAGTGGTGACTATTAAGGGCTGTGGCTGATGGATCCCAAGGCTGGGAGCCATGATAGAAACCTGGAGGGGTTCACACAAGGCCAGAGCACAACCACCCACTGTGATCTGATTGGAAACGTCACCAGCCGGGCGGCAGACTCCTTCCACGATAACGGGGCACCTGTGTCTCTGATGTGGAAGCAGGAGGTAAACACGCCGGGCTTCAGGTCTGTGGGAGCTCCTGGGATGCTCTACAGGGGGTCGTCCCTCTTCTGGACCAGACCCATGTGGGCACCGCTGGGCAAGGGCACTCAATTGTGTCCCTGTCCTTCATGAGACCCCGGTTGGGCAAGGAGAAGCAGATAGGTAGACAAGGTGACCAGGGAATGGGCTGGGGCTTGTAGAAGGCACCTAGCTCCGGGAAGCAGGGGCAGGGGCCAGGGAGGGTCCCTGAGCACCAAGCAGGACAGACACTTATGCCTTTTATTAAACTGCTTCCGAGGGAGAGAGTGGCAGGGTGGGCTAGACAGGCTGAGCTGCTACCTGTACACGCCTGGCCCTGGGCTTGGTACACAGGGCACCCAGCATGAACGAGAGGAGCAGAGGTCTGGGGGCAGCAGCTTTCTGAAGAGCACCCACCACTGCCCCAGGAGCAGAGCTCGTAGTGGGGTGGCATGGGCCCAGGCGCCCAGCCAGGGCCCTAAGTGGACTGTGGGTGCTACCCCTGGCTCCCAAGGCTTTGGGGTCAAGCCAAGGCCTACCCTGATATTCCAGGCCCCTAGGTCGACCCCTGACCCCACATCACCTTGCAGGGGGCAGCCAGCAGTGAGGGCTGGGGCCACAGGGGCAGCCGGGGTATGAGGACACAGAGCTCTCTAATGCCACAGAACAATGTTGCCAGATTACAACATCCCCTTGGGCAAGGCTAGAGGAAATCCCCCAAATGGAGCTGCAGGGTCAAGGGCAGGGAGGCCCCAGCCTGGGACAGGGCTCAAGATCCCACAGTGGGGGCTTCTCTGCAGCATCTCATTTAACTTTTCTGAGGACACCATGAGTTATAACTGTTTTTAATCCCATTTCACAAGGAGGGACCTGAAGTCCAGAGAGTCACTGAGACTTGAAAGGGACAGGCTGCTCCAGCGCTGGGAATGCGGCCCCCGACTACTTCCTGGGAGGAGCTGTGCTGGCTCCAAGAAGCCCCTGGGAAGCCTTCCCTGGGCTGGCTCAGCCCCAGCCGTGGGGCAGCCCACCCTCCTCCCAGCAGGCATGGAGCCAACTTGGAGCGCTCACCCGTCAGCCTGGCAGCTCCTGGAGACAGGGACCTCCCCTGCCTCTGCAGGTTCCAGGAGGCAGACGCCCCACACCCTAACCAGCGGCCTGGAACGTGGTTGGCAGTGGGCCGCCCCTACCCTGGGCTCAGCCAGCATGCAATAAACATCTGATTCACAAGGAAGCAGAGGGCACTTCTCGGAATTGCAGCACAGTTGTAGGGGAAGGAGTACGGATACCAGGAGGGTGCCCTGCCAACCCCTCAGGCCCCACCGACCTCCCCAGGCCACTGCCTCGGCCACCGAGCCCACACCCTTCCCAGAGGCCAGCAGGCAAGGAGCA
Organism: Mesoplodon densirostris; assembly: GCF_025265405.1. Classification (NCBI taxonomy): domain Eukaryota; kingdom Metazoa; phylum Chordata; class Mammalia; order Artiodactyla; family Ziphiidae; genus Mesoplodon; species Mesoplodon densirostris. The sequence continues at coordinate 105,790,625 of NC_082661.1, forward strand.
CTGGAACCCGCTGTGCCTAGCCCACGGGGGCCAAGGATCAGTCGCCTCTGGACCTGGGGACTGGGTGAAAGAAGCGCCAGTCCTGCCAGCAATTTCCAGCGTGGTTCATGACCTGGGATGGGGACGGGCAAGGGCTAACCTGCAGGTGGCCCCAAAACTGGAACTTCAGAAGTTCTGCTGCCCAGGGAGAAGCAGGGCAGTGGGGGGACCTCAAGCACCGTGAGGCACACCCGCCGATGAAGGCCCAGCCTTGTTTTGCACTTCACTGGGGTGGCGCCTAGATTTCAAGGGCAGCTCAGGAGCCTGGCCCCCGAGCCCAGATCCTTCAGTGTGGCCCAGAGCCAGGGGCTTCTATCACTTGAGGGTGGAGAAGTGTAATTCACTCAGGAGGCTCAGGTCTCCTGGCCATGGCTGAGAGGCAGCTCCATTTCTCTCGGCATCATCCTGGCTGCCCTCCGGTGCCTAGGCCCAGGGGTGGTAAGGAGGCACCACGAGAGTGCCCTGCCAACCCCTCAGGCCCTGCCGACCTCCCCAGGCCACTGCCTCAGCGACCAAGCCCACACCCTTCCCGGAGGACAGCAGGCAAGAACCCAGAGGTGGGCGCTGCTGAGCCTGCCTGCCTGAGGCTACAAAAAGCCCAGAATGCTCCCCCTCCCCACCTCTGCGACTTAAGTGGCCCACATGTGGGACTGTCCCCAGCCCTTGGATGACTGGTCAGGGCCACTGGAGAGATCCAGAGGCCTTTTGGAGACAGGCCACCTACCTGTGGGTAGGATTTCAGCGTCCTGACAGCCCCCTCTCCCTGCCTAGGCCCCGGTGCACTTTCATCCATGCCCCCATCCACACTCTCACCACAGCCGGTGCACACCAGGCCACTCTGGTCAAACTGGTCTGCCACCCTCCCCTCTGCCAGCCTCTGGCCCAGTCTGTTCCTACCTTCATGGTCATCCGCGTGGCTCAGACAGTCCTCCTTCTGATCGCAAACCCTGCATTCACTGGCCACCTGCCACCCACCTCCCTCAGCCAGGCTGCCGACTGCTGACCATGCTACCTGGGGTTATTAGAGAACCACATATGTGCATGCCCAGGCCTTACTGAGGCCATCTATTAGCCAGCCAATGAGGGGAGAGTGGGGCCTGCCAGTCACTGACCCTTGGTGTCCCATGATAGAGCTTCAAGGACAGAAACCAGGAGGACCCAGGTGGTTCCCTGAGCCTGGCCACTCATAAGAGACCCTGGCCTTTGCTATGAGACCCAAGGGGGCAGGGACCTAGGAGTCTGCCCTTTGCCCCAGATCTCTCCAGGCCCAGCCCCACCCCCACTGCCAAGCAGAGGTGGCCCAGCTATCCCTGCTCTCCAGCCCTAAGGGCCAGGGAAAGCACCCCCAGTGGCTCACAGTTACTGAACACCAATCATGTGCCACCATCAGCCCCTGGACATTCAAAACCACCTATAAGGCAGAAAGTGGTTCACTATCCCCATTTTACAGATGAGGAAACTGAGGCTCAGCAGTGTGAAGCCCCCTGGCCAAGATCACACAGCTAGTAAATGGTGGCAGCTGGATTCAAAGCCAGGACCCAGCCACTCTGTGTCTCTCTGTGCTTCCTCAGGCTTCCCCCATGTAGGCCTGCAAGCTTGCGGGCATCCATGTGGGGGGAGGGATGGTGGGGGCTGACTCAGCATCTCTCTTTCCTCTGTCCATGTGAACAGGAAGGGCCAAGGGAGGTTTGGAGCCGCCCACCCTCCTATCTCTCCCAGGCTGGCCTCCTTGTTGGGCTCCTCACTGACTCTGCAGGCCTGAGGGACTCCCCAGAAAGGCCAGGCCCACTGTCAACACCCCTCTTTCCTGATGGCCAACAGGGACTAGCCTGGGCCATCTACGCATCTGTCCTTCTGCCTGCCCCCTCTGGCCAGGTTGTGCCCCAATACGGGGCACAGAGCCAAGTAATGGAGTGGTGGCTGGCGGGGGGGCAGGGGAGGGAGGGGAATTTAACAGAATTCTCACCTTGGAGCCCCCATCCTGGCCTCCTGGTCTACCTGGAGTGGAGCCCTGACTCCCAGAGGGCCCTCTGCATGGGTTCCCTGGGTATTGGACACAGTGGGAGGAAAGCCAGGAGATAATAGAGCCCAGCCCCCTCCTCTGGTCTCGCAGAGCCTGAGCCAGAGAGGGCAGAGGGCCGACCCAGGGTTACACTGAAATCAGTGCTGGGCTAGACTTAAACCTGGAAATCTACGCTGACTCCAGGACTTGCCATGCTCCCTTGGCTGTCAAACTGTCGTGAAAAAATTCTACACATCATCATCACCGCAAGTAACATTTCCTGAGCCCCCTCTGTGCTAGGGCCTGGTTACCTGTCTCATCAGCAAGATCACATGTGTGTCCTCGACTCTGCAATCCCAGGGGTCCCACACAGAACCCCGCCCCAGGCCAGGGTCACTTAGAGGGGCCCTTTACTCAGCATGACCACCTGACCAGCAGGCACGGACGTCATCAGTGTTGACAGATGGGCAAACCGATGCACAGAGAGAGGATGTGAGGCGCTCAGGGTCCAGCAGGGCGGCAGAGGGAGTGAGCTCCAGGCTCTGCAGCGGGGCTCAGGCCCCCTCAACACCCCCAGTGGGAGCACTGTCAGCACTTCACCAGGGGAAGCGGAGGCCCAGAGCAGGAGGAAAGAGCCGGGCTGCTGGGAGGGGCCGGCCCACATGTGGAAGGACAGCTGTCTCTGACCCCCAACTCTCTGACACTCGCTGTCCCCCAGAATAAGAGTCGCAGACACCCCCAGAGCCACTGGGCTATCATTCACTCATACTTCAGTGTGAGTCAGCTCCAACAGGCAGCTTTTCTCCACCCTTCGTTGCGTGACTTGAGGGAAGGAAACTTTGGATAACCGGGAGGAGGTGGAAGCAAATTCCCCGCCCGGGCCTTCAGAGGCCGGGATGTGTGTGTGGATCGTGTAATGCGGGCCTGCGGAGGTCTGCGAGCCCCAGGGGCCTGGGGAAGCGGAGGCCAGAGGGACGAGGGGGACGCGGGACAGACGCGACGCCTTCGCCCCCGCTCCTAGGCCTCCAGGGTGCACCCCGCTCACCCCTGAACCCTCGCGCTTCCTCGGGCAGTGGCGCCGCCAGGCCCGGCGTGCGCTGGAGCTGACCGCCCCCCCTCCCGCCCTACGGAGAGAAACCTGGCCCCGGGGACTCCGGCCAGCCCGGGAGACTCGATCGCGCCCCGCCCGTCTGCGCCCCGCTGCCGTGCCTTACCTGCCGAGGCTCTGCTCCCAGCCCGCGGGCCCTGCGTCCCAGCGGTGGCTCCCGGCTGGGCCGCCAGGCTCCCGCCCTCCCGGCGGGTAGCCAGGAGCCAGGTCCCGCCCGGAGCTGTGCCCGCCCCTTCTGTCTGGCCCCGCCCCGCCCCGTCGGCCCGGCCCCGCCCGAGGCTCTGGGCCACGCCCCTTCCATCCTACCCTGCCCCTTGAGTCCCCTCCCAAAGAACCTGGCCCCGCCTCCTCGGGCTCCCTGGGCCCATCCCACCAACTCCTTTTGCAATGCGGAGGTCCCAGACGCAGCCAGCCGTCCTCGGAGTTCGAGGTTGGGTGCGGGGTGGGGGGGTCAAGACGTCGGAGTCCGGGGAATCCCCTCCTTTCCCCACTCCTGGTCCCGGGGAGAAGGCAGGAGTTGGCTGCGGGTGTGGACACGCCATCCCTGCACAGCACACAATAGATGCGCCGTAAATGCAAGTGGCACCTGGTGGCCCCACTGGAGAAGGTGCTGCCCCCCCCAACCCACTGATCCTGATCCTGCAGCAGGAGGCGGCCTCTGACTCAGGTCAGGAGGCCAGGGGCAGGGGCAGAGGATGACCCCTCCGCCACCCCCGGCAGAAGAGGGCTTGCTGGGAACTGAACCTCTGGAACCTCGCCCTTGTTTCAGAAAGGTCTCTAGGGCACTTTTCAGCCACTTCCAAACGGGGACACAGCCCTTGTAACAAGTCTGGACTCCCAGGGCCCAGGGTTCTGGTTCCAAGAGTGCGAGGCCCAGAAAACAGGGTACTTTAAATTTTACCTCCTGGGAGGCGCCCATCCAAGGCCCTTCCCCACAGCCATGGGGGGAGTGGGGACACAAGTCCAGCTTTAGACCCAGGTTACCCTGTTTAAGGGGCAGGGGCCTAGGGAAAAGGGGGCTTGTCAGATCCTGTAGGGGAAAGGGCTTTCTGGGAGAAAATGGCTTCCTGAGGGGAGCCCCAAGGGGTGGGGTAAGTGGTAGAGATAGAGTGAAGGTATTCTTGGGAGAGGGAGCAAGGCCAGCAAGTTTGTAGGGGATTGGAGCCTTCCAGGGCAGGGGTCAATGGCTTGGGGCATGATGCGGTGGAGGGGATGGGATCCCTGGTCCCAGAGCCTAGGAAGTTGTGAGCAGGGGAAGGGCAGGATCTGGCTGGGGCCTGAAGGGGCTGGGAGGGAGAGCAGAAGGCCAGCCCAGCAGAGGCTGAGCCTTGTCCGGGTGGGAGGCCAAGGTCTGCCCCTCTGTGCTGCACTGGGCACAAAGGGCCAGAGTCCAGTAGGGCAGCAATGGCAGGGGCTGGACCAGCTACTCCAAGCCAGGCAGGGTGGGGGGCATCCAGGGGCTGGATTTGGGTTATGCTGAGGCCGAGGTCCCTGAGAGGCTGGACGAGGCATAGCCAGGCTATCGGGGTGCTCAGAGTTGCAGCTGGACAGAACTTGGGCCATGTCACTGTCCACCTGTCCCAGAGCTGCCCAGCAACGGGTCCCACGCCCCAGAAAGAGGAGACCTGGCTGCAGCAGCACACTTGGGGTCAGAGAAGTTAACTGAGAGTGGGGGGAGGTGGGAAAGGCCAGAACCAAGTGGCTGTGTCCACTGGGAAAAGACCAGGACCAAGGCAGGACCACTGGAGAAGAAGGACAAAGCCAAAGAGGGACAGCTGGAGGCAGGCGAGGCTATGGGAAACTATTTAGCCAACAGGGCCTCAGTTTCCCCATCTGTAAAACCTGGGAGGGGGGGAGGCCCATTTGCTGGAGAGGTGGCAGGAGAATTTTTTTTTTTTTTTTTTTGCGGTACGTGGGCCTCTCACTGTTGTGGCCTCTCCCGCTGCAGAGCACAGGCTGCAGATGCGCAGGCTCAGCGGCCATGGCTCACGGGCCCAGCCGCTCCGCGGCATGTGGGATCTTCCTAGACCGGGGCACGAACCCGTGTCCCCTGCATCGGCAGGCGGACTCTCAACCACTGCGCCACTAGGGAAGCCCCCAACAGGAGAATTTTGATGAAGGGTGGGAGCAAGCAGAGTGCCCAGCACCCCAGCCCTTCAGACCCCAGGGTTGACAAACATTCACCCAGCCTGGCCCAGGGCCACCCCTCACTCACAGCACAGCCTGGCTCTCAGGGCTGGACTTGGACCCCAGAGATCCTGAAATCCTGCCCCTCGCAGCCCCCAGAGGCCATTATGGAGGTGGCCTGGCTCAGCCACCATTAGCACCCCACGTGGTCACCTCACTCTTGGAACAGGGCTCCACGTGGAAGAGGCTTGGTGTTGGCTCAGCCGGGCTGGAGCCCCTGACAGAGTGCTCACTACCTCGGGGCTGGACACGTGCTCCCTGATGTCTGGTTCAGCAGACCCGGCACGGAGACGCAGGATACCCCGAGAGGATGCAGGGAAGTCCCCGTCCCTGTGGCTCATGGGAGGGAGCAGATGAACACACGAGCAGTCTCCACCATGTCACCATGTCCTGGGGTGGGTGACTGGGGAGGGGGACATCAGTGCCTCCAGCCAGGGCACGACCACAGGGCCCAAGCTCCGAGGAGACAGGGCAGACCAGGACGGAGAGGCCTCCCCATCAGGGTCACTGCAGACAGTTTGGACAGACCAGGTGCCCCAGAGAATTATCACCCAGGAATGCAAACTCACCTCCAAACGGGGTGCAGCCTCCACTTTGGAGGGAACCCGACAACTGAGGTTACGTTGTTCCAGCCCAACCCCAGCCCTGTGGGGGAAAGGGACCCTGCTTAGGACCTCAGGGCAGCTTGGAGCAGGCTGTCGAGTCAGGAACTGCAGGAGGCAGAGGCCAGAGGAGCTGGGCACCCTGGGGGTTCCCATTGGAGCTGGCAGGCCTGGTGTGGGTAAGAAGGAGGGTCTCCCCTCTGGGGAGGGTGTGCAGGCAGGCCCTGTGCTGCAGGTGAGCAGAGGCGAGGCAGAGACCCCTGTCTGACCAGGGGAGAGGTGTGGAGGGCCTCTGCAGAGCATGTCCAAGTTAAAGGCACACAGGTGACAGCTGAACCATATTCTCGGGACAGCCAAAGAGCAGGACCTGTCCCCCTACCACACCCACCGCTGGGTAGCCATGGCTGCTGATTTGGTGGGCTGCACCAGGGCCCAGAACATGCAGAGGCAGGTGCAGTCTGGGGTGGGGGACAGGACCCTGCTAAGGTCAGTGCGGGGAGGGCACGATCTGCTGCCAGCCCAGGGGTCATCACCTCCCCAAAAGCCTTGGGCTTTAAGCAGCACCTGGTGAGCCCTGCCCAGGCCCAAAGTCACTGCTGGCCTCTGCGCTGCCCGCGTCAGGCTCACGATCCGTGGCCTACTCACTGGCTCTCCCTGGGTGTCTCTAAACATCACAGGCTTAACACATCTGAAAGTTAGCCCCTCATTTTCCCAACCTTCCCCTTCTCGGCACCGAAACCTCGGAGTTTCTGGCCAGCCAGTCTGTCTGGGAGTCCTAGTGGCTCTGTCTGCAAAGTACACCCTGAATCCTGTCCCTTCTTGGCCCCTCCCTGCCCCATCTCCCTTCATCTGCTCCCCCTTCCTGTCCTGTCCTGGCCGTGTCTATGGTCACACCAGAGGCATCTAATCACGAGGTCAGATCATGTCACTTCTCCACTCTGGACCCGGAGTCCTCCCTGGGGGCACACACCTGCGCAGTCCCGCTGTTCTCTCTCCGGTTCCCACGCCAGGCACGTCCCAACTCAGGGCCTTCTTGCTCGCTCTTCCCTCTCCAGGATCACTCTTCCCCGATTCCTGCGTGGTCCACCTCCTCACTTCCCTCGTCTCCGCTTCAGTATCATGCTGTTAAACACTCCTCACTTCTCTTTTTAAGGCTGTCCACGGTCCTCATGTTCCCTCCCTCCCCTGCCCCCTTTACCCCTGTATCTTTGTATGTGTTATGGCCAGGCCCCCTCTGGAGTGTCATCTCCCAAAGTTGGGACCATGCTGCATCCCCGGGGCCTCGGTGCTTTCCTGGCACTGAGTAGATGCTCAGTAAGTGGTTGGTGAATGAGTAGACAAAGGCCACGAGGGGCAGCTGGAAGGAAACGGCAGGTTTAGGCAGAGCTGCCCAACTGGCTCCCGTGTCCAGAGGACCCTGGAAGCTTCAACCTTCTGGCCCATCCCAGCCCCGGGAGTGGCCCCCCAGTGGTACCCAGCACCTGCTCACCAGGCTGCCTGGGGGGAGAGGGAGGGGCTCGGAACAACTTGGCAGCCCATTCCTGGGCAGGGCCGGGGCCAGGGCTGCACCACTGTACCCTCTGGCAGCTCGCCCGCTTGGCTGGGGACGGCGGGAAGCAAGTTCCCACCCACCCCAGCCTCTCCAAGGGGAGGCCACTGGGAGTTGCCCTGGGCAGGGGCTCTGGCTCCACAGTCCAGCTGGTGAGGGAGGGGAGTGAGTGAGGCTGAGGGGCTCTGCCTGCTGCGCTGTGGGGAGGCCAGGAAGGCTGCTGCGGTGGCTGTGAGGCCAGGGCCCGGGGCTGGGACCCACTCCAGGGGACTCGCTGCCAGTTTGTGCCCTGGCAGGGAGGGCAGGCTGGGCAGGGGCCGTCCACCTTGGGCTCCAGGCCGTTCCTCATCCCAGCCCGGCCCCGGTGCTCTCTCGCACCACCTTGCCCTGTGCGGGAGGTGGGTGTGTTTTGCCTTTGCTGGAACCAAAGGGGAGGGCAGCAGAGTGGGCGCCAGGGCTGGAGAGCGGGCAGCGGAGGGTGGCTCACAGGATGACTGTGCGTTGGGCTAGAGACGGGGCGTGTCGTCCAGCCTCCGTCTGAGCCATAGCTCCTGCTGCTGGTTTCCCCTCTGCCTCCCGGCCTCCTCCCTCTTGCATCTCTCCTGGGCGCAGGGCCCTGTCAGCCATCTCTGGGTCCCAGCACAGGGTCCGCCTTCCTGCTCGGAGGCTGCCCTCAGTGGGTGGTGGCCCAGCCCGTGGGCTTGTAGCCGGGTTGCCCGCTGTGAGCACCCGGAGGGCAGGGCCTGCACCCCACCTGCCTGCTGCTCCTCCTGACCAGTTCTGGCTCGGCCTGAGTGCGTGGGTCAGCACATCCTCGCCATCGGCCAGCGGGCCTGAGCTGGCCCTGGTGACCTGGGAGGGTTCCCCTGGCGGGGGCCCAGCCTCTGCAAAGCCCCGGGGCAGGAGGAAAATGGAGTCATGGGGCTGTAAGGCTGGCTCAAGGGCCGGCCAGTGCCCCCCCACCCTCTCTTTCCCCACGGGCTGCACCCTGACTGCGGGCCTCCATCAGCACCTCCGAGCCCAGATCAGCTGCTGCTTTTGCTCTCCGAGAGGTTTGTTTGGGTGAATTTCCTACCTACCGGGTGTCAGGCAGACCCCACTAGGAAGATCTATTTTAAAACACCAGCCCCCGCAGGTGGAGGATGCGGGGCCCACGCAGACACTCCTGTTTCTATTTTTACAGCCCCCGGAGCCCAGTTTGGAGCTTGAAAGCAACCCATTCTATTTCGGGTGGCTTCCGCCCTCATGGTGAGGAGGTGGGTGTTTTGTACACAGGAGCCTTCTCTGCCCTCCTCCCTCCCAAACCCTCACGTCCTGGCGGCCCCTGCCCCCAACCCCGTGGGCCACGTGACTTCCAGGAAGGCGCTGCTGGGGTCGGGAAGGGGAAGCCCATGTGGGGCTTGGGAAGGGGAAGCTGTGGCCCTCAGGATGCAAAGGCCTGACGTCACCCTCAGGGGGGCCCAATGACCTCCCCAGCCCGGGGTCAGGGGCAGCCAGCCCTTCCCTGGCCAGCGCTGGACACTGGGATGAGGTGCCTGAGGTGAGACGGGGTGAGGTAGCCTCTGCAGCTGTGGAGCCCCCCTGGACCAGAGGTGGGAGGAACAAGGGTAAGCCTGGGCGGCTCCCAGGAGCACCAGGAGGGACTCAGTTCCCCAAGGCCTGCCCTGCAGGCGACATCAGGCTGCCTGGCAGGAGCCCACCAGGCTCCTGGAACCCACCTGGCTGACCCCCTCTCTGGTTCTGGGTGGTGTCCCCAGACCTTCAGCCAGCGGCTCAGCCCAGGGCCCCAGGGGACCACTCCCTTCCCACTTTCCTTCATCCAGCCTCAGGAGTGGATTTTGGCCTCCATTCTCACTCCTGTGGGTCCCTCAAACCACGGTAGGCCACTTGAAGGCCCCCAGCTGCTGCCCTAGGTCACTACCCTATTAAACATGCCACCATCTGGCCCATCAGCCCAACTTGTGAAATGTAGCCTGACACCACAATGCCCTCCTGTGCTTCCATTCCCACCCGGGCTGAGCTGGGGGTCCCCTGTGCCCCAGCTTAGTACCCGGGCCAGCACCCAGCCCAGTAGCTGAGGATGGCTCGGTCCAGCCTGCCCTGCTTCTGAGCCCCTGCCCACAGCCCCCCTCCTCCTGTCCTCTGACGGTGGGATGAACAGGGTCCACCCACAGAGAACTTGTGAGCAGTGCCCAGCCCGGGACCGGTCTGGCGGGGGGAAGGAGGTGCAGCCCTAGGGTGTCAGGGGAAGTGGGCAGAGTCTGCCTGACAATGAAGACTCCGGGAGCAGAGAGGTTTCCGTCACAGGGAAGCTGGGATCAGCCTGTGAGGAAGGCCCGGAGGGGAGTGAGGCGGGGCTGAACTGGGTCCAGTCTGGGGGGCGCACCCATGGCCTTCCCTGGGACTCCCATGGGGGAGTGGGGCTTTAGCCCAGCAAGTCTGTCTGCAGAGCCTGTGTGCAGCTCCCACAGAACCACTCAGAAACACAAGGTTGCCTTTTTTTTTTTTTTTCTGTTTCATGTTTCAAAAAATTCAGAGCCTGCTTATCTCAAGTTGTGCCTGCTTATCTCATTTGCAAATAGTGTTGGAATGCCTGGTTGATCATTAGGTAGAGAAAGAGACCTACCTCACATCTTATGCCAACATAAATATCAGCCACACCAAAGACTTAAAATGCGAAGGGAAAAAAACCCCAAAAACGTATTAAAAGAAAATGTAGATGATTCTATACTATGGAGATGAGGCAGGATTTCTAGGTACCAAAGATAAAATAACTAGCATTTGAGTGTATAAAGGAAAGAACCAGTAGATATGGCAGCATAAAAGTGACCCCAAAAAGGTGAATGTCAAAAACACCACAAACAAAATTGAAAGGAAAACTATAAACTGGGAAGGAATATGTGCAAAGTGCATGCACTAACCAGGGGTAAATATACAAAGCATTTTTAAAGTTATTTACAAGTTTCTACCTTGACTTGAAAATGGGCACAAGTAGCAATTCATAAAAAAGAGCTATATGTGACCAGTAAGACACGTTTAAACAGGTTCTACCTCACTAGTAATTAAATAAATACAAATGGGAAAAATGAGATAGCATTTTTTTGCTTTTTGAAGATAAAACTCTCACGTGGCACCTCAATAGCCAACAGCAGGTAAAAGCAGCATGAATATACATTCATGTATTCACCTATTATAAGGAGAATCTGTATTCACTCTTTCCAGGGCTGCCCAAAAATGAGTCCACCCTGAAGCACAAGTTCACATCCTGCTGGTTTACCAACAAGGTAAAATTGAGCACGTAACTCATTAGAGTGTGTGTGTATGTTTGTTTGTTTGTTTGTTTTTGCCATGCAGTTTGCAGGATAGTTATCAAACCTGGGTCCCCAGCAGTGGAAGCACGGAGCCCTAACCACTGGACCGCCAGGGCAGTCCCTAGGGTGTGTGTTTTAAATTTAGTTTCTACTCATTATCAGAGTTATACATGCATGCAATTTAAAGAGCGAGTTTTACAAGCCTTCTTACAAAACACAGCAGTCCCCCACCCCTCATTTTCCAATGCAACTTTTAACTCACTCTTTTGGTTTCACCTTTGTATCCCCAGACCACACACTTACATTGCGACTTCCTGACCCCCAAAATCATCATACCTTCATTTTGTTCAGATCAACGGCCATGGTTGACATCTTCATGATACTACATAAACACTGTTCATGTCTGAGCCACATAATTTATCATGATAACTTTTCCTTTCTTGCTCAACTTCTCGTTTCCCTGGAGTTAATGTCATCTTTTTTATTTTGCTTAATTCTCAATACTAATTCAACTCCAAATTCTGCCAAAAGTTCAAATCTCCCCAGAGGCATCCTGGTGTATCAGGTATTCTATCACCTGGAAATAGACTCTGCTTTCTCAGCTGGGGCACAGCCTGCAGTCTGGGACCACCACACCAGCACCCGGAAGTCCCCTTCATCCTTTGCTCCGCGGCAGAATCCCCTGCTTCCTGCTTCCCACGACTTCCTCTTTCTTGCTTTCCTCCACCTGTTTGGTGGAACACACCAAGTAGCTTCCTGAGAAAGGGTGCAGGGATGTAAATTTTTTGAAACCTTATCGTTCTGAAAATATCTTTCTTCTACCCTCACTCTTAATGAATAGTTTGGCTGAGTATAGCATTTTGGCTTAGAAAGCATTTAACTTCAGAATTGAGAGATTTTATCCATCGCCTTCCAGCTGTGAGAAGTCTGAAGGCATTCTGATCTTAGTTATTTGTATGTCACCTGTCATTTCTCTCTGGACGCTTGTACGGTCTTTTCTCTTTGTGTCCAGTGTTCTGAAATTCCCCTTTGCTGTGCCTTTACTGTGCATCTATTTTCGTGCTTGGATCTGAGCATTCAGTGGCTCCTTTCAATCTGGAAACTCAGGTTTAATTTCTGTGAAATCTCTATTTTTTTTTTTTTTTTTTTGGCCACATGGCTTGTGGTATCTTAGTTCCCTGACCAGGGATCGATTCCGGGCCCTCAGTGGTGAAAGCATGGAGTCTAACCACTGGACTGCCAGGGAAGTCCCAAATTTCTGTGAAATCTTTTCCACTGTTTCTTTGATTGTTTTCTTCCCTCCAGTTCTTTTTCTAGAACTCCTATTGTATAGACATCAGATCTCCTAGACCGGTTCTCTAATACTTCCCTCTCCTGTTTTTCTCTTATTTTCAACTTTTTCCCCCCAGCTTTTTGCTCTACTTTCTGCAAGACTTCCTTAACCTCATCTTCCAACTCTTCTACTGAGTTTTCAATTTCCATGATTGTATTTTTTTTTTTGGCCGCGTTGGGTCTTCGTTGCTGCACACAGGCTTTCTCTAGTTGCGATGAGTGGGGCCTACTCTTTGTGCGGTGCACGGGCTTCTCATTATGGTGGATTTTCTTGTTGCGGAGCAGAGGCTCTAGGCATGCGGGCTTCAGTAGTTGTGGCACGCGGGCTCAGTAGTTGTGGCGCACGGGCTTAGTTGCTCCGCGACATGTTGGATCTTCCTGGACCAGGGCTCGAATCTGTGTCCCCTGCACTGGCAGGCAGATTCTTAACCACTGTGCCACCAGGGAAGCCCTCCATGATTGTATTTTTAATTTCCAAGAGCTCTTTGTATTCTGTAATGTTCCTTCTTTATAGCACCCGGTTTTTGTTTCATGAGTACAACATTTTCTCTTTTCTTCCTGGGGATGTTAACGACGTTTTTTCTAAGTCGTCTTCTCCCAGCGATCTCTGTTTCCTCCCAGTTTCCGTTTTCCTTGTTTGTTTTATCCCGATCTTCCATGTTACAGAGGTCCCTCAGACGTCTGCTCAAACTGGCTGGCTGCTCAGGCTGGAGGGTTGGGCCTGTTGACTGTGAGCTTTATCAAGCGGTGACCTGGTAGGATCTCTTGGATGATCAGATTCCCCCAAGAAAACCCCTCTGACATCCTGTCTCGGGGCGAGACCCTGTTTCCAGGGTTCTGGACACTGAGGGTGGGACACAGCTGGGACACAGCTGGTGTCTCAGCGTTATGTAAATGTGCACTGATGTCCACTAGTCCAGAGACCCTCTGTTGGCCCACCCAGGGAAGGAGCCTTCAGTGGGTGGCCTGGGGTGGGGGTGGTCCAAAGGCCTGGCTGTGGATGAGGGTTGTGGGAGGATCTGGCTCTCTGCCCTATTTCCAACCAGCCCTGCTCATTTCGTGTCTGTTTCACTCACACTTATAAAGGCTCCCAGGGCCATCAATTCTGAGCCTTTTCCAGGGGAGTGTGAGGCTCTGGGGTCATGGGGACATGGGGAGCCCTGCCTCTACCCTGGTGTCACCAAGGCTAGAGTTAGCCTTGCCCTCTGAACCCCAGCTCCCCATGTGCTCATGAGGATGGTATTTTCCTGGGCTGTTCCCGCCAGAAGGGACTTTACACCCAGGGAGGAGCTTCCCCGAGAGTCTCAGCAAGCACGGGGGAACCCATCCTGCTGTGACCTGACTCGCCACCCTAAGAGCTTCCCTCCCTGGGTTTGCCTGCCCTTGTCAGACTCTGTCTTCAAAAATCTCTGTTATCGATAACTCCAATCAGCATTAAGCTTTAACATCAAACATCTTAACTCAAAGGTAACACTTTGCTGTCACTCAACACCAGAGTTGACAGGTAACAACTTGGTTATCAGTTGACACCTCAAATATCAGCCAATACCCTTGCTGATAGCCAAGAAAGAGGCTCTGTCTGGGAATGAAACACAGACATTCCCCTATGTGGGTGGGTGGCTCCTGGGAGGAGGAAAATGGCTCCAACAAGGAACAGAGACAACAAAGACCTAAGAGCCGGGCTTCCCTGGTGGTGCAGTGGTTAAGAATCCGCCTGCCAATGCAGGAGACACGGGTTCGGGCCCTGGTCCGGGAAGATCCCACATGCCGTGGAGCAACTAAGCCCGTGCGCCACAACTACTGAGCCTGTGCTCTAGAGCCCACGAGCCACAGCTACTGAGCCCACGTGCCACAACTACTGAAGCCCTCACGCCTAAAGCCCATGCTCCGCAACAAGAGAAGCCACCACAATGAGAAGCCCACGCACTGCAACCAAGAGTAGTCCCCACTTGCCGCAACTAGAAAAAGCCTGTGCAGCCACGAAGACACAGTGCAGCCAAAAATAAATAAATTAAATAAATAAATTTAAAAAAAAAAGAAGCTTTGTTAAAAAAAAAACCTAAGAGCCACCATCACCATGTAGCCCAGAGACCGTGGCGCTGGGAGCTCTGGTGGGCATCACCCTCGCAGGTGAGTTCACCTCCAGTTTATAGGCACATTACTCTCATCCGGATGAGATGGCCTCTCTGGGAGCAGGGGCCACTAGCCACATTGTAGGCCCTCGATACAAGTGTGTTTAATAAATTATAAAAGCAGGCTGCACACGGCTTCTCTCCAGTGAACAGATGTAAACAGTGAGGCCAGAGAGGGGAGAGATTTGTCAAGGCTCCCCGCTCCAGGGCTGCGCTGGTTTCCTGCCCTGCCCATCCTCAGTTGCCACGTCCCATACCCACCCACCGCTGGAGGCTGCCAAAGGTGCCCAGCCTGCAAGGGCCCCCGCTGGGGTCCTCACTTCTTCTCCTGGCCCTGGGGACCCTGACTGGGAGAGCCCTGCCTTGCTGACCCTTTTAGAAGACTCCTACTGCCCAGGACTGGAAGGGCAAACTGAGGGTCCCAAGAGTGGGCTTCTTGGCCCAAGGTGGGGCTGTGCAGGCCCCTCTGCTCCCATAGGAAGGCTTAGAACCTTCCTGAATCCTCTCTCCAGGGCCAGAGGGTCCGGGAAGATCTGTCCCAGCACTAAACGTGTCTGGAAAATGGAGCAAGATAGAGAAAAGTGATGTTCCCAGGAGGGCTCTCAGGGATATAGTGCATGTGCTGGGCAGGGCGGGGCCTGCAGGACCGGGCTAGGAGGCTGCCTGTGGGGGAAGGCAGCAGGAGGGGGCAGGCCACACCTTCACTGGGCTGCTCCCGCAGAGCTGGGGTTACCCTGCGATCCAGCCCAGGGATGCCTATCATGCTGGCTGGACAGGACAAAAACGGAGGGAGCCCCAATCCTGCAGGGGCCACTAGAGCTTGCTTGAGCTCCAGAGACTGGCAAGATCCTCTCCCGTCCCCCCACCCACAGCTACCCCTTGAGACTGGGGTCCCAGGTCAGCCTCATCAAATCATTATTCAACCATGCATGGCATACATATTTACTGAGCGCCTAAACATTCATTCATTTTGCAACTGAGAGCTGGCAAGGTGGCTACCCCCCACCCCACTCCCCCGCCCCAGGCGAGGGCAGCGCTTCGCTCAGGCCCATGACCCCAGGTCCTCCTCCAATTTCCCTCTCACCCCACCCTAGTCTGTATGTGTTTCCTCTGGCTGCTGTAATAATTACGTCAAACTCAGTGGCTTAAAACAACACAAATTTATTATCTTACAGTTCTGGAGGGCAGAAGTCTGACGCAGGTTGAAATCAAGGTGTCTGCAGGGCTGCATTCCTTCCGGAGGCTCTTGCCTTTCCCAGCTCCTAGAGACTGCCACATCCTTCTGCCCTTCCTGCATCTGGAAGGCCAGCAACAGCAGGCTGAGTCCGGGCCTCTCCACAGCTGTTCCCTCTGCCTGGAGCGCTCTCACCCCAGAAGCTGCATTCCTCACTCCTTCGCGTCCTACAAGTCCTTGCTCAAAGGTCCACTTCATGTTACCACCAACCTCTGTTCCAGCACCACTATCCCTCTTAGCCGGCTGAGGAGGGAGCAAGTGCTCCAATACCAGGGCGTGCTGCAAGACAGCAGCCGCGGGCCTGCCGAGGCCTGGGGAGTAACTCTTCACGCTCCTTTCTCGCCCCCTTTAGTGAAGTCACAGCTGAGCCACGGCAGAATGAAGACTTCTCCCGTGGTGTGGCCAGGATGCTCTCAGTAGCAGAGCGTCAGGGAAACAAAAGGACACAGATTGTGGGAGGAGAGAGGACAGCTGAGGGGAGGGAAGTGCCAGAGGCGTGTCCCACCAGGCTGCCCAGGGAGATCCACGGTCCAAGTGTTTAAATATTTCAGAGCTACACGTCAAGCTCTAAACCATGAACTAGACATACTCTCTCCTTGCTTCACAGCAAATCCAGCTTGCAGCACCCTGGAAGGCCAGGTCTGGGTTCAGTCTTGGGCTCCCTGAGTTCTTTGCATGAACCTCCAACAGAGCAGGAGAGTGGGCCCCGTTCTGTGACCTTCAGGCTCCCCGCTCTACACCCCCAAAGTGCCCACCCTAGCTCCCTGCTAAGCTCTGTCTACAGCTCACCAGGGCCACACAACCAGCGGTGTAATCTGCCTTCAGTGTGACAGAGCTGGGGACGAGGCCTGTCCAGGGCCATTTGCCCAGGGAATTCCACATCCTGGCCCCCAGAGGGTGGTCTAGTAGTGAAGCGCAGGCTCTGAATGACCATATGGACCCCTCCCATAGAGGGAGGACATGGGCAGAGGAAGGCAGAATGGGGTTCAGGGCAGAGGACGCCTGCAATTGGGAGGACAAGTATCATCACCATGGAGACCAGTCAACACCAACCAGCTCACCCAAGGTCTGCGCCACAGCAGGGGCCGCCTTCCCCAAAGCCTTGGGACCCGTGAGTTCCCCTCACAATCCTTCTAGACACCATCCTGGAGGGAGGAGCAGGGGAGGGGGGGCAGTGTGCCAGGGCCTGTTTCTTTCTCTTTTTTTAAATTAATTAATTTATTCATTTATTTAATTTTTGGCTGCTTTGGGTCTTCGCTGCTGCACACGGGTTCTCTCTAGTTGCTGAGAGCGGGGGCTACTCTTTGTTGCGGTGCGTGGGTTTCTCACTGTGGTGGTTTCTCTTGTTGCGGAGCATGTGCTCTAGGTGCGTGGGCTTCAGTAGTTGTGGCACACAGGCTCAGTAGTTGTGGCTCGCGGGCTCTAGAGTGCAGGCTCAGTAGTTGTGGAACACCAGCTTAGTTTCATGTGGGATCTTCCCGGATCAGGGCTCAAATCCGTGTCCCATGCATTAGCAGGCGGATTCTTTTTTTTTTTTTTAATGAAAACTGATATGTGAAAGCCTTTATCTTTTTAAATTTTATTCAATTAATTAATTCATTCATTCATTTATTTAATTTTTGGCTGCTTTGGGTCTTCATTGCCGTGTGCAGGCTCTCTCTAGTTGCGGCGAGCAGGGGCTACTCTTCGTTGTGGTGTGCGGGCTTCCTTTTTTTTTTTAACATCTTTATTGGAGTATAATTGCTTTACAATGGTGTGTTAGTTTCTGCTTTATAACAAAGTGAATCAGTTATACATATACATATGCTCCCATATCTCTTCCCTCTTGCGTCTCCCTCCCTCCCACCCTCCCTATCCCACCCCTCTAGGTAGTCACAAACCACCTAGCTGATCTCCCTGTGCTATACGGCTACTTCTCACTAACTATCTATTTTACGTTTGGTAGTGTATATATGTCCATGCCACTCTCTCACTTTGTCACAGCTTACCCTTCCCCCTCCCCATATCCTCAAGTGCATGCTCTAGTAGGTCTATGCCTTTATTCCTGTCTTACCCCTAGGTTCTTCATGACCTTTTTTTTTTTCTTAGATTCCATATATGTGTGTTAGCATACTACAAAGCTACAGTAATCAAGACAGTATGGTACTGGCACAAAAACAGAAATATAGATCAATGGAACAGGATAGAAAGCCCAGAGATAAACCCACACACATATGGTCACCTTATCTTTGATAAAGGAGGCAAGAATATACAGTGGAGAAAAGACAGCCTCTTCAATAAGTGGTGCTGGGAAAACTGGACAGGTACATGTAAAAGTATGAAATTAGAACACTCCCTAACACCATACACAAAAATAAACTCAAAATGGATTAAAGACCTAAATATAAGTCCAGACACTATCAAATTCTTAGAGGAAAACATAGGCAGAACACTATGACATAAATCACAGCAAGATCCTTTTTGACCCACCTCCTAGAGAAATGGAAATAAAAACAAAAATAAACAAATGGGACCTATTGAAACTTAAAAGCTTTTGCACAGCAAAGGAAACCATAAACAAGACCAAAAGACAACCGTCAGAATGGGAGAAAATATTTGCAAATGAAGCAAGTGACAAAGGATTAATCTCCAAAATTTACAAGCAGCTCATGCAGCTCAATAACAAAAAAACAAACAACCCAATCCAAAAATGGGCAGAAGACCTAAACAAACATTTCTCCAAAGAAGATATACAGATTGCCAACTAACACATGAAAGAATGCTCAACATCATTAATCATTAGAGAAATGCAACTCAAAACTACAATGAGATATCATCTCACACCAGTCAGAATGGCCATCATCAAAAAATCTAGAAACAATAAATGCTGGAGAGGGTGTGGAGAAAAGGGAACCCTCTTGCACTGTTGGTGGGAATGTAAATTGATACAGCTACTATGGAGAACAGTATGGAGGTTCCTTAAAAAACTAAAAATAGAACTACCATACGACCCAGCAATCCCACTACTGGGCATATACCCTGAGAAAACCATAATTCAAAAAGAGTCATGTACCAAAATGTTCACTGCAGCTCTATTTACAATAGCCAGGATGTGGAAGCAACCTAAGTGTCCATCAACAGATGAATGGGTAAAGAAAATATATATTCCACATATATACAATGGAATATTACTCAGCCATAAAAAGAAACAAAATTGAGTTATTTGTAGTGAGGTGGATGGACCTAGAGTCTGTCATACAGAGTGAAGTAAGCCAGAAAGAAAATAACCATAAGTTCTGAACCACACTTTAGATCAACAGGACCGAGATCAAATTCTCCCCCTAGTGCACCTGGGCCCACGAGGGAGAGCAGGTTGGTGTCTCTACCTCTGAGGTGAGCTTGGAGATGAGCAAGATTGTTGAGTGGCATGAGGAGAGGTTCGAGGCCAGCAGGGGCGGATTCCGAGTGCCCAGCCGCAGCCAGGAGTTGGGGTGTGGGCCCCAGTGCTCAGGTGTTGGGGAGGGGTGTTCACACACACTCTGGTTCTGTCTAAGGCTCAAGTCCCCAGTCCGCTGGCCCCTGGAAGTGCTGGGCCACATCACCCCCTTGTGGACACTTGCGGGAGGGCCCCTTTCCGCCCCTGGGGCTGAGGGTGCCGCCCCAGGCATCCTGGGGCCCGGAGCGTGGTCTCAGGAAGGAGGTGGCCCAGAGGAGCATGGCCCCGGGTCTCCTCCGCTGCACCTGGCCCCTTCCTTGGTGTCAGATGCCCCTGAGCTCTACCCAGGAGCCGGGCTGTCCTGAGGCACCTGTGCCCACAGGAACCGAATAGGAATCCCTCAGAATTTGCATTCTTTTTTTTTTTTTTTTTTTTTTTTGCTGTATGCGGGCCTCTCACTGCTGTGGCCTCTCCCGTTGCGGAGCACAGGCTCCGGACACACAGGCTCCGCGGCCATGGCTCGCGGGCCCAGCCGCTCCGCGGTATGTGGGATCTTCCGGGATCGGGGCACGAACCCGTGTCCCCTGCATCGGCAGGCGGACTCTCAACCACTGCGCCACCAGGGAAGCCCCAGAATTTGCATTCTGATCACTCAGTCAAGAAACGACTGTGGGCACCTGGTCAGGGGTTGTTCCTCCAGGTGGGCCCCTGGGCAGTGTGGCCAGAGGTCAGGTGGCCAGAGGGCCCTCCCAGGGCCTGTATCCACCCTGAGGGTCCTGTGCTCTCAGGGCTCCGGCTCTCCCTGCTGACTCTCCACTGCCCACTGCCCATACCCACTGACGGGGAGAGGGGGTGAGGTCAGAGAGGTCACGTGCACAGAGGGGCCAAGGGGACAGAAGCAAGAGGCCGCCTCGGGCTCAGCGATGGTGCTTCACCCGGCTCAGCTTCAGGGGCCTAGACTCTTAAGCAACTGGCATTTCCTCTCTCTTGCCGGCCTCTCAGGGGCAAATGAGACGGTCACTGCAAGCTGCTCAGACACAGCACTGGGGCGACCTCCGTGTCCTTCCCCTGCTGTCCTGGTTCCATCGGCAGGACAAGGAGAAGAAGCTTCCCTCTGGAGCCGGGGGCGGGAGAGTGGGAGTGAGACGACAGACCCTTGTGTGCACACGGCTTGCGGAGGGCTTTGGGGAAGACCCAGGCCCAGAGCCTAATGCCCACCCTGTCTGGTCCCTCCCATGCCCCTCCCGCTTGCTCCCCGCCAGCCAGCCCTTGATCAGGCCCAGGACTGGCCGCTGAGGCCTTGCCCTGGCCATCCCCTTGCCTAGAAGTTTCCTTCCCCAGATCCTGCACGGCTCCCTCCTCCCTTTTTGTGTCCAGTGACAGGTCACCTGCCTGTCCTGACCTCTCTGGACAAAAGCCAGGAATAGTGGTTGGGGTAGAGTTGGGAGTCCTGGCGGGGGTCAGAGAAGGAGTGGGGAGGGACATGAAAGGGTGGGTGCGGTGGGGACCCCGTCTGCCCCTAGTGCAGTCTCCCTGCTGAGCGGGACCTGGGGAGCCCTGGGGTGCTGTGGGGATGGTGAGCAGGTGGACGGGGGCGGGGACGCTGGGCCTGGGAGGGCCTCTCTTCTGGGAGCTGACCCAGCACGGTCAGTTCTGTGAGGCCCACCCCCTGGGCGCACCACCCCCCCTTCTGCGCCCCCAATCCCAGCATGACGCACGTGCCCACACCATGGTCTGCTGCCACTTTCCGATGCGCGAAGGTCCCACGCATCAGAGTCAAACAATACAAAACGATAAACAAAGCCAGTAGCGCTGAGGCCGAGGCCACTCCCTCTTTCAGGGTCACACCCTGTGACGTGGGCACAGGGCACCTGGGATCCAGGGGCGCGTGGGGAGCTGTGGGCGGAGGAAGGATGGCCTCCTCTGGGACGCTGGGTGACGGGGGGGCTCTTGAGCTGTCATCCTCAGCAGGGGTCTTGACAGAGTGGGGAGGGGTGCCACGCCCAGGTGGTGGGGCTCACGAGTGGGCCCGAGGCAGGCAGAGTAGACCGTGCCGGTTGGGCTTCTGGTGTCTGCCCGCTTCCGTGGTTTGTGGCCGCATCACTCCATGACTCTGTCTTCTCATGGCCTTCTCCTCTGTGTGTCTGGGCTTCTCCTCTCCATTCCCTTATAAGGACACATGTCATTGGATTTGGGGCCCATCCAGATAATCCAGGATGGTCTCATTTTGGGATCCTCAAATTAAATCCCATCTGCAAGACTCTTTCCACATAAGGTCCCATTCACAGATTCTGGGGGTTAGGACGTGGACATGCCTTTTGGGAGGGCCACTCCCACCCATTGCAGAGAGGATCCACGTTGCTGCTCAGAGGATGCATCGTGTCATAGAATGCCTGCTGCTGGCTGGGAAATCTGGACGAAGGGGGATCCACGACCTCATGGGAGAAACATTTCAAGCTGCAAGAGGGCAGGGGGACAAGGGCAGAGGTGGCAAGAAACATACTCGGTCACCAACCAAACACAGAGGGCCCAGGCCAGCCTGGCGTAGGCTGGGTGCAGCTGCCTGGCTCACCCCTAGGTTTTCAGCCATATCACCCAGCTGCCAACCCGGGGAGCTCACCCGGCCTTGATACCGGTGGGGAGCGCTGGTGTTACTGGCCCTGGCTACTCAACCTCCAGCCCCTCCAGAGGTCAAGATGATACATCATGGCCCACAGCCCCTGCCATAGATCACACTGCTAGCACAGACTATCTGATGTGACCCAAGGCCTCCAGGTGAGCAAAGATACGCTTACCAGGCAGGATATTCCCGGGGCTTAGGGGCTGTCTCCCAGGAGCTGGTCCAGGGCCAGTCCTGAGAGGACTTGCCCCACAGATGGTTCTGCTCGGTGGATAGGGTGTCTTGATGGGAACCCTGTTTCCTGCTCCCCACTAGGCTCTGGTACCCCAGAAGCTGGAAGGCGGTGTTACACACTAAGAAGTCCTTCTATAAAATTACATCCGGGGGCTTCCCTGGTGGTCCAGAGGTTAAGAATCTGCCTTCCAATGCAGGGGACTCGGGTTCAATCCCTGGTGGGGGAACTAAGCCCGTGCACTGCAACTACTGAGACTGCGCCCTCTGGAGCCCACGTGCCACAGCTAGAGAGAAGCCCGGGCACCGCAACTAAGAACCAATGCAGCCAAAAGTTTAAAAAAAAAAAAAAAAAAAAAAATTACATCAAAATCACCCAGTCTTTGTGTGGATTTTGAACTTGCTAAAAACAAGTGGACTTCACCTATTTGTGATTTGGGCTAATGGAAATCATTTAACAGTCTGCTAAATATAATGAATATGGGGAAGCTGATGGTGAAAGTCTTTTTTTTAATCTTGTAAGGCTGTCAAAGAGGGAACCCAAGAAGAAAATGCAGCAAAGAAGAGAGATTAATTGGATTTCTTTTTATTTGATTTATTGTTTTTATTATTATTTAAGTATGGCTGATTTACATAGCCACTGTTTTATTTATTTATTTTTTTGGCTGCATCATGCAGCATGCGGGATCCTAGTTCCCCAACCAGGGATCAACCCCATGCCCCTGAATTACGAGCACGGAGTCTCAACCACTGGACCACCAAGGAAGTCCCCGAGATGAATTGCATTTCTAAGGAGGTAGTGTGAAAATTAATAAAGAGAAACCTCACTAAACTGGAGTCAGAAGGCCAGAAGGGGGAGCTCTCAAATGCAAACCACTGGACATACATACAGATGGCAAGGGAAGAGACGAATCCTGAGTCTCCTGCATGAAGGGACACTACTTTATCACCAGCAGGAGGAAGAAAGATTTTCTCCTCGCCCTGCAACACAGCCAGGGAGAGGCTATCACATCCCAGCCAATGAAAAGCAACTATGCTTTGATCTCCCAGTTTCCTCCAATGGACTCTTTGTTTAGAACAGCCCCTCCCAGCTTCCCCTTTTCCTCTATAAAAGAGTTTCCTCGGGGCGTCCCTGGTGGCGCAGTGGTTGAGAGTCCACCTGCTGATGCAGGGGACACGGGTTCGTGCCCCGGTCCGGGAATATCCCACATGCCACGGAGCGGCTGGGCCCGTGAGCCATGGCCACTGAGCCTGTGCGTCCAGAGCCTGTGCTCCCCAACTGGAGAGGCCACAACAGCGAGAGGCCCGCGTACCACAAAAAAAAAAAAAAAAAAAAAAGTTTCCTCTTCTTTGCTTTATTGCACCTGCACGTAGTTTGCCAGGTTGCATGTCCTGAGTTGCAATTCTTTGTTGCTCCCAAATAAACTGGTTTTGCTGGAAAAATAACTGGCGGTTTCATGTTTTGGGTTAACATTACATGGAGGTCCCAGGGCAACTCAGAGGCTGATGAGCAAACAGGTGCGGTACCCACAGAGCCCAAGGAGCTCACTGCTTTCTCGCCGACCCCGGAGTTGGAGGGTAAGTTTCTCTTTTGGATTTGAGTCCGTTCTTTCTGTGTTTTGAAGCTCTCCAGGTCTTGTTCGGGATCTGTTTAAAGGCTTTGTCCTTTCTGTTAAGGCTTTGCTTTGTCCATAACTACTCGTTTGGCACTTCGGCCTGACTTTTTTTTTTTAATAAATGTATGTATTATGTATGTATGTATGTATGTATGTATTTTTAGCTGCATTGGGTCTTCGTTGCTGCGCGTGGGCTTTCTCTAGTTGCGGTGAGAGGGGGCTACTCTTCGTTGTGGTGCACGGGCTTCTCATTGTGGTGGCTTCTCTTGTTGCGGAGCACGGGCTCTAGGTATGCGGTGTTCAGTAGTTATGGCACTTAGGCTCAGTAGTTGTGGTGCACGGGCTTAGTTGTTCCTTGGCATGTGGGATCTTCCTGGACCAGGGATGAACCTGTGTCCCCTGCATTGGCAGGCAGATTCTTAAACACTGTACCACCAGGGAAGTCCCTGGCCTGACTCTTGAAATCAGGCTGTTTCTACTGGAACTGTGATGGCCTTCAATCGACTCCTTTTGGAACTGGGTGGTTCCTATTGGAACTGTGCTGGTATTCGGCCTGCAGGCTAAGAACTATTATTATTATTTTATGCTCTAGAGAAAAACCTCTGAAAAATGGGATTCCAGTTATCTAAATGTTTTGAGAGCACCCCCCATTCAGGGACCCCAGCCAATTTTGGGTTTTTTTGGCTGCACTGCACAGCTTGTGGGATCTTAGTTCCCTGACCAGGGTCAAACCCATGCCCCGTGCAGTGGAAGTGTGGAATCCTAACCACTGGACTGCCAATTCCCCCAGCCAATTTTATCTTCAGAAAATACGGTCCCTCTTATGTGCATTTCTAACTAAATTGACTGATTTAACCAAAAGTAATTTAAAATACCTGTGACCGAACCAAACTTGGGTTCACTTGCCCACGCAGTAAAGCCAATCTACTCACACCGGGTCATGGTGAAGGAAACTGCAGCGTTTATTGCAGGGCCAAGCAAGGAGACTAGGGCAACTGGCGCTTAAAAAGACCCGAACTCCCCAAAAGTTTTCAGGGAAAGGTTTTTGAAGACAGAGTGAGGGAGGCAGGTTGGAGGAGTTTGCGATCAGCTGGTGGACGTTCTTCTGATTGGTTGGCGGTGAGGTAACTAGGAGTCAACATCGTCAACTTTCCTGTTTCAACTGCTCTGGGGTCTACGTGATTATGAGAAACATACAGTTAACTTCTTCCACCTGGTGGGGGGTTCTGTATCTGCAAAACAGCTCAAAGGACATGGCTCAGAATATTATCTATAGCCCTTGAGGAGGGACTAAATGTCCTGGACTTTGTTGAATGGCTAAACTATTATTATTTTGTCTTGCTTGACTGTTTTGCTTTCTCTACATTTTCTCACTTCTGTGATTAAATGTATTCTTTGGAATGGGGGGAAGGCCTACGAGGCTAAAGTTTTTCTACAAACAAGAGGCAGGTGGGGCTTCCCTGGTGGCGCAGTGGTTGAGAGTCCGCCTGCCGATGCAGGGGACACGGGTTCGTGCCCCTATCCCGGAAGATCCCACATGCCGCGGAGCGGCTGGGCCCGCGAGCCATGGCCGCGGAGCCTGTGTGTCCGGAGCCTGTGCTCCGCAACGGGAGAGGCCACAGCAGTGAGAGGCCCGCGTACAGCAAAAAAAAAAAAAAAAAAAAAAAAAAAAAGAGGCAGGTGGAGGACATGGTGGCGGGGTGTGTCCCAGGAAGGCCCCACAGGATCCTACTCGGTTACACATCAACGGCTGTTATGAGGAACTTTTGAACTCCCCAAACTTAACTTTCTTAAAACTGTGTTAGGGGCTTCCCTGGTGGCGCAGTGGTTGAGAGTCCGCCTGCCGATGCAGGGGACGCGGGTTCGTGTCCCGGTCCAGGAGGATCCCACATGCTGCGGAGCGGCTGGGCCTGTGAGCCATGGCTGCTGAGCCTGTGTGTCCGGAGCCTGTGCTCCACAACGGGAGAGGCCACAACAGTGAGAGGCCCGCGTATCGCAAAAAAACCCAAAAAACTGTGTTAGATAGCCATGGCTCGGAAAGAGTCAAAACTGAATTGGATGCCTATTTTGATTGGTATTTTGCCAAAACTTTTGTCTTTAAAGGGACATAAAGTCTCCAAAAAGAATTGTAGTTTGCTCAAACTCAGCATATTTAGGGCACTTGATCTTGGAACAAGGATGACATTTGGATCTGGACAGGCCTCATGGCATCCTGAACTTCCCCAAACCTAAAACTAAGTGCCGATTACAAGGTTTTCTCGGGCTAGCTGGTTACTACTGAAATTGGATTCAAAGTTTCTCTCTGATGGCTTTGCCCCTGTATGCCTTATTAAAACCCAGCAAACCTGACCCTAATTAAGGGATCAAGATGACACAGCTTTTGAAGCCTTAAAGAAAAGCTTAATGAGACCACCTGCCCTTGGGCATCCTAATTACCAGCTTTGCTTTTTCCTTTTTGCATGTGAGAGGGAAGGCAATGCCCGTGGAATATTCACCCCAAAACATGGGGAAGGTCACCCACCCGTCGGGTATTACAGCTGGACCCTGTGGTGCAGGGATACCCCTTTGCCTCAGAGCCATTCCTGCCACTGCCTTTCTGATTAAGGCAGAAAGACAGTGACAGGAATTAAGGAATTAAGGCCTTAATCAGAAAGGCCACCGAATAGTTAATCATGGGATCCCCTTTAGCCATCTTCACACCCCATGCAGTAGAAACCCTCGTGAATTCTCATCACATTTAACACTTTCCGGTCAGTTGCCCCACCTCCTATGAAATCCTGCTGCTAACACCTCCTCACATGACTCTTTCACATTGTAACAACCTCAACGCTGCTATTCTTTTCCCCTCCTTCTCCGATAAAACACCTCAGGACTCTCTAACACTGACAGGTCACCTTCTGACTCCCCGTAGTAATTTATAGGGGACTCCTCTAACCAGTGCGGATTCTTCATGATTTACTGATGGCTCCTATTGAAGATGACAATGGTAAACACCAAGCTGGGTGTGCTGTTACACCTCCCCTTGAAATTGTCAAGCCAGCACTTTTTTTTTTTTTTTTTTTTTTTTTTTTTTTTTTTTTGCGGTACGCGGGCCTCTCACTGTTGTGGCCTCTCCCGTTGCGGAGCACAGGCTCCGGACGCGCAGGCTCAGCGGCCATGGCTCACGGGCCCAGCTGCTCCGCGGCATGTGGGATCTTCCCGGACCGGGGCACGAACCCGCGTCCCCTGCATCGGCAGGCAGACCCCCAACCACTGCGCCACCAGGGAAACCCCAAGGCCAGCACTTTTACCTTTGGCTACTTCAACCCAACAGGCTGAAATATGTGCTCTCATTTGGGCTTGTACTTTAGCCAAGGGCAAAACCGCCAACATTTATACCATTAGTCAGTATGCCTTTGGGGTAGACCATGAGCTTGGGATGCTATCGAAACAATGAGGTTTCCTTACCTCTAATGGGGAAAAGATTAAAAATGGCTCTTATATCCAAAATCTATTAGATGCCATACTCTTGCCAGCAACCTTGGCTGTTATTAAGATCCCTGGCATATAAGCTTGACATAGAGGATAAAAACCTACGTCACTGATAATCCTACCAAAATACTACTCTCAGAGCCCAGGCTCAGTAGTTGTGGTGCACAGGCTTAGTTACTCTGCGACATGTGGGATCTTCCTGAACCAGGGCTTGAACTTCTGTCTCCTGGATTGGCAGGCTGATTCTTAACCACTGTACCACCAGGGAAGTCCAAAACCCTGATTCTTGATCAGCCATACTTTCAGAGAAAGATCTTGATCAAAGGGGGGAAGTGGTGAAAATTAATAAAATGAAACTTACTAAAATGGAGTCAGGAAGACAGAAGGGGAAGCTCTCACACACGTAACACTTAACGTCAATACACCCAGACCTAGGAGATATTGTGGGTTTGGTTCCAGACCACTACAATAAAGCATATAGAACAATAAAGTGAGTAACATGAATTTTTTGGTTTCCCAGTGCATATAAAATTCTGTTTACACTAATTATAGTCTATTAAGTGTGCAATAGCATTCTATCTAAAAAAATAATGTTGGAAAAGTGGTGCTGATAGACTTGTTCAATACAGGGTTGCCACAAACCTTCAATTTGTAAAAAATGCAACATTTGCAAAGTGAAGTAAAGCAAAGCATAACAAAACAGGCTATGAATGTACAGAACCCAACAGAAAGAGGCTTAGCTTGTGTCTCTGGCAGGAAGTGACATTGTTTTTCTACTGCAGGCAGGAGGAAGAAAGATTTTCTCCTCACCTGGCAACACCTCAGCTACTGAGACGCTGTCACAATTCAGCCAATGAAAAGTCACTTTACTTTGAACTCCCAGTTTACTCCAATGGACTGCTTGTTTAGAACAGCCCCTCCCAACTTCCCCTTCTCCTCTATAAAAGAGTGTCCTTTCCTTTGTTTTACTAGACATGCATGTGGTTTGCCATAGTTGCATATCCTGAATTGCAATTCTTTGCTGCTCATGAGTAAACCCATTTTACTGATACAAATAACTGACTTTTATTGTTTTAGGTTAACAGTAATTAATCCATTACTTCTGATGTACAAAAGAAAGTTTATTTGTGGGTAATTTTTAAGTAAAATATATTTTGTTGTTTAAAAATAGGGAGGGCCAGTTTTTTCTTTGGAGTGAACAGGGTTTGAACACAACAAACCTGCAGAGTTGACGCTTTATTGCACAAATCCAAATACTGCAGAGTTGTAGGATGTGGAAATCCAATGTTCCCTGTATCAGCTCCCACCCAGCTTCACTCTGGGTCCCTTTGTGGAGCAGGCTTCTCATATCTTTGTCTCAGGTTATCTGAGTAAAACAGTGGATTTGGTTCTGGACGTAGGAGAATCTGGGTAGCAGGTGAGGAGTGGGAGAAGGTCAGAGAAAGTGGCTGGACTGGGGGGCCAACTCACAGAGAGGGTAAGAATGGTGGGCAGTGGCCAAGCTGCCCCTAGAACTGAGGACTCTTTCCTCAACCTGGTGCTCTTTCTAATGCTCCAGTGCACCAGAAGCAAGGACATCACACACAAAAAACAAATGGTAAAAAAAGTACCCAGTGGAACAGCTCATCATTTGTGCCGTATTGGCTGGGAAGGCGTGGAGACACTTGGGAGACTGAGGTTTGCTTGTTATTTCATTTGCCATGGCAGGTATGTCAGTTCCATACAGCAGCTGGAATGGGCTCCGCCCAGGCTCTCCAGGACCACCCTCTGTCCCCTAGTCCTTCTCTGTGTTCCACCTCTTCCAAGGGCAGAGGGGACATACCTTCATATGTCAGATACCTTACTAAAAAATTCTTTGTGCTACTCAGCAGCATCCTCTCTGTTAGGGACTGAATTGTGTCCCCCACCCCCGCCCCAAATTCATATGTTGAAGCCCTAACCCCCACTGTGACTGTATTTGGATATATGGCCTTTACAGAGGTAATTAAGGTTAAATGAGGTCATAAGGGTGGGTCCTAATCCCATAGGACTGGTGTCCTTGTAAGAAGAGAGACACTGGGGATGTGCACAGAGAAGAGGCCATGTGAGGACACAGCAAGAAGGCAGCTGTCTGCAAGCCAAGGAGAGAGGCCTCAGGAGAGACCAAACCTGCTGGCACCTTGAACTTCCAACTTCCAGACTGTGAGAAAATGAATGCCTGTTGTTTAAGTCTCCTTGTCTGTGGCATGTTGTTATGGCAGCCTGAATTGACTAATCCATTCACTTTCCTACAACTGGGAACTTTGCATTGTGAATACCTTGGGATCCATAGAAGGGAAGAGCTGGGTAGGGGAACATGACAGCAGGTACATGCATGTGTGAGGGTGGTTGCTGGCATAGGTGTGCCAGGGGTCAACCTCACTGGCTACTATTCAGTGGATGGGCTTGGCTCCTGGGGAGGCCCCTGGCCCCTCCACCGCCTGCTTCTTGGCACAGCTGCTTCCAGAGGCTGATCACAACAAGGGCTGAAGTCCCAATGTCCAGACAAAGGGGAGAAGGAGGCCAGGAAAAGGCCGCAGGCCCCGATAGGACCCCAAGTAAGATGCCAGGGGAGGGAGACCTTTGGACGAATTTAGATTTAGTAGTTTTCCATCAGGGGAGGAACCAGAGTTGAAGAAGCAACCCATCCCCTGTCTCTTCCTGTACTTTTCACCCCTCTCCCTCCTTCCTGGTCACCTCTGCAGGAAACCCTGTGGTTCTCACTGTTCTTAGAATAAGACCCAACCTCTATGTAGGGCCTGACCCCTCCAAATCTGGCCCCTACACCCTCCCTGCCCACCCTAGGCCGCAGTCTAGGGCGTCGGCCCCGGCACTCCCCGCCAGGCCGACTCACGTGTCCTCCCTCTGCTCAGGACCCACTGACTCAATTCTGTGCGGGCTCCTTCTCATCCTCCTTGTTGCAGCTGAGAGTCCCCTCCTCTCTGTTTCTGTCCCATCCTCCTGTTTCTCTTCCTAAGCCTCTTATTTGCTTACTTTAAAAAATTTATTTATTTATTTATTTTTGGCTGCATTGGGTCTTTGTAGCTGTGCATAGGCTTTCTCTAGTTGCGGCGAGCGGGGGCTCCTCTTCGTTGCGGTGCGCAGCCTTCTCATTGCGGTGGCTTCTCTTGTTGCGGAGCACGAGATCTAGGCGCACGGGCTTCAGTAGTTGTGGCACTCAGGCTCAGTAGTTGTGGTGCACGGGCTTAGTTGCTCCGCGGCATGTGGGATCTTCCCGGGCCAGGGCTCGAGCCTGTGTCCCCTACATTGGCAGGCGGATTCTTTTTTGTTTTTTGTTTTTTTTTGCGGTACGCGGGCCTCTCACTGCTGTGGCCTCTCCCGTTGCGGAGCACAGGCTCCAGACACGCAGGCTCAGCGGCCATGGCTCACGGGCCCAGCCGCTCCGCGACATGCAGGATCCTCCCAGACCGGGGCATGAACCCGTGTCCCCTGCATCGGCAGGCGGACCCTCAACCACTGCACCACCAGGGAAGCCCGACAGGCGGATTCTTAACCACTGAGCCACCAGGGAAGTCCCTTTGCTTACTTAAAAAAATATTGATTGATTGATTTGGCTGCATTGGGTCTTAGTTGCGGCATGTGGGATCTTCGTTGTGGCATGTGGGCTCTTTGTTGCGGAGTGCAGACTTCTCTCTAGTTGTGGTGCACAGGCTCCAGAGCACGGGGGCTCAGTAGCTGCAGCACGCAGGCTTAGTTGCCCCGAGGCATGTGGGATCTTAGTTCCCTGACCAGGGATTGAACCTGCGTCCCCTGCATTAGAAGGCGGATTCTTAACTACTGGACCACCAGGGAAGTCCCTTTTATTTGTTTTCTTAAAGAATTTTTACCCCCTTTCTTTCCTATACAGAGTTTCCTTATCTTGTAATTTTTTTGTTTTTTGAAGGGAGGTCTGTCTCTGCCACTAGAATGTTTGCCCATGAATCCCGTGCTTGATTCAGTCCCTGGATATTAGTTGAAGGCACAAGCATGTTGGGTACTTCCTACCTTAACTTATTGAATCCTCACAATGCCCTATAAGGCAGATGTTGCTTGAATTCTGCCATCCCTCATCCATAATTCTGAAATCCAAAAAGCTCAGAAACCCAAAATGTTTTTCTTAAACTGGGTGCGACATCTGACTTGAACAGCTGTAAGGCTTTTCATGGTCTTTATCTCACTTGGTTTGAATGGTCATCCTGTCTTTGCAACAATGTTAATGTATCTGGTTTTGGGGGGCTGTCCAATGCCCCAGTGGGAGCACTGAGCAATACACTATTTGCTGGTTGTCTACTGCTGTGTAAAAAACGACTCCAAATGTTAGCAGCTTAAAACAATAAACATTTATTATGTCAGACAGCTTCTGTGGGCCAGGAATGTGGAAGTAGCTTAGCTGGGTGCTTCTGGCCCAGGGTTTCCCATGAGGTCGCGGTTAAGATGTGTGCTGGGGGTGGAGGATGTGGTCCCAAGGTAGCTCAATTACTATGGCAGGGAAGTTGATGCTGGCTACCGGCATGAAGTCTCATGTCCTCATCACATGGACCTCTTCACAGGGCTACTTGAGTGTCTTCATGATACGATGGGTGGCTTCCCCCCAGAGGGAATGATCTAAGAGAGGGTGAGGCAATGTCTTTTGTGACCCAGCTGCAGAAATCACTCCATCATTTCTGCAATATCCTCTTGCTTACACAGGTCAGCCCTATTCAGTGTGTCAGAAGGTGAAATCACAAGAGCATGAACCCCAGGAGTGGGATCCTTTCTGGATGTTGGCTACCCACCCCAATTATATGTACCTATCTCAAATCCAAAGATTCTGAATTTTGAAGTACATGTGATCCCCAGAATGTTAGATGAGAGACTGGGATGCCCATTTTACAGGTGAGAACCAGGTTTAAGGGCAGTTGAATGACATGTGGGAGGTTACACTTACATCAATAGCAATGATGACTCACCTATCTCTAACAGCTCTGGGGCCAGTGCTACTTGGTTTTCTCCATCACTGCTCCAGCCAACAAGAGTGTGTCATTCCTAACCTTAGTCACGTGGACTGTGGGCTCGCAGGGGCAGGCACTCTGCACTCCATCCTCTAATCCCCACAGCACACCTATGGGGTAAGCAGGGCAACTGCCTTTGACCTTCCCTCTGCAGCGGAGGAAGTGTGAGCTGTCTTCGCTTATACTTGTCTGATTCTACCAGCCTGCGGGTGTCTCCCCGGGCTCAGCCCAAGCTTGGTATGGGTTACAAAAAGGGGAAAAAACGCCATGCTGCTCTCAGGGGATCTGGCGAGGAGGGCAGCTCTGGGCAGGGGCCGGCAGAGGAGTCTGTGGGAGGGAACCTTTGAAAGATCACAGGTGTGCTTGGGCATCATTGCCGAGGACACTCAGACTTTGAAAAAGAAAATAGCCGTGGAGCCACGGAAAACCCCTCGGAGTTGGTCTGGGGAGCTAGGGGGAAGGAAAGGGATGGAGTAAAAAGGACGGGAAAGGGCCAGCTCCCTCCTGCCTTCTGCCCTAAGAATAGTTCTTGCGACCTTAGAGAGGGGATGCGGGGGTCTGAGCATGCTCAGCACCTCGCTGGGCTCAGCTCGTGGAAGGTCGCCGTTTTCCTGGTGCTCGGTGTGGCCAGCCGGCCTGCAGCCCGGGGATTCGGACCCACGCTCGGGGCTAACACTTGGGGTCATCTTTGGCCCCTTCTTTCCCTTCCATCAGTAACTACATCGCAGGCCGTTTGACCCCTCTCCTCGCCCGGGCCCGAGTCTCCGAAAGCTCCCCGACTCGAGGCGATGGGGCGGGTGGGACATGCCAGTCACCCGCGGGCTGAGAGGCCGCAGGCCCCGGGCGGGATAGGACTGGGGCGGGGCCACGTGCCCGGCGGCCGGCAGGGCCTGGCTTCTCGGCGGGGGGCGGGACCAAGCTCTCCGGGGGGGCGGGGCCTGGCCTTCCGGCGGGGGGGCGGACCCGGGATCTCCGCGGGGGGCGGGGCGCGCCGGGAAAAGTTCCGGGAAGGTGGGCCTCCCGCCCAGGCACGGCGCGGAAGTTGCCGGTGGCCTGTGCCCTGCTGGCCAGGCCCGCAGCCATGTCGTCTGGGAACGCGGGGTCCGGCGGGCGGGAGGGCGCCCCGCGCGCTGCTGCTGCGCTCTGCGGCCTGTACCACGAGGCGGGGCAGCGGCTGAGGCGCCTGCAGGACCAGCTGGCCGCCCGGGACGTCCTCATAGCGCGCCTCCGCGCCCGTCTGGCCGCGCTCGAGGGGGACACAGCGCCGTCGCTCGTGGACGCGCTGCTGGAGCAGGTGGCGCGCTTCCGGGAGCAGCTGCGGCAGCGGGACGGCGGCGCCGCGGAGGCCGCGCTGCGCCAGGTGCGGGGCGTAAAGGGCACAGGCGGCGGAGGGGCCGCAAGGGGGCCGCGTGAGCCACGCTTCCTCGGCGTGCGGGGCCGCGTGCCCGCCGTGTCCCCGGAGTGTGTGCGCCCGTCGGGCGTGAGGGCTGTGTGGTCCGGTTGGGTCTGAGCGGTTTGTGTCTGGGGGGTTCTGGGCGGGTGCGCGCCGCGTTAGGCGTAAGGGCTGTGTGTCGTGTCGGGTCTGAGGGTGTGTGTCTGGGTTGTGTTCCGAGGGGTCTGCCCCCGCGTTGGGTCTGAGGGCTGTGTCTGCCTGTTTGAATTCTGAGGGGGTTGTGCGCTTGTGTTGGGTCTGACGAGTGTGTGCCTGTTGGGTTCTGAGGGGTCTGGCCCTTGTTGCGTTTGAAGGGTGTGCATTGCTGGCTCGGGTTCGCAGAGGTGTGTGTGCCAGTGCTCAGTCTGAAGGTTGTGTGTGGGCCTGTTGGTTCTGAGGGGTGTTTGTCCTTTCCGCTTATAAGGGAGGGGTGTCGAGTTGAATCTGAGGGGTGTGTGCGCGTGTTCGTGTGTGTGCGGTGTTACCATGTTGGGGCTGAGGGGTGTGCGTCCATATTGGTTATGAAGGGTGTGTTTGCTCCAACGCTGGGTCTGAGGGGTGGGTGCGGCCACGTTGGGTTCTTAGTTTTGCATGTGTCTGTGTTATTTCCGAGGTGTGTATTTGTGTGTTGGCTTCTGAGGGGCATGTGTGCCTGTGTAGGATCTGCTGGTTGTGTGTCCATGAAGGTTCAAGGAGCGTGTGTGCCCGTGTTGGGTTCTAGGGTATGCTTGCACCTATCTTGGGTTCTAAGGGGTCTGTACACTTGTGTTAGTTAAGGGTTGTGTGTCATGTTGGTTCTGAGGGGTGTGTGTTTGGGTTATGTAGAGGGGTCTGCTCCCTTGTTGGCTTCTGAGGGTTGTGTCTGTCCGTGTTGGTTCTGAGGGGCATGTGTTTGTGTTGGTTCTGAAGGATGTGTGTTTGTGTTGAGTTCTGAGTGTTGTGTGGGCTCACGTTGGGTTCTGAGGGATGGGTGTGCCTGTGTGGGTGTGAGGCTTGTTTTGTCGTTGTTGGTTCTCAGGGGTATACCTGTCTGTTTTGGTTCTGAAGGCTGTGTATTTCTGTGTTGGTTCTGAGGAGTGTGTGTTTCTGAGTTGGGTTCTGGAAGGTGTGTCCGCCCTTTTCTGTTCTAGGGGGCTGTGCACCTAGATCTAAGGGTGGTCGTGCCCGCGTTGGTTCTGGGCTGTGTGTCATATCGGTTTCTGAGCGATCTGCTCCCATGTTAGGTCTGAGAGCTGTGTCTTCCCGTGTTCAGTTTTGAGAGGTGTTTGTGCTTGTATGGATTCTAAAGGGTGTGGGTCTGTATTGGGTCTGAGTGGTGTGTGTCTGGGTTGATTCCGGATATGTTTATCCCTATTGGGTCTGAGTTGTGTGTGTGCCCCTGTGTAGAGTCTGGGGCTGTGTCTGCTCCCATGGTGGGTTCTGAAGGGTGTGTTTCCCCAGTTGTGTTGAGGGGTGTGTGTATGTTTTGATTCTGAGGGTTATGTGCTCATTTTGGTTCTGAGGGCTGTGTGCCTGTGTTGTGTTTGAGGGTTATGTGTGTCCATGTTAACTCTAAGGGGTATGTGTTTGTGTTGGTTCTGAGGCATGTTTGTGTGTGTTGGAGTCTGAGGGGTGTGTGTGTTTGACTAGGGTCTGTGGGTTGTGTGTCTGTGTTGGTTCTGATGGGTGTATGTTCATGGTGGGTCTGAGGGATATGTGTGCTTGTTGGCATTGAGGATTGTGTTTCCTAGTTGGGTTCTGAGTAGTGTGTGTCCACTTTTGGTATAAAGGGTATTTATTTGTTCGTATTGGTTCTGAGGCGTGTGTGCGCCTGTGTTGGATCTGAGGGGTGTGTGTCTCTGTTGGGTTGATGAGTGTGTGCCTATGTCGTGTCTGAGTGTGTGTTGCACATATTGGATCTCAAGTTTTTGCATCCGTGTTCGGTTGAGGAAAGTGTGCCATGTTGGTTCTGAGGAGTGGAGTCCTTGTTGGTTCTCAGTGGTGTGTCTGTGTTGGGTGTTGAGGGGTGTGTGTCTGTGTTCGTTCTGAAGGGCGTCTGCATGTGTTGGGTTCTGAGCAGTGTGTTCCTGTATGAGTCTGAGGGGTGTGTGACCCGCTGGTTTCTGAAGGGTGTATGCCTCCATGTTGGGTTCTGAGTGGTGTGTGTGTGTGTGTGTGTGCATGCCTGTTTTGAGTTCTGAGGGTATGTATGCCTGTTTGGACTCTGAGAGGTGTGTATGTGTGTTGGGTTCTGAAGGTTGTCTGTCTCTGATAGTTTTGAGGGTTGTGTGTGTGCTGGTGTTAAAACTGATGGTTGTGTACCAGGTGAGTTCAGAGGGGTCTGCTCCCATGTTGGGTAGGAGGGGAATGTGTGCCTGTCTTGGGTCTGAGGGTTGTGTGTCTGTGTTGGGTTGTGGCGTGTGTACCTGTGTGGTATATGAGGTGTGTGAGCACTTGAATTGGGTTCTGAAGGGTGTGTTCACCTGTGTTGGGTCTTCAGTTTGTGCCCATTTTGGGTTCTGAAGAATGTGTGTGCATGATCAGTTCTGAGGGGTCTGTTGCTGTGCTGGGTTTTGAAGAGTGTGAGTGCCTACATTGGGCTCTCAGGGGTGTGTGTGTGTCCATGCTGGGTCTGAAAGGTGTGTGTACCTTTCTGAGGGGTGTGCGCCTGTGTTGGGTCTTAGGGATGAGTGTGTATGTTATTTGTATTTGGAGCGTGTGTGCACCTGGAAGGTTCTGTGTATGTGTGTGTTCATGTTGAGTTCTGCATTGTGTGCGCAGACGTTGGGCCTGGGTGTGTGTGTAGGACATGCGTATAGGCTCCTGGTGTGTGTGTCTGAGTTGGGTTCTTGGGTGTGTTTGTGTTGTGTTGGGTTCAGGGCCACATGAGCCATAGTTATGTTCTGGATCTCTTTTAACCCCAGCTGTGAATGTGTCTTTCAGTAGTAACACTCCTGCTCTGCTGGGAGTGATGACAGAGTGGGAGCCTGCCAGAGTGTCTGATAATAGACTTAAATCCTTACTTTTTTTTTTTTTTTTTTTTTTTTTTTTTTTTTTTACCAAGCCCTACAGGTGGCAGCCTCAGCAGGTCTGCCCGCCCACCCGCTAGCTCTCGGAGCTCCCTCCCCAGATCCAGAAGGAACCCCAGGGGTGCGGGCGTCCCAGCTGGAGCAAAGAGCCACGTGGCAGGGTCAGGGGAACCGCAGAGGGGCTCTGGCCTGGGCTGAGACCTGTGACTCCCCGCTCCACAGGACCCCAAAGGCCGCAGGGAGGGCCCGAACCAGAGCCCCGGACACCCGTCCCCATCCCTCGCTTGCCTGGCGGGAGCCCTGGTACTCCCAGCTTCCCAGGTCGCCTGGCTTCTCCTGCATCCTGGGCGCGACCCCCAGCCCCTGCGCTGCCCTGATACCCGCAGCTGCCCCTACGCGGTGCCCAGTACCTCCAGCCCCTCCAACTGTCCCACCCCCCGATCCCCAGTTCCCGCCTTCCCTGTCCCGGGCTGCTGCCTGTTGTCCCGGTAACCCCCGCCAACCCCATTAACCTCGGAACCCCCAGCCCCCGGCCCCGCCTCCTTCCGTCTCTGGCACCGGCCCTGCCCTCCCCCCCGCGCCCCACCCCGATACCAATGGCCTCCTAGGAACCCCCGTCTCCCCGGACGCCTTTGGCTCCTCTCACAGCCCCCGGTGTCCTCGGCCCCA
Source organism: Mesoplodon densirostris (assembly GCF_025265405.1). Lineage (NCBI taxonomy): Eukaryota > Metazoa > Chordata > Mammalia > Artiodactyla > Ziphiidae > Mesoplodon > Mesoplodon densirostris. The sequence goes on from NC_082661.1 coordinate 105,827,592, forward strand.
AGATCCCCGCAGACCTCGGGCCCTGCTACCTCGTCACCCCAGGTCCCCCACCCCGGCTCCTCACAGACCTCGGCCCTCGATTCCCCGACTCCAGGTCCCCAGGCCTACAACCCCAGGCCGCCCGCAGACTCCCAACCTCTGGGTCCCCCACCTCTGGGTCCCCGTTCCCGAGAGCCCCGCAGACCCCGGCCCTCTGATACCACGGCCACAGGGTCCCCGCCCCCAGACCCCCGCCCGGCTCGCGGGCGGAGGCGGCTGCGGACGGCGCTCACCGGCGCGGGGTTCCGCCTGCGTCCCAGGCCGCCGCCGCCCTGGCCCCAGCTCTCCGCGGGCCCCCGACGACCCTGGCAGGCGCGGCCTCCCCGCCCGGCGTCGCCTAAATCCTTACTTTTTGACCTTCATATCCTTGTCAGCGATATTATGTCTATCTGTGTGAAATATTAAACACCCAGCTCAGGAGCGAGAGTAACAGTATTTTTCTACAACAGTTTGGAAGTGCCCCAAACATTTTGGTGAACTCTGGTCTATTATCCCATTCGGTGCATAGCTATTATCTGGGTTTTCCCAGGAAAGAAATTAGGCCTGCAAAAGACAATTTTCACTTCCAGGCTTGACCCTGCAGCCGGATTTTAGAGTGAAAAAGAGACACGCCTTTTTTTCTTTTAATAAAAGTAATTTTGAATATCGGAAAAATATCTGAAAAAAATTCAAATAAAAGTAATTTTGAATATCTGAAAAATAGAGGAAAGAATAAAGAATAGAATAACCACCACAATCCCACCACAGAGAGATGACTACATGGCATAATCTCTTGGCATGCCTCTTCCCTGTCTTTCCTTTAACCATAGGGTATGTATATACTTGGCGTGTTTGAGTTCAAGCTGTCTATACAGTTTTACTTAATATCATGTCAATATTTTCTTATCTGCATCATTTTAAATGCCTTTAGAAGCCAGATGTCTTCCTCGCTCCAGCTCTCTCCCTTTTCCTGGGCAAGGTGGATTATTACTCATCAGGGCAGAAGGAAGTCACCTGGTCTGCACCACTGATCTTAGTGTCATGGACACCAGGAGCCATAGATGAGTGTAGATTGGGGTCCAGAGCACATGCTACCCAGAACGGGACTCTGCTTGCAGTCTGGTGGCCATTGGTGCTCAGTTGACATGTGTCCCCAGCATCCTGTGGCCCCAGAGCCTCTAACCAAAACCCAGGCAGAGTCAGGTCTGTAATCCTAGTACTACTGGTCCTTTCAGTGTAGGTTTTTTTTGGTCTGCGTTGGGTTTTCGTTGCTGCGCGCGGGCTTTTTCTGGTTGTGGCGAGCGGGGGCTACTCTTCGTTGCGGTGCGCGGGCTTCTCATTGCAGTGGCCTCTCTTGTTGCGGAGCATGGGGTCTAGGAGTGTGGGCCTCAGTAGTTGCAGCGTGCAGGTTTAGTAGTTGCGGCATGCGGGCCGTAGAGCGTGCAGGCTTCAGTAGTTGTAGCTCATGGGCTCCAGAGTGCTGGCTCAGTAGTTGTGGCGCACGGGCTTAGTTGCTCCACGGCATTTGGGATCTTCCCGGTCTAGGGCTTGAACCAGTGTCCCCTGCATTGGCAGGCAGATTCCTAACCACTGCACCACCAGGGAAGTCCCTCAATGTAAGTTTTGTTTTAGGATTTTAAATTATTTCAGGAGCAATTTAATGATCTGATATCTTATGCAATTAAATATTTGTTGCTTACCCCTACATCTTTCTGGGGTTGGTCAGAGAACCTGGGGAAGAATGGAGAGGTTTATCACCTCCCAGAGGCCCTGGATTCACTGAAGTAGCTGTGCAGAGTGAAAACAATGAGAGGAATTGGTCAACAGGTTGGTCTCATCAGTGGCCATGTCAGCCAGCTGGTTAGGAGCAGGGACCCTGGATTGGTGAGGACTGAGGGCTCCCAAAGAGGATGCTGAGGCTCACAGGTGTGGATGGACTGCCAGGTGACCAGTGCATCTGTGGCCAAGGTGTAGCCAGTGTGTGATGGGACCAGATCAGTCTTGAGAATTCTGGTCTTTTTTGCCACCACAGTGGGACTCAAGACCTTGCCTTATTTGTAACATGAGACTCTGCAAAGCTCTTCCAGTTAAGATTTTCTGGAATAATAGCACTGATTCGTTGTACAGGCTGTAACTGCTCAACCCCATCTCATCACTGCCTTGGGGACTAGCCTCATGGACCCTGCTTGGTCCTGATATAGCAACTTGTGGCTTTTCTTTCCCTATTCTGCCATGCTCTCTGTAAGTGGAACAGCATACACTCTTTACAGTAGGTTATATTAGGTTTTGTGTGTGTGTGTGTGTGTGTGTATTGTGTGTTTATTGTGTGTTTGTTTTTACCATCTATCGTCATACCTCTTTTGATCTTGTGCAACTGAAACTCTATATCATTAAACATAATTCCCCACCTCCCTACTTTGTCCCCTACCGACCCCTCCCCCCCCACTGGCAAGCACCATTTTACTTTCTGTCTCTATGATTTTGACTACTGTAGATACCTCCTATAAGTAGAATAATGAAGTATTTGTCTTTTTGTGACTGGTTTATTTCACTTAGCATGATATCCTCAGGGTTCATCCATATTGTAACATATGTCAGCATTTCCTTCCGTTTTGAGGCTGAAGAATACTCCATTATAGGTATATACCACATTATAGGTATATTATGTCCATTATAGGTATATACCACATTTTGCTTATCTACTCATCTGTTGATGGACATTTGGGTTGCTTCCATGTTTTAGCTCTTATGAATATCACTGCTGCTATGAACATAGGTGTGCAAATATCTCTTCGAGATCCTGCTTTCAACTCTTTTGGGTATATACCCAGAAGTGGAATTGCTGGATTATATAATAATTCTATTTTTAATTTTTTGAGGGGCTTCCATTCTGTTTTTCCACAATGGCTGCACCACTTTACATTCCCACCGACAGTGCACAAGGGTTCAAATTTCTCCACATCCTCACCAATATTGTTATTTTCTGTGTTTTTGATAGTAGGCATCCTAATAGGTGCGTGCTAATTTAGTACAAAATGATTGTAGTTTTGATTTGCAATTCCCTATAATGATTAGTGATGTTGAGCATCAATTCATGTGCTTACTGGCCATTTGTATATCTTCTTTGAAGAAATGTCAAGTCCTTTGTCCATTTTTGAATTGGGTTATTTTGTTGTTGAATTTTATGAGTACTCTACATTCTGGATACTAATTCTTTTTTTTTTTTTTTTTTTGCTGTACACGGGCCTCTAGCTGTTGTGGCCTCTCCCGTTGCGGAGCACAGGCTCTGGACGTGCAGGCTCAGCGGGCCCAGCCGCTCCGTGGCATGTGGGATATTCCCGGACTGGGGCACGAACCTGTGTCCCCTGCATCGGCAGGCGGACTCTCAACCACTGCGCCACCAGGGAAGCCCGGGATACTAATTCTTATCAGATATATGATTTGTAAATATTTTATCTCATTCTGTAGGTTGCCTTTTTACTTTTACTTGTCTTTTGATGTGCAAAATTTTCATTTTTATTTTCATTAAAAAAATTCCAATTTGTCTACTTTTTCTTTTGTTACCTGTGCCTTGGGTGCCATATCCAAGAAATCACTGCCAAATCCTGTGTTATGAAGCTTTTGCCCTATGTTTCTTCTAGAAGTTTTATAGTTTTAGGTCTTATGTTTAAGTCTTGGATTCATTTTGAGGTAATTTTCATGTATGGTTTAGATAAGGGTCCAACTTCATTCTTTTGCATGTAGATATCCAGTTTTCCCAGCACCGTTTTTTAAAAAGACTGTCCTTTCCTCACTGAATCATCTTAGTACCCTTGTCAAAACCATTTGACTATCTATGCAAGGGTTTATTTCTGGGCTCTCTATTCTGTCTCTTTGGTCTGTATGTTTGTCTTTATGTCAGTGCCACAGTGTTTTGATTATTGTGGCTTTGTAGAAGTTTTGAAATTAGGAAATGTGAGTCCTTCAGCTTTGTTCTTTTTTTTTGTTTTTTTTTTCTTCTAAGATTGTTTTGGCTATTTGGGGTCCCTTGAGATTCCATATGAATTTTAGGATGGGTTCTTCTATTTCTGCAAAAAAAAAAATTGAGCTTTTGTTTTGTTTTTGTTTTTTGGGGCTTTTTTTTGGCTGCACTGCACAGCCTGTGGGATCTTAGTTCCCCAACCGGGGATTGAACCTGGGCCACGGCAGTGAAAACACCAAGTCCTAACCACTGGACCACCAGAGAATTCCCTGGGATTTTGATAGGGATTGCATTGACTTTGTAGGTCACTTTGAATAATATTGACATCCTAACAATATTAAGTTTTCCAATTGTGAACATGGGATATGTTTCTATTTATTTATGTTTTCTTTAATTTCTTTTAGTAGTATTTCATAGTTTTCATTGTATGAGTCTTTCACCTCCTTGATTAAATTTATTCTTTTTGATGCTATTGTAAGTAGAATTGTTTTTATAATTTCTTTTGCAGATTCTTCATTGTTAGTGTATAGAAATACAGCTGTTTTTCATGTGTTGATTTGTATTCTGCTCAATTGCAGAATTCATTTATTCTCTCCAACAGGTTTGTGTGTGTGTGTGTGTGTGTGTGTGTAATCTTAAGAGTTTTCTACATGTAAGAGCATATCATCTGAAAACAGATACCATTTTACTTCCTTTCTTATTTGGATGTGTTTTATTTCTTTTTCTTGCCTAATTGCTCTGGCTAGAACTTCCAGGGCTATGTTGAATAGAAGTGATGAAAGCCAATATCCTTTTCTTGTTCTTTTTTTTTTCCCAGCCGCGCCATGCAGGGTCTTAGTTCCCTGACCAGGGATTGAACCCATGCCCCCTCCAGTGGAAGTCCTCCTTGTCTTGTTCTTGATCTTAGAGGAAAAGCTTTCAGTCTTTTACCACAGGGTATGATATTTGCTATGGGTTTTTCATATGGCTTTTGTTATGTGGAGGTAGTTTACTTCTGTTCCTAGTTTGTTGTGTGTTTTTATTATGAAAAAGTGTTGAATTTTGTCAAATGCCTTTCTGCATCAATTGATATGATCATGTGTTTTTCCCCCTTCATTCTATTAATGTAGTGTATTACACTGAACAGTCCCTCCCTTCCTTTTTTTTTTTTTTTTTTTGATGAAATATGTTTGTGAACTTAACCACAGCAGAGTAGTATATTACCTAAATCTATGTGGAACAAATCTGGTGAAAATTTTTCTGATTAGAAAAGTTTAATAATATCATTTTCATTTCATTCCAAGGGATTGATGCTGAGTCATAGAAAACAAACATCAAACACATAATTGTGCTTCATGTCCCTCAAAAGGCCTCATTCTCATATCATTATTGTTTACTAGATATTTATCAACAATTTTCTAATTGTCTTCAGATATTAGAAGTGAGACTTAATGATAAAGTTAGGAATGTTAAGAACATGATCAATTCAAGGCCTATCATACATAATGAAACTGATGCTCAAGAACTGCCTAGTCACCTTGCTAAAGTTGGTCTCTGAACCTTCTACACGGCTGCCCAGAAGATAAATATGCTGCACCTCTTATTCTTTTAAAAAGCCAAGAATAACCTTAGTCATGTATTTAGTATTACCTTTTCACTATCTGTAAGAAGAAACCATGATGAAGCTTGCTAAAATTTTCTTGTGAGTAGTTCACAGGGATTTGTAGAACTACTTTGGGTAACAAAACTGGCTCTTTATTAGGCACCAATGAAAAGCAAATATTACATTGAATGTTGAAAAACTGTGCACTTAAATCTGGTTCTGCCACTTTCTTAGCTATTTTAATTTGGGCAAGTCATTTAGTATTCTAGTTTTGTCATCAGTAAAACTGAAGTAATAATACCTAGCTCATAGGGCTATTTATTCATTCATTCAGCCAATAGTTATTTGTTGAATGCCTATTGTATGCCAGATGTTTTGGTAGGCCCTGGAAATGCAGAAAGGATTGAGAAAGGCAGATTCCTATCTTTATGAAGCTTATATCTTAGTTGAGAAAATAGACATTGGAGAAATAATCAATTGCCTTTGTGGAAAATGCGACATAGAACAGATGTATGGGATATTGTGAGTTTTCTATTGTGAGGAACACATGATTTGACATGTATATATGTATATATATAATAATCTCATACACATAATTGGGACCCAGAAGATGCGAATGTCATCTACCATAGCCACTCAGGTGTTTATTTACTGAGCTTGCATTTATTGGGCGTGTTCTATATGTAAGGGGAATATGTATAAGCAGGCATCATGGGTTATATTTTTCCATTTCTCCCAATATGTATAGTACATTCATTTCACACTGATGTGTACATTATCAGAGATGCACCAATAGCAGTGTTAATCTATAGCAGTGTTAATTCAGTGTAATTAGAGTGAGGAGTGCGTAGAGAATAACACAGGAAGTGGCTATAAAATTAGATTGGGGGCAAATTTTGATGGCCTTTACTACCTTATAAAGTTGTTAATTGCACATTCTATTAACCACTAGGCTAGGGGAATGCAAAGATGATCAATATCCAATTCTTGCCCTCAAGTTGTGGAATCATACATGGACATACATGATCACTGCTTGAAGCAAGTTGTAAAAGTGATGGAGGGATGTGTAGTGGGGAAATACTGAACATAGTATAAGTATGGAACTAAGCCAACTTAAGTCTCCAAATCAGAACACTGGTATCATAGTGTCAACTGCTATTTTTTTTCCTTTAGATATAATTGACATATAACATTATATTAGTTTTAAGTGTACAGCACAATGATTCAATATTTGTATATATTGTGAAATGACTACCACAATAAGTCTAGTTAACATCCATTGATCATGTTTTGTATGTTTAACCACCCTTGCAGTCTGTGAAAAAAATCCCGCTTGTTCATGGTGTATAATCTTTTTAATATGCAGTTGAATTTGCCCGTTAGTATTTCATTGAGAATTTTTGCATCAACATTCATAAGGGATATTGGTCTGCAGTTTTGTTGTAGTGTCTTTGCACTTGATCTTAGCCAAAAGGCCGAGAAGCGATTGTTGTAGTGTCTTTGTCTGGCTTTGGTATCAGGGTAATGCTGGCCTCATAGAATGAGTTAGGAAGTGTTCCTTCCTCTTCAGTTTTGTTGGAACAGCTTAGGAAGAATTGGTATTAATTCTTCTTTAAATGTTTGATAGAATTCACCGGTGAAGCCATCAGTTCCAGGACTTGTTGTTGGGAGATTTTTAATTAGTGATTCAATTTCCTTACTAGTTAGAGGTCTTTTCAGTTTTTATATTTCCCTGTGATTTGGTCTTGGTAGGTGTTATGTTTCTATGAATTTGTTTCATCCAGGTTATCCAATTTGCTGGTGTACAGTTGTTCATAGGACTCATTTTATAAGCATTTTTATTTTTGTAGAATTGTCAGTAATGTCTCTACTTGCATTTCTTTTTCTTTTTCTTTTTTTTTTTGGCCATGCCACGTGGCTTGTGGGATCTTAGTTCCCTGACCAGGGATTGAACCTGGGCCCTGGGCAGTGAAAGCGTGGAGTTCTAACCTCTGGACTGCCAGGGAATTCCTTCTACTTGCATTTCTGATTTTAGTAATTTGAACTTTCTTTCTTTTCGTAGTCTGTCTAGCTAAAGGTTTATCCATTTTGCTGATCTTTTTGAAGAACCAACTTTTGGTTTCATCAATTTCTCTAATAGTTTTTCTGTTCTCTATTTCATTTGTCTCTGCTCAAATCTTTATTCTTCCTCCCTTTTGCTAGCTTTGAGTTTAGTTTTTTCTTCTTTTTCTAGTTTCTTAAGTTGTAAAGTTAGGTTGATGATTGGAGATTTTTCTTGTTTTTAAATGTAAGTTTTATATCGTTAGATTTCCCCCTTAACACTGCTTTCACTGGATCCTGCAAGTTTTGGTATGCTGTGTTTTCACTTTAAGTATTTGCCTTTAAATATTTTCTAATTTCCTTGTGATTTCTTCTTTGATCCATTGGTTTAAGAGTATGTTTTCTAATTTCTACAGTTTTGTGAATGTTCCTTTTACTTCTGTTGTTGATTTCTGACTTCATCCTGTTGTGGTTGGGGAGGAGATACTTTGTGTGATGTCAGTCTTTTAAAATCTGTTGAGACTTAATATGTAACCTAACACATGAGACCATGTCCTGGAAAATGTCCCATGTGCATTTGAGAAGAATGTGTATGTTGTTGGGTAGAGTGTTCTGTAGATGTCTGTTAGATCTAGTTGATTTATTGTGTTAAGTTCTCAATTTCCTTACGTATATTCTGTTTGGTTGTTCTATCATTGAGAGTAGGGTTTTGAGGTCTCCAGCTATTATTGTAGGATTGTCTATTTCTCCCTTCAGTTCTGTCAGTTTTTGCTTCATATATTTTGCCTGTCTGTTATTAGGTACATCAGTGTATATAATTGTTATATTTTCTTGCTGTATTAAAACTTTTATTAATGTATAACATCCTTTTTTGTCTCTTGTAGCCTTTTTTGAAAAAAAGCCTATTTTGTCTGATATTAGTATAGCTACTCCTGTTCGCTTTAGTTACTAATTGCATGGAATGTAAATATTTTTCCATCCTTCTACTTTCTTTTTTTTTTTTAATTTTTAAAATTTTATTTTTGGCTGCATTGGGTCTTCATTGCTGCACGTGGGCTTTTCTCTAGTTGTGGTGAGCAGGGGCTACTCTTCGTTGCAGTGTGTGGCCTTCTCATTGCGGTGGCTTCTCTTGTTGTGGAGCACGGGCTCTAGGTGCATGGGCTTCAGTAGTTGTAGCTTGCAGGCTTCAGAGCTCAGGCTCAGTAGTCGTGGTGCATGGGCTTAGTTGCTCCGCAGCATGTGGGATCTTCCTGGATCAGGGATCAAACCCACGTCCCCTGCATTGGCAGGAGGATTCTTGACCACTGCGCCACCAGGGAAGTCCCCATCCTTTTACTTTCAATCTATATATGTCTTTGGATCTAAAGTGAGTCTCTTGTATATAGCATGTAGTTGGATCATATGCTTATATCCATACTGCCAATCTCTTTTAATTGGAGATTTTAATCCATTTACATTTAAAGTAATTACTGATATGGATGAAATACTTGTTATTTAGCTATTTGTTTTCTGTATACCTTATAACTTTTTTTGTTTCTCATTTTCTGCATTACTATCTCTTATGTTTGATTTTTTAAAATTGTGAAATATTTAAATTCCTTTCTCATTTTTTTGTGGGTATATTCTGTAACTATTTTCTTTGTGTTTACCATGCGAATTACGTTTAACATCCGAAAGTTGTAACACTCTAATTTGAATTTATACCAGCTTAACTTCAATAACATACAAAACCCCTGCTCCCTTATAGCTAAACCCCACCCCTTTTGGTTGTTGATGTCACAGAATTAAATCATACATTGTGTGCCCTCAAACATAAATTAATCTTTTAAATGCCTTAGTCTCCTAAATTATGTAGGAAATAACGTGTGAAGTTACAAATCAAACTTACAGTAATACTAACTTGTAGACTAATAATTTAAAAAAATATATTTATATTAGCCTCTTAAATCATGTGGAAAACAAAAATAAAGAGTTATAAACTGTTGTTACAATAATACTAGCTTTTATAATTTCCCATGTCTTTACCTTTATTGACATTTTTATTTCTTCATATAGCTTTGAGTTAGTGTCATTTCATTTCACTCTACAGGACTCCCTTGAACATTTCTTGTAGGGCAGGTCTAGTGGTAACAAACTCCCTCAGCTTTGGTTTATGTGGGAATGTCTTAATTTCTCCCTTGTTTTTGAAAGACAGTTTTGCTGGATATAGGATTCTTTCTTTCTTTCTTTCTCTCTTTCTTTCTTTCTTTCCTTCCTTCCTTCCTTCCTTCCTTTCCTTTCTTTTCTTTCTTTCCTTATTTTTGGCTGTGTTGGGTCTTCGTTTCTGTGCGAGGGCTTTCTCTAGTTGTGGCAAGCAGGGGCCACTCTTAATCACGGTGCGCAGGCCTCTCACTGTTGCGGCCTCTCTTGTTGCGGAGCACAGGCTCCAGACGTGCAGGCTCAGTAGTTGTGGCTCACGGGCCCAGTTGCTCTGCGGCATGTGGGATCTTCCCAGACCAGGGCTCGAACCCGTATCCCCTGCATTGGCAGGCAGATTCTCAAGCACTGTGCCACCAGGGAAGCCCTTCCAATTCTTAACCACTGGACCACTAGGGAGGTCCCCAGCTGTTTTTTTTCTTTTAGCACTTGAATATATAGGCCCACTGCCTCTGGCTTCCAAAGTGTCTGATGAGAAATCTGCTAATAATCGTATTAAGGATCTCTTCTATGTGACATGTTGCTTCTCTCTTGCTTCTTTCAAGATTCCTCTTTTTATCTTTTGCTTTCTAAAGTTTGATTATAATGTGTCTTGGTCTTTTTGACTTCATCGTACTTGGAGTTTATTGAGCTTCTTGGATGTTTAGATTCATGTCTTTCATCACATTTGGGAAGTTTTCAACCATTATTTCTTACTTACTTACTTATTTATTTCTGTGTTGTGTCTTCATTGCAGTGCATGGGCTTCTCATTGCTGTGGCTTCTCTTGTTGTGGTGCACAGGCTCTAGGCACATGGACTCAGTAGTTGTGGCTCACAGGCTCTAGAGCGCAGGCTCAGTAGTTGTGGCGCATGGGCTTAGTTGCTCTGCGGCATGTGGGATCTTCCCGGACCAGGGCTCGAACCTGTGTCCCCTGCATTGGCAGACGGATTCTTAACCACTGCACCACCAGGGAAGCCCTAGCCATTATTTCTTCAAGTATTCTTTCTACCCCTTTCTCTCTCGCTTCTCCTTCTGGGACTTCCACAATACGTATGTTAGTCTGCTTAATGGTGTCCCACAGGACCCTTAGGCTCTGTTTACTTTCCTTGAATCTTGATAATTTTCATTGTCCTGTTTTCAAGTTTGCTGATTCTTCTCCTGATCAAATCTGCCTTTGAGTACCTCCAGTGAATTTTAAAATTTCAGTTAATGTACTTTTTAGCTCCACAATTTTTTTGGTTTCTTTTTAGGTTTTCTGTTTCTTTATTCGTATTTCCATTTTATTCCTACATTGCTTTCTTGACTTTCTCCATATCTTCTTTTAGTATATTGAGCATCTTTAACATGGTTGTTTTAGAGTCCTCGTCTAGAAGATCCACCATCAGGTTTTTTTCAGGGACAGCTTCTGTTGATTTATTTTTTCCTTTGAATGGGCCATATTTTCCTGTGTCTTTGAGTGCCTTTTTTGTTGTTGCTGTTTAAAACTGGACATTTGGGGGCTTACCTGGTGGTGCAGTGGTTGAGAATCTGCCTGCTAATGCAGGGGACATCGGTTCGAGCCCTGGTCTGGGAGGATCCCACATATCGTGGAGCAACTAGGCCCATGAGGCACAACTACTGAGCCTGCGCGTCTGGAGCCTGTGCTCTGCAACAAGAGAGGCCGCAATAGTGAGAGGCTGGCACACCGCGATGAAGAGTGGCCCCCGCTTGCCACAACTAGAGAAAGCCCTCGTACAGAAACGAAGACCCAACACAGCAAAAATAAATAAATAAATTAATAAACTCCTACCCCCAACATCTAAAATAAATAAATAAATAAAACTGGACGTTTGGATCTAATAATGTGGTATCTTGGAAATCAGATTACTCTCCTTGCCTAGGATTTGCTGTTTTTGTTTTTCTTTGGTTGTTGTATATTGTCTCTGTACCAAGGATCAGCCTGAGGCATAAATTAAGGTTTTCTCAGCCTGTAACTGGGAATGTGTGGTCACTTTCAAGTTTTCCCCTTTTATGTAGTTGCTTTTGAATATCATAATCTTTAACGTGTGGCTCCCTAAAGCAGAAAAAGAAAAATTAAAAGGGGAAGGAAAGGGCACTGGCCCTTTAAATCCCGTAGCACTTTAGCTGGAGGGGGAGGGTCCTGTAGCAATGGGGGAGGTGCAACAATGGCCGCCTGCCTGTTTGGCTGCATCTCTGTGATCAGAAGCAGGACACAGTGGTCAGAGCACAGATACCCAGTATTTGGAGGACAGGGTCTTTTTTGCCCACCTTGGCTCCTGCAAGCTGTGTGCAGGCTGTTCCAGAACAGGTGTATGGCCTCCAGTGGCATGGCTAGGGGTGGGATGGGTAGCTACTATTGTAGGAAGAGCTGAAATTGAATGAAATTAACCTCAATTTACTGTCCAAGTGCTTATATGGAAGTTGCAAGTCTTTAGGACCTGTGATCCAAAATAGTCACACTAGACAGATTTCTGCCATTGCACTGTTTTTTAGGTGAGGAGAAGATTCCCGGTGCTCCCTCCTCTGCCATATTCCCAGAACCTTCCAGGCTGTGCTCATTTTTGTCCGTACCTGTTTGCCTGCTCCCCCCTGCACTCTTCCAGTGGGAAGGAGGTGTGCTGCGTCCTCATCAGTGCCTCCCCTGGTACATCTTCAGTGCATGGCACTTGTGGTGAAGGCCCAGTGAACTGACTTTTCTTAAATTCCCTGCTTGCTCCTGTTATCTCACTCCCCCTTCAGCTGCTGGTTTCAAGGTAACCATGGGCTGGGCTGCATTCTGCACATGGCCAGCCACTGAGGGCTGCCCAGGAAGGAGAGAGAAGAGGACTGTGCTGGGCTGGATAGTGTCTCCCCCAAATTCCTTTCCACCTGGAACCTGTGATTATGAGCTTATTTGGAAGTAGGGCCTTTGCAGGGGTGATAAATTGAAGTGAAGCCATATTGGCCTGGGTGGACCCTAATCCAGTGACTGGTGTCCGTATAAGACAGCCATATGAAGATGGGGGCAGAGACTGGAGTGAGGCATCTACAAGCCGAGGGTTACCAGCAACCCGCAGAAGCTGGAAGAGATGAGGAAGCATTCTTCCCTAGAGTCCCGGAAGGCACGTGGCCTGCTGACACCTGGATTTTGGACCTCTAGCCTGTGAGAGGATACATTTCTGTTGTTTTAAGTTACCTAGTTTGTGGACTTTGTTATGGCAGCCCGAGCAGACTAATAAAGGGATGAAGTCCAAGAGGCTATGCCTCCTTTTTTTTTTTTTTTTTTTTTTTTTTTCAGTACGCGGGCCTCTCTCTGCTGTGGCCTCTCCCGTTGCGGAGCACAGGCTCCGGACGTGTGGGCTCAGCGGCCATGGCTCACGGGCCCAGCCACTCCACGGCATGTGGGATCTTCCCGGACCGGGGCACGAACCCATGTCCGCTCCATTGGCAGGCGGACTCTCAACCACTGCACCACCAGGGAAGCCCTACGCCTCTTATTTTTAAGGTTGATCCACAAGACTGTTAATAGAATTCCTCACACTTTTGTATCCTGAGAATGAAGCCATGGGAGTTTAGGTCCCAGTGACAGGGTCTCCGAGGGGTCATTGGCCATTTGCTGACTTCTGTGCATCACGTCTGTGTGTGTAATGCCGGGATTCTAGGACAGGCCTTGCTTTTTTTTTTTTTTTTTTTCCGGTATGCGGGCCTCTCACTGTTGTGGCCTCTCCCGTTGCAGAGCACAGGCTCCGGACGCGCAGGCTCAGCGGCCATGGCTCACGGGCCCACTCCGCGGCATGTGGGATCCTCCCAGACCGGGGCATGAACCCGTATCCCCTGCATCGGCAGGCGGACTCTCAACCACTGCGCCACCAGGGAAGCCCAGGCCTTGCTTTTTGACAACAGTGGTCTATGTTCTGTATCCTAAGAACTGTTACTGATTGGACAAGGGCACTTAGCCAGATGAGCCATTACGTGTCTCTCCAACTTCAGAGCAAGCAACGAGTGCCCAAAACTGGGGGCTCCAGGGGTCCTGGGGCCTCTTACACTGCGGTGGGGAGGGCAGGTCAGGCAGCCCTTTTCGAGGGTGGGTTGCCCTACAGTGCAGTGCACCGCCTCCCTGTAGTCTTACCTTTGTTTCTCTACCTCTGGCAGCTTCCCAGCGGTGAGGGAAAAAGCCAGCCCCAAGTATGGTATATGTTGTCACCCAGCAAGTCTCCACGAGAGCCAGATCATTTCTAAAGTAGTGTTTGAAAGGAGGTTTTTAAGACAGACAATAAGGGCCTGTGAGTCCTTCCGATTCAACTAATCTCACCACCAGAGTCAGCTGCGTGTTTGTGGTTTTCAGTCTCTGTGTTGTAAACAGGTTGAGAACAGGGCCCAGGTCCTGGCCATTGTACCCTCCAGTCTTCTTCTCAGACATTTACTGGGGATCCTCATGGGGCTGGGCTGGACCCAGGGCTGGGGTGTGGCGACGAGAGAGTGTGTCCTTGGGAAGCTCCAATGAGCCCCCGAAGCCCGGGGACCTTCTGCCCCATTGTTTCTCTTCCTGTGTCCGTTTGACCAGCAAGGAAAGATGCTCGGAAATCAGGTGTTGTTTGAAGTCCCCCAGCCTCAGAGGGTGCGCGGGAGCTGTGGTAGGTGGAGGTGTCGAGGCTGGGGTGCCACTGCCTCCTTACCTGGGCACTCCAGCAGCCACCTGGATCCCGTGAGCCTCAGTTTGCCCATCTGTGGGATGGGAGACATGATAGCAGCTGTCTCGTAGGATGTATGGAGACTGCATGGTTGGTGCATTTGCTGCTGCTGCTGTCAGTGCAGTTATCTTAGGGACTTAGAAGTCTGTGAAATGTATGATTCCATGGGAGACCAGCCTTCACTGGTATTACAGACTTTCTATCTGTGTTTGTATTGGACGTATTTGTATATATATTGATACCTCTTCTGTATGCATAACATGTATTTACTCTGAATACACTTCAGTATCAGATAAAGACAAGGATAGAGACGTTTCTCTGTTGCGCTGTTGAAATCACAGCTTTTTTTTTTTTTGTGGTACACGGCCTTCTCACTGTTGTGGCCTCTCCCGTTGCGGAGCACAGGCTCCGGACGCGCAGGATCAGCGGCCATGGCTCACGGGCCCAGCCGCTCTGCGGCATGTGCGATCTTCCCAGACCGGGGCTCGAACCCGTGTGCCCTGCATCAGCAGGCAGACTCCCAACCAGTGCGCCACCAGGGAAGCCCTGAAATCACAGCTTTTGATTTGAATAGCTCTAAAATGTAATGAAAGTCCACTCTCAGGGCAGGTCTCTCTTTACCATCCGTGTCTGCTCCAGGTACACTTCTGAGCCACTGTGGAGGGTGACTAGGCCCAGCTCGGGGGAGTGTGGCAGGTCTGTCCCACCAGTAGTGACAAGGCCACCCCAGAGCTGTGATGCAGGCAGGGGAAGACGAGTCCAGGCGATGGGTGGGCCGTGGCGGGCCTGGCATCTGTGACACTGTGGAGGGAGGTAAGGACGTGGGACAGGGGCCTTGACCAGCTGGCACTGCCTTCAAAAGCGGCCAGTTTTTAAAGAGAACAAATAAATCCAAGGCCAGGAAACAATCAGCAGGGAGAGCCTGAGCTTTCGTTGGGGTTTGGCGTTCTTTTTCCTGTTTATAGTATTTTATGCTAAAAAGGCTATAGTTGGTTCTCAGCTGTGTAAATGCCCCATCGCACTGTCTGGACGTGGCTTCACCCAGACCAAGTGACTTGGCACCAGCTGGCAGCCCCAGCTATGTGGACAGGCTCAGAAGGCCATGCGTGGTGGCCCCCAGCACCCCCTTCCCAGTCCTGCGGGTGCAGCCTGGTGCTGAAGGGCCGTCTGCTGGGAGGAGGTATGGATGCCGACCGGCCAGCTTGCAGAGAGAGGCCTCTTCTCCTCCTTTGGTTCAGGGGTGAGGTCGTCGGGGCCAAAAGGTGGAAAAATGAAAGTAATGACCTTCCAAGAGTGGATCTCCCCTGGCTTGACTGGCACCCCTGAGCCTGTGACATCTGTGAGTCGAGGGCAGGGAGGTGTGATGCGTGATGCCAACGCCACACGCCTTGGGGCGGAAGTCCCAGTTGACGGGCTCATTCCCAGTGATGTGTCACACCCGTCGTCACCAGTCCTGCTACTTCTTCCGCACTTGGTGGTGGACGTTTCCCACTTGCCGGGGCCTGACCTCCTCATCTCCCCCGCCGCCCTCACGGTCTGCCTCGCCATCTGCCAGGCCTCTGCTCTTTCCTGTTTTGAGTCCCTGTTGTGAAGTGCAGCCTCTTCCTCTAGGCCTTTGCTAAGAGAGCCGAACCGGTCATTCTAACTGCAGTTTTTCTTCTTTCCTCTCTTTCTGTTCATTTCTAGAGCGAAGTCCAAGGAAAATGGGAAGGAGAGGACTCTTAAACATTCCCTGAGGGAATTCCCTGGGGGGTGTCCAGTGGTTAGGACCCGGCGCTTTCACTGCCAAGGGCCTGGGTTCGATCCCTGGTCGGGGAACTAAGATCCTGCAAGCCACGCAGTGTGGCCAAAAAAAAATTTTTTTTTCCTGAGAGAGGGCGAGGTTTCCAGAATGTTTTCTGGGTCACCTGGTTGGAGTGATTCGGTCACATGCTGGGCTTATCCATGGATTGGTTATCACAGCTTGCACGGGGTGTCTGGGTGCAGGAGCGCGGGGAGCAGCCCTTGCCTCGTGGATATGCGCGGGCCCAGGGAGCCAGGCTGGGACCCGGAGACTGGCTGTGTTCCTGAGGTCCACCACTTATTGTTTTATTAATTTATTTTGTTGAGGTATAGTTGATTTACAGTGTTGCATTAATTTCTACTATACAGCAAAGTGATTCAGTGACACACACACACACGTACATACATACATTCTTTTTTGTATTCTCTTTCATTACGGTTTGTCACAGGATATTGAATATAGTTCCCTGTGCTATCCAGTAGGACCTGGTCGTTTACCCATTCTCTATATAATAATGTGCACCTGCTAACCCCAAACTCCCAATCCATCCCTCCGCCTTGGCCACCACAAGTCTGCTCTCTATGTCTGTGGGTCTGTTTCTGTTTCGTAGGTAAGTTCATTTGTGCCACATTTTAGATTCCACATATAAAGTGATACGATATGGTATTTGTCTTTCTCTTTCTGACTTTATTTACTATGATAATCGCTAGGTCCATCCCACCAATTACTTCTTAACCCCAGTATTAAACACAATCCCAGCCATGTGACTTCTGGGCATTTATCCCGTGGCTGTATTTGCATAAGGGCACAAGGAAGCAGCCACATGTCTCCCAGCTGGAGGTGTGTGTTCAGTAAATCTGGAATCTGTCGTGAAGCTCCAGGCTGTGGCTGAAAAGAACAAGGCAGGTTCTGTGCTGCTGTGGAATAAGGTATATTGTGCTAAGGAGGAAAAAAGCAAGGTGTCGGACAGTGTTGTAGCATCTGTTTGTATAAAAATACATGTGTTACAGATGCTTATAAACACTCTGGAAAGGTCCGTGCCCAAATAGTGAGTGGTTGCCTCTAGAGAGTGAAGCTGGGGGCAGAGGGGCTGTGGGAGAAAGGAATTTAAGTTTTCATTTGATTTCCTTCTGTATGTTTGAAGTTTTTATAACCACGCACATGTTTTTGTTTTAAAGCAGTTAAGAGAGTAGTAATTCAGGGTTCCGTTAGTAATATTGGCCCTGTATTCCATTCCACTGTGGTAAGAAGGTTCTCGGTTCTTGGTGTCCATCCCTCCTCGTGAGCACGCAGGAGGTGAGCTTGAGCACTTCCCCGAGTGGAGCCCAGATCCTTCTCCTGCCACTTCCTCACGTGGAGCTCAGGCTCAACCCTGGCTTCAGAAGCTGTTTTTTCATTTGTAGGATGGACTGGTTCATCCTGCTTTACCTCCCTTATGTACTGTTTATGCTGGTGATTACTTTGAAAATGGGAAAGCACAAAACTAAGGTTGGGTTTAAAGTAAATTGTAATTTTAAGGACTTTTTAAAAAAATTAATTGGGGTTGGGTATATTAGTTTCGTAGAACTGCTGTAACAAAGTACCATAAACTGGGTGGTTTACAACAACAGATGCTTCATCTTTCGGTGTTCTAGAGGCCAGAAGCCCAAAATCAGGGTGTCGTTGGCAGAGATGTGCTCCCTCCGAGGCTCTGGGGGAGGGCCCTTCTTTTTCTCTTTAAGCTTCCAGTGGCTGTCGGCATCCCTGGTGTTCTTTGGCTTGCGGACACATCACTCTAGTCTCTGCCTCTGTCGACATGTGTGGCCTTCTTCTGTATCTGTGTCCATGTTACCTTCTTCTTATGAGGACGCTAGTCATTGGATTAGGGTCCATTCTAATCCAGTATGACTTCATCTTAGCTCAGTGCATCTTCACAGACCCTATTTCTAAGTAAAGTCACATTCCCAAGTATCGGGGGTTAGGGCGTGGGCATATCTTTTGGGGGGCTACCCACTGCAGTGGAGTTTCTACCCTTCCCATCAAGAAGTATTTGGAATTGCCGCACTTAGTAATTTGATGATGTAAAATCTAACATCATGAATTTGCTCGATGTCGGAGACCGTCCTGGATCTGCAGGCAAGGCCTAGCACAGCTAGGCCTCCCAGCACAGCTGGTGGAAAATGCAGTATGAGAAAGCAAAGCTTCTCACACCAAGGACCTGGGAAAATAATGCAGTTAAAGTTAATTGGAATTGTTTGTATGATGTTCATGTCTAAAGTTCTGGGGGCTTCCCCAAAACAAGGTAATAGATGCTTTTCCCAAGGGAAAAAGATAGATGTGTCACATTTACCAATATTGGCCTGAATGGAGGGCAGGAGCATATAAAGCAGAGAGTACCTATAATAGCATGGACATAGGAATAAATGTAGGGCAAGCCATATTTTGTAAATACTTTCTTAACCATCCAGACATGCCCCCTATTACAGTTAAGTGCCCACCAATTCATCAGAGAAAATTAAAGACCTTTAGGAATGAGGAAGAAATAGCAAAATGGAAAAAGAAGTTAGGAGATAATTACTATGTTAAGACAGGTTAAATATCTAACCAATGTCTAGACTGTGGTGACCATTAATATGACATTAGAATGTTAAGACCTGTGTAATCTTTATATACGCTAATAAAAGAACCGAACATCTTGGACCCTGAACTTTATAATAATGAAAAGGACATGATGTTAACATCTTGAAACGGAAACCAAAAGACCATATTCAATAGAACTGGACGTAACAGCTGTGAGTAAAACGTGCCAATACCAGAAACTGAGAAACCAAGAAAAGTTCAAAGGACTCATATTCATATAACCACAAACAAGAGAGTTTTGCGACATGTAATGACCTAATGTTACCCCTATTATGCCTAAGGTAAAATGAAAGTGTATAAAAGAACCCTGTGCCATATAATAAATTGGCAGAATCTGCATGCACCTAGGAGTGTCGTGTACTCTGTCCGCGCCGACTCCGTCTTCCCCTCAGGCAACGCCTGTCCCGCTGGAGCAGGACTCCGGCAGCTCATGAAAATAGAATTTTAGATGAAGTTTCAGATAGAACTTTATTGGCTGAAAACTCCAAAGTTAATTATTCGTTCAGAAGCCAACCTCCAAATGAGCGCGTTTATTACCTAGTGATAGGTGTCTGTGCCGGACTTTCTTCTGCTCTATGAATGTTTGTTCTTTTTTTTTTTTTTTCCTTTTTGCGTTATGTGGGCCTCTCACTGTTGTGGCCTCTCCCGCTGCGGAGCACAGGCTCCGGATGCGCAGGCCCAGCGGCCATGGCTCACGGGCCCAGCCGCTCCGTGGCATATGGGATCCTCCCAGACCGGGGCACGAACCCGTATCCCCTGCATCGGCAGGCGGACTCTCAACCACTGCGCCACCAGGGAGGCCCTGAATGTTTGTTCTTGATATTGCTTCTTTTAGTCAAATCAACTGTGCTTTTAAATCTTCCCCTTAGGAAATCGAGAGACTTTCTGAGCAACTAGAAGAAAAAGAGAGGGAGACGCAGCAGCTGTTGAGCCAGCCGGAGCGGGAGCAGAAGGAAGTGGCCCTGCTGAGGAGAAGCGCGGCCCAGAAGGGGCGGGCCCCGGCCGCCAGCGACATTCTGTGCCGCTCCTTGGCCGACGAGACCCATCAGCTGCGGAGGACTCTGGCCGCCACCGCCCACATGTGCCAGCATCTGGTCAAGTGTCTGGATGAATGCCAGTGCGCACAGGGGGACGCGGGGGAGAGGAGCCCTGAGGTAGGCCGTGGTGTCAGCACGCCAGGATACAGACCAAGGTGCAGCAGGAGGTCTCCTCTCGCGCCTCAGGATCCCTCAGCCATCACGGAGGTCGGGGCACCCAGGGCGCCCCCTGCTCTCCACAGTGAGGGTTGCAGCAAAGCCCGTCCATCCGGGGATTTCTTCTAGCATGGTGGAAGGTGCAGAATGTGACAGGGAAGCAGGTGGCCTGCATCACCAGCTGCCACCCCCAGACCTGCAGCTGACCCTGGTCCCCGTGGGGAGATGGCACTGTGGTCTCATCAGTCTTCGCTGAGGACGAAGCAGGCAGAGCAGGGGCGGGAGGGGTGTCCTGAGCAGGTGCTGGCACACGTGCAGGCGGGCGAGGGGCAGCGCCTCCAAAGGCCGCCCAGGGCCAGGCCCCAAACACAGTGAGGAATCGGGCCGGGCGGGCCGGGGCTGGGGAGGGCTCCACGTGTCTGAGCAGGGCTGGCCTCACAGGGGCCCTCCTGCAGGGCGGGTACCCACGTCAGGGACACGGAGCCCTTCTGTGTACCTGGTGCTGTGACCCCTGGCCAGGCCCTAGGTAGGGTGGGGCCAGCAGGGAGGGAGCCGGGCAGGGGACAGGGGGCAGGGGCAGGGGCAGGGGGCAGGGGCCGGGGCGGGGGTCCTACAGGACTGAGTGGAGCTGGGCTGTGGCTGTGTGTGCGGTCTGGTCGGGGAGGGGACAGCGTGGGTTTCAGCGTCAGAATTCCCTACCTGGGAGATCAGGGGGCTCCTGGCTGGGGGTGTTGGGAGCACGGGGCAAGGCTGCCTTCCCTGCCTGTCTGATTCCACCCCCTCCCGGCATGCAGTGCACACGCTGCCCCACCCAGCCCAGGTTACTCTCGTGGGGTCTTTTCCAGGCAGTTCTCTGATCCTCTGAGGCTGCAACCAGGCTGACTCAGAAATGCGGGGGAGGCGGGGACAGGCCCTCCAGCCCCTTAGCAGCAGCTCCACTGGGAAGCCCGCTGGGGAGAACCTCGGTCTGAGAACCGGTCTGAGAACTGTCCGTCTCCACGGGTGGATTCCACGAAAAGGGAACCTCAGAAAGCACACAGGCATATTTCAGATACCACAGTGCTCTCTGGGGGCAGGCTGTGTTCTCGTCTGAGTTTGAGTCACTGTGTCATTTCCCTCTGGGGATTTGAACACAGCTGCCTGGGCAGGGGTGGGGCTGGGGCTCTTAACAGGCTCTACATCGGCGTCACTTCTCAGCCCTGGACTTGGGTGAGTCACCGGGGTTTCCCGGTGCCCGCTGGGTTAGGACATGTAGTTCCTTTGTCATTCGAGGGGAATTCTCAAAAATAAGGGCACCAGCATACAGCCCACTGTACTGTTAAATGCACTGAATTTCTAGGATTCAGATGGACTTTTCAGCTAGTTCTGCCCACCGCTGTTAGGGCTGGTTTGGCAGGTGGGTTTCCAGGCATGACTCCCGAGACCCCGAGTGAGGCACAGGTGGACTGCCGTGTACAGAATCACTGAGGTTAACCCTGCTTGCGTGACGTGACGTGACAGTGTGGTGGGCTCAGAGGGAGGGAGCCGGGTCCCTGGCCGGGCCTGCTTGTGGTGTCCCTTTGGCCCTGGGCTGGAAGGTTCTCTGATGGATGGTGAGATTAAGCTTCCTGCCCTCCCGACTCCCGTGATGATGGAAAGTCTCAGGCATGAGAAGATTGTGCGAGGCTTGGCCCCAGCGTGCGGTGGGCTTGGGCGGGGTGAGGACCACCCCTCCCCCACCCTTGGGAAGGGGCACGTCCTTTCCTGTCTCCGTCCCACCTGCCACAGTGCGGGCTGCAGTGACCATCTGCAACCTCAGTCTCCAGGTGTGGCTTCCTCCCCTCTTGCTGCACACGGCAGTCACGTTCGGTGACACGGTGTCTGCTGTCCGTCCCTTTCTTACGCAGCCAGCGTGTGCAGATGGGGACGGCTCTGTCCACGCGGTTGTTGAGAAGTTACGGGAGGAGAATCGACTGCTGAAGCAGAAGGTGACTCACGTGAGTGTCTGTTAGATGTCACTCGGGAAGAACTTTCCCCTCATGGCCCGCAGATGAGGGTCCTCTCCTCGGCTGTGCCCAGGGGTTGCCCCTGCCCTCAGGCCACTTCGGCTGATACACGCAGTCCCTATAGGCCCGACATATTTGCCTAAAAGGACGTGTAGAAGACGCTTGTCATTCTCCGGCCCCCAAGTTAACTCACATGTGGATAAATGAGGTACAAGAATTACTATCAAGTACAGCTTTTACGGTGGGAAATTGTAGCAAGTCTGCTGCTGTCTCCGGCAGTTGTTTGTGGCCATCGTTGCCATGTCCTAGTGTCCCCTCTGCACAGAGCAAACTGAGACTTTTTTTTTTGGCCTTCATTCCTTTTATTTATTTATTTTTTAAAAATTAATTAATTAATGTATTTATTTTTGGCTGGGTTGGGTCTTCATTGCAGTGCGCGGGCTTCTCATTGCTGTGGCTTCTCTTGTTGCGGAGCACGGGCTCTAGCCGCGCGGGCTTCAGTAGTTGTGGCTCACAGGCTCAGTAGTTGTGGCTCATGGTCTAGAGCGCAGGCTCAGTAGTTGTGGCGCACGGGCTTAATTGCTCCGTGGCATGTGGGATCTTCCCGGACCAGTGCTTGAACCCATGTCCCCTGCGTTGGCAGGCGGATCCTTAACCACTGTGCCACCAGGGAGGTCCCCTGAGGCAACTTTCATTTAAGGGGAAACTCACTCTGCTCCTTGTTGCTAGTGAATAGCTTCACAGTTCAGGTTGGCTTGAGAGCAGCTTCTCAGCCGCCGCCACCGTGAGCGTTCCGGCCTCCTCAGGTGGAAGACCTCAATGCCAAGTGGCAGCGCTACGACGCCAGCAGGGACGAGTATGTGAGGGGGCTCCACGCACAGCTGAGGGGGCTGCAGGCCCCCCTCGAGCCTGAGAGGCCCTCCCCGCCCGAGCTGATGAGGAAGGAGATCTCCCGGCTCAACACACAGTTGGAGGAGAAAATCAACGACTGTGCAGAAGCGAGGCGGGAGCTGGCGGCCGTGAGGAGGGCCCGGGACGCCGCGCTGGAGCGGGTGCAGATGCTGGAGCAGCAGGTGCCCCCCGCCCCGGGGCCGGGTGCTGGGGGGCGCTGGGGGGCTTTCTCCGTCTGAGCAGAAGTGGCGCTGCCGTCTGACGGCTGAGTGTCTGTCTCCTCACAGATCCTCGCGTACAAGGACGACTTCACGTCGGAGAGGGTCGACCGGGAGCGGGCTCAGAGTCGGATCCAGGAGTTGGAGGAACGGGTGGCCTTGCTGCAGCGCCAGGTACCCTGCAAACAGGTAGAATGGAGGCCCATCTCCTCCGGTCCAGGCTGGGCGTTTTCTTCATGTTTCTTTCATCGGTTTCAAGCCCTTCTGCGTCTGCCGAGACCCTGATTCTGTGCTCCGGGCAGAGCCACCGTGCCCGGTGCCTGGGGCCCGGTGGCAGAAAACCTCCCTGTCGTACCGTGTCTGTAGGGGACGTTGGCGTGGTGGCGTGTGACTTCAGGGGTGGCTCTCGGGCCTGTCCTGCACCCAGAGGGCACGTCCTGGGCCTTAGGCTCCCTACTGGGAGCTTCGCACACACGTGTCCCCTCGTCGCTGTGCAGCAGGGACCCTGGTTGCCCTGTCACACACACTCAGCCGCTGAGGCTCCAGGCGTCTGCTGGCGCCCCCCAGCTCACAGCCCCCGTGCACGGAGATGGGCCGTGCAGGCGGGCAGGCCCCACAGCTCACTCTGGGCTCCGTGTTGCCTCGCCACAGGGGCTGCTTCTTGGGAGGCCGGGCCTGGGTGGGAACTGACGGTTTCTCACTGCAGGACCCGGGGCGCCCACACGCCTCTTCCCTGCTCCTTCATGGGTCTGCCCAGAGTACCCGATACACATCCTCCTGGGGGGCTAGCGCCCTGGTGGGGCGGGGATGCCAAGCTGACCCTGGAACTGCCCTTCGTGGTTGGCCTCAGGGCGGCGGGAGCCACCCTTAGTGCCCCGTCCTGCGTGGCTGTGGGCCCCACTGGTTGACAGAAGGGTGGCCCGGCCTGCCGAGGCTCGGGGCCTGTGCACTGAGTGGCCTCTGAGCCCCTTTCAGCTGCAGCCTGTGGCCGCTGAGCTTTGGGAGCACTTGCTCCTGCTCGGCCCCTGGGCGATACCCCGGGGCGGGTGGTGGTGAAGCTGTGGGCCAGGAGCCAGGGTCCCGCCGCCTGGGCTGAGGCTCCCACATGAGGTGTGATGAGCACTGGGGGTCACGGCGCTTCGGGGCTGACGTCGGGGGTGAGCGTGTCGGCCGTGCCACAGGCACCCCTGCTGCCTCCAGAGACCCCCAGCCCCCCCAGGAGGGATGCAGTCTGCACGGCGGCGTGTGGGAGGAGTCTGCTGGGACCGCGGTGGGGGTCGGGGGAGGGGAGCGCCCCCCCTGCCCCCACCCCCAGCTCGGGCCTGTTCCTCTGTGAACACAGGCAGGAGGTTGCTCACGGAGCACGTCCTCATTTGGGCCCCAGCACCAGGCAGAGTGAAGGTGCAAGTCCCACTGCGCAACAGGTGTATGTCTAGTTGCTGGAGCCTGAGGCCAGCCTCATAAGCTGACCCTTTGCCTTTTTTCCAGGATCCTCGAGAGCCAGGCTCTTGCCGGATTCACACTGGGGGCAAAACTCCCGGGTACTTAGAGACTGACACTTCGGAGCTTGTGGCACCCGGTGGCTGGAGGCCTGGGACGGGATCCCAGCGGCCAGAACTCCCCGCAGAGGGCGGGAGCCCCGGAGCAGCCCAGAGAGGCCAGGGGGACCTTCAGTGTCCTCACTGCCTGCAGTGCTTCGGCGACGAGCAGGGGGAGGAGCTCTTGCGGCATGTGGCTGAGTGCTGTCAGTGAGCCCTGCTGGGCCGCCGGCCCGGGGCGCGGGTGGGGGCTCCCAGCACGCAGCATCGAGATGCGGGGCCCCCAGAACAGGCTGGGGGTGCTTCTGAGCCTTCCCCTTGGTCCCGCTTGGGTCAGGGGCACTTCCAGTAGGGCTGGAGGGAGAGGTGGGGTTGGGAGCATTCGTGCCCAGGAGGGCTCAGCCTCGCCTCTGGTGTGGAGTCTGATGTCCGAAGCTGTCAGGCCGAGGCCGTGCGAGATATGGTGTGGGGTTCTCCCGGACCCGCAGGACAGCCCTGCCCCAGCCGCACCTGGGGACGCTGCAGCTCACTGGGACGAGGTGGCTGCCCATGGGAAGTGTGCCCACGCCCACCAGGAGGCGTGCACAGCTGAGCACTGTGCCTGTGCTGAAATAAGGCTGCACTGCAAGAGTGGTTGCTGCATATCCGGAACTTAAACGTGTTTATGTCACATTACTTATTTTTGTAATAAATGCACTTGCTACAGCGACTCCTGAGAGTGTGCGCTGGGGGCTGGGGTGCAGGGACCCGGCAGCATTTCCATCTGGGCCCGAGTTACACCAGCCGGGGAGGAGAAACACACTTTCTTACTGTTTGTTTGTTTGTTAGGGCATCCCGAGGGGGGGTCAGCGGGAGTCCAGCCTGCCCAGCACTCTGCCATCGGCCTGTTTCAGCTCCAGCCAGGATGTGAAGGGCTGGGGGTGAGGTGGGAGGAACCAGGCGCCTGGTGAAGGCAAGTGAGAGGCTTGCAGGGCAAGGACTGCGTGCATAGTCCTGGCGGGGTCAGGGCTGTGTGACTCAAGTTAACCCTCAGAACAGTCGCAGGAGGTAAGTACTTCTATTAGTCACCCTCAACACAGGTGTGGAAGACGAGGCACAGAGGGGTAAGGTCACTTGCCCAAGGTCACAGTAGCAGGGGACAAAGCTAGGATGTAAACCCAGGCCATCTGGCTCCTGAGCCCACATTCTACTTCCCAACACGTGGAGGAGCTGCCGGCATGGTGAAGGGCCAGCATTGGGCACATGTGCTGTCCTTCCTGCCTGGAACACTCGTTCACCCTCTCCACTGGCTAAGTCAGTCCTCCTCCAGTTGTAGTTCAGGCATCAACTCCTCTGTAGGATCCCGCACCCCACTTTACAGGGGCCTGACTGGAAGGGATCAGTCTGTGCGGCGTGGGTGCTAGAACGTCACAGGAAGCCTCCGTCTCACTGTCCTGAGGAGTTGGAGGAGTTTGGAAATAGATGGGGACCTCCCGGAGAGAAGGGAGCTGCAGAAGGGGGAGCCCTCAAATCCTTGGCTGACCCCTGAACTGTGCGAGCTTAGCGTTAAGACCCCAAGAATCCTGGGGCAGGAACAGCGGCTGGAAGGCAGGATGTGCTGAGCAGAGCTCCCAGTGGCTGTCCACCGTAGGGTGGCAGTTCCGAAATTGAGTCCCTTGGGGTTAGAGGGGCTGGAAAACCTTGGTTTTTCCTTTGAAACCCTCGAAGGGCCACATTTTAGGAGTAAAGTTGACATCTTGGGGCCAAAACAAAACAGCGCTGCTCTTCCAGGCAGCCAACCAGTAATTCACTGGCCTGTTGGAACAAAATCCGGCTTTTCTTCAGAGCCAGGACCTTGTACTATATTAACTACAGTCCAATATACAGTAAAAAATCCTAGACATATGGAAAAGCATAATGAAGATATATTCACACAAATACGAGCTAACAAAAATTTATATCCAGCAGATTGTATGACAAGAAAAAAGTATACTATGGAAATTACTCAGGCTAGAGGGAAATGATTCTGGATAAAAACAAGCATAGAAAGGAATGAAGAGTATGGGAATGGGGACTTCCCTTTTGGCATAGTGGTTAAGACTCCGTGCTTCCAATGTAGGGGGCCCGGGTTTGATCCCTGGTCAGGGAACTAGATCCCACATGCATGCTGAAACTAAGAGTTCGCATGCCACAACTAAGGAGCCCACGTGCCACAACTAAGGAGCTGGCAAGCTGCAACTAAGGAGCCCGCAACTAAGACCTGGCGCAACCAAAAAAAAAAGCGTGGGAATGGGTAGATATGAACGAATATTGACTGTTTAAAACAATAATGTCGGGAATTCCCTGGTGGCGCAGTGGTTAAGAATCCTGCCAATGCAGGGGACATGGGTTCAAGCCCTGGTCCAGGAAGATCCCACATGCTGCGGAACAACTAAGCCCGTGCACCACAACTACTGAGCCTGCACTCTAGAGCCCGTGAGCCACAATTACTGAGCCTGCATCCCACAACTACTGAAGCCCACGCGCCTAGAGCCCATGCTCCACAACGAGAGAAGACACTGCAATGAGAAGCCTGTGCACCGCAACCAAGAGTGGCCCCCGCTCGCCTCAACTAGAGAAAGCCCGCGCCCATCAACAAAGACCTAACACAGCAAAACAAAAAACAAAAAAACCCAATAATGTCTTGAGGGTTTTAAAACATGCAAACGTGACCACAAGAACTTTCTAGGTGAGGGACGGGAGTGTTTAATGAACTTATATAAGTGTAGGGTTTTTGCGTTGACTTGTGGTGGACTAATGAACCAAGGAAACATAATCTCTAGGGTAACCACTAAAGTAGTAATGAAAATATCTAATTAGAAAGTTAGGGCTTCCCTGGTGGCACAGTGGTTGAGAGTCCGCCTGCCAATGCAGGGGACACGGGTTCGTGCCCCGGTCCGGGAAGATCCCACATGCCGCGGAGCGGCTGGGCCCGTGAGCCATGGCCTCTGAGCCTGCGTGTCCGGAGCCTGTGCAGTGAGAGGCCCGCGTACTGCAAAAAAAAAAAAAAAAAAGTTAATAGAACAGAAAAATAATGTTTTTATTAATCCAAAGCAAGACAAGTTAGGAGAACCAAAGGGATAAAGGAGAGATGAGACAAAGAAAGCAGCTGGAAGATGGTAGACTTAACCAACTGTATCAGTAATTACATTAAAAATAAATGGATGGTGGGATAGGGAGGGTGGGAGATGCAAGAGGGAAGAGATATGGGAACATATGTATATGTATAACTGATTCACTTTGTTATAAAGCAGAAACTAACACCATTGTAGAACAATTATACTCCAATAAAGATGTTAATAAAAATAAAAATAAACGGACCAAACACTCTGATTGAAAGACAGTGATTGTCATACTGGATGAAAATGAAAGTCTCACCTGTGTGCTCATTAGAAAAGATACACTTATGCCAACATTAACCAAGAAAATGAGAGTGATTATCAGACACAGTGGACTTTTAAGACAAAAAATATTACCAGAAATATAGAGCAACAGTGCATAATGATAAAAGGGTGAATTTATCAGGAATATACAATATACCTAAATTTGTGTAGAGCTAATAATATAAAGCAAAAGAACTAGACAAATGCATAATCACTGTTGGAGATTTGGGCATACCTTTCTCAGTAACTGATAGAAGCAGGGAAAAAAGTAAGGATACAGAAGATTTAACCTATCTACTTGGCCTAATTTCATATGTAGAACCTAAATTACACTGAACAAAAGTTAACTATAATTCTTTTCAGGTGTACATGGAATGCTTCCCAAAGAGACAAATCTGTGGACCATAAATCAAGTCACAACATATTCCAAAAAACCTAATCATTGAATTCATGATCACTGACCATAGTGAAATTAAACCACAACTCAATAACAGAAAGATAACTACTAAATTCCCAACACAGTTCTAAATGATCCATGGGAAAAATAAACACAATGAAGATTAGAAAGTATTTTGAACTGAGTTGAAAATGAAAATACAACTTGCTAAAAATTATGGAATGCAGCTAAAGCAGTGATCAGGGGGAATGTATTAGCTCCAAAGGCATATATTAGAAATGAAGAGAGGTTAAACTTCAGTGATCCAAGTGCTCATCACAAGAAGCTAGGAAAAGAACCACAAATTAGGGACTTCCTTGGTGGTCCAATGGTTAAGAATTCACCTTCTAATGCAGGGGATGCAGGTTCGATCCCTGGTCAGGGAGCTAAGATGCCAGCCACATGCTGTGGGGCAACTAAGCCCCTGTGCCACAACTACTGAGCCCACATGCTCTGGAGCCTGCGTGCCACAACAAAGACCCGACGTAGCCAAATAATAAAATTTAAAAAATAAAAACTGCAAATTAAACCCAAAGAACATGGAAGGAAATAATAAAAGCAGAATCAATGAAATGGAAAGCAGACAAAAATAAACATTGCCAAGAGTTAATTCTTTTAAGTAGTGATAAAACTGATAAACCCACAGCATGACTGACAAAGAATAGAAGAGAAAACAAATTGCTAATTATCAGGAATGAAAGGTGGGCATCACTGTAGATCTCTAAGATATTGAAAAGAGTATATACTATGAACAATTTATAAAGCGGATAAATTTGACAACTTAGATGAAATGGATAAAATCCTTGAAACACACCACTTACTAAAATTGACATAATAGAAAACCCAAATAGCTCTATGTCCATTAAATTGAATCTGTAATTAAAAATCTTTTCACAAAGAAAATTACAGTCTCAGATGACTTCACTGGTGAATTCTTCCAAACATCTAAGAAAGATATACCAATCTTACACTCAGGAAACAGAAAGTGGGAATGTCTCCCCATCTCATTTTATGACACCAAAACCCGAGAAGGACAAGGCAAGAAAGAAAATGACAGACCACTCTCTCTCATGAACATAGAGGCAAAAATCCTAAACAAAATAGTAACAAATTGAATCCAGCAATATAAAATGGATAATACATTATAACCAAGTGGAATTTTTATTACAGGAATACAGGATTGGTTGACATAAAACAAAAACAAACAAAACCCACAAAACTAATTCACCAGAGGAGAAACCATAGGATCATCTCAACAGAAGGAGAAAAAGCATGTGACACGATTTAATCCTCACTCATGATAACACTGAGCAAACCAGGAATAGAAGGGATTTCCTCAGTCTGATCAAGGTGTGTGTCCAAAAGACCTACGGCCAACTTTCTACTGATGATAAAATATTGAGTGCTGCCCTGCTGAATCCCATCAGGGCAAGGTGTTCACTTTCTTAAATTTTTATTTATTTACTTTTTGGCTGCGTCGAGTCTTTGTTGCTGCATGCGGGCTTTGTCCAGTTGCGGCGAGCGGGGGCTACTCTTCGCTGCGGAGCTCAGGCTCTAGGCGTGTGGGCTTCAGTAGTTGTGGCTCGCGGGCTCTAGAGCGCAGGCTCGGTAGCTGTGGCGCACGGGCTTAGTTGCTCCGTGGCATGTGGGGTCTTCCTGGACCAGGGCTCGACCCTGTGTTCCCTGCATTGGCAGGCGGATTCTTAACCACTGTGCTGCCAGGGACGCCCCAAGGTGTTCACTCCTTTTGCTGCAATTACACATTGTACCGGAGATACCCAGTGCAATCAGGCAATAAAAGGGAAAAAAGGACAGAAAAACTGGAAGAGAAAAA
Source organism: Mesoplodon densirostris (assembly GCF_025265405.1). Classification (NCBI taxonomy): domain Eukaryota; kingdom Metazoa; phylum Chordata; class Mammalia; order Artiodactyla; family Ziphiidae; genus Mesoplodon; species Mesoplodon densirostris. Next base: position 105,857,939 of record NC_082661.1, read on the forward strand.
AATCAAACTATCGCTATTCACAGATGACAGACTGTGGATATAGAAAATCCCTAGGGGATGTTAAGAAAAAAGTTTAGAATTAGTAAGTGGAAGTTGACCATCTCAAGATACAAAGACTGTATGAAACACCTACTGTATTCCTGTATATCTGCAACAATTGGAAAAGCAAATTTATAAACCTGTTGTGGGTTGAACTGTGTCTCCCCCAAAAGATATGTTTACCAAAAAGATGTTGAAGTCCTAATCCCTAGAATGTGTGAATGTGACCTCATCTGGAAATAGGGTTTTTGCAGGTATAATCTCAGGTGATGTCCTGCTGGATTAGAGTGGGCCCCAAATCCAATGACTGGTGTTCTTATAAGAAAAGGACAAGAGACAGACAGACACAGGTGAGAATATACCGTATGAAGAAAGAGGCAGAGATTGCAGTGATGCATGTATAAACCAAGGACTGCCAGTGACCACCAGAAGCCAGGAGTGAGGCACGGAAGAAATTTTTCCTCACAACGTCTAGAAGGAACCAATTCTGCTGGCACCTGGATCTTGGATTTATAGCCTCCAGAACTGAGAGAATAAATTCCTAAGCCACCTAGTTTGTGGCACTTTTTTATGGGAGCCCCAGGAAACTAATGCATAACTCTACTTAGGTAATGTCAAAAACATAAAATGCTTAGAAAAAAATTATCAGAAGTGTGCAAAACCTTTACAATAAAAGCTGCAAAATATTACTGAGAGAAATTCAAGAGCACACAAATAAATGAAAAGATACCATGTTCATAGACTGGGAACTCAGTAGTCTTTAAGATGTCAGTTCTTCCCAAGTTTATCTATAGACTCAGTACAATCTCAGTCACAATCCCAGTAGGCCTCTATGACAAACTGATTTTAAAATGAGTACGCCCCCGCCCCCCATTTCTTGGACTCCAGTTACATGTGTGTTAGAATGCCTGATATGGTCCCACAGGTTTTTTATTTTTGGGCTGCGCCGCACAGCATGCGAGATGTTAGTTCCCCGACCAGGGATCGAACCCATGCCCGTGCAGTGGAAACTTGAGTCCTAACCACTGGACTGCCAGGGAATTCCCTCCCACAGGTCATTTTTTTTTCCCAGTCTCTTTTCTCTCAGTACTTCATTTCTGGTAGTTTCTATTTATATGCCTTCAAGGCCACAGGTATTTTCTTCCAGAGTTTCTAATCTGCTGTTGTAGCATTTTTCATTTTAGATATTGTATCTTTTGTCCTTTGGATTTGGATCTTTTTTACATCTTCCAGTTCTCCATCTTGTTCATGTTTTCCTTTATATCCTTCAGCATTGTCATAAGATTTGTAATGGTCATTTTAAAGTCCTTGCCTGCAAATTCACCGTCTTTGGTTCTGTTTCTATTGCTTGTTTGATATTTCTTCCGATTTATGGTTTATATTTTCCTTCTTCTTGGGATGGCCTGCTAATTTTTTGCCTGGATTCCAACATTCTGAATTTTACTTTGTTTAGTGTGGGATGGTTTTGTATTTCTTTTAAAAGAATGTTGGACTTTGTTCTAGCAGGCAGTTACTTAGGATCAGTTTGATTCTTCTAAGACTTGCATTTAGCTTTAGATTCCATACTAGGGTAACAGAAGCCCACTGCCGAGCTGAGACCCTTCTGAGGGCTCCACGCCAATACCCGTGTATCACCAGGTCTCTCCAGCCTGGTTGGTGGAAACTTTCCCCCTGGATTTATGGAACTTTATGCCACACGTGCACAGATGAGTAGATTTGAGGGGATTCTCTGCAGACCCATGGAGTGCTCTAAGTGCAGCCACCCCCATGCTGGTCTCTGCTCCCTCTGCTCAGAAACCCTGCTGGGCTCCTCCCCGTGCTGGGGCCTGCAGGCTGCCTCCAGGCCGGAAGCTGGGGCCCTCGGAGGCTCACCTTGTTCCCTGCTCTTCACTCAGGAAACGCTGCCACGTGCCGCCTCTGTTCCAACATCCAAGAACACCGTTAAAAAAACTTCCTTGGTTTCACAATTGTTAACAGCAGGAGGACAGTTTCTGTAGCCACTCTTCCTCCACAGATGCTGCTGCTGAGTTTAATAGTCCAGGCACATGGTTCTCACTCTCCAGATGACACCGCATTCTCCACCAAAGACAAGCCGGGGCTCCCAGGACCCAGCTGGCTCCACACACTCAGCTTCGTGACTTGTCTTGACAGTTAAGTTCTTCACAGTCCAGAGCTGTCTGAAATCTCCTTCCGTGCTTCGTGTCTCCCACCCCTCAGTGCTGTTTACTCTTAACATTTAGTAGTGGATCCAAAACGGACAGTGATCGCCTGTGATTGTCAAGATGAAGCAGCAGAAAGTCACTTCCATTCTGTCATTCTCTGTGATGATTTGGAGGTTTTATTTGTGTTTAAAACAGTAAAACAGTATGAACTGTGGGTTAAGTTTTTCTTCTTTTAAAAAAATATAGTAATGAAATTGAGAAGTATCCTTTCTGGTACCATAACATTTTGATTTTTTAATGGCACGAGTATGTAGGCAAACTTCAATAAAAGAACATTTTGCTGTTTTTTTAGCTATTGTTATTTCATCGTAAGATTACTTGTCAACGTGATCTGAAGAGGCTTCCCCAGAGGCTGACCCCAGGTCGGGGAGTGACCTCATCGGGAATCTGAGGGACTCGCCTGGGGCTTTGGTGTCCCCATCTGTCAATGTACGGACTGGGGTGAGGACCTGGCTCACACCTAGACCACAGTAACAAGTCACCAGAACCCTTGACCAGGGCCTGAGCATCCCGGGGCCTGAATCCATCCTCTTTTGTGTTCCTGAGATGCCCCCTTGAGGAGTGATCCAAAGGAACATTAGGGTTGGGTCTTGCGGGTTGGGTGCCATTTCCAGGGAACTCGGGAAGCGCGTTCCCGGCAAGGAGAGAGGCCGGGAGATCTGAGGGGCCAAGCGTGCAGACTCGGAACCAGGTGTAGACGGCAGGCCCACGTGCTGGGCGGAGCCGGGTGTGGAGGCAGCAGGGGCCCCTCAGGAGCCGCGTGTGGTGGTGTGTGTGGTGCTCAGTGCTGGGGCACACAGGGCTCCCCTCACCACGGCTCACCTCACAGCGGGGAACCTGTAGCTCTCAACAGCCAACGTGGCCCACAGGGCAGACGAGGAAGCGGAGGCCTACAGGTGGCTCGGCCCCTGGACGGCCTCAGGACTGTTCCCCGGGAGAACAGGGATGGGCACAGGTGGGTCTCAGGGCCCGAGCAGGCAGCTCCCCCTAGGGGGTCCAGCCTGGACTCGTCCCAGGGTTTGCTCCCTGGCCCTGCCTGTGCTCTCACCAAGTGCCCGGCCTCAGCCAGGGGGGGATGAGCCCAGCCCTGGGCTTGGGGTCCCGGGGGGAACGGGGGGGGGTCTCTGCCCCTCCCGAGGACACCCTCTGGCGCGGTCACGGCCCGGCCTCAGTTTCTTCCTTTGCTGGATCACCCCATCACCCAGAAAAACGAGCCGGCCTCTTGACCCCAAAGCCCCTCTGCCTTGCTGCCCCTCCCCTGCTCTCCTGTAAACTAGCTTCCACTGGGCGCCGGCCAAGGTCACCTCAGCATCAGAGCCACGTGGCCAGTCTCTCCCTGCCCTACGGCCTCCAGGCTGCCCTCATCCCCACCTACTCTTGATGCCTGGTTCCGGGGCTCGAACCCTGGTCCCGTCTACACAGGTTCATGAACACTTCACCGGGTGCCTGATGGGCACTGCAGACGGGACCCCTCCAGGGACCGCAGCCCATCCTTCCCAGAGCTCAGACCACAGCCTTGGGGTCCTCCTTGTCCCCTCTCATCCTCCTACCTGCATCCCGTCCGGAAGCCCTGTGGGTCCAACCGTCAGAATAATTCCACAGGCCAGTCCCACTCACCCTCTCTCAGGCTAAGAGCCAGGCCGGGCACGGTCTCCACACAGAAGTGGGGCCCTCGCCGTGCCCCCTTCACTCTGGGACCAGCCATATCCTTATATGTGCACAGAAGCAGCTTCACCAAGAGGCCGGGAGCAGCAGGAGCTATGGAGTGTTCTAGGGGGTGAGTGGAAGCTAGGCTGCAACCAGGCGGCAGCTCCACGCCAGCTTTCTGCACGCTGATGACAGAGCTCAGAAGAAAGGGACCACGCTGGGATTCCTTTTGTTCACTCTAAATACTATTAGCACATTGTTGCCAGCTTATACCCAATTAAATATTTGTAGTTCTTCACTGCTGTATTAGAGATCACCCTCCCCACCCCGAGACTGGGTGGGGGCACCTGCCTACAAGGCCATATGGAAGCCCAGCCCACTCCCCACTTCCCCCTGCTGGGCCCCCCAGCCCCTTCTCCACACCCCTGCTGTCCTCTTGGCACTTACCACTGTGGCCCACCGACAGCGCTGAGTCCCTGGCTGGGCTCTGTCCTGGGCACGCGAAGGCCCGGGTGACCTGCTGGATGGAGGATGGTGAGGGCACCAGGAATCGAGAGCTGCCGCTGCCGGCGACCCTAGAGGTGCTCCAGGGCCAGGGCCCGGGGTCCCCTCGGGGGCATAGCCATCAGCTTGCCCGCCCCCTCCCCGCCGCAGCCCATCACAAAGCAACCAGACGAGGCCTCCTGCTGTACTAATGTATTCCATCTTTCAAAAAGAAAGACATGATTTTAATATTACTTAACAATATGTTAAAAAAGTAGCCAGGCAGGCCTCCGTGTTAATACAGCCGAACACTCTAACAGACTTGATGGTGTGAGTACTGGGTGGGTGTTTTGTTTTTGAACTTTCTCATTCTGCAAGGGATCTTACACAAGCTGGCTACAAGTCAGGGGGATCAGACACGGACAGCGCGACGTGTACACTCTTAAACAGTAGATTGTGGAGGAGAACGGAGAGCCCTGCCCTGCCCGGCCACCTCGGGTGGGACGCAGGGCACAGAGAGCTGAGCGCAGCGACACCCCGGCAGGACAGGTGGCGGGACAGGGCGAGACACAGAGGCAACGGGCCACGTGGGGATGCGAACCCATCCGGCCGCGGCCCAGGCCTCCGAGGCCGCGGCGGTGGAGAAGGTGGCAGAGCTACTGTTCCGATCCGACGGCAGAGCTACGGTCAAGGCGGCTCACTCACAGACTACACGCACACGAGCTAACAATGCGGGTCGAGCAGCAAGTTCTCGGTCGGGAGGGGGCTCGGGTGCGGCGGCCCACCCGCACAGCCCGGGGCAGGCATGGCAGCTCCGGGCCCGGCCCACCGCCCGCGCATCCCTCTCCAGGCGGTCCTCGTTCAGTGGGCAGCAAAGGTGGCTTTTTTCAAGCTGAAATTGGACCAGTTGATGGACAGTCTCTGTCGGGTCTGCCTAGCGGAATCCAAACAGAACCTGCGAAGAAAAGAAGCCCAGCGGTCACGGGAGGAAGAGGCCCACACCCGGGATGCAGCCGGCGAAGCCCAGCACCCAACAGGGCTCAGTGTGCGGGACACCGCTGGCGTCCACCATCTCCCACGCCTTGGTGCAGGAGGAACAGGGTCCCACCTTCAGGACACTGGCCAGCACCCTGGACATCTCTGGGGCTTTGTGTGCTTTTCTCTCGTTCTTCAGGAAGCTGCCCGTCCCAGCCAAGCTCTGCCCACGGCCACCAGCCTGCCCTCATTTATCCACGAGGTCACAGTGAGTGTGATGTGAAACAAGAACTTGTATGAGACACAGTTACAACACTGCCCGCACCCCCCTCGCCCCCGCCCCCGCCCTCGGGCAGGTCGAGCGCACAGGAATGCCCACAGGCCTCCGAGGCCAGTGCAGCCTCACCGTCTGGCTCTGGAGCACCCTGCGTGCTGCCCCCTGCTTCCCAGGCAATGATGGCCGAGTTCCATACTAAATGAAGCAAAGAACATTTTCTTTCAAAAGCCCTTACTTTTGCCTAATTTCTGAAATTCTCACCCTTCCAGCACTAACATGGGTAGCAGGAATTTGGATTAAACTAGAAAATGGTATTGTTGTCACTCGTCCAGCAGGTGAAATGAAGTGTTTTTGCTTCAGCTGTGGTTAAATCGCTGAACCAGTCGTTGGTGCTGTGTACCTGGAGGACTGTGTCCAGGTAGATGAAGCCCCCGGCCACCCCGCCCCTCGGCGAAGGGCTGCACCGTCTCCCAGGATCCAAACTCTCTTTCCCTGGACACAGCTGGTCAAACCCAAGTCCTAGTGGTGTTACCTTTTAAACCTTCTGGAAGCTTCCACCTCCTCCTCCACTATCTCTGCATCAGCACGTGTGTGTCCCCACCCTTCATGCTGCAGCCAGAACGCTCGGAAGCACCAACCACGTCCCTGCTCTAAGCCGCTCAGAGAAGAGCTGCAGCCCGAACCAAAGCAAGGTCTCCACGGGGCCCAGGCGACCTGGTCTGCGTCCTCCCCACACCCTGGCTCCACTCTAGACACCACCTCCCATCAGGCCTCCGTACTGCCAACTGTGGACTGGGTCACGCATACTTACATACACGTGTACAGAACACGCGAGTACAGGTAACTATAAGGCAAAAGCCTGGGTACCCACCCCCCCAGGTCAAGAAACCCAACACTGCCAACCCTGGGGTGCCATGCTGTGCCCTCCCAAGCAGGGAGCCACCATCCCAGCCTTTGCAACCAGCAATCCTCATGGTTCTTTGTAGTTTCACGACTCGATGGTGGCTCGTGTTGATTTCTTTCTTTCTTTTTTTAACATTTAATTAATTAATCAATTAATTAAGGCTGTGTCAGGTCTTCGTTGCGGCACGCAGGATCTTCGTTGAGGCACGCGGGATCTTTTGTTGTGGCGCACGGGTTCCAGGGCACGTGGGTTCTGTAGCTGCACCACACAGGTTCTCTAGTTGAGGCGTGCGAGCTCAGTAGTTGTGGCACGTAGGCTTAGCTGCCCCGTGGCATGTGGGATCTCAGTTCCCCGACCAGGGATTGAACCCGCGTCCCCTGCGTTGGAAGGCAGATTCTTTACCACTGGACCACAGGGAAGTCCCTCATGTTGATTTCTAAACACACAGGAACAGAACTGTGCTGTATGCTTTCATGTTGCTCCTTTCATTCAACAGTACGTTCATGCGATTCCTCCGCAAGGCCACAGGTGCGTGGGACTGTTTGCTGGAGTATGTGGGACGCACAACTTGGCCATTGCAACTTTACAAGAGCCGCCAAGCTCTTCTCCAAGGTGGTCTGACCTGACCTGCTGCTCCTCGCCCGTGGAGGGGGTCGGGCCCAGCTGCTCCCCAGTGCCAGTCGGGCTGAGGCCCCCCACAGTTAACTGGTCACAGGTTTTCTGTGACATCGACTGTTTCATTTGCCCGCTTGTCAACAGGTCTGTCTTTCCTTAATGGTCTGTAACGTTTACACATCTTGATACTAATCCTTTGTGATGCACTGCAAATATTGTTTTCTCACTTTCTTTAAAGCAAATTGTTGATTCTAATGTAGCTTAATTTATCCATCTTTTATTTTATGGTTGGCATTTCTGAGAAATCTTTCCCTATGCTCGAAATTTAAAAGGTTTGCATATGACACTTAAAATCTTAACCCATCTGAAGTTGACTTTGAGTGTGGTGTGATGCAGGGGTAACACACTTGCACAGCTCCATTTACGAACACGCCTTCATTCCCACAGTGATCAGCCAACCCATCTTTTGTCATACACCAAAGCTCAGTGTTCGTACAGGCCTGTTTCTGGGCACCAATGTCACCATATTTTAATAACCAAGACTTTCCAAGTCTTTACAATGGGTAGGAAAAGGAGCCTTCCTTATTATTCCTATTCTTCTAGGAGGATATTAGCAATCCTTTACAATTTTTTTCTTTTTTGCGTCAATGTAACACATATATAGCAGGGTGAATAAAACAAATGTCTAACATAAAGAATCATTATAAAGCAAATACCGTGGATCACCAGAGTCAAGCTGGGGGACCCCCCTGCCTGGTGCTTCCTCTCCTCAGAAGTAATCACCATTCTGGCTTTTTACGTTGCTCACTTCCGTGTCTTTCTTTAAAGTCTTAACGCCTCCGTACGCATCCCTGAACAACATACTTCACTTCTAAGAACATACTTTATTTAGGTGTCATTTATGTACAGCAAATTGCAGTTAGTGTAGAGCCCACAGTGCTGACAAACTTACACGTATGGGAAACCATAACCTCAACCAGGACACAGAACATTCCCACAAAACCCCAAGTCTCCTTTCTGCTCTGGCCCCAGGCAAACAGCGACCTCTTGATCTGTGACCACAGATGAACCTGTGTATTCTGGGATTTCGTGTCAGTGGAACCTCCGCACGCATTCTGTGTCCGGCTTCTTGCACTAAGCACGCCACCTCTGAGGACTGTCCGATGTGCTGCAGCAGCAGCTTTTTACTGCTGAGTAGCATCCACTGGATGGACAGAGCGTCGTTTTGTTTATCTGCTCATCTGTGTGGACCTCTGGGTTGATCCCAGTTTGGGGCTGCAAATAAGACTTCTAGGGACATTCAGGAACAAGTCGTTGTGCAGGCATCCACTCTGCTTTCTCTTGGGCTTTTGGGCAGTCCCCAGCAGTACAGCTGCCGGACTGAACAGTAGGCATATCAAACAATGTACTTTAGTTTTGCCTAATTTTTAGTTTATATAAATTGGATATCACGTATATTCTTGAGCATTCTGTCTCTTGTTTAACATTCAGTTTGTAAGATGCATCTGTGTTGCGGATTGCTCTGGTTTGTTCCTTTTTGTTGCTATAACACTTCTCCTTTGACTGTATCACAATGTGTCCATCCCAACAAGTTTTAGAAACACTGTGTTAAGTTCCACAAAACCCTTCTTGGGTTTTAAATCCACAGATAAACTTGCAGAAGCTGGAGAGCTTGAACGTACTAAATTTTTTTTTTCTTTTTGCTGTGTAGTTCCATTTATATGCAGTTCAAAAATATGCAAAACTAATGTATGGTGAAAGATCATCTTTACTTTGGGGGTGCTGGTAATGACTGGGGACATATGAAGCAGGCTTCTGGGTGCTGATAATGCACACCTTGGCCGGGTGGTGGTTACCTGGATGTGCTCACGTTGTTAAAATTCACTGAGCTCAAAGGCACTAATTCTTCTACGAATGAACACGAAGAACCTGTGTGACCCGGGTCCTTCAATGCTCTTCTGTGAAGTCTCATCGCCTTCTGTGCACGAGTCTTGTGCAACTCCTACTAGATTTATTCATGGATACTGCACAGATCTTGCTGCTGTGATAAACGCTGTCTTCACCTAAACTACATTTTTGAATTACTGATGGTGTAGAGAAAAATAACTTCTGTAAACTTATCCTACAGCCAGGCTCTTGCTAAACTGTCCTATGTTTTCTTCCGTAATTTCCTACATAGACAATTAGATCATCTGTAAAATGAAATTTTACTTCCTCCTTTCCATGCCTTATGCCTTTAATTTCTTGTCTGTCTTACAGTGCTCGCCAGGAACCACGGCTTAGGGTTGACCAGAAGAGGAAACAAGAGGGCGGCAGGGCAGCTCTGTTTTGAACGTGCTTCATCTTTCCCATTTTGGAAAATGTTTCATGCAGCTTTCTTTTCTCTTCTTTCTCTTCCTCTTTTGGTAAATTCCTTTTCTAAGGTTAAAGATATTTTCTTCTATTGCTTACTATTAAAAAAAATTAGTTATAAATGGGTGCTAAGATTTTAGCAAAGGTTTTTTCCTGAACTCACTGAAATGATCACATGGCTCTTCTTTACTATGTTAATGTGCCAGATAACATTGCGGATTTCCTAACATCAGAAACTCCTTGCATTCAATCCTGGGGTAAGCTGGTTTGGTAACATGCTGCTCTTTGAAAATACTGTACACTGTTGGATTTAGCATGTGAATATTTTCGTGATTATTTTTGCAACTAATATTCATGAGAGAAACAAATGTGTAATGTCCCATTTTTTTCTGGTATTGTTTTTGGCAGATTTTGGTATCAACATTTTACTTCTCTCATAAAACAAAGTGGGGCGCACGCTCCTGTGCTGTCTCATTTCAATTCTCTGGTAGAATCTACAAGACCGAATAATCTTTCTTTGAAAGTCCTGGACAATTCTCTGTGAAACTGTCAGAATATAGTTTTCTTACTGGGAAGACTTAGAACTGCTGCTTTAATCTAATTGTTACTGGACCATTCATGCTATTTTTCTATTGGCTTAATTTTGTGTCTTATTTAAGTTTTAAAGTTAATCGTTGTAAAGTTGCTCCCAGTGTCTGGAGTTATGTCCTCCTTTTCACTTACGTACTCACAAAATCAAAGAAACCCTTTATATTACAGAGAATTTCAAACACACCCAAAAGCAGAGAGTGGTAAAATGAACAGAGCCACCATCCAACTTTGATAATTATCAACATTCTGTTTCTTCTTCCATCTAACTGTGGTATTTTGGGTGTCTTTTTTCTACTTTTCTTGACTAGTCTCTCAAAGGTTTATTTATTTAATGTTTTCAAAGAATCAAATTTTGGCTTTGATGATCTTATCTTTGTTTCCTATTTCATTATTGCTCTTATGTATTATCTCCTTTGTTTCACTTTGAGTTTATTCTATTGCTGTTTTCCTAATTTCTCAAATTAAATCCTAAACTCATTCATTTTCAGGGTTTTTTTTTTTTTTTTTTTTTTTTTTTGCGGTACGCGGGCCTCTCCCGTTGTGGAGCACAGGCTCTGAACGCGCAGACTCAGCAGCCATGGCTCACGGGCCCAGCCACTCCGCGGCATGTGGGATCTTCCCAGACCGGGGCATGAACCCGTGTCCCCTGCATCGGCAGGCGGACTCTCAACCACTGCACCACCAGGGAAGCCTTAATTTTCAGGTTTTTAATACTTAACTCCATCATTTAAGGCTTCAGTGGAAGTGCTCCCAAGGGTAAACCTTTTCTTTTTTTAAAAAATTTTCTTGAAGTATAGTTGATTTATAATGTGGTGTTAATTTCTGCTGTACAGCAAAGTGACTCAGTTTTATATACATATGTATATGTGTGTGTGTGTGTATATATATATATATATATATATGTATGTATATATACTCTTTTCCATTGTGGTTTATCATAGGGTATTGAATATAGTTCCCTGTGCTCTACAGTAGGACCTCAGTTGTTTATCCATTCTCTATATAATAGCTTACATCTGCTAACCCCAAACTCCCACTCCCCCCTCCCCCAACCCCCTCCCCCTTGGCAACTACAAGACTGTTCTCTATGTCTGTGAGTCTGTTTCTGTTTCGTAGATAAGTTCATTTGTGTCATATTTTAGATTCCATATATAAGTGATATCACATGGTATTTGTCTTTCTCTGTCTGACTTACTTGACTTAGTATGATAATCTCCAGTTGCATCCATGTTGCTGCAAATGGCATTATTTCGTTCTGTTTTATGTCTGAGTAATATTCCATCGTGTATATGTACCACATCTTCTTTATCCATTCATCTGTCGATGGACATTTAGCTTGTTTCCATGTCTTGGCTATTGTAAACAGTGCCATTACGAACATAAGGGTGCATGTATCTTTTTGAATTATAGTTTTTTCTGGATATATGCCCAGCAGTGGGATTGCTGGGTCATATGGTAGCTCTATTTTTAGTTTTTTGAGGAACCTCCATACTGCTCTCCATATTGCTGTACCAATTTACATTCCTACCAACAGTGTAGGAGGGTTCCCTTTTCTTCACACCCATGAGCAAAACCTTTTCTGCATTCCACAGGTTTTCACGTGCAATATTTTCCTTATCTTTTAGTTCTATATATTTTTAAATGTCCACTGTGGTTCCTTACTTGACCCATGAGCTATTTACACTTACATAATTCCAGATTTCCAAATATTTAGGGACTTAAAATGTACCTATTGTAAATATGCAACTTCAACATGTTGTGGTCAGAGAACACAAATTATACATCCTTCTTTGACATGTTTGAGCCTTGCTTTCTGTGGCCCAGCACATATCCCGTTTCTGTGGATGGCCCTGTGTGTGTAAGAACTCAGCTCTCTGTTTCTTGGATGCAGGGTTTCACCTACATCCGTTAGACTAAGCTTGCCAGTCAAGCTGTGTTGATCTTCCACATCTTCACAGTGGGGCTTGGGCTGCTCAAGCCAATCAGGACGCAGAGAAATGGTCTGAGATTTCCCACCAGGATGGTGGATTTGTTTGATTCTCTGTGAAGCCCAAATTGCTTTTTGTATCTTGAGGCTATTTCATTAAGTACTTGTGTTTAAAATTCCTACTTCTTCCTGACAAATTGAACATTTTATCATTATGTAGCAAACTTCATCTATCCCTTGTGTTAAAATATACTTCGTCTGAGAATAACAACTGTAACAGTTTCCTTCTTCCTTTCTCTTTATTTCCACCTTTCTTTTCATTATAGTTTAGGTATTTTCTTATAAACAGTATATATACATGTGTGTGTGTGTGTGTGTGTGTGTGTGTGTGTGTGTGTGTGTGTATATATATAAAATTTAACACAACCTGACAAACTACTTTTTTTTTTTTTTTTTTTTGCTGTACGCGGGCCTCTCACTGTTGTGGCCTCTCCCGTTGCAGAGCACAGGCTCCGGACGCGCAGGCTCAGCGGCCATGGCTCACGGGCCCAGCCGCTCCGTGGCATGTGGGATCTTCCCGGACCGGGGCACGAACCCATGTCCCCTGCATCGGCAGGCAGACTCTCAACCACTGCGCCAACAGGGAAGCCCTGACAAACTACTTTTAATTTTGTCTGCTTACTGCCTATCATGGTTACTGACACAACTGGACTTGTGTCTATCATCTTTTTAAAATTTGTTTATTGTACTTTCTCTACATTTATTTATTTTTCTTTTTGTTTTGATTTTTTTCCTTCTACTGATTAGCAATTTATACACCCTATTTCTATTCTTTTAATGCTTGCTCTTGAAATTGTGTCCTGCCCATTTAGCTTAAAGTCTGAATGTTAACTACCTGAACAACAGAAGGACTTCAGGATATTCAGCTCTGATTATTTCACACTTAACTGACATACTACTGCTGTTCAGTACTGGGGTTCTTTCAAACATAATGTCAGTTAGACATTTACCTAGACTTATCAGGCTGTTTTTCATTCCTTCCTGTGTATGTTACAGTGATCTTCTGAGATCACTTTCCTTTTTCTTCTCTTTCTTTTTTTTTGGTGGGGGGCCACGCTGTGCAGCTTGCAAGATCTTAATCCCCTGACCAGGGATTGAACCCATGTCTCCTCCAGTGGAAGCATGGAATCCTAACCACTGGACCACCAGGGAATTCCCGATTTCCTTTTTCTTAAAGTATAATTTTAGATGTTTCCTTTTAAAACAGGTCTCTTTGTAGCAAGCTCCTACAGTTTTTCTTTATTATGGGAAAGAATAGTTTTGTGGGATACATAATTATAGACTGACAAATCTTCTTTCAACACTGTAAATATCACTCCATGGTCTCTGGTTTCATATGCTATGTCTAGATATGGATTTTTGTTTGTTTATCCTACTGGTATATGTTGTGCTTTTGAATTTGTAGATTCAAATTTCCCATTAGTTCTGCAAAATCCTCAGGCATCTTATCTCTTTAAATCCTGTTTTTCTGTGGTCTCCATTCTCTCTCAGAGGGGCTTCCGTTAGGTGTATGTCAGACTTAGCCACTCCTCCGTGTCTCTTAAGCCCTCTTTCACATTTTCTATTTTCCTTATATCTTGGTGCATTCTGGGTACATTTTCCAGATATATCTTCCAGTTCATTAATTCCCTCTTCAGCAGTGTCTCATCTGTTTATCAGGTATCTATCTACTGACGTCTTGACTTTAATAATTCTATTTTTCATTTCTGGATTTTTATTGTTGTTCCTAGGTCTTGGGTGTTTGATAATCTTTGTTTATAAGGTCATGCATGATTTTAAGGTGTGTGAATCCTGCAGGTCTACCTTGGGAAAATATTCCTCCAAAGCTTTGCCTACATCCAAGAAATGCCCCTATTCTATCCCCTGCTCCCCAGAATCCAGCTTCAGGGCAAACTGTGTTAATAATTCAAGTAATTTAGGGACCTCCCTGGTGGTCCAGGGGTTAAGAATCCTCCTTCTAATGCAGGGGATGCGGGTTTGATCCCTGGCTGGGGAGCTAGATCCCACATGCCGCGGGGCAACTAAGCCCACGCGCTCTAGAGCCTATGCACCACAACTAGAGAGACCACGTGCGACAACTACTGAGACTGTGCGCCAAAACTAGAGAGCCTGCGCACTGCAACGATAGATCCTGCATGCCACAACAAAGATCCTGCGTGCCGCAACTAAGACCCGACACGGCCAAATAAATAAATAAATAAGTCAATAAGTAAATAAATAAATATTTTTAAAAAAATTAGGGACTTCCTTGGCGGTCCAGTGGTTAAGAATCCACTTTCCAATGCAGGAGACGCGGGTTCAATCCCTGGCTGGGGAACTAAGATCCTACATGCCGCAGGGCAACTAAGCCCACATGCCACAACTACTGAGCCCGCACATACCACAACTGGAGAGAAGCCTGCGCTCCACAATGAAGAGCCCACTCACCACAACAAAGATCCCGCAGGCCGCAACTAAGACCCAATGCAGCCAAATCAATCAATCAATCAATTTAAAAAAATAATTCAAGTAATTTAGCTACAGATTCTTTTGGACTTTGTACAAACACATTCATATAATCTGAGAATGACAATTCCACTTCTTCATTCGAATCCTTATCCCTTTGTTTCTTTTTATTTCTTTAAAAATAGAAGTTGTGATAAGGGGCATCATTGTTATTATTTTTTTAATCTCAAGGAATGGCTTGTAATGTTTCACCATGATGTATATAACATTTACTGATTTTATGGATGCCCTTCACCATGTTTAGGAGAGGCCCTTCTCATCCTAGTTAAGGGTTTCTACTACAAATGCTTAACTTTAGCAAATGCTGTACCATCTGCTAAGATTTAAAAATACACACACACATTATAAATATATATAATTTTAAGAAACATTTAGAATTTTACAATACTTCATTTATGAATTTATGACTTTTTGTACTGCAAACTGCTTTTGTGAGCGTGTATGTACATGTGTGCGTGCTTTCTGAAACAAAGAGATTAAAGTACTTTCCAAGAGAGAACAAGGCACTTTAAAGAAAAATTTTCTTGCCATGACTCACATTGTAGATATTATTGAACATATTATGACAAATATTATTAAACATGTACTAATAAAGTCTGCATATCAGGAAACCTGAGTAAATTATCCAAAATGTTACTTTTCTCCTTAAAAGCATGCCATATCACTGTGTTCCAATGCCAGCACATATAAAGATCAGCTGGGAGGCTTGTGAGAACACGGATGTGGGGTCCCAAGTTCCTAGGTGATGTGATGCTGCTGGTCCAGGACCACTCTGAGATACGCTGCCATAAACCAGTCTTTACACACATGGGGAGGGAGAAGTGAATGAAGTGTGAGAGTGTGGGCGAGAAGGCTAGTGCGTGTATGCTCGGGGTGTGGGTGGGATGTGCACGGCCGGCCTTCACGTGCTAGAATGTTACAAAGGAGCCGGGCTGCTTGGCTAGCTGACACAACTTCTGTCCAAGACAAGCGGCCGTGCTATGTGGGAGGGTCATGCATGGTAACCACGAAACCATCCTTTTTTCGGACCACACTCCTAACAATTACCTTTTGAAATATTCCACTTCCCTCTCTGTCTCGTCCATGTCCACACTGTCTAGGTCGATATCTTTAGGCAGAAAGACATCATCTGTAAGATGAAAGAAAAGAGGCAAGTCAGCTAAACAGCAGGCCATCTTAGCGGGACAGAGCAAAGCATTTGGTTTTACTTAATTTCAACAAGTTCACAAACTAAAAATCCCTTCTAAAATGAAATCTTGCATGGGACTTCCCAGGCGGTCCAGTGGTTAAGACTCTGTGCTTCCAATGTAGGGGACATAGGTTCCATCCCTGCTTGGGGAACTAAGATCCCACATGCCGTGGGGTGCGGCCAAAAAAAAAAGAAAAAAAGAAAAAAAGAAAGTGAGGCGCTTCCCTGGTGGCGCAGTGGTTGAGAGTCCGCCTGCAGATGCGGGGGACACGGGTTCGTGCCCCGGTCTGGGAGGATCCCACATGCCGCGGAGCGGCTGGGCCCGTGAGCCATGGCTGCTGAGCTTGCGCATCCGGAGCCTGTGCTCCGCAGCAGGAGCGACCACAGCAGTGAGAGGCCCGCCTACCGCAAAAAAAAAAAAAGAAAGTGAGAACTTGTCTAATAAAACTTTTTAAAAAATTAAAAAACAAAAATGAGATTTTGCAAATGGCCACAGGTGGGCAGACCTCTCTCATGCACTTGGGAACATCCAGGTCACCTGGAATTAGTGAACTCCTGTGCTGAGTGAAGGAACCACTGCTTCAGGCCCGGCAGAAGAGACATACCTGCTGCAGCCACCGGGAGAGCCCTTGAGAAGACAGAAGCTGTCTGCCCCAAGGCCCTGCTGGAGGGAGGGCGGGGGGGGTGGGGGTAGCAGGGGCACGGCTGCCAACAGACGCCGTGGACGTGTCTGTACCCAGGACCCAGATGTCAGCCTCTGGAGGAAGACGGCTCTTCTAGGCATTCAGTTTATCCAAGCAACATCCAGAGACTTCATCAAAAAGCTTTTCCGGTTGTCCCTACCAAACGCAAGGCTATATTTCATCTTGCAGTTGAGCAACCCTCTTTGAAAATAGGCTACAGCAGGGAGACGACTGATGAGGGAGCCTTGGCACCTCTGAGGGTTTTAATTCCCTCTTCTGCTCTGCCCACCCTGTTTGGTACCTGCCAGGTGCTCAGAGGCTCCATCCGTGCACACCTGGGTGCTGGGGGGCACTGGCGGTGTACGCACAGCACCCGGCTCCACCCACGGACGAGTGCAGACCACCGACAGTGCTCTGTTAAAGCCAGTCTCCATTCTCTGTCCCCACCTTAGCATGGGACAATATTTCAGGATCTTCAGTAAAGGACCCCCTTTCCTCCCATCACTGGGCATTTGCACAGCAGCGTAATGAAGGCGTGGTTTACCTGCACACCAGCAGCTAACACTGCTGAAGACTCCCAGCGCCACGCGGAGTGCCTTCACATCCGCCAGCTCACGGCAACGCCGTGGCCACCGAGGAGCCCCCGCACGCCCCCTGCACGACCACGGCCCCTCCCGCACAGACAGCTCGCGGCCTGGGTCTTCCTCAACTCCGCCCCCTGCCGCTGTATCCCTGTGGTTTCAGCCACACCTGGGTACCAACACCACCAAACCAACCCCGCCCCAGACCTCCTTCATGAGCGGCTCGTCCATAAAGCCACCTCCTCTGTACATCCACCCTTCAGGCAGCTGACCCCCAACGCGGGCAAAGCTGTTGCGATCTGCTGCGGCCGCTCCCTTTCCGACAGTGATCTAGAAATGATCCTCCCCCCACCCCCTTCCTCACAGTCATGTCCCACCTGTCGCCCCCGTCACCATGTTGGGCACGTTCCTCATCAACAGTTGCAGACGCCTGTCTCCATCCCACTGCTGCTGCTTCTGGGGTACCCCCCCAGCCCCCGCCCAGGCTCCCTAGTCCAGGCTGCCAGCATGCATGAGTCACCCTCACAACACGCTCCTTTCCAGCCACTGAGACCGTTCGTCAGGCCTCCGCTGCACACCTACCACAGGCATCTCCTGGAGGCCCACTGGCTGACACTGGTCAAGGAAACAGTGATGCACGAGGAAAGGTGAGGTGGGCCAGGAGTGTTTACAGAGGTAAAGAAGGTAAAGTCTTAGAAAGGTCGAACTCAAGTTATTCCATAAAAAAGTTCTAGAAGAGGAGTTGGTTCAACCACAGAAGCAAACACAGAGCAGACACGTCTGCTGGGAGTGCTCTCATTATAAAGTGATTTCTAATACTCTTCTAATTAGAACTGATAACCAGTATTAAAAATCTTGGCACAAGAAAAAAAATAGGATGGAACTATAACCAGATTCAGTATCAGACAGACATTTTTCACAACAAAATGTTATTAACCTGTTATTAACCAGGGTGGAAAGAAAGAGCGACCTAAAGAATTTCATACCCGCCAGGCTGTCCGTTCACTGTTCAGACCACAGGAAACAGTTTGCTTCGCCAGAGCTTGGAGGACTCTGTGCCCCTGACCCCTACTTGAGGACATGTGTCTGGGAACACTGCTACACGAGGACCAACACGGGCACCTAATGTATTCACGTGCAAACCTACAAATACTGTGCACTCTGACAAAGCAGAAACAAATGCAGCTGAAAAATGGGAAGAGAAAGGACAGCAAAAGAGGGCAGAGTAGAGAAAACAGGGTCAGCGCACGGCTGTCCCCCAGGCAGTAAGTGGTGCCACAGGCCCCCATTTGGAGCAGGGATGGGGCACTAGACGTATAAGTGCAGGGGCAGCACCAGTACAAAGTCATAAACATTCCTAAACACCAAGGATATATAGAAAAAAAGGCAAACACCTTACACAGAGAGAGAATCAGTGAATATAAAATATAAAATAGAAGACTTCCCTGGTGGCACAGTGGCTAAGATTCCACGCTCCCAATGCAGGGGGCCCGGGTTTGATCCCTGGTCGGGGAACTAGATCCTGCATACATGCCGCAACTAAGAGTGCTCATACCACAACTAAGGAGCCCACAGGCCACAACTAAGACCCAGCATGGCCAAAACACACACACACACACACACACACACACACACACACACACACACAATAATTGATCTAATAATTACAAAATAATGCCAGGGCTGTCCTATCAATACATGGAAACAGGCTCACCTCACCTGTAGATAAGACTGTCAATGTGGCTCACACAGCAGGACGGAGGCATCTCGGCTGTATGCAAGGAAATGACCTAAAACCAAGTGGCTCAGATAGGCCAGAAATGAAGGGATGAGGACAAAGGTGCCCTACCAGGCAAACAGAAACAGAGAGAAGGGGTAGCAATCACCATCTTAGACAAAGGAGAATTCGAGCCCAAAGTGTGAAACACAACAAAAAGGACATTTTTAAACAATAAAAACCACAATTCAATATAAGAAATTAGTTAGGAATATGTACCAAGTGACAAAGAAACCACCTTTATAAAGCAAAACTACAGGAAATGCAAGAAAACACAGAAACTCAATAATAAATAACAGAATATATGTCAAGAGGACAAAAAACAAGTAAGGATACAGAAGACCTAAACCTAAGCCTAACTCAAAGATATATCATGGATATAAATATATATTTAGTTTAATACCATGATAACAAAGAAAATATACTTGTATCTCAAGTGAACACAGAGCAGTCACAAAAACTAGTCACAAAGAAAATACCAGTAAGTTTCATGAAGCAGAAATATTACAAACAACACTCTCGGATCACAGTGTACAAAACCTAGAAATTATTAACATAAACAAGGCTCTCCCACCTGGAAACCTAAAAGCCACTTATTAAACTATTGGGTGAAAGGGGAAAAGAAAACCACATGGAAATTACTGAATTTCTAAAAAAGAAACCAAACGGAAACATTATCATACACTGTGGGATATACTTAAAGAAATGATCAGAGAAAATTCAAGGTGCTAAATACTTTGATCAGTAAAAATGAAGGAATGAAAAGAAATGAACTCAATTCCCAAATCAAAAAGTTAGAAAGAACAATGAAGTAAAACAAAAGGAAGCACAGGAAAAAAAGATAAAAGTAGAAATTAATGAGGCAGAGAAAAAAACAACTGTGTATACCTAACTGATAAATCAAGAGCCTGGCTTTTGAAAATATTATATAGATAAACTATTAACTTTAACTGAGTCAAATATAATAGGGAGAAAGCACAAACATACAAAATAAGAAATGACAAGAGGAAAATAACCACTGAAAGAAATCTTTTTTTTTTTTTTTTTTTTTTTTTTTCTGTACGCGGGCCTCTCACTGCTGTGGCCTCTCCCGTTGCGGAGCACAGGCTCCGGACACACAGGCTCCGCGGCCATGGCTCACGGGTCCAGCCGCTCCGCGGCACGTGGGATCCTCCGGGATCGGGGCACGAACCCGTGTCCCCTGCATCGGCAGGCGGACTCTCAACCACTGCGCCACCAGGGAAGCCCCAAGAAATCTTTAAAAAAGTATGTACTCGGGCTTCCCTGGTGGTGCAGTGGTTAAGAACCTGCCTGCCAATGCAGGGGACACGGGTTTGAGCCCTGGTCTGGGAAGATCCCACATGCCATGGAGCAACTAAGCCCGTGAGCCACAACTACTGAGCCTGCGCGTCTGGAGCCTGGGCTCTGCAACGCGAGAGGCCGCGACAGTGAGAGGCCCGCACACCGCGATGAAGAGTGGCCCCCGCTCACTGCAAGTGGAGAAAGCCTTCGCACGTAAACGAAGACCCCAAAACAGCCCAAAATAAATAAATTTTTAAAAAAAGTCTGTACTTTGCAGTCATCTATGTAAGTAAGCAGAAAACTGGCTGAAAAGAGAATTTTCTACGGAAATACAGTTTAGCAAATTAACCTCAGTGAAGAAAGAAATACTTAAATAGACCAATTACCATAGAGGACAGAGAGAATACTATCAGGAAACTACCCCACAAAAAAGCACCGGGCCCGGGGCCTGTACAGGAGATTCCTATCAAATCATTAAAGCCTAAGTAGTCCCAATGGAAGGTGAATTGCTCTAGAATACTGAAAATGAAAAACAAACAAAAAAAGCTTCCTAATTCTTTATGAAGTATAACAGGTCTAAGAAGAAAAATTATGTTTAATCTCCGTAGATACTAGAAAACCTCTGACAAAATTCAACACTCATTCCTGATAAAATACTCAAGAAAAATAGGAATCGTTGGATATTTTCTTAACATGATAAAATATATAAACCTTACCCTAAAGCCAGAATCTTAATGTAGAAACACCAGACGTTTCCATTAAGTTCAAGAATGATGCAATTAAACAAGAGGAAACAAGAAGCATAAGAATTGGAAAAGGAGAAGTAAAGCTTTCTCTATTTGCAAATAGATGACAGAGTACCTGGAAAACCCCAGAGAATCAACAATAAGACTCAAACAATGAAATAATCTGCTAAGGTAGGAGATATAAAGTTAACATACAGAAAGCAATAGCTGTCATATACACAAATGACCAGTTAGAGGAGCACTATCCAATAGAAATACAACATGAGCCACATACATAATTTAAGGTTTTGTAGTAGCCACATTGAAAAAATTAAAAAGAAACAAGTGAAATTAACTTTAGTAATATATACTTTATTTAATTAAATATGTCCAAAAGATTATCATTTCAATATGTAATCAATGTAAAAAATTATACTGGGACTTCCCTGGTGGTGCAATGGTTAAGAATCCACCTGCCACGGAAGACCTAAACAGACATTTCTCCAAAGGAGACATACAGATTGCCAACAAACACATGAAGAGATGGTCAATGTCACTAATCATTAGAGAAATGCAAATCAAAACCACAATGAGGTACCACCTCACACCGGTCAGAATGGCCATCATCAAAAAATCTACAAACAGTAAACGCTGGAGAGGGTGTGGAGAAAAGGGAACCCTCCCACACTGTTGGTGGGAATGTAAACTGATACAGCCACTACAGAGAACAGTATGGAGGTTCCTTAAAAAAACTAAAAACAGAACTACCATACAACCCAGCAGCCCAGTCCCACTACTGGGCATATACCCTGAGAAAACCATAATTCAAAAAGAGTCATGTACCACAATGTTCATTGCAGCACTATTTACAATAACCAGGACATGGAAGCAAACTAAATGCCCATCGACAGACGAATGGATAAAGAAGATGTGGCACATATATACAATGGAATATTAGCCATAAAAAGGAACGAAACTGAACTATTTGTAATGAGGTGGATGGACCTAGAGTCTGTCATACAGAGTGAAGTAAGTCAGAAAGAGAAAAACAAATACCGTATGCTAACGCACATATATGGAATCTAAAAAAAATGGTACTGATGAACCTAGCGGGCAGGGCAACAATAAAGACGCAGACGTAGAGAACAGACTTGAGGACACGGTGGGGGCGGGGGGAAAGCTGGGATGAAGTGAGAGAGTAGCACTGACATATATAAACTACCAAATGTAAAACAGATAGCTAGTGGGAAGCTGCTGCATAGCACAGGGAGATCAGCTTGATGCTTGGTGACGACCTAGAAGGGTGGGATAGGGAGGGTGGCTCAAGAGGGAGGGGATATATGGATACGTATAGCTGATTCACTTTGTTGTACAGCAGAAACTAACACAGCATTGCAAAGCAATTATACTCCAATAAATATATTTAAAAAAAAAAAGGAATCCAATGCAGGGGACACGGGTTCGATCCCTGGTCCAAGAAGATCCCACATGCTGCGGAGCAGCTAAGCCTGTGTGTCCCAACTACTGAGCCTGTGCGCTGTAACTATTGAAGCCCGCACGCCTAGAGCCCGTGCTCCGCAACAAGAGAAGCCATCGCAATGAGAAGCCCGCGCACTGCAATGAAGAGTAGCCCCCGCTCGCCTGAACTAGAGAAAGCCCGCGCAGCAACGAAGACCCAGTGCAGCCAACCACCCCGCCCCAAAAAAAATATATATATATACTGAGTTATTTTAAATTCTTTTTCTTCATACTAGGTTTTCAAAATCTGGTTATGTTTTTACACTCACCCCCTCAATTTGGACCTTCCACACTTCGGTGCTCAGGGGTGACATGTGACTGGCTACTGCACCGGACGGACAGAGTTAGAAGGTATGATTGTAGAAAACACCCCGTTAAAATTAAAAGCAAGGAAGATTAAATACTTAGGAATAAGCTCAAAAAGAAATGTGAAAAATCTATAAGAGAAAATTTAAAACATTCCTAAAAGACATAAAGTAGACTTGAACAAATGGAAAAACTCCCCTTGCTCTTGGGAAGGACGAACAACATCACAGACACCAATTCTCCCTAAATTATCTTATAAATTTAATGTAATACCAATAAAGATATCAACAAGGTTGTTTTTTTCTTTTTTTTTTTTAAGGGAGCTAGGCACACTGATATCAAAGTTCTTATGGGAATACAAACATGAAAGAATAGCCAGGAAAACACTGAAAAAGGCTATGAGGAGGGAAGAGCCCTGTAAGTCATTAAAATGTACAGAACTTCTAAAGTGGCTAACTCAATGCAATAATGGCGTGTGAATGAACACAGAGGAAAAGAAGAGAAATTCCAGAACAGACCTGAGGACACACAGTGTAGCACACGGTGGCATCCTGAGTCACTGGGGCAAGATGAGCTTTTTAATAACTGGTGTTGGGACAACTGGTTAACTATTTGTAAAAGATAAAGCTGGATTCATGCATCATACGATACAAAAGAATAAACTCCAAATAAATGTATCAGGGAGCTAAGTGAAAAAAGTGAAACCACGCTAATACTAGAAAAAAACTTGGGCACATTCCTCCTTAACCTTCGTGTTAGTATAAACAATTCTGACAATTATTTAAAATCCAGAGGCAATACAAAATCAGTGAACTGACTATGTAAAGTAAAAAAGAAAACTTGTGCATGGCTAAAAAGCATTGTAAACATAGTCAAAGACAACTTAACGACCTCAGGGAATATCTGTAGCATGTAATGCAGTTAAAAGGCTAATATCCCCAATTCATAAAGAACTCTTAAAAAATGGAAGGAAAAGACCAAAAACCCAATTAAAAAATGAGAAAAAGATATGAATAGAAAATTCACAAAAGAGATATAGAAACAGCCCTTAAAAATATGACCTCACTGTAATTAGAGAAAAATGCATATGAAAACTACAGGAATAAGTGTGCCTAACAGATGGGTTCAAGTTACAAAGCCTGACAACACACTCTCTTGGTGAGGCTGTGGCCAAACAGGGGCTCCACAGGGTGGGAGTGCAATGCAGAGTTCAGAGGACCAGGCCACATCAACAAGCCCTGTCTGCACTGACCTCTGACCCAGCACTCCCACAGAAACACCCACACAGAGCACCTGCAGTCCGCCCCGCTGTGTGTCATTACAAACCCCGAGAGCGGGGCAGTGTCCAGCGGAGCCCACTCAGCACCTGAAACCACAAGGAAGGGCTGCAGAGGGCCTTCGGAATACAGGATGTGGGGAAAAAGCCACGGGGAAAGGCATCTCTAATATGTCAACCTTTTGTGTAAAAAACATAAAAGCAAGTAAGAAACTAAGTAGGAATGGAATAGGGAAAAAGAAATCAGGATTAAGGACGGGAAACAAAACAAAATAGATACAATCAGAAACAAAGGAAGCCGGCTGCACTTCCTAGGAGTCCCCGTGGCTGTACTAAATGTGCCGCACTAGGTCCTCTGCGGGGAAGAGACCTACCAACCCTCAGGCTAGAGAAGGAACCCTGAACAGACACCGAGGGCAGGTGCGCCGGCTGGTCTCCCACCGCGGTGGGAGCAGGCAATTCTGAAGCCACCCATGTGTCCCCCCAGGACCGCAAGGAAGGAGACACGCTGTGGACCGCAGGAAGGGGGCTGCAGGGAACGCAGTGGCACCGGAGCCGGACTGCAGCTGTCAGGGTGAACGGGTGGTTTTTACTGCAGAGATTAGATACCGAAAGACACAGATGTGGTGCTGGTGGGGGGGCACGAGTGCACATGTGCCCGCGTACACACACTCACTCCCCCTCCTAGGCCCTGCCAACCACACACCAGCAGCACCCAGGTCTGGGTCTCAGAGCCAGGACATCTAACTGTGCATAGAAGGGCTCAAAGCACAACGGGGTGCAGGGGCCACGCAGAGGGGGCTCCCACCGACTGAATCTGGGGGCATCGAAATAAACAGTGTTAGTAAAGGACTATAACCTATAGCATAAAGAAAGAATCCACTAACCCGCCCTTATATAAGTAATGAAGTAAATGAAAAAAATACATGGGGAAGGAGAGCTCTTCCTATAGAACGCTGAGTAAGAAATGGAGAAGGAATAACATCAGAAAAGTCACCATCATGTAGGCAAACAGCACAGTAATAATCCCCCTGGGCAATAACTGTCGTCGACGGATGCTAAAAGTAGTGGATGAATGTCCGATATGGCATAAGGGACTTGTCTCCCCATGAGACACTCCGGGTTAGCACAGGTCAGGTGTCAGCCTGGCAGAGGAGAGACGGGCCAACCGCACGCACCACGGCCCAGGAGGAGAGTTACCGCCACCGGGCAGTGTGCCTCCTGACTGCAGGGCACCCACCAACACAGACCTGTCACCCCCAAGGCGCTGCCGCCAAAGCTGCGTAATCTGAACCTGGCTGTGAAGGAATGGCACCAAATTGAAATTACTCTAGATAGTCGTTTACTCTAAAAAATGGATGGGTCACACTCTCTAGAGATGTCAGGTTGTGAGAAAGTGAGGAACTGACCCATTAAAGGAAATTAAAGAGATATGATGCGTGACCCTGGGTTGGATCCTGTGTCAGGAGAAAACAACTTTGTTTCCTAGGACATTAAAGGGATGAACAGAAGAAACATGAATAAGCCTACAGCTAGATAAGAGTCTTGTGTCAGTGTTAATTTCTTGATTTTAACAACTACACTGCGTTCCCTGCAGCCCCCTCCCCACGGTCCACAGTGTGTCTCCTTCCTTGCGGTCCTGGGGGGACACACGGGTGGCTTCAGAATTGCCTGCTGCCACCGCGGTGGGAGACCAGCCGGCGCACCTGCCCTCGGTGTCTGTTCAGGGTTCCTTCTCTAGCCTGAGGGTTGGTAGGTCTCTTCCCCCACAGAGGACCTAGTGCAGCACATTTAGTACAGCCGCTGCGACTCCTGGGAAATGCAGCCGGCTTCCTTTGTTTCCGATTGTACCCATTTTGTTTTGCTTAGTTGTTAAAATCAACAACTATATCGTGCCCCCCCATCTGTATCTTGCTGTATCTAATCTCTTGTTTTGAGGAAATACACACAGCAGTATTTCAGGGTAAAAGGACACCATGTCTGAAAGCACTCTCATTTGGTTCAGAAAAGTAACCAAGAGGGAGAGACAGGACAAAGCAAGTGTGGTGACATGCTGAGCTGGACGGGAGTATGTGGGAATCCTTCGTACTCTTTCCTGCAGTTTGGGGGAAGTCTAAAATTATTTCAAGGTAACCAAATATAACAACAATTCCTACGTGTCCCTCATGGCTGGTGAAGAGGCCACACAAAGCACGAAGCCACGACACAGATGGCAGCATCCACCTCCAGGAGGGATGGACCCTGAGAGGCACCCGACCCCGCGCCCTCCTCGTCCCAAGATGCCCCAGCTAGACACACGCCCCTTCCTGCTCTGTATTTATTTACCGATTGAACTGCTGCCTCTGTCTCCCTTCTTCTTCTTGCTTTTCTTGCTCTTGCCCTTGGGCTGCGGAGAGTCTGCTGGCACCGGCTTGCCGCTCTGCGGGTGCTCGCTGGGCGCGGCGGGCTCTGCGGGGCCCGGGCTGGGCTTCTCCTCCCGGACGTGGTTCAGCTGCTTTCTGTTGTTGTTGTTGCTGTTGACTTTCCTCTCCTCCCTTCTGTGCTCCGCCAGGGGCGTGAGGTCAAGCGCTCTGGCCTTTGCCTCAGCCTGGGGCCGGGACCGGGGCTGGGCCTCGGAGGCTCTGGGGGGCTCCAAGAGCTTCCTCGCCGGCTCGCTGCCCGCATTACTGGTGTGCTTCAGCTTCTGTCTGCTGCTTCCCTCCTTGTGCTGATGCATCATGTCCAGGAGGAAGGACAGCGGCTGCTGCTGCTTCCCGTTGACCCTCTTGGGCAGAAGGAGCTTGGAGTCTCTGGCGGCCACGGGGTCGGGGGTGTCCGCGTCGGCCCCCGGCCCCGGCCCCGGCCCCGTCTCTCTGTGGTCCGTGTATCTGCAGGGGGAGCGAGAGGAGGTTTCTGGGTCTTCGGTCGGCTCCAGCGAGCCGTTGTGGACGCGGTCAGAGCCGGGCGCAGATTCTGTGGTCGCCTGCAGACTCCTGGCAAGCATGTCCAACTTGGGACAGGCCCTCCCTGGCCTCTCCTTCTTCTTCTTTTTCGCGGCTCGCAGTGTCTGGAGGCCCTGGAGCCGCCGAAGCTCCTCCTGAAGCCGTTCCTCCTCCGCCTCCCGCCGCCGCTCCTCCTCTCGGAGGTGCAGGTGCTCCCGGGCCCGGGCCTCCGCTTCAAGGCGTGCCTTCTCCTCCAGCTGCCGACGTGAAAGGAAAAGGCAACTTAGGACAACAGTAAGTGCTCTAAAAAGTGAGACACGCACACAAAAGTGAGATAAAAACTGAATCGTGCGATAAGAATAGAAACCCTGAAAGGGGCTGTGATAGGTCAAAAGCTTAAAACACACCTCCATCAGAGCAGGGGGCGGTAGTCAACAAAACATCCCTTATAGCCTCTGACGCAGCCCCGAGCACAGAGGACAAGGTCAGAGAAGCTGCCGTGCTCCTGCCCTGCGTGGGCTCTCCCGTCTGTGCGTGGCAGGCGGGGGATAAACTGGACAATAACAAGACTGATCGCAAGGCAGCAGTTACACAGCCACAGAGGTGCCACCAGAACCTATCCAGGTGGGGAATGCTGCTGATGCGTTCATATGGGTCAAAGCAACATTCAAGAAAATGTGTACTGAAAAGCTCGAAATTTCTTTTCCCCACCCTAGCAGGTAAAATTCCCAATATATTTTCACTAGTGTGATAGAGCAAATGACTTCCTAAAATATTCAACATGATGTGGCAAACAGACAATGGTTATTTCTGCTGTCCAACTGGCAGGAAATTAATTTTCAACTCAAGCGAAGATTGTATTTTTTTAGTGACGCACATTCCAGGAGCATAAATGGAAAAGATTCCTTCCGATTAGAAAACAAACTAGGGACTTCCCTGGTGGTCCAGTGGTTTAGACTCCGCGCTCCCAATGCAGGGGGCCGGAGTTGGATCCCTGGTCAGGGAACTAGATCCTGCGTGCCGCAACTAAGACCCAGGGCAGCTAGCTAGCTAGCTAAATACATACATACATACATACATACATAAATTAATAAATAAATAAATAAAAATAAATAAATAAATAAAGAAAAGAAAAGAAAACAAACAAAAACCCAGAAAACAAACAAAAACCCAGTAAGAGTAAGAACAGCTCCTCCATCACTGGGCTCCAGTAAGGCTTATGCTCGTAAGAATCTTTGAAAAAAACATTTTGCATGGGAAAATGTAAAGGTCCTTCCGAATTTAAATATTTTTCATGATGTTTCAGAAGGCAATATTTTTAAGAGACAACTTGCTTGTTTTTCTAAATAACTTAAACATAAAATTAGGTTAAAAATTCAATGACAGGTTTCAAAAAAATGTAACTTGACAATTCAAGTAAAGATTATTTAAAATTCTTGCTCCATCTGTTAAAGGAAAGCTTTGCTGGAGGCAGCACCTGACAGACAAACTCCCGCAGTGTCTCCCGCAGTGGCCCCTGCAGGCACTCCAGGTCCTCCAGTCTGCAGGCCTGACCTGCCACAGGACAGAATCTACAGTGAATCCAACCCCGGTGTGTGCTGCCTTCATTTCAACAACCGGCCGGCCAACAAGAGACAAGGCAGCTTTGTGGGTCCCTCTGCAAACAAGGTGCTCGGCAGAGAGCACGAAGGGTGTGAGCGGGTGCCGAGGACGACCTGGGATACACCTGCAGCATGGTCTGGATCCAGGCCGCCTGCAAGGACAGAGGATAGGAGTCCAGGTGGGGGCAGCCCTGAAAGCACCTGAACCAGTCCAGAGGCTTCCAATGCAGCCCAGTGGCGAGTCCCCAGGGCCTCGGACCACCTGGGACCCCGGGCGCTGAAACACCCCTGTGTGGAGGACACACCTTCTCCCCACACCAGGTCTGGAGCAGAGGCAGGCCGCTCCCTCCAAGCCCCCTAATTAGACCTGTGGCCAATCCAGACCTATCTCGGGACTGGGGGTGGATACAACAGCGGCAGTGAATCCACTCAGTTCAATCACAGCTACCTTAAGAGTCACGGCAACTAAGTTGGAAGCAACACCACACAAGTGGCCCGACCCTGGGTCCACCGCGGGCACGTCTCCTCCTTCACAGGGGCCTCACGCCCTTCCAAAGCAACCCATCCTACGGTCAGAACCCTGTGGCTCTGACGAGTCCCCTCTGGGCACAGCCCACACCTGCCTGCTGAGGCAGGCTCGTGGAGCCTGACACCTTTAGGGGGCTGAAACCGGGAAGAACCTCCAAAAGAACTGGCGGGGGCGGGGAGGAAACCCTAGAGGAGATGCTGTTCCCATCACTTTCAACATCGCAGGAAGTAACGGATACAATTTCTCGCCTAGCGGCACAGTCTGCGCATCACACTCACGCATTGAGACCGCGCTCAGGTCCGGCTGCAGCTCACCACTGGGCCAGCCTCGCCAGTCTCGGCAGCTACTTGCTTTTATGGCAGCCCCCGCCCTAATGGTGAGGTGGCCGCCTTACTCTCGACCTCACTGCCATGTGCAGGCCCTCCTTGGAGTGGTACCGCCTGATCTTCCTCTGCCAGTGGGGCCGCTCGGGGCCCTGTACCAGCCTCGGGTCAAAGGCGCTTCTTCAGCCCTAGTCTCCGGAAGCCCACAGCGCCCTGCCCTCGACAGCCAGGGCTGCTTCCTCTGCTTTCCTGGGAAAGAAGTTCCTTTGACAGACAAGAGGCGGAGGGGCTGCTGCCGCCCTGACGCTGGCCAGCACAAAAACCGGAGGCCTGTTTTAGAGCCATTAACAAACCCCTGGCACAGGAGGGGGCTCCATGGCCTGAAAATACAACATGGGTCTTGAAGCAGCGTCCAGTTCAGGCTGGCAGGGGCGGTCAGGGGCTCTTGAAGCAACACTAGGAGCCTGTTGCCCAGCCCCAACCTCAGAGGCCCCCCTGGGAGGCCGCCTGGTGCAGACCTTCTGTTTACCTTTCTCTGCTTATGCCGTGCACGCTTGGCGGCCCGGGTG
This sequence comes from Mesoplodon densirostris, assembly GCF_025265405.1. NCBI lineage: Eukaryota > Metazoa > Chordata > Mammalia > Artiodactyla > Ziphiidae > Mesoplodon > Mesoplodon densirostris. The sequence continues at coordinate 105,887,836 of NC_082661.1, forward strand.
CTGCTCACTGGCTTGGTCTCCGAGCTGTTTATAAACTGGAGCAAGTCTTCCACCCTTCGATGGTCAACCACACTCTCCCTTTCTGAGAGCTGATCCGTTTTCTTAGGTTGCTCTTCTTTCCTCTTGGTCAGCCGTAAACGAAGCTTTTCCCTCATTTCTGCATAATTTCTACTTGTTGGCGCAGCGGGAGGCTAAGACAAACGAAAACATGACGAAATGCAAGTTTTAATGATTTTGAATATACCAAATTTCAGACCATAGCATTAAAAGTGAAATTTTTATTGCTCAAGTAACACATGTTCATCAGGAAAAGTAACTAAATAAAAGAAACAAATGGCGAGAAAAAGAAAAACCTTTCATCACCGATTACCCGAAGGTAGTATTTTGGCACTGACCTGTCAAGCTTTACATAGTCACAAAAAAATCTGGCAGAGGATGTACAACTATGTACACAAATGGTTATTTTTAAACTAAAAAAGAAACTATTATACATGCTGTAATTGATCTACTTTTTATGTAATATGGTGTGATTATCTTCTCACGTCAATAGATGTGTCTATAGTATTTTTCCATCCCCTCCCAGGTTTCCTTTTCAGAGCCGAAAAGACTTCTCACTGACTACTGAAAACACCTGCGTGAGTTGAGGAAATGCGGAGAGACTAAAGCAGAAAAAGAACAGCTCCCGGCCCCTGCTCTTCCCACCACCCACCCCAGACACCATGGCTGACACCTGCTTGTACGGATGAAATGACTGTCCTGGGACACCACACAGTATGGATGTGTCTCAATGGACTGTGCAGTCGAGCAAGAGGAATCTGCCTGTACAGGCTGTCCATTGTGTGGACTCAACAATTCCCACGCCTGGGTAGTCAGTAGGTCCTATCTAATCAGACGCAAAAATGCAGAGATGAAATACTCAAAACTAACTTTGGGCAAATACGTGTTATTATTTCTTTACGACAACTACAACCTAGAAGTGGAACCACCGTTTTAGACCGTATCTTGATTTTAATTATGCTCGCAAATGCTTTACACACAGTGTAACCATACCCTGAATTCAACCAGGTACATTATTCTTGCAAAGGAGTTTGCACATTTTACAATTCTAATTTAAACACGCAATTTACAAACATCCATGGCGAAACACTAATTTTACGCACTTAAGTGCGCTCTCCGGCACCTGCCCCTCCCCTGAGGAGGCCCTCCAGCAGAGGAGAGGCCCAGGCACTTACCCCGCCGTGCCCGAAGAACTCACAGTAGCAGCAGTCACAGTACTTGCCCTCCTTCTGGTTGGTGGAGGTGGAGGTGCTGGAGCTGTGCTCGGAGCAGCTGTCCTCGTCCGCAGTCTCGTCCCCGTCGTCCTGCTGCGGGTCATAGACGCCGTTCTCGCAGCGATGCCCTTCACAGTCGGGGTCGCTGCAAAACCGCGCAGGGCCCGTCAGCAAGCAGCCTGCCCCTCAAGGGGTGTGAGCATGGCAGGCGGTGGCCAAGGCGGTTCTTTCCTACCAGGCTGCCCTTGCCAACGAGGCGCGGGGCCTGCACGACCCAGGGGCTGAGCAGGCAGGACAGACGCAGGCCGGAGGGCACACCCAGAGGGGCTTCTCAGGTGCACACACACAGCCTCTCCACTGTCCCTCCCACCACCATTTCATCCTGGGGGATGTCAGGGCGGGGGAGTGGCGGCAAGTTCAAAGGTAACAAACACTGACTTTTTAAAGAAAGCTGTTGAGCGTCCACTGCATTGTTCTTTGCTCAGTGTGTAACAAACGCGACTTCAAAACACCCACGGGCCCCCTGCCGCTGCCGGCAGCCTGTGCACAGACCCACAGTGGCCCTGTGCTCTGCGGAACTGGCCGAGACTGGAGCCCGCCCCTCCCCACTGCCATCCTGGCTGGTGAGCTGCGAGGCCCCAGGCGCCGGAGTGTCTCGGGCGGTCCTGCAGGGTTAGGTCGCACGGCACCCATGCTGAAGCGCGCCGGCCTCCCCCGCCGGCCCGGGCTCACCTGCAGACACTGGGAGGCGCGCTGACGGAGCCGTCTGTGGTGGGGGCCACGGGAGCAGGACAGAAGCTCTTGCGTGAATCCGCAAACCCGGGAGAGGTGGCGGCCGTTTTGGGGAAGGACGGGGCTGCCAGACTCGCAAGGTGAGGCGCAGAGGCTGGAGAGAGGGCGGCGGGAGGGAGGGCGGGAAGCGGCACCAGACCTGTGGGGCTGTTTCTCGGGGCCGCCGGCACCCCATGCCTGTGATCCTCCTTGTTGATGCCGTGAAAGACGTCACCTGCGTTCAGAGATGCCAGAGTCACTGCCGCTGGCCAAGGTCAGGCAGACGTTCAGCCTTCTCTAGGTTAAACTTTTTTTTTTTAAACCAACTTTTGGTCTGAAAATGTTCAAATCTATAGAAAACTTGAAGGAACAGTACAAAGAATACCCATACACCCTTCACCTAGATTCAAGACTATTTACTATTTTGTTATATTTACTTCCTGTCTCTCTCTCTCTCTCTCTCTCTCTCTCACACACACACACACACACACACACACACACTTTACTGGTGGCTTAACATGTGGAAGCAAGCTGCACTCACTCCTAAACATTCCAGCCTGGACTCCTGAGAACATGCACGCTTTGCCGTAAACCTCGACACCAGCGCCAACTACAGACAATTAACCTCAAGGTGACATTCTCATCTCATGTACAACCCCATCCAGACTTATGGCCTCTCCCACAGTCCTTTGCAGGTTTTCCCACAACCCAGCATCTTTTAAACTTTCTTTCTTTCCTTCCACAATAGTGACATTTTTTGAGTTGAGGCCAGCTGTCCACAATTCTGGATTTACAGTCTCACGTCCGATTTAGCTGAAAATATTCTACGCACGAATCCTGCAAAAGTTATGCTGGATCTTCCCATCTGATTGCACAGGAAGCACCTAACGTGTTTGCTCCTGTCGGTGAGGCTACATCTGATCAGGTGTGCAGGGGGGCAGTCGGCACCTTATCTTCCCTTTGCAACCTGCCAGTCACCTGTGGGTGCTGCTCCCAGACACCGGAAATACTGCATTCCCCAAACTGAGATCCAACGTCCTGACGCCCATGAGGACGCTTACCCGGGCCCCTGTCACCGGCTGGCTGCAGAGCGGCCTTCTATCTGTACCGGTCTTGCATACGTAGTCGGCAGAAAGCTTCCACCCAGACAGCTTCCCACCTGACTCCCTCTTTTGAGCGTCCCGAAGGATTCTCGACTTTAGCTGCATGCTACAATCCGTTTCCTTATTCTTTCCGATGCTCAAACAGTCCTAACTTTGGCTAGTGAGGCCTCTCTGATCCGGCTCCCGTGTCTCTTTGACATTTGCCACTGGTCTCTGACTGCCCCCTTGCTTTCAAGCCCCCTCTTCGCTGTGCTCAGGTCAGACTGTGACAGCAACACCACCTCCACACCAGGGATCTGCACGGCAGCAGGGGATGCATCTCGGGCTGGTCAGCAGCCCCATCAGCTGACTCTCCATGAGGCTTCTACTTTCAGATGCCTAAAAATTCCTCCACGTGTTCAGGAAGCAACGACCTCTTCCTACCACAGAACAAGAAGCACAGAGAGGAAAGGCAGGACACAGTGTGGCAAAGCCCTAGAGAGTGTCAGTGTGACAGTAAAATTCTCATCAGAGTCCTAGAGGACATGCTCTTCATGCATGAGCATTCTTAGGTGTTAATTACACTGACATCTCTGGCCAGGCCGAGTGAAAGGGAATTACCGAGATGCTGAGGAAGAAGGAGCGAATACGCAGTGCCAACCCTGAGGGTCCCTGCGAGCTGGTGGGCCTTACCGAGGGAGGGCGGTCTCTTGGACGACACTCTGAATTGGCTGTTGCTTGACTGCACCGTGGTGGCCGTGCAGGACACGGAGGAAGTGGCTGACGACGTGGCCATCACAACTTTGTTTGCTTCCATAAAAGCATCTTGGAAATTGTACAAACATTTCTTTTTTGCAGCGTTTTTTTTCTCTTTACTATCAGGAACTGCAGGCGTTTCATTGCTAGATGGAGGTGGAAGAGCTTCAGGTCTTGTTTCTGAGAGTGTTGGCCCTAATATGTCATTCCCTTCAGAGAAGAATGGGAAAATTAAGGCTTCTAAAAGAAAGAGCATTTAGCTAAAACCTAAAGGACACCTGCTGACTAAACTGTTAACACTGGGGCTGCTACTAAGTTAGGATTCCAATGGGATGACACTAGTCAACTAGTTTTCATCTCAGAAGAAAAATTTATTGAGCACCTACTATGTGCCAATTCCTGTGCTAGGTGCTTTCCAAAAGTTATTTAATGTCTTAAAACTACTTTCTGAGCTTAGTACTATCATTCCTATCCTGAAGATGAAGAAACTGAGGCTCAGAGAGGCTAAGCAACTTGCCCAAGGTCACACAGTTAGAAACCCTTTCTACACACAGACCAGATGTCAAGTCTAGCTTGCTGTTCTGAGCACATGCAGGGGTGGGGGTGTGGGACCACCAGGGGCTCTGACCACGTGAAGACAGAGATGAGGTAGAGGTACCAACCCCTCTTAAGGCATGCCCTGCCCTGCCACTGAAGAAACAGCTGCACCTCAGCAGTTGAGGCCGCAAGGAGGAAGGTGCTTGTTAGAGGGGACAGGTCCCATATAGGGTCAGTGCAGAAAGAGAGAAAAGGAACGTAAGTCATAGCATTCAAGCCACACCACCCTGCTGCACTGGGTCGAGGTCTGCTGGTAACCAATGCTCGAGAACCAAAGGCCCAACACTGCACCCTGGAGCCAAGACGCTCAGCAGCCCCGGGGCGGGAAAGACCCAGTGTCCGAGGCCCGTCTGGCTCCTGTGCCGGCAACGGGCCACCAAGCCCAGAGCCTTGCTCTGCTCCTGGCGGCAGGCATGGGTGGCTGGAGCAGCCTGAAGGGGCCAAGGGGCCTCCTGCCAGAGGTGGAGGTGAGGGGAAGCAGCAGCCCGGGCCCCTACTGGGGAACTGCAGCAACAGAGAGGGCAATCCACTCAGCACAGATCATTTTAAACTTTAAGAAAGTTTTAATGAGTTCCTTACCAGAAATTGTATCTGGCAAGAAAGTGCCAGGATTCCAGTTCTTATCATTCATCACTTCTGATCCCCAAAGACTTATAAATTTAGAACTATTCCACTCTGGAGTATTCCCAAAACAGCTCGGATAAATATGGTCTTGAAGAGATGCATTGAATACCTGATGTTTATTTGTGTGATTCTGAACAGGTGCTGGCGGTAAAGCCTACAAAAAAAAATGTTCTAATCATATATCAAAATTAATATTCTATTTACCTAAGTAGTTAAACTACAAACAGACAAGTCATTACTGAAACCTTGTGGGATACGCCTGCCGTGAACAGGTGTCCTGGGGAGCACATCTCGCGGAGGCTTACTTATTTATGAGGCTGTACGTGACGGGGCAAATTTGAACCAGATGTAGATTTTAAAAGCAACTGATGCTCAAGGAATGTATCAGACAAACTTTAGACAACTCAGTGACTTCTAACATTCCTCCCTAGTCACATATTTTATTTTTTTAAATAAATTTATTTATTTATTTGTTTTTATTTTTGGCTGTCTTGGGTCTTCCTTGCTGCGTGCGGGCTTTCTCTAGTTGCGGCAAGCAGGGGCTACTCTTCGTTGCGGTGCGCGGGCTTCTCATTGCGGCGGCTTCTCTTGTTGTGGAGCACGGGCTCTAGGCGCGCAGGCTTCAGTAGTTGTGGCTCGCGGGCTCTAGAGCGGGCTCAGTAGTTGTGGCGCATGGGCTTAGTTGCTCCACAGCATGTGGGATCTTCCCAGGCCAGGAATGGAACCCGTGTCCCCTGCATTGGCAGGCAGATTCTTAACCACTGTGCCACCAGGGAAGCCCCCAGTCTCATTTTAAACGAGGTCCATTTGCATGAGACCTGTTCCTGTGGCTTATTCTCATCTGACATTTTAAAAATCACCGCACACCGCAAGGAAGAGTAGCCCCTGCTCGCTGCAAAGTCAACTTTGGAATCACTCATAAAAATGGTCAGCTCTTACACTGTTCCCTCACACTTGGACAAAGTGCAGTGTAAGTGTGAAGAAAAGATGGATTCTACATTGAGCTCTAAACCCACCCTCCCCGGGGCGGGGAGGGGAAGACCCTTGTCTTAAGGTGCCAAGGGAGGGCGCTGGGTCCACACATTTATGGGGTGACTGGCCGTCAGCTGCTCCCTGCACACGTCCTGGGCCCTCCCTCCCCTTGGCCCCCGTCTCACAGCCCCCTGCCCCCGCCCCCCATACCCCCAACAGTCTTCCCCACCGCAGACAGAGTGGGCTCATGGAATGCGAGTAGGAGGGCGTCACTCCCACACTTCGGCTGTGCCACTGGTCTCCCACTGCTCTGACGTAAAACCCAAAGTCCTGAACGTGGCCGGCCTCCCCCGTCCTTCCTGCTCACAAAGCCCCTGGACACACGGGTCTTTCCTTGGTCCTCAAACTCCAAGCTACTTCTTGACCCACAACTTGGCTCACACTGTGTCCACTTTCTAGGAGGTCCTAATCTCAGCTCAGACCTTGCTAACTTACATTTATCCTACTGGCCAGAGCCTAGATGTCACGTCCTCGGAGAAGCCAGCACTGCCTTTGCTCTCACCACCCAGCACCCAGACCACAGTGGGCCTTCCCATCAAACACACTAAAGTCCATTAATTTTCCCTCTCAGCACTTACCACAGTCATAATTCAAGACTTATCTTTAACCTATTGGTTTAATGTCTGCCTTGCCTCAAATTACATAAGCTGCAAGGGGACGGGGCCGCCTGGATCCTGGCCCAGCATCTCACGGATGCAGCACACGGCCTTCCCTCTGCAGGTGTGTGCCCAGGCCCACCCAGAGGAGCTACAGGTCTGCGCTGGGAACGTCCCTGAGGACACAGGAATGAGCAGTGAGTGCTGTGAGCTCACGTGGGAGGGTTTGGGGATGATTCCCAGAGGTGGTGATGGTCTGGCAGAACCCTGAGGGCCTGGCTGGGCAGAGGGTCGAAGGGAAGGGTCAGAGCACGGGGATGGCCAATGTCCAGGGACAAGTCTGCCACAATCTGACGGGCTGCAGGGGCCACAGCAGAGACAACTCCGTGTGACTTCCGTCCTGAAGGGGCTGGGGAGCCACAGAGGTTTCTACGCAGCAGGGTGAGACGGTCTGGTCAGCTGATTAGAAACATGGATCTGTGGCAACCTGGTGAAGGAGCCAGAGGGGCAAGGATGATGCGGAGAGCAGTTAGTAAGGGGCCGGGGAGGGCTGGAGCGCTGGCGGGGCAGGTGGGGAGGGTTCGACAGCTCTAGGCCGGCAACGTCTGAGCTGAGACTGAGCTCAGGTCAGAGCTGCTGTCTCTGGCCCCACCCCTGGGAGGCGTGGCCAATGACGGAGCTGGACGTTCCGGGCTGCCCAGTCTGAGGGGTTCAGGGCCAGCTCGCCCTTTACTAGCTGTGTGACCTCAGGCAAATTACTCAATCTTTTTGTGCTTTAGTTTTCTCATCTGTAATTTGGAAATACCTACCTCCAGGGGACGCGGTAAGAATTAAACCAGACAGTGCATGTCAAGGGTTTAGCGTATGGCCGGGCCCAAAGGAGGCATTTCCCGAGTGCTAAGGTGGGTCTCCCTAGACATGAGCCAGCCCCCAACCCCACCCCCGCCCCCGCTTCCCTCCCTCATCTTGGGCCGCTGAGCAGCTTAGCGCACCCGCTGACCCTGAACGGGTTCAGAGAGACGAAGGTGGAGGGTGAGGCTGGAGCGGATTCAGGATTTGAAAGTGGGAAGAAACAGGGCTAGACTGGACGCCCAGGACCAAAGCAGAAGCCTGGACCAGCTGTTCTGGTGGAGTAGCCCCAGGGGCAAGGGCAAGGACAAGAAACCTGTATTTCAGCAGATGTCAGTTTCCACAAAGAAGTGACAAACTAAGAGCTGCTTTGCTGAGAAGGGACGGATGAAAACTAACGATCAAATGGAAGAAGGTTTCTTAGTCTTGAAGACCTTCTGCTAAGGGCAGACATACCTGACAGGTGGGAAGCAGCTGCTTGCTCACCACGTCAGCTCTGAGAAGCAGCTCGGAACAGCAGAAGCACGTTGAGGGCTCGGAAGCTACTCAAGAACTTCGGAGACCCTCTGGGCACGGCCAAGCATTGCTGGCTCCTTCCTCCTGGAGAAAGCCTGGCTGACCGCCGGTAGCCACCGCCTGCGTCTTTCCAGAGAGCTTTTGCTCACCCTTCAGGACTCTTGATACCTGAGCATCACCTCTCTGCAAACCCACCCCACAGGCTCAGGGAGTTCTCCTTCTTCAGTGTTACTTTCCTACTCCGCATCTACGATTCCCATTAAGGTACGTCATAGTATTTTGAGTTTTCAAATTTGACTATGTTTTTGTCTTCTCTTTAGACTGCGAGGTCTCTGAAAACAAGGACTGGAACTAACCGGTTTTTATCTTTCTAGCATGTAGCACAGGGCCTGGCACATACTGGATGTTCAATAAATGTTGGGCAGAATTTAACTTGGCAGAATAAGGGGATGTAGCCATGGAACTGTTATGTTGGAGACATAAGTTAGCGATTCTATACATCTGATTCACATACTTCTTCAGAAGCCCATCTACTCAAATCAGGAGGCCCAGCCAAAGAGAACAAAGGGAGCAGGGGTCCGTAACAAGCAAGCTGTATTTGTACAAATGCTTCTGCACAAGACGCCTACTAACTTCCATAGCTATGCGTTTCCTTCAGGGAAAAAATAGGCACCTGTCACCCAGACCATTCTGGGGCCACGCCTCCATAAAAACACTGATGATTTAAGCACAAAATAAGCCTCTCAACATGTGGATAACGCTATTAAATTGGAACGCTGCTTTCAATCTTTATACAAATCCACATGGCTTCAATTAACAGAAGCTCTCAATTGTTCTCCTCTTTGAGACAAAACTGACTCACGGGAAAGCAAAATTTTGCTTTCAGTGGAAGCTCCGACACACACACTAACTGATGCCCTCACCACGCACGCCTCTGCGTTTATGTAGGAACCTAAGACCCAGCCCGTCTCACACCCAGATGTCATCCCAGATGCCATGAGCACGGAGCCGAGAGAGCACAAGGCTGAGCCACTGAGCACGGGTGGGAGAGGCCGCTGACGCCCAGCATGAAAACAAAAGGGTCCACTAATATCCCGGCGAACAAAAGAGTGACGACCCCTCTACTCTGCACTTCTTCTCAGAGGCTCTTCAATACTCCTGCCAGAGGAGAAGAGGCAAGAGCCCCACCTCTGTTTCGCTGTTTCTTAGGCTCAGAAGAACTGAACTCTGCCTCTGAAATAAAACGCAGATCACAGGTCACAACATGACCCCCAGATGGCAATCTATTTATGTCCCTATTTTCCACACAGCATTTTTCTCCCTCGAATTCCAACTGAACTTACACTTGTACCACGTTTAACTTTATGAGACACTTCTCCAGTGGTTGTACACAAGTAACCCGGCGAGGGGGTGACAGGTTCACAGGCCCACAGCCCCGTGGGAGTCACGCCACCAGGCTCCGCTCAATGCACTGAACTCACTGACCGTTTCCAAATAACCCTTATGCTCCCGTGGAGACTTCAAGACATGTGTCCACCTTCAGCTCCAGGCCCTCCCTAATGGGGCAATTGCTTCAAAACACATTCTCCAGATGGAGAAGACATAGGACTTAAAGCTGGAAGCCTCGAGCACTGCTCCCGGCCCACGCGCAGCAGGGGAGCCTGCTCTGTTGGGGAGCAAGAGGTGTGGCCCATGCACTCGTCTCCAAGGCCGCAAGTTCTCCCTCCCCGGGCGGGCGTGTTCCAGTGAGGGGGGCCACTTCACTCGACGTCTCAGATAAAGGGCACCCGGGCCTGGTCCAGTGAGGGGGGCCACTTCACTCGACGTCCCAGATAAACGGCACCAAACACTTTTGTAACAAAGGGCTGAGCTATGGAGAAAGCAAGGGAAATGGTCCACAAAGAACCAACAAGAACATGGCAAGAAAAACAGGACCCAGTGGAGGTGCGGGAAGGGATGGCTGCCCTGGGGACATGTGCGACATCGTCACCATGAGGAGGGGATGGGTCTGTGGTCCCACGGGAGGAAGGAGAGCTGGAGACAAGGGGAGCTGGAGGGTCCCAGGGGGTCAGCTCCCTGCTGGCACATTTGCACCAGCAAATGTGAACCCTCTTGAGGAAGCATCCCCCATTCAGCACCTGCTGAACAAAACATGATCTCATGATAAAAACAGATTTAGATCCTCAAGGTTTCATTCAAACACAGAATAACTATGTGTAAAATGCTTAAAGAGAGGAAAGATGAAAGAAAAAGTGATCAAGGAACAAGAGAATATAAAAAGTTTCTAACATATTTGAAAAATAAATAAATTAAAGCTTAGAAATAAGAAGTACAGGTGGGATTAAAAACTCAAACTTAAGAGGTAGGTTAGACCCGATTATAGAGAACCACTTAACTGGAAGACTGATCCAAGAAAAGTTCTCAGAACAGACCAAGAGACAAGGAGACGCATTTCAGGTATGGAGAGACCATCAGGTATGACGTGCAGGATGAGAAGGTCTAACCAGAGGTCCAGGGAGAGACAGCAGAGCAGTTAAGAGGGAATACAAACAAGATAAAATGGCTGAGAAGCATCAGACAGGGAATTTAAAATTACTCATACGCTGAGGGCTCTGATGGGAAAGGTATACAACATGCATGAACAAATGGGTACTATGGGCAGAGAGATTCTAAGAAAGAATCAAAAAGAAATGCTAGAAATAAAAAACACTGTAAGAGAAACTAAGAATCGGTAGACTGGACACAGCCAAGAAAAGAATCAATGAGCTTCAAGATAGGTCAGGAGAAACTTTTCAAACTGAAATGCAAAGAGAAACAAGAATTTAAACAAACAAACAAAACCCCCCAAAAACCACCACCAACAATGACCAAAAAAATAGAACAAAATGTCCAAGAGCTGTGCAATTTCAGAAGACATTTCAATATGGTGCCTGGAGTCTGGAAGGAGAGGTGGAACAGGCAGGAGGGACATCTGAGGGAGTAACAGCCAAGAACATCCCACACTCACAACAGACACCAAACCACAGACCCAGGAAGCGCGGAGGACACCAAACAGAATAGATACCTGCAAAATCCACACCCGGGCATATCATATTCAAACTGCAGAAAACCAAAGACAACGAGAAAATCTTGAAAGCGGCCTAAGGGGGTGGGGTTGGGCAGGGGGAGAAACCCCTGCACATACAGAATGAGGAACGCAATCACAGAGGACATCTCATTTAAAACCATGCAAGCAAGAAGAGTGGAGTTAACTGTGTTTTAAGTGTTCAAGGGAAAAAAAACCCCACCAACCTAAAATTCTGTATCCAGAGAAATTATCCTTCAAAACTGAAGGAGAGGGCTTCCCTGGTGGCACAGTGGTTGAAAGTCCACCTGCCGATGCAGGGGACATGGGTTTGTGCCCCGGTCCGGGAAGATCCCACATGCCGCGGAGCGGCTGGGTCCGTGACCCATGGCTGCTGAGCCTGCGTGCCCGGAGCCTGTGCTCCTCAATGGGAGAGGCTGCAGTGGTGAGAGGCCCGCGTACCGCAAAAAAAAAAAAGAAAAAAAAAGTGAAGGAGAAATAATGACTTCCTCAGACAAACAAAAACTGAGGGAACTCATCTCCAGCAGACCTGCCCTGCGAGAAATGTTAAAAGATTCTCTTCAGGCAGAAGGAAAATAATATAGGTCAGAAATTTGGATCTACATAAAGAAAGGGAGAGCAATGGAGAAGGAATAAATTCAAGTAAAATAAAATGTCTTATTTTTCTTATTATTAATTGATCTAAGAAATAACTTTGCTTGAAGTAATAATAACAGTGTACTAGGTGATTAATATATGGATAAATGAAAATAATGACAGCAATGTCACAAGGGATGGGAGGGAGGAATTGGGAATAATCTGTTAAAAAGTACCTATGTTACATATAAAGCACAATAGTGGTATCTGAACAGGGACTTAGATTAGTTAAAATATATGTTCTAATACAACTGTTAAAATTGAAAAAAAGGCATAATTAATATACTAAGAGAAGACATAAAATGGAATCAGAAAATGCTCAATTAAAAGTGGAGAAGGCAGGGCTTCCCTGGTGGTGCAGTGGTTGAGAGTCCGCCTGCTAATGCAGGGGACGTGGGTTCGTGCCCCGGTCCAGGAAGATGCCACATGCCGCGGAGCGGCTGGGCCCGTGAGCCATGGCCGCTGAATCTGTGCATCTGGAGCCTGTGTTCTGCAATGGGAGAGGCCACAACAGTGAGAGGCCCACATACCACAAAAAGAAAAAAAAAAAAAAAAAAAAAGTGGAGAAGGCAGAAAAAGAAGCCTCTGATAACAAACAGAAAACAGTTACAAACATGGTTGTTATTAATCCAAACACATAAAAGAATCACTTCAAAAGTGAACGGTCTAAATACACCAATGAAAATACAGAGATTATCAGAGTATATTAAACAACAAGAACCTTCCCTCCTCCCAAAAAACCCAAGATCCAAGGATACCTGTCTACAAGAAACCTACTGTAAGTGGTGGGTGGGGAGAGATACACCATGGAACACTAATCGAAAGCTGGTGGAGCTATACTAACTGCAGACGGAGCTGACTGCAGAGCAAGGAAAGTTATCAGGGATACAGAGGGCCATTACTTAATAATAAAGGGTCAACTCTCCAAGAACATATAACAATCCTAAACATGTAAGCACTTAACAAAAGAGCATCAAACTACATGAGGCAAAGCCTGACAGAGCTGCCAGGAGAAACAGGTGGATCCACTATTATAGCTGCAGACCTCAACCTTCCCCCATCAGAAACGGGGAGATCCATCAGGGAGGGATCAGTAAGGACACCCCTGAACTCAACAGCACCATCAATCAACTGCTACTTCATCCAAAAACAGCAGATTACGCATTCCTCTGAAGGAACATGGAGCATTCACCAAAAGAGACCACATTCTGGGCCACAAAGCACACTTTAACAAATTCGGAAGAACAGAAATACAGTGTATGCTCTCAGACCAGAATGTAATTAAAGTAGAAATCAGTAACAGAAAGATAGCTAGAGAATTCCCAAATATTTGGAAATTAAATCCCCTATCACTTACAGTTTTAATTTTTTCTCTAGTATTTCATCACTATATTTACCTCCTGCAACTACTTTTAACTTTCAAATAACACATCTGAACACACAAATGAAATGTATCATTGGTATGAAGACATCTGAAAACAGAAATAGTCTTCAAGTTTTTCTAATTTCAAGAAAATAAAATTTTAACAGCACTCATTCCAAGCATTTTAGGTCCTAAATATATCTGCCCCTGATGGCAAAAGTATGAATTAAAAGAATTACAACTACAGTGACATAAAGTCTTCAAGGCGACAGCTGTCATTTAACCAGAGCAGAAATTTCTAAAGGCCCTGACAACACAGAAACACCAGCAGGTCAGAAGAGCCTCAATGGGGATGGCTGCCCGCCACACTCAGCACCACCTCCCTCCTCCCAGCTGTGCGTGGACCATCACGCTGAACGGTGCTGGCCTCTCTGAGAAACCTGCTCTGACGGAGCTGAGGATGAGTCTGTGTCCTTCTAATACAGCGCATTTCTTCTCTACCGTCTCCTACGGGGCTGGGAACAAACGATGTATTTAGGTACAGACGCAGCCACAGTACTCAAGTAAGTCAAACTAACTCCAATAACACAAACCAACTTTGCAAAACCTGGTTAAGTGACAACGTAAGATTGCTTAGAAAAGCAAACATTTTTATACCAGGTACAAATGAAGTTTTCTGTCAAATGCATCTCATTTTTCCAAATAAAAATGGCATCCAACTAGTGTATTTTAAATGTATTTGAATAATCTTGACCTTAATACTAAAGTGGCTAAAATACAGCTTAACAGCTTGTCCTCCATATTTGCCTTTCCAGCCACGAATCTTTCACATCTATCTACTGGATTACAGTTTAATGGGTATCAAATAAATAGATTTCAATACAGATGATGCTCCCCCCGAAATGTTCTCCTTCCCCTTTACCCTTCTATAGACTACTTATAACGTCCTGAGAAAAGGCCAAAATTCAGGGGGAAAAAATCAGTTTTAACTAGAGGTCCCAATAGCCTTTGGGAATAATCAATTTCACTACTTTACTTGAAGATTTTTAGGAACTAATTCTTGAACAGCTTCCACCAGCAAGAAAGTATGAGAGACCATTCTATACTCTTTTCTCTGGGTAGTTCCCTAGGGACTAGAAACTGGAGCTCTATGCAGGCAAGAACAGGGGGCCAACAGCTTCCCGAACTCATACGTTCACCCAGAGGGCAAGGGCTGTGGATCAGGGAGACCATGAGAATAGCCTGGCCTTGAATACATACATAGCTGAATAATGCTACTTAAAATCACCCGATTAACAAAGCTATCATTAAGTGTTCAAACTGAGCAATTCAATCTAATAAAATTTAAGCATAAATGTGAGTGGTCACCAAGCACTTATCATAAGAGAACATGACAAGCTGATTACACTCTGTTATAAAACAGTGCTTATGGGCTTCCCTGGTGGCGCAGTGGTTGAGAGTCCGTCTGCTGATGCAGGGGACATGGGTTCGTGCCCCGGTCCGGGAAGATCCCACATGCCGCGGAGCGGCTGGGCCCGTGAGCCATGGCCGCTGAGCCTGCGCGTCCGGAGCCTGTGCTCCGCAGCGGGAGAGGCCACAGCAGTGAGAGGCCCCCGTACGGCAAAAAAAAAAAAAAAAAAAAAAAAACAGTGCTTATAATCTCTCGCCTGTGCCCCTCCCCAGCTATGGCGACGTGTGGCCTTCCTGAGAAAGCCCCTTGCAGGCCACGTCCTCCCTTTCTCTCCCAGTGGAGAATCACTGCTTTAAGTAACGTTATCAGTAGAGTTTGGGGAAAATTCTACTTTTGACTGACTAGAACCAATAACACGAGGCAGAATAAGTGACCAAAAAATAAAAATTCATGATAAGAGTCAATAAAGGTAAGTTCAAAATAGCTAGAGAGGCACAAAGAACAAAACTAACCTGAAAATCTCACTGCAAAGTCTAAGGTACTAAACCAACCTGAGGTTCTCGGAGAAGAAATGCACGCAAAACACACTTTCCCAGCCCCTCACTACTCTCCTGGCCAGGCCTCCCGGTCTGCCCCCAGCCCCTCCCACTCACCTGCCGGCACGGGCTTGCACTGCATGGCACCCAGGGTCCCTCCTTCAAGCTTGTTCCTTTCTACATAAAAGTCCTCGGTCTCATGCTTAGAGGACAGTCATTTTAGACCCTGTAGAGCCCAGCCAGCGTTAGAGGACTCATGTCACATTCGAATTATTTTACCCACCACACTGAGAAAAAGAGTCAGGCCTCGAAAAGCTGCGGGTAGAGAACTGACCTGCTCTCTGAGTGGGGAGAAGCCCCGTGTGGAAGGTCCCTGAGCACAACCCGTCACTCCGGCACCATCTGAAAAAACTCTTCACGTACTAGTTAATTCTGGAGGAATAAACCATGACTTTCATGATTGTTTTTACAAGTGTAAAGGTTCAAAATTCTAAGAGTTTAAGGTATTACGGTAAAAGGAAACATTTACAGACCCTCCAATCAAGCGTGGATGCTGTCCTACACAAGCTGCCAATTTCTGGATTTCCGTTTGTTTCAACATGTACCCCTCAAGGTCTGAGTGACGGGTGAGCTTTCCAGCCCTTTCTGCCCTGACTTACCTTACTGTGTGTGAAGGGGGGCGCTGTGTACAAGGTGGGGTGGATGAGAGGGCGAGGCAGGTGTGGGACGGCGTGCAAGGGCACATGTCCATGGATGTGGGGGTAAAGATGCAGAGCGGGGTGTGTGGGCTTCTCGGGGCTCAGGAACTGGTGGCCGGGAGGAAGGGCTCCAGCGGTCACTGCCGACGGTGTCAATCCAGACGCCTCTTGTTTACAGACATGACATTCACAAGTGTTTGGGGCTTGCTCTGCCTAAAGGGAAAGAAAAAAGAAGTATTTAGTAAATGAGTATTTAGTATTTAGGGAAACAAAGAATTGTACGGACTGAATTAGAGTCAGTCACACAGCAGATACAAAGGCAGCAGGGCCCGTCCTGACACCCCAGGTTGACGGGTCCCTCCTTGTGAGGTAAATGAGGGCCCCCAGGACTGGGACTGAAGAGACCTGAAAAGAGAAGGGGGTGCGCACCTCACCCCAGCTGGGTGTCTGCTGAGGCAGCAGCCACACCCACCTGCATTCCGTGCCTGTCTGAGCAGGGGCAAGGGGACTGGCACGATGGCAGAGTGGAGAGAGGGAGCTGGGACCAAGGACAACAAGGCCACCAGTGCCAGGCTCCGCCGGGCTCACACTGCTTAACGGATGGTTACACAGAGATTCTTCAAAATGCACCAGAGATGGGACTTTGGCTAAGTTGGAATGAAGCAGTCGGTGACTCTGCTCCCTCAAAACAAGTGTAAAACTGAACATAATTGTCAAAGGCAATCGTTCTGAGGCTCTGGAAATCAACCAAAGGAAAAAAACAAATGGAGAAGCGTTTATTCATGCAAATCTGCTAGAACTTTTAGGTAAGAGCAGAAGGAGTCTAGCCTTCTCGCCCAGGGCTCTTCCTATTCCCAACTCCCCACACTCCTTAAAAAACTAAACTTTAAAACAAACAAACAAACAAAAAAATGTAACTCAAGAATCAATAGCAGAATTAAAATGGTACACTAAAATTTTCTTTGATATGAAAATGGTACACTAAAATTTTCTCTGATATGAAAAAAGGAAGTAAAGGAGGGACAGAGGTACAAAAAACATGAGACATATAGAAAGAAGCAGCAAAATGGTAAATGTAAATATTATCAATAATTACATTAAATGTAAATGACTCATTTCAAACAAACGGCAAGGACTGATAGACAGGATAAAAATATGAGACCAAACTAAAAGACTGGAAGGCAAATTTTAGACTCAAAGACACAAAGAAGCTGAAATTAAGAGCTGAAAAAATATATAACATAACAATACTCTGAAGACAGGTGGAGTATTAATATTAGACAAAATAGTCTAAGATAAGAAGTATTAGCAGGGAAACCGTTCATAATGACAAAAGGGCCAATATATTAGGGAGATAGAACAATAATTACATGGATACACATTCAACAACACTGCCCCAAAATGCATGAATCAAAAACTGGCAGATTTGAAAAAGGAACAGACAACCCAAAAGGTATACTTGAAGACTTCAATATGTCTCTCTCAAAAATTTTCAGAACTAGATAGAAAATCAGTAAGGATATAGAAGACTTGACTAACGCTATCAATCAACTTGACCCAACTTTCATTTACAGGCAGCTCCACCTAACAGGGGCAGAATACAAATTATTTTCAAGTGCACCTCTAGCACAGACCACATGTTAGGCCATAAAACAAGTCTCAATAAATTTGGAAGCTCTAAAATCAGTTATCTAAGCTTTAGATTCAACAAGCTAGAAACAGAACAAATCAAACCCAAAGAATATAGAAAGAAATAATGGAGATCAGAACAGAAATCAATGAAAGAGAAAAGAGACAAACAGAGAAAAGTAACAAACCCCAAAATTGGTTATTTACAAAAATGGACAAACCTATAGCCAGACTGACTGAGGGGGTTAAAAAGGAGTAAACAAAATTACCCAAATCAGGAATTAACATCACTACAGACTCTACAGAATTAAAAGAGAGTATAATAAACAACCATATGATATCAAATTAGACAACTTAGGGCCTCCCTGGTGGCGCAAGTGGTTGGGAGTCCGCCTGCCGATGCAGGGGATACGGGTTCGTGCCCCGGTCTGGGAGGATCCCATATGCCGCGGAGCGGCTGGGCCCGTGAGCCATGGCCGCTGAGCCTGCGCGTCCGGAGCCTGTGCGTCCGGAGCCTGTGCTCCGCAACAGGGGAGGCCACAACAGTGGGAGGCCCGCATACCGCAAAAAAAAAAAAAAAAAAAAAAAAATTAGACAACTTAGATGAAATGGATAAATTCCTAAAAAGACACAAGTTATTAAACTCAACCCAAGAAGAAACAGAAAATCTGAATAGACCTGTAGAAAGTAAACAAAATTTGAATTAGTAATTACAAAATTTTCCACAAAAAGAGACCAGGCTCATGGGATTTCACTTGTGAATTCTATCAAATATTTAAGAAATCTCAATCTTAGACAAATTCCTTCAGAAAACATAGGCAGAACAAACAATTCCCAACTCATTCTATGAGGGAGGTATCACCCTGATACCAAAGCCAGACAAGACATCATAAGGATGGACAACTATAGACCAGTATCTTTTATTAGCACAGATGCAAAAACCCTAACAACATAACCAATCAAGCAACATATGAAAAAGGGACTCTATGCCATGAGCAAGTGGAATTTATCCCAGGAACTCAAGGTTGGTTTGATATATGAAAATCCCTTGATGAGATACACCACGGTAACAGAATAAAGGATGAAAACCACACGGACATCTCAACAGATGCAGAGAAGGCATCTGAAAAACCCAAAGCATGTTCATGATAAAACTCCCAAGAAACTAGGAGTAGAACAGAATTTCCTCAACTTGACAAAGGACATCTATGAAAAACCTACAGCTAGCATCATACTTTACTGGTCAAAGACTGAATGCTTTACCCCTAAGACTCGAATAAGCAAAGACATCTGCTTGCACCACTTCTATTCAACACTGTACTGGAGGTTCTAGCTAGCTCAATAAGGCAAGAGTAGGGAATTAAATGAATCCAGATTGGAAAGGAAGAAGTAAAACTGTTTATTCACAGACAACATGATCTTGCATGTATAAAGTCCAAAGTAATCTACCAAAAAAAAAAAAAAAAACCCAAAAACAAACCCACAAAACTTCAACCCTTCTAAAACAAGTTTATTAGCAAAGCTGCAGAATTCAAGATCAGTATATAAGAATCTATTGTATTTCTATATATTACCAACAATCAACTGAAAATCAAAATTAGAAAACACTTTTACTATAGAATCAAAAGACATCTAATACTTAAGAATAAATTTAAGAAACATGTTCGAGAACCACAGACTAGAAATTTTTAAAAACTGCTGAGAGAAATTAAAGATGACCTAAATAAATGGAAACAGCATGGTCACTGACTGACAGATTCAATTTTGTTAAGACTGTATTTTCCCAAAATTGATCCTTATCATCCCACAAATAAAAGATTAGGCCCAGAGAATTTTGCTGATGAATTCTATCAAATATTCAAGAATTCAATGCAACCTCTATCAAAATCCAAGCAGGACTTTTTGTAGAAGGTAACAAATTGTTCCTAAAATGTATACGGGGAATTCCCTGGTGGTTCAGTGATTAGGACTCGGTGCTTTCACTGTGGTGGCCCAGGTTCAATTCCTGGTTGAGGAACTAAGATACCACAAGCCATGCAGTATGGCAAAAAAAAAAAATAATAATAATAATAATAATAATAATAAATAAAATAAAAAATAAAATGTATACGGAAATGCAAAGGACTTTGAAAAGCCTAAACAATTTTGAAAAAGGCCCGCCAAGCTGCAGGGCAGATCCTACCCAATTTCCAAACTTACAATAAAGCAATAGTCAAGTAGAGTATGGGTTTAAGGACGCAGAGATCAAATGAACAGGATACTGAGTACAGACATTAACCCATACATTTATAGTCAATTGATTGCGACAAATAGCCAATGCAATTCAACAGGGGAAAGGATGGCCCTTTCAACAAATGGTACTGGGACAACTGGATACCCAAATATGCAAAAACATGAATTTGGACCCTAACCTCAGACCATAAGCAAAACTGAGTCAAATGGACCACAGACCTAAGTAAGAGCTAAAATTATAAATATTATAGAGGAAAAGAGAGTTTTGTATTAGGTAAAATTTTCTTGGGTATGACTTCAAAAGCATGATTCATAAAAGAAAAAATTTATAAACTGGAATGCATCAAAATTAATAACTTTTGTTTTTCAAAAACACCATAAAAAACTAAGACATACCACAGACCAAAAGAAAATATTTGTAGATCACATACTTGATAAATGACCTGTACCAATATATAAAGAACTTTTTTTTTTTTAATATTTATTTATTTGGAGGTGCTGGGTCTTAGTTGTGGCATGCAGGATCTTCGTTTTGGTATGCGGGATCTTTAGTTGTAGCATGTGGACACTTAGTTGAGGCATGCAGGATCTAGATCCCCAACCAGGGATCGAACCCGGGCCCCCTGCATTGGGAGTGTGGAGTCTTAGCCAATGGACCACCAGGGAAGTCCCCACAAAGAATTATTAAACTCAAAAACAAGACAGAGGGGCTTCCCTGGTGGCACAGTGGTTGGGGGTCCGCCTGCCGATGCAGGGGACACGGGTTCGTGCCCCGGTCCGGGAAGATCCCACATGCCGTGGAGCAGCTGGGCCCGTGAGCCATGGCCGCTGAGCCTGCACATCCAGAGCCTGTGCTCCGCAACGGGAGAGGCCACAACAGTGAGAGGCCCGCGTACCACACACACACACACAAAAACAAGACAGAGAAGGAAATGCAACCCAAACGGCCCTTAAATATATGACAGAATGCTCAACTTTGCCCATAAAAAATGGAATGAAAGCTGAAACCTCACGGGGTTACCACTTCTCATCTATCAGACTGGCAAGAGTTCAAAACTCTTCCAAGGGTAGGGGAGGGCATCACGCTCTGACCCGGTAAAGCCACTCCTGGTTACCGCTCCTAGGGACAGAACTGCCTACGTATAAAATGTCAGATATGTAAGGTTACTCACTGAATAGTTTATGATGGGAAAACAAACGGAAGCAAACACAAGTGTCCATCAGCAGGGACTAAAGAGAAAAATAAAACAAAACTATGACACGTCCACACGATGGAATACAAAGAGACCAGCAGCGGAGCAAGAGGAAGTGTGCTCTGTACAGGTGAAGCCTGTCAGGACACACTGCTAGGCAGGGAAGAGAACAGAGTGTGCATTAGTATAAGCCTTTTTCATGAAAAGGCGAAGAATATTTGTATTTGCATAAATAAACACTGGAAGGACCTAGTTTTTTTTTTTTTTTTTTTCTTTTTGCGGTATGCGGGCCTCTCACTGTTGTGGCCTCTCCCGTTGCGGAGCACAGGCTCCGGATGCGCAGGCCCAGCGGCCATGGCTCACGGGCCCAGCCGCTCCGCGGCATATGGGATCCTCCCAGACCGGGGCACGAACCCGTATCCCCTGCATCGGCAGGCGGACTCTTAACCACTGCGCCACCAGGGAGGCCCAGGACCTAGTTTTAAATAGGTAAAACTGGTTACGTATTGGGACTAGGGGCTGGGGGTGAGCAGGCGCTGCAGCCGGTAGATGAGGAAGGAGGTGGGAGCGAGACTTCTCAGGGTAATAATACCTTCTAGTGTCCTTTCCTGCAGATTTACACCACCTATTAAAATGGTTTTAATCAGCCTGGACCTTCATTTGTTCTTCCTTTTATTTAAAAACTGCTTGAGCATCTATTATAAAACTCTAAGTCTCTAAGAAAAAATAATAGTCTGGTAAGGTACCCGCACCTTTGGTTAACAGAAAAACAGATACCTATCAGGAAAGAAAAGCTTCCTTACAAAACCAACCTTTTCTGAAATTTTAACATTCCACTCTTTCATTTTATTAAAAAAAAAAAAAAAAGCCCTTCCCTTGCTTCCCAGACAAAAAACCTCCACAACACTTAAATATCTGGAGCTACTCTGCGGTGCCACACAAAAAAAATAACGTTGATTACAGATTCAGGAAAGAGGAACAAGATTAAAGTGAGGGTACGAGTCACATTTGCTTATTTTGCAAGTATGCCTCGACTCTCTCCAGGTCTAATCTTCAGAAGTTTTTCGAAATAAAATAATTCTGTATTCAATAACGCTCATGTTTAGAGAAACTAGAGGCAGAAAAGAGACCTCTGGCAAAACAAAGTTCGAAAAAATAAAATCATACCTGCTGAGTTGAGTAAGACGGGGGTGGACTGTCCACTTTACTTTCCTCCTTCCCAGGGCTCCCGTTTCCTAGAGCTGTGTCTTCCTTTGGGGCTCCCGGGGGCTCCCCACTACTTTCGCCATCTGCCTCCTCGTCATCAGCCTCTGAAGAACTACTGCTGGTACTGCTTACCTGAGGGGACTTTAAAAACAACCCTTTGTAATTTACACTTTTTGAAACAGAAGAATGGAGGAAACTGACACACCAGACACCGTCTGATGTCACTTACTGTCACTATGAAGACGCATGCCCATACCTCATCCTTCAGGGCCATGTTTTCCCCGCCGCCGTTCAGTTCACTGTGGATTCCATTCATGCTGGCCACCACCTCGGCATCATCATAGTTACTCAGTGGATAAATATCAGCAAATTTAGCTGACAATGGTGCAACATCTTCATCATCACTACAACTGAGAAAGCAGAGACGTCAGCACGAGGCCGCTCACGGCGAGCACAGCGAGTGCACCACCCGCCAAGCAGACGCTGCTCTCGCTCACAGGAGTGTTACACTGAGTGCCACGCGTGCTCCTCAGCATCTCCTAGTAACCTGAACGCAAGAGGAAATGCCTGGAAGATTATCATTTGTGCTATTTGGAAGAACGGAAAACAAGACTCCAGAAGGAGAAACATTAAGGAAACCACAAAATTTCATCAGATTAATTGATGTTACAAATCTATTCAAGTTGAAGTGCCCTGGTGTACAACTGTTCTCTCTGCCATTTCCAAGCAGACACAATTTTTGATTCTAATTAAAGGGGTATGGAGAACAACCGTAGATCTTTACCATTTGTTTTTATAACTGCCAATATTTCAGACACAGCCAGCTGAACAAAACTTAAAGGCACTTATGCGACAAAATGCTACAAGATTTTTCACTACAAGGCCAGCTGTGGCCAAGTCCAGTCATAATCTTAATCATCAGCTTTTAGCAAGACATCCAAGCGATGGGCAAATGGAATATCTACCAAAAAAAAGTAAGAAGACTTCAAGGCTAGAGCCTATGAAGACCACTTAAAATGTATGACTTTCTGGTACGTGAAAAGAGCTGGCGCAGAGTTCCTGGCTCAGCGTGCATGGTTCAAGGCATGACTGTAAGTGGACACCCCACGGGTCCACGTAAACATGCCACCACGTCCGCCTTGAGCCTCAACACTCAATGGCCTCCAGAAGGCACAATCCTAAGAACTGGAGACCTTTTGGCTTTAGGGAAGAGTGTCCAGAATTGCCAAACTCAGGTTCTTTTCCACTTTTAGGAAAACAAGAGTCAAAGGACTACAACGTGCTATCATCCGGAGCTCATCACAGCAAGCACGGACGGTGCCCAGCAGGCCTCCTGGGGGCCCACTGCACCTGAGCTAACAGCAGGCTTTGCCCTGGGCTGCACCCACATCCGCTCCTGAGGTGTTAGCATCACCACGACCCAGAGGAGGAAGCCAAGGCGCAGAGATGAAGGAACTAAACCACGTGCTCCATGCGATGGAGGTGACCCCAGAACCCGTGAAGTCCAGACAGCACTGCAGCCCAGCAACTAAACTGCCACGCTTCCATTTCACCAACTTAGAAGCGGCACCACGAAAGACAACACGAACCAGCGGCCACATGGAGGTCCTCGGATCACAGAGTGTCTACCGGGAAGACACGGATCACAAGGTGCTGGCGGCCAGACGCCCAGAGCATCCGCGTGTGGCCCCGGCTCCGCCACTCAACAGAGTGTGGGAGGCCATGGCTGGCGCCAGCCGCCACAACACAGGAGTGGGGCGAGCTCTTCCAACGTAAGTTCTTATTCGACCACACAAGCTGAGCTGCGGGACACGCCTGTGACGAGCTAGCCAGCTGCTAGCCGGGAAGCCCCCAACACTGCGCCGGCTCCGAGAGCACAGGGCTTCTACGGTTACGAAGCACCTTGAATTCAGTGAAAGGAGTCACGGCGTTCAGGCCAATCAATCCCTTTACAGTAATTTTGTGTTTGAGACCAAATCCATATTGAGAATTGAAAGACTCCGAAGGAAAGCCTCAGAGTCACCGTGCGAAATCCAGACGGGGGAAGTGAGAAGTCTGAGAAATGCGGGGCCCCATCCCTCCACTGGGAGCCGTGGCGGGGGGGCCGGTCACCTCCACAGGGCTCCTGGCACCCATACACACTGTGACATGCAGAAGGCATGTTTTATTTCTTAAATAAAAGCATATACCCGCGTGCAGCCTGTCCAGAAGCTAGAGCAGGTAGCCTCAACACAAGACATGGCCACAAGTCCGAAGAAACACGGGCCCACTCCCCTCCCTGTGAACTGGCGACAGCTGCACAGCCACCTCGCTTGTACAAAACATCCTTCTAGGTCACGTGGGAACACGGAGAACAGAACCCTTCAATCACTTGCTAAAGCGATCATCTGAGTTCTCAGCAAGACATGGAACAATCATGGATGCTGGGCTGACGATGAGGCGGAATGAGCAGCGGGCTGGCCACCCACGATCCAGTGAGTGCGGGCCAGGCCGGCGCTGGGAAACACTTCCCTGCAGACCAGCATGTGTTTGTTTGCCTTACTGCATTTATTCATTCACCTTCTTTTAGGCAGGTCATGAAACAGTGTCAAAGTCTGGGCTTACTGATTCCATGTTTTAAAAGCTGTTTAAAAAAATGAAGGGTCCTTTTTCTTGAAAAGCACTATAATGCTATCCATCCTTCTGCAGACATTACTGTCTCTACTTCTCATCACTGGATTAGTTAAATTTCTGAAACCTTACGACAAAGTCACGACTTACAAAGTTGGTGCAGAGCCATTGTCTGTGAGGATGAGTCTGGGATGTTGCTGAACTGTAATGGGAGAGCTGGAACCTGACCCTGAGCTTGCTGATGACACGCTAGGTGGGCGCATCTCAGAGAGATAGTCGGGAGCAGAGTCCACCTGGAGTGGTAGCTGGTGAATGTGGATGTCGCCAGTGACGGGGGGGTCCATGATACCACAAGTGAGGATGTGTGAGAGGCTGCAGTCATCGCAAGCACATCTGATTGGGAATTAAGGACAGTTACCGAGACAGCCAACAGAGAAGGTCAGACCGTGCTCTTTAGAGGTCGGTGCTGGCCCTCTGTGGGGTCAGCGAGGGTCCCGCAGGCCCGCGGCGCGCACACGCAGGCTCACCTCCTCCTGTAGTTGCAGTTGGGGCAGTCGGGCATGCTCAGTCGCGACGACAGCACGTGCCTCATGGTGTCCGTGAAGCTGTTCTCGCCAGTGATGGCCTTCTTGTTCGTCAACTGGAGGAAACCACGAGACAACAGGTTAGTTTTGCAAGACGCGCTGCCCCATGACACAGCTTATATCTTCCAGTAATTATGGTAGTGTGTGTCACCCTCAGAACCAATGACCACAGCTTCCTAAGGTGGGGCAGGGCCAGGAAAAGGGGCTGCAGATGTGTGATGCACACAGCCGTGGGGCTGGGAGAGGCCCTGACACAGGCCAGGGACCAGTAACCCCTAACAGCCTTCCTCACCAGCAAACATGCTGCAGCGCCCCTCACAGCAGACACCCAGCCTTTACCCTGAATCTGCCATGGGCTTGGTACTTGCTAGGTACCAGGAACGTAGAGATAATCACTGCCCTCAGAATCACTGCCCTTAAGATTCTGGAAGAGGGGACAGGCAAGAAACCAAATTTGAAAAACGTGATGTAGAAGGTGCCCCGGGAGATCTGCTCAGCATGCTGGAGAGGTGGGGAAGCTGCCCGGCAGGTGCCAAGACTCAGCAAGGCCCAGGTGCAGTGCTGGTAATCCCATCAGAGGCAAGGAGGGCGTCCGGGCGAGCAAAGAGCACTGAGCTGGGCATCCCCTCACAAGACTCTCGACGGCTGCTGAGCCTGGGCTGAGCAGGAGTGAGTCTCGGGGAACAGCCTCACCGCCATCAGGCCTGTGCACACAGAGCCGTGGCACCCAGCGCCCATGAGTTAAACAGACGTTTATGAGGCAAGATGGAAGCTGGACAGTCAGCACCAAGATAGCAGTGGGTGGGTGGGAAGGAGCGCAGCAGGGAGGAAGGCCAGCTGGAGAGGACGCCAGTGGAGCACGGAGAAGGGGTGGACCCGGGAACCGCCTGGGAAGCAGCACCTAAACTTCCACTGGAGCGGGCGAGCCTCTGGATTTTAGAGAAGGAGCCTGTGGACCGACTTGGGCAATGGGATGGGTGGTGGCCAGAAGAGCCATGGGACAGGACAGAAGCCACACAGGTAAGCGAGTGGAGCACGGGTGCCCTCTGTCTACCTGTGGCGCCCAGAGGAGACCACGGGTGCGGGCGAGGCTGGGGCCACCGACACCTAGGGAAGGCCAAGGGAGCACACCCGGCAAGGGAGACTAAATGGGAGAGAAGCCGGCACATGCATGGGAAGCAAGTTTCCCAATGAAGTCCAAGGCCCTGAGACCACCACACTGCAGCCCCCGGGAGTCCTGCCAAAGCGGCAGGCAGAGGGGTGGGGGGAAGAGCCGCTGGAGGAAGGGGTGCGCCGGGGCGGCCAGCAGCCACGACAAAGGCACGGCCCCTGGCACATGTGGAGCGCATCAAGTCCCAGCCCTGCGACTTCACTGTATGCACCCTGGCGAGTAAACCGGGGACACGCCACCCACCTAGGAGGAGTCCGTGGGGACTCAGGGGTGGCTGTGGCCCGAGCGGGTGGCTCTGTAAATGTGGATGTCCCCTGAGGGATGCAGGAGAGAAGGAAGTCGGAAGGAAAACCAGTTTACACCACTGCCACAAACAGTGAGCAGAACATGCAGTGTGGTGTTGAAGCGCTGGTCTTTTGGAGCCGTCCACCCGCAGGGAGCAATTCCCATTCCTGTGAACCGCCCCTCGGGCCCACAGCCTCACCTGCTCTTCCATGAACCGCCTTTGTTTAAAGAGCTCCCAGTCTTCTGTTAGCATGCGCTGTTTGGTTTTCATTGTCATCTAATTCATGGGGGATGTAAAAAACAAAAAGTCTTAGTACCAGCAAGAGCTACCCCGGACATTTTCAAGGGGAGACTTTTAAAATGATACATACGAGAGACCGCGTCTACAGACAGAAGCTGCAGCACTACAGAAACGCTACCTGACACTCGATCTCAGCGCCTCACATGACTCGCTCAAAATCATCGCAAATACTTTTCTTGCATGAAAAACACAGCGAGGAATTCAGATTTTAAAGAGAAATTAACATATCAGAGGTGGATCTGTCAATACTGTGAGTGGACAGTCATGGTTCACTGAACAACCACGAGGGGCCCTGCACGTGAAGTGTGAGCCCTGGGGACGTCACCCTGAGTGCCACAGCAGGCACCAGGGGCTGCGGAGGGAGGGGGCAGGGGCTGCTGTTTAAGCACGAGCTTCAGCTTGTGAAGATGAGAGAGTTCTGGAGGTGAACAGTGGTGACGGTCACAGCAATGTGAGCGCACTCAGTATGAATGAACTGTAGACTTAGAAATGGTTAGGGTAGTAAATTTTGAGTAATGTAGATTTTACCACAACTAAAAAGAAATTGAGGGGAATAGGGAGTTAAGAATGGGCTCAAGGCACTGCCTTATTTGAAGGAGGAGGCTATGAAATGATTAAATCTTGGTGTTTATATAAATGTATTCTTGTAAATTAATCACTGAAAGGATATGGGATACATATCTTCAAAATTATTAGAAGAAAAAAAAACGGAAGAGGGCATATATTCAGTCCTACAGGGAAGAAAACACTACCAACCAGGAGCATGCTCCCAGCTGCTGGACGGGATGCTGCTCGATTTACGAAACACCTAATAAATAGCCTATTAGATCTTCAAATTAAAACAAACAAACAAACAAAAAACTGCCCGTAAACCCTCCATAATAAAACAAGAGGAACTCAATAAAATCAAATTCATGCACTTAAAATTTTTTAATAGTTTAAAAGTATTAGAGAAGAAACCGAAGTTGAAATTACAGTCTGTTTAGAAATAATTGACAAGGAAAGTCCCACAAATCAAATTTCATAAGATGAGCCCAAGATATAGAAGAAAATGTATAGTTTGGTGGCATTTATGAGAGAATAGAACAAAAAAAAAAAGCCTGAAAAGTATGCGTTCAATGTAAGAAGCCCAAACAAAATGAAACAAGGAATCAACTAATAAGGAATTAAACGTAAAAGCTGAAATTTGGAAAACCAAGAAGTAAATGTGATCAATAAACCCAAAAGTTGGTTCTCTGAACTTCCTCCCAGGCCGAACAAGGGAAGAAAAGGAACAACAAAAACAGCGGGAGTGAGAAAGGACACGGACACATACAAAGATTTTCTAAAACCACAAGAGAAAACATCTGTACAATTTATGCCTTTCATATCTAAAGAATAGCTGCAAACAGGTGGCTCACGGCTATCTTGTTGGCCCTGCACAATGTGTTTTACAAGCTGAGTCAACATGAAAAAGCTTTTGAGATTTCACCTAACAATCTAGACCTCTGGCCTCTCTCGACAGCTGGACAGTTCAGAGGGCAGGCTGTGGGCACAGCTGGGACGCCAGGAGCACTGGCCAGCCTCCTTTTAGGGGAGCAAGTGCTCTCCCATTACAGTGTGAAGTTAGAGGCAGGGGAATTCTCCTGTAGCCATCATGCACCCATTTTCATCAGCTGCCCTGTAAGCACAAGCTTAAGCCCACCCCTTTATATGAATGATGTGGATAATTTCCCAGGCAAATATCAATTTGTAAAACTCACTTAAGAAGTAGAAAACCCCAAGTAGGTTCATGAACACAATGTTTACTGAAAAGGCAGTAAAAGATACTGAGTCCTTGTTCCTTCCCCTGCAAAAATGAACCAGGCCCCAAAGTTTCATGGTGGGGTCTATGCAAACACTTTGTAGATTAGGAAAGTTGAACTATTCCTAAATACTGGAAAAACATGGAAAGTTCTCAATTCATTCTGTGAGATTAGCATAATTATCCTTTATACAAAACAAACAAGACCTCAAAGATGAAAACTCAGCAATACCTCAGAATACAGATATAAAAATCCTAAATAAGATACCTAATAATGGATTAAAGAATAATATATTATAATCTAGTAGGGTTTAATTCCAGGAATGCAAGGATGTCTCAAAATTAGAAAGCCTAATCTATTTCATACAGAAACACATAAAAACAGAAAAAAAAAACAAATTTAATGTCTATCCCTACTTTAAAAAATTTTTTTGAATTAATTAATTAGTTTATTTTTAGCTGTGTTGGGTCTTCATTGCTGCACACAGGCTGTCCTAGTTACAGCGAGCCGGGGCTACTCTTCATTGCGGTGCGCAGACTTCTCACTGTGGCGGCTTCTCTTGTTGCACAGCACAGGCTCTAGGCGTACGGGCTTCAGTAGTTGTGGCGCGTGGGCTCTAGAGCGCAGGCTCAGTAGTTGTGGCGCATTGGCTTAGTTCTCCGCAGCATGTGGGATCTTCCCAGACCAGGGCTCGAACCTGTGTCCCCTGCATTGGCAGGCAGATACTTAACCACTGCGCCACCAGGGAAGGGCTCTTTAATTTGCTAAAAAGTATCAAAAATTTGTATGGCAAGCATCAGACTTAATGTGAAACCTCCAAAGATTTCCACAAAAGCCAGGAACTGAACAAGGATGCTACTGCTAGTAACACTTTTACTCATGACGCTGTGAAGATTCTAGCTGAAGTGAAAAAACAAAACACAAAGTTCAAATGCTAATAAAGAGGATAAGACAAAACTATTATTATTTGTAAACGATATCATGGTCTCCTAGAAAACTCAAAGCAATCAATTCCAGAACTATTTGAGAGATGATAACATGGTGAGATGACTGGACACAAAGCAGAACTCAGCTTTCCTATAAGGACCAGCAATAACTCCTTAGAAAATTTATTCCACCATTTAAGATGCTACTAATGATAGTCCCTAAAAACTGTAAAACACCTACGTATAAATTCAGTAAGAAATGTACAAACTATAAAACCATAATATAGGCTATAAAAGACAACCTAAAAAAAGAGATACATGCCATAGTTTTGGATGGGAAGATTCAATATTGGTGCTAATTCTTCCTTTATGTAACATGGGTCTTCAGTTTTCAGGAGAAACATTTTTCTTTCATGAGTAATTATTACTGTTGCAAATTTTAAAAATGATTTAAAATGAGCTAAACATTAGAAAAAGTAATCATTTCT
The DNA here is from genome assembly GCF_025265405.1 of Mesoplodon densirostris. Classification (NCBI taxonomy): domain Eukaryota; kingdom Metazoa; phylum Chordata; class Mammalia; order Artiodactyla; family Ziphiidae; genus Mesoplodon; species Mesoplodon densirostris. The sequence continues at coordinate 105,918,068 of NC_082661.1, forward strand.
TTATCTTATTACAGAGCTCAGTACAGAGTTGTTTGATAAATATAATCAATAGAAACCTCCTCTTTGACCTTCTCTTTGCAGCCTCTGGGATTAATTGTGTGGAACATTTGGGTACCTGTAGGCTTATATATGCGTCACACAACAAATAAAGGATAAATCTTTACAAGCAAACAAGAACAACGGATTTCAAAGCTGTCAACTGTCTCCCCATGGCCATACTTATTTGTGAATACTAATTATTTTACAAATGTGCAACATTTTGCAATCTTGAATTACTATGTAGTTTCTAAAATGCTACTTGATCAGAAGAGACTGATATCCATTCCAAGGATTCTAGAATGACTGGTACCCTCTGGATGCAACTAAAATTGCTCGATTTCCCTAATTGGTATTAATGGCATTGTAGTTCCTTGACAGGTGAATGAAAGTAAGAATGCACCTTTGGGTTGCTTTAGTGAAAGAGGATGGTTTTCCACTGTGAAAAGACAGAGAATGCTTTTTTTTTTCCCCTTGTAAAATACGTGTAACATAAAATAAACCATCTGAACCATTTCAGTGGTATCCCCATCTCTCTTCATCTTGCAAAAGTGAAACGCAGCCCCCATTAAACAATAACCGCCCACCTCCCCTGGCCCCCGGCACCCACCCTTCTACTCTCTGTCTCTATGGATTTGCCTACTCTAGGGACCTCAGGTGAGTGGGATCAGACAGGATGTCTTTTTGTGTGTCTGGCTTATTTCACTTAGAGTAATATGTTCAAGGTTCTTCCACGTTTTTAGGTCTTCCACATAGGTCCTTGATTCACTTTGAGTTACCTTTTCCATATGGTATTAGATAAGGGTACAACTTCATTCTTTTGCAGGTGGATACCCAATTTTCCCAGCACCATTTGTTGAAAAGACTGTCTTTTCCCCATCGAAGGGTCTTGGCACCCTTGTCAAAAATCACCTGACCATATACGGAAGGGTTTGTTTCTGGGCTTTCTACTGTATCCACTGGTCTGTATGTCTGTCTTTATGCCAATACCACACCACTTTGATCACTGTGGCTTCGTAGTAAGTTTTCAAATCAAAAGTGTGAGCCCTCCAGTTTTGTTCTTTTTTTCCCCAAGGTTGTTCTGGCTATTCTGAGTTCCTTGAGATCCCATATGAATTTTAGGATGGGTTTTTCTATTCTTCAAAAAACATCATTGGGATTTTGATAGAGATTGCACTGAATGTGTAGACCACTTTGGGTACTACTGACATTTCAACAATATTAAGTTGTCCAATCCAGGAACACAGGAATGTGTTTCCATTTATTTATGCCCTCTTTATTTTCTTTCAGCAATGTTTTGTAGTTCTTATTGTACAAGTCTTCCACACCTTCTTGAGTAAGTTAATTCCTAAGTATTTTACACTTTTTCAGTGCCACTGTAAATAAAACTGTTTTCATAATTTCCTTTTCAGATTGTTCACTGTTTGTATGTACAAATGCAACTAATTCGTGTGTGTGCACTCTGTATCCTGCTACTTTGCTGAATTCACTTACAGTTTTTAAATTCTAAGTTTTTTTTTACAGAGTCGTTAGGATTTTCTACATATAAGATCACATCATTTGCAGAGATCGTTTTACTCTTCCTTTCAGATTTAAATGCCTTTTATATCTTTTTCTTGCCTAACTGCTGTGGCTATATTTTCTAGTACTATGTTGAATAGAAGTGAAAGCAAGCATCCTTGCCTTGTTCCTGATCTCAGAGGATTAAAGGCTTTCTTTTAATCTTTCATTTCTTTTAAAATTAATTTTTTTGGAGTATGGTCACTTTACAATGCTGTGTTAGCCTCCACTGCACAACAAAATGAATCAGCCACACACATACAGATATCCCCTCCCTTTTGGACTTTAATCTTCCATTACTGAGGATGATGTTTGCTATAGGTTTTTTATATTTGTGGCTTTTATTATATGGAGGTAGTTTCCTTCTATTCCCATTTTGTTGAGTGTTTTTAATCATGAACGATGATGAATTTTGTCAAATGCTTTTGCTGCATCAACTGAGATGATCATGTGGTTTTTCCTTACTGATGTGGTACGTTATATTAATCAATTTTCATACCTTGAAACATCTTCGCATTCCAGGAATAAATCCTACTTGATCATGGTGTAGAATCCTTTAAATATGCTGAGTTCTGTTTGCTAGTATTTTGTTAAGGATTTCTGCATCAATATTCATAAAGGACACTGGTCCGTAGTTTTCTTTTCTTGTAGTGTCTTTGTCTGGCTTTGGTATCAGACTTATGCTGGCCTCACAGAATGAGTTAGGAAGTGTTCCCTCCCCTTCAGTCTTCTGGAAAAGTCTGAGAAGGATGGGTATTAATTCTTCTTTAAATGTTTGCTAGAATTCACCTTTGAAGCCACTGGGTCCTGAACTTTTCTTTGTTGGGAGATTTTTGATTACTGATTCAATCTCCTTACTAGTTATAAGTCTATTCAGATTCTCTATTTCTTCATGATTTAGTCTTTTTTAAAAAAAAATTTTTTTTATTTATTTATTTTTGGCTGTGTTGGGTCCTCATTTCTGTGCGTGGGCTTTCTCTAGCTGCGGCGAGCGGGGGCCACTCCTCATCGCGGTGCGCGGGCCTCTCACTGCCGCGGCCTCCCTTGTTGTGGCAGCACAAGCTCCAGACGCGCAGGCTCAGTAGTTGTGGCTCACAGGCCCAGTCGCTCCGCGGCATGTGGGATCCTCCCAGACCAGGGCTCGAACCCGCGCCCCCTGCACCGGCAGGCGGATTCACAGCCACCGCACCACCAGGGAAGCCCTTCATGATTTAGTCTTAGTTGGTTCTTTGTTTCTAGGAATTTGTCCATTTCATCTAGGTTATCCAATTTGTTGGTGTACAACGGTTCACAGTACTCTCTGGTAATTCTTTTCATTTCTGTAGGACTGGTAGTAATGTCCCTACTTCACTTCCGATTTTAGTAATTTCAGTCTTTTTTCTTTTTCTCTTAGTCCATAAGCTGAAGGTCTGTCAATTTTGCTGTTCTTCTTGAAGAACCAACTTCTGGTTTCACTGATTCTCTCTACTGTTTTTCTATTTTCTGTCTTTGTTTACCTCTGCTCTAATCTTTATTATTTCCTTCCTTCTGCTAGCTTTGGATTTAGTTTATCTTTTTTTTTCTTTCTACAAGTTGCAAAGTTAGGTTGTTGATTCGAGATCTTTCTTTTTTAATGTAAACATTTATAGCTATAAGAACAAGTTTTTTTTTTTTTTTTTTTTTGCAGTAGGCAGGCCTCTCACTGTTGCGGCCTCTCCTGTTGCGGAGCACAGGCTCCGGATGCGCAGGCTCAGCGGCCATGGCTCACGGGCCCAGCCACTCCGTGGCATGTGGGATCCTCCCGGACTGGGGCATGAACCTGTGTCCCCTGCATCGGCAGGCGGACTCTCAACCATTGTGCCACCAGGGAAGCCCAAGAACAAGTATTTTTAAAGAAATAAATTCACTTTCAGTTTTACTTTTTAAGATCGTATTTTCCTTTTAGAAAACATGTATATTGTTATTTTTACACGCACTCCATTTTTATCAGAATAGCAGCGATAATACTGTGTATTGGGGCTTCCCTGGTGGCGCAGTGGTTGAGAGTCTGCCTGCCAATGAAGGGGACGCAGGTTCGTGCCCCGGTCTGGGAAGATCCCACATGCCGCGGAGCGGCTGGGCCCGTGAGCCATGGCCGCTGGGCCTGCGTGTCCGGAGCCTGTGCTTTACAACGGGAGAGGCCACAACAGTGAGAGGCCCGCATGCCGCAAAAAAATAAATAAATAAATAAATAAATAAATAAATAAATACTGTGTATTATATTCCTATTATATTCCTAGCAGCAAGGAGATTATTGCTTAGCACAGCGCTTAGCATACTGCACAGTAAGTCACCATTTATCTTCTTTCTCTTCACCTGAATTATCATTTTAGTTACACTGTTTTCCTGAAATCATCTAAATAAGATCACAAGTTATTGATATCATCAGAAGCTTATACTGACAAAACATGATGGAAAAGTCAGGGATAAATCAGACCCCCCACTCTAGTGGATGGCACCAATCTCTGCAGAAGGAACCACCAGCTGCAGTGGAAGCCCCTTCAGATAAACTCCAGACTGAAGGCTCCTCTGCGACAGACAGCGAGCCCCCTGCTCGACACGAGGACTAGCACTGCTTACAGGCCCTCAGGCCTTCGTTTGCACTTGTACTCACGAATGAGCGGCTCCCCACTGCCACTATGGAACTCTGCAAACTCCCCGAGTAGCGTTCAGCATCAAACACGAAGTTCAACAAGCCCCACTGTCAGGGCCAGAGATGCAGGGGACCTCATAGGTCACCTAGTCCAGCCACATCTAAGATTCCGATGTCAGGACTCCCCTGGTGGTGCAGTGGTTAAGACTCCACGCTCCCAATGCAAGGGGCCCGGGTTCGACCCCTGGTCAGGGAACTAGATGATCCCACGTGCATGCCACAACTAAGAGTTCGCATGCTACAACTAAGGAGCCCACATACCACAACTAAGGAGCCGGAGAGCTGCAACTAAGGAGCCCGCCTGCTGCAACTAAGACTCAGTGCAGCCAAATAAATAAATATTAAAATAAATAATAATTTAAAAAAAGACTGCTGTCAATTCACTTCTGCATGTCTCCTCTAACAGGGAGGGGGCAGCTCTGTCTTCCTGTGCTTCTCCCTGGGGTCAGACTTCAGTCGCTGGGCTGGAGGTCTCTCTCTCCATACCTCCTCACAGCACTGAGGACAGGGGCTGCCCCAAGTTCCTGAGGCTGCACTGCCATTTCCTGTTGGGGGTCTGGCCTGTTCAGAGATGCCTTGAGGACAGACAGTGCAGCCCTCCCATCTGGACTCCAGAACTCTGTCTAGGACTCTCCCCAGAACAGGCTTCCAAGTGACAGTCTGTTTGCTGCTGCCCATCAATCCTTCAGCATCTGATCCGCCCTCCAGTTGATTTGCCAGGACCCAGCTTCTCTCTACACATCTGTTACTACTGTAGATACTAACGGGGTGGCAGAGGGGCCCAAGGCAGAGCTGCCAGTGTCGCTGTCCAGGCCCACAGCAAACACTGCTGGGGGCGCCGTCTGGACGGACTGTCTGTTGTTTTCCTTGCAGCAGTTTATTGCCCACATGGACCCAGAAGGTTCTCAGGGGATGCGGCACATGGCTTGTGAGGTTCTAGGGTGTCCATACAAATGGTGCCTCCCTCCTCTCCTAGTCCAGGGACCCTGAAGACAAACTGAGGGCAGTGTAAGCAGCAACCCTTGGTGAGGACAGACTCATCCTCAGTCTGCTGGACGGGGGCTATTTTCTTCAGCCTAATGTTGGGGACAGGGGTTCCGTGACCTGATGCAATCCACCCTTCCTGTAAGCTGAGCCGGCAGGACAGAGACTTAGCAGGTGGCGTAACCTCGTGGGTTCCCACAAAGCAGCCCAGACCAGCTCCTGTTTCTCACACGTCTCTCTCCCTGAGAAGCCTTCGCACATCACTCGTTCTTTTAAAGCAAGAATGCCTCATCAAATTTCTTCCATCATCAGCTTGGGCCCCGACGACAAGAGTTTAGCCAGGGAGAGGCTGGCATCTAGTCTTTGGTCTTTTTCTGAAGGTCCCTCCTTCAGAGAACTGATGCCTCAACGTCCCGGCAAACCACGGCTCCCAATTCTCCCCCCTCCTCTGTACTCTGGATAAACCACTGCACTTAACTGACGTGGGGTTCCCTCTAAGGGTAACCCAGTAACCGGCTCGATGCAGCTCAATTCAGAACACAAGGGACTGTTTACTGAAGTCCTGCTTTTTAGTAACCACACACACACACAAAACTGATTCAGAATTATATAATACAAAGGCTCAAACAAAACCAAAATGTCATCTAATCCGATTCTGTCATTTCACAAGTGCGAGACTAAGGCCCAGGGAGGGGAAAGGCTTGAATGAAGCTCACCAATCTGGGGCAGGGCCTGGCACCAAGTGCCCTTCAGGGTCCTCCTCAGGACCTGAGTCCAGAACACCCCGAGGAACAGGCAACAGCCCCTGTCCCCACGCACCAGTCTCCCCTCCGGGCTCCTGTGCCCTCTACTACCTGGACAGCAAACTCCTGCAAACGGGCTGGTGCACGTGCAGGCAGCAGAGGGGAGGGAGCTGTCTGCTCCTCTGCCTCTGAGTGACTCAGCTGCCGGCTGCCTGGCTGCACAAGGCCTCAGGGGACGAGCTGGTTGCAGGTCCAGGTGGAGGATGCACAGGGATGGCAGCTGGAAGGCAGCCGGGGTCACGGCTACCTGACCCTGCGCCAACATTTGCAACCTGGGGCCAGCCCTGCCCCCACAGCGGCCGAAGCTGAGGCGTCAGTGGTCAGCGATGAGCCACAGCTGGAGAATACGAGTGCCCCAGGGGCCCCAGGACAGCGGGGAGCATGTGCCAGGTACAGGGTGGCTCCCGAGGCCACGTGCTACACACGCAGCAACTGTGGAAGAGGCCAAGCGCATGGCACCGGCGGAGCCACCTGCCCAAGACAAGCTCGGCTCCACAGCGCTGAGTCCTGTCACGTTACCAAGGCACACCTGACAGAGGGGAAAGTCAGTATCACGTGGGAGAATGTAGTCAGAACCGTTCTCCTAGGTTCTGAATGAGAGACTACTTATAGTAACGGTCCCTGAGGCTGCAGAGGGAGAACTGCCACACAAAACACGGAGCGAGGCTGGCATGAACAGTGACATGGGCACACGCCAGCCCCTTCCTTCTTCCTAATCCCTCACCACGCTCAGGTGGCAACGCCGAGACGAAGCGTCACAGCCAGCGGCCAGGCGGCACCCAGGATCCCAGGCAGACACTGCACCAGCACCCGCCCTATGCCAGAACCAAGGTTCTGTTTTCCTACAGCCTCACAAGTACAACACAGAGCTCCGTCACTGTTTCCTTATTACTCCTCACACCCTGCATTACCCTGGAAAACATCCACACTGAACGCCTCCCCTGCCCAACCCTCCTGGGGGTTTTAGAAAGGCGGGCTGGCTGGCCGGGACGCCGGCTGGAAGCCCTGCCCGCAGGCCCCATCCCCACAGCAGCGCCTGCCTTCCACCCTCCTCCACCCCTGCAGACCACCTGCCCAGCACAGCCGTGTGTGTTCGTGTCTGCGCTCCCACTCGACATGCTTAGGGACGGGGGGAGAATGGGCTCTGAAGCTCACGTGTGGCCAGTGTTCAGTAAACGGGTCCTGACATGACCAGGCTCAGCCGTTTCCAAAGGCCTCAGAGGCCCCCGCCGGCAGCACCGAGGCTGGGCAGCAGCCTGTGCCCGTGACCGTGGCTGTACCCAGGCCAGCAGGGACCTGACCGGCAGCTGACCCTGCGGGCATGGCTGGGCGTCCCCTCCGGAGCAGCAGCAGCTGGGAGCCCCCGTTCGCACCCCTCCCCTGGGCACACGGCCCCTCGCGGTGGGCTCCTTGCGGCCGCCCCGGCGGTGCGCACCCACCTGCTCGTCCACATAGGCGTCGATCCTCTTCTGGCACTCCAGCCACTCCTCGGCCACCCCGCGCAGCTCCTCCTCGGAGCGCTGGTACCGCTGCAGCAGGGTGCTGTACGTGTCCTCGTTGCAGGTGTCGTGCGTCGTGGTCCCCAGCCTGGGGAGAGAGGCCTTTCAGCACTCTGGCCATCATCTCCCCTCCCGAGGTGGCAAGCGGGGCACCACCACACACCCCACGAGGCTGCTGTGCAGGATGAGTTAAGCACACAGCCCAGGCACCCACGACAGTCTGGCCTAGAGAAGAAGCTCCAGGAAGCAACAGCTCCTAAGAAAAAAATGGGTGGTGAGTAACGCTGTTCTACAAAGACTAAGGCCCAGAGATTCAGTTCACTAGATGTGGGGTCGTAAACTATTTTTCCCTACTGAGATTCACTGACCCAGAGAGAACAAAACATTTAATGAGAAATACAAAATTTGGACCTGGTTTTCAAATCAAGTAAAACAGGAAATTCAGTTCAATAAAAAATATAATTATAGTTTCATTGACTCTGTGTATCTTGTTAAGAAAGATGGTAAGATGGCAGATGAGAAAATAAACAGAAAACAAAAGACACAAATAGAGGTAAACAGCTGAGCTTCTCAAGAGGAGGGTGGCATGGAAGAGGAGAAGCAGGAGAGTGGGGGAGGGGTGCAGGCTCACAGGCAGGTTCTCTTCAGACACCGTTCCTTTTCCTAATACCTAAACATGTCAACATCTGAACCAAAGCAATGGTGATAAAGACCTCATAACAAAGCATTTCAAAATCAAAGGCAACACTTATAATCGCTCAGGAGCACAAAGATGATGTGCAGGCTTAATAACCACTGCTGTTTACACGGAAGAACTGAAGTTACCCACTGGGATCAGTGATGCCACACCAGACAAGGCTTCTAATTACAGGCTAAGTTACACCTACTTGTTCACACTCAGACTCAGACACACATGCACTTACAGACATATGTTTTGAAATGGAAATGCTCCCATGTTAAGTGAGGAAAGGACTATGTCACCATGTGTAAAGATGCACATGTGTGGGAGGCGTGGACACTGGAAAAAATCTGGAAGCAGCACCCAGTTGTTTATGGTACCTACCTCTCTTCAGGGTTTCCTTTGCTTTCAGAACTGTATTGCAGTGACAATCTAATAATTTTATAATGAAAATAAACAATAGCGATTTAAAAACAAGAACTTTTCCACGGGTGCAGACACCTCCCTTTCCACCCTGGTGACCACTGCATAAAGACGCACGTCGTGCGAATGGACTCATTCTTGCCGAAGCCGTCTACACCGGCTCCATCACTTCAAGGAGGGAGCATGTGGAAAACAGGGTCACTGAAAAGCTGCACGGGAAAGCCCAGAGCCAGGAAAGGGCACGACGCAACCCACGTGGTGATGGGGCTGGCTCAAACACCAAGGCTGTCCCCAGGAAACAAAAGTCCTCAAGACCCAGAATCCAGGGCCTCTCGAGGCCCCCCTGGCTCCGCCCAGCATGTGGGCGACCCCAGGCCTGAGAGCACGACAGCCCACGAGGCAGTGATCTTCTCCTCAAGCCCTGCCTCTGCAGCCCTGCTCATCACAAGCTGATTTCCACTCTTCGTGCAAACCCCACCTTCCCCATTAGGCCACCCAGAAGACTGGGGTGGAGGTGGAGGGGACTCGTGCCCTCCCCCGGCTCCTGCCCGAGGTGAGAACCGCTCCCCTCCTGTCCTAAGCGCAGACTCTACTTAGAGCCGGTGGAGGGCAAAGCAGCCGGGGGTCCTAGGACTTCTGTGGTGGGGCACTCAGAGCACAAGCTGTAGGCACGGGGCTGGAGTCCAGAGAGGAAACGGGGAGCTGCTAGACTGCAGAAAGTGTCCTCAGGGTCAACAGCATCAATGGGTCAGCAGACAGGTTACTACCTAAATATTCACTCTGCAAACACATGACAGTTAACAGCTGGTAATATCTACTATGAATATTGTCTATGTGAAACAGTAAGTGATAAGGAAAATGAGATAAAATCAGTTCAGGTACGTTTACTGACAAGCCTAATTAAACATTCCCCTAACAATGAATATATCAGTATACTTAAAATAAAGACCACATTGGGCAATAGCTACTAAAACCACCACAACAAATAAGGAGACACAATGGGGCTCCTGGTCTTGCCAGAGGGATGGAAGCAGAGTCTGACAGGGCTTCTGGTTTCACACGAACTCTCAGGCAGCACAGACAGTGGCCTGCTGGAGGACCCAGACCCTGGCATCGCTACACGACAAACGGAGCTGGTTCCTTAATGGGTAAGTTGTAAGGGAAAGTGGACAGGGGTGGGGGCCTGCATGTTAAAGAATCTCAAAAGGCACAGAGAAAAAGGGGCCAGGAGTGGAGGTCAGTGTTTAACGGTGACAGAGTCTCTATCTGGGGTGACATCCAAGTTTTGGAAATAGTGGTGACAGTTGCCCAACGTTATAAATGTAATTAATGCTATCGAATTGTACACTTTAAACTAGTGAACTATATCGTGTGTGAATTCTATCTCAATAAAGCTGTTAAAAAACAGAGAAACATAACTTTCCTAAATTAAGTCAGTTCCTTTAATGAAGTCAACCTTTGGGTAGATCATTTGTATTTAAAAAAAGAAAAAAAAACTACAGCAAATAAAAAAGCAGGCAAGACTATGGAAATGCACATGAGTAATAAGAGAATAAAGAAAGGGGGACTTCCCTGGCGGTCCAGTGGTTAAGACTCCACGCTTCCACTGCAGGGAGCACACGTTTGATCCCTGGTCGGGAAGCTAAGATCCCGCATGCCGGACAGCGCGGCCAAAAAAAAAAAAAGGAGAGAGAATAAAGAAAGGGAATCACGGGATCGCTGTGCAAGCCAACTGAGTGACAGCTCTGGGCGAGGCTCCTGTGCCCGGTGGGGCATGCAGATGGACTTGCTTCTAGGTGAGCACGCTGGGGTGGGGCTAAGGGATGTTCACCTGCTATCAATCCATTCAGTTTACATTTATTTTGTGTAGTTTTCTGTATCTGTATTTTACTTTAAAATAAAGTTAAACAAAATGCAGGCCCAGAGACAAAGTGTCAGTGTTAAAATACTCACAACTATGGATTTTGTGTGCCACAGACATAGTTATTACTTTAGGGGGTAGTGCTTGTATATAAGTTGTCACAAAATTTTTAGGAGTTGTTAAATAGGTATCTGTAAACTAGAAGCTCAAATCTGAACTGTTCTTGGGTCCAACAAAGGTGTCTCCTGGGGAACTCGAAGGAATGGCTCCTTCTGGTGCCCCAGAATCCTGGGGAACGCCCTGCTTGCCTTCTCCCCAGCTTCCATCCCCATCTCTATGCACCCTGTTCCTCACCCGCTCCTGGGAGCAGCTCTGCAGCTTGACCCCAGGATTAACACTTTAGACTCTAAAACACTGCTGATCTTTGGAGACACCACCATTCGCAATGAGCAAGATGAGAAATCCAGAGCCAGGGCACAGGAAAAAGTGGAGTTCTATAACACATTTCAGGCTTCTGCCACCCACCCACGGTTTGATGAGAGGCCCATCAAACTCCCTGGCTCACCATAAAAAGAAAAAACAAGGCTAAATACCCTGGAATGCTACTATAAGGACCCCCCCACCCCCCCATGCACACACAAGATGCGTGTCTTTTTATAAAAAGTACTCTTGCTGGATTTGAGCATTGTAACTGGGCACAATCTCCATGAGGGTCGCGGTTAGGACACTCATGTCTCTGTGCAGCCACCATGGAAAGTAACGGCGCTGTCAGAGTGGGCGGGAAGCAGGCGGTGGTGCGGGAGATGCTGGAAGCAGGGTGCGGGCCACACCAGTAACTCTTTGTCCTGACCACCTTAGCCCCAGTCCTCCTTCCCTAGCTGCTTTTAAGGTTATTCTTGCTCCGGAGGTAAGGGTGAGAAGTGGGAATAGCTAGGACCCCTCAAATAGGAGTTAGGAATACAGGAAACAAAGACTGGATTGAAACATGGATTTCAAGAGAAAAAAAAAAAAGGTGACTACTGTGTAAGTTAACTTCAACAATAATATACTGACGTAAAAATAATTCCCCTTCTTTGCGAATCTGGCCCAACCATATTTTGGTGTGGACCTTTAAACCAAGATGACTACAGTCTGTGCTGTTCTATGATGCATCTACAGCCTGGCAATCTGTTCACAGGTGGTAAGCAGATGAGGAACAAAATCACCCGCTGCTGGGCTGAGGTAGCTCACACCTGGCTCTCTAGCACAGGGACAGCAGATCCAAGGAGGGGCCCAACTTGTCAAACCACCTCAGAGCAAACACCCTGGCTGCACTTTCCCCTTCCCCCTCACCAGGGCAAGCGACCCAAGGCTATACTTGGGACTCCGGGCTTGGCACACCTGGTGAAGCCCCACGGAAGCTCTAGAGCAGAAAGAAGAACCAAAGCCACGAGCCGCGATGTGGAGCGAACGCTTGAGAGACCTGACAGCGTGTCTAACACCTCCCCTAGCGCCCCGGAGCCCTTAGCACCACCAGCCCTCCCCTGGCCCCCCAAGTGCCCCAGCACAGACCACACCACAGCCACCTGGCAAAGCCTGGGACCTGTCAAGTGAACTGCTATGTTTACCGCAGCTTTTCCTTATTCAGGAGAAATCTGTGATGCTAAACCTTAGTAGCAATGATACTGGGTTTATTATTTTACAGTTCAATCGTATTACTCTTTGGGTTTTGAGCTTTCTAGCCAAACTGTATTTTCCCCTAAGCCCGGTAATTTTCTGGCAAGAACTGCCCCTGCAGTGGCATTCAGGTGCACACCTGCTGCACCCCAGGGACAGGAGCAAGCCATCACGCCAGCAGGACACATGCAGGTGGAGACCAAGTACCTGATCTGTGACACTAGTGCCGGCAGGCTGCTCTGGAGAAGCGGCTCCGAAAAGACCAGATCTTCAAAGAGGTGCTTATTGTGCAGCTCCCACGTAACCTGGAACTTTTTCAAGTGTTCATTTTCCTAGTTAGATAGATACATAGAAGATACACCCAATCAAAGACTGAAAAATTCCCATAAGGGTTTCTCCACCCACCCCCCCCCGCCAAACCCACATCCCTCTGTCCAGGCCCAGAACATTCTGCTCATGAGGGGTTGCTACTCCCTGTGCATCCAGCCTCCCTTCCAAATGACTCAACACAAAACAAAGGGGTGGCAAGATGCACACAGATGAGGGGACAGAAAAAAGAGAAACCAGCGTACACGCCCGGCAGCCATTTCTCATAACCATGCCTCCCAAATGTATCGCAAGCCCTACCTCTCAAACAACTTAAATAAATGCACACAAATCCTCTGATGCCAAAGGACAATCGTCTCTGAACCTGTCTTGAGAAGTCTCCCGTTCTGACAGACACAGTAACTTCCCTGCTAGTGACACTGTGTGGAAGGTCAGCTCTTTCTTTCCCTGGTAAACATGGGCGACCTCATCAGTTGCTTTCTTTCTTTCTTTCTTTCTTTTTTTTTTTGCTGTACGCCGGCCTCCCACTGCTGTGGCCTCTCCCGTTGCGCAGAGCCCAGGCTCCAAACGTGCAGGCTCAGCGGCCATGGTGCACGGGCCCAGCTGCTCCGCGGCATGTGGGATCTTCCCGGATCGGGGCACGAACCCGCGTCCCCTGCATCGGCAGGCGGACTCTCAACCACTGCGCCACCAGGCAAGCCCTCACCAGTTACTTTCGACCACAACTTTTGAACATTTGAAAGCATCCTGGCCATCACAACGAGTGACCTCCAGAGAAAACAGGGTGACCGGGGCAGACAGCGCCACGACCTCCCCACGTGCAGCGTTCACATTCAACAGCTTCTGGCCGCAACCACGCGTGTGTGAACCCACACGTCCGTCTGTCAGTCACACGTACACTACTCATGGTGCATCACCTCGCACCTGGGGAAACAGTCCTCACCTGAGTGACCGACAGTCTGGAGAGGCTTCACTGGGCATCACACTCCAGTCCCCTCTGAACAGGTGACTCATGCCACCCCCATGTACTGGTCTGTTCCTATTTACTGTGTAGCCCAACTGAGCTGAAATTATGACACCTGGAGACGTCAGGACATGATCTACACGTGGAGATCCCATTGCTCTGTGCCCTGATCACCGGTGGACGGAAGGGCTGAGAGAGCAACTTAGGGTGAGCAGCTCCTGTTCCTGAGCACACACCTGAAGGACGCTGCTGAGCACGTGTGCTCCTGCCCTACCATGCATGCACACCTGCTCTCGAGTCGCACGCAGCCCTCTGCTTGTACTCGAGATCCACACAGAGACTTGGCAGGGTATCTATGACATCTGCAGGGAAACTCAAACCCTCAACTCTGTCAACGTTTCCAGTGCCTGTCCTCACTGTACGTTTTACCAAAACACCAGTGCCTCCCAGGTCTAAATTTTATCATTCTTGTTTCACACGCAGCATCTCTTGGAGCAATTACGATACAGGAAAGCTGGGTGGGGCAGGAGACCAGCGTCTGGGAACCGAAAAACTAGGCCCAAGGCCTGGAATAAGGCCTGATTACAAGCACATATGAAGAACGTGCTTGTAATAATGACATAGCCACCGAGGCAGTGAGGAAAGGACATGTGTCACACACTTCAGCAGAGACCACTCTGCACAGGCGCTGTGCCAGCATGAGGACACAGAGACTAGCGCAGCAGGTCCCTGACTGCTGGGAGTCCCCAGGGGACAGAGGATTGGCGACGGTCTGATTTATGATTTGTCTCCATGACAAAGGAGCTAAGGCAGCAGCCAGACTAGGCCCTCAGCCAGATGAGAGAGGGTCCAGGGAAGGCGTCCAGGAGAGCCGAGGTCCTGCCTGGTCCCCCCTGTCAACCTCTGGGACAGAGTCAACAGTCCCTGCCCGCCAGCCTGTGAGCAGCCCTGGGCACTGAGCTACAGTACTTGCAGGGGTGGGACCACAGCTCTGGATCTGGGCTCACATTAACTAAAGGTAATAAAGGTCAAGATCGATTCACGAGGAAGATGTTTGGCATTGTTTATGAAATCTGAAATTATACTTCCAGGTGAGTCACGCAAGAGAAACACCTGATCCCAAACTCGTTTCACAACCTCAGATCAACTTGGGACAACAACACGTGCTAGTTGTACGAGTACTTCCCGTGGGCCAGGCCTGGATCCTAGTGCTTCCCACGTGCGAACTCATCAGCGCCCACAGGAACCCTGAACTTGGTGCTGCCGTGCCCCATTCACAGGCCAGAAACAGTGTACAGAGGCTGAGCAACATGCCCTGGGCCTGGGGGGACGGGGTCTGTGGGGGTTGTGCTGTCACAGCTGCTACAAAAGACGAGACCCGGGGGTCAGCAAAGACTTGGTGCTGCCCCAGCCGGAGGCCAAAGAAAAAGCTCCCGGATGACCTGAGCCTAGGCACTTCCACCCAAACCACTCGCACTTCTCACTTCACCTGCAGGGAGGTGTTTGGGGGTTGGAAGAAGAAAGAGGAAGTGTGTACACTCAAGTCCTATAGCAGAGCTTGAGAAACAGCTGGATATTCAAGATTCTTCTGGCCTTGTAAATGGAAATTCAGATTTCACAATTCTTACAGCCTGGGAAGGCATTTCCTAGGTGAATGGAGGCCTAACTTTGGTCCCAGTTTTATTTCAGTGTGTACAATCATTAGAAAACCTGTGGCCGGTTTGATGCCTGGGGGCACGAGCACATTTCCCAGGAAAGGCATGTGTTTGAAGACGCCTCTCTACGCCCTGACATGGTCCGTGGTCCTGCAGCGGCAGGAGGGCAGGAGGGGCTGTCTCCAGGGAGGCTAAGGGAGTGAGCACAGCATGAGCTGGCAAGGTGTGCACGGCGAGTGAGCTTACTGCTTCAAGGACAACTGACCCCACTTGTGGCCAATCCCAAAATCTGAGCTCTCAAGCAAAAATCAGAACTTTGGAAAACTTACACCTGCCACTGTGGCCTTGAAGCTTCTCCACATTTAAAGATCTTTCTGATGAGGGTGACAGGGATGGTGACAAAGGCCATTTTTTATATTGAATATCGTGTTGCCTAACATGACACTGAATATCTTCAGCAAGATCTGTGTAGCTCACTCAGTGAACCAGTGTTTTCCAAACGACCGACGTCTGATGCTAGAAAATGACTTGAAGTGTGAGCTTCACCAGTGAACTGTGACGGAACAGAGCCGGCTCAGCTCAGTGACATGGTTTCAGGTTCTACACTGCAGCTAACTATTAAGAAGCACTGGGACTCCGGTGTATTCTCTCAAAGAAGAATATCCACAACAAACTGAAAAGTCTATTAGACTATTCTTCCAAATACATATCTGTGGGAGGCCCAATTTTCTTCAAAAACTTCAACCCAAACAACCTATGAAGACAGATGGAGCACAGAAGCAGATGTAAGAACCCACATGTCCTCCATTAAGCCAGACACTAAAGAGATGTGCAAACATGTAAATGGTGCCCCTCTTCTTACTAAGCGTTTTGTTTTGGAAAAGTTTTTTTATTTAGAGATATGCTGTTTATGTTATGCAATGAGCTGTTATTTTAAAAGTGATTTAATGAATTATCTTTAAATTTCTCCGTTTTAATTTCACCACAGTAAATACTGATAGATAAAATCTGCACAAACAAAAGCTATTTGGGGCTCTCAGTTTTGTTTTTTTTGTTTTTTTTTGCGGTACGTGGGCCTCTCACTGTTGTGGCCTCTCCCGTTGCAGAGCACAGGCTCCGGACGCGCAGGCTCAGCGGCCATGGCTCACGGCCCCAGCTGCTCCGCGGCATGTGGGATCCTCCCAGACCGGGGCACGAACCCGCGTCCCCTGCATCGGCAGGTGGACTCTCAACCACTGCGCCACCAGGGAAGCCCCGGGGCTCTCAGTTTTTGTTTTTGTTTTTTTTTTTTTCGGTACACGGGTCTCTCACTGTTGTGGCCTCTCCCGTTACGGAGCACAGGCTCCGGACGCGCAGGCTCAGTGGCCATGGCTCACGGGCCCAGCCGCTCTGCGGCATGTGGGATCCTCCCGGACCGGGGCACGAACCCGTGTCCCCTGCATCGGCAGGTGGACTCTCAACCACTGCGCCACCAGGGAAGCCCTAGGGCTCTCAGTTTTTAAACTGAAAGGAGTCCAAGTCCAAAGATGCTGAGACTCTGAGACACGGACTTGGAAGTTAATCTCACCTCGGCTCTGTCAACTCTTACCCTCCTCAGATCATGGGGTAGACTTGGAAAGACGCTGTTATAAATCTGTGAACTGTTCTCAATCCGGTTTGAACACCCCAAACACAAAAAGAGATTTTTGAGGTAACTGGGACATTTTTCTGAGTGCACAGAAATCACCATCAGTTTTCTCAGGTGTGACAACGGTACAGTGGTTACATGGGATGAAGTGAGCTCGCAGAGGGGATCTGTGTGTTGCCCAACTCACTGACTTCTAGGCTTGGGGGTTTTCACATCACATGAACAGCCCCCCACCCCTGCCAAGGTCACCCTAGGCACAGGCCCTTGCTGTCCCTCCGGTGGGCAGGGTCTCTCCTGCCCCCTCAGACGCTGTGATCATCTGTGGTCCCAGCGTTATGTGCTGGACCTAGGCTGTACCTCCTATCTCCCAGGACGAGAAGAAATCTTTGGAGGGAATGCTGGCTTCTGAGCACATGACTTTCTCAGGATTCCACCAGCTTTTGATTTGTTTTTCCCTCCAAGGATTCTTGCCTTTCATGTCAACTCAGCAATGCGTTTTAAAAGATGCTACCTTGTTTTAGCCTGTGTTATCCAGAGTTCAGCTGTCCCCCTTGGAGGAAGGAAGAGTCCAGGTTACTGGTGTGGTGTCTCACTGGAAACCAAAGTGAGTATCTCCATGTGCAAAGAAAGTGAAATAGATCACTGACCAAATAGCTGTATTCTAAGCTTAGAGCTTATGCTCAATAAACACGGTTCAAATTATTTTCTGGTAGCTGAGTAAGATGGCGTGCACTCTAACCGGCCGAGGAGGGTGAGGCTGAGCTGGCCCTGGCTGGCTGGGGGGCGGCAGCAGTTCTCCGCACCGCTCTGGGCACCAGGCTCAGGCCAGTGTTGGCACAGGGGAAGCAGCAGGGGAGCTGGACTTCTGGAGGACAGGGAGACACTCAGTGAGCCGGGGGCGGGTGCTGCTTGGGACGCCCGGGGGTCAGCCCCTCAGGCTCGGGGCTGAACAGGGTAACCGCCTGCCCATGCATTCACCCGCTCCTTTTCTCACAGTGGGAGCTTCCCTCGAGGTTTTCGGGACTCACTTGCAGGAACGGCAATGCTCTACTGAAGTGATGCTTCTTGAGGAGCTCCGTGAACCCCCCGAAACTACCTGCAAAATTGGTTAATTTTTCTAACGAGGTCTATCAACTTTAGAGTCACATAAAGACCTTACGCTTAAAACCTTCGGAACCACTGGTTACTGCATTTGTTTCAAAATGCAGTTTTACCACTAAGAAAGCACCCAAAACCAGCCCAATGAAGTCTCACTTAATAATAAAATTTGAGTGATGATGAGAAGCTCCACAGACTATTAGTAAGTCGAGAAAGCAAAGACGGCTCGTCCCTCCTTCCAGCCGGCAGGTGCGCTTGAGGCTGTCGAGGACCAGGCCCAGGAACTGAGTTTCTACCAGAGGCCTCCTTCCACCCCGTTGTGGTCACTTCCCTTCTGAGGCGGTCAGAGACCGCCCGCAGGGGGTCGGCGACTTATGTGGTTCTATGACCCTATCCTCAGTGCAGCGCTGGGCTGGCGAGTATATCAGTGATGGCGAGCCGGGGGGCTGGACACAGGTGCCCTGCCGTCCCCATGCTCTGCACTCCACCTGAGAACACAGCCCCATCTGCAGAATTCACAGCACAGCCACTCCTCTGTCTCCTTCCTACTGTCACCCGCTCTGGCCCTCACCTCACACGGTCCCCATACCGTGCCCCCAGGACCCAAGGTCCCCGAGCAGTATTTCCGCTTTCACCCAGCAGCCAAGTCCAAAGGGGAGAGAAAGAGGAGAGGAATCAGGCCCCCAGCCCCGCCTGCACATCTCGGAGGAGGGGAGGGGCGTGACGGGCCTCCAGACCCCCCCACCGCCCCCCGCCCCGGGCAGGGGACGCAGCCAACTCACCAGCGTGCCGAGGAAGGTGCTGATGGTGCGCGCCGCCTGGCACAGGGCACCGTACTCCTCGAGGAGCAGGGAGATGAACTGGTGAGCTTGTGGGGGGCCCTGCAGGGCGGACGGCGCCTTCACCCTGGATGCCGCCGACAGCTGCCGCAGGAGCCGGACCTTCATCTCTAGCACGTACTCTCTGGCCTGCTGCTCCAGCCGCTGGTACAGCTGGTAGGGGTCCCGCTCGCAGAGCCTGCACAGGAGAGAGAGTCACCACTCGCCCGGAAGGGGGACCCTGGGACCCCGAAGGGTGCCCACCTAACGACAACCGCCGTCTTCTCATAGTCAGCCCGCTCGACACAGGGGGAGCCCCCAGAGTCACTGGCCAATCGGCAGTGACTGGCATCCAGTGAGAGCTCGCTGTCAACCCCCGTGGCGACGCCGGGTCAGACGCGAAGCCAGGTGGCTGGGCAAGTCCCCGGACTCAGGCAGCCAGCAGGTGGCAGAGCAGGCACAGAGGAGCCGCGCAGGGGCCACAGAACTGCCGAGCCCGGGAGACCCCAGCACTCATCTCTGACCGCTTATATGAGGACAGGTGAAAAGCCACGGCCCCCAGAGGTGACACCTGGGCTGCAGCACGGGAGCGGGCTGCTCTTTCTTCTTCCTAGGAATTCAGTATCTGATCCAAATGGGCCTCTTCTACTATTTTCATAATCAGAAGAAACTTTACAGACAGTATATCTCCTTTTAAATCATCCCACCAAAAAAAAAAAAAAAAAAAGCGGTAAGATAAAATGTGTAAGCTGAAGATCAGAGACAACAAATCGATACATGCCCCAATCAGGCCACACAGCAATGATCATTTTCATGAATTTCTTCCCTAACTTGGAGATCATCAACTTTCACAAACTTGTTCTATAGTAACTGGCATGACTATGTCTAAAGTGACCACTCGCTTCAGTTGTGCACTTCTGAGGAGCCTCCAGATGGAAACCTACAACCGCTGAAGCGACAACTACAATACCCGTCTAGAGCCCGTCACCAGGAGGAACCACCGTGACTTCAGCACACAGGCTGTAAAATACATTAAGCTGTAGTTCCTGGATTTGGATAATGAATCCTTTCACCTCTGGGCACCACGCTGGGTCAAAAGAGAAGACGGTAAGTTGTCACCTATTCCACTTTTAAGTCACCACACTACCTAGGTTGTAAAAGACAAGAGCCGAGTGACAATGGAACTTGTGTAGCCTTACAAAAAAACGTGGCCAGAGAAACAGTAAGAACTGATGGGACTCCCACTGTGTATTAATTTTTTAGCTTAGCATGACAATCATAATTTTAATTACTAGTACAGCAACTGTTCTCTGAAACAGAATGTATTTCATCTCTTAAAGGAAAGTCACAGAAGACTCAAAATGACACAGGGACAATCGAACTTACAAGGAGACTGGATGCCTCCTTCTTGGTTCTCTTCGCCTGCTGGAATTAGATATGTGTTGCATTTTATTTCTTTGTCCATTTCTGTATCTTATACATTTAATGACCTGACCACATGGTACTTTTGCAAGTAGACTTTTAAAAAGTGCTATGGCCAAGGGGCAGGAAGATGAAGACGCTGTGGAAGCTCACCGAGCCGTGCGTTCAGCAAGCACTGGCCCAGGTGGCTGTGTCAAACCCACAGCAGGAAGACGCCAGGAAAACAAACTCTCAGGCCGCTGGATGCTCAGAGCACATGCACATACAGAGTGTAATTCCAGGTAGTGGCAGTAACACGATAAAAAAGAAGGGAAGAGTTGATAAAGAATGATGGGGGAGGCCCCTTGGAGTTTAGGTCAGGTGGTCTCTTTGAGATGGTGACTCTGAAGTCTAAAGTGAAGGATGGAAGGGAGGAAAAAAAACCCTGAGCAAGGAAGAACATTCCAGACCGAGCAAAGAGCAGAAACCAGCAGGTGTGTGGAGGACGGCACGAGGGCCAGTGTGGCTGAACGCAGTGATGAGGTGCGAAAATGGGGGGCGGGGGGGGAGGGAGGCAGAGCAGCAGGATGCCGAGGGCCACGGAAAGGGGCAAAGGAGAGTCGCCGCCAGCTGTACAGGTCCTAGACACAGGCTTTACAGACAGCCCTTCCTGGTGTGTACTGGCATTTAGACAACAAGAGAAGGGTCCTTAGACATGGAGACTAGGAAAAACGTAGTACATGTAAAACATGTGAAAAACACACGACATATATATACCCAGACCTCAAATGGGGACGTGGAATTTTTCCATTCTTAATGGTATGTTTCATTACTAGAATACTGCTGTTTCCCAAACCTCTCTGCCATAACATCCCATCTGAACAATTATTTACTGAGCATTGCCTTTCAATTGTCTCTTATTTTATTTTGGTCTCTTCCTAAGCATTCACAAGCTGTGAAGCTGCAAGTGTGACATGCAAGTAATATATACTTTCCTAATATTCACTAGGAAACCTAACTTCTAAAAAAGGCACACACCACCTAGAGACATTTCATGTAGTCAAACCCTAGACATACCGGTCGAATCACTAACTAGTTAATACAGCCCATAGCCAGTCACCACACCCATCTCCAGGATGAACTCTACAGTACAGCGAACAAGAGGTTACAGAACCCCAAAGGCGCTGCATTCAAAACATGAAAAAAGGACCAAAATGAGAATCAGTTCATGGAATGCCTCGCTCAAATTTACTGCTTTTACTTGGAACATCTCTAAAAAGAGGAAAAAAATGGTACAAACTCTAAGGAAGAATAAAAATTACACCCACTTCAAACTCTGTGCTGTCACTGAGCACAAGGTCCCCGCTTGCGCAAGCGCGCCCTGCCGTGAGCCCCGCCCAGTGAGAAGCACCTGTGTGAACAGGCCTGTGACAAATGGCTCTCCGTCCGCCACCGGACCTCACGGGGCCTTGGTTTTCTCATCTCTGAAGTGGCATAACTGCCCCTCCTCCGTGGGGCGATAAAGCAGGAGAGCCTGAGAAAGTGCTCAGCATCATCCCGGCACAGCAAGTGCCCAGAAGGAGTCTTACTGTCAGCCTCAACACTAAGGAAGGGGAGAAGTACGTCCATGTGCTTTCATTACCAAGGTAATAAGCCTTCCATCAGAATGAGAATCTGAGAGTTCACCCAGCCTG
This sequence comes from Mesoplodon densirostris, assembly GCF_025265405.1. NCBI lineage: Eukaryota > Metazoa > Chordata > Mammalia > Artiodactyla > Ziphiidae > Mesoplodon > Mesoplodon densirostris. Next base: position 105,939,824 of record NC_082661.1, read on the forward strand.
TCTGCTGCAAGCCTGCCACATGCCCGGGGCTGAGCTCGCAGGACAAGCTCTCCCAACCCCGAGAGGGGAGTCCCCCTGAGCAGAGGGGAGTCCCCCTGAGCAGAGGGGAGGCCCGGGTGGGCGGCTGGTGGGGGAGGGCCGCGCCTGGGCAACACGCACCTGTCCACGAGCTCCTTCACCCCCTCCTTGTCGGGCACCAGAGACTGGTCCTGGTCGTCCGCCAGCGGGGTGCCCGCCTGCCGGTAGATGCAGCGGACCGTGTAGCGCACTTCCGACCAGTAGTTCTGCAGCTGCTGAGGTTCCCGCTCCGCCTCTGCCGAAATCTCCCTGGGGACAAACGCCCATAGGACCGGCGCCATCAGCCCCGGCACAGCCCCCAGGGCCCTTGGCCGTCAAGGCTCCCATGTGCCCTGGTCCGCCTCGGTCGAGCCGGGCCCAGAGGCCAATCAGGACCTGCGCGTCTGGCTCCTCTTCCCAGTCCTCTGGCAGCGGCAGTGACGGCCTCCCCAGCCTCCAAGTCGGAGGCATCCATCGACCCGAGATCCTAACTATTTCGGGGAGGCTCCCGCCCTTTGTGAGGACGCGCCTCCTCCCACCAGTCGTCAAGGGCAGCAATGAAGGAGGACCCCACCCCCCACAGGCGGAGGGTCCCCCATATCCGTACCTGCGCTCGCTGCAGGCCTCGCAGGCGCACGCGGTGTCCGAGGGGGCGGCCGTGGGCAACGGCTGAGCGCCCAGGGTGAGTCTCCCGCCACCGGCCTCGGGCTGCGAGCCGCCGAGCGGGGAGTGAAGGAGGAAGTCTTGACCCTGCTTTAGAGAAAAGAGAACAGACTCATTATGAGTAATGCTCACGGCCCAAATTCGTTACTAACTATTCAGGACAATGCCTTTCAGAAAAAATGTAAAACCTACACATCAGAAAGAAAATATTTCCACCGACACTACATAGGAAACTTTCTCTCTGACACCCAAGAATTTTGTCTGGAACCGATTATTTTTCTACCTTCTGATAGTCACATCATAACCACATGAGGACGGTCCATGAATCTCCTTCATACATTAAAAAAGAGCAAGTCTACTCCCAGTGCCCTAACTGGTACCTGCAACCACCATCCCGGGGGACACCGCTCAGCAGAAACCTGAGCCTCTGCCCCACAACATCCAGGAGGAGGGGGGCTCAGACCCTGCCACCCAGCGGCCGCCATGGAGATCACGACCCCTCACCTCCCCCTGCCTAAGGACACGGTCCCACAACCCGCACAGCCACCACCTGGTCCCTCGGGGATGCGGGCTCCAGGTTTAGGGCAGAGGACCCCCACACAGTGCAGGAAGGTGCTTGCACGTCCCCCAGGGCTCGTGAGCAGGGCAGCCAGCTCCAGCCAGCACCCCAGTGGCCTGAAGAGAAGGGCCGAGTCACGGGAGAGGCTCCTGAAGGGAGGACAGCATCGTTCCTCCTCCCGTCACCGTCAGGTCAAGTGTAAAGGCCCTGAGACAAGCCCGGCTCAGCCCTCAGCCGGGTGCCAACTCCCCCACCTGCGGCCCCACCCCATCCACTGCTGGATGAAGCGCAAGAAAATCCTCCAGTGGAGGAGCCGGGAGCAGGGGAGCCACTCCCAAGCCGAGGGCAGGGCTTGCGCCATCATCAAAGAACACCCCCCAGTCCCAAAACGTTCCTGCTGGGTGAGCAGACCCCGGAGTTACGGGGGCAGAGGCAGAGTGGGGAGGGGGGTGTCACACAGTCCCTAGCAGTCAGTCCAGTGCAAGGTCTCGACTGAGGCCTAGGAAAACCTCAACAGGGCCTCCTATGGGCAAGAGCCACCTGCCAAGGACCACGTGTGAGGACTGCAGGGCCTGGGCACCAGAGGGGACCACAGGGAGACCAGCAAAGAACGGAAGAGTGGGGGGCGGGGGTGGCAAGGGGAAGGCCGCAGGACAGGCACCGCTGCCCTCCAGCCCCGCAACATGCCCTTGGGTGACGCCGACGTCACTCATGGAAGCTTGGGAGAAGCTCTGAACCGGATGAGACACTTGCGTTTTCTGCAGATGGAACATGCATTCCTGAAAATGAGACAATGCTGATTCTAACTGGGACTGGAGAGGCCACGGGTCTGACGGAAAGTCAGCGAGGGGCAGGAACGGGCGGTCAGACGAGACAGGTCTGAGGCAGTGGTGGAGGAAGCAGCTACTCCCCGAGAGCAGCGAGGCTGCCCGCCCTACCTCCACCCACCACGCACCCACACTCCACCCATGTGTCCAGCCCAGCCGAGGCCACTGTCACCCACCCCAGGCCTGGATACCCCGGTGCTACAGCCACCTTGCATACCAAGGGTCCGGTCTCCAAGCAGCAGCCAGAGTGGTGTTTAATGTACCAATGAGACCATACAGATCCCTGCAAAGACCCTCCCACACCATTTGAATAGACCCTCAATGTCTTCCCGCTGTCTTCAAGGTTGGCCAGGACCAATGTCTGCTTTTATTTCACTGCACTTGCTCCCTTCACCCAGAGTGCTAATCTACTAAGCCTTTGAATGGCTTCCGACAAAAGAAGAATTCTCTCCATCAATCACGCCTCAGCAAAAAGATACCTACTCAGGGGGGCTGGTTGAACCAGTTCTCAATTCTTGCGTCTCAGCTCCAAACTCACCACTTTCTGCCCTGCAAACACTGCTCCTCTGCTGTGGTCGGCATCTGGCCTCTTCGGCAGAGGCCTTCCTCCGGGTCCCCGGCTGCACTGGCCCACTCCTACCGCTCGGAGGCCGAGGGACCGGGCGCAGCCCCTGCTCCGGCGAGCCCGCCAGCCGCTGCTTCAGCCTCCCAGCAGCCCCTCTGCTCCAAGTGTGTCCTCGAGCCCTCCCCTGACCCAGAGTGGCTGCTCCCTGGATGCACCACGGCTGTCTCCTTAGAGCTCCCTTCTCGGGTCTGGGCACGGGTCTCCTGTCACTGGCTCATCACTCTCCACATTCAAGTGACCCTGTTCACATCAGTGGTGCACTGCTGCCTCCTGACCTTGGTCACCCTGGCTAATCTCTGACATCACAAACTGCTATCTGAATTCCTGGGGTTTTCCTGTTTTAGACCTGTCTTCACCACAACAAGATCAGTTCCGTGAGAGCAGGACCCGTTCTGACCCGCCTGCCACTGCACACGAGCACCAACGATGCTGCCTGGTACCCTGGGCAGACTCAGAGCAGCGGCCAAGAACCTGAAAAAGTAACCTTTCCTACTGACACGGGAGGAAGCTTTAGACCTTTCAAAACAGGGCGCGTGGCGACCATACGGTAAATCCTTAAACGTGTCACCTTACGGTGCGCGTCTTAGACAGATTTAACTTCAGTTACTATGTTCTGCCCAAGTCCAACACAGTTTAAAAGAATACAACAAAATCCAACACTTCAACAATGTGAAATGTACAATGTCCAGCATCCAATAACAAAGCCAAGAGGCAGGAAAATACAACACATAACCAGGAGGGAAACCAATCAATAGAAACAGACCCCCAAATAACAGAGACGATGCAACCAACAGACAAGAATCTGGAACTAGAGACTATGAATAAACTCCATAGGTTCATGAAAGTAGAGGAAAACAAATATGATGAGGTGAGAGGCCAAAGATGTAAAAATAAGCAAATGGAACTTCTGGAGATGAAAAATAAAAAATATCTTGAAAGAAAAAAAATACATGAGATAGACTTAAGAGCAGATTAGACCCAGCGGAATATCAATAAACCTGAAGACAAGTAATAAAAACAAATATCCAAAATGAAGCACAGCGAAAAACAGGATTGAGAAAAACAAAGCATTGGTAAGACAAAATCAAGATGTCTAACACACAGGTAATTGTGTCCCAGGAAAAAAGGGGCTAAATGATTGAAGATTTCCCAAATTTGATGAAACTGTGAACTGACCTATCTTAAAAGCTCCTGCAATCCCAAGCACAATAAACCAAAGCTAACAACCAAGGCACACAGAGCAAAACTGCTAAACACCAGTGAGAAGTACACAGCTGAGAAGCAGACAGAGGAAATCACCTTCCGTCTACAGGAGCAAAGAGAAGAACAACAACGCCACTTCGCATCAGAAACGGGTTGGGCAGCAAAGACCTGACCTACAGCCTAGAATTCTGAACCAAAGTAACAGTTAAAAATGAGGGCAAAATAAAAGCTCTCAGTCAGACAAACAGAAGCTTCCCTGCACGACAAGAAATGTTAAAGGCAGTTCCAGTTAAATGGCCCCAAGTGGAGATGTTGGGCTACACAAAGGAACGAAGAGGACCACACATGATAAAGATGTGGGCCAAAGACCTCTCTCATTTGTAAACTCTTTTAAAAAGATAACTAACCTGGGAGGGGCGGGGGTGGGGTGGGGAGAGGGATAAATTAGGAGTTTGGGATTAGTGGATACAAACTACTATATATAAAATAGATAAAAAACAAGGTCCTACTGCACAGCACAGGGAACTATATGCATAGCACAGGGAACTATATTCAATGTCCTGTAATAAACCATAATGGAAAAGAATATGAAAAAAGAATATGTATGTATAACTGACTCACCTTGGCTGTACACCAGAAACTAACACAACACTGTAAATCAACTCTACTTCAAAAATAAGAGAGAGACTAAGCAAACTATGATATCAGAATGATGGAATACTCTGCAGCCATTAAGATATGTATAGAATCTATACAGAGATATGAAAAAAGAAAGTTAACTATTTAAAGCAAAAATAATAAAATCTATGGTAAAGTTTACAAGAGATATGCAAAAAATATATGACTACACTAGCACAAAAAATGGTGGTGCTCTGAGTACAATATTGAAAGGTTCTTACACTACATATTAAGTACATAACATTCTTTGAAAGTAGAGGCTGAAAAGTTGAAGATATATACTGTAAACTCTAGAGCCATTAAAAATTATGAAACAAGGTGATACAGGTAATAAGCCAAGAGGAGGTAAAACAGGGTCATAAAAATATTCAGGGACTTTCCTGGTGGTCCAGTGGTAAAGAACGCACCTTATAATGCAGGGGACGCGGGTTCGATCCCTGGTCAGGGAATTAAGATCTCACATGTCACGGGGCAACTAAGCCCACGTGCCATAACTACTGAGCCCACGCGCCTCCACTAGAGAACCCATGTGCCGCAACTACAGAGCCCACGCGCCCTACAGCCTGCACGCCACAACTAGAGAAGAGAAAACCTACACACCACAACTAGAGAGAAGCCCATGTGCCTCGACGAGGATCCTGCATGCTGCAACTAAGACCCGATGCAGCTAAAAATAAAAAAATAATAATAAATAAATAAATAAATAATCTTTTAAAAAAGAAAGAAAGAAAGAAAGAAAGAAAGAAAGAAAAATATTCAATTAATCCAAAAGAAAAGAAGGAAAAGAACAGCAAACAACAGATGGGAAAAATAGGGGGGGAAAAAAAAAGCAAGATCGTGTATTTAAATCCAAACTATCAATAATTACATTAAATGGAAATAAATATTCCAATTGTTAGCAGAGATGGTCAGATTGGATTAAAAAGCAAGAGCCACTATGTTTTCTACAGGAGATTACAAAGACACAAATAGGTTGAAAATAAATGTTAGGAGACAAATTCCATGCAAACACTAACCAAAAAAAGCTGGGTGGCTGTATTAGTATCAGCAAAAGTTGGCTTCAGAAGAAGGAATACTGGCACCAGTGAAGGAGACGATGAATATGATGATGATAAAATAATGACAACGAGACTGATTCAACAAGAAGCAATAACAATGCTAAATGGGTAAGCACTCTAATAACAGAGCTCAAAATACATGAGGCAGGAATTAAAAGGATAAATGTAAAAGTCCACAATTACATCTAGAAATGTCAACACTCCTTTCAATAACTGGACTAGATGGAAACATCAGAAAGGGTGTCAACGTGACCACCACCGTCAACCAATCTGATCTCACTAACACTCACAGTACACTCTTCCCAACAACAGCAGAACACAAATTCTTTCAAGTGCACACGGAACATTAACCAAGACTGAACACAAAACAAATGTCAACACGTTAAAAAAAATTCAATCATATGAAGTACGTTCTCTGATTACAGTGATAATAGTAATAAAAAGAAGGTCAAAAGGTACAAACTTCCATTTATAAAATAAATTAAGTCAAGAGGATCTAATGTACAGCATGGTGACTGTTAATAATGCTCTACTGCATACTTGAAAGGTGCTAAGAGAGTATATCTTAAAAGTCCTCGTCACACACACAAAAAACTGTTTTTGTAACTATGTATGATGATGGACATTAACTAGACTTACTGCAGTGATCATTTTGCAATATATACAAATACTGAATCATTATGTTGTACACCTGAAGCTAACAGAATGTTGTATGTCAATTATACCTTAAATCTGGAAACTCCCTGGTGATCCAGTGGTTAGGATTCAGCGCTTTCACTGCCAGGGCCCAGGTTTGATCCCTGGTCGGGGAACTGAGATCCTGCAAGCTGCGTGGCACAGCCAAATTAAAAAATACATATATATATATGCATATACCTCAATTAAAAAAAAGATATCTAGAAAACACACCAAATTATAAGGAAGTTTAAAAACACACTTCTAAATAACCCATGGGTCAAAGGATAAATCATGCTAAGAGTAAGTATAAAATATTTTGAACAGAATGAAAAACACAACATATCGAAATTTGTGGGATGCAGCTAAAGGAATGCTTAGATAGAATTTTAGGGAATAAAACACATATCAGAAAAGAAGAAAGGTCTCAAATCAATGATGTAAACTTCTACCTTAAGAAACCAAAAGAATAACAAATTAAGTATAAAGTAGAAAGAAAGAATAAAACTAAGAGCAGAAATTAATAAAATAGAAAATGGAAAATCAATTAAACCAAAATGTGGTTCTTTTCCCTTTTATTGAAAAGATCAATAAAAATGATAAACCTCTAGCCAGGCTATCAGGGAGAAAAAGAGACAAAAACAAAACCCAAACAACAGGTATCAGGAATGAAAGGGAGGGCCCACCATCACTACAGATCCTGTGAAAAATTAAAAAATAACAAGGGAATATTCTGAACAACTTCATACCAATATATTTGACATAAAAAGGGCGAATTTCTTTTTTCCCCAGTTTTACTGAGATACAATTGACATATGTCACTGTATATGTTTAAAATGTATAGCAAAACGACTTGACTTGCATATACTGTGAAATGATTATGCAAATTTCTTTAAAGACAAAAATTAACAAAGCTCACTCATGAAGAAAGACTATCTTTACTAACTAAATTGGACTCACAGTTCAAAACCTTCCCAATAATGCCAATTCTAGGTCAAGATAACTTCACTGATGAATTCTACCAAACATTTAAGGCAGAAATAATACCAATTCTACGCAAACTTTTCCAGAAAATTAAAGAAGAGAGAACACTTCCCAGCTCATTCTAAAAGGCAAATATTACCCTGACACCAAAACCACATAAAGATATTGTCAGACAAGAAACTTAGAGACTAATATCCTTCATGAACACAGATGCAATAATCTTTAGAAAAACATTAGCAAATCCAATACAGCAATCTATAAAAAAGATAATACACCATAACCAAGTGTGGATTATCCCAGGAATGCAAGGTTCATTCAACATTTCAAAAATCACCATAATTAATTTTGTTAACAAACTAAAAAACAAAAGCTCTATGATCACCTTAATAGATGTAGGAAGAGAATTTGTCAAAATTAAATATCCATTCATGATAACTCTCAGCAAACTAAAAACAGAAGTAAACTTCTTCAACCTGATCTACAAGATTCTACTCCTATACTTAATGGTGAAAAACTAAATGCTTTCCCCTTAACACTGAGAACAGGGAAGGATGTCTGCTCACACCGCTTCTATTCAACATCATACTGATGGCTCCAGCCAACAGAATAAAGAAGAAGAAAAAAGACATACAGATTGGAAATGAAAAAACACATTATTTTTAGATGATGTGATCAACTATGTAGAAAATCCTACAGAGTCTACCAAAAGACCACTAGAATTAATAAATGAATATTGGGACTTCCCTGGTAGTCCAGTGGTTAAGAATCCACCTTCCAATGCAGGGGACACAAGTTCAATCCCTGGTTGGAGAACTAAGATCCCAGCCGCGGGGCAACTAAGCCCAGGTGCCACCAACTACTGAGCCCACGCAACACAACTAGACAGCCCACGTGCCACAAACTACAACTCTGCAACTAAGCCCGTGCGCCATGACTACAGAGCCCACGCGCTCTGGAGCCCGTGTGCCACAACTAGAGAGAAGCCCACGTGCCGCAACAAAAGATCTCGTGTGCCGCAACTAAGACCCAATGCAGTCAAAAAATAAATAAATAATTTTAAAAATAAATGAATCCTCACAGGATATAAGGTCAATATACAAAAAACAGTTACACTTCTATAGACTAGCAATAAATGATTGGACACTGAAATTTTTTAGAAGTACCATTTAAAATAGCAAGAAAAAGATGAAATGCTTTGGAAATGTTTCAATATACTGTGTGTAAAGCCTACATATTGAAGACTACAAAACTACTCTAAGAATAAACTTAAAAACTAAATAAATGAAAAGTCATATCATGTTCATGGACTGGGAGACTCAATATTACTTTGATGTCATTTCTCCCCCAATTGGTCTACAGACTCAACACAGTGCCAGTTAAAATCTCAGTGGGTTTTTCTATAGAAACTGGCAAGATGATTCTAAACTTTATATGGGAATGCAAAGGACCTAGAACAGCCAAACACTTTTTAAGAAGAACAAAGTTTGAGGATCTTTACTACTTAATTTCATAACTTACTATAAAAAGCTTCAGGAATCAGGACAGTATGGTACTGGCAAAAGCATGGGTATATATGTAGAGTGGAAGTCCAGAAGTAGACCCACACATACAGCATCAACTGATTTTTGACAAAGATGCCAAGGTATTTCAATGAGGAAAAATAGCATTTTCAACAATAGTTCTTGAACAACTGGATGTCCATATACAAGGATGAACCTTAACCCTTACTTCACAAAAGATACAAAACTTCACTCAAAATGGATCAAGAATCAAATGTAGAAGCTCAAACTATAAGACATCTAGAAAAAAACACAGGGCAAAAAAATCTTTATTAACTTTGGGTAGCAAAGATTTCTTATACAGAACACAAAAAGCTCAAATCATTTAAAAAATGATGAACTGGACTTGACCAAAATTAAAATTTTTTGATGTTCAAAAAACAGTGTTATTGGGACTTCCCTGGTGGTCCAGTGGGTAAGACTCCGCGTTCCCAATGCAGGGGGTCTGGGTTCGATCCCTGGTCAGGGAACGAGATCCTGCATGCATGCAGCAACTAAGAAGCCCGCATGCCGCAACTGAAGGATCCCGCATGCCACAACAAAGATTCCGCGTGCCACAACTAAGACCCAGTGCAGCTAAAATAAATGAATAAATAAATATTAAAAACAACAACAGGGTTTCCCTGGTGGCGCAGTGGTTGAGAGTCCGCCTGCCGATGTAGGGGACACAGGTTCGTGCCCCGGTCCGGGAAGATCCCACATGCCGCGGAGCGGCTGGGCCCGTGAGCCATGGCGGCTGAGCCTGCGCGTCCGGAGCCTGTGCTCCGCAACGGGAGGGGCCACAACAGTGAGAGGCCCGCGTACCGCAAAACAACAACAACAACAACAACAGTGTTATGTAATGAAAAGGCAAACCACACTGGGAGAAAATATCTGAGAAATATACCTGATAAAAGGCTTGTATTCAGAATATATAAAGATCTCTGGCAACTCAATAGTAAGATAAACCACCCAATTAAAAATATGCAAAAGGGGCTTCCCTGGTGGCGCAGTGGTTGAGAGTCCGCCTGCTGATGCAGGGGACGCGGGTTCATGCCCTGGTCCGGGAAGATCCCACATGCCGCGGAGCGGCTGGGCCCGTGAGCCATGGCCGCTGAGCCTGTGCTCCGCAACGGGAGGGGCCACAACAGTGAGAGGCCCGCGTACCGCAAAAAAATAAATAAATAAAATAAAATATGCAAAAGGTTTGAACAGTCACTTCACCAAAGAGACAGAAAATAAGCACATGAAAAGATGCTCAACAAGTCATTAAGAAAATGCAATTTAAAACCATAATGAGATAACACTAGAAGCCATTATTAGACTGGCCATAATTAAAGACTATCAATATCCAACCTTGGTGAGGATGGAGATAGAAAGGAGAACTCTCATACACGGCTGGGAAACAGTATAAGCATTTTGGAAAATAGCATGAGAGGTCCTTGTAATGTTAGTCATACACTTACCCACAACCTAGCAATTCCACCCCTAGGTATTTATCAAAGAGAAATGAACTCTGTCCAAACAAAGACTTGTACTCACATGTTACCAGCAGCTTTATTCATGATAGCCCAAACGAGGAAACACCACTGTATGGTTCATCCACACAGCAGAATACTACTCAGAAATAATTAACTACTGATACATGCAAGAACATGGATAAGACTTAAAAGCATTATACTAAGCTAAAAAAGCCAAAGACTACCATTCAGATTATCTTTCTGTGAGGCTGACTCAAGTTCTGCCCTCTCGATCTGACAATCATGGTAGCAGTGACACATTTTATTAGCACAACCACTTCCATGAGGTTCATTACAAAGGAATTTTATATGTTTGCATTATGAACCAAGACTCAACAGAGCAAACATTCGAGATAAGGACGACTGTTAGCAAACTCTTAAATGGTTGGTTTAAATTGGAACTATATGCCTTTGATTAGAACTGTGGTCATGGTAACTATTAAGAGAACCTGGCTCCTTAGTGTAAAATGCAAGACTCACATTTTAACAATATATATGTGAACACAGACACAAATGCTAACGTCCACAACCAAAACAGAGCCTTTATACATCAGTCAACCTTGAAAACAGAAAAGGAGAATATTAATTTGCTAAGTAGTCATCCTTGTGGCAGGATGCCTGAGGGCTACACAGGCCCCTTTCAAGAAAAAATAGGGACTTCCCTGGTGAAACAGTGGTTAATAATCCACCTCCCAATGCAGGGGACAGGAGTTCGATCCCTGGTCCGAGAATATCCCACATGCCATAGAGCAACTAAGCCCGTGTGCCACAACTACTGAGCCTGCACTCTAGAGTCCACGAGCCACAACTACTGAGCCCGCGTGCCTAGAGCCCGTGCTCCGCAACAAGGGAAGCCACCCCAATGGGAAACCCACACACCGCAATGAAGAGTAGCCCCCGCTCGCTGCAACTAGAGAAAGCCCGCGCACAGCAACGAAGACCCAACGCAGCCATAAATAAATAAACAAACAAACAAATAAATAAATAAAAGAAAAAATAGTTCTCCAGAGTACCATCTCCCACTCCCCCACACCAGACTTAAAACTGTTTTTGTTACTTAAACAAACACAAATGTAAAATGCAACATAATTTATGTTTTTAAGGCCTTTTTACAACTATAAAAAACCAAGCTGGTCTACAACTTAAATACAAAAACCCCTGAAAATCATTCAAATTCAAATTAACATTATTTTAAAGACACAGAGGGGGGAATTCCCTGGCGGTGGTCCACTGGTTAGGACTCGGCACTCTCACTGCTGAGAGCTGGTTCAATCCCTGGTCGTGGAAATTAAGATCCCACCCACAAGCCTCAGAGCAGGGCCAAAAAAGAAAAAAAAAAAAAAAAAAAAAAAAAAAAAAGGATGACTAGTTGAAACCAAGTTGCTAAATTCAACACAGCCTGGTTCTGACAACAAGTGCAGGCAGGCTCTCCTGAGTCAGGCCTGCACCCCGGGGGTCTCTGCACCACGTCTCAACCATCCCACCTCTGCCTGTCTGAATTTCTCCTGCACAGAGCAGGTCACACCTTTGATGGGTCTCTGCTTGGCTTCAGCATAGAATGTGCACATCAAGACAACTTCTGCTGCTGCCTCAGTAACCCTGAAAAGCAGTGCACCCAGGCCCACAGAAGTCAGGGGCAAAGCCCTCCACGTGATCTGAGCGGGCCTTCCCCCGTTATCAGAATACAAACCGTCAGAGAATTCACAGATCAGGAACACACGTCCACAGCCCCAACAAGGTGTGAACTCTACTGTACAGGATGTATACTGTAAACATTCTTAAATCCTGAAACATTATCTGTGGATACAAATCAAAGGCAGGCTCGGTCCTTCAGTCAAAAATCATTCCCAGGGCTTCCCTGGTGGCTGGTTGAGAGTCCGCCTGCCGATGCAGGGGACACGGGTTCATGCCCCGGTCCGGGAAGATCCCGCATGCCGCGGAGCGGCTGGGCCCGTGAGCCATGGCCGCTGAGCCTGCGCGTCCGGAGCCTGTGCTCTGCAACGGGAGAGGCCACAACAGTGAGAGGCCCACGTACCGCGAAAAAAAAAAAAGAAAAAAAAAATCATTCCCAGGTACCTGCTCTGTGCCAGGCCTGTGTAGACACCCTGAGATGGGTGAGACAGGAACCAGGGCAAAGGAGTTGCAGTAGAAATTCGGGGTGGGGTTAGGGGGTGCCGGCAGGTCCGAAGGGCTGAGGTGCATGCCGGCGGTAAAGGGTAAGCGACTCTGCTCTCAGTTACCCTGGGGCCAGGCCTCTGCTGGGCCTGTTCAGCCAAGCTGTCCTGCCTGGCTCTCTCTCTCCAACACCGGATGCTGCTGAGGGGGAAGGTTCTTGCCGATGGGCAGGTCGGGGCCACTGCTCAGTGATGTCTCCACCTTCAACAAGCACCTCAGGCTGTCCAGCAACCCGGATGCCCTGCCAGCTTACTGTTCTCGCTGAAACCTTACCCACTCCCTTGCTCCTTCCCAGTCCCCTCAATCCACTCTCACTCTCAAAAACAAGTTTATAAAAAAATTCTGGCAGCAATTTTCTCAACTTCTACACTCCTCACCCGATCTTACTTGCATCCTCTACAGGCTTGCCTGCAAATCTGTCTCTTCTAGAAACAGATACTGGCTCTCCTGTCTTAGTGGGACCTCATGAGGGCCACCATCTATCTACCTTACTGCTCCCTCACTCCAGCCTCAAGCTCTGCCTCCCTGATGCCAAGCCTAGGTGAGAACACAGGCGACCGGGGCTCAAGTGCTGTTGGCGCTCCCTCCAGAAGCTGGGACTGCCTTACGAATGTCTGAATTACCTGCAACCCAGCAACTCTACTCCACAGATAAACACTCTGTGATGACTGATTTTGTGTGTCAACTTGACTGGGCTCAGGGATGCCCGGAGAGCTGGTAAAACATCATTTCTGGGAGTGTTTGTGAGGTGTCTCCGAAGAGATCAGCACTGGAATGGGCAGACTGAATACAGAAGACGGCCCTCCCCAGTGAAGATGGATATCGTCCATTCCTCCGAGGGTCTGAACGGAATAAAAAGGCAGAGAGATGTCCATCTTCTGCCCTCGGACACCAGCACTTCCGGTTCTCTGGTTTGCAGAATGTGCATAGTGAGACTTCTGGCCTCCATAACCACTTGAGCCAGTCCCTATAATAAACCTCCTCTTCTTTTCTTTTCCCTATCTATCTATCCATCTATCCATCCATCCATCCATCCATCCATCCATCCATCTCCTGTTGGTTCTGTTTCTCTGGAGAATCCCAACTGAAACACACCCTAACAAAACTCTTACAAACGAGTACCAAGAGATGGATATATAGATGCCCAACAGCATTTTTTTAAAATAACTGCAAAAACCAGAAAACAATTCTGTATCTTCCAACAAAATTTGTTTAAGTAGTATTTTTTAATGGGCATTTTGTTTTCGATACTGGGCTTTAATTTTTCCCCCAGATTTATGGAAAAATAATTGATGCACATCACTGTAAAGTTTAAGGCACATAGCATGATGGTTTGATTTACCTATATTGTGAAATGATTACCACAATGGGTTCAGCTAACACCCATCTTCTCATACAGATACAGGACAACCTTCTTCCTTGTGATGAGAGCTGTTAGCATTCACTCTCTCAGCAACCTTCCTATGAATCATACAGCACCGTCGGCTACAGTCACCATGTTGTACATCACATCCTGGGGACATGCTTATCTTGAAACTGGAAGTTTGCACCTGTTGACCACCTTCTTCAATTCCCCATTCTGTCACCCTCTGCCTTTGGTAACCACAAGTCCGATTTCTTTTTCTCCAAGTCTGGCTTTGGGTTTGTTTTTTTTGTTTTTAGATTTCACATATACGTGAGATCATACAGTATCTGTCTTTCTCTGTCTGACTTACTTTACTAAGCATAATGCCTTCAAAGTCCATGTCTATCCATATTGTCCTAATGGGAAGGCTTCCTCATTTTTTATGGCCAAATAACATTCCATTGTTTTTATATGTGTGTGTGTATACAAACACACACACACACACACACACACACATCTTCTTTATCCATTCATCCAACAATGAATACTTAGATTGTTTCCATGTCTTGGCTATTGTACATAATGCTGTTAGGAACATGGTGTTGCAGGTACCTTTTCTAGTTAGTATTTCATTTCCTTTGTATATATTCCCAGAAGTGGAACTGCTGATGCATATGATAATTCTATTTTTAACTTTTTGAGGATCCTCCATACTGTTCTCCACCATGGCTCCACCATTTTACAATCCCACCAACAGTGCACAAGGGTTGCTTTTCTCCACATTCACGCCAGCATTTGTCATCTCCTGTCTTGCTGATGATACGGCCTTTCTAATAGGCCTGAGATGATATTGCACTGTGGTTCTGATTTGCATTTTCCTAACGACAAGTGATGTTGAGCATCTTTTCATGTACCTGTTGGCCTTTCATATATATTATTTAGAGAAATGTCTATGGGTCCTTTGCCCATTTTTCACCTGGCTTATTTGGTTTTTTGCTGCTGAGTTGAATACAGCTCTTGAAATATTTTGGATATTATCCCCTTAACAGATATATATATGGTTTGCAAACATTTTTTCCCATTCTGCAGATCTTCCTTTTCACTTTGTTGATGGTTTCTTTTGCTGTCAGAAGCTTTTTAATTTGTTGCTTGTGCTTTAGGTGTCAAATCCAAAAGGTCACTACTAAGACCCATGTCAAGGAGCTTTAGTCCTAGGAGTTTCATGGTTTCAGGTCTTACATATAAGTGTGTAATCCATTTTGAGTTAATGTTTTTGAGTGGTCTAAGATATGGGTCAAGTTTCATTCTTTCACATGCGAATATCCAATTATCTCAGAACAATTTATTGAAAAGACTGTCTTTTCTCCACTATTCAACAAAATTATTGATGAATAAATTACAGTATAGCAACATATTGGATTATATGTGAATTGTATTGTGTGAAAAATGAATGAATTATATTAGGGAAAATGAACAAACTGCAGCTACCCAGACAGCATGAGGAATCTTATAAACAGAGAAGACAGCATAAGCACACACCACTTTCATAAAGGTCAAAAACAAACAAAAATAAATAATTTATTATTTAGAGATACACATATAGGCAGTGTAACTTTTTTAAAGGGTTTAAGAAAGTAAGGGAATGATCAATACAAAACGAAAGTGTTTACCTTGGAAGGGGAGGAACAAAGATGGAGAAGGGAAGAGCACACAGGCACACAGGTGTTAGGGATGGCCTGATTTTTAATGTTGACTGGTGTTCACTTTATCATCCCTCATAACATGTATACTGTAGACATAATTCATATATATATCAAATATCACATAGTAAAAAAATAAAATTTAAATGGGAGGAAAAACCTCTCCCCACTACCAGTTCTTTTCTTCATTATTTCAACATTTCCAAGTCCCTCCTCCAGCTGGGTCTGTCCTCTCCTCCCCTCACAGTCAAGCATCTGAAAGATCAGCCCCTTAACTGGACTTTCTCAGCTTCCTCTCCACTGAGTTGTTCTTCACACAGTTCAGCCGGGCTTGTGCTCCAACTGAACACAGGCCTATCAAAGGTCATATACCACTTCTCTGCTGCCACACCAACACTCTGTGTCTTCTCTCAGCTAACTTTTCTCAGTGTCTGTCAGGCCTGCTGGCAGAGTGTCCTCCAGGGGCATCCCAGGCTCTCCTTGTCCTGCTGAGGTACCAAAGCTACAAGGCTCTGTCTCCCCTGCTCACTCCCCACAGGCCACTTCTCAGGGCTGTTTATGCAGCTGAGGACCTTGAGACAAAGGGCAGGCTTGCTTACTGCTTACAATAAAAGGGCCAGATCCCTGCCCACACTCCACCCTCCCCAGCAAGTGCTCCTGAGCTGTGACACAAACCCACTGTACCCCCTGCACTGATGCGGGCCTTGGGGAGGGGAGAGGGTGAGGAGAACCCAAATGTTCGTGTGCATTCGGGATGTTTCTGCTGTGCTGAGTAACAAAGTCCTTTGTCTCTGACTCAGGATTCTCGAGTCTTCTGCCAGCACCCATGAAACAGGAACAAGCCAGCTTATTACCTTCA
The DNA here is from genome assembly GCF_025265405.1 of Mesoplodon densirostris. NCBI lineage: Eukaryota > Metazoa > Chordata > Mammalia > Artiodactyla > Ziphiidae > Mesoplodon > Mesoplodon densirostris. The sequence goes on from NC_082661.1 coordinate 105,956,290, forward strand.
GGTAGGGTAAAAAAAAACTAACTCCAGACCCAACGACGATAACCTTCTGCTTGTCACACTCTCTTGCTTTTCGTTCTACTTCTCCACCGTCTGCTGCTCAGTCATCTCCACCTCCACTGTCAGGTGTTCTCTAGAACTCCTCCTCAGGATCCCACCCCTCCCTCAACCCACTGACTTGGGTATCGTACCAGGGACCAATGTTGAGAAGAGGAGTAAAAGCCATCTGTTTGTTTTTTAAATTGAAGTATATAGTTGATTTACGATGTTATGTTAGTTTCAGGTGTACAGCAAAGTGATTCACTTACACACACACACACACACACACACACACATTCCTTTTCAGATTCTTTTCCATTATAGGTTATTACAAGATATTGAATGTAGTTCCCTGTGCTATACAGTAGTACCCAAAAGTCGCCTGTTTTAATGACTGTTGCATGAATGACCAGCAAAGGACATCTGAGACAAACAGCCTGTAACCTAAAATTGCAGATCTTGAAAAAAATTTGGGATTCCACTTGACAGAAGTAAAGTCAAAAGACCTGTTTAACGTATATTCAGATGGGGGGTGTCTAGCAATGTCCCATTAACAACTTAAAAAGAGAAGTCAATTACATCTACACCAATAAAGTTAGAGGAAGAAAAATTAAAAGATATCATTTAAATAGTATAAATAAGGGACTTCCCTGGTGGCACAGTGGTTAAGAATCCGCCTGCTAATGCAGGAGACATGGGTTCGAGCCCTGGTCCGGGAAGATCCCACATGCCGCGGAGCAACTAAGCCCGTACGCCACAACTATTGAGCCTGCGCTCTAGAGCCCATGAGCCACAACTACTGAGCCCACGTGTCACAACTACTGAAGACTGCCTAGAGCTTGTGCTCTGCAACAAGAGAAGCCACTACAATGAGAAGCCCGCGCACCACAATGAAGAGTTGCCCCCGCTCACCGCAGCTAGAGAAAGCCTGCACACAGCAATGAAGACCCAACGCAACCAAAAATAAATATAAGATAATAAATAAATTTAAAATAAGTAAATAAATAGTATAAATAAAAGTATCTATGGGTAAATGCTTTTTTTAAAAAGGTGCAATGGGGACCTCCCTGGTGGTCCAGTAGCTAGGACTCCACGCTCCCAATGCAGGGGGCCTGGGTTTGATCCCTGGTTGGGGAACTAGATCCCACATGCCGCAAAGAAGATCCTGCAGGTGGCAACCAAGACCTGGTGTAGCCAAATAAACAAATAAATAAAAGGTGCAATGGCATAATACAGAAAAATATGAAACACTTATAAATGCAGAAAGACCCCATTCTTAGGGGATTAGAAAACTCAATATTCAAAAGAAGTTAATTCTTCTCCTGCTGACTTACAGTCAGTGCAATCCTGGTCAAATCTCAACAGGGTTGTTGTTGTTCTTTTTTGGGGGGGGGAATTGATAATTATCATTTATACAGAAATGTAAGGAACCAAGAATAACCAAGACATTTTTGATGAGTACAAGGTAAGAGGGCTTTCTCTCTGAATACATTTGTTACAGAGCTACAGTAATTATGACAATATACGCAGCAAAGTAGACTTAGTAGCCACTGTGTTCTTCACCACCACGTGCTTAGTTAAAAAAAGGCCAGTGCCACTTAAGAGTGTCCTAGATGCTGCAAAATCATTAATTGTATTAAATCTCAACCTTTAAGCACATGGCTTTTGAATATTCAATGTGATGAAATGGGAAGTCTGCATAAAGCATTTTTGCAATGTTCCAGAGAAAAGCACTGTGCACTGTGAGCTGAATGAGCCACTTTGTCCATGAAACATCAATTTTACTTGAAAAAATGCCTGACAGACCAATCTATGCTTATTCAGACTTGGATACTGTCAGACATCTTCTCAAAAATGAATGAAATAAGCCTGTCCCTTCAAGGAAAACAGCTGATACTACTTATGGCCAATCATAAAATCTGAGCTTTCAAGCAAAAATTGGAAGTTTCGAAAACTTGTATCCATCACTGTGGACTTGAACGCTTATCCACATTTAGAGACCTTTCTGATGAGATCTGTGGTGATAGTGACAAACGTGACTTGAAAAAAAAAAACAACCTGAATAATGAAAGGTGTCACTATCTCAAAGACCTCCCTTACTCAGTAAACTGCTATTTTACAAATGACCAACGCGTGGTGTTGCAAAAACATGTGTGGGTAAGAGGTTCATTGAGAGTGCAAGATAGACAATGGATTTCAATTTAACAGTGTAGGAAAAATTCTTTGATATCATTTCAGATTGTACATTACAGCTAACCATTAGGAAACTATTACCTGTCATGGTTTGGTGTGGTATCAAAGAATATCCACAGTTACCTGAAAAAGCCATTAAAATATTTTCTTCATATAACTTCAATCAAAACAACCTATCACAAAGAATGAACACAGGTGAGAATTCAGCTGTCTTCTATTATCCAAACATTAAGAAGATTTGCAAAACAGTGCTATTCTACTTACTATTTTTGTTTTGGAAAATAGTTTTCATTTTTCATGAAACTGAATAGTTTTCAGTTTCCATGACTCCGCAATTTCTTTCCAACATGTATACACAACAGCATGTGTGAACGCGTGCTCTGAGAGCACCATTCGTAAGAGCAAAATTTGGAAAACAACCAAAATGTAGTACAAGTTCACAGAGGTGAACAGTATACAGTAACGAAAATGAAAAACTACAGCATTTATGAATCTCAAACATAATGTGGAACAAAATAAATCAGACACAAAATAACGCATACTGCATGGTACGTGTATAAAGTTCAGACACCAGAAGAACAGGACAACACTGTTTAGGGATGGAGGTGCGGGTGCTGTAACTAAGGAAGAGGAGCTGGAAAGGCTGCAAACTCTGTGGAGAGGTGCGGGGGGGGCAGACACGGAGGGGATCTAGGTGAAGGGCAGTGTTTGACTTGTGACCTGCACTGTAGCAGAAATAAACCCAAACAGATCAGCAATCACAGGAAGTGACAAGTATTAATTTCACCATTAAGAAGTAGCTTCTCACGTGCCACAACTAAAGATACCACACATGGCAACGAAGATTCAGCACAGCCAAATAAATAAATAAATAATGTAAATTAAAAAAAAAAAGAATCAGAAGAAGTAGCTTCTCAAATGCAAATCGAAACAATGAGATATCACGTCACACCTGTCAGAATGGCTATTCTCAAAAAGGCCACAAATAACAACCACTGGTGAGGATGTGGAGAAAAGGGAATCCTTGTGAACTGTTGGTGGGAATGCAAACTGGTGCAGTCGCTGTGGGAAACAATGTGCAGGTTCCTCAAAAAACAAAAAACAGAACTACCATACAATCCAGCAATTCCACTCCTGGGTAGATAGCTGAAGAAAATGAAAACACTAATTTGAAAAGACACATGCACCCCAATGTTTATAGCAGCACTATTTACAATAGCCAGGACAAGGAAGCAACTGAAGTGTCTATCAACAGATACTGGATAAAGAGCATGCAGTACATAGATACACATGTATATGATGGAATACTACTCAGCCATAAAAAAGAAATTTTGCATTTGCAACAACATGGATGGACTTGAAGGGCATTATGCTGAGGGAAATAAGTCAGAGAATGACAAATACTGCATGCTATCACTTACACGTGGAACTGAAAAATAAAACTACTGAATATAACAAAACAGAGAAAGACTCACATATAGAGAACAAACTAGTAGTCAGTGAGGCGAGGGAGGGGGAGGGGCAAGGTAGGGGAAGGGATTTAAAAGATACAAACTACTATGTATAAAATAGATAAGCAACAAGGATATAAGGATATATTGTATAGCACAGGGAATATAGCCAATATTTTATACTAACTATAAATGGAGTATAAACTTTAGGAATTGTGAGTCACTGTGTTGTACACCTAAAACTTACTGTGTATAAACTTTACCTCAATAAAAAAATAAATAAGTGGCTTCTCAAAGGAGACCAAATTGAGTATACTTCTATGCTGACTGCACAAGGCCACTTACAAGATGCAACACAGAGCAAATGAGAACAAGAGGCTACGAAAAGGAGAGGAAGGAAGGGAGGGAGAGAGCTCGTGGACCTGCACAAACAGTAAACAAAAAGCCCTGAGGAGGGGCCACCACAACCAAAGGAACAATGTACTGAGATTTAATCATTCAACCTGTACTCATCCAGCACAGCCTTAAAACCTAGAGAGCAAAAATGGAAACATTTACAAGAAAAAAGGACAAATACACACGCACAGTGGGAGGTGTTAACTGACCTTACTCAGAAATCAACAGATTAAGCACAACAAAATTAGTTAAGAACACAAAAGGATCTAAGAACACAATTAACAAGGGGTTGATCTAATGGGAGTACACAGAGTCCTCTATCTAAACACTGAGAAAACATTTTCAAGCACACATGGAACTTTTATAAGAACCTAACCACATATCAGTGTAACTGACTGATAAGGAGTCATTGTAATACATGCCATGATCTCCAACTGTAACAGCATTAAATTAAAAGTCACTATGATTAAAGGTGATCTGAGAGATAATATGTTTGGATATTTACAGATACTTCAAAACAATTTATGGTTAAAAACAGAAATAATCAAAATTGGATAACAATTAAAATTGAGCCAATACAACCAGCAATTCAAAATCTAGAGCAGTAATTAGAGGTTTCCAGCACACATCAGGGCAGAGTAAGAAAAACTGATGAGAAGAACTGCATGTAGAGAGACAGAAGAGTGGCCGCAGAGGAAGAAGAAGAAAGGAGACTTGTGGTGGCCTCAGCAGGGTGCGTGGTGAGGGTGGCCTGGCCATCAGAGAGCGGCGCTGGGCTGTCTCCCACCCTCCTCCCAGTAGGCGGGCTGAGCAAGGCCAGGTTCCCGCTAGGTCTCTGGGGTGAGACAAGCACAGGAATGCAGCTCCCAAAGCAGCTGGCACCAAGCTCAGGCTCCCCAGACACTTGTCAGCAGCCCTGAGAAGAGGCCTAGAAAATGGAGAGCCCCCCACACTGACATGCACCCCACCTTGTCACGGCATCTGTACCCCGCTCCCAAGAACAAGAAACTGGGAGAACCACATGTCTCAACTTACTGATAGCGTCTGTCTGTAATTTGGGACCCTGTGGTGCTTTTGCCACCACTACCTTTCAGCACACTGAACAGAACAGAACGTCTGTGGAGGGATAAACAAGAATCTGCCCACAAGCGAGCCTCTGGGAAGACAGAGGATGGTGAGGAGACAAGGTAGAGGGATGGACTCGGCACCACTCTCTCTGTGCCCCGGAACTTCTATCAGAGGTACCACAGCGTTAACCAATCAAATACTGCCGTGTGCACACACGCACACACACACACACACACACACAAACAGCAGTAATTAATGAAACAGACAAAGTGAAAGAGAGATTTTAAAAATTAAAAAAAAAAGTTCTTTGAAAAGACGAAATCAATACACTTATAGAAAGACTGGTTAAAAAAAGAGAAAGAAAAAGCACAAATATGAGGAATAAAAAGAGCTGTATCTACAGGTATGGTAGGAATTAAAAACAGACCACCCACACACAACTTCATACCCAAAACTGACAATTTCTAAGAATATAATTTACCACGACTAACTCGAATAGAAATGGAAAACCTCTTATCACTTAAAGAAACTGAACGAAAAGTTTAAAAGTTACCCAGAGACATGCCTGTCTGTGAAGGGAACAGGAGGAGGCTGACAGCAGGAGGGGCATGGCCACAGGCAGACGACACTAGAGCATCTGCACTCTGCTGGGCGTGAGCCGGACAGGAGCAAAGAGAGGGAAAGAACAGCAAAAGCAACAGAACCCTGCAGAGGATGGAGAGGGGTGGGCACTTGGGAGGCGACTTCCCTCGGCCACAGGGGTGGGAGACCAGCCAAGCAGGGCCAAGTGGGTGGGGGGTGTTTGGGAAGAGAGGAGAAGGAAGGGTGTGCTCCATCTCTGCATCTGGGGGCGCAGTGACAAAGCCAGGGCGACACGCTGGACGCCCTTCCACGACCTGGCACATCGCAGGCGGGAAGCAGTACCCCAGTGGTGCTTTTCTCCAGTCATGTTCTGCCAGACAGGGGCAGCACTGAACCAGGCCCCAGGCAGATAAGTTAGGCGGCTTTCCAAGAGAAAAATGACAGTGAGCTCAGAGGGATCTGACGGTGGGAAAGGGACCGAGGAGGTCCAAGAACTATGGCAACGGAGGACACTCAGGCAAGTGACCTAGAAAGACAGGATCCAGTCGGATGTGTGAACCGAAGTCCTCTTAGGTGTATGGGAAGGACAAGGTCTAGGCACAGAAGAGGAGGTCTCTGGAGAAATGGACAACGTGGAGCTGGCAGGCACAGAGTAGGGAGAAACGTCAGTGCCCCACCACAACTTCCGGTAACAGAATGCGTATCTGCAAGGGAGTGATTCAGAACCAGGTCCACTGTCCATGCTCAGAGCCCTTACCCTGATGACCTGAGAGAGCAGGACAACACAGAAACTCATAACTCTGGGCCCACCAGAGAGCACAAAGGACCAGCTGAACTGGACAAGTGTGACAGGCCATCTGGGGACAAGGCGAGGAAGGCAGGCAGCCATGAGTGGGTCGGAGGACACAGCTCAGCGTGTGACAAGTTCTTAAAGGCTGGGTGTGGCTGGTGGGACTTGCCGGGCCAGGCCCTTCTCTGGGAGCAAGCAGAAGCCTTCACTGCTGGGGTGGTGGGTGGTCTCCACCCGAGGCCCAGGCTGATCCACCGAGAATAGGGGACCGAGCCCTCCATGAGACAGGCCCAGGACTCACACGGACACAAGCACAGGCCACACCCCGAGGCCCCTACAGATGCAGGCAGAGTCTGGCTGCCACGCGGCAGGGGCAGGATCACGAGGAAAGCTGCACCCCGAAGTCCGGGCACAGGACTGCCCAAGGTTCAGGCCGGACAGGGGAACCAAGGAGACACGAGGCAGGAGGCTCTCGCCGCTGGCACACAGCGCGGGCAGAGTATGGAGAGAGACCCTCCGCCGGAGCCCCACCCCCCCCGGCCCGCACAAGCAGAGGGAGCAGCAGCCGCCAGGGGGATGAGTCTGTGGGGCCACAAGTGCAGAGCCACAGCAGCCCCAGGGCCCGTCAGACTGGCCGACCAGGCCCCCTGCCTCTGCACGCGCTGCCTGGCACTGCCCCCAGCAAGAGCAAGGAGCAACAACACTGAAGGAAGAAGCAACACCAACACTACACAAACTCTTCCAGAAAAGAGGAGGAGCAGGAACACATCTCAACTCACTTTACGAGGCCCTGAAAGACATAAAAGACAAGAAGACTTTAATGAGCCTCCATAAGCAGACCCTCTTCACAAGCACAGACGCAAAGTTCTCAACCAAACGTGAGCAAATCACTCCAGTGACATGTAAAAAGCATGTCCACGGAAAGACATGTACAAGAATGTTCACAACAGCTTGACGTAAAAAACACTCCAAATCTGGAAACAACAGAAACATCCATCAACGGTGAACAGGTAAACAAACTGTGGTATATCTCTACAATTTATTCAGCAATAAAAAGGAACAAACTACTGATGCACAACTCTCAAAGCACGACACCAAGTTAAAGAAGTCTATGGGACACTCCAGAAAAAGCAAATCCATGGGGACAAAAATCACGTCCGTGGTTATTACGAGGGGTTGGGAGGAGGGCAAGGGCTGCCTACCAAGGTGAACAAGGGAACACTTAGGGGTTCTGTATCTTAGCCATGGTAGTGGTGTTTACACAACCGTATAAATCTGTCAAAACTCAGTGAACTATATACACTTTAAAATGAGTGAATTTTACTAGATGTAAATTACATCTCATTAGTTTAAAAAGTTCAGCAATTTTAACCAGCTTGAGCAAAGAGGCCAACTGTACAAAAGCAACAGAAGGTTTACATCTACAAATATAGGTCAACATTATACCTCTGTGGTCCCTGGGGTCACTTTGATGAGGAGAGAAAGCCTCGTGTGTCGATTCATTATCCAGGACAAACTGGGAGTCAGGAAATGAGACTCCCCTCGTGGCAAGACTAGTTATGGGAAATGACAGGCATTTTCACTTGCCTCCAAAACCAGGATGAGCAACAGCAACCCTTCTCCCAAAGGCACAGTCAGGCCAAAACACAAGAGCAGGACTGGAAACAGGAAGAAAAGACAGCAAAATTTAGGAAGCAAAGAAAATGCGTTAGCCAGGGGGAAGACAAGAATGCTGAGTGGAAGTGAACAGGGAACAAATGAATATCAGTAAGCTAAACAGCCTTCCATTAAAAAATGGAGAAAAGACTAAATACTTTAAGTGGACACAGAAAGAAAACAAAAGTAAAATAAAATGATAAAAGCACAAAGATCTGAGGGTGAAAAAACTTAAGATCGACTATGCCATCTTTTTAATCCCTAATTCCAGATTTATCCATTGCTTTGTTCATTCGTTTATTTATTCATCAATTCAAATATTTTGGGTACCTAAAATATGCCAGGCTAGCACCTTTCTTGGTAAGAAAATACACAAAAAGACCTGCCCTCTTGGAGTGTATAATCCAATGAAGGAAAAAGACAAACAAAATGAATAAGTAAAATGCACAGTATATTAGAAAGAAGTGCTAAGGAGGAGAACAGAGCAGGAGGAGTGGTGTGTGGGAAGAGGCTGAGTGAGAAGTAAATTTCTATTTTGATAAACAACAGATTTTGAGTTTTAGCTACTAAAGCACTACTATAGAAACTGGCACATGAACTGGGGTGCTGCCTTCAAGGAAACCCTAAAACAGAAGTCACTGGCTCAGTGGCGGGCAGCAAGGAGGCTCAGGCGAAGAGGCAGCAAACTGTTGGCAACCAATGTGGAAAGCAGTCCCAGGTCAGGAAACAGAATGTGGGGCTGGGTGCTGCTGTCATCGGCCACGTGCAGAGCGGCATTAGCAGAAAGACAACAGCTCAAAAAACAATCATCAAGCAGAAATCAAAGGAACAGAAGAGCCCTAGAATGTGGGGCCTCAAATGGCTGCAAAAGCCAACTCCTTCCAGAACCCAAAGAGCAGGTTTGAAAGCCCTTTCGGAACCAGGGCCCATGAAGACACCGTCTGGGATAAAGATCCTGATGTTCTCAAGAAGGCCTCATTTAGCTGAGGCAGGAAATCAAGGGAAAAAGAGGGGGGCAGGGTGGGGGTGGGGAGTCCGACTTGAGAATTGCATCTTGGAAAAAATTTCAGGCGAGATACCAGCGCATGGAATTGTCTAGCACTAACAAGCACACGAACGCCTCTAGCTTTTCACCAAACTACACTGCCAAAGACAACCTGAGACCAGACTTAAAAAGCCAAAACCCACCCTTCGGGCCCCCCAAGCTTGCTGACAGAGCTGTCTGACCAAGGAGGGCAGGGCCCTTCCTACTGACTACAGGTGTCATCAGGAAGGGTGGCGGGGACCCCAGCCACTGGAGCCAGGGACGAGGAGATGGCGCGGGAGGGAGTTCCTCCAGAAAGCAGAGCCAAATGAGCCATCTCACCGGCCGGTCCGCTCCTCTGGGCCGGGCACTCACCGCCGGCGGGTCGAGGCTGCCGCGCCGCTCCTCCTTCTCCACGGTGCGCCGGCAGTCCGGGCACACCCACAGAGGCAGGTGCAGCACGCTGTTGCCCTTGGGCGCCATGGACAGGGCCAGCTTGCTTGCAGTCTTTACTCCACTCTCTAAGAACGAAGAGTCTTTCCGCTCGCTTCTGCACAGAAGACAGTAATCCCCAGCGGGGTAGGGTGGTGTTCTATGATTCATGCCAAAATTAAAAGGAGTCTGGAACAGAAAAAAAATTTGTATTTTCAAAACATGAGCCCAAGAAGGGTCATCTGCACCGTAGAGAAATCATCCTGAAAATCCTGAAGACAGGTTCGAGAGAGGGACACCTGGGCAACAGGTGAGCAGGGAAGCCAGAGTACACATGGGATGGAGCTGTCAGGACCCCCAGGTCTCTCTCCCATCTGGAGTGCCCCTACCGTGAACCCATCAGACGGGAAGGTGCACCAGGACCCATGCCAAGCCTATTCTGGCTGGAACGTTGCCCAGATGCCCCCCCCAGCCCTGCCCAGCCAGCAGCCCAGCTCTTCCCTCAGCCCATGGCGCTCTCCCTGTCTTCTTGTACTCAGGCTCGCACAGGCCATTGGCTGTGCTTGTTACCTGGAATACGTATAAGCATGTACACGACTGGTGCCACAGCTGACAGAGTGCTCTTAAATGGGCCCCAGGCTCCATTATCAAAGCCTGGAATGACCAGGTATCAGGTGCTTAAACAAGGGGGCTGAATGGATAAATGAACAAATGAGTGATTAAAAGAATGAATAAAGGGACTTCCCTGGTGGCGCAGTGCTTAGGAATCCGCCTGCCAATGCAGGGGACACAGGTTCAATCCCTGGTCCAGGAAGATCCCACATGCCACAGAGCAACTGAGCCCGCGCGTGCCACAACTACTGAGCCTGAGCTCTACAGCCCACAAGCCACAACTACTGAAGCCTGCATGCCCTAGAGCCCACGTGCCGCAACTACTGAACCCGTGTGCTGCAACTACTGAGGCCTGTGCGCCTGGAGCCCACGCTCCGCAACAAGAGAAGCCACTGCAATGAGAAGCCTGCGCACTGCAATGAGGAGTGGCCCCCGCTCGCCGCAACTAGAGAGAGCCCGCGCATAGCAACGAAGACCCAACACAGCCAAAAATAAATAAAATTTTTTAAAAAAAGAATGAGTGACGGCACCACTAAGACGCCAAAGACTTGCACGTATATTCTTACCTGCTTTCATAAACCAGTGATCAAAACTGCTTACACCTGTCACATCCACAGGGTTCCCCGGATTTAACCAAACCCAGCTCAGCAGCCATCTGAATGTCTGGGGTGCAAGGGGAGAGAACTGAGTACTATCTCCCATGGAAGTAGCTGTCTTTCTCTGTCCCAACAAATCCAAGAAGCCTGTCACCAACAGAACAGCTACAGCCTTCAAACCTCTCTAGGCCGCCTTGCTTACCCAGAGCAGGAGATGATGGGCCCCAAGGTTAGAAAGGTCCCCGAACAGAAATCATAATGCTAAGAGCCAGAACTGTCTTGCGAGCACCCAGTTCATTATCCATTCATCTGTCTGTCTGTCCATCCGTCCATCCATCTAGTGTTTACCAGAAGCCCACCGTGTGCCAAGGCACTGGCCCAGGCACTGAAGACACAGTGGTAAATAAAACAAAAATCCTGCCGTTAGGGAGGTAATTCTTGTCAAACACAAGGAGAAAGTAAAAAATACAGAACATTAGACAGTGGTAACTGAGAAGGAGAGAAAGAGCAAGAAAAAGTGTCTGGGGCCGGGGACGATACCCTTCATTCACTGTGGCCATCAAGGGCCTCCTTGAGGAGACCTCTGAAGTGCGGGGCTGGTGGAAGCCATACAGACACCTGAAAGCAAGCGCAGAGGCCCCGGGGCAGAGATGGAGGGGAAAGGGAGCAGGGAGCCAGGCATGGCCTGGCCTCACTCGTGTCCTAACGGGGAGACAGGACGTGTGTGGAGAAGAGATGCGATGGCGGAAAGGAAGGGGCCCAGGAGACCGGGGTGAAGCCGCTGTGAAGGCAGAGCCCACAGGACGGCTGTGGAGCCCGACGTCAGGGGAGAGGAGAGAGGCCAGATAGCCCCACAGACTGTGGACTGCGCGTGTGGAACAGCTCCGAGGTGAGGAGGACTCGGCCGTAGGTATCTGAAACAGACTGCATGCCAGGCATCCTTACAGGTCAGATGACTGGGTCCTGCTGGTCCCAGAGGGACACCAGACAAGCACAGACAGAACCAGCTGACGTCCCATGGCAGGATGAAGGCCGGAGGCTGAAGCTCGGGCCCTGTGAGGGGCTGAAGATTGCTCAGAAGGGGATGGCGTGACCCAATTTTCATCTTACAGGGAAAACCTGTTGTGGACTCTGAGGAGGTGACCACACGTGAGGCAGTTCCAGGTGCAGGCGGCCCTGGAGGAGCAGAGCGGTCAGACTCGGGGGCTCACCCTCCCGGGCAGTGGACCCACCAGCAACAGGGGACAGGCTGCAGCGGTGGAAGGAGCAAGGGTTGGCTTTGGCCACTGTGCGGTCAAAGTGTGCATCAGCCACCCGGACAACATGGAGCACGACACCCGCTGGAGTAGCCACCGGAGGGGTGCAGCTGGATATGCAATTTGGGGTCTGTAAAGCCAGAGCCAGACGGGATGATCCACGGAGGGCGTGCAGCCAGTGTCCTGAACGGAGGTCAAACTTCTCGATTCTCGACCACTATGCTCAAGAAGGAAGCGAGTCCTCTCAGGGAGGTGAAGCTCTACTCTGCGAACCTCTTTCAGACAAAGCAAGTGACACGCTCACACAACAGCAAAGCCTGACTAAACCTCAAGCTAACCACATACTAGTGCTTGCCACATGGTCACTCTCCCGTGATTAAACGTGAGGGACAAGTCTGTCATACAGAGTGAAGTAAGTCAGAAAGAGAAAGACAAATACCGTATGCTAACACATATATATGGAATTTAAGAAAAAAAATGTCATGAAGAACCTAGGGGTAAAACAGGAATAAAGACACAGACCTACTTGAGAATGGACTTGAGGATATGGGGAGGGGGAAGGGTAAACTGCGACAAAGCGAAAGAGAGGCATAGACATATATACACTACCAAACGTAAGGTAGATAGCTAGTGGGAAGCAGCCGCATAGCACAGGGAGATCAGCTCGGTGCTCTGTGACCGCCTGGAGGGGTGGGATAGGGAGGGTGGGAGGGAGGAAGACGCAAGAGGGAAGGGATGTGGGAACAGATGTATATGTATGACTGATTCACTTTGTTATAAAGCAGAAACTAATAAAATAAATAAATAAATAAATAAATAATAAAAGCAGCAAAAATATCAAACACACACACACACACAAAAAAAAAACGTGAGGGACAAATATAAGTCCCACTGGTTCTCGTAAAAACATTTTACAGCTGCACTGAAGTATAACTGAGGAACAATAAGCTGAAAAGATCTAAAGTGTGGGACGTGAATAGTTAGGACACGTGAACACACGCATGAAACCATGCGACAACCAAGATAACAGACATCATCCTAACCCCCAAGGTTCCAGGAGGCCCTCTGCTCTCTCTTTCTCCCCGCTGCCTCTTCCCTCCACCCTTCAGAGGCCACCACTGGACTGAGTTCTGTCTCTGCAGATTACTGGGCAACTTCTAGAATTGTTTATAAATGATGTCACACAACATATTCTCTTCTGTCTGGCTTCTTTCACTGAGTATCATTACCTGGTAGTCCATTGTGTGGGTGAGCCACAGCTTGCTCATCCATTCTTTTTTTCCCCCCTTAATTTTTATTTATTTATTTATTTTGCTTACCCATTCTACTGTTTGGAAGCATTCAGGTTATTTCCAGTTTTCAGCTATTACAAATAATAGTGGCTATGAACATTCATGTATAAATCTTGCTGTGAACACATGTTTTTGTTTCTCTTGCATAAATACCAAGGAATAGAATGACTGGGTTGTCTAACTTTTAAGAAAATGCCAGGACTTCCCTGGCGGTTCAGTGGTTAGGACTCCATGCTTTCACTGTCAAGGGCCTGGGTTCAATCCCTGGTCGGGGAACTGAGATCCCACATGCCACGTGGTGCAGCCAAAAAAAAAAAAATAAGTAGAAGAAATTGCCAAACTTCTCCCAAAGAGCAGTGTTAAAGAGTTCCGGTTAACCTATATCCTCATCAATAAGTTTTTAAATTGTAGCCACTGTAATGAGTGTATAGTATTGTCTCAATGTGGTTTCCCTAATAACACGTTAAATATCTTTTCACAGGCTTATGCAGTATCTATTCAAACTTTTGGCCTGGCTCAAGGTTTATCAATTTTATTATTCTTAAAATAATCAGCTTTTGGTTTCATGGATTTTTCCATATTAAAAATTTTTCTTTCACTGACTTTTGCTTTTATGTTATTATTTCATTTCTTTGAGTTACTTTGGGTATAAGTGGCTCCTTCATCTTCTATTTTCTTAAGGTGGAAGCATAGGTCATCAAGCCCTTTCTCTTGCATAAAAAGGTGGTTAATGCTGTAAACTTCCCTAGTAAGCACTGCTTTGGCAGCATTTTACAAGTTCTGATGTGTTCTCATTCTCATTCAGTTCAAAATACTTTCTAATTTCCCTCTTGATTTCTTCTTTGACTCATGGGTTGTTTAAAGTGTGGTTTAGTTTCCAAATATTCGTAGTTTTCTAAATATCTTTCTGTTACTGATTTTTTTGTGTGTGTGTGTGGTACGCAGGCCTCTCACTGTTGTGGCCTCTCCCGTTGTGGAGCACAGGCTCCGGACGCGCAGGCTCAGCGGCCATGGCTCACGGGCCCAGCCGCTCCGCAGCATGTGGGATCTTCCCGGACCGGGGCACGAACCCGTGTCCCCTGCTTCGGCAGGCGGACTGTCAACCACTGCGCCACCAGGGAAGCCCCTATTACTGATTTTTTAAAATATAATTCCACTGCAGTCAGAGAGGATATTCTGTACTATTTTAATTATATCAAATTTATCAATACTTTTTTATGGCCCAGAATATGGTCTATTTTAGTAAATGTTCAATGTTTATGTAAAAGAATGTGTATGTATGCTGCTGTTGTTGGGTAGAGTGTACTATAAATGTCTGTTTGGTCATGTTGGCCAATGGTGTCATTCAAGTCTTCTATAACTTCACTGATTTTCTATTTACCTTTTCTATCAGTTATTGAGAGGGATATTAAAATCTCCAAACACAACTGTGATTTGTCTATTTTTCCTTGAAGTTCTATCAATTTTTCCTCCATATATTGTGAAGCTTCGTTATTAGGTTCAAAAATGTTCAGGACTATTATGTCCTCTTGACGAACTGACCCCTGTATCAGTATGACGTGAATGTTTTTACCACGGTAACATTCTTTATCCTTTGCTCCTGTATTGATTTGTCTGACACTAGTACAGCCACCCCAGCTTTCTTTTCACATAAGCAATGCATATCTTTCTTTATAACCTTTTTTTTTGGCTGCACCACAGGGTATGTGGGATCTTAGTTCCCCGACAAGGGATCAAACCTGTGCCCCCTGCAATGGAAGCTCGGAGTCTTAACCACTGGACCGCCAGGGAAGTCTATCTATGACTTAACTTTTAGCTTACCTGAGTCTTTATATTTAAAGCAAGTTACCTGCAGAAAGCATACAGTTTCTTGTTTTTGTTCCAATCTCACAATCTTTTAAAACTGGGATATTTAGACCATTTACATTGAATACAATTACTGATATGATTGGGTTTTTTTAATCTACCATCTTATTCTTTATTTTCCTATTGATTCATTTTTTTGTTTCCTTTTTCTTCTTTTTTAGCCTTAAAAATTTGAATTTTTTGTGATCCTATTTTATCTCTTTTGTTGGCTTGTGAGCTATATACCTCTTTTCTTTTTGAATTGGCTGCTTTAGTGTGTACAGTATACATTTTACCTTGTCACAATCAGCGATCAAATAAAACTTTATCACAAAACATATAACCACCTTACGTTTCCCATCTCCTGGTCTTCTTTATGCTATTGCTGTCATACCTTTTACCTCTACCTAAAAGCCCCATTAACTCATTGTTATTTTTGCTCCAGACAAAAAATTATATTTTAAAGTAATTAAAAAAAATTTACCCATATATTTACAATTTCCGGTGCTCTTCATTTGCTTGTAAAGATTCAGATTTCCATCTGGTGTCATTTTTCTTCTGCCTGAGGACTTCCTTTAACATTTCCTGTGATGAAGATCCCCTGGTCATGAATTCTTTCAGCTATTTATGTATGAAAAATCTTGATCTCATTTTCTTTTTTTTTTCATTTTCATTTTTGAAACATTTTTGCTGGTTTAGAATTCTAGGTTATGTTCTTCTTCCTTTTACTATGTTAAAGCTGTCCTCCTTCTATCCTCTGGCTTGTACTATTTCCCATGAGAAGTCTGCTATTAGTCTTATCGCTGAAGTTTTCTTTTAATCACTATTTTCAGCATTATAAAATTATGATGTGACTGGGTGCAGTTTTCTTCATGTTTCTTGTGCTTGAGGCTTTTTGAACTTCTTGGATTTGTGGCTTAGATTTTTCATCAAACTTGAACATTTTTCAGCCATTATTCCTTTAAATATATAAAATTTTATTCCTCATCCCCACTCTTTCTTTCTTTCTTTCAACATACATATAGTGTGCTGTCTGAAGTTGTTTCACAACTCACTGATGCTCTGTTCTTTATAATTTTTTTTTTTTTTTTTGTGGTACGCAGGCCTCGCACTGTTGTGGCCTCTCCCGTTGCGGAGCACAGGCTCCGGACGCGCAGGCTCAGTGGCCATGGATCACAGGGCCAGCTGCTCTGCGGCATGTGGGATCTTCCTGGACCGGGGCATGAACCCGTGTCCCCTGCATCGGTAGGTGGACTCTCAATCACTGTGCCACCAGGGAAGCCCTGTTCTTTTTAATTTTTAAAAAATTTCAATCTTCACCTCCCTCATGGTTCTTTTTGGGTAGTTTCTATTGTTAGCTCTTCAAATTCACTAATCTTTTCTTCTACAGTGTCTAATCTGTTGCTAATCTTCACATAATGTATTTTTTATCACAGACTGCAGTTTGCAACTCAAGATGTTCATCTGGGTTTTCTTTTATTCTATGTTTCTTCTTAACACATTCATGCTTTCCTCTATCTTCTTGAATGTGGAGGACATTCAGTAGCAATATAGCAATAACAACTGTCGTTATCTAGTAATTCTATTGTATGTGTCATTTCTGAGTCTGTTTCTATTAATTGATTTTGCTCCTCATTGTGGACTGTATTTGCTTGCTTCTTTATTTGCCTGGTAAGTTTTGACTAGTTAGGTGCTAGGTATTATTTTATTCCTTCAAATATTTCTGAGCTTTGTTGTGGGCCATGGTTAGGTTATTTGGGAAGAGTCTGGTTCTTTGAAGGCTCACTTGTAAGCTTTGGGAGGCAGGATCAGAGCACCTTTAATCTTCCCCACTACTGAGGCAATACCATTGGGAGCACACACTGACTGCTGGGAACACTAACTACTTGGGGCCCTATATGAGCTCCAAGGATTGTTCTACTACTCACTTCCAGGGTTCTTTTCCTGTGCTCAGAGTTTCCACATATGCATGTGCTTATCAGTACCCACGTGAAGATTGGAGGGGAACCCCATGTGTCTCCAGAGCTCTACTGTTCTCTTTGCAGCTCTCTCTCTTCTCTGGTATTCTGCCCTGCAGATTCACTCTGGCCTCCCCAAATTCTCCACTCGGTCTCCTCGACTCTGTTTGGGCTACTCCTCCTTCCTCCTCGAACCATGGCCTGCAAACTCTTTCCAGGTAGTAAGTTTGGCCAATCCTAGGGCTCACCTAGCTTATCTTCTTCACTCAGGGATCACGGTCCTGCACTGTCTATTGTCCAATGTTGGAAAACTGGGATGTTTATGTCCTTCATTTAGTTAAGGTAGGAGGATAAATCCAATGCAATTACACTGATCAAAATATCAATTTAAAAAAATGTACCAGAATGAACATAACCAAACAAGCGCTTTCCCCCAAATCCTACACACACAGAGAAAATATATTTACACAAATATATAAAATATATATATATTAAAGTAAGGGACTAAGGTAACCAAGAAATTTTTCCCTAAGAGCATGTAAATATTCCTAAAATGGTCACACTGCTGAAAAAACTTGAAAATGCACTACTACTGAGTCCCTACACCTATGATGTAAAATATTTTACCCTTTCTGAGTAAACTGATTTTCTACTCTCAGGTAAAAGCTACCATTTGTGGCCAGCATTTGTGTGTACCAAATCACAAGTATTCACTTTCTTACTAAGCTTATACTCTAGCTCTGAAAGTAATTTCCAAAAGAAATTCCAAATTCAACATGAAAAACTCAGACTTACTTTTTAAAGACCTTACAGGTAAACTTCTTATAGACAAAAAGAAAACATGGCATTTTAGGGCATTAAAGACACTAAAAAGCCACAGCTTCGCAGGTGATAATGGCACATCTCAGATCACACAGCCAGTGAGGGCTAAAGCCAGGACTCGCCTGTACACAACACACAAATGTGTCTGTTTTCATTGCATTATCATCTCCTGCCTAGAACATGACACGATTATCTCCTCCTGACTGATCCCCAGCATCCAGGTCTGTCTGCCTTCCACACATCCTTTGCCCCTTGCAGAGCGACCTTACACACTGCACATGTGACCAGAACATTCCTCTGCTTTGAACCCTCCAGCAGCTCCTACCACCGAAAAGGATCAAGGATGATCACTGAGTTTCTGCCTCATTACCCAGATGAAATTCCTTCCAATTCTACTGGGTGGGCCAAAAGGTTCCTTCAGTTTTTTCCATAAGATGGCTCTAGTAGCACTTAGTTGTCTTTAACTTCATTCAAAACGTTGTTAGACTATGTGACAGCTGTCATATCAGCATGCATTTAAAAAAAAAGACTTATCAAAACTGGTGAATTTTTGTGTAGCTATTTTAATACTGAAGATGAAAGACAAAAGCAACATTTTTGGCATATTATGCTTTATTATTTCAAGAAAGGTAAAAATGCCAACTGAAACGCAAAGAAAGATTTGTGCGGTGTATGGAGAAGGTGCTGTGACTGATCAAATGTGTCAAAAGTGGTCTGTGAAGTTTCATGCTGGAGATTTCTTGCTGGACGATGCTCCACAGTCAGGTAAACCAGTTGAAGTTGATAGCGATCAAATCGAAACATTAATTGAGAACAACCAACATTATACCATGTGGGTGATAGCCAACATACTCAAAATATCCAAATCAAGCACTGAAAATCATCTGCACCAGCTTGGTTATGTTCATCACTTTGATGTTTGGGTTCCACATAAGTTAAGCAAAAAAACCCTTCTTGACAGTACTTCCACATGCAATTCTCTACCTAAACATAATGAAAATGTTCCATTTTTAAAACAAATTGTGACAGGTGATGAAAAGTGGATACTGTACAACAATGTGGAATGGAAGAGATTGTGGGGCAGGCGAAATGAATCACCACCAACCACACCAAAGGCCGGTCTTCATCCAAAGACGGTGATGTTGTGTATATGGTGGGATTGCAAGGGAGTCCTTTATTATGAGCTCCTTCCGGAAAACCAATGATTAATTCCAAGGAGTACTACTCCCACTTAGACCAACTGAAAACAGCACTCGATGAAAAGGATACAGAATTAGTCAACAGAAAATGCATAATCTTTCATCAGGGTAATGCAAGACCACATGTTCCTTTGATGACCAGGCAAAAACTGTTACAGCTTGGCTGGGAAGTTCTGATTCATCCGCCTTATTCACCAGACATTGCACCTTCAGATTTCCATTTATTTTGGTCTCTACAAAATTCTCTTAATGGAAAAAATTTCAATTCCCTGGAAGACTGTAAAAGGTACCTGGAACAGTTCTTTGCTCAAAATGATAAAAAGTTTTGGGAAGATGCAATTATGAAGTTGCCTGAAAAATGGCAGAAGGTAGTGGAACAAAAGGGTGAATACGTTGTTCAATAAAGTTCTTGGTGAAAATGAAAAGTGTGTCTCCTGTTTTTACTTAAAATCCAAAGGCACTTTTTGGCCAACCCAATACATCCCTGCCCCATTCAACTATGGGGCTTTAGTACATGCCATTTCCCACCCCAAAACACCAATCCCCCCTCCTTTAACCAGGCAACTGTTAGGCATCCTTTCGAACCCCACTGTGGTATCCTTCTTTTTCTGTGAATCCCAGTCTCCTCCAACATGCTCCCTCCTCAGCCAATACAAGCCACCACATAGCTAATCACTCCAACTCCTGTAAACCTTTATACTTACACAGGTTTTCTTATACTTTCACATGTCCATCTTCTCATTAGACATTAAGTCCCATAAAGCACCCAGAATACAGAAGGCATCTAATAAATACTCACTGAAGGAACTGAAACTACTCCAAATCAGTAATTCACATTTTGTCTTCCCTATTTCAACTACAATTTACTACTCCAAATCAGTAATTCACATTTTGTCTTCCCTATTTCAACTACAATTTTCTTTCCTTATTTCACACACAATCTTTTATTAGCTGCCTGTGCTGAAGTCCAGGGATGACTCCATGTGTGGTCAATCCTTTCTGCTGCTTTCCTGAATTCAGCTTTCCCGAAGCACATGCAAATGCCTTGAGCAAGTGGCACTGCTTGGGAAATAATTACTAACATTAATACTTAAGTTCCCTTCTAACTGGTTACAAAAAAACTGTTAACAGAACCATACCATGAGTTAGGTGCAAAATTACCTTAAGTATTTAATGCTTTGTAATTTATAATTTATGCAATCTTACAGAGTAAATATTTAGCAATTTATAGATTTCAAAGTTGTTCCCTTTAAATTCAATAAAATTCAATAAACATTAATTATTGATTCCATATTATTACATTATTATAGCATCCTTCTTATAGTTAATGTGAAAATGAGTTTTCTTTAGGATTTTTCATTTCAGTTTTTATGTTAAAAAAAAATACAGAAAGCCTAGAGAAAACTGCAACCATTTTTTCTTACTGCTGCAAGTTAACTTCCTGAATTGGCCCAGCTATTAACCACCAGTGGGTCTACAGAAGTAAATAGGGTGGTTCTGTGAACTAATGAGGCAAAGTGGTATTTGCTATCTGCCAAAACCATGGTTATAGAAAATGATTTTATGCACGTAACTGTTATTAACATGGCTTTCCTTTACAAATGTAGTTATGTTTAAGTCTAGTAAACAATGTAATTACTGTTATGTTTTTCTTTTTTTTTTTAAGAATGGATCATTTTTATTTTATATTTTTTGGCTGCGGGGCATGTGGGATCTTAGTTCCCTGATCTGCATCCCCTGCATTGGAAGCATGGAATTTTAACCACTGGACCACCAGGGAAGTCCCTACTGTATGTTTTGATGCTACTTATCTGGAAGAAAATAAATGTCTAAGTAAGCCTCAGGACAGCAGGACAAGTTTAGTATCACTCACTGCTCCTTCATCTGATGGCTCAGCAATTCACCCATTCAAATATTTACAAAATACTTCAGGTCTCTGCATTCAAGTTCCACATGGCAAAAGAGAAACATAACTTGAATTTATTAATAGCAGCAAATCAGACAGTTAAAAGACTTACAGCTCTGGAAATATGTATTTCTTACATTTCTCTTCACCAGTCTTTAAAATACAACTAATCTACTACAGTCAAATGAAAAATTGATTATCAGAGTACTACTAACTTCTCAGACTGCAGTCTGCATCCCCTTATAAATCTGAAGGTACCTGAAAATCACAGCAGCCAGTCATTTTGTATAGGGTGTTAACAGTCTTTACAACAATACATCAGAAGGGAGGGGAAAAAAAACACATAAATAGAACAGAGACTGGGGAAGGCTTTTGGTCAGTTCCTAAATGGGTCAGCCACATTTGAAAACTGAGTGACCTGGAGTAATTCCAAAGGTAGCCACTCACATGTTGGTGAACTCCAAGTCATCAACATGGCCCCGCTGACATGAGCAGAGAGGCCAGGGCCGGTCCCCTTCATCCACCCCTCCCCACCACCATCACCACCACTCACTTGGCCACAGGGAGGCAGTTGGCTCAAGGACAACCAAACCAGAGGCTGGCCAGGGACCTTAAGTACTGATGCCCACAGATGGTGCCTGCTTTTTGCAGGACCCTCTACTGCCGTAATACAGAATTGATAATGCTGAGTCAGCCTCCAGGGTTGTTACTAAAATTGTTATGGTCCAGGGACTTCCCTGGTGGCACAGTGGTTAAGACTCTGCACTCCCAATGCAGGGGGCCCAGGTTCAATCCCTAGTCAGGGTACTAGATCCCACATGCCGCAACTAAAGATCCCGCATGCTACAACGAAGATCCCGAGTGCCACAACTAAGACCCAGAGCAGCCAAATAAATAAATAAATTCAAAAAACTGTTATGGTCCAAAAAATTCACAAGGCTGGGAGATGAGTTAGGGCGAGGGGCACAGGAACGGCCACCAGAGGGTTAAGAGTGTTAAGGGAACAGGGCGGGGTGCCTTTGGGCAGGAGCTCGAGAGAATGGGGAGCAAAGATGCAGACACCCAGCTCAGGGAAGGTGGAGCAGAGACTTACACATGAACCACGGGCAGGGCGCACACGTGGGCAGCAAGAGTAGGCGGGCTGGGCTCTGGGTCCCCATACAGACTGGGTGTGTCTGCTTCAACAGGGGATCCTGGCCAGGTGAGTAGGCGCCTGCCAAAACATTTGGTCTCCTTCAGTTTTGGAACAAGGGGAAACTCTGAAAACATTTATTGAAGATTACAAGGACTCTTGGTGCTAGAGAGAGTGAAGGAAGATGGGTATACTCCACACAGCTGACGGTGGCATGAAGGTGCAACAACCTTTCTGGAAAAACCACTTGGCAGTACGTTTCCACAGGCTCCCAGCCGTCTACCTGCACCTGTGCCCTCAGGCATGCCTACGCTACACGCGCCTCCTCACCTAGGTGAAGCCTTCTGCGCAGGCACCAGACCCTGCCAGCTGCCTGAGGACTCTGTTCCACTAATCGTCCCCTCTCTTCTTTAAATCAACGATTTTTCCTTCTTTCCTGCATTGTTTCCATTAGGATAAACAAAACACCCTCCTCTTAACCTCACTTCCACCTCCTGCTACTAACTGCCTATCTTTTCCTTCGTTTTCAGGAAAACTCCTTCAGAGCTCTCCACCCCAGCTCTGTCTAAGAGAAATATAATGCAAGTCACAAACGTGAGCCATGTAATAAGTTAAAAACAACAACACAGGTAAAAACAACAAGATGATAACACTCCACACTGGTCAGTATGGCCAAAATCCAGGACACTGACAACACCAAATGCTGGCTGGCGAGGGTGTGGAGCAGCAGGGACCCTCATCACTGCCGGTGGGAACACAGAATGGTGCAGCCACGTTAGAGGACAGTTTGGTGGTTTCTTACAAAATTGAACATACTCTCACCATACAACCCTGCAACTGTGCTCCTCAGAATTTACCCAAATGAAATGAAAACTCGCATCCACACAAAAACCTACACACAGATGTTTATAACAGTTTTACTCATAGTTGCCAGAACTTGGAAGCAACCAAGGTGTCCTTCAGAAGGTGAATGGATACATAAACTGTGGTACCTCCAGATAACGGAATAGTATTCAGTGCTAAAGAGAAATGAGCTATCAAGCCATGAAAAGACATGGAGGAACCTTCCATGCATATCACGAAGTGAAAAGGCTACAGACTGCATGTTTCCAACTATATGACATTCTGGAAAAGTCAAAACTATGGAGACTGTGAAAAGATAAGTGATCGGCAGGGATTGCGGGGGACAGAGGGTGCACAGGCAGAACACAGAGGATTTTTAGGGCAGTGAAACAACTCTTTGTGACACTGTAAAGATGGACACATGGAAAATCCGGACTTTGGGTGATGATGATGTGCCGGTGTAGGTTCACTGACTGTGACAAACCATGGTGGGGACACTGACACTGAGAGGCTGTGCATATGTGAGGATATATGGGAACTTTCTGTACTTCCTGCTCAATTTTTCTGTGAACCTGAAACTGCTCTAAAAAAAAAAAAGTCTATTAAACACCCCCCCCAAAAAACACAGGTGAATTCTAGTCAGATTTTATTTAACTCAATATATGCGCAACATTATCACATCGAAGGTAACCAACATAAAGTGAGATATTTTATATTCTTTCTTCATGCTAGGTCTTCAGTACGTGGGGGTATATTCGCACTTAAAGCACATGTCAAGTGCTCGATGGCCCCACGCGGCCAGGTGCACCTGTGCTGAAAGGTGTGGTCCACGCTCACCCTCCAACCGTCTCCTTCCGGGAGGGCTCTTGCTACCCACCAATCTTCCAGCATCACATTGGACTCCATCGACATAAGACACATGAGCTCACCTCCTCCTATCTGATATTCTTTCTTCGACTGGCCTCCCAGCTGTCACACCCTCTTGGTTTTTCTGAGAACCCACTCCAAGCCCAGAGGCTGTGCCCCTAAGCAGAGATGGCAGATGCGCTTCTCCGGACGGGATTCCTAACTGCAGGGTCAGTCCCAGCCCACCTCCTCGCTCTCTCTTCAGAGTTTGCGCCTCGTTTCCCTTCCCTCCCTGGTAACTTTCAAGGGAGAATAGAGAAGAGAAGCCTTTTCCTCAAGTCCTCAGGGGTCTACAAATGGTGCCGTGGATCGGGAGGTGCAGGAGGGGGGCCCACAGAATGCCCGCTTCAAGTCCCAGCTACATCTCAATGAGTGTCAGACAAAAAGCAAACTTTCCTCAAAAGGGGAGTTCTAGAAGCTGAAAGGGCTAGCCCGCTGGTGACATAACGAGTCCTCGAGCTCAACGCCCTCCTGCCAGGAGGCGGCCACCTCCCCTGTTCAGTCAGGATCAAGACACCACCTCCTGTGAGGAGCGGCACTGCGGCACCGGAGGGGACAGTGGACAGGGGCCAGGGGCAGGTCTCCAGAGGACAGCATCGCGCGGACAGCATTGCACCTGCACCCGGTAGGCCTGACCTCAGCCCGCGAGTCCCCCCGCGTGGACCCCAAGCCCACAGAGAACGACGTCTCCCACTGCCGACAGGGCACACAGGCCACCTGCACCTGTGGCTCCCAGGCTCAGGGAACAAACTCCACGGATTGACAAGCAGTGACAACCGGTAAGGGCCATCAGGTGAGGAATGGGAAACCAACCTTCCCACAGGCAAGAAGGGTCACCACATCCTTACCTGAGGCCTGAGGCACAGACATTTTTGCATATAGAGTGAAAAGCTAGTATATCAGAATTTCTAGAAATGTACTGTATTTCATTTTCAGTATTTTCCTAACTATAATCTCATATTTTGATTGAAAAACACAGACTGTATTTCCTTTAACTATATGCTTAAGCATTTTTTCTGGCATTAAGTATGAGATACACGAGGTTATACATAAAATTGTACCTAAGACATACAATGCTCACTATTATACAAAACAATAAAAAGTTTAATAAAAATCTACTCCAAAGAACTTTTGAAATCTGTTTTTAACCCTAACGATCTCATCTCAGTTACTAGTAATAGCTTATTTCGAAAAGAGCAGTTATCATCTCACACCTGTTAGAATGGTCATCAACAAAAGACAAGAAATAGCCAGTGCTGGCGAGGCTGTGGAGAAAGGGGAGCCCTCCTGCACCGTTGGTGGGAATGTAAACTGGTGCCGCCACTACAGAAAACAGTATGGAAGGTCCTCAAAAAACTAAAAATAGAGCTACCATATGATCCAGCAATCCCATTTCTGGGTATTCATCTGAAGAAAACGAAAACGCTAACTCAAAAAGATATACGCATCCCCATGTTCACTGCGTTATTATTTACAATAGCCAAGAAAGTTATGGAACAACCTAAGTGTCCACCAATAGATGAATAAAAAAGATGTGTATATACATATATATCTGTATCCACACAAACAATGAAATATTACTCAGACATAAAAAAGAATGAAACCTTGCCATTACAGACAACATGGATGGACCCTGAAGGCATTATGCTAAATGAAGATTACATCAGAGAAGGACCAATAGTGTATGATCTCATTCATATGTGGGATCTAAAACAAACAAACAAAATCAAGCTCATTCATACAGAGAACATATTGGTGGCTGCCAGAGGTGGGGGGGTTAGAGGATGGACAAAATGAGTGAAGGGAGTACAAACTTCCAGTTGTAAAATAAGCAAGTCATGGGGATGTAACGTACAGCACAGCAACTAGTTAATAATACTTGCATATTCAAAAGTTACTACAGTACATATGAAAAGTGCTCATCACAGGAAAAAAGTTCTGTAACTGTGTGTGGTGACGGATGTTAACCAGACTTATTGTGGTGATCACTTTACAACATACACAAATATCCAGTCATTATGCTGTACACAGGAAACTAACATAATGTTGTCATTATACCTGAAAAAAAATTTTAAGAGCAAAATCAAAAGAAATATTAGATAGCTTTAAGATAATCGCCAAACTAACACAACACTAGAGGTGCACATCCAACTTAGTAGCCACCAGCCACAGCTGGCTACAGAGCACTTGAAATGTGACAAGTTCAAACTGAGATGTGCCAAAGTATAAAATGCATGCCAGATTTCACAGACTTAGCATGAAGAAAGGAAGTAAATTCTTTAGTAATCATTTTTATACTGATTCTATGTTGAAATAATCTTGTGGCTACTTGGGCCACAAGTAATAGATACTAATAAAATTGATTATACCCGTTTCTTTTTACTTTTATAATATGGTTACTGAAAAATTTCCAATTACGTATGTGGCTTACATTCCATTTCTATCAGGCAGTACTGGGTTGGAGTGTCACTACTCCTCTCTTTTCCCATCTTCTATGAGTGCTAATAAAGAATAAAATATCCAACACTGGGTACAGAAGGAAAGGAAGCCACAGGAATAATTAATTTACAAACAGGAAGAAGAACAGCTAGAAAATCAGAAGTTGACTACAGCCGACAATAACTCTATATACCATGTTTGTTTTAAACCCCAAAGTCTTTTAACACAGAACCGTAAAACTTCTGTAAAACATAAGGTTTTTTCATAAATACCAAACTTAGACAAAATGTCTGCAACACAGAGGCAACGGGCCAATGTCCTAAATATGTGCAGCAGCTTCCAATCACCCCAATAGCCCTATACTACTGCTAGTGTAATTATCATCCCCATTTCACTGAGAAGGAAACTAAGGCATGGAGTTTATGAGACTTGCTCAAGCTATTAAGTATCAGAGCAAGGATTCAAAACCAGGCAAACTGGCTCCAGACCACTGGAGGGTGTGCTGGGGTCACTTCCTGGGCGAGGCAGCTTATTGGATGAAGGTCACCTTCCCAGAGAGAATGCAGCTGTGAACCCTAAGGCTCACCTTAGCTGGGACACGGACACCCCAACCAGGTAAAGGAGGCTGAGCCTAAGCGGGCACCAAAGTCAAACACACATACATTAGAGAAGATCAACAAAGCCAAAAGCTGTTTCTTTGAAAAGACCAACAAAATGGACAAATACTGGTAAGAATCATTAAGGGAAAAGTACAAAACACCGAAGTCGAAAATGAAAAAGACATCATTACAGACCAAACGATCACTTAAAATAATAATAAGGATATTACCAGCATCTTTAGGTGAAACTTTAGGTGAGAGTTTGATGAAGTGCTCGAAGAATTCCTAGAAAATATAACTTTCCAAAATAGATAAATAGAAACTAGAGCGATACTATAATTATTAAATAAACTCAAACATATGTAACTACAAGCCTAGATGGCTTACACCAAAAATTGAGAAAGAAAGAAATCTAATTTTAGACAAACTATTGCAGATGATAGAAAAGAGTACACACTAAAAATTAACTATAATCTGTATACCAGAATCTGACAAAGAGAAAGGAAAATCCTAGCTTACTCTCACTCATGAAAATAGATGAAAAATTCTAAAGGAATTTATGAGCAAACCAAATCTAGTAATATGCAGAAAAGGATATTACTATTACCAAATGGGTTTACCCAAGAATGCAAAGTTAGTTTAATACTAAGCTGATTTTCTAATTACTCTGTCATATTACAGAATAAAAGACAAGTAACATGTAATTAAAACAGATGCAAAAAAGGCTTTTGATAGTATCAAACATCCGTTCATTAGTAAAAAGCATTCGTAGGAAATCAGGAATATAAGGTAACTTTCTTAAACTGATAAAGGCTGTCTTAAAAAAAAAAACCCTATTAACACTAAACACAGTTAAAGATGAAACAATGAAAGTATTCCTCTTGAGATCAGGAATGAGATGACGGTACCTACGATTGTCATTTCTATTCAGCATTATAACAGAGATCCCAGCCGGTATAGTAAGGTAAGAAAAAAAATAAAAGGACTAATGATTAGAAAGGGGGAAAAGAAGTGCCATTATTTGTAGATGATATTATTGTACACACAGAAAATCTATAAGGATGTAAAGATAAAAAAGGAGAATTAATTGTTTTCAAAGGTTGACTTTTTAAAAATTTCAGATACCACTTAATTATAACATCCAAAAGAGAAAACTCAAGCACTGCCCTCGCCCCCTTGGAAGCTTTGGCCATCATAGCTGGTGTGAATGAGTGGTGCTGAGGGGGAAGGACAGTCCTGGGTAGGATGCACCTGTCTGAGGTGCGCCAGGGCTGGGAATGTGGCTGGCAGTTGGAGACTGGTACACACAACAGGATTGAGTAAATAAGTAAACATGCTGAAGACAATGTAGCCAGGTTTTCCCTGTAGGAGAAGAGAGGTACAAATACAGAAAGGAGGAAGGTTAATAATAAACTCCAAGTGTTGGACTGGAATTGAAAAGATTCAGTGTGAACTCCTGGTTTCAATAGATTAAAAAACCTGCTGAGGGGGCTTCCCTGGTGGAGCAGTGGTTGAGAGTCCGCCTGCCGATGCAGGGGACACGGGTTCGTGCCCCGGTCCGGGAAGATCCCACATGCCGTGGAGTGGCTGGGCCTGTGAGCCATGGCCGCTGAGCCTGCGCGTCCGGAGCCTGTGCTCCACAATGGGAGAGGCCACAACAGTGAGAGGCCCGCGTACCACCAAAAAAAAACCTGATGAGGAGTGTGGGTGTACACACACACATACACATACATACACACACACCTACTTCCTAGCTCTTATACCTGTGAGAACATTTAGCACCCAAATTTTTACTTGTAAATACTACTGTCCATTAAAAGGAACCGGGGCTCCTTGATTGAATGGCTGATTTTAGGACTGTGGAAGAGAAAACTCAAGATGAGAATGGAACATCTGGTACAATAAAGTAAGGAAATATTCAAAGAACGATAAAGACATGTCAAAAGGATTCGGCAGCCAGCGTGAAGGGGCTCCCACTGACTAAATCTGATATATACTGAATAAAACAGGAAACCACACCAAAAAAAAAAAAACAAAAAACAAAAAACAAAAAAACAGGAAGCCATAAGTCCATACTTATACAGGGGATATACAAATAACAAGGAAGAAAGGAAAGTTCTAGCTCACTACAGAATGTCAATAAACGTAGAAGGAATAATGGAATTAGAAGATCACCATTTGGCTACCACTGAACTAATGGATTCAGCCAAGAATTATCAATGGATGATGCTAAATTAGAGGGAAAAAGTCTGATGAGAAACAGGATATTTATGGTAAAGTATTTCTCTACAAAGACATATTAATTACTTATTATTAGTAAGTACAAAATATTACTAATTAACTTTTACAATGAAAAAGCTAGTCAGACACCACCTTAACCACGTGATAAGAGTTACCACCACCTGTAACAGAACAAATCAATGTCACAAACTCCTAAGATGATGTGCTGCAAAGAATACAGCATGACTTGCGTGGAATTCCCATCAAAATGCAAAATTTCAGTCCAATCATGAGGAAACATCAAATATACCCAAATTGAGGGTCATTTACAAAGTGTGTGGCCTGTTCTCATAAAAAATGTCAAGGTCATAAAGGACAAGAAAAGACGGAAAAACTCTTCCAGATTCAAAGGAGACTAAAAAATATGGCAACTAAATGCAATGAGTGATCTTGGAACTTATTCTGGACTACAAAGGAAAGGAGAGAAGCAAAGGTCTTTTGTTTGTTTTTGCTTTTAAGAACATATTTTGGACAAATGGCAAAATCTTAATAGAGGGCTTCCCTGGTGGCGCAGTGGTTGAGAGTCCGCCTGCCGATGCAGGGGACACGGGTTCGTGCCCCGGTCCGGGAAGATCCCACATGCCGCGGAGCGGCTGGGCCCGTGAGCCATGGTCGCTGAGCCTGCACGTCCGGAGCCTGTGCTCCGCAACGGGAGAGGCCACAGCAGTGAGAAGCCCGCGTACCGCAAAAATAAATAAATAAACTTCAAAAAAAAAAAAAATCTTAATAGAAACTTTGGGTGAGATGCTAATACTGTAATAAAGCTAATTTTCTGATTTTGATAGGTATACAATATATGCGGAAAAGAGTGTCTTTGTTTTTAGGAAATACATACTGAGGAGTAATAGGCATTATGGTTGCCATTTTTCTTCAAGTAGTTCAGAAAAAAATTAAAAGATATATGTGGGGGAGGAAGGAGAGAAAGAAAAGAAGGGGGAGAGAGGAGAGAAAGAAACAGAGACAGAATAATAAAGCAAATGTGATAAAATGTCAAAAAACTAGGGAACTGGGGTCAAGGGTATATAAAAGTTTTGTACTATTTTTGTACTTTTCTATAAATTTGAAATTATTTCTAAGTTAAATCATTTAAAAAGTTATCAAGCACCAAAGGATAAATCTAAAGCAAGAGAGAAACCATACATACAGAGAAGATTATAAACCTTTATTGAGAAAAGATGTCCCAAATAAATGGAGAAAAATACACAGATTAAAAAAACTCAAGGTGACAACGTCAACATTCCTCAGAATGATCTATATATGCAATGCAATCTGAATCAAAATCCAAACAAATTTTCATGTGGTAATTGAGAAAGAGTCTAAAATTTATATGGAAATACAAAGGGCCAAGAGTAAGCCAGCACTCTAGAAGTGTAAGGAGGACTACTGAGACTTACCAAGAAGCTGTAGTAACTGAGAGTGTGGTGCTGGCCCAAGGACAGACAGAGGAAGGAACAATACAAAACCAAGGTACATATGGACTCTAAAACTATAACAGAGATTGCATTCCACAGCACTGGAAACAGTCTTTTTAAATCATGATGCTGGGACAACTAGATATCTAAATGGGGGAAAAAATTAAATTGAACCCCTATCTCACACCATACACAAAACTCAATTTCAGAATTATAGATCTGAATGTGAAAAATACTGGTATCCTCATGATCTCAGGTGAAGAAAAACATTTTAAAGCAAGATATCAAAAGCACTAAAACATAAAGGAAAAGATCAACAGATTCAACTCCTTAAAATTAAAACTTCTATTCAAAAGACAACAGTAAGAAAGTGAAGGACTTCCCTGGTGGCGCAGCGGTTAAGAATCCGCTTGCCAAAACAGGGGACACAGGTTCGATCCCTGGTCCAGGAAGATCCCACATGCCACAGAGCAACTAAGCCCGTGTGTCACAACTACTGAGCCTGCACTCTAGAGCCCATGAGACACAACTACTGAAGCCTGCGCACCTAGAGCCCGTGCTCCACAACAAGAGAAGCCACCACAATGAGAAGCCCGCACACCGCAACAAAGAGTAGCCCCCGCTCGCCACCACTATAGAAAGCCTGTGTGCAGCAACGAAACCCAACACAGCCAAAAATAAATAAATTTTTTTAAAAAGTGAAAAAGCAAGAAAAATATATACAACCCAATAGAAAAAAATAGGCAAAAGACCCAAACATCACAAAAAAGGAAACCCACATAGTCAATTAACATATAAAAAGGTAGGGCTTCCCTGGTGGCACAGTGGTTAAGAATCCGCCTACCAATGCAGGGGACATGGGTTCAAGCCCCGGTCTGGGAAGATCCCACATGCCATGGAGCAACTAAGCCCGTGCGCCACAACTACTGAGCCTGCGCTCTAGAGCCCACGAGCCACAACTACTGAGCCTGAGAGCCACAACTACTGAAGGCTGCGCACCTAGAGACTGTGCTCCACAACAAGAGAAGCCATCAAGATGAGAAGCCCGCACACCACAGCAAAGGGTAGCCCCCACTCGCCGCAACTAGAGAAAGCCCGCACTCAACAACAAAGATCCAACGCAGCCAAAAATAAATACATAAATTTATTTAAAAAACCAAAAACCTTGTTTAAACATATGGAAAGGTAAAATTTACAGTGAAACACCATCATAAACCAAGCAGAGTGGCTAAAATGAGAAACTGTGACAAAACCATATTTAGTCAAAAATATGAAACAATGGGAACTTACACACTGCTGGTGGAGTGGAAACATGTATAACCATGCTAGGAAATAAGCATTATATTAAGACTCTGAAAACACACATACACTATGACCCAGTAATTTCTCTTCTAAATATATATCCTTCCTGATATGAAGTCTTATATGAGCCAAAATACATGTACACGATTATTCATATGAGCTCCAAACTGGAAATAACCCAGATAAATTGTGGTCTGTTCATACAGTGAAACACTATTCAGCAATTAAAATGGACAAACTGTAGATCTGTTCAAAACAAAGATCTGTTCAAAACAAATCTTAAAAATATTGAGTAAAAGGAGCTATACACCAAAGACTACATGTAGTAAGCTTCCATTTATATAAAGTTCAAAAACAAAGACAAAAAATTCCTATAGTGCTTAGGAATGTATGTTTAGCGGCTACCCGTGAAAGGAAAGAAAGGGAACTGTAATCAGGATGTAGCCTTCGTGGGCTTTTGGAGTCCCCAAAATGTTCTATTTCTTTATCTGAATGGTGCTTATACCAGGGATCAAACTAAAATGATCTGCAGAGCTGTAAATTTTTGTATGCACTTTTATGATATTTAACGATAAAAAAGTTTTGAAAAAAGAGAAATAAATATTTGACAAAGGAACAAGGTAATCCCATGGGGAAAGGAGAGGCTTCCCAATAACTGATACACAACTGGATATCCATCTGAGGGGGACACCTCCAACCTTACCGCACACACCATACATAACAACTAACTTGAAATGAATAATAGACTTACACATGAAAGCTAAAATTATAAAACTTCAATAAGAAAACAAAGAATAAAATCTTCCTAATCTCAGAGTAGACAAAAATTTTTTCTACTTAAATTAGACAAGATTTCAACCTTGGGGTAAAGAAATTTGGGGGGACCCCTAAAGCACTAACCATACTTGATAAACTAGACTTCATCAAACTTAAAGACATCTGTTTCTCAAGACATGGTTCCTTCTGGCTTCAGCGCCAGGATGGAGACGGCCGGGAGGAACACTGCTCCCACCTGTACAATAAAAACCAACCAGCCTAACTTCAAATCCATGACTTTTTTTGGAACGTATCAGGAAACTAATGTCACAGAGCAAACTGCCCAAAACCTAAGTGCCTGCAAGAAAAGAGAACACACACTCACCCGAGGTAGATGCAACCACACACTGGTAAGAAGAGTTCATTGAGAACAGATGACATATTGGTGAAGGCTGAGTGCAGGCTGGCAGGACTATGTCTGAGGTCACAGAAGTTGGGGGAGTCTGTACCCTTCTGCAACCTCCCTGTGAAACCCACCGGACGGTAGCTGGAAAGATCTGCAAGAGCCCTAAGAAGCATCGAGCGTGGTGTACAACTGGGGAGGGGAGCAGCAGCCATGTGTGAAGGGCAAGAAATTCCACCCCGATCCTTCTCCATATCCACTAAACCCACAAAGGTAAAAGCCCTTCCCTGTACAGATCATACAGGGAAAGGCGTTGGTGAACACTCACTGCAAGCTGGGAAAGGAAAAAGGGGACTGGGGGAACTACTCCTGGAGAATGGGCCAGATTACACAGTGAGCCCACAACTACGGCCAAGGAAGGGCAGGAGAGCTGAGAGGGCTGTACCCCAAGACTCAGGGTCCCCATACACACCTAAGACTCAGCCTTACTCCAAATAAGGAGCCAGCACCACACCACTACCACACACGTCCAAGTCAAAAGCTTGAAGTAGGGAGTTCCCTGGTGGTCCAATGGTTAGGACTCCGTGCTCCCACTGCCAAGGGCACGGGTTCAATCCCTGGTCGGGGAACTAAGATCCCACAAGCCACAAGGCATGGCCAAAAATAACAAAAAAACAAAACTTACAAAAAGCTTCAAGTGGGACTTCCCTGGTGATGCAGTGGTTAAGAATCCGCCTGCCAATGCAAGGGATACAGGTTTGAGCCCTGGTCCAGGAAGATCCCACATGCCGCGGAGCAACTAAGCCCGTGCGCCTCAACTACTGAGCCTGTGCTCTAGAGCCTGTGAGCCAAAACTACTGAGCCCATGCACCTAGAGCCCGTGCTCTGCAACAAGAAAAGCCACTGCAGTGAGAAGTCTGCGCACCACAACGAAGAGTAGCCCCCGCTATCTGCAACTAGAGAAAGCCTGCGCACAGCAACGAAGGCCCAACGCAGCCAAAAATAAAAATAAATAAAATAAATAAATTTATTTTTAAAAAAAAGAATGCCCGCTCTAAGGCCAGACTGCCCAGTTTCACTTATTAGCATGTCAACATGGGTGTTACTTAACCTTTTGTCTCAGCTTCCTCATCTTCAAATACCTGCCTCACAGGCCTGCCATGAGGAGTGAGTGAGTGAATACAGGTAAGGTGCTCAGAGCCCCTACCTAGCACATAGTGAAGGAACACCACACGTTAGCTAGCGTCACACAGGAGCACAGAGGTCTGATCCTCGAGGGGGAGGTCACTGTCATCTGACCAAAGACTGTCAGACTGAATTTTGAAATATCACTGTGAACCAGGGAACTCCCTGTCACTTCAGCTCCAGGATGGAGACGGCTGTCACTGCTGAGGGCCTGGGTTCAAAACCTGGTCAGGGAACTGAGATGCCACAAGCCGCACAGTGTGGCCAATTAAAAAAAAAAAATCATTGTGAACCAGAGAGCTCAAAAACATTCCACCTAGGCACTGTATTCATATTCTCTCAAGATACATATATTTTTAATTACTCTGTTTTGGGAGTTAAGATACAATTAACTTTTTAAAATATTCACTGCGTTTACGTTTCTCTAAGTGAAAAGAAACTAGATGATCATGAGTTGAGAGCCCTGGAAGCACCCCCTCAGAAAGGCTGGCTCTTCTGGAAGCACGTGGTAAGGGCCTGGGGCCCTAGGACTGAGCACTACCCACTCAAACCCGTGCCTGAAAGGTCTGGGCCACGTTCCGTTGAAGAGCAATCATAATGGTGCAAAACGGGCTGCCAAGCAATCACCCAGTGTCTGTTCTCACCTGATGGTCTATGGTGAATGCAAGGAAAGGTAAATGCAAACAAAGTACATCACCAGAAATATACTGACAGAAATAAACCTCATGGTTAGAAAATAATCCCTTTTTCCTACACTCCTACTTCTTCTGTGCAGTACAGGCAGTATTTACTGAAGACGTACAAGGTGCTGGAGATGGCTCCAAAGACCATTCTATCCCCTAGCCCTTGGGAAAATGGCATGGGAATGAACTGTTCCAGGAAAATGAAAGCCAGGAGAAGAGGAGATGACTCATCAGGCCACACAGCTAAGTGCCGGGCACTGTGCTAAACGCACTCAGCTGCTTCCTCCCCTAACTGGTACAAGGACTCCAAAGGTAGGCACTATTACCTCACTCTGAAGTCCTTAAAGCTTAGGAACAGGACCATTAAGTAACCACACCTAACATCACAGAGCTAGGATTCAAATCCAGGCAGTCCAGGGGCTTCCCTGGTGGCGCAGTGGTTGAGAATCTGCCTGCCAATGCAGGGGACACGGGTTCGGGCCCTGGTCTGGGAGGATCCCACATGCCGTGGAGCAACTAGGCCCGTGAGCCACAACTGCTGAGCCTGCGCATCTGGAGCCTGTGCTCCGCAACGGGAGAGGCCGCAATAGTGAGAGGCTCGCTTACCGCGATGAAGAGTGGCCTCCGCTAGCCGCAATTGGAGAAAGCCCTTGCACAGAAACGAAGACCCAACACAGCCAAAATAAATAAATAAAAATTAAAAATGAATATCTGCGGGCTTCCCTGGTGGCGCAGTGGTTGAGAGTCCGCCTGCCGATGCAGGGGACACGGGTTTGTTCTCCGGTCTGGGAAAATCCCACATGCCGCGGAGCGGCTGGGTCCGTGCGCCATGGCCGCTGAGCCTGTGCATCCGGAGCCTGTGCTCCACAACGGGAGAGGCCACAGCAGTGAGAAACCCGCGTACCGCAAAAAAAAAAGAATATCTGCTTTAAAAAAAAAAATCCAGGCAGTCTGAATCCAGGACCTGAATTCACAACACTGTGATTAACTGCCTCTGCTGGTCTACTTCCTGGGAGGGTCAGGGAGGGCTTCCTCCTCTCATGACCCACCTGGAAAATGGCTCTTATCTTTCAATATAATTCATGCATCATCTTCTCTTTAAAACCTGACTCATTTGACTCCCATTCTCTCCCGGTCTTAGCAATTAGTAATATCCTCTTTCTGCTCACACAACTTTCTCACTAGGTGTGCCTGTCTCTCTCTCCCCCAGTGAATTGACGGCACACTCCTTGAGACCAGAGACTTTGTCCCAATCACATTCCTCCTACTAACACCTTCCATAATATCGCTCATAGGGCAGGCAATGTCCACCGAATGAACAAGCAGAAGAAGACCCTTCAGTCTTCTTAGGCTTATCATCCATCACACCCAATGGTTTTCAAAGTGATGGCAGCAGTTAGGAAAAGGCTGACTGCCTGACATGAGAGGTACCTGAACTTCCCATCAGGATAACTTATGCAAGAAGATCCTGAAATCACATGTATATTGCACAATCAAGTTGCTACACTGCCACTTCTTTAAAAACTACACCTAGGGCTTCCCTGGTGGCGCAGTGGTTAAGAATCCGCCTGCCAGTGCAGGAGACATGGGCTCGAGCCCTGGTCCAGGAAGATCCCACGTGCCGCGGAGCAACTAAGCCCGTGCGCCGCAACTACTGAGCCGGCGCTCTAGAGGCCGCAAGCCACAACTACTGAGCCTGCGTGCCACAACTACTGAAGCCCATGTGCCTAGAGCCCAAGCTCTGCAACAAGAGAAGCCACCACAATGAGAAGCCCGCGCACCGCAACGAAGAGTAGCCCCCGCCTGCCGCAACTATAGAAAAGCCTGTGCGCAGCAATAAAGACCCAATGCAGCCAAAAATAAATAAATAAACCAATTAAAACAAACAAACTACACCTATGGCCTCTTGGTGAGTTCCTTATTACCGGTAACGAAGGAAGAAAAATTTAAGTCCGTGTACAGATAGTGGTAAATGATATCCTGGCACTAGTCAGCAGTGGATAGCTGCAGCAAGATACTGCACTCAGAGATGGTCCTGAAGGCTCCGATGAGGAAGTGAAATCCAGCCAGTGAGCAGACATTCAATTAGTATGCATGGTTGTACCCCTGGTCAGGAAGGAGAAATGGCCAGAGAGGCAAATCCACACCGACTCACTGACAGTAGTTAATGTTTGGCTGGAGGGTCAGGAATCTGGAAAGAACAAGGAGGGATAATCAGTGACAAAGAGATCTAGAGAAGGGTGTGAGAACGGGCACGGAGTGCAAGGACGGCTGTGTCCTACGCGAGTGCCCACAATGACAGCCACTGCAGAAGCAGGTGGACAAGATGACCTGCCCTGTGTGTCTCTCTCAGCCTCTTTCACCAACTCTCAGTGAGCTCACGAACAAAGAGACATGGCAGCAGGGACTGGAGTGATGAATCTGCTCAATGACATGAACTTCCACCAAGGATGATCCAGATTTTCCAATGTCAGGTATCTATCTGCAGGGTATAGCTTCTCGGGTATTTGGCATTGTGTGCTTCCTCCAGCTCTGGACTTGGGAAGCAGCAACGTAGCTGGGAGCCCCAGAGAGCTAGACCTGTGCCCCAGCCCCAGTTACTGCTTTCTGCACCCTCTCCTCGGTGCCATACCTCCACACACCAGGGGTCCTTCAGGGCTGGCTGTCCAGTGAGCCTGCTACCCAACCTTTGTCCCACACAATGCCCTGGAGCTGCCCTGGCCCAGGCGATATACAGAAGTGTAGGAGTTCCTATAGAAGGGGGCTACTGCGCCAGCAAGCAGCTCCAGCAGTGGTGCACTGACTCTTTCCGTGCACCTGTCCACCAACCTTGGCTCAAGTGAGCCCTAGAGGTGCATTTCCTGTGGCCCATCCAACACAGAAAACACACACCCCAGGACTCACTAAAAGGGTACCCTAGCTGCCTCTGTAGGCCCACCGACCAGTCTCAGATCCCCTGAGCCCCAGACTGCTTCTGTGTGCCCAGTAACTGCGAACTAGCCCTGGCCCAGGCCATCCAGATGCAATCATACCTGCTCCAACAAGGTATGAACTCCAACCCTGGGAAGCAGTCCCCTTCCAAATGTGTCCTTCTTTAGGTACTATCCCTAAGCCCTAGAGTATAGAGTTCTCTTTCCAGTTTACAGTTATTCTGGGCATTCCCTGGTGGTGCAGTGGTTAAGAATATGCCTGCTAATGCAGGGGACATGGGTTCAGGCCCTGGTCTGGGAGGATCCCACATGCCATGGAGCAGCTGGGCCCGTGCGCCACAACTCCTGAGCCTGCGCTCTAGAGCCTGCAAGCCACAACTACTGAGCCCATGTGCCACAACTACTGAAGCCCGTGCGCCTAGAGCCTGTGCTCCTCAACAAGAGAAGCCCGTGCACCGCAACAAAGAGTAGCCCCCACTCACTGCAACTAGAGAAAGCCTGTGTGCAGCAATGAAGACCCAACGCAGCCGTAAGTTAATAAATTTACAGTTATTCTCCTATCACAGCTTAGTAATTCCTTAATATATTAAATTTGCCTTGTTTAAATGACTAGTATATGGTTTTGTCTCCTCGTTGGACCCAGACTGACACACTGTGTCTGCTCCCCAACGTCACCATCTATGGAGTCACTGCATGCCTTATTCACTGTTATGACACCACAATGACCAAGGAGTTTGTTTCAGGGTAAAAGTGAGGTGACGAGCCCACGATCACTGGATTCACTCATCTATCACATACCTCATCATTCAGAAGCAACTGGCTTTAGAGTATGGGGGAATGGCCTACTGGGAACTCACTGCACCAAATAGGGGACCTTGGGGTTAAAGAGCTGCCCCACAAGCTGCAGCTGTATACACTCTGCACAGATGGCCAACAGACACTGCTACATCTCCTACTGTCCAGAAAAGAGGGGTCCTAATGAGAGTAGCATCTCACTGACACCTAATGACCAAACCAGGAAGTTTTCCTTCCAGCCCACTCAACTCTGGTTCTGACAGGTTAGAAGTCTTAGTACCCAGAAGTTGAAAGTTGCCCAGGGTGACACACTTTCAGGATAGCAGAAGCCTGCCTGACCAGCTGGACTCCTAATGCCTTTGAACCAACAGACTAAAAAAAAAAGGAAACAAAAAACAGTGACTAAATACAGTGATGGTCAAGGATAAAGAGAACATGAAACAGGCAGTGAATCCCAAAAAGTATGTCTTTAAAAAATATATGTATTTCTAAACTAAGCTTCCTTCCAAAATGTTAACATGTCTCCCAAGAATAGTAACATTAATGCTGATAAATTTTTTCCAACCCTCTGAATTCATGTCATGAAACAGAATGAAGAAAAATTAATAAAACATCACCCCAGAACCATATTCCCTCCCCTGAAAAAAATCAGTCAGCTATGGTTTTGTTTTTCTACATACACATGCTTCTAAATAAAATATATCTAAAAGCCTATGAAGAACGTAATGGAATAAGTCAATGGGGGCAGGCTAACAGAA
The DNA here is from genome assembly GCF_025265405.1 of Mesoplodon densirostris. Classification (NCBI taxonomy): domain Eukaryota; kingdom Metazoa; phylum Chordata; class Mammalia; order Artiodactyla; family Ziphiidae; genus Mesoplodon; species Mesoplodon densirostris. Next base: position 105,995,827 of record NC_082661.1, read on the forward strand.
TGCCTTCAATGTCTCCTCAGCACCTCTCACTGCCAAGGGCCGACCAGCACAAACAGATGGAGCATCGGTGGCGACTGAAGAAGAAAAGGCAGGAAGACAGTGTTTTGTATGAAGAGCCTGGGCCTCTGGAGTCAGAATGCCTGGACTTGAATCCCAACTCCATCTCCTATCAAGCTACATAACTTTGAGAAGTCACTCAACCTTTGTAGAACTCATTTTTTTTTCTTCTGAGAAACTGACACCCCATAGGTGTTAAAAAATATTAAGTTTATTTTTTAAAACAACACTGAACCCTAAAGCTGCTTAGAAAATATACATGCAAAATAAAATATAGTACAACAGTGGTTGAAGGTTACTCACTGTTTACCCTTAAGCAAGTCATTAAGGCCTCCAAGCCTCAGTCTCCTTATCTATAACTGGAGGATTTTAAAAAAACCCACTCAGAGGGTTGCCATGGAATCAAATGAGATATTACAAGTAAAGTACTTAATAGAGAATCTAGCACATAGTAATCATTAAGTCAAATAACAGCTATGTGTTATCATAAAATGACAAAAATTTTAAATGGGCAAAATAAAGCAGGTAACTGCAAATAAAATAAATGCATGGGTAGCAATATTAAAATCAGAAAAAATATAAGTAACAAAGATTACTCTGTTAATAGGAGGTAAAGTTTTAATGAAGACATGTTTATTTTCTGTATGAAAATAAACATGTTGAAATACATAATGCAAAAACCATTAAAGTCTCCAGATAAAAATTAACAGAATTTACCAATGGTCATACAGGGTACCTATCAATCTGTAACAAACCAAGTAAACAAAAACATAAATGACAAATTTAAACAAGGCTTAACTGTTGGATTTATGTCAAGATTTAAACTCCACTAAATACTTCTTTTGTTAAGCTCCAAAAATACAAACCAATCAAACAATATTCTACCAAAAAAATTAACACACAAAAACCTACATCTCAAAAGGCACAAGTTGTAGAGGCCATATTCACTTAAAAACAAAAAAACCGATGAAATATAAAATTCATAAAAGTTGAAACCATATACTTCAAAATCCAATTCACTTCAATATTCAAAGCTCTCTCAGATAAATACTATAACAAAGAAGTAATAAAATCTGTAATTACAGTCCCACCAATAATTAATACTAGAGGACAGAGATCATCATTGAGTTCTCAGTAACAACTGTAGTAACTAGCAAATAGTATGTACTAAATGAACATTTGCTGAGTAAACAGATTTAGAGTAACAACAAAACTGAGAACAGTGTATCTCAAAACTTTAGGTGTCAGGCCAAAGCTGTACTTAAAATTAAGTTCACGGCTTTAACCACCAGTATTATTTTGAAGGAAGGGAAAGAAAAAAAAAAACTTTGGCTAAAGATTAGAACCAATTCAGAAAGACCCAAAAGAAAACAAGGACAATTTACTTTAAAATATTAAAAAGTTAATGACATATAAAAGAGAACTGTTAAACAGTAGTTAAAACTTGGCAGTTCTCACTGAATTCTATGCTTAAAAATGGTTAAAAAGGCAAATTTTATGTTACATATATATTTTACCACAATTAAAAAAATAATTTTTATACCTTAAACTAACACAACATTGTAAATCAACTGTATTTCAATAAAATTTAAATATAAGGACTTCCTTGGTGGGCCAGTGGTTAGGACTCCACGCTTCCAATGTAAGGGGTATGGGTTCAATCCTTGGTTGGGGAGCTAAGATCCCACATGCTGTGCAGCACAGCCAAAAAAAAAAATATATATATATATATTTTTTGCGGTACGCGGGCCTCTCACTGTTGTGGCCTCTCCCATTGCGGAGCACAGGCTCAGCGGCTGTGGCTCACGGGCCTAGCCGCTCCGCGGCATGTGGGATCCTCCCGGACCGGGGCACGAACCCGTGTCCCCTGCATTGGCAGGCGGACTCTCAACCACTGCACCACCAGGGAAGCCCAAAGTATATTTTTTTAACTAAAAAAAGTTTTTTTAATTAAAGAAGAAGGAATTCCCTTGTTGGCCAGTGGTTAGGGCTCTGTGCTCTCACTCCCGAGGACATGGGTTCAATCCCTGGTCAGGGAACCAAGATCCTGCAAGTGCGGTGCGGCCAAAAAATAAAAATCTCATGATAAAATGAAAAAAATATAAATAAAATAAAAACAATATTTTTTTAAAAGGGCAAGTCTAAAGGGGGGAGGTTATTGAAAATAAAATAATATTAAAAAACAAAGAGTACAAACATTAACTAAGCACCAAGTCCAGAAATAAGTCCCAGTATATCAAGTCAATTTAAAAGAAAAATGAAAGGAATAAAGATTTTTAAATTTTAATTAAACAAAGGATCAAAATTGACTCAGCCAGAAACATTAAACCTAGACCAATGACCATGAAGAAACTGAAAAATTTGCAGAGAATCACCTCCTTTAAAAGTTCCAGACCTGGAAAGTTTAACAAGTGATTATCCTTTAAGAAACAGAATACTCCTGGGGACTTTCCTGGTGTCCAGTGGTTAAGAATCTGCCTTCCAATGCAGGGGACGCAGGCTCAATCCCAGGTTGGGGAACTAAGATCCCACATGCCGCAGAGCAACTAAGCCAGTGTGCCACAACTACTGAGCCCGCACGCTCTAGACTCTGTGTGCCACAACTAGAGAGAAGCCTGCACGCCCAACGAAAGATCCTGCGTGCCGCAACTAAGACCCAACGCAGCCAAATAAATAAATAAATGAAACAGAACATTCCTGAGCACAAACAACATGCTTACTTAATGGAGTTAAAGATTAAATACTCTTAAAAACATCTTCAAGTTATGAATGGCACATGATAATTAACATTTACTGAGTCCTTCTAAGATTATCACTCTCTCATCTACCTCAAACTACCAAAGTCATGGTTTTAAATAAATTTCTACCGCTGTTCCACTATTTATGGATGTTCTGAAGTCAGTTTATCTTGTACAACAGACTCCTGACATTCTCAATGGACACATCAGGACCTTCAAGAACACATAATATGACAAATAACTAAAACATTTAAATGACCTCATCAGACCTTTAAGAAATATGTAAGATTACACCACGCACTGCTTTTTTTTTTTTTTTTTTTTTTTTTTTTTTTTGCGGTACGCGGGCCTCTCACTGCTGTGGCCTCGACCGTTGCGAAGCACAGGCTCCGGACACGCGGGCTCAGTGGCCATGGCTCACGGGCCCCGCCGCTCCGCGGCATGTGGGATCTTCCCGGACCCGGGCACGAACCCGTGTCCCCTTCCTCGGCAGGCGGACTCTCAACCACTGCGCCACCAGGGAAGCCCTGCACTGCTCTTTTTGACTTTACTTTATTAATCTCATAAGATGGTCACTGTTCACAGGGCGGAAAAATCACAAAAAAGCTTAAATGAAATAGGTGTGCGGGGGATGAGCAGTCCCCAGATAAGTGACTTCCAGGAAAACCTAGGAACTTCAAGGTCTTCTCCATTCAAATTCCTGCCTTTGTAAAATTAAGAACAGAATGGTACCAATTAGTTACACCCAAAATAATGAACATCTCTAAGAAATATTACATGGACTCCTTATATCCTCAATATTTTGAGGTATTTTAGTCTTCACATTAACTAAAAACCTTAGGTAATGTAACAGTGAGATCAATCCCTATACAAAGAAGTCTAATAAAACTCAAGTGACCACATCAAGGAAGCTGTGTGTATATGTACAGAAATTACCCTCCAAAGTACGAAGACTGGTCAGAGAACAGCGCATCTCCATCCTAGGTTGCCCACACCTGTTACAGTACCTCCCCCAGGTACTGTACAGGTACAGGTACAGAGTCAGCTCCCAAAGCTCAGGTACTGCCTGGCTCTGGCCCCTCACTCGTAGCTGTGCAGCTGGCCTTGAACAAACCCGTAGGCTTTCCATGCCTGCTTCGTCAACATAAAATGGGGATAACAGCATCTCCACTTCAGATTACTGAGGGCAAAAAAACATACAACCTAAATGGTTAGCACTTTGCCTGACACAGAGTAGGTGCTATATAAATGCCAGCTAATGTTTTTGTTGTTGTTGTTTTGTTTTCGGCTGCACCACACAGCATGTGGGACCTTAACTACTTGACCAGGTATCAAACCCGTGCCCCGTGCAGTGGAAGCTCAGAGTCTTAACCACTGGACTGCCAGGGGAGTTCCTAAATGCCAGCTAATGTTAATATATACTAATAATTGGGTTTGTGGCAGAGCTACTCAGCGATTACTAGATACACTGTAAATTAATGCCAACAGACCATATAAACTAATTTCTGATCTGTCTTCCATTATAATCCTGGACAGCTGCTAGTTCTCTCTCTCACTGCTGTCCCAACTCACCTAAAACATAAGCCTCCTGGGAGTTCCCTGCCGGTCCAGTGGTTAGGACTCAGCATTTCACTACGGAGGGCCCGGGTTCAATCCCTGGTCGGGAACTAAAATCCCACAAGCCACACGGCACAGCCCCCACCCCCCCAAAAAAAAAGCGTCCTGAGAGAAGCCGCTGCACGTGACACCTGCTTGCAACCTCGCCATGCCCAGCAGCACCCAAGATTTACATGTGTTCCTCCAATGTTACAATCCCAGTATCTAGCATGTACCCAACACATCAAAAAGCCTCAGCAAATGTCTGCTCAGTGAGTAAATTTGCATTCTTTAAACTACGCCAACTTGCAATCCAAGCTCCTGACTTGGCGAGTCTGGCCCTTGTTGCCACTGACCAGATTCTACTCATTTGTGGGGCATCAACCCTGACTTTGCTCACTTGGTACACTCACTCCAAAGCTGGCTCCCAGATGGCTGCTGTGGTTCTCTGCCCCCACAATGATGCACTGTCCTTGCTCCCTCCCCTCCCCTGAGAGGTCAGCCATCTCTAACCCAGGGCCCGTGCAAGAGGCAATGCAAGTGTTTGGGGGTGGGGCTAGAGGAGCATGAACCAGCAGACGGAGGGGGTGGGTCATGAGGCCTTCTTTCCCACAGGTGGGTCATGAACCCAAAAGGCTAGAATTTATTCCCCATATTTTTTAAGAAGTTTAGTTCAGCTTCTCAATGCTTCTAATAGGGCAAAAGGCCTACTTCCTACCCAAATAACTAACTGTTCAGTAGCCAGACTTAAATGATAAGTTAATGTTGCTACTGATTTTAATGTTTGTTTCTAAATTAGTGCAAAATAATTCATATAATAAAAGATGTCGTACAAGTAGTATTTTTTTAATGTAAATTTTATTTATTTATTTATTTTTGGCTCCGTTGGGTCTTCGTTGCTGTGCACGGGCTTTCTCTAGTTGCTGCGAGCGGGGGCTACTCTTCTTTGTGGTGCGCAGGCTTCTCACTGCAGTGGCTTCTCTTGTTGCGGAGCACGGGCTCTAGGCACACGGGCTTCAGTAGTTGTGGCGCGTGGGCTCAGTAGTTGTGGCTCTTGGGCTCTAGAGTACAGGCTCGGTAGTTGTGGTGCACGGGCTTAGTTGCTCCGCAGCATGTGGGGTCTTCCCGGACCAGGGCTTGAACCCGTGTCCCCTGCATTGGCAGGCGGAGTCTTAACCACTGCGCCACCAGGGAAGTCCCTGTGCATGTAATATTGAAAACTCCTGTGTTCAAATTTATTATGGCAGTTTAGATGTAAGCAGTAATACTAGGAAAGAGGTCGCAGCTTCTGAACGTTAGAGAACCCTGAGGCCCTGGTCTTGGCCTCTGCTCACTCTATGCTGTCCCTCCGCCAGCCACATCCACTACCATCAGTACACACACAATTCTCAAAAGTTGGTTTTGGGGGCACTTCCCTGGTGGTCCACTGTTTAAGAATCCAGCTTAAACGCAGGGGATGCCAGTTCAATCCCTGGTCAAGGAACTAAAATCCACATGCCGCAGGGCAACTAAGCCCATGCACTACAACTACCGAGCCCGCGCACCACAACTAGAGAGCCCACGTAACACAACTACAGAGCCCACACGCTCTAGAGCCTGTGTGCCACAACTAGAGAGAAGCCCACGCACCACAATGAAGAGCCCACATGCTGCAACGAAAGATCCCGCGTGCCACAACTAAGACCTGATGCAGCCAAAAACTAAATTAATTAATTTATGAAAAAAGAAAAAGAAGTTGGTTTGGGGGCTCCAATGTCTATGGTACAACTGTCTAATCTGCACCGCCCCCCCTTGGATGTCTCAAGGCACTCTGAGCTCAACATGTCCAAACCCAAATTTACATGCCTCGGCCTCTGTGGCAATGGTGAGCCAGAGCCCCTGGCAGCGTCCACTGCAAAGAAAACGGCAAGAGAGCAAAGGGACAGTCCCGCCCAATGCAAGGAAGACCTGTGCCCTGATGAGACACCCACAGCCCATTCTCCACATCCATCCCCCCATTTTCCACATCCCATAAGCAAAATTCAAGTAGGCACACCACATGCCCTGTCAAATGCCCACCCATGCCTGACACCAGGCCACTAACTAGTCTTCCTGCTTCAGCCTCTGCCCTTACATCCATGATGCATCTGCAACCACTCTTTTAGAACCTAAGTCACAGCACTTCATTCTTCTGCTCAAAACCCTCCCATGCTCCCATCTTAACAAGATAAAAACCAATGTTGTCAGAGGGACAGACAACACCCTCTGTCCAGAACAGAGCCCAACAAGCAGGCACTCAGCAGACACTGGTGGGACGGAGGGACAAGCGTGATGTACACATGGCAACATCGGATCCCCAAAACGAAGCTGCGGGCCAAAGTAAGAGTAGGACCCGCGTCCCACACCATTCGGTAATAAACACACAAATACATACAAGAAAATGAGGGGCCTCCCTGGTGGCGCAAGTGGTTGAGAGTCCGCCTGCCGATGCAGGGGACACGGGTTCGTGCCCCGGTCCGGGAAGACCCCGCATGCCGCGGAGCGGCTGGGCCCGTGAGCCATGGTTGCTGAGCCTGCGCGTCCGGAGCCTGTGCTCCGCGACGGGAGAGGCCACAACAGTGAGAGGCCCGTGTACCGCAGAAAAAAAAAAAAAAAGAGAGAGATTTACAGAGATGCTTCTTCAGCTAAGAATGACCCTCTCAACTTAATAAAATGCTTTAAGAAATCCAGATGACCAAATCCACGATGGCTCCCAGAATGTACTACCTTCTTACAAATGGAAGATCTGAACACACTGAATCCAACCCTGCAGGCAGAAATAAGGCTAAGGTGATTTATCCAAGGGAGCACAGACCCAGACTGGTCCCAGGCTGAGCAGATGGCAACCAGAGACTCCGAACACTCAGTGCTGCCTAAACGCCCAGAACTAATTCTGAAGAACTCCTGGGCTATTTCATTGAAGAGGGTCACAAATACAGAAGATATTCCAAAGTGAACATTAGAAGTCATACTTTAAGTTTCTGTTGCTTAAATATTAGTTGTGAAAACCTCCAGATGTATGTGAATTATCCAGCCTCTGACTCTTAAGAGTATGGCTCCACTTTCAAGGGCATCTGAATGAGATTAAATCAAGTTATGACAATACACCAGTCCTAAAATTTCAAGGATGAACATATGAATCCCAAGACCATCCAGAAATTTCTGTCATCTTTAACTTCTTTTATCAGTGTCTTATCGTTTTTGGAGTACAGATATTTTGCCTCCTTAGGTAGGTTTATTCCTAGGTATTTTAGGATCCCTTTTTGATGTGATGATAAAAGTGATTGTTTCCTTAATTTCTCTTTCTGATCTTTTGTTATTAGTGTATAGAAATGCAAGAGATTTCTGTGTATTCACTTTTTTTATTTTATTTTATTTATTTATTTATTTTTTTTGCGGTATGTGGGCCTCTCACTGTTGTGGCCTCTCCCATTGCGGAGCACAGGCTCCGCACGTGCAGGCTCAACGGCCATGGCTCACAGGCCCGGCCGCTCCACGGCACGTGGGATCTTCCCGGACCGGGGCATGAACCTGTGTCCCCTGCGTTGGCAGGCAGACTCTCAACCACTGCGCCACCAGGGAAGCCCAACTTTTTTATTTTAATAGGAACTTTTTTTTTTTTTTTTGGCTACATTGGGTCTTCATTGCTGGGCAACAGCTTTCTCTCATTGAGGTGAGCAGGGGCTACTCTTCGTTGTGGTGCATGGGCTTCTCACTGCGGTGGCCTCTCTTGTTGTGGAGCATGGGCTCTAGGTGCACGGGCTTCAGTAGTTGCGGCACATGGGCCCTAGAGCACATGAGCTTCAGCAGTTGCAGTGTGTGGGCTCAGTAGTTGTGGCTCACGAGCTCTAGAGTACAGGCTCAGCAACTGTGGCGCACGGGCTTAGTTGCTCTGCAACATGTGGGATCTTCCCAGACCAGGGATCACGCCCATGTCCCCTGCACTGGCAGGCGAATTCTTAACTACTGCGCCACCAGGGAAGTCCCTGTGTATAAACTTTGTATCCTGCCACTTTATCAAATTCATTAATGAACTCTAGTAGTTTTCTGGTAGTGTCTTTAGGATTTTCTATGTATAGCATCATGTCATCTGCAAACAGTGACAGTTTTACTTCTTTTCCAATTTGGATTCCTTTAATTTCTTTTTCTTCTCTGATTGCCATGGCCAGGATTTCCAAAGCTACATTGAATAAAAGTGACAAGAGTGGACATCCTTGTCATGTTCCTGATCTTAGAGGAAATGCTTTCAGCTTTTCACCCTTGAGTATGATGTTAGCTATGGGTTTGTCATATGTGGCCTTTATTATCTTGAGGTAGATTCCCTCTATGCCCACTTTCTGTAGAGGTTTTTTTTTATCATAAATGGATAAAATACCTAGAAATAAATCTACCTAAGGATGCAAGAGACCTGTACTCCGAAAACTATAAGATGCTGATGAAAGAAAATGAAGATGACACAAACAGATGGAAAGATATAACATGTTCTTGGATTGCAAAAATCATTATTGTCAATACTGACCCAAGGCAGTCTACAGATTCAATGTGATCCCTATCTACTTACCAATGGCATTTTTCACAGAACTAGAACAAAAAATTTTTAAACTTGTATTTTTATGGAAACACAAAAGACACTGATAGCCAAAGCAATCTTGAGAAAGAAAAATGGAGCTGAAGGAATCAGGCTCCCTGACTTCAAACTATACTACAAAGTTATAGTAATCAAAACAGTATGCTACTGGCACAAGAACAGAAATATAGATCAATAGAATAGGTTAGAAAATCCAGAAATAAACCCACACACCTAAGGTCACCTAATCTATGACAAAGGAGACAAGAATGTACAAAGGAGAAAAGACAGTCTCTTCAATAAGTGGTGCTGTGAACACTGGGCACCTACAGGTGAAAAAATGGAATTAGAACATTCTCTAACACCACACATAAAACATAAAAATAAATTCAAAATGGATTAAAGACCTAAACGTAAGATACTACAAAACTCCTGGAGGAAAACACAGGCAGAACACTCTTTGACATAAATCACAGCAATATATTTTTGGATCTGTCTCCTACAGTAATAGGAAAAAAACAAAAATAAACAAATGGGACTTAATTATACTTAAAAGCTTTTGCACAGCAAAAGAAACCATAAACAAAATGAAAACGCAACCTACAGAATGGGAGAAAATATTTCCAAATGATGTGACTGACAAGGGACTGATCTACAAAATATACAAACAGCTCTTACAGCTCAATATCAAAAAAGCAAACAACCCAATTAAAAAATGGGCAGAAGATCTAAATAGACATTTCTCCAAAGAAGACATACAGATGGCCAACAGGCACATGAAAAGATGCTCAACATCGCTAATTAATAGAGAAATGCAAATCAAAACTACAATGAGGTATCACCTCACACCAGTCACAATAGCCATCATCAAAAAGTCTACAAGGGGCCTCCCTGGTGGCGCAAGTGGTTGAGAGTCCGCCTGCCGATGCAGGGGATACGGGTTCGTGCCCTGGTCTGGGAGGATCCCATATGCCGCGGAGCGGCTGGGCCCGTGAGCCATGGCCGCTGGGCCTGCGCGTCCGGAGCCTGCGCGTCCGGAGCCTGTGCTCCGCAACGGGGGAGGCCACAACAGTGAGAGGCCCGCATACCGCAAAAAAAAAAAAAAAAAAAAAAAAAGTCTACAAGGACTTCCCTGGTAGCACAGTGGTTAAGAATCCGCCTGCCAATGCAGGGGATGCGGGTTTGAGCCCTGGTCCGGGAAGATCCCACATGCCGTGGAGCAACTAAGCCCATGCACCACTACTACTGAGCCTGCACTCTAGAGCCCATGAGCCACAACTACTGAGGCTGCGCGCCGCAACTACTGAAGCCCACATGCCTAGAGCCCATACCCCACAATGAGAAGCCACTGCAATGAGAAGCCCGTTCACCACAACGAAGAGTAACCCCGCTTGCCGCAACTAGAGAAAGCTCGTGCACAGCAACGAAGACCCAACACAGCCAAAAATAAATAAATACATTTATAAAAACCAAAAATCTATAAATAATAAATGCTGGAGAGGGTTTGGAGAAAACGGAAACACTGTTGGTGGGACTATGAATTAGTACAGCCACTATGGAGAGCAGTAGGGGGATTCCTTAAAAAACTAAAACAGAGCTATTATATGATCCTACAATCTCACTCCTGGGCATCTATCCAGAGAAAACCATAATTTGAAAAAATACATGCACCTCTATGTTCACTGCAGCACTATTTACAATAGCCAAGATATGGAAGCAACCTAAATGCCCATCGGCAGATGAATGGATGAAGAAGATATGGTATCTTCATGCAATGGAATATTACTCAGCCATAAAAAAGAATGAAATAATGCCATTTGCAGCAACATGAGTGGACCTAGAGATTATCATACTAAATGAAGTAAGTCAGACATAGAAAGACACAAATATCACAAAATATTGCTTATATATAGAATCTAAAAAAAAAGGATACAAATGAATTTATACACAAAACAGACCCACAGACATAGAAAACAAACTTATGGTTATCAAAGGGGAAGGGGAGAGATACATTAGAAGTTTGGGATTAACATATATACACTATTAATATAAAACAGATAACCAACAAGGACCTACTGTTTAGCACAGGGGACAATACTCAATATTTGGTAATAACCTATAAGGCAAAAGCCTCGGAAAAAAAATAGATATATATGTACGTATAACTGAATCACTTTGCTGTACATCTGAAACTAACACAACATTCTAAATTAACTACACTTCAATTAAAAAAAGAATTCGTGGGACTTCCCTGGTGGTCCAGTAGTTAAGACTCTGCACTTCCACTGCAGTGGGCTTGGGTTTGATCCTTGGTTGGGGAACTAAGATCCCACATGCCACATGGTGCAGCCAAAAGAAAAAAAAAAAATTTTTGATTTTGTGAGCAGATAATATTTGAGTCTAACTGATTATGAAAGCATATTCATTTTAATTTTAATGGAATTAGCTAAAATAAAAACTGGGAGTCACAGGGCCTTGACTGACACTTGCTGTTCCCTCGGCCTACAATACTCTTACCCAGATGTCTGCACAGCTTTGCTCTCTCACTGTCTTTGGGTCTCTGCTCATTGTTACCTTCTCAGGGGGGCCTTCACTGACCCCGCCCCCCATCACTTAACACTGCAGGCATTATGCGCACATGCCCCACCCCATCACTCACCACCCCACACCACCCTACCTAATTTACTGTCTCTTCCCACGCAAGGGGGCGGGGGGATCTTCAACTGCTTCATCCACTAATGTATTCTCAGTGTGAAGAACAATTCCCGACACATAATAGATGCTATAAATATATGATGAATGAACCAGTGATTCAATGACGCTAGATCTCAGGTGTGCTTCTCAAGCTCCCAAGAGTATTTCAGGATGGTAAACACCAGAATTTGCACTATTAACACTGACAAAGAGCACTAACCTCACACCTGCACAGTTATGTTTAAATATGATGGAATAAACTACCTCTGGACTGCTTTTGTTTTACTGTTAAATAAAACCTAGTTTTTAGAAAGTTATGTTCCACCACTCTTAGCAACAGAATTTCCATTACAATTTCTCAAGCCCACACATGGATTTCTAATCAACCTGGCTCTTTACAAGAGTCTGGATGAGTAAGCCCATGAGTGTTTCAGTAAATAACTAGGATGATATTGAAACAAACTGTGTTTAACTTCCTGAACAAGCTAAAGACTTAATCCTACCCAATCATGAGTTTCCATGCAACAGGAAAGGGAAGAAAACGATCTTAAGATTCTCCTATGTTCCAGAATCAGAATTAACTAAATCTGGAATCAACTTTGCACACAAGGAAACATATTCAGGCATTATCTCCTAAGACCTAAGTTCTAATTCTCCAAATAACCAACCCCCCCCTTTTAATTCCCCCCTCCTGTTTTGCCCCTTACCGTGTAGTCGATATACCTGGTAGTAACACACACTCCTTACTGCAGGAAACGCTGGCCTAGAATGCTTTCCTGTATCTTTCCGTTTAGCACTTTTGAACGTCTGGACTAAATTGGCTATACTGTCTAAACTCACATCATGGAAAATTTCTGCACTTCAAATGTGATACTGAAATTTTCAGGTATCTTTCTAAAAATTCCTAATTCTACATTTCATTTGATCCGTTCAACAAACACTTACTGGGGGGGCGGAGTCAAGATGGTGTACTAGGAGGATGCGTAATTCGCATCTCCTCACAACTAGGGCATCTACCAGGCACTGGTGGGGGACCACAGACACTTAAGGGGCCAGGAGGAACCCCCAGTGACAGGCTTGCGGGATCATGGTTCCCAGGCCGGAGGTCAAGCCCAAGCTCTGAGTGGGAGCTCCAAGTACAAACTGCTGTACTAAAAGAGAACCTCAGACCCCAGGGAATATCAATCGGAGTGAGGCCTCCCAGAGGTCCTCATCTCAGCGCCAAGACCCAGCTCTATCCAACTGCCTGCAAACACCAGTGCTGGACGTCTCAGGACAAACAACCAGTAAGACAAGAATACAGGACCACCCATCAAAAAAAAAAAAAAAAAAAGAAATGACAAAAAAAAATGTTACAGATGAAGGAGCAAGGTAAAAACCTACAAGACCAAATAAATGAAGACGAAATGGGCAACCTAACTGAAAAAGAATTCAGAGTAATGATAAGAAAGATGATCCAAAATCTCAGAAACAGAATGGAGAAAATACAAGAAACACTTAACAAGGACCTAGAAGAACTAAAGAGCAAACAAACAGTGATGAACAACACAATAACTGAAGTTAAAAATACTCCAGAAGGAATCAATAACAGAATAACTGAGGCAGAAAAACAGATAAGTGAGCTGGAAGATAAAATGGTGGAAATAACTGCCAAGGAACAGAATAAAGAAAAAAGAATGAAAAGAACTGAGGACAGGGCTTCCCTGGTGGCACAGTGGTTGAGAGTCCGCCTGCCGATGCAGGGGACACGGGTTCATGCCCTGGTCCAGGAAGATCCCACATGCCATAGAGTGGCTGGGTCCATGAGCCATGGCCGCTGAGCCTGCGCTCCACAATGGGAGAGGCCACAGCAGTGAGAGGCCCATGTACCACAAAAAAAAAAAAAAAAAGAATTGAGGACAGACTCAGAGACCTCTGGGACAACACTGAACGCACCAATATTCAAATCCTAGGGGTCCTGAAAGAAGAAGAGAAAAAGAAAGGGTCTGAGAAAATATCTGAAGAGATTATAGTCGAAACTTTCCTAACATGGGAAAGGAAATAGTCAATCAAGTCCAGGAAGCACAGAGAGTACCATACAGCATAAACCCAAAGAGAAACACGCCAAGACACATATTAATCCAACTATCAAAAATTAAATACAAAGAGTGATTATTAACATTTATTCAAAAAATACACACTTCCTGAGGTTGCCTGAAGATGGCAGAGTAGAAGGACGTGCTCTCACTCCCTCTCGCGACAGCACCAGAATCACAACTCACTGCTGAACAATCATCAACAGGAAGATGCTGGAACTCACCAAAAGAGATACCCCACATCCAAAGACAAAGGAGAAGCCACAATGAGACGGTAGGAGTAGCGCGATCACAATAAAATCAAATCCCAGAACTACTAGGTGGGCGACTCACAAACTGGAGAACACTTATAACACAGAAGTCCACACACTGGAGTGAAGGTTCTGAGCCCCACGTCACGTTTCAGTCTCCGGCAACAGCAGGAGGAATTCCTAGAGAATCAGACTTTGAAGGCTAGCGGGATTTGATTGCAGGACTTTGACAGGACTGGGGGAAACAGAGACTCCACTCTTGGAGGGCACACACAAAGTAGTATGCGCATCGGGACCCAAGGGAAGAAGCAGTGACCCCATAGGAGACTGAACCAGACCTACCTGCTACTGTTGGAAAGTTTCCTGCAGAGGCGGGGGATGGCTGTGTCTCACCATGAGGACAAGGACACTAGCAGCAAAGTTCTGGGAAGTACTCCTTGACGTGAGCCTTCCCAAAGTCTGCCAAAAGCCCCACCAAACAGCCCGGATAGGCCCCAGTGTTGGGTCACAACAGGCCAAACAACCAACAGGGAGGGAACCCAGCCCCACCAGATCAGGAGACAAGTGGATTAAAGTTTTACAGAACTCTGCCCACCAGAGGAACAGCCAGCTCTACCCAGTACCAGTCCCTCCCATCAGGAAGCTTGCTCAAGTCTCTTAGATAACCTCACCCACCAGAGGGCAGACAGAAGGTTCAAGAAGAACTACAATCCTGCAGCCTGTGGAACAAAACCCACATTCACAGAAAGACAGGCCAGATGAAAAGGCAGAGGGCTATGTACCAGATGAAGAAACAAGATAAAACCCGAGGAAAACAACTAAATGAAGTGGATATAGACAACCTTCCAGAAAAACAATTCAGAATAATGATAGTGAAGATGATCCCGAACCTCAGAAAAAGAATGAGGCAAATATCGAGAAGATGCAAGAAATGTTTAACAAAGACGTAGAAGACTTAAAAAACAAACAAACAGAGATGAACAATACAATAACTGAAATGAAAAATACACTAGAAGGAATCAAAAGCAGAATAAATGATGCAGGAAAATGGGTAAGTGACCTGGAAGACAGAATGTGGTGAAATTCACTGCCGCAGAACAGAATAAGGAAAAAAGAATGAAAAGAAATGAAGACAGCCTAAGAGACCTCTGGGACAACATTAAACACAACAACATTCACATTATAGGGGTTCCAGAAGGAGAAGAGAGAGAGAAAGGACTCGAGAAAATACTTCAAGAGATTATAGTTGCAAACTTCCCTAACATGGGAAAGGAAGTAGCCACCCAAATCCAAGAAGCACAGAGAGTCCCATACAGGATAAAGCCAAGGAGAAACATGCCAAGACACACAGTAATCAAATTGGCAAAAATTAAAGACAAAGAAAAATTATTGAAAGCAGCAAGGAAAAAATGACAAATAACATACAAGAGAACTCCCATAAGGTTAACAGCCGATTTCTCAGCAGAAACTCTACAAGCCAGAAGGGAGGCTTGTATTTAAAGTGATGAAAGGGAAGAACCTACAACCAAGATTACTCTACCTGGCAAGGATCTCATTCAGATTCAATGGAGAAACCAAAAGCTTTACAGACAAGCAAAAGCTAAGAGAATTCAGCACCACCAAACCAGCTCTACAACAAATGCTAAAGGAACTTCTCTAACTGGGAAACACAAAAGAAGGAAAGGACCTACAAAAAGAAATGCAAAACAATTAAGAAAATGGTAATAGGAACATACATATCAATAATTACCTTAAACGTGAATGGATTAAATGCTCCAACCAAAAGACACAGGCTCACTGAAAGGATACAAAAACAAGACCCATATATATGCTGTCTACAAGAGACCCACTTCAGACCTAGGGACACATACAGACTGAAAGTGAGGGAATGGAAAAAGATATTCCATGCAAATGGAAATCAAAACGAAGCTGGAGTAACAAAACTCGTATCAGATAAAACAGACTTTAAAGAATATTACAGGAAACAAGACAGGACACTACATAATGATCACGGGGTCAATCCAAGAAGAAGATATAACAATTATAAATATATATACACCCAACACAGGAGCACCTCAATACATAAGGCAACTGCTAACAACTATAAAAGAGGAAATCGACAGCAACACAAAAATACTGGGGGACTTTAACACCTCACACCAATGGACGGATCATCCAAACAGAAAATTAATAAGGAAACACAAGCTTTAAATGACACAATAGACCAGACAGATTTAATTGATATTTATCAGACGTTCCATCCCCATACAGCAGATAACACTTTCTTCTCAAGTGCGCAGGGAACATTCTCCAGGATACATCACATCTTGGGTCACAGATCAAGCCTCAGTAAATTTAAGAAAATTTAAATCATACCAAGCATCTTTTCTGACCCCAATGTTATGAGATTAGAAATCAATTACAGGGAAAAAAACATTAAAAACACACATACATGGAAGCTAAACAATATGTTACTAAATAACCAAAAGATCACTGAAGAAATCAAAGGGGAAATCAAAAAATACCTAGAGACAAATGACAATGAAAACATGATGATCCAAAACCTATAGGATGCAGGAAAAGCAATTCTAAGAGGGAAGTTTATAGCAATACAAGCTTACCTCAAGAAACAAGCAAGATCTCAAATAAACAATCTAACCTTACACCTAAAGGAACCAGAGAAAGAAGAACAAACAAAACCCAAAGTTAGCAGAAGGAAAGAAATCATAAGGATCAGAGCAGAAATAAATGAAATTGAAACAAAGAAAACAATAGCAATGATCAACAAAACTAAAAGCTGGTTCTTTGAGAAGATAAAACAAAACTGATAAACCATTAGCCAGACTCATCAGCAAAAAGAGGAAGAGGACTCAAATCAATAAAATTAGCAATGAAAAACAGGAAGTTACAACACACACTGCAAAAATACAAAGCATCCTAAGAGACTCCTACAAACAACTCTATGCCAATAAAATGGACAACCTGGAAGAAATGGACAAATTCTTAGAAAGGTATAACCTTCCAAGACTGAACCAGGAAGAAACAGAAAATATGAACAGACCAATCACAAGTAATAAAATTGAAACTGTGATTAAAAATCTTCCAACAAAGAAAAGCCCAGGACCAGATGGCTTCACAGCTGAATTCTATCAAACATTTAGAGAAGAGCTAACACCCATCCTTCTCAAACTATTCCAAAAAATTGCAGAGGAAGGAACACTCCCAAACTCATTCTATGAGGCCACGATCACCCTGATACCAAAACCAGACAAAGATACTAGAAAAAAAGAAAATTATAGACCAACATCACTGATGAATATAGATGCAAAAACCCTCAACAAAATACTAGCAAACAGAATCCAACAAAACATTAAAAGGATCATACACCATGATCAAGCGGGATTTATTCCAGGGATGAGAGGATTCTTCAATATACACAAATCAATGTGAAACAACATACTAACAAACTGAAGAATAAAAACCATATGATCATCTCAATAGATGCAGGAAAAGCTTCTGACAAATTTCAACACTCATTTATGATAAAAACTCTCCAGAAAGTGGGCATAGAGGGAACCTACCTCAACATAATAAAGACCAGCGTACTACAAACCCACAGCTAACATCATTCTCAATGGTGAAAAACTGAAAGCATTTCCTCTAAGATCAGGAACAAGACAAGGATGTCCACTCTCACCACTATTATTCAACATAGTTTAGGAAGTCCTAGTCATGGCAATCAGAGGAGAAAAAGAAATGAAAGGAATACAAATGGGAAAAGAAGTAAATCTGTCACTGTTTGCAGATGACATGATACTATATACATAGAGAATCCTGAAGTTGCCACCAGAAAACTACTAGAATTAATCAATGAATTTGGTAAAGTTGCAGGATACAAAATGAATGCAGAGAAACATCTTGCATTCCTAAACACTAATGATGAAAAATCTGAAAGAGAAATTAAGGAAACACTCCCATTTACCACTGCAACAAAAAGAAAAAAATACCTAGGAATAAACCTACCTAGTGAGACAAAAGACCTGTATGCAAAAAACTATAAGACACTGATGAGAGAAATTAAAGATCATACAAAGAGAAATACACCACGTTCTTGGATTGGAAAAAATCAATATTGTGAAAATGACTATACTACCCAAAGCAATCTACAGATTCAGTGCAATCCCTATCAAATTACCAATGGCATTTTTCACAAAACTAGAACAAAAAATCTTAAAATTCATATGGAGACACAAAAGACCCCAAATAGCCAAAGCAGTCTTGAGGGAAAAAAAACGGAGCTGGAGGACTCAGACTCCCTGACTTCAGACTATACTACAAAGCCACAGTAATCAAGACAATATGGTAATGGCACAAAAACAGAAATACAGATCAATGGAACAGGAGAGAAAGCCCAGAGATAAAACCACGCACCTATGGTCAACTAATCTATGACAAAGGTGGCAAGGATATACAATGGAGAAAAGACAGTCTCTTCAATAAGTGGTGCTGGGCAAACTGGACAGCTACATGTAGAAGAATGAAATTAGAATACTCCCTAACACTATCCACAAAAATAAACTCAAAATGGATTAGAGACCTAAATGTAAGGCCAGACACTATAAAACTCTTAGAGGAAAACATAGGAAGAACACTCTTTGACATAAATCAGGGCAAGATCTTTTTTGATCCACCTCCTAGAGTAATGGAAATAAAAACAAAATAAAACAAATCAGACCTATGAAACTTAAAAGCTTGTGCAAAGCAAAGGAAACTACAAACAAGATGAAAAGACAGCCCTCAGAATGAGAGAAAATATTTGCAAATGAATCAACTAAGGATTAATCTCCAAAATATATAAATAGCTCATGCAGTTCAATACTGAAAACACAAACAACCCAATACAAA
The DNA here is from genome assembly GCF_025265405.1 of Mesoplodon densirostris. Lineage (NCBI taxonomy): Eukaryota > Metazoa > Chordata > Mammalia > Artiodactyla > Ziphiidae > Mesoplodon > Mesoplodon densirostris. The sequence goes on from NC_082661.1 coordinate 106,014,728, forward strand.
AATGTGCAGAAGACCTAAATAGCCATTTCTCTAAAGAAGACACACAGATGGCCAACAAGCACATGAAAAGCTGCTCAAAATCACTAATTATTACAGAAACGCAAATCAAAACTACAATGAGGTATCACCTCACACCAGTTAGAATGGGTATCATCAGAAAATCACAAACAACAAATGCTGGAGAGGGTGTGGAGAAAAGGGAACTCTCTTGCACTGTTGGTGGGAATGTAAATTGATACAGCCACTATGGACAACAGTATGGAGGTTCCTTAAAAAACTAAAAATAGAATTACTGTATGACCCAGCAATCCCACTACTGGGCATATAACCAGAGAAAACCATAATTCAAAAAGACACATGCACCCCAATGTTCACTGCAGCACTATTTACAATAGCCAGGTCATGGAAGCAACCTAGATGCCCATCGACAGACGAATGAATAAAGAAGATGTGGTATATATATATACAATAGAATATTAGTCAACCGTAAATAGGAATGAAATTGGGTCATTTGTAGAGAAGTGAATGAATCCAGAGACTGTCATACAAAGTGAACTAAGTCAAAAAGAGAAAAACAGGGCTTCCCTGGTGGTGCAGTGGTTGAGAGTCTGCCTGCCGATGCAGGGGACGCGGGTTCGTGCGCTGGTCTGGGAAGATCCCACATGCCGCGGAGTGGCTGGGCCCATGAGCCAAGGCCACTGACCCTTGCATCCGGAGCCTGTGCTCCACAACGGGAGAAGCCACAACAGTGAGAGGCCATGTGCCGCAAAAAAAAAAAAAAAAAAAAAGGAGAGAGAAAAACAAATATCGTATGTTATCACATATATGTGGAACCTAGAAAAATGGTGCAGATGAACCGGTTTGCAGGGCAGAAATTGAGACACAGATGTAGAGAACAAACATATGGACACCAAGGGGGGAAAGCGGTGGAAGGGTGGGGTGGGGTGGGGTCATGAATTGGGAGATTGGGATTGACATATATACAATATGTATAAAATGGATAACTATATAAGAATCTGCTGTATAAAAATAAAATAAAATAAAATTCAAAAATTCAAAAAAAAATTAAATACAAAGAGAAAATATTAAAAGCAGCAAAGGAAAAGCAACAAATAACATACAAAGGAATTGCCATAACGTTAACAGCTTATTTTTCAGCAGGAACTGCAAGCCAGAAGGCACTGGCAGGACATGTTTAAAGTGATGAAAGGGAAAAACCTACAACCAAGATTACTCTACCCAGCAAGGATCTCATTCAGATTCGATGGAGAAACCAAAACCTTTACAGATAAGCAAAAATTAAAAGAATTCAGCACCACCAAACCAGCTTTAGAGCAAATGCTAAAGGAACTTCTCTAGGCAAGAAATACGACAGAATGAAAGGACCTACAAAAAGAAATGCAAAACAATTAAGAAAATGGTAATAGGAACATACATATCAATAATTACCTTAAACGTGAATGGATTAAATGCTCCAACCAAAAGACACAGGCTGGCTGAATGGATACAAAAAGAAGATCCATATATATGCTGTCTATAAGAGACCCGCTTCAGACCTAGAGACACATACAGACTGCAAGTGAGAGGATGGAAAAAGATATTCCATGCAAATGGAAATCAAAACAAAGCTGGCGTAGCATTTCTCATATAAGACAAAACAGACTTTAAAGACTATTACAAGAAAGAAAGAAGGACAGTATAAAATGATCCAAGAAGATGTAACAATTGTAAAAATTTATGCACCCAACATAGGAGCATCTCAATACATAAGGCAAATGCTAACAGCCATTAAAGGTGAAATCAACAGTAACACAGTAATAGTAGGGAACTTTAACACCCCACTTTCACCTATGACAGATCATCCAAAATGAAAATAAATGAGGAAACACAAGCTTTAAATGACACCGTAAACAAGATGGACTTAATTGATATTCATAGGACATTCCATCCAAAAACAACAGAATACACTTCCTTCTCAAGTGCTCATGGAACATTCTCCAGCACAGACTGTATCTTGGGTCACAAATCAAGCCTTGGTAAATTTAAGAAAACTGAAATCGTATCAAGTATCTTTTCCGACCACAATGCTATGAGACTAGACATCAATTACAGAAAAAAAAATGTATAAATACAAACACATGGAGACTAAACAATACGCCACTAAATAACCAAGAGATCCCTGAAGAAATCAAAGAGAAAATCAAAAAATACCTAGAAACAAATGACAATGAAAACACGACGACCCAAAACCTATGGGATGCAGCAAAAGCCATTCTAAGAAGAAACTTTATAGCAATACAATCCTACCTTAAGAAACAAGAAAAATCTCAAACAACCTATCCTTTCACCTAAAGCAATTAGATAAAAGAAGAACAAAAAGACCCCAAAGTTAGCAAAAGGAAAGAAATGAAGATAAGATCAGAAATAAATGAAAAAGAAATTTATGAAACAAGAACAAAGATCAATAAAACTAAAAGCTGGTTCTTTCAGATCATAAACAAAATTGGTAAACCATTAGCCAGACTCATCAAGAAAAAAAGGGAGAAGACTCAAATCAACAGAATTAGAAATAAAAAGAAGGAGGAACAACTGACACTGCAGAAATACACAGGATCATGAGAGATTACCATATGCAACTATATGCTGATAAAATGGACAACCTGGAAGAAATGGACAAATTCTTACAAAAGCACAACCTTGCAAGACTGAACCAGGAAGAAACAGAAAATATAAACAGACCAAACACAAACACTGAAATTGAAACTGAATAAAAATCTTCCAACAAAGAAAAGCCCAGGACCAGATGGATTCACAGGTGAATTCTATCAAACATTTAGAGAAGAGCTAATAACACCTACCCTTCTCAAACTCTTCCAAAAAATAGCATAGGGAGGAACACTCTCAAACTCGTTCAACAAGGCCACCATCACCCCAGTACCAAAACCAGACAAAGAGGTCACACATACACGCAAAACCACAGGCCAATATCTCTGATGAACATAGATGCAAAAATCCTCAACAGAATACTAGCAAACAGAATCCAACAGCACACTAAAAGTATCATACACCATGATCAAGTGGGGTTCATCCAAGGAATGCAAGGATTCTTCAATATACACAAAACAATCAATGTAATACAACACATTAACATATTGAAGGACAAAAACCATATGATTATCTCAATAGATGCAGAAAAAGGTTTTGACAAAATTCAACACCCATTTATGATAAAAACTCTCCAGAACGTAGGCATAGAGGGAACCTACCTCAACATAACAAAGGCCACATATGACAAACCCACAGCCAACATCATTCTCAATGGTGAAAAACTGAAAACATTTCTTCTAAGATCAGAACAAGACAAGGATGCACACTCTCACCACTATTATTCAACAGTTTTGGAAGTTTTAGCCACAGCAATCAGAGAAGAAAAAGAAAAGGAATCCCAATCAGAAAAGGAAAAGTAAAACTGTCACTGTTTGCAGATGACATGATACTATACATAGAGAATCCTAAAGATGCTACCAGAAAACTACTAGAGCTAATCAATGAATTTGGTAAAGTAGCAGGATACAAAATTAATGCACAGAAATATCTTGCATTCCTGTACACTAATGATGAAAAATCTGAACGAGAAATTAAGGAAACATTCCCACTGACCACTGTAACAAAAAGAATAAAATACCTAAGAATAAACCTACCTAAGGAAACAAAAGACCTGTATGCAGAAAACTATAACACACTGATGAAAGAAATTAAAGATGATGCAAACAGATAGAAAGATACACTATGTTCTTGGCTTGCAAGAATCAACACTGTGAAAATGACTATACTAACCAAAGCAATCTACAGATTCAGTGCAATCCCCATCGAACTACCAATGGCATTTTTCACAGAACTAGAACAAAAAAATTGCACAATTTGTATGGAAACACAAAAGACCCTGAATAGCCAAAGCAATCCTGAGAAAGAGAAAAGGAGCTGGAGGAATCAGGCTCCTGGACTTCAGACTATACCACAAAGCCACAGTAATCAAGACAGTATGGTACTGGCACAAAAAGAGAAATATAGATTAATGGTACAGGATAGAAAGCCCAGAGATAAACCCATGCACATACAGTCACCTTAACTTTGATAAAGAAGGCAAGGAAATACAATGGAGAAGAGACAGTCTCTTCAGTAAATGGTGCTGGGAAAACTGGACAGCTACATGTAAAAGAATGAAATTAGAGGGACTTCCCTGGTGGTCCAGTGGTTAAGAGTCTACCTTCCAATGCAGGGGACGTGGGTTCGATCCCTGGTCGGGGAAGTAAGATCCCACATGCTGCGGGGCAACTGAGCCCCTGCGCCACAACTAAGACCCAACGCAGCCAAATAATAAAATTAAAAAAAAAAATTAAAAAAAAAAAAAAGAATGAAATTAGAACAGTTCCTAACAGCATACACAAAAATAAACTCAAAATGGATTAAAGACCTAAATGTAAAGCCAGACACTACAAAACTCTTAGAGGAAAACATAGGCAGAACACTCTATGACATAAATCACAGCAAGATCCTTTTTGACCCATCTCCTAGTGTAATGGAAATAAAAACAAAAATAAACAAATGAGATCTAATGAAACTTAAAAGCTTTTTCACAGCAAAGGAAACCATAAAAAACACAAAAAGACAACCCTCAGAATGGGAGAAAATATTTGCAAACGAAGCAACTGACAAAGGATTATTCTCCAAAATATACAAGCAGCTCATGCAGCTCAATATCAAAAAAACAAACAACCCAATCCAAAAATGGGCAGAAGACCTAAACAGACATTTCTCCAAAGAAGATATACATATTGCCAACAAACACATAAAGAATGCTCAACATCACTAATCATTAGAGAAATGCAAATCAAAACTACAATGAGCTATCACCTCACATCAGTCAGAATGGCCATCATCAAAAAATCTACGAACAATAAATGCTGGAGAGGGTGTGGAAAAAAGGGAACCCTCTTGCACTGTTGGTGGGAATGTAAATTGACACAGCCACTATGGAGAACAGTATGGAGGTTCCTTAAAAAACTAGTATGGGGCTTCCCTGGTGGCGCAGTGGTTGGGAGTCCGCCTGCCGATGCAGGGGACACGGGTTCATGCCCCGGTCTGGGAAGATCCCACATGCCGCGGAGCGGCTGGGCCCGTAAGCCATGGCCGCTGGGCCTGCGCGTCCGGAGCCTGTGCTCCGCAAGGGGAGAGACCACAGCAGTGAGAGGCCCGCGTACTGCAAAAAAAAAAAAAAACTAGTATGACCCAGCAATCCCACTACTGGGCATATACCCTGAGAAAGCAATACTTCAGAATATATATGCTCTAGGTAATCCCACTACTGGGCATATACCCTGAGAAAGCGATACTTCAAAGAGTCCATGTACCACAGTGTTCACTGCAGCACTATTTACAATAGCCAGGACATGGAAGCAACCTAAGTGTCCATCAACAGATGACTGGATAAAGAAGATGTGACACATACATATAATGGAATATCAATCCGCCATAAAAAGAAACGAAATTGAGTTATTTGTAGTGAGGTGGATGGACCTAGAGTCTGTCATACAGAGTGAGATAAGTCAGAAAGCAAAAAACAAACACCGTATGCTAACACATACATATGTAATTAAAAAAAAAAAGTTCTGAAGAACCTAGGGGCAGGACAGGAATACAGACACAGACGTAGAGAAGGGACTTGAGGACACGGGGAGGGGGAAGGGTAAGCTAGGATGAAGTGAGAGTGGCATGGACGTATACACACTACCAAATGTAAAATAGATAGCTAGTGGGAAGCAGCCACTTAGCACAGGGAAATCAGCTCGGTGCTCTGCGACCACCTAGAGGGGTGGGATAGGGAGGGTGAGAGGGAGACGCAAGAGGGAGGGGATATGGGGATACACGTATGCATAAAGCTGATTTACTCTGTTATACAGCAGAAACTAACCATCACTGTAAAGCAATTATACTCCAATAAAGATGTTAAAAAAAAAAAACACTTATTGGGCTACGAACAAGGCTACAATACCCTTAAAACTTTTCTGCATTTAATAAACTTCCAATCTAGAAAAAGACAATAAATGTGCAGGTACATACAAACATGTTACGTGTCATAGAGCTAACGGCTGTAGCTGAGAAAGGATCAGGGTACGCACAATGGAGAAGGAAGCATCAGGTTTGCCCTGAAGGACCGTAGGAGTCTTTGGAGGCAGAACTGGAAGGAAGGGTGAGGGTGGGAGAAGAGAGGAAGTGAAAGAAAAGCTTTCCGGGAGAGCAAAAGTGGGGAGCCAAGATCCAAATGAGGTGTGAGAAAGCACAGGATGACGGGAGAAAGGAAGAAGTGCCCCAGCTGGCCAAAGGTCCTGGCTGGTCACCAGCACATGGCACTCCTGTGGAAGGAGTCCAGTCAGGAAGACTTGAGCAGCCACATAACAGACTGTTATGTCCAGGGAGGGCACAGGGTATGGCTTTGAGGTCATCCTGCATCTATTACCAGAAACAAAGAAGGCACTCAGACTCAGTTGATGAATGTAATTTACATGCAATAAAAAATACACTCAAAACATACAAACATTGGGGGCTTTCCTGGTGGTGCAGTCGTTGAGAGTCCGCCTGCCGATGCAGGGGACACGGGTTCGTGCCCCGGTCCGGGAAGATTCCACATGCCGCGGAGCGGCTGGGCCCGTGAGCCATGGCCGCTGAGCCTGCGCGTCCGGAGCCTGTGCTCCACAATGGGAGAGGCCACAGCAGTGAGAGGCCCGCGTACGGCAAAAAACAAAAAACAAACAAAAAAAAAACCCAAACATACAGTAACATAAAAACAAAATTGTATTTTTGCAAACTTTTCTTTCTTATTAATACTGAAAACATTTTATATCACAAAAACTCATGAGAAAAAATTTTAAGAAAGCCAGAGTGACTGAATGTACTTTATTATTTTTTAAAATCTTGGTATGTTTGTGTTAAAACCAGATTTCTGGAGCACTATAAATTCAATTATTTAGAAAGCTAGCTTTATTGCCAGTCTTCACTGAAAATGGTGCTTCTCCTTTATAGACACACAGATCTAAATGGAAGAAATACACTGCTGGCTATATTTACTAAATCATGTTAGTCAATTTTCAATCCTATCAATCAACTGCACAAGGATTTTTGTTGAAATTCAGCTAGTCAATTTCCATCTTATCATCGGAGTTCTTTGTTCTTACACAGAATCAGGAAGCATAACATTCTTGTATTTTTAAAAAATAAGGTTATGGGCCACCCTGGTGGCGCAAGTGGTTGAGAGTCCGCCTGCCGATGCAGGGGATACGGGTTCGTGCCCCGGTCTGGGAGGATCCCATATGCCGCGGAGCGGCTGGGCCCGTGAGCCATGGCCGCTGAGCCTGCGCGTCCGGAGCCTGTGCTCCGCAACGGGGGAGGCCACAACAGTGAGAGGCCCGCATACCGAAGGAAAAAAAAAAAAAAAAAAAAGGTTAAAATTAAGTGTTAACAGGAAATTTTAAAATAGGCTAAAAGTTAATTTCCAAGTTTAAGGGTACAGTAAAATGACTATTTACATTATTCGTAGCAAAACAAAAACAAAACAAATAACGAAGACAACTCTATACATCCATTTTCAAAATGCTCTCTAAAGCAAGAGTTTCTTTCAAAAAGCAATTTTCTACTCATTGTTAAAGTCACCTTTACTTCGAGAAAGCAGATTAAGTATTTATTTTCTCAAAAATACTAAACTTGCTAGGTAGCTTTCTACTGACAGCCGCTCATTACAGAAAAGGTCCACAAATTTAGACCACTTGTCCTTAAGTAAAAGAAAAACACTCAGTTCACCTCAGAATAGGCAATGCTTTCAATTTTGTCACAAGATAACCAGCAGAGCTCTGTGTCTTGCCAAGTATTTTCATAGTTACTCCCCATCTCATCATAAACATTGTAAAGATTTACTACTTTGTAAAGGTCTCAGGCTGATCCCTTCTGTGCTTCTGGCTTCAATTCGTTGCTTTAAGAACTTCTCTATGCATCATGCGGTGAATAACTTTCACATGTGCTGTTCTTGCTGCAGTCCTACCCTATCCAATAATTTTTTTTAAATTACAGTGGCTGCTCCATCACTGGTTAGAGCTAGTTTTCCCACAAAACCCTGTTTATTAAAGAAGTCGTTTCAGAATATATATGCTCTAGGCTATTCAGCAGCTCACACACAAAAAAAGTACTCAATCTGAATCTACCAAAAAGCATAAGCTGAAAACTGTTAAGAAACAACGGTGTTTGCATCATCCCAGGGCAAACCCTCCACACATCATTTATTCTAATAATTTACTTCTTGCAAATCTTCTGCAATATCTTCTGTGAATACCCCAAAAGTATTTGCTATCAAAGGAATGTGTTTATTTTGTTGCCATTTTGCTTCCCAGGAATTATTCAGCACTTCTGCCTACTCCCTCACTCCCAGCTGGAAGAGCTGGATTTCCCAGTGCGTGCGTGTGGCCCTTTCGTCTGTTAGTATTAGACAAGTACAGAAGATGCTGTGGATTAGCTTGACCAGCTCCATGGCTGAGTAAGGTACTTTTGCTCTGCAAATCATTCTCAGCAGCGCAGCCTAGAGACCCTGTTCCACCAGCCCTTTTCCAAAATGTTGTATGTTCCTGATTCTCCGTATTAAATGCCTGTCTGTGCAAAACTGGCTGCAGTTGCTCCTGCAACTGAACCTTATAGAAATGTAAGTTGCCTCAGAAGGAGTTTATCCTTAAGCTTAATGAAATTTTATAAAGTACCAGATGGAACATTATATGACTTTAAACACTGCTGCAAAATGCATAGGTGCTGTTTCTCTTCCGGATGCTTAGTTTGTAAATATTCTGCTGACTGTGAAGGCTATATACTTTCCTTCTCTAAATCTCAAGACAACATAACCACTTTGGGGCTTCCCTGGTGGTGCAGTGGTTAAGAATCCACCTGCCAATGCAGGGGACACGGGTTCAAGCCCTGGTCCGGGAAGATCCCACATGCCGCAGAGCAACTAAGCCCGTGCGCCACAACCACTGAGCCTGCGCTCTAGAGCCCGCGAGCCACAACTACTGAAGCCCGCGCGCCTAAAGCCCATGCTCCACAACAAGAGAAGCCACCACAATGAGAAGCCCGTGCACCACGACAAAGAGTAGCCCCCGCTCACTGCAACTAGAGAAAGCCAGTGTGCAGCAGCAATGAAGACCCAACGCAGCCAAAAATAAAATAAATGAAATAAATAAAAATTTTAAAAGATAACCACTTTGGACATGATTAGTCATTAATAAAAGTGGATATAGGGCTTCCCTGGTGGCGCAGTGGTTGAGAGTCCACCTGCCGAAGCAGGGGACACGGGTTCGTGCCCCGGTCTGGGAAGATCCCACATGCCGCGGAGCGGCTGGGCCCGTGAGCCATGGCTGCTGAGCCTGCGCGTCCGGAGCCTGTGCTCCGCAACGGGAGAGGCCACAGCAGTGAGAGGTCCACGTACCGCAAAAAAAAAAAAAAGTGGATATAACTCCACACTTCAAATAATCTTTGGGAGTCAATTATTAGTTCTGCTGAGATCATTTTCTCAACCTCATTACGTAATTAATAGTTTGTGCAGGAAGTAGTAGCGGTGGCTCTGCCATCAATTTTCTTGTTGTTTCATATGCTTTCATTATGGGCAGTATCTCCAATCCAGGGTTTCTTTTAAGACTGCCTGTTTTGCGAGGGCCTGTTTAATTAAAGTTAGACAGCAGAAGTCATGAACGTACTTAATGAACACTCATTAACTGCCATAGGCGTCAACACTCTGTTAAGTGAACAAACATCCTCTATTGACTCAAGATACCTCAGAAATCACGCAAGACTCATGATTCTGAAATACAGATCAAGTGAGGGTGTCAGTCTCGATCCACATACTAAATATCTGTAAAGTGTAATGTCTTACTTGAAAACATAAGGACTAATATGCTCTTCCTGCAGCACCAAGGAGCATCTTACCTACTCCGCATGGGCCTCTGACATATACCACATGTTAGAGACCCCTGCAGTGGGCAATGCGTGGTCTCTCAAAGTGTGTGACCAAAGGAGTGACAACCAGAGAATCATAAAGTTGTAAAGAACGTCAAGATTATCTAGCACAATCTTCTTACCTGAGAGGTGTGTCCAATGTACAATCATATACAACTGGCCTGAGATCCTTAGAAAAAAGCTTCTCTTGATAAATTTTCTAGCAAACAAACCAGTACTACCTAACCACTACTTTGTAATATGGAAAGAAGAATTTAGTCTAAACATGGACAAGCTGAGTTCACTTGGCACAAATGAGGGGAACACAGGCCTCCGCCATCATTCTAGTGAGCACAACGATAATGGTAGACTTAATCAACCATGTGAGTTTCTAACTATGATCAGAAATCTCTACCAACACATGGTAAAAATATCAAGTTTAAGTCTGAACTTGAGAGGAAGAGCTGGACATAGACTCACCTGCAACAAGGTGAGCGCTGTTAAGTGTGGGGGGAGAAGAACCAGGACACGGCCATACAAAGAAAGGCAAAAGAGAGTTCTAGAAAGGCATGTATGATCAAGGTCAGATGCAACAAGCTCAAAGGATATCAGAATTTAAAAACAACTACAGGATTTTTTAAGTATGATAATTTAATGACCTCTGGGAAGGCTGACTAAAGTGGTAGATGAAAGAGCTAGATCAGGGAGGAAAACAGGAGTTGAGGGTGAAGGAAGTAGAAGCAGTATTAACCAGTATCATTAACCAGTATTATTATCCATTATTTCAAGTGATTTGGCAGCAATGGGTAGGACAACGTCAGATATAAATGTGCCTAAAATGGTTAAGCAAGGTCAAGAGACAGACTGAGGGGAAAGGGAAAATGGTAAACTCAAAATCTGAATGGAAAACAACCCAATAGAGGAGGAAAGATTCAAGACCCAGGAGAGAAAGGACAGAGAGCTTTGGAAAAGACCCTGAGGTAACATATTCACACACAAATTTTGCCCTGAGTTCCCATGGGTTAACAGACTCACTCAAATCTATCAGTTAAGAACCTCTGGAGTATAGGATTAACTTTGAAAAAAAGGACAAATGCTTTCTTCCAAATTAGAAGACAAGGACAACACATTTCAGAAAAAAGGGAAAGAGGGAGAAATTGCAGGAGCTCACATCAGCTGGCCTGGATCCCAGAGCAGCGTTTTCTGAGTATGTACTATATACCGAGTAAGCCACAGAGCACGGTTTACAGAAAACATTCCAATAACCCAGGGAGTGCAATCCAGCCTAACCCAGGGCTGTGGCCAAGCTAAGGACAGGTATCAAGGGAACCCAGAGGGAGGCAACAGCCTGGCCTAGGGTGCTGAAGGCAACACTTCCCACATGGACAGACGGCACAGGACCTCCTCCTGGAGAGACAGCAGTTAACTGGGCAATGAAGGGAGAGAAACACTGCGCAGAAGCAGCACCAGCAAAGGCAGAGAGGACACGGCCCGTTCACGCTATGCAGGCCACACCGTACAGGCAGAGCAACATGGCTACTATGGTGCCAGACAAAGGTGGTGGCAGCAGCGGAACAACAAGGCAGAAGGAAGCTAGCTAAGAGCAAGAAGGATGAGAACCTGTCCGTCAGCCAGAGTCTGGCAGACAAGGCGCGGTAGGAAGAACAAGTGAAGGTGTCATCAAAGAAAAGTGAGAGCTTCCAGCTACTCAGGCCGGCGGCAGGTTTATGTGTAGAAAAGGTGAAGAAAGTAGTAGCAAAGCCTGACTTAGAGACAGACAAGATGTACAGACTGGGATGAGAATAAGCAAGACTAGAATAACAGGAGGATTTTATATCTTGGGTGACTACTGATAAGTAATAAATGCCACCAGGAGCTGAAAGGTGCAAGAGAGGACCCCCGCTAGGACAATTAAAAGAATTTTTCAAAGTCAACTCTTTGGGCCTCACTTTCCTCAGCTAGCAAATACTGTCTCAGCAATAAATGTGTGTTCTGCTGTTGTCCCGTCCAGTTCTAAAGTTCTATGAGTCTGATTTGTCAATTCCAGCATTCCAACTGGAACACTGGTATGGGCATCAGTAAATGTGCAAACACATAAAGGAGTATCAAATCATGGTTTGTAGAGAGGCATGTAATTGGAATAACTGGTTGACAGATCCAACCTTCCTATTTTTCTTTTTAAAAGTGAGATACAGGGCTTCCCTGGTGGCGCAGTGGTTGAGAATCTGCCTGCCAATGCAGGGGACACGGGTTCGAGCCCTGGTCTGGGAGGATCCCACGTGCCGCGGAGCGACTGGGCCCGTGAGCCACAACTACTGAGCCTGCGCGTCTGGAGCCTGTGCTCCGCAACAGGAGAGGCTGCGACAGTGAGAGGCCCGCGCAGCGCGATGAAGAGTGGCCCCCGCTCGCCGCAACTAGAAAGCCCTCGCACAGAAACGAAGACCCAACGCAGCCAAATAAATAAATAAAATAAATTTTTAAAAAAAGGTGAGATACAATTGTTCTTTTAAAGGAAAAGAGTATATTGGGGAGTTCTCTGGTGGTCTAGCAGAGGATTCGGCGCTTTCCCTGCTGTGGCCTGGGTTCATTCCCTGGTCGGGGAACTGAGATCCTGCAAGCCACCTGGCGCAACCAAACGAAAAAAAAAAAAAAACAGAGAATATTGATAGTAACTACAATTTAAGCCACTTAATGAGTAATGCTGCTTTTTATGTTTTTAAAAACAGAAACCAACAACAGTATTACAAGGGAAGTCAAGAATTCACTTATGGAATTTCTTTATCCAAGGCAACCAAACAGCTTTGGCAAAGGTCTGGTAACTCCCTTCTCTAAGCTGTCCTGAGCATCGACTAGAGATGTACCTGCACTGACAGGTCACCCCCTTCAGTAATCTCTAAAGAGGGGGCTAAGCTCTCAGCAGGAATTTGTAGAGAGTGTTTCCCTTGCTGGGCTACTTTCACCACAGTGGAATAACAGCCAAGCACTTCTAGAGAAAAAAATTAGCTTGTAGCAAACTATTAAATAGTTAACTGAATTTTAAAATAAATATAGGGACTTATAAAATAAATATATAAAATTTATAAAATAAATATATAGCCCTGGTCTGGGAAGATCCCACATGCGTGGAGCAACTAAGCCCGTGCACCACAACCACTGAGCCTGCATTCTAGAGCCCGCAAACCACAACTACTGAGCCCATGCACCTAGAGCCTGTGCTCCACAACAAAAAGAAGCCACCGCAATGAGAAGTCCATGCACCGCAACGAGGAGTAGCCCCCGCTCACCACAACTAGAGAAAGCCCGTGCGCAGCAACGAAGACCCAATGGAGCCAAAAATAAATACAATTTAAAAATAAATAAATAAAATTAATATAATATTACTACTATATTTTAAACATAAGTACTAATCAGCTTTTGTAGAACATTCTTGAGGAAAATAAAAATCAATATTCCCATTTCATAGATGAGGCAGCTAAAAATAATCAAAATTCTAGATCACTAAATGCAATGTGGTGTCCTGAATTCAATCCAGGAACAGAAATAGATTATTTGTGGAAAAATCAGTGAAAGCCAAATAAAGCCTGTAGTTAACAATATTGTACCAATTTTAATTTCTTAGTTTTGACAAATATACAAAGGTTAAGGGAGACGTCAACATTAGGGAAAGCTGATTGAAGGGGCTATAAGAACTCTCTATACTAACTTGGAAACTTTTCTGTAAGTCTAAAATTACTCCAAAATAAAAAGGTTGTTAAAAAAAAATCCTGGGTCATTTGAAGTTAAATTCCTTAACTTCTCATTCAGTTTCAAGATGTAACTAATAATGTACTCAAATCAAGAGAAAAATGTTCTTCTGTTCTATGAATGAGAAAAAGTTAATTTCCATAGGAGGTGTGATAATTCAATGCCACAAATATTACAGGAATTACTCTAAGATAACCTAGAAACTAACATTGATTTGAACTGTAAAAAAAAAAAAAAAAGTCTTGTAGGCTCATGAAATACAAATTATTCAATTTCAGCTCATTCTAGTTATATGGTCTCTAAAATAAAGTCACCTGTGTCTCCATCTGTATTCAGAAAGCCTATAGGGTCAAAAATAGTCCAACAGAGAGAGTCATACAATGCAGAGAAGCACCCCACACTAGCACCAAATAGATATTCAATTAGTAATCAAGCCAGGAAAAAAGGCCTCAAGTTATTAAACATATATCCAAGTAAAAGAAATACAAGTAAAGGTGAAAATATGAATATGAATGATTAATGAAAATCAAGCAGCTGTCTATAAGAAACCCACTTCAAATAAAAGTATATAGGTAGGTAAAAAGGAAAAGAAGAACATATACCATGCAAATACCAATTAAAAGAAAGCTGGAATGGCTATGCTAGTATCAGATAAAGCAGTCTTCAGAGCCAAGAAAACTACCAGGGATAAGAGGAACATAAATGAAAAATAGGGTCAAGTCACCAAGAAGACATAACAAACATAAATGTATACGCACCAAACATCAGATCTTCAAAGTACATGAAGCAAAAACTAAACAAAGTGTAAGGAGAAATGAAGAAATCCACAATTTTAGCCAGACTTCAACACTCCTCTCTCAGCAACTGACAGAACTAGTAAACAAAAAATCATCAGGAATATAGAATTAATGTATAACTGATTCACTTTGCTGTACACCTGAAACTAACACAACATTGTAAATCAACTATACACCAATACAAATTTTTAAAAGGAAGGAATATAGCATTAAACAAAAAAATCTAGCTGACATATGAGAGATCACTCCACTCAATAATAGCAGAATAGGGACTTCCCTGATGGCACAGTGGTTAAGAATCCGCCTTCCAATTCAGGGTACACAGGTTTGAGCCCTGGTCCGGGAAGATCCCACATGCCATGGAGAAACTAAGCCCATGTGCCACAACTACTAAGCCTGCAAGCTGCAACTACTGAGCCCGCGTGTCACAACTACTGAAGCCCGTGCTCCACAACAAGAGAAGCCACCACAATGAGACATCTGCGCACCACAATGAAGAGTAGCCCCCACACACCGCAACCACGAAAAGCCCACGTGCGGCAATGAAGACCCAATGTAGCCATAAATAAATAATAAATATTTTAAAATATTAATAGCAGAATATACATGCTTTAAGTGCATAATTAATACTCACCAAGATATACCATAAAACCTTAAAATTCTCCAAATAATTAAAATCATAAAAGCATGTTCTCTGACCCTACTGGAATTAGACTAGAAAACAGTAACATGATAACACAAAATTCAAGAACATACTTTTAAATAACCTGTGAAACAGAAAGATTCAAGGGAAATTAGAAAATGTTTTAAACTGAATGAAAATCAAAGTACAACATACCAAAATTTATGTGATGAAGCTAAATTACAGCTAAGAGGGAAGTTTATAGCATGTGTATATATACATATATATATATATATAAATATGTATATTGAGAACATGCATATTAGGAAAGAAAAATAGTCTCAAATCAATAATCTAAGCTTCTACTTTAAGGAATTAGAAAAGAAAAATCAAAATAAACCCAAAGAAAGAAATAAGGCAAAGAATAAAAAATAAAATAAAAATAAAAATAAATTTTTTTAAATAATGAAATCAAAAAAGAAAAATAATAGACATTTTTTTTCTTAAATTCCATATATATGTGTTAGAAGCAGCCACATAGCACAGGGAGATCAGCTCGGTGCTTTGTGACCGCCTGGAGGGGTGGGAGGGAGACGCAAAAGGGAGGGGATATGGAAACATATGTATATGTATAACTGATTAAATTTGTTATAAAGCAAAAAAAAAAGAAAAAAAAGAAAAAAAGAAAAATAATAGAAAAAAAATCAACAAAACTAAAAGCTGGTTCTTTAAAAAGATTAAAAACTTGAGGAACTCCTACAAGACTAGCAGAAAAGAGAGAAGACAAATTGCCAATATCAGGAATCAAAGAGAGGACAGACCTCCATAGACATTAAAAGGATAAAAGGAACACTACCGACAATTCTGCACACATAAACTCAGCAACTAAGTTGAAATGGACCAATTCTTTGAAAAGCACAAACTACTAAAATAGAAGGGAACGATTCTTAATTTGCTTTATGAGGCCAGCATTATACTAACACCAAAGCCAGGAAAGGACAATATAAGGAAACTACTTACGTATATCTTATAAAAAATAGATACAACAAAGCACAACAAAATATTAGTAAAGTGAATCCAGCAATTAATTTAAAACGAGTAATATACTACGATCAAGCAGGGTTTATTCCAGGAATGCAAAGCTGGCTCAATATCCAATAATCAAAAATGTGATCTACCACATTAACAGACTAAAGAAGAAAAAACACACGGTTATATCAATAGATTCAAAAACCGCTTGGCAAATTTTAACACCTATTGAGAAAATTCTCAGCAAACTAGAAATAGAAATTTCCTCAACATAATAATGGGCATCTACAAAAAAATCTACAATAAACATCACACTTTATTGTGAAAGACTGAATGCCTTCCCCCTAAAGTCAGAAACAAGGAAATTGTACTAAAAGCCCTATCCAGTGAAATAAAGAAAGAAAAAGAAATAAAAGGCATACAGAATAGGAAACAAAAAAATTCACTATTCACAGACACAATTACCTACACAGAAAACCTAAACAAATCCACAAAACAACTCTCAGAATACATGATTTTAGCAAGATCAACAGATAGAAGATGAACACAAAAATTAATCACATCTTTACATACCAGCAATGAATAAAAAGAAACTGAAATTCTTAAAAACAGCATTTACAAAAGTTGGGAAAAAAATGAAATAATTTATGAATCTAAAAAACATGTACAGGATATGTATGCTGAAAACTACGAAACACTGATGAAAGAAATCAAAGATGTGCCATACGTAAATTCTACCTCAACTTTTAAAAAAAGCAAAGATAATCAAATAAATAGAAACACACACCATGTTCACAGACTAGAAGATTCAACACAGTTAACATGTCAATTCTCCATCAAATTGATCTACAGATTTAAGGCTACTCCTATCAAAGCCCAGCAGAATTATTTGTAGACCCAGACAAGCTGATTCTAAAATGCATGGAAAAGCAAAATGACTAAATAGCAAAAACAATTTTTTTTAAGTTGGAGGAATCACCTTGTTAATATTTTAAGACTCATAGTAATTAAGACAATGTGGCATAGGCAATGGGATAAACCCATAGATCAATGGAACAGAATACAGTCCAGAAATAACCCACACAAACAAGGTTAATTGATTTCTAACACAAGTGAAAAGCCAATTCTATGGACAAAGGGTATCCTTTCAACAAATGGGTTTGGAACAAACCTGACAACTATATGGGGGGAGAAAAAAAAAAGAACCCCTACCCAAATCTGATACCTTATACAAAATTAACTCAAAATAAATCACAGACCTAAATGTACAACTATGGCATTTTTAGAATAAAGGAAAAAAATCTTTATGAGGTTTTATAAAAGAAAGAGTTCTTAGACGTGATACCAAAAGTATGACCCAAAAAAGAAGTAACTAGGAAGCCGAACTTCATCAAAATTTAATTTTTTTTCTTTGCAAAAAAAACAACAACCCAAAAAACAGTTAATAAAGTATAAAAACTAGGTACAGGGACTTCCCTAGGGGCCCAGTGGTTGGGACTCTGTGCTCCCAATGCAGGGGGCCTGGATTCTATCCCCGGTCGGGGAACTAGATCCCACGTGCATGCTGCAACTAAGACCTGGTGCAGCCAAATAAATAAATAAATATACATTAAAAAAAAAAAAAAGACTAGCTACAGACTGAAAGGAAATGTTTGCAAATCACAAATCTGACATAGGACTCATAACCAGAATTATAAGGAACTCTCAAAACTAAGAAAATAAAACAACTCAATTAAAAATAAGCAAAGTCCTGAAATAAATAAATAAATAAAAATAAGCAAAGTCTTAAACACTTCACCCAAGAGTATACAAGAATGGCAAATAAACAAATGAAAAGTGTTCAATAACAGTAGTCACTAGGGAGGGACTTCCCTGGTGGTACAGTGATTAAGAATCCACCTGCCAATGCAGGGGACATGGTTCGATCCCTGGTCCAGGAAAATCCCACATGCTGCAGAGCAACTAAGCCCATGCGTCACAACTACTGAGCCCGCCCTCTATAGAGCACGAGAGCCACAACTACTGAGCCTGCGCACCTAGAGCCTGTGCTCCACAACGAGAAGCCACCGCAATGAGAAGCTCGCTCACCACAACAAAGAGCAGCCCCCGCTCACCGCAACTAGAGAAAGCCCGCGCAAAGCAACAAAGACCCAACGCAGCCAAAAATTAATTAAAAAAAAAAAAAACTGGCACTAGGGAAATGTAAATTAAAAGCATAACACCACTACACACCTATTTATTAATGGTTAAAATAAGATCTACTGACAGTAACAAGTGCTAGCATGGATGCAGAGCAACTGAACTCTCATCATTGCTGGTGGGAAGTCGAAATGGTGCAGCCACTCTGGAAAATAGTCTGGCAGTTTCTTATAATGTTACCACATGACCCTGCTCCCACTCCTTGGTATCTACCCTAGAGAAATGAAAATTTACTTTCACACAAAAACATGTACACATATGTTTTATAGCAGCTCTATTTATTATCATCAAAAACTAACAGAACCCCAATGTCCACCAATGGGAGAATGGATAACTGTGGTACATCCATACAACAGAATACTACTTGGCAGTAAAAAGGAACAAACTACTCATACCTGCAACAACCTGGATGAATCTCAAAGTGACTAAGCTTAGTGAAAGGAACCAGTCTCAGGAAGTTACATACTAGGGACTTCCCTGGTGGTCCAGTGGTTAAGACTTCGGGTGGGTGTTGATCCCTGGTTGGGGAGCTAAGATCCCACATGACTTGCAGCCAAAAAACCAAAACATAAAACAGAAGCAATACTGTAACAAATTCAATAAAGACTTTAAAAACGGTTCACAGGCTTCCCTGGTGGCGCAGTGGTTGAGAGTCCGCCTGCCAATGCAGGGGACACGGGTTCGTGCCCCAGTTCGGGAAGATCCCACATGCCGCAGAGCAGCTGGGCCCGTGAGCCATGGCCACTGAGCCTGGGCGTCCGGAGCCTGTGCTCCGCAACGGGAGAGGCCACAACAGTGAGAGGCCCGCATACCGCAAAAACAAACAAACAAACAAACAAACAAACAACGGTCCACATCAAAAAAAAAAAAAAACTTTAAAAAAAGTTACATACTGTATGATTCCATTTATATGACTTCCCCAGAAGACAAAAGCACAGTAAGTGGCTGTCCAGAGTTTAGGGGTGGGGGAAGAGTGTGGCTGCACAGGAACAGCAGGAGGGAGCCTTTCTGGGTAATGAAATTGCTCTGTATCCTGACAGTGGTACATGAATCCACGTGTGTTAAAGTCCAAACAACTGTAAATCAAAAAATATAAATTCGGGAGAGTTCCCTGGTGGCCTAGTGGTTAGGATTCCGGGCTTTCACTACTGTGGCCTAGGTTCAATCCCTGGTCAGGGAACTGAGATCCCGCATGCCACAAGCCCAATATATGTACATACAAAATATATTTTACTACACATTAATTTTTTTGATTAGCATACAGTAAAACCCCTTAGAAAACCTCTCTGGCAGTATCTATTAGAGTCAAACCACATGTATACCTAGCAAATCCACTTAGGGTATATGCTCAACAAAAAGGAACACTCTTATCCACCAAAAACATGTACAGGAATGTGCATATCAGCTTGATTCATATCAGCCATAAAATAAAATAAGCCAAATGTCCATCAACATTAGAA
This sequence comes from Mesoplodon densirostris, assembly GCF_025265405.1. Classification (NCBI taxonomy): domain Eukaryota; kingdom Metazoa; phylum Chordata; class Mammalia; order Artiodactyla; family Ziphiidae; genus Mesoplodon; species Mesoplodon densirostris. Next base: position 106,034,602 of record NC_082661.1, read on the forward strand.
TGGATAAATTGCGGAATATTCACGCAATGGAAAACTGCATGCCATGGAAAAGAATGATGACTTGCTACATCAACAACACGGATGAATCTCAAATATAATGTTGAGCCAAACAGCACCAGCACAGAGTACTTTTAAGTGAAATTCAAAAACAGGCAAAACACACAAGAACAGTGGTAGGGATGACGAGGAAGGGAACAAGGGCACATTCTAGGGTACTGGGAATATTCTTTATCTATATTCTGTATGTTGAAATATTGGTCCCATGGGTATACACATACACAGAATACTGCATCACAGAGATGCTCTCTGCAGCTTTACCCACTGTCAAACTTAGCTAAATCACATAAGGTTCTAGATCTTTACTTCCTCAGGTCACTAAGGTAAGTGTGCACTAGACAGAGTAATGACTAAACCTCATTTCATCACGGCAGCTATTTCTACAACACAGGGAAGGCCTCTAAGTGCACCCCAGTATATACCCCAAGATACATAATCACACCATCTGACCACAGGATACGCTGTATGGTGGCCTTTAAACAATAACATTATCTCCTTCTTGCCACCTTTTCAGCAATGAAAGAGGATTTACGTTATTACAAATGCTCCCTACACTACATGTTTCTCTGACTTTAAAACTGTAATATCACTGTTTGAAAAGTACTTTGATCCCTACCCCAAACAGCTTCCTTTTATAAACCTCTAACAGCATTACAAAAATAGCCCTAAATTCCCATTTGAGCTCTCCAAAAGTGTAAATTTTATGTAATTTGATATCCCAACAGCTAATAACACGGATCAACTTCCACAATACAAAAATTTTGGTAAATAATATGTGTATGACTTAATTTTGCACACCGATTCAACTACAGAATTCTGATGGTATAAATATTTTTATTTTGTGTAAATACCTAAATGTTTAACTGTTAAAGAGTGGGAAAAGCCAAAATCAGTTTTATTTGAAAAAAAAAATTGTTGGTAATATCAGGTTGTAAAAGTATCATGCACCATTTTGTCCGTAAGCAATGTTCATTGTAGAAAAGTCTTAAAGCTTGAGGCATGTGTCAAAAGGAAAAAAGAAAGCCATCAGAACTTCCACCACAAAATATTTTGATGTGTATACCCTATCAGACTTTCCTATGCAAATATATATACACACAGACACTTTACAAAAACGGCCATGCCATGCCGCCTGCAGGATTTAGTTTTCTTTTTTTTTTTTTGGCCATGCCATGCGGCTTGCAGGATTTAGTTCCCGGACCAGAGATTGAACCTGGGCCCTCAGCAGTGAAAGCGTGGATTCCTAACCACTGGACTGCCAGGAAATTCCCACAAACACTGTTTTCTATTTTGTAAGCTTTTCTCTTTCTTAATACATCATGAACACTATGAAAATTACATTTTAAAATAGAAATGCAAAAAAGTAAAATATTTTCATGATATCCTTCACCTACCAAGTTTTTACTCAGGGCTAACCCTTTATTGTCACATTAGAGCAGACCAGCACACTAGGCTGTTAGAGCGGGACTTGTCCAAGACGCATGTCATCATTTTTACATCATCATTTCACAAGTGTGAAAGCTTCATCAATAACATCCTGCAGCAGAGCCCTATAAAGCAAGCCAGGCCAGCCTCCTGAAAACGACCATCAAGCACATGCACAGCACTGTGTGCCACTAGGTACTGTGTAAGCACCTTCCAGCCTCCACGTGTTTAATTCTTCCAAAAACCCTAGGAGCCGGAAGCCATACCACCTAGAAAACCAGGGCGTGTGAGGCTGTGCCTGAGGGCACAGAACCTATCCGGTTTGTGTCCCCTGACCTTTGTACACCAGAGTTTTGTTGTGGGCCAAAGACTCTATAAGCTAAGTTATGTTTTCCTACTTATCCTACAGCCCTCATTTCTTTGTAGAGGCCACCTACATGCAAAAATGCCCTCTTTGCCTCAGAAGCCGCCTCTGATGAAGGTGGTCCTGGGTCTAATGCTCAGTGCTGTGCCCAGCACACTGGGCAGTGGGCCTAAGACCCCTCCTGAGAATCAAGACAGTCCTTCCACTCTTACTTCTCTTAGACACCTTCTGCCCCGGTGACCCAATATGAAATGGAAATATGCACCCCAAGAATCATAAGCCTCTCTGGGAAATGCAGGGCCAGTACCCATTCACCATTACTTGTTGACAAACTCCGTCTTGGGTGCCTATTCTGCCCTAGATAAGGTGTCTCAAAAAGCTCACCATCTGTAGGGAGACAATTCAGAGGTTTCAGAATTACATGAAGGATTTTTGTGATTGGCATCACCCTGTTACCATAAAGAGTACCTTTGATGCACTATTATTAAAACACTTGTGAAGAAATTTTAAAACTAAAGACATAGCTTTAAAACTTTAAAATATAGTAAAAGAGAATGTTTTTAAAGGTTCAGGTCACAACTCAACAGTACATAAGTAAAATAATATTAATAATTCATTAATAAAATACAGCATTTTATTAATGAAATTGAACAAAATAGAAAAGATCAAAAAGTATCAGAGTATTGTTTTGTAAAACATGCTGTGTGAGTGTGTGTGTGGTATATTTTATTGCTGATAGTGGGTCATGGTCAAAACTCTGGATTCATAAGTTTAACAGAAAACAGTCCTGTCAAACAAAAATAATACTAGGCGTATGGTTATGTGAGTTCAAAAGTGTGATTAGAATAATAACTGAGGGCTTCCCTGGTGGCGCAGTGGCTGAGAATCTGCCTGCCAATGCAGGGGTCACGGGTTTGAGCCCTGGTCCGGGAAGATCTCACATGCCGCGGAGCAACTCAGCCCGTGCACCACAACTACTGAGCCTGTGCTCTGGAGCCCGCGAGCCACAACTACTGAGCCTGTGCTCTACAGCCCATGAGCCACAACTACTGAGCCCGTGTGCCGCAACTACTGAAGCCCGCGCACCTAGAGCCCGTGCTCCACAACGAGAGAAGCCACCGCAGTGAGAAGCACGCGCACTGCAACGAAGAGTAGCTCCCGCTCTCAGCAACTAGAGGAAGCCCGCACACAGCAACGAAGACCCAACACAGCCAAAAATAAATAAATAAAAGGAATTATGAAAAAAAAAAAAAACAGAAAAAAGAATAACTGAACGGTTATTTTAGCCAAATATTGCAAAGTAACGGAGAATTATTAAACCTGAAATTATGGTATGAAAGGCTAGTTAAAAATTTTTATTAAATCAATAAAAATGGGTGTATTTTACACCCAACTACAGCCAATATTATAAACGCTTTTGTAAAGCATTTGTTTAGGCAGACCTCCCAGCCTCCCCTCCCCAGCAGCAACAAACACTGCCCTTAATTTACACTCCGTCGATGCAAACGCATAAGCCTCACCCTGGATCCCAAGAACTACACCTGTTTCGCTCTCCAGTGTACTGGAAAATGGCAACCTCCAGGGCTACAACCCAGCACCCAAAACAAATCTGACAACATAATCTAAAGGAAGCTCCAACTGCAGAAAACACTGTGTATTCGTATAATAGTATAAGCATCAGAGAGCCATGCCATATGCAATGATTTCTTATCTGCTCTCACTACATATCGTTTCCAACACATTCAGAATCCCGCATAAAACAATTTGTCTCGGACTTTGGCACACAAATAAATACTCCTGATGAGGCTTTTGTTGTTACCGTTGCAAATGTCTTTAAAACAACTTAATTTAATAGTCCTAATAACATAACTTTTGAAAAAACCCATTATCTTTCAGGAGACAACTAAATGAGTGGAAATGACTGCCAACTGCATACCCACGTACCAGTACTGTGTCTTGTAAAGTGTTGTGACCAAGAGCGGAATAAAAGTGGCAGCAATCCACAACTGGCAGAGGCAGTGTGTGCTAGCTGCCTTCAAAAGCAAAACAGAAAAAATTACTACTCAAATTCCTTAAGTTCAAACCCTAAATATATACCTGAGTAACCAACCAATTACCTCTAAAAACTTTTTAAAAGCAGGGGTAAAGAGCCAGGGCCGCCACCTCCGAAGACTGTCAGATATCTTTCAAATGACCGTTTTGGAGAAGAACAAGAAAACTTCTAGGAGGCACTTCCCGGTGATCATTCGCCAGGCGTGGAGGAGGTGGGCACCGCGAGGGAAGCCCCGCTCGTCACCTGACTCACAATTATTCTGGAATTGCACCCGAGTAACCTCAAGGACGACCTCGGCGCGGGGCGACACGGCACCAGCCCGGATCCGTGACAGCGCCGTGCAGGTGGGCAGGCGGCGCCGCGCTCCCGGGAGATGCGGCACCTGGCGCGCTGCAGCCCGGCCCGAGGCTCGGGGCGCGTGTCGGCGGCGCCTCCCACCCCGGCCCGCGGTCCCCGCCGGCCCCGCAGGAGGCTGTCAGGGCGCCACCCGCCCGTGGCCCCCGCCCCGCGCCCGCCCCCGCCCCACCGCCGCTTACCTCGAAGTAGCCTCCGGGGGCGGCGCCGCCCGCGCCCGCGCCGAGGGGCCCGTTGGCTGCCGCCGCGCCGCCCGGGGCTGCCAGGCCCGTGGCCTGTGAGCCGCGCAGCGCCGCCGCCGGGCCGGCCTTGCCGCCGCCCGCGCCGCCGTTGCCACCGCCCGAGCCGCCGCCGCCGCCCCGCTTGTTCTTCCGGCGCTTGGCCCCGCGCTTGGCGTCGGCCGGGCTCATGGCGGGCGGGCGGGCGGGGAGGGCGCGGAGCGGGCGCGGGGCCGCGGGCGGCGGCGGAGGGCGGGGAAGGCGGGGAGGCTGAGGCAGCGGCGGGACGCTCCGGCCGGCCGCGGGCGGGGGGCGCTGCGCGGGGTCGCCTCCGGGCGGGGAGGGCCGGGCGGGCGGGAATTGCGGGGCGGCCGTTGGGCGGGAGCAACGGCGAGTCCACCGGGCCCGGCGCCGCCGCTGACCAGAGTTAGAGTCCAATATGGCGGACACAAGGGGAAAGGGATCCCAGTTTACGTCGGGGGAGGGGGAAGGAGCGGCGGGGAGGGGGAGGGGTGTGGGCGCCCTCCCCCCCCGCCTTACTCCGCCCTCCCGAGCGCCTCTCCCCCTCTGCCGCGCCCTCCCCACCCGCCGTTAACTTGCGCCGGCACGCAGGGCACGCCGGGAGCTGGAGTCCGCGCGCCTGCTCTGCCGCTGGGGGTGTCCGGCGTGGGGACCAGGATTCCCGTCAGGCTGCGCGCGACCGAGCGCCCGGACGCCGCGAGGGGCTGCGGCAGGGAAGCTGGATGCGGCGGTGACGTCACCCGGCGCTCGCGCTGCTCGGCACCACCCGCGCCGCGCGGCCTTCTGGGCCCTGTAGTTGGGCGGAGTGGTCCGGCCAGCTCAGGGCCGCGTCGTTCGTGGTGGATGAACTACAAGGCTGGCGGCGAGGAGTTCCGCCTCTTTGACAGGCTCCCAGACGCCCCAGCGCCCCGCGCCCCCGCCACCAGGTCCGCAGGCCGGTCCGGTCCCTGGGATGCGCTGGGCGGGCAGCTTCGGCTCTGGGCCGCCAGGAAAGGCCCGGTGACCTTGGCCCGGCTCCGGGTTCGAATCAACCTCCTCCACTGGCTGGCTCTGTGATCTTGGGCCGGGCCCCTCGCCCGTGTCCAGGTGACTCATTGGGACGAGAATGACCCTCCTCGTGGGCTAGGCGGTTCCGGAGGGCGCCTGGAAAGCGCTGTCCCGGGCCGCCGTCGGGTCGGGGACCGCCCTGGACGCTGGGGCTGCCGCGAATCGGCAGACCTTGCCGTTAGCTTAGAACCCCTGGCCCGGAGGCACCCTTCCGAACTCGCCCTCTCCCTGAGGTCCCCTGCAGCCGTCGCCCGGCCTCCCGGTGCCTTGCGACCCTGCACGGTCCCAGGGCGGTCCAGCCATGTCTCACGACCTCGCAATCACCCCACCGCACAGGCCACGAACCTCGTCAGACCCTCCCGGGCCTTCCAGTGGGGCCGCTCCGTCTGGACCTTCCTCCTTCCCGGGCCCCATGCCCATCATCAGCAAGCCCCAGGTACAGTTTTGCCCTTAGACCGGACCACAGGAGTCCCTCGCCTGGGTCCCACCCATCACAAACACCGAGACACAAAAGACATGTGTTCCCCTCTTTGGTTCCAAGGCTGGTTACGGGACCGAGATGCAGAGGAACTTGGTGCTAGGCTGTATAGTACGAGGGCCTCCATTTGCACTGTTTCCTGGACCCCCTACCGTTAGCTCTGGGCCTGCCAGGTTTCACTGCCTGGCTGTTATCCTTGCCCCAGCTGCAGCCGCGGCCTTCTAATCCCCTGACCCATTCTTCATACCACAGCCGGGATGAGCCAATGTGATCAAATTAACCCTCTCTTGAAAGCCTTTCAGTGATTCCATGTTATGTAGGCAGAATAAGACCCCTCACCCCTCCTGAAGTGTCTTGAATGACCCTGCTGCTGAAGGTAGAGTTTGAGAAGGTGGGTGGGGTGCCTGCCTTAGCACCCCACTGGGTGGGCAATATTTTGGGTTGCCCCCTTCCCCATACAGGCTGGGTCATACACTCGCCACTCGCACAGCCCCTGTGCCTTCGCCTGTCAGAGCACATTGCGCTGGATTGGGGTTCTTGGTGCTCACCAGTATCCCCAGAGAAGTCAAGTCTTGGGCCGGGGAGAGCATGGGAGTGTCTGCATCCTGCGCCTCTGAACCCCAGCTCCTGCCAGGCAAGGGCTGGGCACACATCAATCCACTATTTGCTGGATGAATGAATGACAATAATGACCGTTTGTCAAGCAATTATGCACCAGCCACTCTGTCTCCTGCTATATCATCTCATCTAATCCACACAACCACTCTCGAGATAGGCACCATTAGCCCTATATTATGGATGAGAAACTAAAGTTCAAAGATGGTGAGGGATTTGCCCAAAGTCACCCAGATAGTCAGAGGCAGGGCCCAGGTTCCAATTCAGATGTGGCTCAGGTGTGACTTTTGTGTTCCAGCAGAGCACAGGGTGATACAGTGAAGAATCCTTCTGGCGCCTGGGGACAGGAGCAGCCTAGCCTCTCTGAGGAGGTGAGCTGAACCAGAGCCAATCACTGTCAGAGCAAAGGACTTTCAGCAGTGCGAGACTCAAGCAGGGGGAAGCTCAGCATGTCCCAGGAACCAACAAAAGCAAGGTTGGGTTTTATTCTAAATACAGCTGAGAGCCATGCAGGGTTTTGAGTAGGGACTGTCATGGTAGGATGTATGTTTCTGAGAGAACTGGCTGTTATGTTGAGAATAGATGTCAGGGGAGCAAGATTGGAGGCTGGCGCAGCAGGTGGAGAGGGTGCTCCTGGCGGACAGAAGTTACGAAGCAAAGGCATAAAGCAGTGGTTCTCAACCTTTGTTTTTCATTATCTCCCCCCTAAGGAAAAATTAAGATACTAAGGAGAAAATACTAAGGAATAAGATTTCATCTGGTAGAGTTCAGCTTTGGGAGGGCCACAAACCACTGTAATATCTACGATTTGTTTCTCCTCTTAAGAATCAATTTTCACCCCCTTGAGAACCAATAGGAGATATATATATATATATATATATATACACATATATACATACATATACACACACACACACACACACACACACACACACACACATATATATATATATATATATATATATATATATATATATAAAATAAGGAATTGGCTCACACAGTGATGGAGGCTGACAAGTCCCAAGACCTTCAGTCAGCAAGCTGGAAGCCCAGGAGAGCCAATGGTGTAGTCCAAGTCCAAGTCCAAAAGCCTGAGAGCCAGGAGGGCCAATGGAGTTGTTCTAGTCCAAAACCCAGCAGGTTTGAGACCCAGGAAGAGCTGATGTTTCAGTTTGACTCCAAAAGGTAGGGAAAAAAATGATCCAGCTCAGAGGCACTCAGGCAACAGGATTTGTCTTTTTGTTCTATCCAGGCCTTCAACTGATGGTATGAGTCCCACCCACAGGTTTGTTTTTGTTTTTGTTTTTTTTAATTTATTTTTGGCTGCGTTGGGTCTTCATTGCTGCACGTGGGCTTTCTCTAGTTGCAGCGAGTGGAGGCTACTCTTCCTTGCGGTGGCTTCTCTTGTTGAGGAGCACAGGCTTCAGGCGCGGCCTTCAGTAGTTGCAGCACATGGGCTCAGTAGTTGCAGCACACGGGCTTTGTTGCTCCTCAGCATGTGGGATCTTCCCGGACTAGGGCTTGAACCCGTGTCCCCTGCATTGGCAGGCAGATTCTTAACCACTGCACCACCAGGGAAGTCCCCACAGTTTTTTTCTGTTGTTGCTGTTTTTTGTGGGTTTTTTTGGCCACCTGGCATGTGGGATCTTGGCTCCCCAACCAGGGTTTGAACCCATGCCCCCTGCATTGGAAGCATGGCATCTTAACCTCTGGACCACCAGGGAAGTCCCCCACCCACATTGAGAAGGGCAATCTGCTTTACTCAGTCTACCAATGCAAATGTTAATCTCATCGAGAAACACTCTCAACAGACACATCCAGAATTATGTTTAACCAAATGTCTGGGCACCGTAAGGCCCAGTCATGTTGACCTAAACTAACCATTACAAGGGAGAATGCAGGACATAGGGCCAGAAAGGTCTAAGTATACTCTTAAAAGTAAAAGCAGCTCAGTCTGGCAGGAGCACCAGTGGTCACAGGGACTTGTGGGCAGTGACCATGGAGAGGATTTAGGCATGGGGATGGCCACTCAAAGCACGCTCATGATCTGGAAGGCTCTTAGAACCACTTACAGGAAAAGGTGGCATATGTTGGATATTTTTGTAAAAGTCAAGTTTTATTACTTTCATGTGCAGTAAATATTAACCAAGATATGAATATGTACTAGTAACACAAAACAATTTTATAAGAAAAATTAGATAAGTTCATTATCTCACAATTCATAACCAGGGAGCATTACATAATAATGAATCATTACCTAGAAAGCCTTATTCTAATTTCTGGCTTTATTAAGTCTACAGAAAGAACAGTTGAGCGCCTTTGCTAAAGCCATTTCCTTGCCCCAGGCAGAACTACGGCAGCAGGCTTCCACCCTCAAGCAGAATACAGGGAATTCTCTGTAGAAACTATACAATGCAAGAGCAGCAATGGGCATATTAATGTTTGGGGACCCCAAAGAATCAGGCAGTTCTTGATGCTCACTCAGAATTGAAGCCCACAGGTCAAAAGCTCTGCCCACCTGGAGCTTCTAATCAGCTTTTAAACATGTCACTTGTAAACATGAAGGGACAGTGAAAGATCACCAGTCATTTAAGAAATGGCTAAAGTGTGGATAGAAAAAATGTGTGTGCAGGGGGGCAGGCAAAGAAACTGTTAATGGAAGGAATCAAAAACTTTTTCTAAAACTGCTAATAGCCTCAGAGATGTTTAAGAAAGGAGTCTTGAAAATTAAAAATATAGCCAAAATTGTAAAAGAAATTCAATAGAAGGGCTGCAAGATAAAGGAAATTATTCAGAAAGCAGAACAAAAGACACAGAAAATCAGAGAGAAATGAGACTTAAAATCTCAGTCCAGGCGGTCCAGCAACTTTCCAATAAGAATTCTAGGGGAAAAAATGGAGGGAAATAACTTTTTTTTTTTTTGTGGTACACGGGCCTCTCACTGTCGTGGCCTCTCCCGTTGTGGAACACAGGCTCCAGACGTGCAGGCTCAGCGGCCATGGTTCACGGGCCCAGCCGCTCTGCGGCATGTGAGATCTTCCCGGACCGGGGCACGAACCTGTGTCCCCTGCATCGGCAGGCGGGCTCTCAACCACTGCGCCACCAGGGAAGCCCAGAAATAACTTTTGAAAGAAATAATACAGGGACTTCCTTGGTGGCTCAGTGATTAAGAATCCACCTGTCAATGCAGGGGACACAGGTTTGAGCCCTGGTCCGGGAAGATCCCACATACCGCAAAGCAACTAAGCCCGTGCAGCACAACTACTGAGCCTGCGCTCTAGAGCCCGTGAGCCACAACTACTGAAGCCCATGGCCTAGAGATCATGCTCCGCAACAAGAGAAGCCAACGCAATGAGAAGCCTGCACACCGAAATGAAGAGTAGCCCCTGCTCGCCACAACTAGAGAAAGCCCACACGCAGCAGCGAAGACCCAATGCAGTGAAAAATAAATAAATAAAAATTTTAAAAAAGAAATAATGCAATTTACCAGAAGTAAGGAGTTGAATGTCCAGATTGAAAGAGCCCACCAAGGAGGACGGTTAACTGTAGAAAACCAGAGATGAAAAAAAAAAAACACAGCCTAAAATGCTCAGGAAGAAAAACAGAAGTCACATTAGAAAAAAAAAAAAGGCAGGAGAAAAGAACCTCACTAAATGTCTTAACAGTAACATTTGAAGCTAAATAGTGGAGCAGGGCCTTCAAAATTCTGAAAGAAAATCAGATATACAATAGAATTGTATAGCCAGCCAAACTGTCAATCATGTATGGAGACAAAAAACAATTTTGGACAAACTATATTTTTCAGGTAAACAGACTGCACCATAGTAAAAAACCCTAAAATACCAGTAGGTCTATTTCTCACATACGGCCTAAGGCTGTTAAGGATCTCTACTCCACCTTTTAACTGAGATGAGGACTAACCAGGGACAGGTGCTCCAGTGCTCAGTGGGAAGCCCTAATGGTATCCTAAAGGTGGAAGTGAGCCAGTGGTGAACAGAACCTTACCAAACTGCAATACCACCCTGACGTAGCTTAGTGCACAGCCAGATGAAGGTGAGGAGCACCTGCTCCATTTGCCTAGCAGAGGAAAATAGCATCTGCAGCCTCTACGATTTTTTTTTTTAGCCACACTGGGTCTTCATTGCTGCGTGCGGGCTTTCTCTAGTTGTGGCGAGTGGGGGCTACTCTTCTTTGCCATGCACGGCTTCTCACTGCAGTAGTTTCTCTTGTTGCGGACCACGGGCTCTAGGTGTGTGGGCTTAGTAGTTGTGGCTCATGGGCTCTAGAGTGCAAACTCAGTAGTTGTGGTGCATGGGCTTAGTTGCTCTGCGGCATGTGGGATCTTCCTGGACAAGGGCTGGAACCCATGTCCCGCCTGCATTGGCAGGTGGATTCTTAACCACTGGACCACCAGGGAAGTCCCCGATTTTTTTTTCTTATGCACAAGTTCAACTTTCAATGAAAAATTTCTAGGCATATCAAGGCACATGGCCATTTTACTGAAAATAAAAAGACAAAAGACTACAAAAACTCATAGGTGAGTCACATATTGGAGTTGGTAGGCAAAGACTATACAATAACTATAATTAATATGTTCAAGAAAATAGAGGAAAAGGTGTAAAAAAAGATGAAAAAATTGAGAATTGTAATCTATAACGAAATTAACTAGAACTGAAAAAGTAACTGAAATTGACTTCAATAGATTAATAGCCAACTAGACACAGTACAAGAGAGGATTAATGAGTTAGAATTCAATATAAAACAGCACAGAGAGAAAAAAAAAACAACTGATAAAACAGAAAAGAGAATAAAAAATACATGAGACACAGTTGAAAGTTTAACATATGTGTAACTGGTGTCCCAAAAGGCAAGAAGAGAGAATGCCACAGACAGAAGCAGATTCTCCAAAATTGGTGAGATATTCACCCAGTTTCAAAAATCTCTGTGAACACCAAGCAGAATAAAAACAAGCAAAACCACACCTGAGCAAATCATTACTAAACTGCTGAAAACAAAGAAAAAACTCAGCCAAAGAAAATATTCATGTATCTTCAAAGGTATGTGACAGCTGACTGCAACAGAAATGAAGCTAGGAAACAATAGGATGACCAAGAGTAACTGGGGAAAAAAAACTGTCAACTTATAATTTTTAAAAATTGTAATGTATTTAACACAATATATTCAAAATATCATGACTAAAACATGTAACCAATATAAAATTACTAACAACATATCTTACTACTCTTTTTTTTATACTAAGTCTTCGGAACCCTGTGTGTGTTTTATACTTGCAGCCTCTCTACACTTGGATTCATTGTTTCAAGTACTCAGCAGCCACGTGTGGCTCACAGCAACCACATTAGACAGCGACCTGTAATTTTTTACTCAGAAACAAAAATATCATGCAAGAATGAAGGTAAAATAATGGCATTTTCAGATTAACAAAAATAGAATTTATTGCCAGCAGGAATTCACTAAAAGAAATACTAAAGGAAATTCTATGGGCAGTAGGAAAATTATTCCAGATTGAAATGGAGGAATAAAGACCAAAGACATACAAATGGGGTGTGTGTGTGTGTGTGTGTGTGTGTGTGTGTGTGTGTGTGTGTGTGTGTGTGTGTGTGTGTGTGTGTGTGTGTGTGTGTGTGTGTGTGTGTGTGTGTGTGTGTGTGTGTGTATGCATATATATGACTTTATATATATAGATATATGAATGATAATAGTATGCTAGTATTTTTTTCATTTAAAAAACTATGGTAAAATAATACAAAATTTACCATTGTAATCCTTTTCAAGTGTACAATTTAGTGGCATACCTACATTCACAATGCTGTACAACCATCACCATTATCCACTTCCAGAATGTTCCACCATCCCAAACAGAAACTCTGTACCCATTAAATAACAACCCCAGGCCCTGGTAACCTCTACCCTACTGTCTCTATGAATTTGCCTATTCTAGATACATCATGTAAGTAGAATCATACAGTATTTGTACTTTTGTGTCTAGCTTATTTCACTTAGCATAATGTTATCATGGTTCATCCATTTTGTAAGTATGTATCAAAATTTCATTCTTGAGGCTAATATTCCACTGTGTGGATATAGCACACTTTATCCATTCATCTGTTGATGGACATTTGGATTGTTTCTACCTTTTGGCTGTTGTGAATAATGTTGCTATGAACATTGGTATACAAGTACCTGAGTCCCAAGTATCTGAGTCAATTCTTTTGGGTATCTATCTGGGAGAGAAATTGTTGGAACACATGGTAATTCTATGTTTAACTTTTTGAGGAGCCACCAAACTGTTTTCTAGACCAGCTTCATCATTTTATATTTCTACCAGTAATGCACAAGGGTTCTAATTTCTGCACATCCTCACCAACACTTATTTTCTGTGTTTCTGGTAATAGCCAGTGGGTGTCAAGTGGTATCTGTGGTTTTGATATGCATTTCACTCATGACTAATGATGATGAGTTCCTTTCATGTGCTTATTGGTTATTTGTATGTCTTCTTTGGAGAAATATTTATTTCAGTCCTTTGCCAATTTTTAAATTGGGCTGATTTTTTGTTCTTGTTGAGTTGGAGGAGCACTTTATATATTCTGGTTATTAGGCCCTTATCAAATAGATGACTTGCAAATATTTCCTCCCATTCTGTGGGTTGTCTTTTCACTCTCCTGATAGTATCCTTTGATGCACGGAAGTTTTTAATTGTAATGAAGTCAAATTAATTTTTCCTTTTGTTGCCTGTGTTTTTGGTGTCATAATAAGAAAACTCTGCCAAATCCAAAGTCATGAATATTTGCCTTCATGTTTTTTTCTAAGAATTTTATAGTTTTAGCTTTTAAATCTAGGTTTCTGATCCATTTCTTCATTAATTCTTTTTAAATTAATTAATTTATTTTTGGCGGTGTTGGGTCTTCGTTTCTGTGCGAGGGCTTTCTCTAGTTGCGGCAAGTGGAGGCCACTCTTCATCGCGGTGTGCGGGTCTCTCACTGTCACAGCTTCTCTTGTTGCTGAGCACAGCCTCCAGACATGCAGGCTCAGTAGTTGTGACTCACAGGCCTAGTTGCTTCGCAGCATGTGGGATCTTCCCATACAAGGGCTCGAACCCATGTCCCCTGCATTGGCAGGCAGATTCTCAACCTCTGTGCCACCAGGGAAGCTCCACCAACTTCATTCTTATGCACGTGAATATCCAGTTTTTCAAGCACCGTTTGTTGGAGAGACCTTTCTCCATTGAATGGTCTTGAAACCCTTGTTAAAATCATTTGGCCATAGAAGTAAGGATTTATTTCTGGGCTCTCAATCCTACTCCACTGGTCTGTATGTCTGTCCCTAAGTCAGCACCACATTGTTTTGATTACTGTACCTTTATAATGTTTTCAAATTGGGAAGTGAGTCTTCTAACTTCTTTTTCAAGATTGTTTTAGCTATCCTGGGTCCTTTAAAATTCCATACAAATTTCTATTAAAATTGCCATGGGGCTTTGGTAGGGACTGCATTGATTCTATACTATATTGCTTTGGGTACTATTGTGATCTTAATACTGTCTTCCAACCCACAATCATGGGATGCCTATTTATTTAGCTTTGCTTCCTTCAGCAATTTTTGTAGGGATGTATATGTCTCAGTGTACAAATTTTGCACCTACTTGGTTAAATTTACTCCTAAGTAATTTATTCTTTTTGACGCTTTTGAAAATGGAATTTTATTTCCCTTTCAGGTCGTTGATAGTGTATAGAAATACAACTGATTTGTGAATTTATACCCCACAACTTTGCTGAATTTGTACTGTAACTGTGCTCTAACTTTGGGTTTAGTTTGTTTTTTTTTTTCAGTTCTTTAAGGCGTACAGTTATTGATTTGATCTTCTAATGTAGACATTTATAGCTATGACTATCCCCCTGAGCACTGGTTTGTTTCACTGCATCCCATGTTTTGGTATGCTGTGTTCTCATTTTCATTCTTCTCAAAGTATTTTCTACTTGCCCTTGTGATTTCTTCTTTGAACCATTGGTCATTCAGAAGTGTGTTGTTTAATGTCCACATATTTGTGGGTTCTCCTAAATGTTCATTCCCTATAACCCAGTAATTTCACACTTAATTATATGTCCAACAGGTACGTGAGCAAAACTGCACCAAAAGATACACAGAATGTTCATATTTGAGTACTAATAGCAAAAAACATAAATTAATGAATGGATAAACTGAAGCATATTCATCTAATGAAATACTATGCAGTATGGAAAATGAACAAACTACACAACGTGAATCTCACAAATATAATATTGAGCAAAAGAAGCCACCCCCCTCCTGCACAAAATACACATTGAGTGATTCCATCTATTTTTTAATTTGGCCACACCGTGCAGTATGCAGGATCTTAGTTCCCCAACCAGGGATTGAACCTGTGCCCCCTACAGTGGAAGCAGAGTCTTAACCACTGGACCACCAGGAAGTCCCCAATTTCATCTGTTTAAAGTGCAAAGAATAGGCAAAAGTAAAGTACGTGATTAGGATTATGCTTTGGTAACTAAACTATAATTATAGTTAAAGGAGTGATTTTCATAAGTCAGAATAGCGATTACCTTGGAGGAATAGACTGTACTGACCAGGAGGGAGGACAAGAAGGGGCTTCTAAGGTGTTGGTAATAGTTTCTTGTTGCAGTTGGTTGTTTCACAGGCCTTCGCTTTATGGTAATTCACTGTACTTTTTTTTTTTTTTTGCTGTACGCAGGCCTCTCACTGTTGTGGCCTCTCCCGTTGCGGAGCACAGGCTCCGGACACGCAGGCTCAGCAGCCATGGCTCACGGGCCCAGCCGCTCCGCGGCATGTGGGATCTTCCCGGACCGGGGCACGAATCCGTGTCCCCTGCATCAGCAGGCGGACTCTCAACCACTGCGCCACCAGGGAAGCCCTGAACTGTACTTTTGAAGTAATTCAGTGAGGTGTGCTTTTTGTGTGGTATATTTCACAGTATAAAAGATAAATAAATACAGTGGCTTTGAGTTGGTAACTAGGCCTTAAACACCTCATAAAAAAGCAAGGGTAAAAAAAAAAAAAAAGGCAAGGGTAAATACTTTCTGGAGGAACCCACCTTCAATTCAGGTCTCAAAGAATTTTCAGATAGTTACCAAGTTACCTGGGTTCAAAGTAAGGGAGAAAAAAGTTTACAAAACACACAAAGAAGGAAGTCATCATTAGTGAGAGCCAGCCGGAATAAAAGGCTTCAGAATTAGATCCACAAAGACTTTGGGTACTGGAATTAACATAAATAGAATATGAAACAGACAAATCTCTAAAACTGATTAAAACAGAAAGCATAAATTAGTATTAATGATAAAAAGATGCTGCAGAGATTAATTAGCTTGAGAATATTTTGAACTTTATACCAAAGACTTGTAACAAGATGAAATACACAAACTCCCAGAAACCTATAACTTAACTGACTTAAATGTGAATAATTCACAAACATTAAAAAATCAAATCACTATTTTAAAATCTTTCCTTAATAAAAATAATAGCCCAGAAATTTTATTGCTGAGTTCTACTAAACATTCAGGGAACAAATAATTTGAATCCAGGGTATAGAGACAATTCTCCTTAGTCTCACTGTAGGGAACTTACTTTGAAACCAAAACCTGACAAAGACAGTGTAAAAAAATGATAGGTCAATATAACTCATGAACATGGATATTTAGAAACCCTAAACCAAATATTGGCAAAACAAAGTAAGAAATGTGTAAGATAAAACATCATGAACAAAGTAGATTTACCCATGAAATATGCTGATGTGCACTGAAAAAAAATCACTGATACACTACATTAACTGATCTAAAGGGGGAAAATCCTATGTCTCAGTAGAAGTAGAAAAAGAACCAATAAGGTGATACATCCCTTGTGACAAAATAAAACAGAAATAAAATACAAACTCCTATCTCATGGTTGGAAAAGGAACGTCCGTTACCTGTTAGTTATCTAACAAGTTCATAAAGAAAAAGAAAGTTCCAAGAATTAGAAAGAACATTTCATTGCAGATGATATGGTTGTGAACGTACAGAATTTAACAGAATCCAGACTCTTAATTAGAATGAGACTTTGGCAAGAATGCTTACACAACTAATTTACAAAACCAATTAAATTTCCATATGGCAACAACAAAGAAAGGTAGTTAAGATGCCACTTAAGTTTCAAAACTAAGAAACCTAGAAACAAGCCCCTTCTGTAGCCAGCTTTGGGGGACACCCTCTGCCAGTACACACCTGGTACACACTCCCTGCCCTTTCACAGGACTCTCCCCTCCTTCCTGGGCTTGCCAAGGATGGAGGACTCACCTGGCTCCTGGCTTCAGGACACTGCTGGTCTAGGGTGGCCACCAAGGAAGTGTCTGGTCAATCACACCCTCAGGTCTCGGGAGGCCTGTACACTGGGAGGGCACCAGGCCTGGGATCTGCACTCAAGGACCCTTGCCTCTTTTTACCTAGACAAGTTTCAGACCTTGAGGAGCACAGCTGAGCATCCCTTCCTGTTCTCTTGGACTCCGGTACCTCACCTTCGCCAGTTTTATTTTCCATTGGCCCGGGGAACTGTCTCCCTCGATGATGTACAGCCTAGCAGGGCAGGGATGCAGTTGGGTTTCTCAATACCCACCAAGCCAAGTGTGGTACCAGGATCATGGCAAATGTGCAATAAGCATTTGAATAACTGTATTTTTGTCGCTGGTGGTCTCCAACAGAAGGCAGGCAGGCGTCTGAAGTTTAGTACCTCTGTGCCCCCAAGCGCCCAGCACATTAGCTTGTTCTATCTCTGGCGACCATTTGATAGGAATGGAGAAGAGCAGGCAGGCAAAGGCCAGCTTTGCCATCACTTACTCTTGCGGACGTAAGCCAAGCCCATTCTGTCTTTTCAGCTTTCCCCACACAGCTTGCTTGGGGCTCTATCAGGCACACCATGCACTCCTGGGCCCCCACTCCCACACGGAGGGCAAACTGTATACAGTGGTTGGGGCAGGTTTGCTGCACTGCACTGCACTGCCAGGACTCCAGGTCAGTCCGAGTCCACACTGCTCAGAGCTCCTCTCCTGAGCTGGCACTGGCCAGACTGAGCAGACAGCCCGCAGCCAAACTCGCTTCTTCAGGCCTGAGGTTAAGATTCTGCTCGTTTGGGGATTCTAGGGCCTGGACTTGTGGTTCTGCTCCAAGAATGACCTCTTACCTGCTGGCTTCTGGGTCAGCAGATGACCAAGCAACTTTCTTGCACACATACTATCGCAAAATACACCAAACCTGAGGCAAACAGGAATCACAAACCTTGGGCAAGGGTGGGGGGTGATATTGATCCAAAAGAGCAGATGAATGCACAAACGAGACACCTGGTTCAAACTGATGGTTTATTTCCACCTGTAACACTAGCAGAGGAGAGTCCAGAACAGACTGACATACATGGATACAGTTTAAATGCAACAAAGAAGATTTGAACTATGTACACGGAGGGAGGGAAAGGACTTTTCCTATCAACCTTTTCCGGTTTTGCAACTTCTGAACAGTAGAAACTAAATGTTTTTTTCCAACTTAAGTTAGTATGAAGGAATACAACTTTTATGATCAACCATTTGTCCTTAAGCATAAAACGTAAGAAATTTTGGCTGCACGGTTGTCTTGGCTCCTGAAGTCTGGGTATTGTTGGAACATAAAAAAAGAGCATTCCATGAAGCCCAGAAGGAACTTAATGGCAATGATGTCCATTCGAAGGGCAGACATGCTGCACACCACGCAGATGAGAACTGACGTCCTGCCCTCCTCGACTCCAAGTAGAAAGTAGTACTTTCATCAAACGAACCGGAAGTGAGCCAAACAGTTAAGAAGTCAGAATGAAGAATGAAACAATTTTCTTTTCACATAGAGGAGGGATACTCCTTCAGCCCCATTTAAAGTGAATTCTGTGCTGAGTCCCTGCTCCTCCAGAAGGAGAAACTGAAGGTCAGTTATTGCTAGCAAAGCCAGAGGCGGCCCCCTTTCCACCTCAAAGATGTTTCACACGAAAAGGCTGTTGGTTTGGCTTGAAGGCCTCGGAGGAAGGAGGGGTACAGAGGTGGAGGCAAGCCCTGTGCAGCAGGGGGGCAGCTCAGGTCAGCTCGGTCCACCTTCCGCCTCCTTGAGACCAGAGGCTTTGACCCACGTGTAGTCAAGCAGAGGGTGTTATCTGGGCCCCTGGGGAGAAGAGGCCACCGTACTTTGCCAACCAAAACCTAAAGAGCAACCAAAGCCCAAAGGATCAAAGCCCAGTGGCCAGAAGAGCAGCTTCGGAAATGAATGTCAGTTGCAGGGGTGGGGGGCGCCCAGCTCAAGTCTGGAGAGCCGAGGTCTTTGAAACGCAGGTCGGCTGTGACTTGGGCAACAGCATGGACACGGGCGGCTAATAAGGCCACAATTACTGCCACCACCGCCCAGGGTCTATGCTTGAGTAGACATTAGGCAGTGGGAACTGAGGACCGGAGGACATGTGGATAGCACAGGATGGATTTTTATCAGAAAAGAGAGAGGATACTCGACGACGTGCCTGCCCCATTGACCTTGCACGGCCTGTGCCAGGTGAACTCGGGCATGGGTAAAGTTCCTGAGAACAGGTGGTGAACCAGACGGGGCGAGACAGGCACTGCTCCATAGGCGACATGAGGCCTCTGAAGGACACTAAGAGTGCTACATCTCCTGGGCTGCTGAAAAGTAGGCAAAGAACAGGCTTTATTGCACATTTCGTTCTTAGAAAACTGGGGATTGCCCCGCAGAGGTCCTTGTGATCTGCAGGAACCCGACATCAATGCAGGCGGAATCACGGGTGACCTCTGAAACTCAAGGGAAGAAAAAAAAGGCCAGTGGTTGGTCTTTCCGGGGCCATGCTTGCACCTGAGATCCTCAGGCCAGATGGACCTTGTCTGGCTTGGTCACTGTGGTGGGCAGATGCCTGGGAGGAGGTAGCGTGCCCAGGAGAGCTGGGCGGACCTATTTGCTCTCCGACCGGGGCCAGCCCTCGACACACTGCCAGTAGGAAGCTGGGGCAAACTTTCCAAATGGGGAAAACTTCTTGGCAAACGTGCAGGTTCCGGAAAGAGGCTGGAACCACGATTCTCAATTCCAATGTGCCTGACTCCCTCTCTCCTACCCTGGAACCAGACTACCCAGAGGAGCAGATGTAGACCCTGGGCTGGGAGGGCCCTGGGTCCAGCTCCACAGCATCAAACTAGAGGTAACAAAAGGATCAAAGACGGGGTTAGAAACAAGAGAACAGTTTACATTACAGGCGTTGATTCTGAAATAGTCTTTCAGAGCTCAAGAAACTGGCGGCAGATAGCCCATGTAAGGCCGTAGAGAACCCAGCCAGGCTCTGTCTGTCCATCCGTCTCTCCTGAGCAGCTCAACACTTCATATATAAATGGGGTGGTACCGTTTGTGGCTGATCTTTTTCCTGCATGTTGGGCAAGTGCTAGCATTCTTAAGGGAATCACGGAGGCACTGGCTACAGAAGATGTGGCCACATTCTGTAGAAACAATGAGTCGTCCATTCTGCACAATCTAGAAAACATAAAAAAGAACAGCCTTCACGTCTGACCTTGTACCAGAGCAGCGGGAGCCCCCAGAGAATCCACTCCCGCCCATCTCTAAGATGCCGAATGAGAGGAGGGGGGCCAAGGGCTGCAGCAGGAAAAGCAGGGAGATGGTCTGGAGAACTAGAGATGCTGCTCCGTAGGCTCAGGCAAGTATGAGCGGTGTCTCTGAAGCCGAGAGCAGAGGCAGCAGCCAGTCTCTGGCAGCGACAGCCCAAGGGGGGTTGACGTACCCCCAGGCACCCAGTGGGGCAATGCCCTAGGGCCTGGGGCCACAGTGAACACTAGCAGCTTCCAATTAGGCCAGGTAGGGAATACACAGGACTGATGCACTTGCACAGGGCAGCCCAGAGTTCAAGACTGTAGGGTCCAAGTAGATGGCACCCTCCCCCTTCACAGAGGTGTGCCAAGCCATGTGCCAACCCAAGCGTGACTACAAAACAGAGGCATCAAAGCCCACCCAGTGAGGAGTGCTCTCTCATCTAATCCTTTCACTGAAGCAGTTTGAAAACCAGAATCAGGGAAGACACAGCTAAGTTTGCTTACCTCCGAGTACCCGTCCATGCAGATGGGACAACTGACAGTACCAGAGGGCCTAAAATCACAGTGCTCATGTCAGTTCCTCAGCAAACGCAAACATCAATTACTCTTAAGTGGCTTCATGTAAGCAGCCCACATCCCCTTACAAGAGCCTCCTCTGACCCTGCCTTAGCACAGGCACCCGGGACACTTACAAGATGGCCGGCTGTGCCGATGGGGGTGGGGGAGGCTATGAGAAAGGGGAGGAAAGAGATGGGGGCAAGAGAAGGTGCAGGCAACAGGAGTCGCCCTGTCCCCGCCCCACACCTCTGGCCTATGCTCCCTCAGAGCCCCCTTCCAGCCTCCCTGTCTGGGGCAGGGGCTGCGCCTAGCACCCCCTTCCTCCAAGCATTGCTATTGCAGAAGGCCGGGGGCTGCTGGGTCTGTTCTCCACCCCAGGTGGTGAGGCTTGCCTCCAGCCTGGAGCTATTCACACCCACCCAGCCAGTGCCTGGCACGCCCTAGTCACAGTGGGAACAGCTGAGCCCAGCTCCAGATCCACCTGCCACCCAGATACTACAACGAGCCCTTCTTGAGCCCAGGGCTTAAGGTCAGTATCTCTAATACCCTGCTTCCTGCCCCAACCTCTCCACTAAAATATGGAGAGGAAGGAAGAGGATCCTCACTCCAGGGACGATGGGGTCCCACGGATCCAGAAGCTTCCCGGCAGAGAGCCTGTCCCCAGCACGGCAGCAGCAGAGCAGCGGGCACGCCGGTACCTGGCTCCGGTAGCAGCCTCCTCCCGGGCGTTTCTGGGGTTGTGGGTGGTCACATACACGTCCTTGTCCCTGGACAGCTCCTCGTCATCACTGCTCAGCACACAGCTGTCGGCGTGCTCCTGGCGTAGCCTCCTGCCATTCCTCCTCGGCCGCCTCCTTTCTGAGATGTGAGCCCACGTTCAGGGCAGGGCCTCCCAGTCCTACCACCCTCACCACCCACCCTCCTTTCTGACTGGGAAAGGCCAGTCCCAGCTGCACGGAGACCACCCTCCCGTCTTCCCAAGAGAAGAAGCCCCCACCCCTGCTGTGTGCAGATGCCCAGGGGGACGTCTCCTCAGCAGGAAGGGGACTTACTGCAGGCGTGAGCAGGGCATCATCCCGGGCATGTTCCCGCACCTACAGAGCTGGCAAGGCCCAAGGCCCTGCCCCCACACCCTCGTCAGTCCTCTACCCAAACCCAAGGAAGGAGAGGAAACCACTCACCTTCAACAATCTTTGAAAAAGGAGAAAAACAAAAGAGAAATACACAATTAATTTGACATAAAATATTCTGTATTCTTTTAAACTCTTAAACAATAAAATTGAAGCATCTGTTTCAAATGCAAAATCCTCGGGAGCAAAGCCTCCCAGCAGCTGACACACTGCGCCCCAGCCCGCAGGTGTTTAGTGAGTCTCTGGGAGCTGCGTGACCTGGGGAAGTTCCATACCCTCAGGAACTGCCAACTTCCTCTTCTGAAAAACAGAGGCATGAGTGCTCACAGCGCCCCCTCGCTGCTGTGAGAACTAAGTGAGATCACAACGATGCCACAGGGCACCAGGGGCCTGAAGCTCACAACCAGCTCCACCCGTTCTCCTTGTCTTCACTCCACGTTGGCTACTGCCGGAGACGGAGACTTTACTGGCAGAAGGGTTTGCAGTGCTTAATGCTTTATTAAAAATAATTAAACAGCCAAAGTAGGCCATGCAGGGACTACAGAGAGTAGCATACACCAAGGACTGAGATCAATCCAACCCTGTGTTCGAGGCCTACAGAAAAAGCTAGTGAGAACTTGACAAGCCCATCGCCTGACTACAGGCACACCTGCGCTTTGCTTTACTGCGCTTCACAGATACCGCATTTCTTACAAATTAAAGGTTTGTGGCAACCCTGTGTCAAACAAGTCTATTGGTACCATTTTCCCAACATCATTTGCTCACTTCGTGTCTGTGTCACTTTTCAGTAATTCTCACAATACGTCAAACTTGTTCATCATTATTACATTCGTTATGGCGATATGTATTGGTGGTTTCTGATGTTACTACTGTAATTGTTTTGGGCACCATGAACCTCACCCACACAAGGCGATGAACTTAACTGATAAATGTGTGTTCTGACTGCTCCACAGAACAACGCTTCCATGACTCCCTCCCTCTTTTTGAGCCTCCCTACTCCCTACACACAATATTGAAATCTGGCCAATTAATAATCCTACAATAGGGACTTCCCTGGTGGTCTAGTGGTTGGGACTCTGCCCTCCCAAAGCAGGGGGCCTGGGTTCGATCCCTGGTCAGGGAACTAAAGCCTGCATGCCGCAACTAAAACAGCCCGTGTGCTGCAACTAAGACCCAGCACAGCCAAATAAATAAATGAATAAATAAATATTAAAAATATATATATCCTACAATAACCTCTATGTCTTCAAATGAAAGGAAGAGCTGCACATGTCTCACTTTAAATCAAAACCTAGAAATGATTACGGTTAGTGAGGAAGGCATGTCAAAAGCTGAGACAGGCCTAGAGCTCGCCCTTTTGCGCCAGTTAGCCAAGTCGGGAATGCAAAGGAAAAGCTCTTGAAGGAAATTAAAAGTGCTACTCCAGTGAACACACAATGATAAGAAAGTGAAACAGCCTTATTGCTGATGTGTAGAAAGTATGAGTGGTCTGGATAGAACATCAAACCAGCCACAACATTCTCTTAAGCTGAAGCCTAATCCAGAGCAAGGCCCTAACTCTCTTCAATTCTATGAAGGCTGACAGAGGTGAGGAAGCTGCAGAAGAAATGTCTGAAGCTAGCAGAGGTTGGCTCATGAGGTTGAAGGAAAAAAGCCGTCTCCATAACATCGTATTGCAAAGGTAAGGCAGCAAGTGCTGGTGTAGAAGCTGCAGCAAGTTATCCAAAAGATCCAGCTAATATCATTAATGAAGGTGGCTACACTAAACAACAGACTTTCAATGTAGACAACAGCCTCTATTGGAAGAAGATACCATCTAGGACTTATATAGCTAGAGAGAAGAAGTCAATGCCTGGCTTTAAAGCTTCAAAGGGCAGGCTGACTCTCTCCTTAGCTGATGACTTTACGTTGAGGCCAGTGCTCATTTAACATTCCAAAAGTCCTAGGGCCCTTAAGAATGGTGTTAGGGGCTTCTCTGGTGGCGCAGTGGTTGAGAATCTGCCTGCTAATGCAGGGGACACGGGTTCGAGCCCTGGTCTGGGAGGATCACACATGCCCCGGAGCAACTAGGCCTGTGAGCCACAACTACTGAGCCTGCGCGTCTGGAGCCTGTGCTCCGCAACAAGAGAGGCCGCGACAGTGAGAGGCCCGCGCACCGCGATGAAGAGTGGCCCCCGCTTGCCACAACTAGAGAAAGCCCTCGCACAGAAACGGAGACCCAACACAGCAAAAATTAATTAATTAATTAAAAAAAAGAATGGTGCTAAATCTACTCTGCCTGTGCTCTACAAATGAAACAACAAAGCCTGAATGACAGCACATCTGTTTACAAAATCGTTTACTGAATATTTTAAACTACTGAGACATACTGCTCAGAAAAAACGATTTCTTTCAAAATATTACTGCTCACTGACAATGCACCTGGTCAGCCAAGAGCTCTGATGGAGATGGACAATGAGGTGAATGTTGTTTTCTTGCCTGCTAACACAACGTCCGTCCTGCAGCCCATGGATCCCTTGATGAAAGTCATTTCAACTTTCAAGTCTTATAATTTAAGAAATATATTTTGTAAGGATAGCTGCCATAGACAGTAATTTCTCTCATGGATCCAGGCAAAGTAAACTAAAAACCTTCTGGAAGGGGTTCACCATTCTAGATGCCATTAAGAACATTTGTGATTTCATGGGTGAGGAATTTGGAAGAAGTTGATTCCAACTGTATCAGATGACTTTGAGGGATTCAAGACTTCAGTGGAGGAAGGAACTGCATATGTGGTGGAAAAAGCAAGAGAACTAGAATTAGAAGTGGAGCCTGAAGATGGGACCGAACTGCTGTAATCTCACAGTAAAACGTGAACAATGAGGAGTTGCTTCATACAGATGAGAAAGTGGTTTCTTGAGATGGAAGCTACTCCTGGTGAAGATGCTGTGAAGATTGTTGAAATAACAAAAAAGAATTAGAATACTACGTAAACTTAGTTGATAAAGCAGCAGCAGGGTTTGAAAGAAATTCTACTCTGGGTAAAATGCTGTCAAACAGCATTGCTGCTACAGAGAAACTGTTCATGAAAGGAAGAGTCGATTAATACAGCAAACTTCATCGTTGTCTTCTTTTAAGAAATCCCCACAGGCACCCCAGCCTTCACCACCCTGATCAGGCAGCAGCATCAACACTGAGGCCAGACCCTCCACCTGCAAAGAGATTACAACCCGCTGAAGGCTCAGATGATGGTCAGCACTTGGCAATAAAGTAGTTTTAAATTAAGGAATGCACATTGTCATAATGTGCGATTGCACACTTAATAGACTGCAGTATAGCACAAACAACTTTTTTACATGCACTGAGAAACGCAAAGGTTCGTTGTGTCTTGCTTTACTCACTTTACTACGGTGGTCTGGAACTGAGCCCACCATCTCCAAGGTGTGCCTGTACTCAGAACTTGTTAAGATTCTTTTCTGCAACAGTTTCAAACCTGTCAAGTCAG
Source organism: Mesoplodon densirostris (assembly GCF_025265405.1). Classification (NCBI taxonomy): domain Eukaryota; kingdom Metazoa; phylum Chordata; class Mammalia; order Artiodactyla; family Ziphiidae; genus Mesoplodon; species Mesoplodon densirostris. The sequence goes on from NC_082661.1 coordinate 106,060,057, forward strand.
CTCTCTCACTGAGCTACTACCTGCCTGTCTACACCATCACCAGTAGCACCCCTTTTCCCTCTCGCTTGTGCGTGTGATCAACTCCTTCAGGAGAGCTCTCAGGATTGCTGTTGAAAGCCCTGCTGCCACCTCTCCTTGGCTGCCCCCGTGTTCAGGGGGCACGGAGGCTGACCCTTTCTGGCACACCATCCTGCCCCGCAGAGATGGGAAGCTCAACTCTATTCCAACTCCCTTGCAGTGGGGATCCTAGACATGAACTAAATTCCCTCAGTGTGATACACTCATGCCACTTGGAGGGCAGAAGGGTGGAGGAATATTTCAGCTGCTGTAGGTGGACACAGATGCGGGTATCAAGAGGCAGTCATGGCCAAGGCTGCAATGTCCAAAGCCCAGGTCTGTCCTCCCAAGCAAGGAGACACAGTAGCATTTCCTTGAGCCTAAAGAGATTAGTACAGGTGGTAGCTGCCCCCTCCCATCCTTCTGGCTTGGAGCAGAGGTAGCAGCTCCCATGGTGTGTCAAGGCTGAGATGTCCAGAGTTATTCCTAGACACCTGCTCCTCCAGCCTTTACAACACCACGAAGCAACTCCTCCCATGTATTTTTTTAAATAAATAAATTAATTTATTTATTTTTGGCTGTGTTGGGTCTTCATTGCTGTGCGCGGGCTTTCTCTAGTTGCAGCGAGTAGGGGCTACTCTTCGTTGCGGTGCGTGCGCTTCTCATTGCGGTGGCTCCTCTTGTCGTGGAACACAGGCTCTAGGCACACAGGCTCAGAAGTTGTGGCGCACGGGCTTAGTTGTTCCGCGGCATGTGGCATTCTTCCCGGACCAGGGATCAAACCCGTGTCCCTTGCACTGGCAGGTGGATTTTTAACCACTGCCCACTGCCACCAGGGAAGTCCCCCTCCCATGTATTAAAATCCATTTCTGCTCCAGAATAACTAGAGTGGATTCGGTTTTTCCAACCTCAACGCTGACAAATACAAATGGCCATCGCAGGAAGGAAGAAGGTCTGAGCATAAAGATCTTCATTTTGCAGATGAGAAGCCACTGAAAACACTTCCCCTTCACCCCAGAAGAAGCTGGCAACAGTCAACTTCATCACCAGGACCATAAACTGGAACTTGGACCATGCCAAGCTTGGGCTGGCAGAAGGTGCTGTCCATATGAAGTCTAGAAGGGGAGCTCTGAAGTTAGCCAAGAGCAGAAGGAAATTCTGCTGTGGGCAGGGAAGATCCCAGTTTTCCTCCACTGCCACACTGCTTTTACTGCCCTTTGCCAAGAAGGGCCACTGACCAGGTGTGGATGCACCTGGATGAAATGTGATGCCACTGGGTCCCAGGCCACCAGAATGTGGCAACCAGGTCTCCACAGGCTCTTGTGAGCCAGACCCAGCTCGCCTCTTGGCAGTGCCAAGCCGGGGCCGGAACTGAACACTGAGCCCCCAGGAAAGTCCCAAGGCCCAGGCAGGTGCTCCATACTTAAGTACTAGGTAAATGAATACACAGTGGCCAGAGAGCCTCCTTCACTGGTGATGACTCTGTCCCCATCCACGTTCAATGGAAGAACAGCTCAGAGATGAGGCTTCTTGCCCAAAGGGCAGAAAAGAATGGCACCACAGCCTGGCCTCCCAGCTCCATGACTTCCTGTGACCCGGAGCCACCTCCTAGCTGATGGAGGTGAGATACTATCATTGGTGTTCCCTCCACCCAGCAGCCGAATCGCAACGAATCGAGAACTCTGGACTTCCCTGGTGGCGCAGTGGTTAAGAATCCACCTGCCAATGCAGGGGACACGGGTTTGAGCCCTGGTCCAGGAAGATCCCACATGCCACAGAGCAACTAAGCCCGTGTGCCACACTACTGAGCCTGCGCTCTAGAGCCCGCAAGCCACAACTACTGAGCCCACGTGCCACAACTACTGAAGCTTGCACGCCTCGAGCCCGTGCTCTGCAACGAGAAGCCACTGCAATGAGAAGCCCGCACACCACAACAAAGAGTAGCCCCTGCTCACCGCAACTAGAGAAAGCCCACGCACAGCAACAAAGACCCAACACAGCCAAAAAATAAAAATAAAAAAAAATCAAGAACTCTGCAGGTGTCTGCAGGTGCTCTGGACTGTCCCTTCCCCGTGGCCATAGCCCTGCAGGTAACAAAGTGTTTACCTAGCACAAGAGACAGAGGTGGGGAAAAGCACTGGGGCTTCAGAAATGTTGACTCTAGGAGTAAACAGATGGAAATAGGAATAATACAAGCTCTTGGGCCTCTCATCTGGCTGAGAGGCCTTTCAAAGAAACAAAATACCAAACGGAAACAATTCCCCAGTCCCCTAGTATGTACAGCCAAATCAACACTGTGACAAACTGGCTCAAGCTCAGACCCACACATTCCACCGCACCTTCAACCTGGCTTCTCTTTCCTGACTCTAGAATAAACTACAGGCAGTGTGTCAGAGACAAGTGGAGAGGCGTGGAGCATGAACAGCCCACAGGAGCACCGGCGCCACTGGCTTCCACACCTGGGCACACTGACTCCAAGTCAGGCACCCAGAACCCCTGTGAGCTTCTGAAGCACAAGTGAGCCTCAGAACACCTGCAAACACTGACACCCGTGTCACAGACTCCTGGTCAGTGGGGCAGGATAAGCCTTTCTTCTTCTACTAGTGGACAAAACGCTTGGCATTCTTAGGGCTACAGCAACATGCTGGGGTGAAACAACAGAATGGAACCAAGTAGCAGGGTCACTGGGGTCCTCTGTAGGCAAGCTGACCTCTGGCATTTCTAAGAAAGCTCATCCAGCTGGGAGCTCAGAGAGCTGCTTGCTTTAAATGACCTTCCTAGGCAGCATGGCACATCATTCCACTGGAAGAAACAGCCATATGCAACCACTGTGCCCACAAAGGATACTCCTCAGATCCAACAGGTGCACGCATCACACAATTACAGAGTACTTTTACTGTAGCGCCGCCACGAGCACCAGGAAGACTGGTGCTGACATGAACATCCCAGTCGAGTAAGCAATCATGTCAGATTCCATGGACAACTGTTTCGTTTCCCCAGTTCTTGGATATGATGTCTGGGCTCTTTTTCCTTCATATATAATTACACTGGTTCATTCACTCATTCTAGCAGTCACTGTGTACCTCTCATGCCCTTTACTATTCCCAGCCAGAGACGGACCAGGCTCTGTCCCTGCCTGCAAGGAAGCCTTCACCAAGCAGACCCTTTCAACAGTCTCATAAATCACAAACCAGGTGAGGTACAGAGTATAACACAAATAGCTCTATACATTAGTACACTACGGGAACAGAACAAAGAAAGATTCCAGGAAAACCAACCTGACTTTAAAAGAAACAATCTTTTGAAATTCAATGAAGGAAAATAGTCCAAGCAAGTACCATTTTAAATAACTTCCCCCTGGAAGACTCAGTTTCTTAACGAGAGGAGTGAGGCTCTTTTCCATCACTGCATGACTTCCAGCTGGAACACAGACTGGCATACTGCAAATGCTCATGAAAAGTGGTCTGAAAATTTTAATTCATCTATCAAACCAGATAAGAAAGCAGAAGGATGGAACTTCCCTGGTGGCGCAGTGGTTAAGAATCCACCTGCTAATGCAAGGGACATGGCTTCAAGCCCTGGCCCGGGAAGATCCCACATGCCGTGGAGCAACTAAGCCCGTGTACCACAACTACTGAGCCCACGTGCTGGAATTACTGAAGCCTGCGCACCTAGAGCCTGTGCTCTGCAACAAGAGAAGCCACCGCAATAAGAAGCCCGCGCACCACAACAAAGAGTAGCCCCCGCTCGCCACAACTAGAGAATGCCCATGCACAGCAACGAAGACCCAACGCAGCCAAAAATAAATAAATTAATTAATTAAGAAAAGAAAGAAAGCAGAAGGATGGAAAACAAGCAGAGACTTCCAATAAATGGCAGGCTGGTATTTCCATCTATTTTTCCACTGAAAACAACCAAAAACAAGATAAAACACACATATTTTTAAATAAAGAGGCATCAAATAAAGAGAAGAATTAGGTCAACAGTATAGGGAATACAGTAATCCAGAGGGAAAAAAAGCACAGAGGATTTTTTAAAAATTGAAGCCTACTTCTGAAAGCCCCACAGAGAAACCAAAATCCAGGCAGGAACCATGGGGGCAGGTTATCTAGTGAAGGCCAGCCATCGGGGGCAAGCCAGGCTTAAAGCAAGACCCAGTAAGTATCAAAGAACTGACATACAGATGTATTTTCTGACCAAAACTGCAAGCAATCAATAACAAAAAGAAAGCACCATATATTTGGAAGTTAAAAAATATAAATTTGATAAACATGTTGAATTAAATGTAAAGTACCAGTAACACAATTTGTAAGATATAGCTAAAGACAGTATAATCTTTAATGCATTTATTGGAAAAGAAATGATGAAAATTAGAAAAACAGCAAAATAAACTCAAACAAAGAAAAGAATAATCAATGAATGAAAAACTTACAAGAGAAAGGATCCACAAAGCTAAAAGTTGGTTCTTTGAAAGATCTAATAAAGCTCTGGTGATACTAATCTAAAAAAATAGAAAACACAAATAACCAGTATCAGAAATGAAAAAGGAGACATCACTATAGATTGCACAGAACATAAGACATTATGAACAAATTTATGCAAATAAAAGTGAAAACTTTAGATGAAATCAACAAATTCCTAAAAAATTTAATTACCAAAACCTATTAAAACTCTAGGTTATGTACTTCACTGTCAAGTTCTAACAAACATTCATGGAAGAAATAGTCCAATCTTACAAAATCTTCTGTGGAATGGAAAAAAAGGTGCCCAACTCACTTCGTCAAGATACCAATTCACTGATACCAGAATTCTATAAGGAAAAATTACAGACCACCAATCTTACTCATAAAAATAGAGGCAAAATTATATATAAAACATTAGCAAACCAAATCTAGCAACATAAAAAGAAAATGCCATGACCACAATGCTTAAGTGGTCTAACACTAGAAACCAACGTAATTCTCCACTTCAACATATGAAAGGGGAAAAAGCAATATTAGATGAAATTGTTAAATTTCGACATTGATTCAAGATGAAACTTATAGCCAAACAGGAAATAGAGAAACTTTTCCACTCTGGTAAAGGTTATAAACAAATCGAAAAAGCTTACCCCAGCAGAAGTCTCATTTAACGGTGGAACTCTGAAAGGACTCTTTCAGATTTAGAATGAAACAAGAATGTCCATGACTGTCACCATTTTTATTCAGCCAGTGTTGAATTTTTTAGCCAGCGTGTTAAGGCCAAGGAAAAAGAAGAAAGGGAAATACAGAAGAACCAAAACTTGTTCTGTGTACAAAGAAATTCGAAGATTTACAGATTAAAGGCTTCCCTGGTGGCGCAGCGGTTAAAAATCCGCCTGCCAGTGCAGGAGACATGGGTTCGAGCCCTGGTCTGGGAAGATCCCACATACTGCGGAGCAACTAAGCCCATGCACCACAACTACTGAGCCTGCGCTCTAGAGGCCGCAAGCCACAACTACTGAGCCCGCGGGCCACAACTACTGAAGCCCGCGCACCTAGAGCCTGTGCTCCGCAACAAGAGAAGCGCCTCAATGAGAAGCCCGTGCACCGCAACAAAAGAGTAGCCCCGGCTCACCGCAATTAGAGAAAGCCCGCACACAGCAACAAAGACCCAATGCAGCCAAAAATAAAAATAAATAAATAAATAAATAAATAGATTTACAGATTAAGAACTGTTAGACTAAAAAAGAAAAACCAATTGCATTTCTTTATATTAGCAAATAATAAAAACAAAAAAGTGAAAATTTTAAACACCATTTTTTTATAGCATTCTAAAATACTATGTACCTAGAAATAAATCTTCTAACCAAAGACTTGCAAAATCACTCCAGGGAATATTATAAATCTTCACTGAGAGGTATTTAATCTTATCTCAAACCATACACAAAGGGCTTTCCTGGTGGTTCAGTGGTTAAGAATCCGCCTGCCAATGCAGGGGACACGGGTTCCAGCCCTGGTCTGGGAAGATCCCACATGCCGCGGAGCAACTAAGCCCATACGCCACAACTACTGAGCCTGCGCTCTAGAGACCGCGATCCACAACTACTGAAGCCCGCATGCCTACAGCCCGTGCTCTGCAACAAGAGAAGCCACCGCAGTGAGAAGCCCGCGCACCGCAACAAAGATCCAATGCAGCCAAAAATAAATAAAACAAATTTAAAAAAAACCAAAAACATACACAAAACTCATATAGATTATAGACCTAAATGTGAAACGCAAAACAGTAAAACTTTTGGAATAGAGGAACATATTTTTATGGTATGGGATTTTCATCAACAAATTGATAAATTCAACTGTATTAAAATTAAAAACCTCTGTACATAAACCAAAAAGAGAAAAGACAAGCCTCTGAGTAGCAGATTCAAAACACAACTAATGGCAGGCTCATATTTAGAACTTATAAAGAATTCCTAAAAAATGAGACAAGGTCAACAATCACACAGAAAAATGAGTAGAAAAAAAGACTCAGTGTTTAAAAAAAAAAGGGGGCTTCCCTGGTGGTGCAGTGGTTGAGAGTCCACCTGCCGATGCAGGGGACACAGGTTCGTGCCCCGGTCCGGGAAGATCCCACATGCCGCGGAGCGGCTGGGCCCGTGAGCCATGGCCGCTGGACCTGTGCGTCCAGAGCCTGTGCTCCGCAACGGGAGAGGCCACAGCAGTGAGAGGCCCGCGAACCGCAAAAACAAACAAACAAAAAAGATTGCAACAGGCAATTCGCTAAAGAGGAAAATGAAACACCACTAAACATGACAAGATGCCCAACCCCACCAGTGATGGGAAAACACACATTAAAACCACGTGGGATGCTCTAGGCAACACCAGACTGGCTAAAAGTTACAGTGGCAGTGAGATGTGGAAGAACAAGAACCTCCAACACTGGTGGGAGCCTAAACTGGTACATCCTCTCTGGAAAACAGCTTGTCACTATCTAGTGACAATCAAAGATATACACACCCTAGGACCCAGCAGTGACGGCCTTCTTTGGGTATGCAATGCCAAAAATAAATTAAAATTTGAGGGAAAATATCAAAGCAGAAATGTACAAGGTCTCATTGCACCTTACAGCTTTTAAATTTTCTCCTAATTCATCAGGGGTTTAGGATTCCTTAGAGTTAGAAAAACAGCCTGCATAGTTTCTCATCCAGTCTTAAGAGGGTTCACAAGAGTTCTAACATTGTCCCTGGATCCCGGATGTAAAGATGCAGAGCTACTCCCGGGTGAGATTCAAGTAGTACACTTAAGCCTGTCCCCCTGCATTCTGGCGGAACTGGTAAGATTACCCCAGTTTGGGAAACGATATATTTATTCATTTCATACTCTCCTGTAGGCAGGGCCTGAGGTAACCCTAAACTTGTAATTCCTCTAATAGATACCCCTTGACAAGTTAATAATACTATTAGGTTTTCCAAGTAGATCTGCTTTAGAGAGTGAGAATTTCAGTCTCAGGTATACTTCCCACTGTAAATTTTAAAACTGGCATTTGGATTTATTAAACACCAATAAAGAATGAAGGATGATTAGAATAAGGGGTGCTATTAAGTCCAAAACAATTATTCTATGTCTGGGGACACTGAGGCCATGGGAAGGTAAGTCCTCCGACCAAACTGGCCGGTGCCTCTGGGACGAGAAGCGAGGACTCCTGCTTCTCAAGTTAGCCTCCCCTTCACCTATCCACCTGCCCCTGGCTATCCACCCACTCCCAGGGCAGCTCCCCCAACTCTAGCATTCCCATCCTGGTGTCTCTCAATGACTCTCCACACCCAGAGAAACAGGAAGAAGGCTGGAAAGCTCAGAAAAGAAGCCCATGTAGGGAGGGCAGACTGGCCATCAAAACAAAACCAAGGTGTAAAAGGGGACATGATGATGTGGGTCTGTCACCCAACAGAAGCCAATCATTGTCTCCTTGAGGGCAGAAAATACGGTCTTGTGAGCAGAATCCTGGCCATCTCCCCAGGGCCTGGCACACTGCAGGTGGACACTGAGTATTGGAGAAATTAAGGACTTGGCAGCACTTTTAAGTGTTAATCAGCAACTGGGCTGAGGCTCCAGCCAAGGTACCAAATTAAGCTACCTTTCCAGAACCTCCGGGAGCCTGCAGGGAGCAGCAGCAGAGCTGTATGTACTGGGTTGGCTAAAAAGTTCATTCAGGTATTTTCCCATAAGATGTCACGGAAAATCCGGAACGAACTTTTCAGCCAACCCAATATGTGTGTACCTTAGGACAGCGGTCCCAGCCTTTTTGGAACCAGGGACCAGTTTTGTGGAAGACAATTTTTCTGTGGACCAGTGGCAGGGTGGCGGGTGGATGGTTCAGGCGGTAATGCGAGCAATGGGGAGCGATGAGGGGCCCCAGGTGAAGCTTTGCTCGCTGGCTGCTCTCCTCCTCCTCTGTGGTCTGGTTCCTAACAGGCCGCGGACCAGTACCGGTCTGCGGCCCGGGGGTTGGGGACCCCTGCCTTAGCAATCACACTGATCAGGCCCAGGAAGGGATCACTTACAGCTAAACCTGCTCAGGCTTATCTCAGAAAGTTCCGACCAGTCTCCAGGGAAATTACTGCCTCCTGTTTGGGGGCCACGGTCTCCCCTGAGCATTCATCCAAAATCTGCTGGGGACGGTCTGATGACACAGCAAGGGCAGCTGCCTTGCCTTTGGGATAGGGGGAGGGGAGGAATGAGAGGGAAGGACACACCACAGGACAGCCCAGCAGTTTCAGACTGACCAGAGTCTAAATCTCTTAATTTGTCAAGACAGTTCCCTGTCCTCGCTCTTTTCTCCTTTTAAAGTCTTGAAGCTTCTCAGTGCAGCCCTAGTCTACAGTTCTAAGCACAGCCAGGACAGCCCCAAGGCCAAGGGGAAGACTCAGCTCCTAGCAACCCCACTCGCCCCACCAAACCGCAGCCCTCAGCAGCACCTGCCCCCTATTGGCCCAAGACCGTCCAGGGTGTCACCACTTCCACTCCACACAACTGCACACTGCATCAAAAGGCACTGCAGAAGCATCCCAAGAGGCCAGTGTGTCCTCAGATGTGGGTCTGTGGGCTGACCATACTCCCAGACCCACAGACAGCTATGCACCCCTGACCTGTGGAGCCAGTCTGCCAGAAGGGCTTCTCCACATGTCCCCTGACCAGACCAGGTCTCCCTCCTGAGGGCCGCACAGGGGGCAGGCATGCTCCCTGTGGGAGGGGGCACAAGCAGCCTCCCAGGTGCCACCCTCCCTGGAGGCACGACACAACCAAGGCATCAGGTGGCAATGCAGGGGGCCTGCATCCTCTGAGGCAGCTGCTTCTGGGACTCGAGAGATTTCCCACTGGCAGTGCTGAGCAAATATCCCCATTCCCACCAGCTGCGAGGGTGTAAACTTACATTTACTCAGCTTTACTGGGCACCACGTTAGGTGCCAGGCACTCAAATACAGCATCTCTTTTAATCCTCACAATACTCTATTGACATGGATGGCATTATCCCCATTTTATGGACAAGGTGAATGAGGCTAAGTAACTTGCCCAAGGTCACACAGCTAGTGTTAAGTGTAGAATTAGGGACCAAAGAGAGATCGGGCCTCAGAGTTCTCCCCAAAAGCCTTTATGGCCAGCTATGTAAAGGACAGGGTCACACAGATTTACTAATGTGATGAATTTAAGCAATAAAGTCACAACAAATGATTTTCCTGAAACATTTTCCATCTTGAGCACCAGTCACTGAAAGCATGCCTTCTTTAGCCCAAGCTGTAGCCTGTGACCAAGGCCTTCAGACGTGCAGGCCAGGGGCCCACAGCCAAGAAAGGGCAATCCTCACGCTCTAGCACTTACCACGACAGAGTCGCTGTGAGTCAGGTCGACGACCACAGGCTCTAAAGATTCACAGGTGAGGTCCACTATTTCATCTCCAGCTTCAAAATAAAGCATTTTAACAAGCTTTAGGAGGAAAGTAAAGGACTACTGCTCTAAGTTTCATTATTAATATGATTACAAACAGAGCGCAGTCTTATACCAAACTAAAATCCCTGAAGTACAGGAGTAAAGGGGTGACAGGCAATGAATACTCTTCCAGAATTTTGCTCTAACAGGGTATGGGCTTTACAAATACACCATCCTGTGTGTGTCTGTGCACACGCACACCTCTCCGTGTCCTCACACTGCCACACTGCTAGGCCTCCGTGCCCCGCACCTGCTCAGCTCATTCACAGGGGAGAGGCAGCGACTTACCTGAGGTGGGATGGGGGGTGCACATCTGGGGAAGGGACCAAGCACGCTCAGCTTGGGCTCTGGGATGGGTCTGTCTGAAGCCTCTGCTCCCCTCAGACCTCCGGTCGTGCTTAGCTCTGCACCTTCATCAGTTACGTTTCAATCTCCATTTAGCTCTCAAGTGCTTCCCACTTGGGTGGACAGCAAGGGTTTACTGGTCCCCTAGAACCCCAACCCACCCAAATGGGTCGAGCCTGTTCTGCAACTTGCCTTTGAGCCCTAGAGGACAGCGCACTGTCTACTTGAGCACAGGACGGGGGGGGAAAGGCACGTGCCGAACGGTCACCAGCACTTACCTCCAGCAGGCAGAAAGGAAGGGCAGAGTACAACTTCCATTTATATAAACTGAAACAAGACTTAACAACCATGTTTGTTTCTATTATTATTAACATTAAAAAGTAGGAGGGAAGAACTTTTAGAAATAATGTTTAATACTCAGGGAAAGTGACTTGTAATACATTTAACATATTCAAACTTGTTCTGTTCTCATGTATTAAAAGGTTTCACAGGAATAAAAACCACAATACATCAAAGATGTCCAACGTAATTTATACAAAATGACTTCATTCTTTTTAAAGAATAGTCCATATATGGATATACCATAATTTAAAGAACCGCTCTCTTTCTGATGGACACAATTTTTGGCTCCTACAAATAAAAACAGTATTCCAACGGGCAGCTTGTGCATACAGCCCTGCACACACGGGTATAAGACTGACTGAGGACGAGAAGTGCTGCAGTGGAAAGCAGTGGATCTTGGCCAGGTTGGAGATTCCACTTGTGGGTTCAGGGTCCCAAATGAGGAGCCTCCTGCACCAGCCTCTCCTGAAGGGTGGCAGAATTCAGACACCAGGGCATCAGCTTTGGGGTGGAGGGGAGGATAGCCCAGGGCTGTGAATTTATGTTAGAAGTGAAGCTCAGAGACCACAGAGACAATACAGAGAACTTCACTCCCCTGAAGGGCCCATGAAATCTATAGACAAGTTGCTTGCTTCTCTTCAAATGTCAGTTTTCAGGCATCATAATTATAAAAACAATCTTCCTACATGCAGAGCTGAGGGACTTGATTCAGGCCATTTGCCACTCCCCTGAAGAGGCAGGAAGAAGGGGAAAAAGCCAATCTGGCCTCTGCCTGCACCAAACTCCTTCCAACACACGCAGCTCTGCCAACAAGTCTGCCTGCTGGGGCAATTTTTTGTCTTAATGAAGGAGAGAGGAAGAAAGTTGAGTACTTCCCGAGGCCAAGTAAGTTGAGGCACAGTTTCAAAGAGAAGAGGTGGACCCACAGCAGTCTCCACTTCCATGCTGCACAGCCCCAAAAGGCTGGACGATTAGCCCGGCTGAGTGGCTGTTTCTAAACCTGTGGAGGTCTCAGGGTAACCAAGGGGGCAGCTCTTGCTCACTTTAGCTTTTTAAAGTTGTGAACGGTAGGCGAGTCTGAGACTGTAGTCTTATAAATACACTGATACAACCTAAACCTCGTATAGTGTTATGTGACAAGCACTGTTCTAAGTGTTCTGTGTCACTGACTCCTTTCAGCGCTATGACAACTCTATGCAGCAGCTACTGCATATGTATGCACAGCGTTATCCCCCATGTCAGATGAGGAAACTAAGGCTGAGTTACAGGCTGTGTAACTTGCACAAGGCCCGTGGCTGGCATGTTGGGCATATGTGCTCACTCATGCCCGGTGTCACTGGCAATCTTACCGCTTTCCACAAGTTCTATGGGTTCTGCCTCCAGGGCCATCTCAGGGCGGGAGGATGCCTCTCGAGTTCGCTTCTGGGCTTGTCTAGAATTTAGTGTTCCTCCACGACGCTTTCTCTGAGGGTATCGGGGGGAAAAAGAAACAGTTACATAAACTCCTGACCAGTAAGATTTCAGCCAGAAGAACAAAAAGATCAACTCATTAAGAAGAAGAGGAGGCCAGTGAGCAGACCTGAGGTCGGGGTCCTTTCAAAACTTGAGATTCTAGAACACTGAATGTTTATAGAGAGAAATCATCCGGAAAATACAGTGAATACAAATTCTATAAAGTAAAATTTTTGTTATAAAGACTATTGGTCTGTCAAAAGTACATGACACATAACTGTATGGAAGCCTCTGGTCCAGGTTGGGATTTAGCCAGAAACCCCTTCTTTTAACCAAAAGTTACAGACCTATTTTCCTTGGATTTGTATTTGGCCTTACTGAGCCCTTTCTGTTTTTCAGCCCAAAGCCCTTCAGTTTCCAAGTTTCTATTCACTGTGAAAAGTGGGTCTTTCTTTGGGAAAGGTTTCTGGCCTCTAACCTTTTAGCATACTATCAAGTTGTAGTTTACACCCTAATAATCACCTGCCACAGCTCCAAGAACCAAAGTTTTATTTTTTTTTCTTGTGATGAAAACTTAAAAAAAATTTTTTTCATTGGAGTATAGTTGATTTACAATGTTGTGCAGTTTCTGCTATACAGCAAAGTGAATTAGTTACACATATACATATATCCACTCTTTTTTTAGATTCTTTTCCACAAAGATCATCACAGAGCGTTGAGTAGAGTTCCCTGTGCTGCACAGTAGGTATTCTAAGAACCAAAGTTTTTAAAAGGCTGTTCCCAGGGGTTGCCCGAGAGACATGCCTTCTGGAAGGTCTGAGCTGTTATCAGCCTATCTGCAGCCCAGACTCCCTGAACCAGCTTCCACGTCCTTGAGCTGGTTTACCAATACGCTCCAGCATTTGTGGCCCAGCTGGGGCCTGGCTGGCCCTGAAAGACGAGTTGAGAACCCGCCCCCGCCATCTTCCTCAAGAGACAGAACCGCCCAACTGACCTGCAGCCTCATCACTCCCACCCTGTACGGCCCCACCCAAACCTGGCTCCCTGTGTTTCGGTGCTTCTTCTCTCCCCTGGCCTGTCCTGCTCCTCACTGGCACCGGGCCTGCTCTGCTTCACACTGGGCGATGTGGGGCAGTTACTTCACTACTAAGTCTGAACTTCCTCACCAGTACCAGACTCACAGAGCTCTCCTAAGGATGAGGCGACATACTGTATGTACAGTACCGAGTGCTGTCGGAAGATAGCATTACTACCCTAGTTCCTCATACATCTCGCTAAGCATCCTATCCCTGGAGACGCTAGAGGACAGCCAAGTGTCCATGAGATTTGCACAAGACTCAGGAACATCCATCACCCAGCCCAACTCTGGCAACAGAGAGAAGCCTGATTCCGTTTGTGTTCTGACTCTCTTATCAAATGGCAGCTTGAGAAGTTTCGGAAATGTAGCTGGGCTGAGCAACTCCCATGGATCTAAGAACAGGGAAGCATCCCCAGGAAGGCCCAGAGGGAAGCGACAGCAGCTGTTCCCAACGGTCCAGTGAGGAGCTGTTCTGTCCCTCCAGGGAGCTGGCACCCAGGCCCGAGTCCACTACCTGGTGTTTATATGAGTTTCCCCAGCAGCTACCAGGTTACTTAGGGCTCCTTAACTTCTACCCCATTCTCTTTGAAGTTGCCCTTGTATCTTCCATCCTCTGAAAAGGACCAAATCTGTCTTAGCAGACACTGCTAAACAGAACCCTTCATGCCCCTACCTGTGCAGCTTTTCCACTGAGGGAGGTAAGAAGCAGTCATAGGTCCTGGCCAAAGTCCAGGTGCTGAAGCCTAAAAACCCCGTCGTGGTCACTGCAGTAATGTGTCCTGCCAACACTCATCCCCACCCCACCCCCCACCAACAGCAGTCCTTTCCTGGCTGCTCTTTCAGCCTCTCCCTGACCTTAACCTGGCACCCTTCCCAGCCTGGATCACCCATCCCTTCCCTTCTTCACTCAGCCAGTTCTTACACAGCTTTCAGGAACCTACTCACTTGTGAGCTCCATCATGGGGATGTTCCTCATGCTCTCTGGCTGACCATCTCATGACCTCCTCCTCTTCCCTCCCCCGCTCCCAGAAGCCTCCAGGACCGCTACTCCACCTCCTCTTCCACCTGCACTCCCTGAGGGCAGGGAGGAGGTGGCTCTTAGCACAGGGCCAGGCTCAAGAAACCAGGGAATATGGGACAACACTTTGCCCCATCTGCCTTCCTATCATTCTTGTCACGCTCTCCTGCTTTTTAATAGCAGAGCCCTCACTGCTTCCAGTCAAAACCGACCATCCGATCACCACCACACAAGTTATTCACACCACTCTGAGGAAACGTTAATCAAATTCTTCACACACTCTTATGAGAGGCTACACTGCTCTGTCTGTTCAGATCCTGCCTGGGCAGAGCGTGGGCTTCAGAGGTGAGGTGCCCAGGCTTAGGAGGTTTCCCTGCAGGTGAATTGTGGTGGCAACCTGCAGATATGGGACCAAGATGGGAGGTCACCTGCCCTTTAAAAAGGTAGCTCCAGGGCTTCCCTGGTGGCGCAGTGGTTGAGAGTCTGCCTGCCGATGCAGGGGACATGGGTTCGTGCCCTGGTCTGGGAGGATCCCACGTGCCGCGGAGCGGCTGGGCCCGTGAGCCACGGCCGCTGAGCCTGCACGTCCGGAGCCTGTGCTCCGCAACGGGAAAGGCCACAGTGGTGAGAGGCCCACGCACCGCAAAAAAAAAAATAAAATAAAAAAAAAAAAATAAAAATAAAAAGGTAGCTCCAGGGAAACAAAGGCCCTTTTGTGTAAGAATGTCAACAGCGGGTCTGGAACACAGCAGGGGGCGGGGGGGGGGGCCCAGAAGTGGTCAGAAGGGATGGGCCAAGGGGAGGGGGTGGGGGTCAGTGAACAGGGTCTACAGGATTTCTAACAGTTTCTATCACCCTGGGAACTGGTTTTTCAGCCTTATCCTGCACTCCACCCAACACCATTCACAGCACTTCTGGAACCTGGAAAAAGAGTATGAGTTTCACATCTGGTCCACCTGATGTGAATGCACTATCTCAGAAAACAGCTGTTTTGAGTTTAGATCATATAAGCAGCCCTGTTAGTAGGGAGTAAAGTGGGGAGGGGGACCTTCAGGCACTCTCCGGACTCAAGGGGCTCCAGGTGACATCTGGGTTACACCAAACCAGAGCTGCCTCTGCAGTCTGATAAAAGCTCTAAACAGGAGTTACAATGACTTACCAACTTTGGTCACTGACCGTAAGAAAACTCACCCAGGATTATTACCGCTACCGATGCTCACATCGGAACAAGAACTACACAGGGAAAAGAAATAGAAGGAAAAACGGAAAACTGGGCTGTAAATAATTAAATAAACCAGAGCCCTAATATTTCTGGGACACTGACAGCTGCTCTGGAGATATAAAACTTCAAAACCCTCAACCATCCTCAGCCTTCTGTCTTTAGGGCACCACCCAAAACACTGGACTCTGACCAAAGACAAGCAGGTTGGTGTAACTACCGGAAGATACTGTACACACTCCCTTAAGAACTAAGGTTACTTAGAAGCACCTTTATGGTACTCTCATTAAGGTACACAAGGAATGAAGTAATTGTTTAGCCTGAAAAAATAAAATTCATGAACTTACAAAACTCACCGTACTCATTGTGCTCTGTGGTTCCAACCTATAGAGAAGGACGTGACTTATACCAAGATTTGCAGGGAAGCTGAATGCCTCAACCTCTCACGCCTGCTCATTACTCATCCTCTGGCTAGCACAGGAATTTGTAACCAAATAGATTTCCAGTATCTTCAAGCCCTGAAAAACAAAGATATCAAGTTGATAAATGCTGCCCCCTGCATCATTGACAGCAAAGCTCAGTTCAATCATTTACTGGTCCTTTCTGTCAGCTGTGTGCTTTGCTGAACACTTTATGCAATTTATGTCCTTAATCCATGTTCTTCTTAGGAAGTAAGCATTCTTGTAAAATACAGGACTACCTGACCCCAAAGCCTGCAGCTGGAAACTATGCCACCTCTTGCCCTCCTTTCTGGCCATTGAAACCCCCGCAAATTCTCCTCAGCCCATGGCCCCCTCCCTGCCTGTCTGGACTTGCCCCTGTGAGGCCTAGTTCAAAGATGGGCTCTGGCTTTTGTCCAAGCTTGTGCCCACCCACCCCAGGCTTGTTAGCAGACAGTGCAAATGGCAGGGCCCCAGCCAGCTGCTGGTCATTGCATGATTTGCTCTGGTTAAACCCAGGCGGCCAGAATGGTAATGTTCTGTGACCCACTGGGGGAGCAGGCAGAGGGGACAGACCCCTGGTCTCTCAGTTATGAAAGGAGAAATCCTGAACCCTGTTGCACAATCTGTGCAGATGTGGCTGCCTCACTCAGGCTTAGGAAAGCAGCTACTGCGCCATCACTTTGACTGTGCGAGGCTGGGGACCCAGAGCTCACAGCCTTCAGTTCACAGCTTGCCAGGATACAGTGACCGTGTCTTACTGCACATGCTCTGAGGATCCCTGCCAAGTGGGAGGGTGGGTGATGCTGAAGCCCCCTCCCATCTTGAATCCTCTCTGGAGTAATGAGGAGAAGATCAATAAACAAATGGAAACCCCTCCACCCAACAAAAACAAAAAAACAAAAAAAACAAACCACCTGCACAGTCCTGTACTAGCTTCTGGGAAAAGACAAGAGAATCAGAACTGCTTACACGTGACCTCACCAACACCTAGCAACCAGGAAGGAACAGAGCTTCCTAGGCCAGCACAGAGCCCAGAGCCTCTGCCTCTTCCCAATGACTGGGAACTGTTGCTCTCTGGAGGAGCTGATAATTTAGGGGAGTAGATGAGAGCCACCAACCCTGATCCACCCTGTGTGCCCAGCTGAGACTTCTGTCACTGGCAACACGAGTAGAGGAAAACCAAGAAACTGTGGGTTGGGAAGCCAAGCAGGTTCCAGGAAGGGCAGAGAAGGCAGCAGATGTGGAGGCTACCGGAGAATGAGAGGCCCTCGGATTCACTCAGGGCCCGCTGGAAGGTGGCAACTAACCACAATAAATCAGCGTTCAGGGATGCAGTGGATAAAGCAGCAAAAGAGAAGCAAAAATGTGGAGCCAGGAGTCAGGGTGTAATCCGTGTAGAAGGGCTTCTAGTGGGGGAGGGCCTGAGCTCAGGGCAAGGCTGCGGGACCAGAGGAGAGTCAAAGCAAGGAGAAGGCTATGTGGTCACCTGGGCCTGGGCGATAGTGGCTTGGACATCAGGCTCACCTGGAGGGCTTGTTAAACTAGATTCTGATTCAGCAGGTCTGGGATGGGGCTCAAAACTCTGCACTCCTAGGCAATTCTGACGGTTCTGCTCCAGAGGCTACAGCATGGGAACCCAATGGCCTAGAACAATGGCCTCGGAGCTGGGGAGAACTAGTCGTATCTGAGCGAAATTACTGCAGGACCACTCTCAAACCCATCTTTCTTCTCATCTCCAGTGCTGCTACCTCCTCCAAATGACTGCCCATCTCCTGGTACCCTTCTACCCTACTGCCAACGCATCTCTCTAAAACATACAGCTGACCCCCACAGCCTTTCCCTGGTCCCCCATCACGTCCTAACTCCTAAGCATTGCCTGTGGAGGCAAGCTGGCCTTACAGTTAGAGCAAATCTCCAGAGTCAGACAGCTTGGACAGGGGTCAGGCCTCCATAACCCCTACTTGTGACCTCGGGCAAAACACTGAACTTCTCTGTGCCTTACTTCCTTATCTATAGAACAAGACAGCACCCACCTCAATGGGTGTGTCAGGATTACAGGAGTTAATGCAAAGAGCACTTGGACCAGTGTGCACGTTTTAAAGGCTCAAGGACTGTGGGTGGGTATCACTGATTTGTTCTGCCAGCACCAGCCTTGCAGTCCCTCCAAATGTACCGCCCACTGAACAGCTCCACCCCTTTGCTCAAGCCCTAAAGTGCCGTGCAACACTGCACCCAATCCAGCTTTAAAAAAGAACCCACGACTGCACATCTCCCCACCTCATTCACTTATCAGTATGGCTCCTACCCCGGAATACAGCGATGAATAAATCCAGCCACCAGCTCCTATCCGGGGGTGGCTGCTGGCAGGCAGCTCAGCTGTGGTAACTGGGGTATATGAGCCAAGTGCAAAAGAAACCAGGAGGACAAGGAGAGGCCAGAGGAGGTTTGCCAGGAGAAGACACATAATTGGGACTGCCCAGATAGCCTCATCCACCAGAGGGCAGACAGCAGAAGCAACAAAAACTACAATCCTGCAGCCTGTGGAACAAAAACCTCATTCACAGAAAGACAGACAAGATGAAAAGGCAGAGGGCTATGTACCAGATGAAGGAACAAGATAAAACCCCAGAAAAACAACTAAAATGAAGTGGAGATATGCAACCTTCCAGAAAAAGAATTCAGAATAAAGATAGTGAAGATGATCCAGGACCTCAGAAAAAGCATGGAGGCAAAGATCGAGAAGATGCATGAAATGTTTAACAAAGACCTATAAGAATTAAAGAACAAATAAACAAGAGATGAACAATACAATAACTAAAATGAAAAATACACTACAAGGAACCAATCACAGAATAACTGAGGCAGAAGAACGGATAAGTGACCTGGAAAACAGAATGGTGGAATTCACTGCTGTGGAACAGAATAAAGAAAAAAGAATGAAAAGAAATGAAGACAGCCTAAGAGACCTCTGGGACGACATTAAACACAACAACATTCGCAGTATAGGGGTCCCAGAAGGAGAAGAGAGAAAGGACCCAAGAAAATACCTGAAAAGATTATAGTTGAAAACTTCCCTAACATAGGAAAGGAAGTAACCACCCAAGTCCAGGAAGCTCAGCGAGTCCCAGGCAGGATAAACCCAAGGAAAAACATGCCGAGACACATAGCAATCAAATTGACAAAAATTAAAGACAAAGAAAAATTATTGAAAGCAACAAGGGAAAAACAACAAGTAACATACAAGGGAACTCCCATAAGGTTAAGAGCTGATTTCTCAGCAGAAACTCTACAAGCCAGAAGGGAGGGGCATGACATATTTAAAGTGATGAAAGGGAAGAATCTACAACCAAGATTACTCTATCAGGCAAGGATCTCATTCAGAATCGATGGAGAAATCAAAAGTTTCACAGACAAGTAAAAGCTAAGAGAATTCAGTACCACCAAACCAGCTCTACAACAAATGCTAAAGGAACTTCTCTAACTGGGAAATACAAGAGAAGAAAAGGACCTACAAAAGCAAACCCATAACAATTAAGAAAATGGTAATAGGAACATACATATCAATAATTACCCTAAACGTGAATGGATTAAATGCTCCAACCAAAAGACACAGGCTTGCTGAATGGATACAAAAACAAGACCCAAATATATGCTGTCTACAAGAGACCCACTTCAGGTCTAGGGACACAGACAAACTGAAAGTGAGGGGATGGAAAAACATATTCCATGCAAATGGAAATCACAACAAAGCAGGAGTAGCAATACTCCTATCAGATAAAACAGACTTTAAAATAAAGAATGTTACAAGGAACAAGGAAAGACACTACACTACATAATGATGAAGGAATCAATCCAAGAAGATGTAACAATTATAAACACATACGCACCCAACATAGGAGCACCTCAATACATAAGGCAACTGCTAACAGCTATAAAAGAGGAATTCGACAGTAACACAATAGCGGGGGACTTTAACACCTCACTTACGCCAATGGACAGATCATCCAAACAGGAAATTAATAAGGAAACACATGCTTTAAATGACACAATAGACCAGATAGATTTAATTGATATTTACAGGACATTCCATCCGAAACTGGCAGATTACACTTTCTTCTCAAGTGCGCATGGAACAATCTCCAGGATAGATCACATCTTGATCACAAATCAAGTCTCTGTAAATTTAAGAAAACTGAAATCACATCAAGCATCTTTTCTGACCACACCATGAGATGAGAAATCAATTACAGGGAAAAAATGTAAAAAACACAAACACATGAAGGCTAAACAGTACGTTACTAAATAACCAAGAGATCACTGAAGAAATCAAAGAGGAAATCAAAAAATACCTAGAGACAAATGACAATGAAAACACGACGATCCAAAACCTATGGGATGCAGCAAAGGCAGTTCTAAGAGGCAAGTTTATAGTTATACGAGCCTACCTCAAGAAACAAGAAAAATCTCAAATAAACAATCTAACCTTACACCTAAAGGAACTAGAGAAAGAAGAACAAACAAAACCCAAAGTTAGCAGAAGGAAAGAAATCATAAAGATCAGAGCAGAAATAAATGAAATAGAAACAAAGAAAACAATAGCAAAGATCAACAAAACTAAAAGCTGGTTCTTTGAGAAGATAAACAAAATTGATAAACCATTAGCCAGACTCATCAAGAAAAAAGAGGAAGAGGACTCAAATCAATAAAATTAGAAATGAAAAAGGATAAGTTACAACAGACACTGCAGAAATACAAAGCATCTTAAGAGACTACTATAAGCGACCCTATGCCAATAAAATGGACAACCTGGAAGAAATGGACAAATTCTTAGAAAGGTATAAACGTTCAAGATTGAACCAGGGGGCTTCCCTGGTGGCGCAGTGGTTCAGAGTCTGCCTGCCAATGCAGGGGACACGGGTTCGTGCCCCAGTCCGGGAAGATCCCACATGCCGCAGAGTGGCTAGGCCCGTGAGCCATGGCCGCTGAGCCTGCGCATCCGGAGCCTGCTCCGCAATGGGAGAGGCCACAACAGTGAGAGGCCCGCATACCGCAAAAAAAAAAAAAAAAAAAAAAAAGGTTGAACCAGGAAGAATTAGAAAATATGAACAGACTGATCACAACTAATGAAACTGTGATTAAAAATCTTCCAACAAACAAAAGTCCAGGACCAGATGGCTTCACAGGTGAATTCTATCAAACATTTAGAGAAGAGCTAACACCCATCCTTCTCAAACTCTTCCAAAAAACTGCAGAGGAAGGAACACTCCCACACTCATTCTATGATGCCACCATCACCCTGATACCAAAACCAGACAAAGATACTACAAAAAAAGAAAACTACAGACGAATATCACTGATGAATATACATGCAAAAATCCTCAACAAAATACTAGCAAACAGAATCCAACAACACATTAAAAGGACCATACACCATGATCAAGTGGGATTTATCCCAAGGATACAAGGATTCTTCAAGATATGCAAATCAATCAATGGGATACACCATATTAACAAATTGAAGGGTAAAAACTATATGATCATCTCAATAGATGCAGAAAAAGCTTCTGACAAAATTCAACACCCATTTATGATAAATACTCTCCAGAAAGTGGGCATAAAGGGAACCTACCTCAACACAGTAAAGGCCATATACGACAAACCCAGAGCAAACATCATTCTCAATGGTGAAAAACAGAAAGCATTTCCTCTAAGACCAGGAACAAGAGAAGGATGTCCACTCTCACCACTATTATTCAACTTAATTTTGGAAGTCCAAGCCACAGCAATCAGAGAAGGAAAAGAAATAAAAGGAATACAAATTGGAAAAGAAAAAGTAAAACTGTCACTGTTTGCAGATGACATGATACTATACATAAAGAATCCTAAAGATGCCACCAGAAAACTACTAGAGCTAATCAATGAATTTGGTAAAGCACCAGGATACAAAATTAATGCACAGAAATCTCCTGCATTCCTATACACTAATGATGAAAAATCTGAAAGAGAAATTAAGGAA
Source organism: Mesoplodon densirostris (assembly GCF_025265405.1). Classification (NCBI taxonomy): domain Eukaryota; kingdom Metazoa; phylum Chordata; class Mammalia; order Artiodactyla; family Ziphiidae; genus Mesoplodon; species Mesoplodon densirostris. The sequence continues at coordinate 106,081,968 of NC_082661.1, forward strand.
ACACCCCGATTTACCACTGCAACAAAAAGAATAAAACACCTAGGAATAAACCTACCTAGGGAGACAAAAGACCTGTATGCAGAAAACTATAAGACAACGATGAAAGAAATCAAAGATGATACAAACAGATGGAGAGATATACCATGTTCTTGGACTGGAAGAATCAATATTGTGAAAATGACTATACCACCCAAAGCAATCTACAGATTCAATGCCATCCCTAACAAATTACCAATGGCATTTTTTTACAGAACTAGAACAAAAAATCTTAAAATTTATATGGAGACACAAAAGACCCCGAATAGTCAAAGCAGTCTTCAGGGAATAAAACGGAACTGGAGGAATCAGACTCCCTAACTTCAGACTATACTACAAAGCTACAGTAATCAAGACAGTATGGTACTGGCACAAAAACAGAAAGATAGATCAATGGAACAGGATGGAAAGCCCAGAGATAAACCCACACACATATGGTCATCTTATCTTTGATAAAGGAGGCAAGAATATACAATGGAGAAAAGGCAACCTCTTCAGTAAGTGGTGCTAGGAAAAGCAGACAGCTAAATGTGAAAGAATGAAATGAGAACATTCCCTAATACCATACACACAAAAAAAACTCAAAATGGATTCAAGACCTAAATGTAAGGCCAGACACCATAAAACTCTTAAAGGAAAACATAGGAAGAACACTCTGACATAAATCACAGCAAGATGTTTTTGATCCACCTCCTCGAGTAATGGAAATAAAAACAAAAATAAACAAATGGGACCTAATGAAACTTAAAACCTTTTGCAAAGCAAAGGAAACCACAAACAAGATGAAAAGACAACCTCAGAATGGGAGAAAATATTTGCAAATCAATCAACGGACAAAGGATTAATCTCCAAAATATATAAACAGCTCATGCAGCTCAATATCAAAAAAACAAACAACCCAATCCAAAAATGGGCAGAAGACCTAAACAGACATTTCTCCAAAGAGGACATATAGATGGCCAAGAAGCACATGAAAAGCTGCTCAACATCACTAATTATTAGAGAAATGCAAATAAAAACTACACCTCACACCAGTTAGAATGGGCATCATCAGAAAATCCACAAACAACAAATGCTGGAGAGGGTGTGGAGAAAAGGGAACCCTCTTGCACTGTTGGTGGGAATGTAAACTGATACAGCCACTATGGAGGTTCCTTAAAAAACTAAAAATAGAATTACCATGACTCAGCAATCCCACTACTGGGCATATACCCAGAGAAAACCATAATTCAAAAAGACACATACACCCCAATGTTCACTGCAGCACTATTTACAATAGCCAGGTCTTGGAAGCAACCTAAATGCCCACTGACAGACAGATGGATAAAGAAGATGTGGTACATATATACGACGGAATATTACTCAGCCATAAAAAGGAATGAAACTGGGTCATTTGTGGAGACATGGATGAATTCAGAGACTGTCAGAGTGGAGTAAGTCAGAAAGAGAAAAACAAATACCGTATATTAATGCATATATGTGGAACCTAGAAAAGTGGTACAGATCCGGTTTGCAGGGCAGAAACTGAGACACAGAAGTAGAGAAAAGAAGTATCAACACCAAGGGGGAAAAGTGGTGGCGGGGGTGGGGGTGGTGTCATGAATTGCGAGATTAGGATTGACATATATACACTAATACGTATAGAATGGATAACTAATAAGAATCTGCTATATAAAAAAATAGATTAAATAAAATTCAAAAAAGGATTAAAAAAATAAAGATAAAAGGACTGCCCAGGGCTTCCCTGGTGGCGCAGTGGTTGAGAGTCCGCCTGCCGATGCAGGGGACACAGGTTCGTGCCCCGGTCCAGGAGGATCCCACATGCTTCAGAGCAGCTGGGCCCGTGAGCCATGGCCGCTGAGCCTGTGCTCCGCAACGGGAGAGGCCACAACAGTGAGAGGCCCGCGTACAGCAAAAAAAAAAAAAAGGACTGCCCAGCCAGCTGAGCCTCTTTCTCCAGCACATGGTGGTCTGCATCCGTGGATGCCCCCCATCCCCCATTATCCACTCAGTGGTTTAGAGAGTTATCTCTTCACCGTGTCACTCTCTCCAGGGAGACTCGTGGCTGGCCTACAGCACAACATCTCCTGACAGCCCTCAGGCTGGCCCACAGGTGCTCTCAACTCGAGAATGGCACAAACGCTTCCCAAAGCAACACCACCCGAGATGAGGAAAGGACACCTGGCTTGAACAGAAGGTGTTCAAGCCAGTGTCCTAAACACCTCAACAGACACTTAGGACTCACAAGACCAGATCACACATAGTCCCAGATCCGCCATACTTCCTGTTGCTAACCACAAGAAGTATCTTATGTTTGAGTATACAGCCATGATTCAGCTTTTGGGGGAAACCTTATCTATCTCAATGGTGTCTCTTAGAACTGAGAAAAATCTGATAAAAACGTCACTGACAGAGGAGGGAGAGATAGGTCCGCTGAGCAAAGGGAAATAATTTAATGCACATACCTTGGTTGCTCCATAAGCCTCTTGCCTCCTACTTGTTTAATTTTTAGGTTTTCAAATATGGTCATTAAAGACATGTCCTGCAACCATCTGGAGGGGCCCCCATTCCTCAGCTTGCACACCCTCCCTGCTCTCTGAAACCAGCCTCCTGAGCCCCAGAGGCTGCTTCCCGGAGCTTCCTCATTCTCCAGGTTCTGCCACGCCCTCCCATGCCCAATGCCAACTAGCAATTTGTTCCATATCTGTGTTTTTCTTTAGGGGATAATAAAGGTCCGTGGTCAGACGACATAAAAAGTTGGAAGGCTGGCCTTAGGGAAATCTGCCAAGGGGCTGGATTTCACCAGAGAATGGAGGTGGGAAGATGGGAAGATGCGGGTGGTGGTGGTGGGGGGCATTCCCAGCAGACCAGTTTGGGGACATGGAAGTGCAGTGTGTGAACAGAGAGGCTAGGGGTCATGGGAAAGGTGGCTCTCGCCAACTGCAAAGGTTCTAGATCATGCAGGTTAATAGAGGTCATTAGAACAATAAAACTAACAACAGCTAAAACTTAGAGGCCACTTCTACGTTCAAGACACTAAGCATTTTCCAAGCACCATCTCCTGTAATCCTCCTCTCACCCAACAAGGAGGCAGGTACTATTATGATCACCATTTCACACACAAGGGAGCTAAGGATGACCAGGGGTTAAGTAACTTGCCCGAAGTCCACACCAAGTAAACACCAGAGCCTAGATTTAAACCAGGGCAGTCTGATGCCAGAAGCCCCCCAGCCTTAAACAAATTTAAGCCAGAATCAGATGTATTAATTCCAGAAACAATATGGAACACAGATGTTTTCCAGGTTTCTCAAATTTAGTGTGTCCAGAAAGAAACTCCTTCTAACATGCCAGCACTCCATCTTAGCAAATGGCCCCAACACCCCTTGGTTTCCAAAGCAAACTGCAGTCATTCAGCAATATCTCACGTCTTTAAAAAAATTTTTTTTTGGCCGCATTGGGTCTCTGTTGCTGCACGTGGGCTTTCTCTAGTTGCAGCAAGCGGGGGCTACTCTTTGTTGCGGTGTGTGGCTTCTCACTGTGGTGGCTTCTCTTGTTGCGGAGCACGGGCTCTAGGCGCACAGGCTTCAGTAGCTGTGGCACGCGGGCTCAGTAGTTGTGGTGCACGGGCTTAGTTGCTCCGCAGCATGTGGGATCTTCTGGGAGCAAGGATCGAACCCGTGTCCCCTGCCTTGGCAGGTGGATTCTTAACCACTGTGCCACCAGGGAAGTCCCAGCATGTCCTCACTTGATGGAAGTGCCACAGAGGACACTTTGTACCTAGCTCATCTCTTGCCCAAAGCAGATGCTCATGTTTACTGAAGGAATAAATGGCTTGGAGGTGAGAGAGGAGTGGTAAATGTTGTCCCTGCCACTAAGAAAAGACCTGGGGTAGAGCTTGGCACTGGGAATGGTCAAGAAGGCCAGATGTCAGGAATCTCGAAAGCTCTGACAGGAGGGTGAGAGAAGACCAACCCACGCCAAGGTGTCTAACTGGTTATTCCATGGTAGTAATGCCATGAAACGGGGCTAGAGAAAGGATAAAAAGAAACAGGTGTCAAGGGTAGACAGCTCTAGTTTTAGAAATGCTGCATGTGGAGTATCCAAGTAGAAAGGTCCACAGGCAGCTGAAAAACTCAGAGAAGAGAGAACTAGGGTAGAGGTAGAGGTTTTAGAGTGTGTGTTAAAATCTGGGGAGTCAGGTAAAAAAAAAGAAGCCTGTAAAGAGAATAAAAAGCCAGAAACAAAGCTTGGAGAACTTAGAGATATCAGTTAGACAAAAGCTGGCACTTCAAGGAGAAAGCAGCAGTAAACAGGTAGGGGAACTAGAATCAGGCCAGTGAGCCGGCCACACGGAGCTGGACATTGTCGACCTAGCAAGTGGAGGCCCAAAGTGTTACTGAGGGCCAAGCTGGGCTGCCCGGAGGAAGTGACACTGAAGATGAGGCCAGAAAGTGACCGGAGTTATTTAACAAACAAATCGGGTGGGCAGGGCATCGAAGGGGAGAGGAATTATCTGCCCTAGACAAGTACTGTGTCAGCAGTGAGAACTGAGGACAACACAGCGGCGTGACGCAACACCACAGGCCTCCTAACCCACACCCCAGGGGCAGGGCCATCAAGGGTTTCAGACAGAGATGCATTTGGAGAGGCTGCGGCACCTGTGCACCGAGGACCAATGGGAGACTGGACAAGTCAGAATGCAGACCTGCATGGAGACTTAGAGGAACCCAAGCAAGAAGAAAGCTGTGTGGCTTGGAGGTAGTGGAAAGACATGAGGCCACCGACTAGATGGGAGGGGGTTTGGTGAGGTTAGTACCTTCAGTGTTCTCACAGATTTAATGGTCTACTCAATTGTGACGTTACTGTTAGAGGTTGATTTTTTTCCCCAGGAAGCTATTATGGACACTAAAGATGATACCCCCCAACTCTAGTTAGGACTGTGACACACATAATCATATATATGTGTGTGACGCCTATGTGGATGTGATTATATGTGTACGTCTGCACACACGATGGTTAGAAACAGACTGTTTGGCAGTGTTAGACTAGAGCCGGATTCTGTCACCGTATCTCCCACCAGTTTTCCCACAAGCCAAAAAAGGAAGAGTCAGCAGGAAAGGGGAGGGGGAGGGAGGGGTGCACCAGAAACAGAAGGAAGCAGCAACTATGCAGCTAGTCCGAGGGAGATGTCTGGATGAGCAGCTCTGTCCGGCCCAGCCCCATGGCAGGCACACAGAGCCCTCACACAAGCCAGGGCAGCCGAGGCTGATACAATCACGCACTGAAAATCTGAGACCAAACTCCACAGCACTGCTTCCACAAGCCCCAGGCAATCTGGATTCTAAGGTGGCTCTTTACGCGTGCTCCTTCTGGGAGAGGATACTCAAACACACTGGGTCACTCACTCATTCTGTGTGGCAACTATAAAGCAGATCTCACTGTGAAGTCATAATGGCCATTATGAGACACAAGCACAGTGAGTCTGACTAACTGGCCAGGGCAACCCCTTCATGTCGGCATGGTAAAGGCAGAGAAAAGCCTAAATCCTATAGAATCTCATCAGGGTGATGCCAATTTATCAGCAACTGATTAGGCACTGGCTAGTACCAACAGTCTAGGTGATGTCTCTCCTTTTTATTATTTTGGCTGCACCTCGCGGCTTGTGGGATCTTAGTTCTCCAACCAGGGATCGAACCCCAGCCCTAGGCAGTGCAAGTGCGGAGTCCTAACAACTGGACTGCCAGGAAATTCCCTTCAAAGCTTCTTAAATGAACTTTGATGCCACTGTCACATCAACTTCCAGACCTTAGTACTTAAGAAAAATATGAACCTCTTGCTTGTTATACAAAGGAGGGTGCATGGTATAGACAGCAATGATGAGACTGGCCAAATGAGCTCCAGAGCCCTGCACAAATACTTGATCTCCATGCCTCAGTTTTATCATCTTCAATGTCAGAAAAATATCCCTTACCTTGCAGCCATGATGATGAATCAAAGGGCCCAGTAGGTTCCCAGCACCCTGGAGGCACCCCATCATCTGAGTAATTCAGCAACTATGTACAGGTGCCTACTCCGGTCAGACACTACTTCAGGGGCTAGAAATATAATGGTGAACAAGAGACACTCCTGGGGCTTCCCTGGTAGCGCACTGCTTAAGAACTGGCCTGTCAATGCAGGGGACACGGGTTCAAGCCCTGGTCCACGAAGATCTCACATGCTGTGGAACAACTAAGCCCGCAAGCCACAACTACTGAGCCCACGTGTCACAACTACTGAGGCCCGTGCGCCTAGAGCCCGTGCACCACAAGAGAAGCCACTGCAATGAGAAGGCCGCGCACCGCAACGAAGAGTAGCCCCCGCTCACTGCAACTAGAGAAAGCCCGTGCGCAGCAACAAAGACCCAACACAGCCAAATATATAAACAAACAAACAAACAAATTTATTTATTTATTTATTTTAAAAAAGAGAGACACACTCCTGGAGCATATACTCTAAGTGGAAAGACAATCGATAAATCAAGTAATAAATATGGATTACATCAGAAAAGCCAGAAACCATAGCTCTTCTTACAAGTGTGAGTGCTACTAGATGAGAGCAAAGCAAACTTTCAGCCCCAGGAAGAAGTGCAACAAATGTTTCCGGCTCTCAGCAAGGCTTAATTCATTTCCAGAAAAGACTTGGCAGGATGTGGCTAATCACTCCTGCTTAGGCTTAGAGGAAGCTGACAAGCCAGCACAGAGGCAGTGGGGCAACCCTCTCCCAGTTATTTATTCCTAAAGGAGGCTCAGCAGCCTCGACCACCAATCTCCCCTGAGGTTTTTGCAGTGACTAGACTAGATCTGGCAAAAACAGAAAGCAGCTGACTAAGCTGAGAGACACTAACTGGGTCTTTCACACATTAATCTTATGACCCTGATGAAGCAGTCAGTCTCAGAAGCCTGAAAGGGGCACCAGAGCCAAGGAGACTTCACACCTGCTCAGTGATTTGTCACTCAGGGAAGTTCTTTCCTCTTCTCCAAACAAAGGACACATCAAGGACTGCCTTTTGCTTCTACTAGAGAAAAAGAACAGCTCTTTGGGCATAGTGATGTTCTACTTTTGTTTGCAATTCAGGCCTTGAGGTACAAGGCTCCAGAATTAAGAATGAACCTCAGCTTTTTGAAAATGATGAAAAAAAAATCCACAGTAAAAAGAATATTATTCAGCCTTAAAAAGAAAATTCTGATACCTGCTGCAACATGGATGAACCCTGAAGACATTATGCTCAGTGAAATAAGACACAAAAGGGCAAATATCGCATAATTCCTCTCATGTGAAGTCCCAAGACATCAAATTCAGAGACAGAAGTAGAATGGTGATTGCCAGGGACTAGGGGAAGGGCGAACAGGGAGTTATCCTTTAATGAATACAGAGTTTCTGTCTGGGAAGATGAAAAAAGTTCTGGAGGTAGATGGTGATGGTTGCACAACAATGTGAATTTACTTAATGCCACTGAACACCTAAAAGTGGTTATAAATCGTCTATTTTACGTTATGTATATTTTACCACAACAAAAAAATTAAAAATAAACTTCACCTAATGCTTTTTTCCTAGATAGTTTAAATAAGATTTAGTCGAGTATTCAGAAACACTCTGCAGTGGGTACAGCCCCAGAAACCCCTGTAAGGAGCTCACCTGTATTGGGACCCTCAGTCTCCCCCATGTCCTGGGATCTGCAGGACACACCTACGACTCCAACACAGCCACAGAGGACCTCGGCTCATTCTTTACCCGGTGGCGCTGTTCTTAGAAATTTCTCCACAGCTTCACATGCAGGATTATGACAAATTCCCCCCCAATACTAGGTTGACCCTTTTGTCAATGAAACCCCTGGAGCCTGGGCGGGGAGGGTGGAGGGGTGCAGGAGGGAAGGGCACCTTACTTCTCTCACGGCCACGTCTGATGAGGCTGTATCAGTGATTGATTTGGAGGATTTTCACAACTGGGAGGGGTATTAATAGACACCAAATTCAACCAACTAATTTTGGCAGCTCAGAAGCTGCCTACTTGGTCCTTTGCAGAAGGGTTTCTCTGGCATAGCACAGAAGCAAAGCCGAGTGGCCTCTCCACCTCTCCGACCCCTAACTTCTAATTTTCTTTCAGTCACAGTGGTCTGAGCTCTGGAGGGGGCTGGAGATACAAACAAGGCAATTGCTGGGGGCCAGGAGCAAGGGTAATATAATGAAGGAAATCTAAGATTTCCACCAGAGGTTGAAAAGATACCAAAGGCCAAGGGGACAAATTGACCTCAGGTGCTGAGGCCATTAACAACCTCCAACTCTAAAACTCACAGGAGGCAGGCATGCTGAGCCTGTGTGGATGGCACACAAGCACAAAGCTAGGAATCTTAGCTGCTTCTACTGAATCATGAACATGGGCTGGGGTGGGGTGGGGTGTATGTGTGTGGAGTAAACCAAGAGCCACAAAACAGAGCCGACGTGCAGACTGTACTGGTGGTGGCAGCGGGGAGGGAGAAGCTTATAAATGCTGGTATACCTACAGCGAAGGGCAGCCCAGCAGCGCCCCATACAGGGAATTCCCTCATCTGCGTAAGAGGGGAGCTGGTCTCAAACAGCACTGCTCCCAGGGCTCCGTAGCACAAGGCACAGCCTTCCATTCAGGCAGTTGCACAAGTGCGCTGGCTAATGAATGGATGCATGCAGTCACCAAATGGCTAGCTAAACCCAATTCTCTGAAGACATTAATCTTGGCAGTGGAATCCAGATCCTCTTCAACTCTCTCCCTAGAAAGTAAAATATTAAGTCAATGGTCCTCAGCTCCCAGGACAGCAAGCACCTATTATAAAGGGAATGTTGGGAATGTTCTAAGAGAAAAAGCAGGAAAGCAGTAGGAAGAACATTAAGTGGGCCAGAGGAAGTTAAAAGCTTCACGTGGTAGCTCAAAAAAATCTGCCAGTCTCCAAGAGGCCCAAGAATATTGCAAATGTTCCAAAATGATCGAACCCGTTGCCTTCACGTGTATAGCCAACAACTCACCAGTCTGGCCTCATTTGTAGTTACAGACGTATGTTTTCCTAAAAATCACCAAACGACACAAAAAGTCCACAGGGTTTATGGGAAAAAGTGGAATTAGGGGTATAACACCCAAAAACTTAAGACGGTAAACTTACACACACACAGTAAGAAGCTAACAAAAACCACAGCACAGTTTGACAAATTAAATGGTTAAGAAATGCATATATACTACAACAACTATGGCATTTAGCCAGGTCTGCAGCTCATGAGTTAATGGGAAATAGGGTGAGTGTTGTGACAACAGACGTGCACAGGGTGTGGCTCATGGCACACACAGTCAACTGAGATAGCTGGTGGAGGTCTGAAGTGTATATGGTCTATGTGGCTTGGTTCAGCTGAGTTCAATTTTCTGTTTACCTATTACCCATAGATGAAATTATGCACACTAAACTCAATATTCCCATTATATTCAACTTGTTTCCTAAAGTATCAATCCCGCTGGAACAAATCCATGCTTCCAAACAAGTGTTTAAAGCAGAACTGACTGTACCTTACTTCAGGTACCCTGGATGTCAGTATCCACTCCATGCTCTTTCCTATCACAGTGCCATAATTTGATACATGCTGTTGCCTTGCCTGCAAAGGTTCCCCTACCCCCATTCCACTTTGGGGAACTCCTCATTGTTCAAGGCCTACCTCAAAGAAATGTTACTTACATTTCTCTCACTCCTGACCCTAAATTTCTTCTAGTGTACAAGTATGCTAAACATAACTCTATGTCAAATACTGATCAGGGCATGCCTTCTTCTTTGCACACCACTTGGCACAAACATGGCGAAAAATAATGATTTTTTCCATTGAAATTAAATTATCAAGCTCATTAGATGCTTGAAAGAGATGGCAGATACTTAGAAAAGATAGCATAAAGTGTTTTTGAGAGGGGGGAAAAAAGGATGACTTTCAGAGATGAGAAAACTGGAGCCTGACATTGCAAGTAAAAATACAGTCACCATCAGGAAACAAAGGAAGACTTAAAAACAGATGATCATCATGGCATTTTCAACTTGGAAAGAGAGGCCAGAGCAAAAAGTTCTTAAATATTAGTTAAGAACTGAAAAATATCAAGAAGGTGCTTAGAAAGAAAGCAAATTTTATACCGGTCTGCTATAGCAAGCAGGAGAATTTAGCAACAGTTTGGCTGAAATAAGAGGTGAGGTGCAGCAGACAGACAAACGTCCAGGTCCTAAGACCACCTCCTTTGGTTGGGGGTTGGGGGGACTCACAAAAAATAACTAGAGTCTTCAGGAATACAATGCAGTCACTGAAAATTCAGCTTCTTGAGAATATTTATAATCAGACCCTTCCTGGGTAAACGTTACTTGAAAAAGAAACATAAAAATAAAGACAATATCGCCCACTTTTAAGTTTTATTTTCACTATTTAAAGCTACTAGAAACACCAGCCCTGTGCTTTCCCACCACAGAAAAATGTGAAAGACATAACAAAGTCCAGCAAAAGGAACAAAGACAATGGAATCTGAGATCCAGATGCTAGGTCTCTTCTTACTAACTGTGTGACCTTGGGCAAGTGACTCTGCCCTTCCTGTGCTTCAGGACACATAAAATGGAACTAACCACAACTACCTGGCAGGGTGGATTTGCAAGTGGTAGAGACTACTAAACAGTAGACGTGATATCACAAACCTAGAGTAACCCTTACAGACAACTGAGTTGCATTCCTAAAATCAGAAATTATGATTCCAAAACAAAAAGGCATTAGCAGATAATAATGCCATTTAGCAGACATCCTTTCATTTGAAATTTGTGTATGTCCAGTAAATCTAAATATATATATAGCAAGCTAATTTACTCAGCTATCTGGAGGTACATTCTACAGTTAATGTACCCTACTGGATACACCAGGAAACCATGTGGTTTCAAAAGAATACAGGAAGGCCTGATGGTCACAATTTCTCTTTTGCACCAGCAGGCTACTGATAATACTCATTCTGAAATGTTTCTAGGCCTCTCCTACTCTGCATGATGTGGTATTCAATAAACATGCCAATTCTTATTTATGCCGGGGGGAAAAAAATGCTTCCAAAGTAGATTCCATAACCCTATAGTGGCACCCTCCATCTTAACCTCATGTTTTTCTCACACTTGAACTGTGACCGTATGTCTTCTCACACTTGAGTAAGTCAGCATCTGTGCTCTGGGCCTTCCTCCTCAGAGAGGAAACCTCGAAATGCCTCGCTCTAAAATTCCCAAAGTCCTGCTGGGAAACAAGCTATTTAGAAAGATAAGTTAGAAGAGCACATATGTGAATTAGATCTCAATAACAGAGTCAACCCTGTAATATTCTACAGGAGCCACCTTATCCCTCAAAAATTCCTAATTTGGGGACGGTGAGAGATGTACATAAATCATTCCAAAATGAGACATGGATAACATATACACAAGAACATACAAAGCCATTTTTATACAGCATACAAACCAATTACCTTGTGCACATATTTTCATTGAGTAGTACCCTAAAACGTTTCCAAAAATTGGCAGGGGTATAAAGTACCGGATATGGACTTTGCTAAGAGCTTTTTAGTAAAGAGCCAGTGAAGAACTACCATGACTGGCAATCGCCGTTATCAAGTTCAGTGACTAGTCACTACCCTGGTCCAGGCTATCCTTTTTTTTTTTTTTTTTTTTGCTGTACGCGGGCCTCTCACTGGTATGGCCTCTCCCGTTGCGGAGCACAGGCTCCAGACGCGCAGGCTCAGCGTCCATGGCTCACGGGCCCAGCCGCTCCGCGGCATGTGGGATCTTCCCAGACCGGGGCACGAACCTGCATCCCCTGCATCGGCAGGCGGACTCTCAACCACTGCGCCACCAGGGAAGCCCCAGGCTATCCTTTTCTCTCTTCCTAACTGGTCCTGAAGCCACTAGTTTTGTCCACTTTTCTAACTATCCTTCTCATAGCACAGTGATTTTTCTAAAACGCAAACCTAACCCTGTTAACTTCCCTGCTTAGCACTCAATTTAGTGATTTCCCACCTGGCCTTAAGATAATTTCTGAACTCCTTATTGTGGAGGCACACCGGAGACCTTTTGTGATCTAGTTCCTGCTTACCTCTCCAGTCCCACCTTCCTACCATTTATATTTCAACCTCAGGGAATGTCTCTCACTCTCTCCACTCTGGCTCCTGGGCCTGTACCATGCCTATTTTTGTGAAAGCAGAAAGCCTGGCATGCAGAAGACCTCAAAATGTGATGACTTAAAAAATTAACGTCCGCATTCTCAAGGGGGCGAAAAAAAGCCCCCTCTTTTTATGTACAAAGCATAACATGCATATAGCACATAAAATGGGCATACAGTGTGAAAGCAGCATTAAAATTTCCTGGAGTGGGCAATCAGGAAAACAACGTGTAAAAAAGCTCGGGTGTGAGGGGGGAGGGGCGGAGTCGTCGTTGTAAAAAGGTTTATAAATATTGGATTACAGCAAGATGTGAGTCAAAGTTGGAAACTCAAGTTCACGCAATACAGAAGCCAGCTACACATCTTTCTACTTGAATATTCCCATTTCACCTCAAACTCATACACAAAACTACCCAGTATGTCCCCCCATCCATCAAAAAACAAACCACCAGAAAGACAAAGCCAAACGATTCCCTTCAACGTTTCTGCCTCTCATTAGCAAACTCCAGGTCACTGAATTCAAAAGGCTAGCTCTGCAGTCAGGGAACCGAGGCTGTGACCTTGGGGAGACCACCTCGGTCTCCCCGGCCACTCAGGCAGCCTCAGCGAATGCAGGACCGCAGAGCTGAGACCCCACGTGTGGCTCCGAGAACGTGGCGCAGAAGCACAAGGTAGGTATGGCCGTGACCGTCGATGGGAAGGGACTGGAGTTACACAAAAGCCAAAACCTCACAAAAACCTCTACCAAGGCTCTGAACTCTCCCCTTCTCCCTCGACGGGTCAAAGGGTGGAAAGTGGCGTCCACTTAGTCCTGTGCTTCAGGCACCTGTCTCCAGGCGCCCGCGGGGGTCTCGGCCGCAGGCCTCGGCGGCCACGCGCCCAACCAACGCCCGGAAGCCGAGGACCTGCTGAGCTCTGCCCCCGGCGGGCGCCCCAGCCCCGTCCAAGCCCGGAGGAGACTCCGCCCGGACGCCCGCGCCGACTAGCAGGCCCGCGATGGCGGAGCGGCTGCGCGAGCACACAAAGGCGGCGGTCTCGGTGGGGACCAAACCCTCGCCCAGTCTTCCCGAACGCTGGTGCACGCCCGCGCCCCGCGCCCCGCCCGGCCCTCCGAGTGACCTTGGGCGCGTCCCTCCCCACCCAGCCTCAGTTTCCCCGGCGACACTAAGACGAGGCGCCGCGGCCTGCCCAGGCGGCCGACACCCGCGGCGGGGCCTCCCCACTTCCGTCCCCGCGCCGAGCTGGGCTTGCGCGGAGAGCGGGGTGGGAGGGCAGGGGAACCGGCCCGCGGGCCCGGGGAGGCCCGGTCGGAGATCGGGGACCGAGCGTGGTCGGCCGCGCCACGGCGGCTCCTTGGGCCGCGGCGCCGAGGCCTCCGCAGGCCGCGAAGCCGCCCGAACCCCAAATCCGCCCGACCCTGCCTTGCCGCCCCCTCCCCGCAAAGCCTGGCCCTGCCTGGCGCTGGTGGGACTCGGCAGACGCGGCGGTCGACGAACCCAAGCGAGGAAAGACCTTTGGAAGCCGCTGAGAAGCCCTCAACAAGAAACCGCCGCCTCAACAGCGACCCACTTCCGCTCCGGAGACCTCGGCTCCGCCCCCCGCGCGTCCCTATTGGCCACTGCTGTCCCTACTCCCGTGGTCGGCCGGTCGAGGAGGTATATTTTCAATCTTATTGGATAAGAAACCATCTATTACCACTTTGAAATGGGCCTCCTTCCGGCTCCGCCCACGCTCGCGAGCGCAAGTTCCTTCCTTCCCGCGAGAGAGCGGTCGGCGCCCCTCGGCCCGCAAGGCCTCCCGGGAGTCGTGGTCTGGGCTCCGGCTGCCCTGCTCGCGGCGCGGAGCCGGACGCGCTTCTCCCAGCCTGTTTTCTGGGGTCTCTACTATCGGTCTGGATCTGCAGGTCCTCCGGGCGGCCACGCCCCCCGACGTGCCAGGCCCTGGGCCTGCGCCTGGTCCCTGCGATCCCGGGCTCTGCCAGGCTGTTGGTGGAGACGCGAGGGAAGCACAGCCCGGCCCATCTTCGGGATCCCAGAGGAGGCACTCAACCAGGACGTCTGGGAGAGCTCTCCGGAGGAAACGAGCTGCGAACTGAAAGGACTAGAATGGAGGAGAGAGTTCCAGGAAGAGGGAGCCTGGATGGGGAAAGGTGGGCTAGCATGTCCAGAAAACTGGACGCTGCCCAGTGCGCCACGGGTTCAGAGGTTGGGAGAGGTGGGGGTCGGGGAAGGCACGAGTCAGACCTTGGAGGGCCCACATGCCAGGCTAAGAGTTTGGATTATCCCGAAGACAACAGGTGTCAGGAAGGGAAGGACTGAACCCGTGGAGTACTCTTCTCGCCCAGGTCCGGTCCAGCCCGGTCCTGGGAAAGGGGCCATGGCCCAGGCAAAAGCCTGGAGGTCTCTGGGGCATCTGGTGCCACTCCCAGAATCAAGAAGAGAGTGTGGGCCCTGGATCCCTCCTGCCTGAGATTGAATCCCAGCTCCATGGTTCAGGCAAGTCTCACGGTTCCCTGGCCTGTAGCATGGAGGTAATAGCAGTACCTATCTCGGGGAAGGTGGGAGTCGGGAGGACTCAACACTGAACACAGGTGCATGCCAGCCCTGGGTGGGGCTGCATATCAGAATTGGGATTGGAGAATCTGGTGGCGAGTTCCTTGAGTTCAGCTCTCAGAACTGGACTTGAGCATGGATTTGGCAACCAGAAAAGAGAGCCCAGCTTGTCTCTCTTGTTCTGAGAATAACCAGGTCACCCCAGCAGGCCACCCTGGACATGCCCACACTGTGGCCAGGTGGAGAACAAGAGGCCACCTGAGGTCCAGGCTCTAAACTGGTGCCCAGCCAGCCCTGCTGAACCTTACTGGCCAAAGCAAGTCAGCCCAGATTCAAGGACTGGGGGAAATAGACTCTGCCTATTTCCTACTCTGTTCCTTGCCTTGGCAGGGGTCACAAGGCAAGGAGCATGGATACTGGGAGACATTGTTGCCATCAGTTTACCACACAAGGCTGGCCCTCAGCCCATAAACTCAGGGGATGGCCCAAGACCTGACCCTACTGGGGTTTGTATGGAGCCGAAGCCCCAGGTGCTCTCAAGGCAGCTCTGAGCAGCTGCCCAGTCCAGGAGGGCAGGTGGGGACCCTGTGGATTGCCAACCAGCATTACTCCTAATAGCACCCTGAGTCTGTTGGGCCATCACCTGTCCCCTCTGCTCCAGAGGCCAGTCTGATAGGTGAAGGGTAATTCTCTCCCTCTGCTACAGTGCTTGCTTCGGCCCCCATGTGCTGCAAGGGCCCCCATGCAGACCTTCCCCCACTACAGGAACTGGTTCAGCAGAGCATGTTCAATCCAGGCCAGTGAGACTGGAGCACAAGGCTTGGAGGACAGAGAGGTTTTCCTCCTACAAGAACTACCAGGGAGAGATGGCCCTTCTTCCTCCAGACATGTGAGGTTGGAACTGCTACCAGATTGGAGCCAGAGCTCCTTGGATCAGGCATGTCCTGAAGTCTACCCTATTTTGGATTGCCAGTTATAGAAGCTAATAATTCCCCTTTTGAAGCCTTCAGAGCTCCTGAGAGCCTCTCTTGGGACAGGTCATCATCAACGTATTCCCTCGATATCAAATGAAATGGGTTTGAATAACAACACAGGATGTAAGAAATGCCATGTTGTTTTTTTTTTAATGAAATTTAATCTGCTCCCAGCTCTAATTTTACAGGGGGGTGGGAAATTCCTCTTTCTACCAACCTCAGTTGTGGGGAAGTCCTGGGGTTCTGACACAGTTCAGAGTATTGGGGGAGAACGCTGGTCTTTAGTCTGTTCTTGTCTCTTTGAGATGTCCACCCTCTTAGTCTGAATGTGCCCGGGGGTCCAGCCTACCCCCTCTGCAGACCCAAGGAGGATGTAGGGTGTGGGGGTCTCTCCTAGACATCTATCCACCTGGCAGTTTCCAGCCCCTCTCTTACTGCCTTGCACCCCATGGGCTTGCCCATTCTCTCTCCTGGGAGCTGCAGCATACTGTGCTTTATTCACCAGCAGGCTTTCACTCAGCCAGCCTGTCCTCAGAGCCATGCACCTCCAGTCCAGTGATGGGTCTGAGGACCCAGGGGAATCACTCCATTCCTGTACAGGCCCTGGGCCAGCTCCTGCCCAGTGGCTCTAACCTCGTTCCTTCAGTGATGCTGGAGAAGGCTGGGCAGTGCTCTAAAGGCATCCAGGCTTAGCTTTGGGTCCTGGCTCTCCCGGCAGGTCATTTCACCTCTCAGCACCAGTGGCCTCATCAGCAGACGGGGAGTGGGGGACAGTTCCTACATCCCCGGCCAGCTCCCCCCCATCGCCGTGAGGTTTGGGAGATAAGGCCGAGAAGGGCCAGTTCCCAGCGGCTCAAGATCCTGGCGACTTCTACTAATTCGCACAAGCACAATCACATTCTCAGTCTTGGGGGTTCCCGGATTAAGCCACCCGACTCCGGGCAGAGAATGGGGATTCCAGCTTTCCACAAGCAGAACAGGCTCTGGGAACTCCGATGGGGGGGCATGGGCAGGAATGCCTAGCGCTAGGCCGTAGGAAGGGCTAGAATCTGGGTTAGGGTGGCCATGTTTAGCACATAAGATACAAGACGCCCAGATAAATTTGAATTCCAGCGGATCCTTCTGTTAGCATTAGCTTGTCCCACGCAATGACTGGCATTTTATTTGGCAACCCTGCTATGGGCGGGAGGAGCCTGGGGCGGAGTGGGGCGGGGGGCGCGGCCAAGGAAGGGGAGGTGCACACCGCCGCCCAGGCTTTTTTCGGGCGAGGGTCTCGGGGTCCCGGGGCGGGCCGCCCAGCTCAGACGGCCCCCAGGCAACGAGCGGGCCCGCGTGCCGAGCCTCCCCGCTGCATCGCCCGCAGCCTGCGCTCCCGGCTCTGCTCCAGCTCCAGCCTGTGCCGCGCCTCCAGCTGCGCCTGCGGGCGGGCGGTGGAGGTCGGCGCGGGGCAGGCCCGTCCCCCACCGCGGCTTCCCCGTCCCCCCACACCGCGCCCCGCCCCCCGCTACCTCCAGCGCCTGCGCTGCGCACCCTCGCGCCCGCCCCCGGGGCTCACCTGCTGCTTGGGGCGAGCTGCTCGCGGCGCTGGCACGTGCAGCAGTGCCTCCTGCCCGCGGCGCTCGGCCGCCTTCTCCCGGATCCTGCGCTGCAGCTCCAGCACCCGCTCGTCCTGGGAGGGCGCTCCCGCGGCCGCCGACTGCGCCTTCTTCTCCTCCCACCTGGGCGGGCGGCGGGGCTGGCTTAGGAGAACCCCACCGCGGGTTGACTCCAGGGATTTAGGTGCAGGGGGAGAGGCCCCCCGAGGACCGCTCGGGGCGGGGTTCCCCCCAGCGCCTCTTCCTTTTTGCTCCTTGTATTTCACAGTTTAAAAAGTATTCCATAGAGGGCTTCCCTGGTGGCGCAGTGGTTTGAGAGTCCGCCTGCCGATGCAGGGGACACGGGTTCGTGACCCGGTCCGGGAGGATCCCACATGCCGCGGAGCGGCTGGGCCCGTGAGCCTTGGCCGCTGAGCCTGTGCGTCCGGAGCCTGTGCTCCGCAACGGGAGAGGCCACAACAGTGAGAGGCCCGCATACCAAAAAAAAAAAAAAAAAAAAAAGTATTCCAGAGGTATTAACTATCTTGGTACTGGGGATAAAAAAAGAGAACGCCCTTTCATCTTGCCCTCCCCTTGCCACTCTTGCCTAGAGATAGCCACGGCTAATATTCTGCTGTCTTTGCAGATCTCTTCCATACTTGGCCAGAAGGGGCCGGAAAAGTCACCACAGTGTTTCTAACAAAGAGGGGTGCGTGTGTCCACGTGCTTTCCATTAAAAGAGAGGAGAGATGTTTAACAACCAAATTCGATGTGTGAACCCCAACTAAGTCCTGGTTTAAAAAGGAAAAAAAAAAGGGACTTCCCTGGTGGCGCAGTGGTTAAGAATCTGCCTGCCAATGTAGGGCACAGGGGTTCGAGTCCTGGTCCGGGAAGATCCCACATGCCACAGAGCAACTAAGCCTGTGCGCCACAACTACTGAGCCTGCACTCTAGAGCCCGCGAGCCACAACTACTGAAGCCCGCGTGCCTAGAGCCCGTGCTCCACAACAAGAGAAGCTCCCGCACCACAGTGAGGAGTAGCCCCTGCTCTCCGCAACTAGAGAAAGCCCGCGTGCAGCGACGAAGACCCAACGCAGCCAGAAGTAAATAAATAAATAATTTTTTTTTTTTTTAAGAAAATAGTTGGGGGCAAGTGATTGCAAGGGAACTGCCTGGGCGGGAGGGTGGTGGGTTGCTGCGAGGAGAAGCCACCCAGGAGGGTGCAAAAGCAGGCTCCCTGCTCCTTGCCCACCCAAGGCATCCGCCCCGGGCCACTGGCACTAACCTCAAGGCTGCAGACCTCCCCATGGCCGCGCGGCACAGCAAGATCTGCTCCACCGTGTTCTGCAGCGCCTGGCTCTTGGCACGCTTGCCCTGGATGATCTGGTCTCGCTTCTCCTCCTCCTTGCACCTCTGGGTCTCCTTGAGCAGGGCCAGCCGCTCCCGCAGCTCCACGACCGACATCTCCCCTTCCAGGCCATAGCCAGGAATCTGCAGGGTGGGCAGGGAAGGCCCCAGGCTGGGAACCAGGCCCAGGCCCAGCCTGCCTGGCCATCTCCAGGGCGCTGGCACCAGTACCAGCGGCCCTCCTGAGTGCCATAGGCCTGGCCTGGTGCCCAGGAGACCTCCTCCTGTCTACTCAGTGGTGCCTGTGTGACGTGTCCACCATCCGGCTTCTCCAGCCTGGGCCTGCTCTGCAGCCCTCGACCTCTGTGGGGACATCTCAGCTGGGTGCCCTGCAGGCCCCTCCACTGTGGCAGGGCCCAAATGGAGCTCAGCACTGTCTCCCCAGCCAGGACCTGGGGGCCTGGGTAGAGAGCCCTTTGGACTCTGCCCATCCCCCAGGACCAGGCCTGCCCCCACGTCACCGCGTGCCAGCCTGGCCTCTCGTGGTGTTTCTCACACAGGCTTCCAGGCGCTGCTGCCCTTCTCTTAGCCTCCTGCTTGCCCAGCCTTGGGCCTTCGTGCACCTGCGCTCTCCCTACACTGCCTTTTCCACCCAGGCCTAGTGAGTTCCGGGAGCTCCCTCAACACGCAGCTCCACGAAGCCTACCTTGCTCACCTCCAGGGGTGATGGAGGCCTCCCTGGCAGGACTGAGCATCTGGACCAGACCCAGGCCTCCAGCATGGCGGGCACGGGGGAGCTGGGCATGAGCGGATAGGTGGATCTCGGCCTGGGTCCAGACTGCCTTTGGCCTTGGTGGGAATTCTGGACACATCCTTCATGGCAATGCCAGGCCCAGTAAGACCTGGGGAAGCTCCCTGAGGTCGTCACATGGGCATGGGCTCCGGGGGCCACGTCCTCACCTGGGTCAGGTCCACCAGCTTGCCCTTGCGCGTGGGCTGAGTCTCCAGGGCTCGCAACTGGGAGATGAGCTCACAGCGCTGCCTCTGCTCCTCCTTGGCCGCCTCTGCACTGCGCTGTAGCAGCTCCCGGCTCTCCTCTATCACCTCCTGAACTAAGGGCCAAGCGGGGGGTGCTGAAGGGGTCAGAGAGCAGCAGGGCCAGTACCACTGGGCACAGGTAGCTCCCCTGGGAGGGTACCGAGCACCCCCCACCCCGCTGTACCCATCTGCTGTCGGCCCTTCAGGAGCTTTGTCTGCGCCACCTTGACGTTCTTCTGCGTCTCCATCACCTGCTCCACCAGCTCCTTCATGGACCTTTCCTCTTGGAGGCGCCTCTCGGCACATTGCTGCATCAGCTCAGCTGTCTGGACAACCCGCCGGCCACAGTCAGAGCTGCTGCCTGTGACCCTGGGCCTACCCAGCCCCGGGAGCAGCCTGAGGTCTGGACAGCAGACCCAGTCCCTGACCCTGAATCACCCTGGAACCTGGGTCTAAGCTCATCAGCGTCTGGAGGTGGGCCTGCTGGGGAAGTCCTGCCTCGCGTCCTCCCTTCCTCCACTGTGGTCCTGGGGGTGTGAGCCCAGAACTATGCAGCCACCCCCCCCCCCGATCTGACAATAAGCTGAGGAGTGCAGCCAACAGAGTCCTGGGGAAACCAAGTCAGAGCCACTGGGTTTGCCCTGAAGCCCACCCACTGCTGACTCCATTTAAGAGAGCAGGGCACTGCTTGCTTTGCAGCCACGTGGAGCTGGCTGTCCAGATTCTGCCCAAGCCTGTGCATAGGACACGCCAGCCCCCGGGAAGCCCCAGGCTCCCCATCACATGCGCCCCCAGGCATGTCCTGACGGTCACCCCACACTCTTCTTTCTGGAGGAGCCTGAGAAATGTGCGGCTCTAAACCGTGGGGCGTGGTGTTGCCACTTTGAACCGCGCACAAACAGGACTCGCCCCGTGTCCTGGCTGTGGCTTCCCTCTTCTGCTCAGTATCTTGGGGTACTATCCTCATCCACGTTTTCACCAGGATTGCAGTTGACTTATTCTCGTGGCTGTTTCGGGGGATATATAGCAACTCTTTGATACATTCTACCATTGACAGACATTCAGGTTGTTTCCAGGGTGGAGCTATTGTGAACAATTCAGAATATTATTTTCAGTCTTCAAGATACTACAAAGGACAGGGTGGGATGTATACCTCCTGTCACTGCCCAGCGCTGCCAGGGAGCCCCTGGACTCCCAGTCCTGGAGGTCTTGGCAGCTGGGGGCTCATCTCCGACTGCATGGTACGTGCAGGGTCCATGTGTGGCAGCGTGGATGCCAGGCACGCTGGGCAGGAAGGAAGCCTTTCTTAAAGCACTTTGCTAGCACATATAAAAATGGCTTTTGACCATCCCTTTCTGTGCAAGTTCATTCCAGTTTCTAAGAAAAGGAACCCCGGTTCTTGGAGAAATGGCCATTTGAGGGCTGGGGCAGGGAAGATACAAGATGAGCCTGGAGCATTTTATGGCACCGTAAAGTAAGGAAGTGCTCAAAAAACAAAAGGATGATGGGAGGCATGGGGGCAGGTCGAAGGGACACAGGAGCCAGCCTGAAAGGGGTCCCAGTGGCCAAAGCTGGCAACAAAACAAATCACTTCGTATTGGATTATAACACAAAGTATAAAATAAATATGCATGAGTCCACATTGATATAAATTAATGGACTGATATATATAGATATATAAGTGAGTAAATGGGGGAGAAGAGACAAGTCTTCTGTGCTGAAGAATCCACATAACCTACCCACCTCCTTGAGCGTGGGCCCCGCTTAGAGACCCCTTCCAAGGAGCGCAACGTGGAAAGGGGGAATGACCGCGGTGAGAAGCCAGGTGATCAAGTCCAACATCCTCAGTGATAAGTCTGCTGACGGCGGGCACCCCTGAAGGGATGGGATGAAAAGGCACATGGCCCCTGTGGTCTTCCTCCTACACCCAGTCTGAGCATCTCAACAGACAGACGTTCTACAGGATACATGACGAGCACGCCTCACCACTGCCAAGGGCGCCAAGGACAAGGAAAGCCTGAGACAATGTCATGGCCAAGACGAGTCTGGGACATCCTTGGATGGGATCTTGGACAGAAAAAGGACATAAGTAGGAAAAAAATGCTGAAATCGAAATAGAGTGTGGAGTTTAGTTAAGTTACGTGCCCATATTGGTTTCTTGATTGTGACAAATATACCCTGGTGTAGTGGGTTGGTGACCCCCAGAATTCATGTCCACCTGGAACCTCAGAATGTGATCTTATTTCCAACTAGTTAAGGATCCAATAAGTAATGAGTTAAGGATCTTGGGATGAAACCATCCTGGATTTAGGGTGGGTCCTAAATCCAATGACAAGTGTCAATATAAGAAGAGGAGAAGACCCAGAGAAACATGGAGAAGATGGCCATGTGAAGGTGGAGACAGAGATAGGGTGAGGCTGCCACAGACCAAGGAATTCCTGGGGACACCAGGAGCCGGAAGAGGCTTAGAGCAAGCACGGCCCACCCAACACCTTGATCTCGGACTTCCGACCTCCAGAATGGCAGCTAAAGCCCTCCAGTTTTCCATGCTTTGTTGTGACAGTGCAAGAAACCCCACAGGCACGTGCTGATGTAAGATGTGACCCGCAGGGGAGGCTGGGTGACAACAGGGGAACCCTCCCTACTAGTTGCAACTTTTCTGTCACTGCTTAAAAAAAGTCCCAAAGTAAAACGTTTATTTTAAAAAGTACTTTCGAAAACGTAATAAGTTCAAGAAATGCTTGTGTGGAAATAGGAGGTGAGAAAAAGTAGGCTACCAAAACGTGGAGGAGTCGTACCCCAAGTAAGTAAACTACGTGCAAGGAAAGACACCTGGGCTCGGAGGAGAGGCAGCTGAGCCGAGTCCCCGGACCCCCGGCTGGTTGGGGAGGCACAGAGACAGCTGGCAGCCTGGTCCTGGGAGTGAGGAAGGGGGGCGACATCTCCTGGCTCGGAGCGAATTCCACGGAGCCCAGGAGACGGCGCAGGCCCGTGTGACCTCGGGCAAATCACCCTGTCCCTGGCTCCAGTGTGTCTGCTGGTGAGTGGGGACGGCGGTGCCACCTCCCGTCACGCCCGCACGGCGTCCCCATCAGGCATGGCATCAGTGTCAGCACAGCATCAGGATTTGGCGGAGAGGAGGACGGAGCACTCAGAGATTGAAAGGAGGTGACAGAGCCGAATCTGTGGGCAGGCAGAGGTGTTGGCGAGCTAGGGGTGTGGTCCCCTGGAGAGGCCTGCAGCAGGGCGAGGGCCCCCAGGGTGGTGAGCGGCTCGCAGGGCAGCTGGCTGGCTGGAGTCCTGGGCTGACTCTTGGCTCTATCTGCTTTGGCATAAACCTCGGACCCGTGGTCCGGCCCAGAGTCCACTCAGGGGCCAGGCTGGCCTAATGCATCCTTGGGCCCTACGTTGGAAGCCCAGCTGGGTTTTCCACACATCTCTCCACCCCTCCCGCAACTAACATCACCCGAACGAGGGCTGCTGGCTGACCTCGCCCCAAGCAAGGGCTTTCGCCCCAAGCAAGGGCTTTCAGCTACCAGCACGGTGACACCTTTAAAGTCAAGTGAACACAGAACACACCAGACAGCATTGATGTAACAAAGCCAAATAGAAAAATGCTCCAAGGGCCTCCAAACTAAATCCATTGAATACTTCGGTAAAATATACTCTAAGAATGGTCACCCATGACAACCAGAGGGTGAAATGTTATTCACCCAGTGGATTTTGTGCTAATATTGGTACTGCTACTCCGGATTAACTTCACTGTGATGATGGATTAAATAAAAAAGAAAAATTGGGCTTCCCTGGTGGCACAGTGGTTGAGAGTCCGCCTGTCGATGCAGGGGACACGGGTTTGTGCCCTGGTGCGGGAAGATCCCACATGCCGCGGAGCGGCTGGGCCCGTGAGCCATGGCCGCTGAGCCTGCGCATCCGGAGCCTGTGCTCCGCAACGGGAGAGGCCACAACAGTGAGAGGCCCGCGTACCGCAAAAAGGAAAAAAAAAAAAAAAAAAAGCAAGAATTATGTGAACTTTATCCATTTTTTTTCCAATATAGCTACTAATTTCTATGGTTCATCAAATTATTTTAAAAGGGGCATAAAATTGGGACTTCCCTGGGGTTCCAGTGGTTAGGACTCGGAGCTTTCACGGCTGAGGGCCCAGGTTCAATCCCTGGTTGAGGAACTGAGATCCAGCAAGCCACGTAGCACAGCCAAAAAAATAAATAAAAAAGGGAGATAAAATTAAGTGAAGAAAATATATTCAAATTGTTTATGATGAAACAATGTCAGAGCTACACTCATGACTTTACAAATATATCCTTTTCAGCCCTGTTGCTAGGGCACCTTAATACTGGTCACCACAGAAAAACCAATAAAGCTCCCCCCACGCAGCCCCCAGCTATGGAAATCAACACTGGGTTCTGTGGTGAGGGCCAGGGCCTCGGGGGAAATAACTGAATCTACATCTCAAGAAGAGAAAATTCAGGTGGGCCCAAAACATCCTACCTCTCAAAAGAAAGGATGCCTCCAGGCTCTAGAGGGATGCTGAGAGCACAGAGGTGAGGAAGGGGTTCCCTCCGTGGGCCAGGCTGTGACAACGGAACCTCCGGTGGAGACAAAGTCCCATTAAGACACGGAGGCTGGGGACTTCCCTGGTGGTCCAGTGGCTAAGACTCCAGGCTCCCAAAGCAGGGGGCCCGGGTTCAATCCCTGGTTTGGGAACTAGATCCCACATGCACGCCACTGCAACATAGGATCCTGCATGCCCCAAGGAAGACCTGGCGCAGCTAAATAAATTAAACCTAAAAAAAAAAAAAAAAAAGACGCGGAGGCTGTAGAAGTCACCAGTCCAGCATGAATGGCACACGAAAACAATACAATTCCTTTTGTCTTCAAATGTTTAGTGCCGTCTACTCAGGTTACTTTGTTCGTAAAACACACTCATCTACATGCGTGTACCTGGACGTTCCAGGTCGGGGAGAGAAGCCTCTGGACCTGTGCAGGATGGTCCAGCCAGGGTCGGCCGGGCTTTGGGGAACACGGCTCGGGGCTCGGGGAGCTGCCCTAACTATGAAGCGAGGCCGAGGGTGCCTGGGTGGAGCACCCAGTCATGGCTGGGCCGCCAGCCCTCACAGGGTGCCCTCTCCCATGCTGTTCCCTGGAGGGGACTCCTGTGCTTCTGGCTGGAGGCCTCTGGCTCACGAGACCCCCGGGGTTGGGAGGGACAGAGCTGGACCTCACCAAGCCGCTATCGAGCTATGGGAGGGGGTGCTGGCCTGTGCGGGCTGGAGCCCCTCCTGCTGACCTGGCGTCAGGACAGGCCGATGAGGGGAGGGGCTGTAGGGGCAGGCTGTTCTGTCCTTGCTGTCACAAGAACAGCCCCATGCCAGGAATACTGAGAGAGCCCTAAGGAGTAGAAGGTAGCGGCTCCAAACGCCTTTCCCGCCCCCCAGGGCAAAGCCTGCGGGAGGGCCCTCCCTTCCTTCCAGCAGCTCTCCTCCCTCCCTCCCTCCCTCCCTCCCTCCCTCCCTCCCAGCAGCTCTCCTCCCTGGCGGAGCTGCTGCTTCTGCACCTCGGGCAGGTCACCTGAACACAGTCCCTCTGCCCAGCAAGCCCGCTTGTCAGGCCGCAGCTTCTAGTCCAAGCCCTGGCCTCCAGCACCCACCCCTCTGATGGGGTCTTTGCCCCTCCAGGTGGACCTCTTAAGGTGACTCCGGGTGGCTTCTTCCAGGATCCTCTCAGGGTCTCTGGTCAAGGGAAGTGCATGGTTGCTCTACTACAGCCCACCTTTGGTCTCCACGGACTGCCTCCTGCCTCTGGACTTTTCCATGTGAGTCCGAGGACTTTCAAATTCCAGGGAAGCCACACGGGATTCGTCGCAGGAAGGCAAGGATGGGTCGAGATTAAGAAATCATTAATAGGAATGTTACGCAGCCATAAAAAGAAACAAAATTGTGTTATTTGTAGTGAGGTGGATGGACCTAGAGTCTTTCATACAGAGTGAAGTAAGTCAGAAAGAGAAAAACAAATACAGTATGCTAACACATACATATGGAATCTAAAAAAAAAATGGTTTTGAAGAACCTAGGGGCAGGACAGGAATAAAGACACAGACGTAGAGAATGGACTTGAGGACACGGGGAGGGGGAAGGGTAAACTGGGACGAAGTGAGAGAGTGGCATGGACATATATACACTACCAAATGTAAAATAGATAGCTAGTGGGAAGCAGCCGCATAGCACAGGGAGATCAGCTCCGTGCTTTGTGACCACATAGAGGGGTGGGATAGGGAGTGTGGGAGGGAGACGCAAAAGGGAGGGGATATGGGGATATATATATATATATATATATATATATATATATATATATATGTATAGCTGATTCACTTTGTGATACAGCAGAAACTGACACACCATTGTAAAGCAATTATACTCCAATAAAGATGTTAAAAAAAGAAATCATTAATATAATTCACCATATTAATAGAGTTAAGGAGAAAAATAATATGATTATCTCCACAGATGCTGCAAAAGCCTTTATCAGAATCGACACCTGGGACTTCCACTTCTGGGAAGATGGAGTAGGGGTGCTTTTCCCTATTCCTCCCACTAGGCACAACTAAAACCACTGCATATAAATTACTAAACACACAGAAGAAGGCTATGAAAGGTGGAGGGAAGAAGGCAGACTGGCTGGGACCATGGGACTTGAAGAATGGCACGGTGGTGGGGGGGGTCCCTGGGTCTTCTTTTACCTCATGTGTCCCAGGCTGGGTGCTGGAGGACCCAGAAATGCCATAGGTGCAGATAAAAAAGCCCAACCAAAGCCTGCCAAGGGACCAGGAAAGGAGCCACCTACAGACACAGAAAACTGTGTGACACAACCTGTGCTCCAACCAGACATCACAGGCAAAACCTGAGCAAAGGCTGAGTGAGCGCAAGACTTCTGCCCTACCCAGATCATGGGGAGGTGGCACAGAGGAGCCTGAGCTGGGACCTGCCCCCGAGTGTCAATGGTGTCAGAGGAGAGTTCATGGCAACCTGGTGTCCACCCCCACCCGTGGGAACAAGGGTCCCTCCCCATCCCCACTAAGGTGGTGTCAGAGGAGGCTTAGTGCAGAGTGAGGACTTTCACCTCCATGCTTGCCATGTGACAGTGGAGGCCACGTGGGGGGCAGTTATAAGGTACTCCTCCCTCTCCCAGTCAGGGGGTATTTATTGATGGAGGTCTAGCTGGAGCCCTTACCCACAAATCATCAGGGGCCCCCTCTCAGGGGTCAACAGAGGCCACGTGGGGACGGTGGGTTGCTAAGCCCACCTGGCAGTAATGTGGTGGTGCCCCCCTTCCCCTGCCAGAGCGGCGTCAGAGAGAGGCTGCTCAGACAGAAGGTTTAATTAAATAAGATCCAGAGTCCTGTAACATAATACCCAGAATGTCCGGGTTTCAATAGAAAATCACTCACCATACCGAAAACCAGGATGATCTCCAACTGAAAGAAGACACAATCAGTAG
Source organism: Mesoplodon densirostris (assembly GCF_025265405.1). Taxonomy (NCBI): domain Eukaryota; kingdom Metazoa; phylum Chordata; class Mammalia; order Artiodactyla; family Ziphiidae; genus Mesoplodon; species Mesoplodon densirostris. Next base: position 106,109,207 of record NC_082661.1, read on the forward strand.
AGCACTGAGCTCTGATCTTAGCACTGAGATCACAGATGTTAGATTTGACAATGATTTTTAAAGAAGCCCTCATAAAAATGCAACAGGCAATTACGAAAAAATCTCAACAAATTTAAAATAAATAGAGCAGAGTATGTTCAACAACCACATTGGAATCAACTAGAAATCAATGATCAAAGGTAACAGGAAAATCTCCAAATGCTTGGAAACTAAACAACGTACTTCTAAAGAATCCATGGGTAAAAGAGAAAATCTCAAGTGAAATGAAAAAGTACATTGAACTGCATGAAAATGAAATACAACATATCAAAATTTGTGGACACAGATAAAGCAACAAATAAAGGGAAATGTGTAACACTGAGTGCTTACAATAGAAAAGCAGAAAAGTCTCATGTCAGTAATCTAAATCCCATCTCAAGAACCTAGAAAAAGAAGAACAAAATAAACTCAAAGCAAGCAGAAGGAAGGAAATAATAAAGAGCAGAAACCAATAACATTGAAAAACAGTAGAGAAAAATCAATGAAACAAGAAGGTGGTTTTTTGAAAAGATCAATGAAATTGACAAATCTCTAGCAATTCTAATAGAAAAAAATGAAAAAACATAAATCACCAATATTCGAGAATGAAACACTTTAGACCCTACAGACATAAAAAAGGATGGTAGGGCTTCCCTGGTGGCGCAGTGGTTAAGAATCCACCTGCCAATGCAGGGTACACGGGTTCGAGCCCTGGTCCGGGAAGATCCCACATTCTGTGTTGCAACTAAGCCCGCGAGCCACAACTACTGAAGCCTGCGCGCCTAGAGCCCGTGATCCGCAACAAGAGAAGCCTCCACAATGAGAAGCCCGTGCACCGCAATGAAGAGTAGCCCCTGCTCGTCACAACTAGAGAAAGCCCACGTGCAGCAACGAAAACCCAACGTAGATAAAAATAAATTAAAAATTAATTAATTAATTTAAAAAATTAAAAAATAAAAAGGATGGTAATAGAATATTACAAACAACTCTACATACATGAATTTGGAAACTTAGTGAAATGGACCAATTCCTCAAAAAACACAAACTACTACAACTTACCCAATATGAAACAGATCATTTGAATAACGCTATAACTTGTAAGGAAGTTGAATTTCTAATTTAGAAAAGTCAAAAAAGAAACCTCCAAGCCTAGATGATTTCACTAGAGAATCCTACCGAATGTTCAAAGAATTAATACCAATTCTACACAATCTTTCCTAGAAAATAAGAGGAGGAAATGTTTCCAAATTCATTTTATGAAGCTAGAATTACCTGATACCAAAACCAGACAAAAGACATTACAAAAAAGAAAACTACAGCCTAACACCCCTTATGAAACTATATGCAAGAACAACTTTAACAAAATCAAAATAGTAGCAAATAGAATTCAACATATATAAAAAGAATTATACACCATAAGCAAGTAGGGTTTATTCTAGGGATGCAAAGCTGATTCAGTATGTGAAATTCAGTCAGTGTAATCCACCATATTAATAGGCTAAAGAAGAAAAATCACATGACCGTATCAGTTGATACAGAGAAGCATTTGGCAGAATTTCCTGATAAAAACTTTCAGAATAATAGGAATGGGGGGAACTTCATCAACTTAATAAAGAGCACATCTACAGAAAAACCTACATCTAACATTACACTTAATGGTGAAAGGCTGATTTCCGCCAAGATGGTGAACTAGGCACAAATGTTCTAGCCAGTGCAATAGGCAGAAGAGGAAATAAAGAGGCAGATCAGAAAGGAAGGATAAAACTGTTCTTATTTACAGATTACATGATTGTCTACGGAGAAAACCCCAAGGAATCTACAACAAAATTCCTTGTTTGTCCTAGAAAACTAATAAGGGAGTTCAGCAAGGTCACAGGACACAAGAAAAACACACAAAACCAATTGCCATTTTTACATACTAGGATTGAACACATGGCCACCAAAATTAAAAATACAGCACCATTTACAACCACTCGAAAATAATAAAAGAAATACTTAGGTGCAAATCTAACAAAACTTGTATAGGACTCACATACAGAAACCTAAATAACCAGATGAAGGAAATAAAAGGTTTAAATAAATGCAGAGACATAGCGCATTCATGGATTGGAAGACTCAACTGGCTGGCCATCTGAAAACGATAAAAGTGGATCCAGATCTCACACTGCGTACAAGAATAAATTTCAAGTGGATAGAGATCCAGATGTAAAAATGAAACCACACAAATACTGGAAGAAAACACACGTGAACTCTTCTATAACATGGGTATGGGAAAAACCTTCCTAATTATTCAAAATCCAGATACAATGAAAGAAAAGACTGATAAGTTTGATGACATAAAAATAACATTTACATGGCAAAAATACATCATTTAAGCACAGCCAAATGAGTACTTGGAACAAAATATCTGTAACAACATACTATAGTTTAAGGGTTACTTTCCCTAATATATAACGAACTCTACAATAAAGTCAAGGAAATGAAGGTTAAAAGCTCAACAGAAAATGGACATGGTCAACTAATCTTTGACCAAGGCACCAAGAAAACTCAATGGGGAAAGGATAGTCTCTTCAATAAATGTTGTTGGAAGAGTCAGATATACAGACCCAAAAGAATGAAACTGAGCCCCTATCTTACACCACACACAAGAATCAACTCAAAATGGATCAAAGGCTTAAATGTAAGACCTGAGACCATAAGACTCCTAGAAGAAAACATAGGAAAAGAGCTTCTTGGCCTTGGTCTTGGCGATTATTTATTTACTTTTGATTTGATACCAAAAGCACAAGCAACAAAAGCAAAAATACACAAGTGGGACTACACAAATGAAAAAGTTTCTGCATAGCAAAGGAAACAATCAACAAAATAAAAAGGCAACCTATGGAATGAGAGAAAATATTTGTAAATCATATATCCAATAAGGGGTTAATGTCCAAAATATATAAGGTACTCACACAACTCAATAGCAAAATAAAATAAAAAATAATCTGATTTTTAAAATGGGCAAAGGACATGAACAAACATTTTTCCAAAGAAGACATACAAACAGCCAAAAGGTATACGAAAAGATGCTCCACATCACTAATCATCAGGGAAATGCAAATCAGAGTGACAATGAGCTATCACCTCACACCTGTTAGGATGGCCAGCATAAAAAGTCAAAAGATAGCAAATGTTGGCAAAGATATGGAGAAAAGGGACCCTGTGCACTGTTGGTGGGAATGTAAATTGGGGCAGCCACTATGGAAACCAGTATGGAGGTTCCTCAAAACATAAAAAATGGAACTTCGGGCTTCCCTGGTGGCGCAGTGGTTGAGAGTCCGCCTGTCGATGCAGGGGACACGGGTTCGCGCCCCGGTCCGGGAAGATCCCACATGCCGCGGAGCGACTGGGCCCATGAGCCATGGCCGCTGAGCCTGCGCGTCCAGAGCCTGTGCTCCGCAACGGGAGAGGCCACAACAGTGAGAGGCCCGCGTACTGCAAAAAAAAAAAAAAAAAAAAGGAACTTCCGTATGACCCAGTAATCCCACTTCTGGAGGTACATCTGAAGGAAATGAAATCACTATGCTGAAGAGACATCTGCATTCCTATGTCCATTGCAGTATTATTCATGGTAGCCAAGATACGGAAACAACCTAAGTGTCCATCGATAGATGAATGGATCAAGAAAACGTGGTGCACGTACATAATGGAATATTATTCCACCTTAAAAAAGAAGGAACTCATGCCATTTGTGGCAACATGTATGAGCCCGGAGGACATTATGCTGGGTTAAATAAGCCAGACGCAAAAAGACAAATACTGTCTCATCTCACTTCTGCGGGAATCTAAAAACGTTGAACTCATAGTAACAAACAGTAGAATGGTAGTTACCAGGGGCTTGGGGGTGAGGGGAATGGGGAGATGTTGGTCAAAAGGTAAAAACTTTTAGTTAGAAGATGAATAAGCTTTAGGGACCTAATGTACAGCATGGTGACTAGAGTTAACGATGTTTTGTACACTTTAAATTTGCTAAGACAGTAGATCTCAGTGTTCTCACCACATGCACAAAAGAGTAACTATGTGTTAATTAGCTTGATTGTGGTGATCATCCCATGATGTATATGTATATCAAAATATCATATTATACACTTTAAATATATACAAATTTTACTTGTCTATGATACCCCAATAAAACTGGAAAAAAAAAAGAAAATGACAAAAGACATGAACAGACAGTTCACAGAAAAAGACACAGAAGTGGCTCTTATAAGAAAACATCCTCAAATTCACATTTCATAGATGCAATGCAAATCAGAGCTATACTGAGATACTATTTCTCACCTCTGAGACTGGCAAAAATTCCTGAATTCAGTACAGTAACCTCTGTGGGTGGGTCAGGGGGATTGGGCCCCTTCCCCCGGTGCTGGGGCCTTGAAGTTCCTGCCCAGGGAAGGTGATGTGGCATCTCTGATAAGACCCCAAAACCCTCAACAAAAACAGCCACAAGAACAAGACAGAACCTCCACATCAGCTGCTCTGACGGAGCAGTCCCTCCTCTAGCAGTGGACCTCGAAAAGCCACCTCCACAAAGAGGAAAAACTTGCACAGCATTATTCATTGCCGGTAAAGCAGGCTGGGACATTTTATGTTAAGAAAAGGGGAAACAAGAAGTGTGTATACTTGCTTGGAAGGAAAGACAGAAATTCATGAAAATAAGGACTTGGGGTGGAGGTGGAAATGGGCTGTAAGTTACAGACTTACAAGAAGTAAGACTTCTCTGAGGTTATGTGTCATATTGTTTTGACTTTGTTTTTGTGTGTGTGTGTTATGCGGGCCTCTCACTGTTGTGGCCTCTCCCGTTGCGGAGCACAGTCTCCGGACGCGCAGGCTCAGCGGCCATGGCTCACGGGCCCAGCTGCTCCGCGGCACGTGGGATCTTCCCGGGCCGGGGCACAAACCCGTGTCTCCTGCATCGGCAGGCGGACTCTCAACCACTGCGCCACCAGGGAAGCCCTTGACTTTGTATTTTTAAGAAGTGAGCTAAAAAGGAAGGAAAATCAACCCTAACACGAAGGGCAGATACAGACGCGTCTGCCGGGAGAAGTAATTCGCCGGAACCTGGGGCACATCTGCCGACTGGCGGCCCTCAGTGGCATACGTCTAAGGAGAGGGGGCTACGGCTGGGCCTCTGGGCCCTGCAGGCTCCCGCCTCATCTGGACCACTGCCAGGCCCACTGGAAGGGACACGGGCAGGGAGGCCCCGGCCAGGATGTCCATCCTAGGAGGAGGAAGAGCAGGACTGATGTCCAGAGCATCCGAAGTGGAAACGTGGGTGTCCACAGACCCTCTCGTATCTTATGCAGACATGCTGGCCTTCTGGAAGTTTCTGCCAGACAGACCTCAGGTCCTCCCTCACACGTGGATGTGCGGGCCAACTGACCGTGCTAGTGGGGGCGGGGGGCAGTCTGGACCAGAAGTGCTGGCCAGACAGTCCACGCAGGCCAGCTGACCCCAGATGCTTCCAGAAGACCCACCTGGTGAGATGGGGCCAGAGGAAGCACCTCCACTCTGTGGGTTTTAGGAGGAGATGCCTGGGGGCGGCAACCACAGGAATAGCCAGGCCCACGGCCAGCCCAGGCCCCAGCCACCCCGGCCTGCCCGTCACCTCCTCCTTCTTCTGGTCGGCTTTCTGCTTCTTCTCCTTCACCACCTGCTGCCGTGCCAGGATGGCCTCCTCGTGGCTGAGCTTCCCCTGCAGCCTCCGGCACTCGCCTGTGGCCAGCTGTTCCTCCAGGTCCTTTGCCTGCATCTTCCTCTGCCACTTGAGGAACTCAGAGAGGTCCCCGGCCCCGTCCATGAGCTTATCCACCCTGGGGAGAGAAGGCAAGAGGCAGGGCTGCGGGTCTCCTGTGGTGGGGCTGCATGGGCCACCAGGAGGCCACAGTTCCCCTGGGGGCAGTGGCCTTCACAGGCGTGGGCCGCCCTCTACCAACACCAGCCACCCGCTCCACGCACTGTCCACCTGTCCCGGTCCTGTGCGTCTGCCCTCCAGCCACATCTCCAGCCCCCATCCACTCGTGTGTGACCCACCTGTCCGTCCATCCGCCACCCTCTTGTCCACCTGTGTGTCTGTCCAACCTCTCATCCATCTGGTCAGCCACCCAAGCTCCCACCCACAGCCCAACTCTTGGGGTAAGTGCAGGGGTCTGCAACCCTGGTGGTAGGGGAGGGAGCATCAGAGAGGGATCCCAGGAGAAGATGACCCCTCAGGGGGCTTTGGGGTGGGCCAGGCTTCTGCTAAGCCTCCTCCTACCCAGTCCATCTCCCTCACTGAGGGCGGATCATCTTCCTAGGACGCAGCTGTGACCCTGACACTGGCCTGCTTGGGTCCCCCCAACCCAAAGCCACCTCTGCAGGATTGCAGCTGCCAGGCGCCAGCCCCTCTTGAGCTCCCGGAGGGGAGGGGAGGCCAAGGAGCTGCCACCCCACCTCTGCAGCTCCCTCTCCACCTGCCGCTGATATAAGGCCCCTTCTCGCAGGATGGCAGCGGTGTTCAGCCTGACCGGGGCATCATCGTTGGGCTGCAGGACAGAGTGGGGGCCGGCTGTGATAGGGGAGGGGCACCTCAGAGCAGCAAGTGCCCCTCTGCCCTCCTGCCCTCCACACCTGCCCCCTCCCCAGCGCTTCCTTCTGCCTCAAGGGCTGGGCTGTCCTCGGGGGGAACAGGCCAGGAGGTGGGTCCCCAGGGGGAGGGGCCTGGAGCCATTGCCCCGAGCCCACCCTGACGACAGTCAGGGGCACTGCTCACCCTGTAGAAGGTCAGTTTTGGAGCCTTGAGGATTCGAGGTGGAAATCGGAGCCGCAGCTTCTTCTTGGAGTCCTATGGGGGTCAGGGCCTGGCACCTGTGCCCACAAGGTGCCCCCAAACACACCCCGGCTGATCAGGGGGCCCTGCACCCCTGGGAGGCCTGGCCCACTCCCCTCTGTCCTAACTCCAGCCGCCCATCCACGCGTTGCAGCCCAGCCCGCCCCCTGCACTGGGTCCCCCGCAGCACCTCTGTCCTCCAAGGCCGTCTAGCCGCCCAGGCAGGGGCAGGGAAGGTGCAGAGCCTGCCGGGCCGGGGACCGCAGTTCCCAGTCGGGGGGCTGGAGCCCCTGGGCTCAGGGGCCTTCTCCTCCACTGCCCCCGGAGCCGGCCCCCATGACCTTCCCTGGGCTGCCCCCTGCCCAGGCCGCTGCTGCTCTGCAGACACCCTCAGGTGTCAGGGGACCACATCCACGGTGGGCGAGCAGCGGGTAATCTCCCACCACAGGACCTCAGCCATCACACCCCGGGGCCTGCTGCTACTATGTGGGGTGCCCACTCTCCTGGGTTGCCCCAGCTGCTTGGGGGGCTCACCTCGGCCCCGTCCACCGCCGCCTAGGTGGGTCCAGGGTGGGGGTGGGGGGCCGGGCCGGCTCCCCGAGTGAGCATCGCTCAGCATCCACCCAGAATGGGCCCTCCCTGTCCTGCTCCCTGACTTTCTTTATTGACAAACACACCCTGGGGTTTTCCTCACAGAAACACTAAGGGCTCAGTATGGAAAATCTGGAGACACCCAGGGAAGGAGACGATGCACCTGTCCGCTCGGGCCGCCCTCAGCCTGGCGGCGCTGAGACCCGCCCTCTATGGCCCTCGCAGTGTGGCCGCTGCCGTGGCACGGGGAGGGACGTGTCTATGATGTGAGAGGAGGTCGCTGGGAAGGCCGGCCGGGCTGTGGGCGTGCTGGCATTACCTCCACCGGGGGCTCCCCACGGGGCCTGGGCCCCGCGCACCGCATCTCCTCGATGCTGGCCCGCAGAAGCAGCTCCTGCACAGAGACAGGCCGCTCCAGCCCGCCGGCCACCGCGGGTGCCCCGGGCCAGCTACCCGCTCCTCCCCTCCTCCCCAGCTGCCTTTTGGCCCTGACGCCCGCACGGGGGTCTCCGGGTACAGGGGGCCCACCTCAGCCTTGCGGCGATTGTATCTCTTGGTCATCTCCAGGAGCCGCTGCTCCTCGGGCGGCCGGTAGGTGCTCCTGGGGACCTGGTGGCGCGGTGGAAGGAAGAGCCCGTGGTGAGCCGCGGCACTTTGGAGGGGTGAGAAGTGCCCACTAGATGTGGGTGAAGGAAGGTGCCAGGGCCAGGAGGGTGGACGGTGGTGCCCCTGCCAGGAGGAGCAGGGCTGGAAGGGAAGCCACTGAGCTCTGACTGGGACCCGCTGGGTGCTGGTGGTCACCCGCGGAGGAGAGGGGGGGACGTCACGCCAGCAGCAGGAAGGAAGGTGGCCAAGCACAGGGCCCAGGCCTAGCAGACGCTGGAGGGACAGGTAGGGCTGGGAGAGTGTCACTGACCCCAGAAAAGTGAGCAGGAGGGGCTGCAGCAGTATCACTGAGACAGCAGGGTGGCTCCTGGAGGGGAGCAGTGTCCATAGCATGGGTGGGCAGAGCCCGCTGGAAACCCCTGAACTCCAGACTTCTAACTCCGTGTACCCTCCCCTGCACATCTAATGTTCGTAGGAAACTCATGTCCAAACCTGAAACCCTCTCTGCCCCCAAACCCTTCCCTCCCCAAGCCTTGCTGACCCTGACTGCTATCCATCCCTGGCCCACATCGAGGCCTTGGGGTCCTCCTCGATGCCCTCCTCAACCCCTCTCGGTCTCTCACAGCCACGTCCACCTCAAAAACTGCCCACCTGCTTCAAGGTCACCCCTCACCTCCTTCCTCGGCCACCACAGCCAGAGGGGACCCTGTGAGCCCATATCCTGTCTCTCTGCCTCCCTGAACACCTCCCCTCCCATCCCCTCCTTCCCTTCCTGGCTGCCCCCTGACCCTTGGGGGAGGGATGGCACTGCCCCAGGGCCTTTGCACAGGCTTTGCTCTGTCTGATATGTTCTTCCCCCAGACAAACCCATGGCTCATTTGCTCACTTCTTGTTCTTTACCCCATGGTGCTTCTCAGGAGGGCTTTCCTGGCCGTGCCATCCAGAACTCCATGCAGCCCCTCCAACACTTCTTATCTCCTTTCCCTGAAGTATTTTTTCTCCTCAGCATTTTTCACCAACACACCTTACAATTTACTTATCCTGTTTTTTCACTGGAACACATGCTCCATGAAGGCATAGTGCCTGGCACATACTGGGCATTCTATACACGTTTGTTGAATGAGTGACCTGGAATGAGCCCTCAACCTAGGAGGCGTAGAGGGTCCTGGGCATGGGGCAGGACAGGGAGTGTGGAGGGAATGAGCTTATGGTTCCAGCACAGCCATCTGTGGACCCCACGGAAGGAGATGGTCCACCAATATCTCACAGCTCATGCAGCTAAGGAGCAGGGCAGGGGATGGGAAGGGGCCAGGCAGAGAGGGAGAGAGATGCAGGTGGTAAAAAGACATGAGATAAACACACTTAGACCAGAGGAGCTGAGGTCAGAAACGCTGAGGCTCCTACAGATTGGGTGACTGTGGGGTTGCTCAGCAACAAGGCCCATCCATCATCCTTCTGTCCATCTGCCCATCTGTCCATCCATGTGATCATCCATCCACTCACCTACCCACCATCCATCCATCATCCACCCACCTACTCACCCAACCATCCACCCATCCACCGTCCATCCATAAACCAATCTACACATCCATCTATTCATCCGTCCGTCAACCACTCATCCATCCATTTGTCCACCCATCCACTCATCCATTCTCCCACCCACCCACCCATCCACACATCCATCCATCCATCCATCCGACAGATATTTTCCAAGAGTCTGCTCTGAGCCAGGACTGTGCTCGGCATTGGGAATATGGGAAAAATAAGATGGATGAGGTCTGATAAAAGAGACAGATAATAAATAGACCCACAAATTACTAAACAACTCTAAAATCTAATTGCTGCCATGAAGAAAAGGATCTGGGTCAATGAGAAGGAAATTAAGAGAGACCTGATAGGCGAGGGGTTCATGGAAGGTCTCTCTGGGCAGAGATTGTAACGAGACCTGACAGGTGGTGGGAGTGGTCTGGGACCTTGGGACCTCCCAGCACTATCCCCTTACCCTCTATGTAGTGCTTAGTTCTTTTGGGGAACCAGATAGGCTCTGGGAAGCTGAGTCCATCACAGATGCTCAGCGTAGAGCCCATGACCGGTCAGAACGTTACATTCCCAGTCATGGTGGTCAGTTCAAGGGTAGACATGCAACCTAAGTTGGTCTAATCATACTTTCACAGAATTCTGGGTCCTAGATGTCCTCTCATGCCCTGGATGATGTAGTGTGGGTGTGAGGCCTCGATGTTTTGCTACAATGAGGGAAGTTAGCCCAAAGATAAAGTTGACCCTTGGAGGGGACTAGGTGAAGAGAGTCACAGAGAAGCAGCTCTAGAACCTTGATCAAACTATGCCTGAAGCCTATCCTATTTCAGCCATGAGAGTCAGCTGGTTCTCTATTGTCTAAGCCAGACTGAGCTGCTTTTTTCTGTTACTTGTAATACAAAGCATCCTGACCAACAGAAGTCAGCAAGGCAGGGGAGGGAGAGGTAGAGGAAGAGGGCCTAGGCAGATGGGATAGACAGGCAGAGGCCCTGAGGCGCGGATAGGGTCACCCCTGCAGCCCGAGGAGTAGAGACCGCGAGCTACACATGCATGTACACAGTGGGGAGGGAGTGGTACACCGCCACAGGGTTAAATAAAAGTGGGCTCCAAATGCCAAGTGCAGATGGGCCTGTGCCCCACAGCCAACAGCTCCACTCCACGCCTACTGACCAGACCTCAGTAGATGGAGCACAGGAACCCACTCCACTGGGCAGGCTCTGGGTCAGCTGGGCTTCCCTCTCTGTGGGGTGAGATGGGGCTGGGGAGGGTGATCAAATGCTCCTGGTCTGGTCCAGGCACCCTCAGCCCTGGAAAAGCCCAGCCCCACTGGCCCACATGATCCACTCTCCCTGCCTGGACACCCTAAGCCCCCTGCGATCAGCCACACTTACTGGTCTGGTCTTGGCCACCACGGGGACTGGCTCAGGCACTGGGATGGCGCGGGGCCTGGGGGCCGTCAGGTTGAACTCCTTGGGCTCTGTGACCTTGGCCTTGGTCTTTGGAAGAGGGGGTTGATGGGTCAACGCCCCCTGCAGCTGGTTGATCAGCTCCTGGACCTCCGGCTGCCATCTTGAAGGCAAAGGTGGGAGCGGCAACTTAGGGTGACTTCCTAAGCACGCCAACAAGGGAACAGCCCCTCGGGACCTGAAGGACCTCCAGGAGCTTAGGTCTGCCTGGGGGCGGGTAGCCGCTCTTCACTCACAGGTGCCAGCTCCCCACACCCCAGAGCCACACGCACCAGCACTCCCCTAGCACGGAGGAGGAGACTGAGGCCCAGCAGCATCCTCGTCCTAGGTGGGGGTGGGGGGCGGGAGGATGGGGACAGGGCAGGTCCCCGCTGCAGGAATCCAGGGGCTCTGAGGACCGCCCAGTGGCGGCTGGGACGTGGAGCTAATCTGGTCCCCAGCACGTGGCACAGGGGGAGGAAGCCAGGAGCAGGGAGCAGGCTGGTGGTTCAAAAGGAAGGTCCCTGGAGCTGTGCCAGCGACAGGGGGAGCTGGGCTTTGGGAGCGGACAGGGCAGGGGGAGAGTCTCAGTCTCGAGGTGGGGGGCCCCTGAGCAGGGGTTTGGGAAGGGCCCTACTGGGCTGCCCCAAAGTCTGGGCTCCCTCTGTGCCTCCACTCCCTGGGTGGGCACAGCCCACCATTGCCCACCTGGCTGGTGTCCCCTCCTGCAGGGCTCCCCTGGGGAGACAGCTTGGTTTGAACTGCTCCTGCCCCAGCCTGAGGACCAAGGTCACCAAGGGGAGGAAGGGTATATCTGAGGGCCAACAGGGAGTGGGGTCTCGGGAGGGGCAGTGGGGGAAGGGACAGGTCTGTGATGGGGCTGGTCACAGAGCGAGTGGGGAAGGCTGCATATGGGATGGAGGACAGGGACGCAGGGCCCCGCAGGCCCAGGTGACTGGTGGCAGTGCTGCGGAGAGGCAGCGAGTCCAGCCTGGCGGAGACAAGGACGTCTCCCTGATGAAGGGGCAGCTTTGGGGGACACCCCGCTGCCCAGGGCCAGGGCCTCCTCTCCCACACGAGGGGCTCCCACCTTCCCGGGGCCCCGGGCCTCCCACACATAGCTGGCACCTCAGGGGTCTGCTTGTGCCAGAACCCTCTGTCTACCTGTCCCCAGCAAGATAAGGTGGCTCCACCAGCCCCGTCAGAAGGGAAAAAACTGGAGGAGGCAGCTGCACCCTGGCCCTAGCAGGCCTCTCCCCAGAGACCACTGAGCTGGCCCTCTGCCTGGGGGTCCTGGCCTGTACCAGCAAAACCAGCGTGGGCCGGAGCCTGCCATGGGAGAGGCAGGGCAAGGCAGAGGGCAGCTCTGGGGTGCCAGGCCCAGGAGTGGCACCCTGGGGGCAGCTGGGGAAGAGGTGTGGGCCAGAGCCCATCGGAGGCTGTTGCTGCCTCAGCTCCCCGCCCCACGTCCGCCCCTGCATCCCCGGACCAGGGCCGGACCAGCAGGGTCCCTGCAGCAAGGTGGCATCGGCACAGCACCCTCCTCAGCCAGTGGGCTCCAGGGCAGAAGGGGCCAGCTCCCGCCCCCCTGATCCAGCTGGTCCTAAAGCCACTGGCCGTCAGGCCCTGCTGGCCATTGGCTGGCTGCCCGCGTGGACGCCCCACCCACCCTGCACCGGGTCGGGGCCCTGCGCTGCCCACCTCATCAGGGGGTCGATCCAGTGCTCCTTCACGTGGGTGGTCTCGTAGATGAGGCTCCACTCATCCTTGATCCATGAGCCCAGGTTCAAGGGGTTGAAGAGGAACCCAAGGAACTGAGGGAAGAGGGAGCCGTGGGGGCCAGGTGCCTCCACAGGGAGAGTCGGGGCCGAGGGGACAGGTGTGGCCATCGCCCCACGAGGGGACCGCGGCCCACAGCAGGCAGGGCGCCCCATCCCGCTCGCCCCCTCCTGCTGGGCTGGGGGAGCTGCCCCTCACTCGCCGGGGCTCCCGCCTGAGCCAGTGGGTCCCTGCCTGCCGTGGGCCCCCAGGCTCCAACCCCTTGCACCCTCTGTGGACCTGGGCCGACTCCCGGAGGGCTGGAGAAGCCTGTCCTCTCCTCTCTGGTTGAGCGGCTGCTGGGGCAGTAAAGGCCACACGTGGGGCCCAATGGGCTGAGCAGGCGCCCCTGCAGCCATGGTGAACTCGAGCGGCTGAGCCAGTGGGTAGCGGTGGGCAAGGGCAGGGTCTCTGGTCCCCACGGCTGCCTCCCCAGGGCGGCCGCTGCCCCGAAGCCACGTGCTCACCTCCTACCTCCCCTCAGGCCTCCCCGCCCTTCTTCACAGAGCAGCAGCCAGGTGTCCTTCTAGAGCCTTCCACAGCTTCCCACTTGGCAGCCTGGCCCCTGCTCACCCCACCCCACCCCAGGGGCCTCTCCTCAGCTTCCCTGCCCTACCCGGCTCAGTCCCCCCGCCTCTCTCCCACCCAATCTTTCAGCCCTGCTCCCACTTCCTGTCAGAAGGAGGCAGTCAGCCCCCGGTAGCTGTGCCCTGGGGTCTCTGCACTCCCCCTCCCAGCCCACTCCTCCATTCCCAAGCCCCCTCCTCCCACACAGTGCAGCTGGTCTGTTGACCCCCACCTGGGGACATACTTACTGCCTCCCGCCCTGGAGCTAGGGCCCTCCTAAAGGGGGCCTCCTTCTCTCTGGGGGTGCGGTGGAGGCAGCCCCCCCAGGGAACGGGCTGGAATGGGGTGGGCTGCCGGGTGGGTTCCCTGGCCGTCCAGAGGATTCCAGCATGTGAGTGTGAGCGTCCTTGGAGGGAGCAGGATTGCCAGCACCCCTCCAGGTGTCGTCCCAGGGCCAGTCCCCCTAGAATGCCCACATACAGTACTGTCTCCCAAGGAGACCACGGCCAAGGCTGCCCAAGCACCAGCTCATCTGACCACAGTGGTGACAGCACCCGGGTGTGGTCTGGGGGGTTCCCTGGGCAGCCGTCCTGTCCCCAACAGCTTGCTCCCTGTCTTTGAACCCAAGGCGGGTGGACCCTAACGGGACTGGCATTGTGGGGATTGGGGCATGAGGTGTGGGCCGAGGAAGAGGGCCCTGATGGGGCGCCACACCACCTCCTGCAGCTCCCAGCTCTTTGGGAGTGTGAATGGGCCGTTTCCATGAATCTTCCCCCAGAAACTCTCCAGGGAGATAAATGCCCAGGAACCTGCACCAGAGGCGCTGCGCTGGCCAAGAGCTGCTCTCCATGGGCTCTCCAGGCTCTGCAGGCTCTGCAGGCTCTGCAGGCCAAGGTGGGGCAGGGCTGGCTCCACCACTGCAAATTGATACGTGGGCCCCTTGCTCAACAGTTATTAAGAATTTCAAAACTCTGACAGCACAGCATGAACCAAGTGCAGGCGCTCCAGCCAGTACGCTGGCCCTGGGCAGTCTCCAAAGATCTCTCAGAAAGTGCTGTCATAAAAATAAAGCCCTTGGGACTTCCCTGGTGGCACAGTGGTTAAGAATCCGCCTGCCAATGCAGGGGACACGGGTTCGAGCCCTGGTCCGGGAAGATCCCACATGCCATGGAGCAGCTAAGCCCGTGCGCCACAACTACTGAGCCTGCACTCTAGAGCCCACGTGCCACGACTATTGAGCCCGAGTGCCACAACTACTGAAGCCCATGCGCCTAGAGCGCGTGCTCCTCAACAAGAGAAGCCACCACAATGAGAAGACTGCACACAGCAACGAAGAGTAGCTCCTGCTCTGCTCGCAGCAACTAGAGAAAGCCTGCGTGCAGCAAAGAAGATCCAAGGCAGACAAAAATAAATAAGTACATACATAAATAAATAAATTTATAAAAAACAAAAAATGAAGCCCTTGCTTAAGATAACTATGCAAATATTTACCCACTGTGAATTGCTTATCTTTATGTGTAGATAGGAAAACGAGTCATTAAAAATAACATGCTGCCTCAGGTTACCTGCTGGGGGAGGGTACAGATCTCTGGGGCCTGTGGTCCTGGCAAGTGTCACTGCTCCAGGTCTCCCCTTCCCCAGGCGGGGGCAGTGGGAAGGCTTCTACCCCACCCTGCCTGAGCTGCCCCTGCAGAGCTTGCAGCCTCCTTCCAGAGAGGCCCCAAAGCACTCCTGGGGCCTGAGCTCTCCCCACTCTTCTCCAGGAAGTCCCTGTCCTGGTCTGGTGACTGTGTGTGTGTGTCCGCCCCCCCCCCCCCCCCCACAACCAAGCTAAGTAAGGAGGAGCAAGCCAACAGTTGAAAGCCTGGTCCAAGAACTGGCTCTGCCACTCATGTGCTGTGTGATCTTGGGCAAGTTACCGAACCTCTCTGTGCCTCAGTTCCTTCAACTGTGGGATGAGTGCCTGTAGGAGTGACCTTACCCGGTCATTGTGAGGGTGAAGCAAGAGCTGCTTGTGGAGGAAGCCGGGCCCACAGCAAATGCTTTGTGGGAGTAGCCGGCAGAGGGCAGGACCCTCAGGTTCATTCGTGGTCCTGCTGGCCCCAAGGCCCAGGAGTCCCAGGCTTTCTGCACAGGAAACAGGCAGCCACAGGAGTGGTCCCGAGCAGGACAGGGGGGTGGGCTCCTGCAGGCTCCCTCTCGAAGGGTACCAATCCTCAGACCCGCTCAGGAATGCTCCCTCGGCCCTGCAAAGCCGCACAGCCCCTCTTGGAGGAAGGAGAGGCTGCCCTGGGCCTGGAGCTTGGTCACAAGTCAGAGGAGCCCGAGAAGGTTCCAGAGGCCCGGACCGAACAGGCAAGGACTCCGTGTCGTGACTAACAGCTAGCGTCCAGCAGCTACCACCCACCAGACCATGAGGAACGGAAACCAAATTCCCCAGGCACAAAAAGAGCACGTTCGCAGCAAAGAGAGGGTATGGGTTCATTTTAAACACAGAACAAACCCAGCAGTTTCTTTCATTAAAGTGAGCCAGAAAGGTAAGAGGTCAGCGCCAGATGGGGCAGACCTTTGACCTTGGGTTTAAGAATAGAACTTGGGGCAGGTGGGGCTCACCTTGCACACCTTGTGGATGGGTTGGGACTTCACGATGCTACAGAAGAGCTGAAAGCCGAGCTCCTCCAGCTGGAAAGTGGCCAGGTAGCAGATCACTAAGGAGAGAGGGTACAAGAGCGGGGAGGAGCACATGGGGGTCCCCGCCCTGGGCCCCCAGCGTTTGACCCTGGGGGAGTCAGCCAGAGGCTAAGGGCCCAACAGGTGCACTGCAGGTGCAGCGAACTGAGCTGAAGGTGCCTGCCTCCAGCAGGGCGTGTGACCAGAGGCAAGCGTGCCATCTGGGCCCACGTGAAAATGATAACCTGATACAACAGTACAAATGACGTCGTCTCATACGGGGGTGGGGGGTGGTGCGCCGTCGCCGTCGAGGGCCTGCGGCCAACAAGGAGACCAGGGCCTGGCCTGCAGGGACCCATGGGCCCCCCACCGTGGCTGGCCACGGGGACCTACCCTCAAAGAGGCTGTAATCGGCCCACAGGCAGAGCCGGCCGTCCCGCACATAGAAGGCGTCTACCACGATAGTCAGCAGCTTCCGGTACTCGAGGCACCCGGACAGAACTTCCATGATGAACGCCTGCTCCTGGGGGCTCAGGGTCTGGAGGAGAAACAGCTCGGGAGGGGGCTGCCGGCCAAGCCAGGGGAGAGGGCAGCCGCCTCCCGATGTGGGGGTCCCCAGTGCCCCCCCGGAGCAGTGGGCAGCACCCCAGCCGCCAGGAACACTGACCCTCGGACCCTGCAGGTCCTCCCCCAGGACTCGGTCCCGCCGGCTCTCCTGGGCGGTGACAGTGCGGTGGGGCAAAGACGGAAATAAACAAGGAAAATGACCCCGAAGGAAAAGTCCTGTGTGACTCTGGTCACGTGAGGCCCCTAGAGGATTCAAATTCCCAGGACAGAAAGTAGAAGGGGGGGCGCCGGGGGGAGGGGGAGAGAGTGGGGAGCTGTTGTTTAATGTGGACAGAGTTTCAGCTTGTGAAGGTGAGAAGGTTCTGGAGACGCACGGTGGTGATGGTCACCCGTGAATGTACTTAATGCCATTGAATTGCACACTTAAGAACAGTCAAGATGGTAAATTTTATGTCATGTGTATTTTACCACAATAAAAAAAAAAAAACAAGCAAGGAAAATCTCTGGGGGAGGCAATCAGTGTTTGCAGAGACTGACTTTTTTCCACTTACTCTTTGGAATATTGTGGGGTTTGTGACCTGTGTGTGTCACGTGTTACCTATTCAAAAAACCAGTTAAGTTTTTGACAATAAGAAAAAAAGAACGTCTAATGTTGCCAATGCAGCAACGAGAAGGGCTGGTGGGATGGTGCTGGTGAGTCTTTCCGGAAAGCAATCTGGAAATATGTTTTAAGAGCCTTGTATTTTCCATACACTTTAATCCAGTAACCACACTTCTGGGAATCTAAGGAAACCAGACAAAAAGCAGAAAATATCCATGTACAAGCAGCTCAGGGCAACGGTACATGCAGTGGTTGAAACTATTAACAGCCTAAATGTCAACACAGGGAATCAGATACGATCTCTCCATGTTGTGGGTGAGTAGGACGCAGCCATTACAATGATGTTTCTGGAAAACTTATAGTAAGATGACAAAATACTTAATACCGTGTAAAACTGAAAATGTAGACCAGGATCCCAACAGATGTAAAACACATCAAAATAAACCCTCGCTAGCAGTATCATTCCCCCTCCTCCCCCCACATTTTTTGGGACAACCTATTAGATAAATTTTGGCATTCCCTTGCTTTATTTTGAATTTTTTATTATCAATGAAATTTTCATACATTTACTGGACATTTATTTGTATTTCTCTTCTGTGAATTATCAATTTATATCCTTGCCTAACCTTTTTTATTTGGATAATTTTTTTTTTTGTGTGGTACGCGGGCCTCTCACTGCTGTGGCCTCTCCCGTTGCGGAGCACAGGCTCCGGACGCGCAGGCTCAGCGGCCATGGCTCACGGGCTCAGCTGCTCCGCAGTATGTGGGATCTTCCCGGACCGGGGCACGAACCCGTGTCCCCTGCATCAGCAGGCAGACTCTCAACCACTGCGCCACCAGGGAAGCCCTGGATAATATTTTTTAGGAGCTCTTTGCATATTGAGGGAATTAACATGGTCATTAGTGTGATAGTTATTTGTCATAAGCTTGTAATTTTCCTTTTAACTTTGCATAAAACATTTTTTAGCATGTAGAGCGTAGAGGTTTTTACTTTGTTTTCTTTCTTTTGGGCTGCGCCATGTGGCATGTGGGATTTTAGTTCCCCAACCAGGGGTCAAACCTGTGCCCTCTGTATTGGGAGCACAGAGTCTTAACCACTGGACCACCAGGGAAGTCCCGTTTTTACTTTGTTTTGAGGTCAAATCTACCTTTTCCTCTGTGATTTCTTCCCTTGTCTTTACGCTAAGAAAACAACAGAGTAATGAGATCACCTGAGGGGTCTTGGACGAGCCCAGGACCTCAGGGAGCCCCGGACCCCACGCGTGTGAGCTGGGTGGCTGGATGCAGACGGTGGGCAGACGGCATCATTCTCACTCCCTCCCGGTCTCCACACCTCAGGGGCTGAAGGTCTGAGAGCCGCCTTCTCCAGCCGCTTCTGGGGGGGGTTCTGGGCACAGCTGGGTTCTGCTGGTGAGACGTACTTGCAGGAGAGATGGGAGGCGAGCGGGGTGACTTTCCCCTCCTCCCTTGGCAGGGGCCGGGCCCCGACATTGACTCAGCCGCCCTTCCAGTGCCCCGAGTGGCTTCTGGGCTCCTGCGGGGACCCCATCTGATCCGGGGTAATGACGTCCTCCTATGACCTGACCTCCGACCTCTGACCTCCACTCCTGGGCTCCTCTTTCTCTTCTCCATTATCTGTACTTGTCCCCTGGGTGAACTCACCGGCTGTCAAGGTTGACACGTGCTGATTTCAAATGTGCGCCAGCCTGGCCGGCTCTCCCTGGACTTCGGAAAGTGCTCTCTGCTCCCGTTCCACCTCCCTGCTTGGGTGTCTGACCCCATGGGCTTTGCTCAGACCTGCCCTCCCCCGCCTTCCAGGCTCTGTAAACACAATGCCTTGCTCCACCGTTCAGACCAAGCCCTTGATACCCACCCCACCATCCCATGCATCAGCTCCGGCTATGGGGTCCCAGCTGCTCTCCCACTTCTCCTCCTCAGTGTATTTTCAACCCGCCAGCCACCAAGCAATTCTTTGTAAAATGAAAGTCAGATTGTGTCTGTCCTTCCTGAGAACCCTCCAGAAAGTGTCCTTAAAAGGGCCAGCAAGGCCCAGCTCCCTCTGAGTCCCCCCACCCCCCCACCTCCGCCCCATCCTGGCTCCACTCCAGCCACACTGGCTGCCCTCTTTTTCTCCAACACGCGGGATGTCTCCTCAGGGCCTCCGCACTGGTTGTTCCCTCTGCCTGCAGTGCTCTTCCCTGCACACTTGCTCCCCAACTCCCATCAGGTCTTTGCTCAGATGTCACCTGACCTGGGAGGCATCCCTAACCAACCCTCAGGGTCAGACACAGCCTGGCTCCCTCAGCTGGCAGTGCACACCAGGTTTATTGCCCCTTCCCTGCTGGAATGTCATCTGGGCGCTCAAAGGGAGGGAGTGGAGCACCCTGCCTCCGTGGGAGGCTGTGGGGACCCCGTGATGTCCCAGTGCAGGTCGGGCACAGAGTGAAGGCTCCTCCCCACGGAGCACAACTAGGAGGGGGAGATGGGGGGCTCTTGCCTCGGGGTCAGCTCTGGTCTCAGCAACCAGGATCCTGCCTCATTTTCCCTCTCAGGCTCCTCTAACCCCTGGGCTGTGCCCACACCAGAGGGCACGAGCCCCAGCTGGGCCCCAGTCCCCGCTTTTAACTTACTGCACTGGTCAAAGGAAGTCAGGGGGGCACGGAACAGGCAGCTCGGAAAGCAGTGCGTCAGCAGGGCTGGCACGGAGGATGCCCTGAGTCAGCGCTGCCCGTGCTGAGGCTGCATGACATTGTGGGATGCCTGCCTACAGCCTCCCCGGCCTCCCAGGCTCAGACAACAGCAGCTCCACTTCTAGTTCACTTGAACGTCTGTGTTTGGGGGTGTGAATGTGTATTTTTAATAAGGCCAGAGCCTTGAGCCTGCGGCTACAGGATGCCACCTGCCCACGGTGAGGGGGTCAGGCAGGTCTGCATTGGCCCAGGGGTCTGGGAAGGTGAGGAGCCAGGCAGGACCTGACACTCTGGCCCATAGGCCAGGTCTTCTCCGCCAGGAAGGTCAGGCCAGCAGGTCACAGAGAGGAGACTGAGGCCCAGAGGTGACACGCAGGTCAGAAGGCACTGAGCCCTAGACCAGGTCCTCCTGGCCAGGCTAGCACAGAAGGCAGGGTGAGGCCTGGACCCCACTGAGAAGGCCCCAGTACGGAGCCGGCCCCGAATCCTGGGCCAGCCTTAGTCACTGAGGCCAGAGGGCTACCACCCAAGGGCATCTGAGTTCCTGATACACTCTTGGGCCTTGGTCAAGTTCAGCGCTCCTGAGTCTGGGGACCAGGGCAGGTTCCAGGGAGAGCGGCAAGTGCTCCGACAAGTGTCTCATGGGCAGTCCTGGGGAGGGGCTGGGCTGTGGGCAGGGAAAGCAGAGTCCCACAGCCTGCCGGCTCTTCACAATCTGTAGTGCCTCCTACAAGAGATCCTCAGAGTTTACAGGCCCAGCTTGTCTGCTGGAGCCACAGGGAAAGGACAGAGCTAGATCAGGGGCTGGGGCCAGGACGCCGCTTTTACTGCAACCCAGGGTTTGAAATTCATATCACCAATACACAGGGCCTCCTGCTAATCAGTGATGCAAAGACCGAAGTCAGAAAAGTAGGCAGTGGAAATTGAGGCTGCCGGATGCCCACACAAGCCCTTCTCCCTTTCTTCCTGCCTAACAGGAGAAAGCTGTCTTGTTGGGAGAGGCAGTGTGCCCAGCTAAAACTTTTCCAGGACCCTAGCTGATGTGGCACATGGCTCCAGTCAATGAGATCTGATGGCAAATTGCTAGGTGTGGCCTCCAAGAAAGCTCCTTGAAAGTTAGGGAGATTCAGCTGGTGCCTGCCTTATACTGTTTGCCTTTCTCCTCTTCTCTCTGGGATATGGATGCAATGCTGGAGTAGGGCAGCCATTTTGTGACTACAAGGCAAAGGGTACATTCTAAGGATGGATAAGCAGACAGGAAGGAGAATGAGTTCCTAATGGCACCACAGAGCTGCTGAACCCATCCTGGACTGCCTATGTGCAGACTGCTTCTTATGTGAGCAAAGATACCTCTAATTTCTTTAAGCCACTGCTTTCCTGGTGTTGTTATAGCCAAACACTGTTTCCTAACAGACACAGGTCCAAGCGATAGTTCAGAAAAAGAAATACTCATGAAAATATAACAGGAGAGGGACTACCCTCATGGCGCAGTGGTTAAGAATCGCCTGCCAATGCAGGCGACACGGGTTTGAGCCCTGGTCCGGGAAGATCCCACATGCCGCGGAGCAGCTAAGCCCATGTGCCACAACTACTGAGCCTGTGCTCTAGAGCCTGCAAGTCACAACTACTGAAGCCCGCAAACCACAGCTACTGAAGCCCATGCGCCTACAGCCCGTGCTCCGCAACAAGAGAAGCCACCGCAATGAGAAGCCCGCGCACCGCAACAAAGAGTAGCCCCCACTTGACCCAACTAGAGAAAACCTGCATGCAGCAATGAAGACCCAACGCAGCCAAAAATAAATAAATTAAATAAATAAATAAATAAACTGTAATAAAAGTATGGGTTTTGTCTTTTATATATATATATATATATATATATATATATATATATATATATATATATATAAAACAGGAAAAATGCTGATTATAACTATACCAACTGCCTTTTGCCACCTATTTAGTTGGCAAAGATAACATTTGCTAGCACGCTACATAAGCAAGCTATGGGGGAACAAGCACTCCCCACTTGCCAGGTAGAGTGTCAACATGGAGGTCTCTGTGGAGGGTCAACTGGAAAGATCTTTTGAAATCATGAGGGCCAATACTCTCGCATGTGTGTTTTCTGGGACTTGACCCTGGGCACATCTGGCCAGGTGCAGCGGGACAAGTGGGCCAGTCAGTCCCACGGCGATTTGTAACAGTAAAGGTCTGGAAACAGCCATGATCCCGTCCATGGGGGACAGCTGCGATGGCTCTGGCACAGCCAGACAGAAGGATGCTTATGGCTTCACGATAAGAACGTGGAACAGTCCCCAGGATATCTCGTTAAGTGAAAAAAGCAAAGGCAGGACCATGTTACAATGCACTACCGTTTTGAAAAAGATTTTAAAAATACATATATAATTATATATAACTTTTAAACATAAAATTTAGAGTTTAAACAAAATTTTTCCAGATCTATTATCTATGCAAGACAGGCCTGGACCGTCTCTGGAAGGAACCACAGGTCACTGGTCTCCTGGGAGGGCCGGTGTGGGAGTGAGACCCCTGCTGGATATCATTTTGAACCTTTTGGGTTTTGGATCTTTGATGTCAATGTATCAAGTATTTTAAAAAATTATTAAAATAAAAAATATTTCCTGAGCCCAGGTTTTCTCTGACACTACGGACTAGAAAGTGAAACAAGGCTTTCTGGGACTTGGCCACTGCCACCCTGCCACGCTGCCACCCTGGGCCTTCCCGCAGGGACCTGGGCTGGTGTTGTCAGGTTCCACCCACTCCTGCTTTTCCCCCAACCTCTTGCACAAGCCCATTCCGGTTTCCCCGCCCACCCTCCCCCCCACCCCTTTCCCGCGGGCTGACAAACCGGCATTTTCCCCCCACTGCCTCACCCCCAGACTGTCTGACTGACCAGCTGCCGGGCACCTCTCCTGCCAGCCCAGGGCTGAGCCTTTCGTTCCCCTGCTCAGAGCTCACCTGCCCTCTTGCCCACTGTTTGCTGAGTGGCCGGATCTCCTTCTCCCCCCCTCCTCCCACCCCCAGGGAATCTCTCTCAAAGCCAGACCCTTCTGTGAGGGCTACTCAGACCTCATGGGCTTTCTGGGTACCCCAAGCTGCCTGCTGTGCCTATCACACCCCACCTCTGTCCTGCAGGCCCAGGCAGTTCTCTGGACATTCCTACACCCAACCTGGTGGTCCTGGTGCCCGAGCCGTGGTGCTGGGGAGCCCGGAGGAGTGACACCCACCAGGCTCCATCCCCCTTATAGGTGGTGCACGAATGAAATGACACTTGTTCCAAAGAGATATTAACCAGTGGGGGTGGGCAAAGCCTGGGACAGGAGAGGCAGGGTGGGAAGCACCTCCTCTTTCCTGTTCCCCACTGAGGGCCGGGCACTGGCCGGCAGCAGTGCCTTGTTGCTGGTGCCACCCCCTCCTGCACTCCGTCCTTTCTCCAGCTCCAGGCCCCCAGCTGGGTCTTCAGTGCTGTTCCCAGACGTCAGGCCACTTCTGTTTCTACAACCACTCCGCAGACTGGCATCTGGAGAGGCTGCTCCCCACGCCTTAGCCCCCCTCGTGCACGGTGCTTCTGAGGGAGAAATTTCTCTCAATGGTAAATGGATCCCTTTCTGATCTTAGACCAAATCTTCTCCCACTGACATATGTTCTCTGTGCAGAAATGCCATCGGGACCATGCCCGAGGGAACCCCCGTCAGAGGGCTGGGAGGCTGCTCTGTGTGTGTGTGTGTGTGTGTGTGTGTGTGTGTGTGTGTGTGTGTGTGTGTGTGTGTGTGTGTGTGTGTGTGTGTGTGTCACGGGACGGGTTCCCAGGCTTCAGTCTAGAGAGGGAGAGTCACCACACCTTGCCCTCAATCTGCAAATCCTTGGACTTTTCCCTATCTTGAGATTATTAATTATATCTGCAAAGACGGTATCTCAAAATAAAGTCACATTCATAGGTAACCGGGGTGAGGACGTCAACATTTCTTTTTGGGGGACCCAGCTGAATCCACAGCCTTGCCCTTCCCCGGACTCTCTGCCAGTGGGTCTATGTGCTGTGTAATTCTCTGCCAGGTGGCAGTCTTGAGCCCTGGCCTAACAAGAGCAGTGTACTGCACCAATTTTCTGACAGCTGGAAGTAAAGGTACGTTGTCCAAACTGTGCCAGTTTCCAGTGTACCATTCCACTTGGACTTAGGATGGCTTTCTGAAAGGATGTAAAAGACAGGTGCATCTGTAAAAGAAGCTGCTTCTCTGTCCGTCCAGCATAGGCACATCTCAAAGACGCAGATGGCCCCGATGGAAGACTCAGGGCGCCGCTGGGTTGGGGCCCGAGCTGGTGTGGTGCCTCCCTCCCCACGGCCTTGCACATGTCTGTCATCATGCCATGGCTCACCGGTGACAACTAGGACTCATTTACTATTAATAATCCATCGGATGTGGGGAAAAAATCCCCAAACTACTTTTTTTTTTTTTTTTTTTGGCTGTGCTGCGCAGCTTGTGGGATCTTAGTTCCCTGACCAGGAATCAAACCTGTGCCCCCTGCAGTGGAAGCTCAGAGTCCTAACCACTGGACCACCAGGGAATTCCCATCCCAAACTATTTGTTGTAACAAACCCACTTTCAGTAATTATTCTGGAGAAATAAGGACATTAACTTTACCGTTTTTGCTGAGTGGTAAGGGATGCCCTGCAGGGTCTGGGGGGCCAGGGTTGGGGACAGAGAGCAGAACACCGAGGAGTGTTGTTGGAAATGGAGGGTGAGAAATGTGGGTGACACAGGGAATTGGAGTAGAGAGGTCTTTTTTTTAGGATGAGGGAATGCATAGCAGCTGTGGGTGATGGGAAAGACGCACTGAGGGGAGTGAGGCCGGACAGACAGAAGGAGTAGCCAAAGGGGCCGGGCCTGCAGGTGGGGCTGTGCTGAGCTGTGCAAGGCCAGCTCAGACTGGGAAAGAGAAGGATTGTGGATGGGCCTGGTCTTGGCTGTTTTCATCATTCCCCCAAAATGCTTAGGGTCTCGGGGGAGAGTTTGAGGAGGTGCAGCCCACGCCCCAGTCCGTGCTGACTGCCAGGCTCCAGCTGGCAGAGACATCCTTTGCTGAATGACACAGGGGAGCAGGGATTGGGGCAGCACTCCCAAGCTTTCTCTTGTGAGAGAGGCTTTGGTTTCCAGACTCCCCAGCTCTGCGTGCACTGCTGGGGCCCTACCCCTCATCCTCCCAACCAGGTTTTCCAGCTGCTCCACCACAAGGTGGCTGATGGAGAAAGGGAAGGTGGGTCTGTCTTCGGAACAGCAGAGACCACACCCCTGCAGGTGTATGGGGGTGGGGCCTGGCCACAGTCACATCCCAGGGCCAGCAAAGCAGCTCACAGGCCTTGTTAAGCACAGTAAGGGAAGGCTGCAGCTGGTGATTCACTGGGAACATCCCATAAGACCCCATTTGCTCCTCCTTCCAGGGGACGCAGGCGAGGGGGATGGGGGCAGCAGGCCGAGTGGTAATCCCCGAGCGCTTCCCTGGGTGGACTAGTCTCCTCTGGATGCCCCTTCCAACGGAGTCCATGGCCCGGAGTCCTGAAGGTGGCACCCCTGCAACGTGTACCCCTGCTCCTGGCACCTGTCCTTGATGGACGGACGGATGCGGGGTCAAGTCACAGGGAGGCCTCCGAGGTGCTAGAGCGAGGACAGACCTGGGCCCAGAGACTTCAGCCCAGGGTCTCTCTGCATATGCTTGAAGTGGGGTGGGCTGTGGTAGGACAGGGACCCCCAGGGCATGGGAACAAGAGCCGAGTAGCTCTTCCAGGTGTGGCCCCTCTGCCCCACGCACATCCCTGCCCTGGGGGACGAAGATGTCCCCCAGTGGAGGGTGCTGAGCCAAGGTGCCTGCGAGGCTGACTCCCGTCCACCTTCAGCTGAGGATGGGACGACCCCACAGATGCAACCCGAGTTATGGCACCCATGTTCCCTTGTCACGAGAGTAGTCTGATGCACATTCTGGGAGCTAGGAATGCCTCCTGAAGCAAAGAGGGGGTCCCATCCCTGAAGGGCATCCAAGATTCAGAGTGAGAGCTGATGTAAGCCTTTGGCTAGCTGGGAATCTCGCCTTGGGCCTCTCCTCGTGAAGGAAGGAAAGCGGCTGTCAGGAATGAGACTAAAAAACTCCTGACAGGGCTTCCCGGGTGGTGCAGTGATTAAGAATCCTCCTGCCAATGCAGGGGACACAAGTTCGTTCCCTGATCCAGGAAGATCCCACATGCTGCGGAGCAACTAAGCCTGTGAGCCACAACAACTAAGCCTGCGCTCTAGAGCCCGCGAGCCACGACTACTGAAGCCTGCGTGCCTAGAGCCTGTGCTCCGCAACAAGAGAAGCCACACAATGAGAAGCCCACACACTGCAACAAAGAGTAGCCCCCGCTCGCTGCAACTAGAGAAAGCCCGCGCGCAGCAACGAAAACCCAACGCAGCCAAAAATAAATGAGTAAAATAAATTAAAAAAAAAAAACAAAAAAAAACCCAGCTCCTGACAGGTATCACTGCTATGGCCTCCCTGTGAGCCCTGAGCCACCACTCAGACCCTACCTGCAGGGAGGTGGCCGCAGCCTCCAGGAACTGCTCGGGACTGTCCTTCTCAGGTTTAAATTGGTCCAGTAGCTTAATCACAGTTTCAATGCATTTTCCATAGTATGCCATCTTCCCAGGTGGGACCCTAAAAGCAAACCGTGACAGGTCATGCCCTCCATGCACCCTGGGCTGTCAGCTCGGCAGGTGGTGAAGGATCTTCACCAAACTGACAGGAGATCCACCAGGGAGCCTGGGACCTCGTGGGGCAAGGAGTGTTGGAGGGAAGTGGGGACCCCAGCAGGGGTAACCCCAGGCCCACTTCCTGGACTGTGTCCCTGCAGGCCTTGGGGAGCCCGCCCACAGGCTCCCACTCACCCATAGCCCCGGCAACCCTCTCTGCCCTGCCCCTGGAGGCTCCCTGGCTGCCCCACGTGCCCCCAAGCCCTCCAGCTGTGCACGGGTGGGGATGACCCCTGGGAGAGGCCAGGCCAGAGAGTGGAGGCACCTTGTGAGTCAGCCTGAGCGGCCCTCAGCCCAACTTGGGTTTGGTGGTAGATGACTCAGCAGGCCCTGCTCGGAGGGAGAGGGGGACCTAAACACAAAAGTGTGGGGCAAGAAGAATCCTCGGGTCACCACGTTCAATACCCCCATTTTAAAGATGAGGTAACCAGCACCCAGAGGGGATGCAGAGCCAGTCAATGGCCAGGCCTGAGCGTTCCAGAAACAGACAAGCTCCAGGAGACTGGCTTGCTCAGAGCCCTTCTTTGGCAGACCCTGGAGAAGCCGCTTGGGGTAGGAATGGGACCCCAAGAAGTGGTTCTAACAGGTGACCCCCAAATTGTCCTCAGAGCAGGGTGGCCAAGCCCCCCAGGAGCTCCTCTCTCATCCCCACCTTGTTCCACGCTGATTGAGTAGCTTCCCTGGGTCACCATGCCACTGGCTTCTTGGGCCCCAGCTATTGGCAAAGCCAGGCTGCTAGCACCCTGGGGACACCAGGGGCACCTCTTCTCCACCCAACAAGCTGGAATGGCTCTGGATGGCAGCACCCAGACTAAGGCACTCCAGGATGGCGACTGAGTGAAAAAACAAAAGCCACATACACTGACACTGGGGGTCACCAATGAGATGGCCAATCCCTGACAATCACGGTCCACTGGGTAAGTCCCCCCCACCATCACTTGAAAGAGAATGAAGGGCAAATGCCACCAGACACTGCAAAGAGCCTCTGACACCAAACATGGAAACAGAAACCAGCAAAAAAGGAAGTAGGAGAAAGCAGACAACATACACAGCAGGAAAAACCTGGAAACAAACAACTATACCACCTCTGAGAGATGGAGAAAAACACGGTATCCAAGAAACATCTGCAGGAAAAGAAAGAGTTCTTGGAAATTAAAATATGACAGCAGAACTGAAGATATAAATAGAAGAGGCAGAAGATAAAGCTGAGGAAATCTCCCAGAGAGCAGAAAAAGATGAAGATGTAGGAAGTAGGAGAAAAGCACCAAGAAAATCGGGGAACCACTCCAAAAGATCTGAATTCCAATTAACAGGAGTTCCAGAAAAATGGGAGAGACATAATGCAAGGGAATATCCCAGAATTGATGGACAGGGTTCCTGAGCGCCCTGAAGCAGGTCGTGTAGGAAGGGACAGGAGGGGTGCAGGGTAGCCTCGGGTTCCCCGGTGGTAACTCTGGGCACCAGTGTTCAGGGAACTCATCTCCAACCAGGAAGAATGATGGCTCTGTGGATGGGGGGGCCCTGCACCCGGCCCGGAGAGGGAGCCCAGAAAGGGGCAGGCTTGGGACTGGGAAGCCAGAGATTTTCCAGGAAGGTGACAGCAGGTGGCAGGCCAAGGGCCCCAGAGCACGGAGGACAGCCTTCCTGACATCTGGGTATGCCAAGAAGTGGAAGAGTTTGAGACTTCGGGAAAGTCTCCTTGAAAGGGAGGAGCATACACTTCTTCTCTTTTCCATCCTGCTGCCTGGACTCTGGAGGTGATGGGAGGAACTTAGGCAGCAATTCTGGACCATGAGGAAACATACAAAGATTGCAGAAGAGCAAGCTAGAGGAGCCCAGATCCCTGATGACTTTTGGGGGTGTCATATCTCCCAAGATTGCCTCTCCATGGACCTATTTTATGGACACACCAGTTATCTTGTTTGGGTCACTATGATGTTGAAATTTTTCGTTGCATAAAGCTGAATCTAATCCTAACTATACACCCATTTCCCTGAGGTCAGCCTTCATCCTGAGCACAGTTTCAAACTGGGAAGCATAGGAAGGGAGGCTCTGAGCAGCAACAGTCCCAGACTTGGAGTAGGCCAACGGCACACCCACAGAGTGTCTACCCAAGTTCTCAGACTGGAAACAGTGGCTGGGGGAAGAGTAGGATTTATGGGGGATGACTGGGAGTGCAGGTGGACACGTTTTATTTGGGGGAATTTGGTAGACATCCAACTGGCAAAGAACAAGGAAAGGGGTCTAAAGTCCCAGGGCAAGGTTCAGGCTGGAGATGCAGGTTCGGGAAAGTCAGGAGAAAATAGTTGTTTATTGAACCATGTGACCGCAGGAAATCATCCAGGGAGAGGGTGGATAGAGGGGCTTCCAAGGACCGAGTCCTGGGCCTCTAGTGTCAGGATGTTGAGGAGCAAGGAGATGCAAGCCAAGGAGACTGAGGAGGAGCAGCCACAGGAGGAGAGGCAGAGAGTGAGGTGTGTTCCAGCCAAGTAAGGACAGTGTGTCCAGGAGGGGAGTACTCAGCTGGGACACTTGTTCCTGGAAGAGGCGGGGTTGAGCTCTCATAGTTGGATTTAGCAACATGGAGGTCAAGTATGACTTAGATAAAGAGCCTGGGAGGAGGGGCTGGGTGAAAATCTGATTGGAGCAGTATCAAGAGAGAAAAGGTGGAAATGAATTGGAGATAAGACGCAACTCCGGAGGGGTTTTGCTCTTTAGGGGAGCAGTGACTGGGTGGTAGCTGGAGGGGAGTGGGGAGGATCAATCAGGTACTCAAAAACGAACACGGAGCACTGCCAGCACTCAGGGAAATCTCAGAAATCTCTGCCTGTGCCTAGACTCACACTGACTCTAATGGAATAGAGGGGCCAGGGAGTCCAGCCCATCTGCGCACCTGGACGCTGGGCCAGTGATAACATGAGCAGCAGAGCATAAATTCTCTATCAAGAGAGAGTTACCTCCCTCTTGTGTACCCTAAATCTGCACGTACCCGAAGTGGTGCTGGGTGGGGGCAGGGGAAAGCGCGAGGCGGTTGGGGGAGAGTCTCCTCCTCCAGCCAGAGCGCAGCAGCCTCTCTGTGCCTGATCCTTCAGGTGCCAGAGGGAGTTTCAAGTGAGACCACACACTTGTTTTTAGCTTTCTGCTTAGCACTTAGATTCTCAGATTTTGTTGATTGTTTTTATGGATCCAAATTAGGGCATGGCTAGGGGAAGTAGTGAATACGGGAGAATATCTTTTTAAAAAGCATCGTTTATTGTGGCGATTAAAAAAAAAAAAGCACCGTTAACTTTAGTCAAGGAGCTGGGAAGAAGACCAAAAAGGTGGTGAGCGAAAGCAAGAAGATGGGAAACAAGAAAGACGAGAACTGGCCCGCAGATCTAGGGAAGTTACACGTGGGTGGTGCTGGTGCTGAGGGGACGCGCCTCGCCCCTTTCGGGTCTCGCCTGCTTCCCTTCCCCCCGTACCTGTCAGTGGGCTCCGCGGGCGCTCCGGAACCTCCCTTCTCGCCACCGCCCGCCGCACGGCAATTGCAGGGCTGGCAAGCGCGAGGGGACTGGGGAATAGCAGTGGATCTCCCCTTCCACTTCTGCTCTTCCGGAACCCCGGCAACCCTCAGGGCAGGGGCGGTGCTGGGGCGCAGTTTGGGCGTTGTCACCTAGCAACCTCTGTACGCTCCGGAGCCGTCCGCGGGAAGACTACAACCCCCAGAATGCACAGCGCCCGCAGCCCAGAAAGGTGGCCGCATCCAGGGCCCCTCCTTCCCCGCAATGCCCGTCGGGACTTGTAGTTCTCGGCCCCTCCGGGCGCTCCGGGTCGCCTGCGGGGGAGCGCGCCTCGGGCGGGGCGCGGCGCGGCGCGGCGCGGCGACCGGATTGGGCAGCTTCGGTGGCTTGCGGCTGGCCTGGGGCTCGCGGCGCGTCGGCGCATGTGTGGCTCGGGCGGCGGTGGCCGGCCAAGGCACCTGGTGTCAGTGAGCCCAGAGGAGCCGGCGCCCCCGTGTCTGGTCAGTCCGCGCGTCCGCCTGCCCACCGCGGTCTGCGGGTCAGTACCGCGCGCAGCTCTCCGAGCATCTCCCGGCGGCGCACCTGCTCCGCGCACCTGACGCCGCCCGCCCGGCGCCCCGGGTCCGCTCGGGACCCCGGCCCGGCGCTGCCCCGCGTCCGCCCGCCCCGCGCCGCAGCCGGGCCCAGGAGCAGCGCTGCGGAGGTGAGGGCCGCCGGGGCCGGGCCGGGCCGGCGCGGCGATGATGAACAGGTTCCGAAAGTGGCTGTACAAACCCAAGGTGAGCGGACCCGTCCCTCGCTGCCGAGGCAGACCCCCTTTTCCGGCCGGGACCGGCCTCTCCGTGGTGCCGCCGACACCCTACCCTCCACTCCGCGACTTGCTCACACCGTCGCCCTCCCCCTTCCACGGGTTCCCCCCCCCACGGCCCGGTCCCAAACCGCCCCTCTTGCTCTTACCCTCGGGCCGGGGTTCACTCCCTCCCCACGCCTGCCCGCTGCCAGATGGGCCCCTCTCCCTTCTCATTGCGGTCCTGCGTGGTGCCCTGCTCACACCTCGTGGTCACCCGAGCAGACCCCCTCCTACTTCTCCTGGGTCCCGGAAAAACCTTTCCATCCTCCCTCCCTACACCAGGGATGACTCTCCCATTCCTCTTCTGCCCCCGCACCACCACCCATTATCCTGGACCCGGAATGTACCTCCTAACCTCCCTCTCCGCAATCCGGAACAGACCCTCTCCCCACTTACCCCAGGTTCTGGAGGGGGCCCCCATGTCCCTCTCCCGGGTCTCGGACGGACCCCTTCTTCCTTGTGTGCAGAGCGGGTCCCCATCCCACTGTCCCGGCCCTGCCTTCCCGAACCAGGACCGATCCGCGCCTCGGCCCAGTTCGCGTCCCCATCCTTGTCCCGTGCCATCTTTCTCCCGTGCCCACCCCGCGTGCTGTCAAATGCAGGGCAGTCCCCTGCCCGGCGGCGGCGGGGTGAGCGCGCCCGGGGCCGCAGGCTCAGCGGGGTCGGAGGTGCGGTCCTCCCGGCGCTGCGCCCCTCCCCGGCCGTGGGGTCGGGGTCTGGGCAGCGCGCACTGCTCCTCGGCAGCTGCGCCAGTCGCACTGCGGGCGCTGCGTCCCTGCCGCCCGCCCAGGGCTTGTGTCCGCTGCGGCCAGAGCTAGTCCAAGTCTGGGTGCGGCGGTGCCCAGGAGCCGGGCGCAGAGTCCTGGGAGCATCCTAGGCGTCCGGGGGTCGGACCCTGGGGGCTGGCACCTTGGTAGGGCTGGGGCGCTAGGGTCTTGGCTGGGGGGGGGAGTCTTGGCCTGGGTGGGGCCAGTGGTCACGTCTAGGCGCCTCGGACATCCACAGTGTGCCTGAGCGACCCAAGGAACACTGCCCCCGCCCCGCCCCCCGCCCAGGGCTGATCACTTCTCTGGGTCTGGCTTTTCTGCTCCCCCCTCCCACCGTGGGTGATCTCCCAGGGTGGGCTGGGGGTGGGGGGAGGTGTTTCCGAAATCTGTGCTCTCCTGCAGCGGGTCCTTTGGAGGATGGGCACCCGAGGTCCTGGGGCGAATTCAGGGACGGGAAGGGCTCGTACTTCATCGCCTTTGGGGTCGGAGAGTTCTCCCAGTGTTGGGTCGAGGGCTTAGGGTGACTGGGACCACCCCTTGCTCGGCCTTGGCCTGACCCAGAGGGGATACTGGTTCTTTCTTGCTTGGTGCAGCTGCGCAGCCCTGCTCCCCCTGCGCACCTCCCTGTCTTTGTAGCAGCTGCTTATTAGTGGTGTTTTGGTGTGACCCTGGTGCTTCCCGGAGCTGCCTGTGGTTTGGGGCCTCCCTGCCCTTGGCAGCCTCCTGCCCAGCCCTCTCCTTGCTGCAGTCCCCCTGAGGTGGCTCTGATCCTACCTGCTGGTGCTGGGTAGGGTGCCAGGGGAGGGCGGCAGCCTGTGCACGCAATGTGTGTACAAGGGGCGGCTTTTTGTTTGTGTGACTTCTGTCACCAGTTAAGGAAAGGCCAAGGGGACTTGTCAGAAGGCCGTTGTGAGGGCTAGCAGCAGCAGCAGTTTTTCAGTGATAAACGGCAAGGGCCAGCAGAGAAGCGTATCATAGTAACGTTCTGGTGTCTCTGAAAACACATTTGCTGAGGGTCCTAGGGCTCCACATGCCTTTTTCCAGACATGGCTGTGGAAGAGGACTTGTTTCTAGGATTGCCTAACTGTAATACGTTGTTGGAAGGGACGGAAAAGCAACGTGGAATCTCTGTTTCATCTACAGCTGAATAATTTCAGTGGCCCTGCCTGTTTCAGTTTAGGGAAAAGTCTTTAAAAGTGGAAAATGATACTACCCATGAGACTGTGCCCCAGAATTGAGAGTCGTGTTCCTAATTTTCCCTCTCAGCAGGCAGCTGCCCTTCCAAAGCCAGCCCCCAGGCTGACCAGGGCAAGGTGGAGAGCTGGTGAGTCAGCCAATCCCAGCGACTCAGCCCAGAGCTGTGCGCCTTAGGAGAAGGGAGGGGATAGCGTTTCATCTGGTCCTCTCCTTTCCTTCACTGTGGTGTCTTGGCCTGCTGTCTGACCCCTGGACTCAAGACACATCTCCGTCTGAGATCTTTGTGTTTGCCCTGCGGTCAGTCTGAGCGTGGTAGTTCCTTGTTGGACATCTGTCTTTGGGGTTAAATGTCTTAACTATTTGAAGGGTTGGAGTGGGTTAGGTCACCCCAGTAGCTTTTCATTTTTCAAATCAAAGCTCATATTTTGGCCTCAGGTTATGAATTGAATTTTATGCTTCCCCTTCCTGTCTAATTTAACACATTATGGCACAAGTGAACAGGAGTCAGTTCTGGGAGGTTTCCGGGCCTGGAAGAGTTGAAGTGTTAAATGTTAGCTGTGGGAGGATGTGTCTGAGAGAGATTGTTGCCTGTAGTTAGGATTTTTTCCACTGTTGTATTTAGATAGATATACAATTCAAACTGAATTCTTGATTTAATCCCTGCTTTGGTTTAAAACTGAACACTGAGCTTCTTGTTCATTACAGTGCAGTGGAAAACATTCTGAAACCAAAAATATTCATCGTTCTTGTAGTTCTAAAAAGCGTTTGGAAATGCTTTAAAACATTCGTATATGACACTTAGAATTTTTGATATCTGAATCATTAACAACTACCGAAGTTGAGTAACTAACCAACCAACCTGATGTGTTCAGTAGTTCTTTGCAGACTCTCATATTTCCATTTATTTTCTTTAAGGCAGTCTTTTAAACACTATTATGATTTTTTTCCATGGAAAGTGTTCAGGATTTCTAAGTGTCTTTGCTTTTGTTTAGGGAACGGCTTTCCAAAAAAGAGTTAACGTTCAGAAGGGGAAACATTTTGGAATACCGAGGTCTTCATTTGGAACAAAAGTCTCAATACTTGTGTTTCATGCTGGGTTATAATTTTCTCGTTGATCCCTGCTGACTGTGCCAAGGGGTGAAATGCTGGTGCGGGGGTTGGAGGACCCAGACCGGACCCCACCAGGTCTTCTTGGCCACCATCAAAGAGCATGTTAGTAATGGTACAGGATGAACTTGTGTTTTCCATCTTTGAGGAAGAATTGATCGGCGGGTAGGTGGCATTGTCCAGATGGATGGCGATTACCACGCTTATGGTAATTACTATGGTAATTACCACGCTTTGTGTGCACCTCATGAAGAACTCTCTTGTCTGCACCCCCAAACCACTTCTGGGATGTGGGTCATTAATTTTCCTTGTCTCCCTTCTTTGTGGGGAAGCATTCCTTGTAAATACAGTGCTATACCAAGTAATGTTTATCTGGAAACTTTGTCAGTATTCTGGGTTCAGATTAGGGATGAAATGGCCTTCCTTCTCAAAGAGAAGCCGAATAACCTGCTGGGTGTGTGCACTTCTTGAACGAAGAGCCCTTTGATCTTTGCAGAGTTAAGTTCTGCCTGCTGTGGGCTGGGGGTGGGGGAGCTTCCCACCGTGGCTGTTGATTTAACCCAGCCTCAGTCAGCAGCTGGGCATCCAGAGCCACACCCAGGGCCCCTCCCTGTTTCCAGAGTCCTGGTCCACCCGGCCGTGGGCAGTGGGCATGGAGCTGCCCGTTGGTGGCTGGCACTCTGCAGGTTGACCACCAGGTGGAGGGGGCCACACCCTGGAAGTGCAGTGGCAGTTGGGAGCCCTTCAGGTGTTAAATGAGCGGGCCCCAGGGCTGGGGAAAGGCCTGGGCTTGTGTCTGCACGGCCCCCGGCACACACAGACGATGAGCAGGCCACTTGTCCTTACAGGGCTCCCCCACGGTGGCCGAGGGTGAGCGGGGATGACACGGATGACGGGGACCCAGAGAAACTCAGCCACACGGTCAGCAAAGCCCCTGATTCAGAGCATGGCGGGAGGGGTCGTGGTGGAGGCGAGTGAGACGGTGGTCTTCCCACGACCTGGTCCTGCTGCCCTGGGCTCTGCACGGGAGCCTGAGCATGACCGTGACTGGGACGTGACAGCACCAGCACGGACCTTACTCTCCCCGCTCGCTCGAGTGGGAAACGAGCTGCTGTCCTCAGAGCACTGAGTGCAGCCCTCGCTGGGCACAGACACTGCTCCAGGGTCTGGGGATTTTAGTGTTAATTTCTAGCCAGGCTGCTAACTAGTTCTTTTGCAGCCGATAAATTCTGAGTGCCCAGCTGCGGCTGAGGCTGTCCTTGGAGTTGCACGTTTGTCTCCAAGGTGAGCTGCAGGAAAGCCAGTGGTGTGGACGCCTAGTGCACATGCTGTGCCAGCGCCGAGCTCCCTCTGCCAGCGGGTGCCTGGCCCAGAGTGCGGCTCGGAAGCCCCAGGAAGGATGCTCCGCTGTGCTGAGTCAGAGTGGGCTTGGCTGGCCTAGAGCACCTGTTTTTTGTCCCTGAATTCAGAAGGCGCTGGGCCCCCCTCCCTGCTGCCGGGTCTGGTCACCCCACCTCCCCCAGAGAGCCTTCCTTACGACACACAAGCATCGTCAGGCCTGGGCAGATGGGAGGGCCCGAGAGTCCACTTGTCAAGGAGACTTGTAGCACCCATGCTGGGTCTGCTAGGTAGACTCAGGGGCAGCTCTTGCCTCCTTTCCCAGGCTTTGCTGTACTTCTGTCTGGGGCTGCGGGAGCTTGTGGGGCTGCACACGCCCAGCCTGTGCCACTGGCACTGGCCGGGAGGGGAGAGGCTGAGCTGCAGACAGGCTGAGAGCATCAATTTCTGTGCCAACTCTGTGCCAACTCTGATGTCATCACTTAGGGTTCTGTGCTTTACCATCATTGCATTGTATTTATGGGAAATGTATGATACGGTTTCTGTTAAATGGGTGAGTCATAGGCAGGGAGGCTTAAGCTTCGCCTAATTGATATCTGGCCTTGGCATCCAGCAGGCCGTGGGGTGGCGGGGAAGGAACCCTCGGTGTACTGCCCCCCTCTGAATGGGAAGTGTGTTGGGCGACTTCATTTGACCCTCCATTCTGAGGTGGGTGATGTCGAGAGGCTTTAGCGCCTCTCCTTCAGGCTGCCAGACGTTCCCAGAACACCAGATATGCTTGTTTTATAAGTGTGAAAATGCACATCTGAGAGCCCCTAAGTGACTGAACGGTCATCTGCTGGTTTTGAAGGCAGAGTCTTGTTGGAGTTGATAGCATCGAGTAGCCACAGCCCTTAAGTGTGTGCCGTGTGCCCACACAAAGGTGGACAAAGGGGAGTTGATTCCAGTTCAAAGACAAATAAATGTCTAGAATGTTGTGGGTTGTCAGCATTTCTCCCGTGTTTATTGCCCTAAGTCTTTGCGGCCCACGGGGCTTATGTGTTTTGATGGTGTTGAAGCCACAGACAGGGCAGCAGGGCCTGGGCGGGAACCCTGACTGCCCCTCCCGCAGCCCTGTCTGCCAGGCGGGGGTGAGGGGACCCGTTGCCTGGAATTTGAGGGGACCATGTCTGTCAAAGAGTCACAGTGATGGCTCAAGAAATGACCTCTGTCACTATGAGTGGAACGTGCAGGTGGGTCGGAGGTGGGGGTTGAAACAGAACCGCGCGTGGAGGACTTTTTGGAGTCCCAGAGGCCATCGTGGCTGCCGGCTACTCCTACTGGGTCATTGTGAGAATGAAGTGTCTCAATGGGTGCCCCCGCCCTGACTTCTTTTCATGCTCATTTGCTGGGAGCAGACCCTGACTCAGGGCACTCCGGCGTCCCGGGGGTCCGGTTACCTGCTCCCTCCCCGGTGGCAGAGACGCTGCCTACCATCTGGGTACCCTCTCCCAAGTGAAAGTCCTGGCTGCCTACCATCTGGGTACCCTCTCCCAAGTGAAAGTCCTGGGACTGAGTTTCAGCCAGTGTGGGCAGCAGTGGGGTCCACCATGTCAGGCCCACCACCAGACCTCTTGAGCTGTCCTCCTGTGGATGTGGTCTGCGTCCCTGGTTCCTTGGCAGGAGGCTCAGGATCCAGTAGAGGACCCCAGGGCCATGGGGGAGTGAAGGAGCTGGGGAAGGGGCTGGGAGTGAGTGACAACTTAGGATAGATCTCTGTTGCTTAAGGCACTGAGGCTTTGGGGGTGCTTGCTAACATTTTGATTATCCTAATGCACCCTGTCTTACAAATGAAGTGAATTTGCTGGAGCCTTCACAGGCAGGGGGAGGCAGGATTGGGATTGAACTCAGGTCTGTCTGACCCCACAGCTGGAATCCGTAAGCAGCCCATCCTGAGCTGTGCACATCCTGCAGGAATAAACTGTCGCTGCCATCAGTTTTTACATGAGTTCCATTTGGTGAAACAATTACTTTTGTACTTTTTACAGTTGGATTGCAATAAACTTAGATATTGATGGGCAATTCAAGTGTTTGAAGGAGGAAGACAAAAATGAATGGATTTTTTCCCACTGATCTGAATAGATTAAGCAAAAGTAGAATAGAACATTTCATGTTATGGTAATTTATGTAGAGTAGTTGGTTAAGATGAATGGAATGTTTTTTTCCTTCTTGCAGTAAGTATTTTGAAGCCCTTCCATTTTCTCATTGTTTTCATGCTGGCTGGGGACAGGGGAATGTTGGGGGCACTTCACATGGGGCTCCCTGCATGGCTGAAGGGGTCCTTTGAGCTCTGCATGAGGGGCTCTGTAAGTCTCTGCTGTGGTGGGGTTTGCTGCAGCTAATGCCTTCCCCTTGACAAACCACCCTCCAACCATGGGGGTACACTGGCTGGGTTCTTGGGGAAAATGGGTTAGCATACCCATTGTAGGGATGATGTCTTTAGAACAGTAATTCTTTTCTTGCATTTTCAGGTTTTGAAAATGTTTCCAATTGTTTTTAGGGATATTGTAGGTATAAAAGAGTCTAAAAGCAGAATCAACCACCTAGATGTTAGATACATTTAAAAATTGTACACCCATGCTCACAGTAACATGAATAGCCAGGTGAAAACAGCCCAAATGTCCATCAACAGTGAACAGGTAAATATTGATAAAATGGGGTATATACACACAATGGAATACTATTCAGCCACGAAAAGGAATGAAGTACCTAGTGCAACGTGGATGAGCCTTGACAACCTGATGCTACGTGTAAAGAAGCCAGACACAAAAGGACAAATAGTGTGTGATTCCATTTATGTGAAATGTCCAGGAAAGGCAAATCCACAGAGACAGGAAGTGGATCAGTGGTTGCTGCGGGGGTAGGGGGGTGGAATGAGGAATGATAGCAAAAACGTATGGGGTTTCTTTTGGCGAGGGCAATGAGAAAGTTTTAAAACTGGAGAGTGGACAACATTGCAAGTGCACTAAACGGCACTGGATTGCACACTTTAAAATGGTTACTTGTACATTATGTGAATTTCACTTCAATTGAAAAAAAAGAATTTCAGCATTTTTGGAGAGGTTTTTTTTTTTTTTGCGAATTGTAGTGTTTTTTGAGATAAACAAGGGAAAAGATGTTTTGCAACTGAGTGAAAAGATGCTCAGGGCCACATCTCTTGAGGAGCTTGGTGTTCAGAGGCCCAGCTGCTTCCTGGTTCCCACAGGGCCAGCGCCCCATCTCGGGGAGGGGCTGCCAACTCTCCCTCCTGGTGGTGTAGGGGTGGGGTTGTGCAGCCTGGCGAGTGCTCCCTGAAGAGGGATGAGTGGACAGAGTCCTGCTGGGTCAGACATTGAGTGACGGCTGGGAGCCCCGCCCTTAGCGGCAGGGAGCTTGAGAAACTCTCCCCACCCCCCACTTTTGGTGCTGAGAGTCACCTGGGTGCCTGGCGGAATAAAATGCAAAACCATCCCAGAAGGGCCCTCCTGCAGCACCTCTGAGGTGGAATTCACAGTAAAAAGTTATAAAACTCCTGAGAAAGTGGTTCTCCCTGAGCAGGAATCAGAAACAGCAAAGGCTAAGGGAACTGCCGTTTAGAACAGTCCAAGACGCGGGGGGGAAGGAAACCACAAGGCAACACTGAGCCTCTTTTAAACAAAGGCCAAATGGAGCTCCCAGAATGAAAAAGACAGTCACTGGGTTTAAAAACTCAAAACTGGAACACAGCCCGAGGAATGGGTTAAACGTTGGAGGGGGTCGCTGACCTGGAAGGTGGTTGTGGAGATCACCCAGCAGGTGGCCAGGGTGGTGAAAGGCAACCTGAGAGGGTCAGGGGGTGGGTGGGGGGGACATGGAGGACAGGATGAGAGGTTCAAGGTGCATCTGACAGGGCTTCCAGGATGAGAGGCCAGAGAGAAGCGGACGCTTTTGTCAGTTGTGTTGCTGGATGTTCAGGTTCAGTGAAGCCCAAGTCCTAAACGGAGTAAACTGTACTAAGTAGATGGGCACGTTGGATGCATGGCGTGTCGGGACTTCGAGGGAGGACAGTGGGCCGGGCTAGGCCTGGAGACTCTGGGGGCCGAGGGATCTTGCTGGGAGGAGGCACCTGGCTCCACGCAGAGTCCCCGGTGGGGCTGGGCTGCCATCCGCAGAGGAGAGTCAGATGAAGACAGTTTTACACGAAGACAAAAAAGTAACCGCCCCCAAATCCTTGCTGAAGAGAACTGGGCAATGTTCTCCAAAAGCAAAGTCAAAGTCAGAAGGAGGGAGTGGGAGGCGAGAAGCAGTCAGAAGTGAGTGTGGGGGCAGATCCCGGGAGCAGAGATTCTGGCGACAAGGAGCCTCGAGAGCCGGGATGGAAGCCCTGGACGGTAACGCCCATAACAGCCGGGATGGAAGCCCTGGATGGTAACGCCCGTAAGGATGGCCTCCACTGGTTCAGGATGGAAGCCCTGGACGGTAACGCCTGTAACGCCGGGACGGCCTCCGCTGGTTCAGGATGAGGCCGGAGGTGTTGGCCGGCTTCAGACCCTGAGCTGAGTGTGTGAATTAACTCAGGCGAACCCTAGGATAATAGCTACAGAAGGGTGAGTTCCAGACCAGGAGAGGGAAAAAAGAATAAAGATGTAACCAATGCAGTCGAAGCAGGAAAGGAGAGCAAGAAGGCAGCAAAGCCAAAGCACAGTAAATAAAAAGCAAGAAATAAAGCTTTAGGAATCGTGGCAAATGTGTCGGTATTCTCAGAAATGCAGATGGAGCAAGCCTGCCAGGTGGTGCCCCAGGGCAGCTTGAAGGAGGGGCAACCCCGGGGAGGGGTCTCTAACCCTGCCCTGTAAGCAAGGCCAAGGTAACCCACCCACCCCACCGAGAAGTGGGTTGGCGGGAGCCAGGGAAGCAGGCTCCAGGGGATTTGCCTGCAGGTGGGGTGTTGTGAGGCCTTTTGGGAGGGACGGGGTTTGGGGGGGGAGGAGGCTGGGCCTTGACGGGCTGGCCCTTCAGGGCGGCCTTCCCACCACTCTGGACGGGTGATGGATGGGGCTGCCCGGGGAGGGCCCTTCTCAGCCAAGGGCCGTCCTGGGGGCTGGGGGGTGGGCCCCTCAGTCCTGGGGTGCGTCTGGGTCAGGGACGCGGCATCCCCTCTCCTCGCTTCCATCCCTTACCTCTTCCGGGTCAGACCGAGAGCCTCATGCAGAAGGGCTGTGTCTGTTGGGTTGACTGGCCAGCGCTGTGTAACTGGAGGTCCATGCAGGGCCATTTTCTCCCCGCGTTTGAGGTCGTGCGCAGGTGTCCCTGTGTGTCAGAGGAGGAGGTGGTCACACGTGATCCCGGGGGCTGCTGCCCCTGGACAGGACCCTTGAACTTGGAGGGCATCTCAGCCCGGGACCTTCTACCCCGTTGGGTGTCTCTCGCATTCTTGTGTGTCTTGCTGGCTGAGAGGCTCTTGTCTACATGTGGAGAGGCATGAGGAGCAGCCTGCGCCCCCTGCGCCAGGAGCCTGCAGGCTGTTAGGAGGCGTCTGTCCCCCACCCCACACCCAGGCCCGGCGGTGGCTTTGCTCACATGGATGGTGAGTGGACACAAGCCCAGGACATGGGCTCAGGACCCCGGCTCAGCTCTGGTCTCCTCACCTGAGGGGGTGACAGATGCGCTCCCTGTGTTGACGGGCTCTGTGCTTTGGCCGAACGGGAGGCCCTCGGAAGCCCCCAGGACTGGCCGCCCACCCCGCGGCCCCATGACCCGGCTCCCGGGGACCCGGTAGTGCAGGGCTGGCAGAGAGGACCCCGCCCGGACGCCCGCTGCTCATGTTGCTGGTCAGGGACACTCGAGGTGCCGGACGAGGCGCTCATGGTGGGCCGTTTCCTCGGCATCAGCCACGCCGGTGCCCCGGGCATCGTCCACCTGAGTGCCTGCAGCGTGCCCGTGTCTGGCCGGCGCTGGGCCAGCTGGGGCAATCAGGCTGGGGCTCTCCGGGACCGTGAGGACACCAACCAGCTCTTCACAGTCGGGGACACCCAGAAGGGACAGTGCGGGGGCAGCCAAGCATCCGAGGCCTCCCCGGCGCCCCATCCCACCGCGCGGGCCCATCACGGTGGAACCCTAGATCACTGGCAGCCTGTCTGGTGGGTGTTTGGAAACTGCTTTGAGAGAACCAAGGGGCCCACTTGAGTGACGGTGACTCGAATGCACGATGCTGGGCTCCATTGTCACGTGGCGGCACCGCCTGGTTGCCCCTCCTTACCCTCCCGGCACCAACGGCACCTTCCCTCTGACCAAGACCACAGCCTCGTGCCTGGCCCGCTCCCCACCTCTGCCCCCAGTGCCCCACTGTGGGCCAAGGGACATGGTCGGCGTGTGGCCTCTAACGGGCGCTGGGGCCCTGGGGAGGTCTGACTGGTCTATGCAGACGTGCTCCAGATTATTGTAGAGTCAAGGACTGTTGAGTGGACGCCCTGCCTCCCCATGGGGACAAAACCAGAAAGGCAAATGGCAGTGTCACATGTGACACGTCACATGTTTTCCCTGTGCAGCACGGCCTGTGAGGGGCCGGGGAATCGTGGCTTCTGCTCCAAAGACTCAGACCCCGTGCGGGTGGACCGGTACCCGTGCCCTGCTGTCTGGGGCTCCCCTCAGCGCTTTCCCAAGGATGTGCTTTGGGGCACAGATCCGGCTTGTTGATGAGGCCTGTTGTCATTTTTTTGTTTTTTGTTATGTATCTTGTTTTTTAAAAGAACTAGGTGACATTCACATGACGTAGAGTGAACCATGTCAGAGTGCGCATTCAGTGCAGTCTCCCCCGGTTTACAAACTTTTCCACCAGCCGCAGAAGTGCCCTGTATCCCTGATGTAATTTCTCCCCACTCTCCCCTCCCCTAGCCCCGGTAACCTCCAGTCTGCTTTCTGTCTCTGTGGATTTGCTTCTCCTGAACATTTTGTATAAAAGGAGCCCCACAGTATGGGGCCTTTTGTGTCTGACTTTCTTCACGTGTGTTTCATCCACGTTGTAGCACGTGTAGGACTTTCCTTTGTAAGGATGAGTCATATTCCATTGTACGGATAGGCCGCCCTTTATCTGTCCATTCATCCATCCATAGACATTGGGCTGTTTCCACCTTTTGGCCCTTGTGAGTAAGGCTGCCGTGAACCTTCATGTACAGGTTTTCATGTAGACGTATGTTTTCATTCTCCTGGGCAGGTACCCAGGAGCAGTCTGTGCCTAACACTGTGAGGAACTTCTACACTCTTTCCCCGTTGTGGTTCTTGACAAATGCAGGATGAGTGGTGGAGGAGGGGGGCAGGGCCTGTGAGAGCCACAAGGCTTCCAGACGGGGGACTGATGGCTGCCAGGCCTGTGTGCTCTGGCCTTTGGGCCGCCCCAACCCTGGTGAGCAGGTGTCCCGATGGGATCCCCACTTCTCAGTGCTCATCAACCAAGACAGACTCCTTGAGATCGCAGTCCGGTGGTCCTCCGAAATGGGCTGTGCCCTCTCCTGCAACACCCCCAGGCCCATGGGGAGCCGTGCCCATGCTCCAGGAGTCCTCCGAGGACTAAAGTAGCGTGTGCCAACACTCCTCTGCATGACTGGGCCTTTCTCACACAGCATCCCCACACCCCCCGCCGGGCGCAGTGGTGAGGTCCCCTGGATGGGGGTGGTGGCGTTCTTTGTCTGTCTTGGGTCCCAGGAGCTGGTCACAGCTGAGCAGAGAGTGGGGCTGCCCTTGAGCTGTTGCTGCGGGCAGTGGCTGTCTCTGGTGGTTCTCGGACACTGGGACACTTTGGGCCCTGGTGAGGGACAGAGTCCTCGCTCTGCATCTGGGTTCCAGCCAGAACGGGCTGTCCACTCAGGCAGAGGCTTTGGCCCTGCAGCAGGTGCAGGTACCGGGGCTGCAGGTGGGTGATGTACCTTTTAGAAAAGAGCTCTGTGCCGTCACAAGTGCCCGTGCAAACCAGGTGTGGGGGGCTCTGAAGAGGAGCCAGACATGGTGACCTGTCCTCAGGAGGATGGAGAATGGGGCCACGGGCACGCTGGGCAGGGGCAGCGTGGTGTGGTCAGGGGCAGGCAGGAGGTTCTGACAGCCAGAGAGGATGCCTGGGCAGGAGGGGGACTGCGGCTGGCAGGCTTGGGCACGAAAGGCCAGGCTTGAAGCTCAGATTGGTCCTGAGAGCAAGATTACAGTCCACTGAGTTTGGGGGACATGGGCACCACCCAGACACTTTAGGATCTGCGTGACCAGCTGTTAATAGGTTGGACTGTATCCCCCAAAAGACAGTTCAAGCCCTAACCCCTGTACCCAACAATGTGACCTTATTCGGAGAAAGGGTCTAGTTAAAATATCGTCGTCAGGGTGGGCCCCGAGCCAACAGA
This sequence comes from Mesoplodon densirostris, assembly GCF_025265405.1. Taxonomy (NCBI): domain Eukaryota; kingdom Metazoa; phylum Chordata; class Mammalia; order Artiodactyla; family Ziphiidae; genus Mesoplodon; species Mesoplodon densirostris. Next base: position 106,153,103 of record NC_082661.1, read on the forward strand.
ACTGGGGTCCCTATGAAAAGGGGACATTAGAGCACAGATGCACATAGGGAGGAGGCCATGTGCAGACAGAGGCAGAGGTGGAGTGATGCTTCTACAAGCCAAAGAACACCAAGATTGCCAGCACCCCCAGAAGCTGCGGGGGAGAGAGGGACAGAGTCTCCTCAGAGCCTCAGAACTATGAGAATCTACGTCTGTGTACCTGGTCTGGCAGCCTGAGTGAATAGCGGAACCCTGATGGCGAGATTGCACAGAACCGACCCGGAGAGGTGGCCGAGCTCTGGGCTGGTGGACTCAGCTGTGCGTCAGGAATTCCCGCACATTCCAGCTGCTTCCATGGCCCTGAGGTTTGGTGCATCTTTGGCCTCGGGCCTCCCCACTGCCTCAAGCCTGGGAACTCTGGGGTCCACAGGCTCCCGCCCCCAGCCCTGCTGGCACCCCTCACCAGGAGCACCCAGGCAGGATCTGAGGGGAGGTGGTTTGGGGCTGAATGAGCTGAACTGGCATCTTCAGGGAACATTTGCTGAGCATCACCTGAGCCCTCGGCTGGCGCCATGGGTGGGCCATGCAGCCTACACCCATGAGAGCTTCCGTGGCCCCTGCAGCCTTGCCCAATGGTGGTGGCTCCCCAGGGGGTGGTTAATGCCTTCACCTCCTGTTGTCTGTTCCTCGCGGGATTCCCCACTAAACCCCGTGTGAAAAGTCCCTCTTAGAATTCGGAGCTCAGGATTCACTGGGGTGCTGGGAGGGGTCGTGTGACTGCATACCTGCTTCCCCAGATGAGTCACACCTGGGCTGTGCCTGGCCTACTTACCGAGGTGGCATTTCCACTTCTGTCTGTGCTTGCTGTGCTGTCTTTGGCCCCGTTCTCAGGCCACGTGTGACAGCAGCCACCCCTGGTCTTTTGTGGACAAAGCAGGGCATCAGTCGATCGAAGTGAGTAGCTTTGACCTGCTGCTCCGGTCTTGCTCCCTCCCGTAAAGCCCAGAGTGGCTGGTGACCTCTGGGACCCTCATCCGAGGCAGTTTGGGACACCTGGTTGCTTAGAGTCACTGCTGCTCAAACACCTGTGCTTTAACGGCCAAACTGAGAAGCGCGAAGAGATTAACTTTGTGTGCGTGTTTTATGTAAACGGAAGTCATCTCCTGTCATTTGATGTTGCCACATGTTCTGTGATGAACCAACAACACATAAAAACACTAGCCACAAGGACCTTCACATAGATGAATGAAGTGCAATCAAGTTAAAAAAAAGCGTGTCCACCCTACCTGTGGTTCTCCGAGGCCTTTGGGAGGTTCTTGATGTCACTGAAACTCTGGAACCAGGGAGGGTCAGGGCTGCGTGCCCATCCTGAGGAGCCGGCAAGCTTGTGTGGAGTGGCCAAAAAACCCAAAGGCTCTGGCCACCTCCGCGGGGAAGGGCCCTGCGTAGACGACTAGCGCCGAAGTGGAGCCCTGTGCGCTGCAGGGCGTGCCTGCCCAGCTGTGCCCGGTGAGCGTTTCCCTCGGGCTCTTTCTGGGGAGGATGCAGGTGATGGTGCGTCTTAGTGGGTGCAGGCCTGGCCTGCTTCTCTCCGCCCTGTGCTGAAGAAGCTTTGATATGCGTGATGGAGAACCCAGCTCCATGTGGCCCGGTGACTGTGGGCACGAGCTGGCGTGGCTCACGTCCAGCTGGGTTGGGCTCCAGACAACTGCCTGGCCCTGCTCTGAGATCTCCTCCGGGTAAGGGACAGTGCCAGGGACAGGGGGAGAGGACCCTACGCAGATGTGCACGTGGGGTGGAGTCTCACTGTGGAGAGAGAGGGAGGGAGGGGGGCGGTTTCCTTGTGGCTGTTCCCTGTAAGTGTGATGTTCCCTGTAAGTGTGGTGTGATGAAAGGAAGCCTTGAGCCCCTCCTACTCATCTCAGGACTGGCAGTTAAGGTAATCGTTTATTCATTCAACAGGCAGTACTTGGGTAGGTACTTTGCTCCAGGCACTGGGCTGGGACTTTGGCAGAGACCAAGGCAGCAGAGGCCCTGGCCTCACATGGGACTTTCTCATGGGGGATAAAGCTGGGTGCCCGGAGCGAGTGGCCAAAGTAGCGGTTTCAGAGGGCAGCATGGTCACGGGTGTGGTGGGGGGAGAGTTGAGTGACCCGAAAGCTGCAGGGACACCTCCCTGTGAGCCTGTGGGATCCTGGCTTGCCCACACGACAGCTTCATCTCCCAGGAGGTTGGAAATCACCAAGAGCATCCCCCAGGCATGTTTTCTGGCTCCCAGGCCTGCAGGACGCACAGAACAAGGCCTTCCGGTCTGGGAGATGGGCTTCCTGAAGCCGCCCTGCAGAGGCTTGGGGCTGAGGGCCTTCATGGAACAAATGGGTCCACGTGTGGAACTCGGAGTGTCTGAGACGCCGGGACCTCGCGCCCCCCTGCACACGACCCTGTGCAGTCACCCTGCAGGTGTGACATCCCGGGGTCTTTCTTCAGGGGACACTGACCCTGGGAAGCTGCCTCTCTGGATGGGATGCTGACCAGCAGGGGGTCTTGGGGGTGACAGTCATCGACACAGAAGGGACTGAGGGCACAACAGATGGGAGCCAGCAGGAGTCTCCTCCATCCCATGGGGCTGGAAAAGGGGCCGTGACTCAGGACCTGTGAAACAGAGCCTGCTCACCAAGTCCAGGTTTTTTAAAACTTTCTTTTTTAAAAAAAAAAACCAACCTTTTAAATGGCGTTATTGAGGCACAATGCACTTAATGCCGATAAACTCTACTCCTAAAAAAGGTTAGGATGGTAAATTTTATGTTATGTGCATTTTACCACAATTAGTATTTTTTTAAAATGCTGATGGGGCGATGGAGCAGTTCTGTGTCTTGGTTGTGGTGTGGATCCAGGGACCTGCCCGTGGGATACGGTTGCACGGCACTCATCATACACACAGTGCGGTGCGCGGAGCAGACGGGAGGTTGGCTGAGATGGGCGGCTCCTGCCTCTGTCAATGTCCTGGTTACAATACGGTTCTGCAGTTTTGCCAGATGTCACCGTCAAGGGGAACGAGCGGGCGAAGGTGCACAGGACCCCTCTGTGCTGTTTCTTACGACTGCATGTAAATCTACAACTACCTAAAAGTAAAACATTTAATAAAAATAACCTTTCAACAAATTCATTGAGGTATAATTGATGTACAATAAACGGCACATATTTCAAGTGGACAGGTTAGGATTTGACACCTGTGAAACCGTCACCACAATGAAGACAGCGGGCATAACTATCCCCCCAGATGCTCCCTGGCCCCTCTGCATCCCGTCCGCCTCCACCCCCAGGCTGATGCTGGTCTGCTTGCTGTCATTATAGATCAGTTTAAACTTTCTATTAAAAAAAAAAAAGGGTGTTTAACTAAGGATGACCACGAGGGCCCCTGACCCTGCCATAGGAGTTTGTGGGGACTTACAAAGCGGAACAAAACGAGCTTCTAGAATGTCCGTTCAGCGGTGGGACCATGGTCGGGTGTGCCATGGACTGAATGTGTCCCCTGAACTCACATGAAGCCCTGACCCCAGCGTGACTGTGTTTGGAGATTAGGAGGTAATGAAGGATAAATGCGGTCATAGGGAGGGGCCCTGATCCCGTCTGACTCCTGCTTGAGGAGCACCGTCTCTGTGGGAAGCACATGGTGAGGGGGAGGCCTTGCGGGAATGGCCACCCGGGCACCTTGACCCTGGACGTCCAGCTTCCAGACTGTGAGAAATAAATGTCTGTATTTAAGCTGCCAGGTCTGTGGTCTTCTCTCTTGGCTGGGGGGGCGGGGGTTGACGTTACAGTTGTTGAGTGATTTCACTCCCCCCGTAAGGGAGGCAGGGTCATCTGGGGACGGTCTCTGAGTTCCCTGTGCTGGGATCGCCAGGCCTCTGTCTCCATGGGGCCATCCACCTTTCAGCACCGGCGCTGGGCTTCCGTCTATGCCAGGGCCAGTGGTCCAAGAGAGGGACATGGTGCAGGAGAGCCCTGAGTGCTCACAAGGGGCGCTGGCTGCGTTCCCTCAGCCTAGGCAGGTCACGGACCAGCCCAGGTCCAAGGAGGGAAAGAGACCCCACTTCAGTGGGAGGAGAGGCCTGGCCACAGGGGAGGTGGGGGTCCAGGTGCATCTTTGTAGGCAGTCTGCCTCCCCCGCCCACTGGATCTCACCGCCCCTTGTACACTGGATCTCACACACCCCCTTGTAGAGTGGATCTCACCCCCCCTTGTACACTGGATCTCACCCCACCTTGTACACTGGATCTCACCCCCCTTGTAACTGGATCTCACTCCCCCTTGTACAGTGGATCTCACACACACCCTTGTACAATGGGTCTCACCCCACCCCCTGTACACTGGATCTCGCCCCCCCTTGTACACTGGATCTCACACCTCCCCTTGTACACTGGATCTCCCCGCCCCAACACTGAATCTCCCCCGCACCTTGTGCACTGGATGGTCACCCCCTTTGCCTGTTCAGGGTTGTGGCCTGTCCTGTCCTGGTCTCCCCCAGTCTTCTAGGTCACCCCCTAGAGGTGACCCCTGCCATGACCTCTCCTATGTCTGAACACCAGTTGGGTCACCGCCCTTCCTGCATAAGGTCCAGCAGAAGACCTGACTCCGACCACTGAGAACCTGTAGACTGCTGCTGTCCTCACCTCCCTAGCACTTCTCCCCCGGCGTGTAGGACCCTGCTCTCCTGGTTTGCGTCTTGTCTCACTGGCTGCTCCTCCCCTTGCGTGTCAGGCAACCCGTGAAGCGTCCAGCTGTAAGCCCTCAGTGCCCAACCTCACTCACACATATATCTCCAGCCCTGATCTCTGCTGGGAGTTGGCCTCCCTGACTCTGCTGCCCACTCAGCACCTCCGTCACACCTCCTGGAAATGAGGCTGCTCCCTGCCTGCCGGTCCTCCCCCCATCCTTCCCATCTCTGCTCACGTGGGGCTCAGGCCTGACTCTCCTGGTTTCTCGCCATCTGTCCCTGCCAGCAGCAGACCCGGTAGGCATGCCCTGCAGCATTTCACAGCCACGTTATTCCAAGTGGCCATCGCTGGATGGATGGATGGCAAGATGTGGTAGGTACATGTATGACTCAGCCTTCACCAGGAAGGGAATTCTGACACCGGCTACAACATGGGTGAACCTTGAGGACAATGTGCTGAGTGACATCAGCCCAACACAAAAGGACAAATACTGTATGATTCCACTTACATGAGGTGCTGAGAGCGGCCTAATTCCTTGAGACAGAAAGGAGAAGGGTGGTTGCCAGGGGTAGGGAGGAGAGGGGATGGAGAGTTACTGTGTGATGGGGACAGAGTTTCAGTTTTGCAAGAAAAAAGTCCTAGAGGTGGATGGTGGTGATGGCTGTATAAGATTGTGAATGTACTTGATGCCACAGAACTGTACGCTTAAAAGTAGCTAAGGGCGGGCTTCCCTGGTGGCGCAGTGGTTGAGAGTCCGCCTGCCGATGCAGGGGATGCGGGTTGATGCCCCAGTCCGGGAAGATCCCACATGCCGCGGAGCGGCTGGGCCCGTGAGCCATGGCCGCTGAGCCTGCACGTCCGGAGCCTGTGCTCCGCAACGGGAGAGGCCACAACAGTGAGAGGCCCACGTACCGCAAAAAAAAAAAAAAAAGAAAAGTGGTTAAAATGCAGATTTTATCTTATTATGTATGTTACTGCAATTTAATTTTTTTTTTCTTTTTGGCCATGCTGTGCAGCATGTGGGATCTTAATTCCCTGATTAGGGATCAAACCTATGCCCCCTGTAGTGGAAGTGTGAAGTCTTAACCACTGGACTGCCATGGAAGTCCCTGTTACTGAAGTTTAAAATAATAAGTAGTAAAAAAGCGTTTCTGGGAGATGACCCTTTCTGATGCTTCCCACGTTCCCAGGCACCATCATCTCCCTGGGTTATTGCAGGAGCCCCTTAACTGGTCTCCCACCTTCTGCCCTTGCCCCGCACTCACCCCAGGCTGGTCTCAACACAGCAGCTGGAATCATCTTTTAAATTCTGATCTTGTTGCTCTGCCCAGAACCCCTGTGACCCCCACCCAGAGTCAGGCACCCCCCCTGACTTCCACCCTCCCTGCCCTGCTGCAGCCCCTCTGGGCTCTGTGCTGCTCCCTAGTCACGCCCCTCCTCGGGGTCCCCTCTGCCAGGACGGCCCCTCCCCATCAGGTTGCCCTTTCAATACCACCTTATTGGAGATTCCTGTTTTCTGTCTAATCCGGTGGTTCTCAGGCAGGGGTGATTTTGACCCTTAGGGGACATTTGGTGATGTTTGGAAACATTTCTCGTTGTCACAACTGGGAGGGGGACGTTCTGCTGGCCTCCAGTGGGTGGGAGCTGGGGATGCCACTCAGCATCCTGCAGTGCACTGGACGCCCCTCCCCCCCCCACACAGGGTGTCACCGGCTCTCATCTAAAGGGCCCCTGCCCTCCCTGCTGCACACCTTTCCCGTGTCCTGCTACCTGATCCCCGCACCACTGACCACGATGTGATGTGTGTGTTCCCTCGAAGGGATGGCACTGTGGCATTGGGTCTGGCCTGGCACTCTTGGTGACCTTGGCTGTGGAAGAGCTGGGGTAGGGGATGAACCTCAGGAAGGCCCTGCTTCCTGCCCCTGAGTCCAGGACAAGGCATCCAGAGCAGTGCGAGGGGCCACCACGAAGGAGCTCTGGGCTTGGGTATGAATGCCCCCTGGGCCAATCCCGACGGGGGTCTGGGAGGGGAGGCTACTCAGCCCGAGAGTAGATCAAGCGGTTAAGAGAAAGGCTGCCTTTTGTGTTTTTTTGCGTTGTCATCTGCTCTTGGAAAATAAGCAATATAATTAAGTAGTTTCCATGAAATGTAAGTGTATTGTCTGAATTCCTCCCTTCTTAGTCTTCTAAAATCTAGACGAAAGGAAGCAGCGGGTGTGAGCTGTAGCTCTTTCTGGGGAGTGTGTGACTTATCCTTCGCTCTGTGAAAGTAACTGTGATGGGTCTCTGAGGGCCAGAGGCTGGTGTGACTCTGCCAGGATCGAGCTGGGACATTTCAGGCTGATTAGAGGGGTGAATGATTCCCTTGGATACACGTCTCTTCAGCCCTTGGACAAAAGGGGCTTCACACCAGGGGCCTCCGCTGTGCCCACGTTGTTTCATTCCATTTCTAGGAGAGAAGGTGGGCCCTTCTCCAGCTGGATGAGGTTGGATTCTGAATGGGAAGGTCAGAGAGGTCAGGAGGCTGGCCTTGCCCTGGGCATAGAAGAGTTTCCCAATCTTCACTGACCAGTGCCCGCCTGCTGGCACCTCGGCTGATGTCAGAGCCGGGACACCCAACGTGTGACTATCCCCATGACTGCAGATCCCGTGTGCCACCGTCCAGACACCGGGCCCCTCTGCGTGTGGACCGTGGGCTGGAAAGACTCGCCTTTGTTAGAAAGACAGTGTTGGTACATTGAGAACCCCAGGTGCACCAGCTGGAGCTCCCGTGACCTGCATGCAGGTCTGACCTGCTCAGGCAGTCAACCACTCTGTGAGGGGAAGCTCAGCACCGAGGGGTCCTGGGTCCACAGCGAGATGCCACTCACCCCATTCAGCTGCCCCGCGAAGCCATCCTCCGCCCGGGGGGTTGGACAAGGTGGTCCTGGGATCTGAGACTCGGCTGCTGGGCGTGAATTGGGGCGACCCAGAAATGCCACAGAGAAATCGGGATCTCTAGAATCTGGAAGAGGCAAGGAGACATTCTCTCCTAGACCCTCCAGAAGGAACAGCCCTTCTGACCTCTTGATTTTAGCCCACTGAGCCCCAAGATGGGATGCTGCCCTCCAGAATTTTCTGTAAGATACTACGCTTTGTTGTTCTAAGCCACTGAGTTTGTGGACTGGTTAGAGCAGCTGCAGGACACCGATCCCTGTGTCCCGGGGCTGTGCCCACCTGGCCGGGACACTCTGCTTACCAAGCGGAACCCAGAGGAATCCGTGTGGCTGAGGACCCTGGGGACAGACTCCACACGTGGGGCCGTGGTGGGACTGTCCACGGAAGGGCAGAGCGCACAGGATGTGACAAATCAAAAGCCAGTCCCCAAATATCACATACGCGTGACGTCCTTTTTATAGAGTTAAGAACAACCAAAAATATATTTTAGGACAACGTATGGCAACAACAAGCTGTGTTAAAGGGGCCCTGTGAGTCAGCAGCCGGGTGCAGGTAGCTTTGTGGGGAGGCGGGGCGATGGGGCTGCGGAGCTGGCGGGGTTCTACCTGCGTGTCGGGCGTCGGGCTCCTGGGTGCCTCCTACTGCACTGCTTACCTTTTGTGCGTAGTTGAGAAATAGCCCATCTCTGGGGCCTGTGTGGCTGGTGGCTTGCCTCCTTCTGGAGAATCCCAGCCCAGGAGTGTCACATAGCATTGCCAGTAGCATTCTGTGTGACCAAGCGCGGGCTTGGTCAGATGGTCTGTGCCAACGAGGGGAGGGCGTGTTCTGGGTGCAGAAGACAAGGTGAACCAGGGGCCCGTTTCTGCAGCAGGGCTATGAGATTTGAGTGCCCGCCCTCAGCCTCCGGAGCTGCGCGGTCTCCCCGGACTCTGTGAGCGAGAACCCATCCACTCCTGTGGTCAGGATGACGACTTTGGTGGCGAGAAGGACACAGACTTTGTTCCTTTTAGGGCAAGCTTTGCAATTTTGCTTCCTTCCAGGATAGGAGCAAAAGACCCCATCTGTTTTGCCTGGATCTGGAAAGGGATAAAGCCTTTTCTTTTCCGGGAACAGCAGGGTCGAATCTTCGTTGCATTTCTGGAAATTCCTCACGGCTGAGGTGTGTGCCAGGCGGTTCTCATTACACTCATGGCCAAAGTCTTCTCCGCGGTGTCGGCTCAGTGGCGGGTAGGGAGGAGGGGGTGGGAGGGTGACAGAGGAATTAGGAGAGCATGATGTTCCCTTTGATAACGTTTGCTTTGAGTTACGTGAGGAATTAAGTGAAGGGAAGAAAGGCTATAAAGGATGCATTGTGTGCAGTAAAATGGAGTTGTATTTAAGTGACCCTGTAAGGTGAAGGGTCAGTAAGACGCCTGGTGTAGTAGTCCTCTTAGTAGCCCTAATTTACTTTCATTCACCAGAAAGGATAAATCTATCCAGACTGGCTTGTAAACACTGGCTTTGAACAACCTCTTGCCCAAATTACACACACGATAAGCCTGATGAAGAAAAAAAAAATATGAACTTAATGCACTTTTTTTGAGAGTCCTGCCTATTTTATACATTTCAGCCATTTTTAACGGTCATTTGTTTCCAGTGTAGGAGATACTTAGGCATTAGATTCTAGGTCTGGCCAGAAAGCAGTCGCTGAGTCCTGGTTTCTTAGGGGAGAAGCTAGAGGTCTGCAGCGTTCGAGTTGGTGCGTGCGGTGCTGGGCCAGCCTAGCTGCAGGTGAGGGCTTCTCCCTAGGATGCACTGTGCCGAGGTGCTGCTTTTTTCCCTCAGGGACGTCCTTTTTTTTTTTTTTTAAATTAAGTTGAAATACAGGTAACATAAAATCACCCATTTTAAAGCGAACGATTCAGTGGCACTTCATTCCTTCACAGTGTCGTGCAGCCACCACCTCTGTCTCATTCTTGAACCTTGCCGTCATCCCAAGGAGACCCTGTGCCCACCACCCCTCCCCTCTGCACTCCTGCCCCCGCAGACACCGGTCTGCTGGGGAGCTGCCGTGGAAGGTGAACACGGAGCTGCTTTCAGTGATTAAATTTGGTTTTGTGATGACTCATCGCTAGCAGCATATTTAAAACAGTGAAGGTGCACGGCACTGGGCGCTGGGGCCTGCAGCATCACGTGCTGCTCTGTGACCTGGACCTGGCCTCTCTGTGCCTCAGCTTCCTGTCCTCCGGACGATGCAGGCTGGCATCGTGTTCAGGGCTGTGGAGAGAGGAGGGGGGACGGTGCTTACGGAGCAGGATGGAGCCCTACCCACCGCAGGGGCAGGGAGTTCAGCGCGAGGACTATGGCTGAGATGTGGATAAACCTATACTGTTAGGTGCCCAGCCCAACAGCGTAAAGACTGATAACCTGGGCTTCCCTGGTGGCACAGTGGTTGAGAGTCCGCCTGCCGATGCAGGGGACACGGGTTCGTGCCCCGGTCCGGGAAGATCCCACATGCCGCGGAGTGGCTGGGCCCGTGAGCCATGGCCGCTGAGCCTGCGCGTCCGGAGCCTGTGCTCTGCAACGGGAGAGGCCACAGCAGTGAGGGGCCCGCGTACTGCAAAAAAAAAAAAAAAAAAAAAAGACTGATAACCTGCAGCCAGGACTCTTCTTGGCTGGAGAGCTGAGTCACAGGGGGTTGGTAGTCTGGTTCGAAGAATGGCCCCCTAAGCTTCCCGGTCCCAGACCCCCAGGATATGGTGGGTTTCACGCCCTCGATCGTGTGTGTGGCTGTGAGTGTGGCTCACAGACCTCAAGGCAGGGGGGTGTCCGGGCAGGCCTGGGCTGGTCTCGGCAGCCCTCGAAGTAGGACTTTCTCTGGCTGGTGGCAGGACAAGCACTCGGATGGGGATTCCACGTGCTGTTGCCGCCTCCGTGATGGAGGGGCCGGGGCCACATGCCAAGGATGTGGGCGCCCAGGAGCGGAGAGGCAGCCAGCAAGGATACAGGGCCTGTATCTGCCAGACCCTGAGGAGCTGGGGCGCCTATTCTTCCCAAGGCAGAGGCTCAGCCAGGCCGACGTCGGGGTTCCAGCCTGGAGAGCCCCTGGGTAGAGCGCCTTGCTGGGCTGGATGTCTGATCACACAGCTGGGGGCTGTGGTTCTGAGCTGCTAAACTTGGGCTAACTTGTTTGCAGCCCGGAAAACTGACACTGGGGTCACAGGGGAACTGAGCTCCCAAGGAGACCAGCCCCCAGGGAAAAGCAGGCCTCTCTCCTAAGCTCCTGGGCGGCTGCAGCCTTCCTGGGCTCGTGGCTGCATCGCGCCAACCTCTGCCTCTGTCATCGCGTGGCCTCCTCTGCTGCCTCTCTTGGGACACTTGTCACTGGATTTAGGCGCCCCCCCTGGGGGGGGGTCTGATAATGCAGGATCTCATCACTGGATCCTTAACCTAATTACATCTGCAAGGACCCTTTTGCCAATAAGGTCACATTTGTAGGTTCCGGGTGGACCCGTCCGGGGGGCCACCATTCAGCCCATTACAACACCACTGTGGGGCAGGGAGAGGGGGATCTGCTGTGGATGGCAGGGTGCACATCTGAGGCTGGAGGGGCAGAGGGGCTGGGTGTCCCAGTGCATGGCCTGCAGTGCTCAATGGGGGTGTCTCAGTGCCACCTCTCCGTGTGGACTCTGGCTGCTTTGTCACTCTGGTTCAGTTGCTGGGGTCCCCTGAAGAACAGAGGTGTCCTGAGGGGGCTCCCAGGTGCAGTCACACCCTGAGAAAGATGGAGGATCCAGATGGGGGAGGTGTGTCTGCGCCACGGCTGCCGGTGCCCAGCGTCCCCTGTGAGTGCTGCAGGGAGCAGCCTGCAGCTTCTTCTGGGTCATGGGAGACCGTGGGAATCTAGCAGGCTGAGGTCCCCGTGGGGCTGGACGCCGAGGCCAGGGAAAGGTCGGGCAGTGCGTCTGCAGGCACACAGCACAGGGAGCCTCAGGCGGGCTGGCCGCATAATGCACGACGCTGCCCCCTGACCTGGCAGCCTGGCGTGAGACCCAGTGGGCCCTGGGTGCTCCAGAGCCGTGGAGGCCAGAACGCCCTCTGGTAGGCGTGTGAGCAGCCCCTGGCCTGATGGCCTGGCTGGGCGTGGATTAGAGTGGGGGCTGGCTCTGGCCGCTGGGACTGTGGGGCACGGGAGCCATGCTCTGCAGGAGGAGACAGTGCTGGTGGCGGGAGATAATGGTGATCCCCAAGGAGGGATTCGTGGTCTCCCGGTTCCTCCCTGCAAGAGCGAGACTGTAGAAAGGGAAGCAGCACGGCTCCCCGAGGGGGCCTGGGGCCTGCCTGCCCCCACTCCTCACTCTGTGGCCACTTCCTTTGCTCTCCACGCATATTTTCCCAGGATAAGTCCCTTTCCTAAGTTGGAAATTGAAAACCCTAAGCTCCCTGCTCCCACCGGGGTGAATCCTCTGGCTGGGCAGGGCGGGGGGTCTGGGTTCCCCTGAGTTGGCCCCCCCGGGAAGCCGAGCCCTGAGACCTTCACTGCAATGTGTCAGCATCCAGGCACATCTCAGCAGCAGCGGCATTTGGTTTCCTAAGTGTGTTCCTTCCTCCAAAGCCTTCCTCTCAATAAACTCCAACGGTCCCATGAGCAGAGGGCCAGCTTTGGCGTGACGCTTCCCGGCGATGCTCTGGACTGTCCCTCCTGCCTCTTCTGTTCCGGTGTGGAGACATCGCGGGGACTGGGACGGAGATTTCCAAGCAATGTGGGAGCTGTCCGTTGGCAGGCGAGTCCTTGGCTCTTCCTTTGCCTCTAGGATAGGTTCCGGTGGGGTGATTGTGCTTGGGGTCAATGTTACTAGGAGTGACCTTGAGAAGCTAATTGGGAAATGGACGTTTTGAAAGCCTTTAATTTGCCTCTCCCAATGGGATCCATGTCTAATATGGTCGTAATTGCCAGTTTATGTGTGTCTCGATGTCTTACATTTATGCTCAGGCTTTGGAGAGAATTTACGGGAGCAGCACTGTCAGATAAATTACGGGAGGCCTGCAGTGAGGACGGGGGCCCCCGGGCGGGTCAGTGGGTGCCGGTAGGAGCGGTGGGTGCCGTGTCCTTCAGGGGTCCCATCCTTGCTGTGCCCAGGGTGGCCTCGCGGCCGTCAGCTCACACTGCAGCAGAGCTGCGTCCAGGCGGTGGGTGTCCAAGGGGCCTCTCTCCTGTGGGCACGTCGGTTCTGCTAACACCAACACCCCACTTCTGTTCCTGGGCAGCTCTGAGGCCGAGGTGAGTGGGGAGCCAGGTGCCCCCGACATGACAGCCTGTCGTGAGGGACACTCACAGAGCCATTCCTATTATAGCAGATGTGGGAACTGTCAGCCCAAGGTGTGGGGGGGTCCTGGCCCCGGTGCTTTGCTGTGTGGGGTTCTTTGAGGATGGCCGGCCTACCCTGACCAAGACCCTGACGGGTGCTCCCAGGATGCTAGCAGACCCCTCCCCAGTGGGCCTGGGCTAGACCCAGGGGGCAAGCAGAGGGGGGGCCAGAGAAGGGCTCATCCCAGGGGGGGTTGGACCCAAAGGGGGAGGGGGAGGGGACGGGGAGGGGGAATGACTCAGGGGGCAGAAGGGGGAGGAGCCATAGGGGACGGGACGAGGGGAGAGCAGAAGGGGGGCTGAGGGGCAGACTCGGAGGAGGCCAACGCAGGAAGACCCGGGGAAAGAACTGGGGACAGCCCTGGGGGTACAGGGGGAGGGGAAGTGTATGCTGCGGTGGGGTACAGCGCTGTGGGGGGCCTTCAGGGAGGTGAGCCCCACCCCCAGCAAGGATGTACAGACGCTGGGCTGCTGCTGCTTCATCCTGGCTTGGTTCTTCCTCTGCCCGGTTGCCAATAGCTGTCCAACCCGGCTCTGTGCCGCAGGGCCCAGTGGATGGCTGGTGGCCTCAGCTCTGCTGTATCTGTTCCGAGACTCTGAAGCTCCCTCTGGCTTGTGGTCCCCACAGTTTCTGTTGAGACGAGACTGGACTCTGGGGGCTGCTTGGGAAGGTGAGATGGGTCCCTGCCAACTCCTTAAAGGAAAATAAATTCTAGGAAGGTTAAACATTTTACTGTATGAAAGAAACCATAAAGATGCGGGGTGTAGACAGATGTGTCTGTATCCTGCAATAAGGAAGGCCTTGGAAGGTGTGGCATTAGGGGCAGGAGGCAGAGGCGGCTGCAGAAGTGAGATTCAGCATCTTAAGAGCTAAAACATTTCCCCGTGGAGAAGACTACCATCAAGTCAAAAGACAGGTGCCAAAGAGGGGAGTGTTGGTGATGATACGGCAAGCAGCTTGTTGGCTTTGGTAACATACAAAAGCTATCACAGCACATCCCACCCACGGGACGGCCGCTATCAAAAAACAGAAGACAACAAGTGTTGGCAAGGATGCAGAGAAAGTGGAGTCCCGTGCACTGTGGGTGGGAACGTAAAATGGTGCAGCCTCTGTGGAAAACAGCAGGGAGGTTCCTTAAAAAACTAAAAATAGAGCTACCGTATGATCCAGCAATTTGATTTCTGGCATATATTCTAAAGGATTGAAAGCAGGGTCTTAAAGAGACATTTGTAGATCCATGTTCACAGCAACACTGTTCACAACAGCGAAGACGTGGAAGCAACCTGGGTGTCCACTGATGGATGAATGTGGTCCATCCACGTGATGGGATATTATTCAGACTTAAAAGGAAGGAAATTCTGACACCTGCTACAACATGGATGAACTTTGAAGGTATTATTAGGCTGAGTGAAATGAGCCAGTCATGAAAAGACAAATTCTGTATGATTCCACTTATATGAGGTACTTAGTTAAATTCATAGAGACAGAAAGTAGACTGGTGGTTGCAGGAGGCTGAGGGGAGGGGGAATGGGGAGTTAACTGTTTAATAAGTATAGAGTTTCCATTTTACAGGATGAAAAGAGTTATGGGGATGGATGGGTGGTGGTGATCACTGCACAAAACGTGAATGTACTTCATACCACTGAACTGTACACTTAAAATGGTTAAGACGGTAAATTTTGTTGTATGTGTTTTAACACAATAAAATGCATACTGAATGATAAAACAAAACAAAACAAAAGCAAAATCTTACCACAAATCACTTAGAGGAAGAGAATTGCTCCAGGGAAATATGGACAAGGGACACCGCACCCATTAAGGTTGGTGTGAGTGGCACACCACACCAAACTGGAAGGTAACCCAGGGGCAGTCGGGCGGTGAGGCCCACATGGTGGCCCTGCTCTGCCATCCTCAGTCTGTGCCTTACATTTCCTGAACCACGATGACTGCTGAGGGCCAGCCATCACATCTGCACTCCAGCCTACAGGCAGGAGGAGAGAGGAAGGCAGGCTTGCTCTCCCTGCTTATAACCCATTGGCCAGAGCCTACATCTCAAGGTGGGAAATGCTGTGTTTCTTCCAGGGCACCATGCGAGCCTCTGAAGATTGGAGGGCTTTGCTCCCACAGGAAGAAGAGTGGAAGAAAGGTTATGGGGCAGGTATAGCCTCTATCATAGACACAAACAGGCAGGTAGTACACGGTGACGACCGCCAACCTCACCAGCACTCGGGGGATCACAGAGTCCCAGCAGCCTTTTCACCTGTTGGTGACTGTGTGGGTCCCGGGCCGTGTCCTCTGACCCCTTCTCAGCCCGCCCCCTGCCCAGCTGTGCGTCTTGGGTGGGGACGCTGACCCGCATCAACTGTTTCTCAGGCTCCTGGGTTGGTGGGCTCCCACCCGGCTTCAGCCAGCGGGAGGCTGTGGCGGGACGCGGGCTGGTGGGGAGGGTACATGTGCCCCTGTCTGGGTTCCACCTCCGGCCGAAGCTGCTGTGGTTCCTGCCACCGCTCCAGCCCCCATCCCCTCCCCCGGCTTCCTCTAGTGACCGCCCCACCCCACCCCCTGAGCTGCCCCTCCAGCCTGGCCAGATCTTCAGCGGGGTTGTGCATTTCTGGGTCTCAGCCACCCTGAGATGCTCTCTGTCCGTGTGGCCAGCCAAAAATAAAATAAATTTTATAAATAAATAAATATTGATGGGTGATCAATAAAAGACTTTGAAGCATAAAAATATAGTCCCTGTGGATACATCACACGAGGAAGTGGGGTGGAAATGGGCCTTCAGGAAGGCAGGAGAGCCGTTTCTTGCGCAGTGCTCTGTCTGTCTGCTGACCAGGGGCAGTCAAGTCAGAGCTGTTTGGAGGCCAGGAGTGATGGGCTCATTTTACTGCTAAATGTCAACAGTTACACTGTGCTGGCAATCCCAACCTCTGGACTCTCGTAAACTGTAGCAGCAGTTTTAGCTGTCGGCTTGGTTTTTCCTGATTCTCTTGAGAGGAGAGATCTTCGAGTTTGAGGCCCTGGGATGGGGGGCCCCTGCCCCTCATAGCTCCTCCTGTCTGGACAGAGCCTGGGGTTCTGAGATTATCTTTATTTGGTCGGCGAGGAAACTATAGTCCCATTGTGGCTGCTCTATGATCTTTGAGGGTACTGCCTCTCCCTGGAATTCTCCCCCCACCTGCACAGCTGCCCACTCTCTGCGTAGACCTTCAGCGGGGTTGTGCATTTCTGGGTCTCAGCCACCCTGAGATGCTCTCTGTCCATGTGGCCAGCCCTCATCCAACCCCTTGTCCTTCTGGGACAGCTCAGCAGCCTCCCAACATGGGCCAGATCTTGCCAAGCAAGTGGGGCAGGTGGGCTGGCCATCTTCCCAGTGGCTCACCAGGACATCACCTACCCCTGGAGGAAAAGCCCTCTGCTCAGAGCACCCCTGCACCGGCTCCCTCCCTCGTGGGGGCCCAGGATGGGGTGGGCAGGGGCAGGTGGACCAGGCAATCTGACTTGGTTCAGCTTGTTGGATAATCGGGATTGATGGTGCTCTTGGGGGAATGAAAGGCTGGGTGTAGAGTCTGCGGCTCCAAAAGGCAGTTGTCTGGCTGGTCCCAGGATGCAGGGCTGAGTGAAGGGATGGAGCAGGGGTGGGGAGGAGCTGTGGGAGCTTTGCGGGGCCTTGGCTGGACCTGCTCGTTCAACAAACGTTTCCTGAGCTCCTGCCACGTGCCCGGCCCCGAGACAGGGGCGGCCTGGCCTTCTTGGACCTTGCCATCAGCTGGGCAGAGACCCGTGCTGCAGTCAGTCCTGGGGAGAGCACAGAGGAACGTGGTGGGGGGGGCCTCCCGAGGACGTACAAGGGCCCAGGGGTCGGCGGCTGCCCTAAGGTGGACATGGAGAGATGGAGCCCCAGCTGAACAGAGAGGCTCCAGGGAGTGTCTCAGAGGAATCGGGACAGGAAGGGGGAGAAAGGAAGGTGGAAACAGTATTTGAAGAAGTCATAGCTGAGGATTTCCCCCAAATGAAGAGAGGCCACAGTCCTCAGACCTCAGTCCTAGACTGTGAGTTCCAGGTGGGATAAATAAAAATAGATCCAACTGAGTTGTGTGGGAAAACTGCAGAACATCGAGGTAGAGAGGAAACCTTAAAAGTTAAGAGAAAAGACAGTGTAGCTCCAGAGACAGGAAAAGTCGGGTGGACTCTCTCAACGACCCCAAGTGCCACAGGACATAGGGAGGAAGAGCCTCAGTGCAGAGACGGTGACCGCAGCCCGGCTTTCATGCTGATGAACCCCTGCAAAGGGTGGGTTTCACCTTCTGTGGACCCTCCTTATAAGACTCATCATCATCGGATCTGTGTCGGCAAAAGGAAAAGAGAACTCAGGGTTCTCCCTCAGTGGAAGGGACAGCAGAAGCAGCCACGAGGATGGAAACTGGCAAAGGGTTGACAAGTGTCATCAGGTGTTGATGGTTTGAGAACATGTGTGTCTAAAACAGAGGTGACAGTAAAGCTCTAGAAGCAGTGTGAGCTCCGGGCACGAGCACATATGAATTGTAAATTTTCTAGTATCCACATTAAAAGAAATAGTAAAAAGAAACAGGAGAGGAGGACTTCCCTGGCAGTCCAATGCAGGGGGTGTGGGTTTGATCCCTGGCGGGGGAGCTGGGATCCCGGGTGCCTCCCTGCCAAGAACCAAAACATAAACAACAGAAGCAATACTGTAACAACTTCAATAAACACTTTAAAAATGGTCCACATCAAAAAAAATCTTTAAAAAAAACAGGTGAGATTAACTGTAATAATATATTGTATTTAATCAGCTAGATTTAAAATATTATGCTTTCAGCATATAATCAACATGCAGACTACGGGACCCAGTACCTTCACGCCACAGGCTTTGATGTCAGAGTGTTTTTCGCGCTGAAACCTCTCAATTCCAACCGCCCCTTTGCAGAGGGTCTCCAGCCCCTGGGGCAGTGGCTGCCGCTGTGGAAGGGGAGCCTGGATGGCAGGACCAGAGGGAGGGTTCCGGGCTGTCCGCGGGCTGCCGTTGAGCCTGGGGATGTGCTGGCCTTGGCCTGTGACAGCAGGTGATGGGGGCACAGGCGTTATTCATACCTTGTGGATTTCCAGGCAGATCTGAAGGTCTAGTGTTGGGGCGGCCGCCGTGCCCCACCTGGGGTGGCGTCTCAGCCCACGGGGGGATTCGTTCCACACGGCCTCCAAGCCATGACTTCATCTGGGGCCCAGGGGTTGGGCATTGGCTCTCCGGCTTGGGGGAGAGTCAGGCGGGTCCCTTGGGAGGTGGCCCTGGGGTGCTCCCTCAAGGTCAGCCAGGGTGACCGGGCCTTGTGGGAACTTAACCCTCCGTTTGATGCCAAGTTGCTTGAAATGAGTAGGAACGACTTGATTCTAACATTTTCCTGTAAAATCAGTGCTTGGGGATGAGAAGAGAAAGCCACCTTCCTGGAGGCTTTGGAAAAAGGCCGGGACAAGCCCCTCCTCATGCTTTGCCACCGCAGCAGCGAGGGCAGGGGCCGCGTGCCAGGGGCCTGGCATGGACGGCGGTGCCAGGGAGAGGTCACCCGGCAGACAGCTTGGGACAGATGCGCTTTGTGGATGAATACTGGTCGTCTGAACTCATGTTCATGTCGTTTGAATTAACGTTTTCATAAGCAATAGAGAAAGACAAAGGTTCTCGAGGAGAATTCCCTTCTGGAAGCCCAGAATCTCCTGTGGGAAGAGTTGGGCCCTGTCCTCGGCCACCCTCCCACCTGAAGCCTGTCCGGCTCAGCAGACGCTTCAGAGCCCCACGTGTTCGGTGCACGTGGCCGTCCGCTCCTGACTGTTGCTGAGACCCTTGACAGAAAGGGGTTCAAGTGCCTGCCGGGATGTGAATACAGCTGCTGCATCTGCCGTCTGGGTGTATGTGGGTATATTTAAATTTCAGGTCTGTGCATAGATACTTTGGGCGTCTTTCCTCCTGAGCAGACAAAGAGTTACTTTAAAACATAGGTTTCTGACAGTTGTCTGTTCCTGTCTTAGCAGCTCTCAGCTCCTAAAAAATTAGAAGGCTTTTCTTTTTTGACAGATCTTTGCATCAGTTCTGGCTCTTTCTGTGTAATTGCACTCCGGTTATCCCTGTGGCTTTTTCTAAACGGAAGGGGCTGAACTACAAACAAGAAGGGCTACACGTGACTGCATATATCGTAATTGTAGGGTGAAAACACTGCCTTCGCTCTTGACGACCTGTGGGCAGGAGGGGCCCTTCACAGCCTTGTTAGAATCACTGCCAGTTTTTAGGATGAATCGAATACATCAGTGTTTTTGAGGGGTTGTGTAAGGAACATGAACTTCTTTCTTTTTTTAAAAAATATTTAATTAACTAATTTATTTGGTTGCGCCGGGTCTTAGTTGTGGCATGTGGGCTCCTTAGTTGCAGCAGGCGGGCTCCTCAGTTGCGGCTCACAGGCTCCTTTAGTTGCGGCTCTCCGCCTTCTTAGTTGTGGCATGCGAACTTTTTAAATTGCGACATGCATGTGGGATCTAGTTCCCTGACCAGGGATCGAACCTGGGCCCCCTGCATTGGGAGCACAGAGTTCTAACCACTGCGCAACCGGGGAAGCCCCAGGAACGTGAATTTCTGCCAAGACATATGCATTTGCATTTACCACTGCGTGGGTTTGAGAACCTCTGCTCGGGGTCTGGGGTGATGAAGAATTAATTATATTCAGTTCCAGGAGGTATTTATTTTCCTCTTTTTTTTTTTTTTTTTTTTTGCGGTACACGGGCCTCCCACTGCCGCGGCCTCCCCAGCCGCAGAGCACAGGCTCTGGACACGCAGGCCCAGCGGCCATGGCTCATGGGCCCATCTGCTCCGCGGCATGTGGGATCTTCCCGGACCGGGGCATGAACTCGTGTCCCCTGCATCGGCAGGCGGACTCCCAACCACTGCGCCACCAGGGAAGCCCCTATTTTCCTCTTTATATATTTCAGAGCTTCTGTACTTTCTACAATCAAAAATAATATTTAAAAATCATTTTGTGGGCTTCCCTGGTGGTGCAGTGGTTGAGAATCCACTTGCCAATTCAGGGGACACGGGTTCGAACCCTGGTCCCGGAAGATCCCACATGCCGCGGAGCAACTAAGCCCGTGCGCCACAACTGCTGAGCCCACGTGCCACAACTACTGAAACCCACGTGCCTAGAGCCCGTGCTCTGCAACAAGAGAAGCCTCCACAGTGAGAAGCCCACACACCGCAATGAAGAGTAGCCCCCGCTCGCCACAACTAGAGAGAAGCCCATGCGCAGCAACGAAGACCCAACAGTCAAAAATAAAAATAAATAAATAAATTTATTAAAAAAAATCATTTTGGGTTTAATACACTCTATCAAGGCATGTCATTCCTTAGAAGGTTGGAGCCTGAGTTTAAGTGGAATTTTCTAGTTCACCTTTTTTTAAATTAAATTAAATTAAATTTATTTATTATTTTTGGCTGCTTTGGGTCTTCGTTGCTGCGCGTGGCCTTGCTCTTGTTGCAGTGCGTGAGCTTCTCATTGCCGTGGCTTCTCTTGTCGGGAGCACAGGCTCTAGGCGCACAGGCTCAGTAGTTGTGGCTTGCGGGCTCTAGAACACGGGCTCAGTAGTTGTGGCGCACAGGCTTAGTTGCTCCGTGGCATGTGGGATCTTCCCGGACCAAGGCTTGAACCTGTGTTCCCTGCATTAGCAGGCAGATTATTAACCACTGAGCCACCAGGGAAGCCCTACCTTTTTTTTTTTTAACTTTTTATTTTATATTGGAGCATATTTGACTAACAATGTTGTGTTAGCTTCAGGTGTACAGCAAAGTGATTCAGTTATACATATACATGCATCTATTCTCTTTCAAATTCTTTTCCCATTTAGTTGTTACATAACATTGAGCAGAGTTCCCTGCGCTATTTGTTGGTTATCCATTTTAAATACAGCAGTGTGTACATGTTAATCCCAAACTCCCTAACTATCCCTTCCCCCCCACCCCCCCACAACCGTAAATTCCTTCTCTACGTCTGTGAGTCTATTTCTGTTTTGTAAATAAGTTCATCTGTATCATTTCTTTTTAGATTCCACATATGAAAATTTCTTTTTCTCTGACTTACTTCACTCAGTATGACAATCTCTAGGTTCATCCACGTTGCTGCAAATGGCATTATTTCATTCTTTTTAATGGCTGAGTAGTATTCCATTGTATATATGTACCATATCTTCTTTATATATTCCTCTGTCGATGGACGTTTAGGTTGCTTCCATGTCTTGGCTATTGTAAACAGTGCTGCAGTGAACATAGGGATGCATGTATCCTTTCAAACCATGTTTTTCTCCAGATTTATGCCCAGGAGTGGGATTGCAGGATCACATGGTAGCTCTATTTTTAGTTCTAGTTCACCTTTTGGTAATCGGAGAATGCTGCCGCCCATCAGCCACCCTAGCCAGAGCCTCCGGTCTCTGTTGGGGGGCTTGTCTGGGGGAGGCACTAACCTGGGGGAAGCCCTGAGTGTTGGCCCGGAGGTGAGGCTCGATGCTGCCCTCAGGGGGCCAGGGAAGCCTGGGACATGCGACCTTTGGGCAGAGCCCTGAATGGAGGAGTGGGCCAGGGGTTCGGGGACGTGAGGGCAGAGGTCTGGAGGCTGAGGAACAGAAGGTGGGCCCAGCGGGGGGAGTGGGCCCGGGGCTGCAGGCAGGGGTGGGGGAGAAAAGGGGACCAGCGTTGGCTCCAGCCAGAGCAGGCAGGTGGTGTCTGCCGAGTGATGACAGGAGGGTGGCTGAGGGTGGGGCAGGGGTGCTGAGTGGGCAGCACACTGAAGACACAGCCCCTCGGGTTTGCTTGGGGAGGGGCAGCCATGTGGGCACAAGAGGAGGTCACAGGGCAGTGGGCCTTCCTCTGCCAGCCCTGCTTCTTCTTCTTTTTAATTGAAGTATAGTTGATGTACAATATTATATAAGTTACAGGGCACAACACAGTGATTCACATGTTTTCTAGGTTATACTCCATTTATAGTTATTATAAAATATTGGCTGTATTCCCTGTGATGTACAATATATCCTTGTAGCTTATTCTGTACATAATAGTTTGTGCCTCTTAATCCCCTACCCTTATCTTGCCCCTCCCCACTTCCCTCTCCCCCCTGGTGACCACTAGTTTGTTCTCTGTATCTGTGAGTCTGCTTCTTTTTTGTTATATTCACTAGTTTGTTTTTATTTTTTTGATTCCACATATAAGTGATATCATGCAGTATTTGTCTTTCTCTGTCTGACTTATTTCAGTTAGTATAATACCCTGCACATCCATCCATGTTGCTGCAAATGGCAAGATTTCATTCTTTTTTGTGGCTGAATAATATTACATTTTATATCTATTTCACATCTTCTTTATCTATTCCTCTGTCGATGGTTGCTTCCAAATCTTGGCTATGGTAAATAATGCTGCTATGAACATTGGGGTGCATGTATCTTTTCAAATTAGTGTGTTTTCATTTTCTTTGGATATATACCCAGGAGTGGAATTGCTGGGTCATAGGATAGTTCTATTTTTAGTTTTTTGAGGACCTTCCATACTGTTTTCCACAGTGATTGTACCAATTTACACTCCCACCAACAGTGTACGAGTGTTCCCTTTCCTCCACACCCTCTCCAGCATTTGTTATTTGTATTCTTTTTGGTGATACTCATTCGGACAGGTGTGAGGTGATATTTCACTGTGGTTTTGATTTGCATTTCCCTGATGGTTAGTGGTGCTGAGCATCTTTTCATGTGCTTCTTGGCCATCTGCATTTCCTCTTTGGAAAAATGTCTATTCAGGTCTTCAGCTCATTTTTTGATCGGGTTGTTTGTTTTTTTGGTGTTGAGTTGTATGAGCTGTTTATATATTTTGTATATTAACCCCTTATCTGTCATGTCATTTGCAAATATTTTCTCCCATTGAGTAGGTTGTCTTTTCATTTTGTTGATGGTTTCCTTTGCTGTGCAAAAGCTTTTAAGTTTAATTAGGTCCCATTTGTTTCCTTTTGCCTTTTGCCAGCTCTTGTTATAACCAGACACACCATTAAGGCTGTCCTTCCCAGTCTGAGATCTCTGTGCTTTGGAGGGCTCTTTTGGTTCCTCTTGGTCACGAGAACACGCGACAGCAAACGAAACGGTCGCGTCCTGTTCTGCCAGGACACATGGCCTTTTTCCTGGGCTTCCTTCTCTGCATAGGCAGTGTCCCGCCAAGGTCAGGCCTCACCTCAGAGCCCCCCCCTCCTCCTTAGGCCCCCCCAGGCTTCTGCCGCAGGTGACCAAAGGGTCATGTGTGGTTTTGTACCCTGCTGTCCCCCTGCCCCAGTGGGCTAAGGGCTGGGGTCTGTGGTCGCTGGGTTCCCGTGTGGCTGCCCAGACCTGGACAGCCTCCTGCTCTGGACCATGCCAGGACATCCTCAGCCGCTGGCCCGGCAGCCCCACCTGTGGCCCTGTCACTGAGCAGGCCTGGCTCCTGGCTCCTCACCCTGGCGGGGGGACGGGCAGGGGCTGACAGCTGCTGGGTCGAGGACTAGCCTCCTGGCACGGCCTTCCCGAGTGACCATCAGCAGCTCGAGTGCAGCCTCATCCCATTTCCACGTGGGCCCTGAAAGGCGGTGACAGCTGCCTGTCTCCCTGCCCAGTCCTGCCTCCTGTGCCATGGTGGTCAGCCCGCGGTGGGCTTGGGCCATGGCCAGGGACCTGCCAGTGCACCCCCAGGGGCATTCCAGGCATAACTGCCACAGGGGTTGGCCCTCTTCCTCACAGAGCTGGGGGCGTCCCTGGCAGAGGGGTGGCAAGAGCACAGGGGCAGTGGGTGGGTGACCTCTAGCCACATTGTCACGTCCTCTCCCTGGGCCTCCTGGGTTCACCCCGACTCTGCCCCTGGGCATTCTCGCTGACCCCAGGCTGGACACCCAGCCCCTCACTGAGATGGTGCACTGGCCTGTCACCTCTGTCCCCAGGCAACCCCTGATCTGTATTCTGTCATTACGTATAGATTGCATTTTCCAGAATTGTGTATAAATGGAATCAGTCTATCTGGGTCTGGCTTCCAGTCAACCTAAATATTTTGAGACTCATCCATATTGTAGGGTGTCAGTAGCTCACTCCTTTTTATTGCTGAGGTGTGTTCCACTGTGTGGACGGAATGCAGCTTATTTGTCCATCGCATGTAACGGACGTGTGGGTTGTTTCCAGGTTCTGACTGTTACAAATAAAGCTGCTCCAAACATTCGTGTACAAGTCTCTGTGTGGACGGGGGCTTTCACTTCTCTTGGGACAACTGGGTGTAGAACGGCTGGTTCATATGGTTGGTGAATGTTTACCTTTTTGAGAAAACTGCCAAACTGTTTTCCAAAGGTTGGACCACTTAGCATCGCTACCAGCTGTACAAGGTTCTAGTCGCTCTGCACCCTTGCCAGCACTTGGTGTGGTCAGGTTCTAAACTTCAGCCCTCCTGGCGGGTGTGAGGTGGTAGGTCACTGTGGCCTGAATTTGCACTTGCCTGATGACCACGTGTTGAGAATCTTTTCGCGTAGGTCTTCTTTAGTTGTGTCTGTTCAAATCTTTTGCCCATTTAAAAATCCAGTTTTCTTCTGACTGAGGTGTAACAGTTCTTCTGTATCTCAGGTGTAAGTCCTCTGAAATAAACATGTTTGACAAATATTGTCTCCAAGTCTGTGGCTTGACTTTTCATTTTCTTAACAGAGCAAACTTTTGAATGTTGGTGAAGTCCAGTTTATTTATTTATTTGTTTGTTTGTTTGTTTGAATAGTTCATGCTCTTTCTGAACTAGTTAAGAAAACTTTGCCAAGCCCAGGGTCACTAAGATTTTTCTGTTTGGGGGTTGATGGTTGTGTGTGTGATGAGCAAGGTTTGAGGGTCATTTTTTTGCACATGGCTGTCCAATTTTTCCAGCACTTTGTTTTTGTTTTTGTTTTTTTGCGGTACGCGGGCCTCTCACTGCTGTAGCCTCTCCCGCTGCGGAGCACAGGCTCCAGACGCGCAGGCTCAGCGGCCATGGCTCACGGGCCCAGCCGCTCTGCGGCATGTGGGATCCTCCTGGACCGGGGCACAAACCCGCGTCCCCTGCATCGGCAGTCGGACTCTCAACCACTGCGCCACCAGGGAAGCCCTTTCCAGCACTTTTTGTTGAAAGGATTCTTCTTCTCCATCGCATTGCTTTGGTGCTCTTGTCAAAAATCAATTGGCCGTGTATGTGTGGGTTTATTTCTGGACTCTCCATTCTGTGGCATCCCCAGCCACGGTAACAGCCTAGACCATCCCTCTCTATACCCAAACGCCCACTTGGGTGGGCACTGACTGTAGGCTGGTTCTAAACACGGGAACCCAAAGTGCACCATTCACACCGTTGGGAGGATGTAACCAGGTAATGAGAAGAGGAAACACCGCCTTGTGACACTAAGTCTGTGCCATTGAGGAAGAACATTCCAAGCATCCAAGGAGAAAAGGACTCTTCTTTGGGTAACCATTCTGGTCTGGATGGCCCTGTTTGCCCTTCCTCCCTGACTTGGGCCACCTTCTCACCTGATCCCTCAGGTGGCCCCTTGTGGACACAGGCTGAGGGCTTGTCCCAGATGCTCTACCCTGCCTGCCTCCCAGATGGCCCAGCACTTATGACCTGCCCTGCCCGGGCCCCCACTTCAGCCCAAACCTTCAGGAGATGGCCGCTGACTGGCGGGTGGGCCAGCCTGTCTGCAGGAGCTGCCCAGGCTCCTGCCTCTCCCCACCTCGAGGGAGTCGGGGTGGGCACACGGCGGGGGTGGGGCGTCCAGAGTGGGAGCCCACGGGCTGTTCAGCTTTTGCCACTGTTGTGGATTCACGTGAAGAGTTTTAATTATCTGTCCACTATTGCTGAAGGGAGTCTTTTTATTTTGTGTGGTGTGCGGTTTTGCCCTGACCTGAGAACCTGCATCTGAATTATTTCGCCGCAGACCCTGTCCTTGTTCTTCTCTGAGCAGACACCCAGTTGTTTCTCTTCTGCCATATGTCAGAACATCCGCCTGTATTTTTTCCTCTAAAAATGCATAAAAACCAAATACAGGCTCTTGCTGGACTATATTGCAGATAATTTTTATCCTCTGGGGAAACGGCACATTGGTGAGAACAGGTGTTCTGTTAGGATGGCTATTTTTAAATGGTGAGAGCTCATTGTCTCTGATCCGTGCTTTTAGTGATGAGCAACCTGTGAGTCAAGTGCTTCTAAGTTTTATTTGATAAGCTCAGCAGCAAGCATAATAAAAAGGAGAATTTGCCAAGGGAGCTCGGTGTGGGCCCCGGCGAATCTGCGAGCGGACTGGACGGCCTGGAGCTAGCTGCGCCCACGGGTCCAAGGGCCCCTCTGCCCTCTCCCTGCCATCACCCCATTCCCCACTCCCTTTTCCCCACTCAACACCCCAGACCAGGCCCCTCCCCCTTCTTTCTGCTCCAGGTCGCCCCCCTGCTTCTCCCATAAGGAGTGGGATCCCAAACCTAACAGGTTTGAACACGAAGACCCAGACTCCAAATCCGTGTTGCGAACACTTCCCCCCGTGTTATGTTCCATGTCAAGACCCTGTCGCCTTTCCTGTGCAGCACTTTGGTGGAGAGTGGGCACCGTGTCCTCTTGTGGAACCATCTGGAACCCTCCGCATCACACAGAAAGGTCGGCGGTACTGACACCAGCCCTGCACGGACACAGGCCAGGGCACGGTGCCCATCCTGCTTCCGTGGGGCCGTCAGAGGAAGGCCATCAGAGTCAAGGGCGGGGCAGGGGGATAGCCGCCAAGGGATGTGAGCCGGTGCCCTAGGCAGGCACACCACAGGGGGCCCACAGTAGCACCACCATGACGAACAGAGGCGAGCCCTCCCTCTGGGCGAGCCGTTCACCAGGCCCCTCCCGCATCCCTCGGGACTCGGCCAGCAGCATTCGGGTCTGGGACCGCCTCTGTCCTGCAGGTGTGTCCCCTGCATTGACGGAAGGCTTGTGGGAAGAGAGTGTCCAGAACATGGGGTGAGGCTTGTTCTCGGAGGCACAGGAGGCGAGTGGGGAAACTCTCGGCCCCCTCATATGACCCAGGGCGCATGAACCTGACTCCCTGTCTGCGGCCTGGGGCATCTGGGCATGCTCTGGAGGACCCAGAATTGTGATCATTTTTACCTCCGTGTGTCCGTAGGGCCTTGGGCGGAGCTGCTGCCCAGGGCAAGTTCACACAGTAAGTGGACAGAAGCTGGAAAAAGAAGAGGGACTTCCCAGGCCCCCCAAAACAACCGGGACACGGTGGTCCCCTCTCCTGCCTGCTTGTGCTGTGGTGCACCTGGTAGTCAGGGTGGGGGCAGGGAGGGTGTGTTCATTTCTCATGGCTCCTGTGACCACAAAGTAGGTGGCTGAGAACAACAGGAACGTATTCTTTCACAGCTCAGGAGACCACAGTCTGAAAGCGAGGTGTTGGCAGGGCTGGTTTCTTCTGGAATCTCTGAGAGAGAGTCTGGCCCTTGTCTGCTCCAGGTTCTGGGGGCTCCAGGCGTTCCTTGGCCTGTAGATGCGTCACTCGGATCTCTGCCTGTTTCTCCCATGGCCTCTCCTCTGTGTGTACGTCCCCTTCCCTTGTAAGGACACTTGTCATAGGAGGTGGGGTCACCTGGGTAATCCAGGAGGGTCTCATGCCAAGACCCTTACCTTCCTTCCATTGGCAAAGACCAGTTTTCCCTTTCAAAGAAGGTCACATTCATAGGTTCCGCGTGGACTTTTGAGGGCCACCTATCCCACCTGCTACAGGTGAGTAGGGAACACCTCGGGGGTCCCAGCGCAGGTGATGGGGAGCCCCTTCGTCTTGTCCCAAGGACTCTCTGTACAGCAAGTTGGGTCCTGATCCTGGCAAAGCTGCTGCACTGCACAGTCCACACCTGCCCACGGCTTTGGTGAGGTCGTATGGCGGTGGCAGAGACGACCCTCGTCCCTCCAGACAGTAGGCCCAGTGTAGACCGTGCGTTTGTCTAAGGGGCTGTGGAAGAGTAGATTTGGTCAGACCCGAGAGCGCCTCGGCAACTTCACTCATGTATGGAAAGATGGGAGCAAAGGACACTTACAGATAGACGAATGGCAGCACACAGAAGGATGCTCCACAGCGTCGGTCACCAGGGAAACGCAAGTCCAAATGACATAGCACTTCACACCCACCGGGACGGCTAGAATCAGAAAGCCAGACGGCAACAAGTGTCGGGGAGGACATGGAGAAATTGGACCTTCAACACTGTTGTTACATGATCAGTTTTATTGAGATGTAATTGACATGCAGCGCAGCATGAGTTAAGGTGCGCAGCATGAGGAATTGACTTACACACATCCCGAAATGGGTATCAAAGTAAGTTCAGTGAACATCCGTCTTCTCATATAGATACAACATTAAAGAAATAGACGACATTGTTTCCCTGTGATGAGAACTCCTAGGACTTTAACTTTCATGTATAACACACAGCAGTGTTAACTGTATTTATCATGTTGTACGTCACATCCCTAGTACTTCTTTATCGTACAATGGGAAGCTTGTACCTTTTGACCCCCTTCGTCCAAGTCCCCCTCCCCACACTGTCCCGCTTCTGTAACCACAAATCTGATCTTTTTTCCTATGAGTTTGTTTTTGAAGTATAATTGACCTACAACACTATGTTAGTTCCTGTTACACAACATAGTGATTTGATATTTCAAAATGATCACCAGGATAAGTCTAGTTATGATCTGTCACCATACAAAGATATCACATAGTTATTGGCTATATTCCCCACACTGTACATTTCATATCCATGGCTCATTTATTTTGCAACTGAAAGTTTGTCCCTCTTAATCTCCCTCACCTATTTCTATCCTCCCCTCATCCCCGTCCCCTCTGGAAACCACCTGTTTGTTTTCTGTATCTGTAACTCTGTTTCTGTTTTGTTATGTTTGTTCATTTGTTCTGTTTTTTAGATCCCACATATAAGTGAAATCATACAGTATTTGTCTTTCTCTGTCTGACTTACTTCACAAAGCATTATACCCTCTAGGCCCATCCATGTTGTCTCAAAAGGCAAGATATCATTCTTTTTTATGGCTGAGTAATATTCCATTTTGTATATGTACCACATCTTCTTTATCATTCATCTATGGATGGGCTCTTAGGTTGGTTCCATATCTTGGCTGTTGTAAATAATGATGCAATGAACACGGAGGTGCAGATATCTTTTTAGATTAGTGTTTGCATATTCTTCAGATAAATACCCAGAGGTGGGATGGCTGCATCATATGGTAGTTTTATTCTTAAGTTTTTGAGGAAACTCCATACTGTTCTCCACAGTGGCTGCACCAATTTACATTCCCACCAACAGGGCACAAAGGTTCCCTTTTCTCCACACCCTCGCCAACTCTTGTTATTTGTGTTCTTTTTGATGATAACTATTCTGACAGGTGTGGGGTGATATCTCATTGAGGTTTTGATTTGCATTTCCCTGATGATTAGTGATGTTGAAAATCTTTTCATGTGCCTGTTGGCCATCTGTATGTCTTCTTTGGAAAAATGTCTATTCAGATCCTCTGCCCATTTTCTGAGATGTTGAGTTGTATGAGTCTTTTGTATACTTTGGATATTAACCCCTTATCAGATATATCGCTTGCAAATACCTTCCCTCATTCAGTAAGTAGCCTTCTCATTTTGTTAATAATTTCCTTCACTGTACAGACATTTTAGTTTGATGTAGTTCCATTTGTTTATATTTACTTTTCTTTCCCTTGCCTGAGGAGACAAATCCAAAAAAATATTACTATGACCAATGCCAAAGAGCATACTGCCTAGGTTTTCTTTTAGAAGTTTTATGGTTTCAGGTCTTACATTTAAGTCTTTAATCCATTTTGAATTTATTTCTGTAGATGGTATGAGAGAGTAGTCCAGTTTGACTCTTTTACACATAGCTATCCAGTTTTTCCCAACACCATTTATTGAAGAGGCTATCTTTCCCCCACTGTATATTCTTGCCTCCCTTGCCGTAGATTTATTGCCCATATAAGTGTAGGTTCATTTCTGGGTTCTCTATTATGTTCCATTGATCTGTGTGCCTGTTTTTGTGCCAATATCATACTTTTTTGATTACTATAACTTTGCAATATAGTTTGAAATCAGGGAGTGTGATACCTCCAGCTTTGTTCTTCTTTCTCAAGATTGTTTTGGCTATTCAGGGTCTTTTGTGTTTCCATACAAATTTTAGAATTGTTTGTTCTAGTTCTGTGAAAAATACCATTGGTATTTTTTTTTTTTTTTTTTTTTTTTTTTTTGCGGTATGCGGGCCTCTCACTGTTGTGGCCTCCCCCGTTGCGGAGCACAGGCTCCGGACGCGCAGGCTCCGGACGCGCAGGCCCAGCGGCCACGGCCCACGGGCCCAGCCGCCCCGCGGCACATGGGATCCTCCCAGACCGGGGCACGAACCCGCATCCCCTGCATCGGCAGGCGGACTCCCAACCACTTGCGCCACCAGGGAGGCCCACCATTGGTATTTTGATAGGGATTGCATTGAATCTGTAGATTGCCTTGGGTAGTACGGTCACTTTAACAGTATTAATTCTTTCAGTGTATGAACACGGTATATCTTTCCATCTGTTTGTGTCATCTTCAGTTTCTTTCATCAGTGTCTTATAGATTTCTGAGTACAGGTCTTTTACCTTCTTAGTTAAATTTATTCAAGTTATTTTATTCTTTTTGATGTGATTGTAAATGGGATTGTTTCCTTAGTTTCTCTTTCTGATAGTTCCTTGTTAGTGTATAGAAATGCAATAGGCTTCTGTATATTAATTTTGTATATGGCAACTTTGCTGTTATATGATCATTAAATGGTGCAGCCACTTTGGAAAACAATCAGTTCCTCGAAAAGTTTAACACAGTTACTACATGACCAGGAATTCCACTTCTAGGTTTATGCCCAAGAGAAAACATATCCACACAAAAACCTGTTCATAGTAGCATTATTCATAATAACCAAGGTCGAAACAAATGCTCACCACTTGATGAATGGATGAACAAAATGCAGTCCATCCACATGGTGGAATATTATTCAGCTATAAAAAGGAATGAAGTACTGACACATGCTACTACATGGATTAACCTTGAAAACACACTATGTGAAAGAAGCCAGACATGAAAGGTCACATCTTGTATGATTCCATTTACTTGAAATATCCGAAATAGGCAAATCCATAGAGACGGTAGATTAGAAGCTGGTGGAGGGATGACTGGAAATGGGTGTGAGGCTTCTTTTGGGGGCAATGAAAAGGTTCTAAAGTTAGATCCTTGTGATGGTGCAGACTCTGTGAATATACTAAACCCTCTGCACTGCATACTTTAACCAGGAGGATGTTATGGGATGTAAGTCACATCTCAATAAAACTGTTTCTAGAAGCCAGGATTACACTCTTTGGAGACAGGGTGGCTGGGCTCCTCTCAACCCGTTGGAGCCGCCTGTCCACAGAGCAGCACCACCCAGGTGGTCCTGGGTGAGGTGCGGTCAGAGGGTCTGGGCCCAAGGTGGCAGCAACCACGCTGGGTTTCTAAGTCCTTGGGTCCCTAAGGGGTCTGGAACTGTGCATCACCCCCTCCTGCTCACCAGGGGCCTCCCTCATGGTGGCTTCCAGTGACGTCCAATCTCTTAGGTCCTCCCATCGGGACATCCCTTGGGATTCCATGTTCCTCCCCAACCAGCGTGTCCCTAGGACCCAGGCAGGAATGGCCTCTGCCAGTCCACTTCATCCCAGCTTGGTGGGGTGATGTGCCCAGGAGTTGGGGGGACCCTCATGGGCCCCAGCCTGGGTCGGCAAAGCAGAGATCAGGGTGACCACCTGCAGTAATCAACGTGGCCCGGAACCCAGGACCCCTGTTCGGGCCTTTTGATTGCTCCTCTGATTAAACAGATAAGTTCAGTTCACATGCATTCTGATTAAGTCACTCAAATCCTTTTTGAAGGAGAGGAATAATTCACAATAAGCAATTTAAATTTCCACTTCCCAAGAGCGGATTTCCATCCGTCCTAGAAGCTGAGAAGATTGCGACCTCCCCTCGGCTGTTTCCTGGGCTGCTGTCAGCCAGGCCGGGTCAAGCCCAGGACTTGTCCCCACAATGGGGCATGGCCAGTGGCACCCCGAAGGCCCAGGGCCCCTGGGACAGTGTCCTGTGGCTGTTAGCAGAATGGGAACAGAATTGATTGGCATCCTAACAGGTTTACTATGTAATAGTCTTAAAAATAAAGTGCTTTTTAAAGAATCTTAAGCCTATTGAAATTCAAAGACAAGATCTCCTGCAGTGTGAAAGCCCAACTGTCAGATACCATTTGTTCCATTTGGTGCTGCGGTGACACTCCCCCTCGAGGTCTGTTGCCACCCTGGGCTCTTTTCCTCTGTAGTTACGGAAGAGCTTCTTTATGACCCACTGCAGCTGCTGTGGTTAAATTTCTTGCAATCAGTGTTCTTGGCGTGTCATTATACGGCACTTGATTGAGAGTTTTATCTAAGAATTCACTCTCCTGAAAACCCTTCGTTAGATGCTCAGTTACCTCCAGGCATTGTGTCTGCAAATACTGCAGCCAAGGCAAGTGTGGTCACCTGGGGGTGTTGCAGGGCCCCGAGCCCAGGTGCTCCCCTGGAAGGGGGGTGTCCATCCCGATAGGGGACACCTCATCCTCACAGGGCCAATCCAGCCTCCTCCCAGGGGGCTTGATATTCTGGAGAACTTCCTCCCATGGTGGGGGTCCGTCTCCAGACAAGACTAGAGCAGAATTATAAAGGGGCTCCTCGCTGTGCCCCACGGGCAGGGACCCTCTGCAGTCAGAGGGTTTTCTCCTGAGCTGTTGCTGGGCTGCTCTCCAGAGTGGCCGGCAGTGAGGAAGCTGCCCCCTCAGAGCTGGCTGTGGATTTCACTACAACTGAGACCAAGTCAGCTGGGAGGAGCACCGCTCGGTGAGATAGCAGGTGCAGGGAACTGACTGACTGGATGTCTAAACTGGTCCCAGAATCTAAAGCTTTCAGGGTACTAATTTAGCAGCCCATCTGGGAAGCTGCAGAAGCCTGGGCTTGCCTCAGGGCAATCCACGGTCAGCTCTGCATAACAAGGTTCTTATAAAACATCATTTTCATTTTGGACAACACTGGTTATAGCAATAAAAGTATTTGAAACAAAAATTTAGTGAGGTTTAAAACTGTCTCAGGGCTTCCCTGGTGGCACAGTGGTTAAGAATCCGCCTGCCAATGCAGGGGACACGGGTTCCAGCCCTGGTCCGGGAAGATCCCACATGCCGCGGAGCAACTAAGCCCATGTGCCACAACTACTGAGCCTGCGCTCTAGAGCCGACACACAACTACTGAGCCCACGAGCCACAACTACTGAAGCCCGCCCGCCTAGAGCCCGTGCTCTGCAACAAGAGAAGCCACTGCAATGAGAAGCCTGTGCACCACAACGAAGAGTAGCCCCCACTCGCTGCAACTAGAGAAAGCCCACACGCAGCAACGAACACCCAACACAGCCAAACATAAATAAAATTAATTAATTAAAATAAAATAAAACTCTGTCTCAGAATTTACGTGAATCTCTTAGGTGTGGATAAGATTTCAGGACCATTTTTTGCTGGAGTAACTGGACCCTAGATGTAATTACATTTTGCATCTCCCCCCTCCCCCCAGATCTCTCTGAGATGTGGTGCCTTTTGGGTGTCCACGTTCAGCCCCAGGCTGTGTTGGGGGAGTGGCCTAGGGCAGTGTCTGAGCTCACTGTGAGGCTGGGTTACTTCCACTCACCTGGGCTTCCTGAGTACCACTCGACTGGTGTGGTGTTTAAGTCCTTGCCTTGCCCTGCTAAGGAGGAGGTGCCCCTCCCACCAGAAAGGGACTTGCCCTCTCACAGGCACCCCTCCTGTGGAGTAGCGGGGAGCATCCCATTCTGTGTCTGGACCATGTGTGTCCACTTTTCCTCCCAGAATTCATTCCACAGCTGGGTCAGTGAAAGTTTTCTGGAGTGGAGGTGCCTCTCCAAGCCCCCTAACCCAGACTCCAGCCCAGGCCCTGAGCTGGAGGGCTTGGGGAGGGCCTCCCCTGGCCCACTGGAAACCAGGCCCATCCAGCCAGCGCTGCGCCATTTTTTTTTTTCTTTTGTGTGTGTTACGCGGGCCTCTCACTGTTGTGGCCTCTCCCGTTGCGGAGCACAGGCTCTGGACGCGCAGGCTCAGCGGCCGTGGCTCACGGGCCCAGCCGCTCCGCGGCATGTGGAATCTTCCCGAACCGGGGCACGAACCCGTGTCCCCTGCATCGGCAGGCGGACTCTCAACCACTGCGCCACCAGGGAAGCCCGCTGCGCCATTTTTGAGTCTGAGTCTGGAGAAGTGCTTCCCACCAGCCAGGCCTGGCGCTGGCCATGTGTCCTCAGGTCGGGGCCAGGGTTCGGGGCTCTGAAGGGTCAGAGACTAGGGATGGGCCTGCTCTGGGTGCTGGACTGTGGGCCAGGGCTGGCAGGCCGAGGGGCCAGGTCCACTTCTGCAGGCGGGCGGTTGAGCGGCCCAGACCCCCAAGCCCGTGCCGGCGTGCACACACACACACCCCGCAGGTGCACACAAGGGCAGTGGGTGGTTCAGCGCCCCCTGGCGAGCCCTGGAGAGGTGCCGGCGTCCTTACCCTCGTGCTCGCCTGCGTTTCTGGGGCTGCTGGTCCTTCGACTTCCCCGCCTTCAGGGGCAGCAGCCCCGAGGACCCCCTCACTGCTCCTTCCTGGCCGTCGCGACTTGGTCCTGCCCTGCGAGATGTGGGGGGCCCTGCATTTGGGGCCCCAGTCTCTTCCTCCTTCCCCTCCCGCGCTCGCTCTTCCGGGCTCACCTGGACACCTGCGCCCCAGGGCCCCTCCGTGTGCCCCGCCTTGTGGGCAGGGGCACGCGCGGTGGCTGCGCCTGTCCCCGACCTGGGACTCCGGGTGGAGGGGTCGCTCGCACCCTCGCTGTGGGTCACGCCGCCTCCTGGGGTTGAGGCCCCCTTGGGGCTCTGCCGGCAGGACGTCGGGGCGTGTTCAGCCGAGTTCTGGGACAGGGCGCTGGGGGTGGCAGCGATGCTCTCAGGAATGACGTGGTTCCTTAGCGTCTCATTTCTCACTTATCACGGTCAGTTGACTCCACCGCCGCAATGACCGCACCAGGTGCAGACCCCCCGGACGCCATGCGAGGTACCCCGTGTGCTTTAAGCCCACTTTGCAGATGATAAACTGAGGCTGGGATAAGGTCACCGCCGGGAAGGTACTGAGCGGGACTTGAACCTGGAGCCCACCCTGGACCCGTGCCCAGCACGCATCCTCTATATTCGGTGCCCATCTGGTTCCTCTTGCCACCTGAGCCTCAGACTCTGCTCCCATGCTCTGGAGGGCCCTTGATTCCTCTAACCAAAATGGCTTGTTTTGTTATTATACCATATGGGTAAAATATTTATTGATGCAAATCGAACGTAAAGCCATCAGCCTTTCCTGGGCAAGCACTTGGGAGTGTTTTGCGGCAAAGGGCTGTGCCCTTGAGGCAGCAGGGTTCACAGTGGCCTGGCTGGCCTCCGCACAGCTAAGGACAGGCCACCTGTGGTGCCAGGTCAGGCTGCAGGCAAGTGTGGGGCCAGCTGACTGTCCACAGGCACCTGCCCAGGGTGGGTGGGTGAGTCCCGGGGTTCAGAAGTGATCTGGTCTTCAGCCCAGGACAGGGCAGCCTCCTGGGGGGATGGATGCTCCCCGGGCATACAGAGTTGACACGTGCTGTCTGTGCAAGCTGACCCACTGTGGGCCCACGAGCCTGAACCCTGAGCCACAGAGCCTGAGGCCTGGTGGGACCGGCCGGCTCTCCCTCAGGTCCACACGGTGCCAGCTGGGATGATGGCTCTGTGCTCTCTTGTCCCCATCACCCAGCAGGAGCCAGTAGGGAAACTGAGTCACGGGAAAAGGCCTTCCTCTGTCAGGGAGGCCGAGTGACAGGTGAGACTGCTTATTGGGTATGGGATACTGGGTGGATTTATGAATCTTGCTCTCTGAGTCTGAGTTTTCCCTTCTGTAAATTGTTGGATTAGGGGAGTTAGATGACACACATTCAGCGCTGGGTGGTTATCGTTGTGATTAAACTGCACCCGAACCCTGCCCACCAATTCCTACAACCACCAGGGATGGGCCCCCCTCGAGTCTCGGTAGGAAACAGCTGGCTGCCCCAGGGGCTCCCTGATGGGGGGTGCTGGGCAGACTAAGCAAACTACGGGCGTAGTGATGTGCCTCTGGTTGGTTCAGTACCTAGGCCTGAAGGCCACAGGGAGGGCAGGTACCTGAGTCCTGAGAGAGAGCAGGGGCTGGAGGGGCACCCAGCGGGAGCCCTGGTGGAGGAGCCTGGGCGGGGGAAGGCGGGCATTTGAGTGGGGGTGGGGCAGGAGTAACCAGCCACCAGCCATCCACGGGCCAGATGGCAGGGCTGCCACCATGTGACTACAGGAGTGTGTGCCTATCTGGGGTGCCAGATCCGCTGACAGTGGCTGGTGGTGCCGCCAGGTCAGCGCCGGTGTACTGATGCACTGATGTGGACAAGGCCAGCCTTGGGGATATGGGTCATGGCCACCCGGGCACTCCAGAACTCAGAGGGGACAGAAGGGTGGTGGAGACTTGCAGGAGGGTCTGGGTGAGTGTTTGGAGGAAGTGAGGGGTCCCAGCCCTGGTGACCAGTGGTCAGTGGGTTTCCTTGGCAGTCCAGTGTGGCCTGGTCAGCTTCTCCTGTGCCCAGGGCCTGAGGATCAGCAGGTGGTCGGACACACAGCACAGCGAGCAGCCAGATCCAGAGTGTGTGTGACTTGAGGCTTTTCTCTGGTTTCTCTGTGATGCTCTTGGATTTGGGTGTTGCAGTGGGGAGTCTGAGGCTTTACTGGAAAACTGGTCCAAGCAAGGCCCAGGGCCTGGGCTGGCCTCTTAGGCACCCAGCCCTCACGCCTGAGCTCCCTGCACTCTGTCCAGCTGAAAAGCCCACCTGGGGGTCCAGCGAGATCCGCAAGGCTCTCTTCTGCTGAGTGTCAGGGTGGTGGGGGTCCCGTGAGGTAGTACATCTCGGTAACCAGCGTTCGGAGCCCAGGTCGTGTCCTGGGACAGCTGCTGGGGGGCTGCTGGCGGGGCAGGGGGTTGGGACTCTGCGCAACCGGGGCTGCACTCCATTGCTGAGCTTGCGAGGCGGGTGTGAGGGGGCTGGTCCTTTCTGACCTGGCCGTGCTGCCTGTCCTGCCATCTGTCCCGCCCACCTGTCCCACCATCTGCCTTCTCTTCTTGTTCCCTTCCTGGAGCTTGGCTGCGACTGTGCTGCTGCCCTGCAGTGACAAGGCATCCTTCTAAGGTTCTTCCGCTGCAGTGTTTACTTCCTATTTGGGAAGCAAGATGCGTGAGAGGGATCGTGCCCTGGTCACTCTTACCTCCTCCTCTCTCCTACATGGGCTCCTGAGTATCCTGAGAGGAAGACCTGGGCTGGCTGCCAGCCCTGCCGTGTCCATTGATGTGACCTTGGCCATTAGTCTTCTACGTCTGGGTCAGTATGGGGCCACCTCACAGAGGGGTCTGGGTGGTACCTGCTGAGGCACAACCAGTGCTCTGCACCGGGCTAGGGACACTCATGGTTCGTGCCACATTCTGCCGCAGCCCAGTTGGCCAGCCTCACAAAGGCTGGGTCTCTCCAGCATTGTCACATGCCTGGCTCAGACGGGCTCCTGAGGGTGGGGCCTGAGCTCACACCCAGCTGCATCCTGTATCCCACATCTGCATTCACATCTGCATCCCCATCTTGCATCGCAGAACAGGTGTTTGAATGAATGGATAATTTCATCAGCTTTACAAAATTAGTTCTGAATTAGTCAACTTTTGCACTTTGGATTCAGTACTGCTGTGTTTTTGGGTGTTTGAGGCTTCTTTGGGGCTACTTGTTCACTACTCTTCTAACATCCTAAGCTAAATGCTACCTTCATTAATTTTATTTTTGTCTTGTAACAGTGAAATCTGTCATTGCTATGAATTTATTTTGAGAAAATACTGACATCGTGTGCCAAAAAAGACATTACTACTGGGCTCTATTTTATTCTCTCATAGTTTTTATTTCAAAATTGCGTGAGTACTTCTTCGTATTTATATCAACTGATTCTCTTTGCTGTGGACATTTTACTTAGGGACATTTAAAAGTCTAATTTAGGGGCTTCCCTGGTGGTCCAGTGGTTAAGACTCTGCGCTCCCAGTGCATGGGGCCCGGGTTTGATCCCTGGTCAGGGAACTAGATCCCACATGCTGCAGCTAAGAGCCCGCACGCCGCCACGAAGATCCTGTGTGCCTCAACTAAGACCTGGTGCCGCCAAATAAATAAATAAATATACAATAAATAAATAAAAGTCTAATTTATAATTTGATTTTAAATGTTGTTGAATGAGGCTGGCTGATTCAAACCAAAGAGAAAGAGTTCCTGTTCCTGATCTTTACCTTCCTCCAGTCGGCAGGCCTTCGAGCTGGCCTGAGGGTGACCCTGCCCTGCTGGACCGATTTAGTTCTGAGTGCTGAGCCGGCTGGAGACTGCTGTGTTTGCTTCATTCTCTACATACTTAGAAATGGAAATGTAGCACCAAAATTTTCTTTTGGATTCTGTTAATCAGCACAGATTGAGTTTTGTAAGTTGTGTTCATTCATTTCCTGGACTTCTGCCCGGAGGTTCTGTCTCCCTGGCGTCTGGGGTTTCCGGGTGAGTATGACGGCCGCACTCAGTTAAGATTCTCCTGCTGCTCCTCAGCACCCCCGGGAGAGACAGGGAACTTTTGATTCTTCTTTGGAAATACCAGTCCTGAGGGGGCTGGAAAGCTGGCTCGGAATATCACTTAAAATTTAAAAATCACACAGGTCTTTTGTGTCTCAACAAAATAAAGATAATTGTTAGGTTTAAAAAAAATTTTTTTTTTATTCTCTAGTTTCTGCTGTGTGTGTGTGTGTGTGTGTGTGTGTGTGTGTGCTCAGCTCTCTTTTTGCTAATGGTCAACACATTCGTAGGTCTGCTCTTAAGGTCTTTGATTTACTGAAAGCAAAGCAAGGTGAGCCCAAAGGGTTTGTCTCTGTGCATCGGTTCCAAGGTGGCAGATTCCACCACGCCCACCCCGTGCCCTTCACAGGGAGAGTGGGAGGCTGTTCGTGGTCATGGAGACGTTTAGCCCACACAAGGCTTGTGGGGGTTGGCTGGGGTCCTCCAGTACTGGGTGCTGTTGTTTTCTTCCCTGGCCTCTCCCCAGGCAGGCAGGCCCTTTCCAGTTCTCCACAAGCTCCACTGATCCCTTTTGTCTTCTCCCCCATGTAGGTGTCCGCCCGGCCCTGAAGGCACGAGATTGAACCCTGGTTGGGGGGTCAGAGGGCAAGGGTGTCTCTCCCTCCTCCCAGCTTCTGAAACTAAGAGGAGGCTCCAGGGTGGGAAATGGGTCCAAGTGAGCCTTAATGGAGGGATGTGGGTCGGGGTGGGGGGAGCTTGACTCAGCGTGGCAGGGACAGTGGGTGAGGGCACCATTCAGAGAGTCAGCCGGCTCCCCACCTCCTAGACCCTCTCCTCCCGTCTTTCCTTCCGGTCAACAGGAAAGGGGCAAAACTGTACTGCCAGCCCCTGACCCCAACGTGGTTCCTGCTCATCACAGAGGGGTCACTGGTGGCCGCCCTGGGTGTGAGTCAGCTGAGCCCATGGAGGGGGCCAGGGTCTGGACCTGCCCCATTCCTGGCCGTGTCCCCAGCCCTGCATCCTTGGCAGTGGGTGCTCAGGTGCCTTTGCTGGGTGTGTGCACGGATAAGTGAATCCTCGCCACTCTCCTGTGGAAAGTCCCAGAGAGGTCTCCCATTGGCCCTGCCTGGGTCACATGTCCGCCTCCTGGGCCAATCACTGAAGCCCCCCTCCCCCCTGCCCGAGGTCGGCTCAGCCTCCCTGAGGGCCTTACTCACCACCCCAGGGGTTTGGGCCAGCATTGCGAGTGACCCAGAGTCAGGCACTGATGAATGACCAAGACCCCTGAGCGGAGGAAGAACCATCCTGGGACGGGCCATGTAGGGGGAGGGCGCGGAACACGGGCTCCATCGAGCAGTGAGCTGAGAGAAATTACAAAAATAAGTTACCTTATGTTCAAAAAAATGTAGGGCGTGAGACTTCCGGGTAAGATGGCGGAAGAGTAAGACGTGGAGATCACCTTCCTCCCCACGGATACACCAGAAATACAGCTACACATGGAACAACTCCTACAGAACACCTACTGAACGCTGGCAGAAGACCCCAGACCTCCCAAAAGGCAAGAAACTCCCCACATACCTGGGTAGGGCAAAGCGGAGAGATTCCCGCACAGAGGATCGGTGCCGAGCGGCACTCACCAGCCCGAGAGGCTTGTCTGCTCGCCCGCCGGGGCGGGCGGCGCTGGAAGCTGAGGCTCGGGCTTCGGTCAGAGCGCAGGGAGAGGACTGGGACTGGCGGCGAGAACTCAGCCTGAAGGGGGCTAATGTGCCACAGCTAGCCGGCAGGGAGTCCGGGAAAACTC
Source organism: Mesoplodon densirostris (assembly GCF_025265405.1). Lineage (NCBI taxonomy): Eukaryota > Metazoa > Chordata > Mammalia > Artiodactyla > Ziphiidae > Mesoplodon > Mesoplodon densirostris. The sequence continues at coordinate 106,193,682 of NC_082661.1, forward strand.
TGGACCTGCCGAAGAGGCAAGAGACTTTTTCTTCCCTCTTGGTTTCCTGGTGCGCGAGGAGAGGGGATTAAGAGCGCTGCTTAAATGGGCTCCACAGACGGGCGCGAGTCACGACTGAAAGCGTGGAGCCCAGTGACGGGCATGGGACGCTGGGGCTGCTGCTGCCGCCGTCAAGAAGCCTGTGTGCGAGCGCAGGTCACTGTCCACACCGCCCTTCTGGGAGCCTGTGCAGCCCGCCACTGCCGGGGTCCCGGGATCCAGGGGCGGCTTCCCTGGGAGAACGCACGGCGCACCTCGGGCTGGTGCAACGTCACGCCGACCTCTGCCGCTGCAGGCTCGCCCCGCACTCCGTACCCCTCCCTCGCGCCCGGCCTGAGTGAGCCAGAGTCCCCGAAGAGGCTGCTCCTTTAACCCTGTCCTGTCTGAGCGAAGAACAGACGCCCTCCGGCGACCTACACGCAGAGGCGGGGCCAAATCCAAAGCTGAGACCCAGGAGCTGTGAGAACAAAGAAGAGAAAGGGAAACCTCTCCCAGCAGCCTCAGAAGCAGCGGATTAAAGCTCCACAATCAACTTGATGTACCCTGCATCTGTGGAATACATGAATAGACAACAAATCATCCCAAATTGAGGAGCCAGGAGTCAGTGCTGTGCCTCTGAGGTGGGAGAGCCAACTTCAGGACACTGGTCCACAAGAGACCTCCCAGCTCCACATACTATCAAACGGCGAAAATCTTCCAGAGATCTCCATCTCAACACCAGCACCCAGCTTCACTCAACGACCAGCAAGCTACAGTGCTGGACACCCTATGCCAAACAACTAGCAAGACAGGAACACAACGCCACCTATTAGCAGAGAGGCTGCCTAAAATCATAAAAAGTCCGCACACACCCCAAAACACACCACCAGACGTGGACCTGCCCACCAGAAAGACAAGATCCAGCCTCATCCACCAGAACACAGGCACTAGTCCCCTCCACCAGGAAGCCTACACAACCCACTAAATCAACCTTAGACACTGGGGACAGACACCAAAAGCAACGGGAACTACAAACCTGCAGCCTGCAAAAAGGAGACCCCAAACACAGTAACATAAGCAAAATGAGAAGACAGAAAAACACACAGCAGGAGAAGGAGCAAGATAAAAACCCACCAGACCTAACAAATGAAGAGGTAATAGGCAGTCTACCTGAAAAAGAATTCAGAATAATGATGGTAAAGATGATCCAAGATTCTATTTCCCAGATCCAAAATCTTGGAAATAGAATAGACAAAATGCAAGAAACAGTTAACAAGGACCTAGAAGAACTAAAGATGAATCAAGCATCGATTAAAAACACAATAAATGAAATAAAAAATACTCTAGATGGGATCAATAGCAGAATAACTGAGGCAGAAGAACGGATAAGTGAGGTGGAAGATAAAATAGTGGAAATAACTGCTGCAGAGCAAAATAAAGAAAAAAGAATGAAAAGAACAGAGGACAGTCTCAGAGACCTCTGGGACAACATTAAACGCACCAACGTTCGAATTATAGGGGTTCCAGAAGAAGAAGAGAAAAAGAAAGGGACTGAGAAAATATTTGAAGAGATTATAGTTGAAAACTTCCCTAATATGGGAAAGGAAATAGTTAATCAAGTCCAGGAGGCACAGAGAGTCCCATACAGAATAAATCCAAGGAGAAATACGCCAAGACACATATTAATCAAACTGTCAAAAATTAAACACAAAGAAATCATATTAAAAGCAGCAAGGCAAAAACAACAAATAACACACAAGGGAATCATTAAACAAGATGGACTTAATTGATATTTATAGGACATTCCATCCAAAAACAACAGAATACACATTTTTCTCAAGTGCTCATGGAACATTCTCCAGGATAGATCATATCTTGGGTCACAAATCAAGCCTTGGTAAATTTAAGAAAATTGAAATTGTATCAAGTATCTTTTCCGACCACAATGCTATGAGACCAGATATCAATTACAGGAAAAGAGCTGTAAAAAAAACAAACACATGGAGGCTAAACAATACACTACTTAATAACAAAGTGATCACTGAAGAAATCAAAGAGGAAATTAAAAAATACCTAGAAACAAATGACAATGGAGACACGACGACCCAAAACCTATGGGATGTAGCAAAAGCAGTTCTAAGAGGGAAGTTTATAGCAATACAATCCCACCTTAAGAAACAGGAAACATCTCGAATAAACAACCTAACCTTGCACCTAAAGCAATTGGAGAAAGAAGAACAAAAACATCCCAAAGTTAGCAGAAGGAAAGAAATCATAAAAATCAGATCAGAAATAAATGAAAAAGAAATGAAGGAAACGATAGCAAAGATCAATAAAACTAAAAGCTGGTTCTTTGAGAAGATAAACAAAATTGATAAACCATTAGCCAGACTCATCAAGAAAAAAAGGGAGAAGACTCAAATCAATAGAATTAGAAATGAAAAAGGAGAAGTAACAACTGACACTGCAGAAATACAAAAGATCATGAGAGATTACTACAAGCAACTCTATGCCAATAAATGGACAACCTGGAAGAAATGGACAAATTCTTAGAAATGCACAACCTGCCAAGACTGAATCAGGAAGAAATAGAAAATATGAACAGACCAATCACAAGCACTGAAATTGAAACTGTGATAAAAATTCTTCCAACAAACAAAAGCCCAGGACCAGATGGCTTCACAGGTGAATTCTATCAAGCATTTAGAGAAGAGCTAACACCTATCCTTCTCAAACTCTTCCAAAATATAGCAGAGGGAGGAACACTCCCAAACTCATTCTATGAGGCCACCATCACCTTGATACCAAAACCCGACAAGGATGTCACAAAGAAAGAAAACTACAGGCCAATATCACTGATGAACATAGATGCAAAAATCCTCAACAAAATACTAGCAAACAGAATCCAACAGCACATTAAAAGGATCATACACCATGATCAAGTGAGGTTTATTCCAGGAATGCAAGGATTCTTCAATATACGCAAATCAATCAACGTGATACACCATATTAACAAATTGAAGGAGAAAAACCATATGATCATCTCAATAGATGCAGAGAAAGCTTTCGACAAAATTCAACACCCATTTATGATAAAAACCCTGCAGAAAGTAGGCATAGAGGGAACTTTCCTCAACATAATAAAGGCCATATATGACAAACCCACAGCCAGCATCGTCCTCAATGGTGAAAAACTGAAACCATTTCCACTAAGATCAGGAACAAGACAAGGTTGCCCACTCTCACCACTCTTATTCAACATAGTTTTGGAAGTTTTAGCCACAGCAATCAGAGAAGAAAGGGAAATAAAAGGAATCCAAATAGGAAAAGAAGAAGTAAAGATGTCACTGTTTGCAGGTGATATGATACTATACATAGAGAATCCTAAAGATGCTACCAGAAAACTAATAGAGCTAATCAATGTATTTGGTAAAGTTGCAGGATACAAAATTAATGCACAGAAATCTCTGGCATTCCTATATACTAATGATGAAAAATCTGAAAGTGAAATCAAGGAAATACTCCCATTTACCATTGCAACAAAAAGAATAAAATATCTAGGAATAAACCTACCTAAGGAGACAAAAGACCTGTATGCAGAAAATTATAAGACACTGATGAAAGAAATTAAAGATGATACAAATAGATGGAGAGATGTACCATGTTCTTGGATTGGAAGAATCAACATTGTGAAAATGACTCTACTACCCAAAGCAATCTACAGATTCAATGCAATCCCTATCAAACTACCACTGGCATTTTTCACAGAACTAGAGCAAAAAATTTCACAATTTGTATGGAAACACAAAAGACCCCGAATAGCCAAAGCAATCTTGAGAACGAAAAATGGAGCTGGAGGAATCAGGCTCCCTGACTTCAGACTATACTACAAAGCTACAGTTATCAAGACAGTATGGTACTGGCACAAAAACAGAAAGATAGATCAATGGAACAGGATAGAAAGCCCAGAGATAAACCCATGCACATATGGTCACCTTATCTTTGATAAAGGAGGCAGGAATGTACAGTGGAGAAAGGACAGTCTCTTCAATAAGTGGTGCTGGGAAAACTGGATAGGGACATGTAAAAGTATGAGATTAGATCACTCCCTAACACCATACACAAAAATAAGCTCAAAATGGATTAAAGACCTAAATGTAAGGCCAGACACTGTCAAACTCTTAGAGGAAAACATAGACAGAACACTCTATGACATAAATCACAGCAAGATCCTTTTTGACCCACCTCCTAGAGAAATGGAAATAAAGACAAAAATAAACACATGGGACCTAATGAAACTTAAAAGCTTTTGCACAGCAAAGGAAACCATAAACAAGACCAAAAGACAACTCTCAGAATGGGAGAAAATATTTGCAAATGAAGCAACTGACAAAGGATTAATCTCCAAAATTTATAAGCAGCTCATGCAGCTCAATAGCAAAAAAACAAACAACCCAATCCAAAAATGGGCAGAAGACCTAGACATTTCTCCACAGAAGATATACAGACTGCCAACAAACACATGAAAGGATGCTCAACATCTTTACTCATTAGAGAAATGCAAATCAAAACTACAATGAGATATCATCTCACACCAGTCAGAATGGCCATCATCAAAAAATCTAGAAACAATAAATGCTGGAGAGGGTGTGGAAAAAAGGGAACACTCTTGCACTGCTGGTGGGAATGTGAATTGGTACAGCCACTATGGAGAACAGTATGGAGGTTCCTTAAAAAACTACAAATAGAACTACCATATGACCCAGCAATCCCACTACTGGGCATATACCCTGAGAAAACCATAATTCAAAAAGAGACATGTACCAAAATGTTCATTGCAGCCCTATTTACAATAGCCCGGAGATGGAAACAACCTAAGTGTCCATCATCGGATGAATGGGTAAAGAAGATGTGGCACATATATACAATGGAATATTACTCAGCCATAAAAAGAAACGAAATTGAGCTATTTGTAATGAGGTGGATGGACCTAGTGTCTGTCATACAGAGTGAAGTAAGTCAGAAAGAGAAAGACAAATACTGTATGCTAACACATATATATGGAATTTAAGGAAAAAAATGTCATGAAGAACATAGGGGTAAGACAGGAATAAAGATACAGACCTACTAGAGAATGGACTTGAGGATATGGGGAGGGGGAAGGGTAAGCTGTGACAAAGTGAAAGAGCGGCATGGACATATATACACTACCAAACGTAAGGTAGATAGCTAGTGGGAAGCAGCCGCATAGCACAGGGAGATCAGCTTGGTGCTTTGTGACCGCCTGGAGGGGTGGGATAGGGAGGGTGGGAGGGAGACGCAAAAGGGAGGGGATATGGGAACATATGTATATGTATAACTGATTAAATTTGTTATAAAGCAAAAAAAAAAAAATAAAATACACTTAAAAAAAAGAATAGGAAGAGATACATATTAACAATCAATATTATTTATAAAGTCATAATAATATAAATAATACATGTTAATTTAATTAAAATGAGACAAAAGTTGCTGCTCTTGGAAAACAAGACTCAAGAATTGATCTTGGTTGTTGTAATAATAACCCAAAAGTATTGTTTGGCCTCATATGCTGTGTTCATGCATTACAATGACAAAACTGAAAACTATTTTAAAAAATTGTCCTTCAATTATTAACAATAGACAAGACATGGAAACAACTAAGTGTCCATTGATGGATGAATGGATAAAGAAACTGTGGGGTTTATATATATATATATATGCACAATGGAATATTATTGAGCCATAAAAAATGAGGAAATCCTACCATTTGTGACAACAAAGATGGATCTTGAAGGCATTACGCTAAGTGAAATAAGTCAGACAGAGAAAGACAAATACTGCATGATCTCACTTATATGTGGAATTAAAAAAAAAACTCATAGAAAAAGAGATCAGATTTGTGGTTACCAGTGGGGAGTGAGGGGACTGGAGAAAGGTGGTCAAAATGTACAAACTCCAAGTCATAAAATAAGTAAGTATTAGGGATGTAATGTACAAATGATGACTATAGTTAACACTGCTGTATGATATATAGGTAAGTTGTTAAGAGAATAAATCTTGGGTTCTCATTACAAGGAGAATTTTTTTTCTTTGTTTTTTTCTTCTTCTCTTTTTATTGTACCTGTATGAGATGAGATGAGAAGATAATAGCTGAACCTATTGTGGTAATCATTTTACAATATATGTAAATCAAACCATCATGTTGTATGCCTTAAACTTACACAGTGATGTATGTCAATTATTTCTCAATAAAACTGGGGGGAAAATTGGGCTTCAAAAAAAAAATGTAGGGCGTAAAGACAGCCATGTGCTGATTCTTAGGTAGAAGAAGGAGGGAACCGAGTGTTGATTGGGTGTCTTTCCTTCTCTTCTGTCTTTCTCTGTCCCATGAAGGGCACCTTTTATAAAAACATGTTTGAGGGCTTTGCCACCCTTCCCGTGGGCTTGTCCTAATCCTGGAGACTCAGATCCAAGGGGACAGCCCTTGGCACCTCGGCTGGAGGGGGCACAGCGCGGAGGCCTGGGGTGGGCGTTAGCCTGTGGACAGGACAGCACGTGGCCGGCGGGGCTGGAGCTGGGGACAGACCGGGGCAGTCAGGTGGCCGGCAGGACGGGCGGAGGCGCACGGAGCTGGGCCTTCGCTCCAAGGGTGGGGTTACGCCTGAAGACCCAGAATTAGAAGAACGCCCCGTGCCTTTCGTGGGAGGTGAGCCTCTGGGAGAAGCGTTTCCCGCCACGAAGCCCCGCACCTCCTGGGTCGTGGAAACTGGGCTGAGCGCTGGGAGGAGGCTGGGGAGCGGCCGCGCCCTTCCTGCAGCGGCCGCCTTCATCACTTCAGTTTAGTTTAGGACTAAAACTCTTTTCTGAGTGCTGATTCCACCGTCCCGCGCCCCGGCCCCTCCCCAGCCCTCGTCTGGGGTCCTTCTCGCCGCCCCCGGGGCCTCAGGGGAGCCGGTGGGGTGACAGGCCCCGCCCACGGTGGGGACAAGGCCAAGCCCCCCCCGGGGCGGCGCTCACCCCTCTCTCCTCGCAGCGGTCGGACCCTCAGTTGCTGGCGCAGTTCTACCACGCGGACGAGGAGCTGAGCCAGGTGGCCGCCGAGCTGGACAGTCTGGACGGGCGGAAGGACCCCCAGCGCTGCACGCTGCTCGTCAGCCAGTTCCGCTCCTGCCAGGTGAGCAGCGGGACGGAGGGGCAGGAGGGCGCGGGGCCAGGGGAGCCATCTCAGGGAGGGAAACCGGACCGGAGTGGGGCGGGGGGGGGACATCCCGGGGACAAGAGCAGGTTGGAAGGGGCGGGTTCGCGCGACACCCTCGGAGAGGAACGTGGGAGGACGAGGAGCCGGCACGGGGAAGGGGACGACGGCCCGCGGGGCCGCCGCAGAGCTGGCAGGGTGGCGACCTCCTGCTGTAGGGTTCAGCTGGTCCTGGACACCATGCTGGGAATTCCTCTCGGTTCCCTGAACCCAGGAGGCTTCACCAGCACGGGAACACGTGGATGAAGCAAGTTTTGTCAAGTGACCGTCTGGGTCGTTCACCAAGTTCCAGAACCTTCTCGGTGTATTCAGCCCACCAGTCTGAGTCTCTCCACCGGGGAGGTGAGGGCTGTGCGTCCTAGATCACAGGGGCGGGTCCGGGGAAGCAAATGTCCCATGGTGTGTTTCAAGCATCAAGGGTTCTTACAGAATCCTTGAGGGGGCAGGAAGAGCACACCCCATCCCATTCCCATCTCTCAGGAGGGTCCAGGGACCAAGGGGACAGGAGGGTATCCTGAGTGGCTGGCTGTCGATGCCCTGCTTCCCCACTGGAGGATGTCCTTCCTGTGCCCTCAGCTTGCCCACCGCTGGCAGCGAGGAGGCCTCTCTCTGCCTCCTCCCCCCACCACAGGGTGGGGCTCCCTGCAGGGGACTGTGTTTACTCCCAAGGCCACTTATGCCCGCTCACTGGCTATTGTAACTGCATGTTACACAGAGTGACCGAGTGGGGTGACACTTGGCTTGTGCCTTGCAGAGCCTCGGCAGGGAAGATCAGAGAGGGAGGATGGCCCTGGGACTGGATGCGGGTGAGGCCGCTTTAAAAAGGTCAAGAAACGAATCATAAAAATCAGCTAAAGTAGTTCACGCTCACATAGCGACACAAGCATCTTTCACTTCTCACTCCTCTCTGAAGACCCCTGTGTCGGGGTCCCCAAAGCCACCCTGGGCTTCCAGCAGGAGGACACACAGGGCTCACATATACTCAAGGCTCTGATCCATCACAGTGAAAGGCTGTGAAGCAGAACCACCGAAGGGAGAGGGCCTGGGGTCAAGGTCCAGAGGAAACAGGCGCCAGCTTCCAGAACCCCGTCCCGTGGTCACATGGGCCGCATTCCACCCCCAGCGGCACGCTGTCCCCAGGGAAGCTCATCAGAGACGCAGAACCGGGGCTCTCACTGCAGGCCCGCAGGCTCCGCAGGCCCCTCTGCCGGGCACACACTGAACTCCAGCCCCGGGGAGGAGGGAAGGGTGTCAGCACAGACACAACAGGGGAGGCCCAGGGAGCCCCCCATCCCGACACCCCAGCTCCCGGATGCCAGCCCAGGGCCAGCCTCACACGCAGGCCTCGCAGAGGGCAGCAGCCAGGCCCGCTGGGAGGACTCCTCTCCCCACAAACGCATGGCTCAAAGTTATGGCTGAGACATCCTGGGTGCTGGCTCTGTACTCAGCTGCCCGCCCCAGGAAAACGGACTTAGAAGAGGTGCCAAAGTGAGCCTCCCCGTGTGTACCGTAACTTCATAAAGGCTTGTCACTGTCACATTTGTTTCACTGGCCAGTTACTGGGGCTCCTTGTTTTGTCAGGGGCTCCCACTACAGTGAATTTCTACAAAGCTCAGCTATTTAGGTTGGAAAGTCACTTTTATTTCTAACATCTCTCTTGAAACAGGCTTTTTTTTTTTTTCTTGGCTGTGCCGCTTGGCTTGTGGGATCTCAGTTCCCCAACCAGGGATTGAATCAGGGTCATGGCAGTGAAAGCCCGGGATCCTAACCACTAGACCACCAGGGAACTCCCCAAAACAGGCAATTTTGCCATTTCTAATTTTCATTGACCTTCATGATGCTGCCAGTTCATTTGTTCATTCATTCATTCATTCATTCAACAGTGCTCACTTGCAGAGGTGCCCCTGGGCAGAGGGTGGATGATGTCATAGGAGGGAGCCAGGCAGGCGCAGGGGAGGTGGGCATTTGGCAGGCCGTTGTGGTCAGGGAGGGGCTTCAACAAAGGCCCAGAGCACGGGGTGATGTGTGTGATCACAGCACGAGAACCGAGATAACGTGCAAGTCTGACGGAGGCGGCTGGCTGCAGCCCACTCTGCCGGGTCACTTGCTGGCCTTGATTTTAGAGCACGGTTGCCCTGGGGAGGTCGGTCCCTCATCCCCTGAAGTTCCCAGCACCTGTGAGTCAGTTCTAGAGGATGTGGATGCCCCTGCCAAGTACCCAAAGGTCATGAATTTCTCGGCCCTGGGTAGTGGCTCAGCCCCCTGTTGGGGGCACCTCAGGCCTCCCAGGTCCCATCAGACCAGGTGGACCCTCAGCTGAGCAGGGGGCATCTGTGCAGAGCGTGCATGGCAACACCAGCCTGGCCCGGCTCTGCTTTCCGGGGGCCCCTGCGGGTCCTCACGTTGGTCTCAGGGCTGCTCAGGTCATACCTTCTGGCTGGGGTCAGCCAGACAGGCTGGTGCCACGCTGGGTGTGGTGTTTTGAACCTTCAGGCACTGTGGAGGGTGAGGCAGGTGCATTGCTGTCAGCCTCGCTGGGCTGACTCTCATCCCAGTTAGAAGGAATCTAAGTAATGCGCCTTTACATAAACTAAACTTTCTTCAGGAAAATTGTGGACTAGGGCACACATGAGTATGCAGGTGGTTTCTGATGACTTTTGCACGGGTTTTCGTTTTCCTTCTTGCTTCAGAAAATAATAAAGGATTTAAGAAATCATGCTGATGGCGCAGTAGGATGAAATGAATTCTGGGTTGTTGTTATGCACTGAAGTGTGCCCCCCCCCCCGCGCCAAATTCATGTGTTGAAGCCCTAACTCATAGCGCCTCAGGTGTGACTGCATTTGGAGATGGAGCCTTTCAAGAGCTGATTAAGGTAAAATGAGGTCACTGGGGTGGGCCCTGATCCAATCTGAGTGATGTCCTTACAAGAAGAGGCAGTTAGGACACAGACAGTCGCAGAGGGATGACCATGTGAGGACACTAAATCCCTTATCAGACGATGATTTGCGAACATTTTCTCCCAGTCTGTGGATTATCTTGTCATTCTCCTAGCAGTTTTTTGAAGAGCCTAAGTTTCAAATTTTGATGAAGCCCAATTTACCTACTTTTTCCTTATATAGATCATCCTTTTGGTGTCATATCTAAGAAATCTTGGTCTAACCCAAGGTCATCAAATTTTCTCATTTTCTTTCAGAAAGAAAGAAAGGTTTTATATTTATTTATTTATTTGGCTGTGTTGGGTCTTTGTTGCTGTGCGAGGGCTTTCTCTAGTTGCAGCAAGCGGTGGCTACTCTCCCTTGTGGTGCATGGGCTTCTCACTGTGGTGGCTTCTCTTGTTGCGGAGCACGGGCTCTAGGCACACGGGCTTCAGTAGTTGTGAGGTTTTATATTTAGGTCTCTCATCCATGTTGACCTAACTTTAGTATATGGTGTGATCTTTCAACCAACATTCATATTTTTTTTGCAAATGAATTTTCAATTGTTCCAGCATCATTTGTTGAAAGACCATCCTTTCTCACTGAAAAGACTGTCCTTTTTGTACTAAATTGTTCTTGCACCTTTGTTGAAAATCATTTGTCCATATCTGTGTGGGTCTATTTCTGGTTTCTCTAGTCTGTTCCGCTGATCTGTCTTAAGGCCAGTATCACACTGTCTTAATTATGGTAGGTTTAAAGTAAGTTGTAAAATCAGAGGGCGTCAGTTCTCCAACTTTGTTCTTCTATTTCAAAGTTGTTGTGGCTATCCTAGGTTCTTTGCATTTCCATATGAAACTTAAAAACAGCTTGTAGATGTCTACAAAAAAGCCTGAGTTTTTGATTGGGATCGCATTTAATCTATAGATCAATTTTGGGAAAAGCATTGAGTTTTTCACCAGTCAGTGTGATGTTAGCTATCATAGGGTTTTCATAGATGCTCTTTTTCAGGCTGAGGAAGTTGCCGTCTATTCATAGCTTGCTGAGAGTTTTATCAGGAATGGATGGATGTTGGATTTTTTTCAAATGCTCTCTTTGTGTCTGTTGAGGTTATCGTGTGTTTTTCTTTCCTCTTAGTTTGTTGATATGGTAAATTACATTTAGATTTTATTAACTATTTTTATTACTGTCCGCCCCATCACCCACAGCAACAGCAGCAGTAACAGCAGCTGATCCGGAAGGGACAGATGGGATAAAAGCCCCTGTAAGGTTCTTACTGTATGTGTGAGGTGGTATTGAACTCTTTAAAAGTAGTCTATGTCTTTATGTCATACATGTTCGTCTTACATGTGTTTAGACTCACACTATATTGTCAGTGTTTTTGTTTAAACAGTCAAATTTTTTGTAAAGAAAATTAAACAATAATAAAGGATCTTGCATTTTTCCCATGCAGTTGCCCTTTCTGGTCTCTCTGTTCCTTCATGAAGATCTCAGTTTCCATCTGGTGTCTTTTCCCTTTTGCATGAAAGACTTTCTTTAGCATTTTTTTGTAGTGCGAGTCTGCTGGTCATGAATTCTTATCTTGCCATCAATTTTGAAAGCTATTTTTGCTGGGTTTAGAATCCTAAGTTATCATTTTCCCCTCAATACTTGAAAGATGTTCTTCCACTCTTCTCACTTGCATTGTTTCCAGTGAGAATGCTAATGTCATCTTATCTTTGTTCCTTGTATGTAAATTTTTTTCTCTTGCTACTTGTGAGGTTTTCTCTTTTTATTAGTTTTCATCAATTTGATTATGCTGTGACTTTGTATCACTTTCTTTGTGTTTCCTGTGCTTAGGGTTCATTGAACTTCTTGGATCTGTGAGTTTATAGTTGTCATTAAATTTGGGGAAAAAATTAGTCACTATTCCTTCACATATTTTTTTCTGTTTCAGTTCTCCTCCTTTTGGGTCTTGAATTATACATATTTTGACATGTTGAGGTTGTCCTAGAACTCACTGATGGTCTTTTCTATTATCATTATTGGTATTTTCTCTCTGATAAATTTGGAAAGTTTCAATTGCTATGTCTCCAAGTGTATTGTTCTTTTTTTTTTTGACCTGTCTAATCTGAGGTTAATCCCATCTGGTGTATTTTTGTTTTCACCTCAGATACTGTAAGTTTTGTCTCTGGATCAGTTTGAGACCTTTTTGTTTCTTCATTGAGTCTACATAACTTTCTGAACACACAAAAGTCAGTTATGACAGCTGCCTTCATCCCCTGTTCTATCACCTCTGTCAGATCTGGGTTGGTTTCGATGGGTTGCTTTTTCTTTTCATCATGTATCATATTTTCTTAATTCTTTGCAAGCCTGGTAATTTTTAAAATAATTTTAAATTTTTTATTTATTTATTTTTGGCTGCGTTGGGTCTTTGTTGCTGCACACGGGCTTTCTCTATTTGCAGCGAGTGGGGGCTACTCTTCCTTGCAGTGCGCAGGCTTCTCATTGAGGTGGCTTCTCTTTGTTGTGGAGCACGGGCTCTAGGAGTGCGGGCTTCAGTAGTTGCAGCGCGCAGGCTTCAGTCGTTGTGGCTTGCAGGCTCTAGAGCGCAGGCTCAGTAGTTGTAGTGCATGGGCTTAGTTGCTCTGTGGCATATGGGATCTTCCCGGACCAGGGCTCAAACCCGTGTCCCCTGCATTGGCAGGCAGATTCTTAACCACGTGCCACCAGGGAAGCCCAAGCCTGGTAATTTTTTAATTGGATGCCTGACCTTGGGAATTTTACCTTGCTGAGAGCTGAATATTTTTGTTTTTCCATAAACTTTTTTGAGCTTTGTGCTGATACAGTTTGGTTACTTAGAAATGGTTTGATCCTTTTGCATCCTGTCTCTTTAAGGTGTTAGGCAGGATCAGAGCTGTGTTTAGTCTGGGGCTAGGAATAGTCTGCTACTGAGGCAAGACACGTTCGGGTATCTACCCAATGCCCTGTGAACCGTGAACTTCTCTACTCTTCGGTCCTGTGCCCAGCTGAATACTCAGGGGCCTCCCCAGAGGCTGTCTCCCTGGGCAGCTCACTTATGTCTGCTACTCTGTCCTCCAGATTCTGGCTGCCTTGGTCTCCCCAGGCTCTCAGCTCTATCTCTTCAACTAGGGAGTTTGCTGGGTCCCCCGTGGGTACCCTGTCTGTGCCACGACCTGAAAATTCCCTCCAGGCAGTGAGCTGGGCAGTCATAGCTCCCACCTCATTTGTTTCTCTTCTCTCTGGGATCACTTATTGCCTGACATCCAGTGTCTGGAGAACCGCTGTCTCATTTGCTTCCATTATTGTCGTTTGAAGAGGTAAATTTCATGCATGTTGCTCCACCGTGGCTGGAATCTGACGCCTCAGTAAACGTCCGCTGAGGGACACTGTATGTTCAGCACTGCTCTATCACTGGAGACCCATCAGTGCAGGAAAAAAGACCTCGCCCTCAGGCAGCTGCCGTCCTGGGGCTGGGCAGGGTGGGATCACTGCCACTAAAAGGCCACACAACTTTGGGTAAGCCCTGCCGCCTTGCTGGGCTAAGATTCCTGGCTCTCAAAACCAGCTGACGTTTCCTGAGCACTTGCTGTTATTTTTGCCATTATTTGTTCATTACTTTGCTGAATCGTGAGAAAGAGACCTGCCCACCCAGAAAACCTTTTAAGCAGAGCTGACAGTAGGACCACTTGATGTTGGTTGGATTTATTTTTATGTTTTGTGCGATTTCCTTATGGTGCAGAATTTCCTTCAGAGTTTAGTACATCAGTTGTTTGCATTAGAAAGTCATGCTTCCCGCTCACATCTACTGCCTAAGAAAAATGAAACTCAAGCCTCAGAGGGTGGAGAGGAGGACTGTTGAGATACAAAATTGCTGAGGGTGAGGGTGTGCTGTCTTTTTTTGGAAAGCAATTTGGTGGAATGTAATTAAGGCCTATAAATGCACTTAACACTCTTTTAACTTTGTAGTGCTACTTCTAGGGATGAGTGGATTCTGAGGGACTAACCCAAAATTCAGTGTCAGGCACCACAGTGGTGATTACGTTACTCACAGTAAATTAGAAATGACGTAAATGTCCAGCAGAAGAGGAAGCAGGGAGTTAAAAGGATGGTCCATGTGCTGGAATCTTAAGTGGCTCCCTGTCACAAGGTGGATTTGTGGAAAGTGATAATAACACGTCCCAACAGTACATGACAGCAGCAGAGTACAAAATTACGTCCACAGATGATCCCAACCGTGCTGATGGGAAGCAGCCCACGGGGACAAGAACTGGAAGGAAGCGTGCCACCTGCAGTCACTGTCCCCACCTGCAGTCACTGTCCCAAGGACGTTCCCTGCCCCTCCACTTTCCCATGTTTCCAGTTTCTCTAGGATGAATGGGTATTAATCTTACCTTTAACAAATTAAAGAAACAAACTAAACTTTCAACATTCTCACAGTTCTACTGAATGGATGGTAGACGTTTAAAGAACAGGACAATTTTGAGAAAAGAATGGGATGTAATTTAAGATGCAGTAAAACAGGTTTGAGAAGACCAGTCTTACATGTGGTCTCCTAGTGATGTCTGTCCTGACAGCCGGTCTTGCCTGTGTCGCGATCATGCCCAGGGTGACACAGGCTTATATGTTAATCAAAGCAGCACAGCAAGTGGGCAGTGAAAATCCACTTTTTGTGTGTCTGTCCACCTAGCAATTCCATTTCTCCAGCTCTCTCCTAAGAAATTTGTGTACGGGAGTTCAGAGAGATGCTCGGGGCGGTCATCGTGGCTGAGGCTGCAGGGAGCCCAGGTGCGCGGGTCAGCAGGGAAAGGTACAGCCGTCACAAAGGGCGAGGCACCATGAACTTGGTGACTGATGTGGGAAGCGCCCTCAGCCCTCATGGCGGGTGCTCTAGACACCTGGACGTGGGGAAGGGTGTGCTCTTCACTCTGGATACTTCTGGAAAGTTTGAGTTCCTTGTAGCAGTTGCAGAGCAGGCCCACGTGTGCTACCACATCACCTCGTCATCCTAACCTGCACTGGGCTTGCCTCTCCGACTTTCCAAGCAGTCCTGCCAGCCGCCAGCTGGAGCTGCATCTTAGCGCACTTCCTGTTTCTGTTTCAGGACAACGTGTTAAACATCATTAACCAGATCATGGATGTGTGCATCCCCCAGGACCGCGCCCCACGGGATTTCTGTGTCAAGTTCCCCGAGGAGATCCGGCACGACAACCTGGCCGGCCAGCTCTGGTTTGGCGCCGAGGTAGTGGGTGGCTGCTGGGATCCGGGGTCACGATGCTGGGCATTGTCCAGCTGTTTCTCTACGATGCTCACCTGTGTGCACCTACAGGTGCAGGGCCTGGCGTCTCCTTCTCCAAGGGTTACAGATGGTGCTGAACCTGTAGGGTCGCGGGGAGGCGAGAACACGCTCCCTGGAAACTATACACAAGCAAATATAGACACGAGGCCTAACATGTGATTTCTATGAGGTTCTCAGGCCCCCAGACACGTAGGGCCTAAAAGCAGTTATTACAATAATGCTGGTATTCGGAACAGCACTGCCCGTCCTGCACCCCCAGGACTGTTTCTTTTTGTGGGGCGGGGCGGCTGCGCCCTGGCCCACACTCCAGCCGCCACTCACATAGCCCCTCCGATCTTGGTCTTCACCTCCCGAGGAGCCTGAGACACGGGAGGGAGGTGCCCGCCCGGGGAGGCAGGACCAGCCTCACCCCAGCCAGTGGTGACCCGTGGGACACCCAGACGACCCCTTGGCCTTGCTCTCAGGACCCTAGGGGTGTGCACTGCTCGGTCCTCCCCGCCTCAGCTCTGCAGGACTCCTGGAATGCCCCCTCCCCCACACTGCCAGGCCCTTGAGCCCACCGGCTCCCCCGTTTCAGCCCATTCCACCTGGCTCCTCTGAGCCGCACCTGGTTGGGCGTCCCTGCTGGGGCCCTGGGTAGGCCGTCTCTCCCCCCAGCCTCAGTGCTCAGCTCCGCTAAGCGGGTCCCAGGGGCAGGGGCAGCTGTGCAAGCCATGAGGTGATGCAGGGAGCCTTTATGGACACGAGGCGTCTGCTTCCTAAAACGCCTGGATTTCCTGGGGAGCCGCGGTCAGCCCCGGTGCGGTGGACCTGGAGTACGGCCGGAACCTGGCGTCTGTGGGCCGGGTGGGGAGGGGACAGGGGTCACATGGCCCGGAGGTCCCTGCATGGAGCCCCCAAAGCCGAGGATATTTGTTCTAACCGCCATGATGGCTCTGCATCTAAGAGAAACCAGGAGGGAGCAGGATCCCCAGAGCAGATGGGGGAGGGGGGCAGGAATATGAGGGAGGGGCTCCCGGAAGGGAGGCCTGGGAGGCGTCTCCGGGATGAGGCGCCCCAGCCCCGCCGTTGTTCTGCCCTCCGGTCCCACCTCTAGCTGTACAGTCTTCTCGGGCGCCGTTGGGGGGGGCCTTTCTCAGCGCCCGCTGTCGTGGGTTCCGGAAGCCCGCAGGCTCCGGGCGCCGAGGACACGCGGGTGGGGCCTCCCTGACGCCCTCTGCCGCCCGCAGTGCCTGGCCGCCGGCTCCATCATCATGAACCGCGAGCTGGAGAGCATGGCCATGCGGCCGCTGGCCAAGGAGCTGACCCGCAGCCTGGAGGACGTGCGCGGTGCCCTCCGCGACCAGGCGCTGCGGGACCTCAACACCTACACGGAGAAGATGCGGGAGGCGCTGAGGCACTTCGACGTGCTGTTCGCCGAGTTCGAGCTGAGGTGACCGAGGAACCCTAACCCTTTGCCCCGTGGGGAGGGCTGGGGGCGGCCAGCTCCGCCGGGCTCTGCGTCTGCAGCAGGAAAACTCCGCCGGGGGAAGGTGCGGTCTGGTTCCGGGCCATCGCCGGCCGGGGGGGGGGGGTGGGGCGGGCAGAGGCGACAGAGGGACGCAGGGGATGCCGGTCCCGCCCAGCACCTCTGCCGCTGGTGGTCCTGCGGGTGAAAGTCACGCTCAACACAACGCCCCGCCCCCAGCACGTCTCTGTGCCCGGACGTGGGACGCTGCAGGAGCCGGGAGAAAGTGGAGGCCGCTGGGGGGCCTGCTGGCACCCCCAGCTCCGTGGGGTGAGGGGGGCGCCTCTCCAGCTCAGCGGGTCTGCCCTCCGCACCCCCACTAGCTCCCTGGGGCGTGCCCGCCCCCCCCCCGCAGCAGAGGACATGGCGTGGTCCCTGGGGCCCTCACAGGACGGGCTGTGGAGGACCCGGGACTGCGGGGAGGGGCCTGCGCGGTGTCCACAGACACGGAGACGCTGGAGGTAGATGAGGAGCAGGACCCCAAAGTCCGTACACAGTGGCCCGGTGAATGAAAACTGTCCGGCCTGTGCCACGTGGGCCCCAGGAGGAAGTCAGGCATTCCAGCCGGTTCTCTAGGGAGTGGGCGCCACAAATGAGCTTTATAGCTTCGGCCGGTTCTGTCTGCTCCACATCTTTCCAACTGAGCTTTCGTAACAAGAAAAACTAGTTAGTGATAGAAAAATGTTCTCACCTGGGAGTGGGTGGAGCCCCCTGGCCCTGCCCTGCGTGGGGGCCCAGGGGTTGTCCGCCTGCCCTGCACAGGGTCATTCACTCCCTCGAGGCTGGGGACCATTGCGGCAGTGGGCAGTGGCGGTTCCAGGGTGGGCAGGGCTGTGGGACCCAAGGAGGTGCTGGTTGAGGCCTGACCCTGGGAGGAGCTTTGGCTCAAAATATAAACGGTGATGCTGGGTGGGGGTGTGTTCATGAAGCTGCTGAGATGCGGCTGGGCTGCAGTTGGAGGGACCATATTTGGTTGCCAGTTAAGACACCCTTGGTTCCGGGAGACACCAGGTGGCCTTCACTCCCTTCGCTCTGTTTGCAGCTACGTGTCGGCCATGGTGCCCGTGAAATCCCCGCGGGAGTACTACGTGCAGCAGGAGGTCATCGTGCTGTTCTGTGAGACGGTGGAGAGGTGAGGCCACCCGGGAATGGCAGGGCTCCTGCTGCCCTGGGCGTGGGTGAAGGCTGCACCGGGACAGGGGCACCATGTGCATGTGCCACGAAGCCTCCACACACACAACTGTTCCTCAGCCCCAGCGTCCCCTTTCTCTGGGCCCAGACCCTGCAGGTGGAGCTGACGTGGTTGAGAAGGGCTCCATGTTCACCTCCCTCACCTCCCTCACCTCCTCACCTCCCTCACCTCTTCACCTCCATCACCTCCTCACCTCCATCACCTCCTCACCTCACCTCCTCACCTCCCTCACCTCCTCACCTCCTCACCTCCCTCCCCTCCTCCCCTCCCTCCCCTCCCCTCCTCCCCTCCTCTCTCCTCTCTCCTCCCTCCCCTTCACCTCCTCACCTGCATACCTCCTCACCTCAACTCCTCACCTCCCCACCTGCTCATCTCCTCACCTCTTCCTCTTCTCATCTTGGTTCCAGGAGACACCAGGTGGCCCTCACTCACCACCTCCTCCTCTCCTTTCCTCTATTCTTCTTCCCTACTGGCCAGAATGGAACCCTTGCTGAGCTGGGTTTTGGAGGTGTATCATCAGTATTCTCATCATGGCTTGTATGGGGCGTGTGGGGTCAGATTTGAAGTCAGATTTTCTGAATAGACTTTGGGACTAAGATTTAACTTAAAATGTTCCTTGTATGTGACTTGTGCTTCAGTAGTAGATAAGTTTTGAAGCTGTCTAATATCACATCGTCAGTTTGTTAATTTTAAAGACAGATTATTCACTGTTATATGCCGAGAGATATTTCAAATCACCCAAGAATAAGATGACAGGAAATACCCTTTATTTAGAACATGATGATGCCAGCAGCGCTTGCTCACGCAGGTAGAGAAAGCGTTTCGTATACCTGCAAGAGGAAGAAATCCAGGAGAGCAATTCGGGTTTCTTGGCCGTGTTAAATGGTTCAGAGCAGTGTTTCTGCTCCACGTTTATTCTCTGCTTTGGGTGCCGGACAGCACAGCTGTCCTCACCAGCTCCCCTCAGCAAGCACCTCTCACTCACCCCTGCTTCTTCCGTCAGCCATGGGGTCGGGAAGTGGGAAGATGGGGCAGGCTGAGCATCAGCCACCTGCGCTGGACCTTGCAGAGTAGGGCTCGTCCAGCAGCTGGCCGCCAAGCGCCGACGTGGGTGAGGGTTGTGCAGCCGCCTTCCCCTCCCCCGTCTGGCCGTGGGTCGCCCCTGCTCACTCTCTCCCTCCCCTGCCAGGGCCCTGGACTTCGGGTACCTAACCCAGGACATGATTGACGACTACGAGCCAGCCCTCATGTTCACCATCCCCAGGTTGGCCATCGTGTGGTGAGTGTCCCCCTGCCTGGGACTGTCGTTTCTCAGAAACCTGGCAAGATTGTCGGGTCCGTGGTGCCAGGCCCTTCTGGGTGGCGGTAAGTGGTACTTGTACCCCGAAGGTGGCTGCTCAGCCACCCCAGAGCAGCTGCCAGGTGGTCCTGCCCTTGTCCCAGCAGACGAGGAACCAGGTGTTCCGAGTGCCTCCCGCTCAGCCAGCCTAGATGGTGCGGTGCGGGTTAGCATGACAGCCATGTGCACTCCCAGCCCTGGGAGGAGGCCCCCGCGCTTAGGCACAGGGGACCCAGCAGGGGCTGTGGGAGCGGCTCTGTAGGGATGAGAGGCGAGGTGCCCCTGGTCCCCGCAGGAGGATGTGTTGGGCGCGTTTGGAGGATTCATGGGCTGGCAGGGAGGTGCAGCCTGTTGGGTAAGGGGCAGGCGGGCGGCAGCCGGCCTTGCGATGGGGTGGGAGCACGGCTGCTGAGAGCAGGGGAGCGCTGGGTTAGGCCTCTGGGGTCTGTGGCCTCAAAGGTGTCACGGCAGCACGTGGGGTCGGTCGTCAAGCACGCTTGACGGGAAGTATTCGGTCATGTGCTGAGCCTTGCGGAGCCTCTCAGAGCCAAGGTCAGATCCCAGCTGTTCTGGGCTTGGTCCACTGCTGCTCAGCTGCACCCGGACTCCCAGACACAGACTGCCTTCCCTCCCGCCAGGTGAGGGAGCGTGGGGCGGGTGGGCACGGGGGCCTGGGGGGCAGCTGGGGTGCAGCTAGGCAGGGAGCCAGTTGTAGGTGTGGATGTCAGTGGACTGGCCTGGGGAGCGTGGTGGGGACACAGAGGCACAGGCCCTGGGGAGAACTCGCTGTGGGTGAGCACCTCCTGCAGCAGGTCCATGGGGCAGTGGCAGCGCTGCAGAATGGGCCAGCCTCTGGGACGGAGGGGCGTCCCTGGACCGCAGGGAGCTGGATGAGTCGTGTGCCGCGTGCAGGAGGGGTGGGGAGCAGGCCGGGCAGACGACCCTGGGCCGGGCCAGAAGCGTCTTCCACTGCCCAGGACTGTGGAGGTGTAATGGCAGGGAGCCTGACGTGCCGTGAAGCGCAGAGAGGACTTGGCGACGAGGGCCCGGGCAGGCGGGCAGGCGGGGTGGGGCTGCCAGTGCCCAGCGTTTTGGGGAAGCCTGAGCGGCCGCCTCCAGTGTGCAGGGTCAGCTCCCCACCCTTGCGTCTTCCCTTGGGCTTGGGGACCGGCCTGGCCCCCACCTCGCTCTTCCTGGCCTCACTGCTCCACAGCTGCCTTCCCTCTGGGAAGTTTCTGCAGTGGTCTTGGGAGGAACCAGAACCTTTCCAGAACCTCCCATCAGTTTCCACTGTCTTAGAGGGAACCTGTTCTAAATTTCAGGGGGGAGGGCCAGAGACTCTTAGACAGCATGCCCGTCTTAAGATAAAAGCGAGGACGTTGAACAGAAACACATGTTTCTGGGTTTCCGTGCTCGAGTCCGTGGTGTGTGCTCAGCTCCTTGCGGCTCCCCAGTGCCGGCGGCCCAAGGCTAGGGTGTGCAGGATGGTGCTGTCTGGCCTCGCCATGCTCGCCGAGCTGGCCTTCCAAGGCCACTTCTCCCTGAGTGGGGT
The DNA here is from genome assembly GCF_025265405.1 of Mesoplodon densirostris. NCBI lineage: Eukaryota > Metazoa > Chordata > Mammalia > Artiodactyla > Ziphiidae > Mesoplodon > Mesoplodon densirostris. The sequence continues at coordinate 106,214,777 of NC_082661.1, forward strand.
CACTGGGCCCTCTCTGCTGACCTCAGGCCACCTTCTGACACCTGAACTTGTCTGGGTCCTTGTCCTGGGAGTGCCCTGGGCAGGGCCTTTTTCCTGTCGGGCACCTCCTGGAGGTCTTGCGTGGGGTCCTCTCCAGCTTAGGCCGGAGGGAGGCCTGGAAGCAGAGCCGCGGGACCTCCGAGGTCATGAGGGGAAACTCTGAGTCACAGCAAGAAGAGGCTGGGTCTGAAGTTGAAGTGGAGGTGGGGCAGGAGCCCAGAGTCTGGGGGGGCTTCATTGCAGCCACTGAGAAGCCCTCAGGCCCCCTAGGGCCCCCAGTCCCCCATCAGAAGCAGGTCTCCAACCTCGGAGCCAGGCTGTGGGTCTGAGGATCTGAGGAGCTCCAGGCTTAACCAGAAGGAGCGGGGAGAACTGGCTTATAAGCAGCTGGTCCTGGAGCCCGCCGCCCCCTTCAGGGACGCTCACGGGGTCCCTGTGAGACCCACAGTGCAGCCACCCGGCTCCCTCTCTCAGTTCCTCATTGTCCACAGTGGCCACTGTGGGCCGGGCAGGCAGAGGCCACTGCTGCCCAGGTTGGGGCCCAGACTCACTCCTTCCTGGATTCACCTGTGAGCAGGTATTAAGCGCCTACTGCATGCCAGCCCTGTGCTTGTCCCCAGAGATATGGGGATGACCGTGAGGGAGGCGCACACGTACACAAGATAAGCAGTTGTTATGGAGTATTCTGGATGCTGGGATGCAGTTGGAGGTTTGGTGCAGGGACCCTCTGGGGTGGATCTCTTCTCCCAGGCCAGCGAAGGTTCCCGTGCAGTCCCCTGGCCCACCTGCTTCTTGGCAGCCGAGGGCTCGGGCTTTCCTGTGGCTCCAGCCCGTGGGAGCAAAGGCGAGTGTGGACAATGCCCCCTGCCCGACCCTCCGCAATCTCAGGGTCCCCTCCAACCTTCTCTCCCCGCCTCACCTGCAGCCCACTCCCTTCCTTGGTGCTCACCACTTCCTGCACAGGGTGTTCCCATGTTTCCTCCCAGGAGATTACTTGTAAGCCATGTTATTGAGATAAAATTCACATACCATATGACTCACCCATTTGAAGTGTACAATTCAATGGTTTTTAGTCAATTTGCAGAGTTGTGCAACCGTCACCACTAATTTCAGGGCATCGTCGTCACTGAAAAGATACCACTTACCCCTCAGCCATCACCTCCACCCCTGTAATCCCATCTCTCTGTAGATTTGCCTGTTCGGGATATTTCATGTAAATAGGATTTGGGTGACTTTTGTGTCTCCCCCACGGGCCTATAAGTGTCATGGGGCGGGGTGCTCACCTGCACTCGCTCACATGTCCTTAGTGCCTGGCAGGTGGTAGCACGGTGAATTTTTGCAGAGTTTTGTTGTGCTGATCTGACAGGGCACAAATATGAATTTGTAAAGTTTTTCACTTAAGTTTTAATCATAAAAATTTGATGGGGGGGTATAGACCCAGAATTAAGGGATTGATTAAAAATGATACTCTAGCTGTTTAAACAACATTAAGGATGAATCCCAAATGTCAGGGAAGAATTTCTAGTGTATCAAGTACAAAAATCGCCACCAAACAGTGTGTCTCTACTAAATTTCTGAACATGATAGGTATAAGTTTTGTAACAGAATTCAAAGCAATAAATGTTACTTTTTTTTTTTTTTTTTTTTTTTTTTTTTTTTTGCGGTATGCGGGCCTCTCACTGTTGTGGCCTCCCCCGTTGCGGAGCACAGGCTCCGGACGCGCAGGCTCCGGACGCGCAAGGCTCAGCGGCCATGGCTCACGGGCCCAGCCGCTCCGCGGCATATGGGATCCTCCCAGACCGGGGCACGAACCCGTATCCCCTGCATCGGCAGGCGGACTCTCAACCACTTGCGCCACCAGGGAGGCCCAATGTTACTTTTTTATTGTGATAAAATATGCATGACATAAAACTGACCATTTTAACCCTTTCTGAATGTGCACAATGGCATTAAGTACATTCACATCGTGCAACCGTGTGTATGTGTGTGTGTGTGTGTGTGTGTGTGTGAGAGCACGCGCATGCGCGCATGTGTGTTGGTCGCGTTTCTCTGGAGAACTCTGACCAACACACAGGTGAATCTTTCTCTTTTCTTTTTTTTCTTATTTTTAAATTAATTTTTATTGGAGTATGGCTGATTTACAATGCTGTTTAGTTTCAGGTGTACAGCAAAGTGAATCGGTTACACATATACATATATCCACTCTTTTCTAGGTTCTTTTCCCATATAGGTCATTACGGAGTACTGAGTAGAGTTCCCTGTGCTCTACAGTAGGCCCTTGAGTTATCTATTTTATATATAGTAGTGTGTATATGAGGAGGTGAATCTTTGTCTTCTGAGATTTGGTGGTGGATTCTTAGATTTGACACCAAAAGCATGAGCAACAAATTTTTTAAAATAATACATTGGGGGGCTTCCCTGGTGGTGCAGTGGTTGAGAGTCCGCCTGCTGATGCAGGGGACACGGGTTCGTGCTCCTGTCTGGGAGGATCCCACATGCCGCGGAGCGGCTGGGCTCGTGAACCATGGCCGCTGAGCCTGCGCGTCCGGAGCCTGTGCTCCGCAATGGGAGAGGCCACAACAGTGAGACGCCCGCATACCGCAAAAAAAAAAAAAAAAAAAAAAAAAAATTATACATCGGACTTTATCAAAATTTAAAATCTGTGCATCAAAGGACATTACCAAGAAAGTGAAAGACACCTAAAGAGTGGGGGTGGGGCGGGCCCTCCCTCCATGCCTGGCGTGCTCCCCCGGCCCACGCGAGCTGGACCTGGGCCGACCCCTCACCGTCCCCCACATTATGCCGGGGCACCCCCGGGCCCAGCCACGTGCCTGCCAGGCTCCACTGTGGGGCTGCCTTGCATGGACGCGGGCTGTGTGGGCTGAGAGGGCGCGATGCCTGGGTCACCAGCCCTGTGGGGCTGAAGCTCTCCCTCTGATGGCTTGTTTGCAGGCCTGGTTCCCCCCATCTCCCCTCCCCACCCCAGCCCGTTGCATCAGCACCCGGGCCAGCTGGACACTGAACAGGTGTCTGCTGAGCTCCTCCTGAGACACGAAGACCAGCCTCACCCTTGTCCGCAGGGGTGCCCGTCATGGGGATGCAGAAACGTGGCCACCCCACGACGTCCTCTCTGCCTGTCCTGGCAGTTGGCGTCACTTCCCGGAGCTGCTGAGCGGGAGGCAACCCTGGGTGCTCTGGCGTGTGCGAGCACTGCTGGACAGAGCCGCGGGGACGGCCTAGGTCCCCCGGTCTCCCACCAGAGGGGGTGGGCACGGTGGCTTTAGGGGTCTGTGCACGGAGCTCTCCTGCTGAGTGGATTCTTTTCCGGGGCTCACAGCTCCATGGAGGCCGTGCTGGGCAGAAGGGCCCCTGCTTGCTCATTGGGGGGCAGCCCAGGCCTCCACAGGACCCAGGAGAGGAGACAGGGTCCCTCCCTGCACCCGTCGCTGCTTTCTGAAAGAGGAGATGGCCAGGATTCCCCAAACTCGCCTTTCTTCTGCCTGTTTTCACTCTGCCTTTGCGCTGAGACCACCGCATTTACCCACCAAGTTAAGGCTCTGTCTTGGGAAATCGTCCCTCAAACATGGTTAATTGAACCATGACCATTAGCTCATGGGAGATCCGTGAAACAGCCCAGAAGGAATGGAGGCCGGCCGTGCCCTCTGCCCTCTGCTGGCTCAGGACACAGGCCCTTCAGCTGGCCTCTCCGCGGGGCCTGGAGGCCGCTGGTCATGCTGGTCACGGCCAGGTGTGCCCCAGGGGGGCCTCACAGCCCATGTTTTTCCTGTTTTTAGAAAAAAAGGAAATCTGTTTGCCCATGAAACCAACCTTTTCTTAGGGGAAAACAGTCTCCTCATTCAACTTTGTTTATCAGTTTTTCTCACTGAACTGGATGTTTTCCAGAACTAATGGCGGCTCCCAGCTGGATGGGTGACCGGACCCTGAGGCCTGAAACAAGATCCTGTTTATCCTCAGAGATGTGCCAGCGGCTCCTCATTTACACAAAGAAGCCCCCAAGGCGCCGACCTATGCTCCATGGGGCCGTGAGGGGACAGGCCCGTGTTCATGGGTGGACGGTCCCTGGGCACCCAAGAGGTGCAGGAGGCATCCAGAGAAGGGTCCTCAGGGATAGGTCCTCTCTCTGAGAGATGGGTCTGGAATGATGGTCACGCGCCTGGAGATGGGTGGGGCTGTGGCTACGGAGGTGAACACGGGACCCCGCCCCCATGGAATTGGGGCGCCCGGAGCTGGCATCTGGGCAGAGTCAGACAGGCCGTGGGACCCAGTCCTGCAAAGGGGGTCCTCTTGAGGCACGGGGACGCCCAGCAGGAGGGTCCATCCTGCCTGAGGGGTGACAGGAGGCTGCTCCCATCTTGAAGGGTGCCTGACCATGGGGCAGAGTGCTGGGAGGGGAAGGGGGCTTTGGAGACAGCCTGGAAAGGGTGGGAGCGGCCAGGACACGACATTCACAGCCTGGCTGGGCTGGGAACCGGGAGAGCCTGTGGCCAGTGTGAGTCGGAAAGTCTCGGGCAGCCCCCGGACCTCGGGCGTGTGGACGGAACAAGGGAGAGGTGGGAGAGCTGGGAGGATAGCCTGTAGGGCGCCGTCTGGAAAATCTCGCCCTGTCTGTGCCGTGCTCCTGCAGGACCCACACCCCCAGGGGCCAGCCCTGGGGTCAGGGCTCCATGCTGGTGGAGGGCTGGGCTGGGCTTCACCTCCAACTCCTGTTTCCCTTTTGGAGTAGATGGTTCCAGGGCCAGTTCTCACAAACCTCTGCATCTGTGGTATATTTAAACACAAATCCAGTATTTCCATTTTCAAGGAGGCAGATTTTAGCAGCAAATCTTGATGCTGATTTATCTGATTGCAGCTGGGAGGTGTGCAGCCATATTTTTATCATTATTTTATGATCCCTCAAACGAACATAGGCTAATCAACTTCGAAAGAGGATAAAATCTGGGAAATAACTTTCACTGCTTTTTTCTAAACTTATTTACGATTTGATCGCAGAGGGGAAGCCTGTGCGGGATGTGGTCTGGGCTGGCCACGTGGCTGCAGGACTTGACGTCAGGCTGGCTTTCTGTCTTGGATGCAGTGGCCTTGTGGTCTATGCGGATGGACCCCTGAACCTGGACCGCAAGGCAGAGGACATGTCCGAGCTCTTCCGGCCCTTCCACACGTTGCTGCGGAAAATCAGGTTGGCGGGGGGTGGGGGTGTGATGGAGAGAGGGGAGGGCCTCTGAGTGTTTGCCTCTGAGCCCCCTCCCTTCTGTGACTGGTCTTGGGGGTTGGCAGTGACCTCTCTGGACAAGGCTGGTCTTGCTTTGCCTTTACTGGACACATCAAGGGTGGGTAGCTTGTCCCTGCCGAGCTTTAGAGGGTGGTAAACCTCACACTTCTGTATGAGCTAATTCTTTACCTTCTGTCCACCTCGGGGGTGCTGGGACCTTGGTCTCTGTCGTCGGCTCCTGGTTTCTACTGTTCGGAGCTCCTTTAACCCCACACCCTTTCTCCCTCACAGAACAAGTTCTTTGTTCTTGGCGTTAAGACCTTTACGCAAATGTCCGGTCCTAAGACAGCAGCTGCCCTGGCTAATAGCCTGGAAAGCAGGCCCTCTTCTGGTTTCTCACAGAAACGTCTCTGTGGCCCCGTGAGACAGATGGGGCCTATCTTACAGGCGAGGCCCTGAAACTGGGGTGGTGTGGGCCAGACCAGGGCCACATAGCCTGCGAGGGGAGGATGTCCCCCTGGGCCAGGCCATGCCCTCCACATTGGCTGGGGCTGGTGCCCAGGTTGGGGGCTGTTACTAGTTCTTTGACTAGTTTAGGGGGTGAAGTGCTCAGTTCTCTTGAGTGACCAGTGGGCACCCGCATGCTGTGGCTCATCCTGCCCACCCCCCGACCATCCCTGGGTGGCGTTGGCACCATCTGTGCTGTCCTGTGGGCTTGTGACATCTGGCCTGGGTAATCGAGCTCTGTCCTGAGGGCCTCCCTTGCCCTTCAGCAGCCGGCCCTCCAGCCAGCACCCCTGACCTCAGCCTTCCCTTGAGAAACCTCACGTCAAGTTGTGTGGAGCCCTCACTGCTGGTGACCTCTGTGAGCTGACAGGGCTTGGCTCCTGCGGGGATGGAACAGCAGGGGGCTGTGGCCGCATGTCCTCTGAGCACCACCCTGGCCCCGTGGTCTCAGTTGCCAAGGTCTTTCCTACCATGGTCCCTGGTCTCCGAGAAGCCCCCTTCCCAGGCTGTCAGTCCAGAGCTGACCCCGTGGACCCCTGCCACGCCCTTCCTGGGTCTGGCAGGACTTCCCAGCCCAGGGTGGCTTTCCTCTGCTGGTGCCTGTCCTTTCTGGGGGCCAGAGAGCACAGAAGCCTGCTCCAAACTGCCCTTTGCCCCATCACGAGCCAAACGTGCTCTGAATCCAGTGAGGAGTGACCCGAGGGGTCCTTGGAGGGTCAGTGGGCACAGGGTGGGCGAGCCACAGTTGAGTGTCCCTAGCAGGACCTGACCCTGGACCCAGAGGCCGAGGCTCCTGCCCTCTCTGGGTGTCCAGCTGGGAGAGGAGACAAGGAAGGAGGGGAGAGGATGGACGATGCTGGGCCAGGAAGGGAAGCGTGTGGCCTGGGCCATGGCTGGGAGTGGCCATGGGGGGAGGGGGAGATGCCACATGCTGGGGGCTTGGGCAGGGGAAGAGTCCAGAGTGTCAGAGATGTGTGACATACTCAAAAGGCTGACGCACATCACTGGAATCGGAAGGAATGGAGAAAATGGGCAGAAGCAGTATTCAAATAAATAATGGCCAAGAATTTTCCAAAATTGAAGAAAAATCTCTGTCCACAGATTCAGGAGACTGTTAAAGAAAACTACAAGCAAGATGAACACAAAATACATCTGGGTATATCACAGTAAAATTGCTGAAAACAAAGAAAAAACCTTAAACACAGCTAGAGGAAGAGGACATATTACTTTGAAAAGAGTGTACATCAACAGCTGTCTTCTCAAAAACAATGGAAGCCAGAAGGCAATGAAATGATATATATTTAAAGTGCTGAAAGCGGGACTTCCCTGGTGGTCCAGTGGTTGGGACTCCGCACTCCCAATGCAGGGGACCCAGGTTCGATCCCTGGTCAGAGAACTAAGTCCTGCATGCATGCCGCAACTAAAAGATCCTGCACGCCACAACTAAAGATCCCTCATGTCGCAACTAAAGATCCCCTATGCCACAACTAAGAAAAAGATCCCACATGCCTCAACAAAGATCCCACATGTGGCAACGAGGATCCCTCGTGCCACAACCCGGCGCAGCCAAAATAAATAAGTAAATATTTAAAAAATAATAAAGTGCTGAAAGAAAATAGCTGCCAGTCAGGATTTTACAACCAGGAAAAATATCCTTCAAAAATGCAGGTGATACAGTGGGTTATTCAGAAACACAAAGCTGAAGAAATTTGTTATGAGCAGATTGCACATAAAGAAAAACGAATTGGAATTCTTCCTGCAAAGGAAAAAAATCTCAGATGGGAATATGGAAGCACAGGAGAGACTTAAGACCCTGATGTGAATGAACATAAATGAATCTGGGCTGTACAAAACAATAATTGTCTTGTGGAGTTTAAATTATATACATCATAGTTTAACATTTGAAAATCAGTTTTTCTGTATTTTTTAAAAAGGAAGAAAAACCAAATCATTTTGAAAGTTACAGAATAATAATTTGAAAGATTAATGCCTATTTTATGATGAAAACATCTCTTAGCAAATTAGAAATAGAAGGGAATTTCCTTAATCTGATAAGAGATACACACATATGCACACACATATGAAGCTGGACCCTTACCTAACACCATATAAATATGAATTAACTCAAAATTAATCAAGGACCTAAATGTAACAGGTAAAACTACAAAACTCTTAGAAGAAAACATAGGACAAAAGCTTCATGAGATTGCATTTTGGCAGTGATTTCTTGGATGTAACACCAAAAGCACAGGTAACAGAAGAAAAAAATAGACAAATTGAACTTTGTGAAAATTTCAAAATTTTTCCATCAGCAAACACTACAATAGAGTGAAAAGGCAACCCATAGAATGGGAGAAAATATCTGCGTATCATATATCTGGTAAGGGGTTAGTATCTAGACTATATAGAGAACTCCTAAAACTCAACAACAAAAAGCTTAACAACCTGATGCAAATGGGCAAAAGACTTGAATAGACATTTCTCCAGAGAAGATATATGAATGGCCAACAGCACGTGAAAAGTTCCTCAACATCACGATTGTCAGGGAAACGCAAATCAAAACCACAGTGAGACACCACCTCACACCCATGAGGAAGGCTACTATCAAAGAAATAGAAAACAAGTGCTGGGGAGGATATGGAGAAATTGGAACTCTTGTGCACTGTTGGTGGGAATGTAAAATGGTGCAGCTGCTGTGGAGGTTCCTCAAAAAATTAAAATAGAACTACCATATGATCCAGCAGTTCCTCTTCTGGGTTTATACCAAAAAGAATTGAAAGAAGCATCTTGAAGAGATATTTGTACACTCGTATTCATAGTAGCATCGTTCACAATAGTTAAGACATGGAAGCTGCTATTGACGGCTGGATGGGTAAGCAAAACATGGTCCAGCCATACACGGGGATATTATTCAGCCTTAAAAAGGAAGGAAATCCTGATGCATGCTGCAATGTGGATGAACTTTGTGGACATGCTAAATGAAATAAGCCAGTCACAAAAAGACAGATAATGTATGATTCCAATTACATGAGGTCCCTGGAGTCCTCAAAATCATAGAGACAAAAAGCATAACTGTGGTTGCCAGGGGCTGGAGGAGAGGAGAACAAGGAGTTACTGTTTCATGAGGACAGAGTTTTAGTTTTACAAGATGAAATTGTTACAGGGATGGATGGTGGTGACAGCTGCACAACCGTATGAATGTACTTAATACCACTGAACTGTCACTTAAAATGGTTAAGATGGTAAATTTTATGTTATAAGTATTTTATCACAATAAAAAAATTTAAATATCATCTACAGTGGTGTCAATAAATATTAATTAACATAAATCTGAGATGTCTAAGACCTCTACTGAAAGTTACAAAATGTTTTTGATACAAAATTTTAAAGACCTAAATAAATAGCTATTCCATATTCAGGGAGTGGAAAACTTAATATTGAGAAGATATCAGTGATTCTTAAATTAATCTATGAATTCAATGCAACCTCAATCAAAATGCCAGGAGGTTTTTTCTTTTGCAGAAATTGACAAACTAATTCTAAAATTCCTATAGAAAGGCAAGGGGCCTAGAATAGCCAAGAAGAAAAAGATTGCTGGAGAAAAAGGACAAAGAAGAAGAATATTATTTATCTGTTCTGCTCTTGATGGTTTTTGGGTAGTTTCCAGACGGTGCTGGTGTGACCAAGCTTGTGAACGTATGTGTGCATTTCTGCTGGGTGTGCTTCATTAAAAAAATGAGCAGAGTTGGAGACACTTCCTGCCATATAGCTGTTGTCGTACTGGCAGAGATGTAGTGCACGGGGCGTTCAACGGAACAGAGGGTCTGGAGCGACCAACACATGATTCATGACAGAGGTGACAGAGCAGAACAGTGGAGAATGGTTGGCTTTTTCCAGTGAATGGCTGAATCAGTAAATATCCATATGAGGAAAAAGATCCTTAATACACTCATATGAAAACATCAATTCTAGGTAGACTGCAGATACAAACGTGAAAAGTAAAAGAACGTTTTCAGAGGGAAAAATCGAGTACATCTTTGTGATCTTGGAGTAGGCAAAGATTTCAACAGGGCACAAAAGCACTAATCACAGAATAAAATGACATTTTGAACTTTACTGAAATTTAAAACTTCAGTTTGTCAAAAGACACCTTTGAGAGAGTGAAAAGTCCACAGAGTTGGACACAACATCCAATAAAGAACTCAAATCCACAATACATAAAGAACTCCTGTCAGTCTGTAAGAAACAGACAGTTAACCCAATAAAAAATGGGCGAAAGTCCTGAACAGGCACTTCAGAGAGGCTGTCTACGGGTCCATCAGCGTATAAATGGGTGCACAACCTCCTGAGTGAGCAGGCTAAAGCAGTTAAACCACAACGAGATACCACTGCACACTCACCAGAGACGATGAAGTGGAAAAGTCCAAGTGCCCATGAGGGTGTGGGGCATGCAAAACTGTCAGCAGACCCTGTGGGCTGTCGGCGGGAACACACCCCTCACCAGCACTCAGCATGCGTGCTTGCAGAAACACACCCCATGCTCCCCAGGACAGGGGCTCAAAGATGTGGGTCCCTGGCAGCCAGGGCCCCTCCAGGGTGGAACAGCTTCAGAGGTGAACTGTGATGCGTTTCCACCAGGAGACGGAATAGATCTACAACGACCGTGAATCTCACCAGAGAGGGTTGTCAGAGCTGGCAAAGGGAAACAGAATATGCGATTAAGGGGAGTTCTCTGGTGGTCCAGTGACTCTGGACTTCGGCTGCCAAGGGTGCAAGTTCAATCCCTGGTCAGGGAACTAAGATCCCACAAGCCGAGCAGCCAAAAAAAAAAAAAAAAGCATAGGAAAAATAAAATGTAATTGCACATAAAGGTTAAAAAAAGAGTGTGCAATTAAATTTAGATTTCAGATAAACGATAATATAGTGTAAATATGTCCCCAGTGGGGGCCATTTGGGACATACTTACTCTAAAAAGTATTTGCTGTTTATCTGAAATTCCAGTCTAACTGGGTGTCCTGTGTTTCATCTGGCATCTCTGCACAAACATAGCACTGGCAGACATGCCTGCCACGGAGGAGTGCAGACCGCAGATTGTCATCTATCTAGAGAAGGAGGACAGGGGAGACCACCACTGTGGTGACCAGGAAGGCACGTGGGGGGCGCCTGGGAGCCCAGGTAGCGCTGTATTTCTTGATCTGGGTGCTGTTTGCAGGGTGTGTTCAGTGTATGAAGATCCACAGCTGAGCAGTTCTGAGAAGTGCACCTTTCCATGTGTTTCCCCGACTGCACTGGGATGTTGAACCAGGCGCTGAGACCTCGGGCCTGAGCTATTCCCAGTGGAGAGCAGCATATACACCGGCCTGTGGGACCCGCTTTGGGCTCATCCCCGTCATTGTCATTAGAGTGACTCCACCTTGGATGTCGGTTCAATGCCGCTTCCCCCAGGGAAGGCACCCTGCTGTGCCCTCCTTCTGCTGGGCTCCTTCCTTTGCTGCTGTTGTCATCATTGGACTTCAGTCTTCCCTCATAAATATTTGTTTATTTAATCTGTCTCTTCCTACGGAACCTGCACAGCAGGGACCATGCCAGTCTTCCTGTGTGTCACCCAGGGCCTGGCACATAGGCAGTGCTCAGTAATATTTGTTGAAGCAAAGGATGAAAATCTATATATAAACCAATATATATCCTTTCACTCCTGAAAATTCTTATTAACTGATTTAATAATTTATAATTTTATTAATACAATTAATTTTGTTTTATTTATTAACATTATTATCACGAAGAATCAGGGCTTTCTTGTTTTCAGCAAGAGAGTTCAGAGTCTCATTTTTAAGGCAGAGCACATTCTAGAACCACAGTCAGCCACCCACATGCCTGTTGTCCTGACCCGCGGCACGGCACGGGGTATCCCTGGAGACGCACCTCTTTTGGTGGAGGAAGCGACATGGTGGGAGGTTAATTGCAGGCTGTGGACACCGTGTTGCTCTTCTGCTGGTGCCGAGCGTACTCGGCCTGGGGGCTGGTGTGGCCTCTGGGACCCACACTCTTCTGTCTTGACCCTTGTAGGGATTTGCTGCGGACCCTGACCGAGGAGGAGCTTCACACGCTGGAACGGAACCTCTGTATTTCCCAAGATGTGGAGTTCCCCATCCGGGCGGACACCCCGGTGCCCCCTGCCCTGGAGCCCGCTCCGGCCGAGCCCAGGCACGCGGAGGCGGAGCTGGCGTGCTCCGTGCAGAACGACGACCAGGAGCTGGAGCAGCTCAGCCGCATGGTGCACAGGGCTGGGGACGCGATGTCCTCCCTCCTGTCCCCGCCCAATGCCTGCCAGTCCCCCGCTCACGGGCCGGGCGCCGAGGGCGGTCCCCTCGGGCAGGCATCCCCGGGCTGCCCACGGCTGCCGCCGGGCAGCGACGAGGAGGAGGGGAGGGTGTTCTTCATGGAGGATGTGGACGGGGCGGCAGCGCCCCCGGGCGGCCGGTCTGGGCGGGCGGGCGACCCCCAGGAGAGAGGGCGGGGCGGGGAGAGCCGAGGGGCGGGGGTCGGAGCAGCCGCCGCAGCCGAGCTGGAGGACTTGAGCAACAGCAGCACCGAGCAGGGCGACCAGACGCGGGTAGTGGGCCCCGGCTCCTGCAGCTGCCCGGACTCCCAGCCACAGCTGGATGGCTGGGAGGCGAGTGCGGAGGACGCCCAGACGGCCGAGCTGATCGCCCACCGGACGGGGGGCATGAAGCTCTCGGCCACGGTCATCTTCAACCCCAAGTCGTCCACCTCCCTGGACTCTGCCCTCGCCAACCCAGAAGTCCCCGGAAACGGCGTCTCCCCAGGGGAGCCGGTGGCCGAGGGGACGGAGGGCGGCCCCCACAAACTCAGCGCCACGGCTGCCAACAGCCTCCTGAACTCCTGTGTGTGCTGCAGGGGCTGCGCGGGCAGCAGGGAGGACGCGGCGGAGAGCCTGCGGGGCAAGTGCGGCTCGAGGAACGTCATCCGCTCCTCTTACGTGGGCTCCACCAAGGCCTGCGCCAAGGGCTCGGCCGCGGGACTGCTGGAGGCCCGGCCTGCTCCGGAGGCCTTGCCCACGGCACTGGGCGCCCCGGACCCCCGGCCCTCGGAAGACGCCCCTGGCGGGCAGGAGCCCAAAGCCCCCACTTCCGACAAGTGCCTGGCACACACCTCAGGGCCCCAGGTGGACGCGGCAGACGGGCTGCCTGGAGGGGGCGGCGGAGCGAGTGAGCAAAAGGAGGCTGAGACCGGGCAGCCCTCGGAGGAGGCCGGGGAGGAGCCCCAGCACCTGCCGGGCTCCAGGTAAGAGCCGCTCTGGCCCCTGGACTCACCTCTAGTCGGTTTAGCTGCTGGTCAGGCCCTCCTGGACCCAGTTGCCACATCCAAACAAGAAGCGTCCCCTGTAGCCCCGACCGCCCTGTTTCTGGCGTGACGGGCACCTTCAGGTGAGTGGGCGCAGCGCCAGGCCCTCGGTTCGCCACTTCTCACTGCTGTGGTGTGACCGGCGTGTGCGGACCGGCCGGGGCTGGGGCCCAGCACCCACCTGACCGGCGTGGCAGCTCCCGTGGGCCGCGGTTAGCCACACAGACCCTCAGCCCTGCCCCGGGGGCAGCGGTGGGATCCCGAGACCACCCTGGGGCAGATTCTCGGTCAGTGCCCCCAGGACCCTGTTCTCTCCCCCAGAGGCAGCTGAGCGGGCAGGGCGGGCTGGGCCCTGTGACACCCTGGCTCCTACACATCTGCCTCACGGCAGCTCTTCCTCCCCTGCCCCACACCCGGGGCTTATCCTGAATGAAGCAGATTCAGCCAGCACTGCCCCGGCACCCACCACATGTCCCCGGCCCCCATCCTGGACATGGGAAAGGAGGAGCCGGGCCCAGCCTTGGGGCTTCACACGCGACTGTTGCACTGTCCTCTCACCAGACCCTGCCTCGCAGGCTCCTATCCTGGCTTCACTGTGTGCAAAGGGAGGTGGGAGGATGGAGAGGGGAGGGGGCTCAGCCCGGAGGCTGGACAGGTCCCTGCCCGCAGCCACGGGAGCTGTGCACAGAGGGGCGGTCAGCAGGGAGGGGCCATCTGGGTGCAGGGGCAGACGCCTTGCAGGCCTGTGCAGCCACTGCCACCTTCTTCCTGGAGCAGCGTGTGGCCAGCTCCCCCAGCAATGGGCAGGGGCTGGCCGGGAGCCCGTGGGGTTCAGGGCTGCTCTTTCTTCTCGAGCTGAACTCCGAGGCGCCACCGCAGCCTTTTCTGTGTGGGTTCTGTAGGCACTCCCCAGCCTTTCGCAGCCACGAATCTACTTTCTGGCTCCGTGAATTGCCTATTCTGGACATTTCATATAAGTAGAATCACTCATTATGTGACCTTTTGTGTCTGGCTTCTTTTGCTGAGCATCGTGTTTTCAAGGTTCACCCACCTTCATGCAGGTGTCAGGACTTCCTTTCTATGGTGAATAATATTCCACTGTACGGATAGACCACATTTTGTTCATGTGTCGATGGGCGGGTGTGTTGTTTCCACTTTTTGGTTATAATTGAGTAGTGCTGCTGTGAACACCTATGCACAAGTTTCTGTGTGGTTGTGAGTTTTCAGTTCCTTGGGTGTCTCTCTAGGAGAGAATTAGTGCTTCACATGGTGCCCCTATGTTCTGAGGAGCTGTCGCCGGCAGTTTTCATCCCTGGTTGTGTGCGAGGCTCCTGTTTCTCCACGTCCTCACCAATACTTGTCATCATCTAAGATTTTTTTTAACAGTTCTTTTGACCTTCGGGCATATCCCACTAGAATATACAGCTGAGTGACTGCTTTCAACTCACTTGAAATCATTCTGTTTCTGAGGTCATGCCCAAGTTTTACCCACAGCAGGTTAAATTGTTCCATTTAGCATGAGCTGTATAGAGATTGCCATTTGCATTTAATTTAATTTTATGATTATGTGAAAAATTTGCATGGTTCCTGGCCAAATCTACAAAATAAGATATTCCCAGAGAAATCTGTCTTTCTACCTTATTCTACTCCTCTGCTAAAGTTACAGTTTTCCAATTTTTTATAATTTATCCTTCAATTTAAAAAGTAGAAGCAAGGATGTACACACACACACACACACACGGACACACACACGAGCACACACACACACGGACACTAAAAAGTAGAAGCAAGGATGTACACACACGGAAACACACACAGGCACACACACACGGACAGACGGGCACACACAGGCACACACACACGGACACACACACGGGCACATGTTTTCCGCTCCCATTCTTTGGCAGAGGACCTCATCCTTCTCTGCCTTGCTTTCCTGACCTTCTAGCCTGAAGGCCTGTGGCCTGTCCATGACAGTTTCTAGAGATGTCTCCACTGTCAATTTCAGCCACGTGGGACTGCACTGTGTGGCTGGACCACCATGCAGTCAGGCCCTGCCACCTGCCTTGTGGCTGTTTCCAGTCTTGCTCTTACAGACGTTGCTGTGATGAGCAGCTATTTTTTTTTTTTTTTTTAAATTTATTTATTTATTTGGCTACGTTGGGCCTTAGTTGCGGGACGCGGCATCTTCCTTGCAGCACGCGGGATCTTTCGTTGCGGCGAGTGGGCTTCTCTCTAGTTGTGGCACGTGGGTCCAGAGTGTGCAGGCTCAGTAGTTGCAGCACGCAGGCTTAGTTGCCCCATGGCGTGTGGGATCTTAGCTCCCTGACCAGGGATCGAACCTGCGCCCCCTGCATTTGAAGGTGGATTCTTAACCACTGGGCCACCAGGGAAGTCCCAATAAGCAGCTCTTTTTGATGAGGCCATTTTTTAGGTGCAAGACCAACATCATAATGTCCAGTGGAATGAATTATTGTCCACAACCTAAGGAGCGGCTTCCTCCCTCAGGGCCTCCAACTCAGTGGCCCAGAGTTGATTGGTAAGTGGATCATTTTCCTACAAGGCTGATACGAAACCATCACAAATTCTTTGACCAGATACTTCGACTTTCAGCTTTTGACCTGCCCCCCTTTTCTTGCTCTGTGTCCAGGTGACAGCCAGTGGACACTTACTCTGTCTGGAACCCCCTCCTGCTTTCCTGACGTGTCCCGCCGTGGACACTGTTCATTCACGTCAGGCCGGCAGCTTCCCAGGCCTCCTCTGGCTTAGCACAAATACAGAAGCTGAGCTGAGAAAAGGAAACAGCCTCCGTGGAGGCCTCGGGAGATGCTCCCATCTCCCAGGGAAGCATTTCCAGAAGGTGCAGAGGGTCTGAGGGTGGCCAGGGGATCAGGGCAGCCAGGCCTTTGGGCCAGGACCGTGGACAGCGGCGCCCGGGGCCCAGCACTGCGCCAGGAGCAGCTGAGAATCAGGTCAGCAGGTGGCGCCCATGCCCTCCGCGGGCAGCGCAGACGTGGGGAGCATCATCCCTTCACATCGCACGTGGGTTCCTAGGTGGCTGAGCAGGGTGCGGGAGAGGCGGCCCAACTTTGCAGAGCGTGATCTAACACGAATGGAGGGGCGAAAGCAGCCTGTTGAAACAGACACAGAAGACCAGCCTCACACAGGCAGCAAGTTCACCAGAACTCGGACGGCGAGATCCCGGGCATCGGTTGGCATTGTTAGTATCATCTGTGCGCAGCTTCCCATGAACACAGCCAGGCTTGTGTCGGGTGCAGGTGACCCCCCGCCCCTGGCAGACGGAGAGACGGACCCCGGAGAGGCTGGCACCCGCCGTGGCTCGAAGTGCCTGGAGGGGCCGGCATCACCCTTGACCTGCCTGAGCGAGAGCCCGTCTGTCTGGTGACGTGCTTGGTCATCACTTGGCCGTGACGAGCCGACATCCTGAGCTGACCATGAGGCCTGCCTGTCCAGCAGGTCCCCCTGTGGCCCCTGTCATGCGTGGGAGGAGGAGTGACCGCACGTGTGGCCCCATGCGTGAGTCAGACGGGTGCAGCCTCAGACCTCTGTGCCACCTTTGAGTCGGGTGCCATGAAAGGGACGCACCAAGCTGCGACCACGAGTCTGCTTTTGGAGCCACGTTCCCCGGGGACACCTGGAGTGTCACCTCCCACTCAAGCAGCACACAGCCTCTGGGTGGAAGGACGGGGCTGCTGGGGTACGGCGCAGGCCGGAGGTGGGTCCTGGAGCAAGGGCCCGGGCAGGAAGAGCCCTGCACGTTCCCCCAGGCCCAGCCTTCATCCCGCTGTACGCAGGCCGGTTCCAGCCGTGCTGTTGCCCGGGGTGGGGGACGTCGCCCCAGCACAGTCCTGGGCAGAATGTTTCAGAACCAAGTGTCCTTCAGATTTTTTCTTTCTTACCTTTTCAGTGCTTGAAGATTAACCTTTTTTGGGGAAAACTTAGCATTTTTAAAAGCTTCCTGTTTTTTGCCTAGACTCACCTCATCATCCAAAACTGTCCACACTCTTGAGGCTGGCTGGAGAGCTCACTTGTCTAGAAGACAGAAACTCTCCCCCTCTTGGGTCTGTTTGGTCCTTTCTGTGGACATTTTACTAAAGTGTGTTTCCAACCTTCTTGAAAAAAATAACACTGACTCTTGCTTTTTTCTAATTATAATTGTGGTCCCCATTCATTGTAGAAACTTATGAAAACATAAAAAAGAGTAAAAGAAGGAAATAAAAACCATCCCAAATCTGATGAGCAGTTTTATTATTTTTTTCACTTTTATTTTTTTCACTGAATATTATTTAATGATCATTTATCTGCAAAATTCATTAAAACACAGTATTCGTAGGACTTAAGGCTAACTTGCTGTACGTTTTCCCATTTCTGTATTTTGTCGATTAGCCTTGTGGTCCCTCTCCTTATGGTTTTGTGTCTGTCTCTGGGAATCCACCCTTAGGAGTAGAGACGCCCCAGCGAAGGCATGACCCTTGCCGTCACACTCGCTTCCTCAGCAGTAACCACCCCCCCACCCCCACTCCCACCCACCCCCCACCCCCCCCCACCCCCCACCCCCCCGCCTGGGCAGCACTGGCTGCATTGACTCATCTGGGAAGCAAAGTGGAGTACGGCTGCTCTGCTTTGTGTTTCTCTGGTGATCGGTGTCCCTGGGCATTTCCTCCTGATTCTTCTGCAAATTGACTCTGCCTGTCTTTTGCCTGTTTTTCAGTTGGGTTTTCGTGTCTTTCTTGCTGACTTGGAAATGTTCCTTCTGTCTGGTGTCTTTGTTGCAGGTAGCTTTCCCCAATTTGTTATTTGCCCTTTGGTCTTATTTGTTGCCATCTTCTGATTTACAGGTGTCTTCGGTTATGTTTTGTGTAATTAAATTCATGAGCATTCTAGAGACTCGGGTCCTCTGCCTCTCGTTTCCTCCAGTCGGTCTGCGATGCTGTTCCTCCCACCCCAAGGCCAGGAAACATTCCCCTCACTGCCTCCTGGTGTCCCAGGGTCTCCTTCTTTGCCGTTAACTCTGCTCTGCCCTGGTGCATAGTGAGAGGCCCAGGCCGGCTTGCCTTCTGAGGCTGTCTCCGCCCACTGGAGGGGGCCGGGGCCGGGGCCAACGGCCGTCGTGACGCATGGGCAGGCCTGCCCTGGGCCCTGGCTCAGGGATCAGGAACCGTCACCACTTGTGCCAGCGGCGGGCTTGGCCTGCTCTGTGTTACTCAGCTCCGCGGCTGGCCGTGCCTTTGCCTCCCCACTCGGTGGGCCTCCCTGGCTGTCGTTTTGGTTAGAATGATAGGAACCTGGAAGGGCACGGGCCTCTGAGCTTCTGCCCTTAAACTGGTGACCTGTGCTCGACCACGTGCTCCTTCCTTGCTGAGCGTGGTGGTAATGGCAAAGGGGGGACCTTGGGGACATCTCCTTGAGGGGACTTTCCGACGTGCGGTGCTTCCTCTCCTGCCTGAGGGGTGGCACTGGAGCATGTGTTCCTGCCACGCGAACGCAGCGGGAGGGGGTCCAGGGGAGGAAGGGCGCCCGTGGGCTGGTGGCCACTTGAGGAGGAGCCAAGGGGCCTCTTGCTAGCGCGTGCCTCCGTTCCTTGTGGCTCCTCCACGTCTCCCCCGCCCTGGCCCTTACTCACCACTGCTGTTCGGGGCTGGTCCTTGCCTCAGCCTTTGCCGCTACCAGTCCTGAGCCGCCTCCCTGCCCCATCACCGGTCTCACTGCTTCCTGGCCTCACCTCCACTTTCTCACTCCCCACGCGTGGGGTGGCAGCTGGACAGGGTGGTCGCAGACGTTGCAGCGTTGCTTAGTCCTGGGCCGACAGCTCTGTGCTTCACTGACTTTGCTCTTTGCCCGCCTGGCTCCGACTCCAGTGGACGGCCCCGCCTTCCTGCTAGCCGCGGCGCTCCGGTGCTTCCACCCAGGCTCCACTGTCCTTTGCCGGGGTGGGGACCCCAGGGACCTGGGGATACCCTGGGTCCAGCCCTGAGCAGCTGGGGCTACAGAGAGGAGGCCACATCCTCTGTTCCTTGGAGCAGGGCTCTGGCCCCCCGAGGCCACTGACTGCTTCCCTGTATGGAGGGGGCTGCTGGAGATCCTCCTGGGCCCCTCCAGGCTGCACCACGAGTGCCCGTGGACCTCAGCCTGGCCTTTCTGCCCAGCGGGGGGAGGCCGGATGCACTGGCACTGCTGAGCTTCCTCGAGCAGCATGTGGTGAACGAGTCTCTGTCACTGGGAAACCTTCCCAGAGGCCCAGGACTGCACTTCTGACCTGCTCTGTCCACACTTCACTGAATCCACTTTCCCTCCAGCAGATGGAGTCAGGGGCCGGTCAGCCCCTGCCCTGTCCCAGGACCACTGCTGTCCACCAGCCTCCATGACCTGGAAGGATGTGCATCCTTTTCCAGTGTATGATCAACACCCACAACCTCTGGTGCTGGCCGTCAGGACTGTGTGGGGTGTCCTGGGGTGTGCGTCCTGAGCTGGCACCCCCAAGGGTAAGGGGGTGTGAACCAAGACATGGGAGTGACAGGGACAGGGCACTGCCTGGACTGACTGACTGCTCAGTGAGCCGAGACTCAGGAGCCGCTGGCTGGCCCCGCCTGCCCCGTTGCTGGGGGCTGCTGGGGGCTCCGCAGGGGACCACCTCCGGGATTCGGTGACAGGGTGGGGCTGGATCTAACCCTAGCCCCTTCCTGGTGGCTGTGTGACCCTGGGCACCAGCTCCTGCCCCACCCCCGCCCCTGCCCGGTGCCCAGTTCCCTCCCCATCGGGGTGGACACATCGTGTCTGTGTCACCAGAGCCTTTCTGGGGCCAGGCAGTGGGCGCAAGCCATTGTCCCCGTGACAGTGTCCCGGCTGCCACATGGAGCCCCGGGGTCTCCCACCCATGTCCTGCCCCAGGAAGGAAAAACGAGAATGATTGAGCGGTTTAAAAATAGAGGAGAGGGCTTCCCTGGTGGCGCAGTGGTTGAGAATCCGCCTGCTGATGCAGGGGACATGGGTTCGTGCCCCGGTCTGGGAAGATCCCACGTGCCGCGGAGCGGCTAGGCCCGTGAGCCATGGCCACTGAGCCTGCGCGTCCGGAGCCTGTGCTCCGCAACGGGAGAGGCCACAGCAGTGAGAGGCCCGTGTACCGCAAAAAAAAAAAAAAAAAAAAAAAAGAGGAGAACTTGGAATTAATGAGACGCTTGAAAAACAGATTAGGCCTAATGACTGTCATCAGATCAACCGTTCACGAGTGACGGGGCTCCCGCAGGGTGAGAGAGAAGCCAGGCTGAGTACCGGCTTGGGGTCAGAGGGCAGGGCTGGGTCTGGGGGTCCTGGGAGGGGTGCTGCCCTCCTCCTAGATGGGCCTCCCCAGCGTCCAGAGTCTTTCTAAGTCACAGCTGGGTGTTGAGCTGCTGTGTTCTGGGCCGGAAGGACGGCTTGGCCGGGGCAGTGGCCACTGTTTTGGGCAGGGGGGCAGGTGCAGGGGCGCTGAGCCCAGCACCCAGGACAGCTCCTGGCCCGGCTCTCCCCCAGCGTACCCACCCCACCTTGTGATCCCACCCAGTGCCGGTCTTCAAGGCCCCTGGTCCCGGAGAAGATAAACTTGACTCCTGAGACGCAGAGTGCGGGCTGGGTGCAGGGCGGCTCCTTCAGCGAGCACCTGCCCTGGCAGTGACTTCACTGAGACCTGAATAGAGGGGCCGAGGGGCCCACGTGCCAGAAGGAGCAGAGGGGGCAAGAGGAGGTAGGGGTGGGGAACCCCAGAGAGCTTTGGAGGGCAGCAGGGCAGGTGATGTTTTTCTGGGAGGAAGGCCCAGCATCTGAGGCGGTAGCATGTAAGCACAGTGAGAACACAGTCTGGTATTTTAAAGTTGTTTTAAACAGCTTTATGGAAGTATAATTGTCATACGATAAACTGCAGCATATAAGAGTTCCAGTTCCTCCACAGCCTCGCCAGCCCTCAATGTGGTCAGGCTTCTTACCTTTAGCTGTTCCAGTGGTGTGAGTAGTGTCTCATTGCAGTTTTAATGTGCATTTCCTTAAGGACTCATGACACTGAGCACCTTTTCATGTGTTCACCTGCCATCGGCCTGTACTCTTCAGTGAAGTGTCTATTCAGATCTTTTGCTGTTTCTTTTCATTGTGTTGTGTCCTTATTGAGTTTTGAGAGTTCTTTATTTATACTGTATACAAGTTCTTTATCAGATATATTATTTGCAGATCGTTTCTCCCAGTCTATGGCTTGTTTTTTCATTCTAAGAGTATCTTTTGAAGAGGAATATTTCTTAATTTTGAGGAAGTCCAATGTATCCATTTTTCTTTCATGGATTGTGATTTTGAAGTCATATCTAAGGGTTATTTTCATAACCTAAAGTCACAAAGGTTTTTCTTGTTTCTTCTAAAAGTTTTATACTTTTAGGTCTATGATCCATTATGAGTTAATTTTGTATATGGTGTGAGGTATGGATCAAAGTTTTATTTTGTTTTTGCATAAGGATAGCCAATTATTCCAGTATCATTTGTTGAAGACTACCCTTTCTCCACTGAATTGCCTTTGCACCTTTGTCAAAAATCAGTTGACCATATATTTCTGTATTTTCTAGTCTGTTCAATTGATCTGTTTGTCTATATTGACACCAACATCACACTGTCTTGATTATGGTAGCTTTATAAGGAGCCTTAAAGTCAGGTAATATAAATCTACAACTTAGTTCCTTTTTTTCAAAGTTGTTTTGGCTCTTCTGGGTCCTTTGTGTTTCACATGAATTTTAGAACTAGGTTGTCAATTTCTACCAAAAAAATAAAAAATAAAAAAGCTTGCTAGGACTTTGCTTGGAATTGTGTAATCTATAGATCAACTAGGGAAAAATTAACACTTTAGTAATACTGAATCTTCAAATTCATGAACACAGTATATTTCTCCATTTATTTAGGTCTTTAATTTCTCTCAGCAAAGTTTTATAGTTTGTGTTGTTGAGGTCTTGCACATCTTTTGCCAGATTTATCCCTAAGTATTTTATATTTTTGATGCTATTGTAAATGGTATTGCTTTATAATTTCAGTTTCCAATTGTTCATTGCTTATATAGAGATACTTGATTCTTGTATATTGATCTTATCTCCTGCAACCTTGCTAAACTCAGTTTATTAGATATGGTAGTTTTTATGAAGATTTCATCAGAGTTTCTACACAGATGTTGTCATCTGTGAATAAAGCCAGTTTTATGTCTCCTTTCTAATTAGATGTCTTTTACTTTTTTTTCTTGCATTTTTGCACTGGGGAGGACCTCCAAGTACAACATTGAACAGAAGAGTTGACACAGGACATTTTTGCCCTGTTCCTGCTCTCAGAGGGAAAGCATTCAGTATCTACCGTTAAGTGTGATGTTGGCTGTAGGATGTTTATAGATGCCCTTTTTCAGGTTCAGGAAGTTCTATTCCCGGTTTGCTGGACTTTTCTCAAGTACTTTTTCTGCATCTTTTGGGATTGTCATATAGTTTTAATTTTTTAGTCTGTTAATGTGATAAATTACATTGATTGATATTTAGGTGTTAAGCCATTGCATTCCTGGGATTAACCTTACTTGGTCACTAGGTATTATCCTTTTTATGTATTGTTGGCTTCAATTTGCTAAAATTTTGTTAAGGATTTTGCATCTGATTGTGAGGAATGTTAGGCAGTACTTTTCTTTTTTTTGTAAATGTCCTTTTAAGGTTTGGGTATCAGAGTAATGCTGAGATGCTCAAATGAGTTGGGAAACATTCCTGCTTATTCAATTTTCCAGAAGATTTTTTGTATAAGTGGTATTATTTCTGACTTAAATATTAGGTAGAATTCATCAGTGAAGCCATCTGAGCCTGGAGTTTTCTTTATGGAAAGGTTTTTAACTGCAATTTCAATTTCTTTACTAGATATAGGTGGTGGGTGTCAGCAGCTGCTTTGGGGCCCTGCCCAGCTCTGCTATACCCCCCACCCCCTTGAGCCCTGGCAACATTGTAGCCTCATGAGTGGACAAAGCTGGAAGAGGCAGATGTGCCAGGGACTGGTAGACACGTAGGACCTGCCAGGGCAGCTGTGGGATCCATGGAGGGGTCGCCATAGCAACACAGGAGGCCACCTGCTAGGGCTGCCACCCTCCAGTCACATGGCACCATTGCATCAGGCCCTCCCCAGCCCTGGAGGAGGAGCTGCCCCTTGTCTCACAGACCCACCTCTCGGGGGGCGGGTGGCCAGCGGATGAGATGGACCTGGGAGCCGCTGGCTCTCCCTGCCTCCGGACTCCAGGGGGACCAGCCTGAGTGGCCTCCCTCCTCTGAGCACAGCCTGTGGCCTGTGACAGGGGAAGTGGCTCTGACGGAGCCCAGGTCCACCCTGCTGGCTGAGGCCATGCCATCAGTCAGTTGCCAGGCCAGGATGGCTCAGAGAGGACAGCAGTCACCAGGCAGGGTGTCTGCTGTCTGTCCTCCCCGTCTGGGGAAGCCGCAGGTTCCCAGAACTTCCTCAGCCCTCAGGGCTCTGCAGAGTGTCCCTGGTGACGAGGGGTGGCTGCGGCTCCCTGGCTGTTCCCCACAAGTGTCGCAGGGAATGTTCCTTCTGGATCACCACAGTGATGACCAGAGACTCCAGGTGGTCACAGTGGGACGTGTGCCCACAGACCAGCCTGGGGCAGACCTCGGGCACTCCTGGACTGGGCCCTGCTTGATGCCCAGCTCCTGCATGACCTTCTGGGGCTGGCTTCTTGGACCACGGTGGTGGTGGGAGCCTGTGGCCCTGAGGCCACTCCCCCACCCCCAGCCTCACAGCTGGCACCCCCGGCCCTTTGCAGAGGCTGTGATTAGCCCCGCGTTACAGACCCAGGGCCACACAGCACAAGGCAGACACGCGCACCCACCGTCCCACCCCCACTGTGAGTCCTTCTCCAGAGGACCGTGGGTGGTGGTACTGTTTTCCCATTTTACAGACAAGTAAACGGTGGTTCTGGGAGGTTACATTCTCCTGCCTAGACAGCAGGGGACTGATGCCCGAAGGCCCTCAGCCTGAGCTGTCTGACCTCTCCTAACTTCCCAGCCCCACCCTGGGAGCCCTCCCCACGGCAGGGCCTCCCCTCCCTGCCACCAGCCCAGGGCCCATCGAGGGCAGGTGCACCCAGCTAGGGCCTCATGTGCCCCCACCCCCAACCCCGTAGCAGGTGCTCACCTGACTTCACAGACAGGGGCCTGACCTCCTCAGAGCCAGGCCCTCTTCCAGGCTCCCGGTTGGTTTTCCTGAGCGCTGGCCCTGGGGCCAGGATGGGGGCCGGGGAGGCAGAAGCCCTTGCCCCTGGGGAGGGAGGCCTGCACTTCTCGGATGCTGTGATCAGCAGCTCTGTGGGGAAGTGGGCCCTGAGGCCAGAATCTGCGAGAAATGCCCCGCCCGGGGACAGGCAGGGCTACTGGAGCGTGTGCAGTGGACAAGCACTGCGCCAGGAAGGTGGCGGGAAGGTGGGGAGGCAGGGCGCCGTGAGGGTTCCGGTTCTGCAGGGCTCGCAGGCAGCGGAACCAGGTCGGAACTTATAGGTGGCAGGCGCCGGGTGGGGCTGCCCAAGGCTGGGGAGGCCGAGTCCTCGGGCACTATGGGCCCCATGTGCGGGGCGGCTGGGGTCTTCATGGACTTATAGACGGTAGAGTCACACCTCTTGCCAGGCCGTGCTTCCTCCCCCAGGAAGCCTTCCCTGCTGCCTGGTGACTGTCCCCAGCTGGCATAGGCACTGGTGTGATTCTGATGACACTATGCTTCTGTCTCCCCAGATGGGAGCCCTGATGGGTCTGCGCAGGGCAGGAGCCTGTGGGCTCAGACAGAGGTGGGCAGGAGACAGTCTGGAGAACACAAAGGATGCTTGTTCCCTCCAACCGGCTCATCTCACGGGACATCCGTGGTCGTGCTGCTTAACTAGAGGAAACGGGAAATGAGCTAGTTTTCAATGTCTTGTTTACATTTAGTATTTGGAACCAAACTGCAGTCTTTGCTCTTGTCCTTCAGTGATCTCCCTGGGGGCCTCAGAGGTCCTGCTGACCTTGTGGAATGGGAACAGCAGCTGTGAGGGCCCCAGGGAGGGGAGGCAGGGGGGTGGGCTGCACCCCAAGCGCCACGGGATCCCACAGTGCAGATCTGTGTGTGACGGTGCCTTGTTAAAACCCTGTGTTGTTGTTTTGGCTGTGGACTCACTGCTCTATTTCCTTAATCTCCAGTCTTGTGGGAATCCAGTGGGAAAGTACTGCAGCTTCCGGAGCATTTGTCTTAGGCCAGGCACGTCCGCTTTCAACGCACTGTCCCTAGTCCTTGCCATGTGGGTGTAATTATTCCCCCCCCTTTTTTTTTACATCTTTATTGGAGTATAATTGCTTTACAATGGTATGTTAGTTTCTGCTTTATAACAAAGTGAATCAGTTATACATATACATATGTTCCCATATCTCTTCCCTTTTGTGTCTCCCTCCCTCCCACCCTCCCAATCCCACCCCTCTAGGTTGTCACAAAGCACCGAGCTGATCTCCCTGTGCTATGCGGCTGCTTCCCACTATCTATCTACCTTACGTTTGGTAGTGTATATATGTCCATGCCACTCTCTCGCTTTGTCACAGCTTACCCTTCCCCCTCCCCATATCCTCAAGTCCATTCTCAAGTAGGTCTGTGTCTTTATTCCTGTCTTACCCCTAGGTTCTTCATGACATTTTTTTTCTTAAATTCCATATATATGTGTTAGCATACGGTATTTGTCTTTCTCTTTATTCCCATTTTATAGAAGAAAATGATGAGGCCTGAAACCATCCCTCGAGGGACAGCATGTGAATGAGACCCCGGTGTGCACGAGTGCGGCACGTGGAGACCACTGCTGTTCCTGTGGTCACGGGAGCCTGAGCGTGTGTGCTCTCGTGTCACACTCGTCCCCACACCCACACGTGCCCCGATGGCTGTGCAGCCCTCCACCCTTAGGGGCCTGCCCACTCTCTCTCTGTGTGCATGTCACTGTCCTGGCCCCCACCTTGTGGCCACAGGGACTGACCAGTGAGGACCAGGCTCCTTCCCTGGGCCTCCCAGGGGCCTGGTGGGGGACCCCAGTGGTGCAGGCCACTGGCTGCCCTGCCCTCCCCAGGACAGATGGCGCTGGCCCGCGGGGAGGAGATGGCTGAGGGCACAGCTCTGCTCAGTAAGTGGATGGTCCAGCCTGACAAGTTACAATGCTTTCCCATAACAACGGTCTCTCTTTAGCATGTAACACACCTGGGATTTCATTTAAAGTCCTTTTTGGGACTTCCCTGGTGATCCAGTGGTTAAGACTCCGCACTTCCATGGCAGGGGGCGCAGGTTCAATCCCTGGTCAGGGAACTAAGATCCCGCAAGCCACACAGAGTGGGCACCCCCCGCCAGAAAAAACCTTTTCACTTTTAAAACATGACAGAATTCATTTTTAAAGGAATGCACAGATAATATGCAAATAAATTATATCTTCTAAAAATATGAGCTCTAGCGCAATGTGTCTAGAAGTGGGTTTGAAAAGCACCGTAGAACCAGGTCTGGTTACAGGTAGGCGGGGCTGGAATATGTGAACTCGAGGTTGCAGCTGGTCCTCAAATGAGATGAAAGTCAGGGCTTATCTGGGCAGAATACGTACTGGGTCGCTCTTAGGGATGGTGAGCCCTTGGGGTTGTCCTTGTGAGCCCCATGGTCTCTGCTCGGAACTTTGGGGAAGATGCAGCTGTGATCTTCTGGGAAGCTGTCATCACGGTTCTGACCAGCCCCCACCCCCCTGCCAGTTCAGGGCCCACTGGCTGAGGGGAGACCCGGGTGGGGAAGGGCCGTCTCACTCCCAGAGACCCCTGAAGGTGCCCCATCCGTAAATTACGTCAGTGTGCCCGCTTCTTTGGACACTTTGTCACTCGGGCCCCCTCGCTGTGGCCTCACACTCCCCCACCAGCACTCGGGCACCGAGGCGTCCGCGATGGGCCCGCCCTTCAGACGTGGTCGTCCTTGTCCTCACTGCACCCACCAGCGATTATTTTACTGCCCGTTCTGGGCCTGAGCAGCAGGGTCTGGGCCACGTCACCCCTTGGGTCGCCCGGCGGGTGAGGGATGGACTCAGGACTAGACCACAGCCTCCCCTCTGGACTGGTGTCCTGTGGTCCCATACAGAGCACTACACACTGGGCAGCTTCAACAGCAGAGATGTATAGTCTCACAGTCCTGGAGGCTGGAAGCCAAGCTGCGGGCTGGGCTGCACCCCTGCTGGAAGCTCTAGGGATGGTCCTTCGTCACCTCTTCTGGCTCCTGGCGGCTCCGGCTGTTCCTGGGCTCGTGGCTGCGTCACACCAGTCTCTTCATCATCCTCGCGTAGCAGCCTCCCTGATTCTGTCTTCTCCCCTTTCCCTTGTCAGGATGCTTGTCATTGGGTTTAGGGCCACCCAGATAATTCAGGATGATCTCATTTCAAGATCCTTAATTTACTTACATCTGAAAAGGCCTTTTTTCCAAATAAGGTCACGGTCACATGTCCTGGGGATTTGATGTGGACATGTCTTTTGTGGGGGGGCCCTCGCGAGGAGTCGTTCCGTCAGACACATTTTCTGGATGCAGCAGGAGAGGAGGAGAACGTAGAGACAGAAACCTCCAAAGCTGTGAGGCTTCAGGAGGCCCTGCGGGTTGATTTTTTCCTGAGTCCGCTTAGCACTCGATCACAGGAGAAAGCCTTTATTCCCACAGACAGCCCGCACCTGGTTTTCCTCTGCGTCTAAGGAATTTGTGCCATGTGTTCAGTGGATACAGATTGGAAGGCTCGCGGGGTGCGGGGTGGGATGTCTTTGATGCTGGGCGCAGAGCAGTGAACAGACAGACAGAAGTCGCTGCGTGGCCGGCCCCGCTTTCTCCGGAGCGAGACTGCTAGTCGGCACACACGTGCTGCGTCAGGGAGACAAGCGCCCCAGGAGCAGTAACGCAGGGTGGGGGAAGGAAGTGGAGGTTCTGTTGGTGGCCAAGGAAAGCGTCTCTGTGAGTGGATGCTGGGATGGATCAAAAGAATGGGGGCCTCTGGGGGTGTCCAGACAAAGGCATTCTGGGCCTAGCGATGTCCATGCAACGCCCTGTGGCCGTAGCGCGCTTGTCTTGTCTGTGACAGCGAGGGCACGGCTGAGAGGCGCCTACAAGCAGAGAGTGGGAGAGGAGGTTGACAGAGAGAGGTCCAGAGCACGCTGGGCGTCTCGAGCCTCAGGAAGGCTTTCTGGCTTTTACTCCAAGTAACCTGGGAAGCAGGGAGTGAGACGTGTCTGCAGAGGAGGGGTATGGTCTGAATTTCGGTTGAGAAGGTTTTCTGTCCAGGGCCTGTGGGGCCTTGGTAGGAGCTGCAGCTCCTGTGGCAGCCCCTGACAGGGTCAGGGGAGTTGTGCCTGGCGGGTCCTGGGTGCTGGGCTCCCCGCCAGGGGCCGCCCCGTGTGCACACCGCACCGGGAGGGGCTCTGTAGCAGCCCTGGGGCCTGGCCTCTGAACAGCTCCCCCTCTGGCGTTCAGTCCAGGTCTGTGGTCAGAAGCGAAGCCCCAGGCTGCCTGGGCCTTCCCCACCCTCAGGCCCTGCTCAGAGGTGAACACGCCCGCACCCTCAGAGTCCCCAGGCTGCCTGGACCCCCAGCAGCCCTCATCAGCCTCCTGCCTCGGCTGGGGTGGGGACAGGCCCCGGCAGATGGTGGCGCGTGTGGAGACCGGGCGTCTCCCTGTAGATGTGAGCGCCCCTCTGTGTTTAGCTTGCGTGGTGGCCACTAGAGTCCTGTGCCTGCCATCGGTCAGCAGTGGGGGTGGCTCTGAGACCAGCCCCTGTCCCCCAGTACCACCCTGCAGTGCCCTGAGAGGGTGTCTGGGTGGCGGCCACACTTCCTCCTGCTGCTCCACAGGACCTGGGCTCTGGTGTGGCGACTTGCACACACTCAGGTGAGCCCCGGGGATGCCCCGAGCCTCCCAAGACAGGAGCTGTTACTGGACGTACCCGCCAGGTCAGTCTTCTCTGCACCAAAGTGGTTTCATTTTGCTTTCAGTCCTGACTCAGTGTGCCAGCCTCCACTTGGTCACTCAGTTACAACATCTGCCCAGTTGTATTAGTCAGCCATGCTGCATAACAAATTACCACACACTTAGTGGCTTCTGACAGCACCCGTTCATCATCTCACAGTGTCTGTGGGTCAAGTGTCTGGTGTGGCGAGATGGGCTCTCGGCTCAGAGTCTCACCAGCCAGGTGTCGGCCAGGCTGCGTTCCCATCTAGAGCTGTCGGTGTTTCTGTTGGCCGTCCCTTGGTGAGAAGAGACTGAAACAGCCCCTTTGGGTTGTTTCCTGGGTCGGCGCCAGCCCTCCTGGTCCCAGTCATTTCTTCTTGTTCTCTTGTTCCCTCTGTGGACCTGAGCCGTGTGCTGTGGTCTCCTTGGGGAGAGGGGTTTATCCTACCTCCCCCTCCCTCCCAGCCTGTGCTCACCCCAAGGGGATGTTGCACTGGAGTAAGTTGTCTTCCTTCCAAACGCAGAGTCACTCATTAAAACCACTAGAAGGGGGCTTCCCTGGTGGCGCAGTGGTTGAGAGTCCGCCTGCCGATGCAGGGGATACGGGTTCGTGCCCCGGTCTGGGAAGATCCCACATGCCGCGGAGAGGCTGGGCCCGTGAGCCATGGCCGCTGGGCCTGTGCGTCCGGAGCCTGTGCTCCGCAATGGGGGAAGCCACAACAGTGAGAGGCCCGCGTACAGCTAAAAAAAAAAAAAAAAAAAAAAAAACACTAGAAAGACTTTGCAAGTGGCTGGAGAGTAGAGGAAACAGGGAGATCTGGTCTGTTCACAATAAATTAGCATATTTGCTGCCCCAAAGATATTTGTGCAGACACCCCCTGGGCAGCCTGGGCCTGTCAGCTTTGTGCCATCACGTTTGCATTCGTTTGTAGGGTTGCTGTAACAAACTACTACAAACTGGGGGGTAAACCATAAAAATTGATTGTCTCAGTTCTGGAGGCCAGAAGTCCTGGATCAGGGTGTCAGCAGGGTGGTTCCTTTTGAGGCCATGAGGGAGGATCTGTCCAGGCCTCTGCCCTCTCACTTCTGATGGATGCCGGCAATCCTTGGGGCCCCTTGGCTTGTAGATGCTAAGCTCTGATCTCTGCCTTTTCTTTACATGTCATTCTCCCTCTGTGTGCACCTGTGTCCAAAGTTCTTATTTTTTGAAGGACACCAGTCATATTGGATTAGGACCCACCCTAATGACCTCATCTTAACTAATTACATCTACAGTGACTCTATATCCCGATAAAGCCACGTTCTGAGGTACTGGGGGTTAGCACTTCAACATATGAATTTGGGGAGGCACAATTCAACCCATATCAGCACACACATACACCTCCCTGCTAAATCGTCACCATACTAGGATGAATGGACGGATGGATCAATGGATGCATAGATGGATACATGGATGATTGGGTAGATGGTTGGATGGATGGATGGATGGATGGGTCGATGGATAGATGAATGGGTGGGTGGTTGGGTAGATAGATGGACAGATGGATAGATAGATGGATGGATGTGTTTCGTAAGAAGGAGCTAGCAGGGCCAAAGCTGGCTCATTAGACTTGGTATGTGGTTGTGCAAATGTCCAGACTCCATTTCCCCACATCCAAGCATAAACCTTGCTTCTGGATTCCATCAGTCCCTCTTGTTCCTCCTTGTTTTTCTCTTACTTAGGCCTTTACAAAAGGTTTCAAAGGCTCACAGATTCATCCATGTGATGTCATAGCCAGAAAAACCTTGTGATGCTATTAGTTTTTCCAAGTTGTATTATCTCTTATTTCACAGACCCCTAGAACTTCAAAATGACAAAGTCCTTTTCCTGTCTAAAGGCCATTTTTTCTACTCTGACCATGGAATCAGATACTTCGCCATGTGTGCCTTTCGAGGATGCCCTTTGGAAAGTTTGCCACTATGCCGTGCCCTGACATGGACCGTGGCCAAAGACACAGGCTGGACAAAACCTTTGGTATTAATGTAACTTGAGAATTGCATTGTCTTTTGCTACTAGAAAATTGACACTTCCTAGTAATTCAAACCTAAGTGGAGTTGTTACGGGGAATATGTGTTGCCTTCAATAAAAGAGAGTGGCAGGAAACAGAATCCAGTTGGGCATCGGTCACAGAAGGTGCTGGATTTTTCGACATCCAGGTGACCATGCAGATTTGAAGTTGAGTGCCTGTGTAGATATGGCTGGTGACAGGAGCTCAGACTGCTTGGTGAGGCAGAGGGAGCCCTTGGCAGGTGGGCGCCCCTCACGCCTTCACCCTAGCCTCTCTCACCCACTTTCCCTCTGCGTCTCAAGTTCCGGCCATGTCTCACCCTCACTGTTCCTGCCTTCACCATAGACCTGGACCACTGGGCGCCAGCCGGCCTCTCAGCTCTGTCTTGTTAAAGCGTGTGGCTCCCCCACTAGACTGGGCTCTTGGGGGCCACACACAGGGTCTGATTCATCCTTGGGCCCCTCTTCCATGTTCCCAGCCTGCTGTGTAGCAGGTGCCCATGGAGGACCAGCACCCTTCCAAAAGGGTGGCCCTGGGCAGTGTTCCTGGGGCCCCCGGTGCCCAAACAATGCCCATCTATGTGGCCCCTAGGACTGGGCTGACCCGGCCGGGCCCCAAGCTCAGGCCCCAGGTGACATTCCAGGCCCCACCCCCAGTGTTCTGTTCTTTTGCTCCCAGTGGCCCTTCCAAGCCCAGCTGGGTTGCCCGTGGGCAGCACCTTGTTGGTTCTTCTGCCTAGGACCAGGCTCTTTATGGAGCCTCTGGCTCTCTTTCCATCCACACCCGCCCCCAACACACACACACACAGACACACACACACACACACACACACCCCACTCTGCAGAGCAGCAGGAGAGGGCTTGAGGGCTTGGGGTTGAGACCATGGTTGCGATCTGACCCACCCACCACCCGTGAGCCAGCCTCGGTCTCAGTCTGCTGGGAGGGTTCACTGCTCTTTTAAGGCACAACATGAACCGCAGGCTTCATAGCTCTCAACGCTCAGCTGACAGTCAGGGCCCTTCCCCTGGTTTCTTGCAGGCGAGCTGCCTGCCAGCCGCAGCACCTTGTCCAGAAAGGCTTCCCCACTTTCAGGGCTTTATCTGAGGGGCAGGGGCTGCGGGGCTGAGCCCCAGAGCATGCGTTCCCTCCACTAAGAAACAAACTCTGTGCCTCAGGAGGGCTGTGGGCGCTGCCTCTCCTCAGCCTAACGGTTATTCTTCTGGTCGTAGAAGTAATACTCAATCTTAGAAGATGCTCAGAAAATAATCCATCGTCCTACTATTCAAATAAATGTAATGTTAATGCTTTGCCTTGACTATATTTCCCCAAATCTCATTTATGTACATATGATAGCTCTAATTTTTAAAATGCTACCTTTTTATTTAATATTTTAGAACTTCCAGCATCATTAACTGTCCTTCGTGGAAACTATGACTGAGCTAATTTACTGAATCAACCCACTATTGACGGGCATTTAGCTTGAGCTCTTTCTTGAATATGGGTTCTCTAGATGATTACAAGGAAAACATCCTTTTATTCTTTTTAAAGTGTACAATTCAGTGGTTTTTAGCATATTCACAGAGTTGCGCAACTGCCACCAGTATCTAATCTCAACATTTTCATCACCCCATAAAGAAACCCCAAACATCCTCCCCTCCCTTCTGCCACTGGCAACCATTAATCTACTTTCTTTCTCTTGGGTTCGCCTAGACTTTTCTAGACTTTTTAAAGAAATGGAATCATACAATAAGTGACCTTTGTAACTGGCTTCCGTCACATAGCCTAATGCTTTCGAGGTTCATCCACGCTGTAGCACCTGTCAATACTTTCTATGGCCAAAAATGAATCCCATGTGTGGCTAGACCACATTTTGTTTATCCCTTTATTTATGACTGACATTTGGGTTGCTTCCATTGTTTGGCTAGTATGTATGAACATTCACGTACAAATTTTTGTGTGAATCTATGTTTCAGTTCTCTTGGGTAGATACCTTGAAGTGGAATTGCTGGGTCACACGGCACGAGGAACTGCTGAACTGTTTTCCAGAGTTCCGGTAGCATTTCAGATTCTCACCAGGGATGTACAAGGTTCCAATTTCTCCATATCTTCATCCACACTTGTTATTTTCTGTTTTCTTTTTAAACTCTTATAGTTAACGTAATGGACATAAAATAGCACATTATCATTTTAATTTGCATTTCCTAAATGACTAATGATGGCATCTTTTCATGTGTTTACTGGCCATTTGTATATCTTCTTTGGAAAAATGTCTTTTCAAATCCGTTGTCCATTCTTTAGTTGGGTTATTTATTTTTTTATTGTTGAGTTGCAAGAGTTTTCTGTATTCCAGATACTATACCCTTGACAGATACATGATTTGCAAAAATTTTCTCACATTCTGTGGGGTTTTTCACTTTCTTGAAGGTACCTTTTGAAGCACAGAAGTTTTTAATTTTAATTTTTGTGTGAATATGTGTTTCAGTTCTCTTGGGTAGATACCTCAGAGTGGAGTTGCTGTGTCATACTGTTTGAGGAACTGCTGAATAAGATATTTGGTTTTGGTTGCTGTGTTTTTGGTTTCACACCTAAGAAACTGTTGCCTAATCCAAGACCACAAAGATTCCTGTTCTTTTCTAAGAATTTTTAAGAATTATTTTAAAGAATTTAAAATTCTAAGTTTAAGAATTTTAGAATAGATACAGGCCTTTGATCTATTTGAGTCAATTTTTGTATATGGTATAAGGTAAGGTCTAACTTCATTCTTTTGTGTGTGGAAATGCAATTCTCCCAGAAAAAAAAAATTTTATTGAAGTATAATTGATTTACAATATTGTATTAGTTTCAGGTTGTACGACATAGAAATTCAATATTTTTATAGATTATACTCCATTTAAAGTTATTCTAAAATACTGGCTGTATTCGCTGTGCTGTTACAATATGTCCTTGTAGCTTATTTATTTTATACTTAATAGTTTGTACCTCTTAATCCCCTATCCCTATCATGCCCCTCCCTCCTTCCCTCTCCCCAGTGGTGACCACTAGTGTGTTCTCTATATCCATGAGTCTCCTTCTGTTTTGTTATATTCATTTGTTTGTTTTATTTTTTAGATTTCTGCATGTAAGTGATAACAAATAGTATTTGTCTTTCTCTGTCTGACTAATTTCACTTAGCATAATACTGTCCACGTCCATCCATGTTGTTGGAATTGACAAATCTTCATTCTTTTTTATGGCTAAGTAATATTCCATTGTATGTATATACCACATCTTCTTTATCCATTCATCTGTTGATTGACATTTAGGTTGCTTCCATGTCTTGGCTATTGTGAATAATGCTGCTATGGACATTGGGGTGCATGTATCTTTTCTGTTTTCAGTTTCTTTAGATATATACCCAGGAGTGGAATTGCTGGATCATATGGTAGTTCTATTCTTAGTTTTTTGAGGGACCTTCCATACTGTTTCCCAAAGTGGCTGCACCAATTTACATTCCCACCAACAGTGTGGGAGGGTTCCCGTTTGTCAACATCCTCAGCAACACTTGTTATTTTTGGTCTTTTTGATTATGGTCATTTGATGGGTGGGAGGTGATATCTCGTGGTTTCGATTTGCATTTCTCTGATGATTAGCGAAGTTGAGCATCTTTTCATGTGCTTTTCATCTGTATGTATTCTTTGGAAAAATGTCTATTCGGGTCTTCTGCCCACTTTTTTTTTTTTTTTTTTTTTTTTTGTGGTACGCGGGCCTCTCACCGCCGTAGCCTCTCCCATCACGGAGCACAGACTCTGGACACGCAGGCTCAGCACCCATGGCCCACGGGGCCAGCCGCTCCGTGGCATGCGGGATCCTCCCAGACTGGGGCACAAACCCGCGTCCCCTGCATTGGCAGGCGGACTCCCAACCACTGCGCCACCAGGGAAGCCCTCTGCCCACTTTTTACTCTGTTTTTAAAAATTTTTTTTTATTGAGTTTTATGAGCTGTTTATATATTTTGGATATTAACCCCTTATTGGTCATATCTTTTTCAAATATTTTCTCCCATTCAGTAGGTTATCTTTTCATTTGGTCGATGGTTTCCTTTGCTGTTGCAAAAGCTTTTAAGTTTAATTAGGTCCCATTTGTTTATTTTTGCTTTTGTTTCCTTTGCCTTGGGAGACAGATCCAAAAAAATATATTGCTATGGCTTATGTCAGAAAGTGTTCTGCCGGTGTCTTCTTCTAGGAGTTTTATAGTTTCCAGTTTTCCATTTAGGTCTTTAATTCATTTTGAGTTTATTTTTATATGTGGTGTGAAACAAATGTTCTAATTTCATCCCTTTACATGCAGCTTCCAGTTTTCCCAGCAGCACTTATTGGAGAGACGGTCTTTCTCTATCTCAGCACCATCTTTTGCAAAGACCCTTCTTTCCTCATTGGATGATCTTGGCACCTCTTTTGAAAATCAGTTGCCCACAAATGTGTGGGTTTATTTCTGGCCTCGCAGTTCTCTTCCATCGTCATGTGTCCTATGCCAGTGCCTCAGTCTTATTTACTGGCATTTCATACTAAAGTCCACGTCATGAGTGTGAGTCCTCCAACTTGTTTGTTTCTTTTTCAGGATTGTTTTGGCTGTTCTGAGTCCTTGCATTTCCATATGAATTTTAGGATCAGCTTGTCAACTTCTGCATGGAAAAAGAAAAGGCGGCTGATATTTTGATACAGATTGCATTGAACTTATTGACCAGTTTGGGGAGTATTGCCATCTTAATGATATTAAGTCCTCAACCATGAACATAGGATGTCTTTCCATTTATTTAGGTCTAATTTATTTCAGTGATGTTTTGTAGTTTTCCGTGTGTAACTCTTGCACTTTTTTGTTAAGCTTATTCCAAATATTTAAATCTTTTTGATGCTATTGCAAATAGGGTTGTTTCTTAATTTCATTTTCAGCTTGTTTATTGCTACTATATCTTAATATAATTGGGTCTTTAACAGTAACTGCTTTATTGATATATAGTATATATACCATTCAGTTCACCCTTTAAAAGTGTATAATTTTTGCTGTACACCTGAAACTAACACAACATTGTAAATCAACTATACTTCAATTTTTTAATTATTAAAAATATTACTATAAAAGTGTATAATTTAATGGTTTTTAGCATGTATTCACTCTTAACCTGTTGTATTGATGCCAAATCCATCAGCTCTCTTCGCTACTTAGACTTTTCAGTTCCCTTTCCTCTGCGCTCCCCTGTCCTAAATCTTTTTTTTCCCTACTTTTTAATTTTGGCAAAATACATATAACATAAATTTTACTATTTTAACCGTATTTAAGTGTACAATTCAGTGGCATTGTACACATTCACAATGTGGTATAACTACCACCACTCTTTATTTCCAGAACTTTTCATCATCCCAAACTGAAACTCTGTCCCCACTAAAGCCCCCTTTCCCAGCACCCGGAGCACCCGGCACCCACCATCTGCTTTCTGTCTCTGTGAATGTGACTCCTCCAGGGACCTCACATAAGTGGAGTCACACAGTGTTTGTCCTTTTGTAACCGGCTTCTGTCACTGGGCATAATGTCCTACAGGTTCATCCGTATGGTAGCTGGTGTCAGAATTTTCTTCCTTTTCAAGGCTGGATAATATTCCATTGTATGGAGGGACCACATTTTGTTTATCCATCATCTGTTGATGGGCACTTGGGTTGTTTCCCCTTTGGGCTCTTGCGAATAATGCTGCAGCGAATATTGTGTATAAATATTTGCTTGGGCTCCTGCTTTCCAATCTTTTGGGTGAGGCTGTGAACTGAGACTGGGGGTGTTGATGGAAGTTGACACCCTGGACAGTGATGGTCCATCCCCTTTCCTTACTCAGCTCCCAGGACAGGGGCCGCCAAGTCCACACCCCCCAGGCAGAAAGTCAGGGGCTTCGTCTCTGGAAACCTGGCAGGTGGTCTGGGAGGGCAGAGATGTAGATCATCACGAGGGTCCCAGCCTCGCCCTCAGCCTCCCACCACTCCTCCACGTTCTGGTGAAATAGTACTTATAAGGGCACTTCCCTGGTGGCGCAGTGGTTGGGAATCCGCATGCCAATGCAGAGACACGGGTTCAAGCCCTGGTCCGGGAGGATCCCACATAGCATGGAGTAGTTGGCCCCTGCGCCACAGCTGCTGAGCCTGCGCTCTGGGACCCGCGAGCCACAACTGCTGAGCCCGCATGCCACAACTGCTGGGGCCCGTGCGCCTGGAGCTTGTGCTCTGCAACAAGAGAGGCCGCCGCGGTGAGGGGCCCGCGTGCAGCAACGAAGACCCAATGCAGCCAAAAATAAATAAATAAAATAAATAAATTTTTTAAAAAAAGAAATATTACTTATAAGCCAATGTTCACGTCGCTAGGGTGTGCCAGTCAGACGTGCACTCGTGCATCTCTGCTTGGCTGAGCAGGGGGAGCCCATGAAGCCAGTCTGGGGCCCTCTCCAGCCCCAGCTCCCCCTGCACTGAATTCTCAGGCGCGTCACATCTCCGAGCTTCCTGATGGTTTGACACCAAGGGACGTACCCCTAAGTGAGACATCGGGCGGCTGTGTGCGTCTCTCTGCCGTGTCAGCGAGGGTTGTCCACATCCCCAAGGGGCCAGGGCTGCTCACCCCCTACGATCAGGCGGGCCATGGCGTGACAAGATGACAGTGGATTCTCCTCCTCCATCACTGGTGGATTTTACTGGAACTTCCAGAACTGCCCTGAAGATTCTGCCACATTTGCAGTTGCACAGGGCAGGGTCTTGGGTGTGTGCCGACCATGGCCCCTGGGCTGAGGAGTGTGCCAGCTTCACTGAGATGGTGCCAGAGCACCTCCCCAAAGTCATCCACCAATTTACACTCCCACCAGTGATGCGAGGGCGTCCGTTATTCCAGCCATGCCAGGAGGCCACTCCAGGGCCTCTCTCTGACAGGGGTCTCTGCATTTGAGGCAGGCATGAAAAAACCCAACTCCCCCACAGAAAAGCAGAAACAGAGATAGGGCAGGCCACTGAGGGCAACTTTTAAAAATTATAATGAGGGACTTCCCTGATGGTCCAGTGGTTAAGACTCCACCCTTCCACTGCAGGGGGCACGGGTTCAATCCCTGGTCGGGGAACTAAGATCCTGCATGCCTTGCAGCGCAGCCACAAAAAAAAAAAAAAATCAGAAAAAAAATTATAATTAATGTTTCTAGATAGATAAAATATTTCACATCCATGAAACAACAGAGAGAGCAGGAAATTAAAAACCTGGTAGCAAAAATGTCAAGGGGAAAGTCGGAGAAAAAAAGAGGAAATTTCCCAGAAAGTGGGACAAAACGGCCCATAGAAATAGAAGATGGGAGATAAATAATTTAAGAACAGGACAGTCAGTGGACGCCCTAACAGTCTAGGCTCAACTGCGGCCACTACTTAAGGCCGCAGGGTGACCCCTGAACAGCAGAGCTAGCAGCACCTGCAGCAGGACCCCTGGGCCGTGGGAAGGGAAGTGCATGGTGGGGACGAAGGACGGGTCTTAGTAAAAGGAGCACCACGACCTGGGGGCTTAAAATAGCAGAAATCTCTTCTCTCACAGGCGGGAGGCCAGAAATCTGAAATCTGACAGGGCTGCCCCTGCTCCGGAGGCTCTGGGGGAGGGTCCTTCCTGCGTCTTCCAGCTTCTGGTGGCTCCAGGCACCCCCAGGCTTGTGGCCACATCACCCTGATCTCTGTGTTGTGGTCACTTCGCCTCCTCCCCTCCCCCGTGTGTCTGTGTGTCCTCTTCCGTCTCCCACAAAGACATTTGTCCTTAGTTTAGGGCCACCAGATAATCCATGATGTCTCCTCTCAAGATCCTTACCTTGACTGCAGCTGCAAAGACTTTTCTTCCAAACAGGTCCTGCTGGCAGGTGCAGGGGTTGGGGTGTGGACACATCTTTTGGGGGCCCATCAGCCCACTGCAGAGGGTGTGAGTAGGGGCAGTGACTCTCCCACAGGAGGAACTCAGCACGTGGCGTTAGCCCCAGTGCGCTCCCGCAATGAGGGGGCCTCCGGGCAGAGATTTTGCCTTCCCTCGCCCCTCCACCTGTGCTCCTTTGTTTCCTTCTCTGCACAGCGGCTTCACAGCTGGCTCCTGCCCCTCAGACGAGATGGGGCTGGACGCAGGCCCCGTGGCCATCAGAGAGAAGATCCGGTCCCGGTTCCACGGCAGCCACGACCTGATTCACCGCCTGTTTGTCTGCATTTCAGGTGCCACTTCTGGGCCTGGGGCGGGGCGTGGGCTTGGGGACACACGGGGGCAGGGGGGCGTGCTTTAGGGGAGCGGCTGGCCCAGGTGCGGGAGGTTCCCCACTGATGCTGGGTTGCTGGGGTGTCGGCCCTGCCTGGGGCCTTCTTCACCGCGTCACTTCATCGTTCGCCTGCGAGCCCTGCCATGAGCCCGGCCCGGTAAAGATGCAGGCGTCGTGCTTCGCCAGGCCCTCCCGTAGTGGGTGGAGGACCCCATTCTGGTCCCAGTGGCCCCTCGCCGCCCACACAGGGAGACTGTTCAATTTGTAGGTCAGAGTTCATTGTGCGTCCTGTCCCGACTGATGTTGCTTCCTTTCCTCTCTTGGGGTGGCAGACAATGGGGATGATGACTGTTTTGTCTCCCTGGGGAGTTCAGTGAGGGGAGTGAGCACAAATGGTGTCTTCTTAGCAGCGCTTTCCCTAGGTTTGTGTGTTCTGAATAGCTGCCGCATTATCATGGTTTAAAAGTATGACAAGTGTGCAGTGAAGTCCGCCCTCTGGGCCTCCTGCCTGCCCTTGCCCGACACCTCCCCGGGGCAGCCGGGTTCAGACAGTGCCCGTCCTGCAGCCCAGCTCCCCTGGCCTGGAGTTTCCGCGGCACTCCCGGGCCCCCGGGTGGAGGGGCAGCCACGGGGCAGCCTGTGGACTGGCGGATGCTGCAGAGTCAGGGTCATGATTCCCCGGGGTCACTCCGCACTGCTGAGGGCCCCTCAGGCACAGCCCCCAGCCAGGCCAGGTGGGGGCACGAGGACCTCAGAGTGACTCTGAGCTTCGGTTCAGACATCTGCTGGAATCCACTACACGGGTTTGTTTAGAGGTCTGGGGAACATCATGCCAGCTGGTACTCAACACGGCCGCTGGCACGCAAGGAAGCCCCCGGAAGCACCGGCCACGGTATCAGTGCAGTGATGGGTCCCAGGGCGCCCATGTGCTGCTGGGATGTGCACGGTCACTCCCTGGCTTTGCTGTTAATGGCAGCCCCTCGTGCCCATGAAGAGCTAGCAGCGCTCTTCACTGAGAAGGGCCGAGTCCACCTAATTGAGGGACAGAGGAAACCTCTGCAGGTGAGGGTGGGAGAAGCCTTGTCCTGCCAGGGAGCAGGGGGCGGCTGGCGGGGGGTGCCGAGGAGCCGGCGCTGGGCCCCATGTCTGGGCAGGGTCCACCCTCGGCCCCCCCAGCCACGTGGAACCTCACTGCATCCCCGCAGTTGAGGTGGCCGTGAGCGGAAGGTGCTGCCATGTGGGTGGGCACAGTTGGGGGCTCTGGGGTCGTCCCTCAGTGAGGGGCCAGGATAAAAGCCTGAAGGCGAATAACTGACCCCTGGGGGAGGGCTGCTGGGTAGTTTGCCCCCCTCCGCCACCTTCCCTTGACTCCTGAGCTTTTGCTTCTGCCAAAGGAGATGTCACGGGGGCGGGGCAGCCTCTTCTCGCGCCCACTCACCCGAGGACATGTTGGTCTCTGACCATGAGTCCTGGCTGGGTTCACCAGCTGCCAGCACCTAACCCCCCCTCCTCGGGCGTCCTCACCCAGGCGTGGCCGACCAGCTGCAGACCAACTACGCCAGCGACCTCAGAAGTATTCTCAAGACCCTCTTCCAGGTCATGGCCACCAAGCCGGAAACGGACGACAAGGAAAAGCTAAAGAAGGGTGAGTGCCAGCTCGGGACAGGCTCTGAAGCCTAGGCTGACCATCGTGCCCACCGCCCCCTGGATGTGGTGGGCCTGTGGAAATCTGCACCCCCAGACCTGGCATGGCACCGCCACCCGCCTTTTGTGGGCAGAGGGGCACAGGCCCCGGATACCCTGAGAGGTGGGCTTGGGGACGCATGGGGGTCACAGCCCCATGTGCCCACGCCCCAGCCAGGCCACCCCACTTCCGACAGCTGACGGGCCTGGAGACGGGACCTGGAAGCGGTACACTGTCACTTCTACCAAACTCCGTCTGTCAGAGCAGCCAGAGGCCAGCCAAGAGCCAAGGAGGGGACGTGGGTGCCCTGCTCGGGGGAGTGGCCGTCTGTGAGCTGCCTCACATACTCACACACGCATGCACACACACACGCACACAGAACAGAGTTACTTGGTGAGGGAGCAGGTGTCAGGGAGGGAATGCTAAGGCACAGGGAGCTTGGCCCCTGGCTCCCTGGAAGGAGGTGGCAGGGTCCGAGCGTGGGGAAGGGGCCCGACCCCTGCTCTCCCACCCTCTGCTGGGCTGAGGCTCCCATTCTGGGCGAGTGGCCTCTCATCATAGGGGCTTCTGCTCAAGAATGTCTGGACACACAGGGCAGCCGGCCCAGCCCTGGAGGGCACGTCCTCGCCCACAGGGAGGAGAAGTCTGTACTGTGTGTCGACCCAGCTGTGCCCCCCAGGGTCCACACCACTGGACCACACTGCCCCCATCTGCCAGGGAATTCTGGGCGGGGCTGCCTTCTGGGGCTGCCTTCTTGCTCTGCAAGCAAGGACGGTGGGCCCTGGGGCCAGGGGCCCATAGGCAGAACCAGCTGCACACCTGAGGGCACTTGGACGGAAAGGCCTCCCGCGGGGTCAGCACCCAGCCTGCAGGGACGGTGGGTGAGGGCTGCGGTGACCACTCCGCATGCAGGACTATGGGTTGTTCGGGGGTTACTCCCTGCTGGCGGCACCTCCCAAGGACAAGCGGTGGCCCATTGACCCCAGCGGCCACCCTCTCTCTTCTAGTCACCCAGACCCTGCGGAGCGCGGCCTTGGAGGACTGCGCTCTGTGCCAGGAGACCTTGTCATCCTCCGAACTCGCAGCCAAGACCCGAGATGGAGACTTGGAAGGTGCGTGAGGTGCCGGGAGCCGGGGGCCAATGCACTGCGTGCTGAGCAGAGAGCAGTAGCCCTGTCTGGATGTTTCCACCGCTCTACCCTGGACTGCAGGCTTGGGGCGGGCAGCGCTCCTCCAGCGGGGGCCCCTCCCCAGAAGCCTAGACGTGCCGCTTCCCAGGGGGTGCAGCCTCTTACTCCAGCTTCCCTCCTGGGCTCCCAGGTTGGGCACAGGTCTTCTGAGCCGCCGCCACCTAACCTCAGGCCCGTTACTGAACATCTCAGCCTGGGGGGCAGGGGGAGGGCGTGAGGAGCAAGGAGATGCTGGGGTCCAGGCTGTTGGCCACAGCTGGAAGTGGCTGGTCCCAGGCCACAGGCACACTGCCGACCCCCCAGTGTTCACCTGCCCCGCAGGAAAGGCCTCCCGTAGCGGCCTGCTCCCCCATTAGCCTGGAGGTCGGCCGGCTGCAGGACCGGTGGCTTGGCAGTCAGGGAAGCAGCGTCCAAGGTGGGCTGGGGGCACTGGCAACACATCTGTGGGGAGGGGGCCGCCCAAGGCCTTTGGAAGGGGCTGGAGGCCTGGAGAGATGCTCAGACGGGCAGTGGCAGATGGGCCTGAGCGAGTGTCGAATGCGACTGGAGCTGAGAAGGAGGCGGCTAGCCCCGGTGTGCCTGGCCGGCGGCGCTGGTCCCGGCTCAGGGCCTCCCTCGCACTGCCTGGTGACCCGGGTGTGCAGTAGGGCTGCCTTGGCCGGGATCCCCTGGGGGCAGCCGCACAAGCTTCCCTGCTTCCTAAACGCCCTGAGCCCTGGTCTTCTCTACCCTCCTGTGAAAATCGCACACGGTGCCATAAATAGAACGCCCGCCGGGAACTCGAAACCCCCTGCTCGAGGAGCGTGCGGGTGGTGAACTGCGAGGTCTGGAGGGGCCCAGCCCACAGCCAGGGCCATGTCCCCCCGTGGGCCGCCAGTCCAGCCCCCTCCTGGGAGTGGCTCGCAGGGCAGGGCCTGGACCCAGCAAGTCCTCAGGACCCTCACCATCCTCCTCGGGCAGGGGTCTCGACTTGTGTGTTGGAGCTGGCCTCTTGGCCCGGCATGGCCCCGGAGCTGCCGGGCGCCATCCAGGGCGTCACTGGGGCCGGCCAAGGATTTCACACGGGGGCGGGGGCAGGTGGCAAGCATGAGAAGCCATCTCCCTGCAGTTAGGGGTGAGCTGATGGGGTCTAGAGCAGAAGCAGGAGAGCTGGGTGGGAGGGGTCGGGGGGAGGGGTGGTTCTGTGTGCAGGCAGGGGAGGGGCAGGTCCTCAGGTGCAGGTTGGTGAGGAGAGGGGGCGAGAGGGAGGCGAGGAGACCCCGGTCTCTGGTGGGCGGGCGGCCTTGCTGAGTTCCCTTGGGGGTTGTGTGAGAGTGGACGGGAGACCCCTGAGCCCACGCTGTGGCCCCAGGGAGCCGTCCAGTTGTTCGCTCCCCCTCTGGGCGGCGGTACTGGGCTCAGGGTTGGTACGCAGTGGGCATTTTATGTCTGGGGTGGGAAGAAAGGCATGTCCCCCCATGCAAGATGGCTTCTCCCAGCGCCGTCACACACCCTCCCACCCAAATTCCAGAGCAGATGCCCAGAGGCTTCCCCCAGTGATCGCCTGGAGAAGTGACATGGGACAGGCCCACAGGCAGCTGCCGGGCTGCACAGGTGTCAGAAGAGGCCAGGGCCAGCCTCGGGCTCTATGAGACGCCCTCAGCACCCTCTCCTCAAGAACCCAAGAAGAGCTCTGGGGTGGGCGGGGCTGATTGACGGAGGGGTCCACAGGGGGGGCTGATTTCTTCATTTCTCAGCCCCCGTTTGTGCCCAAGGGCCCTGCCAGGTTGGGTGCCGGCTGGGAGAGGGTTGTCCGGGTGGACGCTCCCTGCCCATGCCCCGAGTCCTGGGGCGAGGTGCAGGCCTCAGCTGGGGTCCGATCGATGAGCATGGCCGACAGCTGCAAAGACTGACCCGTCCATGGGACACCGTCAGTTTCCTGAAACCGCAGCCGGTACCGAGCCTCAGGGAGGACCAGAAGGGGGAGTGGGGGACAGGCTGCCCCACTGAAGGCTCCTGCACACCCGCCAGCCTCCAACCCCCACCCCAGCCACCGGTCCCCACTGCTGCCACTGCACGGGTCCCTCTGGCTGACATGTCCCCCCCTGTCGTTGTCATAGACCCGCCCGAGTGGGTCCCGGATGAGGCCTGCGGCTTCTGCACCGCGTGCAAAGCCCCCTTCACCGTCATCCGCAGGAAGCACCACTGCCGGAGCTGTGGGAAGGTAGGTGGGGCGGCCAAGGTCGTCTCGCGGCCCCTTGGGCTGTTGCTGCGGGCATCCCAGGGGCCGTCACAGACGTGGCGCCTAGGTCCGGGAGTCTGGACCGATGCCCCGGGGTCCTTGTGCAGACACCCCTGAGCCCTGGGCCCTGCTCTGCCTTGGCACAGGGTGTGGACTCCAGGCACTCCGCCCACTGGTTGCGATGGTGCAGTGCCCAGTCCCGGCCACTTCAGACCTGGGGACGGGGAGGGGATGGAGGGTCT
The DNA here is from genome assembly GCF_025265405.1 of Mesoplodon densirostris. NCBI lineage: Eukaryota > Metazoa > Chordata > Mammalia > Artiodactyla > Ziphiidae > Mesoplodon > Mesoplodon densirostris. Next base: position 106,259,583 of record NC_082661.1, read on the forward strand.
GAGTAGGAGCCTGTGGCAGCCTGGGTATGGGGCCAGGACCCCCTCCATCGGCCCAGCCTCCTGGCCAAGACCTGCGCCAGGTTTTCCTGAAGGTTCCAGCCCCACAGGGGGGCCGGGAGACACCCACCCGCACGCCTGGGCTGCTCTGGGTGGGAGGAAGGGCAGGAAAGCCGGCGGCGCCTGGGGCTCCGACTCTGTCCTTGCTGCGCGCCCCTGAGAGGCCAAGGTCAGGAAGGGGTGAGGCGCAGGGGCTGCTGGGAGCCCTGCCCAGCCCACCGGCCCCGCCTCCCACCCCTCGCCTTCCAGATCTTCTGCTCCCGCTGCTCTTCACACTCAGCGCCGCTGCCCCGCTACGGGCAGGTGAAGCCCGTCCGTGTGTGCACGCACTGCTACATGTTCCACGTCACGCCCTTCTACAGCGACAAGGCGGGCATCTGACATGGTGCCCCAAGCCCGTGAGGGCCCCAAAGGACACCAGGGAGGAGGTGCCGAGGAGGAGGCCTCCGGCCATGGGAGGGTCTTCACCGCATTTCATCCAGCTGCCGCCACCACCGCTGCCAGGGCTGCAGGCCGCCCTGACTTCCAGAACGTCCAGGGCCTCCGTCCCACCCGCCCTGGCCTCCGCATCCGTGGGGACCTCAGGCCAGCCGCAGGGGCCAACAGGAGGTCACTTCAGCCAGTGGGGGGACCTGGGGGTGCCAGGCGGCTGCCTGGTCAGGGTGGGCTTTCCTCCTGCCCATCCGCCTGCCCCCCTGCCCTGCTGAGATGCGGCCTTGAGGCTGAACTGTGGCAGAAGGTCCGCCCTGGAAGGGAAAAGTGGGGATGGTGTCTGAGCTCAGGGCAGCCTCGGCCCCTGGGGCTGAGTCTGGGGAGATGGTGGACACCTTTGGGGGGTGGCGGGGGGCGGGTCCTGGGGCACTGCAGGGCTTCCCCACATGCTGGCCAAACCAGGAAGACTAGGCTGTCCTTTCTCTCTCCAGGGCCCTGAGCCCACAGCTGCCCACCCCCTGCTCCCCTCAGGACCTTGTCTCAACAACATGAGTCTCATTTCTTGTCGGAGAGGGGACTTGCAGAAGCAGGCCTGGTGGTCCTCTGGGCAAGCAGGCGTGCCCCTGCTGCGGTCTGCCCACCCTGGTCTGCCAGCCGACGGCGGGGTCAGGCGGCAGGCAGAGGTTTCCCAGCTTCCGAGGCCAGGGCTCTCCAGGGAGCTGAGGACCCCCGGATGTTGCCCGCTTGGCTGCCACTTCCCCCTTCCCTCTGCACCCCTGGGACCCTGGCACACCTCCTCAGACCCCAGAGTGGCCCTGGGCCCCAGCACGGACACCTCCTCAGGCTTAAATCTCAGGCTTCACATTGCAATGACGATTGCAGTTTTATTTTTAGAGAGATGACACACCTACTGCTTCTTTTATAGGGTAAAATCCAATTACTATTTGACACTGGAATACACACGCACAAAATCAGCTTCTGTGGGAGAAGAAAAGCATATAATGGAGGGTATATTATGTATGGAGATTATTTTTATTTTCTAAATGCTGTAATTCAAAACCATTTCCATAAATCTATTTAAAGATTGCAGACACTCTTATTCCTCATGTCAACATGGATGGACTCCTTTTTCTCTGTCTGGCAGGTGACGGGGTTCTTGCTAAAGTTCATTGTCCTCTAGGAAGCTGGGGGCTTCTGGACTCCTGGGGCAGTCGAAGGGCAGGACTTGACTTCCCACCAGCCCCCAGGAGAGGGGTGGCCGCTCCCCGCCAGCTCCCACTGCCTGTGCTGGCTCCAGCCTCCCCACTGCCCACCCACCCTGCCCAGCTCCTCTCCTCATGTGTCTTCAGCTCAGACCCCTGGCCTCTGCGTGCATTGGGGTGGGCAGTGCTCTTGGACACCCCACCTGGGGCCCTGGAGAGAATGCAGGAGGGCAGACCAAACCCTGGGGTTCCCAAGGCGATGGGGCCTTCCTTTGGGACTTGGGTGCCCAGTCCCTCTGAGGTGGGCGTTGGGAGGCCAGAGAAATGGGGGCATGGCTGCAAGGGGCCCCAATGGCCACCACACCCATTTTCTTTCTGGTAGGTGAGAAAGTGTTTCAGAACACAGGGGCTCCTCTGAGCAGCGCTGAGTCCTTTGGGAGCAGAAGAGAAGTGGCATCCAGGCAGACCTGTGTTCTTAGCTGCCCAAGACCAGGCCTGCCCACCTGTACAGAGTCCCTCCCACTCCTGTGGATGGCGGTGCCTGTATCACTGGCTGGACAGGAGTGCCTTCAGGAAGTCAGCCCCCTGCAGGAAGCCCCCGTGAAGCTACACTCTGGGGGTCCCCCTCCCTCTACTCTAGGTACCCACAGTTGTCACCTTCCAGACCTGGGACGTGGTGGTCCTCCTCACTCACCAGGTCGGGGTGGGAGAGGGAGTGGAGACCCAGGAAGGAGGGTCTGCCCCGATGCTCACCCTCAGCCCAGACACAGCTGCCCTCCAGAGGGACGGCCTAGACCCCAGCGAACAGAGGGGTGGTCTCCAAGCCAGCCTTGGGCCGCTTTTGTGCAGTGGGAGGGGACGGCAGCCCACACCCCAGCTGTCCTGCAGGAAGGCCTGTGGCAATGAGAGCGCCAACGAGGGTCAGTAGCCGTCCCACCTGCCCAGAAATTGGGATTTTCCACGCTCAGTGGGGGACGTGTGGTCACTCTACCCTTCTACAGGGCTGTCCCCACCCCAAGGGTAGATCCAGGACCTGGGGGTGGGGAGGGGTTGGTCCAAGGCAGAGTTCCCCACTCAGGAACGATCTAGAAGGAATGACCTGCTGCCCACCTACAGCAGGGGCTCGGGACTGGTGGGGGCAGGGGTTTGGGATCAGCCCTTGGGAGCCAGCCTTGGACCTCGAGCAGGTGCCCTTCCGGAGCCTCAGCTTCCCCGTTGTCACCATCGTTGTCCTCGTTCCTGTTTCTGTTTCCTGAGGGCCGTCCCCTCCACTCCCCATGACAATCCTTCGAGTGACACTCCCTTGAGGGGGCAGGATCCCATGTCACAGATGGGGAACCGAGGCTCACGGAAGTTAGCAGGCGGCCCATCTGGGCCACGGGCCTTTAGGAGGGTCACGCGAGAGGCAGAGGGAGCCCTGTGACCTGGGGGTGCTGGGAAGCACCGGCCCAGCTGGCTGGTCCTGGAGGGCCATCTCCAGGGAGGGCAGCTTGGACACACAGCGCCCATGGCACACCGTGGGCTGGTGGCAGGAGGGGGGCTGGGGAGCTGCCAGGACCCCGCCCCACCCCCTTTCGGGGCAACACACAGGTCTGGGGAGAAAGCCACGGGAGCGCTCCAGCACCTCCCCCCATGAGCTTCCGGTGACAGGCGGGGGCTCCCCCACAGGCTCTCAGGACCCAGACGCAGGCTGCAGCATCCCCGCAGGGCAGGCCACCAAGTCCAAGGAGGGAGGGTGTAGGGTGGGAGCACCCAGAGCTCTCTGTGTCCCAGCGGTCGGGGAGGCCCTGGGACAGGAAGAGCCCCTGAGCCTGGTCCCCGGGGAGGTGGGGAGAAGGCCGCCTCCTCTCCCGGTCCTGGTCCTGCCCCCTTCCACCGCAGGCTCGGCTCAGGCCACTCCCGCACCCACACACCCTGGCCTCTGGAGGTGCCCCTGCTGCCGGCCCCCACCCATGGCTCATCTGCCCCACAAATATGCCCGCATACAGCCTCCTGCCCCCAGGCCCTGTCCACCCCACCAGGAAGGCAGGCAGGCGGGCAGGTGGACACCCACACGGGGCTGGGGCGCGGAAAGGAGAGGAGAAAGACTGTCAGTGCCCTGGAGGCTGATGATGCTGGTGGGGCACTATCACCCCGGAGGCGGGTGGGTCGGGCAGGGCTGGGGGACACTACCCTTTCCCCACCAGGGCACCGGGTGGGTTCCTCCAAGGTCCCTGCTGCAGCCCCTAATGGCCACCAGGGGGCGCCCCGCCCAACGCCTCCTCCCCCACTGTGGCCCGGCGGCCAAGGCGTTGGGGCAGCTGGAGCGCTGCCTGCAGGAGCTGCCCCACTGTGGGTGGGCACTCCAGGTCCAAGCAGGGCCCCCCGCACAGACGCACCCGGCGGCCAGGCCCTAGTCCTCCAGAGAGCGTCCTGGCCCAGCAAGGACCACAGGCAGGGCAGACCACGCCCCAGACGGCTGGGGGAGTGGGGAAGATGGGTCCTGGTCTGAGCTGGGCATTCCAGACCACCGGGGCTGGGGGTGGGGACTGACACCCCACGGCGGGGGGTGTGGCTTCCCGGCCATTCCCAGCTCTTCCTGTTCTCTGGACTCTGCAGTGGAAGCTGGGGGAAGGTGAGCAGGACCCAAAGTGCCCACCCTAGGCCACCGCCACGACCTGACCCAGAGTCCTGGCGGCTATTGTCTCCTCTTAGGCCCACCCAGAGCCACCTCCTCCAGGCAGCCTTCCCAGACAGGGGCGCCCCCCAGCCCACACCCTCACACACATTTTCAGAGCAGAGTCTGGGACCCTTTGCAGGAGTCAACGAACCTCTCAGAGCCTCTCCTGCCTCTGAGACTGGGGAGGGGCGGATTCCAGGCCAGCACAAGCTCAAACTTAACCTCACCCCAAAGACTTAACATGTGGCTTGGGTTCTGCTGGTGTGTTCATTTGCTTCCAGGAGTTCAGGACAGTTCAGGGCTGGATCCTGCACCTGAACTGGGCAAAGATGAGCACCCAGACCCTCTAGACCTGCCCTAACCCTAACCCTGGGGGGCTGAAGTTCTGGGAGCCATGCAAGCTGGCTGAGCTGACTGGGCCTTGGCGGGCGGGCAGGATGTCAGTGGAAAATGGGGTACCAGAGCTACAAAGACACAGCTTACTTAGAAATGGTGATGATCCCATTGGTGAGGGTGAGGGTGGAGCGCAGATGGGGAACAGGACTGGGTCCCTTCAGGCACCAAATGCTGGGCTTTTGCTGAGCAGGGGAGGACATGGTCAGATTTGTGGTTTGGGCCCCTTGGAAGGAGGATGAGTTGGTGGGGCCGAAGCCAGGGCCCCACTGCTCCATCAGAGGCAGTAACACGGCTTAGCCAGGGTCACTGCTCTGACCTTGCCATCTCCCCCACCCCCATCACTCAGGACCCTGTTGAGCCACGTGGGCTATGATCTGAGAGGCCTCTTCACCCTCCGACGGAGGCGGCTCAGGGCACACTCGCCAGAGCCTGATCTGCTGCCCTCTGGGTCTAGAAGCAGCTGATGACTGACAGAGGGCCTCAGCGTGGGGGGAAGGGGTGGGTTTCCCGGGCTCAGGCCCTCAGGGCATCCAGCCTGAGACTAGGAGGTCTCCAGCGTATGATTGTGTGTAGCAGCCAGGGACAAGTGAAGGCCACCTGGGCATGGCCTGGAAGGCCCAGAAGGCTTCCTGGAGGAGGTAGGGAAGCAGGCCAGGAAGGCCTAGGCCAGAGAACCCTAGATGGTAGGACTGGGAGAGAGGTGTTGGGGTGAGTCCCGAAGCACCTATTGTTCAAGGAAGGGAGATCTGCCCATTTATTCCAGATTCATCCTCCCCAGGCCTCAGGGAAGAAAGGGCCCTTAGAAACAGCCATTAGGGCCCCTGGAGCAGCAGCAGGGCCAAGCTGGGCCCCTTGTCCTGCCCCACCTGAGCCTGGGTCCAGTCCCTGGGAGTGGAGGAGGCCCTGAGCTGTCAGAGGTCCAGACCCTCTCATTTTTGGAGGCCACACCTGACACCACAGCAAATGCCTGAATCTGCATTACATCCCTCTTCCATAACTTTTTTTCCTGTAAAAAATTTTTGAAAGAAAATTTCATTGTCTTGCTTTTGGCTACAAGAAATTAATTCAATTTGTCTAAATTGTCTAAATTGTTCCAGGGTCATTGAGTAAAGTGGGAAAATCTTGTAAAGTGAGAAAAAAATCTACCCCACACATTGTTCACAAGTATAATGAACTTTTTTCTTATTTTAAATTTAAAAATGGTATTGACATTATGTTGACTATGCAGACATTTATTACATCTTCATGTATCCTGATTTTGCTGTCTTCTTGTATTCTGGAGACAATTTTTCCTGAGTGTTAAACTTTTTAGAAGGCCCCCAAATGCCCTTGGCTGGGTGGCTTGGGCGCTCTTTGACGTGACTCTGATGCTGACCGATGGTGACTGGACAGGCCCTGCCCCACTTCCCCATGTGGAGGGCCCGGGTTAGAAGCACTTGCTGATTTGGGGCTGACATTAATATCCCTGCCACTTCCTTCCCCCACCCAGGGCCCACTGCTCCCCAGGGCTTAATACACATCCTTCATCACACCCCACAACCACCCTAAGAGGTCGCTACTGCCAACTCCATTTTGTAGCTGGGGAAACCGAGGCTCAGGTTTAAGGGACTTGGCCAAGGTCTTGTGGCTAGACTAGAATCCAGGGCGGCTTTGGGGGAGGAACCCAGTGACAGAAGCCCCCAGAACTACCCCTGGTCCTTGCACACACCAGGCCATCTCAGTGCAGGGGAGCCAAGGCTTCTGGGATGCCGGTCGCAATGCTGAGCTAGGCCCGGCCCTCTAGCACCTGATAACCCGAGAAGTCATCTGTCCCCAGGCTCCACAGACCCAGAACCTGCCGGAAGGGAGCTGTCTGAACCTGCCACCGCCCCGGGTCTGAGGAGCGGCAGTGTCCGGCTGGGGGAGGATTCCAGCCCTGACCCTCACTCCCAGCCTCCTGCCGCGAATGCTGGGCCTGGGGACGCTGGTGGCAGCAGGAATCCACCCCAGTGACCGACGACGGGGCAAGAGAGGAGGCAGGGCCAGGGCCAGGTCATCCCGGAGGTGTGAGGGGCGTTCTGGAGGAAGAAGGGCCTCACACACCTCCTCACCCTGGGTAGTGGCGGGGGTGCTTCCTGACGCCGCTTGGAGAGCCACGGGCGTGTCCCCAAATCAGCGTGTGTGGTGGCCAGGTGGGCGGGCGGGGTGGGATACGGGGTCCGGAGAAGGGAGCCCAGGCCCAGTCAGCATGGGGGAGGCTAGGAAGTAGTCTCCCAGAGGTTTCCTTCCCTCGGGCCTCCTCAGAGGGATCCCTGGCAGGCTCCTGGGGGTGGGGAGCAAGTCAGCCTTTCCCAAGCTTCCCACCAGAATCCTTCCCCCAGTGCCCGGAGCTGGGCACTGCCGTTCTCATTTGAGGGCCAGGGAAGCTGAGGCTGGGGTGGGCGGGTGGAGGAAACGCCGGAAGCAGACCCCGCCTTCCCCCAAATCCCTAAGTCCCTTCTGGATTCAGGCCCCACCCCTTCTCCCAGAGCCCCTGGCTGGGAGCTCGGGGATGAGTTGGGCTTCCCCAAAGGTCAGTGAGGGAGAACAGTCCGGGAGGATGGGGCAGTAAGGGGAATGCGGGCTGGTCCAGGAGGGATGCACTGCAGGGGGGGCCCTAGGAGCCTGGGTGCACGAGAGGGGATTCAGGGCTGAGTGCAGGAGCGGCCCAGGCCCTGTCTTCGGCTCTAAAGGAAGGGAAGGGTGGGGTCCTGGGCTCCCAGAGGGAGGATGCCTGAGATGCCCGTCTCCTCCCGCCCCGGCATGGCCTTTGCCGGTTCCCACTCGGAAGGTCCCCGCACAGGAGAAGGGGCAGAGTAAGAGCGGGGTAGGCGAGGGGGTAGGCGAGGGGTCAGCAGGCCCAGCCTGGGCTCCGAGAAGTCTTCCTGGAGGAGGTGATTCGGCCCTGTTGGAGACCTGCCCTATGGAACAGGTCCTAGGGGCGGTACCTCGCGCTGTCCTCGGGCCTGGACCAGCCAGCGCCGACCCAGGGCCGGCAGCGGCGCCCACGTCGCCCCTCCCACCTGGGGGCAGGGGCTCACCGAGGCTTCGCTCGTGGAGACTTGACGGGTCCCGGGCAAGGCCATCACCCCATATATCCTCCCCCCTCCCAGCACCCCAACCCGCGGTTCATCGTCCTCCGGAATCTCCCCGGGAAGCTCTGGACTCGCTCACAGCTGCGCGTCGGGCCGGAGCGAGGTCCAGCTCGAGGACACGCCCGCTGCTCCCGCGGCCTCTCTCTTCCCCACATCCGCCGTCCGGCCCACGCGGCGCCGCAGGGCTCCCCTCAGCGCCGCAGGGCTCCTCTCGGCCTGGGACCCCGACGCTTCGCTCACGTCGTCGGCCCCGCCCACTTCTCCCCGCACTTCTCGCGGCGCGGTGGTGCCCCCACACACAGGCAGTGTGGACCCCGCGGGCACCGGGAAGTGGCCCGTCCCGGGTGTGGCTGGGGGAGGGGTCCCCCTAAAGGCCCAGATGTAGTCGGAGGCAAGGTGGGGACCACTCCCCTCCCCTGCAGTCACACCTCAGCACCAGCACCTGTGCTGTCCGCTGTGGCACAAAGCGCACCTCCTGCCCCGCGGCAGGAAGGACGGTGGGCGTCCAGCAGGTGCACTCACACCGGCGTAAGTGCAGGCCTTAGGACTGGGGCCAGCAACCCACCCCTCACACAAGCAGGGATGGAGTGACCTTGCAAACACCAAGTGGTGAGCCAGGGGTCCTGCCGCCCACACCCCAGAGCCCAGAATGCACCCAGCCCTCCCCAGAGCTGGGCGCCCTCCGTTACCCGCACAGCCCTGAGCAGCCCTCCAGAGTAAGCTGGATGGGCACAGCACCCAGCCCTTCATAGGGCTCTGCCCTGGCCCTGGGGTGATTGTGGAGCAGGGGCAGAAAGGGCCAGGGTTAACGTCGAGGTTTTTGTTTTTGTTATTTTTATTTATTTTTAAAATTTATTTCATTTATTTATTTTTGGCTGCGTTGGGTCTTCGTTGCTGTGCGAGGGCTTTCTCTAGTTGCGGCGAGTGGGGTCTACTCTTCGTTGCGGTGCGCGGGCTTCTCATTGTTGTGGCTTCTCTTGTTGCAGAGCACGGGCTCTAGGCACGCGGGCTTCAGTAGTTGTGGCCCGCGGGCTCTAGAGCGCAGGCTCAGTAGCTGTGGCGCACGGGCCTTGTTGCTACGCGACATGTGGGATCTTCCCGGACCAGGGCTGGAACCTGTGTCCCCTGCATTGGCAGGCGGATTCTTAACCACTGCACCACCAGGGAAGCCCTGGTTTTGTTTTTGGGTTTTTTTTGGCTGCGCGCGGCATGCGGGATCTTCATTCCCCGACCAGGGATTGAACCAGGGCCCTCTGCAGTGAAAGCGCAGAGTCCTAACCCCTGGACCACTAGGGAATTCCCTTGAGGTGTTGTTTTAATGTCCACGCAGAGCTGTCTAATGCAAGTTTCCAAGTTCCTCACTGGGTCCTGACACCCTAGGGGGGCACACATTCCTAACCCCATTTCTCAGATCAGGTTGTGCTGGTCCAGGAGGTGATTTGGTCTCCACGCTCCTGTGTCACCAGCCCTGGGTCACGTGTATGACAGCACTAATCTCCATTCCGCTGGGACTGCTGGGAGACCCTGGTGAGTCCCTAAACCTCAGGATTCCCAGCTTCTTGTCTGTAAATTAAGGGTGTGGAAACCCAAATAGAGCAGTCAATAGGTCCTAGAACTGAAAGTGTTTGATTTTTAGTTTTCGTTCTGTTTTGTTGGCAGCAGCAGTGGGGGTGTGGTGTGGTGGGTGGGTACAGTCACTTATACCCTGCACTCTCCAGCCTGAAGGTCCCCTCCACAGGAGCCCCCAGGCCATCAATCTCAACAACCTGTGAGAGGGAACATCAAGGGGGACTGAGGCCAATCCGGGGCTGCCCCCAGGCTGCCAGTCCTGCTCCTATGGGCCAGCTTAGGGTCAGGGGTCACCAGGGCCAATGGCCAGCCAGCCAGCCGGGAGCTTGATGAGGAGCTCTCTCCCCTCCCAGGAAGGGCAATTCTCTTCCCTAGAAAGCGCTTCTGTGGCCAGAGGGGACAAGTGCTAGCCTCTTGGAATGTCTCCACCCTTCGGGCCAGACGTGAGCACGAAGTCCTCCACTCACAGGAGCCCTTCTGGACTGTGGCGGCAGATCTCTGTCCCCTTCTCTTCTCAGACCCTTCCTTCCACTGGGCAGCTCTGAGGCATCCCTCCTGCTCTGGGCCTCAGTTTCCCCACTGAGATCCTCAAGGAGGCCTGGCTCTTAGGCTCAGACCGTCTACGCCCCTTCTCCAAGCCCCAGCCTTTCCTGGGGTCGCGCTGTGTCCGGCGGGGAGGGTTGTAGTTTTGCAGCCCCACGGGAGACCCCGAGCTTCCGCGAAGCCAGTGTGGCAGCAGGCCCGGGGCGACAGGTTCCTGCGTAGAGGGTGCAGACCCGGCGGACCGACGAGGGTGTCCGGGACTCTCCCAGCGCCCTAACGGGCCCTCGCACAGGGCCCGGCGGCGGGCTGTCCCACCGCGCTCCGCTTCCTCTCGGCAACGAGTCTGGCCGCGGAGCCCTCATTGGCCGCGCGCCCCGCAGCCGGCCATTGGTCCGCCGTACCTACTTTACATAGACCGCTCTGGGCCAATCGGCGCGTGTCGCCTACTTAACATGCACGCCGGCCGCCAGTCAGCGAGCGCGGGGGCCGGGCCACCACGTGCTGTTGCTAAGCTTGCGCTTCTAAATTGTTACTACCGCGGCGGGCCTATTGGAACCGAGCTTCGCATCTGTCAACATTCTCGGCCCGGCCCGAGACGTTCGGCCAGCTCCCATTGGCCCCGGCCCAGCCGAGCGCCCGCCCCCGAAGCCGGAGTGCCGGTTTCCATTGGCTGCACCGGCCGTCGCTCGCCCTTATGTGTCAATTTGAGAGCCTGAGGCGGAGGGTGGCGGCCGAACGCACAGCGAGTCCGCGGGAGTCGGGGAAGTGGGGCCGCCGGGCGCGCACGGCGGGCGGCGAGCGGAGCCGGCCGGAGCGGGCCGGGCAGCGGCCGCCGCCGTCCCGGAGCGCGCGCGTGCGCGCGGTCGGGCTGGTGGGCGGGAGGATGGAGCTGAACTCCCTGCTGATCCTGCTGGAGGCGGCCGAGTACCTGGAGCGCAGGGACCGAGGTAGCTCCCGCGCCCCTTTGTGCGCCGGGCCGCGGGCGGGCGGGCGGGCGGCGGCGGGGCCGGGGCCGGGGCGGGGGCCCGCTGATCGCGCCGTCTGTCCGCAGAGGCCGAGCACGGCTACGCCTCGGTGCTGCCCTTCGACGGCGACTTCGCCAGGAAGAAAACAAAGGCGGCCGGCCTGGTGCGCAAGGCCCCGAACAACAGGTACCGCCCCCCGCGCGGCTTCCCCCGCCCCGGCCCGACACCAGGGGCTTACGCCCCCGGAGCGCCCTCCCCAGCCCAGACCCCAGCCCGTAGCCCGGCTGCCGCCGCGCGCCCCGGCGGCCAGCCTGGAGGAGGAGGCGCGTCCGGGCCGCGGCAGCCCCGCCCGGCCGGCCCCGCCCGCGCCGTCGCCATCTTCCCGCGGGCCGCGCCTCCTCGGCCTCTCGCGTAAACAGTGCCACGCGTACAGCGCCCGCCGCCCGGGGTCTCCTCCCGCAGCAGCTCCCCGCCCCCAAGTTGTTCTGGACTTTTCCGGGCAGGAAAAGTGTTGTCAGGGGCGCTGGCCGGTGCCCCGTGGGTCTGGGTAAACTGAGGCTCGGGGCAGAGCAGCATGGAGCCGCCCGCCCTGACCTCTGCTCGCCACGGGCGGGTGGGCTGCATCTCTCCGACTGTCTCCAAGGGCCGAGACCCGCTACTGGGCTGAGTCCACCCACCACCAGGAGTTTGCACGAAGAAGGCAAGAAGGAGCGTGGAGGCCCTGCCCTGGGCCCCCACCCCTCGCATGGTGCCCACCGCTCCCACCCAGCCTCCTGACACAGTGAAACTCCAGCGACCAGTGTAGGGGCACCCTTCTTTGGGTCAGAAGGCCTTTTCTAAGGGACCGGAAGAGGCTGCAGGCTGCTGTGCAGCAGCCTCTCCTGGTGCCAGTAACCCACCCCTTCCTCTGGCCTTGTACCCAAGCTGTGGAATCCCGAAAGCCGGCGTGCACATCCCTGGGTGGGAGAGAGGACCCTCAGCTAGGGCTCCCATGGGATTCCACTCTCCTGGCTGCCGTGGGGCCCACAGCACACCTGGCACTGCACAGGGGCCCACTTTGGCCCTGGACCATGTCACCAGGCTGGGAGCTGTACTTTCAGGGGCTTTGGGGCCCCTTGGCAGAGGGTGTGGCTCATTCCTGTGGCCTACTTGTTCTTGGGAAACAGAAAGGCTGGCACAAAAACCCATCTCCTGTGACGTCCTGGCGCCCTGGGCCTGGCAAGGAATTGGTTTAGTCTCCATCTGCTCTGGCTGGACATGCCTCTGAGTCCCAGCCCTTGGTGCCCTGCTGGGGACAGTTTGGGAAAGGACATGCATGGGTGGGGGGACACCACTGCCTCAGGCGTCCTTAGTGAGTGAGCTGGGCCCCTGCTGTTGGTTCGCACTTGTTGGTCCCAAGTGCCCTGCCACCCGTGGAAAACTTTGGGCTGTGACCTTTTACTTCCGTAGTATAGGGTACCCAAAGCTGATAACCAGAATCATAGCTAAGGTTTTCACACGTGTGCTAGTTAATAGTCACCCCACCGCCTGAAGGAGATGTTATTTTTATCTCTACTTTAGGGCTGAGGCACAGGGAGATTGAACTACTTGCTAGGGCCACCCTCCCATCTCTAGGGCTCCTGTTCTGAGGTGGGATCCAGGCCTCCTACATTCTGCTGGGATGGAGACCTTGAGGGCACCGCGGAGGGACCGAGAGGGTCTCCCAAGCCAGGGTGCACCTCCCTGCTGCTCCTCTGGGTGGAGCCCGGCTCCCCCAGTGCTTCAGGAACCCCACGGCTCACAGGCGGCCCTGCGCGGCTGTCCTGGCCCAGCGGGGCCTCAGCCAGCCCAGCCCAGGGTCCAGGGTGGTGCAGGGTCCAGAGGATGCAGAGCCCTGACTTGGCAGGGCAGCTCCACACCTCTAAGGCTCTGTGTCCCCCTGCGGTGAGGGGAAGGAATGGGCACAGCAAGGACCAGGATGAGGCGTGAGTCACGGGGCAGAAGGGCGACCTGTGTTGGAGGAGACGGCAGCCTCCACGGTTGCCAGGGCTTCAGCAAGGGCTTTTGGGGGGCAGTGGTTCAGCAGGAGGGGGCTGGAGCCAGCCTGCCAGGTATCAGGTCCTGCAGGGAAGTGGGCAGAAGGGTGCCTACTTCGAGGGGTTGAAGGCATGAGTGAACGGTGAAGCTGGGAACCCACTTAGCACGACCCTGGCCAGGGAGTCCCTCCCCTCCCCAGGCCACTGTGCTCCTGGGACCTGAGTGACCATCTCCCCACAAGGCTCTATGAGTGTCTGGACCAGGGGAGGGCTTCAGGAGGGCTCTGGCCCCTCTGCGTCCCCCGGCTGCCTGAGCAGCGCCCCGTCCATCCAGGATGGGGTCCAGCCCAGCCGTGAAGGGCAGGCTGGCAGGCTTCTCTGCACTGAGGGACGCTCGCTGCCCCTCATATGTCAGCGCTGGGCTGCGGTTCAGGCCAGTGAGGAGCCTGATGGCTGTGCCCCCTCCTGGCCCCAGCCAGCGCTGGCAGAGGTTCGGAGGCTCCTTGCCCAGCCCATGTGACCAGCAAGGCCCTCGAGGCCCTGGAACCTGGGTCTGGAGGTTCTGAGGCTGCACAGGGCAACCCGGGAGCCGGCCGCCCTGCTGGGAGGAGGGGAGGCCTCGGGCCCCCCTTGGCTGTAGTGGGACCGTGAACCGTGGCAGGTGCACAGGCAGGCAGGATGGGCAAGCCCGAGGTAGGGATGCGAGACACCTACTCCTAAACTCCTGTAGCAGGAGAGAGTGAGGGCAGGTAGGCAGAGGCGGCAGAGTCTCTGGGAAGGAGTGCGGGGTAGGGGTCGCAGGGCCTGCTCTGGTGTGCTTGAAGGGGGCCTGGGTCCTCTGCTCCCATGTGAGGCAGCCTGGGAAGCCTCAGAGCCCTGGCAGGCCCACAGGATTCCTGCCTGGACGAGGAGGGTGACCTGGAAGTGGGAGCTGGGCTGCATTGCCTCCCTGTCACCGTGCTCCTGCTCTCTGTGGCACTCAGACTCTGTGCTCCTGTCTGCAGGTGGGCAGGGCTTGGGCAGCAGGTGGGGCCGCCGCCCCCAGAGAGGCCAGTCCTGCCAGGCCCTGGCCCCTTAGGGAAGCAGAGGGGCCAGCCTCGGTCTCCCCACTGGCCCAGAAGCATCCCTGTCCCAGAGGCCCCCTTTGGGGCTGATCCCTCATGGGCCGGGACCACTCTGTTGCCAGGTGTCCCCGTTGGCATGGTGGGCTATGATCATGCAGGTGTATGAGCCGGATGGGGTGGGAATGGTGCTCTGGCTGGTGATACTGGGCCAGGACGCTCGTGTTCTGAAGTCCTGGCCTCTGTGGTCACCTACCTTTGGCCTTCTGTGCCAGCCCAGGTGGCTCCCAGGACACCACTAGCCTCGGGGACTGGGGAGCTGAGAAGGCAGGTGGCTCAGTGCCCAGGCAGCCTTGGAAGCACTGGGTGGCTCAGCCCCAGGACCGGCTACTGCGGCTCCTCGGGTCCGGCCCACCCCTTCTGAAAGGGAACTGGACCCTCCTGCCAGCCGGGCACCCCTGGACACGGCTGCACCTCTGTCTCTCTCATGTTTGTCATTGGGTGTGAGGTCCTCCAGCTTTTGGTCAGTAACTACTCACCTGCCCCAGCCCTGCCTGTCTTGGGCCATCCTGGGGCCCAGACCCTCCCCACACTGTCTGCAGGTCCCCGGGCCCCTGAGTAGGGCCCTCATCCTGTGCTCTGGTGGTGGGCAGCGAAGTGAGCTCTGTCTTTGTGTCTCTCTAAACAGGTCTTCACACAATGAACTAGAAAAGCACAGGTAAGTGATCTCCTGTTCCCCACGCTCCGCCACATGAGCCGCCTGATACATCCCACCCACCCTTCTGCTGCGGGGATGCTGTGGCCAGCCCCCACCCCCTCTCCTTGCCTCTGTGTCCTGGCTATGGCTCAGCATGCTGCTGGGCTGTGCCCTCATCTTGGGAAGGGGCCTTCTTGACGGAAGAGGCCAGGCTCTGCTCTCAGGGACTCCCATGCTAGCAGGCAGGGGTGGGGGGGCCAGGCCCTGCTCTTGGGAGCTCAGCCTGGGGTCTGGAGCCAGGTGGGGGTCAGCGACTTGGGGCAGGGCCCCTTGTGCTGTGTGTCATTCAGGGCCGGCTCCCTGGAAGAGGGGCTCCATCTGTTTTGGGGTATCTGAGCCCTTTTGGGAGCAGGTCCTTAGCCCTTAGGATGCTGGCCTGCCACCGGGAAGGTTCAGCCCTCTTGGTCTGGGACCCCTTGTGCCCTGGGGCCTGCCTTCCAAGGAATTCCCAGTAGAGTCTTGTCCACGAGCAGTGGGATGGGCAGCCAGTGCCTGGCCACGTGGGCCTGGTGGGAAGCTCTGGCCCAGGGCAGGATCCAGGGGAGTCCACTTCATGCCCACCCATCGACCACAGGGATGTGTCCATTCTGGTCCTCCTCTGAGGAGTTGGGGGGCTTGCAGTGAGAAGGAGGAGGGGCAGCATGGCTGCCCGAAGAACCTCTGCCCTCCAGCCCTAGTTCGCCCCAGGGCCCTGTGCTCTTGACTGCCGTCCTCTCTCCCTGGCTGGCTCAGCCTGCTGCTCTAGCTCCAGGCCTCCCTCTGCAGTGGGGACAAGGTACGGTGGACAGGTGTCCTCATGGCCGATTGCAGCCAGGCTGGTGGGAGCTGTGTGTGCGTGCAGGAGCTCTGAAGCCAGGCCCAGGGGTGACTCCCAGAGGGATGCTCTCGGTAGCTTTCTCCTGACCTTTGCTCCCATCTCCAGAATGGGCCAGTTCTTTCCTCCTTTCTTGGCTTGGGATGGGGTGGGGAATGGTGGTCTGCACACAAGGTGAACTCTCCCAGGCTGCCCTGGAGCTCGGCCAGCCCTGTGTCCCCACCCCCCATGTCTGCACCCACGGCAGCGCCAACTGCTTCTCCCTTGGGATCAGGGCCTCTGCTGGGCGGGCGCTGAGCGGGGACAGAACGCTCTGTTCTCTGGAGGAGCCGCACTTCCTGGACTGTTCCTGTGCGTTTGGGGGGTTCCTGAGAGAGCATGGAGGTGGGGCAGGTGCAGGGGCCTCTGTTCCTGGCTGGCCCATAAGCAGGTGTGGTCCGCCCTGAGGAGCCCACAGACCTGGGGCTTGGGACCCCGTTGGGCCCCTCGGTCACGGCTGTACCTGTGGCTGCCTGATGCTGATGCCGGACGCTCTTGGTTGTTGGCTACAGGAAGGGCCGTGTGCCGTCCCAAGGAAGGAAGGAAGCACCTGGCTGGGTCACCCAGCCGGCCCCAGGGAGGTTGGCCCTGGATGTCGCCTTCCCCGGGAGGCATGCCATGTTGGGCCTGCGGGACTTCCCCTTGCCGGTGCTCGGAGCTCGGAGCCAGTGGCCCACCCTAGGCCCACCCTAGCCTCCCCTGTTCCTCCTCCCCTCCCTCCCCTTCCCCTCAGAGACAGCAGCTCCAGCTGGTCTGCTCAGGCCAGTGCTTGGCTCCTGACCCCTGGGGTTTGTGATAGCCATGTGTTCCTTGGCAGGATGCTCCTGCCCAGGCTCAGCTCCAGGCTTTAGCTTTTGTAGGGGGGAGGGGGCCCTCAGCATCCCCCTGGCGGGGCAGGACCTATCACAAAGGCCAGCCCAGGGCCCTCAGTGGAGCTGCCCACCTCTCCCCAGCATGGAGATGGTTATTCGGGTCCTGGGTGGATCCTTCCGAGGGAGGCCTGCGGTGCAGCTGCCCCGTCTGCCTGATGCAGCCACACGAGACCTCACAACAGCCAGGAAATACAGGGGGACAGGGAGGACCGGGCTACCTCGCTCCCCATCCCACCCCCTGAGGAACCATGGGTGGGTGTCCTTGTCGCCTCTTCCCCGAGGCCAGGCTTGGGGAGTTTCAGAGCGTGGTTTTGCCTGACGGCTGGGGCACCTGGTGTGGGAGCTCTGGGTCCTCTTCTGAGGAGCAGGGGGCTCTTGGTGAGAAGCTGGGTAGGCCTGCGTCAGGGCTGGGCTGTGGCCAGACGCACGGGCAGGAGCTGCCATTCACAGCGATGCAGGTCTGCACAGGGTGCCTTCAGGAAGTGGCGGGTTTTCAAAGCTCCCAGGAATGCTGGGTGCAGCCGAGGGGCACTGGCGCAGGGCTTGGGCACTGTAGCTGCTTCGGAGGAGGGCCGAGCGAAAGCCTAGTGTAGCCTGGGTCCTTGGCAACCCCCTCCAGCTCCAGGGAGGTGGTGGCGATGCCCACTCCCCACAGGGGTGGGACCCTGGGGCTCAGATGGGTGGGGGCCTGCCCGGGGCCCCACCGGAGCTGGTTCCCAGCCCTGCAGCCCTGCTGGATGCTCTCCGGGAGTTGGCTTGGCGTGTGGTCCGGTTTTGAACATAGCAAGGCTGCAGCCGGCGGCCTCTCTTTGTCTCTTGAGAAGCCTCTGCTTTATGACTTCTAACGCGGTCTGTTCATGGACGTGCGAGGACCCCCGTGCCCCACCCCAGCGACAGCATCCTAGGCAGCTAGGGGGCCAATCCTGCACCCTCCTCCTCCTCCTCCACGCGGGTACTGAGGGACAAGAACAGAACTTCGTTACCTGCTATTTCCTAACTGGACCTTTCCCCGGACACCCCACGGGCCCCATCCGCCTGTGTCCATGCATTCTCCTCGTCTCCTAGGCCGGGTGCCTGCACAGGACATGCAGCTGTACCGCAGGGTTCTGAGTGATGGCTCTCCAGTAAACACAGACGGTGCTGCAGTCCGCTGGGTCTGGTGCTGGCGGGTAGATTTGTGGGGCCAAAATCCTAGACCTAGAAATGCCGGTTGAGGGCTTGAGTAGCCTTGGTGGCACTTCAGAACTTCCATCCCACCGGGGAAGCCGGAACTGCCTGCTGGCCAGCACAACAGCTAGTCGCACCTTTTCATTTCAGCCCAAATTACCATCTCCTCAGTAAGCTTTCCTTTTCTAGATCGCTGCCAGATGGAGTTGGTTTTGTGTTAGGTTAGCTGTTTGTGTTCTGCAACTTGCCTGTCTGTGTCCTTTGCCTGTTTTCACGTTAAGACACTCCTCTCTTTAATTTTGGTGTGTATGAACTCAAAATGGCATGAATACTAACCATTTGTCTTTCATGTGTATTGCAGATTTTTTTTGCTGTTATCTGTCTTTTACCTGTGTTTTTTCTTTCATGTACAAATACGTCTTTTTCTGATTGTAAAAGTAATATGTGGCTTTTTTAGCATAGAAAATCTGGAAAATAGAAAAAACGCACAAAGCTAAAGAAATAAACGTTGCCAACCACGTCCCGTGGAGACGCGTGCTTCCTGCCCTTCATTGTGTCCTGTGGAGTCTCTTGTGTGCGTGCGTTTGTTGCTTTATTTTTGACCCTATCTTGGGTCAGCTGTCACATAGGTGTTTTGTATCCTGATATTTTCACTTCTGTTCGTGATGTGAAAATGTGGAATATACTGAAACGATGATATGCTTGCCTCTGGGTGGTAGAATTTGGGGGGTACTTCTCATTTATTTTTTTCTTTTGATTTGCATCTTCCAATTTTCCACAAAGATCACGTACCGTGTATGTACTCAAATGGTAGATTGTAAGAATTGCCACTCGTAGATGAGTGGACAAGGGACCCCCGCTTGTGAACTTGGTGCAGGTGGTGGGTCGGGGGTCTCTAATTGTGAGCTGTGCTTGAGCACATAGTGCCATTCGCTGGGGGGGGCTTTGCGCCTCCTGCCCCACAGTCCCAGCACCTTGGAGGTGCGGGGGCTGAGGCTGCCGGACCCTGGGGGCCACGCGGCAGTGAGCCCCCTGGTGTGCCCCCTTCCGCAGCCCTGTGTGAGCGTGGGGCAGGGCTCCTCTCTGAAGATCCTCCAGCCTTGAGGTGGACCCTGGGTCCTGCTCGGAACGCAGATCCCTGGTGTTCAGGCTTCAGGCCCCTGCTCTTGCCTGGCCTGGTGGCCGAGTGCAGCCTCAGTCTCGTGTTCTAGATGTTCTTTCTAAGGTGAAACTCAGGTTCACCAGGAAAACTCTAGGCCCCGGGTGCCAAGGGCTGGGGTGCCGGGTGGGGAGGAGCTTCGTCAGCAGGAGGGTGCTGTGTGGACGTGGGTGGCAGACGTAGGGCCCTCCTCCCGTCGGGTGGGGCTGTTATCGCTGCTCTGCACATGGGCTGCTGCCCGGCACTGAGCTGCCCACTCCCTCCCTGCGCTTCGGGGGGCCCCCTCTGTCCTAGGGACATGGCCATTGCTGCCCGATTTCCTTCCAGAGTCTAAGGGAGACTGGATTTGCCAGGGCTTTGGAACATGGGGGATGACGGGGGCCACCAGGGTTGGCGCCCTTGCAGGAAGGAGCGCGCCGACACTGGTGATGGGGTGCAGCGGTTCGTCAGAGCCTCGTGGGGAAGCCTGCCGTGTGCCCTTGGGGTCCTCTTCTAAGAGCTTCGCCTAAGCAGGGCATCTTTGTTTGGAAACCACCTGGGCAGCCTGCAGGGGCTCCAGTGGGTCACATGCCATCAGCATGCTTTGAGGGTGAACCTTAGCCGCCCTGTGCCCCCGGCCCCCGTGGCCTCTACCACCCACTCTCCCCAGACCAGATGAGCCAGGGAAGAAGGGCACATCCAGGTCACAGCTCCTCGCCCTGTATGTGAGCAAATGCTGTTGAGTCTTATGGTTCCAGTTCCGTGGGAAAACTGCATTCATCTGCGTGGACACGGGGACTAAACCTAGAACGAAGCAGTTTCCAAAGGGGTCCCAGACTCGGGTAGGAGGGGTCTGTCCTTGGCCTTCCCTGACTTGGATGGGCTCATGTTTCTGTGGTGACGACAGTGAGTGACCAGAGAGCACCCTGCACTTGGTGAGGTGGGGGACGGAAGGCTTGTCTGGGGCGTCCCTGATCTCTGCCTGGGACAGCATGACAGAGCCCTGTGCCTCTCCCCCTCCAAGTTTCCCCCCACCGCCTTCTGGACCCCACTGGAGAGGGTGGGAACAACAGGGTGAGCTGGGGCTCTGGGAGCCTGGCTGTAGCACTCGGAGGCTCTGGGGGCCATGATGGGCTGGCTGGCCACACGGGCCCAGCCACAGGCCCCACCCTTTTACTGGGGCTTCTGGAGGGCCGTGGGTACCAGGCTGCTCCAGGGGGCTGGGGGCGCTGCCTGCCGGGCTGGGAGGGGAGCCCGGGGAGGGACCCTCAGCAGGTCCGTGCGGGCTTCTGGCTGGCCGCCCCCTGCCCCCGCTTCCCGCAGCTCTTGGGCTGCTCTGCCGCACTGCCACCGTGCCGGGCTGTGCCACCCCCGCCTGACCGTTCTGTCTCTGGTTCTTTCAGACGAGCCAAACTCCGGCTCTACCTGGAGCAGCTCAAGCAGCTGGTGCCTCTGGGCCCTGACAGCACCCGCCACACCACGCTGAGCCTCCTGAAGCGTGCCAAGATGCACATCAAGGTGAGCAGGGCTGCGCCCCCATCCCGGCCGGTCCCCGTGCACCCTGAGGAGTGGCCAGAGGGCCTGAGGGTGGGGTGGGGAGCCTGCCCTGCAGGTGCACAGCGGGGCCAGGGTGGGGGGCACTCTGGTGGGTGAGAGGCACGGCAGTGGGAGCAGCTGAGGGTCGAGGTAGCGGCAGGCGCAGGCTGGGTTTTGTGGGGTGGGGGTGGGAGGTGGGGGTGGGCTGCACGTCGCCCCCCGGGCCCTGGGGTGTGAAGTGGCAGCAACTGGAAGGAAGGCTGAGGGGTGGGTGGGATGGGGCTCCCTCCATGCCGATGCCATTGTTGGAGGCTGGTGGGAAGCAGACGGCCCCGGCGTGTGGGGAGTTTCTGGGGCGGGGGGGTAGGGGTTGCTCTCCAGGGGCTGGCGGTGGGGTGTAGACTGAGTGAGACGCTGCCTGGGGCTGGCCCCCTAAGTCTTAAGACTGAGACCTACTGGCTTGGGGGTCTAGGGACACTTGGGCCAACCAGGGAAGGTCTCAGTCCTCCCGCCAGGCCCCCCTGAGCCTGCACAGGTGTGGGCTCCCCAAGGCAGGGCGGCAGGAGCACTGAGGCGACACAGCCAGTGCCCTGGGCCCCTCACGGAGAGGCCGCAGCTCAGTCCCTGGGAAGGTGTGGAGCAGTTGGGCAGGCAGGGCGGCCGGATTGTGCAGGGAAGAACCCCTGTGGGCAGGGCTGTTGTCTGGGACGGGTGCCAGGCCACGGCTGGGCGGCGCTGTCCCAGGGCTTCAGGCCCACACGTGACTCCGTTTGGCCAAGCTGGCTGGTGGCTGTAGGCCTCTGGAGCTGGTCAGCAGACGCAGAGCACGAGGCTGGGAGGTGGCACCTACATAAACTACCGGTGGGCGCGAGGAGGGGGTGCATCAGGCCTTTGGGGCCCAGGCCAAGTGGGGGATGGGAACCTGCCCTGGCCCTTGTGCCCTGGCGCGTCCCGGTGGCCGGGGGTGCCCCGCCCCGGGCTCACAGCTCCCGTGCCCCCAGAAACTGGAGGAGCAGGACCGCCGGGCACTGAGCATCAAGGAGCAGCTGCAGCGGGAGCACCGCTTCCTGAAGCGGCGCCTGGAGCAGCTGTCGGTGCAGAGCCTGGAGCGCGTGCGCACGGACAGCACAGGCTCCGCCGTCTCCACCGATGACTCGGAGCAAGGTGGGGACGTGGGGGCCGCCTGCAGGGGCTTTGGGCATGGGTGTCGTGCAGCCCTGGGTGGGAAGCTGGGAGGGTGGGGCCGGCCTGGTGGAGGCCCGGGGGAGGATGGGTCGAAAGTCCCCGGCATGTCAGAGGCACATCAGGGCCCCTGTGTGAGGTGGCAGAGGGGCTGGGATGAGGAGGGTGAGGCGTGGAGGCCAGGTGACCTGCCCACATGAGGGCCAGAGCTAGGCTCGGGCCCGGCAGTGTGCCTCGGGAGGCCTGGCTGGCACTGGCATGGCGTCTGACCCCACCCCGTCTGTTCTCTGCAGAAGTGGATGTAGAGGGCATGGAGTTTGGCACCGGCGAGCTGGACAGTGTTGGCAGCTGCAGTGACGTGGACGACCACTACAGCCTGCGTGGCGGCTGCAGCCACGGCAGCTACGGGCCCCCCTGCAGGCGGCCTGGCCGCCCCGGCCTCTCTTAGGCCCTGCCCTCTGCTCCTCGGCCCGCCTGCCCGCCCAGCCGAGCGTGTCAATCCTCCGGTCCTTGAAGTCTCTCCACGGGCCCACTGCAGTGCCATTCTGGAAGCTCCGGCTGCCGCCTGGGCTGCCCGCCTCCGCCTGCCTGCCGGTCAGGGCCTGCCGCGCCGCCCGCTCCTCCCACCTAGGCAGGGACCCCTACGGGGAGGCGGGGCCCAGCTCCCACGTCCTGGAGCCCAGCATAGCCGCCCACGGTCTGTTCTCAGATTCCTAATCATTCCAGAAGTATTAAATGTCATTGCTGCAAATCTCGGCGGGCGCCGTGTGAGGGGCTTAATGACCACCACGGGGAGCTCAGACCCCAACCCCGGATCCCAGGAGAAAGGAGTGGACCGAGGAAGGAAGGAAGGCGTGGCTCTCCGTCCATCCGTCCATCTATCTGTCGGTCCACGTAGGCTCCTGAGGCGTGGACAGAGGGATCCATGAAGGGCGGGACTCGGGTGAGCACCCTGGGGCAGGTGGGCGGACGGGGGCCTTGGCACCCCCAGGTGTCAGGAGCCAGGGCTGGGCTTCTGGGGGCTGCCAGGCTACCCCACTCTGATCTGGGCGGCTTCTGCTCTGTCGTTAGATCCCTCAGATGTACACACGCATGCACCTAGGCACACACGCCTGCCTGCACACACGTGCACACATGCAGACACATGTGGTCACTGGACCCAGAGGTCCTTGGGAGCCAGAGGGCACATGTCCTGGGGCCTTCAAGGGTCAGTTGGGCAAATGCTGGCCCGCAGCCTGTGCCTGGCTCCTCCTTCCACACCCCGGTTCCCCTGCCCAGTCTGGCCAGGGAAGGGACCTCTCCTCCCAGCAGGGGCTGAGGAGTGCTGGGGGCTACGAGTTGAAACCATTGGGTCCTCAGAGGGCTTGCTTGTCTCCCTTTAAAAGACAAAAACAAAACAAAAAGTTGCTGCACTGCCCAGCAGCCCAGAACGAGGCTCCCGGGAGAGAAGCTTTTCCCAAAAAAACAAGGAGAAACATTTTTAAAAAGAGAAAGAGGCCGTGATGCCGGTGTGTGCCGCCTATTTCCTGTATGAGATTTTTCTACTCTATTTTCCTAGCCGTTATCGCGTCCTTGTTTGCTGAGGGGTGGGAGCAACCCAGCGTCTCAGGGACTCGTCTGTCTGTCACCGTTGTCCAAGCGTGCCTTGTGTCCCGTGTCTGGCTCCACCCGACCGCCACCACCAGCATCTCCCACATGGCTCACGGGATGCCCCCAGGTGCCCTCCTGGCCTCCTCCCCATGGGGCACCCCTCCTGGCAGCCAGGCCAGGTCAGGTCGGCGGCTGTGCAGCAGCAGGGCGGCGCTCTGTCACCTGGAGGGAGGGGCAGTGACCCGTGCAGCCTGGCCTCCTTGGGGCCGGGGGTGGGGCGGGGGTGTGGGTGCGTCTGCTACCAGAGAAATAGGTTCCTCCCTGCACCTAGCTTGAAGCCTGCCTCCTCCCGACCAGAGCAAGGGCTCCAGGTGTCAGGCGTCAGCAGCTGCTGAGGACAGCCATTCACCCTGGGCAGTCCAGCCTGGGCATTAGGAGGCTTCTCCTGGCCTTTTGTCCCTGAGTCTTTGTCCCCGAGGACCACACAGCAGCGTTCAGGTGGAGGGCTGTTGGGCTGACTCACAGCAGCATCGGCCTCCCTGTCTGGTGCATTGCAGACGATTTCCAGATCGCAGGGGGAAGATTTGTGTTTATCTTTGTCACGCCGACGGACACCCCAGGTGGGTGGCCTGCTGAAGCAGAAAGGGATCCCTGGAAACAACTCTGGCACAGAACCTGCCCTCCACAGGCCGGGGATGGCGGTGGAGAGCAGGCTTGTCGGGGGGCGGTGCACGCGGCCGGGGAGACCATCTGAACGTTTTGCTGGTGGTTGCAAGGCAAAGCGTTGTGTTGGCACCTCCTTCCAGTGCCCTCGGGGTCCCCTGGGGTCCAGCGTGCCCAGAAGGGGCTTCCGCCGTCTGCCAGAGCACGCCCACTGAGCGCTCCTTGCGAGGACCCCGCACCACCTGAGCAGGGCAGGAACACCCACGTTTAAGAGCCTTCTTCAGGAGATACAACTCCAGGTCCCCGGGATGGTCCGTGTTCTGAATTCTTAAAGCATCCGTTCTCCAGCCAGCCCCGACACATTGGGGAGGTCCTGCTCCCCTCTCTGGCCGGCAGAATCCACCCAGGTGACTAGCTGTGGTCCTCAGCCGACCTTCCGGGCAGCTCAGCCCATGGCTTTTCAGGCCTCGGTTCCCATGTGGACCGGGGAGTTCGCCTCACTGGCCATCCAGAGGTGCTAGGGTCCCAGATGCCACTCCTCGCCACCAGCAGACACCAGTGAGGGTCTGGTGCTAGAGCTACTCGCATACCCACACCCCCCTTCCCCGGCCGTTGGCACAGCCCCTGCTGCTGGCCAGGGGGACCCAGAGGGTTGTTAAGAGCAAACCTGAGTGTTGTGGGGTCCGTAGAGAGCCAGCGGGACCAGAACAGGGCCCCGGGCATCCTGTGCCCTCTCTGCGTGTGCCCTCCCATGCCCACCTGGGCCTCGGTGGCCGAGAGCTTGGAAGCCCAGGCTCAGGTTTGGGTCCGCGCCCTCACTGTGAGGCGGCCCTCAAGCCTCAGTGCAGGCCCAGCCGGCTGGGGCGGCTGCAGGAAGGCTCCTCCCCACCCCCACCCCACCGTGGGCCCTGACTCTGCCCGGGCAGAGCGGGTCTCAGAAACACGGCGCCCAAGCTCACGTCCTCGGGCGGATGGAGCCATGAGCCCAAATATGGCCCCGAGGGCCCTCGCCCTTGTGTCTGCCCCAGACAGTCCCCACCTGCTGGGTGGGAAGGCTCCTGCACTCTCCCACTCTGTCTCTCTGGGCCAGCCCACCGGGGCCCCGCCACTGCCCTGCACAAATGACTCTGACCACACGCAGCCACGTCTTGGGCGGTAGGGCAGGTTCTGCGCCAGAGTCTGGGGCCGCCCAGGGGGCCTGGTGCTGGCCAGGTGGGCATGTTACAAGAGCCACGCTGGACAGAGGTGGGCCACCCACCCGCCTGTTCACTGGGAGGGACTGTGCTGTACCGTTCTGTCTTTGTAACATAAATACAGATTTTTATACCTCACCTCTCTGGCTTCTGGTTCTTTCCATTACCGTGTTGGGCTCCCGTCCCCTCGGCCTCCATAGGGAGCCTGAGCCCACTGGCGGCCTTGGTGGTCCTCAGCACCCTGCCCATAGCCTCGGCTTTCTGGGAGTCCCAGGAGACCATGGGCTTCCCAGAGGGCTAGGTCGGGTCCCAGGAGACCTCCTACTAGTCGGCCACCAAGACCCCACCATCACAGCTGCCTCTCTGGACAGTCACCTGGAGATGAAGGTGGGGGTCAAGGTGGAAGCCCTGCCCCTCCAGCCTTGGCCTGTTTGCCAAGTAGGAGCTCTTGCCGGCCTCAGACTTTGCCTCTGGGGCTGGGGCACTGCCCCATGAGGACAGCTAGGCCCTCAGTGAGCTCCGTGCCAGCCAGGTGTCCTCTGCTGGTGCCCGCAGCCCACCCGCGTGTGCCTGTTCCCTTTCTGCACAGCATCTGCTGGCTCTGAGGGCTGCAGCGCGAGAAACCCTCCTTGTCCCCACAACGTCCTGTTGTGCAGGGTAGGGGTGTGAAGCGGTGTGGCCCCAAGGGAGCGCAGCCTGGGGAGGAAGTGCCCACCCAGAGAGTCGGGCAGCCAGGACGGGGCTTTCCTGGGAACCGGGACTGCCATGCTGGGCTCAGGCACAGCACACACAGGCGGCTCCACGAGACCTGCCAGCGGGTTTGGTGCACATCTGTGGGAGAGGACCTAGAGGGACCCTGGGGCCTCTGACTTCGTCCTCCCTCCCCCAGCAGGAAGCAGTATTCTGGCCTCTTGAACCTTTGTGACTCCCCTGGGGGGACCTCTAGAAAAGAAGGGAATCCTACTTGGAATGGAGCTGGGGCCTTGAGCTGCCAGGACTTGGGCATGAATGTAAGTGGGAGTATTTGAATCTAAATATTACTGTGGCTTTAAATCACCATCACTTTTTATTGAGGGCGTCAGGGCTAAACACTTGAGGTAGTTAGCACCTGAGGTCCTCACCCTGGGCCTGTCTCACAGGTAGCTGAGTCTCAGGGAAGGTGCCTGCCTTCCTCAGGTCGCTCACTGGAAGGTGGTGGCCCTGGGACCCGACCTAGCCCTCTGGGAAGCCCTTCCACAGCCCAGTGCCATCTCTGAGTGTCAAGCCTGGATTATAGCAAGCACCACTCACGCCCCAAGCGGGAGGACTCCTGCCTCAGTCTCACCCTTCCCGCCCACGCTCTCCTTGGCAGCCAGAATGGCTTCTGGTGGTCCTGTTGCCCCCATCGCCTCCAGGATCAAACCCAGGTGCCCTGCCCTCTCCCCACCCACTCCTGTGCCTTCATCTCAGCCCAAGCCCACGCCGGCTCCCTCCCCCGTCCCTCCACACTCACCAACCCCTCGGCTCCCAACTCCTCTGGGAAGTGGGTCTTCCTATCACACAGCCAGGCCCTTTTCAGGCTGTTTCCTTCCCTCCTTTCCCAGCTCCTCACCAGGCCAAGCCTCAGGGCTCACTAGCCTCACAGGGATCTTTCCAGAATGTCAGTGGGATTATCCTCTTACCTGTCTAGTTTGTGGTAGCTCTCAACCCTTCTGTCCTCTTGCCTGCTGCCTCCTCAGCCTGTCCTGGTGCTCCTTAGGAACCGCCAACCCCCTCCAGGTGCCTCGCTGCTCCCCTGCTGGGCCATCTCGGTCACCTCCTCACCCCCAGCCACTCCGGAGTTTGAGGACTGAGTTTTCACCTTCGCACATGATTGTCAACGTGATGGAGGACAAACACGCTCTCCTCCCACCCTCCTCCAGCCCCACAGTGTAAGGTACACAAGTGGTGTTCTTCTGAAGGGGAAGGACCAGGAGGGAGAAAAGGAACAAGAGCCACTTCTTGCTCAGCTGCACACGGACAGTCATCCAGACTCTGGCTCTCCCTGGCCATCAGTCTCCAGGCATCTGCCCTCCAGGCTGCTCTCTGCCCTACCTGCCCCCCCACCCCCCGCCAGTGCACAGGATGCTCCCAGCATCTGTCTCTTGCCACCGATGGTCACTTTTGTGACTGCAGAATCGAGCTTCTAGCACTGAGAGTGTCACTTCCCCACCTGAAGGATGGACTCCCACCGCCTTCACTGAAAGCTATCCACACATCTGAAAACAAAAGATCTTCAATATCAGACTGCAGTTTAACGTATCTGAAAAGAAATCGTCCAAAACCTAAAATTCTTTTTAATATCAATAGGGGAAAAAAGATTTCCACAGGAAGGAAGGAAATAACAAACACACTCACATTTTGGTCTGTTTAGTCCAGCTGAGTCTCACGGGCTTTCTCAGGGAAGAATCATTACCGGTTCCCTTTACCTTTTGACTCCCTAGGTTCCCCACTAAAACCCCAAATGATTTTGATTGGAGGAAAGAAGTAAGTAAGCTTACTTGTAAGCTTACAAGTAAGCTTGTCCTGGAAGTAAGTGTAACACCCTTGCTTTCTTAAATTCCGAGTGCAACCTCAAGTAAAGAAGTGCCCTAATAAGTCAACTTCCCAAGGAAAACTTTCTGAGTCTGGGTAGCTAACCCTCTAGTATTTGTCATTTGTACCCTGGAGGCTAACACCGTTGTGATTTTCACTTTATATTTTTAGGGCTTTTTATTTTTTATTTTTAATTTTGCTCCACGAACTTCTTCCAGGCAAATAACTGCGGTCAGCAATTCAAAGTCATATGTGGAATTTTGTGGGCCCAGGAAACGACGCAGGAGTCACTAGGAAAAGTGAGCTTAGAGTTCAGCCTCCGTGTGCTGGGGTCTCACCCTCCCACGTCCCAGGAATCTTTCATGAAAGCAGCCCTTTTCTTTCTGCATCCTTACTTATGTCTCCTCTGAGTTCCTCCTCACAGTCTATAAATATCCCCAAGTTCCTCCCATCTTAAAACAAAACAAAACCCAAGCCCTCCCGCCAGCTCTGCATTCCCACCCCCTCATCTCCTGTCGTCCTGCTGCTTTCTCTCTCCCTCAGTCTTTGCCTCCTCAGCAGAACTTCTTGAAGGCGCTGCCTCCACAGCCTGCCCTTCCTCCGCAGAAAGCTGCTCGGTTCCTCTCCCCGCAGCTCGCCCACATCCCCATCGCCATCCCCATCTCCATCCCCATCCCCACGGCTGGGCAAAGGAGTGAGTCTTCCCGGTCCCGGGGCTCTAACCCAGCCTCCCAGCTCACACCAACAGGACCGTTCCCCGCCCGCCGGGGTCCAGGCCCCTGCATTCAGGCCGGGCACTGCTCTGTGAATTTTTTCTCCTGTAATGCTTGTTTTTCCGATCACTCTAGGCTTTATCGTCTTTTAGAAGAGGAGGATTAAAAAAGTAAAACAAATGAATTAATAAATATGTTCAAGTCAAGATTAATTTCATGGTATCTGCCCCAGAACATTATTCTTTTTTTTTTTTTTTTTTTTTTTTTTTGCGGTACGCGGGCCTCTCACTGTTGTGGCCTCTCCCGTTGCGGAGCACAGGCTCCGGACGCGCAGGCTCCGGACGCGCAGGCTCAGCGGCCATGGCTCACGGGCCCAGCCGCTCCGCAGCATGTGGGATCTGGGGCACGAACCCGTGTCCTCTGCATCGGCAGGCGGATTCTTAACCACTGCGCCACCAGGGAAGCCCTATTCCTTCTCTTCTTAAAAATACTAAGAAAAATTATCCGGAAAGACTTTTGCCCTTCCGATGTCGCACTAGACAAGGACATTGTCTAACAAGCCACCTTAGGGCCATTTGATGCTGGGGGTGGGTGGGGGGGTATTGACTATGTAGTAATGACCAGGGCCCCAACCTTGCACATTTAGATGTTAATTTGTAGAAGACTGGTAACTTAAAAATGATTTGTGTCTGGTAGAGATGCAAATGAATTCTGCCCAATACAAATGATAACCCCCAAAAGTCTGGTTTCATTGGACGGTAGGGCGTCAACCAGATTTGCATCAAACTCGGCAATCTTATTTGAGCACTGCTCCTTTCGCTGACCATACATCTTCCGTTTCCGGCATCCTCCTTGGAAACTGTCTCCATCCCGACACATATCCACTGTATGTCTATATGAGTTATAGTTTCCACTTTTATTTAAAAGTCGTATGTGGAAAATGGGATTGTCAGGTGAGGGCTTGGTAACTAAGCGCTCTTGCAAAACAGCGTTCATCATAAAAGGCTGTGGGGCGAGTAAGTCCGCTCCGCGAGCTCGTCCACGCGCCCTCCGGAGTGGAGCGCGGCCCCGCGGCCGGGGAGGACGGGACACAGAGGCCACGGGGCCGGGGCTGTCCGGTCACGGGGCGGCCGGCAGGGCAGGGCAGGGCGGGGCTGGCTCCGGTGCGCGCTCCCGACCCAACGAGGCTGCGGCTGAAAGCCCGCTGCTCAGACGGTGCAGACGGGGTACTTGCGTTCGGGCCCAGCGACTGTGCGAGGCCGGACCTCCCGCCTAGGAGACCTCCAGACCCCACCTCACCCCTCCCCCTCGAGCGCCCCGGCCCCGCCCCTGAGGCAGGGAGTCAATCAGCTCGCTCCCTGCTGGTAGACGTCAGGCCGGGGGCCCGCCCCAGCCAGCCCCGCCTCTTCCGACCCTGCGCCTGTGCAGAAGGTCGCCCCGCGACCCGGCCTCGGCTTTCTGCGCGCGCGCGCGCGCGCGGGGCGGTGTTCCCGTGAGGCTGTGCGAGGCGCGGCGGCGGGTTGTTGAGGGGCGTGAGGCGAGTTTTCTGAGGTATGTGGCGGCTGCCACGCAGTTCTGTCAGGCGGGAGGTGGGGCTGTGGGAGCGGCGCGGGTCAGCGGGCTGCGTCTTTCTTCCGGGCTTCCCTGGGGACGTCCTTCAGGCGCGCAGGTACTTGCTCGCGCGGCGCAGTCGCTGTCCGCAGGGTGAGGGGCCGGGGGTGCGAGTGGGGGCCGGGTGGGCGAGGGGAGCGTCCGGAGCTTGGCGGCTCCAGTGCGGTCGGGGGGCGGCGCCCCGAGGGTTGAGGAGAGCGGCGGGACACTGGGGGCTCCCTCCGGTGCGGGGGCGGGGGCCGGGGGCGCGGCCGGAAACGGGGGGCTCCAGTGCGGGCGGGAGTGGGGGCGCCCGGGGCTCCGTCCGTCCGGGCCCGACCCTGAGGCGCAGTTAGGACACGGGGCGGCGTACCGCGCGTACCAGTCATCGCTGAATGCATCACCCCAAATCACCGAGTGCCGCAGATGTGTTACTGGGGCCCTCCTCTGTGCCTCCTGTTTCCGTCCCCGGAGTTCGCAGCGTGGACAGGTGGTCCCTGTGCTGAAAATAATAATGCCTGAAGTACCTTTACTGAACGACTGCTCAGTCCTTTGGCTCTTCTCAAGTCGGGGGTGGTTCTTAAACCTTAAGCCTGATTTTCTCTGCACTAGGTTCGTCGTATCTGACTTTGGTTCTTGCGTGAATGCGGATGCTGACTGAGTCATTCAGGTAAATATTTAGTTTACTCTTCCTCAGAAATCTTACCATATTTATTTCTATATTCTCAGGAAGAACAGGGAAAAGAGGCTGCTTAGCCGCGTGATGGCTTGGACATATTTATATCCATGTATTTTGAATTAAAAACTGAACTGCTGCTCTATAAAATACAACGTATTTTAAACCGTGTTATCTTTGGAAAAAATAGGATTTCCTTGTTAATTAGGTTTTCATTACTGTTGCATTGTTCTAAGTAATACCCTAATTGTTTATCTTCATCAGACTTTCCAGCTACAACTTTATCTTGTGATGTTTAGCTGTATCATCCTTTCAAAGATATAGTAGCCCTATTTGTGGTCTAATACTTGTTTTTTTTCCCCCCCCAGGAAAAATTATTATAGAGTCTAAAAATATCTTTCTCCCTTCTCTATGGACTTAACATAAAATTAGTTTTGTATGTATTTGGATTCATTTTCTAAATATCAACACCATAAAGCCTTATCAGTTACAAAAAATTTGGGTAGTTAAACCATGAGTTGTGGAAAGGAGTTTGTGGAAACGTTAAAAAAAATTGATTATCCCAAAGCTGATATTCTTAATGGGGAAGATTTTGACTGGTTGTTTGAGACTGTTGAAAATGAATCATTTTTGAAGTGGTTTTGTGGGAATGTGAGTGAACAGAACGTATTATCTGAAGAGGAATTGGAAGCTTTTAGCATTCTTCAGAAATCAGGCAAGCCTATCCTAGAAGGAGCAGCGTTGGATGAAGTTCTTAAAACCTGTAAAACTTCTGATTTGAAGACACCTACCCTGAATGACAGAGAGTTGGAGAAATTAGAGGATGAGGTTCAAACTCTGCAGAAATTAAAGAACCTGAAAATTCAGCGACGTAATAAATGCCAATTGATGGCTTCAGTAACTAACCACAAATCTCTGAGGTTAAATGCTAAAGGAGCAGCCAATAAAAAGCTGAAGCAGAGTCAACGAATTCTAAATGCTGCCAATACTAAGATCAGTAATGAGCTTCACGCTCTTACTGATGGAGTTGCAAAATTACTGGTGTTCTTCAGACATTCGAATTTGGGTCAAGGGACAAATCCACCGGTGTTTTTATCTCAATTTTCATTGGAAAAATATCTAAGCCAAGAAGAGCAAAGCACAGCAGCATTAACCTTATATACCAAAAAACAGTTCTTTAAAGGTGTACATGAAGTAGTTGAAAGTTCAAACGAAGAAAATTTTCAACTTTTAGATATACAAGCATCCTCTATTTGTGATAATCAAGAAGTTCTTGAGGAGAGACGGCTAGAGATGGCTAGGCTGCAGCTGGCATATATTTGTGCACAACATCAGTTAATTCACTTGAAAGCAAGAAATTTGAGCCTGAAGTCAAGTATAAAATGGGCAGAGGAGAATCTTCAT
The DNA here is from genome assembly GCF_025265405.1 of Mesoplodon densirostris. Classification (NCBI taxonomy): domain Eukaryota; kingdom Metazoa; phylum Chordata; class Mammalia; order Artiodactyla; family Ziphiidae; genus Mesoplodon; species Mesoplodon densirostris. Next base: position 106,291,482 of record NC_082661.1, read on the forward strand.
AGCCTCACTAGCAAGGTAAACATGAGAAATGAGACTGGATTCATATTGAAATTGTTGTTGATAATGGAGTAATACTGATAGTAAAGTCTTTAGAAAGGGGGATATAATAAGGAATCACAGTCTTTTATTTTCTGTTTGTTCAGTGTTTAGTTGTGATCTGTGTCATTGTTTCGTACAAATAGATCTTCATAGTAGCCGAGGGCAGAAATAGTAATTATAACCCGACCACATTATCTAGCTCATTTTAAACAAAAGTACTTTTGCATTCTGTGTTGGTTCAGATACAGATGACCCTGACATTTCCTTTTTTATGATGAATGGGTAGAGCCTTATTGCTGTGCTACGGGTTTTCTGCCTTGTTTGTGCTGACCAGAGGATGGTGCTAATGAAGTTAGAGATCCAGTTCAGTGGATTGAAACCCTGATTCTTTTCTAAGAATGTATAGATGTATTATAGTTAGCCATCTGCACTCTTGGGAAGCTTGCTTTCTTGGTAATGTAACCACTAGATAGTTGAGTAAAAATAACAGCTTTTCTGAAGCTGAATACCTACAACTGACACAGACTTTGGAATGATGTGTGAAGTCCTGTTATTCTGTAGAAGTGCTGAAATCAACAGGCAGGCTGGGAGAATAGCTACTGAGATTATTTTAATTTTCAGAAAAACTTAAATAGTATACATTAGCATTCGGTGAGTAGTGTGATTTTTATCAAGACAGACATGACAAGATGTCTGTTTTGTGTCTGGACAAGATGTCCGTTACTGTGTCTAGTATTTTACATGGTAGTAATAGCATTAAAAGTTAGCAGTTCATGATGGCTTTACCCTTGGCTTAGTCTACACTTTTCTTTTTTAAACTGTGATTTTGGCTTCTGCTAATATGAAATAAGTTTTTATTAGTATGTTATCTGATAACCTAAAATGGAAAGTGAAAATAATTTTAAAACTATTTCAACTTTATACTTACAGTTTGAAATGTAATTGTTTTCTTTGTGTAGGCTTTTGGCAAAGATATTTTGGATGCTAAAATTTCTAGCTTGAACAGTGAGATTCTGAAACTTGAAGAACAAATCACTCATATAAAAGACAAAATTTTGCCTGCTGTGGTAAGAGAGAATGCCCAGTTATTGAATATGCCAGTTGTAAAGGGAGATTTCGATCTGCAGATTGCTAAACAAGACTATTACACGGCAAAACAAGAGTTAGTTTTAAATCAGTTGATAAAGCAAAAGGCATCATTTGAACTTGTACAATTATCATATGAAATTGAATTGAGAAGGCATTGGGACATATATCGTCAGCTTGAAAACTTGGTTCAAGAACTTAGTCAAAGTAATTTGATGCTCCACCACCAATTAGAAATGCTGACAGACCCATCTGTATCTCAGCAGATAAATCCAAGGAATACCATTGATACCAAGGATTATTCTACTCATAGGTAGGCTTCATTGTTTCTTTAGTGAATAATTATTTTTCCATTCGTTTTTGTAAAATACTAGAGCTTGAACTAAAATTGTGGATGTTTAAAGAATTCTTTGCACTCCATTTTTGGCCTTTGTATTCTTTTCTTCCACCTTTCTGTTATATTCTTATATGTTTTTCCTTTTTAATTCTTGCTCTCTTTTTCATTTATGTTAAATCTGGAAGTAGCTGGTTTAGAGGTGAGGTGGATGGGTTGGAGGATTGAAAATATACAAGGTCTTTTTTCATGTTTAGGCACTATTTATTGATAGATGTTTTTAGATTTGGGGCAGGAGTTTAACTTACAGCAGGAAGTTTGAATACAGCTGGGTGTATAGCAAGAATTGCAGAGCAGAGAATTGACTTCATGTGGAGAAGGCAGCAGTAGAGAGGAGAGAAGACTTCATTTTTGCGTCTAGTCAGGTGAATCAGCAAGAATGAATGCTAGCTTCCAGTCTTTTCTGGATGTCTAAGCAATTGATGGTATGGGGATACTGAAATTGGAGGGCTAAAGTAGTCAAAGGACTCAAAAATCTCGATCCTACTCCTGATTTTTCTCTAGGCTAGAAGAAAATCATCTAATACTTTGTGTTCTTATTAATGAAATGAAGGGCATGGATAGGGCTGCCTCACTGCACACTTTCAGAGGTGGCATTGACCTCATGATTCTGTGTAAATGGTGCCCCCTGGAATTGTGTAGTGATATTCCACAAGAACAGAATTAGCCTTAGGCTTTAATCTGTTTTAGGAAACCTGTTGCAACTTGTTAAAATAATTAAAATAATACATTTTTTAAAAAATTCTAAGAAAAAGAGCAGACACTTTTTGTCATAAATATGTAGAAGGTGCTGCCTCACATTTTTTCCATTAGTCTCGTAGGATATTTCTGCCATTAATGTTTGAAGTGTTAAAGTGACCTCATGGTTCATTAGGAATTGAATTTGTCAAGCAAATATGGACATGACTGGAGTAGCAAGTTTACTATTACTATTTACGTAGCTCTTTACTGTTTACTTTTTTAAACACTTTACGTTGTTTTTATTTTCCGTTTTTCTCTTTTAAGTTTACCACAGTCCTTTAAAATTAGGTAGGTATTATGATGTGAAAATTAAGTCTCAGAGGTCGACTTGACTTAGGTCTCACATGACAGCCAGAACTCAGATCTAGGTCTTCTGTTTCAAGTTCTTTCTGTTTCTACTACATCATAGTTGTGTTCTGTGAATTGTTTTCTAGGGAGGTATCTCTGAAACGTTTGTTTGAAGCAGGTTAATGGCAGTTAAAGTCAAAAAGAATTTTTTGTCTAAAACTTGGAAGATGGGAAAACTGGGGATTCAGATACAATAATTAGAATACATATTTCTGTAATGAGGTAGTATTTTAGTTGGAATGTTTTTAGTTGTTTGATTAATATTTATAGGTTGTTAGCTTTCCCCAAAGATGCCCCAATATATAGTGGATTATAATTTTGAAAACTGTACTGACTTGAGAATTTTTTTCTATAATTTTTAATCTTCACATTTTAGGCTTTATCAACTTTTAGAAGGAGAAAATAAGAAAAAAGAATTGTTTATAACCCATGGAAACCTGGAAGAAGTGGCTGAGAAATTAAAACAGGATGTTTCTTTGGTACAAGAGCAGTTAGCAGTATCTACTCAAGAGCATTCTTGCTTTCTGTCCAAACTAAATAATGATGTGGACATGCTTTGTGATGCTTTGTATCAAGGAGGAAATCAGCTTTTGCTTAGTGATCAGGTAGGTGCTTGCCATAGTAATTAAAAATACTTTAAAAAATAATGTTCAGGTCTTCCCTGGTGGTGCAGTGGTTGAGAGTCCGCCTGCCGATGCAGGGCACACGGGTTCGTGCCCAGGTCCGGGAGGATCCCGCGTGCCGCGGAGCGGCTGGGCCCGTGGGCCATGGCCGCTGAGCCTGCGCGTCCGGAGCCTGTGCTCCGCGGCGGGAGAGGCCACAGCGGTGAGAGGCCCGCGTACTGCAAAAAAATAAAATAAAAATAAAAATAAAAAAGTGTTCATTGTACAAGATGCTAAAGAAAATGTTAACATGAGGAAAATATTACTCCATATCCCATTGCCCTAATAATAACATTTTCATATCTCATTTTTATTCATATAAAAACATGTAAATATATTTTTCAGATAGTTTTGATCACTGTACACAGAATTTTAAAAATTTATGAAATATTTCAGATGTAGAAGGATATGTAATGTTTATGCTAAGAATTAAGAAAAATAAAACCACCCCTGTATTTTTTTCACCTATCTTAGTAAATAGAGGTTTGCCCTTATATCTCTAAAATCCTGTGTACACTTAGTAATAGCGGGCTCCTCCTAATAGCATTCCCCTCTCTTCTTCAAGGAGTAACTACTATGCTTAATTTTGTCATTTGCTTTCTTTTATTTATAATACAGACCATGTGTTATTTGGTTTTTTATGTTTCTGAACTTTATATAGATTGTATTCATGTATTCTTTAGTAACTTGCTTGTTTCTTAATATGATTTTGAGATTCATCCATGTTGATATTTGTAAAGCTATAGCTCATTTATAGTTTTCTCTTTTGTATAGTTAGTATTCTCTTATGTGAAATTCCACAATTATCTGTTCTGTTGACAGACATTTAGATTATTTCCAGTTTTTGCCGTTGTAGATCATACTGCTATGTATAGTCTTGTTGCATGTCTTATAGATGCTTGCCTACACACACACACACACACGCACACACACACTCACACTCACACATCACTCGCTGTCCCCTCACACAGGCGTGGAATTGCTAGATAACAGGTTCAGTTTTACAGTGTACATCAAACTGATTTCTAAAGGGGTTGTACCATATTGTACCAGCGGTGTTTAAGAGATGCTATGTATCCCTATCCTTTTCATCACATAGCACTGTCTGATTTATAATTTTCTCTCACTCTGTAGAGATGTAAAATAGCATCCCGTTGAGATTGTAATTTGCATTTCTCTGATGGTTAGGGAGGTTGAACCCCTTTCAGTAGGAGTTATTTATGTATTTCAAATGCCAGTCCTTTGTCAGTGATGTGTGTTATGTATATTTGCTCCCTATTTGTGGCTTGTTTTTTTCTTTTTTACTGTTTCCTGTTAGTTTATTTTTGGCTTTTTTTTTTTGAGATTTTAATGTCATGTCATTTATCACTCTTACGGTTTGCCCTTTTTTATATCTTGTGCAGGTTTGCCCTTAACATCATAATGATAGTCCCCTTTACTTTATCTTAAAGTTATGCTGTTCAAGTTCAGTTCTTTAATCCACCAGTAGTTTATTTTTATGTATGACATGAGAGGTAGAGTTCTCATTTTGTTTTTATTTTTTCCCTATGAATAACCAAATTGTCCCATCACCATTTATTGAGGCATACAAATTGAAAATCAGTATCTTTCTGGTGAAGGGACCCTCTTACATTATGAGATAAAGGATCCTTAAATGCCTTCTGCCTTCATGTATGTTTTGTTAGATATTTTGGGCACCACCACTTCTGAACCATAAACTGGGTTCAAACTCTTTTCGGAGGACCCAGGTGGCTCCTCTCTGGGCTGTAATTCTAACCAAGGGCTCTTCCACCTCTGGCCATCTTGATCTTAAGATTGTTGGTGTCCTTTGAGTCCTTAGTTTATTATGAAGAGAGTCTCCTGTTTGACTTCCCACCTTCTGTGGACCTTGGACTTTGATTTTTCTCCCACTCATCTTGTGAGTCTCAGGAATCATGGATTCTGATTTTCCAATATTGGCAATTGAGTAAAGCACCTCCTGGGCTCCCTTACCAATCTGCATTGTTTTATGGACTTGTAGTTTCTTTTAATGTCTTGTTATCTCTTTGTTGCTTTTAGGAAGCTTTTGTTTTGTTTGACTCTTTAAGTACTTCATTTCACCTTTCACATTTTTTCCTATGGAAGAATTGACCTGAGTAACTAGCTTACTTTTCTTGAAATAAGAAGGCTTATGAATCGTTTTTTTAAGTAGTTTTTTTTACTGTGGTAAAATACACAAAGTGTAAAATTTACAATTTTAACCACCTTAAAGTGTGCAATTCAGTGACATTAAATACATTCACAGTGTCGTGCAACCATGACACCATACATTTCCAGAACTTTTTCCTCATCCCAAATGGGCCAATCTCTGTGCCTGTTAAATATTAACTCCCCATTACTCCTTTCCCCCATCCCTGGTAACTCTATTCCAGTTTGTCTCTTTGAATTTGCCTACTCTAGGTACTTCATATAAGTAGAATTGTATAATATTTGTCCTTTTGTGTTTGGCTTATTTTAGCATAATGTCCTTAAGTATCATCCATATTGCATGAGGTGTGAGAATTTTATTCCTTTTTGGGGCTGAGTATTCCATCGTGTGTATACATCACATTTTATCTGTTCATCTGTTTAATAGACACTTGGGTTGTTTACACCTTTTGGCTGTTTTGAATAATGCTGCTGTGAACATTATTGTACAAGTATGTGAGTCCCTGTTTTCATTCCTTTTGGGTATATACCTAGGAGTGGATGCTGAGTCATGTGGTAAGTCTGTGTTTAACTTTCTGAGGAACTGCCGAACATTTCCACAGCAACTGCACCAGGGTTCCAGTTTCTCCATGTCCTCGCCTACACTTGTTATTTTCCCTTTTTAAATATATGTAACAGTCATCCTAATGGATGTGAAGTGATATTTGTGATTAGTTTTTTAAAGTCTCCTATTAGTGATTTTTATCTTCTTGATCTTTTAAACAAGTATGTAGAAATCCCATGATGGTGGATTTGAAAATTTCTCCTTGTAGTTCTGTCATTTTTTTCTTTATATTTGAGTTTATTTTATAAGTTACATCCAAATTTAAAATCGCAGTGAATTATTCTGGTAGACTTAAATTGCAGTGAATTGAACCATTGAGCATTATATAATGACCCTGTGTTGTGTTTTTTGTCTTAATATTCTCGTCTGATATTAATATTCCTATGCTATCTTTCTTTTGGTTAGTATTTGCAAGGTGGATGCTTTTTTCCTTTACTTAATGTAACTTTCATGTTCTTCCTTTATACTTAGCATTATGAAATAAACATTTCCATGCTAAACGATTTTAATTTTTAATGTTTATAATACTCTTGATTTAATTACTGTGTCATAATTTGTGTAACCAATCCACCATTTTTGAGTATTTTGATAGTCTTCATTTTTTTCTTTTGTTTGCTCTTGAATGAGATCATGTATATCTTGTGTATATAGCTTTTTATTGTTGGATACTTTCTTTTTTTTTTGATACATTCATTTGGATGAACTCTTAGAAGTAGAATTATTGCATTTCTTGGGTATACACATTGTTTTTTGGCCTTTGATACTGCCATATTGCTTTTCAAAGGAGTTGTACCTACTTACAATGCCACCAGCACTATTAAATGTCTGCTAGACACCACTTGTCATATGATATACCATAATTTCATGAATTTCTAAGAAAGAAAAAACTTTTTCAGTTAAACTGACACAGTACTTCCTTATTTAGAATTTTTATTTCATGCCTATTAGAAGATACCTTTTAGGTGTGGGTACGCATAGGTTTTTATCATATCACTTTTGAATATACATTAAAAGGGAAAAAGCCAACTAAAATGGTTAAGGTGTTTCTAAAGCTTCACATTTAGTGTCCACTTCTATGTTATTTCTTGACTCAAAGTACTTTTAATATTTTTCCACATTATACATCAAGAATGTTGGTGATAGCAGAAAACTTAATAACCTGATTTTAAAATGGGCTAAGGACTGGAATAGATATTTCTCCACAGAAGAAATACAGGTGGCCAACAGGTTTATGAGTAGATGTTCGATTATCTAATTATCAGGGAAATGCAAATCAGAACCACAGTGAGATAACACCTTATGCCTGTTAGGATGACGGTTATCAAAAACCAAAAGACTAGGATTGGTGAGGATGTGGAGAAATTGGAACCCTTGTACGTTTTTGGTGGACATGCAAAATGGTGCAGCTGCTGTGGAAAACAGTATGGAATTTCCTCAAAAATTTTAAAAATAGAACTACTGTTATGATCCTGTAATCCTACTTCTGGGTATATATCTAAAGGAAATGAAAACAGGATATTAAGGAGATGTCTGCACTCACATGTTCATTGCAGCACTTACTCATAATAGCTAAGCTGTGGAAACAACCTAAAAGTCCATCAGTGGAGGAATGGATAAAGAAAATATAGTATACACATACAATGGAATATTATTCAGCCTTAGAAAAAGAGAACTGCAAAATGCCACAACATGGGTGAACCTTGAGGAGATTATGCTAAGTGAAATAAGCCAGTCACGAAGAAATAGTGCATGATTCCACTTATATGAGCTATCTAAAATAGATTTATTAGAAGCACAGAGTAGAATGGTGGTTGCCAGGGATGGGAAGTTGTTGATCAATAGGTATAAAGTTTCAGTTATGCAAAATGAACAAGTTCTAGCAATCTGCTATACAACATTGTGCCTGTAGTTAACACTACTGTATTGTACTCCTGAATTTAAGAGGGGAGATGTCATGTTATGTGTTCTTACAGTAATATAAAATTAAAAAAAAAATTGGTGAGGGAATTCCTTGGCGGTCCAGTGGTGAGGACTCGGCGCTTCCACTTCAGGCAGCACAGGTTCAGTCCCTGGTTGGGAGAACTAAGATCCTGCAAGCCTAGTGGCATGGCAAAAGTAAAATATTGGTGATAAAGTGCTTCTAATGAGTGTCTGGTCAATAACAGTTACATGATGCTCTTGATTGTACAGTGCATGTTGATTTCAGTCATATTAAAATGTGAAAGATTCCATCCTAGAATCACTAAAATATGGTGATTTCACTATAATGTCATTGGGTATCATTATTTAATGTTTTTCTCTATCCCAGTGAGGTATAAAGTATCATCCGTATTAATTTTAACTTGCATTTTTACTAATGAAGTTGAATATTTTTCAGTATTTGTAGGAGTATTATTTTAGTAACTGTTAAGGTCTTTAGTACCGAAACTAAAGGTTAGATATTTCTCATTGTATTCAAGTTTACCGAGTTTTTCCTCAAAGAGAGACTGCTTAATGTGGATATTACTTGATTTTTTTTTTTAATGTAGTTAGTTTAAGAAATACTCTCTGGAACTGGCATTTATGACAGGTGTGAAGCTGTTATTCATGAGCTTGTACGTTAGAATCACCAAGGAGCCTGTTGAAATGTAGCTTCTGGCCCTGTTGCAGAGTGATTTAGTGTGGAATGAGGTGCAGGAAACTATTCTTAACAAACTCCCCCAGGTGATTACCATGCTGTGGACCATGCTGAGAGGCTGTGGAAGGTTGAGGTGTAGTTACAGCTACAGATTTTCTGAGAACCTCTTTGGTAATACTGGCTGAAAAATTATAGGAGTAGAATACATGACTAGAAAGCCATGGAAACGTGTTAATAAACTGCTTTTAATGTTAAGAAGTGAAGAATTTCAGTTATTAAATGTGAAGGGTCCAGCATGTCTAGGTTTTTGAGAAGAATTACATGGTAAGCCAGGATTGTTGAATGTCACATATAGTTCCATCTTCTGTAACAATGTGAAAAAAGAAAAATGAGATTTTTGTTAAGGTAATTCTTTTATATTGGTAATTGCTTCATTTCAAGGTTTTCTCAGTACCTGTGATGTCTAGAGTAAACACCTTAGGCTAAAACAAGGTTTGATTACTTAAGCAGAATGTAAGTTCCAGGAAGGAAATGGTGCTCATTCTTCTATTTGTAGACTCTAAAACAGTGCTTGGTGCGTGGTGGGCATTCAGTAATATTTGAATGTATAAATATGCAGAACAGTTTACATATCAAGTACTCTTCAGGGAGTAGGAGTTTGCTTTGAATCACTTAAAATTGCCTATAGGAAGTTGTTGCAATGGATCTTATCAATACATAGACTTTTTATTAATCCTGCTATGGATTTTTTTTTTTTTTTTCCCGGGGCCCATGGCATGTGGAATCTTAATTCCCCGACCAAGGATCGGCCCCCCGCACCCGCTACAGTGGAAGCTCGGGGTCTTAACCACTGGACCACCAGGGAAGTACCCCCTGCTATGGATTTTTTTTTTTTTTTTTTTTTTTTTTTTTTTTTTTTTGCGGTATGCGGGCCTCTCACTGCCGTGGTCTCCCCCGTTGCGGAGCACAGGCTCCGGACGCGCAGGCTCCGGGCGCGCAGGCTCAGCGGCCATGGCTCACGGGCCCAGCCGCTCCGCGGCATATGGGATCCTCCCAGACCGGGGCACGAACCCGCATCCCCTGCATCGGCAGGCGGACTCTCAACCACTTGCGCCACCAGGGAGGCCCCCTGCTATGGATTTTTAATTGAGGTTCATTTATTGTTGAGATTGTGGGAATAATCATTATATCATTTAGATTCCTCTTTTGTAAATTACATTTTAAATTTATAATTGGTAGTATGAATAGAGCTCTTGAATTAAAACATTACTATTTTCCTTTTAGGAGTTAATGGAGCAGTTTCATCAAGTTGAATCTCAACTAAATAAGCTAAATCATCTTCTTACTGATATTCTTGATGATGTGAAGACAAAAAGAAAAATTTTGGCGTCTAATAAACTGCATCAAATGGAAAGAGAATTATATGTATATTTTTTAAAAGATGAAGATTATCTGAAAGATATTGTGGAGAATTTAGAAAACCAGTCAAAGATTAAGGCTGTTGGTCTTGAAGATTGAAAATGAAATCTTTACTGCACGTGCTGTGTTTTAATATTTTATATATTAGGAGGAGAATATAGCTAATAAACACTGAAAATTCTAAATTCGAGGTCAATGGAACATTTCATTTAATGAATTCAAGTATTATATCAATTTGGTTTATTATATGTTTGTTCAAAGTACCAGTGCTTTTTATGACTTGAATGTTTGCTTGGTGGCACTTAGTCCTGGTAACTTTTAAGTTACAGGGAAAAAGCATTATTATATAATGCAGATATTTTTTACAGAGTTAATTGTGTCTCTCATTTTTTTTTAGAGATAGAAATTTCTGCTGTTAAATATTTTAAAAATTTGTAGGACTTTGAATCAACATTGTTAAAGCTGTAGACCTTAATAAATGGAATAGTTAAGTCCCCTCATATTTGTCTATGAAGTAAAATTCTGCCACTCAAACTGTATTCACCCATAATTCCCTGCTGTAGACTTCGAGACTATTTTAATGTTCCTGCTTGTACCACAAAGAATGTCAAGTCTCCATTGGCCACTGCTCATTTTAGCGGTTGGGTCCTAGGGATTCAACATATCTGCAGGACAGATCTCAGTAGTGCTTTGACTTCAGTCTGCCTTACATATAATGAATGTCTTTCAAAATGAAATTTCAAAATTCCATAGAAGTGGTGCTCAGATGATGTATAACACTATTTTAAATCAATTTCTTAGGAGTGAAAATACCTAAGTGTTGGATTCTATTGGTTGGGATACAAATGTAGTATTTGGGCAATTAGAAATTATTTTAAGAGTTGAGGTAAAATAATTTGAAGTAACTTATTTATCAGTTATTACATCAAATGATTCTTGAGTGCCTGGTTTATATGTGACCTCTGTCACATACTAAGTAAGCTTTATGGAGAAAAGAGAAGATTTAGACACTACTTTCAAGAAATATTACTGCTCCAAAAATGTATTACCTGCTTGTAATGTGGAATGCCTGTCTAAAAACTTCACATTTTAGGTGATCTTTATGGAGTTTTTTAGCTATAACCATCAGAAAATGGGTATGCTTAGGTGACATATGGGCCTTGACAATTTTGAACAAATATGTTTTGCTAATTATTGTATTTGTACATTTTTCAAATTTTGTATTTGTTAAGTAGATCTTAATATGCTTGAAAAATTTGTAGCAATACGTTTTGCCTAAGATTTTGTTATTAACTCTTCACAGGTGACCTTTGTTTGTTCCTGTTTTTCCCTCTGCCCTACCTTGGAATTGAGAATTTACTTGAAATTTTTCTCCTCTCCAGTAATGTAGGAAAATGTCACCTGGTTTTCTGGTTCATGAAACAGCAAATTCTGTTTAGATTAGTGCCAAATACGTTAGATGTATTACCAGCTACTCAATGATTTGTACTGTCCCTTCTAGACCTTCACCTGCTCAGCCCAGGGGACCAGTACAGCCCAGCAGTGCAAGTGAAAGGATGTTAGGTTATGTGTCTGTCATAATAACCCAAGTCAGTTAAAAATAATTTTTATGTTACTAGATCTGTATGTTTGAAGATTATAATAGCCATTTGTTTCAAACCTCAGGAAGTAGGAAATGTTTGAGTAGATTGCTTGCTTCAAATTGGAGATACGTTCTTTACTTTGTTGTCTATTTACCATGATACCCAGTTGAGCCTCTAAATGTTTCACTTTCTTCTTACTATCTTATCTATATTATGGGGACAATTAATACCTATTTCCTGTAGTGGTGAATATAGTAATTTTTATGAATGTCTCTACATAAAAATTTTTACATGACTTGTTTCTTTTTTTGAAGTCTCAAAATTAATATATGGGTATTATGTTTATCTTATGTTTAGGATTTTATGAAAATGGAAAATTACGAGGCATTTGTAGGCTTTGACCTCTGTAAGATACCACTCTCCAGTGTTGCTCAGAAGATTATGTCTGCTATGCATTCAGGTGATTTAGTGGAGTCTAAGAATTGGAGAGAGAGTGAAAAGAGTGAGTAATTTTTATGAACCTTCATATTTTTTGTTACCTTGAGTCTTAATTATTCTTAAGACTAAGTTTTGAAAATCATTGACCTTAAAAATGAGAAAGAGTTACTGTACCAGCAAAAATGGGTTTACTCGAGAATAGCAGAGAATTGCAATTTGGGACAAGCATGCTATACAAAGGACAAAGGCAAGTCTAACAAAGGAGAGGAACATTATTTTATAGAGAAAAAGGTGGATGTTGGCAGGGGTTGTTTTGAATCAAAATCCATTGGAGAAAAGTGAGAGTTCAAAGTGCTGGTGGTTTCTGGCTGAGTTGCTGGGGAAGTGGTTTTCTTGTAGGAGATGCCCTGTACATCTTTTCCTGTGGGGACCTGTAATTGATGATTCTTTCCTGTTGATTCTTCCTCCTGCTGACTTTGAGTGGTACTGCATGAGAGCTCCCCCTTCTGGCCTCCCAACTCCATTTTAGTGAGCCTTCTTATTAATTTTCACAAAACAAAATGTAACAGAGTTTTTCTATAGAACTTTTTATTGCGTAGGGAAGTTCCTGCCTACAAACAGTCCAGCTTCCCCTTGTTTTACTCTCATTCAGTGATGACTGAGCTTCTGCTCACTAAATTTTATATTCTCTTAGCCCTTACTGCTTTGAAAATGTGATACTCTCTTCGTTGTTTCAGGCATTTCTGCCAAACATTCCCTTAGAATCTGGATCAGCTGTTTAAGTAACTTCAGAAGAGATGGGCTCTTTCATAGTGCCGGTTTCTAAACCCTTAGCTCTCAGGTCATTGAACCTGTATTTGCTTATTTGTGGTGGACAAGAGAAGTGTTCTGGACAGTATGTGTATTATACCGCTGTAGAAATGTATAAACTGTTACGTGACAAATCAGTGGATCTGTGTACATATGTTTATGACATATGATATAATAGTAAAAGCAGTGACATATGCTCACAAGTGTGACTGAAATGGTTGGAATACCAGATGTGTTTTTTTGTTTTGTTTTGTTTTGTTTTACTAGCAAAGCAGTTTTTATTTTAAATTGTAAGTCTGGACCAATAATTTGTTTTTCTCTTCTACAGAGTAGGTTATAAGTGAATGAGATATAATTAATTATATTGAGATGAAATAATTGAGAAGTATTAACAAATAGTGCAAAAGCTGTTATAAATGCAGTTTGTTGATTAAGATACAGTAACGCTTAACATTTAAGTCTATTCATATTCAGGCATCTGTTGCCCTTGTTATGGAAGTCAATAATGAAGAGTAAGAATTTTGGGGTATGGACTACATACCTAGCAATTGATAGTGTTTTAGGGGGAGTGTTGGTGCTGGGGGAAGTAGTAAAGAAAGTTAACATCAAACATCAAAGAGCCGGGACTTCCCTAGTGGCACAGTGGTGAAGAATCCGCCTGCCAATGCAGGGGACATGGATTCGATCCCTGGTCTGGGAAGATCCCACATGCCGTGGAGCAACTAGGCCCATGTTCCACAACTGCTGAGCGCACGTGCCACAACTACTGAAGCCCACGTGCCTAGAGCTTGTGCTCTGCAACAAGAGAAGCCACTGCAATGAATAGCCCATGCACCGCAATGAAGAGTAGCCCCCGCTCGCCACAACTAGAGAAAGCCCGCGTGCAGCAACGAAGACGAAGACCCAACAAGGCCAAAAATAAAAAAATTAATTAATTAAAAAAAATCAAAGAGCCTTCTCCTTTATTCTGTATACTTGCTTTCCAAAATAAAAGAGCAGTGTGCACTTGACAGAGTTCAAAATATACTTACCTTCAAAAACTGATAAAATAGGGGCTTCCCTGGTGGCGCAGTGGTTGAGAGTCTGCCCTGCCGATGCAGGGGACATGGGTTCGTGCCCCGGTCTGGGAAGATCCCACATGCCGCGGAGTGGCTAGGCCCATGAGCCATGGCCGCTGAGCCTGCGCGTCCGGAGCCTGTGCTTCACAATGGGAGAGGCCACGACAGTGAGAGGCCTGCATACTGCAAAAAAAAAAAAAAAAAAAAAAAAAAAAAACCTGATAAAATAATAAAATGCCTCTGGAAGCAGTAATGTGAGTCTCTGTTGAGAAAAATTTATGGCAGTCAGCCCCTGTCATGAACTGTCTTGTCATGCTCTTAAAATACCCTCTTAATAAATTTATGAAAACTAGGATTTTAAGAAGATAAGGTATTTTCTGTCAAGTGTTCTTGGATTTGGAAAATGGAATTTTCACAAAGATTCTATCTGTTCCTGTGTCACACTCTTACTATGAACTTAGTGAGTTAAAACAACACACATTTGTTACCTCATAGTTGCTGTGGGTCAGGAGCCTGGGAACAGCTTCGCTGGGTCCTCTGCAGGGCTGCAGTGCAGGTGCCAGTCAGGGCTGGGGTCTCATCTGAGGCTCGAAATGGGAAGCATTTGCTTGTAAGCTCATGGTTGTGGGCAGAGTTCAGCCCCTTGTAGGCTCTTGGACTGAGGGTCTCGGTTCTTGGTGATGGTTGGCTAGAAGCCACCCTCAGTTCATTTCCACGTGATTCTCTCCATAGGCAGCTTTACATTATTGCAGCTTTTTCAAAGCCGGCAAGAGTGTGTCCCTGGCAAGACTGACATTACATTCCTATGTAAGGTAATCACATTCTGTCACCGTTGCTGTATTCTTTTGGTTAGAAGTAAGTCCCACCCACACTCAAGGGGTTACACAAGGGCATGAATACTAGAAGGCAGGGGTCGTGGGACCACCTTAGAGTCTGTCTGCCACACAGTCCCACCAGTTTTATTCTTATTTCATACAAATCTGAGTTATAAAGTTGGATTGCTGGTGGGTTGTTGGTGAATGAATGATGCTGAACCTGAATTGATTCCCAGACTCTTGTCCCATGCTGAGCTGTTATGTCAAATCCTTCTCTCTTATAAATAAAATCGTAAATCAGCATTTCATTTCTGAAAGCCCATTTCATACCAGATAAATAGTGAAATTGAACTGAGAAATCAATGGAAATAAACTACAAATATTTGCTTTTACAAAAATGTATTAAGTAAAACCAAACAATGTTATATGTCACTTAAGGATCTAATTTTCTGATCTGCTAGACTGACTGAGGTATACACACCCAGTAAGAATTGGACAGTGTGTATCTTCTTGCAGCAAGGTTGGTCTTTATTTAAAAACCCTTTGCTGTGAAAAGAAGATGCAAAAACTTAAATACAACTTAATGAGTTAATATAAAGAGGACATCATGTAACTACCACGTACATTGCCAATATCTCAAAATTTCCTTCTCAAAACTCTTCCTGCTCACAGGTAACCATTATGCTGACTTTTATGGCAGCCACTTCCCACTTCCTAATCATATGAGGGAGTTTTACATTGCTCCAAAGGCCTTTTTGGCAGAGATTACTTGTCCGCCACACCAGAGTCCATCCATCCTCCTTGGAGGCATGCCAGCAGATGACGTGGCTCAGTGTCCTTGCAGCCAGGTGTGGCCAAGTGGCAGGTTCCTGTCAGCAGGGTGTGCTGTTGCCAGGGCAGTCCCAAAGGCACCTAACTTGCTTCGCAGCTGGCCTCTTTCCTTCCATCCAGTTGGAATCTGAAATGACTCCTTTCCAACCTACAAATGATAAAGTGTCCTAGAGGACTGTGGACCAACTGGAGGGACCCCGGGTCCAGAGTGACTTCATGAAACAGCTGCTCCACCAGCTGAGACCACTCACCTCAGAACAAGAGAGAGAAATAAACTTTTGTGGTTTATTTTATTATTTTTATTTTTTTCGGTACGCGGGCTTCTCACTGTTGTGGCCTCTCCCATTGCGGAGCACGGGCTCCGGACGCGCAGGCTCAGCGGCCATGGCTCACGGGCCCAGCCGCTCCGTGGCATGTGGGATCTTCCCAGACCGGGGCACGAACCCGTGTCCCCTGCATCGGCAGGCAGACTCTCAACCACTGCGCCACCAGGGAAGCCCACTTTTGTGGTTTAAACCATTGTATGGGTGGGTCTTTTGTGACTGTGGCTTAGCTTTTTACCTTAACTCTTACACCTTTAAACTAGATTCAGAATTGGGTTCATCTGACTTGAATTTACATTGTCATTTTAGTATTTAGTAATGCCACTGAAAGTCTTTGGGAAATACTGGGGGAGGAAGATTTTTCAGGGTGATTTCAAGGTTGTCAGCTGACCTGGTGCTATGTATAACATGCATTTGATTAAGCACATGTTTATTAGACTACATCTCTATTTTGCTTAAGTACCTATAGAAATCAAATAACGTTTTCTAGTACACATTTATCCAAAACTGTTTTTAACTTAATAGAGCTTAGGGGTGAATATGGTTTTTTTCTAGTAAAATAAGAATAGTTTTATAGACATTACATATTTTTCTTTAAAAGGCCATTTTATTTAATTAATTTATTTAATTTTTGGCTGCGTTGGGTCTTCGTTGCCGCACGTGGACTTTCTCTAGTTGTGGCGAGCAGGGGCTTGTTGTGGAGCGTGGGCTCTAGGCACACGGGCTTCAGTAGTTGTGGCATGTGGGCTCAGTAGTTGTAGCCCGTGGGGTCTAGAGCGCAGGCTCAGTAGTTGTGGCGCACGGGCTTAGTTGCTCCACGGCATGTGAGATCTTCCCAGACCAGGGCTCGAACCCATGTCCCCTGCATTGGCAGGCGGATTCTTAACCACTGCGCCACCAGGGAAGCCCAAACATTACAAATTAATACAGGTGTTAGACTCCTCAAGGTAAATATTTGTCAAAATCCAATCCATTAATGTGAAGTGTGTCTTTAGTCCCACCATCTAGTGGAAATCTTTGCAATTTCAAGGACAGATAACATAAAGCTAAATGACAAAATATATTTATTTTGATTATATTCATTCTAATCAAGAATAATGTGGATAAACATTTTTATTTCTATCAAATAAACATAAAATCCTTATGTCCAGTCACTTAGCAAACCCTGCCAGGTGTTGGATTCCAATTCCCACCGCTCTAATTCAAGCCTTCGTTCCTTCTCACTTGAAAATTTGCAGAAGTTTTCTAATTGCTGTTTGCCGTCAATTTATTGCCACTTTGCTCCTGCCTTTGCACTGTTGCTGGGATTAGCTCAGCTCTTGTCCTTGCTGTCTGCAGAATTTATCTGTAGAAACATCCCCATGTGTTCCTACAATGCAGCCTGGCCCTTGCCTGCCCTTTAAGTCTTAATGTCCCATCACTTTCCTTCTCTTTATGCCCCATTCAGATTTTTAAAAATTAATTAATTTTACAGCAGGTCCTTTTTGATTATCTATTTTAAATACAGCAGTGTGTACATGTCAATCCCAAGCTCCCAATCTATCTCTCCCCCCACCACCCTTCCCCACTGGTACCCAAGGCAATCTACAGACTCAATGCAATCCCTGTCAAATTACCAATGGCATTTTTCACAGAACTAGGTCAAAAAATCTTAAAATTTGTATGGAGACACAAAAGACCCTGAATAGCCAAAGCAATCTTGAGAAAGAAAAACTCAGCTGGAGGAATCAGGCTCCCTGACTTTGGACTATGCTACAGAGCTACAGTCATCAAAACAGTATGGTACTGGCACAAAAACAGAAATATAGATCAAAGGAACAGGATAGAAGGCCCAGAAATAAACCATGCACCTGTGGTCAATTAATCTATGACAGAGGAGGCAAGACTATACAGTGGAGGAAAGATAGTCTCTTCAATAGATGGTGCTGGGAAAACTGGGCAGCTACATGTAAAAGGATGAAACTAGAATATTCTTTAACACCATACACAAAAATAAACTCAAAGTGGATTAAAGACCTAAATGTAAGACTAGATACTATAAAACTTAGAGGAAAACATAGGCAGGGCACCCTTTAACATAAACTATGGCAATATCTTTTCTGATCCTTCTCTCAGTAATGGAAATAAAAACAAAAATAAACAAATGGGACCTAATTAAACTCAGGAGCTTTTGCACAGCAAAGGAAGCCACAAACAAAACAAAAAGACAACCCACAGAATGGGAGAAAATGTTTGCAAATGATGCGACCGACAAGGGATTAGTTCCCGTTCAGATTTGACTCTAACTTCCAAACACGCGTCGTTTCCTGACTTCATCCTCTGCTTACCTTTTCTTTCTCTCCTTCGTACATGACTCTGAGTGGTGAAATCAGCATTTTACAAATTTCTGCTCAAATGATACTTCATTACCAGAATGCATTATTGGAAGTAAACTGCATTTGATTCATTTGCAACTCAGTTTAGAGAATTTCCTGTGTTGTAGTTTTGGGTTATTTGCATAATGCTTTAACTCTTGATATGTTTTGAGCTTTTTGAAGGCAGGCAAAGGTGGTCTCATCTTTGATGCTGCCACAGGTGTGTTGATCTGTGAATTCAGCTCTTACCGATTTGTAAAAGCTTTCTACAGACATATAAAACATATATGAGGGACTACTATTTCATTATTTATGTTGTATTTTCCTCAACATTTTGGGGAGTCTTTTTTTGTTTGTACTACTTCAGAAAAAGTTTTTTTGTTGTTTTTTAAACAGAAAAACCAAAAACAAAGTCCATAATCCCACATTAAAAAAAAATTGGGGGTGGGGGACTTCTCTGGTGGCGCAGTGGTTAAGAATCCACCTGCCAATGCAGGGGACATGGGTTCAAGCCCTCGTCCGGGAAGATCCCACATGCCGCGGAGCAACTAAACCTGTGTGCTGCAACTACTGAGCCTGCACTCTAGAGCCCGCGAACCACAACTACTGAGCCCACGTGCCACAACTACTGAAGCCCGCATGCCTGGAGCCTGCGCTCCACAACAAGAGAAGCCACCACAGTGAGAAGCCCGTGCACTGCAACAAAGAGCCCCCACTCGCTGCAACTAGAGAAAGCCCACACGCAGCAATGGAGACCCAAAGCAGCCAAAAATAAATAAATTTATTAAAAAAAAATTTTTTTTTTACATATTCACACACACACACACACACACACACACACAGCGAAAGGGTTTATATGTACATTGTTTTCTTAGTTCAGGCTTTTTGTTTGTTGAAACATCTCCCCTTATTGCTTCCCTGTGTTAACAACTTAGCGTATGCCTTTTATGTTTTTGTTTTCATGATAGTAATTATAGCTTGTGTGTGTGTGGCTATGTTGTGCCACCCAGACCTCCGCCTCCTTGGATGGGATTGGCTGAGGGCTTTGTTGCAACTGTATCACATTTGAGCTTCCACTCCCTCAGTCCTTCTGCTCCCCAAGAGCATCCCCAAATAAACGTTTGCAGGAAAATCTCAGTCTGGTCCCCAGGGAACTTGATCTGTGCAGTGGGTGCCAGTAGTGGTCTGAGAAAGCAGACATGGCATTTTGGAATTGGTCACCCTTAGGTGGGCTGGCACTGATGACTTCATCACAAGTTGTAGGTGAAATACGGATGGCAGCGGTGCAGTTAAAACTTTTACTAGAGGTGGCTGGTCTGGCATACCAGTGCAAGCAGCTGTGCAAGCTGCTGGGCAATACTATGTATTTGAAAAGAATAGGGCAATGGAATAGAATGGCATGGGTGGCTGTGGCTGGGTCCTTTGGAAAAAGACAAAGGCCAAGGGTGGTTAATTAGCAATTAAAGGGTAAATGTGATAGCCAGAGGGCTCACCTGCTAGCCTGTGAAGAGACCACCTGCAGTCACAGCCCCCCACCCCAACAGCCTAGTAAGGCTGGTGGAGCTCCAGAGGAGGTTGGATGCTCAGCCCTGGCGGGTGTTCTACCTCAAGGTCAGGGCCTTGACCAGGAAGAGGGACCTGACCCTGAGATGCAGGATGGGGACGTCTCGATTGGTGCATTCAAGTCTTGAATCCCTGGTACCTCTGGGACCTGCAGAAGTAGCTACTCCTCTCTGTTAAAGGCCAGCCCCCTTCTCTCTACCCGCCAGTCCCCCACCTTGAAGACAGTGCAAGAGGGTTCTATCTTGAGAAATAACACATCCTCCCTCAGGAACTGCCACCTCCTCTTTTGGCCATTAAGTCACTACATAACCTGGCCAAGAGGTACCAGGGCCTGTTAAGGGAGTGGATGAGACACAGGCTGGTCAGGGAACAGAAACGCTGTAGCCATTGGAACAGGGAAAGTTTAAAGCATTATTAACTAGTAATGGGATTAGCTGACAAGAAGTAAAGAAAACTGAAGATTACAATAATAGCAGACGCAGAGAGCATCTACCTGCGGCAGTGTCGAAGGAAGGAACAAAACTGGAATGACCTGGCCAGGTGACGTCCACCAGCCTCTGTCATCTGTTGTCCCTGTACGGGCAACTTGGGCTCTTTAATGGAGTGACCATGGGGCTGGGGTGGAGGCTACGTGTGTGCCCAACAGCATGGCGCTCCCACTCACCAGGGCCGATCTCGCCATTGCCTCTGGTGAATTTCCAATGACACACTGAACTCTGGGTCCACAATAGTACTGAACTTTGAGAACAGTCACTTGGGGGCTAGTTGGCAATACTGGACCCCTTGTACCCCCAGAGGTGCCGGGATTTGTCTTGACTAGAATCCACACCTATTCCAGGCACGGGTTTGCCTTTCCCATACGCAGGGCCTCAGTGAGCTCCGTAATACAAGGCTCACAGAGCATTTGATCCCCTGACACAGAATCCTGTATAGCATCGCCCTGGATATAGGGACCCACTTTACAGCAAAAGAGCTGCAGTGGGCACATGATTGTGGGACCCACAGGTTCCGTCACGGCCACACACCCAGAAATGCCAGCCCAACAGAGTGGTAGAGTGGTGGGTAACAGGCTGAGCTCAGGTGACCTCCAGGCTGCAGTATACACTGTACATCAGTGACCATTGCAGGATGCAGTGTCCCCAGTATAGATAATTAAGGGCTCTGGGAGCCAAAAGGGGGCAGTGGGAGTGGCCCTGCTTACCATCACTCCCAACGCCCCTCCCAATAAATTTGTGTTTCTCTCCTGACACCTCTGGGTTCTGCAGGTTTAGTCTTGACTCCCCAGGGGAAACCCACCAGGGGCAAAGGAAGAGTACTGTTCGATTTGAAGCTATAGCTGCTGCACAGTCATTTCAAGTTCTGTACTCCAAGAGACTGGCAGGCAAGTGAGGTACTCTCCATCCTGCTAAGGGTGACTTCCTGTTCACCAGAGGTCAGGGATGCTGTTACGTAATGGGGCAGGAAAGCATCTACGTGGCATCCAAGTGACGTGATTGGACACCTCTTGGTCCTCTGATCAAATTTGCTGGTAAATGCAGTGGCCATGGCCTGGGAAGGGCATGGTGACCAGGGACTTAACACCCCTCAGGGATGAGGGTTTGGGTCACGATCAGGCAAGCTACCTAGACCAGCAGAGGTGCCAAACCAGGGTAAGGGGACCTCAGAATGGGTAAGAGAGGGAGGTGAACAGCATTTGCAGCTTTGAGACCAGCTGCAGGACAAGGACAGGCAGTTCACCCCATTAACCTTCCTCTTAAATTCCCTCAGGAAGAGGCCGAGCAGAGTCCCGAAGGAGCTACTCCTAGAACATATCTGAGCTGCACAGTGTAGTGAACCGTAGGCAGGACTGTAGTGAACACTGTGGGTGCCCCGAGCCCCCCATTCATCACCCCAGCTGCTGCTCACCACACATCCCCTCCTGATGGTTGCCTCAGCTGCAAAGAGCTTCTTTGCCCAAGGGCACACCCTTTTCCCAGAAGCAATCAGGTAATGACTGGTGGGTGCTGGGGAATAAAGGCTCAGCTCCCTTGACCCTGTCGGGGACAGCTATACAGGACCATGTCAGGTCCAGAGCAGGCCTTTGTAGCGGCTGCATCTTGGACCAGTCCTCCCTCCTTCACTCCCCTACAGACGTTGATCCTGAGAGCACTACCCCCAAACTTTTCTGAATGCAAGCCTTCTTCTCAGGGTCAGCCTCCCAGGGACCAGACCTGTGCCAGTGTATGGGTGTAACATACTTATGTACCTAAATGGGGAGATTTGGTCATTGTTTTAAAAAATAGGATCATATTTTCACAGACCTCTGCATCTTCAGGTCAACTAATACAGCTCATTCTTTTCAATGGCTCTGTGCTTCATGGTGTGGATGTTACATAATTTATTCATCGACTGCCCTCTTGATTGGTATCTCCTTCGTTTTCAGTCCTTTGCCATAAAGCAATACTGTCATAAATGTTTTGCTTTAAACCTATTTACTGTTCCACGTATTTCTATGAAACAGATAGCCAGCAGTGAGGTGGTTTGGTTAGATGATTTATATATTTATATCTCTTTGTTTTTACTGAGGTTACAACACACACACACACATACACACACAGAGCACAACTATCCTAAGATTATAGTTCAAAATTTCACAAACTGAACACCCGTATAACCTTCACCCAGACCAAGAAACAGAACATTGGTAGCATCTCGGAGGCCCATCTTTCCTCCCTTTGGGTTCGTCCTTTTCTTCCCAACTCCTGAGAGTGATGTGTGTATTTTTAATTTTAATAAGTATTGACACTGTGCTTTCCAAAAAGATCCTAACCATTCACATTTTTACCAGCAATGAGTGAGACTACCTCTTCTCTTCCATCTCCAATTATATTTAGTTTGTGTTTCCCTGACTACTAGTGAGTTTGAGTATTACATCATGTTTGTTTGCTTTTTGGATTTGCTATTTTGTGTGTTGCCTCTCCCTATCTTTTGCTCACTTTTCCATTGAATTGTTTCTTTTTTGGTCAGTGTAACTTGTATAATAAAAATATTAACCCTTTGTCTTTTTTGTCCCCAATAGTTTTCCCAGTGTATTATTTTCTTTCAGAAGTGGTGCTAGCTGTACTATCCCTATTCATTAATCTGCCCTTCTCTACTGCATTAAAATACCATCTTCGTTGTATATTAAATTCTCATAAGTCCTGGGGTCAGTTTCTGGATTGTCTGCTCTGTTTTAGAGATCTTTTGTCTATTCCTATTCAAATACCTTGTGGATTTGATTACAGTGACTTTATAGTATGTTGTGATAATCTGGCAAAGCAAGTCTTCTTTTATTTTTTTAAAAAACTTACCTTTCTGGGTCCTGCCTGGTGGTCCAGTGGCTAAGACTCCACATTCCCAATGCAGGGGTCACAGGTTTGATCCTTGGTCAGGGAACTAAGATCCCGCATGCTGCACGGTACAACCAAAAAAACCCCTTACCTTTCTTCTCTATTTTCAGACATTTAATATTTCATATGTACTTTGAAATTATTATTTTTTTCAATTAAAAGAACCCTGTAGGGTCTCTGATGAAAATTACATTAATTTAAAAAAATATATTTATTTATTTATTTGGCTGTGCCGGGTCTTAGTTGTGGCACACGGGATCTTCATTGCTGCGTGCAGGATCTTTTAGTTGTGGTATGCGGGGTCTTTAGTTGTGACACACGGACTCTTAGTTGTGGCATGTGGGATTTAGTTCCCTGACCAAGGATCGAACCCAGGCCCCCTGCATTGGGAGCGTGGAGTCTTAGCCACTGGACCACCAGGCAAGCCCCTGCATTAAATTTATATTTAGGAGAATTAAAATATTTTGTTCATATCTCAGTGCTATGTTTTTCCATTTGTATAGATCATGCTTTATGCCATTTTATAAGATTTTAAGTTTCCATCATTGAGTGCCTTGTGCTTTTCTTGTTAAATTAATCCTGAGTATAACTTTCCTTTATCGTAAGTGAAAGATTTCCCCCACTTGCATTTCATCGTTGTTATTGTTGCTATAGAGAGAACGTACATCCCAGAGGTTACGAGCGGAGACTTGAGTCATGTTGCCTGGGGTTGAACCCAGGTTCCATCACTTCCTGTCCAGCCCAAGCTTATTAAAATTAAAACAAAATCTAAATGAGAAGTTTGTATTAATGATATTTTACTGAAGTTGTAATTGTTCCATTACAATATTATTCAGTCTAAGAATTTCTTCACCTTTAATACTTACAAGCTTTCTGTAAAATGGTGAACTTGGGTTTTCAGAATCAAGTATTCAAAGGCAAACACCAAGTATACTTGTTAATAAATACTTCATGATTACATAGATCTGTCTCCAGTTAATTTGAAGATACTTTGCATAAATGTTTATTACAATGGTAGTATGCATTTTGGTTGTAAATTTTACTACATTGTTTTAATTAAGTAAATAATGAGTAAATGATTATAGAGGCTATTTTCAATGTTTAGCTAATTATATGATTTAATTTCTTTATTCCCTCATGCTTCCTTTCTGTGTCTTTTAAAGCTGCAGAAGTGGTGGACAAATCCAGTGTTAGGTATTCAGTACTACTTGAAGATGGGAAGAATCAATCACTGGAAAAAAAGGTGAAACCTTGCAAGTATGACTAATTCTAAACAGATAACTTTCATTCATTCAATAAATACTTATCAAGTGTATACTATATGCTAGGCACTGTGGATGCAACCGTTAAAAAACCAAAAGGAGTTCTTCTCCAGAAGCTGATAGTTTAATTTGTATGAGGGGACTAGGAAGACAGAGAAGCACAATATTTCTCTATGATGAGGTGAATTAGTGTCACAATAGGAGACAGAGCCAAGTGCTTTGGGAACGATAGGGGAGATGGCTAACCCAGTTTTTGTGCTGTTTCGTTCTGCTTTTTCTGGGAGGTGGGGAGAGGAATCTGGGACATTTGTCTGAAGTATGAACACTCTGACTTGAGGTCTAAAGGATGACTAAGAAATGGTCAGTTTAAAGATCCTCACCTTTAGAGAGTGGGGGAAGGACTTTGGGAAATTTTTTTAGGTTAGGGGAAGAGAGCTTGGAACTTTGGGGTAGTGGAAATAAAGAGAAGTTCAGAAAGAAAGGTATAAAATTTACAATGGGTGAGTTACGTGGTTTGGGCTTGGGAGAGAGATGAGAAGAGGTCATGTTATTACCCAAGACCTTCTATAGGAAGCAGTGGTGGAGGTGGCATAATAGTTAAGAGAGTGGGCTCTGGAGCAAACTACCTGTGTCCAAATCCAAATCTAACTTAGTCTATTGTAAGCTCCCTTAGTAAATCCCTGGATTGAAGGGATGGTTATTTGCCCCTGAAGTGGAAGGAGCGGCATCTTTGACAGGGAAGGGACTGTGCAGCCCTTTGAAGGTGAATGGAAATTCTCTCTCCCAAAGGTGTTCAAACTGTGCTCCTTCGATCCCTAAGGCAGAGGTCTTCAAATCGTTTTGCTCCCTTTCTCACAAAAGACTTTTGAAAAGCCATGTATCTCCTGACATATTTTTAAGTTGACGTTTAAAATATTTATCACAAGTTTAAAAAGTTTCATAGGACGTGATTTCTGGTGTATTAATAATATTGACGTTTAAAAAACTGTTATATCACAGTTTAAAATACGTCCACTAATATCTAAATACTATACTCCGATAACCTGATATCTACAATCATTCCTTTAAAAAATACATGAGCAGGATATTCTTCAACAATCTGAATTTTTATATTTTCCTTTTCCTTCTTGACTCCTTTTCTTGTATCCTCCTCCACAGAATTTTTATTGTGATATAATTTTATGTTTGGAAGTCTTTTCTTAAAAAGCATATAATATTTCTCTGCAATAAAAATGACTATAAATTTCAATTTTCTGTGATCCTGTGACTGTGTTAAAACATCTTCTTTCAAAATTATTTTTAAAGTATTATTGGTATACGTTTGTTCAGAATAGCATAAATATATCATAAAATCTGAAAAATAGACATAAAAAATAAAATTTTATTGTAAGTGAATCCTACAATGAAACGGAGAAATGCTTTTTCCCCCTCAGTCTGTGAACTGATGAATGAATATTGTACATTGCTAGATTGAAACAGGAAGAGGATTGCTGCCGAGCTGTATTTTTTAAGAAATTTTAGTAGGTAGATTAACATATTATCGACTAGTTGTGGTGATTTAATTTTCTCTATAAATGGCCTTTGGTTGGAAGTTATCAGTGATTCATCCTCACTCTTATGCACATGTGCAGCACACTCCCCTCCACAGCATCTCCTGTTACACGCATGGTGCCAGCGCAGGGCCGTGGTGGGAGACTTTCTAAACTAACTCTTGCCTATTCCAGCCCAGGATGCAGATATGCACTCCTACCTGGTTGAGAAAAACCACTGCTCTGGAAGACACTCCATAGTTCATTAGAAAGTTGGATCATAGTTAATGTGAAGCTGTGTTTCCACTTTACCTTAGATGAGTTTTATCAGATTTTACTTTGGTTTAGACCTGTCTTATGAATCCATATTCTAGTGAAATATTTTCCATTTTTCTATAGAATCTTAATTCTCTTACGAGCCAGACATCAAGAGTTTCCATCAAGTTCTCTTCTCAGTCCTCCAGTATCAGACTCACAGATCAACTGTCTACTGACCAAAACCAGAAGAATATCAGCTCATTGGCTTCTTCCAGGTGTTTAATTCCACAGTGTGACCAAGAGGCTTCAGTTCTACAGAAAATGGAACATAAAAGAAAACACCTACCAAAGGAAAACATAAATAATGAAAACAATGAAGAAAGCATGAGTCTTAAAAGAAAACATATCACATGTAATAATTCATCAGAGAAAACAAGTAAACTTACGGCATTGGAAGAAGATGCTGATGAGGTTGAAACCTACCTAAATTCTAGGAACTCAAAAGCATTCACAAACAATTTTTGTGATATTAGGTATTTGGATGCTTTGGAGAAAAGCCAGCTGATTGAAATGCTCAAACAGGCAGTAGCTCTGGTGGTAACTCTGATATATAAGGATGGCTCAACTCAGCTGAGAGCAGAACAGGTTAGTAAACGGTGTTGGTTTTTGTTTGTTTGTTCTATTTTGTTGGCACCATAAAAGAAACCCATTTTCTTAGTGTCTGATTTTGATAGGAGAGCAAGAAGTAAGATTTTAAGCCTTCCCCTTACCCCCAGGGGTGAGTGACTGATACTGCATACTTCTCATGAGGTTGTTAAGAAACTGCTGAATGTTTTCCAGAGTACTTGTACCATTTTATATTCCACCAGCAAAGTGTGAGTTTCCAAATTCTCCACCTCCTTGTCAATACTTGTTGTCTTTTTTATTTTAGCCATTCTGCTGTGTGTGAAGTGGTATTTCATTGTGATTTTAAATTGTATTTCCCTAATAACTGGTGACATTAAGCATCTCCTCATATGCTTACTGGCCATTTGTGTATCTTCTTTGGTGAAATGTCTTGAAATTCAAGTCTTTTGCGCATTTTTAAATTGGGTTATTTGTGTTTTATTTTGGATCTGTAAGGGTTCTTTATATATTTTATTTTATTTTATTTTATTTATTTATTTATTTTTTTTCTTTTTGCGTTAGGCGGGCCTCTCACTGTTGTGGCCTCTCCCGTTGCGGAGCACAGGCTCCGGACGTGCAGGCCCAGCGGCCATGGCTCACGAGCCCAGCCGCTCCGCGGCATGTGGGATCCTCCCGGACCGGGGCACGAACCCGTGTCCCCTGCATCAGCAGGCGGACTCTCAACCACTGCGCCACCAGGGAAGCCCCTCTTTATATATTTTAATACCAGTCTCTTGTCAGATATATGGTTTGCAGTTCTCCAAATCTGTGGCTTGTTTTTATCAACTTCCTGACGGTGTCTTTTGAAGCACAGAATTTTTTAATTTGATGAACTCCAGTTTACCAAGTACTTTTTTATTGCTTCTGCTTTTGTTGTTAAATTTAAGAATGCTTTGGGACTTCCCTGGTGGTCCAGTGGCTAAGACTCCTCACTCCCAATGCAGGGGGCCCGGGTTTGATCCCTGGTCAGGGAACTAGATCCCACATACTGCAACTAAGAGTTCGCATCCTGCAACTAAAGGTCCTGCATGCCGCAACGAAGACCCCACACACCTCAAGGAAGATCTTGCATGCTGCAACTAAGACCTGGCACAGCCAAGTAAATAAATAAATATTTTTTTTTAAAAAAAAAGAATGCTTTGCCTATATCAGGTCATGAAGATTTACTGTATTTTCTTCTAACAATTTATAGTCTGAGCTCTTACATTGAAACCTGTGACCCGGGACTTCCTTGGTGGTCCAGTGGTAAAGAATCTGCTGTACAATGCAGGGGACATGGGTTCGATCCCTGGTCAGGGAACTAAGATTCCACTTGCTGCGGGGCAACTAAGCCCGTGCACCACAACTACTGAGCTCGTGTGCCTCAACTAGAGCCTGCGTGCCGCAAACTACAGAGCCCATGCACTCTGGAGCCCGTGCACCACAACTACAGAGCCCATGTGCCCTGGAGCCTGTGTGCCACAACTAGAGAAGAAAAAAAAAAAAAAACCCACACGCCACAACTAGAGAGAAGCCTGTGCGCCACAACAAAAGATCCTGCATGCCTCAACGAAGATCCCGCATGCTGCAACTAGACTAACTATGGCATACCCCACCTTCCAGGTTTCCATCTCTAGAAAACTGCTCCCATCAGTAAATCACTCAACCTCAGGGCTGTCAAGAGGCTCACCTAGAAGATCAGGCCTGCTGGAGTAAGTTTGCTCTCTGGTCTCTATACACTGATGCACTAAGTCTCCATTCTTGGCCACTGGAAGCAGAGTTGCTGGGTTCAGGGTTTGGCACACCTTTAAGGGAATGTCGGGTGTTCCATCAGGAGGGCCTGATATCTTGTTAACCTTCCTCCAGTCAACTAATGATGTCCTTTGACTTCTAGCACAGATTGTACCTGATGAAGGGTTAACACATCTAAGTGTTGTCCTAGGGTGAGCTTGGAAGCCTCATTAACCAATAGAGCCATGGCTGCTACTGCTCACAGGGAGTTTGGCCATCCCAGGGCCACTGAGTCCAGTTGTTTTGAAAAGTAAGCCACCAGTCTTTGATCTGGCCCCAGCTTTCGGGTCAGAACTCCGAGCGCTATCCCTGACCTCTCGTGGAGTATAGGGTGAAGGGTTTGTCTGACGTTGGAAGCCCCCATGCTGGTGCCCGACTCAACTCAGTCTTTAGAGTCTCAAAGGCCCACTGGTGGCCCCTATTCCCTTTCTTTCTCCTTCAGAGCCTCATATAGGGGTTTTGCTGTAAGGCCATAATTTGGAGTCCAGATACAATAGAACCCAGCCATCCTGAGAAAGCCTTGGAGTTGTCTCTTCGTGGTTGGAGATGGTAGTGTGCTAATTGCTGTCTTTCAATCCATGGCCAGGACTTGCACTCCTGGGGTCAAGATAAATCCTAAATACTGAGCACTGTTGTGAAATCTGAGCCTTTGTCAGAAAATTAGGACCTTAACAGTATTCTGATCTGAAACTTGCTTTGTCTCACTACTTATTAGCAGATCATCAATATATTGTAATAGAGTTCCATTTTTCAGTCTTAGTTCCCTCAATTCTTTTGCTAATGAGTTTCCAAAAAATGGGGACTATCCTGAAAACCCTGCGGAAGCACTGTCCAGGTGTATTGAGTAGCCTCCAGAGGGTCAGGGTCCCTCCATTCAAAGTCAAAAAAGGTATTGAGGGACTTCCCTGGTGCTCCCTCTATATATATATATATATATATATATATATATATGTATATATATACACACACACATATATATATGTATGTATATATACGTATATATATATACATACATATATATATACGTATATATATGTATATATATACACTTTCCTCCCTTTCCAGAAGAAATTTTTTTAAAAATGGTATTGAGATTCTGAATGTAGAGAAATACAGAAAAATGCATCTTTGAGGTCCAACACAGAAATACTGAGTGCTTCCTGGCACTTGGGCAAGGAGGGTGTGTGGGTTTTGCACCACTGGGTGAATAGGGATGACTGCCTAGCTCACTGCTCATAAGTCTTGCACAAACCGATACTCCCCATTAGGCTTCTGAACAGGGAGGATCGGGGTGTTACAAGGGGATTGGCAGGGCCTAATGACTCTGTGTTTTAGGAATTTGGTGAGCAGCTGTTGGATCCCCCTCAGGGCCTCAGGCTTTAAAGGATATTATCGCCAGGAGCTGGAGCCAGCTGGGGTTGTCGTTTGGGCATCCCACAGGAGGGTGCTCAGGACATTCCCTTTCCCAGTGCCCCTCCTTCCAGAAAAAGGCACACTGATTCCTGCCCATGTTGTTCGTAGGCTGCTGGTCTGGTCTTCTCAGCTGTCTAGTGTCCCCTCAAGATGGTGGGTGAATCAAAGCAGCTAAGAGCTGTGTTTTCTTTGTTAATCTCCTATTCGTGTTGGCCTCCTTTGCCATGTCCTCGTTGTTATAGACCTTGAAGGCCTCCTCTACCAAGGTTGACAATGGGGTTTGGGGCCCAGCTTCAAGCTTTTGTAATTTCCTCCTGATATGAGGAGAGGACTGGGTGATAAAATGCATGGCCAATAGTGACCTCCCTTCTGCAGACTCAGGGTCTGTATTGGTGTACTTCCTGAATGCCTCTGTCACCCGACTCAGGAAGACTGCTGGGTTTTTATCTTTTTCCTGTGTAATCTCTTGGACCTTATCATAATTTACAGGCTTCACCATACGCCTTTTCATTCCTTCTGATAAACAAGTAATATAGTGTCTCATCCTGGCTTGGCCTACATGATCCTTACAATCCCAGTGGGGGTCCTGTTTTGGGATTGCGTCACCAGTTCAATAAATCTGGTGCTGCGTGTTGGTGGCCACTAGGCTGTCTGTGTGTTCCCTGGCCTTTCTTAGTATACATTCCTTCTTGTCCAGGGGGCAACAGTGGTTCAGAATAACTGTAATTCTTGCCGTGTCAGGGAAAACATTAACCCCAGCATGGTAAATTTGTCCCTAAACTTGTCAGGGTTCTATGAGAACCTGCCAAACCCCTCCTTACGGATTCATAAGTCTCCCATCAAGAAGGAGACATGCACTCTAGTAATTCCCTATTCCCGTCAGCTACTTTCCAGAGGGGGTAAAGGCCCTGTGGTGTGAAAGTGGGGGCTAATTTTGAACCTGATCATGGCCCCACTGGGGACAGCACTGGGGGCTCTGGTTTCAGGGCTCCTGGCTAAATGGGGTAAGGTGGGGGTCGAGGGACTGAAGGTGATGTTAAAGGGGAAGAAGCCCAATGAGAAAGAGGCCAAATGTGCCAATGACTAGTTGGCGGTTGAAAGGGGATCTGTGAGAAAGTCTGGCTCTAAATCTTCTGGGGACAAAACAGAAATAGAGGCCACACACACAACAGGGATCCCTCAAACCGGGGTCTTGATAAAGTTTCATAAAGGCCTACACGTAAGGGACCTCCCCCCATTTTGGGGACTGCTTACAATATTTTGGTCCAGTTGTAAAATGATGCTAAAGTTAAGGGATCCATTCTGTGGCCATTTCTTCCGGTCACCCAACGCATATTGGGGCTAGGCTGTGTTGCAAAAGAAGATGGTTTTTAAACCATCTAATTTAAACTGTCCCGAATTTTTAAGAATTTTAATCTTTGGGGGCATTTCCCATGTTTACATATAAATCTGGCGGCTAACAAACTGAGATCCTGGAGCTGGATGGAGTCCTCAAGACCCGGCATAACAAAACCAAAGGGTGAGATGACAAAGGAGATCTCAGAACTCCCTTCCCCACAGTTGAACACACAGGACAGAGAAATACTGGGGGGTTGTGTAAAGTTCACCTCAACAGGGGCCTCGGGGGCTGGGGGTTTAGATGTATGAATTAAGGAAAAAGAAATAGGAGAAAGAGAGAGAGCCTGCTGTTTCAGCCTGCCCCTCTGCGTGTGTCTATTCAGGCAGTTCCAGTCAGCCGTGCTCTTCCATAAGGGCCAGTGGAGGGAGGCACTCCATCCACCACCCACCAGGGTGATCAGACCCAGAAACCAGTGCTAGTGGGACACTAACCCACAACTGGGACTTTAAACCAGGAAAAAGAAGTTGAGAAGTTTGTGACAACTGGGCTTCCAGCCACTACACAGTATGAGGATTGAAACTCTGTCAGTCTCAGAAATCTCCCCTCAAGGAAAGCCCACCGGACCAAGATCTGCACGGTATGAGGCAAGCCTCTCCCACCTCTGTCACCTCTCGGTGAGCCGGTGCCAGCCAGAGGGAGCATGGTCTCCCCAACTAAGGAGTTAGGTTGTAGTTGCCCAACACTCACTTCTCAGAAGGATGTGACAGAGAAGTAGGAGAGGACAGAGAAAGGAGTTGTAGAGAGAGAGAAAGAGATCAGAAGAGGGAAAATGGACAAAGGGAAAATGGAAAGTTGCCTGAATGAGGATAGTGAGACCCCTGGGGCAACGAAGGCAGACTTACCAATCCCTGCAGCACTGAAGCAAAGATTCAGGTGACCACTTGTCAGCTGCAAGGAAGCTGCAATCAGCTGTACCAAATGGGCCCAGATCCTCTCTCAGAGGGGCAAGGAAAAAAAGAAAGCCCCACAGGTCCCAGCAGAGTTGCCAAAAACTGTTACCAACCTGGGCCCTTGGACTCTTTAATCAATAGAAATTGACAAGAGGCCAGATGAGAATTTCAGGCAAGGCTTTATTGGGGCTCATGCTACAGCACAAAGGAACAAGAACAAGAAACAGGTTCCCTTGCCTGCCCCTTGAGAGGACCTACTTGGGTCCTTAAATGGGGTAAAAATGGGGGTGGGTCTGTGGGTTGGGCATAAGGCACAGCTTAGGGGTCTGTCCACCCCCTTGGTGGTGCCATGTGCAGAGATCATGCACTGTGTGCTGCTTTTGCTCCCAGCACCTCAGAAATGGCAGTTTGTTTGTGGCCTTTTTGTATCTTATTGCTTATTATTGTCCCAGCTTGCCCATGCATGCAGTTATTTTTAGTCACTTGTAGTTTCTTGGTATCCTGTTGCTCAAGGAGACATTTGTCCAGGTGCAAGCACTCTGGTAGAGGACCCCAAGTCCCGGCCTGGCTCAGTTTTGCCATCTTAGCAGTATTGAATTTTCTGATCCATGAACAGGGGGTGCCCTTTCATTTATTTAAAACTTCAATTTCTTTTAGCAATGTTTGTAATTTTCAGTGTAGTGTATAAATCTTGCTTTACCATTCACTTTTGAAAGGCATTTTTATGAGATAAAGAATTATAAGTTGATAGTTTTTTTCTTTCAGTAGTTTCAAGATGTTATGCCACTGTCTTCTAACTTGCTTTGTTTCCCATAAGAAATCTGCTATCACCCTTATCTTTGTTTCTTTCTAGGTAATGTGTCCCATCCCCCCTCCCCAGCTTCTTTTAAGGTTTTCTCTTTATCACTGCTTTCAAGCATTTTGATTATGATGTAACTTGGTGTAATTTTTTTCATGTTTCTTGTACTTGGAATTTATTGATCTTCTTGGTTCTACAGCTCAGCTTGGGAGAATTGACATTATTATTTTGAGTTTTTTAGTCCTTAAACATGTATGTGTCTCTGTTATGGAGGTCTTCTCTGATTTCTTTCATCAGTATTTTATAGTTTTCAGTATACAGATCCCGTACATGTTGTATTGATTTCTATCTAAGTATTTAATTTGGTGGAATAGTTATTATAAATGGTAATTTCTTTTTTAAAAAGTTTATTTGGGTGCAACAACTCCTACAGAACAACTACTGAACGCTGGCAGAAGACCCCAGACCTCCCAAAAGGCAAGAAACTCCCCACATACCTGGGTAGGGCAAAGCAGAGAGATTCCCGCAGAGAGGAGCGGTGCCGAGCGGCACTCACCAGCCCGAGAGGCTTGTCTGCTCCCCCGCCAGGGAGGGCGGCGCTGGAGCTGAGGCTCGGGCTTCGGTCAGAGCGCAGGGAGAGGACTGGGACTGGCGGTGAGAACTCAGCCTGAAGGGGGCTAATGTGCCACAGCTAGCCGGGAGGGAGTCCGGGAAAACTCTGGAGCTGCCGAAGAGGCAGGAGACTTTTGCTTCCCTCTTGGTTTCCTGGTGCGCGAGGAGAGGGGATTAAGAGCGCCGCGTAAAGGAGCTCCAGAGACGGGCGCGAGTCGCGGCTGAAAGCGCGGAGCCCAGAGACGGGCGTGGGACGCTGGGGCTGCTGCTGCCGCCGCCAAGAAGCCTGTGTGCGAGCGCAGGACACTGTCCACACCGCCCTTCCGGGAGCCTGTGCAGCCTGCCACTGCCGGGGTCCCGGGATCCAGGGGCGGCTTCCCTGGGAGAACGCACGGTGCGCCCCGGGCTGGTGCAACATCACGCCGACCTCTGCCGCTGCAGGCACGCCCCGCACTCCGTGCCCCTCCCTCCCGCCCGGCCTGAGTGAGCCAGAGTCCCCGAAGAGGCTGCTCCTTTAACCCTGTCCTGTCTGAGCGAAGAACAGACGCCCTCCGGCGACCTACACGCAGAGGCGGGGCCAAATCCAAAGCTGAGACCCAGGAGCTGTGAGAACAAAGAAGAGAAAGGGAAACCTCTCCCAGCAGCCTCAGAAGCAGCGGATTAAAGCTCCACAATCAACTTGATGTACCCTGCATCTGTGGAATACATGAATAGACAACAAATCATCCCAAATTGAGGAGCCAGGAGTCAGTGCTGTGCCTCTGAGGTGGGAGAGCGAACTTCAGGACACTGGTCCACAAGAGACCTCCCAGCTCCACATAATATCAAACGGCGAAAATATTCCAGAGATCTCCATCTCAACACCAGCACCCAGCTTCACTCAACGACCAGCAAGCTACAGTGCTGGACACCCTATGCCAAACAACTAGCAAGACAGGAACACACCACCACCCATTAGCAGAGAGGCTGCCTCAAATCATAAAAAGTCCGCAAACACCCCAAAACACACCACCAGACGTGGACCTGCCCACCAGAAAGACAAGATCCAGCCTCATCCACCAGAACACAGGCAGTAGTCCCCTCCACCAAGAAGCCTACACAACCCACTAAACCAACCTTAGCCACTGGGGACAGACACCAAAAACAACGGGAACTACGAACCTGCAGCCTGCAAAGAGGAGACCCCAAACACAGTAACATAAGCAAAATGAGAAGACAGAAAAACACACAGCAGGAGAAGGAGCAAGATAAAAACCCACCAGACCTAACAAATGAAGAGGTAATAGGCAGTCTATCTGAAAAAGAATTCAGAATAATGATGGTAAAGATGATCCAAAATCTTGGAAATAGAATAGACAAAATGCAAGAAACAGTTAACAAGGACCTAGAAGAACTAAAGACGAATCAAGCATCGATTAAAAACACAATAAATGAAATAAAAAATACTCTAGATGGGATCAATAGCAGAATAACTGAGGCAGAAGAAAGGATAAGTGAGGTGGAAGATAAAATAGTGGAAATAACTGCTGCACAGCAAAATAAAGAAAAAAGAATGAAAAGAACAGAGGACAGTCTCAGAGACCTCTGGGACAACATTAAACGCACCAACATTCGAATTATAGGGGTTCCAGAAGAAGAAGAGAAAAAGAAAGGGACTGAGAAAATATTTGAAGAGATTATAGTTGAAAACTTCCCTAATATGGGAAAGGAAATAGTTAATCAAGTCCAGGAGGCACAGAGAGTCCCATACAGAATAAATCCAAGGAGAAATACACCAAGACACATATTAATCAAACTGTCAAAAATTAAACACAAAGAAATCATATTAAAAGCAGCAAGGCAAAAACAACAAATAACACACAAGGGAATCCCCATCAGGATAACAGCTGATCTCTCAGCAGAAACTCTACAAGCCAGAAGGGAGTGGCAGGACATACTTAAAGTGATGAAGGAGAAAAACCTGCAACCAAGATTACTCTACCCAGCAAGGATCTCATTCAGATTTGATGGAGAAATTAAAACCTTTACAGACAAGCAAAAGCTGAGAGAGTTCAGCACCACCAAACCAGCTTTACAACAAATGCTAAAGGAACTTCTCTAGGCAAGAAACACAACAGAAGGAAAAGAACTACAATAACGAACCCAAAACAATTAAGAAAATGGGAATAGGAACATACATATCAATAATTACCTTAAATGTAAATGGACTAAATGCTCCCACCAAAAGACACAGACTGGCTGAATGGATACAAAAACAAGACCCATATATATGCTGTCTACAAGAGACCCACTTCAGACCTAGAGATACATACAGACTGAAAGTAAGGGGATGGAAAAAGATATTCCATGCAAATGGAAACCAAAAGAAAGCTGGAGTAGCAATTCTCATATCAGACAAAATAGACTTTAAAATAAAGACTACTAGAAGAGACAAAGAAGGACACTACATAATGATCAAGGGATCAATCCAAGAAGAAGATATAACAATTGTAAATATTTATGCACCAAACATAGGAGCACCTCAATACATAAGGGAAATATTAACAGCCATAAAAGGAGAAATCGACAGTAACACAATCATAGTAGGGGACTTTAACACCCCACTTTCACCAATGGACAGGTCATCCAAAATGAAAATAAATAAGGAAACACAAGCTTTAAATGATACATTAAACAAGATGGACTTAATTGATATTTATAGGACATTCCATCCAAAAACAACAGAATACACATTTTTCTCAAGTGCTCATGGAACATTCTCCAGGATAGATCATATCTTGGGTCACAAATCAAGCCTTGGTAAATTTAAGAAAATTGAAATTGTATCAAGTATCTTTTCCGACCACAATGCTATGAGACTAGATATCAATTACAGGAAAAAAGCTGTAAAACATACAAACACATGGAGGCTAAACAATACACTACTTAATAACGAAGTGATCACTGAAGAAATCAAAGAGGAAATTAAAAAATACCTAGAAACAAATGACAATGGAGACACGACGACCCAAAACCTATGGGATGCAGCAAAAGCAGTTCTAAGAGGGAAGTTTATGGCAATACAATCACACCTTAAGAAACAGGAAATATCTCGAATAAACAACCTAACCTTGCACCTAAAGCAATTAGAGAAAGAAGAACAAAAACATCCCAAAGTTAGCAGAAGGAAAGAAATCATAAAAATCAGATCAGAAATAAATGAAAAAGAAATGAAGGAAACGATAGCAAAGATCAATAAAACTAAAAGCTGGTTCTTTGAGAAGATAAACAAAATTGATAAACCATTAGCCAGACTCATCAAGAAAAAAAGGGAGAAGACTCAAATCAATAGAATTAGAAATGAAAAAGGAGAAGTAACAACTGACACTGCAGAAATACAAAAGATCATGAGAGATTACTATAAGCAACTCTATGCCAATAAAATGGACAACCTGGAAGAAATGGACAAATTCTTAGAAATGCACAACCTGCCAAGACTGACTCAGGAAGAAATAGAAAATATGAATAGACCAATCACAAGCACTGAAATTGAAACTGTGATTAAAAATCTTCCAACAAACAAAAGCCCAGGACCAGATGGCTTCACAGGCGAATTCTATCAAGCATTTAGAGAAGAGCTAACACCTATCCTTCTCAAACTCTTCCAAAATATAGCAGAGGGAGGAACACTCCCAAACTCATTCTACGAGGCCACCATCACCTTGATACCAAAACCAGACAAGGATGTCACAAAGAAAGAAAACTACAGGCCAATATCACTGATGAACATAGATGCAAAAATCCTCAACAAAATACTAGCAAACAGAATCCAACAGCACATTAAAAGGATCATACACCATGATCAAGTGGGGTTTATTCCAGGAATGCAAGGATTCTTCAATATACGCAAATCAATCAATGTGATACACCATATTAACAAACTGAAGGAGAAAAACCATATGATCATCTCAATAGATGCAGAGAAAGCTTTTGACAAAATTCAACACCCATTTATGATAAAAACCCTCCAGAAAGTAGGCATAGAGGGAACTTTCCTCAACATAATAAAGGCCATATATGACAAACCCACAGCCAGCATCATCCTCAATGGTGAAAAACTGAAACCATTTCCACTAAGATCAGGAACAAGACAAGGTTGCCCACTCTCACCACTCTTATTCAACATAGTTTTGGAAGTTTTAGCCACAGCAATCAGAGAAGAAAAGGAAATAAAAGGAATCCAAATGGGAAAAGAAGAAGTAAAGCTGTCACTGTTTGCAGATGACATGATACTATACATAGAGAATCCTAAAGATGCTACCAGAAAACTACTAGAGCTAATCAATGAATTTGGTAAAGTTGCAGGATACAAAATTAATGCACAGAAATCTCTGGCATTCCTATATACTAATGATGAAAAATCTGAAAGTGAAATCAAGGAAACACTCCCATTTACCATTGCAACAAAAAGAATAAAATATCTAGGAATAAACCTCCCTAAGGAGACAAAAGACCTGTATGCAGAAAATTATAAGACACTGATGAAAGAAATTAAAGATGATACAAATAGATGGAGAGATGTACCATGTTCTTGGATTGGAAGAATCAACATTGTGAAAATGACTCTACTACCCAAAGCAATCTACAGATTCAATGCAATACCTATCAAACTACCAATGGCATTTTTCACAGAACTAGAACAAAAAATTTCACAATTTGTATGGAAACACAAAAGACCCCGAATAGCCAAAGCAATCTTGAGAACGAAAAATGGAGCTGGAGGAATCAGGCTCCCTGACTTCAGACTATACTACAAAGCTACAGTAATCAAGACAGTATGGTACTGGCACAAAAACAGAAAGATAGATCAATGGAACAGGATAGAAAGCCCAGAGATAAACCCACGGACATATGGTCACCTTATCTTTGATAAAGGAGGCAGGAATGTACAGTGGAGAAAGGACAGTCTCTTCAATAAGTGGTGCTGGGAAAACTGGACAGGGACATGTAAAAGTATGAGATTAGATCACTCCCTAACACCATACACAAAAATTAGCTCAAAATGGATTAAAGACCTAAATGTAAGGCCAGACACTATCAAACTCCTAGAGGAAAACATAGGCAGAACACTCTATGACATAAATCACAGCAAGATCCTTTTTGACCCATCTCCTAGAGAAATGGAAATAAAGACAAAAATAAACACATGGGACCTAATGAAACTTCAAAGCTTTTGCACAGCAAAGGAAACCATAAACAAGACCAAAAGACAACCCTCAGAATGGGAGAAAATATTTGCAAATGAAGCAACTGACAAAGGATTAATCTCCAAAATTTATAAGCAGCTCATGCAGCTCAATAGCAAAAAAACAAACAACCCAATCCAAAAATGGGCAGAAGACCTAAATAGACATTTCTCCACAGAAGATATACAGATAGCCAACAAACACATGAAAGGATGCTCAACATCTTTACTCATTAGAGAAATGCAAATCAAAACTACAATGAGATATCATCTCACACCAGTCAGAATGGCCATCATCAAAAAATCTAGAAACAATAAATGCTGGAGAGGGTGTGGAAAAAAGGGAACACTCTTGCACTGCTGGTGGGAATGTGAATTGGTACAGCCACTATGGAGAACAGTATGGAGGTTCCTTAAAAAACTACAAATAGAACTACCATATGACCCAGCAATCCCACTACTGGGCATATACCCTGAGAAAACCATAATTCAAAAAGAGACATGTACCAAAATGTTCATAGCAGCCCTATTTACAATAGCCCGGAGATGGAAACAACCTAAGTGTCCATCATCGGATGAATGGATAAAGAAGATGTGGCACATATATACAATGGAATATTACTCAGCCATAAAAAGAAATGAAATTGAGCTATTTGTAATGAGGTGGATGGACCTAGAGTCTGTCATACAGAGTGAAGTAAGTCAGAAAGAGAAAGACAAATACTGTATGCTGACACATATATATGGAATTTAAGAAAAAAATGTCATCAAGAACATAGGGGTAAGACAGGAATAAAGACACAGACCTACTAGAGCATGGACTTGAGGATATGGGGAGGGGGAAGGGTAAGCTGTGACAAAGTGAAAGAGCGGCATGGACATATATACACTACCAAATGTAAGGTAGATAGCTAGTGGGAAGCAGCCGCATAGCACAGGGAGATCAGCTCGGTTCTTTGTGACCGCCTGGAGGGGTGGGATAGGGAGGGTGGGAGGGAGACGCAAAAGGGAGGGGATATGGGAACATATGTATATGTATAACTGATTAAATTTGTAAAAAAAAAAAAAAAAGTTTATTTGTACATGTTCATTGTTAGTGTATGGAAATATAATTGATTTTTGCCTTTTGATCTTGTATCCTGCAACTTTGCTAAACTCACATATTAGTTCCAGGAGGTGTTTTGTTTTGTTTTGTTTTATAGATTACTTTGGGTTTTCTACACAAACATTTATGTTATCTGTATATAGGGACAATATAGTTCTTCCTTTCTAATTTATATGCCTTTTATTTCTTTTTCCTGCTGTATTGCATTGGCTAAGACTTCCATTATGATGTTGAATAGGGAGGAGACCAGATTTAGAGAGTGGGATCATGGGTTTGGCTTTTGACCTTGATTGTCATTAAAAGAGGTATCCATTTTCAAATTTTAATTTTAGGCCTTTTCTTTCTGCTTAATTAAAAAACATGACAGATCTTTCTTGAATAAATGCATTGTTTATGTTTGATTTAGAACTTTATTTTATTGTGTATTCACAGGCTCTGGTTTCCTCTGTTGAAGGCATTGTGATGTTACCAAGGAGCCATGCAGAGAAAGGCAGTGGTCCCCTGGCTGCCCCAGCCTCTGACAGTGTTGTGGAGAAAGGCTTCATGCCCAGTGATCAGTGTATCTACATAAAAACTGAGCCCTCTTCTATTTGGGGCCAAGAACAAGAGGCACATCATCAATTTGCCAGGTAAGAAATCTTCATTAATTACCTTAAATCCTACTTATTCACCTGCTTTATCCTAATTTAGATTTTCCCAAGCTTCGGTTTTAGTTATTTAAACTTTCAGAAGTTTTGTATGAGCACATGAAAATAAAATGGATCTAAATGACAGAAACCGCTACAAACACCCTCTCTCCCTCAAAGAGCTTCTGGAATGGAGGGTCTGTCCATGGGAACCTGCTCCGGGATTTGAGTCAACATCGCCTTGAGAGGTTGGTGAGAAAAGCATCATCTTAAGGCGTGAAAACCTACTGTCGCTGCTGGAGCCCTGGCTGATTTCCTCATTACACTTGTTCTCTCACTCACGGCCTTAGAAAATTAAGTTAACACTGCCTTCAAAGAGTAAATAGTCCTCAATACCACCAAGATATTACTAATTTCAAAGCTTCATTCTGTGAGAATAGACAAGAATTGTCTCACTTGTATTTGCCTTCCTAGAATCTTCGAGTTTCAGAACAGGCAGGGATGCTTCTGCTGCCCCTTCTCAATCCTGAAAAATCTTGTCGTGGGTTGGAGCCTGTGCCTCTCATCACTGTTTGTTTGCTCACATTTGTCAGCCTGACTCACTTCTGCTTTGGGTGGGGGCATCCACTTCCTGTTTGCCCAACCCTCTGAACTCAAGTCAGTTAGGTGCCTGGAAGGAGCTCCTTGAAGCCACTGCCCTGAAGAGGCGTTCAAGGAGGTTCGGGGTGAGAAGGTGGGGGACTGGTCCTGGCCCTTCCTGCCTAATACATTCTCGCTGGGCTCTGGGTGGGTTTTAGGTAGTTGTTGTGTTGGTTCCAGCCTACAGATAGTGATGCTCTCTAGGCTGGGAGTGCCTGAGGCACTGGTTCCGCCTATATTCCTCACACCAAGCCCCCACAGACATTTCCTCCATAGGGGCCAACTCTGTAGCTGGATCAGCCCTTGTGGTTCTTATGATCATAGGACACGCTTCAGCAAAAACTATTAGGGAATTTGAGGAACAAGATTTATCA
This sequence comes from Mesoplodon densirostris, assembly GCF_025265405.1. Taxonomy (NCBI): domain Eukaryota; kingdom Metazoa; phylum Chordata; class Mammalia; order Artiodactyla; family Ziphiidae; genus Mesoplodon; species Mesoplodon densirostris. The sequence goes on from NC_082661.1 coordinate 106,333,288, forward strand.
CTCACAAGTTCTGGAGAGTACACAGAGAGGTTATGGGTAGAAAGAGAGAGAGAGAGAGAGAGAGAGAGAGAGAGAGAGAGAGAGTGCATGGACCTGGGCCTCTGCCTTTATTCGGGTTTGAAGGTGGGGTGTCTAGGTTTTCACAGATTCACTCTTTACTGACTAATTTAAAGCATAAGAGCAGGAATTAGAGCACAGGAAGGTTGAGAAGCTGTGTCATCACACAGTTATCTGGGTTACCCAGGGCTTTCTGGAAGAGGGAGCTTCATCTGGTTCCTTCTCTGGTGGTTTTGCCAGCAGCTGTGTTGCATAGCTGGCAACATGTCTATTCAGGATGGATGTCTTTGAAGTGGATGCCTTGGCAATCAAAGCATGATGTCAGGCATGTACACCATAGTGTGTACATGGGGTGATGTTTGACAGTAGAGCACTCTGCTCCCAAGAACCCGTAACCTTTTTTTTCCATAATTTTCTTTTGAAAGAACAATCGGGCAGGCTTTCTATGGAAGACCTCTGTGAGAATAGGGCCCTAATATTTGGACAGCCCTTTCTGAATTCTGGATTTATGTATTCTACTCGACATCCTCCACTTGGACATCTGATGGTCACTTCAGCTCCGATCCTTCCTGTGCCTTTTGTTTAGCAGATGTGGCATAATTGACTTCTGTAACTGACTTAGAAAATAGACTGTGTTTTAGCCACTTTGTCTTACAAGGTATTCTTTGTGTCGCATGTCCTTTCTTATTAAGCTAGAAATCAGCTAGGGCTTGTCTCTTAGTGGGAGAGACCATAGTTGTTAGATGTCCTTATTGAGAACTTCTGGGTTTCCAGCTACAAGAGCATCAAAGTGGGAGGATGCTCCAGTAGTCCCAGCTTAACTCCCTCATAAGCTGTCCCCACTCCTACACACCTCTCCGGGTCCAGCAGAGGCAAGACCTGAAGCTGTGCTGTCAGCAGCGGCCCTCTTCAAGGAAAACCAAAGTGAAAGCACACAAAAAAATGCAAAAAGCCTGAAAATGTCAGCCTGTGGAGCAAGCAGAGCTAATCGGACCCCAGGTTGAAGACCCTCATTGATGTATTAATAAGCAGTTACCATAAAGGGGGATTAATACCTTGGGCCCTGGCAGCAGCAAGATCGGGTCTCACACCTCAGCTTTGCCACTTCTCAGTTGTGTAAGGCTGGGAAAATTGTTTCATCCCTCCAAGCCTCAGTTTCCTTATCTGTAAAATGGATCTAGTGCCTGCCTAATGGGATTATGATGAGGTTTCAACACAACAATCCTCGTGAAGTGTTTAGTGTGGTATTCACACATGGTAAGTGTTTGATAAATGTCAAGTATTATGAATCCCATATTCAAGGAGCTCATGATTTAATGGGCCAAGATAAATTACAGTATCGCAGATGTGGTCCCTGCTGTAGCATGTGTGTGGCCAGGAGTACTAAAGGAACCGGGAACCAGGCAACTCCCTGCCCAGGGAATCAGGCACCTGCGCAGTTTGTAGAAATTGTGGGAGGGAAATTTTAGGCAGGAATACAGCATGTGCCTGTGGCCCTGGAGTGTGAGAGGACGTGCACAGTCTGGTGATGGAGGAAGGAGAATCCAGTGTGGGCAGAGGGTAGACTGGGGGTGTGCTGGGAGCACAGGCTGGGGCCAGCTGGGAGGAGTCCAGGGTGCGTCAGCTCTGCTCAGGAGCTGGAGGCTGAGTCTGTAGGTGGTTGTACTGCACCCAGGGATTGGCTCTGAACAGTTGTGTGAACTTCAGTTCATTACTAGCCTCTTTGTGTCTTGGCTTCATCATCTGTAAATTGCAGATAATAAGTAACACCTACAAAAAACGTAGGAGACTGCATATAAGAAGTTTATTTGGGGTCTTAAGAATTGCAGTTCAGGAGACAAAGATTCAGGAAACCCCAAAAGAGTGTTCTGGGGAAGAGAAAGAGTCAGGGACCTCTAAAAACAAAAAGCCACAAGATTGTCAAAAGTTGCCTGGCAAGAATTGGGGATTGACTCTGATACAAGTCAGAAAACATTTGTCCTTAAGGAATCATGAATTGTTTCAGGGTAGGGGTCTGACAAGTAGATAGGGTGTCCCGGGTTTCTGGAAGAGGTTCTGGATACCCTCACCAGGTTGAAAGGTCAGATTCCATCCAGGCTAAGACACACGAGTCCCACTTCCTCAGAGGCCTCCTGGCTCCATTCTGAGGACTGAGCAATACCGTCCCTGTTTCGATTTTCCTTCCACACCTCTTAGAATTTGAGTTAATCTGTGGAAAGCTTGCAGAAGAAGAATGTCTGCCCATACAACCGCATAAGTGACAGCTGTTAGTGGAGTAGTAATAATACTTTCCCAAGGTGAAAACCTCCAAATTACTGTGTCAATCAGTGAATGTCTTTTCATCTTCTAGGAAGGTGCTGCTTCAAACACTGAAATGTAAATGTCCTGTTATTTGTTTTAACGCCAAGGATTTTCTGAGAACAGTGATGCAGTTTTTTGGTGATGATGGCAGTTGGAAGTGTGGTATGTTTTAGTTTTTATAATCTCCTAAACTTAACTTTCCAACAGTGATTCCTCCTGGGAATGGGAGCACGGCAAGGGCTGCCGTGTTGCACAACTCGTGGGTTGGGGGTGGAAGGGAGGTCGCACAGCTGCGATGCACTACCTGTGTGGCCACGGGCCCTGAGCGTGAGAGGCACTTTCCCTGTGTTTAGATTATTTGAATTTTTTCAAGTATATGTTACTTTTGTAATTTAAAACAAGAAAGAAGTAAATTATGCAGCATGGGCAGATGGGATTTGTTGTTACCACAAATAGCTTATATATAAACTTTCTAAGAAACTAAAGTCCAGAGTAATTAACATCAAAACAATATAAAACACGTTTTTTATCTTTCATTTAAAATTGTAAATAAGAATTTTTAAAACCTTTTTTTATTAGATGGACAGATATGTAATAAAGCAAGTATTGAAAGAATGTTCATTGTAGATTCTAGGTAGTAGATATATGAGTGTTGACTGTACAATTCTTTTCAAGTTGAATGTTTGAAAATATTCATATCAAGATACTGGAAAAAATCTTTTTATTGTACAAAATTTCCAACACATACAAAAGTGCCTGTGATACGACAAGAAATGTATATTTGGTCTTTGTCCCTGGTTCCCAGCACTCAGCTCCCAAAACTCATATGGTCTCCAGAGTGAAGAGTGTCTTTTGTATGCTGATGGAGGACTGGTGCCTCGAGGCCCCCATGGCTTTAGGGTGGGCGTGGTCAACAGGAAGAAGAGGCACCATTAGAGGAGTGGTGCTCTCCGTCCCACCTGAGACCTCCAGGAAGGGGAGCAGGGCTGGAGAGCAAGTTAATCACCAGTGGCCAGTGACTTAATCAATCATACTGATGTAACGAAACCTCCATAAAATCCCCTAAATGGTGGGGTTCCTAGGTGAGCTCGTCAAGGTGCTGGGAGCGTTGTGCACCTGGAGAGGGTGTGGAGGTTCTGCACGCCCTCCCTATGCCTTGCCCTACGCATCCCTTCCACCTGGCAGTTCCTGTGTTGTAGCCTTTATGATAAACGGGTGTTGTAAATAAGGTGCTTTCCCGAGTTCTGTGAGCCATTATAGCAAATGATGGACCCTGAAGAGGGGTTGTGGGAACCCCCTAGTTATAGCTGTTTGGTCGGAAGTACAGGAGGCCCTGGACTTGGGGCTGGTGCCTGAAGTGGGGCCATCTTGTGGGGCTGAGCCTTGACCTGCAGGGTCAGCACTAACCCCAGGTAGTTTGTGTCAGAATTGAATTCAGTTGTTGGACACTGGCTGGTGTGTGCAGAGAACAGCAAGTGTGTGGTGGGGAAAACACAATAGAGTACACAATACCCAATTTCAACAGCTATCAACCATGTCCAGTCTTCTCTCCCCTATAACTTCCCACATTTCCAAATCTCCATCCCCTGGGTTATCTTGTAGCAAATCCCAAGCGTCATATTATTGACCTATAAATATTTCAATTAGATGAGTAAAATATGAGGATTTCATTTCAGATGATGCCGTCATCATCTCCCCACAAAATTAGCCATAATCTTTTCATATTATTAGCTATCCAGTCAGTGTTTGTACTTCCCCAGTTGTCTTTAAATATTTTTGTTTGTTTGTTTTTGTTGTTCACAGTTTGAATTGGGATCCAAACAAGGGTTAGTGTTATCCTATACTTGGGTTGGGTGTTTCTTTTACTCTGTATTCTCTCCGTCTGTTGTATTTTCTTGCAATTATTTCGTCGTTTTTAACATACCAGGCTTTTGTCCTGTAGGATTTCCCTTTCTTGGCATTTAGCATGTTCTCTCTCTTCTATTTCTTGTAAATTGGCAATGAGATTCAGTGGCTTGATCAGATTCAGGCTAGATTTTGGGAGCGCAAGACTGCTTCATAGTCCTGACCCTAACTCTGAGTGGTGTTGTGTCCTTCTGTCAGGAAATACAGAATGTCTGGTTGTTTATCTTTTTTGTGATGTTTGAATTGTTATTGTGACTTTGTATGTTGAATCTTCTCCATCTTTCCTATTTATCACTTTATCTAGAATGCATTTTCAATCTCTTCATTTTTTTAATTTAAAAAAATTTCCTCTTTCCCATCTTCATTTTAAGAAAACTTAAGGGAGTTCCATGATGCTCTAGTGGTTAGGATTCGGCACTTTCACTGCCATGGCCCAAGTTCATTCCCTGGTCAGGGAACTGAAATTCTACAAGCCACGCGGTGTGGCCAAAAATTTAAAAGAATGAAAATAAATTTAGGAACTTCCCTGGGGGCACAGTGGTTAATAATCCACCTGCCAATGCAGGGGACATGGATTCGAACCCTGGTCCAGGAAGATCCCACATGCCATGGAGCAACTAAGCCCGTGTGCCACAACTACTGAGCCCGCGTGCCACAACTACTGAAGGCTGAGCGCCTAGAGCCTGTGCTCCTCAACAAGAAAAGCTACCACAATGAGAAGCCCGCACACCACAATGAAGAGTAGCCCCCACTTGCTGCAGCTAGAGAAAGCCCACACGCAGCAACGAAGACCCAAAGCAGCCATAAATAAATAAATAAATATTTTTTAAAGAAAAAAAGTTTTAAAAAACTTTTTTAAAAAATAATAAAACGTAAGGCATTATCTATTGCACTTATTTGCTTTTGTGTATTGCCAGTTTAGTTTTTATTTCAGAAATTTTGTTTTGTTTTGTTTTACTTTGCTTTCCTGAATTCTTTCATTTCTTCATTAAGCTTTTCTTTTACTAAGTCACCTAATCTCTAAGTATTTCTGAGTTCTTTGTTTTTCATAACTTCTATCATTCTCTTAATTTTTCTTAGCTCATTTAAAATCTGTTTTGTTCGCACTTCTTTTTCAGTTACTGCCATTCTCCCCAGTGTGAGGCTTGTCCTGGTGGCTTCAGTTTATTAGTTATAAGAGTTTATAGAGACCAGCCCCCAGACCACTCCAGTGCTATCAGAACTTCCTCACGGATTTTTCAAAAATATATGTTGAGTGGGAGTTCTTCTCGCCCTGCCCTGGACAGTGCCCCTGGAGCATCTAGGTCATCCCTCAGGTGCCCAGGGCTGAGCAGCAGCATCATTTCCTGTTCCCAGTGAGCCCCTTGGATCCCCACTGTGGTGGTGCATCCAGTGAGCAGCTTTCTTGGGGATCAAGATGAAATGTGGCTGACAGGGTCTTGGTGCTCCAGCTGGGTGTCAGGCCTGAGCCGCTGAGGTGGGAGAGCCGAGTTTAGGACATTGGACCACCAGAGACCTCCTGGCTCCAGGTAATATCAATTGGCGAGAGCTCTCCTAGAGATCTCCATCTCAAAGCTAAGACCCACCTCCACTCAACAACCAGCAAGCTCCAATGCTGGACACCCTATGCCAAACAACTAGAAAGACAGGAACACAGCCCCACCCATTAGCAGAGAGGCTGCCTAAACTCATACTAAGTTCACGGACACCCCAAAACACACCACCGGACACGGTCCTGCCCACCAGAAAGACAAGATCCAGCTTCATCCACCAGAACACAGGCACCAGTCCCCTCCACCAGGAAGCCTATACAACCCACTGAACCAACCTTACCCAGTGGGGGCAGACACCAAAAACAACGGGAACTACGAATGTGCAGCCTGTGAAAAGAAAACCCCAAACACAGTAAGTTAAGCAAAATGAGAAGACAGAGAAATATGCAGCAGATGAAGGAGAAAGGTAAAAACCCATCAGACCAAACAAATGAAGACGAAATAGGCAGTCTATCTGAAAAAAGAATTCAAAGTAATGATAGTAAAGATATCCAAAATCTTGGAAATAGAATGGAGAAAATACAAGAAATGTTTAACAAGGACCTAGAAGAACTAAAGAGCAAACAACAATGATGGACAACACAATAAATGAAATTAAAAATTCTCTAGAAGGAATCAATAGCAGAATAACTGAGGCAGAAGAAAGGATAAGTGAGCTGGAAGATAAAATGGTGGAAATAACTGCCAGGGAGCAGAATAAAGAAAAAAGAATGAAAAGAATTGAGGACAGTCTCAGAGACCTCTGGGACAACATTAAACACACCAACATTTGAATTATAGAGGTCCCAGAAGAAGAAGAGAAAAAGAAAGGGTCTGAGAAAATATTTGAAGACATTATAGTCAAAAACTTCCTTAACATGGGAAAGGAAATAGTTAATCAAGTCCAGGAAGTGCAGAGAGTCCCATACAGGATAAACCCAAAGAGAAACAGGCTAAGACACATACTAATCAAACTATCAAAAATTAAATACAAAGAAAAAATATTAAAAGCAGCAAGGGAAAAGCAACAAATAACATACAAGGGAATCCCCATAAGGTTAACAGCTGATCTTTCAGCAGAAACTCTGCAAGCCAGAAGGGAGTGGCAGGACATATTCAAAGTGATGAAAGGGAAAAACCTACAACCAAGATTACTCTACCCAGCAAGGATCTCATTCAGATTCGATGGAGAAATTAAAACCTTTACAGACAAGCAAAAGCGAAGAGAATTCAGCACCACCAAACCAGCTTTACAACAAATGCTAAAGGAACTTCTCTAGGCAGGAAACACAAGAGAAGGAAAAGACCTACCATAACAAACCCAAAACAATTAAGAAAATGGTAATAGGAACATACATATCGATAATTACTTTAAATGTAAGTGGATTAAATGCTCCAACCAAAACACACAGACTGGCTGAATGGATACAAAAACTAGACCCATATATATACTGTCTACAAGAGACCCACTTCAGACCTAGGGACACAGACAGACTGAAAGTGAGGGGATGGAAAAAGATATTCCATGCAAATGGAAATCAAAAGAAAGCTGGAATAGCAATTCTCATATCAAACAAAATAGACTTTTAAATAAAGATTATTACAAGAGACAAAGAAAGGCACTACATAATGATCAAGGGATCAATCCAAGAAGATATAACTATTGTAAATATCTGTGCACCCAACGTAGGGGCCCTCCATACATAAGGCAAATGCTAACAGCCATAAAAGGGGAAATCGACAGTAACACAATAATAGTAGGGGACTTTAATACCCCACTTTCACCAATGGAGAGAAAAACCAAAATGAAAATAAATAAACACAAGCTTTAAATGATACTTTAAATAAGATGGACTTAATTGATATTTATAGGACATTCCATCCAAAAACAACAATACACTTTCTTCTCAAGTGCTCATGAAACATTCTCCAGGATAGATCATATCTTGGGTCACAAATCAAGCCTTGGTAAATTTAAGAAAACTGAAATCATATCAAGTATCCTTTCTGACCCCAATGCTATGAGACTAGATATCAATTACAGGAAAAAAAAACTGTAAAAAATACAAACACATGGAGGCTAAATAATACGCTACTAAATAACCAAGAGATGACTGAAGAAATCAGAGAGGAAATAAAAAAATACCCAGAAACAAATGACAATGAAAACACAACGGCCCAAAACCTATGGGATGCAGCAAAAGCAGTTCTAAGAGGGAACAATACAATCCTACTGCAAGAAACAAGAAAAATCTCAAATAAACAACCTAACCTTACACCTAAAGCAATTAGAGAAAGAAGAACAAAAAAGCCCCAAAGTTAGCAGAAGGAAAGAATTCATAAAGATCAGATCAGAAGTAAATGAAAAAGAAATGAAGGAAATGATAGCAAAGATCAATAAAACTAAAAGCTGGTTCTTTCCAAAGATAAACAAAATTGATAAACCATTAGGCAGACTCATCAAGAAAAAAAGGGAGAAGACTCAAATCAACAGAATTACAAAAAAAAAAAACTACTGGCCAATATCACTGAGCAAAATCCTAGCAAACAGCATCCAGCAGCACATTAAAAGGATCATACACCATGATCAAATGGGGTTTATCCCAGGAATGCAAGGACTTTTCAATATATGCAAATCAATCCATGTGATACACCATATTAACAAATTGAAGGATAAAAACCATATGATAATCTCAATAGATGCAGAAAAAGCTTTCGACAAAATTCAACACCCGTTGATGATAAAAACTCTACAGAAAGTAAGCATAGAGGGAACTTACCTCAATACAATAAAGGCCATATATGACAAACCCACAGCCAACATTGTTCTCAGTGGTTAAAAACTGAAACCATTTCCACTAAGATCAGGAACAAGACAAGGTTACCCATTCTCACCACTATTATTCAACATAGTTTTCGAAGTCCAAGCCATGGCAATCAGAGAAGAAAAAGAAATAAAAGGAATACAAATTGGAAAAGAAGAAGTAAGACTGTCTCTGTTTGCAGATGACATGATACTATACATAAAGAATCCTAAAGATGCCACCAGAAAACTACTAGAGCTAATCAATAAATTTGGTAAAGTAGCAGGATACAAAATTAATGCACAGAAATTTTATCTTGCATTCCTGTACACTAATGATGAAAAATCTGAAAGAGAAATTAAGGAAATACTCCCATTTACCACTGCAACAAAAAGAATAAAATACCTAGGAACAAACCTACCTAGGGAGACAAAAGACCTGTATGCAGAAAATTATAAGACACTGATGAAAGAAATCAAAGATGATACAAACAGATGGAGAGATATACTATGTTCTTGGATTGGAAGAATCAACATTGTGAAAATGACTAGACTACCCAAAGCAAACTACAGATTCAATGCAATCCCTATCAAACTACCAAGGGCATTTTTCACAGAATTAGAACAAAAAATTTTACAATTTGTATGGAAACACAAAAGACCCCAAATAGCCAAAGCAATCTTGAGAAAGAAAAATGGAGCTGGAAGAATCAGGCTCCCTGACTTCAGACTATACTACAAAGCTACAGTAATCAAGAGAGTATGGTACTGGCACAAAAACAGAAATATAGATCAATGGAACAGGAGAGAAAGCCCAGAGATAAACCCACGCACATATGGTCACCTTATCTTTGATAAAGAAGACAAGGATATACAATGGGGAAAAGAAAGCCTCTTCAATAAGTGGTGCTGGGAAAACAGGACAGCTACATGTAAAAGAATGAAATTAGAACACTCCCTAACACCATACACAAAAATAAATTCAAAATGGATTAAAGACCTAAATGTAAAGCCAGACACTATAAAACTCTTAGAGGAAAACATAGGCAGAACACTCTATGACATAAATCACAGCAAGATCCTTTTTGACCCACCTCCTAGAGAAATGGAAATAAAAACAAAAATAAACACATGGGACCTAATGAAACTTAAAAGCTTTTGCACAGCAAAGGAAACCATAAACAAGACCAAAAGACAACCCTCAGAATGGGAGAAGATATTTGCAAATGAAGCAACTGACAAAGGATTAATCTCCAAAATATACAAGCAGCTCATGCAGCTCAATAGCAAAAAAAGAAACAACCCAGTCCAAAAATGGGCGGAAAACCTAAATAGACATTTCTCCAAAAAGACATACAGATGGCTAACAAAGGCGTTAGGATGCTCAACATCACTAATCATTAGAGAAATGCAAATCAAAACTACAATGAGGTATCACCTCACACCAGTCAGAATGGCCATTAGCAAAAAATCTACAAACAATAAGTGCTGGAGGGCTTCCCTGGTGGCGCAGTGGTTGAGAGTCCGCCTGCCAATGCAGGGGACGCGGGTTCGTGCCCCGGTCCAGGAAGATCCCACATGCCGCGGAGCGGCTGGGCCCGTGAGCCATGGCCGCTGAGCCTGCGCGTCCAGAGCTTGTGCTCTGCAACAGGAGAGGCCACAACAGTGAGAAGCCCGCGTACCGCAAAAAAAAAAAAAAAAAAAAAGCCCCCAAACAATAAGTGCTGGAGAGGGTGTGGAGAAAAGGGAACCCTCTTGCACTGTTGGTGGGAATGTAAATTGATACAGCCACTATGGAGAATAGTATGGAGGTTCCTTAAAAAACTAAAAACAGAACTACCATATGACCCAGCAATCCCACTACTGGGCATATACCCTGAGAAAACCATAATTCAAAAAGAGATATGTACCACAATGTTCACTGCAGTACTGTTTACAATAGCCAGGACATGGAAGCAACCTAAGTGTCCATCGACAGATGAATGGATAAAGAAGATTGGCACATATATACAATGGAATATTACTCAGCCATAAAAAGAAATGAAATTGAGTTATTTGTAGTGAGGTGGCTGGACCTTGAGTCTGTCATACAGAGTGAAGTAAGTCAGAAAGAGAAAACAAATACCATATGCTAACACATATATGGAATAATTTTTAAAAAAAGGTTCTGAAGAACCAAGGGGCAGACAGGAATAAAGATGCAGAATTAGAGAATGGACTTGAGGATACAGGGAGGGGGAAGGTTAAGCTGGGACAAAGTGAGAGAGTGGCATTGACATATATACACTACCAGATGTAAAATAGCTGGTGGGAAGCAGCCGCATACCACAGGGAGATCAGCTCGGTGCTCTGTGACCACCTAGAGGGGTGGGATAGGGAAGGTGGGAGGGAGACGCAAGAGGGAGGGGATATGGGGATATATCTATACGTATAGCTGATTCACTTTGTTATACAGCAGCGACTAACGCAACAATGTAAAGCAATTATACTCCAATAAAGATGTTTTTTAAAAAGTAAATTTTAAGTCAAAAAATGTTGATAAGAACCCTTAATTTTGGAACATTAGAGCTTTGAAAAGGCAAATAGAATGAAATAATCTGGCTCAGTCAGTGTTGGCAGACATGTTTACATGAAGTCATGACGGCTGACTTGGGCAGCAAGTAGCCAGAGTGCCTACAGACTTCCTGTCAACCCAAGTTCCATATCTGCCAACATAGGAAACGTCCCATGCATCAAACAAAAAAGCGATGATACTGGCTGCTTTAGTAAATATAAATCTCTTAGACTACTATGATTTAAAGATGCCAGAAAATATATTTAGTGTGATGTGATCTAAGATTACAGTTTTATTTAAAGTCAGAGTCCTTGTTTTTTGTAAAGCACACTTCAAAATGTTAAAGTAACTTCAGAAAGCAGTCACTTAGGATTCAGACTTACATCTTAATTTATCAGCCTCCCCATCCTTTTATAACTCCTCTCCATGTCTAAAATACTCTGGTACTAAAATGTATTTAGCAAATATCACTTTATTTTTTTAATAATAGTAGGACATACTCTTATAGGGCTCTTTTTTTTTTTTAATTTGGTTGCACCAGGTCTTAGTTGTGGCAGGTGGGCTCCTTAGTTGCAGCTTGCCAGCTCCTTAGCTGTGGCTCATGGGCTTCTTAGTTGCAGCATGCATGTGGGATCTAGATCCCTGACCAGGGATTGAACCCGGGCCCCCTGCATTGGGAGCGCAGAGTCTTATCCACTGTGCCACCAGGGAAGTCCCCATCACTTTTATTTTTTGAAAAGCACCTTCATATGTGTCCCATGGATACTTACAGTGATTTTTCTCCCAGTTTTCAGATGAGAAAAGTAACACTTAAGGAGTGATGTGGCCTCCCAGGCTCACGGGCAGCCTTCTACCACCACTCTTTTCACACATCACGGTGCAGCACACGAGCTTCTCACAGGGTTTCCTCACCTCAGGGTGACTGCACAGAATGTCTGGTATCTTCACCCTCGCGTACACTGCCCACCAGCCGCTGTGTGCTCAGGCGGCTCCACCGCTCCTCCTTCACTCGAGAGATTTTTTTCCTGACACCCCGATGCAGGTTAGGGGTGGCCTGGGAGGCAGCCCAGCAGGAGGGTGGAGGAGGAGAGGCTTGGAAAGAGTGGACACGGGGACATGTGTGGTTGAAAAGAGAGGTGTGTGGGGCAGAGAGAGGCTCCAGAGCAGGGAGAAAAGTAGGGAAGAGAAGACAAGGGTGTGGCTTAGGATTCTGACTTCCATCTCTTTCAACATTTTTGAGAGAGTTACTTTGGGATGGATTCCCCATGGAGATTGGCTGTGTGGGACCCGGTTTGTGGGGGCCACTCTTATCAAAGTTTCAGCATTCTTTAGGAGTGAGGGAGCATCACTTTGGCACTTAGGTCTGTGATTTGAGGGGATGGTAGTACCATAATTATTAATTTGAACCTTGAGAACCTTGTTAAAGCAGGGAAAAGTATAACTATTCATTTTTCTTAGAATGATTAAATGATCTTTTTCTCTGTAGTTGCTGGTTTTGTAGGGCTAGATCCCAGAATTGCTGCATGGCTTATAGACCCTACTGATGCTGCACCCTCTTTTGAAGATTTAGTGGCAAAATACTTTGGAAACTCCATCACAGTTAAGGTGAATAGCACATATGGAAATTCCTCAAGAAAGACTGTGGTGAGTTGTTTTAAGATAAGGTTTATCAACCTTAATACAACCCAGATTTTCCTCTAGGAACTTCTACTTCATAGACAGTCCAGTAGTAAAAAGAATATTGCTGTCATTCATTTTTACTTATTCAGCAGAAATGCTGTTTACCCTGATATTTCTGGTAGAGTATACTGAATAAAGATGGGTGATTTCTGTCAACTGTTCCTGGGAGGTGCCATTCACAGTGTGATTCTTCTGAATGGATTCTTTGTGTCAGAGAGTCGCCAGCTCTGTGAGCAGAGAGCTGCTTGTTTATAAATTCTTCATGCTGGTGACACAGCTGCTGTGGCCGAGGACTGGGAAGGCCTCTCCTCAGTCCCAGCGGGGAGAATCGTAAGACTGCCCAGGTCTGTCTCTCTGAGCCCCCTCTTTCAATATGCACCCAGTTGTTAGGAACCACTGTCTGGAGAAGCACGGGTGCTTGCAGCTCCAGAACCTGCCTGGAGCCCAGCGAGAGGGAGACTTGACATGGCCGCACAGCAGGGCCAGAGGAAGCGTCCCAGCGGGAGCAGCGCCGGCCACCATCAGGCCACTCTGTTCAGACTTCCTGGGTGTGAGTTAACAGGCACATGTTTACAAGCACGACTAGAAGGCCACGCAGGAGGCCACATGAGCCTGCCCTGCGCGCCTGGGCTGAGCTGGGGCTGGTCGCTGCTTGGGGTGCTTGATCCTACAGACCTGCAGCTGGGGAGGGATCTGTGTCAGACAGGGGCTTGGGGTTGGAAATACAGAAACTCATTCTCCCTTAATTCAAAAAGAGATTTGTCAGAGGAATGTTGGGTAGCTCAGAGCCTCAGAGGAAAAGCAGAACCAAGCTTTGGGAAGACAGGCGTCAGGCGGGTCTGGGGACCCAGGCAGCAGGAGCCCACGGGCCGGGGGCCAGCAATGAGCAGTGATCATTTTCTCTACACGTCACTTTTGTCCAAGATTCAAAGTTTTAGCACTTAGAGTCTCCTTTCCACGACTGTGTCACATGTCCGCCCCTCGGCAGGGCAGGCAGGGCGTGGAGATTGGCAGTCTCCCCAGATCCATGCTGCTGGAGTGGGAACTTCCCCAGACACAAGCCGAGATATCATTGCTGAAGGAGGGAGCTGTCTGCCTCTGTTAGCCCAGGTTTACAGAGGAGAACCCAGGTGCAGAAGGGTTCATGTACATGCACCTTGCCAAAGCTCATGGTTCAATTCAGAGTTTGGACTCTAAAGTATAGTTTCTTTCCAGTATACACACGTGCAAGTTAGGGATGGGAGTGGCTGCACGGAACAAAGCACCAGCTCCAGCGGGTGTGTTTTCTGCCTGGTGAGAAGTCAGAGCCCCTCACCCAGGCCGAGCAGCTGCTCCCAGAGCTGTGCGACTCAGTCGCTCCCCAAGCGCCCTTGCTTTATGGTCCCACCGGGAAACTTCGCCCGAGGCCCTCCTCCACACGCCAGGCGGGAAGGAGGCTGCCTGGGATGAACTTCGGCTGGTCTCTTGTTAAACAGGCCAGCAATGCGTCTGCTGGAGGTGGAAGGCAGCCGGCTGCTCCGCAGGGTCTCCTGCTGCCCTGGAGCAGTGGTATGAAAGGAGGGGAAAGGAAAGCGCGGTCCCGGTCTAGGAGCAGCAGGGAAGCAGTGAGGACTCATGAGAGTGTGGCTCCTGTCGGGGAGGCCGTAGACCTCGGATGGCGAGAAGGAAGATGAGACCGTGGGGAGACGAGCTGCGGTCGGGCTGAGCCGCGAGGGGCCGGAGCTCCGCCACCGAGCGCGAGCCGTCCCAGGGAAGCCTCGCGGCTCAGCGCTGCCGTCGGGGAGGCGCGTTCAGGCAGCAGGGCGGTGGCCGTCTGCCGGACACAGCCGACGCGTTCACGTGGACGTGCTCGTGGTGCCTCCCAGCTAGTGGTTCCCGGGAGACCCAAGACCCGGGATGGCGGCAAAGACAAACGCGGGGTGCACAGCTAGCCGCCGATCATCGTGGCGTGGGTGGCGGTGTGTGTGTCTCTAAACTGAGGCCGGGCGCCTGGAGTCTGGGGGGCCGTGTGGCAGCGGGAGGGGTGCAGTGGGGACGCAGGGCTCCGCGCAGGGGGGCAGAATTCGACTGACTGTCGGGAAAGCGGCTCACCACCGCCCTCTTGGTCAGCTGGACACAGACGCTGTTGGCCCACCTCCCAGGATCTCTGTGTGTGTCTGGGACGGGGACCGGCGGTGAGTGTGGGCGAGGCACTGGCTCCCAGACGCCCACGGTGGGTAGAGGGGCAAGCCGAGGGGCCAGGTCTGTCTCTACCACCATGCGATCTTTGCACCTTGGGCACTTAGCTTCTTTGTGGGTCATTTCCTGTAAAATGAGGAAAACTGGGTTGGGGAGAAAGTAAGAAAGCAATAGGTAGCTTGAATTTGCCTGAAGAGTATCTTCCGAAGTGTGGGGACTGCTCTGCTTGAGGCAATGGGTGGTGGCACCAGACGTGTGCTCTCTGCCGAGCAAAACACTGCCGCCTCCTAGACTGTGATGACCGTTGCTGCCAAATGCGCCTAATGTTTAATTCTTTTGATCTTTTAAAGAATCAGAATGTACGTGCGAACCTGAGGGTGCTCTACAGACTTACGATGGGCCTTTGTTCCCAGCTCAAGGCAAGGCATTTCATTGTGACTTCACTGTCCAAGGGCTGTCTTTCATTCACAGCCATGCTCACAGGAAACAGTACCCTCAGTGTCTTTGTGCAGGAAACGGGGTTCTGAGGCCAAGTGAACCTGCGCAGCACTCATAGAAGGGCAGTCCAGATGATAAGACCTGACATTTTTAAAATGTTTTCTATAGGTTGACAACAGTTGTAACATTTTTTTTAAAGACTCAATTCAATTGGAATGTTTCTAACTCTGCAGTTAACATAAACGCTAAGAGTTTATTTCAGTTAGTAGTGATGGACACAGCTCCACTCAGAGTCTTATTGGGAAGCAGAGGTCATTTGAAGGACCTGTCAAGAAGGGTTGAATGAAGGGACTGTGAACCACAGCAAGGGCAGGAGCCAGGGGGCCAGAAGAGACGGAGAAACCTGCAGGGGCAGGCACTGGCTGGAAGCTTTTCCACCCCTGGGCTCAAAGGGTGGGCTGTTACAGGGACCCTGGGAAAGCAGTGGCCCTGCAGGGGGCTGCTGGCCAGGAGCTGGGTGCCAGAAGTGGTGGATGCAGGCCAAGGACAGGGGCCAGAAGTGCACTGTGGGCTGGCGCAGGGGAAACCCGCTTCCCTCTCCTCCTGCCCCTGAATGGGCATAACCAGCCCGAGGGCAGAGAAGGAGCCCGGCTGATGTGGCCTGGAGGGCATCTACCCTTCTTCCAGGGCCAAGAGCAGGACAGAGGATGGGTCCTAGGGGCAGCCGAGAAGGTGAGGGCACAGCAGAAGGACAGACGAGGCAGAGGGCTCTCAGATGGAAACCCTGATAAAGAGCGTGGGAGGTGATCCGAGTAGACGAAGGTTGGTGCACTTCTCCCCACATTAATTTATAAAGTCTGTGCAAAATCGATGAAAATTCTAGTTACATTTTTGGGAATTCAGAAAACCTATTTTGAAATTAAAATGGGAGACTAAAAGTCCACAAATACCTAAATCACACTTAAAAATGAGAAAGATTAAAGAAAAGTGGGAGTGGGACTTGTCCTACCAGGTATTTCTGAATATCTCTACTAGGGCTTGGTAATAAAATAGGATACTTGACAAAAATAGGAGCTTTATTAGGAAGGAGGATAGGGGAACCAACCATGCCCACCAGAGGAGTTGCTCAATGAAATTAAGTAGGCTGTTCAGCAAATGCATGTAGAAATAATAGTTTAAAAGTAACACTGATGTCATTTCTTCCTACGAAACAGGTTTATGGTTTATGGCAACTGTTTTGTACTTTGGAGCTTCCTCTGATACCAATTTTGGCAGGTAAGGTACGCTAAAGATGATGCCCAGTCATCCTTCTAGAGAGTTCTTTGTACCTTTTGGGAAGACTGTTTTCTCTTGACTTAGTTTGGGGCGGGCAGTGCATCATATGGGCACCGAAGAGGTAGTGAGCCCTTAACTTTCCCTTTCTCTAACAAGAGGGATTGGACCGCATCACCTCTTGGTCTAGAAAGACTCTAAGGTTCTAACATCTGGGTCACGTGGTATCGCTTCTGTACTGCCTGTTCTGCAGGTGTCCTGCCGGACTCCCACAGCCCTGAGAGCAGTGGTGGGGGGAGGAGGCCTGTCTGGATGTTTTCCAGGTCAGCACTTGTCCTGGTCCTGGTGTGATGGACCCTTCTGCTTTGTGAGAACGCCCTGCAAGCACTGTTGCAGGCTCTGCTCTGCCTTTGCTCTTAGCCCCTGACCCGCCCTGTCCTGCTGGGCACCTGGGAGAGCAGAGCCTCACCCAGCGTGGCAGCTGAGCGGCCGGGGGTGACTCTCCATCCAGAGTGTCCCCATGCCCACTGCCACCATTGCTGGGCTCCAGTACTGACCCTCATGGACACTGCCGAGCTCGCAGTGTCATCTTGGTCCTCATCGGGGGGTCAGGCTTGCTCCTGGCACTGCAGTCTTTCTCAGAAATGATTTGTTGCTGCAGTACAGATTTTTATCTGCTTTGGTTTTGAATCACAGTGATGGAAAGCCACAGCATTCAGGTGAACAAGGAAGAGATGAAGAGGACTTCAGCACTTCTTGGGGTACATTCTTCTGTCAGACTGTTTGCATGTGTTAGCTCTCTCCTGTCTGATGAGTCGGTCCCCTTGGCAGTTCTAGGGTGACTTTCCTTTTCTTCCCTTCCTTGTTTGCCCCAGACTGATGTTGGCACTGTTCCTCCTATCTCTGACTCCTGCAGGGGAGTACCACGCTTTGAAAGGATTGAAACAAGCATCACATCTGGGTGCTCTCCATGTGGATGTGTGCATGGTTTAATGGATACCCACTGACCTTCTCCAAACTTAGATTCTTGCAAGGACATTGCCCCTTGTAGTTGGTGACGTTTCTTGGATTCTTTAAAGAAGCAAAATCAAAGTTTTCTAACTGAAAAATAAAAAATACTGAGCGATGCATAAAGATGCATGAAAAAGATGCATTAAATGTTCCACTTAAGTTATTTTAAAGGAAACTCTGGTATAACCATCACTTAGGTCAAAGCAGAGAATTTCCAGAAGCCCTGCTTGCCCTCCCCTATCAGAACCCTCTTCCTGCTGCCAAAAGCAACCCCCGTCCTGACTTTTATAGTCGTTACGTTGTTGGTTTCCTTTACAGTTTTCCACTTCAAAACCTAAACAATATAGTCGTCTCTCCTTTTGAAGGAGCTGTAAGTTAACGGTTGTGTCTGACCTCTCTCACTCAGCCCCTGTGTCTCAGCTTCTAGTCCATGTCCTTTGGTGCCTTGCCTCCATTGAAGGACTCCATCCCACTGTTGATGGCATCAGGGTCATTTCCAGTTTGCAGGCATTACAACTGTGCTGCACCCTTGAGCACATCTCCTGGGCCCGTGGGCACATGCTTCTTGGGGTACAAGGCAGGGTGGGCTGCTGGTGCAGCTTTGTCAGACAACACCGAATTGCTTTCCAAAGTCACAGCTGCCAGAAGTGCACACGGGGTTCTGTCTTTGCGCATCCTCCCTCGCACGGGTCCACCAGCCTCTTAGTAGAGCCATTTTGGTGAGGACGTAATGGTATCTTGTTATGATGTTGGTTTCTATTGTCCTGATTACTGAGGAGGTTGAATAGCTTTTACTTCATCATTGGCTATTAGGAGTTTCTCTTTGGTAAAAGATCTGCTCAAAATTTTTACCCTTTTTTTTTTTTTTTTTTTTGCGGTACACGGGCCTCTCACTGTTGTGGCCTCTCCCGTTGCGGAGCACAGGCTCCGGATGCGCAGGCTCAGAAGCCATGGCTCACAGGCCCAGCCGCTCCGCGGCGTGTGAGATCTTCCCAGACCAGGGCACGAACCCGTGTCCCCTGCATCGACAGGTAGACTCTCAACCACTGCGCCACCAGGGAAGCCCTTTACCCATTTTTATATTGAGTTTTTTGTCTATCACTTTCTGATTTTTAGGACATCTTGATATATTCTTGTTACAAGCCAGTTACATATACCTTTGCCCTCTCTGTTTTACCTTTTTATTCTCCTAATGGGGTCTTTTGACCAACAGAAGTTCTTAACTTTTAATGTAGTGCACAATTTATCAATCTTTTTCTTTATGGTTAGTGCTTTTTGCATCTTGTTTAAGAAAGCTTTCCTTACTTCAAGCTCATGAAATACTCTCATGTGTTATGTTTGAAGCTATTTTCATTAGCCTTCACACTTAGGTTTATAAACCTGCAACTGATTTTTTCTTTTTATGTAATTTTTTATTGAGAAAGAAATTACACACAATTAATAGTGCAAATCTTTTAAAATTTATTGTGATAAAGTACACTTCACATAAAATTTATCATTGTAACCATTTGTAACTACACAGTTCAGTGGTATTAAGTACATTCATGTTGTGCAGCCATCACCACCATCCGTCTCCATAAATGTTTTCATCTCGTAAAACTAAAACTCTATACCTATTAAACAATGACTCCCCATTCTCCCCCCCATACCCCCACAGCTTCTGGTAAGCACCACTCTTCTTTCTGTCTCTATGATTCTGACTACTCTAAGTGCTTCATATAAGTGGAATCAGACAGTATTTTTCTTTTTGTGACCAGCACATTTCACTTAGCATAGTGTCCTCAAGGTTCACCATGTTGTAGCATACTGCAGAAATTCCTTCCCTCTTGAGGCTGAATAATACTCCATTGTAGGGACTTCCCTGGTGGTCCAGTGGTAAAGAATCCGCCCTCCAATGCAGGGGACGCGAGTTCAATCCCTGGTCAGAGAACTAAGATCCCACATGCCACGGGGCAACTAAGCCTGCGCGCCACAACTACTGAGCTCGCGCGCCTCAATGAGAGAGCCTGCATGCTGCAAACTACAGAGCCCACGGGCTCTGGAACCCGAGCCACAACTAAAGAGAGAAAAACCCCATGCCACGGCTAGAGAGAAGCCCGCGCGCTGCAGCGAAGATCCCGTGTGCCGCAACGAAGACCCGATGCAGCCAAATAAATAAATATTAAAAAAAATACTCCATTGTATGTATATACCACATTTTGATTATCTGTTCATCTGTTGATGGATGCAACCTAGGTTTTTTCCGTATTTTAGCTATTGTGAATATGGGCTATGAAAATGGGTATACAAATATCTCTTTGATATCCTGCTTTCAGTTCTTTTGAGCATATAACCTGAAGTGAATTGCTAAATCTTGTGGTAATTCTGTTTTTAATTCTTTGAGGAACTACCATACTTTTTCCACAGCCCCTGTACCATTTTACATTCCCACCAACAGTGCACAAGGGTTCCAATTTTTTCTATATCCTTGCTAACACTTACAGTTTTCTGTTTTCTTTTTTCTTTTTTTTTTTTTTTTTTTTTTTGTGGTATGCGGGCCTCTCACTGCTGTGGCCTCCCCCGTTGCGGAGCACAGGCTCCGGACGCGCAGGCTCCGGACGCGCAGGCTCAGCGGCCATGGCTCACGAGCCCAGCCGCTCCGCGGCATATGGGATCCTCCCAGACCGGGGCACGAACCCGTATCCCCTGCATCGGCAGGCGGACTCTCAACCACTTGCGCCACCAGGGAGGCCCCAGTTTTCTGTTTTCTGATAGTAGCCATCCTAATGTGTATGAGGTGGTATCTCATTGTAGTTTCGATTTGCATTTCACTAATGATTAGTGATGCTGAGAATCTTTTAATGTGTTTATTGGCCATTTGTATGTCTTCTTTGGAAAAAATGTCTATTCAAGTCCTTTGCCCATTTTTGAATTGGGTTTTTTTTTCTTACTGTTGAGTTTTAATTCTTATTTTGAATATTAATCCCTTATGAAGATAATATGATTTCAAATATTTTTTCCCATGCTATGGGTTGCCTTTTTACTCTGTTGATACTGTCTTTTGATGCACAAAAATTTTTAATTTTCATAAAGTCTAATTTAAAATTTTTTTCTTTTATTACCTGTGCCTTTGGTGGTGTATCCAAGAGGTCATTGCCAAATCCAATGCTGTGAGGCATTTTTCCTCTCTTCTTCTAAGAGTTTTATTATTTTAGGTCTTACATTTAGGTCCTTGATCAATTTTGAGTTAATTTTTGTATATGGTATTAGGTAAGGGTCCAGCTTCATTTTTCTGCATGTGGACATCCAGTTTTCCCAGCACCATTTATTGAAAAGACTGTCCTTTCTCCACTGAATGGTCTTGGCACCTTTATCAAAATCATTTGACTATATATGCAAGGGTTTATTTCTGGGCTCAGTATTTTATTCCCTTGGTCTGTATGTCTGTCTTAACGCCAATATCACACTATTTTTTATTACTGTAGTTTTGTAGTAAGTTTTGAAAGCAGGAAGTGTGGGTCCTGCAGTTTTGTTCTTCTTTTTCAAGATTGTTTTGGCTACTTGGTGTCCCTTAAGATTCCATATGAATTTTAGGATGGATGTTTTTATTTCTGAAAAAAAAGTGTCTTTAGGATTTTGATAGGGATAGCATTGAATCTGTAGGTCACTTTGACTAGTACTGACATCTTAATATATTGCCTTCCAATTCATGATCATGAGACGTGTTTCCATTTATTTATGTCTTTTTAAATTTCTTTCAGCAGTGTTTTGTAGTTTTCATCATATAAGTCTTTCACCTCCTCGGTTAAGTTAATTCCTAAGTATTTACTCTTTTTGATACTATTGTGAATGGAATTGTTTTTGTAATTTCCATTTCAGATTGTTCAAGTGTAGAAATGAAACTGATTTTTGTGTGTTGATGTTGTATCCTGCTATTTTGCTGAGTTCAGAAAGTTCTAACGGTTTTTTTTGTGGACTCTTTAGAGTTTTGTACATATAAAATCATGTCATCTGCAAACAGGGATAATTTTATTCCTTCCTTTCCAATTTGGATGCCTTTTATTTCTCTGTCTTACCTAATTGCTCTGGCTAGAACTTCCATACCATGTTGAATAGAAGTGGTGAAAGCAAACATCCTTGCCTTAGAGGAAACATTTTCAGTTTTTTACTACTGAGTATGATGCTTGCTGTGGGTTTTTTATTAATGACTTTTGCTATATGGAGGTAGTTTTGTTCCATTTCTAGTTTTTCTGAGTGTTTTTATCATAAAAGTGTGTTATATATTGTCAAATGCTTTTTCTGTGTCATTTGAGGTGATCAAGTGTTTTCCCCCATCCATTCTGTTGATATGGCATATTACATTGATTAATTTTCATATGTTGAACCATCCTTGCATTCCAGGAACAAATTCCACTTGGTCATGGTGTATAATCCTTTAAATATACTGCTGAATTCTGCTTGCTAGAATTTTATTGAGGAATTTTGCATCAGTGTTCATAAGGGATACTGATCGGTAGGTAGTCTTGTAGTGTGTTTGTCTGGCTTTGGTGTCAGGGTAATGCTGGCCTTATAAAGTGAGTTGGGAAGTGTTTCCTTCTCTTCAATTTTTTTGAAAAAATTTCAGAAGGATTGGACTAGTTCTTTCTTTAAATGTTTGCTGGAATTCACCAGTGAAGCCATTGCATCCAGGGCTTTTCTTTTTTGGGAGAGTTTTGATTACTGATTCAGTCTCCTTACTAGTTACAGGTCTATTCAGTTTTTCTGTTTCTCCATGATTTAGTCTTGGTAGGTTTTATGTTTCTACGAATTTGTCTATTTCATCTAGGTTATCCATTCTGCTGGTGTACAGTTGTTCATAGTTCTCTCTGATAATCCTTTTTATTTCTGTAAAATTGATAGTAATTTCTTTTTTTTTTTTTTTTTTTGGCCTCACCATGAGGCTTGTGGGGTTAGTGCCCTGACCAGGGATTGAACCCAGGCCCTTGGCAGTGAAAGTGCAGAGCCCTAAACACTGGACTGCCAGGAAATTCCCTGATAGTAATATTTTTCACTTAAATTTCTGATTTTTGTAATTTGAGCCTTTTCTTTTTTCCTTAGTCTAGCTAGCTAAAGGTTTGTCAATTTTGTTGATCTTTTCAAAGAACCAAATTTTGGTTTCATTGATTTTCTTTATTGTTTTTATATTCTCGATTTCATTTAACTCTGCTCTCATGTTTATTATTTCCTTCCTCTGCTATCTTTGGGTTTAGTCTGTTCTTTTTCTAGTTCCTTAAGTTGTGAAGTGAGGTTATTGAGTTCAGATTTTTCTTGTTTTTTAATATAAGGATTTATAGCTATAAATTTCCTCCTTAGCACTGCTTTTGCTGCATCCCATATGCAGGTATGTTGTGGTTTTGTTTTCATTCATCTCTAAGTAATTTCTAAATTTGCTTTTGATTTCTTCTTTGATCTTTTGGTTGTTTAAAAGTGTGTTGTTTAATTTATACAATTTTATGAATTTTTTAGTTTTCCTTTTGTTATTGATTTCTAACTTCAACTTGCTGTGGTCAGAGAAGATACTTTCTATGATATCTGTCTTTTAAAATCTCTTGAGACTTAATTAGTGGCCTAACATGTAGTCTATTTTGGAAAACATCCCATGTTCACTTGAGAAGAATATCCCATGCGCATGTTATTGGTTTTTTTTTTTTTTTTTTTTTTTTTGCGGTACACGGGCCTCTCACTGCTGTGGCCTCTCCCGTTGCGGAGCACAGGCTCCGGACGCGCAGGCTCAGCGGCCATGGCTCACGGGCCCAGCCGCTCCGCGGCATATGGGATCCTCCCAGACTGGGGCACGAACCCGTATCCCCTGCATCGGCAGGTGGACTCTCAACCACTGCGCCACCAGGGAGGCCCCATGTTATTGTTGGGTAGAGCGTTATGTACATGTCTGTTAGCTCTAGTTGGTTTATCATTGTTTAAGTTCTTATTTCCTTACTTACCTTCTGTTTGGTTGTTCTATCCATTATCATGAGTGATGTATTCAAGTCCCCAACTATTATTGTAGAACTATCCATTTCTCCCTTCAATTCTGTTAGTTTTTCTTCATATATTTTAATGGTCTGTCATTAGGTATGTAAATGCTTATATTATATCTTCTTGCTGTATTGAAAATATAATGTCATCCTTTGTCTCTTGTAACCAGTTTTTTTTTAAAGAATATCTATTAGAGAAATCTATATTCTTTTTTTTTTAAATTTAGTTATTTAGGGCTGTGTTGGTCTTCATTTCTGTGCGAGGGCTTTCTCTAGTTGTGGCAAGTGGGGGCCACTCTTCATCGCGGTGCATGGGCCTCTCACTATCGCGGCCTCTCCCGTTGCAGAGCACAGGCTCCAGATGCGCAGGCTCAGTAGTTGTGGCTCACGGGCCTAGCCGCTCTGCGGCATGTGGGATCTTCCCAGACCAGGGCTCGAACCCGTGTCCCCTGCAGTAGCAGGCAGACTCTCAACCACTGCGCCACCAGGGAAGCCCTGTAACCAGTTTTTATTTAAGTTCTATTTTGTCTGATATTAATACAGCCATCCCTGCTCTGTTTTCATTAATATTTGAATGGAATATCTTTTTCCATCCTTTCAATTTCAACCTGTTTGTCTCTTTGAATTTAAAGTGACTCTCTTGCAGACAGCATATAGTTGGACCATGTTTTTTATCCATTCTGCCAATCTCTGTCTTTCAATTGGAGAGTTAATCCATTTTTATTTAATTAATTACTGATAAGGAAGGACTTACTTCTATCATTTTGCTATTTGTTTTCTATATGCCTTATAGCTTTTTTGTCCTTCATTTCCTGCATTACTGTCTTCCTTTGTGTTTAGTTGATTTCTTGTAGAAATGTTTAAATTCCTTTCTCATTTCCTTTTGTATATATTCTATAGCTTTTTTCTTTGTGGTTACCATGGGGATGACATCTAACATCCTAAAGTTATAACACTCTAATTTGAATTTATATGAGCTTAACTTCAATGACATACAAAAACTGTGCTCTTTTACAGCTCTGTCCCCCCACTTCCAGTTATTGATGTCGTAAAATTACATCTTTATACATTGTGGGTCCCAAAATATAAACTAATAATTTTTTAAAATTATGTAGAAAGGAAGATTTGGAGTCACAAACTAAAGTTATAGTACTACTAGCTTTTATACTCATAATTGTTTTTTTCTTAAATCATATAGAAAACAAAAAGTACAATTACAAATTGTTATAATACTGGCTTTTATAATTCACATATTTACCTTTATTGAGATCATTATTTCTTCATTTGGCTTTAGGTTATTGTATAGTGTCCTTTCATTTCACCTTGCAGGATTTCTTTGAGCATTTCTTCCAGGGCAGGTGTAGTGTTCACATCTCCCTCAGCTTTTGTTTATCTGGGGATATCTTAATTTCTCTCTCACTCTTGGAGGACAGTTTTGCCAGATAAAGATTTTTGGTTCACAGTTTTTTCTTTTAGCACTTTGAATATATTAACCTACTGTCTTCTGGCCTCCAATGTCTCTGATGAGAAATCTGCAGATAATCTTATTGAGGATCCCTTGTATGTGATGACACTTTTCTCTTGTTGCTTTCAATATTCTCTTTTGTCATTGTCTTTTGAAAGTTTGATTATATTATGTCTTCATGTTCATCTCTTTGAGTTCATCTTACTTGAAGTTTTTGAGCTTCTTGGATGTTTGTATTTATGTATTTCATCAAATTTGAGGAGTTTTCATCTTCAGTTTTCTAAAGATTCTACCAGAAAACTACTAGAGCTAATCAATGGATTTTGTAAAGTAGCAGGATACAAAATTAATGCACAGAAATCTCTTGCATTCCTATACACTAATGATGAAAATTCTGAAAGAGAAATTAAGGAAACACTCCCATTTACCATTGCAACAAAAATAATAAAATACCTAGGAATAAACCTACCTAAGGAGACAAAAGACCTGTATGCAGAAAATTATAAGACACTGATGAAAGAAATCAAAGATGACACAAACAGATGGAGAGATATACTATGTTCTTGGATTGGAAGAATCAACATTGTGAAAATGACTATACTACCCAAAGCAATCTACAGATTCAATGCAATCCCTATCAAACTACCAAGGGCATTTTTCACAGAATTAGAACAAAAAATTTTACAATTTGTATGGAAACACAAAAGACCCTGAATAGCCAAAGCAATCTTCAGAAAGAAAAACGGAGCTGGAAGAATCAGGCTCCCTGACTTCAGACTATAGTACAAAGCTACAGTAATCAAGACAGTATGGTACTAGCACAAAAACAGAAATATAGATCAATGGAACAGGACAGAAAGCCCAGAGGTAAACCCACGCACATTTGGTCACCTTATCTTTGACAAAGGAGGCAAGAATATACAATGGGGAAAAGACAGCTTCTTCAATAAGTGGTGCTGGGAAAACGGGACAGCTACATGTAAAAGAATGAAATTAGAACACTCCCTAACACCATACACAAAAATAAATTCAAAATGGATTAAGGCCAGACACTATAAAAGCCTTAGAAGAAAACATAGACAGAACACTCTATGACATAAATCACAGCAAGAAATAGATAGCTAGTGGGAAGGAGCTGCATAGCACAGGGAGGTCAGCTTGGTGCTTTGTGACCACCTAGAAGGGTGGGATAGGGAGGGTGGGAGGGAGGCTCAAGAGGGAGGGCACTTCCCTGGTGGTGCAGTAGTTAAGAATCTGCCTGCCAATGCAGGGGACATGGGTTCAAGCCCTGGTATGGGAAGATCCCACATGCCACAGAGCAACTAAGCCCATGCACCGCAACTACTGAGTCTGCGCTTTAGAGCCCATGAGCCACAACTACTGAAGCCTGTGTGCCTAGAGTCCGTGCTCCGCAACAAGAGAAGCCACCATGATTAAAAGCCTGTTCACTGCAACAAAGAGTAGCCCCCACTCGCACAACTAGAGAAAGCCTGCACACAGCAACAAAGACCCCACACAACCAAAAATAAATAAACAAATAAATTTATTTAAAAAAGAGGAAGGGCTTGGGGGACATATGGATACATACAGCTGATTCACTTTATTATACAGCAGAAACTAACAGAACATTGTAAAACAGTTATACTCCAATAAAGATGTAAAAAAATTTTTGAGGGGTTTTCAGCTATTATATCTTCAAATAGTCTTGCTATCCTTTTCTTTCTCTTCTCTTTCTGGGGCTCCCACAGTGTGTATATTGGTCTGCTTGATGGTGTCCCACAGGACCCTTAAGCTCTGTTCACTTTTCTTCAATATTTTTTTCTTTCTGCTCCTCAGCCTCAATAATTTTCATTATTATCTCTTCAAGTTCACTGATTCTTTCTTCTGCCTGCTCAAATCTGCCTTTGAACCCTCAAGTGACTTTTTAACTTCAATTATCATACTTTTCAGCTCCAAAAATTTCTTTTTTAGTTTTTTTACATTTTCTGTCTATTAATATTTCTATTTTGTCCACACATTGTTTTCTTGACTTTCTTCACACCTTTCTTTAGTTCTTTGAGCATCTTTAAGTTGGCTGTTTTAAAGGTGTCTGGTATATATCTGCCATTAGGTCTTTTTTTTCAATGATAGTTTCTGTTGGTTTTTTTTCCTTTGAATATACCATATTTTCCTGTTTCTGTTTGTCTTGTGATATTTTTGTTGAACATTGGACATTTGGATCTAATAATGTGGTAACTCTGGAAATCTTTCCCACAGTTTGCTCTTTCTGTGTGTTATTGTTTCTGTTTATTGTTTTGGGTTTTTTTATTTGCTGTGGGTTGTCTCTATGTTGAGGATCAACCTAAAGTATAAACCTAAGGTCTTCACAGTTCTTTTCTGAGCCTTTTCCTTGGCATGTGCAGTCACTTTCTAATTTTCCCCATGTATGTGAAGTTATTTTTGAATGTCCTTGTCTTTAATATCTGGCTTCAAAGGAGAAAAAGCAAAAAATGCAGAGGGGTTAAAAAGGGCACTGGCCCTTTAAGTCCCCTGGAAGTCAATTCAGCTGGAGGGGGGAGGGTCTTGCAATAAGGGGGGAAGTGCAACAACAATGGCCTGTTCATCTGCACCTCTGTGATCAGAAGCAGCAATCAGTGATCAGAGCAGAGGCCCCCAGTATCTGTACAGGGTTTTTTTTTGCCCCACCGTTTCCTGCAAGCTGTGGTCAGGCTGCTCCAGAAACAGGTGCATGGCCTCCTGGCCTCGGGCCTCCTGTCTGGGGGAGGTGGGGTGGGTAGCTTCTATGGTACTAAGAGCTGAAATTGACCAAAATGAACTGCAGTTTACCATCCAAGGCTTCCCCTGGAAGCCATCAGCAGACTCCAGAGTTCCCAGATGGTTACATCAGAGGGTTCTTCCCCTGCAGTTGTTGTCCAGGTGGGAGATGGAGTCTCACCTCACAGGTGCCTCCTACTCTGCCATCTTCCCTGAATCTGCTTGGTACAAATCTTAAGTGTACAGCTTGACGTATTTTTATATATGTACACATCCATTTAACCTCCACCCAGATCAAGGTATAGAATATTTCCAGCACCCGGAAGTCTCCTTCCTGTCCCCTCCCAGTCTGTACCCCCAGAGACAGCCATTCATCTGACCCTGTCCTTGGTGATTCTGAGCTTCATGTAAACCACACAGCATGGGCTCTTTGGTTCTGGCTCCTTTTGCTCACATTCTATCTGTGGGATTCACCAATTTGGTTGAATGTAGCAGACGTGCATGCCAATAAAAATTGCTTGTAGCACCTATTGTAAAAAGGTGCCATAATGCCCTTACACCCTCTCCCATTGTTGGGCACTGTGATCGCAGTGGCTGCGACTATTCATGTGGTGTAACTATAACCTGTGGTGGATAAGAGAGCTCTTGTCTCTTGGTTTTTTCTATCCAGAAGTGGAATTGCTGGGTTACAGGGTATGCGTATATTTACCGATAGTAGGTACTTCCAAATAGCTCTTCGAATTGGTTATAACATTTTCTAGTCCCATTTGCTACATCCTCACCAGCACAGTACTGTCAGTCTTTTTCACTTTAGCTATCCTGGTGGGTCTGTAGTCGCATTTCATTGTGGATTTAATTTGCATTTCCCTGATAAGTAATAATAGTGAGCACCTTTTCATATGCTTGATGGTATTTTGGATATATTCTTTTTGTGATCCAATTTTTCAAAGAATTTGCATATTTAAAAGTTTGTGTCAGCTTTTTCTTATTTACTTATAGGAATTGTTTATATATTCTGTATGTGGGTCCTTTGTAAGATATATTGAAAGTACTTTCTCCCAGTCCAGAGTGTGACAAACAGTGGTCTATAGGCCAAATCCATCCTGTGGCCTGTTTTCATATGGCCTGAAATTAAGAATGGTTGTTACAATTTTTAACAAACAAACAAAAGTAGAGAAGAATATGTGACAGAGACCATATGTGACCCATAGAGTCTAAAGTATTTACTGTCTGGCCCAGTCTTTGTCTACAGCTTGTCTTTTTACTCTCTCAATAGCTATGTCCTTTGATGAACAGAATTTCTTCATTTTCATGAAGTCCAATGAACCATTTCTTAAATGTTTGAGAATTTTTGTGTGCTAAGTACTCTTTTTCTTCCCTCTAGTAAAGATATTTTCTTGTATAAGCTGTATTATTTTAAGCCTATTCTCCACTTCAAATTAATTTTTCTGCATGGTATAAAGTACAGTTAAGATTTTTCCCAGATGGATTTCCATTCATTTAAGCACAATTTATTAAAAGTGCCACTGTTTCCTGCACTAAGAATTACAGTAGTGTCTTTGTCATAAATCAGGTCACTGTGTATGTGTGGGTTTTTTTCTGGACTCTTTTCTGTGTTTTGGTTTTGTGTGTCTGTCCCTGTGCTAATGCTCCCCTGGCTTAGTTACTGTAGGCTTATAATATGTCTTGATATCCTACAGTCTTCCATCTTTGTTCTTCCACATGGTATTTATCAATCCAGGTTCTTTACATTTCCATATAAAATTCTCTGATTTACTTTTTAAAAACCAGCTGGGATTTTGATTGTACTTTCAATGCATGTGATAAAGGACTCATATGCAGACTATATGAGAACTCCTGTCAATAAGAAAAAGCCACTTAACACATTTTAAAAATATTTTATTTATTTGGTTGTGCCAGGTCTTAGTTGTGGCAGGTGGGCTCCTTAGTTGCAGCATGCGAATTCTTAGTTGCAGCATATGGGATCTAGTTCCCTGACCAGGGATCAAACCTATGCACCCTGCATTGGGAGTGTGGAGTCTTAGCCACTGGACCACCAGGGAAGTCCCCATTATCTGTCTTTTCTTTTCATCATTTGTTCCTTTGACAATAGAAGTCTGGCATACCTTAACTGAGGCCGTTGTCTCTGGGTTCTTCTTTTTGCCTAGTGCTAGTTTTTTGTATTATACTTGTCCTGCTCCTATTTGTAAACATCTTTCAGTATTCCAGCCGAAAGGCAGTTCTTGTCTGATAAAGGTAGAGTGCAGATGATGTTTCCTCAGAGTTGGTTGAATCAGACTCTGCTCTCTCTTTTCTTTTATAATAATTTTTTTAAATATATAAATCTGTATTTATTTTTGGCTGCACTGGGTCTTCGTTGCTGCATGCGAGCTTTCTCTAGTTGCAGCGAGCAGGGGCTACTCTTTGTTGTGGTGCACGGGCTTCTCATTACGGTGGCTTCTCTTGTTTTGGAGCACGGGTTCTAGGTGCGTGGGCTTCAGTAGTTGTGGCTTGTGGGCTCAGTAGTTGTTCATGGGCCTAGCCGCTCCGCGGCATGTGGGATCTTCCCGGACTGGGGCACGAACCCGTGTCCCCTGCATCGGCAGGCAGACTCTCAACCACTGCGCCACCAGGAAGGCCCTGGCAGGTGGATTCGTAACCACTGCGCTACCAGGGAAGTCCCTATAATAAATTTTTTAAAGTCCTGGTCATGTTCTACTTTTCTTCTGACCAAAATGGTGAGAGGGTGAGGGGTTCATAAATTCAGCATGTCCTACTGCTCTGCTCAGCACCGTATTTATCAGCTGTTTCATAAGGTACCTTTGTCTTTTCCCACCTGGGCCTTCCATGCCACCCACCCCTCGCCCTGGGCTGTGCCCCAGTTCGTGTGGTTGTTCAGAGAGTTGTTGCTTGTTTCCACTGCAGCTGCTCCTCTTTTGGGAGGGAATGTCCTACATCATGATCACTGTGGTCACCATGCAGTTTGGTCCTAGCTCTTCTGCCTTGGGATACTTTGGAAGTTTTGAGGTTTATGGTTTGATGCTGGATCCGTTTACTTGTCATAATGTTGCTGGAGAATTCCTTCTTCTTTCCCTCCTTCATTTTGGTGTGTTATTTCCTATTTTTACTTCTTTAAGTTTGTTTCCTTGTGTCCACTGCACTTAAGAGAGTGATTCTGAGCCTGAGTATTGCATCATGAGTCAAAATATGTATTTTGTAATGTCGATTTTGGTAAATTTTAGATTATTTTTATTCTTACAAGATCTCATGTTGAGAAAAATAATCTTAAGTTGTGAAAAATATTAATAAGATTGTGTCTGTCACATTCATAGTCTCGTCTCAAGGAACTGGAACAAGAAGCCCATTTTGTTGCAGGAGAACAGTTTCTTATAAATAGCAGTAACCAGCTTCAAGAGGTAAAGCTAAATTTCAGTTCTTTTATAAATATACTTTCCATTCAGGGGTTAAAGGGAGATTTATTCTGATTTTATAAACATTATTTTATGTGATCATCGAAAATTATGTAACTTGTTCATGTCTCTCACACTGAGATTCATTACTTCAAAGGCTTTACATCTAAGAAAAGTACTGAATCAGAATCTAAGCATTTTGTCACAACTAGCCAGGTGTGTCCCCTCTGGCTGGTTGCTTTAACTCTGTTATAGTGATGTTCAGGTCCTCTCAAATCTGGGACCCGTTCATCACGTGAAATGGCTTTTGTTGCAGATCCTGTTTGGCAAACTGCAGCTGCACCTGCTGCGTCCACAGGAGACTCTTCCCAAAACTGGGCTCCGGAGACACCTGTCCACATCAGAAGCCGTGGTAAGGGTCGACAAGTGTCCCCTCACCCTCCAAGACAATAGCACCTCCCACCACGTGCGAGTCCCTTGCAGAGCCCCGTGCTCCTTGTGGTGGCACAAGCCGGCAGCAACCGCCACAGAGCATTTCCGTTCCATCACTTCTTTTCTGCGGCAGGAGAGGTCCCCCACCCCAAGGTTGCCCTTCAGTTATGAAGGAAGGACAAAGAGGCTTATGGTACAGTTTTCCAGAGGCAATAAATTGCCTTGATTTCCTGCAGAGGATAATTTGATAGAATTTTGTTCTGGAAACCAAATTCTTGACAACGTAGTCATGACTTCTTTGTTTCATGCCCTCATAAGAGACTGGAAATAGGAAAAGTCATCAGTCTTCTCCTTTCCCCAAGTTTGTTTTAGAAAAATTTAGCTGCCCTTCCCTTGAGAGGAATGCATTTTTTAAAAGACAGGGAGTAGTGAGATGCTGCTTTAACCAAATGGCAGAGTGTGAATAGATATTCAGAACCCCGTGAGTATAATGATACCGCTGGAAGCCTGCAGCGAGGAGCTTGGCCAGTGGGCGAGAGAACACGTGTTGCTCTGGTGAGGGCCAGCTGTGGAGGCTCCAGCTCATCCTTTCTGTGCCTTGTTCAGCGTTGGATTTTGCAGCCGAGGAAAGCTTCCCTCCAGACTCCTCTGTGCACATCGCCCTTCCAGCCCTGCACTTCCTGCTCGTCTCAGCCCTGGCGGGGCACCACGCTTGCCAACTGTCCCCACACCTGGCCCTCAGGGGGCCCAGGCATCAGTCACCAAGTGAATGCCCACCCCTGGGGAGTGCTGCTCCCTGAGAGGGACTCGCATCTTCCCTCTTCCCCAAGTCTTCCCCACCTTGGTCAGTGTCCTCCTCCTGGTCCTTGGGAGCCAGCAGTGAGCTTACCCCTGCTGGTGACTCATCACATCCAGGCAGAATGATCTTTTAAAAGTGTTAGAAAAATCTTGTTGATCCCCTGCCTTCAACTTCAATGGCTTTCTTTTTTTCTTTTTTTTGTTTGGCTGTGTTGGGTCTTCGTTGCCGTGTTGGGCTTTCTGTAGTTGGGGCGAGCGGGGGCTACTCTTGGTTGCAGTGCGTGGGCTTCTCATTGCGGTGGCTTCTCTTGTCGTGGAGCATGGGCTCGAGGCTCGCGGGCTTCAGTAGTTGTGGCACGTGCGCTCAGTAGTTGTGGCTCGCGGGCTCTAGAGTGCAGGCTCAGTAGTTGTGGCGCACGGGCTTTGTTGCTCCGTGGCATGTGAGATCTTCCTGGACCAGGGCTTGAACCCATGTCCCCTGCATTGTCAGGCAGATTCCCAACCACTGTGCCACCAGGGAAGTCCCCCAGTGGCTTTCCATGCTACTTAGAATAACATCCAAGCTCTCGAGTGTGCCTCCCCCAGGCTCTGGGTCTGGACTTGGCCCTTCTTTGACCTCCCTCGCTCCTCACTCCCAGCACCCCACTGAGCACACTTCTCACAGGCTCCTTCCTCAGTCTGAAAACTCTTCCCACAGAGTATGCTCAGCTGGCTTCTGATTGTCAGCTTAAGTATTGCTTCCAGAAAGGCCTCCTCTGGTCTCAGGTGACAGTAAGACCCCCAGCCACAACCTATTCCTTCACCTCGATTTGTTTTCTGCACACAACTTGCCAAAATGCTGGAGAGGGCGTGGAGAAAAGGGACCCCTCCTACACTGCTGGTGGGAAGGTAAGTTGGTACAGGCACTGTGGAGAACAGTATGGAGGGTCCTTTAAAAACTATAAAGAGAACTACCGTATGATCCAGCAATCCCACTCCTGGGCATCTATCCAGAGGAAACCATGGTTAGAAAAGGTGCATGCATCCCAGTGCTCATAGCAGCACTGTTTACAATAGGCAGGACATGAAATCAACCTAAAAGTCCATCAACAGAGGAATGGATAAAGAAGCTGTGGTACATATATACAATGGAATATTACTCACCCATAAAAAAGAGTGAAATAATGCCATTTGCAGCAACATGGATAGACCTAGAGACTATCATAATAAGTGAAGTAAGTCAGACAGAAAGGTATATATCACATGATATCACTCATATGTGGAATCTAATTTTTAAAAAATGATTTAAATGAACTTAATTTACAAAACAGAAACAGACTTACAGATATTGAAAACAAACTTATGATTACGTGGCGGGGAGGGATAAATCAGGAGCTTGGGATGAACATACACACACTACTATATATAAGATAGAAAACCAACAAGGACCTACTGTATAGCACAGGGAACTCTACTCAGTATCCTGTGATAACCTATACGAGAAAAAAATCTAAAAAAGAAGGAATATATGTATATGTATAACCGAATTACTTTGCTGTACACCTGAAACTAATGCAACATTGTAAGTCAACTATACTCCAATAAAATTAAAAAAAATAAAAATAAAGTTACCTAGTCACTTGTTTGCTTGTTCCAGTAGGATGTAGGTTGCACAGATCAAAGACTTCATCTGACTTGTTCACTACATCCCCAGAACCAAATGGCCTAGAACTAGCACTTGCTGGGGCTGAACTGTCAGCTGTGTGTTCACAGAGCACAACGAGGGCAAGAGGCAGGACCCACCTTGCTGGAGAGACTCTGGAGTGGGCTTCAACACCACATGGCAGTGTGCCCTCAAGTCCCAGGGGTGGCAGAACCTGGGAAAGCACACATTCCCCCTTGGACTGCACCTGAGCTGGGGGTCTTGGCCTGATTTATTCTCCATCTGGACACCAGCTGGCAGTGTTGCCCTTCCCTTTGCTACTCCTTAGCTCTCCCAGACAACCAACAACAGAAGAGAGGAAATTTGATTCTCCTCTGGTGTCGAGGTGCTTCACTGTGCACAGAATTCAGACAATGCCCTGAATTTTTCTTCACAAAGACATAATCAACATGAATCATATTATATTAACTTTAATCTCTTACTTAGCTGAACCAGTCACACTATTCTGTACATTTAAAAAGATGAACCTGCACTAGGCAACATGTGCACATGGTTCTCAATTCAAAATTAAGACTCCTTCTTCCTACTTCCCTTCACCCTCCCTGTTCCCCTCCCCGCAGGAAGGGATGTGGTCTTCTGGTGAGATGGACAGCCTGGAACAATTCAAGTAAGGGCGCAACTATGAGCTTAGATATGATTTTATTAGACTTTGTTTTTTAGAGTAGTTTCAGGTTCACAGCAAAATTGAGCAGAAGGTATGGAGAAGTCTCATATACCCCCTCCCCAGCCCAAACACACACAGCCTCCTCCACCATCAACATGCCCCACCAGGGGCTACATTTGTTACAGCTGATGAACCCACACTGACACATCATCATTGCCCAAAGTCTGTAGTTTGCATTAGGGTTCCTTCTTGGTGTTATACAGGCTATGGGTTTGGTCAAATGTGTAATGACATGTATCCACCATAAGAGTATCGAACAGAGTGGTTTCACTGCCCTAAAAAGCCTTTGTTCTCCCTATTCATCTCTCCCCTCAACCCCTGGCAACCACTGTTTTTACTGTTTCCATGGTTTTGTCTTTTCCAAAATGTCATATAGGAATTACACATTATGTAGCCTTTTCAGATTTGATTCAGCTAGCAATATGCACTTAAGTTTCTTCCACGTCTTTTCATAGCTCATTTCTTTCTAGCACAGAATCATATTCCATTGTCTGGATGGACCACAGTTTTGTTTTTTTTTTTTGTTTGTTTGTTTTTTTGCGGTACGCGGGCCTCTCACTGTTGTGGCCTCTCCCGTTGCGGAGCACAGGCTCCAGACGCGCAGGCTCCAGACGCGCAGGCTCGGCGGCCATGGCTCACGGGCCATGGCTCACGGGCCTAGCCGCTCCGCGGCATGTGGGATCTTCCCGGACTGGGGCACGAACCCGTGTCCCCTGAATTGGCAGGCGGACTCGCAACCACTGCGCCACCAGGGAAGCCTGGACCACAGTTTTTTTAATCTATTCACCTATTGAAGGACATCTTGGGTGCTTCCAAGTTTTAGCAGCTATGAATAAAGCTGCTGTAAAACATTTGTATTTAGGTTTTCACGTGGACATAAGTTTCCATCTTATTTGAGTAAATAAATAGCCTGATTTCTGGATTGTATGGTAAAAGTATATTCAGTTTTGTAAGAAACCACCAAACTGTCTTCCAGCGTGGCTGCACCATTCTGCATTCCCACCAGCGGTGATGAAAATTCCTGTTGCTACACATCCTCGCCATCATGTGGTGGTGTCAGTGTCCTGGATTGTGGTCGTTCTGACAGGCGTTAGCTGTGTTTTAAAAAGACCCCACTCGTCACTGGTTGGAGAATGGAGGAGTCCAATTAATAGGCTGTCACTGCAGTGTGGGCACTGCTGGCTCAGTGTCCAGGCGACGGCAGTGAGGATGGAGCAGAGCAAACACATGCTCAGAGCATTTTGAGAACAGAAAGGAGCTTCTCTGAGTGTGAGTTCACATGAGTGTGAATGCAGAGTAATTCCTGGTTTCCTTAGTTGTGCACCTGAGCAGATAGTGATGGCTGCTGTCCAGGGAAAACCAAGAGAGGTTTTCCTGCACCGAGAGAGGAACAGTTTACGGGGGCTGGGGGTCAAGTGTTCAGCCTTGGACATGTGAAGACAGATGTGTGCACAAAACATCGATACAGAGCAG
This sequence comes from Mesoplodon densirostris, assembly GCF_025265405.1. Classification (NCBI taxonomy): domain Eukaryota; kingdom Metazoa; phylum Chordata; class Mammalia; order Artiodactyla; family Ziphiidae; genus Mesoplodon; species Mesoplodon densirostris. Next base: position 106,369,710 of record NC_082661.1, read on the forward strand.
TTGGGTCTGTGAGGAGAAGTCCTGTGCTAGAGATGCACACCTGGAAGTAGTTGGCCCTGGGATGGTGGTCCTCTACCCTGGCAGGAGCTTTGGAAAAACACTCATGCTCAGGCCCACAACTGATCCACAAAATCAGAGTTTGTGGGCTGCGTGGCCCAGTCTGGACATTTTTTTTATGGATTAGTCTTGCTTAATAATGTCTTATTTATTTATCTATCTATCTATTTATTTATTGCTGAGTTGGGTCTTTGTTGCTGCACGTGGGCTTTCTCTAGTTGCGGCGAGTGAGGGCTACTCTTTGTTGTGGTGCATGGGCTTCTCATCTTGGTGGCTTCTCTTATTGCAGAGCACGGGCTCTAGGCGTGCGGCCTTTAGCAGTTACGGTGCGTGAGGGCTTCAGCAGTTGTGGCTCATGGGCTCTAGAGCACAGGCTCAGTAGTTGTGGCACATGGACTTAGTTGCTCTGTGGCATGTGGGATCTTCCAGGACCAGGGCTCGAACCCATGTTCCCTGCACTGGCAGGCAGATTCTTAACCACTGCGCCACCAGGGAAGCCCCGGACATGTTTTTGAAGCTCCCCCGCTGATTCTAGAAGCAGCCAGCACTGATAACCACAGAACTGAACTCTGAGAAACTGACATTTAGGGGTCAGAGAGAGAAGAGGTGCCAAGCAGAGGCTATGGAACGACCACAGAGAGAGAAGGGAGCTGAGAAGAATGTGGGGTCAGGAGCCAACAGAGGGAGCGTTTGATAAAGCTTGTAGAGCGGCAACGGCCACGGCACTCCGCCTCTGATCATGAACCAGCGCGGCAGGGCTTTATCCAAAGCGTTATGAGATCAAACACTTCATCCTTTTCAAGTGTTCTCAGACAGCTCGATTCGAGATATACAGGGAGACTGTGGTTAGAAAGTTATTTTGTGAGTAAGGTATCAGGATAAAGAGAGTTAGTTGATCTTAAGCAGTTTTCTTGGCTGAGTATTTTCGTGCCCTTTCATCCCACTAGGGATAGCTTTTCTGAGAAACTGCAGTTCTGGATTACACTGAGGCAGGAGTCCTCCCCCTGGGTAGAGCCCTGCTCCGAGGACACCAGTGTTGTCCCTCCTGCTTATGTTCCTATGGCTGGACAAGGCTCCATGACCTCAGTCTATTAAATAGAGAGTGATGCAGTTCCGTGGCTCATGCTAGTACATTAAAGTTATGTCATCAGTTCTCCCCCAAGTTGATTTATAGATTCAAAATGATGCTAACTAATACCCTAGCAGGAACTTTTGGTAGAAATTGGCAAGCTGAATCCCAAATTTGTAGGGAAATGCAAAAAACTAAGAAGAGCCAGGATAGTCTTGGGAAAAAGCACTGTTGAAGGACTTAGTCTATTGGATATCAAGACTAATCATGAAGCAATAGAAATTATGAGGAATTAATTAATCAGTACAAAGTAGTGTCAATTCAAGGATAAGCAAATAGACCAATGATCCAGGATAGGGAATCTACAAACAGACCTGCACATGTGTGTATAAAGTGCATGTTCTCTGAGAGGGAGGGCTCATTACATAAGGGGCCAGTGCATCTTGACCCCTGTTTCACACCATATACAAAAATAAATTTCAAATGAATTGTATATCTAAATATAAAAAGTAAAACAAAGATTGTAGAAGATACCATAAGAGAATATCTTCAAGGCCCTGAGGTAGTTAAACATCCTTAAACAGGACACAAGATGCATCAACCATAAAGGAAGAGATTGATCAGTTGGGCAATAGTAAAATTAAGAATTTCCATTTATGAAAAGACACTATTGGACTTCCCTGGTGGCGCAGTCGTTATGAATCTGCCTGCCAATGCAGGGAACACGGGTTCGATCCCTGGTCCGGGAAGATCCCACATTCTGCAGAGCAACTAAACCTGTGCACCACAACTACAGAACCTGCGCACTAGAGCCCACGAGCCACAACTACTGAGCCCGCGCGCCACAACTACTGAAGCCTGAGCGCCTAGAGCCCGTGGTCCACAACAAGAAAAGCCAACGCGATGAGAAGCCTGTGCACCTGCAACGAAGAGCAGCCCCCACTCGCCCCAACTAGAGAAAGCCCTTGTGCAGCAACAAAGGCCCAATGCAGCCAAAAGTAAATAAAAATTTATAAAATAAATAAATAAATAAGACACTATTAAACAAATAAAAGAGCAAGCCACAGAGGGGTAGAAGATATTTCCACTAAATATAGCCAACTAAAGAAAACCTTGTCCAGAAAAATGAATTCCTACAAATCAAGAAGAAAAAGACATACAAACCAACGTTTTAAATGACAAAAAAACATGAACAGGGTTTAATGAAAGGAGATGTACAATTAATCAAGAAACATTTGAATCATGTCTGACTTTATTAGTCAGGGAAATACACACTAAAACTACATTGAAATGTCACTTCACATTTGCCAGAATGGCTAAAATTAAGACCTAGGAGAACATGTGTTGGCGAAGATGTGGAACAAGGAGAACTTTCATGCCCTGCTGTTGGGGACAAAAACCATTGTTTACCTTGGAGAACTGGCTGGTATCAGCTCTGCTACAGGTGATCCAGCGCCTCTCTCCTCTTTACGTACATGTTCAACAGAACTGTGGACGTGTGTTAACCAAAATTTGTGTACCAGAATGTTCACAGCAGCACTCTTTGTAATAGCCCTGCAGTGGAAACAGCACACATGTCCATCAGGGGTGGAATGGATAAATAACTGTCCTGCATTCAAATAATTCCATACAGCAGTGCAAGTAAATCATACAAGGACCAACCTTAAAACCAGAATGTTGAACAAAAGAAGCCACACACAAAGAGTACCTATCCTATTCCATTGATACAAAGCTCAAAAACTGGAATAAGGGCTTCCCTGGTGGCACAGTGGTTGAGAGTCTGCCTGCCGATGCAGGGGACACGGGTTTGTGCCCCGGTCCGTGAGGATCCCACATGCCGCGGAGCGGCTGGGCCCATGAGCCATGGCCGCTGAGCTTGCGCATCTGGAGACTGTGCTCCGCAACGGGAGAGGCCACAACAGTGAGAGGCCTGCGTACCAAAAAAAAAAAAAAAAAAACTGGAATAAGTGGTCTTGCTGGTGGAGGCCAGGGGGCTGGTTACCTCTGGGGGAGGGCCAGAGGCCTGCTTGGGTACCTGGGATGTTCCCTCTGGGTGGCAGTACCCAGGTGTGTTCATTTTGTGATAATTTAACAAACTGTGTTTACATGATCTTGTGCTTTATGTATGTTGTATTTTGACTTTTTAAAATTAAATTTAAAACCCATAGTCATATTCCAGTGTTACCTCCCCGACTTTATGCTCAGATAACTGTGATTCAGATGTTGGGTGTTCCTAAACTATTGAGTTACACATTTGTAGGCATTTTCCTAGTTTACTGTCCTACATGGTATTCTACATGCCCTGGATTTAGATTTCAGGAATTTAAATCTCAAGAGGAATCTTATTTCCAAGCTCACGTGAAGTGCCTTTAGCTCCCAAGTGTACCATAATGATTCTGTAAGGGATTAAAATTAAGACACTTGATAAACTGAGTTTATTATGAGTCTTCATTTTGGAAAATATGCTCAAGATAGACCATTTATTATTAGGACTTTTCCAGCTGAAAGTAAGTGTTTGAAATGTTAAAATTAAATGAAGGAATTATATTGGTGATATTTATTCTTATTTTTTAGTTAAATGCTCTGCAAGACCTTCATCCATTACCCAAAATAATTTTGGAATATAGGCAGGTAAGTTAGATTTTTTTTTTTGTCAGTAAGTTGGTAATGAAGGGGGCCCATATGGCACCGTCTCTGTTCACAAAATCCATCATCACTGAAGTAGCCCTGACAGTGTCCTAAAGGGAATGCAGTTTGTTCACGTTGACCTCATATTAGCACTGCTTCTTGTACCCAGACATGATATTCCTCAGGTCTACAAGCAGCCCTGCTGTGAATCAGAGGAGTCGTAAATGGAAGAGGACAAACAAAAATTCTGAAGGAAGTATTTGGTGTGTCATCCTTGTGTGGCCACAATGTGACTTAGGCTTCCATCAGCGCCGAGTTCAGAAGCCTGTCACACAAGCCTCCTCCCTCTCCCGGCCTGGTGGTGTTTTATCACCTCGCATTGACACTTACTGACTTATGGACATGCCCCTCTCTCTAGCTATGCTTCTAGCTCCTCCTCTTTTCCCCGTTCACATACCTGCCATCTGTTCACAGGTATGACTTGCTGCCGCTCAGACCATCGTTATTTACTGCTGTCCTTGTTAGGGCTGGGCAGCTGTGTGTGCGTGGGGTTGCGGGGGTTGGGTGTGTGGGTAAATGGTAGCACCTGAACTGAAAGAGGCCCCATGGGGGACACTGGGTGCCGGGACTCGGGAACTCTCCCTTTATCTTTGCAACTTTTCTGTAAAAAGTATTATTCCAGGACAAAGTTTATTTTAAAAGAGGTAGGGTGATGTCTTTCTCTGTTGGTCATTGTTATTTAATTCTGGGCACCACATAAGGCCATTTCAGGGCCTCCTGGAGTCACCTGAGTTGACATCAGTGACACTTGCCCAGCAGTCTGTGAGACACTGCTTTGACACTTGTTCCTAATTTAAACACTTAAACACTGAAAGTGATTACTTTTGTCTTGTAATCTAGGTTCACAAGATCAAGTCAACCTTTGTAGATGGATTACTAGCTTGCATGAAAAAGGTAACTAAAGCTAAGAAAAAAGATATGATTGGGAATATGGCTTACACATGGGTTCAGATACATGTAGAATTTCTTTAAATAATCTAATATTCTTGAAACTATGAACCATGATTTTGTTATCATTTAGGTCTATAGCATAAGTTGACATTATACCTTAAAATCTCATATTCATGTGGAAGCTCTACTGCTGACCACGTGCTTTCACATCTGTTATTGCATCTCTTTTCCGTAGTCATTTGAGGGACATGTTGTTTTAGTTTATGCATGAGGAGTCTGCAGTCAGAGGTGTTCTGTGACTTGTCTGCGGCCACACAGCAAGTGACAGCCCCGGTCTGGGGTGCACAGCCCCACCTTGAGTCCACGCTGAGACCCCCACGGCACGTCAGCCCACGTGTCCTACTCCAGCTTCTTCACAGCCTGGGGGAGAATCTCCTTCACCCTGATCACGTGCAGGAGTTTGTAACCCCAAGGATATTGGGTTGGGAGTGTAGGGCCCGTGGCTCCTGGTTCTCTGGACGGGAGCAGTGAGCATTGTGTGCTGAACGGGCCAGCGTGTTTGTGACTTCACACGGCACTGTCAGAGCATAAGCTGATTCTTTCCAACTGATAAAGGGCTCCGTTTCCTCCACGTGGAACCAGACTGGAACTGTGACCGGAAGACTGTCAGCCAAGCATCCTGTAAGTTAGCTCTTGTTAAATGCCTGTTTCTGTGTTGGGACTGCAGTTTTGCCTAGATGTGTGTTTGTGTACTTTTTGTTTGTAAGAGGAGACCCCATACTGATAGGCTGTGGAGTTTTTTCTGTTTATTTATTCAGCCAATGTTCATTTAGCACATACTATGGGTTTTTTTGTGGGTTTTTTTTTTTTTTTTTTTTTTCTTTTTGTGGTACGCGGGCCTCTCACTGCCGTGGCCTCTCCCGCTGCGGAGCACAGGCTCCGGACGCGCAGGCCCAGCGGCCATGGCTCACGGGCCCAGCCGCTCCGCGGCATATGGGATCCTCCCAGACCGGGGCACGAACCCGTATCCCCTGCATCTGCAGGCGGACTCTCAACCACTTGCGCCACCAGGGAGGCCCTTTTTTGTGGGTTTTAAAAAAATTTTTTATGGTAGTGTATATATGTCCATGCCACTCTCTCACTTTGTCCCAGCTTACCCTTCCCCCACCCCGTGTCCTCAAGTCCATTCTCTAGTAGCATATACTATGTTTTGGGCATTAGGTGGGGGATCAGGACACTACACATGTGAAGTGTTGAGTTAGTGGGGGGGTCTTCACGACCAGAGAGTCACGCACTCTGGTGCTGAGGGCAGGAGGGATAGACACCTCTTCCCACCCCATTCTTCATTTTCAGATCTGTACTGGACAGGTGGCTTCCCCAGATTATCTCTCTTTTTTTTTGGCTGCGTTGGGTCTTTGTTGCTGCGCGGGCTTTCTCTAGTTGTGGCGAGCGGGGGCTACTCTTCGTTGCGGTGCGCAGGCTTCTCATTGCAGTGGCTTCTCTTGTTGCAGAGCACGGGCTCTAGGTGCACAGGCTTCAGTAGTTGTGGAACACAGGCTCAGTAGTTGCAGCTCACGGGCTTAGTTGCTCTGCAGCATGTGGGATCTTCCCGGGCCAGGGCTCAAACGTGTTCTTTCCAGATTATCTCTTGCTGAGCTTTATTCTCTTCCAGAAATTTCTCACGTCTCTGGCTTGCAGGTAGCACTCCTCCCAGGTTTTCTGGAATGCTGTAGTTTTACTTATTTATTTTTCTGTTATTTTAATTGAATTTTTTGAAAAAGGAGATAAACATCATGTGTGCATTTGGCCTTCACCTTTGACTCAAAGTGTACATCATCATTTTAACAGCTGCATTGTACTCTACTTAGTAGCTGTCCCTATTGAGGGTCATTTAGATCGTTTTCAGTTTTAATTATTTTATATGTGCCATAAACTTACTTGTACAAATATTTTTGGTATTTTTTTCTGTTGATTTCCATAGCATAAATTCCTGGAGATGGAACTTCTTAGTCAAAGTATATGTGTATTTTTAAGGCTTTGCATTGCCAAATTGTCCTCCAGAGAAAAAAATAGTTTTACGTTCCCAATCAATTTGTAAAATGTTTGGTTCCCTACGTCCTTGCCAGTACAGGGAGTCTTCATTTTGATTACTAGTTCATGGCTTGATCTTTAAATATCTGTTCCTTTAAACATTAAGTGAGGTTGACTATATAAAAGTTATTCTTCTGTGAGTTGTCTGTTCATGTCATTTTGCATGTCTCTGGAGGATGTATATTTTTTTCTATAGGTATGGAAAAGCTCTTTATATAATAAAGATCAACCCTTTGTAAAATACTGAGTTCTTTTTCTCTGTTTTTCTTTTGCCCCTTAATTTTTAAAATATATAATGTTTGCTATACTTAAAATGGCTTTTTCATTATACAAATAATATATAATTCTAAAGAATTCAAACAATAGATAAAAATATAAATAACAAAGTAAAAGTTACCTGAAATGCCACATCATTAACATTTTAGTGACCATATTTAGAGTCATATTTAGTGACTCTATTTCTTTATGCACACACGTATGTGCATGCACTCACACGTGCACATACATTTACATGACTGGGATTATATATGTTTTTTTAATTGCAGACACTCCCTCACCACACCCATATCTCAGCCCCTTACCCTCAGGCCCAGTGCCATTGGAAGCTCATGTTAGCAGCCTAGAGTGTGTACATCCGTATTTTCCTCCAGATTTATAATAAAATCTTATACAGACCCATATGTATCTATCTATCCTTTCTGGTCTTTATGATTTGTTCGGCAGGCCTATATATATATATATATACAGGGACATGAAATGACTTTGTCATTCTTATTTACAGAATTAGATTTTATTTTTCTGCCTCTCGCTTTTCTCTCTCAGCAACAGCTCGTGGAATCCCTGCAGTTCCTCTGACAGGGTCCTGTTTCACCTTTTTGTTAAATTGAAGTATAGTTAACTTGCAATATTATATTAGTTTTAGGTGTACTACATAGTGATTTGATATTTTAACATTACACACCATACAGCGTTATCAAAATATTATTGACTATATTCCCTGTGCTGCACATTACATCCCTGTGAGTTATTTTAAAATAAATGTCCTGTTTCTCCATGTCCCGCTTGGAGTTGGGACCATCTTTCTTCTTTCCTGATGTCAATGGAAATAATTAATTAACAATCTAAAATAAGATAGAAAAGAGTTTTATTTGACCCAAACTGAGGACTATAGCCCAGGAGACACCGATTCAAGAAGCACTTGAGTTGTGTTCTGTCAGACTACAAAATGGGGGAGGTGTATGAAGGCAAAAAACTCAAGGTTACAGTAGGTTACATGAGTTGTCTATAGGGAATTATAATTGGATGTGACAAGAAGTAAGGGTGCTTGTTACACACGGATTAGTTGGGGTCTGAAATGGTTGCATAGTTGCAAGCAGGGGTAGGGGGGGACCTTGAGACCATAAGGTTGCAGCTGGCAGCTGCTAGCAGATATGGTTTTGAGGATGGCTGGTGGTGTCCTTGAGCTTTATACAGTTCAGGAAATTCACATTCTCAGTGATGTAGGAATGTGTCTGAAACCACATCCACACTGGCCACCCAACTTCATCTTGGATGCCTGAACCACAGTTGCCCCATTTTGATTTCTAAATGCATTCTTTTCTGTACTGGTTAAAGCAGATGTACAATGCCTATTTGACAGGCTGTGCTAGTTAGCATAAAGTTCAAGCCAAATCATGTGTAAGCCAGGATGACTTCTTCAAACCTCAATATGTGAAAATTTCTTCCATCACCTGATATAGGCATTCAGTGATATAAATTTACTCCCAGGTACTGCCTTCTGGCATTCAGTAAATTCTGATATGTTGTATTTCACTTTCATTTAGTTCAGAATCTTTTCTAGTATGTCTTCTTTGACCCATGGGCTATTTAGAAGTTTGTTACTTAGTTTCCAAGTAATTGGTGATTTTCCAGTTATCTGTTACTGATTTCTAATGTAATTTCACTGTGGTGAAAGGATATACTCTGCATGACTTGAATCCTTTTAAATTTATTCAGACTTGTTTTCTTGGCCAGAAAATGGTCTATCTTGGTAACTGTTCCGTGTGCACTTGAAAAGAATGTTCATTCTGTTAATGTGGGTGGAATGTTTTATAAATACCAATTAGATCAAGTTGGTTGATGGTGCTGTCCAAGTCTACTATATCCCTGCTGGTTTTCTGTCTGATTGTTCAATCCATTGTTGAGAGAAGGGTATTGAAGTCTGCAGCACAATTGTGGAATTTTCTTTTTCTCCTTACAGTTCTACCTCTTCTATATCCTTGTAGTTTTTGCTCTTTTATAAGGAGCAGAAACATTAAGGATTTTGTCCGCCCGATGAATTTACCCTTTTATTTCTATGAAATGCCCTTTTTATACCTGGTGATATTTATTTGCTCTGAAATATATTTTGTCTAATATTAAAATATTAATTAAAAAATAATTAACAAAATACATCAAAGATAATTTTAGAAATAATAAAATTAATAAAAATGTAATTTAATATTAATGTTAAAATAACCACTGCAATTTTCTTTTGACTAGTGTTAGCAGGGCATTTTCCATCCTTTTACTTTTAAACTATCTCATTATATATAAAGTACATTTATTGTAGGAAGTATGTAGTTGGTCTTGCTTTTTTATCCATTTTGATAATATCTGCCTTTTGATTAGGATGTTCAGTCCATTTACTTTTTTTTTAATTTAATTTAATTTTTTTATACAGCAGGTTCTTATCAGTCCATTTACATTTATTGTGATTATTCATAGGATTAGATTTAAGTCTATTATCTTGCTATGTGTTTTATATTTATCCCAATTGTTTTGTCCCCCTTTTCCTCTTTTTCTGCCTTCTTTTGGATTGAGTTTTTTAATGATTCTCTTTTATCTTTTTTGATGTATTAGCTGTAACTCTTTGTTTTGTTATTTTAGTGGTTAATTTAGGGTTCACAGCCTACAACTTTAACTTACCACAGTCTATCTTCAGGTAGTCGTGTCATCCCACATATAGTATTGTATAAGAACCTTACACTAGTACAGTCCCATTTCTCCTCCTGGCCTTTGTGCTATGATTGTCTTTTATTTTACTTTATACATAAGTTATAAATTCCACAATATATTTTATTTTTGTTTAAATAGTCCATATCTCTTAAGTAGATTTAAATAATAAGAAAAATCTTGAATATTTGCCCATGTAAATTTCCAGTGCTCCTCATTTCCTTGTGTACATCCAGATTTCTACTTGGTATCATTTGCCTTCTGCCTAAAGGATACCCTTTAACATTTCTTATACTGTGGGTTTGCTGTTGATGAATTCTTTCAGCATTTGTAGGTCTGAAAATATCTTTATTTCACCTTTGTTTTTAAAAGTTATTTTTGTGAGGTATAAAATTCTCAAATTCTCAGTTGAAAGTTTTTTCTTTCAATACTCTGAAGATGTTACTTCACTCTCTTCTCTCATTGTTTCTGCTGAGAAATCTGTCATCATTATCTTCGTTTCTCCATCTGTAATGTGTCTTTTTTTTCTGGCTGTTTTTAACGTTTTCTCTTAATCACTACTTTTGAGAAATTTGATTATGATGTTCCTTGGTGTAATTTTTTCATGTTTCTATGTTTCAGTTTCTTGGATCTGTGGGCTTATAGTTTTAATCAAATTTGTAAAATTATTGGCAATTATTTATTCACGTACTTTTTGTGTTCCTTCTCTCTCCTCTCCTCTGGAAACTCCATTTATAATTACATATAGTAGGTCACTTGTATTTGTCTCAGAGCTCACTGAAACTCATTTTTCCTCTTTTCCTTGGGTATTTTTCCTGTTTCAATTCGGATAGTTTCTATTGTTATATCCTATAGTTCACTAATCTTTTATTTTGTCATGTCAAATCTGTTGTTAATCCCATTGAGTATCTTTTCCACGTTAATTATATGTTACAGTTTTCATTTCTAGAAATTTACTTTGGATCTTTTTTATGCCATCCATGTCTCTACTTCATCTTTAATATATTGGATACAGTTGTAATAACTGTTTCAATGTCCTTGTCTGTAATTTCAACATCTGTGTCCATTATAGGTCAGTTTCAGTAGATGATTACTCTAATTAGGACTCCATTTTCCTGCTTCCTTGTATGCATGGTCATCTTTGTTTGGATACCAGACATTGTGGATTTTACATTATTGGGTGATGGAACTTTATGCATTCCTGTAAATATCCTGAGCTTTGCTCTGGGTTAGGTTACTTGGAAACAGTTTTTTCCTTTCTGGTCTTGGTTTTATGATTTGTTGGGCAGGCCCAGAGAAGTGCTTCTTATAAAACTAATTATTCCCCATCCCTGAGGAAAGACCTTCTGAGTATTCTACCTATTGTCTATAGATTATGAGTTTTCTAAGAATGGCTGATGGGGGACTTCCCTGGTGGTCCAGTGAGTAAGACACCACTCTCCCAATGTCGGGGGCCAGGATTCAATCCTGGGTTGGGGAACTAGATCCTGCATGCATGCTGTAACTAAGAGTTTGCATGCTGCAACTAAAGAGTCTGCATGCTGCAGCTAAGAAGTCCACATGCCACAACTAAGAAGCCTGTATGCCTCAACTAAAAGATCCCACGTGCCACAACTAAGACCTGGTACAGCCAAAGTATAAATAAATAAATAAATAAATAAATAAATAAATAAATAAATAAAAGAGCTTAAAAAAAAAAAGAATGGCTGGTGGGAACAGGAGACTTTCCTGTCCCTGTGTGAGTGCTGTACACAGTTTCCAACCCCTTTAGATGGCTTTTTCCCAGCCTCTGGTAGTTTGCTCACAGGCGTGCACTCATCAGTTCTCTGCTGGATACTCAGCTCTCTGCTGGGCTCAAGAAAATGATGATTTTATAGATTATCTGTCTTTTCTAATTATTAGGGTGCATTTCAATTGTATACTTCCCAGCTGAAAGTAGAAGCTCCCATCTAATAATTTTTAATCCATCTAAAACCCTGCATTCTTTCTGTCCTCTTCACCTCGGAGGGTACATTAATCAGTATTTGTTTTATCAGAACCTCAGTCTTGTGTCCCTCTGAGATGGTCCCCAAACTCCCCCGTCGTGATGCTTATGACATTGTGTTTTAACTGCCTGTTTACTTCTGTGTACCTCACTGGACTGTAAATTTCATGAGAACGGGGACCTTTCCCGCCTGCTTCACTGACTATTTCCAGGCCTGGCTCTGTACCTGGAACACGGTAGGCGCCAAGTTTTTATTGAATGAAAAACTGGATGTGTGATCCACTCTCAAGTCGTCTTCCAGTGTCTCAGGGTCACCTGGTTCAGGACATCATCGAGATGGCAGCGTGTTGACGATGGGGGCCAAACCCTTCCCCGTGCTGGACCATCATGCCTTCATCCCTGGCCTGAGTTGGTCATGGGTCTCCTGTTGGTCTAGATTCCCCTCTTCCCCTGACTCCGATACTTCAGGGGTCACTCCTGTCAGTCTGTTTCGTGCATCCCTCTCATGCCTATTGTGTTTTTACAAGACCTTCTCCTGGGAAGGTGCCGAGCACCTGCCAGGAGCCACATTCTTACCATCTCTTCATCATCTAATACCTCCTTATCAGGCATGGCTTTAGATGTCCCTTCTAATGTTTCCACGTCGACAAGGCCAGTTTTTGTCAATGCCTTCATTTCACTGCAGTGCCATTCGCGGTACTGGCTCAGAATTTATCAACATTTTGTAATTCAAAATATCTGACCTTTCACATTGTATTTTTATGAATTCTCTAGTATCCAGAGTCCTCATTCTTCTTCTAGGTTAGTGTTTAAAAAATTTTTTTTAATGTTACAGTTTTAAAAATGTATTGATTGGAAATGTTAAAATCCAGCCATTATTTAGCTAGATTTTTGCTTTAGTTCCTTTGTGAAGCTTTTTCTTTTTTCACATCTTTATTGGAATATAAATGCTTTACAATGTTGTGTTAGTTCCTGCTGTATAACAAAGTGAATCAGCTATACGTATACATATATCCCCATACCCACTCCCTCTTAAGCCTCCCCCCCACCCTCCCTATCCCACCCCTCTAAGTGGTCACAAAGCACCGAGCTGATCTCCCTGTGCTGTGCAGCTGCTTCCCACTAGCCATCCAGTTTACATTTGGTAGTGTATATATGTCAGTGCTACTCTCTCACTTTGTCCCAGCTTCCCCTTCCCCCATGTGCCCTCAAGTCTGTTCTGTACATCTGCATCTTTATTCCTACCCTGCCACTAAGTTCATCAGTATCGCTTTTTAAAATTCCGTATATGTGTGTTAGCATACGGTATTTGTTTTTCTCTTTCTGACTCACCTCACTCTGTATGAGAGACTCTAGGTCCATCCACCTCACTACAAATAACTCAATTTTGTTTCTTTTTACTGATGAGTAATATTCCATTGTATATATGTGGCACATCTTCTTTATCCATTCATCTGTCTATGGACACTTAGGTTGCTTCCATGTCCTGGCTATTGTAAATAGTGCTGCAATGAACATTGTGGTACATGTCTGTCTCTCTTTTTTTTTTACATGTATCTTTTTGAATTATGGTTTTCTCAGGGTATATGCCCAGTAGTGGGATTGCTGGGTCATATGATAGCTCTATTTTTAGTTTTTTAAGGAACCTCCATACTGTTCTCCATAGTGGCTCTATCAATTTACATTCCCACCAACAGTGCAAGAGGGTTCCCTTTTCTCCACACCCTCTCCAGCACTTATTGTTTGTAGATTTTTCGATGATGGTCATTCTGACCGGTATGAGGTAATACCTCATTGTAGTTTTGATTCGCATTTCTCTAATGATTAGTGATGTTGAGCATCTTTTCATGCATTTGTTGGCCATCTGTATGTCTTCTTTGGAGACATGACTATTTAGGTCTTCCACCCATTTGTGGACTGGGCTGTTTGTTTTTTTGCTATGGAGCTGCATGAGCTACTTGTATATTTTGGAGACTAATCCTTTGTCAGTTGCTTCATTTGCAAATATTTTCTCCCATTCTGAGGGTTGTCTTTTGGTCTTGTTTATGGTTTCCTTTGCTGTGCAAAAGCTTTGCAGTTTCATTAGGTCCCATGTGTTTATTTTTGTTTTTATTTCCATTTCTCTAGGAGGTGGGTCAAAAAGGATCTTGCTGTGATTTATGTCATAGAGTGTTCTGCTTATGTTTTCCTCTAAGAGTTTTATAGTGTCTGGCCTTACATTTAGGTCTTTAATCCATTTTGAGTTTATTTTTGTGTATGGTATTAGGGTGTGTTCTAATTTCATTCTTTTACATGTAACTGTCCAGTTTTCCCAGCACCACTTATTGAAGAGGCTGTCTTTTCTCCATTGTATATTCTTGCCTCCTTTGTCAAAGATAAGGTGACCATATGTGCATGGGTTTATCTCTGGGCTTTCTATCCTGTTCCATTGATCTATATTTCTCTTTTTGTGCCAGTACCATACGCTCTTGAGTACTGTAGCTTTGTAGTATAGTCTGAAGTCAGGGAACCTGGTTCCTCCAGTTCCGTTTTTCTTTCTCAAGATTGCTTTGGCTATTAAGGGTCCTTTGTGTTTCCATACAAATTGTAAAATTTTTTGTTCTACTTCTATGAAAAATGCCATTGGTAATTTGATAGGGATTGCATTGAATCTGTAGATTGCTTTGGGTAGTATAGTCATTTTCACAATATTGATTCTTCCAATCCAGGAACATGGTATATGTCTCCATATGTTTATGTTATCTTTGATTTCTTTCATCAGTGTTTTATAGTTTTCTGAGTACAGGTCTTTTGCCTCCTTAGGTAGGTTTATTCCTAGGTATTTTATTCTTTTTTTATTCTTTTTGTTGCGATGGTAAATGGGATTGTTTCCTTAATTTCTGATCTTTCGTTGTTATTGTATAGGAATGCAAGAGATTTCTATGCATTAATTTTGTATCCTGAAACCTTACCAAATTCATTGATTAATTCTAGTAGTTTTCTGGTGGCATCTTTAGGATTTTCTATGTATAGTGTCATGTCATCGGCAAACAGTGATAGTCTTACTTCTTCTTTTCCAATTTTTATTCCTTTTATTTCTTTTTCTTCTCTGATTGTTGTGGCTAGCACTTTCAATACTATGTTGAATAAGAGTGGCGAGAGTGGACATCCTTGTCTTGTTCCTGATGTTAGAGGAAATGCTTTCAGTTTTTCACCATTGAGCATGATGTTTACTGTGGGTTTGTCATATATGGCCTTTATTATGTTGAGGTAGTTTCCCTCTATGCACACTTTCTGGAGAGTTTTTATCATAAATGGGTGTTGAATTTTGTCAAAAGCTTTTTCTGCGTCTATTAAGATGATCTTATGGTTTTTATTCTTTAATTTGTTAATATGGTATATCACATTGATTGTTTTGTGTATATTGAAGAATCCTTGCATCCCTGGGATAAATCCCACTTGATCATGGTGTATGATCCTTTTAATGTGTTGTTGGATTCTGTTTACTAGTATTTTGTTGAGGATTTTTGCGTCTATGTTCATCAGTGATATTGGTCTGTAATTTTCTTTTTTTGTGATATCTTTGTTTGGTTTTGGTATCAGGGTGATGGTAGCCTCTTAGAACGAGTTTGGGAGTGTCCCTCCCTCTGCAATTTTTTGGAAGAGTTTGAGAAGGATAGGTGTTAACTCTTCTCTAAATGTTTGATAGAATTCTCCTGTGAAGCCATCAGTACTGGACTTTTGTTTGTTGGAAGATTTTTAATTACAGTTTCAATTTCATTACCTGTGATTGGTCTGTTTATATTTTCTAATTCTTCCTGGTTCAATCTTGGAAGGTTGTACTTTTCCAAGAATTTGTCCATTTCTTTCAGGTTGTCCATTTTATTGGCGTATAGTTGCTTGTAGCAGTCTCTTATGGTCTTTTGTATTTCTGCGGTGTCAGTTGTAATCTCTCCTTTTCATTTGTAATTTTATTTATTTGAGTCCTCTCCCTGTTTTTCTTGATGAGTCTGGCTAAAGTTTTATCGATTTTGTTTATCTTCTCAAAGAACCAGCTTTTAGTTTTATTGATCTTTGCTACTGTTTTCTTTGTTTCTATTTCATTTATTTCTGCTCTGATCTTTATTATTTCTTTCCTTCTACTAATTTTGTGTTTTCTTTGTCCTTCTTTTTATAGTTGTTTTAGGTGTAATGTTAGATTGTTTATTGATTTTTGTTGATTGAGATTTTTCTTGTTTCTTGAGGTGAGCTTTAATTGCTATGAACTTCCTTCTTAGAACTGCTTTTGCTGCGTCCCATAGGTTTTGGATCGTCATGTTTTCATTGTCATTTGTTTCTAGGTATTTTTTGATTTCCTCTTTGATTTCTTCAGTGATCTCTTGGTTATTTAGCCTTCATTATATGTGGTTTTTTTTTTTACTGTTTTCTTCCTGTAATTGATTTCCAATCTCATAGCGTTGTGGTGTCCTTCCTTATCTCTTGTAACAGTCTTTATTTTAAAGTCTATTCTATCTGATATGAGTATTGCTACTCCAGGTTTCCTGTGATTTCCATTTGCATGGGATATCTTTTTCCATCCCCTCACTTTCAGTCTATATGTGTCCCTAGGTCTGAAGTGGGTTTCTTGTAGACAGCATATATAAGGGTCTTGTTTTTGTATCCATTCAGCCAGTCTGTTTCTTTTGGTTGGAGCATTTAATCCATTTACATTCAAGGTGATTATCGATATGTATGTCCCTATTACCATTTTCTGAATTGATTTGGGTTTTTAAAAAATAAATTTATTTATTATATTTGGCTGTGTTGGGTCTTCGCTGCTGAGTGCGGGCTCTCCCTAGTTGCAGCAAATGGGGGCCACTCCTCTCTGCAGTGGCCTCTCCCATTGTGGAGCATGGGCTCCAGGCACATGGGCCTCAGCAGTTGTGGCTCACAGGCTTCAGTAGTTGTGGCTGGCAGGCTCTAGAGTGCAGGCTCAGCAGTTGTGACACACAGGCTTAGTTGCTCCACAGCATGTGGGATCCTCCCAGACCAGGGCCTGAACCCATGTCCCCTGCATTGGCAGGCAGACTCTCATCCACTGAGCCACTAGGGAAATATCTGGGTTTGTTTTTGTGGGTCTTTTCCTTCTCTTGTGTTTCCTGCCTAGAGAAGTTCCTTTAGCATTTGTTGTAAAGCTGGTTTGGTGGTGCTGAATTCTCTTCGCTTTTGCTTGTCTGTAAAGGTTTTAATATCTCCATCGAATCTGAATGCGATCCTTGCTGGGTAGAGTAATCTTGGTTGTAGGTTTTTCCCTTTCATCACTTTGAATATGTCCTGCCACTCCCTTCTGGCTTGCAGAGTTTCTGCTGAAAGATCAGCTGTTAACCTTATGGGGATTTCCTTGTATGTTATTTGTTGCTTTTCCCTTGCTGCTTTTTTTTTTGTTTGTTTGTTTTGTTTTTGCGGTACGCGAGCCTCTCACTGTTGTGGTCTCTCCCGTTGCAGAGCACAGGCTCCAGACGTGCAGGCTCAGCGGCCATGGCTCACGGGCCTAGCCGCTCCGCGGCATGTGGGATCCTCCCAGACCGGGGCACGAACCTGTGTCCCCTGCATCGGCAGGCGGACTCTCAACCACTGTGCCACCAGGGAAGTCCTCCCTTGCTGCTTTTAATATTTTTTCTTTGTATTTAATTTTTGATAGTTTGATTCATATGTGTCTTGGCCTGTTTCTCTTTGGGTTTATCCTGTATGGGACTCTCTGCACTTCCTGGACTTGATTGACTATTTCTTTTCCCATGTTAAGGAAGTTTTTGACTATAATGTCTTCAAATATTTTCTCAGACCCTTTCTTTTTCTCTTCTTCTTCTGGGACCCCTATAATTCAAATGTTGGTGTGTTTAATGTTGTCCCTGAGACTGTCCCTGAGACTGTCCTCAATTCTTTTCATTCTTTTTTCTTTATTCTGCTCCCTGGCAGTTATTTCCACCATTTTATCTTCCAACTCACTTATCCTTTCTTCTGCCTCAGTTATTCTGCTATTGATTCCTTCTAGAGTATTTTTAATTTCAGTTATTGTGTTGTTCATCACTGTTTGTTTGCTCTTTAGTTCTTCTAGATCCTTGTTCAGTGTTTCTTGTATTTTCTCCATTCTGTTTCCGAGATTTTGGATCATCTTTACTATCATTACTCTGAATTCTTTTTCAGGTTGGTTGCCTATTTCCTCTTCATTTGTTTGGTCGTGTAGGTTTTTACCTTGCTCCTTCGTCTGTAACACATTTTTTTGTCGTTTCATTTTTTTGTTGTTGTTTTGATGGGTGGTGCTGTATTCCTGTCTTACTGGTTGTTTGGCCTGAGGTGTCCAGCACTGGAGTTTGCAGACAGTTAGATAGAGGTGGGTCTTGGTGCTTAGATGAGGACCTCCGGGAGGCTTCACTCCAATTACTATTCCCTGGGGTCTGAGGTTCTCTATTAGTCCAGTGGTTTGGACTTGGAGCTCCCACCACAGGAGCTCAGGCCCTACCTACAACATGGGAACCAAGATCCTGCAAGCCATGTGATATGGCAAAAAAAGAAAAAGAAAAAAAAAAGGAGCAATACAGTAACAAAGAATAAAAATAAATAAAATTAGAAAGATAAGAACTATACTAGGAAAAATTAAAATATAATTGAAACAATTGCAACAAGGTAAAATAAAACCACAACAGAAAAAAGAAAAGGGGGGGAGAACAAGCCAAAAGGAGCAGAACAATAACGAAGTATAAAGAATAAAATAGGGGCCTCCCTGGTGGCGCAAGTGGTTGGGAGTCCGCCTGCCGATGCAGGGGATGTGGGTTCGTGCCCCGGTCTGGGAGGATCCCATATGCCGCGGAGCAGCTGGGCCCGTGAGCCATGGCCGCTGAGCCTGCGCGTCCGGAGCCTGCGCGTCCGGAGCCTGTGCTCCGCAACGGGGGAGGCCACAACAGTGAGAGGCCCGCATACCGCAAAAAAAAAAAAAAAAAAAGAATAAAATAAAATTAGAAAAATAAAAGATTTATTAGAAAAAATAAAAATATAAATGAATCAACACCAGTGAACCAACAAGGTAAAACGGAACCCCAATCTAAAAGAGGAAAAAAGAAAAAACAAAAGAAAGCCTTGGTGATGGGGGCGGAGTTTAGGCAGGGTTTTAACTTAGGCAAGGGTGGGCTTTAGGGTGGGGCAGGACCTAGGTGGTTGGGGGGTGACGTTCAAGCGTGGGGTGGGGCCTCTGCTTAGGACCTGCTCATGGAAGGGGAGAGGCAGCATGTGGAAAGGAGGGCCTCTGAGTGTGGAGTTCTGGAGTTTGGAGGTAGGGCCCTGAGTGAGGGTGTGTGGGTGGGGTTTAGGCCCAGCCGTTCTAGGGGGTCTCAGAGGGGGTCTCCGAGTGTAGACGTGGGGCCCCGGGTGGGGGTGTAGGGGCGGGGCTTGGGCTCTGCATGTGGGAGGGAGGCTTCGAGGGCAGAAGATTAGTCCCTGGTGCCCAACAGGCTCCCGGGTGCCTAAGTGGACAGGGAAAGCTCAGGGCCCCGTTCCCTTCCGTTCCTTCACGCCCCTCCCCCACTGTCTCCCCTAGGGTCTCCCCCGTCCCCGCTGGACCCCTCACCGTGGGTGGGTCCCGCTGGGTGTAGGAACCCCTCCCCTCCCCCAGCCACCCCTCAGGGGTGCTGGTCCTGGAGGTCTGGCCTTTACTTTTGCTCCCCCTTCCCTCCCTCCCACTCCCTCAGGATTTGTGTGGCTGGGGGGGGGGCCTTGATGGGCAGAGGATCAGGCCCAGGATCTCAGCAGGCTCCTGGGGGCCCAAGTGGGCAGGGGAAGCCTGGCCACACTCCCTTTGGACCCTCTGCCCTCCCAATGGTCCCCCAATTTCCCCCTTCAGGTGTGGGATCCCCTCCCCTCCCCCAGCCACCCCTCAGGGGCACCAGCCCCCTCCTGCCTCCACTTCTCCTCCCTCCTCACTCCCCTTCATGTCCCACATCCTACCTGGTCGCTGGGGGTTCCTCTGCCCCCTTAGGTGTCCATGGTCCCCCACCAGTGCCTGGTAGGTGCCCTAGTTGTGCGGAGACGCATCCTCCTAGTCCACTATCTTGACTCCACCTCTCCTTTGTGAATCTTTTTTCCTCTTAGTTTTCTTTATTTTTCTAAATATATGTCCAATATTTTATTAGCACATTTGTACTAGCCTTTTGGTATGTGAGTCGGAGCCAAATTAAGATTTTGTCATACTGTGGGTAATAACTTCAATATGGTTGATGGTTGCTTGACCCCTCATGCTTCCCCCTGCCTTGAGCCTTTGTTCTCGTTACCTCTGTTAGATACCTTTTCCACCCCTAGATCCCTCAGCATATCCTCCTCCAGGTATGAGTGGCAATTTAGTTTTTGGGGTTTTTTAAATTTATTTTATTTTATTTTTTTGGCCGCGTTGGGTCTTCATTGCTGCACTTGGGCTTTTCTCTAGTTGTGGTGAGCGGGGGCTACTCTTCCTTGTGATGCACGGGCTTCTCACTGTGGTGGCTTCTCTTGTTGCGAAGCACAGTCTCTAGGCGCATGGGCTTCAGTAGTTGTGGCACTTGGGCTCAGCAGTTGTGGTGTGTGGGCTCTGGAGCGCAGGCTTAGTAGTTGTGGTGCATGGGCTTAGTTGCTCCATGGCATGTGGGATCTTCCTGGACCAGGGCTCAAACCCGTGTTGTCTGCATTGGCAGGTGGATTCTTAACCATTGCACCACCAGGGAAGTCCCAGCAATTTAGTTTTGAAGACATCTGTGGTTTTCCTTTTTTTTTTTTTTTTTTGCGGTATACAGGCCTCTCACTGTTGTGGCCTCTCCTGTTGCGGAGCACAGGCTCCGGACACGTAGGCTCAGCGGCCATGGCTCATGGGCCCAGCCGCTCCGTGGCATGTGGGATCTTCCCGGACCGGGGCACGAACCCGTGTCCCCTGCATCAGCAGGCGGACTCTCAACCATTGCGCCACCAGGGAAGCCCTCCATGTTTTGGCTATAATAAATAAAGCTGCTATAAGCATTGATGTACAGATTTTTGTGTGAGCTTAAGTCTTCATTTCTCTGGGACAAGTGTCTAGGAGTGCAATTGCTGAATCATATTTTTAAAAACTATATGCTGAATTTTATGTGCTAATATTTTTAAAGGATTTTTGTGTGTTTATTCATGAGGGATATTGATCTGTTCTTATCTGGTTTGGTATCAGAATAATACTAGTTTCATAAAATGGGAAATGTTCCTTCCTCTTGCATTCTCTTGAAGATATTGTGTGGAATTGTGTTAATTCTTTCAATATTTGGTAGAATTTGTCAATAAAATCATTTGGGCCCAAAGATTTATTTTTGGAGAGTTCTAAAATTATGAGTTCAATTTCCTTAATATTTATTGGCTTATTGATATTATGTTTCATATTGGATGAATTTTTATTGTTTGTACTTTTTGAGAAATTGGTTCTTTTTTTCTGAGGTGTGAAATTAATGTGTGTGTAATTGTTCATTAGCATTTCCTTATCCTTTTGATGTCTGTAGGGTCGGTAGTGATGTTGCCTATTTCATTCCTGACATTGGTAATTTGTGTCTTCTCTCTTTTTTCTTTGTCAATCTAGCTAGAGTTTTGTCAATATTGTTGACTTTTTCAATGAAGCAGCTATTTGTTTCATTGGTTTTTCTCTGTTTTCAATTTTATCAATTTCAGTTTTTCATTATTCCCTTTCTTCTACTTGATTTGGGTGTGTTTTGCTTTTCTTTTTCTAGGTTCTTAAGGTGGGATCTTAGATTATTCCCTTGAGACTTTTCCTTTTTTCTCATGTATGCATTTTTAGTGCTATAAAATTTTCTTCTCAGCATTGCTCTAGCTGTATCCCACAAATTTTGATATGTTGTATTTTGTCAAAGAAAAAATGCACCAGACAGAGTTAAACAGGCAAGGAAGAGTTTATTCAGGATTATTGCAATAAGGGAGAGAGATTGAACTACTCCAAATGCAGTGAAGACAGCTGGAGATTTATAGCTAATGGGGAGGGGAAGGGGTCAGTGGGTGGAAAATTACTAAGAAGAACTTGGTGAGGTACAAGGGGTTGGGGGGATTCTTGCTAAACTGCTTGCTAAGCTTGCTAAACTCAGCCACAGTTTTTGTCTGTGATATTTGAAATAGTACAGTTCTTGTCTAAAAATTTCCTATCCTGCTAGAGAGTGCAGGCCTTTGTTGGGGCTTTTGGTCAGTGGCCATCAGCATGTCTAGGTTACTGGCTTCTTCAACACCCAGTCTGAGACTTGTGAAGCAAAAAGAAACCCTGGGCCTCACCTTCGTGTAATCCTTGGTCCTGTGGTCCCTAGCCAGTCTGCCTTACTCTCTCCACCTGCAGAGCTATCTTGTGTTTGTTTTACACATAATGGTTAGGGTTTTAGTTGTACCAGTGGGGGAATAGGGAGAGTGTCCATGCCATCTTCCTGGAAGTGTAGTCTCCTTATTGACAGCTTTAATGGAACAAAAGACTTGGTTGTACAAGGATGGTTTCAAAACAGTGTCTGCTGTGTATTGCATTCCCAGCACCCCTTGCTCCTATGAGACTGCCCACCCTTGGGGCTGAGGCCTCTATTTCTTCAGAAGGAGAGGGGGATACAGCTAAGGATAAAGAAGTCTGTGTTCAGCTCTGGCTTTCAACACAGAACGTGTGAAAGAGCACAGCAGAAACAAGGAAGTATCAGAAATGAAGATCAGAAAGTGTTTGGGGTGTGTTTTTTCTTTTTTTTTTTTTTAAATTTCAGAAGCTTCCCTTTAAATATCAAGGCTCAGAGACTTGTATTTTCAGAGTTTATAAGGTAAGGTATGCAAGATATGCTGTATGGGCAGGTCCACTTCACTGGGAGGCATAAGAATGACTTGTGGGCTTGGAGGAAATGCTGAGAGGGAGACAAGCACTAGTGAGTATCTCCAAAAGGGCTCTGGCCTGGCCCCCTGGGGGAGAAGCCCAGAGGAGGGAATAGACCCCTGTAGACTATAACCCATGGGGATGAGGCTTGGCTTCTAGCCCAGAAACCTGGGAGTTCCGAGCCAAGACAGGGCATGGGCATTGAGCAGGGACCCTGAAGTGGCTTTCTCCTGCCAAGTCTCCATGGACCCCAAGGGGCGTGAGTGAGAGCTGGAAAGTTCCCATGGCCCCTTGGTCCTGTGGTCCTCTGTTGTGGAAATGCAGGACCACCATATTTGTCTTGGTCTGACTGGGCCACAGAGTGGGGCTGTGAGGTGGACAGTCCAAGGTCAAGTCCACACGGAGGAGGCATTTGAGTTTCAGCGGATCAGCAGTGTCCAGCAGAGCCAAGGCTAGGACCAGGTCATCAGGGGAGGGGCCGTTGGATGCTGGCCATGGTGTGATAACAGGCTTCACCAGCAGAAGCAACAAGGGCAGCTGGCCCCAAGCTGGTGACGTAGGACCCACCCCTTCCTGATACCATGGCGTTTGTGGGCTCCTCCCTGCAGACACAGCCTGGGGAGGGAGGAGCATGACTGAGAGGGAAGAAAGGCTGGGCTTTGAGGACTGTGGGTCCTACACTGACTGAGTGCTTTCCCCCAAGAGTCTAAACTGGTGATTAAAATACCTCTAATCCACATATTCATTCAAATACGTTCAGCTGCAAATGACAGAAAATCAGACTAAATTGATCTAAACAATTAAGGTATTTCTTAGCATACCTGACTTAGAAGTCCAAGGAAGGGCTAGCTTCAGGCAAGGTTTGATCTATCAGTCAAGTCATACAGGCAGGTGCACCTTCTGTCCCCCATCTCTCAGCCTCTCTTCCTCAGCTTCCCATCAGGTCTTGGGGATACCTGCTTAGTTTCTCTCCATGTAGCTTCCATGAAAGGAGGGGGAAACATCTTTTGCAGATGCCCTCAGCAAGCATCTCCTTGCATCTCTGTCTGGAACTAGGCCATCCTTGAACTAGTTGCATGGCCACAAGATGGGCTCTGCTGGCTGGCATAAAGAGGGGAGAGCCGTAGTGAAAATCTGAGTGCCATTTTCTAAGAAAAAAGAAAAAGAGCATGCTTCAAGGCCCAAAACAAATGGCAAGATTATGATATTTTTCATGCTATCAGCAGAAATAAGGGTTACAAATTTTAAACCTACTATGTAAGATAAATTTAACCAATATCTCTTTGGATGCACTAAAAGAGGGTAACGGATATTTATTACATATCTTTTTAGTTCTAGCAGCAAATGTTCTATTCTGTCTTCCTCTGTGCCAGCCGTCCTTACGTTGTTACTTGGAAAAGAGCCTTAGGAAAATTGTCTTCAGACTCAGACTGTGCCACCAAGTGTAGAGGCCTGGCTTTCCTGATATAATATTTAAGCCCTATATTCATCAGTACCTACATAATGTTACAGTAGCTAATTTGGAAAAATTCTAATCATGCTCTTTACATTGTTGGCTTGTGAATTTTTCAGCTTTGCTTATGAATATCCCTCCTACATGATACCATTTAAATATCAAAATATTTATTAGCAAGATTTTTATAAATCAAATAATTATTGCTAAATCTGTGCCACTACTTGAAACCCAAATGAGATTTTTAAACCTCTGTACTGTGTCATTTTAGTGATGTATTACTTTCCTATTTCTATTTAGAATAAAATGAGCAGTCCCCTCGTTGTCCACGGACCACGTCACAGCACTTTTCGTGCATCTCCTTTTGATGGGGACCTTAGCAGCTAGAGGGTACCAGGAACGAGTACCACTGTGAGAAATGCACAGCGCTTCTTTATCCTATTCAATTTCATCTTCTTTTTAAATATTTATTTATTTAGTTAGTTGCACCGGGTCTTAGTTGCAGCAGGTGGGCTCCTTAGTTGTGGCTCGCCAGCTCCTTAGTTGTGGCACACATGTGGGATCTAGTTCCCCAACCAGGAATCGAACCCGGGCCCCTGCATTGGGAGCATGGAGTCCTATCCACTGCACCACCAGGAAAGTCCCTCAGTTTCATCTGTTAAAGCACTGGTGGTGACCTGCAGCTAAACAGACCATCAGAGCTCAAGAGCCAGCAGGGAGAGGAGCCTGTTCCTGAAGCCACTCTGCCCGGACTGCATCTCGGCCCCACTGGGCCCAGCCTCCTTCCCTGCTTAGCAGAGGCTCACCCTTTCTCTGGCGGCCTCTTGCTCCACCTGCACGGTCCCGCCGCTGTTGCTGGGCCGGGCTGCTGCCTAGTTCTGTCCTTCCTCCTCGCCTGGCTTGGTCCTCCCACATCTGTCCCCCCTCCTCCAGGGTGGCCCCTCAGGGGCCTGTTTCCTGCTCCAACCCCCTCCTCCTTGCTGCTCTCATGCAGCCTGGTGCTCCTCCCTCCTCTGAGCCCACCGCACATGCCACTCCTTCACCAGCAGCTTCCCACTTACATGTTTATGATGCTTGCATCTCTCTCTTTACTTAGCTCTCCTTCAGGTCTCTCAGACAAACAGTCACAGTCCCTGTCTCGGCTCCCTGGTAACTCAGGCAGGACCTGCATGTCTAGCTGATCACCAAGTACGTGGGGTCTGCCTCCTGGTCTCCTCTGCTCCCCACTGCCTTCTCATTCCCCCTCCTAGGTCTCCACGCTCTAGTCCGTCCACCAGCTGCCTGTGCAGCAGCCAGGAAACCTCTCAGATGGTAGCCTGATGCTTCTTCAGGCTTCAGCCACTGCCAGGCCTCTCGGGGAAGTCTGGAAACCCTGCCTCCTTCTCAGCCCATTTCCTGCTGCTCCCCACTCACTGATTCATTCATGAGCACGTCCTGTGTGCCAGGCTGTTCATGGAGCTTGTGCTGAATGGACCAAAACCTCTGCCCTTGTGGAGTCTGGGGGGCTGGAGGGCATGAGCCAGACAGCAAACATATTAAATTAGTCATGATGTGGAAGATGATAAACACTGTGGACAACACAGAGTCGGGAAAGGACCCAAAGCACAGGGGAAGGTGGTGTTGGCCAGGGCAGTCAGAGCAGGACTGATGGAGTAGGCTGCGTTCTGAGGGAGCACAGCTGTTCATTTATTCCCGACGGCCCAAGGTGTCTCACACAGCACTCAGAAGATGCTGGAGCTGCTGTCATGTAGCGACCAGGACAGAGGAAGCCAGCACGCTGGCTGTGGCCCCACTGGATCATCTGAGGACCCACCAAAAAGATGGGGCTGCCGTCACGGTGCCTGTCCGTCTGCAGCCTCCTCCGTGTTTTGCCTCCAGTGTGGCGACTTTGGCCAAACTGAAGGTGGCTGATCCCCGGACCAGCCATTCTGCCCAGGCCACACATCCTGAGCAGAGACGCTGTGGACCAGGGCCCATGGGTGCACCTCCTTCCCCACACTTCAAACTATTGCCTGCTTGGCATTTTCACTTACAACTATTGACAATCAAGCAGATGCCAAAGTATAGACTTAAAACGTCACCTCTGCACCTTGCCTTTTGCTGAATGTGAAGCGAAGGCCGTTAACATTGAATTTTTCCAGATCAGTTCTCTTATTTTTTCACACATGCCAGAGTTCACCATGAAAACGAATGCTAGGAGTGTGCCCAGTCTTCATCACTCCAGACACCAACGGAGCCTTGGGCTGTGCAGAGCAGTTGACGGAAGCTGAGAAAAGGGGCTTGCTGCAGAGCACAGCACATGTCCTGCAGTGGGTCTCAGCGTCCTGGAGAATCTGGCTGAGTTTGTTACACAAAGGACTTGGAAGTGGTTTTCATACGTTTAAGTGTCCACATTAATGGCAGAAAATTTTATAGCCGACAATTTGCTTTCAATTTCCACAGTTTGAGTAAGTCTCAGAACAGTCCCCCTGACGTGTGGTCACATTGCTGTGTGCCCACACTGATGCTCACTCTAGAGAGTCCGAGAGGCTCATGGACCTGGTCCCGCCCACTGCACCTTGGACCCGGGAGAGTAACGTCATCACTGATGATGGAGCCAGGTTTCTCATGTTGCAGTAGAGGAGGTTAGAACGACCCATGTGGTGGATTAGAGTTGGAGACAGCAGTGTGGACTCATGTGTGGCTTCACACAGACACAGATGGCTATACTTAGAAACGTTTATAGGTACGGCTACACACACAGGGCAGCGTACATGCACATATCTCCTTGCTCTGTCAGCCGAGAGGACCTAGAAGCAAGGACACCCCCTAGCACCCAGATCTTGGCTTCTGATACCATCTCCAGTAAAAGCAACCAGGGCTCCTTGAGAAACGGCTGATTCTAGGACTGTGGCAGGAAACACACAAGATGAGCCTGGAGCATCCTGTAGTGCCAGAGGGTAAGGAAGTGATAAACACACACACACACACTGAAGAGGTTAAGTCAAAGGAACACAGGAGCCAAGTGAAAGAGCTCCTACTGGCCAAAGCCGGAATAATGTGAATAACAAAATAAATAACGTCATGTTGGATTATAACCCAAAGGATAGAATAATTGTCCATGAGTTCATACGGATATAAATAAGTGACTGAATAAATACATAAATAAGGGAGAAAAGATGAATCCCCCATGTAGAATAATTTATGTAGGTATTAATACTTTGCCCTCAAGAAGATGGAGCATAACTCCCCACTCTCTAAGCATAGGGACTCTTTCCAAAGAGCATTGTATGAAAAGAGGAGAAAAAGGTAACTTTACAGTGGAGAAACTGAACAAACACACCTCAGCCAAGTGATCAAGGTCAACATCAAAAGTGATGTCATACTGCTAGTAAGAACCCTTGTTATTATGATGTGATGAAACACAATTTACCTCTCCAGCCTTCCTCCTCAAAACCCATATCCCCATTCTAATCATGATAAAAACATAAGACAAACCCCAATTAGGAATATTCTACAAAACTACCTGACCAGCAGTCCTCGTTTTTGTCAAGGTCATCAGAAACAAGGAAAGTCTGAGAACCTGTCACAGCCCAGAGGAGCCTAAGGGGACATGACAACTAAATGCAGTGTGGGATCCTGGAACAGAAAGTGGACATTAGGGAAATATTGAGGAAATATAAATAATTTATGGACTTTAGTTAATTATAATGTATCAGTGTTGGGTTTGTTAACTGTGACCAACGTACCATACTAATGTAAGATGTTAATAATAGGGAGAACTGGGTGTGGGATATATTGGCACTCTACTAGCTTCACAATGTATCTCTAAATCTAAAACTTCAAAAATTAAAATTTCATTTTTTAAAAGGTCAATATTCATTTATGATAAAAGCTCAATAAAGTGAGTATAGAGGGAATGTATCTCAACATAATGAAGACCATATATGACAAGCTGACAGCTAACATCATACTGAGTGGTGAAAAGCTGAAAGTCTTTCCTCTATGGTCAGGAACAAGACAAGGATGCCCACTCTCACCACTTTTATTTAACATTATATTGGAAGTCCTAGCCAGAGCAATTAGGCAAGAAAAAGAAATAAAAGTCATCCAAATTGGGAAGGAAGAAGTAAAACTGTCATTATTTGCAGATGCTATGATGTTATATATAGAAAACCCTGAAAACTACACACACACACATACACACACACAAACTGTTGGAAGCAATAAATGAATTCAGTAAAGTTGCAAGATACAAAATCAATATTAAAAAATCTGTTGTTTTTATACACTAATAACAAACTATCAGAATGAGAAATTAAGAAAATAATCCCATTTACAATTGCATCAAAAATAATAAAATACCTAGGAATAAATTTAACCAAGGAAGTGAAAGACCTGTCAGTGAAAACCATAAGATGATGAAAGAAACTGAAGAAGGCACAAATAAATGGAAAGATGTTCCATGTTCATGGATTGGAAGAATTAATATTGTTAAAATGTCCATACCACACAAAGCATTCTACAGATGCAGTACAATCTTTATCAAAATTCCAATGGTATTTTTCCCAGAAATAAAACAATCCTAAAATTTGTATGGAACCACAAAAGACCCCAAAGAGCCAAAGCAACCTTGAGAAACAAGAATGAAGCTAGAGGCATCATGCACCCTGATTTCAAACTATCTTACAAACCTAGAGTAATTAAAACAGTATGGTACTGGCATAAAAACAGACATATAGACCAATGGAACAGAATAGAGAGCCCAGAAATAAACCCATATATATATGGTCAATTAATCTATGATAAAGGAGCCAAGAATATACAGTGGGGAGAGGATGACAGTCTCTTCAATAAATGGTGTTGGGAAAACTATACAGCTGCATGCATAAGGATGAAACTGGACCACTATTTTACACCATATACAAAAATTAACTAAAAGTGGATTAAGACTTGAATGTCAGACCTGAAACCATAAAACTCCTAGAATAAAACAGGTGGTAAGCTCCCTGACATCAGTCTTGGCAATGATTTTTTAGATCTGACACCAAAAGCAAAAGCAACAAAAGCAAAAATAAACAAGTGGGACTACTTCAAAGTAAAAAGCTTCTGTACAGTAAAGGAACCATTAACAAAATGAAAAGACAACCTACCAAATGGGAGAAAACATTTGCAGATCATATACGTGATAAGGGGTTAATATTCAAAATATATAAAGAACTCATACAACTTTATAGTAAACAAGCAATTCAATTTTTAAAATGCACAGAGGATCTGAATAGACATTTTTCCAAAGAAGACATACGGATGGCCAACAGACACATGAAAAGATGCTCAACATCACTAATCATTAGGGAAATGCAAATCAAAACCACAATGAGATATCACCTCACACCCGCTATGATGGCTATTATCACAAAGACAAGAAATAACAAATGTTGGTGAGGATGTGGAGAAAAGGGAACACTCATACATCTTTTACTGGGAATGTAGATTGATGCAGCCACTATGGAAAACAGTATGGAGGTTCCTCAAAAAATATTTTTTTTTAAGATTTAATTTTATTTATTTTTGGCTGTGTTGGGTCTTCATTGCTGCACACAGCCTTTCTCTAGTTGCGGTGAGCGGGGGCTACTCTTCATCACAGTGCACGGGCTTCTCATTACAGTGGCTTCTCGTTGTGGAGCACAGGCTCTAGGCGGGCAGGCTCAGTAGTTGTGGTGCACAGGATTAGTTGCTCCGTGGCATGTGGGATCTTCCCAGACCAGGGATTGAACCCGTGTCCCCTGCATTGGCAGGCGGATTCTTATCCACTCTGCCACCAGGGAAGTCACCCTCAAAAAACTAAAAATAGGGCCTCCCTGGTGGCGCAGTGGTTGAGAGTCCGCCTGCCGATGCAAGGGACACGGGTTCGTGCCCCGATCCCGGAGGATCCCACATGCCGCGGAGCGGCTGGGCCCGCGAGCCATGGCCGCGGGGCCTGTGTGTCCGGAGCCTGTGCTCCGCAACGGGAGAGGCCACAGCAGTGAGAGGCCCGCGTACAGCAAAAAAAAAAAAAAAAAAAAAAAAAAAAAAAAAAAAAAAAAAAACTAAAAATAGAACTACCATATGATCAAGCAACTCCACTGGGTATTTATCCAAAGAAAAAATTAAAATTAATTTGAAAAGATATCTGCACCCCCATGTTCATTGCAGCATTATTTACAATAGTCAAGACAAGGAAACAACATAAAGGTCCATCCATGGATGAATGGGTAAAGAAAATGTGGCATATATATACAATATAATATTATTCAGTTATAAAAAGAATGAAATCTTGCCATTTGTGACACATGGATGGACCTTGAGGGCATTATGCTAAGTGAAACAGATTGGGCAGAAAAGGATAAATACCATATGATCTCACTTATATGTGGAATCTTAAAAAACAAAAACAAAACAAACGAACTCATGCATATAGAGAACAGACTGGTGGTTGCCTGAGGCGATGAGTGGGAGGTGGGCAAAATGAGAGAAAGGGGTCAAAATGTACAAATTTCTAGTTATAAAGTGAGTAAGCCATGGGGATGTCATGTACAGCATGGTGACTATAGTTAATACTGTATTGCATGTTTGAAAGTTGCTAAGAGAGTGGATCTTGAAAGTTCTCATCACAAGAAAAAATGTCTTCAACTGTGTGTGGTGATGAATATTAAATGGACTTTTTGTGGTGATCATTTTGCAGTATATACAAATATTGAATATGTTGTATACCTGAAACTAATATGTTATGTCAATGACACCAAAATTTTTAAAAGGAGGGGAAGGGGAGCCAGGATCACCAAGGGGGGCAGATAGCATGCTGCACTGAGGAGACTGCAGGGAGCTCGGGTTGGTTGAAGCTGGCGTGTCTGTGGGGCAGTGGTGAGAGATGGAGTTGGCAGTGGTGATCAAGATCAAATCCTAGGGGCACGAACTCTACCTCTGGGATAGTGGAAGACCACTGAGATACTTGAAGCCAAGGGGTGAAAAGGTTGGTTTAGTGTTTTTGCAAGCTTACCCTAGTGGTAACCCTGTTCCCAGCCTGGGTGACTCTGCTCTGAGGGGTGCTCTTTTGTTCCCCCTCCCGGTCAGAATGACAGCACCCTGTTATCGTCCTGCATGGGCACAGTTTGTAGTGATGTGACTTCTCTCTCTCTTTGTTCTCGCTAAACTGCAGTGTAAGCCCCTCAGGGCAGGAGCCATGTCTGTCCTGTTTTATTTATTCTTTGCCTCTCCCCACTAGGATGGGAGCTCCATGGGAGCAGGGACTCTGCCTGCCATGTCCACCACTTGTTTTCCCAGCTCCTAGCAGAATATCTGGAATAAACTAGGAGCCCGATAAACAGTAGTTAACAGAGGGAATGATAGAGTTGCTTCACTCGTGGTTGGGAGAGTGTTGTTAGAACCCATGTAAGATGTGACCAGGACACGGGCAGCGGAAAAGAGGCAGAGAATGTGGAAGGGAAGGCGTCCAGGAGGAAAAGCAGGTCTGGGCTGTGTGGGGAGGGGGCCAGGGGGGAGGGTGCAGGGAGTGGACAAGAGCAACACATCTGTGGGGCTTGGGAAACCAGCTGGAATGGAGGCACCATTTGTTAGCTGGTTCATTCATTCACTCATTCACTCATCTTGGGGGGCAGGTGGACCATGGCTGTTCAGATACATAACACATTTACATTGTGATGAGTGCCAAGGAGAAAATAAACAGGGAAATGGGAATAGAGAGAGGGATGGTGGGGGGTACTGCTTTGGCTTAGATGTTCCAGGAAGGCTTCAATGAGTAGGTGACATTTGAGCTGTGGCTTCAAAGCTGAGAAGGAGCTGGGCCTGCTAAGGTCTGGAAGAAAGACCATCTAGTCAAAGGCTCCAAGTCAGAATCAGTTCCGGAGGATATGGCACCCTGTGCAATGCTAAAAGGCATTCTGTGAAAGGGGTTCCATAGCCGACTAAATCTGAGGTATGCTGCAGGCCAAGCTCCTTTCAGGGCTTTACTTCACAGCGTAGTTGAACGATTACCTGGTAGGGAATTTGCACATCTTGAGTTGCAGCCCCAACTCTGCCTCTTGCTGGCCTGGATCCACCTTTTGCTGCTGCAAAGCTCACCTGTCTCTGTCCACGCCAGCAGCATCCATGCTGCGTCTGACATCAACCCTCCCTCCTCTGGCACTGTTGCATGGACTTCAGTTTGCTGTTTGGTCAGTTAATGTTCTCCCCAGATGGTAACCTTTCTCACACCACCACCCCTCTCACTTTGTCTTTGTCATTGCACACAGAAAAATGCTTTCTGTGATCACTTCCCACCCCTTAAGTGAAGGCTGTGCTCAGCAACTTGATTTCAAAGAGTACAGCATAGAAAGGGGGAAATAAAAAAGTAACTTTTCAATGGAGAACTTAGCAAACACCACCTGAGATCAAGGTCAACATCAGCAGTGACAGGTCATGTCGACAGCAAGTGCCCTTGACGTGATGGGGCACTTTATCTCTGGGGTCTTCCTCCCCAAACCCGTAATCCCAGTCTAACCATGAGAAACAACAAGCAAATCCCAACTGAGGGATATTCTGCCTGACCAGTGCTCCTCAAAACAAGGTCATAAAAAACAAAATCTGGGAAACTGCCACAGCCAAGAGGAGCCTAAGGAAACATGATGACTGAATGTGATGTGGTGTCCTGGATGGGGTCTTGGAGCAGAAAAAGGACATTAGGTGAAAACTGGTGAAATCCAAATAAAGTATAGAGTTTAGTTAATAATAGTGTATTGATGTTGGTTTCTTAGTTGTGTGAAGGATACCCTAGAAACGTAAGATGCTAGCAATATGGGAAATTGGGTGAGGGGCATATGGGGACTCCCTATACTATCTTCCTAACTTTTCTGTAAAAGTGTTCTAAAATAAAAAGGTTATTTTAATTTTTAAAAAAACATTTAACATAATAGAAGATTCCATAGATGTTTTTGGTCCTCTCCATCAAAATATTCTGGTTCCATTTTTATCAGCTGATTTATTTAATTTTAATAACTGTTTATCTCTAGACATATTTGGGACACTTCATAAAAGCAATTCTGATTGAAAGTAATTTATTTTTTCTTATTCGGTGATTGTATGTTCCTCTAGTCTCCAATCAGTGTGCACAACATTTTTATCTGGCTTGTTTAAGGTTGGCTTATGGGAACTACTGTTCCTCTTCTTTCCCTGCAACTTGACAGTGAAAGACAGTGTTCAGGAGTTCCTTGGAAGCCTAGTGGTTAGGATTCTGGTTTTCAGTGCTGTGGTTCAGGTTCAATCCCTGGTTGGGGAACTGAGATCCCACAAGCTGCACAACGTGGCCAAAAAAACACAAAAAAAACCCAAAACCATATACAGAAAGAAAGAGAGTGAGAGAAAGGAAGAAAGGAAGAAAGAAGGAAAGGGAGAGAGGAAAGGAAGGAAGGAAGGAAGAAAGAAGGAAAGGGAGAGAGGAAAGGAAGGAAGGAAGGAAGGGTTCATGGTTGAGGTTCTCTGCTGTAGTCAGATGCCAAAGCACTCATTCATGCCTCGGCAAGTCACCATGAGCAGAATGGCCACTGTGGGATAATAGAAAAGAAGATGCCATTTGAGATTAATGTGAGTGCCTGGGAATTGGGCTAATGTCTATCAGCAACGGTGGAGAAAAAAAAGAGCTAAAACCTTCAAGTGCCTTCTTAGGATGCATTCTTCCATATGGTCGAAGGATAAAATATACCTTTTAATTTTCCTTAAAATGTTCAAATTGGGTCTTCCCTGGTGGTCCAGTGGTTAAGAATCTGCCTTCCAATGCAGGTGACACAGGTTCCATCCCTTGTCGGGGAACTGAGATCCCACATGCCATGGGGCAACTAAGCCCACGTGCCACAACTACTGAACCCAAGCACTCTGGAGCCTGCACACCACAACTAGAGAAAAGCCCATGTGCTGCAATGAAAAGACCCCACAGGACTTCCCTGGTGGTGCAGTGGTTAAGAATCCGCCTGCCAATGCAGGGGACATGGGTTCGAGCCCTGGTCCAGGAAGATCCCACGTGCCCCAGAGCAACTAAGTCCATGCACCACAACTACTGAGCCTGTGGGCCCTCATGCCACAACTACTGAGCCCACACACTGCAACTACTGAAGCCCACGCGCCTAGAGCCTGTGCTCTGCAACGAGAAGCTACCTCAATGAGAAGCCCACGTGCCACAATGAAGAGTAGACCCTGCTCACTGCACCTAGAGAACGCCTGTGCACAGCAACAAAGACCCAACGCAGCCAAAAAAAAAAAAAAAAAAAAAAAAAAAAGACCCCACATGCTGCAATGAAAGATCCTGCGTGCCGCAACTAAGACCGGACGCAGCCAAATAAATAGATAAATATTTTTTTAAATGTTCAAATTGTAGAACATATTTAACAAAGTGTGCTATATAGGTTAGATATTTAGTGAAGTTATTTTATTATTTGTTATATTGTAAAACATAAAAAGTGGCATTTAATTATTAAAAAGCTTCCTTCATATTCTTCTGAAGATAATCAATTTAAACTTAGCATTTCTGCTTTCTCAGGACAAGTAAGAAACTTATTTATCCCTCTTTCCATTGGTAAAGGAACTTTCATTAAAACTGATGTTTTATGTGCTGTGGGAGGGAAATGATTTCAGGAATCATGCCAGATGACCCTGACACCACGCTGTGCTTACCAAGAGCTTCTAGCTGGGCACGTTAGTTACAGTCTGGTCTGATCCTGATTTGACATGCTATTGGATAGAGAACACATTCTGTTTTATACAGCTATAGACGCTGACATTACTCAAAGTGAGTAAATTTTATAGATGTTCTTTTATTAGTTTGAGAAAAGTCCCTTCTTTTCCTAGTTGAGTTGTTTTAATATGAATAAATGTTGGATTTTGTCGAATGCTTTTAATATTCCGTTGTGGTGATGATGTGCTTTTTGTCCTTTATTCTACTAATCTGATGTATTATATTAATTATTTTTGGATTTTAAACCAACCTTGTATTTCTGAGATAAATCCCACTTGGTCATGGTGCATAACCCTTTTTACATGTTGCTAGATTCAGTTTGCTAATATTTATTGAGGATCTTTGTGTCTATTTATGGAGGATGTTCTATTTGGTGTCTGGCTTTAGCATCAGGATAACACCTCATAGAATGAGTTGGCAATCTCCTCACTCTGCCATTCTGGAAGTACCTTTCATTGCTGAATTTTTTGAGAGTTCTTTATATGTTTTGAATCCAACATGATTTGCAAAAAAAAGTTTGATGGAGTCCAGTGTTTCACTGTTTTCTTTTATGGACCATGCTGATGGTGTGTATCTTCATCTAACCCAAGATTACAAAGATTTTCTCTTAAGTTTCCTTCTAAAAGCTTTAGAGTTTTACATTTTACCTTTATGATCCATAAATTATAGAATCAGCTTCTTGATAGCTATGAAAAATCCTACTAGTATTTTGATTGGGACTGTATTAAATTTATAGATCAATTTGGGAGTCATTGGCATATTAAGGTTGAATATTCTAATCCATGAACATGGTATACCTTTCCATTTATTTAGGGCTTTTAAAATTTCTTTCATCAGAATTCTGTAGTTTTCAACATACAGATTTATACCTAAATATTTTGGGGTGCTATTATAAATGGCACTGTTCATTTAATTTCAATGTCCAATTATTCATTGGTACTATGTAGACATAGAATCGATTTTTGTATATTGACTTTATGTTGGTACTTTGGTTAACTCATTTATTAGCTCTGGAAAGCTTTTTTGTAGTTTCCATGGGTTCTACATATGAAATCACATCTTTAGTGAATAAGGGTCATTCTACCTCTTCCTTTGTACTGTATGCTTTTCATTATTTTTTCCTTCCTTATTGTTCTGGCTAGGACCTCCTATATTATGTTGAATAGAAGTGTTGGAAGTGGACATCCTTGCCTGCTCCTGATTTTGAGGAGAATAGACTGAGTTTTCCACCATCAGGATGATGTTAGCTTTAGGTTTTGTCACAGGCTCTGCTTATCATGTTAAAGGAGTCCCTTCTGTTCCCAGTTTGCTGAGAGTAGTTTTTGTCATGAATGGATATTTAATTTTGTCAGATGCTTTTTCTGCATCTATCAAGATGATCATGTGACTTTTCTTCTCTAATCTATTAATATGCTGAATGACATTGATAGA
The DNA here is from genome assembly GCF_025265405.1 of Mesoplodon densirostris. Lineage (NCBI taxonomy): Eukaryota > Metazoa > Chordata > Mammalia > Artiodactyla > Ziphiidae > Mesoplodon > Mesoplodon densirostris. Next base: position 106,405,931 of record NC_082661.1, read on the forward strand.
TTTTCAAATGTTGAACCAGCCAAGGCTGGGGTTTGGGGGATTAACCCCACTTCGTCATGACGGATTGTCCTATTGTTGGATTTGATTTGCTAATATTTTGTTTAGGATCTTTGGTGTGTATATTCATGAAGGATATGGGTCTGTAGTTTTCCTTTCTTGAAATGTCATGTCTGGTTTTGTTATTAGGATATTATTGACCTCATAAAATGAGTTAGGAAGTATTTCATCCTCTTTTTTTTTCTGGTAGGGATCGTGTAGAACTGGTACAATCAGCAAGCACTAAGACCAAGGCTGGTGCCAAGTGCCAAGAGCAATAGCCTTGGTTAGAGTGGAGAGACCCAAATACTCATCTTAAAATACCTTTTTAAAGGAAAGTACAGTGTACAGATTTCACAGAAATCTACACTAGCATATTATGTAGGAATTTTAAAGGTAACTAAATTCATAATTCAGGCTGCTGATGAAAGAATTACTGTATATAATTATGATAAGGGTCACACAGGCTAAAGTCAAAAAGAATTGTTCTCATATTTGCTGATAATACCTAGTGGTATACCCACCAAAATTGTGTTTCAGTATTAGTTGTATTAAGTATCAATACACTTATGCATAGTACATTGGCATTAGTTATTTTGTTAATGTTTAATAAAATGTGACACATTTTAAATACCGTTAAATAGTACAGATTAATTTAAGAGAAGATATTTCAACTAAAGCAATTTCTCTCTTACTATTCACAGAATATCCAAGGCATCTCCAAGCACCCAATTCAAATAACTAAACCTCAAAATTTTCAAGGTAACACATTTCTTTCTACTTTGCAGAAGTCTTGGGTAACATTTTCTAAAAACCTAGAGATGTTGTAATTGTTTTTCTGTGTAACTAACTGCTTTTCTTTCCTGAAGTTCTCCTCTGTATTTGCATGACCAGGATTTAAATATACATTGAAAAATAAAACACAGCTAAAGTGATATGGTACCTCCCCTTTAGCACTTTATAAGTTAAAATACATGATAATTATACAAGGGAAGTAGCTCCCCTCCTACTATCTCTCCCCCACCAACTTCCCAACAAAGAAAAAACAAACAGACATACAATAGAACTGGCTTTTATTAAAGTATGAAAATTACTGGAAATGTTTATGAAAGCATAGTAACACTCTTCTTTCTCTTAAGCTATTCCACTGTACTGCTGATGGTTACATTTCTAAAAAAGAAAAAGGTCAAATCTGAGCAAGGTAGGGCTCCGTGGCCCATTCCCAGTAAACTCCTGCCCCCTTTGCTTTGGGAACTGCTGCTTCCAGAAGGTCAGGGCCAAACAATGAAGCGCGATGAGCAGTCCTTTGTAAAGTACACATAATCGTGCGTGAACACAACGCATGGGAGGTGAGCAGCAACGTCACCTCCTCCAGCCCCGTAAAATACACTCAGTGGGGAAATCTTAGAACTTGTGCTTCCACAAAGGAGATCTCAGCGGTGAGGCCAGAGGGTCTCTAGGTGGCTCTTACTGCAATGTTTGACCTTTTCTTCATTAAGAATTCTACACAGAACAGGAGATTTTTAACAGCAGAAAATCTAGTTTACTTTCAGTAGTCTTATGATGTTTTAAAATTACATTAAAAATATTAAGAAAAATCAGAAATCTAGACTCTTCTGACTTTAGAATGATGTTAAAATAACTTTGTATGAGGAATAGCTATGAATCAGCTCATGACCAAATTCACCAAGTGCTCTTGAAATAATGATTCAGGTAAAGACGAACTCCTTACCATCTCCCCAAGGACCATGTTTGTTTCATCCGAAGGCCACACCTTCCTAGCAGCAGGTATGTGTGGGCCATGGTAGAGACACCGTGTCACTGGATCCCATGTTATGCGTTTCATACAGTTCAAATATTTAGAAATTGAATAATCCAAAGGTGCTTACAGAACTCATTCTTTAAAATAAGTCCTGGCAAATATTTATATGAAGCAAAGATTTCTTATGCACAGTAAGTGAGAGCAGCTCTGCTTCCTGGGTCCCTTCACTTTACCATGACTAAATCCCAAATTCCTCTGCCTGGTCCCGCTCAGTCTGCCCCACTTTCTCCTCTCTGTCCCCATCACCCATGGCGCTTTGCCTTGCTCGCTTGCTGCAGTCCTGCTGGTCCCTCTGCTGTCCCCCAACAACCAGCCAGCTCCACCTCAGGCCCTGCATGGAACCCCCTCCCCAGATGTGGTCCTGCTCCCTCCTCCACCTCATACCTCTGCTGGAAGGTCACTTTCTTTTTTTTTTTTTTTTTTTTTTGCCGTACGCGGGCCTCTCACTGTTGTGGCCTCTCCCGTTGCGGAGCACAGGCTCCGGATGCGCAGGCTCAGCAGCCATGGCTCACGGGCCCAGCCGCTCCGCGGCATATGGGATCCTCCCAGACCGGGGCACGAACCCGTATCCCCTGCATCGGCAGGCGGACTCTCAACCACTGCGCCACCAGGGAGGCCCGGAAGGTCACTTTCTTGATGACACTTTACTGCAGCTCCCTACACACACTGACTCCAGAAGCTCCTTCCCTTGATCCATCTTTTCCATTTCATTTCTCACCTTCTAACACGCTGAATAATTCAAATTGCCTCCCTCCCCTCAAGTATAAGTTCTACGCAGGAAGGGATTGTTGCCTGTTTTGTTCACTAGCATATCCCAAACACACAGCCTGGCACACAGCAGGCCTTTTAAAATTCTGATGTTCCAATGAACTGATGAATGAATACAGCCCACCCTGGAGGCATGGCCAGTCTCGCAGAAGAGGTCTTGGGACTTTTAGACCCAGGGATGGCCAATAGACCCGAGGCCTAAGGACCCTGGCATATAAGAGGTGGGCACATTGACCTTGATTCCTCAGTGGGGAGGGAAGATTGAGGGTCCCCTGGGAGTGGGTAGCAACAATGAGGGACATTGTTCCTAGATTCTGAATTAATGCAGAGCTCTATCTAACAGACTTTTCACAGATTGAATTGCGCATTCTTGCACACTTATCTGGGGATCCAGAACTTTTGAAGTTATTCCAGGAATCTGAAAGAGATGATGTATTTTCCACCCTGACTTCAGAGTGGTAAGATATATGAGCTCATAATAGTATCAGATCCGCAGGAATGCTGACACGATTTTAAAAGCCTGAAGCTGTTCCAAACCTATTTTCATAAGAAAGAAATTATACTTTTCTCTAGTAGTTAATCTCTTTGAAAAGAAGAGTAGGTAACGAGGATGCCAAGAGTTTCCTAATTATGAAAGAAATGGTAATTCTTCACCACTAGAAAGGAAGTCCATTGCGAAAGAATATAATAGAAATATGAAAAAATCAAAAGTGAAAGTCACGCATGCCCTCCATATGAGTGTCACTCAGAGAAGACAAAGCCCAGTGCCTGAAGGCAACCTGAGTGGCAATCCTATCTTCAGCCCCACTGAAGCCCTCGTTTACTGTTTGGGTACAAAACAAGTCTACACTTAATGCTATTCTTTCTCACTGCTGGCTCATCCTTGCTTTTTTGAATAAACTTTCATTTTGCCTACTTAGGCTTTTCTTCTTTCTATTTGAAGCCTGGAACTCCTCCTATCTAAGGCCATGAATGCCTTTCTTCAGGGTGCAGTTGGTCCTGAGGTCCAAAGCCAGCAAGAGCAGGCTCAGACCCTGCCTGCCCCCTCCCTGCCCACCCCCCAGCTCAGCAACTCTCAACTTGGGTTGACGCGGTGCCGCCAGGTCCCGGTGCTTTTGCCCCGCCCGCCGCTCCCAGGGAGCAGCTCCCAGCTGCTCCCGCGGCTCCTCCCTTCTCCTTGGTGTGCACCGTTTATTCTTCTTAAAACTGAGATATAACTCACAGACCATAAAATTCAGCCTTTCAAAGTGTACAATTCAGTGGGTTTTAGTACATTCACAAGGTTTTGCAACCATCATCACTGTCTAATTCCAGAACATTTCCATTACCCTAAAGAGAAACCCCACACCTAGTAGCTATCATTCCCCAGCCTTCCCTCCTGCCCGGAAACTACTAATCTATTTTGTCTCTATACATTTGTCTATTCTGGACATTTCACATTAATGGGATCATACAGCATATGGCCTTTTGTGACTGTCTTCTTTCACTGAACATAATGTTTTCAAGGTTCATCCATGCTGTAGCATGTATCAGTACTTCATTCCTTTTCATGGCCAAATAATATTCCATTATATGGAATAATGTATTCTGTATATTTCAGTATAAACAAAAAAATAATATTCCATTTATTTATCCATTCATCAGTTAATGGATATTTGGGTTGTTTCCACCTTTTGGCTGTTATGAATAATACTGCTGTGAACATTCATGTACAAGTCTTTGTGTGGAAATATGGTTTCATTTCTCTTGGGTAGATACCTAGGAGAAGATTTTCTGGGTCATATGGTAATTCTATGTTTAACTTTTTTAAATTGTGGTAAAATAACATAATATAAAATTTACCATCTTAACCATTTTAAAATGTACAATTCATGTCACAATAGTGGCAACTATATTTAATTTTTTGAGGAATTGTTGAAACAGTTTCCAGAATAACTACACCATTTTACACCCCACAAGCAGTGTATGGGTTTCCAATTTCTCCACCTTCTTGCCAATACTTTTTATCCTCTGTCTTTTTTATTCTAGCCACCCCAGTGGGTGTGAAGTTGTAGCTTTGTTGTTTGATTTGCACTTCCCTGATGACTGCCAATGTTGAGCATCTCTTCTTATTCTCTATCTTTGCCTCTTTCCCTCCTCTACACCTTTACACAAGTGCACCTGGGTGTTTTGCTCACCCCAGCTTTCTCTGCATACTTCCTCCCAGAAGATGGTCTCTCTTCTGTTTCAGTTCCTGTCCAGTTAGGATATAAGATAACATAGAATTTTTAAGGCATGTGATAGATTTAATAATACCCCTGCCCTCTCTCCCGAGGTGTGGAAAGTCTTAGAAGATTGTTTCTACCTAGGCAGGAAGAGTATTTTGCTTATTTGTTTCACATTTGAGCTTTGTTGCCATCTTATTGCTTTGGTGGAAGGGTGCTATGGATATTCTCCTTGACAGTGTGAAAGAATCTATCTGTGATTCAAGGTGAGTGCTTGTGCGTAGATCACTAAGCGTGTTTTTTGTTCAATGGGCCCAAAGCTACTCTGGCTGTTGCTGACCAAGTGTTACAGAAAAATATTTTTGTCAAAGTATCAGGCAAAGGATGCAACTAAAGCAGTGCCAAGAGGGAAGTGTACAGCACTGGTGCTTACATCAGAAATGAGGAAAGAGCTCAGATAAATCATCAAACTTTCTGTCTCAAGAAACCTGAAAAAGATGATTAAGAAGGAAAAAGGAAGGAAATAGTAAAGATAAGAGCAGAAACCTATGAAATTGAAAAGAGAAAGCAATAGCAAAAATCAATGAAACAAAAGTTGATTCTTCAAAAAAATCAATAAAATTAATAAACTCTAGCAAGACTGAAAAAAATAAAAATAGAGAAGACACAAAACACCAATATCAGGAATAGAACAGAGGATATTAGTACAGATTCTGCAGACATCAAAAGGATAATTAGGGAACACTATGAACAACTTTATGCTCAAAAATTCAACAATTTAGAAGAAATGGATCAATTTCTTGAAAACCACAAACTATCAAAACCCAACTATGATGAAATAGATAACCTGAATAGTCCTATAAACATTAAAGAAATTGAATTTTTAGTTTAAAATCTCCTGAGAAGGAAATTTGCAGGGCCAAATGCCTTCCATGGAGTATTTTACCAAACATTTAAAGAATTAACACCAGTTGTATACAACCTCTTCCAGAAAATAGAATAGGAAGGAACACTTCCCAATCATACAGTGAAGCCAGTATTACCCTGATACCAAAACCAGACAAAGACTGAAAACAAAATAAAACAAAACACAATCCCATGCAGACCAATATCACTCCCAAATTTAGATGTAAAAACCCTCAGCAAAATATTAGCAAACCAAATCCAACAACATCTTAAAACGTTGTACGGGTATAATTATACACCATGTCCAAGTAGGATTTATTCCAGGTACGCAAGGCTGGTTTAACACTCAAAAATCAGTGTAGTCCACCATGTAGTCAAGCTAAAGAATAAAAATAATATGATTTTATCAATTGACCTAGACAAAGCATTTGACAAAATCCAATGCCCATTCATGATAAAAATTCTCAGGAATTTAGAAATAAAGGGGAGCAACCCCAACTTGATAAAGAACATCTACAAAAAAACCTACAGCTAACAGCATATTTAATGGTAAAAGGCTAAATGCTTTCCCCCTAAGATCAGTAACAACTTACTAATATTGATTATTGAAGTTCTGGCCACTAAATAAGGCAAGGAAGAGAAATAAATGGTATATAAATTGGAAAGGAAGAAATAGCACTGTCTCTATTTATGGATGATATGATTGTCTATATAGAAAGTCTCAAAGTATGTATAAGAAAAAAACATTTTTTAACTCCTAGAACTAATAAGTGAGTTTAGCAAGGTTGCAAGACACAGTATCAATACACAAAAGCGAATTGCATTTCTATAAACTAACAACAAACGCAGAAATCGAAATAAAAAATGCAATACCATTTACATTCACTCCAAAGATAATGGAATACTTAAGTATTCAGTTAACAAAATATGTATAGGATCTGTGTGTCTAAAACTACAAAATGCTGATGAAAGAAATCAAAGAAGATCTGATAGATGGAGTGACATACTGTGTTCGTGGAATGGAGGACACAACATAGTAAATATGTCACTTCTCCCTAAATTGATCCATAAGTTTAATGCAGTTCCTATTAAAACCCAAGCAAATTTTGTAGACATAGACCACCTCATTCTAAAATTTAAATGAAAAGGCACAGGCCCTAGAATACCTAAAACAATCTTGACAAAGAAGAAAGTGGGAGGAATCACACCTGATATTAAGACTTAGTACATAGCAATTGGGAACTTCACTGGTGGTGCAGTGGTTAAGACTTCGCCTTCCAATGCAGGGGGTGCAGGTTTGATCCCTGGTTGGGGAGCTAAGATCTTACATGGCTCAGGGCCAAAAATCCAAAACATAAAGCAGAAGCAATATTGTAACAAATTCAATAAAGATTTTAAAAATGGTCCACATCAAGAAAATCTTTAGAAAAAAATACACAGTAATCAAGAGACTGTGGTGTTGGCAGAGGAACAGACACATAGACCAATGGAACAGAAAAGAGAACCAGAAATAGATCCACACAAACACGCACAACTGATTGTCGGGAAAGGTATAAAGTCCCAGGCAGAAAATAATTCTCTTCAGATTCATTAAGCTGATCACTCACAAAGCCAGCTTGGGAAGTTCGTTTCTGCATTGGATATTGTATATGTCTTTCCCACATTTTTTTATCTTGTGGTGGTTTTGAGGAGAACTTCAAAAATAAGAAGCTTCTAGTATTTGCATGGTGGTCACTTCTAATTTCCTATCAGCAGTAGTAATCCAACACTTGTGACTTATACTATAATTAGTTGCTTTGGAAATGATTTTTATGTTCCAAACAGAGGACTAGAATAGCACATGGTGAAACAGCAGCAAATGCACTCTTAAAAATGTTTGTTTCATGTAAATGCCTTATTGTTTGAAACACAAAAAGCACAAAGACAATTCGATGTACTCTGAAATATTTAGTAACATTTTCAAAGAATAACAATTTTCTTAAAAAAACCTTCAAGAATATGTAGATCATGTATTAAAATGGAGACTTGGAAGAGGTCTTGGAGATCATCTGTAAAGCTATGATGTGACTGATGAAAGTCTGACCCAGAGAGTGGGGCCCTGCCCACGGGTGCATGTCTGAGCCGGGTCAGAGCTGCCTCCTCCAGCTCCAGTGTTTTCACCTGAGCTCGGAAGACAACCATTCTGCCCGGAGGTGACTTCCTTCACAGTAATCACCACACATGTGCCTGATTAGGTGGTTTCCTAAAAGTTCTACAAGGCAAATAAAAAAGCATTTCTTATCGGTTGTACATTCAACTCAACATTTTCAGACTGAAACTTAAAAAATAATTTTTCACTGCAGAATATATTAGTTTTTCTTCTGCTTAAGGCTTTTCTTGAGTGCTTTTCTGAGATATTCTCTCGTAAGGCAGGTGTGGTAGATAGTCTTGTGGGCCTCTCTCCTTCTCTGGGGGAAGATGGTGCTTCCCTACCTGTTAGATGTCAGACTTGGGCGTGTGACTTGTTTTGGCTAATAAAACGTAAGCAAAAGTGACAAGGGTCATGCCTAAGCTGGGGCTTTAAGCAACTGCACACGGTTCCTCTTGATCTCTTTTGTCTCTATTTTGACAAAATTGACAGAGGCTTCTCCATCATCCTGCATTATAAATGGTGGACGAGACTGTGATGGAAAGGTGGTGAAGAAGAGAAATAAAGTATTCTTGCTGTAGGCAGTAAGGTTTCAGAGTGATTTATTATGGCAGTATAACTTGACCTATCATAGCATCTACAGGACTGGGTGCCAGGACTAAGAGGCTGCTGTAATGAATCCTAAAACATGTGGCACTGGCTTTGGGGCCAGGTGGCAGACAGTGAGATATTTATTGGAGGCTGGAGGATGGCACTTGGTAAATGGTATAACATTTGGCAAAACTGTCACCTGTGATAACTTGTGAAGCAGATAATACCCTAATGAGCTGAGGTTTGGGGCAGAGTGGGCCAGCAGAATGCTAGAACATGCTTTGGTTGCTGTTGTCTGCATGTGACAAGGTACCATAAGAAACAAACTCAGAGAAGAACTGGCCAGTGTACAGGTCGGAATGAAAAGAAATAAGAAGATTCCAGAAAATTGGAGTTTTACATATTTGAATATAGAAATGATTCTCATCTCCAACCAGTAAAAGATGAATCTGGAGATACACCAGAAATACAGCTACACGTGGAACAACTCCTACAGAACACGTACTGTATGCTGGCAGAAGACCTCAGACCTCCCCAAAGGCAAGAAACTCCCCACGTACCTGGGTAGGGCAAAGCGGAGAGATTCCCACACAGAGGAGCAGTGCCAACTGGCACTCACCAGCCCGAGAGGCTTGTCTGCTCTCCCGCCGGGGCGGGCGGTGCTGGGAGCTGAGGCTCGGGCTTCAGTCGGAGCGCAGGGAGAGGACTGGGGTTGGCGGCGTGAACACAGACTGAAGGGGCTAATGTGCCACAGCTAGCCGGGAGGGAGTCCAGGAAAAAGTTTGGACCTGCCGAAGAGGCAAGAGACTTTTTCTTCCCTCTTTGTTTCCTGGTGCGCGAGGAGAGGGGATTAAGAGCGCTGCTTGGAGGAGCTCCACAGATGGGTGCAAGCCGCGGCTGAAAGTGCGGACTGCAGAGACGGGCGTGGGACGCTGGGGGTGCTGCCGCCGCTGCGAGGCCTGTGTGCGAGCGCAGGTCACTGTCCACGCCCCCCCTTCCGGGGAGCCTGTGCAGCCCGTCACTGCCGGGGTCCTGGGATCCAGGGACGGCTTCCCTGGGAGAACGCACGGCGCACCTCGGGCTGGTGCAACGTCACGCCGGCCTCTGCTGCTGCAGGCTCCACCTGCACTCCGTGCCCCTCCCTGCCCCCGAGCCTGAGTGAGCCAGAGTCCCCGAAGCGGCTGCTCCTTTAACCCTGTCCTGTCTGAGCGAAGAACAGATGCCCTCCGGCAACCTACACGGAGAGGTGGGGCCAAATCCAAAGCTGAGACCCGGGAGCTGTGAGAACAAAGAAGAGAAAGGGAAATCCCTCCCAGCAGCCTCAGAAGCAGCAGATTAAAGCTCCACAATCAACTTGATGTACCCTGCATCTGTGGAATACATGAATAGACAATGAATCATCCCAAATTGAGGAGCCAGGAGTCAGTGCTGTGCCTCTGAGGTGGGAGAGCCAACTTCAGGACACTGGTCCACAAGAGACCTCCCAGCTCCACATAATATCAAACGGCGAAAATCTTCCAGAGATCTCCATCTCAACACCAGCACCCAGCTTCACTCAACGACCAGCAAGCTACAGTGCTGGACACCCTATGCCAAACGACTAGCAAGACAGGAACACAACGCCACCCATTAGCAGAGAGGCTGCCTAAAATCATAAAAAGTCCACAGACACCCCAAAACACACCACCAGACGTGGACCTGCCCACCAGAAAGACAAGATCCAGCCTCATCCACCAGAACACAGGCACTAGTCCCCTCCACCAGGAAGCCTACACAACCCACTGAACCAACCTTAGCCACTGGGGACAGACACCAAAAACAACGGGAACTATGAACCTGCAGCCTGCAAAAAGGAGACCCCAAACACAGTAAGATAAGCAAAATGAGAAGACAGAAAAGCACACAGCCGGAGAAGGAGTAAGATAAAAACCCACCAGACCTAACAAATGAAGAGGAAATAGGCAGTCTACCTGAAAAAGAATTCAGAATAATGATGGTAAAGATGATCCAAAATCTTGGAAATAGAATAGACAAAATGCAAGAAACAGTTAACAAGGACCTAGAAGAACTAAAGATGAATCAAGCAATGATTAAAAACACAATAAGTGAAATGAAAAATACTCTAGATGCGATCAATAGCAGAATAACTGAGGCAGAAGAATGGATAAGTGACGTGGAAGATAAAATAGTGGAAATAACTACTGCAGAGCAGAAGAAAGAAAAAAGAATGAAAAGAACTGAGGACAGTCTCAGAGACCTCTGGGACAACATTAAACACACCAACATTCGAATTATAGGGGTTCCAGAAGAAGAAGAGAAAAAGAAAGGGACTGAGAAAATATTTGAAGAGATTATAGTTGAAAACTTCCCTAATATGGGAAAGGAAATGGTCAGTCAAGTCCAGGAGGCACAGAGAGTCCCATACAGGATAAATCCAAGGAGAAATACGCCAAGACACATATTAATCAAACTGTCAAAAATTAAATACAAAGAAAACATATTAAAAGCAGCAAGGGAAAACAACAAATAATACACAAGGGAATCCCCATAAGGTTAACAGCTGACCTTTCAGCAGAAATTCTGCAAGCCAGAAGGCACTGGCAGGACATATTTAAAGTGATGAAGGAGAAAAACCTGCAACCAAGATTACTCTACCCAGCAAGGATCTCATTCAGATTTGATGGAGAAATTAAAACCTTTCCAGACAAGCAAAGGCTGAGAGAGTTCAGCACCACCAAACCAGCTTTACAACAAATGCTAAAGGAACTTCTCTAGGCAAGAAACACAACAGAAGGAAAATGCCTACAATAACGAACCCAAAACAATTAAGAAAATGGGAATAGGAACATACATATCGATAATTACCTTAAATGTAAATGGACTAAATGCTCCCACCAAAAGACACAGATTGGCTGAATGGATACAAAAACAAGACCCATATATAAGCTGTCTACAAGAAACCCACTTCAGACCTAGAGACACATACAGACTGAAAGTAAGGGGATGGAAAAAGATATTCCATGCAAATGGAAATGAAAAGAAAGCTGGAGTAGCATTTCTTATATCAGACAAAATAGACTTTAAAATAAAGACTATTAGAAGAGACAAAGAAGGACACTACATAATGATAAAGGGATCGATCCAAGAAGAAGATATAACAACTGTAAATATTTATACACCCAACATAGGAGCACCTCAATACATAAGGCAAATACTAACAGCCATAAAAGGGGAAATCGACAGTAACACACTCATAGTAGGGGACTTTAACACCCCACTTTCACCAATGGACAGATCATTCAAAATGAAAATAAATAAGGAAACACAAGCTTTAAATGATACAATAAACAAGATGGACTTAATTGATATTTATAGGACATTCCATCCAAAAACAACAGAATACACATTTTTTCTCAAGTGCTCATGGAACATTCTCCAGGATAGATCATATCTTGGGTCACAAATCAAGCCTTGGTAAATTTAAGAAAATTGAAATTGTATCAAGTATCTTTTCCGACCACAATGCTATGAGACTAGACATCAATTACAGGAAAAGAGCTGTAAAAAATACAAACACATGGAGGCTAAACAATACACTACTCAATAACGAAGTGATCACTGAAGAAATCAAAGAGGAAATTAAAAAGTACCTAGAAACAAATGACAATGGAGACATGACGACCCAAAACCATGGGATGCAGCAAAAGCAGCTCTAAGGGGGAAATTTATCACAATACAATCCCACCTTAAGAAACAGGAAACATCTCGAGTAAACAACCTGACCCTGCACCTAAAGCAATTAGAGAAAGAAGAAGAACAACAACAAAAAAACCCCCAAAGTTAGCAGAAGAAAGAAATCATAAAGATCAGATCAGAAATAAATGAAAAAGAAATGAAGGAAACGATAGCAAAGATCAATAAAACTAAAAGCTGGTTCTTTGAGAAGATAAACAAAATTGATAAACCATTAGCCAGACTCATCAAGAAAAAAAGGGAGAAGACTCAAATCAATAGAATTAGAAATGAAAAAGGAGAAGTAACAACTGACACTGCAGAAATACAAAAGATCATGAGAGATTACTACAAGCAACTCTATGCCAATAAAATGGACAACCTGGAAGAAATGGACAAATTCTTAGAAATGCACAACCTGCCAAGACTGAATCAGGAAGAAATAGAAAATATGAACAGACCAATCACAAGCACTGAAACTGAAACTGTGATAAAAAATCTTCCAACAAACAAAAGCCCAGGACCAAATGGCTTCACAGGAGAATTCTATCAAACATTTAGAGAAGAGCTAACACCTATCCTCAAACTCTTCCAAAATATAGCAGAGGGAGGAACACTCCCAAACTCATTCTACGAGGCCACCATCACCTTGATACCAAAACCAGACAAGGATGTCACAAAGAAAGAAAACTACAGGCCAATATCACTGATGAACATAGATGCAAAAATCCTCAACAAAATACTAGCAAACAGAATCCAACAGCACATTAAAAGGATCATACACCATGATCAAGTGGGGTTTATTCCAGGAATGCAAGGATTCTTCAATATACGCAAATCAATCAACGTGATACACCATATTAACAAATTGAAGAAGAAAAACCATATGATCATCTCAATAGATGCAGAGAAAGCTTTCGACAAAATTCAACACCCATTCATGATAAGAACCCTGCAGAAAGTAGGCATAGAGGGAACTTTCCTCAACATAATAAAGGCCATATATGACAAACCCACAGCCAGCATCGTCCTCAATGGTGAAAAACTGAAACCATTTCCACTAAGATCAGGAACAAGACAAGGTTGCCTACTCTCACCACTCTTATTCAACATAGTTTTGGAAGTTTTAGCCACAGCAATCAGAGAAGAAAAGGAAATAAAAGGAATCCAAATTGGAAAAGAAGAAGTAAAGCTGTCACTGTTTGCAGATGACATGATACTATACATAGAGAATCCTAAAGATGCTACCAGAAAACTAGTAGAGCTAATCAATGAATTTGGTAAAGTAGCAGGATACAAAATTAATGCACAGAAATCTCTGGCATTCCTATATACTAATGATGAAAAATCTGAAAGTGAAATCAAGAAAACACTCTCATTTACCACTGCAACAAAAAGAATAAAATATCTAGGAATAAACCTACCTAAGGAGACAAAGGACCTGTATGCAGAAAATTATAAGACACTGATGAAAGAAATTAAAGATGATACAAATAGATGGAGAGATATACCATGCTCCTGGATTGGAAGAATCAATATTGTGAAAATGATTGTACTACCCAAAGCAATCTACAGATTCAATGCAATCCCTATCAAACTACCACTGGCATTTTTCACAGAACTAGAACAAAAAATTTCACAATTTGTTTGGAAAAACAAAAGACCCCGAACAGCCAAAGCAATCTTGAGAACAAAAAACGGAGCTGGAGGCGTCAGGCTCCCTGACTTCAGACTATACTACAAAGCTACAGTAATCAAGACAGTGTGGTACTGGCACAAAAACAGAAAGATAGATCAATGGAACAGGATAGAAAGCCCAGAGATAAACCCACACACATATGGTCAACTTATCTTTGATAAAGGAGGCAGGAATGTACAGTGGAGAAAGGACAGCCTCTTCAATAAGTGGTGCTGGGAAAACTGGACAGGGACATGTAAAAGTATGAGATTAGATCACTCCCTAACACCATACACAAAAATAAGCTCAAAATGGATTAAAGACCTAAATGTAAGGCCAGAAACTATCAAACTCCTAGTGGAAAACATAGGCAGAACACTCTATGACATAAATCACAGCAAGATCCTTTTTGACCCACCTCCTAAAGAAATGGAAATAAAAACAAAGATAAACACATGGGACCTAATGAAACTTCAAAGCTTTTTCACAGCAAAGGAAACCATAAACAAGACCAAAAGACAACCCTCAGAATGGGAGAAAATATTTGCAAATGAAGCAAGTGACAAAGGATTAATCTCCAAAATTTATAAGCAGCTCATGCAGCTCAATAGCAAAAAAACAAACAACCCAATCCAAAAATGGGCAGAAGACTTAAATAGGCATTTCTCCAAAGAAGATATACAGACTGCCAACAAACACATGAAAGAATGTTCAATGTCATTAATCATTAGAGAAATGCAAATCAAAACTACAATGAGATATCATCTCACACCAGTCAGAATGGCCATCATCAAGAAATCTAGAAACAATAAATGCTGGAGAGGGTGTGGAGAAAAGGGAACACTCTTGCACTGCTGGTGGGAATGTGAATTGGTACAGCCACTATGGAGAACAGTATGGAGGTTCCTTAAAAAACTACAAATAGAACTACCATATGACCCAGCAATCCCACTACTAGGCATATACCCTGAGAAAACCATAATTCAAAAAGAGACATGTACCAAAATGTTCATTGCAGCTCTATTCACAATAGCCCGGAGCTGGAAACAACCTAAGTGTCCATCATCGGATGAATGGATAAAGAAGATGTGGCACATATATACAATGGAATATTACTCAGCCATAAAAAGAAACGAAACTGAGCTATTTGTAATGAGGTGGATAGACCTAGAGTCTGTCATACAGAGTGAAGTAAGTCAGAAAGAGAAAGACAAATACCGTATGCTAACACATATATATGGAATTTAAGGGGAAAAAATGTCATGAAGAACCTAGGGGTAAAACAGGAATAAAGACACAGACCTACTTGAGAATGGACTTGAGGATATGGGGAGGGGGAAGGGTAAGCTGTGACAAAGCGAAAGAGAGGCATGGACATATATACAGTACCAAACGTAAGGTAGATAGATAGTGGGAAGCAGCCGCATAGCACAGGGAGATCAGCTTGGTGCTTTGTGACCGCCTGGAGGGGTGGGATAGGGAGGGTGGGAGGGAGAGAGATGCAAGAGGGAAGGGATGTGGGAACAGATGAATATGTATGACTGATTCACTTTGTTATAAAGCAGAAACTAATAAAAAAAAAAGAAAAGAAAAGAAAAGAAGGCAAATTAGAATGAACCCTTTTTGTTAATTCCAAATTAGAGTTACCAGTGTTAACTCATGATTTTCAATATATATAGAACTAAAAAAAAAAAAGATGAATCTGAAAAGGGCTTTGAACAGCAAAGGCCAGTTAAAACACTGCCTTTAACAAATGAAAGGTATGGCTTTGATGTCTACTGTTAACATCTCTGAAAGGAGGTGGCACCCATAAATCCTTACAGTTAGACAACACAGTGCTGAAAAAAGAGACTAAATGCTAGCTTTCCCCCAAGTTCCTGATAAGCTGCAAGCACCTGCGGTGAAGTCTGGAGAGAGGATGCATCTCTAAGCGAATTGTGGGAATGTCTGTTGGCACATGGAACTGACTGAAGTAAAATAGGACTTATTGTGTTTCTGAGCACTGTACTTACCAAAGAACCTCCAGTCTGGGCTAAAGCAGACTGTGATTGCAAACCTGGGGCCCCACGTATTCTACAGCCAAGAAGCAGTCCGGGAAATATGCTCATTCCCCCAAGGAAAGAAAATCCTTCAGTGCCCTCTTACATGTAGCCAAGAAAGATAATGGAAAAAGAAAGATAATGGAAAAGGAGTGGAGCAAATGGCCATGGTAAGCAAGGGACTGAGCAAGGGTCCTTTTGGAGAAGGGCTCCTTCAGCACCTACCCAGTGAGAATTCAGAGTTGCTGTGGACCAATGACGCCCATGTGTCTCCCACTCTTCCCCTTTCCACATGGGAGTGCTTATTGTGGGCATCCTGTCCCTGCCCCACCGTTGCACAGCACATGTGTGGAGTGAAAGGTAGACCTGATTTTTTAGTTCCTTGGCCTCCAGATCAAGAGGAGCCCCATCAAGACCTGATATAAAGATGATCACAAAATCCTGATGCCCTATCAGATGGAACTTGGAATTGTCACTCTTGTCAAGGGGGAGGAAAGCCAATATGTGTGATCAGAAGGGCGGAGTGTGGTGGAATGTATTATTATTCAAGCATATTTGCTATCCCTCCCTAGAGGAAGAGTGTACTTCCTTGCCCATTGACTCAGGCTTGGCCATGTGACTTGCTACCAATGACATGTGAACAGAAATGACATTTGTCACCAATGGGTAGAAATTTTAAGAGCCAACACATGGTTATCCATATTTTCTTCTTCCTCTGCCATGACAAGCATCATTGTTCCAGATGTAGGCTAGACTCTGCTCCTGAATCACAGAATGCAGATGACATGGAGCAGAGCCTCAGCTGACCTGTGTTGGCCATGTTGCATGAACAAGAAATAAGCCCTTGTTTTTGTAAGCCTCTGAGCATAACATAGCCTGTCCTTACTGTACAGCAAAGGTGCAACCATTTGTGTTGTCAGTATTTGGGTATGTCTCTCTTAAAAATGAGCTTAAATACCACGTCCTATCTGCTTCATCTTTGAGTTGTACAAGGCTTCATTAATCTCTGGGTAAGCAGGTTAGTGTTGAAGAGAATTATGTGAGTGCTCTGGGTACTCTAGGCTGACTTTTGGTGACCACCTGAGAGGGTCTCTGCCTGGAAGGCCAAGAACAGCTTTGGAGGGGAGCTCTTTTGGGTTGCCACTAACAGTGATGAAAAGTCTCCTTGGGACCTTGTGGTTGAGGGTCCTGGGTCACACTGCCACATGATAGTGAAACCAAGTTCATAGGCCACATGCCCTTGAAAGTTAGCATGACCTCCCTTACACCTTCCTCTTGATGCACTGTACTGGATTATATGTCCTGAAACATAGCTATTTTAGTTTATTTAATTTGTAATTTATGAGAAAATTAAAGGATGAATTTCTAGTTAAGAAATAAAAAATCATAAGAGACTATTGCTCTAACCCTAACGATCAAACCAAGATAAATAAACTACAAAATTAGTTTTTCTATACTTACCAGAAATCTGAGGATACAGCTAAGTTACAGAGCTCCAGAAAGTGATGAGCCCTTCACAGAAAAGAAGAAACCCCTGGCTTCTCTCATCCCTGGTGGAGTGGCAGGAGGAGGAGGAATCTGCCATAGAGGGGATAGGAAGAGACCATCTAAACCCTACTTGCACATGGGCTAGTGTGACAGAATTCTAAAGAGAACCTTGAAAGCCACCCGAGGGAAGAAGACATTATATACAAAGAACAACACAAAATACAGCTGACTTTTTGCAGAGACCAGAAGACGATGGAACAAACATCCTTACCGTGCTGAAAGAAACATTCAATCTAGATTTTTAGATCCAGAAAATTATCTCTCAAAAATTAAGGCAAGGGGCTTCCCTGGTGGTGCAGTGGTTGAGAGTCCGCCTGCCGATGCAGGGGACACGGGTTCGTGCCCCGGTCCGGGGGGATCCCACATGCCGTGGAGCGGCTGGGCCCGTGAGCCATGGCCGCTGAGCCTGCGCATCCGGAGCCTGTGCTCCGCAACGGGAGAGGCCGCAACAGTCAGAGGCCTGTGTACCGCAAGAAAAAAAAAAATTAAGGCAAAATAAAGACAATTTAAGATTTACAAAATCTGAAGGAATGTGTCTTAGTAGACCTGCTCTACTAGAAATGCTAGTAGAAGTTCTTCAGGCTCAAGAGAAATGATACCTCATGAAACTCTGGATCTTCAGGAAGGAATAAAGAACACCAGAATGGGTCAATACCAGGATAAATATAAAAAACATTTTAATCTTTATTTTACATAGTTTATTTTATATATATATTTATATAGTTCTATGTATAGTTTATGTATAGTTTGAATTCTTGAAAAGACTAAGATTTTTAAAAAGTTTGTAACATAGATCTAAAATATAAGGCATTAAAAAGTACAAAGGGTAGGAAAGGGAGTAAATGGAATTATACTATTTTCAGGTTCTTACACTGTGAAGTATTACAATATTATTTAAAGGTAGACTATGATGACTTAAAGATGCATACTGTAATTTCTAGGGCAGCCTCTAAAACAATACCAAAAGAAGTATAGCTTAAAAAAATCAATGGAGGTAGGGTCTTCCCTGGTGGCGCAGTGGACTCCACACTCCCAATGCAGGGGGCCTGGGTTCCATCCCTGCTCAGGGAACTAGATCCCACATGCATGCCGCAACTAAGAGTTCACGTGCCGCAACTAAGGAGCCCACTTGCCACAACTAAGGAGCACACATGCTGCAACTAAGGACCCCACCTCTTGCAACTAAGACCTGGTGCAACCAAATAAATAAAATAAATTAAAAAATAAAGTAAATTTTAAAAAAATCAATGGAGGCAATAAAATGGGATGTTAAAAAATATGCGATTCACCCAAAAGAATTCAATGAAAGAGAGACAGAACAAAATGCAAATGGGGTAAATGAAAATCAAATACCAAGATGGTATGCTAATACTGCAAAACAAAGAGTGTGCCCAGAAATAAAGAAAAACATTTCATAATGATGAAAGACTGATTCATCAAGAAGACACAACAGTCCTAAATTTGAATGTATCTAATAAGAGAACTTCACAATACTTGAAGCAAAAATTGACAGAACTAAAGAGAGAAATAGAATTTACATTTAATTCATTCATCCACTGAAAAAGTCTTACTGCATTTCCCAGAAGGGAAATTTATTTTCAAATGAGGTTTATTTTATTTTTTTATAAATTTATTTGTTTATTTATTTTTGGCTGCATTAGGTCTTCATTGCTGCACGCGGACTTTCTCTAGTTGCTGTGAGTGGGGGTTACTCTGATGTGGTGTGTAGGCTTCTCATTGCAGTGGCTTCTCTTGTTGCAAAGCACAGGCTCTAGGCACACGGGCTTCAGTAGTTGTGGCATGCGGGCTTAGTTGCTCCACAGCCTGTGGGATCTTCCCAGACCAGGGATCGAACCCATGTCCCCTGCATTGGCAGGCGGATTCTTAACCACTGAGCCACCATACATAATTAGGATGTCATGTTGTATCATTTGGATTATTGCTCTTTTAGGATACAATTTATGGCACTGATTTCAAGATACAACCATTGTTGAACATTTGATGACCACAGATTATTATTTTTTTCCTAGATCCTGTGCAGTGCTTCCATAAGAAATTTCTGCCATAATGATTAATTATAACAAAGGACTCTTCTCATGATTAGCTCTGCTTCAGAGGTTTTGTTTTGTTTTGTTTTTTCTTATCCAGTCACTTTCTCCTTAGTGGTATTGCTTAATCTTTTGGATTCTTCTATTAAAAAGTTGATCAAGGACTTCCCTGGGTGCAGTGGTTAAGAATCCACCTGCCAATGCCGGGGACAAGGGTTCCATCCCTGGTCCAGGAAGACCCCACATGCCTCAGAGCAACTAAGCCCACATGCCACAACTACTGAAGCCCGTGTGCCCAGAGCCCATGCTCTGCAACAAGAGAAGCCACCGCAGTGAGAAGCCTGTGCACCACAACGATGAGTAGCCCCTGCTCGACACAACTAGAGAAAGCCCGCGCACAGCAACGAAGACCTAATGCAACCAAAAGTAAATTAATTAGTTTAAAAATACTACCAAAAAAACTATATAAAAAAAGTTGATCAGATCTCTGACACATTTAATTCCTACCAATATTCCTACAAGCGCTGGCAATTTTAGAACAATTTAGTGTTTTATCACCTCTCAGAGCTTCCTAAGGTTACATATTCTCCCAAACAGGACAGTAGCGACATGCACAGGTTAATAGACAAAGCAAAATCGCCAACGCCTGTTGACAAAGAGCCACCACTTTCAGTGGAACGGGGTTATTACTATTCTTCTTGTCATAGAGGAGAGAGTCCTGGCCTGCCCGGTGACCATAGCCATGTGGCTGATTCCCCACAGAGGTGCCGAGAGCTGTGTGGCTCGGAGAGGGCCACCCCCAACCTCTATCCCCCGGGCAGCTCTGATCAGCACAGCCGAGTCTCAGCATTTGGGCGACAGAGTCTCACTGCACCCCTCAGGGTGGAAAAACTGGGACAAAATCACCTGGAGAGTTTTCTCAAATTGTAAAGGACTTCAATACACATAATGCAATGAGTACCTTACTTTGGAGCTGTAATAGAGATTTAGAAGAAAAAGCAGCAGAAACTGCACTTTGTTCTGACTGCCTGTGCCCAGGAGGTTTCTCTCCCTCTTTCTTCTCTGCTTTCTATCCCTTTCACGGTAAAAAAAAAAAAAAAAAAAAAAAAAAGCATGAATTCTTGCTGATTCTTACTGTATGCCTTGTGTTGTTTCAGGCACATCTCATTTAATGCCTGTGACACTGTTATTCCCCATGTTTTGGATAAACTGACACAGAGGTTGTTAAACTTGCCAGAGGTCACAAGATCGCCGCCTTAGCAGCACGATCCACATCCAGCAGGATGGGTTCTAGGGCCGTGGTTCTTAACCCTTAGGGTTTCAGGTAGTCCGTGCCCCACACCTCTTTCTCAGCCTCCTACGTCTAGAACTGTGATAGTCAGAGCCTCCACCAGGATTTCAATTTCAAGAGGGGCCATTTGCAGAGGTGTGGCTGGGCGAGCAGCTAGGAGTGCTTGGAGAAAGGCAGTCCTGGAGCCTGGTGAGCGACGGAAGGGCCCGGGCAGCTGGTGATGGAGCCTGGAGGTCACATGAGGTCACAGATGCTGTCAAGGCAGCAGCAGCCAGGTGAGGGGCAGGAACACTTGGCGCCTCCTTCTCACCTTCCCATCTGCCAGTGCCCCTGTTGGCCTAACCTGTGATGCCGGAGGGCACCAGAGCCATCTGCGGAGTCCGGTCCCTCAGGACACAGGACAGTGCAGGGATTTAGGGAGAAACCCCACTCAGAAGGATGTCCAGGGAATGAAATCCAAACACTGCCCGCTTTATTCTGATGAAGCCGATTGGAAAGCACGGCTTGCACCACGGTCAGATGGACTGGTCCCTAAACTGGACCCAAGTCCACACTGCAGAAGTTGCCCTGCAAGGGCAGGGCTCACCACATGGGAGGACAGACCAGAATGCATCCGAGCTGGAGCCACCTGGCCAACTTGCAGGTTAGCCAGGCCGCCCTCCCACAGGGATAAGAGAGGAGGCATGGGGGTGGGGCCTGCACCTTCTGCTCCCAGTGAAGGGATTCCCAAGGCTTTATCCAGGGCCCTTTTCCCTCTCCTGGTTCCATCTGGGCTCCAAGTCCACCTGTGCCATTGGCTACTGGGAATAAGGACGCCCAGCTCCCGAGATGATCATCCAGTTGCCCACTCAGCAAATAACTGAATGTCAATCACGCGTTGATATAGCTGCGAGAAGACGGCGGCCATGCCCACAGAGCCTGCAGAGG
This sequence comes from Mesoplodon densirostris, assembly GCF_025265405.1. Lineage (NCBI taxonomy): Eukaryota > Metazoa > Chordata > Mammalia > Artiodactyla > Ziphiidae > Mesoplodon > Mesoplodon densirostris. The sequence goes on from NC_082661.1 coordinate 106,427,649, forward strand.
ACGTTGCACAACGCGGACGAAAATTTCGTTGCAATGGTCTAGAGGCCATACGGGTGAAGTCCAGCGTGCTGCACAGTCAGGAAGCCTTCCTTGAGGAGGTGAGGTGGCACTGGGCTCTCGGGAGCGAGGAGAAGGCGGGGAAGGAAGGTGGCTGACGGCACAGGGAGCGTGGAGACCTTGGAAAACGGTGGCGCGTCCTCACAGCGCCTCTGTCCTGAGCTCCAGGCCAGTGACTCTGGGTCTCAGCGGCGGTTTCCCTGGCTGTCCCAGGACACTTCAGACATGTCTGGAGAGAGCTTGGCACCGGGGCCCAGTCCCCGCAGGGGCCATCCTGACTCTTGCCTTCCTCCCTCCCAACCCCCCTCTTCCAGCCAGGCCCGTGGTCCGCTTACTGGGCCTCTTAAGTCTGCGACCTCAGCTCAGGCCTCGTTACTTCCCACACAGCTTCCTGACGGCCCTGCTCCACATCCACCTCCAGCTGCCTCCACCTTATCTCTCCGAGATGCAGTCAGACCATGTGGCTCCTCTAGGCCTCCCCGGCTGATGAGTCTCATCCACCCCAAGCCAACAAAGCACAGCAAGCCAGGCATGAGCCCCAGAGCAGCCCTGTGAGACCCAGGACCCAGAGGAGCCGCTGTCACCACCACTCTCCACGGTCGCTCTGGTTGGTGTAACAGAGGAGAAGCGTAACAGCTGGAAAGGAAGAGGCAAAAGGATCATTTTGGGGCAATGGTGGGATGGCCTGCCTGGGAAACCAAGAGAACAAACTGAAAGAAAAGGTTGGTCCTAGGATCCGGAAGAAGACCAGGTACAAGTGGACCTACAGAAATTGCTTCCCAAATATAAACAACAGCCAGTTAGAAAATGTAATGGTAAAAAGCATGCAAAGAGAAAGACATAATACCTATGATAAACTTAAGCAAAAATGTGCAAAATCTAGATGAAAAAAAGTTAAAAATAGAGAAACACAGAAAAGATAGGGAATCTCATTTTTATAAAGATATTATTTACACTAATGTATAGATATAGAAATGTCCTAATAAATGTGCCCAAAATACCAGTAGGATTTTTTAGTAACTAGACAAATTAATCTGTAGTTTATGATACAAAAATAATCCATAATAATCATGAAAAATTTTTTTAAGAGGAACAATAAGGAAGACCAAGTCCTACGAGATATTAAGATTTATTATAAAGCCACAGTTACTAAAACATTATTATAGGATACAAAATGGGATAGATCAATTTGAAAACAAAGTCCCAGAATAGACATACACACACACACACACACACACATATATAAATTAATACTTGATAAAGGAGACGTTAAAGTGAAAAATGGGCTCTCAAATGATTTGTTAAATAATCATCTGATGGCTGTGGGTTTTTATTTAACCAATATTGTGTGTATTGGAAGAAGAGACTGCCAGTAACACTTTTCTTATTTAACAGCCAAGTCTTATAAGTATTTATACGAATTAGGAACACAGACATGCCAACTTTAGCATTATTCCCAGGGCAAAAATATGATCAAGCAACAACCTATCAAAATGACAGGGGTCTTTTGAGATGATTCTCACAGGACCCAGCAGCAGATTGTGAAATCTGGGGGCCTTTCGAGACTTCCAAGGGGAAATTCATGAGAGAAAATGGAAGTTTGCTGCTGTTGAGGGATTCATGCCAGATTTCATACTTCTTGGGAAACCAGGAAGGACATTCATGTGGAATTCCCCATTTAGCGTCTTTTCAAATCGGATCTATGAATGCTGTTTCTTCCTCCACAGCTGCACAGAGAGAACATCTCCTTCATTTCTTTCTTAGATGCTTTTTTTTTTAATTGTAGAAACTTGCACTTTTATGGCCAGACTCGAATTTCTTTAATTAGCATTGTGAGCACAAAGCAGACCTGTAGGGATGACCTTGGTGAGAAGAAATGCGGAGGAACCTGAGGAGGGTTTTATGCACCTAAGTGTGGGTTTACGCACCTAAGTGTCTTCTTCAAGGTCGTCCACATGCACCCAGACTAAGGGGCTGCCCCGTTCGGTCACACGAGGGTCGTGGGAGCGCGTGTGGAACCAGCTTCAGAGGAATGGCAGGCAGACCTTGGTGACGCACTCATCCGTTCATAGTTCAGAGTGACATGAAAGAGTTGGTCAGAGCTCTCTGTTCAAGAGCGGAGTGTTGGCCTGTGGGCCTCACTTCACAATGACCAGGCTCTTGGACACAACACGCACCCAAATACGGAGGTCACTTTTCTAGGGCCTTCCATTTCTGTAGAGAGTTCTCTGGTTCATTTTACTCATCATCATCATCTCTCTGGGGGAGCAGATGCCCGGCTAGACTCATGTTGACCATGTGGGGTTGGGGGTGATGGATGGTGAGTCAGAGAGAGGGCGCCTGACCATTCTGTCCCCCTCCTGCCTTCAGCCCCTTGTCTCTCTACTGCCTGGGACTGTACCTGACGGTCCCAGTTGCAGAGCCTTCCTGGGCTCCGCTGGGCCCAAAGCTCCCCCTGGGCTGTCACCCCTTGTGCACGTTCTCAGATGCAGCTGTGCCTGCTGATAGCCCCTCTCCCATTCTCTTCTTTCTTGTAGATTTAAACCTTTTAACTCCTTTGCTCTATTTTAGTGGAATCTCAGGAAGGAGCAGGTAGACATGTCTGACTAGTGTGCCATCTTTAACTAGGACCTTATCAATTGGTTTTCAGCAAGGAAGCGTTTACATTTCACTGTGGCTCTTGTTGGGGGGAGAAAGGCAGAGGGGCTGTTTCGTCTTCTGGGCTCGTGTTGGGGAGAAGTCAGTAGAGGTGGCAGAGCCAGCAGGTATGGAACTGACCACACCTGGGATGTGGGGAGGAGGAAGGTGAGTCCAGGGTGAGCAGCTTGGTGGATGAAGGGCAGGTGAGAAGCCGGTGTGGCTGGTGGAAACAAGAGTCCAGTCTTGAACGTGTGGAACTTGAGCCGTCTCTGCAGCATCCACGTGGAAATACCAAGAGGGAAGTTACAGGACCAAAGCCCAGAGGGAGGCCTGGGGGCTTGGCGGACGCTCAGCAAATTGTCACTGTGGGACCACGTGTGCCCTGCTTGTGCACATATCTGAGGGGGGCCAGTCTGATTCACTGTCGCCCTAGCAGCCCCTGAATGGCCCTCATCTCACCTAAACAGGGGTGAGCAGGCGGAGGGGTGCAGGCCGCATGGGGGTGGGTGGGAGGGGTGGCAGTGAGGCCTCACCTCTGGCCAGAGCTTGGAGTCAGGCTGGAAGCTGAGGAGTGGATGGCCCTGATCCATGACCCGAGGCCATAATCTGCCATCAGGGTTCTCTTCTTCCCCAGGCCACAGATGAAACTGCCACAGCTCACGTGGTCTGACGAGGCAGTAGTAACCCCGTGGCCAGGCTCAAGGGCAGCAGGGGCCTCTGCTGCTCAATCAGCTCTCCCTCTGGAGAGTGTGGCTTACTCATTAAGGGCTCTAGGAGTGTGTTTTCTGGGGCAAAATTTAGTAAAGAGCTCAAGGACTGATCTTGACTTCTGCTTTCCCCGGGATAAAAGTCATCAATTCTTTTTTTTTTCTTTTTTTTTAAAATTTATTACAGGAAATCAGGATTTTTTTGGCCACATTGGGTCTTCGTTTCTGTGTGCGGGCTTCCTCTAGTTGTGGCGAGCGGGGGCCACTCTTCATCGCGGTGTGCGGGCCTCTCACTGTCGCGGCCTCTCTTGTTGAGAAGCACAGGCTCCAGACGTGCAGGCTCAGTAGCTGTGGCTCACGGGCCCAGTTGCTCCGCGGCATGTGGGATCTTCCCAGACCAGGGCTCGAACCCTTGTCCCCTGCATTGGCAGGCAGACTCTCAACCACTGCGCCACCAGGGAAGCCCCAGTCATCAATTCTTATACATGGCTGGTGGGTAAAATACTGTGGAAAACAGCCTGGCACTTCCTCAATAAAAGCAAATGTAAAGTTACCGTATGACCCAGCCATTCCCTCCTAGGCATATGTCTAAGAGAAATGAAAACATGTCCACCCAGAGACGTGTACTTGAATGTTGGTACAGCACTATTCACAACAGCCGAAAGCTGGCAACAACCCAAGTATCCACCAACAGCTGAATGGAAGCCACAGTGTGGTCCACGCACATGGTGGACTGTTATTCAGCCATAAAAAGGAACAAAGCACTGACGCATGTTACTACACAGATGAACCTAGAAAGCATGCTGCATGAAAGAGGCCAGTCAGGAAAGAGCACATGGTGTAGGAGTCTGTTATATGAGATGAGATGTCCAGAATAGGCAAGTGTATATGAGATGAGATGTCCAGAATAGGCAAGTGTATAGACAGAAAGCAGAGCAGTGGTGGCCAGCAGCTGGGGTGTGACAGGGATGGAGAAGGACTGATTACTGGTATTGGGTTGGTTTTTTTTTTTTTTTTTGACTAATGAAAATATTCTGGAATTAGATAGTACTCATTGTTGACAGAGCATTGTGAATATACTAAAAACCACTGAATTGTGTGTTGTAAAAGGATGAGTTTTACAGTATGTGAATTATATCTCAATAGTAAAAAAAAAAAGGTGAAAATAATCAGTTCCTCCCCCTCACAATATTTTTAATTATAGTGAGAAATGAATGGAAATCTGGGTATGGAGTTTCAGTTTGGGATGATAAAATAATTCTGGAAATAAATACATAGTAGTGGACTTCCCTGGTGGCGCAGTGGTTAAGAATCTGCATGCCAATTCAGAGGACATGGGTTCGAGCCCTGGTCCGGGAAGATCCCACATGCCGCGGAGCAACTAAGCCCGCGCACCACAACTACTGATCCTGCGCTCTAGAGCCTGTGAGCCACAACTACTGAGCCCATGTGCCACAACTACTGAAGCCTGCACGCCTAGAACCCGTGCTCCGCAACAAGAAAATCCACCGCAATAAGAAGCCCGCGCACCGCAATGAAGAGTAGCCCCCGCTCACCACAACTAGAGAAAGCCTGCGTGCAGCAACAGACCCAACGCAGCCAAAAAACAAAAGGCCAAATAAATAAATGCATAGTAGTGATTCACAACATTGTGAATATACTCAATGCCAGTAAAGTGTGCAGTTAACATGGTTAAAATGATAAATTTTAAATTATGTATATTTCATAATGACTCAACCGAGGGAACCATTCCTGAGTTGAGCACAAGCCATTGTAAATGAGAGCCTTCGGACACAAGGAAATTCAGAGGCCCTTACAAACGTCTGTAAGTCCTGGCTCAAGTGGGGCCTGGAGAGGACAGCTCCCGCCTGGCCGCCCTGCCCACGATGGCCACCTGCTGTGAGCCTCTCGTCCCCTCTCTGCAGTCACACTAGTTCTCTGCCTGCCTCAGGGGCGGGGGAGGTGCAGACGGGCCGGTGGAAAGCGCAGCCGCGATCCGAGGTCTGGGTGCGCCCTCAGGCCTGGCTCTCAGGCCAGCGTCAGATCCCCAGGAAGTTCGCTTTGGCTGGAGGCCAGTGTCTGTCTGCTTCCACGAGCTGGACGGTGGGTTCGAGTCTGCCCTGTGCCCCCCGCAGCTGAGCCCCGCGCTGCACCCAGAACCTGTGTCCTCTGTCCTGGCCACTCCTCGGTGTGGGCAGACTTTGTGTTTGCCAGTGTCTTCTGTGGAAAGTGATGTCTTGTGATCTTTTTTTGCATTTTACAGGACTAATAAGGTTTTCTTAATTAGCCTTTCCAATTTCTACTTTTAGAAATTATTTGTTTGTATCTTTTGCCCAATTTTCTATTAGATTCTTTTTCTTAATGACTAGTAGAGGTTCTTTGTATATTCTGGATATTATCTTATTTCCCCAGTGTATAATTTTTAATTTTCTCTTAACTTATGATGCTTTTTGTCATAGAGGATTTTCAAATTATGATGGAGAGTACTTTATCATTATTTCTTATTATGGTTTATATTGTTTGTGTCTTTTTATCAATACTCTTCTATTTGGGGAACTTATATTCTCCTTTGTTTTCTTTAACTTGATTTAAAATTTGCTCTTTTTTTTTTCATGTGTAGGCTTTTAATCCATCTGGACTTGGATTTTTTGATTTTGTGATACATGAAAACAAAGAGCTAATTTGATCTTTTCAAACAGGGCAAGTCAATCGCCCCAGCACTATGTGTGGGCATGTCTGTGCTGTACCCACGGCCGGCCTCTGTCATGCACCAGGGCCCTTGGGCTACAGGCCTGCCTCTATGCTTTCCGTGCTGTTCTGCATACATGTTTATCTTCATCTTTTCTTGATACCTTCATTTGTCTCTAGCTTATTTTTGTGTATGATATGAAGTAGGCATTTAACTTTATAATTTTCCAAGAGTTAATTAATTCCAACCCAATAGAGATTTGAAATGCCAAATCATGGACTCTACTTCTATATACACTATGGCCTGCTTGGGGCTTTTCGTTTTCTTCTGCTCACTTGTGTGTCTTCCATCAGTATCAGTACTGAGCTTTCCCTGTCGTACACAACCGCCATTACCATTTGTTTACCCTTCGTAACATCATCAGGACTGTTCTCACTTGGGTTGTTTTCAGATGGACTTTAGAATCACTTTATAAAGTTCTCACTTTATAGTCACACTGATACTCTAATCATAAAACTTGCCATGAGGACTCAGCGTCTTTTCAGTGTCTTTTCAGTGCAGTGTCCCATCTTCAGGAACGTGGCCTGCTCTCCATGCACCCCGTGAGGTCCCCTCCTTCATAAAGAGCTGGCACATTTCTTCTTAAACTTACTGTCAGATATTTGGGGGTTTTTTGCTATTGTGAGGGCTGTCCTTTTATTACATTTTCTATCTCAGTACTGGTAGGAAAGTTGCTCATTCTTTTGTATTTATGGTGAGATTTTTTTTAATGGCCTAATTTTTCTGTAGAATTATTATTAGTTAGAAAAAAGTTTAATTGCCAAATGTTTAAAATAACAAGAACCAAATAGCCATAAGCCCACTAGAGTTCCTCTTGTTTTTTCCCCACATATTTGTCTACAATTTTGATTAAAGAAACCAATCATACTATATATGCTATTTTGTAAACTAGTGTAGTGTTATCTATTTTTTAAATAAACTTTTTATTTATTTATTTATTTATTTATTTTGGCTGCGTCGGTTCCTTGAGGCATGTGGGATCTTTCGTTGCGGCACTCGGGCTTCTCTCTGGTTGTGGCATGTGGGTTTTCTCTCTCTAGTTGAGGCGTGCAAGCTCAGTAGTTGTGGCATGCAGGCTTAGTTGCCTCGAGGCATGTGGGATCTTAGTTCCCTGACCAGGGATGGAACCTGCGTCCCCTGCATTGGAAGGCAGATTCTTTACCACTGGACCACCAGGGAAGTCCCCCAAAATAAACTTTTTATCTTAGAACAGTTTTAGATTTACATAAAAATGGCAAAGATAGTACAACAGGTTCCCATATGTCCCACACCTAGTTCTCCCTATTATTAATCTTGGATTAATATAGTACATTCGTTACAGTTAATGAACCCAGTGCTGATACATTATTATCAAGTAAAGTCATACATTATTCATATTTCCTCAATATTTCTGTAATGTCCACTTTCTGTTCCAGGATCCCATACTGCATTTAGTCGTCATGTCCCCTTAAGCTCCTCTGGGCTGTGACAGGTTCTCAGACTGTGCTTTTCTTCAATGACCGTGACAGTTCTGAGGAGTGCTGGTCAGGTGTGTTGTAGAATAGCCCTTAACTGATATTTGTCTGATGTTTCTCTCGTGGTTAGACTGGGGATATGGGTTCCAGGAAAGACCAAAGAGATGACGTGCTTTCTCCACGATCACGGCAAGGATTCATACTGTCAACATGACCTACCACTGTTGGTGTCAACTTGATCACCTGGCCAAGGTGGTGTTGGCCAGATTTCTCTACTATAAAGTTCCTCTTTTATCCCCCTAGTCACTAACCACAGCCCACCCTTATGGAGTTGGGAGTTAGGCTCCATCCTCTTGTGGACTGAGTATCTATGTGAGTTATGTGGGATTCTTCTGCATGGGCAGTGTGTCTATTCTCCCTTATTTATGTATTTATTCAGTCACTTATTTATATCCGTATGAACTCATGGACAATTATTCTATCCTTTGGGTTATAATCCAACATGACGTTATTTATTTTGTTATTCACATTATTCCGGCTTTGGCCAGTAGGAGCTCTTTCACTTGGCTCCTGTGTCCCTTTGACTTAACCTCTTCAGTGTGTGTGTGTGTGTTTATCACTTCCTTACTCTCTGGCACTACAGGATGCTCTAGACTCATCTTGTGTGTTTCCTGCCACAGTCCTAGAATCAGCCATTTCTCAAGGAGCCCTGGTTGCTTTTACTGGAGATGGTATCAGAAGCCAAGATCTGGGTGCTAGGGGGTGTCCTTGCTTCTAGGTCCTCTCAGCTGACAGAGCAAGGAGATATGTGTGTGTACGCTGCCCTGTGTGTGTACCCGTACCTATAAATGTTTCTATGTGTAGCCATCTGTGTCTGTGTGAAGCCACACATGAGTCCACACTGTTGTCTCCAACTCTAATCCACCACATGGGTCATTCTAGCCTCCTCCCTTGTTTATCTATCTGGCATAAATTTAAGTTTACCAAGACCTCTATAGCATATTTTCATTTCAGTAAATATTCTTCTACAAAAGTGTCAAATAGCTATATGGGATTTCACTGTATAGATATGCACTAATTAAAACAATTTCCCAAATGCCTTCTTAATAAATATCTTCAAACCAAATCTATTTCCTCAGGATAACTTCCTAGAAAAGGAATTTTGGGGTCAAAGAGTATATGCTCATTTTAAGGATTTTGATGTATACTCCCCAAATGCCTTCCAAAAATGTTGTAATAATTTACTCTCCCATCAGAAGTATATCACAATGCCCTTTACCCTGCACCTGTGCTAACAGCACATATTTCAGTTTTGCTTAATGTTTGCCAACTTGCTAAGTGAAAAAGTCTCTTATTAATTCATTTAATTGCATTTTCTTAATTATTTTTTTGAATTTATTTTATTTATTTTTGGCTGCGTTGGGTCTTCATTGCTGTGTGCGGGCTTTCTCTAGTTGTGTCGATGGGCTTCTCATTGTGGTGGCTTCTCTTGTTGCAGAGCACGGGCTCTAGGTGCGCAGCCTTCAGTAGCTGTGGTGCGTGGGCTCAGTAGCTGTGGCTTGGGGCTCTACAGCACAGGCTCAGTAGTTGTGGTGCACAGGCTTAGTTGCTCTGTGGCATGTGTGATCTTCCCGGACCAGGGCTTGAACCCGCGTCCCCTGCATTGGCAGGCGGATTCTTAACCACTGTGCCACCAGGGAAGCCTGCATTTGCTTAATTATTAATGGAAGCTGAACTTTTATTTATTCATTGACCATTTCTTTTTCTTCTGTGAATTGCCTGTTCATATCATTTGCCCATTTATATCAGGATTTCTTTTTCTTATTACTTTTCAGGAGCTCTTTCTGTAATAAATGTATTAGCCCTTCAGCAATTATGAAATAAACATTTATCCATTTTTTTATTGGCCTTCAATTATGTTAATTCTTTTTAATGTTCAAACATTTAAAATTTTACACCATAAAATCTATTAGTCCTTTTGTTGCTTGTTTTTGATTATCATCTTTAAAATACTATATCCCATCCCAAAATCATATAAATAGTCAAGTATATTTTTCTGTCCTTGTGATTTAATTTGTTATATTGAAAGGTTTGATCCATATGGAATTTACTCAGCTTACGGTGATTTGTAGGGGGTCTGCCTCCATTTTGTGAGTTTCAGGTTTACAAGGTTGAGATAATCATACTCAACAGTTAATGACACATTATCATATTTGGTCTTGGAAAGGCCCCTTGGTAAGAGTGTAAACAAAATAATATATTATAAAAATACCCTTGGTGTTAAAAAAATTCATAGGAAATTAAGAAATGTTTGGAAATTAATGATAATAAAAATACAATATGTGAAAACTTTTGGGACACAAAAGCAGTAGAGGGAAATTTAGTACTTTAAATACATTTTTCAGGAAATGGAAAATAAAAACAAATGAGATAAGTATTCAACTCAATGACCTGGAAAAAGAACAAGTCCAAATTTTTCTAACTACACAAAAAAGTAATTTATAAAGGGCAGCAATTTTAAAAATCAAGAAGAAAATAGAAAAAAAAAGAAAATGCTAATTATTATCCTTTTATTATTAATTTATTAGTGTATTGTAGTATAGTTAAGAATATAATTTGTGTAATATGGATCCTTTGGTAGTTAATGAGGCTTCATTTTTGGCCAAGTATGCATCCTTACTTTATTGGTTGTGGAGTTCTATGTATGTCTCACAGCTTGAGCTTATTAATTGCTCTGTTCAGGTCTTCAATTTCTCTGCTTTTTGTTTGCTTGCTCGCTTGTTTGACCTACAAGTTTCTGAGAGGAGTATGCTAGAATATCCAATTTTATAATTGTTGATCTATCTGTTTCTCCCTGTGGTTTTGTAAGGTTTTTTTTTTCTTTTTTTTTTTTTTTGCGGTACGCGGACCTCTCACTGCTGTGGCCTCTCCCGTTGCAGAGCACAGGCTCCAGACGCACAGGCTCAGTGGCCATGGCCCACGGACCCAGCTGCTCTGTGGCATGTGGGATCTTCCCGGACTGGGGCACGAACCCGTGTCCCCTGCATCAGCAGGCAGACTCTCAACCACTGCGCCACCAGGGAAGCCCTAACCTTTCTGTACTTTTATATTTATGGTGCATCTTTCCTAGGCAGTGGGTTTTTTTAAATTTCTTTTATTTATTCATTTATTTTTGTCTGTGTTGGGTCTTCATTGCCATGCACAGGCTTTCTCTAGTTGCAACCAGTGGGGGCTACTCTTCGTTGCAGTGTGCGGGCTTCTCATTGCAGTGGCTTCTCTTGTTGCAGAGCATGGGCTCTAGGCACACAGGCTTCAGTAGTTGTGGCACATGGGCTCAGTAGTTGTGGTTCGTGGGCTCTAGAGCATGTGGGATCTTCCTGGAACAGGGCTCAAACCCATGTCCCCTGCATTGGCAGGTGGATTCTTAATCACTGCACCACGAGGGAAGCCCCTAGGCAGTGTTTCTAACATGTAATCTGTTCTGCCAATCTTTCTTTCTAAATTGGAGTATCTTTCTCATTTACATATAATTGCTGATACATTTAGGTATAAATTGCTCCTTTTAGTGTTGTTTTCTATTTGTCCTATTTTTTCTGTACTTCTTTTTCTCTCTCTTTTTGCCTTTCTTGGGCTTAAGTATTTTTTGTTATTTCATTTCCCCTTCTATTACCTTGTTAGTTATATATTCTTTCACTATTCTTTTAGAAACTATTCTAGAGACTACTACAAGCAAACTTCACTTATAAAAATGTAATATAAAGTCGTACTTTTACCCCTTCTCAGACTATATAATACTTTAACTCCATTTATCTCCCACTCCTGCCTTTTGTACTATTGTTTTCATTTACTTTTAATTCTGCATATATTTTGAACTACGCAAAGCATTACGAGATGGTTTTGTACAGTCAATATTCATTTTAACTTTGCTTATAAGATCCCTTCCATTGCTCTTTATTCCTTCCTGCATATCCGTGCTTCCACATGGAGTTGATTTTCTTCTGTCTTAGCATTTCTTTTAGTGCAGGTATTCAGTTGACAAATTATCTCAGTTTTTGTTCATCCAAAACATTTTTTATTCTGCCTTTATTTTTGAGGAATATTTGTGCTGGATGTAGAATTCTAGTTTGCCACATTTGAGCGGGTTTTTTTTTGGTTTTTTTAGTATCTTTATAATTTCATTCCATTTTTTTCTATTTTCCGTTATTTTTGTCAAGAAGTTACTGTTGCTTTTTTTGGGGCAATCAATCATTTATTCTAACTGTTTTTTAGATTTTCTCTGTTGTTGGTTTTCAGCAGTCTTTTTTTTTATATCTTTATTGGAGTATAATTTCTTAACAATGGTGTGTTAGTTTCTGCTTTATAACAAATTTAATCAGTTATACATATACATATGTTCTCATATCCCCTCCCTTTTGCGTCTTCCTCCCACCCTCCCTATCCCACCCCTCCAGGCGGTCACAAAGCACCGAGCTGATCTCCCTGAGCTATGTGGCTGCTTACCACTAGCTATCTACCTTATGTTTGGTAGTGTATATATGTCCATGCCTCTCTTTCGCTTTGTCACAGCTTACCCTTCCCCCTCCCCATATCCTCAAGTCCATTCTCTAGTAGGTCTGTGTCTTTATTCCTGTTTTACCCCTATGTTCTTCATGACATTTTTTCCCTTAAATTCCATATATATGTGTCAGCATACAGTATTTGTCTTTCTCTTTCTGACTTATTTCACTCTGTATGACAGACTCTAGGTCCATCCACCTCATTACAAATAGCTCAATTTCGTTTCTTTTTATGGCTGAGTAATATTCCATTGTATATATGTGCCACATCTTCTTTATCCATTCATCTGATGATGGACACTTAGGTTGTTTCCATCTCCGGGCTATTGTAAATAGGGCTGCTATGAACATTTTGGTACATGACTCTTTTTGAATTATGGTTTTCTCAGAGTATATGCCCAGTAGTGGGATTGCTGGGTCATACGGTAGTTCTATTTTTAGTTTTTTAAGGAACCTCCATACTGTTCTCCATAGTGGCTGTACCAATTCACATTCCCACCAGCAGTGCAAGAGTGTTCCCTTTTCTCCACACCCTCTCCAGCATTTATTGTTTCTAGATTTCTTGATGATGGCCATTCTGACTGGTGTGAGATGATATCTCATTGTAGTTTTGATTTGCATTTCTCTAATGAGTAAAGATGTTGAGCATCCTTTCATGTGTTTGTTGGCAGTCTGTATATCTTCTGTGGAGAAATGCCTATTTAGGTCTTCTGCCCATTTTTGGATTGGGTTGTTTGTTTTTTTGCTATTGAGCTGCATGAGCTGCTTATAAATTTTGGAGATTAATCCTTTGTCACTTGCTTCATTTGCAAATATTTTCTCCCATTCTAAAGGTTGTCTTTTGGTCTTGTTTATGGTTTCCTTTTCTGTGCAAAAGCTTTGAAGTTTCATTAGGTCCCATGTGTTTATTTTTGTCTTTATTTCCATTTCTCTAGGAGGTGGGTCAAAAAGGATCTTGCTGTGATTTATGTCATAGAGTGTTCTGCCTATGTTTTCCTCTAAGAGTTTGATAGTTTCTGGCCTTACATTTAGGTCTTTAATCCATTTTGAGCTTATTTTTGTGTATGGTGTTAGGGAATGATCTAATCTCATACTTTTACATGTCCCTGTCCAGTTTTCCCAGCACCACTTATTGAAGAGACTGTCCTTTCTCCACTGTACATTCCTGCCTCCTTTATCAAAGATAAGATGACCATATGTGTGTGGGTTTATCTCTGGGCTTTCTATCCTGTTCCATTGATCTAGCTTTCTGTTTTGGTGCCAGTACCATACTCTCTTGATTACTGTAGCTTTGTAGTATAGTCTGAAGTCAGGGAGCCTGATGCCTCCAGCTCCATTTTTTGTTCTCAAGATTGCTTTGGCTATTCGGGGTCTTTTGTGTTTCCATACAAACTGTGAAATTTTTTGCTCTAGTTCTGTGAAAAATGCCAGTGGTAGTTTGATAGGGATTGCATTGAATCTGTAGATTGCTTTGGGTAGTAGAGTCATTTTCACAATGTTGATTCTTCCAATCCAAGAACATGGTATATCTCTCCATCTATTTGTATCATCTTTAATTTCTTTCATCAGTGTCTTATAATTTTCTGCATACAGGTCTTTTGTCTCCTTAGGTAGGTTTATTCCTAGATATTTTATTCTTTTTGTTACAGTGGTAAATGGGAGTGTTTCCTTGATTTCCTTTTCAGATTTTTCATCATTAGTATATAGGAATGCAAGAGATTTCTGTGCATTAATTTTGTATCCTGCTACTTTACCAAATTCATTGATTAGCTCTACTAGTTTTCTGGTAGCATCTTTAGGATTCTCTATGTATAGTATCATGTCATCTGCAAACAGTGACAGCTTTACTTCTTCTTTTCCAATTTGGATTCCTTTTATTTCCTTTTCTTCTCTGATTGCTGTGGCTAAAACTTCCAAAACTATGTTGAATAAGAGTGGTGAGAGTGGGCAACCTTGTCTTGTTCCTGATCTTAGTGGAAATGGTTTCAGTTTTTCACCATTGAGGACGATGCTGGCTGTGGGTTTGTCATATATGGCCTTTATTATGTTGAGGAAAGTTCCCTCTATGCCTACTTTCTGCAGGGTTCTTATCATAAATGGGTGTTGAATTTTGTCGAAAGCTTTCTCTGCATCTATTGAGATGATCATATGGTTTTTCTCCTTCAATTTGTTAATATGGTGTATCACGTTGATTGATTTGCATATATTGAAGAATCCTTGCATTCCTGGAATAAACCCCACTTGATCATGGTGTATGATCCTTTTAATGTGCTGTTGGATTCTGTTTGCTAGTATTTTGTTGAGGATTTTTGCATCTATGTTCATCAGTGATATTGGCCTGTAGTTTTCTTTCTTTGTGACATCCTTGTCTGGTTTTGGTATCAAGGTGATGGTGGCCTCGTAGAATGAGTTTGGGAGTGTTCCTCCCTCTGCTATATTTTGGAAGAGTTTGAGGATAGGTGTTAGCTCTTCTCTAAATGTTTGATAGAATTCTCCTGTGAAGCCATTTGGTCCTGGGCTTTTGTTTGTTGGAAGATTTTTTATCACAGTTTCAGTTTCAGTGCTTGTGATTGGTCTGTTCATATTTTCTATTTCTTCCTGATTCAGTCTTGGCAGGTTGTGCATTTCTAAGAATTTGTCCATTTCTTCCAGGTTGTCCATTTTATTGGCATAGAGTTGCTTGTAGTAATCTCTCACGATCTTTTGTATTTCTGCAGTGTCAGTTGTTACTTCTCCTTTTTCATTTCTAATTCTATTGATTTGAGTCTTCTCCCTTTTTTTCTTGATGAGTCTGGCTAATGGTTTATCAATTTTGTTTATCTTCTCAAAGAACCAGCTTTTAGTTTTATTGATCTTTGCTATCGTTTCCTTCATTTCTTTTTCATTTATTTCTGATCTGATTTTTATGATTTCTTTCCTTCTGCTAACTTTGGGGATATTTTGTTCTTTTTTCTCTAATTGCTTTAGGTGCAAGATCAGATTGTTTATTCAAGATGTTTCCTGTTTCTTAAGGTGGGATTGTATTGCGATAAACTTCCCTCTTAGAACTGCTTTTGCTGCATGCCATAGGTTTTGGGTCGTCGTGTCTCCATTGTCATTTGTTTCTAGGTACTTTTTAATTTCCTCTTTGATTTCTTCAGTGATCACTTCGTTATTAAGTAGTATATTGTTTAGCCTCCATGTGTTTGTATTTTTTACAGCTCTTTTCCTGTAATTGATATCTAGTCTCATAGCATTGTGGTCGGAAAAGATACTTGATACAATTTCAATTTTCTTAAATTTACCAAGGCTTGATTTGTGACCCAAGATATGATCTATCCTGGAGAATGTTCCATGAGCACTTGAGAAAAATGTGTATTCTGTTGTTTTTGGATGGAATGTCCTATAAATATCAATTAAGTCCATCTTGTTTATTGTATCATTTAAAGCTTGTGTTTCCTTATTTATTTTCATTTTGAATGATCTGTCCATTGGTGAAAGTGGGGTGTTAAAGTCCCCTACTATGAGTGTGTTACTGTCGATTTCCCCTTTTATGGCTGTTAGTATTTGCCTTATGTATTGAGGTGCTCCTATGTTGGGTGTATAAATATTTACAGTTGTTATATCTTCTTCTTGGATCGATCCCTTTATCATTATGTAGTGTCCTTCTTTGTCTCTTCTAATAGTCTTTATTTTAAAGTCTATTTTGTCTGATATAAGAAATGCTACTCCAGCTTTCTTTTCATTTCCATTTGCATGGAATATCTTTTTCCATCCCCTTACTTTCAGTCTGTATGTGTCTCTAGGTCTGAAGTGGGTTTCTTGTAGACAGCTTATATATGGGTCTTGTTTTTGTATCCATTCAGCCAATCTGTGTCTTTTGGTGGGAGCATTTAGTCCATTTACATTTAAGGTAATTATCGATATGTATGTTCCTATTCCCATTTTCTTAATTGTTTTGGGTTCGTTATTGTAGGCATTTTCCTTCTGTTGTGTTTCTTGCCTAGAGAAGTTCCTTTAGCATTTGTTGTAAAGCTGGTTTGGTGGTGCTGAACTCTCTCAGCCTTTGCTTGTCTGGAAAGGTTTTAATTTCTCCATCAAATCTGAATGAGATCCTTGCTGGGTAGAGTAATCTTGGTTGCAGGTTTTTCTCCTTCATCACTTTAAATATGTCCTGCCAGTGCCTTCTGGCTTGCAGAATTTCTGCTGAAAGGTCAGCTGTTAACCTTATGGGGATTCCCTTGTGTATTATTTGTTGTTTTCCCTTGCTGCTTTTAATATGTTTTCTTTGTATTTAATTTTTGACAGTTTGATTAATATGTGTCTTGGCGTATTTCTCCTTGGATTTATCCTGTATGGGACTCTCTGTGCCTCCTGGACTTGACTGACCATTTCCTTTCCCATATTAGGGAAGTTTTCAACTATAATCTCTTCAAATATTTTCTCAGTCCCTTTCTTTTTCTCTTCTTCTTCTGGAACCCCTATAATTCGAATGTTGGTGTGTTTAATGTTGTCCCAGAGGTCTCTGAGACTGTCCTCAGTTCTTTTCATTCTTTTTTCTTTCTTCTGCTCTGCAGTAGTTATTTCCACTATTTTATCTTCCACGTCACTTATCCATTCTTCTGCCTCAGTTATTCTGCTATTGATCGCATCTAGAGTATTTTTCATTTCACTTATTGTGTTTTTAATCATTGCTTGATTCATCTTTAGTTCTTCTAGGTCCTTGTTAACTGTTTCTTGCATTTTGTCTATTCTATTTCCAAGATTTTGGATCTGGGAAATAGAATCTTGGATCATCTTTACCATCATTATTCTGAATTCTTTTTCAGGTAGACTGCCTATTTCCTCTTCATTTGTTAGGTCTGGTGGGTTTTTATCTTGCTCCTTCTCCGGCTGTGTGTTTTTCTGTCTTCTCATTTTGCTTATCTTACTGTGTTTGGGGTCTCCTTTTTGCAGGCTGCAGGTTCATAGTTCCCGTTGTTTTTGGTGTCTGTCCCCAGTGGCTAAGGTTGGTTCAGTGGGTTGTGTAGGCTTCCTGGTGGAGGGGACTAGTGCCTGTGTTCTGGTGGATGAGGCTGGATCTTGTCTTTCTGGTGGGCAGGTCCACGTCTGGTGGTGTGTTTTGGGGTGTCTGTGGACTTTTTATGATTTTAGGCAGCCTCTCTGCTAATGGGTGGCGTTGTGTTCCTGTCTTGCTAGTCGTTTGGCATAGGGTGTCCAGCACTGTAGCTTGCTGGTCGTTGAGTGAAGCTGGGTGCTGGTGTTGAGATGGAGATCTCTGGAAGATTTTCGCCGTTTGATATTATGTGGAGCTGGGAGGTCTCTTGTGGACCAGTGTCCTGAAGTTGGCTCTCCCACCTCAGAGGCACAGCACTGACTCCTGGCTCCTCAATTTGGGATGATATGTTGTCTATTCATGTATTCCACAGATGCAGGGTACATCAAGTTGATTGTGGAGCTTTAATCTGCTGCTTCTGAGGCTGCTGGGAGAGATTTCCCTTTCTCTTCTTTGTTCTCAGCTTTGGATTTGGCCCCACCTCTCCGTGTAGGTCTCTGGAGGGCGTCTGTTCTTCGCTCAGACAGGACAGGGTTAAAGGAGCAGCCGCTTCGGGGACTCTGGCTCACTCAGGCCGGGGGGGAGGGAGGGGCACAGAGTGCGGGGCGAGCCTGCAGCAGCAGAGGCTGGCGTGACGTTGCACCAGCCCGCGGTGCGCCGTGCGTTCTCCCAGGGAAGCCATCCCTGCATCCCGGGACCCCGGCAGTGACGGGCTGCACAGGCTCCCCGGAAGGGGGGCGTGGACAGTGACCTGCGCTCGCACACAGGCCTCTTGGCGGCGGCAGCAGCAGCCCCAGCGTCCCACGCCCGTCTCTGGGCTCCACGCTTTCAGCCGCGGCTCGCGCCCATCTGTGGAGCTCCTTTAAGCAGCGCTCTTAATCCCCTCTCCTCGCACACCAGGAAACAAAGAGGGAAGAAAATGTCTCTTGCCTCTTTGGCAGCTCCAGAGTTTTCCCGGACTCCCTCCCAGCTAGCTGTGGCGCATTAGCCCCCTTCAGGCTGAGTTCTCGCCACCAGCCCCAGTCCTCTCCCTGCGCTCTGACCGAAGCCGGAGCCTCAGCTCCCAGCCCCACCCGCCCCGGCAGGTGAGCAGACAAGCCTCTCGGCCTGGTGAATGCCGGTCGGCACCGATCCTCTGTGCGGGAACCTCTCCGCCCTGCCCTACCCAGGTACGTGGGGAGTTTCTTGACTTTTGGGAGGTCTGAGGTCTTCTGTCAGTGTTCAGTAGGTGTTCTGTAGGAGTTGTTCCATGTGTAGCTGTATTTCTGGTGTATCTGTGGGGAGGAAGGTGATCTCTGCGTCTTACTCTTCCGCCATCTTCCCCGGAAGTCTTCTCAGCAGTCTTATATTATGCTTAGATGTGGTTTTCTTTGGATCTGTCTTGCTTGTGGTTTGTACCGTTCCCTTTATCTGTGGTTTTATGTCTTTCATCATCTTTGGAAGCTTCTTGGTCATTATCTCTTTAAGTACTGCTTCTCTCTCCTGTCTCCTCTGCTTCTGGAACTGAGGTTACACCTACATTAGAACTTTTCACCATATTCTGTGTGTCTCTTATTCTCTTTTCTGTATTCTCCATCTTTTTTCTCCACATGCCTCAGGCTGGACATTTTATCTAATCTTCTATTACTTTGTCTACCTTCCACCCAATAGCCTTTTCTACAGGCATGACCAATAGGCTGTTAAAGTTAAACCCTATTTGAGTAAACTTTTGAGCTCTTAATTTTATTTACTGTATTTTTCAGTTGTACAACCTGCCATTTAATTACTTTGTGTAGTTTTCAATTCTTTACTTAAATTCTCAGCTCATCATCTAATCTCTGAAACATGTTAATCACAGCCACCCTAATGTCTATAACTGATAACTGCAATATCTATGTCTCCCATAGATCTGTTTCTATTGTTTCTCTCTTGGTTTTTAGTCATTTGATCTTGTTTCCTGGGATGCCAGGTGATTTTGGATCAAATAGTGTGAATGAAAATGAGAGGTTACAGCTATGAATAGTGTTATCTTCCTCAAAAGATGGTATAGTCTTGCTTCTGGCAGACAGTCAGACTGAGGGCAGATTGCCTTAGTCCAATCATGGATTGATCCATTGGGAAGATGAGCTTCAGTCTTTATGAAAGCTAGTAAATTTCAAGATCACATTTTCCCCTAGAGTACCAAGGATCCTTTTTCTTTTTTTAAAAGATTTGTTTATTTATTTATTTTTAATTTTTATTTTTGGCTGCGTCAGGTCTTCACTGTGGCACACGGGATCTTCATTGCGGTGCACGGGCTTCTCTCTAGTTGTGGCATGCGGGTTTTCTTTTCTGTAGTTGCAACATGTAGGCTCTCTAGTTGAGACGCACGAGCTCAGTAGTTGAAGCATGTGGGCTTAGTTGTCCCAAGGCCTGTGGGATCTTAGTTCCCTGACCAGGGATCAAACCCTCATCCCCTGCATTGTAAGATGGATTCTTTACCACTGGACCACCAGGGAAGTCCTGAATCCTTTTTTTTGATAAGCCCTGAACCTCAAGTTGTTCTCTAGTCCCATAGACTTCAGGAAGCTAAAATCAGCCTTTCAACTATCACTTCAAAATCAGCAAATTCCTCAAGGGAGAGTGTGGCCCCAAACATCAGGCTTACATTTCTACATGTTCCTTTCTCTGAAGCCATAGCCTTTCAAGTTCTTACTGCCTTGGGCTTTTTTCTTACTGTTCTTTCATGCCTTCAAACAGATGCTTTTTAATATTTTCTCCAGCAATTATAATTGCTCTACATGGAAATTCATCTACAACATGCTAGTCTGCCACTACCAAAAGTAGACAACTCTCCAGATTGTTTAAAAGTTATATATTTAAAACTTGTTCTTATGCTTTTTGCCCTTAAGAATCATACCTATTCATTTCTTAGCTCATTCACTCACTAAATATTTATTGAATATTTTCTGTGTTCCAATCACTGTCTTAGGTGCTAGGGTAAATACTCACGTTCTTTTGTTCGTCTTTTGATTATTTAAAATGATCAATATTTACATCTTCTTTCTAATAAAACACATAATTTAGCATGTCCTTATGTCCCTTTAATATCCCCTTTCCACTCCACTCCTATGTTAACATTGTCTAGAATTTCTGTCTTGCAGTTACAGATTTCTCTGTTTCATTTGATCTGAGCTTTTTTGAGAAAAAGAAAAGCCAACAATGAATCTGCCAAAATATTGTATTCCCCTTACTTCCCAGATCTCTTATAGCAACTCCTGAAGTTGTTTATTTTATTATGGAATACTCCTTCTGAAGTTTTCTCTGAGGAGCTTTGTATGGCAAACTTTCCCACCCATTAGGTGTTTATCAAATTCAGTTTCCTGAAGAAGTTCTTTCTGAAGCCTCTGCCCTGTTCCATCTGGACTGATTGCCCTCTAGGCCTGGCGTGTACCGTTAGCCTGTGCTGCTCTTCACCATCCTCCAGGGCCCCTCTGCTCCTCTTCTGTACTGGACTCCCTTTCTTGGGTTACTCCATTGTCTTGGTGGAGCATATCCTTATTTGGCTCCCTCAGAAATGGTACATGGAAGGTTAATTTTTAGAGAACTTACCTGTCTGAAAATGTCTCACATTTGGTTGATAATTTGGCTGGGGATAGAAATCTATGTTGGAGATGGTTTTCTTTCTGATTTCTGAAGGCAGTGTTCCATTATAATATTGTGTGGGGTTTTTTTTTTTCTTCATTTGCCAGAAGTTTTTCTTCTTAACAAGTCTTTTCCAAGTTCTATCTCTTGCAAAAAGAGAGGTTACCATGTACAACTCTCTGCTAAATAATGTGTAAGTTTTAATGATATAAATGATTTTCTAGGAAAATATAAATTACCTACAAGGATCCGAGAAACGGCAGAAAGCCCAAAAGACCAATAACCTTTTCAGAGAAAACAGAAAAAGAAGGAAGAACTGAAGTTCCACAAACATCAAAAGAAAAAAGCATCCAGGCCAAACAGTGCTTTCAAACCTCCAAAGGATGGATGATTCCTGTGGTTTAAGCTGGTCCTCAGGCCCAGAACATGGAACAGGCCCACCCTTCTCTCTATGGCTGGTCAGGGGAGTTGTTTCAGGAAGGCAGGGTGGCCGCCTGTAGGAAAGCGGCTTGGCAGAGTCAAAGGCAAGCCCACAACAGGGTCTTCCGGCTCCTTTCTGTCCACTGCATCGCCGCCCAGTTCACAATCGCAACCCTAACAGCAAGTCTGCCTCTGGAAACCAGCCTGTCCCGATTTCTTGTTACTCCTGTTTCCTCCAGTTGCCAGCACAGGAACTGGGTGCTGCTCTCACCCCAGGGACAGAATTCACAGAGAGTGGCTGCCTGCGATTGTGAGGGCTGCACGTTCTCTCTTGACAGTGTTTGCCCGGCCCTTTCTAGCTTTGGGATAATCCCCTTTCACCAAGGAAACAAAAGCCATAAGGAGCCCGTGTCCCTGAGCTCTCCCATGTCTGCGACCTCTGGGTGGAGGAGGGGGGCCATGTCTGTGCTGGGTCGACCCTGACCAAAGAGCCTGGCTGGGGGGCGGTGGCAGGGAGCTGGGGGAGCGGGGACACTCCCTCGGTGGTACTGAAGCAATCGGGCTCTTCCGTAGGCTTGGGGGCCACCTGCAGCTGCCGCTGCCCTGGCACACATCTCGGGCCACTGCTCCCAGGAGACAACCAGGTGGGACCTTAGAAGGGGACACCTGGGAGCCCATTCCTTCCAAGCTGGTCTGCTCTCCCTCTGCGCCTGGGCTGTTGACCACCTCTGCTGGCCACGCTGTGGGGTGCACACTGGAGGCCTGTCTTAGCAGCCATGATGCAGGCAGTGAGGTGCTTTGGCCTCCTTTTCCCTGTGGGATTCTGACTTACCTGCCCTGGCCCCTGAGGGGCCACTTGTGAGCTTCTTGTGCTCGCGGGTGCAAAGCCGGCCCCTCTGTACTCCCTGCCCCGTCTCTGCCTGGCACTCGCAGGCCTGACTGCAGTGTCTCCCCTGCTTCTCAGCTGCCCAGGGGCGGCCTCTGGCATAGCTGCAAGGTCAAGCATAGGTTTGACAAAGATTTAGATAGAATTTTACTTACATAACTTTTGTACAGATCTCATTTCATTTTTCTATTTCTCACTAATGAACTGGAATCCAGGCTTGGCCTCATTGAATTGGGGAACCTCTGACCTCTCACACACCCTGGCCTCTGGACCACCCACTGTGACTGCATCCAGCTGTCGTTCATAGGCCATGGCCATGTATGGGGGGCACTTCGTTCCTCACCCCACATCTAAGTCACTGTCTCCACTCAGCTTTGTCTTCCTTTGCCAGATTCCATTCCTGTCCATTCTTAGTCTCGGCCTCTGTCTCTCTTGTACACACACTTCTGTGCTTTTGATTCTTATTCCTTTGTTTTTTGTTTTCAAAACCTGGATCTCACTGTGTAAGCATTTTAAGTATTTTAAGGTTCATATGCTGTGGTAATCTGAATAATGGCCCCCAAAATATATCTGCATCCGAAACCCTGGAACCTATGAAGGATGCCTTATATGGAAAAAGATCTTTGCAGCGTGATTAAGTTAATGATCCTGATATGAGAAGATTATCCTGGTTATCGGGGTGGGCTCTAAATGCTGTCACAGAGCCCTTATAAGAGCTGGATGAGAGGGACTTGACACAGAGAAGAGGAGGCCCCGCGACCACAGGAGGGAGTCTGGAGGGATGTGACCAAAGGCTGGAAGAAGCAAGGAATAGATTCTTCCCCTAGAGCATCCAGCAGGAGCAGGACCCTGCCGACTCCTTGATTTTGGCCCAGCGGTACTGATTTCAGACTTCTGACCCCCAGAACTGTGAGGGAATAAATATCCCTTGTTTTAAGCCACCAAATTTGTGGCAATTCATTACAGCAGCCACAGGAAACTAATACATATGCCAACCTCTCAACGATTCTTTCAAGCTCCAGGTTTATGGAATATCTGCTCTGTATCTACTTATTAGTGGCCACTGCAGCAGGTAAATGGAATTAATGAAAAGTTTATACTTTTCTCCTTGTATGCAGTCCCACGAGAATACAGGTGGCTTCATTCCCTGTCATTGTGTCTGAGGACAATATAAGGAGCCAGAGAAACGTGTACTTCACAAAGGCCCCCAAACTCTCCCTAAACCTGGAACTGGTAACGGGAGACACAGTGTGCAGTTCAGTGGGTGAGAACATAGACTAAAAACCAGGATATCAAGACTAATCAGATAAACATTTGAATGGCTGTTTTAGTACCAGACAATTAGATTTCAGGACAAGGACTATTACTAGGGACAGAGAGGGACACTTCATAAAAGGGCCAATTCATCAAGAAAACATAACACTTCTATATAGGGTGCATCTAATAGGACAGATTCAGAATACATGAAGCAAACCTGATAGAGCTGAAGTGAAAAATGCACAAATCCACAAGGCCAGTTGGAGATTTCAACACTACTTTCTTAATAATAACAAGTACAAGGAAGGTCAGAAAGTATATGGAAGACCTGAATAACATTATCAACAATTGCAGAATATACTGCATTTTACATGCACAATAAAGCATTCATCAAGATAGACCGCATGCTTGGCCATAAGATGAGTGTCAATAAATTTAAAAGGACTGAAATCATAGAGACTATGTTCTCTAATACAGTGAAATTAAATATGGAATCAAGAAGAAAAATATGTACAGAAAATCCCCAAATATTTGGAAATAAAGATGACATTTCTTTTTGTTCTTTTTCTTTTTTTTTTGCGGTACGCAGGCCTCTCACTGTTGTGGCCTCTCCCGTTGCAGAGCACAGGCTCCGGATGCACAGGCTCAGCGGCCATGGCTCACGGGCCTAGCCGCTCTGCGGCATGTGGGATCTTCCCGGACTGGGGCACGAACCCGCGTCCCCTGCATCGGCAGGCGGACTCTCAACCACTGCGCCACCAGGGAAGTCCAAGATGACATTTCTAAATAACCCATAGGTCAAAGCAAAAAGTCAGAAGGGAAATTAGAAAATATTTTCAGCTAAATGAAAATGAAAACACATGTCAAAAAATTTGGGAGACAGCTATAGAATCACTTAGAAATTTATGACATTACATGTTTATAATAGAAAATAAGAAAAGTCTAAATAAATTATCAAAGCTTCTAAGCTTCCACCTTAAGAAGCTAGAAAAATAAGAGTAATTTAAATCCTAAGTAAGTAGAAGGAAGCTGGGAGGAGTGGAAACCAACTTAATAGAAACAGAAAAATAGTTGAGAAAATCAAGGATTTTCCCACAGAAGCAGGATTTTCGAAAAGATGAATAAAATTGATAAACCCCTGGAGAGACCGATCAAGAAAAAGAGAGAAAACCCACAAATTACTAATATCAGGAGTAAAAAAGGGTACATCAGGGGACTTCCCTGGCGGTCCAGTGGTTGGGACTCTGTGCTTCCACTGCAGGGGGTGTGGGTTTGATCCCCGGTCGGGGAACTAGGATCCCGCAAGCTGTGCAGCGTGGCCAAAAAATAGTACATCAGCATAATCTTTACAGATACTAAAAGAATAATGGGGAGATGTAATGAGCACGAAGACACACACACACAACAGATACGTTGATTAACTGTGTGGATGACAATGATTCACTGTTCAGTGAGTGGAGGTGGATCATCACAAGGTCTTCGTCCTCATCGTCCTCACGCTGAGTGATGGGCGGGGGGTGGGGAGGGTTATCTTGCTGTCTAGGGTGGCAGAGGCGGGGGGGGTGGCGAGAGGCAGGAGAGGCAGGTACACCCAGTGTAACATCATGGAGATACATCGTAATCTCTGCCTGACTTTCCTGCTTTTTCATTTCTCTAAAGATATTTCTATATGGCACCAATCCTTCTTCCAGCATTTGCTTCAGTTTCATAGAGGGGTTCACATCACGAAAGAAGTCAAAAGCAGTCTGGAATATCAGAGCCCTTCTGCCAGGTCATCTAATGTCAGTTTGTTCCCGGCGCTGCTTCTTCTATGTCCTCCTCTTTGGCTGGCGCTGGTGGGGAAGCTCTCATCTTCATGGAGTTATCTTCTGTTCACTTCTCTGGTGTGGTGTCTGTCAGCTCTTGAATTTCTCCAAGATCCATATCTTGAAACCCTTCACCCCACCACCTTTTTTTGCCCGGCTCACAATTTCTTTCATGATTTCCTTGATGGGCTCCATCATAAATCCTGTGAAGTCATACACAACACCTAGTCACAGTTTTTTCCAGCAGGATTTTATTGTTTGGGGCTTGATGGCTTTCACAGCTTTTCTGTAACAATGATGGCATCTTCAATGGTGTAGCCCTTCCAGGCTGTCATGATGTTGTCTCTATCAAGGTTCCCTTCCATAGCATTGACAATCCTTTTTATAGAACACCGTGTATAATGAGCCTCAAAGGTCCTTATGGCCCCTGATCTAGAAGCTAAATAGAGACGTTGTTGTGTCCGGGGGCAAGTAGACCACTTTGACACTTTTGGGGTTGCACCCATGGAGTTCTGGGTGGCCAGGAGGGCATTGCCCAGTATCAAAAGAACTTTAAAGGCAGTCCCTTCTTGGCAAGATACTTCCTAACTTCAGGGACAAAGCATTGATGGAACCAATCCAGAAAAAGGGCTCTCATTGTCCAGGCCTTCTTTTTGTCCAACCAAAAGACTGACAGCTGCTGTTCATCTTCCTTTAAGGCTCGGGGGTCAGCAGCTTGATAGGTGGAGGGCAGTCCTGACCATAAACCTGACTGCACTGGTACAAAACAGGAGTCAGCCCTTCCCTTCCTGCCTTAAATCCTGCTGTTCACTTCTTCCTTACTGGTGAGTGCCCTTTGTGGCACTTCGTTCCAGAATAAGGCACTTTCGTCTGCATTACAAACCTGTTCAGGCAGATATCCTTTTCCCCCAGTGATTTTCTTAGCAGCGTCTAGGACCTCGTCTGCTGCCCCTTGGTCAGCAGAAGCTGCTTCTCCTATTGTCTTTATATGTTTAAAGCCAATCCTTTTACTAAAATTATTAAACCATCCTTTGCTGGCATTAAATTCTCTAGCTTTAGATCCTTCACCTTCCTTTTGCTTTAAGTTGTCATGTAATGACTTCACTTTTTCTCGAATCATATTAGAGTCTATAGCAATCCTGCACCCACATAAAAGGTGCATTTTCAATACAAGATAAAGAGGTATTTTGCAAAAAGTCCGAGGTTTTTGTGCCTGCTGGCATAGCTGCAGCAACTGCTTCACGAATTTCCTTTTCTTTTCTTACAATGGTCCTTACGCTGAATTCATTTATCTTGAAATGGCGGCAACCACAGCTGCAGACCTCTATCTACTCTACATATCATGCAATTCAACGTTTTCTCATAACGTCACGACTTTTCTCAGCTTCTTGGGAGCACTTCCAGCAGCACTAATGGCACTTCGTATGGGCTCCATGGTGTTATTGAAGGTTTACGATATTGCACTAAACATGATGAAAAATGTGTGAGGACCATGAGAGATCACTTCTTACTGCAATTCCTGATTTACTGGAGAGACAAACTCCTCACATGGAAATGACCAGCGTCATGGGGCATTTTAAGTGGACACTTGAAACACTTGAGTAGTAGCAACACAGTAGCAACAGGAGGAGACTAGGAAATCGTTAATGGCAGCACAGGGTGCACTGCAGTTCATTCATACAGGGATGATTTCATACTGCAGCTTCACGTTTGTCTGTCAATGGCACCGTGTACGTCTGTGTTTGTGTGCTTAAGTTTTGATAAATTTTAACATTTTATAATAGAGTTGTGTCCATTTTATGGTAGTAAATGATAAACTAAATTATTATCTACATGTATTTTATGCATTCATGACACACCTAAACTTTTCTTAATATTTTTCAATATTCAGGCTACAAAGTTCATCTCTGAGTTTTTTCAAATTGTTGCAAATCTCCAAAAAAATTTTCAATCTATTTATTGAAAAAATATACATATAAGTGGACCCACAGAGTTGAAACCTGTGTTCTTTGAGGATCAACTATACTTTCAGAACAATGTTAAATAGTGGAGGTAGTGGGCATCCTTGCCATGGAGCTTCCTCATGATAAGAAGCTAGCTTTAGGAGTGAGGTGTATTGCTTTGTAAGTTTAAGGAAGTATCCAGCTATTCCTGTTTTCTCAAGAGTTTTTTTTTTTTTTTTTTTTTTTTTTTTTTTTTTTTGCGGTACGCTGGCCTCTCATTGTTGTGGCCCCTCCCATTGTGGAGCACAGGCTCCGGACGTGCAGGCTCAGCGGCCATGGCTCACGGGCCCAGCCGCTCCGCGGCATGTGGGATCTTCCCGGACCGGGGCACGAACCCGTGTCCCCTGCATCGGCAGGCGGACTCTCAACCACTGCGCCACCAGGGAAGCCCTTCTCAAGAATTTTTACTAGGAGTAGGATTGGATTGGATTGGAGTTGGATTTTGTCACGGGGTTTTTTTCAGCAACAATGTAGATGATCATGTAGTTTTCTCCTTAGTCGTATTCATGTGGTGAATTATATTAATGGACTTCCTAACACTGAACCAGCCTTGCTTTCCTGGTATAAACTCTGCTTGGCTGTGAGGTGCTATTTTCTTAATGTGGAGTTGGACTCTGTTTGCAAATATTCTATTTAAGATTAGTACATCAATCAATATTCATAAATTTTATATTTTGAATAAATTTTAAGATTTTTAAAGAAAGTCAATATTCATAGGTAGTATAAGTCTATAATTTTCCTTTTTTGTGCTATCTTTATCATGTTTTGGTATAACTGTTATACTTTCTTAATAAAATTAATTTGGAAGTTTTTGTCCATTTTCTACACTCTGAAACAATTTGTACAGCACGGGGACTCTCTGGTCTCTAAAGGTTTGATAGAATTCTCCTTTGAAACCATCTGAGCCTGGTGATTTTGTGGGATAGTTCCTTAATAATTTTCTCTATTTCTTCTATAAACATTGGTCTGTTTAACTTTCATCTCTACCAGAGTCAGTTTTTTTAACTGTGTTTTCTTAAGAAATTGCCCGTTTCACCTGGGTTTTAAAATGTACTTGCATAGCATTGTGCAAAATAATTTTTAAGGTTTTTTTTTAACTTCCTACATATCTGCTGCTACTTTCCCCCGTTGTTTCTTATTTTGTATATTTGTGTTTGCCCTTTTGATTAAACTAGCTAACGGTTTATTTATTTTCTATAAGAACCAGGATTTTTATTTACTAATGATCTGTTTTGCTGTTCTCTACTTAATTTCTTTTCCTCATTAATTTCTGCTCCCATCTTTTTTCTAGCTTTATTATTTCACTCCTTGTGTATTCTTTTGATTTTCTTGTTTTTTCCCCTTGTGTTTATTTCATTCATATACTTTTATTCTTTCATTTTTATTAATATAGGCATTTAGGGTTATGAAATTTCCTCACTGTTTTAATGTAATCCATTGTTTCTGACATAGGGTGTTTTCATTAGAAACTATGTGATTTCTGTTTATATTTCTCTTCAATCAAAAGTTGACTGATAGAAGTATTTTCTGATTTATTTCTAGCTAGATGGGCTTTGGGGATTTTGTTTTTGTCTTTAATTTCTAGTTTTCTTAGACTGTGATCAGAGTGTTATTTTAATATTCCTACTATGTGCGGCCTTTTGAGGTTTTTTGTGTGCCCTGGTCCATGATGTGTTATTGTGCGTGTGCCCCACGTGCTCAAGGAGAAAGCATGTTCTCTGTTATTGGAACATGATGTCCAATATATGTCCCTAGCATCTATTCATTCTGTCACACTTTTGTTCTGGGAAGAAGCAAGTCCCAGGAGAGTTAATGCTGCTCCCTCAGACAACTTTCCAGCCCTGGACAGAGCTAAGGGGGTCCCTAGTATGGTTTGGTTGAGGGGCATCTGCTCCAAAATGCCTCCCTTGTCCCCTCCCTGCAGTGTCGCCAGACCCATTTGTTTGGGCCAAGCCCTCATCTGCAGGTGGCCCTGAGCAGGTAACGGGGAAGCTAGTCTTAGGTAAGCTTTTCAGCAATGTCTTTCCTGAGCAGGTTTGGAGCGCCTGTGGGATTTCCAAAATAAAGGGAGTTCAGTGAGGACCAAGGGTGGCTGGTGGCGTAGGGGTTGACACACATTTGTTCTGGGCTTGGGTGCATTTTGGTGTTTTGCTTCTTATCTAAATACAGCTGTTAACAACACCAAGTTCAAGAGTGGGATTTTAAAAAGTAGGCAAAATAGCTGAACACAGAAGGAAAAGGACAAAAAGAAATGCATCAGTACTTTAAAATCAGGTGGTAAAATGAATGAACTCTAGGACATCGATGAAAATGGTGAAGCAGGCAGCTCTGAGGACCTGTCCACCAACAGAGACATCCAAAAATCAAGCAAAAACTGTTAGAACCAACTTTGTCAGAACACTGAAAAACAGTCAGCAGTTTACAGCAACCAAACAAGTTCTGAATCAAGAAGAAAGCAACTGAAAACAGTTAGGAGGGCTCTGTGGTGTTTTCATTCGGCCCACACCACTCCCACGACTCAGCAGCCTCCTGCCCAGAGTGGGACCCTGTCCCTGCTTCCAGGCACAGACCTTATTCGCAAAGAATAGTGTTTGTCTGTCCTAATTCGTCGGGGGCTGCCCAAAGGACTGACACGGGCATTGTTTCCCCATCTCGGAACTGTCTCCAGTCAGAAAAGTGGCCGTGTTGCTGGAAAACATCCTAAGGTCAACCACAGAAGACCTCAGATAACAGAGCCTGAAAGCTTGGGAGGAAAAGCTGGGGAGAGAGGGTCTTTGGGAAATAGGGCATTCAAAGCCCTGTGCATACCGGGAAATCTAGAAGCCACATGCAGGCCCAGGGCAGCCCATACACTCCAAATCCCTGAACAGATCCTAAGCTTCACCCCGTGGCCATGCGTGAAGGCCAGCACTGCAGGAGGGCCCAACACA
Organism: Mesoplodon densirostris; assembly: GCF_025265405.1. NCBI lineage: Eukaryota > Metazoa > Chordata > Mammalia > Artiodactyla > Ziphiidae > Mesoplodon > Mesoplodon densirostris. The sequence goes on from NC_082661.1 coordinate 106,457,751, forward strand.
GAGCTGCCCACAGTGGTTGGACAGGCTCCTTTTTCTGGCTCCCTTTTCTTCCTTTTCTCTCTCTCTGTATCTGCTAATCTGATGTGCTCACTCCATCAGGGAGACTTGGGGTGTGCGCATGGCTAGGCGAGGATGGCCTAGCAAGGAGGAGGGGCCCTGGGTGCCCACTGGCCCCTGTGCTTCTCAGGCTCAGCTTTAATCTTTGGAGAGTGGCATGATTGCACGCTGTTGGGTGTGGAGTTGGTTCTTATTCTGTCTGAACGCCAGGACAGGGCCTTTCCTTCTGTAGGAGGCAAGGCACAGGCTGCTTATCCAATCCTGCAGAAGGTCCAGAAGTCAGCCCCTACTGCAGCACCCACAGGCAGGCCCCAGGCCCCAGGCCTCCTCCTGTCTGCCTGGCACTCCGGTGGTGGAGCCACTTTTTGGTTTTGGTGTGGATACCCCAGAACCTGGCTGGCATCTGTTCGGAGGGGCCAGGCTGACACAGATGTCTCCCCTACCATACTACAGGCCTGACCTTGAAGTGGTTCTTGGGGTGTGAGGGGATGCATGTGGTTTGGACCCTTGAGGACCTCTGCAGACAGGTGCCAATGTGCCTGACAACATGTCATCTTTCCACATAGGAAGGACATTTCCCCAGAACGTGTGACGCACGCAGACAGGGAGCAGACCAAGAAGGTGGTGTACTCGGTGGTCTATGGAGCAGGTAGGCTGTGGGTGGGCCTAAGGCCTTGGTGTCACCTGTAGGCCAGATGGAGGTGGCTCTAGCTGTGCACCTGCGTTGAAATGTGGCTGTGACTTACAGAAATCACTCTCAGCCCATGGAGCTCATTTTGTGCATCCCTGTGTGCTGCTATTTACACACATGTTGATGTTATTTGTGATGCACCAGACACCAGTCAGACCACTCACGCCCTTAACCCTCAGGGCTCCCAGCAACCTTTGCACGGAGAGTAGACGTGCAGAAGTGAGGGCTGACCAAAGCCTCCCCCAACCCCACATCACACCACCTGCTGGGGGCCACTTCTGTGCTTTGAGATGCTCCAGGAGCCCTCTGTCGTCACCCTATTGCCCTCCCCTTTTCCAGCCCCAGGACCCAAGACAGAGCAACCTGCTCCCCTCCCCTCTCCCACCCTCTCCTCTCCCTTCCTGACCGTGGGCTCTCTGAGCTTTTTAAATTGTTTCTCCCTCTCGGTCTTGCTGCATCAGTGGGCCTAACACCCCTCGGGAGTTGAGGGAGGGGGTCAGGAGAGGCTGTGGCCTGGTGGCCAGGCCCGTGTAGGCCCCTCCTGGTTCAGTTCCACTTTGAGGAGAGGGGCTTGTGTAAAGACACGGAGAAGAGGGTCCCTCCCTGCCGTAGAAACCCTGTGTTCATTCAGGGAAGAGCTGCCAGTGCAAAACTCTGTGCAAACATGTAGTCAGCTGTAGGTAGGAGCCACCTCGGGCTTCTCCAGTGTGACTGTGGTGCTGTATGACCTGATTCCAAAGCGCCTCTTCCCGGACCGTGAGTGACCGACCTGCTTATGATGAGTCTGGAACCCGCTTCAAACCTGCCAGGGCTGTGGTCTCAGCCAGGACTCGGGCAGGGGCACTTCGGCTCCAGTCTCTGGCCGGCGGGCCTCCCCCGCTGCCCCCGCTACCCGGTGCACCCAGAGTCAGTCTTCGCTCCTGTCGGTCTGGCACCTTCTGGAGTATTCACTTTGTTATTTTCTGGAGAGGAAAAGAGCTCCACTTTATAAATAAACAATGAGTCATTAGCCGCTGCTTTGAGCCCTAACGCTGAGACAGGGTTCCCACCCCGAGCCTCGTGTCTGCTGCTCCCGTCGCCACCTGACAGCCGGGCTTCTGTGCACCTGTTGGGCTGCGTCTGCCTCGTGCATGAAGCAGGGCCTTTGTCTCCTGAAGGGCCGGGCGTCCTGGGCTGCTGGGGCCCTTTGGAAACTCAGAAGAGAAGCTTCCAACTGCCTGGCTCCTGTGGGTTGCAATGCTGTGATTTCACCTAAACACAAGGGGTCTGGAAGCAGCTGCTCTGGGTGCTGGGGGCACATGGCCCCAGCCTGGCTTTGGGGTCGTGGTCATTGTGAGGATGGCAAAAGACCGTAGAGGGAGAGCAGGACCGGGACAAGCGAGAAGACGTACCCACAGCCCGCGGGCAGCCTGGTCCCCGCACCTCCCTCAGCCCCTCTCCCCAGGGCTTGGGAGCCACCAGGCCTCTGCCACCAGAGACCTGTCCCCCCCGAAATGGGAGTGCCTGCCCGCCTGCAGGCCTCGGCCCGGAGCGCAGGCCCTGGGCTCACTGCTGCCCTCAGCCCACTGGACGCAGCCGCCTGCCCAGCACTGTGCCCCCCCAGGCCCGCTGGCAGCAGGCACCTCCTCCGGGAAGAAACCCCTGCTCCCCCATCCTTCCCTGAGCTCCTGCTACTCTTAGTGTCAGCTTGACCCTTGACTCTCCTCGCTGCGCATCTTAACTTCACTCCACGTCCCGTTGCCGGTGCGCACCGATTGCCGGGCTCCAGGCCTCCTGCTCCGAGGGGCCGGCGCTTGTCCGATGAGACACATGAGCAGGCCTGCGGGGACGGCACAGAGTGATCGGCGACGTCCAGTACGACTGCTGAGCCCAGGGGAGGCCCCTCGCCAGGCCGGGCTGAGTTTAAGGGATGTGCAGGAGCCGGTCAGGGCTGCGCCAGCATCCCTGGAGGCCCACGAGTGCCAGGCTCTCACGAGGCCCTGGAGCTGTGAACAAGAGTGAGAAGCTGTTATAGTTCAGCATGGGACGAAGAGCACATGGAGGAAAGGGAGTGAAGATTTCCTTCCTAAACTTAAAATTGCAACACACACACACACACACACACACACACGCACACACACACACACACACACGGGAGGCAATTAGCCCTCTGTGGGGAAAGCCAAACTGTATGTTCACGTGGGATCTATGAGGTAGGGTACCTCGCGCTCCCGCCAAGGGGATCCGTGCTCCCAGGGGTGCACCTACGGAGATAGGCCTGCATTTTCACAACTGAAACAGCAGGAACCTGATCAGTTGAATCAAAGTGTGAAGGGAAGTTGTGTCGGAAGTGGGGACCCATGAATACGAAGCACGGAACAGAAGCCCTCACAGAGCCAAACATTGTCCTACTTGGGAGGCAGGGGCACGGTGGCCTTAGAGTGTGACAGACCCCTCGGCAAGGGCATGGGGAATGAGGACCAGGGCCTGGAGAAGTGACCGGACCCTCAGTCTCCGGCTCAGCCCATCTCTGCTTCTCTCAGAGTTGCCACATCACGGGCTTCTCTCAGAAGCAGGCTTTCTTCCTGTGCAGAGACCCTGGGATATCCCAACAGCTCTACAGAGGAAGGGAAAGGAATTCCTTCTCAGCCATAGACACAAAAAGAGAAATGTGACTTCCGGCAGTGGCCGTGGCACTCCGATCAGACCACCTTCCCACAGATATCAACTAGAAAGTATGCTAAAGTATAATAAACAACTACCTAAAGGTACCGAAAAGTGACCAAAAGCAGACAGAAATAGGAGGTGGGTTAACACTTGGAAGGAAGGAATAGCACAGGGTGAGTTTCCCGTTTTGTAGCTCTTCACCTGAAGGCAAGCCTCTGTCCGTGTTGTGTGTGGCTAAAACTCTGACAGAAATCCAGGGTCTTACTGGCTTCAAGAAGCAGAGGACAGGGCCTTCCTTCGTGGCACAGTGGTTAAGAATCCACCTGACAATGCAGGGGACATGGGTTCAAGCCCTGGTCCAGGAAGATCCCACATACCACGGAGCAACTAAGCCTGTGTGACACAATTACTGAGCCCACATGCCACAACTACTGAAGCCCACGCACCTAGAGCCCATGCTCTGCAACAAGAGAAGCCAGTGTAATGAGAAGCCCACGCACCACAATAAAGAGTAACCCCCGCTCGCCACAACTAGAGAAAGACTGCGTGCAGCAACGAAGACCAAAAGTAGCCAAAAATAAAAATTAATTAATTAATTGGGGAAAATAAAAAGCAGAGGAAAGAGGTCAGGGCAGCCAGTGAATCTGGAAAGTGAAGGGAGAAATCTCAGAAAGAGGAGAGTCAAAGGAGAACCCCGAATTCTGGACTTGAACTCTGCCCAGATCTCTGGCTGACCCCTGACTGTATGTGATAAGGGCAGACTTCAAACAGCCCAGCTACTGCTGAAGGGACTGATGCGAGCTTTCAGCTACTGCTGACTGCAGGGGGACAAAGTTTGAAGTTTTGTTTTTTTTTCTAAATCAGCACTGCTGAGAGAAACATAACAGAATCTAGAGTGTCTACAACATATCATTTATAATACAATAGCCAGAATACAATCCAAAATTACTAAACATATGAAGAGGGTAACCCGATCCATACTCAAGAAAAAAGATAGGTATAACTGAATCACTTTGCTGTACACCTGAAACTAACACAATATTATAAATCAACTACACTTCAATTTTTAAAAAAGCAGCAAACTATTGATACAGCTGTCAACATGGATGAACCTCAAAACATTATGGCAAATGAAAGAAGACAGCCAGATACAAAGGAGTATTTATAGTAAGTAATTTATTACACCATTTATATGAAATTCTGGAACACTCAAAATTAATTTACAGTATGGCATACTTTGTGTTGTATATATTTTACCACAAAAAATAATGAAAAGAAAATCTGCACTGATAGAAAGCGAACAAGTTGTTTCCTGGGATCTGGAGTCGATTGCAACTTGCGTGTCATCCTGGAACTCGGGGTGCTGTCCTAGAACTCGGGGTGCCGGCCTAGAGCTTGGGTGTCATCCTAGAACTCGGGTGCCATCCTGGAACTCAGGGTGCCAGCCTAGAACTCGGGTGCCATCCTGGAACTCGGGGTGCCAGCCTAGAACTCAGGTGTCGTCCTGGAACTCGGGCTGTCATCCTGGAACTTGGGTGTTGTCCTAGAACTCGGGGTGTCATCCTAGAACTCAGGGTGTCATCCTAGAACTCGGGTGTCATCCTGGAACTCGGGGTGTCATCCTGGAACTTGAGGTGTCATCCTGGAACTCGGGGTGTTGTCCTGGAACTCGGGTGTTTCCTGGAACTTGGGGTGCCATCCGGGAACTCGGGTGTCATCCTGGAACTTGGGGTGCCATCCTGGAACTGGGGGTGCTGGCCTAGAGCTTGGGTGTCATCTAGAACTTGGGGTTCCAACCTGGAACTCGGGGTGCCGGCCTAGAACTCGGGTGCCATCCTGGAACTCGGGGTGCCGGCCTAGAGCTTGAGTGTCATCCTAGAACTCAGGTGCCATCCTGGAACTCGGGGTGTCATCCTGGAACTTGAGGTGTCGTCCTGGAACTCGGGGTGTTGTCCTGGAACTCGGGTGTTTCCTGGAACTTGGGGTGCCATCCTGGAACTCGAGTGTCATCCTGACCAGAGATCTTGCTATAAAAAGCTTGTCCAGAACACCTGCCTCTTCTAGGAACCAAATATTGTTCTGGACGAAAAGTTTTTGTCTCAAAAAAACATTCCAAGGATGGGAGCTCCTCATATTTTGGCACTGGAAACTTCCCTTCCTCTTTTATTCGCTGCCCCTCTCCAGCCTCCCCCAGTTCTAGAAACAGGCTCCCTTCTGGACAGGCTGCAAGCAGGGACTACAGCTCCTTCATCCAGGGCTTCACCTGCAGCACCTGCCAGGCCCTCAGTCAACATTGTTAAATAAATAAATGTTTAACAGGCTCCCATCCAGACTGGCCGGCACTGAGCACTTGGTCTGTAAAGCCAAAGCCAACACCATCCTGACCAATCAGAAGAGACCAGTGGTGCCAGTTGGGCCTTGACGCACCGAGTCTTCCAAGATCCCTCCTGTGGGCTCACTTCCACATGTGGTGGTCACTGCTTGGTGGCTCGTGTCCTTGGAACCTGCTGGGTGAGAGGCTGGCCTCTGATCATGCTTCTGCTCACACAGGGAAGGAGCGGCTTGCTGCTTGCCTTGGAGTTCCTGTTCAGGAAGCTGCCCAGTTTTTGGAGAGTTTTTTGCAGAAGTACAAGAAAATCAAGGACTTCACCCAAGCAACCATTGCCCGATGTCACCAGACAGGTCAGCCAGCTACTGCCAAAGCCATCGGCAGGTCCCCCTCCCTCTCCCACGCCCTCTCTACAGTAGCCAGGTGGTCTTCCAGGCCCTGCTCCTCCAGTGGATGGGTGAACAGATGGGAGGGTGGTGGGTTGATGGGGGCGGGGTGGGTGGGGACTGGGTGAGCATCCAGCCCCTGCTGGATAAATGGGACCAAAAGGCTCCACGTAAGGAGGGTCCAAAGCCAGGCTCTTCTTGAGGCAACAATACTAAGCTTGAGTTAGAAATGATAGATGGATAGATACACAGAGAGAGAGATCCTGCACCTAAAAATGGAGAACTATGTTCTTAGGAAAAGCATGTGGTATATCTACAAAATTTCACCACAATTTGCTCACAGATTTCAAGGAATATCAAATAGAACATGTTCTGTGACCACAGTGGAATAAAAAGGTAGTTTATATCAATATGTGTGGCCATCCATCCATCTGCCTATTTGGAAAAATCATTGCACTCCTAAATGGTTTAAGATTTTAAAAAGAAGTCCCAAGCAAATGACACGCATTTTAGCAATAAATGACAGTATAAGTATCTCAATGAAAAACTGTAAGACATGGCCAAGCTGACCTTCACTTAGAGATGAAGGAATTCTTTAAAAGAGTGTTTTAAAAAGAAAGAAAAATTTCTGAACATAAATGACTGTATTCAACACAAGACATTTGGGAAAGAGCAGCAGAGTAGATTAAAGAAACAAGAAGGAAGGAAATCAACGTAGGAGCAGAAGCTCAGGAAACAGACGCAAAACAGAGAGCAGTGGTCGCCACAGAGCAAGCGGAGAGTCAGCACACGTGGGAAGCGGAGAGTCAGCACACGTGGGAAGTGGAGAGTCAGCACACGTGGGATCACGGAGGGTTGGCACATCCCGCAGCGCCCGGGATCCTCCCGGGGGCTCAATGATGACCTTTCTCTCGGGAGCCCGTGAGTGCAGGGCGGCCCCACAGGCTCCCCTGGGCCTGGCCGCACATCCCGACAGCAGCCTGTGCCGGGTCAGCGCTCAGCTCCTGCAGCCTCCTGGGGGCTCGAGAAAGCCGGGAAACCGTTTCTATCCCCCAGTGAGCATCTCACAGGCCTCGGCTCCTGGGCCTGGGGGTGAACCGTACGGAGGCTGCACAGCCCGGGTCGACGCCTGCAGCCTCCTCGCTGGGGCCCCACACTTGGGAAAAATAAAATACTATCAATTATGAAATGTGAAAACAGTGATAGAACCCAGCGCTGCTGAGTGCACGGAGCCAGGGTCACTGCAGGAGGAGGGACAATCAGACGCAGGCCCTCGTGCCACACAGCGTGGCCAGGCGTGGTGTCCACGGCTGCCCATAACTGCCTATGTCATCCTCACTGCAACTCAAAAGCTTGGGTCGCATCGTTACCCTGCTTTACAGGTGAAGAAAATGAGCCCCGAGAGGTCAAGTAGCTTCCTGAGTTCACACAGCTAACAAAACAGGTGGTGCCAGGCCGGGACCCACCCCCATGCAGCTTGGCCCAGCCAGTGCCTCTCTGCTGCACGGCTCTGCATCCCTGCCCTGCACTTAACTTTCTCTAAGGGCCATGGAGCTTTACGCTTGCCAGTGTGAAGCATGCGTGTCCTTTGACGCAGCAATTACATTTCTGGGCAGACGCTCAACTGTCATTAAATTATGCTACAGGCATTTGTTGGGTGACTACCCATGTCAGGCACTGTGTTGGCACCAGGGATAGGATCTCCTGGCTCTCCTGGAGACACAGTCCAGGGAAACGTAACCCACAAGTGAGCAAGTACATCCAGACGGTGTCAGAAAGATGGGATCCTGAGTGGGGAAGAATCCTGGGGCACTAGGCAGAGAGCAGCAGAGGGCAGCCCTGGGGACTGTCAGCCTCAGTGACATAAAAAGAGGTGACACCTGAGCAAGACCAGGTGAGAGGCCAGGGAGAGCCGGCAGGGAGGGGCGGGGGCCAGGAAGAGGCAGGTGTGCGCCCAGACTCTGCACAGCACTACATAGGTCACGAAAAGAACCTGGGTTTCATTTTTCGCAGATTGTTCCAGCAAGACTGTGGAAAAGAGATCGGGAGGGGAGCTGATCAGAGCCAGCACCTGCGAGAAGTGACGCAGCTGTTAGCTCAGGAACTCCCGGGAGGTGGGATGGAGGGGGACCACTGGTGAGAGGTAGACAGCAGGGCAAGGAGGGAAGGAGGTGGTGTGAGCCTGCGCTCTCCCTGCAGGCTCACTGACCTGCCCGGGGGTGGACAGGTGGGCCAGGCAGGTTGACCATAATGTTGATGAAGCTGTAAGTTCAGGGTCCTCCTTGTGTGGGCCCGTCCTCCCAGGCCCCGGGAGAGGCCCTGCAGTGTGTTCACGTGGTCACATCTTTTGTAAAATTGGCAAAAGCAGGGTACTTTAACTGCGATTGACTAAGACGCTGTCTCTTCCCCTCCACCCTCCTCCACCGTACTCCTTTCCATGGTATGTAGCATTGCTGTGGCCACAGCTATTTTTTGAATCCGGCCTAAGGGGAAGTCAAATTGGTGACTCATTTAGTTCGGATCTCAGTGTGGGTATTCCTGAGGTTTGTTGCTCTTTCCATGCATGGTTGAGGGGTGCTAGCCGTCCTGGCACAGGGATGGCTTCCGGGAGCATTCCTTCCATGCCTTCCCACTTCCCGAGTGCAGTAACAGGAAGGTGCAGGGCCAGAGGTCATCTCACAGTGTGAACAGGAGCTATAATCGCCAGCACCGCAAGCCTTGGAAACAAGATTTGAAATGTATGGAACCAGGGGCTTCTACTTCGGGCCACAAAGAAGTTCAGACTTTTCTCCCACCATAAACAACTAGAAAACTGGGCAAAATGTATGAAGCAACTGTTCCAGACACTGGATCATAGGCAGTGTATTACTCTGGTCTCTGATAGAACAGAAGCAAAGGAGGGGAGCCCTCTGACACCCTGTATCTAGGGCCACTGACCATAGTGCAGGAGGGGAGCCCAAGCAGATTACAGTGGCCTCGCTGAGTTGAGGAGACAAGGATTGGGTTTGGGAGGCAAAGGCAACTGGATCTTGCAAGGTAGACTATCAGAGAGGAGGAAGTTATAGAGAAAAAGTCTCCATGAAACTTCAGAGGAGTCCCCCGTCTGTCCTTAACGCTAAGATACGTGTGCAGAGAGTGAAACTCCACAGGACTAAGCAGAATCACTTCTGGGGAGCAGCAGGCTGAACAATCTCAGAGTGCACACAGGGCCAGGAGATGTTTGGGTTCTGACCATTGGAATGGAGGGTGCTCAATGGACATCTGAGACGTTCACCCAGAAGGGTAACACTTTAGCAGTAGGTCTAAACTAGCCCTAGATTAAAACTGCTCTAAACCCACCCTAACAAAGCTTAAAAGTGGGCCTCAAAAGGATCAGGCAATCTGCAAGTACCTTAGGCCTGCCTAACACTCTTGAAAGGAAAACACCAGGGGCTTCCCTGGTGGTGCAGTGGTTGAGAATCTGCCTGTCAATGCAAGGGGCATGAGTTCGAGCCCTGGTCTGGGAAGATCCCACGTGCCGCAGAGCAGCTGGGCCCGTGAGCCACAACTACTGAGCCTGCGCATCTGGAGCCTGTGCTCCGCAACAAGAGAGGCCGTGATAGTGAGAGGCCCGCGCACCGTGACTAGAGGGAGCCCTCGCGCAGAAACGAAGACCCAACGCAGCCATAAATAAATAAATTAATTAAAAAAAAAAAAGAAAGGAAAACACCAAACCCCATCACTGAACAACATAAAACGCACAATACCCAGCATCCAGTCAAAAATCACTAGACAGGGCTTCCCTGGTGGCGCAGTGGCTAAGAATCCACCTGCCAATTCAGGGGACATGGGTTCGAGCCCTGGTCCAGGAAGATCCCACATGCTGTGGAGCAACTAAGCCTGTGCACCACAACTACTGAGCCTATGTGCCACAACTACTGAAGCCCACGCACCTAGAGCCGGTGCTCTGCAACAAGAGAAGCCACCACAATGAGAAGCCTGTGCACCACAACGAAGAGTAGCTCCCGCTCGCCACAACTAGAGTGAGCCAGCATGCAGCAACAAAGACCCAACGCAGCCAAAAATAAATAAATAAATAAATTTTATAAAAAAGGAAAAATCACCAGACACACACAGAGACAGAGACTGGAATGTGCCAGTCAGAAGCACGGCTCTCCCTGTTCTCGCTGCCTATCACAGTTAGGGGACTTAAATTATACGTTGCCTGGCATTGTAGCAGGTGCTTAATACACTGTCATTTTTATAATTATTGCATATGTGAGAAATTCTTCCAATCCTCAGACACATAACGTGTAAGTTGGGGATTTAGTTCTTGCCAACACCTAGTAAAACCAAAGTTCTCACTGGTCAGGAACATAACCATTGAAGCACCTCTGCATTCATTCTCTTAAAGAGGACCCCAAATTATGGAAGCTTTGGGCACCACAAAGCTTGGATGTGCCCTCATGTGTAGGGATGTGGTCTCTGACGCAGACCATCAACCCCTCCTTGAGTGAACTAAGGATTAATGCTTTTCTCCCCAATTCCAGCTGCCACACTGTCCAGAATTACTTCTGTCCCCAAGAACCACAAGTGGTTTTTCACCTTTATAGTGTAAAAACAGCCCTTCCTGTCCTACATCAGATCTAAGCACAGCTAGAAGTTAGAAAGTGTGCAAAACATGCCACCAGGCAAGCAAAGGCTACTCTGCTGCTGTCCTTGCTTTCCCACCACAGAACCCACCTGCCCTAGAGACAGACCCAGAGGCCTCAGGGCGGAGCTCTGGCACTGTTGCTCCGGCTGCAGCAGGGAGGGTTCCCGCGGGGCCCCAGGACCTAATCTGAGAGCAGCTGTGCCCACAAAGGGGAGGGTGCAGCAGGGCGTCGCGCCGCCCGCTCACTGCTGCTCTCATCTTGCTCTTCCTTCATGTAACGCAGGCTGTGTGGTGTCCATCATGGGCAGGAGGAGGCCGCTGCCGAGGATCCGTGCATGCGACCCGCAGCTCCGGGCTCAAGCAGAGCGGCAAGCGGTGAACTTTGTGGTGCAAGGTGCCAGAGCCCCTCTGCTTCTCGGTTTTCAGCCCCAGGAGATTGGTGCCAGGCTATATCCTGCTCTCGTCCTCCTGGCGGTTACTGCTGGGAGCCACAGGGCAGGTGCTCAGCACCTGGTCCTCTCCTGATTGCGACGCACCCCACAAGGCCAGACGGGAGACAGGCTCCAGGAGGTCATCTGGCCGGCGCCAGGGTCAGACCTGGAGCTCAGTCCCTTGACCCTCGGCCTGGTTTCTCCGCCACAGCCCTCATCCTTGGCAGGCATCCGAACCCCAGTGTACCCACCACGGATCCGTCAGTCTTCCTTAGAATGGCCAAAGCAACAGTCTCTGCGTGGAGGGCAGGTGTGAGGCGGCGCTAGGCGCTGTCCTGATGAGGCCTTGTGGGCCTGGGGGTCGGGCAACGTCCCCACCTATGACCCCAGTGGTCATGGATGGAGAACAAAGGTCCCTGGGCCCAGATACGAAGACTGGAGGTAGGACCCCAGCCCCAGAGGGGTTTCTGCAGCAGGAGGGTGGCCCGGGCCCAGCAGACGCGGAGTGCGAGGCATGGATGGTGGAACAGGAAGGTCAAGTCCTCAGTGAGTACTGCACAGAGGCCGGTGTGGCGGCGCTGCCCGGCTAAGCTCAGCCTTGGCGAGCAGGAGAGGCGGTGGCAGCTGTGGGAGGACGGCTGGGACCGGCTCTGGGCTCATGTAGCATCTTCCCGGGTCCTGGCCGGTGTGACCACCCAGACGAGAGCAGAGCACAGTGACAGCCTCCAACCCTGAGAGGGCTCTGCGTCTCAGGCCGGCTCTCTCACGCGAGGCCGTGGTTGGCTCACGACCACCCGCCTCTGTCCCTGAGGCATGTGCAAGGCGGCCTTGAAGCTGGTTTGGAGAAAAAACTGCACGCAGACCTCTCCACACGGGAAGCTGACCAGGAAGCCTGGCCACGCTTTGAGCTCCCCCGGAGAGGTGATCTCCCAGCTGAGCCGGGACAGCACGGGACAAGTGACCTGCCGTTGCCCGTGCTGAGCCGAGCCGGTTCCCACCAGGGAGCTGTCCCTCCACCTGGGCAGACACAGGGCCCGGCAGGCCTGTTCCCTCATCCCACCCCACCCGTGCTCTGCTCCCCCCGCCCCTCACCTCCTCTCTCTTGGCTCTGCCCCTCCTCCTAAAGTAGCAAGCCTCCCGACATCCCAGCCCCGGCAGAGGGTCCCCGTGGCGCTGAGACCCCTCGCGGCCGACAGGTCAGTCGCAGAGACCAGACTTGCACGTCCAGCATTCCTGCCGCGCTCGTGGGAAGTGTGACCCTGCAGTGGAGGGAGGCGGCCCACTGACTGGGACCTTTTATTTCTTCGTGAACCTCAGGAGCCTTGAACAGCTAGAGCAGCTTAAAGCCAGGAATGGAAACCTGAACTTCAGTCTGTTTCCCATGATCCGAACCGTTTTGTTTTTTTTTTTTCGGTACACGGGCCTCTCACTGTTGTGGCCTCTCCCGTTGCGGAGCACAGGCTCCAGACATGCAGGCTCAGCGGCCACAGCTCACAGGCCCAGCCGCTCCGTGGCACGTGGGATCTTCCCGGACCAGGGCACGAACCCGCGTCCCCTGCATCGGCAGGCGGACTCTCAACCACTGCGCCACCGGGGAAGCCCTGAACCGGTTGTTGAGACACCCATTGTTTGCCTGGCGCTGGAACAAGCGTGTCCCCTATGCTGGCCAGCACCTCCAGAGTGCCTGACTGACCATGTGATTGATCCCGCCCAAGTCCTAGAAGCCCATATCATAGCTCCACTCCACACACTGGGAGGCTAAGGTTCTGCCAGCTTCAAGGGCTTCACAGCGGGAGGGCTGAGGGAGTGGGGGCTGAGCCCATGGCCGCCGTCCGGGCTCCATCATCCTGTCGGCTGGTGCAGCGGGCACAGCCCAGGTGTGGTCAGAAACTGTGAGCATGCTGAGACACTGCTCCAAGGGGCAGGTCGTGTTATACGGCAGGTGTAGGGTCCCCAGTCAGCTGACTTGAGCGTATCAGAAGGGGACATCCCAGGTGGGCCTGAGCTGATCAGGTGGACCCTTGAAAGAATGTTTAGGGGTCAGAGTCAGAGATTCTGGCCGTGGAGGGGCAAACACGCTGGAGAGAGGGCCCGTGGCACAGACCTGAGGGCCACAGCCACCAGGAAACGGGAACCCCAGTCATGTGACTACAAGGAAATGAATTTTGCTGGCAACCTGTCATCTGAAAGTGTGCCTTCCTCAGTGGAGCCCCAGATGAGGACACAGCCAGGTCCACACCGACCTCAGCCTGCGAGACCCTGAGCAAAGGCCCAGCCACACATACAAGAACTGAGAGATGGTAGATCCCTGTGGTTCTCACCTGCTGGGTGTGGGGTCATGTGTTACACAGTGTAGAAAATTCAGACAGCCCTCCTGGGCGGGCAGGGCTGCGGGGCCCCAGGCCTCACACTGTTCATGAACCAGCGCCCTTTGTGCCTCACAGGGTCGGCCGCGGACCTCTGCAAGATGGCCATGATCCACCTCTTCACAGCAGTGGCCACGTCCCCCATCCTTACGGCCAGGTCAGTGAGTGAGCGCCAGCCGGCCCAGGCCCAGCCCAGGGCACGGACCTGCCCTCCGCAAGGCTCGGGTGGGCGGCCTGCTGCTCTGCGCCTGGCCCGCGGGCAGATGCCTCCTGGATGCGAAGCCACACTGGCCACTTCCCTCCGGGGCTCGGACCGGACAAGCTCGCTGACCCCCACGGAGGGACCCGCTTCAGCCAAGGTGCTCCCAGCACTCCCAGGAGAACGCTTTGTTCCCAGCTGGGGCTAAGCAAGGCGTCCAAGGGCCCACTTACCCCGGAGCACGCTGAGTCTCCCCAGGTTGCCTGGTGCAGAAATGTCTCCCCTCAGTGAGCCCGAACCCCTTCGGGCACGTCCCCAGGGGTACACACGCAGCTGCCCACCTCAGAGTTGGGTGGGCCCCGCGGCCCCTCAGACAGGACACAGGGCTCCACACTGCGTCCGCTCCCAGCCCCTGATAAGCGAGCCAGAGGCCCGGCTTCTGCTGCCATCCCTGCCCCGAAGGCTCTCGCCAGGCTCCACGTTTGCCTCGGTTGCTCTCCTGGGTACACACCCCGAGCAGAGGGAGTGTCCGGGGGTCTGGGTGACCAGGCGTGCTCGTCCCAGGCTCTGCTGGCCCAGAACCACCCCTCGGCCCGCCCAAGGTCCTGGCCTGGGTGCAGGTGGGAGGGGGTGGGTTCTCCTCCCGAATCCCAGGATCCCCTCCGGTCGGCCCACCTGGGCTCCCCAGAGAAGCGAGTATGTCTGACCCCAGGAGGTCTGCCTCCCTCCCTCTTTGGTCTCCAGGTCTGTTTGCCACCCCTCTGGGCCCTCTTAGGCTCCACGTGTGGGCCAGCGTGGGCCTGCCTGCTGAGGAGCCCTTCCCGGGCGTCAGCCTGTCTGCACCTGGGGAGGAAGCTCAAGGTGGGTTAGGTGGTGAAAATTTATGAAGTGTTAAGTGGTCTCACGGGCCCCACCCTGAGGGGTGTCTGCTCACTCCCCCGCATCCCTACGGGGCATCACCAGCACAGAGGACAGCTGGACCCTCCTCCCGCCACCTTTGGGACACAGGGGCCTGTTGGCCTGTGGCCACCCTTTTCCATGTGAGCTTATGGTTTTCTTTTGGCTTCTGATACTATTTTACATCCTCAAGGCATGGGATTTTTTCCTTGCCTGAGATCTTTCATCTTTGCTTAACAAGCTTCCACCTTTACTTCTTCAGATGTTTCCTCCTGTTCATTTTGATGTTTTAGCCTACGTTCTTTTGGCAATTTCAGCAACTTTGTAGAGAAGTGTGTCCGGGGCAAAGGCCCTGGCCTGTGGGGTCGTGTCCTAGTAAAGGAGAGGGGAGAAGACTTTCCCAGGCTCCACCGCTGTTGGCCTCCGCCTTTGCAGCCCCTGCACCGGGCACTTCCTCTGGTCCGTGGTTCACCTTACATCCCTGGGAAGGAGCAGCCACACCCCGGGCTGTCACCCCAGGGCTGGGAGGAAGGACAGAGGGTGAGAAGCCTGAGACCCGGCAGGATATAAGCGCTACCCCAGGTGCCCTGCGGTAGCTGCACCAGGGTCTGGGCTGCTGTCTCTGGTTTCTGCAGCAGCTGTGGGAGGGGAGGGGGCGGGAGCCGAGTGGGAAATGCTCCCAGTCGCCGGGACACGCACACGCGAGGCCAGATGTCTCTTCCATCCGGGGTTCCTCGTGGCTTTCTGCTTGGCTCCCGAATCTGTGCATCCTGGTCACCTGTGTCTTTTCTGAGGGTAAAACGCGCGAGGGTGTGTGGGGCCCGCGCTAGCGCCACTTGTTCCGTGTCCGCGATACCTTACGTCTAGGAGGTCTGGTCCATCTCCAGTTTCTGTGGGATGGGTAAGGGAAGTGGCATATGAGGGTCTGGGGCTTTTTGGTGACAATCCTCATCCAGGAATTCAGAAACCCTGTGGCCATCCCTGTTGCCAGCACTGTGTTGTCTTCAGGAAACGCGTTTCATAACAGAACACGTTAACCGCTTCGTGTCATTTCAGAAACCGAAGCAGGCCTATGTGGAACACGGCCGTCCACACTGTGCGTGTGAACTTGAGTTGTTCTCCCTGGAGTGGCAGGAAAGGTCTAGGATGACGTTGGTCGGGGGGGCAGGCAGATGCGGGCCACGCGTGAGCTGGTATCTGCCTGAAGCAACGTGACTGGAACGCATCCCTGGGGCTCCTGGCACCTGGTCCAGTCACCCCAAAGTGCCCCACGGGCTGGACCCACAGGACGGCCTCCACTCACTGCCCACGGGCTGAGGAAGGAAGGCCAGGGGGCTCGTGACCCCAAGCGCCGGCCGAGAGCTCACTTGGCCTCGTGCTGAGCTGTCGGGGGGGCGACCTCCTCTCTTCCGACGTGGGACCCCCATGACAGGCCCTTCCGGGTTTCAGACCATGTTGGGGCTGGAAAGAAGCTTTGGAGGCTGTCGATTCCAACACCTGCATGTAGAGAAGGGAACCCGAGAGCATGGTGCAACACGGCCCAAATCACCAGAGCTAGACCAGCACCGGGCCCCCCCGGCACGCTGCAGACTCTCCTTGCCCTGGGCTCGTGCAGAGGACCGCAGCCCCACTGCTTCCCCACTGGACGGCATGGCAGCCTCAGAGGACACTTACCCTGCTCCTTTGCCTGTGGTTACAGGACAGCAGGGTCATCTCACCACACAGGCAGCCCTCTGCCCACCTGGCAGCAACCCGAGGGCATCTGTGGTCAGGCTTAGCCCGGCATGTGGGCTCTTGCTCTCCCCATCTCAGGAAGGGGCAGAGAAGGTGCCTGGGGCCCAGGGGAGGCGACAGGACCAGCCAAGCAGCGAGGAGCGGCCTCGAGGGACATGGGGGCAGCAGGCCCTGGACTTCCCACGGTGACAGGGCAGCAGGTGGAGAGGGCTCTGCAGCACCTGGGCCCTTGAGGATGTATGGGAAGCAAGGCTGGGGCAGCCAGCAAGCCCCTGGACCATAGCCTGGACCACAGCAGCCACTGGCCGGAGTGGACCTTTGGGGGCGGGAGGACGCCACGCTGGTCCAGCAGGAAGGACGCAGAGCAGTTAACGAAACCTGACCTTGACAGCACAGAGGAACTGCGGGGGCACAGAGACCAAGCTCCCCAGAGCGGCCGTCTGTGGTCACCTGCACAAGTCAGGACGACAGCATAACGGCAGGGGCGTGGGGCCTCGCCGTGTCTCTCAAGGACTGTGGTCAGGCCACGGGAAGGCCTGGGGTTCAGCCACCGTGCGCCTGTGCTCTCAGATGTGTCCTCACGATGTGCTCAGAGCTGAGGGCGCCTGGAAGGGAGCTACCCCAGGCAGCCACGGCCAGCCGGGCCACAGCTGGGAGGTGAGGTGAGGCTCTCCTGGGGTGTCCCCACAAGAGCGCGGTTATGTGCGGCCTGTCCGCGCAGGACAAAAGGACGGGAAGTTCCTCAGCCATCAGCTCGCTTCCTGGGAAACAACGGGTCTGACACCTGTGTTCACCTGCCCCACCTGGGCGCCTCCTGTGCATTTCCTATGCCCCAGTTTCCAACTGGAGATATGGTAATGTCGCAGTCAGCTGTGAGAGTGATGTGTGAGCGACTAACGATTCAAACCTATTCTTAGGTTGCTGCCACACCAGCAACTCAGAATTTCACAATGTAATTTCAAAAAGTATGAAAACTCTCGGGAGCCTAAGACCCCGCCAGAGGCCTAGAAGTCAGTTTAAGAAAGTAAATGCCAATGCTGCCAGCCTGGTCTGGCTGCCAGCCCGGTCTGGCTGCCCGGAGGATGGTGCCGAGAGCCCTTGGCCAGAGGCTGCGCACAAAATACAGGCCCCCTCCTTGGGGGGACTGCGGGGTCTGTCGGCCAGCAGCCTGCTGCCTGGGCTGGACCCAGCATGCCCTGGGGATTCACTCCCACGAGCAGGATGCGCTGTGCCTGCTCACAGCAGCTCATACTCAAAGGTGGACTTTCCCCCATTGTGAGGAATCCAGTTGCTGACTTTGGTTCAGAGGCTCAGGGCGACAAGACTGAAGTCCCTCTGGCTCCCTGGCCGTTTCCCTCTTGGTGCCTTGATGGAGGTGGCCACTCCAGCAATCACAACGCATAGTAGGCAAAAGGAGAAAGTAGTGGTGATAGAAAGGGTACCAGCCCCCGTCCCTCCACACGTCAGCCCTTTCAAGAGCCTTCCTGGGAGCTGGGGGGTACCCACCGCATGTGGCTGGGAACACAGCCTCATCTCACCCTGACCCAACAACAGAGAAAGGGGGAGAGTGGTTCGGGGTAGAGTCCTGTGCTTCTCGGTTACAAAGTCCTGCACAGCTTCTGAAAGCACCGGCACAATCCGTCTCTGCACTGGGCTTGAAGACTGTTCCCTGCCCCTGGCCGGACTCACCATTGTGGTGACCCCTGTCCGGGGGCCTCGCCTCACCTCCCTGTGCAGCCCCAGCTCCCTGGTGCCCCTGGGCCCACAGCTCTGCCAGGCGCTGCCTCTGTCTGCAAGCCCTGTGCCTGCTGTGGACAGGCAGTACGGTGACAAGCGTGCACACACAGTATGGTGACAAGTGTGCACAGGCTGTACAGTGACAAGGACAGGACATGGCCCCTTCCCTCGGAAGCAGCGTCCTAGAGGCAGAGACCAGGTCACACAGAGGGCAAAGCACACGCCCCCCCACCCCCCCACATGCCTACCCTCCTTCCCTGAAGGCTACAGGCCTTCAAGACCATCCTGCACCACGCCTCCCCCCTCCCTGAGTGCACAGGGCGCGCCTCCTTCGTCCACCCCAAGGAGGGGCTGGCACAGGGCCTGGGGTCATAGCCCCCAGCAGGTGTCAGAAGCCAACCCAGATCCTACCTTCTTTTTTTAAATCAATTTATTTATTTTATTTATTTATTGTTGGCTGCGTTGGGTCTTCATTGTGGCACGCGGGCTTTCTCTAGTTGCGGTGAGCGGGGGCTACTCTTCATTGCGGTGTAGCAGGCTTCTCATTGCGGTGGCTTCTCTTGTTGCAGAGCACGGGCTCTAGGTGCGTGGGCTTCAGTAGTTGTGGCTCACGGGCTCAGTAGTTGTGGCTTGTGGGCTCTAGAGCGCAGGCTCAGTAGTTGTGGTGCACAGGCTTGGTTGCTCCGTGGCATGTGGGATCTTCCTGGACCAGGACTTGAACCCTGTCCCCTGCATTGGCAGGTGGATTCTTAACCACTGGACCACCAGGGAAGCCCCCAGCTCCTACCTTCTAAGCATGGGGCACGCCTGGCCCATGCTGGCCAGATCCTTGCAGACTGTGTTCCGTGCGGCCAAAGAAGAGCTTCCAGGGCCGATCCCTGGGGTGTCCTCCTCCTCCATCCCCACCCCTTGCACACATGCACACCTGCCAGTCCCTGGCTCTTGAGTCTACGTCCCACCAGGAGCCCTGCCCCTCAGCAGCACCTTTGTTGCCTACACATCTCCTTCCACTGCAGCGTCCACACCCCCCCTCTTCCTCACCCAGAGGCAGGAGGGGACAGACACCCCTCAAGGGGGTGCCTGAGGGGGCTCAGAGAAGTAGGGCACCGAACAAGGACTCCCCCAGCGGAGGGGGCTGGAGTGAGTGCTGACTCCTCCCCTGGAGCTCAGCCCTGGGCCCAGACCCAGGCGGGGAGCGTGGTGTCTCTGGGACGGGGAGTGGCCAGGAGGGCAACAGCAAGGTGCCCAGGCCGTGGGTCAGGACCCAGGAGCAGGGACATGCTGGGGCCTTGTGTCTGCAGAATGGCCTCGAGTAGAGCCTGTCAGGGACCCTGCCCCTGCGATGGTCCAAGGGGGGCTCTTCTTCCTCAAAATGCTCAGCCCCACCGTGTCCTCGTCAGGCTCCCCAGGTTGGGGGGTGGGGGCAGGGGGTCGCCCGGACCCTCTTATCCTGGGCCCTCTGCCTCCAATGCATCATTCTAACCTGTGTTCTCCTCCTCCTGCAGGCTGTCCTGGTGACGGTGCCTTGACCCCCAACCCACCAGCCCCTGCCTGGGTCCTCCCACTCCCCACCGAGCCACATCCTCACGGGCACCTTGTGCCAAAACCTAGGTGGATTGGCCAGCACCGGGCAGCGCCCCACGTGCCCCTGTGCACATGCCCCACCCTGCACCCCTTGTCACAGGCAGGGACAGAGCACAGAAGGCCCACGCACGGGGGCGACTCCCTCAACCGCATGTCTTGCAGGTTGGTTGCCCAGATTCACGACGAGCTGCTGTTTGAAGTGGAGGATTCACAGATTCCTGAGTTCGCAGGTGAGCCCTGAGGAACCAGGGTTGTTTCTATTTCACGAATAGTTACAGTATCTCCCTGGGGGCTCACAGGCCCGCTCCCTGCACCTGCTGTGTGTCACCTGCAGAAGGGCCAGCCTTGTTTGGGGGCCCTTGAGAGGTCTGGACGGCCACTCCCTGGCCAGCAGCCCTTGGGGAACACTAAGTGCCCTACTGGGGGCCCTGCATCAGCCCCAGGGGCCCCAGAAAGATGGGGGTGGCATTGGGACCCCAGGCTGGAGGGAGCCAGGCGGTGGGGCCGGCAGCAGGGTTAGTGCTGGAGCATCGGGGTGGCTGAGGCCCACAAGCTGAGCACAGACTCCAAGCCTGGGTCCCACCCTGCCCCCGCGACAGGCACCACCCGCTGTGAGCCCTCCGGGATTCTCTGAAGCTAGAGACCACCTGTCCCCTGACTCAGTCCTCAGGTTGGGCAGGACTCCTCCCCTAAACAACCACCACTGCAGTGGGCATGGGGGCCTCTCTTCTGCCTCTCTAGTGAGAGCAGGAGCCCTAGGGCCCTGGTCCCTCTAGGCCCTGCAGGGCCTGTGAGGGAGGTGGCCGAGGGTGGAGAGAGTACAGGGCTGGGTATTAGGGCTGGGCGCCAGCCTCCCAACCAGCTCCCAAGTGACAACTGGCCGAGCCCTCCCCTAGCTCCGCCACCACCTGCAGAGACCTGCCCTGAAAAATGGTGAGACCACTATCCTCAGCACCCCAGCCTACACACACCCCCATCTTACAGTTGGGAAACCAACCCATGGCAGGGCCCCATCCTACACAGGGCCCCATCCTACACGAGGCTTAACCCTACATGGGGCTTAACCCTACACGGGGCCCATCCTACACGGGGCTTAACCCTGCACAGGGCTTAACCCTACACGGGGCTTCATCCTACACGGGGCCCCATTTTACAATGGGCTTCATCCTACACGGGGCCACATCCTACACAGGGTCCCATCCTACATGGGGCTTAACCCTACACTGGGCCCATCCTACACGGGACCCCATTTTACAATGGGCTTCATCCTACATAGGGCTTCAGCCTACCCGGGGCCCATCCTACACGGGGCCCCATCCTACAAGGGCTTCATCTTTCACGGAGTCCTTTCCTACATGGAGCCCCATCCTACACAGGGCCTCATCCTACCCAGCGCCCCATCTTACACAGGGCTTCATCTTACACAGGGCTTCATCTTACACAGGGCTTCATCCTACACGGGGCTGCATCCTACATGAGGCCGCATCCTACATGGGGCTGCATCCTACATGGGGCTCCATCCTACAAGGGCTTCACCCTACACAGGGCCCCATCCTACACCAGGCCCCATCCTACACGGGGTCCCATACTACGTGGGCTTCATCTTTCACGGAGTCCCATCCTACATGGGGCCCCATCCTACATGGGGCCCCATCCTACACGGGCCCCCATCCTACACGGGGCCCCATCCTACAAGAGCTTCATCCTAGGGGCCTCCCTGGTGGTGCAGTGGTTGAGAGTCTGCCTGCCGATGCAGGGGACACGGGTTCATGCCCCGGTCTGGGAGGATCCCACATGCTGCGGAGCGGCTGGGCCCGTGAGCCATGGCCGCTGAGCCTGTGCGTCCGGAGCCTGTGCTCCGCATCGGGAGAGGCCACAGCAGTGAGAGGCCTGCATACTGCAAAAAAAAAAAAAAAAAAAAAAAAAAGAGCTTCATCCTACATGGGACCCCATCCTACACGGGGCCACATCCTACACAGGGCTTCATCCTACAGGGGGGCCTATCCTACATCATCATTTGAAATCTGTTTGGAAATAATGGGCCTGAAACAAACGATTTGATGGGATTGGCTGGTGCTCAGCTGCTGGTTAAAAAGGAAAGAAAAAGTTCTACATCTGGAGGGAGCCCTCTTAGGAACAGTCCAGTTCCCGTTCATCCTGGGGGCAACTGCTAACTGTTTCTGGCAGGCATTGAGGCTCTGCTCCCTGTGGCTCCCTGAGGGATGCAGGGGCCTCGGCCACAGGCCAGCACTCAGAGGCACCACCTGGCACTGTGCTGGGAGAGCTCTGGGGTCTCGACCCAGCCACGGACCACGAGACAGGTGAACCCAGTGGGGGCCGGGGCTGGCTGCCATCTCTGAAATGCTGGGTGGTCAGGACACACCTGATGGCGGCCCACAGGGCAGACCCAGGATGTGGCTCTGGGGCCCCCAGCCCAGGGACCCTGCCCTCATGGGCCATATGGTGCAGGCCGGGGACACGGGTCACCCCAGGGAGAGGCCTGGGAGAGAGCCAGCTCTGCCCGACCGCCACCGCCCCTCTGCCCAGTGGTTACTTGGGGTCACTCGTTTAGTCAGTCGCACAAAGGAGGGGATACACAGGAGGACCTGGCATTGTCTGCACACCCAGTGAGGGGGTGTCAGGGTCCGACTCCTCCCATTAGAAGCACCTGGACACCCCTGCAGCTCCCCAGGGAGGCCGGGCCCTCTGCAGGGCTCCCCTAGAGCGGGCTGGGCCCACGCTGCCCGCCCACCTCCCCACAGCCGGACCCAGGAGCCACAGCAAGTGGCTCCCCACTCCCCGGCCACACCAGTGTCCCTCTGCAAGCACAGAGAGGGTAGCGAGGCCTTCGGGCAGCCGCTGATCCTGCACCAGACACCCCAGGCCCCGTGCCCCTGCGAGTCAGCCAGGGACCCCTGGGGCCGCAGAGGACAGAGAACAAGGCAGCCTCCGCCCATTCCTTGGGCGTTCTTTTGGCAATCTTTGTACTGAAATGTCAGATAACTTAGGGTGGAATGAAATATTCATTTATCAAAGGGGCAGAAGGGTTTGGAGCAAACCCTGAGGAACAGAGCCAGCCAGCCCCTCCCGCCGGGCTGCTCCCGGCCCGGCCCCCAGTGCCATGGAGCTGTCCTTGCAGCGTCACGGGCATGTGAAACTTCACAGGGGTTTCGGTGGAAGCACAGGTCGTCCTGCCTGGGCTGCTCGGCCCAGCAGGATTGCCTGGCCTGGCCACCCGGGGCGGGGTGGGGGGCGCTGGCACGGGGCGCCCACAGCTGCAGACAAGCGTGTGGCCGGGGCTACAGCAACGCTTGGGACCCGAGGGCCCTGCTCGCGGCACCCACTGTTGGGGCCCATTAAGGCGCCTTCAAGCACATGCCAGTGGGAGTTGGAACTAGTTGGGGAGAACCGCAGTGGCTGCCAGAGCAACCAGTACAGGTGACCATGACTGTGTGGACTTGGGAGAACCGGGGATCCTGGGGGCTGGGGTAAGGCTGGGGCCCGGGTGTCCTCCTGGCGCCAGCTCTGCCAGGCAGGCTCGGGCTGCCCTTCTGTCTTGCCTTTGTGCCAGCCCTCGTCAGGGGAACCATGGAGGCCCTGCAGCACGTGCCGGCGGTGGAGCTGCAGCTGCAGGTAAGGGGGCGGGGCAGGAGCCAGGCAGGGCCAGGCTTGGGGGAGGAATTCATCAGCCCTCCCCCCAGGCCACCCTCACCTGCCCCAGGTGCACCTGGGCGTGCCAAGCCAGTCCCAGCCAGACTGCTGGCTGTTGGCTCTCAGACGGGGCTCCAGGTCCTCACCGGGAAGACCTTCGGGCCCAAGCTCCCCCAGGGTGGTGGGGAAGGTGGAGGAGTAATAAGGAGGTGAACGTCCTTGAAGTCCTGCACATGGGCCTGCACAGGGTCAGCAAGCACCTTGGAGACCCTGGAAAGACTGCAGGGAAGGATGGCTTGCCCCTCGTCCCATGGTCGCTCCCTCCTCCCTGCCGTGGAAGCAGCCATGCTCTGTGCCCCTGGGGCCTCTGCACCCATCCCACCGTTAACTTCACCCCTCACCTCGCCCTGCGGGGGGCAGCTTGGCAGCATGAAGGAGCGCCCACGCAGGCCCAGCTGGGGGCGGGAACTCCCGTGTTCTGGAGTGGTTGGCGTTTGCTCCTGTGGCAGGTGGAGACGTGGGGGGCCCCGAGGTCCCCAGCAGCCCAGGAAGCCCCGCCTCACCCCACTAGTAGCCCTGCAGGTGGCAGGGGGCTGCAGCTGTGAGTGGCCCCCTCCCGTTGAGAGGGAGCTCTTGAGCCGTGGTCAAGGGCGCCCTCAGGATCAGGTCCCTAGGAGGGCTCTCCAGACCCCTCTGCACCTCTTGAAGTTAGCTGATCCCCCTGGGGGACCACAGGTGGCCCCAGGACACACCTCCCTACGCCAGAGCCCCCTGCCTGGCCAGCCCCTATGAGCTCCTTGCTACACAGGGGCCCTGGCAGGTGAGGGGGGCTCAGCCAAGGCCGAGGCATCGTGACAGGGTGGGTGTGCGGTGAGCCCGTTTACCTGTTGCCGCGTGTGTGT
This sequence comes from Mesoplodon densirostris, assembly GCF_025265405.1. Taxonomy (NCBI): domain Eukaryota; kingdom Metazoa; phylum Chordata; class Mammalia; order Artiodactyla; family Ziphiidae; genus Mesoplodon; species Mesoplodon densirostris. The sequence continues at coordinate 106,481,994 of NC_082661.1, forward strand.
AAGTGTGCGTCTGTCCGTAGCTGAGCTGCTGTGGCCGTGTCTAATCGTGTGTCTTGGGGCAAGTGGCTGTCCGCGTGGGGGTCTGGGCAGTGGCTGGGAAGGCCTGGCGCTCACCTCTGGCTGCCACCCGCAGGTGCCCCTGAAGGTGAGCCTGAGCGTCGGCCGCTCGTGGGGACACCTGGCACCACTGCAGGAGGCCCGGGCCCATGACCCCACCACCGTCCTGCCGAGTTTCCAAGCAACCGCTCAGCCACCGCAGGCCCCTGAGCGCCTACCCCCGTGCACGCATTTTTCGCCTTCATTTGGTCTGTAGCCCCAGGCAACAGCGGGGAAGAGAACTGGTTTCCACCAGCCCGCTGTGTGGCCTTCCCCAAGGTCAGAGTCAAGCACTTGGTACTCGGTTAGGGCCACCTTCCCACTGGAGCTGGGGCAGCTGGGTGCCCCCTGGAGTAAACGCCTCTTGTGAAAGTGCTCGGGCCTGTCCGCGTGAATTCTTCCCGTGGGTGGGATACACCATGTACGCAGCCCTCAGCCACTTGGGCACAGCCAGGGCAAGCACCCCAGGCAGGAGTGGCCCAGCCCTAGGTTGCCCCAGGCTGACAGCTGCTCACCACCTCGCGGGTGCCCAGGAGCTGCCAGCCATCTGGCTCCCAGGGCCTCCAGGGCCAGGGCAGTGACGTACTGGCCAGAGATCACAGCCTGACCACCCTCCTGAGGGCCAGAGGGGCCCGTGCACAGGTGCTTGCTGGCCAGGTGTCCATGCGAGCCGGTTCTCACAGACCCCCAGGGCCGAGGGAGGGCATGGCCCATGCACCCCTGGAGCCTCACAGCAGCCTGTGACAGAGGTGCCACCCCCTGGCATGGTGGGGACACTGAGGCACGGGAAGGTCACCTCACTGGGACAGGTGTCCCAGCAGGACTGCAGCGGGGCTCCCCCCGACCCTGCCCCGCACCACTGCCCAGCCGCCTGTCTCATCCCGGGGCCCCATTCCCAGACCACCCTGGTCTGGGTCCAGGCTCTGCATGCCACCCTCCAAGTGGGGTGCAGCGCCTACCCAGGGCAGGGCGAGCATGTTGACAGGGCCCAGATGCAGCTCCAGGAGTGGGCACGGGTTTCCCCCCCGCCACCGGCTGTGGACTCTGCTCCTGTCTAATGGCAACTAGAGCCCACGGGACGTGGCATCATCTTTTCTGAGTGACGTGGATTGTCACAGTTTATCATGCCCAGGCCCGTTTTTCTCATGACTTCAAGATCTTGTCACTGGTCTTATGGAGTGTGCAGGGTCCAGATGGCCAGGCCTGACCGCCATGTGATAGAACATCCCAGAACCTGGAGAGCTGCCAGGGCCCTCCACGCCACTGCCTCTGTAGTGTGTCCGTATGTCTGAGTGGCAGCCTGTCTTCATGCTCTGTCACCTCAGAAGCAAGACCACTGCCGGGCTTCACAAGGAGCATCTCACTCAAGCAAACGACCGTCCTTGGGAGCTGACATCTCTGGGCCAGCGCAGACCGCCATGTGCCTTGTGGGGGGAAGCTACGTGGGGTGGGCACATCCCAGAGCGTCCCAGTCAGACCCGCAAGAAGGGAACACGCCTGACACCCTCGGGGCTGAGGGGTGGATGGACCCTGCGAGGACGTTCCTTCCCACCCAGAAGCCGGGCCAGGGCAGGAGAGTGCAGCCAGGGGAAGGCCTGCTGTGGAGAGCCGTCCACGCTGGGTGGGCTGCAGGAGCCTTTGGACACGGATGGGTGTATGTCCACCCTGAGCCTCAATGTCCCTGCCCCACCCCCATGCCCTGCTCTCCAGCTGGACACCCCCATTCCATCACCCTCCCTTCCTTACAGACACTGGGGGTCCCACTGCCCCTCCCACCTGGGTCCCACACCTCGTGCCATCCCTCAGAGCCGACGTGCTCCAAGGAGGCGTCAGACAGACGGGCAGACCCCCAGGCCTGCAGGAGAGCCCTGACTGACACAGAAACGGGGGCCTCTCAGCCCACAGGTCACCCAGGCACCTGGTCCGGCCTCCGGGAGGAGGGGCCCAGCATCTCCAGGAAAGCAGCCCTTCCTGGCCCAGCGTCGCGCAGACGACACCTCAAGAAAGCATGGAGCCTGGTTCCATCAACTCCGGTTTTATTGAAAAACAGCAGCATTGGGGTCTGGGCAGGTGGAGGGACACTGCTCCCGGCCCCTCCCATCGCTCACACACGCACAGGAAGCCTGGGACCCTCTCCCCAGCCCTGCAGCCTGTCTCCTCTGGACGCAGTGCACGGCCCCTCCGGGCCCTCTCGGGGGCTGTTTGGTACATCCTGGGATGTCAGGACAGACGCCACAGTCCTGGGCTCACTAACGGTAAACACAGTAAGTGAAACCAGCCACCATGACACGTTCCAGGCTCTGGTGCCCAAGGACACTGCGTCCACGGCAGCTGTGGTCAAACAAATCTGATCTCGGCCAGTCTGGCTGAGTGTCACTGCCCTTGCCACCCTCCCCATACGGCCAGAGAGCTGGGCAAAAGCTCATCCTGGTCACCCTCCTTCACACAGGTTGTCGGCACCCTTGGCCAGGGAGGAAGGAGCGCTAGATTCAAGGTCCGCTGGGTCCGGAGGAGGAGCGTGAACGAGGCCTCAGGCCAGCCGCATTGCCGAGCGCCTCCCAGCCGCCCCTTCCCAGCCAGAGTGGGCCCTCGGGCCCCAGGCTCCCTCCCTGCACACACACACACACACACGCAGAGGCACACGTGTGTGCACGTACCCACAGGCACACATGCACACACACAGGCACACCCCTTTTCCAAAATGGCTAATTATTGCTGTTAAAAAACCACATCCAACAACAGTAGCTTGGGGCTCCCCCTCCCTGACCCCGGGCAGCCCACTTGTCAGTGGACCTCACGCCATCACTGAGAGCCTGTCCTTGCCACCATGGAGCAAACACAGTCCAGGATCTGCCCCACACCCAGCCCAGAACTCGAACCCAAAAGCCTCGGCCAGAGGGCCACCAGCACAGGTACACAGCCTGTGGCCAAAATGATTCACAGAAGCGGCTTCAAACAGACACAGGAGCAGCAGGAACACGGAAGACATGGCCAGGGAAAGGCAGCAGGCTCCCAAGGCCTGGGGGCCACTGTCCAGCCGTCCCCCAGACACTGACGGGAAGGCGGCCCCAGGGATGTGCCCAGCGCCTGAGGACGGGCAGAGACCCACATCCACAAGTGTCAACATGCCTCCCAGAGGCCAGAGCCAGGCCCTGTGGCCCAGAGAGCCTCCTAAGCACTTGCCCGATGCCAGAGGGGCCACCTGAGAAAGGACACCCAGAGCAGGGTAGGGGCCGCCCCAGGACCGTGTGGCCTCCCAGCCCAAGCCTTCTGGCCCCCGTCCCTCCCCAATTCCACCCAAGGGCAGCAGGGGGAGGCCAGGCCGGACACGATGGAGGTACCAGGTGGGAGACACTGCCCCGGCCCTTCCTGGGGCCGGGCCACCTGGCTGGCCTCAACACACGCACACCACCCACCCTGGCTGCCCATCCTCGGAGGCCAGCTGTCTGAAGAGCCCATACCTGGGCAGGGGGAGCTACCCCTGGGACAGCCCGCCAGCCACATGCCAGGACCCTGGTGGCACTGGGCCATCCAGAGGTGCTGGAGCCTTCAGCTGCCCTGGATCTCACTGCCTGGAGGTGCCCATCGGGCCTGTGTTCCAGGTTCATCTAACGTAGACATCCTGAGCGCTCTGCCTTCCGCTTTCTGCTCCAGAAACAGACAACAGAAGCCCTGGAAGCCCAACCCCTGAGCACAGGTGCCGGGCCCAGGGCTGGCTTTCCAGTCTGGGGAGGCCCAGGAGCCAGTAGGGAGGGGAGGGGGCCCAGGGCTGCCCAGTGCAGAGAAGCTGCCCAGACACATCACTGGGCAGGACCCCAGGAGGACGCTTCACAGAGGTAGAAGAAGTAACATCAGAATTTCTACAAAGGTATAAAATTCACATCTCAGTGCATGTTTGTGGAGCAGTTAGCTCCCAGGCTGGAGGAAGGACGGGAGACCTGCGCCCCGTGCTCCTCAGGAGCTCAGGAGCCGCACGCTGGCCGGGCAGGGGTCCTGACCTGGGCTCAGCATGCCCCCAGCCTGGGGCACATGGGTGCCTCTGCCCACCTCAGGGGCCAGGCAGCAGCTGGACAGCAGAGTTCCGGACACATGGCCACCCTGCCACACCCCTCCTGGCACTCTCCTGGCAGCAACAAGAGGGCATAAGGAAAGGTCAAGAGCCCAGCCAGCACCCACCACCCTCTGGGCCACCGACTGGGGCGTGGGGAGGACACAGCATCGACAGACACCAGCAGGACAGGAGGGGCCACACCACTGCCAGGAGCAACACCAGCGAGGCACTTTGGTCGATGCCAGGAGACGTGGGCAGTCCCGGGGGCTCCAGCGGCCCCACCCACGTGCCCCACCCCAGGGACGGGAGGTCCAAAGGCACAGGATCAGAGGAAGCTGGCAGCGTCCCAGTGCCACCACCTGACACCTGACAAGACACGACCCACCACGTGGACTTCACGGGCCCCCACCTGCCCTTCCCACCCGGCCAGGCCTCAGGCCAGCTGCAGCCCCAACTCGCCCCATGCCAACTAAGGCCACCCCAAGCCGACACCGAACCAAACAGAAAGAGGAAAAAGGCACAACTGTTTGTTTTCCATTTTGCTAAAACACTTTACGTCTGTCTGTATAATCCAGATTAACAAAATCTGAGAGCTGCAAGAAAATAGGGTGCCGATTTCTGTACAGTCTACAAAATTCCCATCCCCGAGTAGGGACCGGGCGCCACCAGGGAGAAATGTACAGGGGAGCACGGGGTCTGTACAATGTTCTGCAAATATCTCAGTTGCTGACAGCACAAAAGGCCCCTCAGGAAACTAGGCTTGTTCCGTCCATCTGCTTATTTCCAAAGCGCCTCTTTAAGAATGCTCCCTCCACGGTCCCGCACATGGGACCCAGCTCAGTGGCCCGTGACGCCTGCCACTTTCCCCTCCCCCAAATCCCCAAATAAGGGGGTCTTGTCGGGCATCTCTGCCCTCCTGCCACCAGGCGAGGTCTGGGCTTACAGCTGGACATGCAGGCACTGCCAACCACCACCTTCCTCTCCCCCTCTGGGCCGCCCCCGCACCCAAAGGCCGCTGCCTGAGACCTCAAGAAGGAGAGGGTGGAGGCACTGGTCCCCCAGAGCCTCCTGCCCTGGAAGGCCACCAGGAACTTGCTCCCATCCTGCCCTCCGTCCTGCAACACGAGAGCTAAGCTCGACAGAGGTGGCCCGGAGCCTCCTCACAAAGCAGGAATGCTCTTTGGCGGGAAATTATGTTAAGTCAGGGTCTCCCTCCAGATTCCAAACTGAAACCCTCCACCCACCCGGCCACCCACCCCACCCAACTGGGCCAGAAATAGTGCATTCTAGACCACACAGATGTGTGTGTGTGTGTGTGTGTGTGTGTTAAGGTATAAACTACCGTTTTGTCCCAAGAATTAAAGTCATGCAGAGTGCTATTCTGTCTAAATAACTTATTAAAAAATAGGTCGGCTTCAGGCTGGGAGAAGCTGTGGGCTCAGTGGTACAGGCAGCAGCCTGGGTTGGTAAGATTCACAGGACAGAGCCCGTCAGCCGCAAGGCAGGAGGTCCTCAGGGAGGTCTGGGGGAGGCCACCAGGATCAAGCTGGCACTGGGGGAGAGATGACCCCATGACTGCCTCCTACCCTGCTCTCCTGAAGGGCCCTGACCACAGCTGTACAACATGTTGCCATGGGAACCACACCTGGGCGATGCCACCCATCAGCAAAGCCCGGGCAAAGGAGGGGCAGGTACCAAAAGGAAAGACAGGTGATCCGATGTCAAAGCAGAGCTGAACTGGGTGAAGCAAGGGGCAAGGTGGACAGTCAGGCCTCCCAAGAGGCTGGGGGTGGGGGCGCTCACCAGTCTGGGTCCAGTCCAGGCAGGGCAGGGGGCGGGAGGCTGTGGGCATGCGGCATGCTGCGGCCAGGCCACATCCTCAGCATGCACAGAGCGAAGCGGGCCCGCAGCCAGCTCAGCGCCCCGTGGGGCAGTGGCCGACTGGTGCAGCAGGCCACGCCTGCTGGGGACTGATGGCTGAGCCACCGCCTGGCTGGTGGCCAGGGGTCTGCTGAGCGGGGGCCTCGCTACAGAGGCTCTGTGCTTGGTGGGCAAGGCTGGGCCCACCCCCACCCTGGGGGTGGGCTGGAAGGGGCCCCTCGCGCCAGAGCCGGGCAGCTGCGTGGGCTCACGGTGGTCCACGCTGTCACTCCTCAGGACGCGGCCCCGGCAGACTGGGGAGGGCAAGGGGCGTGGCTGGGAACAACCCACCTCGCCAGGTGTTACGGATGAGCAACGGCCCCGCACCCCCCCAAGAACCAGCCAAAGAACCGTGTGGTGCCGAAAAAGGAAAAACCCAACACAAACGCCAAGGTGAGCGTCTGAAAGCAGCCCGGGCGGCGGGCAGGAGGGCACAGGTGGATGGGGCGGTGGGCGGGACAGCGGGCAGGTTGGTGGCGGTCACTCCTCGCGCAGCTGCAGGCGGTAGCGGTGGTAGCGGACCTGGAAGAAGAGGCGCTCGGCCAGCGAGAGGGTCATGCCAGGCATCACGTAGCGGTCACTTGAGCCCATGTGCCTGAAGCCCAGCGACTCGTACAGCTTGTGGGCGGCCACCTTGACGGCTGTCGTGCCTAACACTACGGCAGAGTAGTTGTGCACCAGGGCGAACTCCAGCACCTTACGGCCCAGCGCCTTGGCGATGCCCTTGCCACGGAAGCGTGAGTCCACCGACATGCGCAGCAGCTCCACCGTGTTGTCCGCCGCGTGGGCTCGCGCTGCCACGATGCCCACCACGTTGCCATCCAACACGGCCACCCAGAAGCAGGAGCCTGCGGGGAACGGGGCGGTCAGGGCCACTGGCGCTACTGCATGACACAGCCACCCCGGCAGAGCCCTCTGGGCAGAGGGAACCAGGCCCAATCTGCCTGCTGCCTGCAGCAGCCCTGGAGCCACCCTGACCCTGGGCCTGAGGCTGGGCAGCCAGCCCTGTGGTCAGGCCAGCCGTCCCCACCCCCGGCCCAGACCAATTGCGGCCCCACGCAGGGCAGGAGGAGGAGGAGGAAGACCTCAGGGAGATGAGGGAGCAAGAGGGACAGAGGGATGAAGACCAGAGGGGAGAGGCCTGCAGGGCACAGGCCACGGGGAGAGCCATCTCCTCTAGGGACCCAGGGCCAGAGGCTACAGGAGGCAAGTCCAGGGGGCAGTGCCTGCTCCGAGGAGCCCAGCCTGCACACGCCGTACCCGCAGCCACGCCAGCCTCCACTGCCATGTCCTCCCACCAGCCACCCCCAGGCCCCCGCCCCAGCCTTGCTCCTGCAGCAGCCAAACCCTCCCCGGCTAACGCTCCTTCCCCGGACCCCAACCCGGAAGAACTCTTCACTCTACCGCCTTACGCCTGGGGGTCCTCCTCTACCACATCTGCCAACGCGGCCCCCATCAGCCCGTCAGCTCTGCCAGGCAGTCTCCGGTCTCCTTCACCGTCAGACCCCGAGACTGAGACCGGACACGTGGCCTGAGCTCGGGAAGGAGCTGACCGCCCCCTCCACCGGCGGACCTGCCCACTGTCCGGGAGTTCGGGCTCTCCCCACCTGCCCAGGCCCAGGTCAGAGGTCAGCACAGTCCTGGGAGCCTCGTGCCTCCCCAGGCCTCGGTTCCCCCGTTGCGGAAGCAGCTCCCACGAGTCCAGCACGGCCCCACCAGCCGCTGTCCAGCCTCTCTGCCCCTGCAGGATCTTCCTGCACACCCACCAGACGTCTCAGGAGGGGCGAGCAGGGCCCTGCCCCCCATGTCACACCCAAGGACACTGCACTCCAAAGAGGGCAGGGCCACGCTGGGCCCCAACCCCTCTTCTGCTCCTGCAGCCTGGGCTTTGGTGCCCGGTGGGTCTCACGCTTCTGTCCCCTCCCGTCCTGGGGGGAGCCAGGCTGAAGCCAGAGCTCCATGGAGGCTGATAAGATGCTTTGTTTGGGCTTGGGAAAGGGTCAAGGAGAACCAAAGGTGCCCAAGGCCAGCCAGGCAGCCTCGGGGCGGGGAAAAGACCAGCCACCAGAGCGCAGGAGCTGGCCGGGCCAGAGCGCGTCACCCCTGTCCCGGGATGCCTTGCCTCTCTTGTCCCCACTGCCCTTCCCTGGCACTCACCAGGATGCTGCTAGACCCTAACCAACCAGGGGCACTCTGTCCCTCTCCTCAGGGACCTTCCTGCACCTGGAAGGCCCTCATGCCCCAGCTCCAGGCATGGAGAAAAGCAGGACCCTGCCTCCCAGGACCCACCCTGCCTCAAGGCCAGCCTGGAGAGTAAAGAATGGCTCCAGACCAGGTCCCAGCCCCTCCCTCTACAGAAGGCCAGGGCGGGACCCTGGGCTTACTAAGTGGCCCAGAGACCAGAAGTGGGACCCCTGTTCTCCTAGGGTCCTCATTCCCCCAGAGTGACCTCTGCCCTCTCCCCACCATGTGGTCCTCTGCCACACAGGGCCCTAGCATTCCAGGCCGGCCCAGGATCCAACAAGGCACGCCCAACAGGACCGGAGAGAGGTGAGAAAGACCCTCTTCCCCCCATGAAGCACTAGGGCAGCACAAACAGCAGGGCCAGGACACCATGGCCCAGGGCCAGCTCAGGCCACTCAGAGCCCTGCCCTCAGAAGACACAGGACGGAAGCCCGGCCATACTCAGCGGAGAGGGCCTAGTCCTGCCAACCCCAGCGCCTGCCAGCCTGCGGCCAGAGCCCTTGGGCACCCAGAAGGCTCAGGTCACGGGGGTGCCCCAGCCCAGGCTGACCTGTGCCCAGCCCCTGCCCCAGGCCCGCCCCGAGGTTGCTGCGCTGGGGGCAGCTCTGCCAGAAGGAGGGGCTGGGGAGGAGGGCAGGAGGGAGAAGGGGGGAGGAGGAGTCCAGAGACCCCCGGGGACTCACCAGGGGGCTTCATGTAATACTGCTCAATGTCGGCCATGTCTGTGTGTAGCGCGCAGTCCAGGTAGGCGAGGACCACCTTCCGGCTGTAGTAATAGCGCAGGCCCAGCAGCCCTGCTGGCACCAGACACGTCAGCAGCAGCGAGCGGGTCAGGGCAAAACAGAGCGCTGCGGGGAGAGGTGGCGCCCGGTGAGTGGTCGGTGGGGCAGAGCCTGCAGGGATAGCCCCACAGACCAGCGCGGGGGAGACGGACCCAGGCCCACCAGCCCCCTGGTAAATAAGCCAGTTAGGGACATGCGCAGAGGAGAGACCATGCCAAATACGCCAGGCCTGTTTTCTCCGGAAGAGCAAAGAACATCACAGCTGCTCCTTCTACTTTTCCCTATTATCAAACTTCTCACCATCGGACACGTTACCTTTATAACCTGACATCATAGAATTTCTTAATATGCTGAGCACCGCAGTGGCCTCTCGGCAGGCTGCCCTCAATAGCTGGCGGGCACAGCCCAGGACAGGGCTACTGAGGGGTGGCCCCTGCCCATCGCCCCGGCCCGCTAGCTGGGGAAGGGGCTTTGTCCACAGCCTGGCCCACACGGGGCGGGGCGGGGGAGGGTGCCAAAGAGCTGCCTGGCCAGGCACCTGCAGGCCGTCCCACCCTTGGGAAGTGGGGGCCCCGCCTTCCAGCAGGAGGGCCCCAGCCAAGAGCCCTCCCTGGGCCAGCCTCTGGGTGCTGCGAGGACAGGGGCCAGGGGGAAACTGCTTCCAGCCTAGGCTACCGGGATGCAGACGTGCCTGCAGTGAAAGTGCCTCTGCTGCGTGACCTTGGGAAAGTCCCACCCCCCAGCCTCAAGCTCCTCACTTCTGAAATGGGGAGAACCACCCTCCCGCGACAGAGCCTCAAGGGGCAAAGCCCCAAGGCCCCTGTCGGGGCCGCCCACCGTGAGGGCCCACTGCCCCTCGCTCTGCATCCTCAGCGCACACCCTCCCCCGGAACCCCAGGGAGCCGGCTGTCTTCCCCTCATAAATTAGCGCTCAGAGCCGCCGAGGCAGCCTCCCCCGCCCCACGGATTATATATAGTTACACGCGCCAGGCGCTGGGCCTCGGCAGCGGGCGCTACCTGCCGTCACCCCGCCCCCACCAGGGATGACCAGGAAGGGGACGCAGCTGGAGACCCCAGTTCCCCGCCCGCAGCCCCTGCACCCGGCCCGCACTGGTTCCCACGCCCCCGCCCGGCGCGCCTTGGCCGGGAGCCCGGGCCGGCCCCAGCGCTGGGGGCCACCTCGCCCCGGGCCTCGGCAGAACGCGCGGGTGCGTATCCGCGCGCGTACGAGGGGGGGCGGGGGTCCGCTTCCGTCCCAGGACGAGGCCCCGGCCCGAGGCGGGGGCGAGCGGGCCGGAGGAAGTCCCGCGCGCGTCACCAGAGGGCCGGGCGGGCGCAGACTGCGGCAGGTGGGGGTGCGCCCGGCCGGCCGCGGCCCCGACCCCGCCGTCCCCGCGGGGTCCCCGCGCACTGACCGGCCAGCAGGGCGTAGAGCAGCTGTGTGCGCGGGTGGTGCCGCAGGCCGCGGAAGGCCGTGTTGGGGATGCGCTCCATGATGCCGTCGTAGAAGATGCGGCGCGCCGCCTCCTGCTCCGCCGCGCGGATCTCGCGGATGTACACGCCGCGCCCCTCCGGCAGCTCCGCGCCCCCCGTGCCGCCGAGGGGCTGGGGGCCCGGCGCGGGTGGGGGCGCGGCGGGGGCGGCGGCCGGCCCAGGAGCGGCGGGCAGCGGGGGCCACATGGCGCCGGCGGCGGCGAGCAGCGCGTCCTTCTTGGCCCCCGGCAGTGCCTCATGGTCCTCGGCGGCCACGATCTTCGTCTCGCAGACCATGTCGGGAGGCCCACAATGCATGCACCCGGCCGGGTGGCGCAGCGCAGGGACGCGGGCCGGGCTGCGGGCGGGCTCAGCCCGGGCCCAGGGCAAGGGCGCGGCGCCCTCGGACCCGCGGCGGCGGCGGCGGCGGCGGCGGCGGCGGCGGCGGCTGTTCAGGAGCGCGGGGCGGAGGCGGCGGGCGGCCGGGGCGCGCGCAGGGAGCTACGCCGCATTTTGGAGAAGTATTTATAATGCAGCGGCGCCGGTGCAGTCGCGGCGCCCGGGGTCCCGCAGGGTCCTAGCGTCCACTGCATTGGCTGCCGGGGGTCACCATGTGATCTCGAGGGTGGGAGCAGACGCCGCCTCCGCGCCCGCCCGATGGCACACTTGGTCGCTGCGCGGCGGCCGGGCGGGGGCGGCGCGGGCGGCCCGGGGAGCGACGGAGCGGCCGAGCCCCGCGAGGTGGCCGGGAACGAGCGAGCGAGCGAGCTTGCGGCCGGGGTCCCGGCCCGGAACGGGCGCTCCGCGGGCCTCCGGGTTGGGCGCCTCCCGCCTGGCCCCTGCGTCCCCGCGCCGCCGCCGCTCAGCGCGGGCCTGTAAGCGCCCGGACCTGGGGCCGCGCCACCGGAGCCCGCAGCCCTCGTCCTCCTCCTCCTCCTCGGCCGCCGGGCGCTGTCACGGAAGCATCTCCATCTCCCGCCCCTTTGTCTGAACGCGGCGCCTGGCCGGGGTCCTGGGGAGGGGGCGCCCCGGCTTCCCCCGACCGGCGCCCCTGGGAACCTGCGCCCGGGGCCGCACGGGCTGCAGGCGCGGGGACGCTGTCAGAGAGGGGTCTGATGCCCACGTCGCCCGCAGCCCAGCGCGTCCCCACGCAGCGCAGTACGCCCCACTCGGATACCGGATCCCCACCGCCAGCGCGGGGATGTGGGACCCACAGGACCCATCCCGGCTCGGCCCCCGCCCTCCTTGGTCCGCGCATGCGCCCCACGATCTCGGTGCAGGTGCAGGGGGTGCTCTCGGCGCGTGCTCCGGGTCCCTGCGAGCCCTACCCGCTGAAGCTGCGGGCCGGGGGCAAGGGGGAAGGTGGAAGTGGGAGGACAGGTAGTCCCAGGCCCGCCCCCAGCACTTTACGAACCCAGCCCCTTGCATCTCAGAATCCCCTTCCCCGCGTCGCCCCAGTTCTCCGCAGGTGACCCCCACAGGGCAGCCTGGAGCTGAGTTCATACCCGCGCAGGTGGAGATAGGCTTAGGGGTCCAGGCCTGAGGACCCTCAGCCCCCGTTGGGGCCCAGCGAGGCAGCTATGGTCACCTAGAGGACAGGAAAGGGACTACCCCTCGCGGCGTCGCGCTGAGGGACCCAGGCAGAGTGAGAAGAGGGAGGATCCCGGACCCAGGAGCTGATCTGGGCCACAGGCCGGACCCTAGCGCTAAGTCGTAGGGGGAGGGCCAGCCAGCTGGGAAGTCACCCCCACGCTGTGCTTCGGAGATGCCAGGATTTGTCTGGGCCTAGATTGTGACCTTCCAGGAGAGCCAAGGGGGATCACAGAAAATCTCAAAGGCACTCATCCGTCCATTCAGAAACCCCTCCACGTGCTGCCTGGGGGCCGAGTGACACTGACCAGACACAGCGGGACTAGGCTCTGAGGCGTCCTGAGGATGGCCAGCTGGATGGCAGGAAGCATGTTCGATCGGAGAGGACAGCATGCAAGGGGTCCAAGAAGGAAACACCCAGAAGCGGGGGTGGGGTGGGGTGGAGGGGCGGTGATGGCAGCTGGTGGCCTGGAGGGGTCAAGGGGTTTCCAAGAAGGCAAGGCTGGGCTCGAGTGCCAGACCAGGGGTCAGGAGGACACTCTTATGCTCCCTGATGCGGGCCAGGAGGGAAGAGAACCAGGCCCACTGTCCAGGAGCTCTTGGGCAGCATCCTGACCCCAGATCCAGGTGTGAAGGGGTCCCTCAGAGCAGAGTGGCCCAGTCCCTACAGGGCCACAGCCTCTGCTGGCTATTACCCACCCCATCTAATCTCCAGCCCTGAGCAGGAGGCTGCCCCTCCTCCACCCCCAACAGCCAGGCCCAAAGACGGAGCGAGCGGCTTGGGGTCCCACTCAGCCTGACCTTGTGGGGCGCCCTCCCGTCCAGGTGGCCTGACCTCACCCTGCAGCCCCCAGAAGTCCCTGAGAGCCCCCGAGGCCTTGAGGCAGTGGTCCAGCCCCTGGTCCAGAGGGTCCTGGAGAGTGCCAGGACCAGGTGGGGAGGAGGAGCCAGACTCAGCTTGGAAGGGCCAGGGCTGGGCCCCAGGGATGGCCACCTGGGGGCTCTTGGAGCTCTTGGTTCTGGACTTTAAGGGGCTGTGAGTTGGGGGTGGCCTGAGTGGGAAGAGGTGCAGGCAACAGGGTGGCCCCAAGCCCCGCCGATGAGCCTCAGTTTGGGGCCCAAGGAGGTGGCTGCAGTCACCTAGAGGCCAGGAAGGGGACTGCCCCTCGCAGCATCACGTGCTCAGGGACCCAGGCAGAGTGGGAGCGCCGGGAAGCACGCCCTGTGCTGCCATCAGGAGCCCATTTTACAGAGAACCTGGGGGGCGAAGTCAGGGGTCTGGTCTGTCCTCCCAGTGCCGGGGTGCCCACCCCGCCCTGCCCCGCCGAATTCCGCACACTCCTCTCGCTTTGGCTGCCCCCACCACCCCGAGATTCCCTGGCCTGATACCACTGCCAGAGCCCCGCAGGTCCCTGACAGAGGTGGCAGGGGTCCTTCGCGCAGCGGCGAGACCACCGCCCCCAGATCCCAGAGGCCAGAGTGGGGAGGGTGCCCTACACGGGCCGGTTCATTTAGCAAAACAGCCCTCCACCCCAGATGAAGAAAGGGACCCGCAGGCAGAAAGGGCCTCTGGGGTCACAGGTCAAGGGGGGCCTGAGGAGGGACTGGGAAGGACGGCAGAGGCGGTGGGAGTACAGGAGGGAGTGGCCAGAAGGCCAGAGGATGGGAAGGAAAAAGAATCAGGGCCAGATCAGAGGCAGCTAACAGGAGCTCCTCTAAGAGAACATGAAGGGGAGGAAATAAGAAAATAAAGGTTATTATCAATACTATTTCCCCAACTGAAGGACAAAAACTCCTGATTAGAACCTGTGCAGCACCTGGAGTGGACCTGAAGTTCTGAGAGCCTCCTGAGGGCAGGAAAGAAGCGAGGCTCCCAAGACCCACCTGCTGTGGGCAGCTGCCGGCCGCTGGACCCAAGCTGCTCACCTCCTCACCAGGAGTCTATGACCCACCCCCCCATCCTTCCCTTCAACACAGGTTGGGTGAGTGCCTACCCTCTGTTGGGCCCTGAAAAGAACAAAGCTCGTTCTCCTGGCACTTTACAAGCCAGGGGGTGGGGTGGGGCAGGAAATAAGCCAGTAACAGAGATCAACACTCCAGTATCCCTTTGGGACAAAGAAAAATAAGTTGGGATAAGGGGCTAAAGAGTGAGGTGGGTGGTGGAGGCCAAGGGGGGAACCCCATGGAGAGGGGACAGCATGTACAAAGGCCCTGGGGTGGCAGGGGCTATGAGTTGAACGTGCCAGCAGAAGATAACGTACTTTCAGACAGGCCAGCTCAGAAAGTTTACTTACCACACTTTTCTAGGAAGCTATCTGAAGGGATGCCACAGGAAGAAGATGGCATGGAATCTAGGAAACAGTGGCTCCAAACTAGAAGAGTGCAAGGTGGGCAGTGGGCAGTGGGAATGCCCAGCTGGCGAGGAGCAGGAGGGCATGGGCCAGGGAGGGGACGTAACGGGAATGACTTGACTGCCAGAAAATGTCAGAACGTGATAAAAGCAGACGAGGGGAACAATAAAGCAAACACAATCTCTAGGGAAAACAAACGCTGTCCCAAGGATAATGCATTCCCAGCATGAAAGATGCTCTTGATCCAATCAGCCAGAAAGCAGTACGACAGCTCCAGGACAGAACCTGAATGCCATGGGCCTTGACCACACACAAGGCTAAACTCTTTGCCAGAGTCATCTGTGCTGACTCTATCTACTTCTCTAGTGACAACCCCCTTCAGGCCTTCCCCGCCCCCAACCGACCCTGTTCTTGTCAAGGTTGACGATGACCAGGGCTGCCCAATCCAGGGGTCCAGCCTTGGGCCTTGCTTGACCTCAGGAGCATGAGACACGCTGACTTCTTTCCTAAGCCCTAGCCAGTCTCAGTTCTCTTCCTGTCTCATGAGAGCCTATCTCCTCGGGGGTCTCTCTTCCCCCTGCCCCCTCAGCACATCGCTCCTCTGTCCACACTCACCGCAGGGCTCTCAACCAGCACTTGTGTCCCAGCCTTCTCTCTCCAGCCTCTTTCCCAGGTGTGTCTGTCCGGTAGCCTCCTGGACCTCTCTGCTAACTCCATCCCTCTTCCCCTCACACCCTCATCCCTTTCTCTCAAAACACACCCGCAGTTCCCACTGGCTCTACTTTCAGATACACCTGGAGCCCAGCTCCTCCTCTCACTGCTGTTCCCGCTGCCACCGCCCAGCCCCGGGCCCTCTTCAGCTCTGATGGCTGCGTCACATCCCCACGGACCCTGATTCTGCCCCTGCCCCTGAGTCCATCTTCAACCAGCAGCCAGAAACGTCCCGTTCCAACAGACATGGGCTTGCCCAGACCCCCCAGGGCTCCGAGGAGGCTCTGTCCCTCACGCTGCCCACTGCCCTCCTGCCTGACTCTGCTGGGCAGACCCTACACAGCAGCGTCCCCGGCCCTTCTGCCTGTGGTTCCACACCCGTCCGCCTGGGCTGTGCCCCTACTCCCTCCCAGAGGGCAGCTCCCCTAAGAGGCTTTCTACGGCCACCCTCGGCTGCCCCCATCATTTATGGTAACAGGAACCCCAATCCGAGCAAGGGTTCATGGCTGCCCACAAAATACACGATGCCCAGTTAAGCTTCAATTTTGGATAAACCAATAATTTTTAATTTAAGTACGTCCCATATTGCATGGGACATGCGTATACTAAAAAGTACTTATACTAGAAGTACTTGTACTTTTCATACTGAGAAGTGCTCACTGGTCCTCTGTGTTTGTGAATCTGGCCGCAGGCCAGCAAACACAGGCTGCATCCCGCCTGCCTGGCAGCCAGGAGTGGCCACATGACAGAGGTCAACCAATGGGACACGAGCACCATCTGGCAGTGCCCTGATGGGAAGGCACCTGCCTCTGCTATGCTCCGCTCCTTTCCAGGGCCCCAGGACAGGTGGATCCTGAGCCCTGCCACTGCACCTCACTCACAGCCAGGCCTGAGGGCCGGCCCTAGGCCTGCCACGGCTTCAGCAGCCCCCAGCGCGGGCTTTCTCTGGCCAGATGTAAAGCTCACAGGCTTCCTTGCCACCAGACACCTAGAGCTCGGCCTCCCACCACAGCCAAGGTAGGAATCTGGTTTGTTCACTGTGATCCTGACACCTGGATCGGCACCTGCACGCCGGGCGGTTCCAGCGGAAGAGAACCGAGGACAGAAGAGGTCAAGGTCAAGGGTTGGGAAGCCCGTTGGGGCAGGGAAGGGCCTGCGGCAGAGGGTCTGAACAGATACGTGCATTCAGATCATAAAGACAGGCCAGGCCAGGCTGGGCTGGGGACTGGTGCCGTCTTCCAGGCAGTGGACCAGGAGTGTCCAGCTCCACCCACCTGAGACAGCAGAAGCGGGGTGGGGGCAGGGGCATGTTGCACTGAGGCAGCCACAACCAGGGAACTAAAGCCCTTGAGAGGCCAAGTGTCCCATGGTGGTCACTTCCAATCGCAGCCCTGCCGCGTTCCTGGATGTTTCTTACAGTGTGCATGCGTTACTTTGAAAAAAAGGTATTAATTCTTACTTTAAAAAACATTCCCAGAATGAACAGAGGGAGGGAGGGAGGCCTCCCACCCGGTGCTGTGAGGACACGTGTGTGGATGCGTGTCTGAGCCAGGAGCTCCTGGTGCCCAGGGTCCGGGCGGGGGTGCGCAGGAGGGACCCAGCAGGCAGGGTGGAAGCTGGGGGGAGGACCCAGCCCTCTCTTCCCAGAGGAGCCCTCCCCCGCCACCCAATCGCCCCTCTCCCGACACCCTCAGGCTTCTTGGTCACAGTGGCCTTGCCGTGTGGGGTCCACCAGCTGGACTGCCAGGGAGACCCTGACCACAGGCGTCCTCACTGTGGTACAGAAGAGCCTTGGGAGGGTTGGCGCCGGGGCAGCTGCTCTAGGGACCAGGCCGCCTCTACACCGCCCCCCTCCCCCCACCTCAAAATAAGTGCAGGCAGGCAAGGAAAGAGGTCCTTGGAAGGCAGACTCGCCGTGGCCACCATGCCCGTGGGTACAGGTTCACAATTGTGGCCGGACATGCATACCCTCAACTCTGGCACTGGTGTGGGACAGGTGTCCCGAGGGCCTCAGCCCTCACGGAACAGCTGCAGAAACCTAGGCCCAGAGAGAGTCCCAACTGGGGACTCCAGGAGGCGGCGATGGTAGCCAGAGCAGGGAGACAGGACACAGGCATGCCAGGCCAGGTGTTTATTGGTGAGGAAGCAGTCTGGCTGAGGGTCCTCAGCGGCCAGCCGGCCAGCAGGCACACAGGGCCCGGCGCTCGGCCTGCAGCAGGAGGGTCTCCGTCTGAAGAGCAACAAGGGGCCATCAGGGCACCGCCCGCTGCCCCCCGCCTCCCAGCTCCCGAGGGCTCCCGGCTTCCCCCCAAAACCCACTGGCAGTTCTGTCTCCACCCATTCCCAAGACTCTCAGAGCCTGAACTGGACTATGTGAGGACACCCCCAGCTCCAGCTCTGCAGACTTTGATGGCAGGGGACCCTCTGCTGCCCTCCAGACGCCCCCCTCCCGGCCCAGAGCTTCTGCAGTCCTGGGCCAGTTCTGCCCTCCTCAGCCCCACACCGGGACGACTTTTCCCAGCTTCCGCTCAGCACTTACACCGGCTCTCAGGGGCCCCTCTCACCCCTCCCCCGACCCCCAGGGTGAGCTGGGGCTGCTCCTCTCAGGAACCCAGCTCCAGACTCAATGAAACTCAGGCCCCTTGGCCCCCAGGGGGCGCCACAGGTCTCAGGCCGGGCCCTTGGGAATTGGCCAGAAAAGGGGAGCAGGGTGGGATCTCCCGTTCTTTCTACTTCTAGGAATGCTCTCCCTTTCTCAGAAGGAGTGTATATATCTGTCACAAATGGAAACTCCGTCGGCTGACGGGGCTGACCCCTGGCCCCTGTGCACGCACCCGTCCCTCCCCAGGTGAGGCCGGGGGCAAGGAACCCCCCAGACAACTGCGCCCAAGCTAACGTTCCGTGCCCAGCAAGCCCTACGCACCCCCTTCCGACCACCTCTTCCCCCGCCTCTGTTTCTCCCCTCCCACTGGGCCTCAGCACTCCACCCGGGGCAGGCTGGACTGGGATTGGCTGTCCTTCCCGGTGACCCCCGGGAAAAGTGCCAGCGAGGCCCTGGGGAGGAGGGGAACTGGACTGCCCCCGCCTTCCCACACTGGGACCAGAAACAGAGTGTGGCGGTTATTTGAGAGGGGCGTTCCTCCTCCCCACCCTCCTTTCCTCGGGAGGCTCACCCGCGCGTCCAGGCTGCAGGCCGTCTTCCGCAGGTCCTGCAGGGCACGCTGCATGAACTCGAAAGCGTGGCAGTCCACGCACGGGCGGCCTGTGGGGGACGCGGGTCAGGACGCGGGGCGCGCCCCCAGCCCGGACCCACCGGAGCAGCGGCCTCCGTGCGCCCCACACCTCCCACCCGAGGGGGCGCGGGGCCCACCCTAGGAACAAAGGCGAGCCACGCCCCTCCCGCACGCCCGGGTGCGCTCAGGGCCATGGAGGAGCCCTCCGCAGACGCGCGCGTCACCTACTCTGCGCGGGGACGGCGCTCCCGGCGGCGGGTTCCGCGCGGGCCTGGGCGCCCAGCAGCGCGACGCTCAGCAGCAGCAGCAGCAGCGGCGGCAGCGGCGGCGGCGACCGAGGGGGCCTGCACGGCGGCGAGGGGGCCATGGCCGAGCGGAGGGAGGTCGGGCGCCCTGCAGCAGCCGAAGGTCAGCAGCGCCCGCAACTCCGGCCAGCGAACACCCGCCCCGGAACCCGGCCTCACGACCCCCTACCCCACCCCGACCTCCGCTGACCAGCGAACCCACCTCCAGGGCCCGCCCCCCGGGACGAGCGAACCCCCCACCCGGCCCGCCGGGTCTCGCAGCTCCCCATCCCGGCCCCTCCACCCCCGCCACGCCCCCCGGGCCCAGCGACCCCTTCCCTCTCCCTCCTCCCCACCCCGGCCCAGCGAACCCCCACCCCGCCTTTACCGCAGTTGGGGACGCCGCGACAGCAGCGCCGGCGACTCGGGAAGACTTGCGGCGTCCGGCGCGCACCGCGCATGCTCCCCGACCCCGCCCGGGTCCCCTATCAGACGTCGTCGTCATGGAAACCCCGGGACTGCGCGAACAGCTAGCTTAAAGGGACCGAGGTGGCTCCTGAGCTCCGTGTGCCCAGCCCCGGGCGGGATCTGCGCCTAGAGCACCGTCAGGCCCACAGGCCACGGAGTGGGGAGGGCTGCTTGGAGGAGGCGGCGCCTGGATAACACCTCCAGAGCCACTGCCGGCCGGAATTAAGCCAAGGAAGCGGGAAATCTGCCGCGGGAGCTCGGCGGTCCCGGGGTTTGGGGTGTCCCTGGGCCGATCCTGAGGGAGGGGCTCGAGGCACGCCAGGGACTAGGGGCCAGTGAATGCAAAGGCGCGGCCTCTGCTCCCGGGCCAGGGGTGTCCAGTCGGCTCGGATTCCTCGGGGGAGATCGGGGCCAGGAGCGACCCAGGCCCGTGGGCCGGTGGGGGATCCGCTCTCTCCGCTCCTGACTCGGGCCCAGCCTTGCCCCTGCGCTTCAGGGGAGAGGGACGGGTGAGAAGCCCATCGGCCTGCCGGGTCCCCCCTCCGCCACTCCGCGCCCTGACACCTATTTGCCACACACCCCCACCCCCGCTGCATGACCTCGGAGGGGTCACTTGGCCTCTCTGTGCCCTTTGCTCCCTCGTGACCACACAAGGTTGTTGGAAGTAAAGAGCCGAGTGTGGCCCCCGCGGGCGCCCCGATGCGCGCAGGTTTCAGGTCCCCGCCAGGCCCACGCGTGCGGGGGAGACCCGGTCCCTCTGAGAGGGAAGGTCTCCACTTGGCGTCTACTTGGTCTCTACGAGGCGCAGCACTGATGCAGAGGCCGCGACCTCTGGAGAGTGCGCCCAGGCCCGCGTCCCCGCCGGAGCCCGCGCTGTGCGGGGCAGCGCCCGGCCCCCTTCCTGGTGGGCAGCGCCGGGCCAAATGCCCTCTGCCCCACCCCCGGGCCTTGGGTCAGCTGTTGCCCCGGCACGGGATGGGATGACCAAGGCCCCGACCGGACGAGGGTTTGCTGACCTAGGGGAGGGGGCAGTGCTCGCGAGCGCCACTCTCTCCTCTCCGTCGGGCTCAGGGTCAGGCTCGCGCTGCAGCCCGGGCCTGGGCTGGGGGCCTCCGGAAACGTGGGCCGGCCTGGCGCAGGGGATGGGGGGCCAGCGGGCGGCATTCCCGGACGTGCGCATTTCCGCGCCCTTTATCCGGAACCCAGTGCCCGGGTCGCAAGGTCACAGCCACCAAGTGGGGCGGGGCGCGGCGGCCGGCCTGAGCAACAGCCCCGCGGGGCCACTGGGTTGGGACGTGTGGCCGGAGGGCGCCACACGGCACGGACTTTTTCTACCTGTCGTCCCGTCCCGCTGCCTCCGGATCGCGCGCCGGCTCCTGCCCCGCTGTCCCTGCGCGCGCACGGGCAAGGCTCAGGGAGACCTCGGCGGCGGTGCGGTGGAAGGCACAGCTGCGGACGCGTGGATCCATCAAAGTGTCCCTTCTCCCGCTTCCCCGGCGCGGCCCAGCCAGACCATCCCTGCCCCGCACACCCTCGAGCCCCTGGCCGCAACCTCCCCGCAACTGTGCTTCTCTACCGAGGGGACCGCGCCACCGGTCCGCCGGGCGGAACCGCAGGGCTGCCCGGGTCCTGAGTGCCTGGCCACACACTTCTTCTCCGCACCCCCACCCCGCCACCCCTGCCAGCGCCGTTGTTCCCTCACCCTAGCCTGCTTCCTCCTCCCTCTCCCCTCCCCAGGGGTACGGATTTTCCTTCCCCACTGGCTTTTCAGCCAGCAGGCTGTGATTTCTTTCATATCCAAATAAGACAAACTTCGTAAGCCCCTCGCCCCGCCCCCATCACCTCTCCTGGCTGTCCAGTTTCTCCCCTTCTCTCTTGAGCGCACACCTGTCCAGCTAGCGTCCCGGCACTGCCCTGACCCACCTAAAGCATCCAAGGACCAGTCCTCAGGCCTCCCCACTGGCCATCAGTGGCCCCATGGCCCCTCCCCTCCTTGCTCCATCTTCGCTCCCCACCTCTTCATGCCCCCTCCTCAGGGCCATGTCCTTTGTGACCTTGTCCAATCGCAGCTGTAAAAACCAGCCATGAAGTTCCAGGTGTCCCATCCAGCTGCCCTGGACACCTCCACTTGGAGAATAGACTTCTCAAGGTCAGCATGTCCAAATCTGATGTCCTGACTTCACCCTCCACCTGCTGTCCCTCTTCCCCCCAGAATAAAACCCAACAACTGCCCACAGCCTTCCCCATCTCTGGTGAGGGCAGTCCATCCTGGCAGATGCTCAGACCAAACCCACAGCAGTCCTTTTAGAAATCCTGTGCACTCCACTCTCAGAGCCACCAGAATCATTCTCTGAACCAGGCTCCAGGCCTCTGGTCCACACTGCCCCTCACCTGGACTATCAATCTATCTATCTATCTATCTATCTAGATATTTATTTATTTATTTATGGCTGCGTCAGGTCTTAGTTGCAGCAAGCGGGATCTTCATCGCGGCATGCAGGCTTCTCTAGTTGCTGGGCACAGCCTCTCCAGTTGTGGCATGCAGGCTCTTTAGTTGTGGCACGCGAGCTCTTCAGTTGCCCCACGGGCTTAGTTGCCCTGTGGCATGTGGGATCTTAGTTCCCCGACCAGGGCTTGAACCCGCGTCCCCTGCATTGACAGGTGGATGCTTAACCACTGCGCCACCAGGGAAGTCCTTCACCTGGACTCTTGAGCTCTCTCACCATCTCTGTGTAGCTCACCTCCTTGTGGTCCAGTTGCCCTAAGACAGCCAGAGAGACCTTTCTTATTTTCTTTTTTAAATTGTGGTAAAATAAATATAAAATTTACCATCTTAACTATTTTTAGGTGTACAGTTCAGTGGCATTAAGTACGGTTCACAACATTCACCATATTGTGCAGCCATCACCACCACCCATGAGTAGAATTTTTTCGTCTTCCCAGACTGAAACTCTGTCCTCATTAAACACTAATTCCTCTCTCCCCCAGTGCCTAGCACCCACCATCTACTTTCTGTCTCTGTGTATTTGACTCCTCCAGGGACCTCATAAAAGTGGAAATGCACAGTATTTTGTCCTTTTGTGACTGGCTTGTTTCACTGAGCAGAATGTGCTCAAGTTTCACCCACATTTTAGCAGGTGTCGAGATTCCCTTCCTTTTTAAGGCTGAATAATATTCCACTGTGTGTATGGACCACATTTTGTTTCCATTCACGTGCGGGTGCTTCCATGCTTTTGCTGTTGTGAATAGTGCTGCTATGACAGAGGGACCTTTTAAATCATCATCAGATGCTGCCCCCTCTCTGCTCACAGCCCTCCACGGATCCTGTCTCACCCCAGTGATAGTCCAAGCCCTGACGTGGCTGGGAGGTTGTCTGCCTGCCAACCTTCCCTCCCACCCCTTACCTGCCCACGCCATGCCAGCCACATAACCTCCTTGCCAGGCCGCTGGGGACACTCTGCTGCTCCTGCCCCAGGGCCTTTCCTCAAGCTGGGCCCACCTGTTTCCAAGGATGCCACAGCCTTCTTCCTCTCTCCCTTGAGGCTCTGCTCAAGTATTTCCTTCTCCATGAGAGCCAGCCCACCCATCCTGTGTACTATAGCAACCTACCCCACATGGCTTAATGGGCTCAGGCTGCCGTAACAAAAACAAACTGGGTGGCTTAAACGTCCTCAGAGTCCTGGAGGCTGGACGTCCAAGATCAAGGTTCTCACCAGTTTGGTTTCTGACTCTTCCTGGCCTTCTCCCTGTGTGCTCACAGAGGGAGAGAAAACAGAGGAGAGACATCCAGGGAGCAAACATCTGGTGTCTCTTCCTAAAAGGACACTAATCCTATCAGATCAGGGCCCCACCCCTCTGACCTCATTTAGCCTGTTTTCTTCCTTAGGGGCCACATCTCCAAATACAGGCACCCTGGGGATTAAGACTTCAACACATTAATTGTGTGGGAGGGATGGGAACAGTCCATAACACCATCCCATCCTCTCCAGTCCCTCTTACCCCATCCTACATTTTTCCTTTTCCTTACACTCTCACCTGACTCACTATGTACTTTATTAAATACGTTGATCGTTCCTTGTATCCAGAGCTCTCGGGGGGTGGGGGGCAGTTTTGCCCTCAGGGGTACTTGGTATCTGGAGGCATTTTGGACGGTCGCAGCTGGGAGGAGGGGTGCTACTGGACCCACTGGGTAGATGCCAAGGGTGCCGCTAAGCATCCTGCAAAGCAGGACAACCCCACAAAGGATGATCCGGCCCAAACTGTGGACAGAGCAGCAGTTGAGGGGCCCCCGTCTGTATCTTCTCGCCAGAAGGCCAGGCCCTCCCTACCGGGTGCTCAGAAGATGCACAGGAAGTGTGACTGCGTGAGCACAGGCCCAGGTGAGCAGGAGACGGGTCTACGCATGCAGAGAGGTGCTGGCTGTGCAGCCCAGGCCTGGGAGGAGCTGCTTGGCCAGGGCTTGGACCGGATAGGACAAAGGGGGCAGGAAGTGGGAGGAGGGCCGTGTGGGCAGCTGGGGAAAGGAGAAGCCCTCGGGGTGGGCAAGTGAAAGGGTGCAGGGTGAACGCCTTGTGAGGCCTGGGTTCCGAGCCGCTGTCTATCTGGAGATTGAAGCACAGATGTCAGCATGAACGTGGCCTGCACAGTGACGCCAGGACGCTCTGGGCATGAATCCCTTTCACGCCCCAGAGCCCTCATCCACTCCAGACTCTCCCTGGCCGCCACCACTGTGGGGCAGAGGTGTGGGTCCAGGGGCGTCTCCTCAGGCACTGGGAAGAGGCTGCTTGTGCTTGCCATGGGCTCTGCCCAGGACAGCCTCTCGGGGACCCTCTCCCCTGTGTCCAGAGCAGATCTGCCCACTGCCCCCAACTCTCAGCACTCAGGTTGCCCTCACTTCTCCCCGCCAACCCTCACCTCCCCCTTCCACTTACCTCCCCCACCAAGGGAAAACCCAAATGGGGAGGTGGAGCCCAGGGGAGTTGTCAATGACCCCGGAGGAGGTGGGGAGGGACTGGTGGGGGTGGGTTCAGGGGGCAGAGGTCATCAGGTTAACTCTGCCCAGGCCCTGCCAGCAAACAGAGCTGGGAGAAGAGGCATGAGAGTCTGAGCTTCGTGGCTCCAGCGTTAGCGGTTTAGGTCCAGAGTGAGTCTGATGCACACACACCACTCGTTCAGCAGGGAAGAGACACCAGAAGTAAGCCCAGGCCTCCTCTCCTGGCCTGCAGGCCTGGCAGTGAGCTGTCTTGATATTGAGGGTGAAGGGAAGAAGGGTTGTAACACAAGAACTGGCTTCAGCATGAAGCTGCAAAGTCCATGCTCCGGGATATGCCAGGAAAGTGTAGACAAGGAAATTATTTGGAAATGGTTCTGGACTCATGATGATTCTCGTGGCAAGTGGCAGAAGAAAATTCAAATGATCCCTAGCAGGAGGCATCCTCATCTTAAGCCTTGGAAAACCCGAGCAGAATGGATAAAAACACATGATCTACCCTCTATGCTGTCTGCAAGAGGCTCGCTTTAAATCCAAAGACACAAATAGATTGAAGGTGAAAGGATGAAAAAGGTTATTCCCTGCAAATAAAAACCAAAAGAGAGCAGGGGTGGCTAAACTAATATCAGGCAAAATAGACTTCAAATCGAAAAAGTTTACAAGAGACAAAGAAAGACATTACATGTTAATAAAAGTTTTGATATGGCAAAAAGATATGACAAATATAAATGTTTACACACCTAATGACAGACCATGAAAATATATGAAGCAAAAACTAATGGAATTAAAGAGAGAAACAGACAGTTCTACAATAACAACTGGAGACTTCAATACCCCACTCATAATATTGGATAGAACAACCAGACAGAAGATAAGTAAGGAAACAGAGGACCTAAGCAACACAGTAAACCAACCAGATATAACAGTCGTGCCCAGGACACTCCACCCAGTGACAACTGTACACACATCCTTCTCAGGTGCACATGGGACGCTTTCCAGGAGAGATCATATATTAAGTCACTAAGTCTCAATAGTTTTTTTTTCTTTTGGCCGCGCTGTGTGGCCTGCAGGATTTTAGTTCCCTGACCAGATATTGAACCCGAGCCCTCGGCAGCGAGAGCACAGAATCCCAACCGTTGGACCACCAGGGACTTCCCATCAATAGATTTTAAAAGCTAGATACCATAAAAAGTACATTCTCTGACCACAACAGGATGATGCTGGAAATCAATAACAGAAGGAAAAGTGGAAGACTGAGAGAGAAGACTCAATTTACTAAAATCAGACATGAAAGTGGAGGCATCACTACCAATTCAACAGAAATAAAAAGGATTACAAGAGAGTGAACAATTGTACACAAACAAATTGGATAACCTAGATGAAATGGACAAATTCCTAGAAGCACAAAACCTACTAAGACGAAATCATGAGGAAATAGGAATTCCGAATAGACCCATAACTCGTGAGGAGATTGAATCAATAGTCAAAAATCTCCTAACAAAGAAAAGCCCTGGATCTGATGGCTTCACTGGTGAATTCTAGCAAACACTTAAAGAAGTATTAATCCAATCCTTCTCAAACTTTTCCAAAAAATTGAAGAGTATGAAATATTTCCTGACTCATTCCGTAAAGCCAACATTACCTGATACCAAGGCCGGAGAAGCACTAGAAGAAAACTGAAGACCAACAGTCCTCACGAACATCGATGCAAAAATCCTCAACAAAATACAAGCAAACTGAGCAGCAGCATGTTAAAAGAATTATACTGGGAGGGGTTCAGGGGTGACTCCAAGGCGTGGGTAATGCTCTGGTTCTTGACTCAGATGTTGGAGACACAGTGTGTTTACTTTGTGGAAGTTCAATTGTATATTTATGATTTCTGCACATTTCTGTATGTATTTACTAAAAAAAGATTACTTATATTTTTAAACAAAGAATGAGACAAAATAAACACACGTTTACTCAGAGACAGAATGTCCTTAGGAAGGAAATTCTAAAGGATGTAGCTCAGGCTGAGATAAAGAGCTCCTAGATAGAAGATCTGGAACTAACTGGGGGGCAAAGTAAGAGGAAAATCTGGGGGTAAATACAGTATAAAGAAGCCATGACTCCACTAAACAACAATAAAAGGATAGAATTAAAATATGTGGCAACATATAAATCAGGAAGAGGTTAATAGAGTTAAAGTGCTCTGGATAAAATACCCAAAGGGTCTGTATTTCTGGTAGGAGGGTGAAAGTATTATTAAATATATTTTGTCACCCTTTTACAGGTTCATTCAGGTGTGATTGACATGCAATACACAATTAGATCGATTTTGATGTATACATGTGAAAATTAATAAAGGGAAACCTCACTGAAATGGAGTCAGGAGGCCAGAAGGGGGAGCTCTCATGCAGTACCACTCAAAGTTGGTCACAGGAAGAATCATCAATTACAGGTCTCCACAGGAAAAGATGTACAGGGCATCTCCTACAAGAAATCTACTTCCCCAGAAACTCAGCCAGAATCCATCACCACTCTGAACTCTCACTTTTCTCCAATGGACTTTGGTTCAAAACAACCCCTCCCAACTTCCTCCTTTTTCTCTGTGAAATAATGTTCCTCTCCTTTGTTAGACTTGCCTTTGGCCTTTGTGTAGCATGCTTGTCCCAAGTCGCAATTCTCTGCTATTCCCGAGTAAACCCATTTTTGCTGGTAAAACTACTGTTTCATTTTGAAGGTCAGCATGCACCTGTGATGCCATTACCACCATGAAGATAAGGAACATACCCACTGCCACCCAAACACCCTCATCTCTCTTTGCAGTCTCCCCTCCTGCCTCTCACTGGCACCTCCCCTCAAGATAACCAAAATGCTAGTTTGCATTTTCTACAATTTTATGTAAGTGAAATCATACAATATATTCTACTTTTTGTCTGTCTTCCTTAAATTAGTAAAATTATTTTGAGATTTGTCTATGTCATTGGGTGCATCAATAGTGCGTTCTTTTTATTGGTGAGCAGTGTTCCACTGTGTGGAAAAACCACAATTTGTTTGTGCATTCACTTGTTGATAGACATTTGGATAATTTCCAGTATTTGGCTATTACAAATAAAGCTGTTCTGAATATTCACATACAAGTCTGTGTATGGACATGTATTTTCTATTTTATTATTTATTTATTTATTTTTGGCTGCTTTGGCTCTTCGTTGCTGCGTGTGGGCTTTCTCTAGTTGTGGCGAGCAGGGGCTACTCTTCATTGCAGCACTTGGGTTTCTCATTGCAGTGGCTTCTCTTGTTGTGGAGCATGGTTTCTAGGCATGAGGGCTTCAGCAGTTACGGTGCTCAGGCTTAGTAGTTGTAGCTCACGGGCCCTGGAGTGCAGGTTCAGTAGTTGTGGTGCACGGGCTTAGTTGCTCCTCGACATGTGGACCAGGGCTCGAACACGTGTCCCCTGCATTGGCAGGCGGATTCTTAACCACTGTGCCACCAGGGAAGTCCCTGGACATGTATTTTCATTTGAGGTCTTTTATAGCCCTACTTAACATCTTTTAATCTTTCTCCTACCTTCCTGGATATTTCAGATAGTTATAATAAACTTTAATGCCCTTGTCTACTGATTCTATTATCTGTCTCATTTCTGGTTCTGTTCCAATTGATTGATTTTTTTCCCCTTTATTATGAGTTGTATTTTCCTGCTCCTTTATGTTTATGGTCATTTTTATCGGATGCCAGATATTGTAATTTTTATAGTGTTGGGTCATTGGGATTTTTTTTCTTTTTTATATGTTTTTGAGCTTTGTTCTGGAATGCAGTTAGTTATACTTAGAAATAATTTGATCCTTTTGGGTCTTCCTTTTAGGTTTCGTTAGGTGGGCTCAGAAAACTCCTTAGTCTGAGCCAGTTTGACCTTAATACTAAGCAACAGCTTTCTGAGCGCTCTACTCAATGCCCCGTGGCCATTGGGAACCTCTTTCCGGCCCGTGTGAACTCTGAGGATTGTTCCACTTTCCCTACTCCAGGGTCTTTCCCAGCCTCGGGACACTTCTGTACATGCTGAGAACTGGAAGGGACACACTGCAGAGCCCCAGAGCCTTGCCTTTTCCCTCTGCAACCCTGCCTGAAAAGTTCTAGTCACCTTGGGCTCCCCAGATGCTGAACTCTGTCTCTTCAAGCCACGGGCATACCCAGCTTTATTTGGGTTCTTCCTCCGTGTCCTGCAGCCTGGGAAGTTCCTCCAGGGGCAGGCTGGCCAACCATGGAACTCACCTTGCTGTTTCCCTTCTCCCAAGGATCACTGTTCTGCAGTGCCTGTCTTCTACTGCCTGAAAACCTTTGTTTCATATTTTGTCCAGTATTTTTAGATATTTAAAATGATAGACTGCCATGTGGGAGCCCTCCAGGTGACCAAAGCCACATAATGTCAATAGCTCGTTCATCTGTCCATGCCAAGTGCTGTCATGGGACAGCAATGCAAAAAACTGCTAAAGTGAGAGTGACCAGACTTGTTCTGGATCCCTGTTTATTAAAGGTTGCTGAAGGACAGCATTCTTGATTACATAAGACAGTTGAGCTGAATCTACGAAAGGATTTTATCCAGAGGACCAGTATCATAATAAGCAAAAAACCTACTTTGCCCACGATGCTCTCCAGCAGTGCACCGTGGGGGTATTGTGCTTCTCAGAGCTCTACCTGTCCCGCGAACAAAGCATGTGGAGTGTGAACTGGCTGAGACCATTTTCAAGGTTGGACAAGTCATAGATCCAGTGACCGGAAAGCGCTGTGCAGGAACCACCTAGACCTGGAGAGTCTGGTCAGTCTGGAAACCACCCACCTAAGCAAAAACCTGGAAGAACTTGATCTCTCTTCAACACAGTGAAGGCGGATCAGAAAACGGAGCCAAAAGGGAAGGATTTCTAAATTTGCTTTATGGAAAACTTTTTCTCTTTCCTCACAAACCATCCAGTTTCTCTTCTTTTTTTTATTTATGTATTTATGACATAGCTAAAAGTAAATGAAATAAAGACCTTATTATAATTTCTCATAAAGGTTTATGGTCATGTTTCAAAAATTAAAAATAAAGTGGTAGGCCATATGACCATACATGGAAATTGGTATTATTCATTTCATTTTATTTATTTTTTTAAGATTTATTTATTTATTATTTTAAAATATATATATATTTATTTATCATTTATTTATTTATTTTGGCTGTGCCTGGTCTTAGTTGCAGCACACGGGATCTTCAGCTGCGACATGCGGACTATTTAGCTGCAGCACACGAACTCTTAGTTGCTGCATGCATGCAGGATCGAGTTCCTTGATCAGGGATCGAACCCAGGCCCCCTGCATTGGGAGCACAGAGTCCCACCCGCTGGACAGCAGGGAAGTCCCTTATTCATTTATTTTTATTTTCTTATTTTTGGCCGCATTGGGTCTTAGTTGCGGCACGCAGGATCTTCGTTGAGGCATGCAAGATCTTTCGTTGCTGTGGGTAGGCTTCTCTCTAGTTGTGGCACACGGTTTCCAGAGCACGCGGGCTCTGTACTTTGCGGCACGCAGGCTCTTTAGTTGAGGCACACGAGCTCAGTGTAGTTGTGGTGCATGGGCTTAGTTGCCCTAAGGCATGTGGGATCTTAGTTCCCTGACCAGGGATCCAACCCACGTCCCCTGCATTATAAGGAGGATTCTTTACCACTGGACCACCAGGGAAGACCCAGTGTTATTCATTTTAGACTGTAATAAGTGAAACAGACCCATTGTGACTGCTGGTGAAACTACTCAAAATATATATATATATATAAACAGAATGAATAACTTTTAAACTAATGTGTATGATAAAATGAATGGTAAAGAATAATCAATCCAGGGGCTTCCCTGGTGGTCCAGTGGTTAAGATGCCATGCTTCCAATGCATGGAGCATGGGGTCGATCCCTGGTCAGAGAAGATCCCACATGCCACGTGGTGCAGCCAAAATAAATAAATAAGTAAAAATTTTTAAAAAAAGAATAATCAGGGACTTTCCTGGTGGCACAGTGGTTAAGAATCTGCCTGCCAATGCAGGGGACACGGGTTCGAGCTCTGGGCTGGGAAGAGCCCACATGCCGTGGAGCAACTAAGCCCATGCGCCACAACTACTGAGCCTGTGCTCTAGAGTCCACAAGACACAACTACTGAGCCCACGAGACACAGCTACTGAGCCTGTGCACGTAGAGCCCATGCTCTGCAACAAAGAGTAGCCCCCACTCTCTGCAACTAGAGAAAGCCCACGCGCAACAATGAAGACCCAATGCAGCCAAAAATAAATTTTAAAAAAAAGAAGACTCAATCCAAAAGAAGACACAAAAAGAGAGAACCAACATATTAATGATTTTTATTCAACGATAATGGACAAAATGTTCCACTTAACAGACAAAGATTGTCACCCTAAAAAACAACAACAAAACCAACACAACGATATGCTGTTTATATGGGACACAACTACATCATAAGGATACAGAAAGGTTGAAAGTAAAAGAATGGACAAAAGGTATATTATGTAAATACTCATTAAAAACAAGCCCAGTATCACTATGTTAATATCAGATAAAATAGATTTTAAGGCAAGAACAAAAGAAACATAGATGAATCCACTATAATGGTTGGAGACTTCGATACCCCTCTATCAGAAACAGGCAGATCCAGCAGGCAGAGGTCAGTAAGGACGTGGTGACGTCAGCAGCACTATCAATGAACTGCATGACAGGGACATCTATAGACTGCGCCATCCAACAACAGCAGGATACACATTCTTCTCAAAGTCACTGGAAACAATCATCAAGACAGACCACATTCAGGACCATAACACACTCCTTGACAAATGTAAAAGTATAGAAATCATACAGTGTCTGCTCTCAGACCACAGTGGAATTAAACTGGAAATCAGTAAGAGAAAGATAGCTGGAAAATCTCCAAAAACTTGGAGATTTAAAAACACACTTCTATGGATGCAACTAGAGATGATCATACTGAGTGAAGTAAGTCAGAAGGAGAGAGACAAGTACCATATGATATCACTTACATGCAGAATCTAAAATATGGCACGAATGAACCTATCTATGAAACAGAAACAGACTCATAGACGTAGAGAACAGACTTGTGGTTGCCGAGGGGGAGGGGGGAAGGAGAGGGATGAACTTGGAGTTGGGGTTGGTAGATGCAAGCTATTATATAGAGAATGGATAAACAACAAGGTCTTACTGTATAGCACTGGGAAATATATTCAATATCCTGTAATAAACCATAATGCAAAAGAATATAAAAAAGATTGTCTATATGTGTATATCTGAGTCACTTTGC
Source organism: Mesoplodon densirostris (assembly GCF_025265405.1). NCBI lineage: Eukaryota > Metazoa > Chordata > Mammalia > Artiodactyla > Ziphiidae > Mesoplodon > Mesoplodon densirostris. The sequence goes on from NC_082661.1 coordinate 106,513,508, forward strand.
TGTACAGCAGAAATTAACACAGCATTGTAAATCAACTGTACTTCAATAAAAAAACAAACAAATAAAAGAAACCCCACACATTTCTAAATAACACATGAATCAAAGAAGAAATCTCAAGAGAAATTAAAAATAATTTGAACTAAATGAAAATAAAACAACTTATCAAAATTTGTGAGATTCAGCAAAAGCAGTGCTTAGAGGGAAATTTATAACATTGATTGCATATATTGGAAAAGAAGAAAGCTCTATAATCAACAATCTAAGCTTCTTCCTTGGGAAACTAGAAAATGAAGAGCAATCCAAAGTAAGCAAAAGAGGGGCTTCCCTGGTGGTGCAGTGGTTAAGAATCCGCCTGCCAAGGCAGGGGACATGGGTTTGAGCTCTGGTCCGGGCGATCCCACATGCCGCAGAGCAACTAAGCCCATGCGCCACTACTACTGAGCCTGCGCTCTAGAGCTGACGAACCACAACTACTGAGCACACGAGCCGCAACTACTGAGCCCGCGTGCCACAACTACTGAAGCCCACGCACCTAGAGCCCGTGCTCCACAGCAAGAGAAGCCACCGCAATGAGAAGGCCGTGCACCGCAATGAAGAGTAGCCCCCGCTCGCTGCAACTAGAGAAAGCCTGCATGCAGCAACGAAGACCCAATGCAGCCATAAATAAATAAATAAATAAATAAATAAATAAATAAATAAATAACTTTAAAAAGCAAAAGAAAACAAATAATAAAAATTAGAGCAGAGGGCCTCCCTGGTGGCGCAAGTGGTTGAGAGTCCGCCTGCCGATGCAGGGGATACGGGTTCGTGCCCCGGTCTTGGAGGATCCCATATGCCGCGGAGCGGCTGGGCCCGTGAGCCATGGCCGCTGAGCCTGCGCGTCCGGAGCCTGTGCTCCACAACGGGGGAGGCCACAACAGTGAGAGGCCCGCATACCGCAAAAAAAAAAAAAAAAAAAAAAAAAAATTAGAGCAGAAATTAATGAAATTGAAAAGAGAAAATAATAGATAAAATCAATGTGACAAAATAAAATTTGTATTTTATGACAAAACAAGAAATATTTATTTATTTTTAGCTTTTTTTTGTTGTTGAAGTATAGTTGATTTACAGTGTTATGTTAATTACTGCTGTACAGCAAAGTGATTCCGTTATACATATATATTTTTTAATATTCTTTTCCATTATGTCTTATCATAGGATATTGATATGTGCTATACAGTAGGACCTTATTGTTTATTCATTCTATATATACATAAAAGCTTACATCTGCTAACCCTGACCTCCCACTCCATTCCCCCTTGGCAACCACCAGTCTGTTCTCTCTGTCCGTGATTCTGGATGAAACAAGAAATATCTAAACATAAAAATTTTCTCAGCCTATTTGGGCCTCCTCCCTCCCCTTGAGCGTGGGTTGGGCGTCTGTGTTAACCAAACGTCCTCAAGAGAGAACCTTTCTTCTTACTGTAGTAAGGAGTCACGATGACCCACTATTCGCTTTGTATGTGCAGACCTGGATTGTGTAACCTGTCAGTATGTTATTTGACGTACAGCCCTTTGTCTCAAAAACTTATATACCTGTGCTTTGACCTCTAATGGGCGAAACAGTGCTGAGAACTTTCTGAAAGACTGTCTCCCAAGTTATAGTCGTCAGGTTGGCTCAATTTCCCTTTCTTTCTTAGATCAACTATTGATGAATTTTTTTGTCAACATTAGCATGGTGTATCAGAGACACCCACCAGAGGACACATGGAGTCTCCCCCAAACCCGTGCTCAGTACCAGCTTGGGCCCATGGACCCCACTGGTTTCTCCATACTCTTCAGGTGTTCTGGTGAGTTCTCCTGATATCCAGATCTCACTGCTTTTAAGGGATGATCCTAAAAATTTTATTCAAGCTATTTCTACTTGACTTGGAGCCTTAAGGGACACCAGTACATTTCCCAGGCAGGGACCTAGGAGGATCTGGAAGGGAGGTCCAGGGAAACATAGGTGGCTGGGTTTTTGTTAAATTTGGCTTAAAACAAACAAAAAACCACATTGATATATGGTCTGAATAAACCCTTTGGTAGAGAAAGGAGAGGCTGAATTAATCCAGCTCCCAAGAACAAGGGACATCTGCTCCGTGAGGCCACAAGGTATTCCCAGGTGACTGAGAACCTCGAGGAAGTGTCTGAGGATCCATCCTCCAGACGTGTATCAGTCCCACAGGGGGTCCCACGACAGCCATTAGGTAAGTACTGCTCGGCCAGGGACACTCAATATAGACTGATCATCTAGTGGCCCGAGCACCCACGGCAGTTTCTGCCAGAGGGAGAAACCCAGACACATAAGATGGTCAACCGACCCAAGGGTCATTCCTTGGGGAGCTGGGCTCAGAAGCAGCACACAACACTGTCCTCAGAAAGTTGTTAAGGTCACATCTCACCTCTGTATTAGGCGACCAAATTGGACATGGGAAGTTGTGACTCAAAGGCCAAACAGCTCTTGTGCAGACAGCCACCTGTGGAGATGCCAGCTGGGCTTACAGATGCTTGCATTTGTATGTATGCCTGCATCCTTGACCAGGAATTAAAGGAAATCGGGCCCTGAAGTGGCCAAGCTGGGGCTCTTTTGGCATTCCAAAACTGATTTTTGCATGCACAGAGAAAGCCAAGCAGAGGGTAAGTCCTTTCCCTGTCAGTCAGTCTCCTGGACCCCTGCCCACAGCATCTACTGGAAACAAGGGTGATAAGAGCTTTTCTCTTTTCTAAAATTAGATGAGCAGGAGAAAATGCTTGTAGGGCTAGCTTCTTGGATCTTTTGAATTGGAAAGACTTCTAAATTGTTAAAAAATTTAGAGGGCTCTCAATTTATTATTGTACCTATTTTAATTGGTATGCAAAAGCCCCAAAAGCCTTCAAAATTCCAAAATAGCTCCATTAAAGGATGTTGTAGAAGACTAATGAAAAGTTAATGATATAAAACGTGCCTACAACAAACAAACAAAAACCCTCTGACTCTGGCTGGCTACTGGTCCCCTCCGTGCTCCTTTGAGTGCTCATTTTCATCCTCTGTCTGAATTGCTTTCCACTCTGAAGACGCTATTCAGTGGTCACCTTTAGAAATGGGACCACCTGAGGCTGTAGGCAAGCCTCTTTGAGTCAAAGGTGGAACTGAGGGCCACAGTTAAAGAATTTCTTAAACCCAGGTAGGATCCTCCAAAGTTTTTGTAAATGGATTATCAAGATTAAAGGCCACTGGTCTGACGAAACTAAACATAGCTGATATTCAGAGCCTGGTAGGATTTTTTTTTTTTTTTGACTTCTCCCCTAAGCTAGATGAAGGAAAGTAAAACATTCCAACAGGTGAATGGGTATGTCAGTCCTTTGATATTATTGTCATGGAGGTGGCACCCAATTCTTTGAGGAATTGAAAACAGCTGCCCTTGTTTCACAAATCTAGTCTTTACAGGACCAGAGGTGTGGCTTCAGAAACAACCCAAAGTCCACTAATCCTTTTAACGCTCCCCAAACCTCCCCTATTTATCTTGAGGCTTATAAGAACATATATATTTTTAAAAATCTGGCCTTAAGGAAACAGAAATTCCTCCTAGGAGAACTTGCCTTTCTCCTCCTATGCTTTTGAGATGTAAATGTTCTACCTGGTCTTCTCCAGGAACACTTATCTAGGCCATCTTTTGAAATTGCAAATTTCAGGAAGGTAACTCTTATCAAAAGGAAAAACAGGGCTTCCCTGGTGGCGCAGTGGTTGAGAGTCCGCCTGCCGATGCAAGGGACACGGGTTCGTGACCCGGTCCGGGAAGATCCCACATGCCGCAGAGTGGCTGGGCCCGTGAGCCATGGCCGCTGAGCCTGTGTGTCCGGAGCCTGTGCTCCACAATGGGAGAGGCCACAACAGTGAGAGGCCCGCATATAGCAAAAAAATAATAATAATAATAAAGGAAAAACAAAAGGGAGTTAGGTAATTTGGAACTTGTCAAGGACAGGACAAATCTTAAGTGTCTTCTCCATAAGTATTAGTAAAAAGCGTTTAGCCATCTAAACAGGTGACCTTGATTTGTTCCATTGGCCAGAAAACCAATTTGAATCCAACCTCTTTTGTTGGCCGCACCGTGTGGCTTGCAGGATCTCAGTTCCCTGACCCAGGATTGAACCTGGGCCACAGCAGTGAAAGCCCAGAATCCTAACCACTAGGTCACCAGGGAACTCCCCTGAATCCAACCTCTTCTGTAACTGATGGGTTTTGTATTACTGTACCTGATTCATGGCTGAAATTTTGGAATGAGAAGTGATGCCAAAACTCGGTCTCTGTGCACCGGAACTGAACTGAATCTCGGAGACAGTTTTGGGTGAAGTAAAAAAGAATAGCTTTATTGCTTTGCCAGGCAAAGGGGGCCACGGTGGGCTAATGCCTTCAAAACTGTGAGTCCCATCCCTGGGGGGGTTTGTGAGGCATCTTATAGTCAAGGGGTGGGATTGCTGATAAGGATCAGGGTGCGTGCAGGGCCTGCATTCCTTCAGTCCAGAGACCATCTGGCATCAGGGGGTCTCATGATGGGCTTCTGTGGATCCCGAGTTTATTGAACTGTGACCTTCTCTCTGGAATGAAGAATGCTTCATCAGGTAGTTAACATCTTCCATTTGTTGGGGGGGTTTAGTTCTGTAAGAAGCTCAAAGATATTGTTATGTGTATCCCTTGAGAGGGAACCAGGACCCTGCCCCAAGGCTGCACTATTGTTTGAATGCTCCTCCCTTGTCTCTGCATCCCCTCCCTTCCCTGATTAGCAACTGCTTGGACCTGCCTTTTAGGACTCAGGGAAGGTGGTGGAGGCTAAAGTCTATTTCCTACAAACAAGAAATGGGGGACACAGAAAGGCTTTCATGCCCAGGAGCCTCACAGGGTCCTGCTTGGTTTCAGAAGCACAGGGTCTCTGTTTGTATGTATCTATGCATGTGTGTTTTGTGGGTGTGTGGTATTGCCAAAACTAATTTGTAAAAGAGCTCTATTTAATTGGCTTAAGGGAAATTAAGTGCTTATGTAGATACTCAGAAATATAAGACTAACCTAAATGAATTTCAGGATCATATCATCTAGGATTAATTTTTAATGAATGAAAACAAGTTTGGTTTAATTAATACAGACATGTCTTTAGACTCATCAGCATTAAGTGTAATACTTTTATTGTACTTAGCTTTATTACAAGTCAAATTAAGATCTGATTATTCCTGTTACAAAACTTGTCAGCAAGAAAAATAACTTGATATGATAAAACTGAAACAGAGCAGGACCCTGTGAGACTCCTGGGCATGCAAACCTTTCTTTGACCCCCATTTCTTGTTTGTAGGGATCAGACTCCAGCCCCCATGACCTTCCCTGAGTCCCAAGGGGAAGATTTGAACAGTTGCTAATCAGGGAAGGGAAGGGATGCAGAGACAAGGGAGGAGCGGCCAAGAAACAATGGTGCAGCCTTGGGGCAGGGTTCTGGTTCCCCCTCAAGGGATACACATAACAATATCTTTGAGCTCTTTACAGAACTAAAACCCCCAACAAATGGAAGATGTTCGCATTCTTCATTCCAGAGAAGCTCATCAAGAGACCACCTGAGGCCAGATTAAAGGAACCAGAGAAAGTCATCAGGAGATCACCTGAGGCCAGATTAAAGGAACCAGAGAAGCTCATCAGGAGACCACCTGAGGCCAGATTAAAGGAGCACAGGCCCTGCACACACTCTGATCCTTATCAGCAACCTGCCCTTGAACCATTGCTATAAAACGCACCAAATCCTCCCAGGTTGGGACAGTTTTGAGGGGCAGGAGCCCCTGTGTCCCCCTTTGCCTGGCAAAGCAATAAAGCCATTCTTTTCTACTTCACCCAAAACTCTATCTCCAAGATTTGATTTGGCACTGGTGCACAGAGGCCAAGTCAAAACTTTTTTTTCTTTTTTTTTTATTTAGTCAAAACTTTTAAGTAAATTAAATGTACATGAGGTAAGAGTTTTTAGATGAACTCTTTAGGAATAATTATGTTCTAGGACTGTCTTCTTAAAATGGTTCCTCCAGATTTTTAGTAACTTGGAACTGCTAAATTAAGTTAGATGGTGTAGACTGAAAAAAAAAAAAAAGCACATCCTAAAAGTTGAGTTGTTTTATTTGGTGGACAAAACTGAGGACTTAAGTCCAGGACACAGCATCTCAGATAAGGCAGAGACTGCTCTGAAGAGGTGAGGGAGGGGCCAGGATGCAGAGGGGTTTTTGCAACAAAGACCAGGTAGTCGGAGCTTCAAAGGATCACTGTTTTTTTTTTTTTTTTTTTTTTGCAGTATGCAGGTCTTTCACTGTTGTGACTTCTCCCATTGTGGAGCACAGGCTCCGGACGCGCAGGCTCAGCGTCCATGGCTCACGGGCCCAGCCGCTCCGTGGCATGTGGGATCTTCCCAGACCGGGGCTTGAACGCGTGTCCCCTGCATCAACAGGCGGACTCTCAACCACTGCGCCACCAGGGAAGCCCAGGATCACTGTTAATGAAATCATTCCTTTGCTACGCATCGTAGCCATCTGGGGCCAGTATCCCATGCTCTGGCAGCCTGAGTTTCCTCTGGGCGCACTGTGCAGGGCGGGGCAGATGCAGCGGCTGACAGTTTGATGGTGGCGTCCTGTCTCCATCCTGAGCTCCCTTGTGGCTCACCGTCGGGGATGCGGCTGTAGTGACTGATGGCTACAACATCCTTTGTTTACTGACATGAAATATTGATAGGCAATGTCTTCCATTCACAGCGGGAATTCCTCGAGTACCCAGGTCATTCCCAAATAAGACACTGGAACATTAACTGCTAAACAAGCCTAAGTTTTGCTACTTTTGCTTTTCATTAGAGAAAAACTAAAGATGTTTGGGTTCACTGGACATGTACTCCACTGAGGAAAGAAATTAGGTTACAGAATATGTTTATACATCGCGTGTGTGCTATTTACAATGTAATGACTATGGACACAACATACTTTTAAGTTTAATCTTCATTGTTAGCATTCTATCACTTTAAGTCTAGACAATCAAGAAGACAATCAGCCCTGATCAGTAGCATTTGCCAATATCTGTGGTGTAAGTACCCCCACTTTTGCTGCGTTCGAGCTGCCAGTGTGTTATCTGTGAAAGTGGGGTTGGATGAGAAGTGCGGTATACAACGTTATACAGACCTCCGCCATCCCAGTCAGTTACAACAGACAGACAGAAATGGGTAATAGTGAATGAATACAATAAAATGAAGTTACATTTAAAATTTTTTTTATTTTATTTATTTATTTTTGGCTGCATTGGGTCTTTGTTGCTGCGTGTGGGCTTTCTCTAGTTGCGGCAAGCGGGGGCTACTCTTCGTTGTGGTGCATGGGCTTCTCATTGCAGTGGCTCCTCTTGTTGCGGCGCACGGGCTCTAGGCGCACAGACTTCAGTAGTTGTGGCACACAGGCCCAGTAGTTGTGGCTCACGGGCTCTAGAGCACAGGCTCAGTAGTTGTGGCACACGGGCTTAGTTGCTCTGAGGCATGCGGGATCTTCCCGGACCAGGGCTTGAACCGGTGTCCCCTGCACTGGCAGGCGGATTCTCAACCACTGCACCACCAGGGAAGCCCTGGAGTTACATTTTTAACAATGGCAGTGTTTAATGACAAGCTTATAAAATTCCTGAAAATTCAGCAATTGGCTCTCGCAAGCCTGTGTCATCTGTGGGAGGTGAACCAGCACAGTCCACCTAGAGAACTTTTAGCAGCCCTCTTTAACACTATCTGGTGACCTTTGGCTAACACCCCAACTCTGGGGCATGCACCTCCCAGACTCTTACATGTAGTCCGAGAGGGCCTTGTAGGAGGGTCCTCACTGTAGACTGTCCATAGGGTGGGGCAACTGGAAGCAAGGTGAGGGTTTCATCCTAGGGGGATGGAAAGCTAAAATGTGGATACAAGATCAGCACAATCGCACCTGTCCACCGAAGACACCAACATACACGTAACAATACTTTATGTCTGACACACACATCAGGACACAGTTTCAACACATCGTAGTGTTGAGCTTCGGGATTGGTGGCGGATGAAAGAAAAACCGACTCAAGTAAAATAAAAGCAGAGTTGGGCCTCACTCCAATCTCGGAGGACAGCAGGCCCTGATGGGAAGGGTCTGGACTGCTGACCTCTCCACCGCCCAGGTACCTGAAGACGGGTGAGGCACTGGGTGCTCCCTGACCTTCTCCCCTCACAGGGCTGGATGAAGTGGAAAGGTTGGGGACCTGTGGCTCTGGTGGCAGAGGGGGACCTGAAGGGGGGCTCGTGCACAGGTACTCTTTCCGGAGATGATGAGGTCCGGGTCCAAGCTGTGAGCGGGAGGGGGCAGAGGAAGAGACATAGCGGCTGGGACGGGAGGAGCCAGGAGGCCGGGCTGGGGGCCCCTCCTGCACCACTGAGCTGCTCCCTGTCTGGGGCACCCTTCCTCCTGCTCACTGCATGCAACTTCTTTTAACTTGAGGGGCAGCGTGCCCTCCTCGGAAAAGGGCCCCGGCCACGCCTGGTACACCAGTCCCCACCCCTCTCGGTCTGCCAACAAGCTTGGGAGTACCTCCAGGTTTGCTGTCCTCATCCACAAGAGGTACTAGCCCGGTTGTAGGCGCTGGCCCGATTCTGGGCGCTATGACACAGATCGCTGGGCGCAGGCAAGGAAGCCGGCCTCGGGGGGCGGGGGGAACAAAGGGGTGAACAAAGGGGTCGGCCAGGCAGGAGCTCCCTCCCTCCAGGGAGAGGGCACCCGCTGTGGGCTGAAGCCCCGGTTCTGTGCTGTCCTTGATTATGCTCAAGCCTAGCTGGGGTCTGTGGCTGGTAAGAACCGCCCCCCAAGGCAGGGCTGACTCCCTGGGGGCCGGACCGCTGGTCCCCCTCCACCCCGTTCTGGCATCTGGAAAGGGCAGGCCCAGACCCGGTAGGGGCGGGGCCACGGTACCTGGAGAAGGCCGCCTGCAGCTGAGCCCGAGGACGTGGAGCAGCCGCGGGCATCATCACTCAGTCCTGTCTTGGGACAAAGCACTGGGGACCAGAGAGGTTGCCAGGCTTGAGAAAGCTCGCCCAAAAGCCTGCAGGCCTGAGGTGCAGCGTATGCGGCACTCCCGTCACTCGGTCCCCCCGCCCGCCTCCTCTGGATCGCCGACCCCGCAAGGTCGAAGGTTTGGGCCCAACTCTCTCACCACTGTGTCCCCAGCAACTGCAACAGTGCCAGGCACGTCGCAGGTGGTCAGCGCACGCGGGCTGTATAGGGAACGGACGAGAGCTGGACCCCACCCGACTCTATTTGGCAAATATTTCCCTAAATGTCTTTCTGACCTCGACAACCTCGCTCCCAGCGGCGCGGGACCCCGGCGGCCGTTCGTGGAGGCGGGGAAGGCCCTCGCCAGCCGGCACGTCGGGGTTCTGTTCACTTCAGGGCCGAAGGGGGCGTAGGTCGGCCAAGCCAGCCCACCCCTCTGCTGACGTTATCTTCCGCGGCCCTCGAGATCCAGCCATGGACGCCGCCATGTTACGTTACGGCGGCCGGCGGCCGGTCCTCGCGCCGCCGCGAAGCGTCTCTCCGAGGCCCCGCCCCTCTGGTGACGTCACCGCCGCTCGCCCTGCGGGCGCCGCCATGTTGAGGGTCCTTGCCGCAGGCGCGTAGGTGTCCTCATAAGATGCCGGCTCGGCGGTGGCCGGCTTTTTCCCCCTCAAGATGGCGTCCATGCGGGAGAGCGACACGGGCCTGTGGCTGCACAACAAGCTGGGGGCCACGGACGAGCTGTGGGCGCCGCCCAGCATCGCGTCCCTGCTCACGGCCGCGGTTATCGACAACATCCGCCTCTGTTTCCACGGCCTCTCGTCGGCCGTGAAGCTCAAGCTGCTGCTCGGGACGCTTCACCTCCCGCGCCGCACGGTGGACGAGGTGAGGCGGACGGCGGTGCGGACGCGGGGCCGGCCTCCCCCTCGGGGCCGCGCCTGCCCTGGACCCGAGACCCCGGCCCTCGCGGACCCTCCCCCGCTCCCCTCCCCCCTCCTGCCCCTCGGACCCTAGCAGTTCGCGGACCCGTTCCCCCTCCTCACCATCCCCCCGCGGTGGACGCGAGCCCTAGCTGCCCGCCTGCACCTGTCGGAGCCGCGGGCGAGGTGCCCGGACTGGGGGAGGGGGGTCGGGCTGTCGGGGGCCCGCCTCGGGCTCAGCGCCCACCTCGGTTTTGTTGCTTTCACCTGTCGGGGTACCCACCCGGTTCGGTCACCCTGCGCTTTGGGTTCTTGCCACACGCTCGTGTTCTTGCATCGTTCTCATCAGTGGGTCTGTCCGACTTGTTCTCTTCTTGTTTTCCTTAACGGTAAATTGTGTCGCTTTTTGCGCAAAATAAGTAGTTTTTCAAAATGTTGAGGCGCCGTAGTTGTTTAAACGTTCCCCAACTACTGTCGCAGTGACTGCCCTGTTATTATAGTTGATAGTTGTTTTTTATATATAACGTGTACAAGAGAAACAGAATAAAACTGTGTCCAGAGGCCTCCCCAACCTGTTCCGGATCACAACCCTTGCCCTCTCCCCTCGCTCACTTTGGGAGGTGATCATTTCTCTGCCATTCCTTGTGATTTATCAGTTGTATAGGCATTTTTCAGCAGTACAGTTTGGTTTTGCCTGGCTTGAACTTAATGTTACGGTATCATATCGTGTGTTTCGCGTGAGTGATGTGGGTGTGTCTGTCTTCTTCGTGTTGACACCTTGACACATTCATCCAACCTGCAGCCCCGCTGTGGTTTAATTTTCACTGCTGAATAGTGTTCCATTCTCTGAGTATGCGTATGGTTGGGCATCTTTTCATGTGCTTATTCATTATTTGATGTTCTTTTTTGTTAATAATTCAAGAAAAAAATTTCCCCCGATGTATTTTTTTCATTGCTTTGTAGGAGTTTTATTTATTATTATTTTTAAAATATTTATTTATTGCTGCACTGCGTGGCTTGCAGGATCTTAGTTCCCCGACCAGGGATTGAACCCTAGGAGTGGAAGCGTGGAGTCCTAACCACTGGACTGCCAGGGAATTCCCGCTTTGTAGGAGTTTTTAAAAAAATAAAATTTGAATAGCAGCCTTTTTTCAGTTGTGTATGTTGCAGATTTCTTCCAGTTGTGTCTTGATTTAGCTTTCTCCATGGAGCCTTCAGAGTCACAGAAGCTCTTAGCTGTATCTAAGCAGGTGTACTCCTCTTAGGGTATGCTTCCCTGCTGGGGGGCCGGGGGAGGGAACTCCCTGTTGTCTCGTCAGAGATGTCCAGTTTTGCCTTTCGCCTATACAGAGTCTTTCTCCTGTGCAGAGTCCTCCAAGAACCTGGCCTGGGGTGGGTGGAAGTTTGTCTCCCCCATAACCTGTTTATTAACCATACTTGTCCCGAGTTCATGGCCAAAACTTTAAATAAGAAAAAGCCATTTTTGGCCGAAGTCATGTTGGGATCGAAGCCTGGCCACAATGCTTGCCCTTGAACAGGTCTCAGTAATTAAGGATCTTAAGGGACGTGAGAGAATGCAGGAACAAAGGAAAAGCAGTTAAGAAATGGTAGTTCGGCGATAAAGCAGAATCCTAGCTCTTCCTCCAGGGACATAACAATCTGATACAAATCTTTTGAGTTCTGCAAGAACTAAGACCCCCACCCAGGTGGATGATGGAATGATGATATTGACCCATGTGACTTCGGTCAACTAAAGCTTGGACTCTGTCAACCACCAAAGCCCCTCATGAATATGCATGTACCCTTAGCTTAAAACTTCCCCACTTCTGGTGCTGGGGAGACACAGCTTTGGGAAAGATCCTGCTGTTCCCCTTACTGGCTGCAAGGAATACATCCTTCCTTCTTTTTGGCTTGGTTGTGTCTTTTGGCTCAATACTCATCAAGAGGTGAACCCAGTTTTGGGGTAACAATTGTAGTAGATGTGAACATGAATGAATATTGAATTTTATCAAATGTTTATAATGTCTATTGACATACAGTTTGCCACATTTACAGAATAGCATTGTGTTTTGGTTTTTTTTTTGGCTGCCTTGGGTCTTCATTGATGGGTGGGCTCTCTAGTTGCGGCGAGCAGGGGCTACTCCTTGTTGCGGTCGCGGGCTTCTCATTGCGGTGGCTTCTCTTGTTGCAGAGCACGGGCTCTAGGCACGCGGGCTTCAGTAGTTGTGGCTTGCGGGCTCTAGAGCACAGGCGCAGTAGTTGTGGCGCACGGGCTTAGTTGCTCCGTGGCACATGGGATCATCCCGGACCAGGGATGGAGCCCGTGTCCCCTGCAATGGCAGGCAGATTCTTAAAGACTGCGCCACCAGGGAGGTCCCAGAATAGCATTAGCTGTTAACCAACCTGGCATTCCTAACTTGGTCATTTTATATGTAGGATTATGTTGTCCTGATATTTTGTGTAGGAATTTTGTATCTGTGTTCATGGGTGAGATTAACCTCTAATTTTACTTTCCCAGACTGTCTTTGTCAGATATTGGTGTTGAAGTTATGCTACCCTTATAAAAGGAATGGTAATGTATCTTCTATTTTCCTCTTCTTTGGAAAGTTTGTTTAACAATGGAATTACTTCTTTCTAAATGTTTGGTAGAACTTAGTAATAAAGCCATCTAGGGGACCTGGATTTTCTTTGTGGGAAGATATTTGAGTATTGATGCTTGGTTTTATGTTCTTCGTAAGTAAAATTTTCTGGATATTATATATTTTCTAGTGATTTGGCAGTTTCTATTAAAACTTCAAATTATTAGCATAAAGTAGATAATAACATGCTCTTATTTTTTTTTTAATGTTCATTTATTTATTTATTTTAGCTGTGCTGGGTCTTAGTTGCGGCTTGTGGACTCTTAGTTGCGGCATGCATGTGGGATCTAGTTCCTTGACCAGGGATTGAACCCGGTCCCCCTGCATTGGGAGTGCAGAGTCTTACCCACTGGACCACCAGGGAGGTCCCACAGGTTATTTTCTTTATTTATTTGGTTGCACTGGGAGTTAAGTTGCAGCGTTCGGGCTCCTTAGTTGTGGCATGCGAACTCTTAGTTACGGCATGCATGTGGGATCTAGTTCCCTGATCAGAGATTGAACCCAGGGTTCGAACCCTGACCAGGGATCGAACCCAGGCCCCCTGCATTGGGAGCACGGAGTCTTATCCACTGCACCACCAGTGAAGTCCTGGTTATTTTCTAATCACTGCACCCTACGAGTTTTGATAGTGTTTTCATTACCAAGTCACAATATTTTGTAATTTCTACGATGATTTCCTCACTGACCCCTTTGTAATTTAGAAATGTTTCTTAATTTCCATACATTGGAGGGAGGGAGGTTTTAGTTATGTTTTTACTAGTGATTTCTAGCTGGATTGAGTGCTTGTCAGCGAATATAGTCTATATTATTTCAGTCATTTGAAATTTAAGATTTGCTTAATGGCGAAATATATGGTCAGTTTTTGTAAACATTGCAAGTGAGTTTCAGAAGCATTTTATGATCTAGTTTTGTGATCCATTGCCCAGTATATGTTCATTCGGTCAAATTTGTTTAATCGTGCTGTACAGGTCTACTGTATTCTTACTGATTTAAAAAAATTTATCAGTTAATGAGGAGGGGGTATGTTTATCTCTGTTATGATTATGGATTTGTCTAGTCCTTATAGTTTTATCAACTTTTGCTTTCTACATTTTGAGGTTATGTTATTAGGTGCATACAAGTTTAGAATTGTTATTGTTGCCTTGTGAACTGAACCATGGATCTTTATATAGCGGTCTCTATAGTTGGTAATGTTTTGTCTATTTTTGTCCAGCATTGATATAGGTATACCAACTTTCTTTCACTGATATTTTTAAATATATAGTTTGTTCTTGGATTCTGTCTGTATTACAAGAAATTATAATGAAGAACTTGCTTAGCTAGGTTGAAAATGAACTAGGCCATTCTGGATAATTTAGTTTTCTGAAAGGCATTTTTATTATATATTCAGTGTTAAAAAACAAAACAAAACAAAACAAACTTTCCAAAACATCCCAATTCACTTAGCTATTTTAATTATCTTTCTTTAGTTATTTAAGGGTCTGATACCTTAGGGGATAACATTCTGAAGATTAAGCTTTTTTACATAGGACCATAGATACGGGGGACTAGATGGCTGGGCTGTGTGTGTTCTGCACGGTATTAGCCAGGGTTCTCCAGAGAAACAGAACAAATAGGATGCGTGTGTACCTTATGTATACCTATATATAACATGGGGGGGGCGGGGAGAGATACTGGTTTTTATTGAAAGGAATTGGCTCACAAAAGCCTCCTGAAAAGTTCCAGGAGCTACAGCCAGAAAGTTTGAGACCCAGGAGAGCTAAAGTGTAGTTCCAGTCTAAAAAGCCAGCAGGTCGGAGACCCAAGAAGAGCCAGTGTTTCATCCAAGTCCCAAGATTGGAAAAGACCAAAGTTTCAGCTCAACAGTCAGGCAGGAGTTGCATCTTACTCAGCCTTTTTGTTCTGTTCAGGTCTTCAGTTGATTTAATGAAGGACATCCACATTAGGGAGGGCAGTCTGTGCAATTCAGAAGTTCATCTCATCCAGAAACATCCTCACAGACACACCAAGAATAACTTTTGACCCCTTGGCCGGGACATGTAAAAGTAAACATTGTACACAGCGTCTGCTACAACTTGTGTTTCTTAATGAAATCTCAAAACCAGTTCACTTGTTTTGTGATGCATCTATTTCTCTTAAAAGCTAAGTCAGCAACAGTTCTTAACTAATAGGAGGGAAGAGGAAAAGAGATTTTAATGGTCCGGCATTTTAGTTTATTCAGTAAGGGGTACAGAAGTGATTTAGGGCCCCTGCTCTCAAAGAATTTAGAATTTGGTCCAGGAAGTAAGAATGATGTCAGGAGGCAATGTACATGAGGTGTTTTGCTAACTACAGAGTGTTGTAAAATGTAAATACTGACTTCATAATGTTTTAGCTATATTTGAAAGGACTTTGAGGAAACTGTAAATGCTGCTACTGATAAAGCCAGTGACCCCTCTTATCCAAGTCCTTAACATTGCCACCAAAGGAAGTTTTAGGGAGAGTTTTAGGGCTGCCTGAGGTAACTCTTTAATATGTAAAATTATCCAACTCATAAGACTGCTGTGGGAAGCCTAGGGATTCCAGTGATCAGTGACTGGGATAGCTACATATTTATCACCTGGGGTAACAGATCAGGCCAGCTGCCAAGTGAATAAGAAACTGTTTCCCCAAGGACATGTCACAGTTGTGAATTGTCACAACATGCCCTTTAATCACTATGGCTGCCTTATTCACTGAGAAACTCTGTTGTCTAAAAATCACAGACTTGGGCTTCCCTGGTGGCGCACTGGTTAAGAATCTGCCTGCCAACGCAGGGGACATGGGTTCGAGCCCTGGTCCGGGAAGATCCCACATGCTGCGGAGCAATTGGGCCCGTGTGCCACAACTACTGAGCCTGCGCTCTAGAGCCCGTGAGCCACAACTACTGAGCCCACGTGCCACAACTACTGAAGCCCATGCGCCTAGAGCCTGTGCTCCGCAACAAGAGAAGCCACCCCTCACCACAACTAGAGAAAGCCCGCGCACAGCAGCAAAGACCCAACTCAGCCAAAAATAAATAAATTAAATAAATAAATTTTTTAAAAAATGAAAATCACAGACTCTCGGAAACTGCTGTTTAAAGTCATATCGGTAATAGTGAAGCATCCCACTTTTGCTTGGAGGATCTAAGACACTTTGACACAAAGAAGCAGCCTCAGTTTCCAGCCCAGGTGCAGAGGCTTGGATAAGGAGTGTGTGAGCATGACACCCACCTCTCTCACTGTTGTTGTTTCTAAGGAAACTGGACCCAGGTCCACCTGACAGTTCTGACACTGACCTTTTACACACAGACTCGCCACTTCATTGGAATTTTACCTAAACTCCACTGTCCCCCAGAGTCACGTACCTCAGTCATTTCCTTTCTGTGGTCAGGTGCCCATAGTGCCTCTGGCGTGGGACTCTGTGGTCCCAGCGAGTCAGTAACTTGACGTCAGGCCATAGGATTGCCCCTGAGGGCCTTGGGCCCATTGGCCCAGGACAGTGGCTTCACTCTGTAGTTCTGCAACTTCCTAGGATGTGTTTTGGTGAAGAAATTTTAAAAAATTTATCCTACAAAGTTTGTTGGGCTTCTTGAAATTGTGATTATCTTTCATCTGTTAATTCTTAACAATTTCCTCTATAGACCTTTCCTTGGTCCCAGTTTCTGTTCCCTTTCTCTCTGAATCTCCAGTCAGGTGTGTGGGAGACTTCCCTCTGTTTTCTGTGCAGCCTCTTTGGTATTTTCAAACCATTTTTTTTTCCTGCCTGTTATGATCTGGGTAAAATCGGACTTATTCCGTCTCTTTCTTATTCTGTTGTTAAACTTATTTACTGATTTCCCTTCAAAGTCTCTTCTGTTTAACTTCTCTGTTTTATTCCCACATCCTACTCCACTTTCCCCATAGGTAGCAACTTTCCCTGTTCTGTTCTATTACGTGTTTTTTTGTGAGTGTTCTTTAAAAATGTGTATTGTTTTTAGGGACTTTTTTTCATTTGAAGTATAATTGACATAAATATATTGAAAGTGTACAGTGTGACATGTGCACACCTGTAAAACCATTAAAATGAAGATCACATTCTCCTGCCTCTTTGTAATCCTCCTGCCCCTCTCCCTGTGCTAAGTAATCACTGATCTACTTTCTGTCTCCATAGCTTAGTTGGCATTTCTTGGAATGTTAAATTAATAGTGCTTTTTTGGTCTGGCTTTCACTCAGCATCCTTATCTTGAAGTCCACGCTTGTGTTATGTATATTAGTAGCTCGTAACTTTTCCTGCTGTGTCGTGTCCCTCTGAATGGACATGTTTACATGTATGGACAGGTCCTTGTGTGGACTGTCACCATTTCTCTAGAGGAAACACCTGGGAGAGGATGGCCAGGTTCCGTGATAGGAAACTGCCAAACTGCTTTCCAGGGTGCTTGTATCATTTCAATATCCGGAGAGGAGTGTGAAGGTCATGGTGGTTTTTTTTAATGCAAACA
Organism: Mesoplodon densirostris; assembly: GCF_025265405.1. Taxonomy (NCBI): domain Eukaryota; kingdom Metazoa; phylum Chordata; class Mammalia; order Artiodactyla; family Ziphiidae; genus Mesoplodon; species Mesoplodon densirostris. The sequence continues at coordinate 106,530,601 of NC_082661.1, forward strand.
CTCTAGTAGGTTTCAGTTTACGTTTCCATGGTGACTAACGGTGTTGAGCCTCTCTGGTAAAGTGTTTGCTCAAATTGGGATGGGGGGGTGCATGTATTTTTAATTGATATAAATTCTATTGTCTTACATATCTCAGTTTTTGTAAACAAAATGTGTTTTTAATATTCACTTGTGTTGCTCTTCATCTAACCCTAGGGTTGGCAAACTGAGGCCTGTGACTTGTTTTCTGTAGTCTGTAAACTAAGAATGTTTTGAGCGTTACTAGAGGGTTAGTGAAAAAAGATGAGACAGAGCTGCGTAGCCCCCAGGGCCTGAAATAGTCTCTTGCCCTTGACAGAAAAGTGTGCCAGCTCCTGACCTGCTCAGCTGCACCCCGACTGTTGCCACCCCCATGCATGCCACCCTCCAGCACTGATAGCAGGCTGCCCCCAGCTCAGCCACAGCAATCATGCTCTGACACAAAGCTCCTTACCCGTGGATTGCTGTGAACATACACTTGGACTCTATGCCCAGGGGTGGGATTGTTGGGTCATAGAAGGTATTTGTGTAAGTGGCGGCATTGAGGTGCCCACACTCCCACGTGCAGTGCCTGTGGGCGCCTGTGCCATCTCCCTCACCCTCCAGCTCTTGGCCTTGTCCACTTTTCTGCTTTTGCAAATCAGTGGTTGGAAAGTGCTGCCGTGTGTTCATTTGGGGTGTATCTGCGGCTGGGATTGTTGCCGTCTCTTTGTACGCTGCCCATTAATAACACCTGCCTGCGTTCTATTGGGGTTGCTATCCTCTTGTTGATTTGCGGGGGCTCTTTGTATATTTTAATGTTAAACACTGCTGGTTTTGAACATTACAGATCGCATCTGCCTGCTAAATTTTCCATTTGCTCATAGCCTTTCATTTTAATGCACAGTAATACGTTTTTTGGCTCATGGTTTGTGTTTTGAAGTTTTGTTTAAGAAGTCATTAAATGTGCTTCTTTTGTTTCTCCTCACTTCGTAGCTCTCCTGTTCAGAGATCCATCTCTAATGCCTCAGTACTACACCTCATTTGTGTGGTTGGATGGGGAGAAGGTGTTATTTTTCTCTGTTCTGAGCCCAGGGTTCCCAGCCATGCGTTGAAATGCAAGCCAACTCTCCTTTTCTTGTGGATTTGTGCCACGTGTGTCTGTGTGTGTGATGTTCCAGCAGCCCACGCCAGTCTGCCCTCTTGGCAAGAACTGAAAGCCCCTCACTTACTCTGCATCTGTCTCCCCCCAGAGACCCATAAAAGCTTATTACCATGAGAGTGCTGAAGGCAGGATTCTCACTGATGATTTTATTTAATGTAAAGGCTCAGGCTGCCATAACAAAAATACCATAAACTTGGTGGTTTACATAATAGACATTTATTTTCTTACAATTCTGGATGATGGAAAGAAAGCCCACGATGAACTGTTCGTCTGAGCTGGCTGATTCAGTTTCTTGTGAGGGCCCTCTTCCTGGCTTGCAGATGGCTGTGTGCTCAGCTGTGGCAGGAGAGAGCGGGCCCTGCCCTGGGGGCTCTGTTATAAGGACACTAATCCCATCCATCAAGGCCCAGCCCTCACACCTAGTCACCTCCCAAAGATTAGGGTTTCAGCATATGAACTTGAGGGGGGACACAAACATTCAGCTCATACCAGTGGTCGTTTTTGTCTTTAATTCCCCCTTTTTTTCTCCTCAAACGTTTTTGTAAAATATTGTCCAGTTGCCTCATGGTAGTTGTATTAGTTTGCAGTAAAGTACCACAGAGTAGATGTCTTAGAACAACAAAAGTGTGTTGTCTCACAGCTCCGAGTGGCCAGAAGTCAAATCCGTGCCTCTCTCCGAACTTCTGGTGGCCTCAGGTGTTCTTTGGCTGGGGGGTCATTGCTCTAGTCCCGTGACTGGCTTCTCCACGGGAGCCTTCACGTCGCCTTCCCTCTGTGTGTGTGCATCTCTGTCCAGATATCCCTTTCTTATAAGGATGTTAGTTGTGTTGGATTACGACCCATTTGAATGACCTCATTTTAACTCGATGACCTCCATAAAGGCCCTGTCTCCAAATAAGGTCAGATTCTGAGGTCCTGGGGTTAGGACTCCAACAAATCTTCTTGAAGGGGCACAGTTCAACCTATAGCAGTAGGTTTTTGTGAACACAAGTGAGTTCTCGGTTTCTTTAGTGCTCACCTGTGAGCTTTTTTGAGACCAGGTCCTGTGTCTTGTGTGTCTCTGTATCCCTAACACCCCACTTTGCCTGGCCCTTAGTGGAGGGGGCCCCCGTGTTTGTAGGATGGATGAGTTATAGAGATTCACACTAATTGCAGATCCGTCTTGGTGATGCTTCCGTACCAGTGCCCACGCTGTAGCTGCATTCTTTTTCCTGCCTCACAGGACCTACTTTATCTACTTGGTCTCCCGTCCCGTTGGTGGACATGCAGCTGTTTCCTGTCTTTTGCTGCAGTGAATTCTCTCAGGTGTGCAAGGTAACTAGAGGATAAATTCTTCTTCTTCTTTTTCTTTTTTGTAGTTTTTATTTATTTTTATTGAAATATATTAATAATTGACTTAACAGTGTTGTGTTTCAGGTGTACAGCATACACACATACATACATATTCTTTTTCAGATTCTTTTCCCTTATAGGGTATTACAAAATATTGAGTATAGTTTCCTGTGCTATACAGTAGGTCTTTGTTGGTTATATCTTTTATAATAGTAGTGTGTATATTTTAATCCCAAACTCCTAATTTATTTCTCCCTCCCCTGCTTTGGTAACCATAAGTTTGTTTTCTATGTCTGTGGGTCTGTTTCTGTCTTGTGTATAAGTTCATTTGTATCATTTTTCTTAGATTTCACAAATAAATAATATCATATAATATATGTCTTTTTTTGACTTCACTTAGTATGATAATCTCTGGGTCCATCCATGGCATTATTTCATTGTTTTTATGTCTGAGTAGTATTCCACTGTATATATGTACCACATCTTCTTTATACATTCCTCTGTTGATGGACATTTAGGTTGCTTCCGTGTCCTGGCTATTGTAAGTAGTGCTGTGGTGAACATTGGGGTGTGTGTACCTTTTAGAATTAGAGTTTTCTCCTTATATATGCCCAGGAGTGGGATTGTAGGATCATATGGTAGCTCTGTTTTTAGTTTTTTGTGGAACCTCCATCGTGGCTGTACCAGTTTACATTCCCACCAACAGTGCAAGAGGGTTCCCTTTTCTCCACACCCTCTCCAGCATTTATTACTTGTAGACTTTTTGATGATGGCCATTCTGACCAGTGTGAGGTGATACCTCATTGTACTTTTGGTTTGCATTTCTCTAATAATTACCGATGTTGAGCATCTTTTCATGTGCCTTTGGGCCATTTGTATGTCTTCTTTGAAGAAGTGTCTATTTAGATCTTCTACCTATTTTTTGATTGGTTTTTTTTTTATATTGAGTTTTATGAGCTGTTTGTATATTTTGGAGATTAATCCCTTGTTGGTTGTATCATTTACAAATATTTTCTCCATTTTGTAGGTTGTCTTTTTGTTCATGGTTCCTTTATTTTTGTTTTTGTTTCCATTACTCTAGGAGATGGATCCAAAAATATGTAGCTGTGATATATGTCAAAAAGTGTTCTGCCTATGTTTTCCTCTAAGAGCTTTATAGTATCGGGTCTTGCATTTAGGTCTCTAATCCAGAGGATAAATTCTTGGAAGTGCTAATTGCTCAGGCAAAAAGCACATACGTTATAAATTGTGATGAGTATCAGTAAAATAAAGTTAGTAGAGGGAATTCCCTGGTGGTCCAGTGGTTAGGACTCCATGCTTTTGCTGCCGAGGGCGTGGGTTCGATCCCTGGTCGGGGAACTAAGATTCTGCAAGCTGCGCGGTGCGGCCAAAAATTTAAAAGAATAAATGAAATAAACTTAGTAGAGGTTATACCCATTTAAATTCTTGTCAGTGTGTGGTCGCCTGCCCCCTGGGGGGGCGTTCTCGCTCCTGCCAGACGCTGCTCCGAGTGCTGAATCCTCAGGATGACCGCGAGCCACTGCTGCTAAAGCACTCCCAGGCTGTCCTGGGAGTGGTGACAGATTCGGGGTTTGGCCTGAGATGGTTGGACTCAGGAGCGTGTGCCACAGAGCCCTTCGCCATCATGCCCGTCCTCCCAGGCGGGCCAGCAGGGGCCACCCCGCTCCGCCCTGCCCATCCCTGAAGTGGGAATTGTATCTCCTTCTACGTTTATTTTGCATTTCTCTTATGTTGAATGAGGCCGAGCATCCTTTGCATTTTTTTTAAGTTTTAAATAATTTTTCTAATGATAAACTTTTATAAAATTGACATGTAAGATCAATCTCTATATATGTGTTTTTGTTCTTTATATATATAGACATCTATAAAATATACACACTCATATATATGTGTGCATTTTTAAAAATTGCCTGTGATAGGAGTTGCAAAGTATTTTTTTCACCCAGTTTGCCATTTCTCTTGATTTAATATAGGGAATTTGGAGCTTTTTGGTGGTTTTCCATGGGAAAAATACTTAAGTAGTAAAATTCAAATTCATGTCTTTTACGGCTCCTTGGTTTAGAATCATAACTACAGGGGACTTCTTCCTTAGCAGTCATACAAAAGAAAGACTTCTATGGTTTCTTCTTGTGCTTTTACAGTCTCATTTCTCAAATTGAAATCTGATCCATTTGAAGTTTATCTGGGAATAAAGTGAGAGGTAAGGAACATATTTAATCATGTGGCATTTGTAATTTTAATATCTGGTAAAATTGATCTTTCTCTTGTTACCTTAAAAAAATTTTTTTTTCATATTTTTGTTTATTGCTTTTCTCATAGGAAGTTTAGAATCAGATTATCCAGTTCTGTGAAGAAAATATTTCTGCAACTTGAGTGGGGTCACCCTAGACTTACAGATTACTGAGGGAAAGTGTCCATCTTTATGGTATTGAAAGCTCCATACACCTTGTCATCCATTCAAGCATTTTGGGGGGCTCCTTGTCATTGTAATGCATTCTTAGAGATTTAATGACGTCTTAAGTCTATTTTGAGGTATGGTCTTTTTATTGATTTTGTTACCTCTTGTTGCCTTGCTGTGTCTTGAACTCATTTCTCTGCTTTATGTCCTTATTTTAGAGAGTTTAAAAAATTCATGGCTCTATACCTGGTCATAAACATCATGTGCTCAGTAGAAGCATGTCTAGCGGATATTGGTGTTTTCTGTCCTGTCCTCTTTCCGTTTGACGCTTGGTTCCTTGTCTTCTGGTTCCTCCACTATTGTGACTCCTCTGGACTGAAGCACATGCTTCCTGGCCCAGCTTTTACAGGAGCTCTGTGTCAGGGAGGGCCAGAGCCGTGTTCCAGGTGACAAGGACCATCCCTTGGACACAGGCCTGTCCTTGTCCTGCCCAGTCCCTGTCCTTGCCGGCCCACAGCCAGACTGCCCCCTCCTGAGACAGCTCACCTGTGCTTCCTGGGCACCTGGACTTCTGACGTCTGGGAACATGGTGCCCAACTAGGGCCAGGGACACTCCCGCCTCCAGGCAGGAGCCCAGGTGTGACGCCAACTTTGGAGACATCTGCAGGCTTTGGCTAAGCTTGCCTTATGGCCCCGTTTTTTTCCTCATACAGTTTTTCAAACTGAGATATTCACAGAGGATTCATTATTTTAAAGTGTACAAATCAGTGGTTATGGTACATCACAGAGCTGTGCAGTCATTGCCACTATCTGATACCAGAACGTTTTCGTCTCTCTGAGAAGGAAACCCCTAGCTCACTGGCAGTCACTCCCTGTCCCCGCTCCAGCCCCAGGACCACCGTCCCACCTCCCGGGCCTGTGGGTGACCTGTCCTGGACGTTTCAAACGCACAGAGCCACGTGGTGTGTGCTCTCTCAGGTCTGGCTTTCACAGAGCTTCATGTTTTCACAGTTCACCATATTGTCACGTCGTGTGTCTTTTTATTGCCAAATAATGTTTCGTTGTATAGATAAACCACATTTTGGTCGTCCATTCATTAGATGATGGCCTTGGAGTTGCTTCCACTTTGGGGTTGTTACAAATACAGCCAGCCATTCACGTATGAGTTTTTGGGTGGACATATGTTTTCAGTTCTTTTGGGTCTGTACCTGGGAGTAGAGTTGTTAGCTCATGTGGTAATCTGTGTTTGTCATTTTTTTTTTAATTTTGGCCTTGCAGCCTTGTGGGATCTCAGTTCCCCGACGGGGGGTTGAAGCCGTGCCTCAGCTGTGCAAGCACAGAGTCCTAACCACTAGACCACCAGGGAGCTGCCTGTTTGTCTTTTTGGGGAAGTGCCAGATGGTTTCTCTAATGGCCGCACCATTTTACAGCCTGCGCCCTGCCCCGGGCAGCGTCAGAGGGCTCCAGGTCCCCTGCCCCATGGCCGTCTCTGCAGTTCTGGGCTCGGGCGTGGGAGGTGGCACCTCCTGCTGGGCCACCTCAGTTCCATTTGCAGACTCTCCTCCCCATCACCTGGGTGTCCCCTCACACACAGTGTGTGTGTATCTCTCGTTCCTAATGCTTTGGGGTGACTGCCGAGGGCACAGCCTGCCATCTGTTTGGAGCTACTTAATTTGAGACTTAGGTATGAGGGGGGGCTTCTTTGTTATGTTTTTTACATAACTTTAGTTTGCCAGGGACACGTTTTCACTCTTTAACTCATAGTAAGTGACAGATAAAATTGTTTTTCATTTCGTGCCTTTTGTTTTTTGGTTTTTTTTTGTTTTGTTTTGTTTTTGCGGTACACGGGCCTCTCGCTGTTGGCCTTTTATTTTTAATGTAGGAAAGAGTTGATAGCTCAGCTAAATACAAGCGGGAAGGTGGTAGACGGGCTCATTCTTCTAAAACATCAAAAAAGCCCCCAGCACAAATGTTAAAAAATAAATAAGCGTTTACCATTTTTGCCACACGTCAAAAGAACTTATTTCCATGGATTTCAAGAGACAGCCTTTTAGAGTTGGGTCAGCTGGCATCCGGCCCTGTGCTTGGCCAAGGGGAGGCACCCAGCCTCAGGCGGGAATGCCAGAGCCTTGACGCTTCGACCTCGGCTGCGTGTGCGCTTGGGGGGATGCGGGTCTCAGCCAGGCATTCTTTCTGGACCACCGCCGGCTGGGGCCTCCGGGGCAGATGAGGGGATCCTGATTCCTGAGGGCGGTGGGAAGCTGGGGATGAGGGTTAAGCCAGAGTGTGAGGGGATGGATGGGTCAGCGCAGGTGAGGGGGAGCTGCCAGGTGAGGGGTGACAGGTGGACCAGGAGCTTGGGTGGGAGAGGGCAGGCGTGAAGGGGACCGTGTTCAGGCTTGGGCCCGCGTCTGGGCCTTAAGCAGCGGTGACCGCGGGCCGCCGTGGCCACTCACACCTGTGGGAGGAAGCGACACCTTGCGTGTAGCAGACACGCCGGCCACGCCTGTCCCCGGGAGCCAGGTCCCCCTGGTCCTGGGGCGGGGGGACCGGCCTCCTGCGGGCTGTCCTCTGTCACGTGAGCCCGTCACGTGGCCGTGGGGCGTGCGGGGACTTGCCCCTGTTCTCCCGGCGGCCTTCCGGACCCAGTCCCTTCCCAGCCGCCATAGGTGCCGAGCCACAGCATTGGCCTGCCCACCCCGGTGCTCCCCGCACCCCAGACGCCTCAGTGGCAGGTTCCCCAGCAGGGGGCGGGAACGGCCCCCCGTCCTGGGCGGCCCTTCTGTTTGCCTGGCCGGTGCGCCAGGAGGCGATGGGGAGATGCGCGGGCAGCTGGCGAGGTGTGGGCACTGGGTGGGGCAGGGGAGGGCTCTCCTGAGGGCGGGGCCGGCATGGGGGCAGTGGCTGAAGAGGCTGGGCCCCGCCCCGTGCGCGCAGAAGCTCCAGTGGGCTTGAAGGGGGCTCTTTTCTGTGTCTGAACGAGCAAAGGTGCGCTCGCGCTCCTGCTCAGCTGCAGCCCTGCAGGCCTGAGCCAGGGTTGGCAGGGTGGGGTCGGCGACAAGGACTGCCATCTCTCCTCTCCCGGCAGATGAAGGGTGCCCTCACAGAGATCATCCAGCTCGCCACCCTGGACTCGGACCCCTGGGTTCTCATGGTGGCCGACATTCTGAAGTCCTTTCCTGATACCGGATCTCTTAACCTTGATCTGGAAGAGCAGAATCCCAACGTTCAAGATATTTTAGGAGAACTTAGAGAAAAGGGTAGGTTGGGTGTGTTTGGTTTACGCTGGGAGGAGGGAGATGGGTTTTCTTCCTTTAAACCCTCTTTTGTAACATGAGTTTGACTTTGAGAGTGTTGCACGCTGTACTGTGCAGTGCTGGCTGTATCCGTACCCCACTGCCCCATGCACTGCTGGCTGGCTTTTTGGCCAGTCTTTGTCTAGAGCAGCCCAGAGGCTCCCTCCTCACTGTACGTGCTTTATCTCAAGTGCGTTATTTACCCGCTTTCACATTCACGCACCCTTCTCCCCACTCAGCTCCATGAGGGCACAGGCTCTGCCCATTCAGAGCCTAGAACATTCCCTGGCACAGAGTAGATGCTCATAACTGTGTGTTGAAAATATCAGCAGTTTACTTGTCTAGAGCACGAACTGAAAACCACTTAGAAAATATTTGCAAATGGAGTAAAAGAACATATAAAGACGGGAAGGTCTGTTCCTCCTTGAATTCCTCTCCTAGTTTGGAGAATTGGAACTGCAGCCCTTTAAAGATGGTGCCTGTGCCCCTGCGGTCCCGCAGGGACGGTGGCCGGGCTGTCCCCAGGGGTGGCTGCCAGTGCCTCTTCTCAACTGCGAGGTGACCGCTCTTGCTCTGTAGGCCTTCGCTTGACTTGTAACTGCCCACAAGCTACATGGATGCTTCCAGAGCATTGGAACGCAAACCCAAGATGTTTCTGTCCTGGTGATTAGCTTGATGAGGGTCCAGACAGGTCCACACCCTCCTGGGTGTCCTCTCTCTGGTGGGAGTGGCCTGCTCTGTCTTCTGCCCAGGGGCTTCTGGGCGGGCCTCCCGGGGGCAGGAAGAACAGCCGTGGCACTGGTCTCTGCTTCCCACCCAGGGCCTTCTCCTGAGCTCTAACTGCCTGGTAAACCCACAGACCTGGGGAACGCGCCTGGGTGCTTCTTGTGAGGGCCAGGATTCAGAGGGTCCAGGAGAAACCATCCATGGGGGCCGTGGGGACTCGGGGAGATCCGGGATGGTCACGGGCTTCCCCTTCCTACGGCTTTGCTCTAGGGGTGCACAGAGCCCCTTCCAAACGTAGCTGTGCCGATGAACATCTGTGGTGGGGCCCGGGTGCTTCTGCCTTTAAAAAGCTCCACAGGGATTCTGCTGAGCCCTCCTGTCCTGTCCTTGACCTTTGGCCCAGATTGGTGGCCTTGATTGCTGGTCTATGGCAGGCAGGCAGTGGATACTTGTTTTCTGTTTTGAGATCAAAGCAGAAGCTCCACTGCTATAAACAGGAAACTGCGTTTTCATATTAGCAGTGAAAATTGGGCCTGTGTAAGGGAAATGCACCTCCTAACATGTTGGTTCTCCAACGAGCAGTGAACGAGTGTGAGGCGTCGGCCATGCTCCCGCTGGAGTGCCAGTACTTGAATAAAAACGCCCTGACGACCCTCGCTGGGCCCCTCACTCCCCCAGTGAAACATTTTCAGTTGAAAAGGAAACCGAAGAGTGCCACACTGAGGGCAGAGCTCCTGCAGAAATGTGAGTGCCCGCTGTCCGCATGCGGGTCTGGGGGTGGGTGCACCTGGCCTAGGGGGCGCACTGGGACTTGTCGGGACCCTCCTCAGCGGGGGCTGCCTTGCCTGGCCTGGAAAGTCCAGCAGATTTGGGAAAACTGACTGCCGAGCAAATCATGCTTTTGTCCTATGTCTGTAGTTCTTGTTTTTAGATTTCTTTTAGGTTTTATGGTACCTAATTGTCTTTTAAAGACAGAGTTCTACGTAGTTTTTTTCTTTTTTGTTAGAAATTTATTGATTGCTATGCTAAATTGTGTGTTCTAAAAATCTACTTTAGAAACTTCCGAATTTTCAGGTTAAAGTATTTGTAATCTTTGTTCCAAAAATGAAATCTGTACCAACGGAGTCACACAGGTGATGAGACTGGCAGCCTGGAAGAGATTGGAGAGGCTGGGTCCCAACTCCTGTAGCCCTCCCTCATTCTTGCAGATGATCTCAATTTGACTTGAAAGATGTTTGGTCATTTTATTAATGTTTTTTTAAGTAGTGGTTTCTAAAATGTACATGGAAGATACTTGCTCGGAAAAAGGCCAGGAAATTGATTCCTTTGGCTGATAGCAGAACTTTTTTTTTAAGTGGTTATGGTATTGGTATTAATAACCTATATAAATGCCCTGTTTTCAAAGAATCCAAATAAAACACAGCAGCCATCGTGACTCTCGGTTCCAAATGGACAGCGTCCTGGGGTCAGCACTACGCTGTGGCTTCATGGAGCTGGCAGTGCGCGGCCCGGGCCCCCAGCCCCCTGGGCAGCTCCCAGGCCCCTCCGTGCAGTCAGCAGTGGCACCTGCCCCCAGCTCCCCACGGCAGAACCTGGTGCCGGGTGGGCGTGGGGCTCCGTCCCTCCCCAAGCTTGTTTCCTGCCTCGCGTTGATGCTTCTGTGAAGGGAAGGGTGAGGTTGTGCCAGACGACCACCCACCAGTGAGGACGCTTCATCGGGGCCCCTCCCACCCCCCCACCCCGGAAGGTGCAGCCGCCAGGGCCCTACTTGCTGCAAGTGTAGTTCTCTACACCAGGCGTCCCCAACCCCGGGGCCACGGACCGGTACCATGGGCTGTTAGGAACCGGGCTGCACAGCAGGAGGTGAGCGGCGGGCAAAGGAGCGAGCGGAGCTTCATCTGCCGCTCCCCGCCGCCCCCCGCTGCTCGCATTACCTCCTGAACCATCCCCCACCAACCCCAGTACAAGGAAAAATTGTCTTCCACGAAACCAAAACCGGTCCCTGGTGCCAAAAAGGTTGGGGACCGCTGCCCTACACAGAAAGCGTAGCTGTAACGTTTGAAAGCAGACGAGCGGGTGTTTGTGCTCGAATCCTTACAACTCGACCTTTGTAAATCCCACGGATGGAGGCGCTGTCATCGGGTGGGCGCTGACGCAGCCCACCTTGTCTTACAGCCACCGAGACCGCCCAGCAGCTGAAGAGGAGCGCGGGGGTGCCCTTCCATGCCAAGGGCCGGGGGCTGCTCCGGAAGATGGACACCACGAGTAAGGCCGGGCCGCTGCGGGGTCGGAGGGGAGGGCTCGCCCTTCCTCGGGAGCCAGTCGTTGAACTTTGACCTGACTGGGCCACGGGCCCTGCGGTGCTGCCGGCTCTGTTGTGTGAAATGAGGGGGGCTCTTCCGCTTACCGAGGGTCCAGAAGGCTCCGCCTGAGATGAGGAAAGACCGGGATTGGAGGGAGACGCTCAGTCTCGGTTCTCGCTCGTCCTTATGGCCATGGAGGGCACGGGCCGCTGCCTCCGCCCCAGGTCCTGCCGCCTGCCAGCCCCGTGCCGGCCCCAGGTTCTCCGTGGGGCAAGGGCTCTACAAGCTCGAGGCTGACCGGGCCACCGTCGTGTCGTCGGGTCTGCTCCCTCGTCCCTCCCTCGGGGCCGGAGCTCATCTCTTGCTCCCTGCCCACCCCATGCTGCCCAGGCCCAGGGCTGACCGGACAGGGCAGGTGGGTCGGTGAGAGCAGCAGCCGGGCTGCCACTGGAGCCTGAGGGGGCTCGTGGGGCTCCTCCCTGTGGGGCCTACAGCCCACAGCACTCACGTGGGAGCTGCCGTCTTGGTGTCGGCCGACTCGGCACTGTGGGGCGGGGCAGCCCCTTCACCTCAGGGCCGGCTGTTGCCCTGGGTGGCCCTGGAAGTGAATCAGGTTGACATGGGGCCCTCACTGTAATGTCCCTGCCTGCCCCCCATGTGCCAGTCCCCCTGACAAAGCTCCCCTCACCTTCCTTTCCACACCCCGGCCAGGCGCCCTGACCCAGCGTGCCCACGGTGCGGTTCAGGGGTGCTTCCTGTTTCCTTGCCCTGTCCCATTGGCTGTGCCAAGGGGCCACCTGTGCACCGGGCCTGGGACACCGTACATGATCTTGGTGTGAGTAAGCCCTGGTGTCTGCACGCTGAGCACTGGGTCCCAGTGGCAGGAATGGGGAGGCACTGGATGCCTGGGGAAGGGGCCAGGCCCCCTTCAGAAGGAGCCATTCCTCACGTGTCAGGTGCCTTCCCTTTGAGAGATGAGGGACCAGGCCCAGGGGAAGAGGGAGGGTGATTCTGGCTGCAGCATGTGGGCCTCTAGCCTGTAACACATCTGTTAACCCCGAGGTGCAAGAAAGAAGTGGAAGCTGAGTCCTGTCCGTGGCGATAAAGGACTCGGTGTGTTAGGGTCGATGGATGCAGGTGTGGCGTCTTTGTTGGTTTGGCGTCTTGGGCAGAGACGTCAGTTTGGCTGTGGTGTCGCTGGTTGCCACAGTGTGCCCTTCTGGGCAGGCCGACCCGATGCCCCGGTGCTTGGGCACAGGGAGAGGGCAGGCCCCTGGCCTGGGGGCGTCCCCAGCACCTGCCCTCGCAGAGGCGCAACCCTTCTGGGGGAGCACCTGGCAGGCCAGCAGGGGCGGCTCTGGCGGAGACGGGCAAGCGAAATACGCAGCGGTGGCGGAGGAGCCGCTCCGCGAGGCCCCCTGACGGCCCATCCTCTCCGCAGCCCCGCTCAAAGGCATCCCAAAGCAGGCGCCCTTCCGAAGCCCCACCGCCCCCAGTGTCTTCAGCCCCGCGGGGAACCGCACTGCCATCCCGCCGTCGAGGACGCCCCTGCGGAAGGAGAGGGGTGTGAAGGTGGGCATGTCCCCTGGCAGACCCGCCCGCGCGGGACCAGCCGCGCTCCTTCCATGGGGCTGAGAGTGGGCTTCTGTCTGTGTCGGCAGCTCCTCGACATCTCCGAGCTGGACATGGTTGGGGCCGGCCGGGAGGCCAAGAGGAGGAGGAAGACCCTGGGTGCGTATTGGGGGCCGTCCGCCTGCGGAGGCCCTGGTCTCTCGTCTGCCGAGACCGAGACCGCCTCCGGCTGGAGAGGGGCGAGCCTGCGGGACAGCCCTGTCCTCAGAGTCGCCGCCGCCGCCGCTGCCTCCTCGGGCCGGGAGGGCCGCCGCCCGGGGCGCTGAGGCCCGTGCTCTGCCCGCAGACGCGGAGGCGGTGGAGAAGCCAGCCAAGGAAGAGACGGTCGTGGAGAACGCCACCCCCGACTACGCGGCCGGCCTGGTGTCCACACAGGTAGGGCTGCAGGGCCACGGGCGGCCGGAGCACGTGCCTCCATTCCCATCGTTAGCCACGGAGGCGCATCCTGTGGGAGCACACGCGCGGACGCACACGTATGTACGTGGACACGCGCAGAAGAGGTGGCGCCGGCGGGGCGCCGGCGTGCCCGTGGGCCCAGGTTTGGACAGCGCCACGCGCTCGGGGCTCCTCGGCGTCCCCTGTCCCGCAGGGGTGGTGGGGTGGCCTTGCGGGAGGGCGCGCTGCTCGGAAGGCCCCTCTCTGCCGGTGCTGCCTGCCTGGAGGGACTTGGCAGCCAGGCACCGTGTGTTGCCTTGTCCCCATCGGTCATTTCTGGGTGGTGGGAAACTTCTCATTGCAGAGCTGTGTTATCTCACTTTATTGAAAGGAGTGTCTTCCTTTTCTCATGCTTTTGTGGTTTAAAAAAAAAAAAGTTGAATTTCTTCTTACCTCAAAGATGGCTGGTTTGGGAGGGTCCCTAACCAAACAGGGACAGCCCCGCCCCGCCCCCTCCCAACAAGGCAACTCCAGGATGGGGGTGGCGGCAGGGCCGGACACTTGGGGTCTAGCACTGCCGAGCGCGGGGGCCCCTGGCCTGGAACAGTCTCCATCCCTGAGGACAGCAATGCCCCCGGTCCTGCTCCCGGGGGTGGGGGCCCTCCTGTGGGGCTGGAGGTTCGGGTTTGCGCTGGGCTGAGACGCTGAGGCCCACAGAGGAGCCGGCCCCATCCAGGACTGGGAGAGGCTCACGCTGAGCCCCCGGGCTGCTTTTGGGAGGAACCATGGTCTCTGTCTTCCAGAAACTCGGGTCTCTGAACAATGAGCCTGCGCTGCCATCCACGAGCTACCTGCCGGCTACGCCCAGCGTGGTCCCTGCCTCATCCTACATCCCCAGCTCCGAGGCCCCGCCAGGTGAGTGGGCACCCAGAGCGGGCAGCACCCACCAGGCAGGGAGCAGCATCGTCCCAGGACTCGCCCACGTGGTGCTTCCTTGGGTGTCAGGACCTCTGCTGGTGCCGCCGGGGCTGGAAGACCCTCTTGCCCAGCACGAGCTTCGAGAAGTAAACCCAGGGGTTTCAGCTGCTTTGCCCTTCACGGGGCCAGACAGGCAGCGCCCCTTGTGCGGTGCCGGGTGTGAGCCCCAGTTTGTGAGCGGGAGGGGGGCAGCTGCGGTTACAGCGCCTCAGGGTCCAGGGGTCCTCATGTAGCCCTACAATTTGAGAAAGAAGGTGCGGAAGGAAAGGTAGAGGGGGATCTGAGGGTTCTGCTCCGAGGCGTTTGCTCCCTGGGCTCAGCGTTGCCTGCCGGGGGGGAGCTTGGCCTCGGGGAGGGGGTGGCCAGAGAGGGCCTGGGGGTCAGGCAGGCTTGCTGGGCTCCAGGAAGCAGCCCTCCGTCCCCTCGCCAGCGCCCAGGAGCCCACTAGTGCCTGGACGTCTTACCTGCTGGTCTCAGAAGGCCTCAGCCCTCTGGCTCTTGGCTGGGGCTCTCGGGGACGTGTGCCCCGCGCCCAGAGGCACTGCCCGGGGCTCGCACCCCAGCTGCGGACAGGAGGGCCCCCCCCGCGCCCTCGCCCAGCGGGCGGCGTGTGGGCTCCGGGGCGGGGCAGGGCCTGGGCACTTCTCTCAGAGGCGGGGTCCCTGGCCCTGCCGGCCTCCCCCCAGGCCTCGCTCTGCTCGCAGCCCCGCCTGCCCGGGAAGCCAGCCTGCAGGCCAGCCGGCCCCCCGAGGAGCCCAGCGCCCCCAGCCCCGCGCTGCCGGCACAGTTCAAGCAGAGGGCGCCCCTGTACAACAGCGGCCTCAGCCCCGCGGCGCCCACGCCCGCGGCGCCCACCTCGCCCCTGACACCCACCACGCCCCCGGCCGTCGCCCCCACCACCCAGACGCCTCCGGTGGCCATGGTGGCCCCCCAGGCCCAGGCCCAGCCCCCCGCCCAGCAGCAGCCCAAGAAGAACCTGTCACTCACGGTAGGTGTGCGGGGCGGGGCGGGGGGGGCCCCGCCCACAGCAAGGGTGCCGGTGGGGCCCAACACCCAGCCCTGCTCCTCCACCGCAGAGAGAGCAGATGTTTGCCGCGCAGGAGATGTTCAAGACGGCCAACAAGGTTACGCGGCCCGAGAAGGCCCTCATCCTGGGCTTCATGGCCGGCTCCCGAGGTGGGTCCGCGGCTGGCCCTTGGGGGTGGGGGGAGACCTGGGTCCTGCGGGGGTTGGGGGACGACCCCGCGCCCCCAGGCCCCCCGCCCAGCGGCCCCTGCCCCCCTCAGAGAACCCGTGCCAGGAGCAGGGCGACGTGATCCAGATCAAGCTGAGCGAGCACACGGAGGACCTGCCCAAGTCGGACGGCCAGGGCAGCACCACCATGCTGGTGGACACGGTCTTCGAGATGAACTACGCCACGGGCCAGTGGACGCGCTTCAAGAAGTACAAGCCCATGGCCAACGTGTCCTAGGGCCACCGCCCTTGCTGGCCTGACTCGGGCTCCAGGGGACCACCGGCCCCCAACGTGCCACCGAGTCCCAGCCCACTTGAGCTTTAGATTCAGTTTCTCTGGGGTGTTTTGGACTTATTTTCTAAATTTTAATATGGGTCCCTTTTGTGTGATTTAAGACACTTTTTTGCATTCAGTGTTACAGTTCTGAATGTTAAACTTAGCCCCGAAAGGTGTAACTTCCTAATCTTGGCAACAGCTCTGCCTGTTAGACTTCTGTCTTTTCTCATTTTTTCTTCAGTCCCACTGACCGCGAGAGAGGGTTTTTCTTGCTCGTGCAGCCCTCTCCCCGCCCACGCAGCTGAGGGACCAAAGGTGGCGCCTGGTGTGTCTGAGAACAGGGCGGGGACGGCCACCAGTTGCCAGGGATGGGGGATGCCAGGACACGCTGCTCACCACCCACAGGTTTTGTATTTGTCTTTTGTACCGTTGTGAGCATTTAAGACCAGTCCTTGGGTACCTGTTTTCATTGTAAAAACTACCTAATTAAAGTTTAGCTTTTCTAAAGAAAAAGCACCAGAGCTGTGTTTCCAGCCAGCTCGACCTCTCTGCTCTGGGGCCCCAGCCCCTCTCTGGGGTGGGTGATGTTGGGGTCAGCCCAGGGGTCACTCCTGGACGATGAGGGCGTGGGGAGCACGTCAAAGGGGCCTGGGGCTCAACCACCTGCGGGGCTGGGAAGAGTCTGCAGCTTCCTCTCCCGTCTCTGTCACCTTCAAGGGGGCTTTGGGAACCAAATTATAATTAACAGGAAAAAAAAGCCCTTTCCCCAAATCGGAACGACACTCACTGCCTACGATACTTGTTATACTTCCAAGGCCACGTTGGCCTCTCCCCATATGTCAGGGGACTGTGCCAGATGCTTCAGAGTGACAGACAAAGTGACTGGGAACGGGACTTCCCTGGTGCTTCCACTGCAGGGGGCGTAGGTTCCATCCCTGGTTGGGGAACTAAGATCCCGCGTGCGGCACAGCGCGACCAAAAAAAAACAAAAAAAGAAAAGGGACTGGGGAAATGGAAGCGAGCCCCAAACTTCAAAATGCAATCCCACATAAAGAAAAAAGCCTTTAAAATTTTTAATACAAAAATACTCATACACAATCTTCCAAACACAACTTCCGACCTTAAATCCTATTTCCCCACAACCAGCAATTCTCAAATCTACATTTCAGTATCTTCCCCCAGAAAATTTCAAGTTTTTTAAGTCTGTCAAAATTGGCGGTAGCACCTGGTACACCCCCCCAAAGGCGGAGCCTGGCCTCGTTCCGTGCGACGCTGAGACACCGTAGGCACGTTGAGGTTTCTGTTTGATTTCACATCTCGACAGTGCGGCGGACGCGACGCCCACGAACACAGCACTTTACTCATTCATCAAACGCTACACGTCTCACAGGATCCAGAGTTCGGCAACTGACGGTCGTCTGTGTTACCTTCCATCAAAACAGGCTTATCTTTTCTTATTCCTGGACATACGGCAGTTCTAGAAGATGGCGCCGCACACACTGCAGTTTATGTGTCAAGGGAAACACTGGGAAGGTGCCGGGGCGCAGACCTGAGGGTGAGGCAGGGGGTCCCGAGCATTCTCGGAGGACGGGACCCGGGCGGGGGTGCCAGGCGGCCTCCCCTTGGTGCTCGCAGCTTATCACCCGCTTTGTACGTGGGCCTGCGACCCCCACGGAGAGAAGCGTCCCCGTGTCCAGAGGCCCACACTGGCGTCGACGCAACACACGAGGGGTCCTGGTCAGCTCCTGATGCGGAGGAATCCTGAGGTGTTTGGGCGGTTTTCATTGTGTTTCTGCTTCACATTAACGACAACGGGCTGAAGCTGACATTCAGGAAAGCCCGACTCCCCTGAAGCAAGCTCCCCCCAGACTCGGAGCAAAGGCCTTGGCCCCGTCGGGAAGGCCCTTCCAGCCCCACGGCTCCTCCGATGCCTTGCTGTGCTCATATCCGTAAACTGGTTTTCTGGAGATGCTCGGAGTTAGTGTTATTTGCTCATTAGTTTAACAGTTTTTGGAAAGAGGGCAACCATATCTAAAATAAGTTTTCCAGTATTTCCTTCAGAAAGGTTATAAAAGAATTTGGAAGTAATATCAAAGCGACTCCAAAATCACACACAATTTTTACTACTGTCAAATACAAAAATAAGTTAATCTGCTCCCCAAAGTGCGCTGCAAAACCACTCCTGATGATCTGACTCGGGTGGAAGTCCCTTCCTGGCAGGAAAGGGTGAGTGACATCGGCCCGCACCGAGGCCCCTGGCTCTGAAGGGCGGGGCTGTGACCGCGGCCGCTGTGCTGGCACCAGGCCTCGGTGCCCCTCGTGCCCAGCCCCAGAGCGCGCAGGCGCCAGGTTCAGGGCCTGAGGAGCATAAATCTACGTCAATCCAGTATTTTCTTAAAAGACCATTTGAGAGAAACGAGAGTTCTGAACTGAAATACCCCACGGCCCCTGCGTCTCACCGAGCAGGTGCGTTTCCAGAGAGAACCGAGCCGCCTGTGGAAGCACCAGCTGAGGACACGGCTTGTTTTTCCTTTGGTCCTACGTCACTTGCCCCAGGGTCACCAGAGAAGGGCCAGTGGGACGGCCTTGGTCAGCCGACTCTCCTAGTCCGTGCTCAGGGGGGCCCGGGCGCCTTGCACCTGGAGCAGGTGCTTCCCCGGGGGTCCCGGCCTGGCCAAGACTCCTTCCCTCCCCCCACAGCTCCCATCGCAGGACCACGGAGCAGTAGTGAACTTGGGTCCAAGTGTTGGTATATCCTGCAATTCTCTGAGGCAAAAACGGTTAAGAGAGAGACAAACAGGAGACCTCAGTGGCAATTTTCAAGAACAATTGTGTAAACTTTTCTGCAGAGCAGATTTCTCCTCACGTTATTTTAAGAAGAAAAGGCCAGAAAAAAGCACCTGCTGCTGAGTGTCCCCTTCCCTCCCATCGTGAGTGGAGACAGGCAGGCACACGGGCTCCTGGCAGGGCGCTCCCAGCGTCCCAGGGTCCACGGGGAACGCTGTGCTTTGCAGAAGCTTCTCCCTGCGTGGGGCTAACGGTCCATGGAAATCTCCCAGGGGACAGTGACAGCCGGGCTGTCCCAAGGCCAGGTGCCCACGCCCAGCAGGCCGGCCCGAGTCCCAGGACGAGCGCTCCTCCGAGGGGCCCTGGCCAAGGGCGTCTGCCCAGCACGGCTCAGGCTTCCCGGGAACAGGCCCACAGCACGCGTGGAGTCACTTAGGGTGACGATGCTCCTGAACTCGCTCTTTCCTCAGCCCGGAGGAGTGCCTGGACGCACACGTCCCCCGCGAGCTCCACGTCCCAGGGTGGGGGTGGGGGGCACCTAGCAGTGCCCTGCTGCGCGGCGGTCACCCGAGATGCCGCTGGGCAGAGCGCCGGACAAACCGTTTCCCTAAGTTGCCACGTCACACAGCTCAGCGGGTCACACACGCATCAGTAAACACGCATTTCAGTCGGTGGTAATTTGTGAAACAAGTTTAGCAAAAATATATTGAGAATAAAAGCCAGAAACTGGTAAAGAAAAGCCACCCGAAAAAATGTACAAACTCTTCCCCCAAGTGATGGGACCCTCCGGGGAAGCTGCCCCACGTGAGCCTGAGCTTTAAAGGCCGACGTGGCAGCAGTGCTTGGTTCAAGTCCACGGAGAGAAAAACTACCGGGGAGATCCCACCACAACACTACACTAGTCACCGTGCTGGGGCCGGCTCCTCACTAGGATGGAAAAGAAGCATTTTGAGGAAAAACTTCACATTAGTACAAGAAAGAAATCATACAGCTGTTTCATAAGAGCAAAATCATCAAAACCATGGTTCCCAGGGCACTCGGGGTCTGAGTCCTTGCCCAGGCCCCACCCTGGTCTCCTCTCCTGAGTGATGGCAACGGGGAAGCAGGCTGGGTGATGTTGTCAAGATTAAAAGAGGTAAGAGTGATCCTCCGAAAAAATACTACTCTATACATCTCAGGGGAGATAAAAACATTTCATATACCAATTACTTTTCCATTGTAACTTTAACCTAGGAAAGTAGAGCGGGAGGGCACCTTGACGTTCTGAGATTCAAGTGTAGCTGTAATGCTGCGTAGTCAGGCTTGTCTGTCCTGGGGCGTCCACACCTCGCAGCTGGAACCACGTGGCTCGGACGGTCAGTGCGGCGCAGCGGGCGCTGCTGGGATGGCTCAGTGACGGGAGGAGCCCCCTCCCGAGGAGGCCTGTGCGTGCGTCCCGGGGGCTGCGGGCGGCATCCTCCGGCCCTCTGCCCGCAGGGCAGGCCGGCCACCCGGGGCCGCCCGATCTCACCCCACCCCGGCCTGGCGCTATTTGCCCTCTGTGACCCTCCGCCAGCACCTCCTCTTCTTCCTCCTCCCCTTGGACTTGGGCTCCGGGCAGGGCTGCTCGGCCGGCTCTGCCCGCAAGTCGTGCTCGCCACAGTACGGCCGCCCGTCCTGGGTGGAGCTGAAGGCTGCCCCGTCCTGGTGTTCCTTGCAAAACGAATTGGGGCAAAAGTGGCAAAATGAAGTGGAAGGTTTCCCACACACGTCACAGTGATGCCAAGGACATTCCCACTTCCCTGCAAGGAAACAAAGTATCACCAGACAGAAGAGAGGAATGGCAACTTGTAACATTTTCGTGGTTGAAAACTAACTTTAAAACAGTCTAGTCAGATGAACACAAACTAAAACAAGACACTGCTTTCCAGGCAAGTGTCAAAAGGTAAAGAGAAGCTAAAGCTGGTGCTCAGAGGCCTGGGGGTCGGAGGGCGGCGAGCAGGCCCCACCTCCGAGCCCAGATGGCCCAGTGGCACCGGGGGCCCTGCCGCCCCGGCTGCTCTGCGGCGACGGGTGTGCAGCCGGGCCGAGTGTTTTGGGGGCCCCAATCTTCTGGGATCTTTCTGGTGTCCCCCTGCAAAGTGCGGTCTGGGAGAACCAGCACGCCTGCCGTGAGCCTCTCTGCCGCCTGCCTGCTGGCCCTGCTGCATCATCTTGTGCCACACACAGCGTTTCTGCTTCTGTTTTACAGTCAAACACATTTGACTTCTCCTTTTCTAGCTTTTCCGCTTCTGTCTTTGGGTGAGGGCCTCTCGGCTTCCCTCCGAGGTGACACGGCCGCTCTGTGCACGCCGGAGCCTGTCATCTCTCTGAAGGGCAGAGCCCAGCCCCAGCCCCAGCCCCTCCCCGTCTTCCCAGCTGAGACCCAGGGGTGCGGGCCCCTCGCTCCCAAGCAGCTCCTCCCGGCACCTTCCCCCAGCCCCTGCTGGCCCCCAAGGGCTGCGCTGGGTGGTCTGGCCTTGGCTGCCCGGGCTGGGGACCCACCGAAGGGCCGCTTGCCCAGGCCCAGGCAGGGCAGGTGGTAGGCCTTGGTGCAGGACTTGCGGTCACACAGCACCAGCTGCCCACCGTCGCCACAGCGGAAGCACTCGTCCTCAGATGGCTTCTTCCCGTCACCTTTCGTTCGACGCCTCCTGGTTTTCTTCTTGGTCTTTTTGCCCTTTTCCTCAGAGGAAAGGGATGCTGAGGTCTAGAATGAATAAATAAATGCAGTTCACTCAAGGGAACTGCGTGCACTGAGGCCAGCTGTCCCGAGGGGTCACCAGGGCCAAGGTCGAGGTCGGGAGCGCCAGGGACCCGAGGGTGGTCTCACAGGAGAAGAGTGGGGGTCTGCAGCCGACAGGGAAAAGGCAGGGGCCCGACCTGTTCCCGTTCACTGCCTGTAGGAAACAACACAGGCCGCCAGCCACAGCGCTGCTCAGGACGTGTGGCCCAGGGCAGGCTCTTTCCCCACGCGGCGTGTCTCGTGAGAACAAATGAAAAAAGCCAGGTGAAGCAGCAGGCCCGCTGTGGGCATCCCACCTCTGGGTCTGGATGCCTGCGGCCGTCCAGAGGCTTCAGGCCCGGGTTTTACCCAGCACAGGGAAGGGGCTAAGTGTGCTGGGTGGAGCCACGTCCCCCACCGCAAAGCCATGTCCTTCCCGGAACCTCAAATGTGACTTTGCTTGGAAGTAGGATTGCTGCAGATGTAAAGCAGTGGGCCCTAACCCTGCACGACCAACCAGCGTCCTTGTGAAAGAGACGCGGAAACAGACACGCAGGCAGAACGCCACGTGCCGCCAGGCGCTGGGGGCAGACCCGCCCCAGGGGAATACGGAGGCTCTGACTTTGGATTCCCGGCTCCAGGCTGTGAAGCCCCAGCACCCTGTGGCCTCTGCAGGGGCAGCCACAGCCCGCGAGCGCAGCAAGCAGCCACGGAGTCTCGCGCCTGGCCTCCCCTGCCGTCCTCGCCCCGCCCGGCAGACTCCGCTCCCACCACCGCTCACCTTGGGCCTGTCCCCAAGGAACCCGCTGCAGTTGGAGGCCCCGCACCGGCAGACTGTTTTCTCGTTGCCCAGACAGTCGAGGTTGTAGTTGAAGGTCAGCTCTGTCCCTGGGTGAGGGAGACAAGCCACACTGGGACACTGCCCTTCTCCCGACCCTGCCAAGAAGCCTGCATCAGGTCTACGAGCCCTGCGCCTGTCGGCGCACCTGTACTATCCCCACATGGCTTTCGATTCCACGCTGCAAGGTGCACGTTCCAAACAAAACACAACTTCCGAATCGCCAGCCGCCCGCCCTCCCCGAACCCGGCGGTCCGCCCACACGCAGCATCAGACAAGGGCCCCTCCACCTGCCCGCTCGGCTGGGAGCCCTGTGGGGAGCCCCGGAGGCACTGTACCTGCAGGAATGTCACACACGGCAAACAGGCCCACGCGAGTGTCACCGTTCACTGTCCACTTGAGGGTCTCACAGTTGGGCTGGCAGCTGTGATTCATGAACCGGGAATAGTTTCCTTTGGGGCCAGCATCGATTATACGGTCCTGTAAGGCACAACTCAGGTTTCAAGCAGCATCTACATACGTGGTCAACTCTCAGCCATCACGTTCTCATTCAAACGGAACTGTCACCATCGTGCTGGACAACTGGTGTTGTACTGAGAACCGTGGTCTCCCAGGTCCACTCAGATGGGACACCCCCAAACCAGTCCTGTTTCTCTTGCTCACAGAGGGCAGGGAGGTCAGCACCACATGGAGGGACCGAGCCCTGGTGAGCGGGGGGCGGTGAGCCGAGCTCCCTGGCGTCAGATGGCAAACGAGGGAGCCGGACACCAACGGCCTGACGGGACAAGACTGACCGCTTATGACACAAACCAGCCAGGAAGTCGAGACAGACCAGCGGTGGAGGAAGCAAGGAGAACGTCCGGAGGCCATGAGGCCACGCCGGCTGATGGGAGGGGGGCCAACCCCCGCGGCAGAAGCAGTCTTGAGATGCACCCGGGCAAAGCGATGAGGGTCCCACCTTCGTGCTCCCGGGACTCGACCCCCCGAAAGGCAAGCGCCTATGTGTACGTGGAGATGTACTCCTATTGTGGCAAAACCCAGACGATGCAATCGCCTGGCATCAGGGAGCGGTGACCTCGGCTTCCTCACCCTAAGGGTCTCTCGTCGACCGCATGACCGGAAGGGACGGGAGAAAGACGTACCGGAGGCGGAAGGGCACTTAAAACTAGGCCACAAAGAGCATCATGGGCACGTGGTAACGCCACACGGTGTCTGTGAGTGGGGGACAGGACGTGTGTAAACACAGGTACCCCAGGAGCGAGGCATCGAGATGCCTGCCAGGCTCCCCTGCCCTGGACGGGCGGCCCCAGGCGGGGGCCTCAGCCACATGCTCACACCCAGACGCTAGCTGCTCTTCTGAAGGTGGACACATCTCAGAAGTGCGTGCTCTGCAGCGTGCTCCTGCCTCGCTGAAAGGAACCGCTGAACTTGCTCTGAGCGGCTGCACGGCTCAGTGCCGAGATGCTGGTGCCCGGCTGTCCTCTACTGATGAACCTGACGCCGTTTCCCGTTCCCGCTGTCACACCACTGCGGCCACGGGCTCTCTGCACAGCTGCTTCTCTTTTTAGTTGGTGCTTAGTCCATGCTGACTCTCTGCCTAGGACCTCTTGTTCCAAGAGGTGAATCCACAGTAGACTCTCCCTCACTTGGCTGTCTCCTGTGCCTCCCCGAATTGTGGCTCTGGGGGTGCAGCTGATCTGTTACTTGGGCACATCCTGTAGGATGTGTCCTGGTCCCTGGCGGCGCTTTTGACGTTAAAAGGCCTTCCTCTGTCTCACTGAATGCACTGGGGCCCAAGTTTTGCCTTGTCTGAGAACAATTCTTTTTTAATTTGACTTCACCTGACACACCTTTGTGCACAATTTTATTTTCAACTTTCAGGATCTCTGTTTCTTAGATACAGCAGAGAAATAGGCTTCGCTTTATGAACCAATCTGGAAATCTTTTAATAGATGAGTTAATCCAACTCCCTTTTACATATATGACTCATATGTTGGGCAGGATTCTATCAATCTAATTTGCTTGTTTATTTGGGTTTTAAGCCTTTTACTATGAAGTAATGGGGTTTTTTAAATACTGATGTTCCTGTTATGTTGGGAACTTTATTTCCCCTGCTGGTTGCCCTTTATCGAGGGCATCTCTGCCTGCATACGGCACCCACACCTCCTCTTGCAGTGGTCTCCCCCGACCCACCTCCGTCCTTACAGCCCAGTTCTCAGTAGCATTCTTGCCTTAATACTTAACAACGCTGAGAACCACTCCTACTCGCTGTACCAGCTTGACTCGGGGGCATCACCATCAGAGGTGAGTTCACCCCCCTCTGGCCTCCCCTCTCTGTCGCTGTCAGGAGTCACAGTTCGGCACAAGTTCCCGATACCTGTACCACCACCAGTCGCTTTGCGGGGTCGCCTGGAACCCATCCTTCAGCAGCTTCCCCCAGGGGACCGGTGCCCTTAGCTCCCGTGTCCACACCTGTCACTCTGACATCCACGTCTAAAGAACCAGTCGGCTGGAGAGAAAGTCTCCAGTTCACACTTTCCTTGAAGACTTTATCAGTGCTGCTCCTCTGTGCTCAGGCACTGGATTCTGCCATGAGAAGCCTTGAGACGGCCTTTCTTCCCCTTACAAGTAACTCAATTTTTTGGCCGAGCTAGCCAGAGGGTTCCTTGTTATGTCCAGTAATTTTAATAAGATATTTATTATGTTGACCATTTTGGATGGACTGCCCCTGAAACACAGGGTATTCTTTCAACACCTAGACTCCCATCACGCAGAGAGACCCTCGTGGCCTGTCCCCCTGGCCACGCCTTCTTTCTGACCTTCCTCTCTGCCCGCCGTGCCGTGTCCGTCCTGCGTCTGCTCAGGCGCCACTCCAGGCGGTTTAAGCTCTGGCTGCTGCTCATTTCACTCTCAGGGCTCCAAGTTCGAGGTCCAGCTCGGCGTGCTAACTGGCCGTCCCGAACCCCTCGTGCTTGAGAAACACACGTTGACCGCTGGGGCGCGATGGTCCCAGCTCTAGCCGTGTTGCCCCAGCCACAGGGAGGTTCTGTGGCCCTGTATCGTCAGGTTCTCCCGAAACGAGCTGGGGTTCCTGGAGCAGCTGCTGGCTGCGTGCTGGCTGTCCTGTCTCTGGGCTCCCTGCTCTGCGGTCACCTGATGGCCCATAGCTCCCCAGGCTCTAGAGCCTCGGGCACCCTCTCTTTGCCTCACAGAAAGCTGCCTTACTTTGGAAGACGGTCCTTCCGAGGCCTGTCACCACAGGTCCCTGGGACCCCACCCACCCTTCTTTCTCTGAGGCCCCCTTCTGAGACCGCTGGATATACGTCTGCTAGTTCATCCTCTTGTGCGACCGTCAGCAGTGAGGAGGTGAGTCGGGACTGCTCAGTCCTGCTGGAGGCAGGCACCTCGGGGGCGGGGGGCCTAGAGGCGCCAGCTCTACAGCACCTCAGCCTCCGAGTCCTGCTCTCAGACGGCGTCTTCCGTCTGCTCGTGGGGGACGAGGCCCTTAGTTTCACTGAAGATGTACTTTGTGTATCTTTTTGTTGCTGCTTTGGAATTGAGCACCACCATCTTCTACCAAGATCCTATGTATAGACTTTTTAATTTTTATAGATCAAGGGGTTTTTTGGCAGCGCCTTGTGGGATCTTAGTTCCTCGACCAGTGATCGAACCAGGGCCTTGGGCAATGAGAGCTGAGTCCTAACCACGGGACTCCCAGGGAACTCCCTACCTCGTGTTTTCTGATTACTATCTTTTCTCCTTTTTTCCTCCCTCTCCCTCCCTTTCTTTCTCTGATTGAGACTTTTCTTTATGCCCTTTTCCACTCTCTCATAAGGTGGAAGTTACACTTTCCATTTCTACTCATTCAGTCATTTCCTGTGTATGCCTGAAAAAGCACGAGTTAGTGAAGTCTCCCCTCCATCCACACCAAACACGCAGCTCACACTGGCCTCGTCTGATGCCCTCTGTGACCGCCATCCCGGCCCCGCTGCCCCACATTCACCAGCAATCGGCACCTGTGACAACCACACCCACACGTGCGCCACCTCTTGTCCACCATCCTTCTCACGCCTCACACGTAACTTCTGAAGCCCTTGAAGAACCTCCTTTACTATCTCCTCCGCCACGTGACGCTGATGGTCAGCTCGCTTGGTCCCAGTCCGGAGGGTGAGAGGTACAGGGTCAACGGTTTTTTTCCCTGAGGAGCAGGAGTGTCCCTGGTTTCCATCATACTTGGAGGAGGCTGACCATCCAACTGTCGTTCCCTGGAACATGCTCTATCTTCTTTTTCTGTTGCCTTTTTCTTTTTTTTTTGGCTGCACTGCGTGACTTGTAAGATCTCAGTTCCCGACCAGGGATTGAACCTGAGCCCTCAGCTGTGAAAGCACTGAGTCCTAACCACTGGACCCCCAGGGAAGTCCCTCTCTGTTGCTTTTCATCTTTGTAGTGTATGGCATCTTACAGGCTTTTTTTTTTTAAACAACATACCTAGGTATAGATTTATTTTTATCTATCCTGCACAGAACTTGTTCAGCTTCATCCATGAAATGATCCATGTCACAGAGATTCCATAAAATTCTTTTTCCACCTCGCCTCTCCCCCAGGTCTCCCGTCTTCCTTCTGGAACATCTACTGAACGTCTGTCTTCCCACCTCTCGGCCTCTTTCTCCGAGCCTCATCACTCTATCTTCCTGTGCCGCGCGTCCTGACGGATTCTCGGATGCTCCTTCTACTGCAGTCACTTCCCTGCTGCGGTCTAACTTTTCTTAACCCATCCACTGGGTTATTTTCAATGACTATATGTTAACTCCCAGTTTTAACTGTTGGTTCAAATCTGCCTGATTTATCCCTCAATGTCTTGTTCCTGTATCTCTAAATCTCCTTTTATGGCTTTAACCGTCTGTAACATATTTAATCCTTTCTTTCAGATTTAATCTTATTCCCTCAGATTCTCACCGAAAGCTAAGCCTTCTATGTGAGGGTCTGCTTACGGAGATCCTGTTCTGTTGCATTTGTACACGTTTAGGGAGGTATGGCTTATCTTTTACTCTTGCAGGAAATGGATGAGGTATGAATTGTTTCAACGTCTCATGCATCATGGACTTTATCTTGGCTTCAGCCAGGTGCCCTCAGTGAATTATCATTTCAGGGACTAATCTGTATGTTAAGTGATCAACCTGGCATTTTTCACAACATGTAAGTAGTTCAAATTTAGACGCCTAAACACAGGAAGGCATAGGCCTAGGGTTCCCATTTCTAATCAAATAACCCCCCTCACCACCACCCCCCAAAATGAGGGGGGATGGCAGAGGGTACGTAAACTTGCCACCTCCTGGGGTTGTGTCTCCTTGGAGCGACCAGAAGGGGCCTGTCAGCTGGGCACCCGGTGTCCCGGATGTGCCGGCTCTTCTCCACCTGCACTCGTGACAAATCGTCTTACCCACCTGCTGAGAACGCTGACCCCTCCAGCAGACAAATGTTCACAAACCTGGGCTTCAGGCACCTAACAAGCACCCCAGAAGACTCCATTATGTACCCAGAAGGATGTGCAACTCCCCTAATCTTGCTCTTCCCTGACCCTGGGAAAGACTGTTCAGTGTGCCCGTCACGCGTCAGAGGGACACGTGACGCTCCAGGAGGCCCCACGCCGAGAGCTGCTCACCCTGGCCCTCGGGCAGTGGCCAAAAGACACTGTGCTTGAGGAGACAAGCACAGGTGCCCGAAACACACCTACGCAGACGACACGACAGCACCACCTGGTGTGCAGTCCGACGCCACGGAAAGCCCCGTGCAGACAGACACGGACCCTGAAGACGCACCACGTTACCTTGTCTATGGTGAGCATGTAGAAGTGGGTGATGTCGTTCTCATGTGCACGTCGGATCCTCGCCATGCACTCCTCCTCGTCGATGAGCTCCCCCACGTACTCGTTCACGAACTCTCCCTGGAAACCAGAAGAGCGCGCTGCTGATGGCCAACAGCCCAGCCGAGCCTCGGCACTGGGACCCAGAGCCCACAACAGGAGCAGGCATCGGGCAGGGGCTCGCCAAGTCCCTGGACGTTACGGCCAAGGCGGGCGGTTCTATGCGTGTTTCGTGAAGGCTGTCACTGAAGCCTGTACCTGAGCCTTCTTCTGGAAGCAGCAACACGCTAACCCTTGCTTCCCAGCACTCCCGTGTCTTTGGGGCGCTTGTAACCGTCAGCCCCCAGCTCCCACAGAACCCGCCCTCACCGCTCGACCTCCCCAGCAGAGACAGAGCAGGGCTCCTGCAAGAGCCTGGATGAACCAGCAGGCAAGGCAGGTGCAGGAACAGGGCTGCTGGGGTTTTTCTCTTTCAAAGCAGCCTTCTTGACGCTGCTGGGATCAGCCGAGAACAGTCCTGGGTCTGAGGCTGCCCGCGCTCGCTGCAACAAGCACGCAGTTCCGCCATTCAGCCTGCAAGCGGAGACAGGCTGTGCGTGGTCCCTGTCACCTCCCGACAGCCTGGTCCCGCACTGTCCCGGGACGGCCCCCACGGAAGCCGCGTCCACAACGCTCTGCTTGGTGACCCTTCTGGCTGCCCTTCTAAGCAAACCTTTCCCTTCCCAACAGCAGCCGTCAGAATTCTGACTGAAGGCGCGTTTCAAGGAATTTAAGGGTTTCACTCTGATAGATATCTTTCACGTAATGTTTTACAATCCTCAGTTGTAACAACTCAAAAACCGTTTTTGAAATACTGTTCTCACATGAGTGCAAAAGCACCATGGGCAAAGCCAAGTCCGAGGAAGCAGCGAGTGAGCCCTGGGGATAGACACACACACACACCCCTTCCCGATGTCCCTCTTGGACACACACACACACACACACACACCCCTTCCTGATGTCCCTCTTGGACACACACACACACACACACACACACACACACACACACACCCCTTCCTGATGTCCCTCTTGGACACACACACACACACACACACACCTTCCTGATGTCCCTCTTGGCCACCAGGCCCCAGCCTTTGCCGTCTGTCTTGATGATCTTGGTCTCGGGGTACTGGCGCTTGGTGAAGCACTGGTTCTGGCAGAACGCACCCGCCGGGCACACCTGCGGATGGCACTCGAACATCAGCATGCGGTTCAGACACTCCGAGTCGGAGCCACAGGGGTTCTCGTCGGTGGGCTTGCAGTTGCACTTGGGGATCTCGGACATGTCCGCCGTGTGGATCTGCACTTTCCCATAAGGCTTGTTCACCTGCGGGCGAGAGCCGCCGCCTCAGCCCACTCGCCCTGGAGCGCTGCCAGGGTCCCGGCTGCCGCTCCTACCCCACCCACCCATCCAAGCCTCCCGGTGGCCTTTCAGACTCAGGCCAAGCGGGGACACGGCGGGGAGGCAGGTGGAGGCGGGCCCAGCCCTGCGCTGGAAGCTTTGCGAGGTGGGCGGCAGGGCAGTCCCCGCAGCACCCCATGCTGGCTCATCTCAGCACTGTGTTCTTCGTTCATCCGAGAGCCAGGCAGAGGAGAGAGACTGCGTGGGACTGCTCAGTGACGCGGGGCACCCAGCCAACGCCACGAGACCTGATCCCCTCGCAGACCCCCTCACCCAGCACACAGAGGCGCCTAAGGAGGCGGGCACACGGCAGCCCCGCCCTTGTCAACTCACGGCTCCTTGTTAAGAAACCAGAGCAAACAATAAAGCAGCAGAGAGAATTGAAAAGAAGAAAAATAATTGAAAAGAACTGAATTGAAAAGAAGAAAAGCAGAAATGAGCAGCTCTAGGGAAACCGTGGTGAGAGACGCCCTCTTCCCCTGCTGGGGGAGAAACTGCAGTGATGCCAGCGTGTTGGGGGAAAATCTGGAATAGGCCTCAGGAATCCCAGTTTCATGCTCTCTGACCCAGTAATTGCATGGCTGGGAACTCATCCCAAAAAAAAGACTAAACACACATTAGTACAGGGAATGCTTCCTTCACACAGACATTGACCGCAGTCCAGATTTTAGGAGCAAAGACTGAGCCCTTGAGCTGCCAGAAGGTGGCCAGCACGCGTCGAGAGGCCGCAGGGCCCCGGGCGACAGGGTGCGGGTGCACCGGCTTGCCGAGTGCGGTCGGCTGCGGAGCGCCAGGTGCTGGCACTTCCTGCGGTGCTCCAGGCCCACGCACTGGGGAACACGGCCCCTGCCTGCCCTCCCCACACCCCGAGGCGGAAGAGCGCTCTGTCAGGGGCTCCGGCCGCACACTGGCCTGGGGGCGGCCACCGCTCCTCTGAGCCTGTCTGCAGCACTTGGTGACGGCGTGCGTGGTCCGGGGGCTCGGCCTGTCCCTCTGCTCCTCCTGCCCCAGGCAGCCTGGCCAAGACTGTAGTTCTAGCCCCCGCTGACCAGCAGGCTGAGCCTCACCCGGAGGCAAAGCAGAGACCGCCTGGGCAGAAACCCCTGCCCACACCCCGTGCCGCCGCATGGCAAAGGTCACACTGGGTGACAACGGCATCTTCTCCCCGCCTAGGACACCTCGTGCAGCTGTCCCGGGCAGAGACCCTTGCTTGTGGCCAGCCTCCTGGCCGCCGAGCCCAGCCTGGGGAGGAAAAGTCCGCGGGCCTGAGAGCGACTCACTCCCACCCCCTGCCCTAGCCCCGCCAGGACGGTCACCTTGATGTGCTTGTAGGGCGGGGGCCTGCGCGCGCTCTCCTGTGTTTCTCGGGCTTCCCTTTGAAGTTTGATTTCACGGAAACGAGCTTCGGCTTCTTGCAGTGCTAAAAAGTCAACAAAGTGTGAGTGAAAGATTTTAGCAAATCGACACATCCGCCCTTTACGCTCTGTATTTTAACGGTTTAGTCTAAACTTCCATCTCACTGCTAAGTGTTGTCTGCGGTTTCCTTAAGACCAGAGGTGGGCCGCACGGCGTCCACACAGACGGGAGCTCGGAGACGCCCACTGGCTAGAGAACCCGGGGGCAGCTCGGTGGGGCCTCTCGGCGAGGGAGCGCAGCGCGTCCGGCCTCCGCATCTGCCAGCCAACCCTAAGCCACCACGCGTCCGCGTCCGGCGACCTCCCTTTTGTAACAATCCTTGAGAAAGCTGATGGGTCAGCTGTGTGCGGAGGCCCCAGGCGAGCAGAGGGCCTGCGGCCACCTCCCCGGAAGGGGCGAGGGCACAGGCCCCACTTCCCCGCCGTCCTCACTTGCCGCCCGTCCCGTCCCCTCTGGTCGCCCGGGCAAGACCTGCGTGCCATCTTCTCTGTCCCCACCCAGGCTGTGGAGTCGGGGGCAGGGCATCCTGTCGACCTGCCCACACCTGCCCCTCGGGGCACCTGAGTGTCTGCTCATGGGCAAAGGGAGCCCGCAAGCCAGTGCGCAAGGCCCGGACCGCAGGCCAGTTTCCTGCACGCCGCCATCTCACGTAAAGGCAAGCGGTAAGGGATTCCTGGAAATTAGTACGCAGATAATTTCTTAAAAATAGCTTTAATGCGTGTTAGTGAAAGTCACCACAGACCAATGTTAGAAAAGTCATTAAACAGTACCTCTTACCCTCTGCTTCAACAAACCAGTCTACAGACCTACTTTTTTCTAATGTAAAGTACAGCTGGAATGCCGAGTCCAGCGTTTTCTACAGAGGTCAAACATTTGGAAGCAGAAATCAGGACTAGCAAAGGCACCCGAGCGCGCTGTCTCCGACCACCTGGGAACCAGCCTCCGTACCGTTTTTGAAGACTCTTCCGATCCCTCTGACCCCCTGGTAGCGGCTGCCCCGGTCCCCCTCCATGTACGGGAACACTCGCGCCTGATGCGTCCAGTAATAATCTTTAGACCCAAAGAAAAACACAGGGAATTCTCCAATCTCGTGCTTCATTTTCTGAATATTTGGGGGAACATTTTTGGGATGGCAAACTTCTGCCGGCCACCATCTATTATAAATATTAAAAACAGGATTCACAGACTCTTCAGAGAGAGTGACAGTAATTTCAATGCGTTAAGTTCTGTAAAGTAAAAGAAGACATTTGAACAAGGAAAGAGGAGCAGGTGCCTCCTCCCACACCTGTAGTTCCCCAGCTTCACCCAGATGATGTCCTGGAAGTGCAGCTTCTTCCCGGCCCTGCAGTCGTTGCAGAACCAGCTGCCGTCGGGCATCTCGATGTTCAGGCAGTCGGGGTGGAAGGCCGCCGGGCAGGACTCGCAGCACAGCAGGCTTCCCCCTGCACAGAGGGCGCCGTTTAGCCCCACCCGCCCGGCTCAGCCCCATGGCCTTCCCAGTCTACAGCTCTTACCCTCTGACCCTCAGACAGTAGCTTAAAAAGAGTCACCTGCATGTAAACACAAAGCACGTTTTGTTTTCACCACTAACGAAGTCCCATAAGCCTGTGAAACGGTCACGGTTAACTCAGAGGTACCACGTATGCGACTATGTGTGCAAGCAAGCATGGGGCGGCAGCAGGAGGGTGGAGAGCCAGAGCCTGAAAGGCGCTGCAGCCGGCCCCCCACCCTCGGCCCTGGGAGTGCCTGGAGGAGCAGTACTCTGACCATCCTGATGGACCCGACGGAATCACAGGGCTGGACGCTGGGGGGCTCCTCACCTTTGGAGCACACGAAGCACCAGCTCACGTTGACATGGGCGTGATGCCTCTTGCCCTTGCGGGCGGTGAAGTGATTCGTGCAGATGACGCTGTTGGACGCGATCACCGAGCAGCCCGCCGCCAGACACGCGTCCCCACCATGGTAGGCGACCGGGCATCGGACACACCGCATCATTTTACCTGGAGAAGGGGAGACACCCCAGAGCCCAAGGCACTGAGCAGGGCACCCCAAGGAACCAAGCCTCCACAGGTTTGCAGGGCTGCTGTGGAAATACACTGGAAGCAGTTAATGAAAAAAATAACTAGAGTGGGAGGGTAAGGATATTTATTAGATGTCATGAAAACACATTTCCTTAAGGCGATGGTGCTTCAAAACGATGTCAGAAAACCGTCAGGCATTTAAAACGCTGTTTTCTAAAATGAGGTCAACCAGGGTTTCTCGGCCTGGGCACTGCTGGCCCAGCGGGGGCCCGCGGGGCCGTCCTGTACACGGGACAGTGTTTAGCAGCACCCCGGCCTCTACCCGCTAGGCGCCAGCAGAGAGCCCCCAGCATCTCCAGACATGGCCGTGTGTCCCCTGGAGGGCCGGCTGAGAACCGCTGGCGTCAGGAAGCAAAGGTCACCCGCCACCCCGAAGCCCACAGACCTAACGTGACATAATGTAGATGTGACTGAACTTTAAAATATTTTTCTCGCACGTGAAGGACCATTAAAGCCAGAACAAATAGAATCCATCAAAATGGCTCAAAGGCCTCCCGCTCCTAAAGCCAGGGATCTTTAAGACGACATTTAGGGCAGGAAGGAAGGAGAACATCAAGAAAGACCCTAACCACCAACCCCCCATCCCCACCCCGTGTGGAGTCAGTGACAGAAGAACCACCAACCGTTCCTCCAAATCCACATCAGAGGCAAAGCTCTCTGGTGACAAGCCTGACAGCCACTGCCTGCCCTCTATGCGCCCGGGACCGTGTCAAACCGGCATGGAGGCTCTCGCTCGCGTCTGTACCTTTCGACGGCCTTGGGTTCGAGGGGTTGGAAGCGTGGCAGCTCAGGCAGCTGTGCAGAGGGCAGCGGAAGCCCCGGCTCTCGAACACCGTCAGCGGGAACTTGCGCACGCAGGCCTCGTGGTAGAACTTCCCGCACTGTGACACGACGCAGCGCTTGACGTCGGTCTTGCTCTCCTTACACACGAAACACGAGTGAATCCCTGACGGGTTGGAGGGGTGGAGAGAGGGGCACAGAACAGGACTTGAGCTGCAGCTCCTCGTGGCTAGAGCACTGGCTCCTCCTTCAACCCCGCCGGGATCTGAGCCCCGGCTCTGCCGCAGGGACAGGCCGGTCTGACCAGGCGGCCCAGGCGGGGCGCGTCCTCAAATGAGCCAGGAACTCTGGGGAAGGGGCTCCTCCCAAGAAAGGCTCCCACCCTCCCTCCGAGGGCAGCAAACCAACTGCGGAGGTGCCCCACAGCCGGCCCCGGGGGCTTCCGGGAAGGCTCCGGGTGTACTCCTGACACAGCACCAGTTGTGAAGAGTCCGGCCAGGGGACAGGAGGTGGATGGTAACCTCGGCCGAGAGCCGGAGCGCACGGTGGGGCGGGGCGGG
Organism: Mesoplodon densirostris; assembly: GCF_025265405.1. Classification (NCBI taxonomy): domain Eukaryota; kingdom Metazoa; phylum Chordata; class Mammalia; order Artiodactyla; family Ziphiidae; genus Mesoplodon; species Mesoplodon densirostris. The sequence continues at coordinate 106,564,843 of NC_082661.1, forward strand.
GCGGGGCGTACCTGAGGTGCACTCGCTGCACGTGAACCTCCCCTCCGGCCTCCGGGAGAGGCCCAGGCAGGCCAGGTGGAAGGCGCCGCAGCAGGGGCCCTCACACAGAACCAGGCTGCCCGGCTTCTCGCACAGCTGCGGGCGACAGGGGCGTGAGACCAAGTGTGAGAAGCAAAACTCCACACGATCCCCCAACCCCTAGGGCTCTGGGGCCCTGGCTGAGGGGAGGGAGGAGGGCCGACGAGGCCGGGCTCCCCAACCGGCTGCGTCGGAGGCCGCCCACCCCTCACCTGACACACGTGCTCCTTCTTGGCGGTCACTCCTCGTTCAGACCTTTTAGACGAGACGGACACTTCGGTCTGGGTTTCGTCCGCACTCTCGTCTGGGGACTCCGGGGGCTCGTCTCCGGGGCCATCTGAGACCTGGGAGGAAGGAGGCGGACGACAGTTCACAGTGGCCGCCAGCAGCCCCGCCAGCTCCCCTCACACGCGGCACCACTGGTGCCCGTGACGACACACTTGCCGATAAGCTGTGTACAAATTCGGAAACGGGCTCCAACCCGCTTGATTTTTGGTACACAATGTGCGCAAGGGGCACAAGGCTTAACAGCCTCTCCCCATTCCTTAAAAGTGAAGTAACTTTTATGAAAACCCAATTTGGTCTAGTAGGTGACCTAAGATGGGCTTGGGGACCCAGAATCTTGGCTTTTCTTACCCGATCTGCTAAAGGTTCAACCACCTTAAGGGAAGGGAAACAAGTTAACCCCCAACACGCTTTTGTGTCAAGTGCAGGCCTTGGTGGCGCGATTGTGTCACTCCGGCCGTGGTCGGACGGTCGGCGACTCGGGACTCGCGTGCTCACCGAGGTCAGGAGCCGGTCTTCCAGACTCATCGCACCCGTAACTGACCACCCGCCCGTTCACCTCCCCCCCACGGGGCCAGGTGGGGAGGGGGCACAAGCTGCCGCCTGTGCCCACGGCAGTCCGCGCGACAGGCGGAGAGACGGGGACTCGGAGCAAATGCAGTGACTCACGGGCCGTGTTCCGTCCGTCTCGCCTTCATTTACCAGCGATGAGTGAGGCCGGGCTACAGCCTCCCCTCATCACTGTACACAGCTTTTTCCCTCACTTGACCAGCAATAGCAAATCTTTAAATAGAAATCAATAAATCTTTAGTCAGAAAACTTTCTCATATATCAAATTCAGGTTTGTTTTAAAGCCTAAAAACACATTTGGTATTTATCTGATGTTTATCAAATCAATGTTGAAAACTGAATTTTTCAACAGAGCGTATAAGCTACATTTCCTATACACCTCAATAATCACAGCAACCAGTAATTATGATCTAGGCTTGCTGCTTGCCAGTGAACACAAAGCTAGAAATTGAATCGGGCCACACTGTTTTTTTAAAAAAACCACCAAAAAACAAAAGAAACCCCAGCAGGCCATTCACCCAATTCTGTAGCCTCACCAGTGAAATTTTCCCAGATTTACCTCCCTGACACTACAGGGAGCAGCAGAAGGAAAAAACCCTGATAAACAAAAGGGTTTTTGCTGACGTAAAACCTGGTGTTAAAGTGGGCTGACTTTTTCGAGGGATGTGTTGCTGCTGACTTGGCACCGGTGGCAGGGTGACGGGTGTGTGAGCCACCGTGCCAGCCTGGACGCTCTCCTAGGCTTGACAGCATGAACAGCACTAAAGCACAGGTCTCAGCCCGCTGCCGTGAGGCTACCCAGTGGAGCCCTCCCCTACGGCTCACCTCCTAGCCCTTCACACTGACACCCGAAAGAAGGCAGTAAACTGGAAGAATGCTCTGAGTTCAAATCCCAATTCAACGTGTCCGTCAGATGCAGGGTCACAGATGGGGGCGAGCACCTGAGGCGAGTCTGCAGCAGGTGCTGGGGCAGCCGGGCACCGGGAAGGGCAGCAGCCCCGCTGGCCCCGGTCCCACTAGGCCGCCTGAGAACCGAGGCCCAAAGAAAGGGCCTTCACGTGGGCTCCAGGGAAGAGCCCGGTGCCCGACCCACCAACCCAGGTTCTTCCCTCAACGTGGCTGCAACAAATTTAAAAGCTAAAAAAAGAAAAAAAAGAAAAAGAAAAAGAAAAAAGAAAAAAAAAAGAAAAAGAAAAAATGCACGGAGAGAAAGACAGAAAACACAGACCAGTCCTGGGTCAAAGGAAGGAACAGCACCTTTTATTTAAGATTTACAGAAAAAGTGAGCACGTTTCCACTTGGAGATATTTCCTAAATTAACAAAGTCTGGTTTGAGGAAATAAACACTGAATACATATTTTGAATGGAAGTATAAATGTTCACGACACACACGAGGCGCATGTCCTGATGGGTCTAAGATACACACACAGCATCAGACCTTACAACAGCACAGTCCGTGACGGGTGCGGGAGGGTCCAGCTTCCATCCCACCGCAACCCTTCCCCGCGACTCAGCGGACCCCTAGCACACGGCCGGCCGGGGGTCTGAGGGCAGAGCGGGCGGGCACCTGGCTCCGGCTTCAGGCTCCACCTCCACGTGCACCAGGGGCCGGTACTTACTCGGAGATGCGTTTGTGAAAGCGACACATTCACCTGCACGGTCCCAACACAGTCCCAAATCTCAGGCTACGACCTCTACGGTCTATTCCATATCCAATAGGATGCATTCGGAAAGAGAAAAACGCAGTGACTGAGTGGACGGACGCGGACTGCCGGGCACTTCCCGCCGCACCCGAATCCACCAGAGCCATGCCTGCGGCTGCTCGACCAGCAGCTTAGCTCCTGACTTTCCAGCTTCCTCCAGTCTGAAAATACTCTACTCTACTCAGTATGTGACAGCACGGAACTGCCCGTTTGCCTCAGAAATACATTCCTCTACGGGCAGAGAATGTGGTCTCCGTGATCATTACAGGGATTTTTCAGGATGATTATTAACGAACATAATGTAACCTAGTGAACACATTTAAACCAACTTCGAGAAGCGACTTATGCGAATCCCAGGCAGGTCCCTCCCTGCCGGGGCTGGAGAGCAGTCCCCTACGCCTCGGACAGAGTTACAGTGAGGTTCAAATCTTTTAACAAAACACATCCCTTCACAAGTTGAACACTACATCATTTTAAAAATACAATTACAGACCTTGAACAACAGATATTTCTATAAACCAACATTACTTTTATGTTTAAGTTACGCTTTTGTAAAGGAAGAAATAGATAACTAGAAGTGTGTTCACATAGGATTTTGGATTGACAAATGATACGAATCCTGTGCCCAGGAGATTTAATGAGCTTAAAGTCAAAAGACTAATCTCAAACAGGTCTTCCAAGTTAATATCACAGTGAAATACTAGGGTGGAATTAAAGTAATTTGTAAATTAGTCATTCATCACCTGAAATACTACAATTCAAAGAAAAGTTATTGAACTTGTATTAAAGCAACCCCTCTAGATGACACAGCTCGACCCTTCCTAGCTGCCCCCGAAGTCCAGGTCTGAGTCGTGGGAACACACCCTGGCACTATCCTCACACCCACCTTCTAACCAGGCAGCCCCAGGAGGTGCCAGTAAGACCCACGTGGTGGCCAGGCAGGCCGTGGGGCTGCTGTTCCAGACGCAAGGCCAGCCCTCGTCACAGATAAAATGAGTCTCTAAAATGTCCTATCAACCCAACGTTGTCCCAACTGTGTCCCCAGCGGGGGCTGTCCCACAGAGAGTGGGCTAGAGAGGGGAGCTGGGGAGGGGCCTGGCCGGTGGCTGCAAGTGCAGCGCTGAGTGACCCACCCCACCCCCACTGATAGGCCGGGCTGCCCTCCCCCACCTCAGCCGTTTCTGGAAGGTGCAATATGCCCTGGACGGTTAGCACATGCTTCAAAACACATGCCAAAGAATTATATGCAAAACCCCAATACCTACATTCAGGCCAGAAAAAACTGTAGCCGTGGATCTACCAGGTAACCAGGTAGCTACAAAGGCATCTCACAAGATGAGGCCTGTCTGGTTCCTAAACAGACACTGAGTAGGCGGGAGGGCCCCCCAGGGTGTCCTCGCTGGTGGAAATGCCCAAAGCGAGTGGCCCCTGACCCCGGCAGTACAAGCGACAAGATGGAGGGATGCAAGGCATGTGTTTGTTACCTGCAGAGGACACCCAACTTTCCATCACTGGCAAGTACATCAGTACTAATTTCTAATATTCTAGGTAAAACAGCAGAAACAGTACTTAAAAGGATGAAAATCAATTTCACTGACCAAAAATCCTAAAATATACAGGAGTCAGCATATTTCTTAAAAAAAAAATGGAAAGCCAATCATAGATTTGAGAGCATTTTGAGAAACGTTTTCTAATAAGATAGTGATACTTCAGTTCTTTCAGCAGAAGACTATAATTTAGATTCATAATCTAAAAGATAAAACTGAGTCCTCAACAATTACTACTCCTGTTCACAGGTTTCTAAAAGCTGAGGTGATGAAGCTATTGATTTTAAAAGCATAAATGCTAGTTTCACACTAAGTCAAGGCAGCTCTCACCCGGTCCACATACAAACGACTAGCTGACCAGAACCACCTTAAACGTGAATCAATACCTGAAAGGAGCAGATGCGCTTCAGAAGCGAGCTGAGTTAGAAACAACCAAATGGAAAAGAGATCAGGCACACTTGTCAAAGTCACAGTGACCGTACTCTCCAGTTCCCCTTTCAGACAGGAGTCCCTCCTGGGCGGAGGGCGGGGTGGTGGTTCTCACCCACCTGGGCCCGCAAGAGGCCTCGCCCAAGCCAGCCAAGAGTCACCCGCCAAGCAAGCACTGCTCCTTCTACTGGACTCATCAAATGGATGGAGGACGCTCCTTTATTTAAAACACTTACACTGCTACTGAAATGATGAACAAAATCTCAGCTCTTCATCTGCCACAGCGGGCCCAACGTCCAGGCTTTTGGTGGAGAACCCTAATTTTAAGCCCACACATGGACACCTTTTATGTTTTCGGAAGTAGATGCTAATTTACAGTCTGACTTTTCGTTAGAACATTTCTAAGACAGACTCAATAGGTATGAGAGTCGCCCCCAGTCTGGCCACACTCACACACCCCAGACCTAACCCTGGGCGAGCAGACCAGGGCCCAGGAGAAGAAGAGGGGCGGCAAAGCTCGCCTTTCCACTGTCCCCTCCTCCGGTGTGTTCAGCTGCTCCTGTCCCCTACCACGGCAACCTCTTGAAATGGCCACCCCCCCCGCCCCCACCGTCCCACTCCCTGGCCCTGAGCGCTCCACTTGAAACGTTCCTGTGGTTTTGCGTGGACTTCCCATGAAAACCACGGCATCAGGCACAGCTAACGCTGGGACGGGGACCTCACAGAGACCACCCTGGGAGCAGGCTAACCCTCCCACACTCACACACGGCAAAGAGCCACCCTTTGCCTTAACGTTTCTGAAACTTTGCTTCCTTGTGAAACTTCACTTAGGTTTATTGTCGGTTTTTAGGAATATCCTCTTTAAAACAGCGAGGTTACTTTCAGTTGGGAGGTATAAATGTGCGAGATACTGAAGAGAGGACTCAGAGGCAGCCTCACCTAAGTCCCCCACAGCTGAAGACTCTGGGAAAGGTGCCCAAGGAGACAGGAGTCTGGGGCGGCAGTGGGAGCAGCTCTACCCGACGCGGCATGGGCCGGGGCCGCCGCTCCGGTACCGCGGGCTACCTTCGTCTCTGGAACAGCTACCATCTCAGCTTCTGTACACTCAGACAAGTCCGCCTGTGGCCTCCCGTTTTGTTCCAGAGGCCCTCCTCGCAGCCACCTCCCCACCAGGCCCTAGTGTGGCATGTGGAAGGGGCGGTCACGGCAGTGACTCTGTGCATGGCATAGCCAAAGTCACCTCAACAACTGTCAGCTCCAATGACCAAAGCCCAGGGTGAATCAGCATTAGTCTGACCTTAGGAAATGAAGACATCCCGCGATAACAGCAGCATACTGAATCTGTACTCCTGCAGACAGACTACTGCCTGACCCTACGCTCTTTCAAAACAGGAGCCCCTTCCACTCCCCTCCTTCAGGAAGCTGTGGGCAGGCCCTCTTGGGAACTCTGCCCCCCAGCAGCGCTCCTCAGCGAGACCACAACAATGCTGACTACATCTGCCTCTGCCTGCTGGGCACCTTCCTGCCTCCCATGGGATGAGGCCCCCCCGACCCCAGCGCTGAGACACACTGCGTCGCCCCCTCCCCCTCTCCTGCACACACCCCTATTTACTCAGCTGAGGCTAAGTCTACGCTGCTCCTGTGGACATGGCATCGAGTCATCCCCATCAAAAAGGAAGGCGCCCCTTTCTCTGCTGGCTCCTAACGCACCCATCACGTGTCGGTCGCTGGCTGGCTACCAACTCAAAATCCATCATGCCATAATTTCAAACAAGTCTCCTAATCCTGACCATCAAAGACCTTCCAGGCTCGAGTCTTTACTTTGGGGAATGGCTTCTTGAACTAGGGTCACTTTTACACCACCGTTTTTCCACATTTTAAAATTTAGTGACTGGTGCTTTGAGAACCCTCATCAGTCCCGAGCTCCTCCACGTCCCTTAGGGACAGCGTGACTGAGGCCGTCCTGGAGGCCCCGTGTCCACGGAGTGTGAGCAGAGTTGCACCCCCAGCCACAGTCCAGTACCCGGAAGCGTCAGTCAAGCCCAGCGTGTGCCGCTTCTAGGGTTACTTTATCCCCACGCGCACAGTGCAGTCAAGAGGATTGCTTTTCATGCCGAAGCAAAATTTATACTTTTGGATAAAAATGGAATGATGGTGATTTTATTATTTTTATTGTTATAACCATTACTGTCACAATAGCGAACCACTAAGTCCTTGCAAGGCGCCAGGCACCCCAAGTGTTTTACATGCGTTACACTACTTAATGGTTTAGAACACAAGTATTAGTGAGAAACTCTCATTAAAGGAAAAACACACCTCAAGAGTCCACTCGGAATGAACCGAGTGTTACCGGCCTGGTAACTTGAAGAGCCCTCCCGCCTCTATGACCTGAAGGGCACGGAGGCCTTTCCTCACCATGCAAACATGCGGACACCCTGGGGCACACCACGTGGTCACCCAAGATTGAGACATTTAATATAATGGCTCATGTTCTACAAAAGCAACCAATGAAGAGGTTGGTGTAAATAACCTGATTATAGGACCCCCCCTAGATAAGGGTTATTGAATCAAAAGAGTTAAATGGTTCACAATGTTACTGTAAATGACATTTTTTCCCTACAAATTTACTATAGCTAGTGTCATAGTAAAACTGTTTAGTAAAAAAAGACAGAATCAAAAGTCTTCCTGCCTTTTATGTTGGAAATTAGTTTACTATCTACAGGATTGAATACATTCCGTTAGCAATGAGAACAGTCGACGAGGACTCTGTTTAATGTGTGCTGTTTGTTCTTTGTTTTTGAAGGTACAGGTGCTGACATTTTTTTCAATAAAAATTCAGTAAGTTATGAACTAGAGGAGAACAATGACCTCTAACGGGATGGACCTCTTCAGTGTGCTGTCCTTGTCACACGCCCAGGACAGCCCCTGATTGAGGGCATCCTTTCAACTTGAAATCTACATTGACCACTGGAATATGAATGTGTTTCTGTTATGAGATGAATGTGATTGGTTAAATGGCCTTGATTAGGTATCTTACCTTGGTCTTAAAATTTGTTATCTGTTTTCTTCATTGTATGTGCTATTAAGACCAGTAAAAACAGATTATCACACATCTTCCATAACTGATTGTGAAAGCAATGCCACTGAGTGTGCACGATGACACGCCGCCTGCAGCAGACATCTTGGAAAATTACATCATTTTAAGTGCAGTACAGAGCAGCTGAGTTCAAATCCAACTTGGCTGATGTGGGCTCCCATAAAAGCTGTTACCAGTAAAGGCGAAAAAAATAAGAATTTGCTCTACTAAGGGAATAAGAAATGAAATTACAAAACACTTAAATCACATTAATTACTTCCCAGGCCTTTGTCATGCAAGTGTGTGATTTTAATCTGTCCTCCTCATTAGGGGATGCAGTACTACTGTGGAATAACTATTCTAATGTAAGGTTTTATTGATCACATATACCTTGTTTGAGAGGAATTTAGACCACAACACGACCTAAAATGTCTTGAAACACCAACCCTATGAAAATTCCTTATTTTAATCAATGGTATTGAAAGGAGAGAATATAAACATGCAAAGGGTATGCGACTCACCCCGAATAAGGGGCCAGTCTGAGCCCTGCAAACAGCAGCCCCATGGTCGCCCAGTGCCCACCAGAACCGGACCTAGCGGCTTCTAGAATGTTTCTTTATAACACTACGCTTTGTCTCTCGTGCTAAAAGGCACTTAGCCTGGCAGGCGTTGTAAATGTGCACTGTAGTTCAGTAGTGTTAACACAGAAACAGACAAGCCTTCTTGTTCACCTAAAGCGGTTTTAATAAAAATGAACTCTAATGTGAGATGTATATAAGCCGCACAAAAGTGGCCTGATAGAAAAAGCCTAGTAATTTAAATGTTTTTTACGTAAGGAACAGAACGCACACTATGGAATCTATGTATCACCTTCAAACTGCAAAATGGTGTATGATTTTAACGTATTTAATATATAATATAAATGTATTTAATAATCTATTTCTGAAGTTCTAAAGAATTAAAAATCAATTAAGCCTAATGATTGTAAAATGCTTCATCTAAGTCTCCCCAAGTTCAGAACAAAGGTCTAAGCCAGGAAGATGAAACTCATCCTGGTCAAAACCAATGTCAGACCGTCAGGTGTGTCTGACAAACATGTTTTACCCTCTACCCGCCATACTGGCCCCGCGGTGAGCTGCTCTAGATTCACGTCTCTAACCCACACGACTCATGACCAGGAACAACAGACAAGATCTCAGCGGCCTCAGTGTTTTTCTTTTGATGGTATCTGACAACAGTGGAAGTAAAAACTCCACCAAATAAGTGGGCCAAAATATGATGCTAGAAAAACTCATTAAAAAGTGTTTTAAACAAACTGCCTTAAGTGAAAGGGTCTATGGAACTGAAACTTTTAGTATTCCTCTTTAGAATTGCAGACCACCTTTTATTTAACTTTTTAGGATGTTAATCTGAACTTGGACAAGAAAAATAGGAAAAATGTTTTGTATAGAATTTGCCTTTTCATGTTTCAGTAAGCTCCCAGGAGCTCAGCAAAGAATTCTTCCTGCATTGTCTTGACCATGCCCAAATTTAAGAAATGTTCAGTTACCTACACCCACTAAGACTGGCCGAGAGCCCCACCCCACACCGCCCCGAGGCCCCTGCACGCCTGCGAGAGCAGATGCCCACCCCCAAAGGCCTGGCCCCCTCTAATGGGCATAAGCACCTGATGCTGAGAGAGCAGGGGACGCCCCGTCCCCACCACGGACCACAGTGGAGACCGTGTCAGAAGTACCACCTTCTGACCCACTCCCTGCCTCACTACCCTGTTCCGAAAAAGCCCAAGGTGAGCATCTCTTCACAGATAGTCTAAAAACAGGACTCACGTCTACAATGAGAAAAAGAATCACAGGGAACAAAATAACAAGAAATTAAGACTCGACAATAAGCTCCTTGGGTAGTCTCTAAAGCTGGGAATCCCAGACTCCCTCTGGACAAAAAAGGGTCATACCTACATTCTGAGGCTGTTTTTCATTTTGTTTTTATTAACGGCAAAGACTTCAGATTTGATGATGCTCTAGATGTTACGATACAGTGATGTGTGAGAGCCTCAAACAGCTACAATTTCACTAGCGGATACTTTCCGAGTCCAGAAAAGAGGAGTCACATTACCACGGCAGTCCTGACTCACCTCGACACTCAGGGACCTAAAAACATGCCAGAATTTAAAGGACCAAAGCTGTGGACCCAAAGTCACGGAATGCACAAGGCATGTGCACAGCATGTGGGCCCTGCCATCCCGCTGTGTGAGCACACCAGCCCCGTGGGCAGCCCCGCTGACGCTGTCAGGTTAGGACCGGGTGAAAAATCACAGAACCAACATCTTGAAGACAGATTTCAAGCACAATTAAAAGCATCAATACTGAAGTACAGCCACGTACATTTACGCATACACCGTGTGCGTATTTCTCTCTGAAATAGACACAGCTCAGAGCACCTAACCTCCCTGTGTCTGTGGAGAACACCCGTGTCACGCTGATTAAGTCTGACCTTTATCACACTTCAATGTGGGTAACTAAACGGCCTTTGTGTGAGTGCGTGATGATCACTATTATTATGATTTTACCTCATTCTCAGTTAAGGATGCAGAAGGAGAAGAGCTTTTGCTAAAGGCGAGCGACGCAGACGCCGCTGCGGGGGCCCGGTGCCGCTTCTTCAGGGGTTTGCAGGCGTCAGACAGATGTTTTGTGGCTGTAAGATAATTTTGGTTTATAAAGTAAAGTTTGAAACCTTAAACCCTCAACCTCTTTCCTGCTTTAAAAGTACCCCGCTAATAAATGAAGTTTCTGAAGATGGATTTTCTGGGCTTAACTTTTTGTTGTGGAAAAATCAGGGCTGATGAGCTGGACAGTGAACTCCCATGTCCCCCTGCCCAGACCCCAAAGCCCCGCCTGGGCCACACCAGTCCACCCACACCTGGTGCCACGTCCCCCTGCCACTTCTTCTGCAGATCCCAGACATGTCATTTTACCCATGGGAAGCTAGAGCACCTCTGCACGGAAAGTTTGAATGCAGCCACAATAGCACTATCACACTTAAAAGTAACAACCCTTTCTATCATCAAATGTCCACTCAGTGTTCAAATTGTTCACAAACGTCTGTTTTTTTAAAACAGTCTGTTCAATTAATTTTTAAAAACCAGTACAGCTCTTTGTGCAAAATAAGGGAAACAGAGCCATTTCCAATCTTCACTTACTCTGATTTTTATTTTCCTTTCTTATTACGATTTGGAGATGGTAAGCTTTCTTTAATGAACTACCAGACAGATACATCAAAAAGATAATTAATGAAAAGGTAAAAAGTGACCTGATGCCCCCTTCATTGTTTTGACAATTATTTTTCACAAACATTTTAAGCTCGTTTCTTCAACATGTAAAACAGAAATAACCAGTCATTACTTTTACTTTTTAGCTAATATACATGGAGAATTGGGTACTAAAAATAGTGGAATTTACAGCAACAACTGGTATCATCAAGTCAGAAACCTGGACATTTGTGATTCGAATCACTTCTCTAATATAATTTAAACTGAAAACAATAAAGCCAAGTAGAAGTCAGCAGAAGAGTGACTTCAATGACACTTAGCTGACCATGAAAACAACTTCACACTAAAGCAGTTTACCTTTAACTGCACGAGAACCTCCTCCCCACCTCACCCTCTAGGTTCCAGCTTCCTGCTCACACGCTCACCCCTGGCTCCACCTCCCCCCCAAAGCGGGGTGCTCCCCGAGGACAGGACCAGGCCGGCCGCCCACCGCCAGCCCAGGGGACCTGGAAGGAGTGCTGACCACATTACCTGCCTGGCTCTTGAGCGAGGAGGCTGCCTCGATGGCCTTGCAAGAGCCTGTGCGGGATGTTTTGTCTGTGAACGTCTCTCTCTGTTATAAAGGGGGGGGGGGGTGCGGAGGGAGGAAAGAAGGAAGGGAGAACAAAGAAAAAGAAAAAGAAAAAGGAAAGAAAGGGGAAAAGTCTCCAATGTGAACTCACACAGGCTGCTGAAAAGCCGTGTGACAGAAACGTCTTCCTGCGGAAGCATGCTCTGCGCAGACAGTTGGCGGTTGTGGCTGCCCAGCTGACACCCTCTTCGTCACTGGGCCGATTCTCCCCTGCCTGCCCCCACCCCAACTCTGACAGCCGCTGGGAGGGAGGGGCAGGGGCCGGGCCAAATCTGACCTAACCAGCCACTCTGAGAACCTCAGATGCGACTCCTGGACAGGCTACCAAAGGTCCTCTGGGTTCAGAGCACAGCGACCTGGAGGGAGCCCAGCCCATGAGAAGTGCGCCCGGTTCACTCCAGCCCACCAGGCAGACCATTTCCAACCCTGAGACAAGCCCCAGACAAAGCTCACAAACAAAGATCATCCGAAAGCACATTTCACAACAGAAAAAGAGCACACACACAAAAATATCATGAACATTGGTCTGGCGCTCAGAATTCAAATAATGTAGTCTGGACAGCACTGGGGCACCCCTGCCTCACAGCCACCCTGCTTCCCAGGAGGCCGAGTTTGCCCCGGACTCCAGCAGGGATGGGTCACAAGACCGTGGACAAAGTAATAGGTGCCCAGCACTGGGAATGCTACCTGGCCCATCCAAGTGCTCAAAGCATATTAGGAATTATACCCGATATGGCTTACAAACTTAGGTTTATAAAAACCAAAACAAACACTACTCTCTTTAAAAATCATCTGCTATTTCCTGAGCTACTAGTTAGTAAAATTTCTAGCTACTTAATGTGAATTTTGATATTTCAAATGTCCAGGGTCACACACATTTTTTTTTTTTTAGGTAAATCCTTTATACAAATATTTCAAAGCAACCAGTGTCAGCATGACTGTCAGTAAAGGACCACTTCAACGGCAGGCGGCCAGAGGAGAAACTGAATATGTGCTCCCAGGTTATCTGCACACATCAGTGTTACCTAGCTCATTGCTGGACACCTGACAGGTGCCCCGGGAGAATGCTCTCCTGTCCATGAAAATGGGGTGGGGCCGCCTGCTCTCCTGAACTGCAAATATGCCTTTAAAGAAATAAGACAGATGACGTGATGGCCACATATTTATGCTTGAGCAATATGTGAGATTTATTTTCCATTCTTCGAAATAAAACAATAAAAAGAACTTCTTAATTTAGATCACTAAAAGATAGTTCAGGGAATTCCCTGACTGTCGAGTAGTTAGGACTCCACACTTTCACTGCCAAGGGCCCAGGTTTGATACCTGGTTGGGGAAACTAGGATCCCACAAGCCGCACGGTGCAGCCAAAAAAAAAAAAAAAAAAAAAAAGGGAAGAGTTTGAAGTTATAATCAAAATCATAAATCAGAGTACAGCTACACTGCCAGAACGACTATTAAATAAACATAAACTCAAATGTAAGGTACAAAGTCTAACCTCTCAGTTCACAAAGAGGTTAACCGGCATCCAAATTGGAGAGTGCACCGGCAGAGCCCACATTCTCTACACACAGGGGCACGCACGCCAGACACAGGTCCTCTGAAGGTCTGACCCTTGGTCAGTTTCATGCTCCTCCAGGTACCAGGCAAGCTCTGCCCCTTGACACTGGCTGGCACCAGCTAGAGCTGTGAGGTCCCGTGGCTGCCTTTACAAAAGCTGGGCCTTTATATCAATACTTTTTTGTTGTATCAAACAGGCCTACACAGCCTGCTTAGTATTCACATTAAGTAAATAATAATATGAATTACTAATAAATGGAATGAGTTCATAAAACCTATTTCAATGCCTTTAATGGATTTTTTAACTTCTTATGAAGAATAACATATAGTGGATTTTGATGTTCTCCTGACAACTCATTACTTACACACTGAATAATATGCCCTACATTCAAGAGTCATTTTAAGTATACAATTTTGTTGAATCTAAACATCAAGAATTATTTAGTGTTGGGATGTGTTAAATTCCCTGGCAGATAAAAACTCCCCCTCCTCAGCGGCCTTCTCGAAGAAGCTCCAAGGGGAAAGCCAGCCCCAGCCTCCACCTGACGCCTGCAGAGGACGCCTCCCCGCATCCCGCCTGCGGCCCGGGGGAACTGGTTCCTGCAGCCAGGCCCACCCAGGACGTAATTACCTTCCGAAGACTGTGCCTGTCGGTCCTGAGTCTCTTCCTGGGAGCGTCCTCAACTTCAGCATCTTCTATAGGGTCCTGTGTCCTCTTCGTGTGGTTTCTTTTTTTCCCATTTAAGTTACCTTGGAATGGGGATGGGGGAAACTTACATGAAAAACCCTCCACAAGCTGTCCTCTAGAGCACTGAGCAGCTGCCCAGCGCCTTCAGCATGTAGATCCAGCAGTGATGGGCCTCCTGAAACCCTGTTCATTTCCAGGGCCTAAGTACCACAGGTCAAATCTCTCTGCACTTTCCAAATGGCAAGTAGAAAATCCTTATCTCATCTAGGGATTATTATATTGGTATCTGTTACATTTTAATGTACTATAGCATTAAATCTAAATATAACCCAGTATTTTTACAAAATCCGTTAACACATTTCCTTAAAGAAGCATCTTAAGTGAAACAATCCATGTGCATCTGCAAAATAAGCACCTTCTACATGTTTGCTTAACTGTGCCACATGTTAGGTGTCCTCAGGGAGACCACCTAATCTGAGACTTAAGGTGTCTGAACAGTACTGACAGAAAAACAAGACGTAAAGTAAGAATGCAGATTCTAGAGAGAGAACTAATTTGAACACGCCAAGGTTTATTTAATACAAATCCAGTGTCTCCATTTGCAGGACTGCTTTACAGAGGTTCAGGGTTTGCTCCTGGACTGTTCACCAAACATCTCCTGGGAGGGCAGTGTTGTCCTCAAACCCTACGGAGGGGGGTGGAGCACGCTGGCCAGGAGGCTCAGTTCCCTGCATCCAGCAGCCCTGGGCTGACACGGGCCCGGGGCTCCGCCTCAGGTCCAGGCCCAACATTGCAAGAGAAGAGCAGAACCGGAGCGCTGGCCTCACCAGCTGCCAGTACCAGACTGGCGTAAGCCGGCCTGAGAGTGGCCTTCACTAAGCTCTGGGCCGGCCTCAAGGGAACACCAGGAGAGGCCTGTGGAGCGGTGGCTGTGGATCCACGGACCTGCCAGCACCTCCTCGGCACGTGTGCACTAGGTAGAGCCCCCAGGGGAGGTGAAGTTGCAGTCCTTCGCCCTTTACGTAAGGACCTCCCCGTGCCAGGATGAGGCAGTGGTCATTTGTTACAGAGATGAGCAAGATGGGCATCTGTCTGAATTCCTAACACCGAAAGGATAGGACAGCTGACACCATGGCCTGACCCATCATCTTGGGGTCCCTGAGAGGGAGGGCTCGAGGCCTGCAGAGCAAACACACAGCTGACACACACTGGGGGCAGGGACCACCCATGCTCCTGTCTGCCAAGTACTCGGGGACAGTGACAAAGCGGGACACACAATCAAGTCACACTGACTCTTCAAGGGTAAGGTGAATCTGGCTTCAATAAAACCTGACTATTCTTAAATCAGCAGTCACTGAAAAGGGACACTTCTCTGGATTTAGCGTACTGATGAAGAGTCTGGTAAACTTTTGCCTTTTAAAGAAAATACACAAAATCCTAAACATCCTCCCTATTCTAAATCGTAGTATTTGCAACAAACCCTGAACAACTTGAATGAAATTCACTATTGATATCATTAGATGGTTGCTGTGGAGTTCTAGAAAGCCCTAAAATCAAGATGGGAACACGTGTGAACAGAACAGGAAGGCAACACGGATGGAGGCCACCTCGGTGCTGACCAAGCTCGTGCCCACGAAGCTCGTGCCCATAAAGCACCCTGTCAGGCAAGTCTGGAGGCCTCTCCACAACTCTTCAATGACGAGCCTTGAGAGATGCAGAATTCTTTTGTATACCCAAACTGATACCCAAACACATCACACTTATCTTCCCATTACAGGTGTCAGTTTCCCACAGGCACAGAGGACACACCCAACCGTGGTGACCTGTCTTCCCCAGAGCTCACAGCATTAAGCTTCCCTTCTCTTACCATAGCCCAGGGCAGAGCGGCACTTTTTGTTTTTTCGCCCTGAAGGCCTAAGAACCAGAGGCTACCCACATTCAACGTCAGTCCACAGTCACCCTCCTCACGCTGCGAGCTCTCAGGCCCACAGGCTGTGAACGGCCAGCCCCAGGGCCAGAGCCCCTGCCCTCGGTGGGAAGCCCCCCACAAGGTGCAGGCGCAGCCCCAGCCGGGATGGCAGCCTCGCTGCAGGACAAAGACCTGAGGTCTGACCCCGGCCCGTCACGGAGCCTCCGGCCCTGGAGGCCGCCTGGACTCTGTGCCTCCCTTCTGCTCCCTCACCGCACCTCCCCCACTGGCTGCAGGGGCAGGAGAGCGAGGGGCCCGGAGGGCCACAGAGGATTCCACGGAACAGCTCTGGCGACAACGAGCAAGGAGACCAGGCAGCAGAGGTTGCTTTACTGTGACGGCTGCACTCGGGTCAGAGCCGGAGCGCAGGCCGCCACACGGCACACGCCACGGCTACGCAGAGGACATGAGCACAGAGCTACGGTTACCAGAGTCTTCTTCAGACGGGGACGGGGCCACGAGGGCGAACTTGGTGTGATAGCGTGCTTTCTGTTTCTCATTGAGCATGTTCCACTGGGACCCAAGCAGCTCTTCGATCTCCTCGGCGGGGGCGTCCGGGTGCTCAGCGACAACCTGCGGACACAGGAAAGGTACGATGGGAAGGCCGGACGCCCGAACTCACACAACGCGGCGCACGGCCCCTGGCTACCCAGCACGTGGCACTCTCACTCCCACGTCATGGAACTACGTCCCATAAAGGCTTCAAACTAAAAATAGTGTTTAACTGATGTTGTAACTCATTGAAAACAGCGCTGGTGGAAACAATTCCAGCTGTATTTGTGTAAATGCGGGAAATGATAAGTGGTAAGAGAAAAAGTACACTTTTCCAAAATCACTAAACTGTTGGTAACTTGCAATTTCCTAGGCACCCTTGAGTAGACAGCAGGAGGAAACAAAGCCTCTGGGTACAGGGGCGAGCCCTTGGCTGGCTTTCTCGCCGGCCGTAGCACCAACCCTCCTTCTTTCGGGTCCGTGTTCAGGAGGGCGTAGACGTGGCCGAGGAGCCCCGCCCCGCTGCACCCTGAGACAGCCACTCCTCACAGCCGGGACACAGAGCTCCCCGGCCCTGCAGCACACGGGAAATGCAGATACTCAGGCCCCACTCCAGGGACGCGCATCTTCACAAGGTCTCCAGAAGAGCCCCATCACTGGGTTGTGAGGAGTGGGTCCGGGCCGTGCACTGTGATAATCGGGTGGGGGGGTGTAAAACTAGGGTGCTCAGGTCCCTGCCAAGGTCGCTCCAACCCAGCGGGCCCGGTTCTGCTATTTTAAAGGCTTCCCATGGGTTTCTAATGTGCCCCGACTTTGAGAACCACCAATAGCAGGGTGCGAGGTCCATAAACCACAGCCACAGAGCAGATCTGACCCACCTTCCTGTTTCATATGGCCTATGAACTAAGAATTGAGTTAACATTTTTAAATGTTGAAAAAAATCGGGGAATCCCCTGATGGTCCGATGGTTAGGACTCAGCGCTTTCACTGCCGAGGGCGCAGGTTCATTCCCCGGTCAGGGAACTAAGATCCCGCAAGCCACACGGCGTGGCCAAAAAAAAAAAAAAAAATCAGAGGAAAAATATTTCATAGCACCTAACAATTAGAGGAAATTTGAGCATCAGTGTCCACAGTAAAATTTTCTCTGAACTCGGCCGCAGGCATGAACTCCCAAGTCCTCCGTGGCTGTTTTCAAGCTATGACAGCAGAGCTGAGGAAGTGCAACAGAGACCTCTGTGCCCCAGGCCCTTCCAAGAAAGCTTTGCCGACTGAGTCAGAGCACTGGCTGCTGGCTTGGGAGCCAGACCCCAGGTTCAATGTGGCTCATCCGCCACAGCTTTGAGAAGTAACTTGGGTAAGGGAAGGTGTGTCTCCACTGCTCTCTGTGATGGACTTATCGTGACACTTCATCAGTGAGTTCCTGTCACCACCTGGACCTACTATTTGCCCAGCCAACACGGCAAGCTCTGCCCCCAAATGCAAGCCCCAATCCACAACTCCACCCCACAGATGGCTTCGTACGGCCTCCAGGGTCCCCGCGCCTCACCATGCCCACCTTGGCCTGCCGGACACCAGCACCCCAGCAACTCTGCACGTCGAAGCCCGGCTCCGGCTCCCGCGCTCCCCCGGGGTCTCCTCGGCATCCCTGTTCCCATCCTGCGCCTGCCTGGGTGTCTCCAGCCCCACACACGCCTGCTCCCTCCTCTCAACTTGGGGCACCCTCCCCTCCCGCCCAGCCTGCCTGCCACCCCTCCCGCGGCCCCCAACACTTCCAGCATCAAGGATCTGAGACCCTCGCGGCAAAGGCTTCCGTGCAGAGCTGCAGATCCAAGACTCCTGGAGCACAGCACATGCATCTGCGGGGCTGTCGCCCAGCCCAGGCCACGGCGTCCCCGATCAGAATGAAGGGTAATGTAAGTGCTCGCAGCTGCTTCCCCAAACAGGACTCCGAAGCCCCGGAGGTCACCCTTCCCCTCACACCTGAAGCCCGTGCCAGGCTGGCCAGCTCCGCTCCTGCACGTCCTGTGCCCGCCCACCCTTCCTGGCTCTCCATCCTGTCCGCTCCCTGCTGACACTCCATCCCAGAGGGCCTCCTTCCTGCAACCAGAGGGCCCCCCGCCCAGGCCGCCGCAGGTGGGACTCCTGCCGCCACGTGCCAGCCAGGCAGAGGTGCACCCACTCCTGTCAGCCCGCGCCCGTGCACATGAGCCACACGCCGGACGGCCCCCGCAGGCTGGGCACACAGCAGGTTGGACCCCCTGACTGCACAGGCCCACGCTCCCAGAGACCTCCCCCTCCGCATGCCGGCTGCAGGTATCCTTTCAGCTCTCAGCCCGGCGCTGCCCGCTTGCACCCTTGCAAGCAGCGCTCCGCCAGGACAGGAGATGCGCCGGCCACAGCCGCCGCCGGCCCGCGGTGCCCGCCTCCTGGGAGCGCCCAGGCGTTTTCACCCTCACCTCTGCTGGGACCACGAGGGCTACGACTGCTCACCCCAACGCACAGGTCTCATGAGGACGTCACACAGCACAACCGCTACAGGCTCTGCACACGGGCACAGTCGGGGCCGGGTCCCGGTCTGCTTCCCGCCTGTGTCACTTCACCGCGGAGGGGTGGCTTTACCTCCTCGCGCTCAGCCAGGAGACAGGGTTCGCTGTGCCGTCACGAGAGCCGAACGGTTCCTCACGACAGCGTACTGGCAAGGTCTCCGACACGTGGAGCACTCCACCGCGGCCACCGCTGTGTTTCTGACAAACCGTTTCAGACACGCGACAGTATGGACAAGCAGCCTGCACCACGGCTGGCGCCCCGCAGGGGAGGAGGGGGTCGGAGGAAGCAGGCCCCGCATGCAGCAAGGCGGTGAGGCGCCCGCGCGGCGGGGGAGGCGGCGGCTGTCCTGGCAGAACGCTTCTGCAGGCAGGTGTCCAAGCGCAGCCTGGTCAGGAGCAAGAGCAGCTCCCGGAAGATGCCTCAGAAAGAGCTCCACCGCGTGCCGACAGACTCGGCGGCCCGCGAAGCTGCTCACAGCTCACCCAGAACCTGAGCACCAACTGCGACGTGCGCATCTGCTCCGACAAGTCCTGGACCCTGACAGGCAGCATCCCTAGCCCCGCTGCCAGCCTCTTCGCCAGCAGGAGCTGCAGGGCAGCAGCCGGAGGACCCGTCCACCACGCCCATGCCTGCTGCTCTTCCTCGGCTCCCTCGCAGCCTCCTCTGCTCACCCAGGCCCCTGTCCTCTCCTGTCCCTCAGACCTTCTCCTGACCATTGCTGAACAGGCGGAGGGGGGCTGTTCCTTTGTGAGGGTCTCGGTCCCTGGAGCCAGCAGGCCCTGGCCCCTCTGTGACGATGCTGTTTGGGGACCCAAGAGCTGCCCCTCCTGTTCAGTCCATCTACCCTTCCAACCTCTGACTCCCCTGCCTGATCCTGGGCCTCCCCTGACCTTGGAGGTCGGCTGGCTGCCTCAGGCCTCCCGGCTCCAGCAGCACTCAGCCCCTCTGCGGGGAGGGGAGACGTGCAGGGACCGCCCTCCAGCTGCCCCTGGGCCTGGGAACAGCTAAGCAGGGTGGAGCCCCTCCCTCCTCCTCAGCCACTGAAATGGGCAACAAAGGCTGGATTTGGGGTTTGTGTCCCTTTGTTATGTTCATTAAAGCCTTTCCACTCCTTGGGAAAAAAAAATATGGAAAACCAAATACCCACAAACCCACACAGCTAAAATGTCACCAGCACGACCTGGGACTCTGTGGGCTCCTCAGAGGTTGCTCTCCCTACCCCCGGCCTCTCACACGTCTTCTGAGAGCCTCCCACAAGCCTCGCCTCCTAGTCCTCAGGCCTCCCTCCTGCCGTCCGGCAGAGCCACAGGACGGTGCAGACACGGCCACACAGGACTTCCAAGTCTAGGGCGCAGAAGGCCTCCACCCTGCCTGCTGTGACCACCTGCCGGGAGCACGACTGGCCCCTGAGTGGAGTGCGGCACCTTGCAGGAAGGTCCCCTGGCCCACTCCGGCCTTCAGATGAGGCTGCAGCCCCAGCTGACACCCTAACTGACCTCATGAGAGACCCTGAGGCAGCACCACCCAGCTAAGCTGCTCCCCAACTCCCGACCCAGCAATGCGTGTTGTTGTCTTAAGGCACTAAGCTTTGCGGTGACCTGTTACACAGCAACAGACACCTAATACAAATGTTCATGCAGAGCTGAGACCTAAAACAGGGGTGCAACTCTAATGAAGCTGTAAAAATCAGGGTCAGAGAAAGTGGGAAGAGGCTTCAGAAATCGGAAACAGGCAAAAAACATCTGCTGGTAAAAGTGCTACCAACACTGGTGCCTTAGTCAACTCTCTCCCCTCGCGGGAGGCTTCACCCAGCCGCTCTCACCTCCTTGTGTGCAAACCACACACGGGCATGGCACAGCTGCTGGCAGCTGTCTACCAGCCCCGCCAGCTCCTCACGGGCCATGGGCCCATCTCCCAGCATGTGCCTCTCCCCCACCTCCATCCCCTGGAGCGGGATTCAGGAGCAGAGGGAGTTGCACGTCCAAGCTAAGCCTGCTGGACGAAGACGGACCATCAAAATGTGTTAACAAAGAGCTCAACCCGTTTCAAGAAGCTCTTCATTTGCAAGAAGAAAGCTGGAAATGTACAGCAAAAAAAAGTCGGCAAGTGGCAACCAAATGTCCTTGACAGTCACAGTCTTCTATCTAGTAACCCCAGAAAAGGAGGCTCCATCCACTCTGTCCCTCAAGGGCTGGCCAAGCTTTTAACCAATTAACAACCAAACAGAAACCATCCTTGGGTGCACCACCACTCTCCAAAAAGAAAGAAACCCCTAGAAAGACCCAGATTATTCTACAGGATGGAATCAGGGAGCAGCTCCCTCAATTCAAGTCTAGAATTACTCATTACAGAACCAGCGCAAACACACTTGTTAATAACAGGTAAAGAATCCTAGTAGCCATCACTTTTCTGACAACATGGAATTATCAAAGCCCACCAGCACCCAAACCCAGACAGGAGGGGAAGGGCTCATGGGGCTCGCCCCCCACAAAGACTAGGGAGAGGCAGCAGAACTGAACCGTAACTGTGCACCTTCAGTTTGGTGTTTGAACTGAGCATGATGCCCACGGCAAAGCTGTGCAGAACAGGCTCTGGAGGGATGCTCAAGGGCAGAGAGGCCGTGCTGTGAGCTGCAGGGGGTCTGGGTGCACAGCACAGCCCCACGCTGCCGCCTCTGGCGTACAGCTTATCAGCAATCTCCGCAGCAATAAACTCCTTGGTACGTATCGCAGTGCTGGAAGGGTTGATGGAGAGCAAGTTGGTTCCGCAAAAGTAAAAAGGGTGGTGGTCTTTGGAAAGTGGTCTGAATTCTCCTTCACACTTTCAACGAGTGGAGATTGCGCGGAGATACGAAGGGACCAGGAAGAGGCCGAGTGCGCCGGCTGGCGCTGCTGAGCTGTCACGGCCACGCCCTGCTCCCGGCGTCTGAGAGCAGGGCTCCTCCCCAGGCGTGATGGGGGTCCAGCTGCAAACACGGGCGTCACACAGCCTGACCTTACAGCTCGCACCTCACCCACAGTAGGCCCAGCGCGGTAAGTGTACGCTGCTCCGTGCTCCAGCTGGTCCCCACCCACAGACCCCCACCAGGTGTCAGCACCTGGACAGAGGCACGGACCTGGAGCTACACCCAGACTCTGCGTGGATGCAGGTAGGCAGGTAGGCAAAACAAAGCAGTAGGCACGTTGCACTTTTCACACTTTCGGTGACGGGATCTGCACACCCTTCAGCAACGTGCTCTCCTCCTGGACGCCCGGTAAGTCTAGAGTCAGGCGGCAGGATGCGCCACCATCTGCCGTTTACTTCCACAGCGTCGTATGGCTCTGCGCGCTGTGCTGCCTCCTTGGGCGCAAGGGCAAGACTCTTCAAGGGTAAATACCTTGCAGTGAACTTACAAAACAGAGAATGTGCACCTTCAATTTCACTAGATGTTGCTAAATTTCTCTTGAAACTAGGTGTAAGGAATGATCCTCTGCCAGTCCTGCATGGGGATTCCCACTTGCGGCTTCATCTCCTTGACCACAGAGGCGCTGGGCTTGTGTCCACTCGCCTCACTGTGACCGTGGCACGTGGTTCCCTGCTGTTCCTGGGCTCAGCAGCCTCTCTTTGTGGACTCGCTGGCCATCCAGGTTCTTCTGTAAACTGTCCTTCTCAAAGCCTTTCCACTCTGTCCTTCAGGGTCGCTTGAGCTCTGCACACACAGCTTTCATCTCATTTTAACGCAGCTCCTTTATGATCAGTCTGCCTTAAGAAACCCTCCCCTGCAAAGAGACAAAGCTCTTCTCCCATGGCGGCCCAGTGCTGACCTCACCAGTGTGGTCCCAGTGCCTGTCCTAAGCAGCCGGCCCACTCAGCTGGCCAGCAGTCCTTTCCCATCTGCCTCCACACGCTTGCGAGTCTGCTTCTGGATTCTGCTCTGTACAGTTTTCAGTAACAGAACTTCCTCTGTGTAGGGCAACTCCCCCAGCTGAGCTTCTCTTCAAACGTGGCTATGCTACCATCTACTTAAAAAGGCAAAGAAGTTCCCGTTGGGAGTTCTCCCAGGACGATCCTGGGTTTACAGTCTAACAGAGGAGAGATGACAACTTCCACTTCAGAGCACCGTTCTGAACACCGTGCCACCCCCTATTTACCTCTGTCTAGGTCTGCTAAAATATCAGCCATTTTTCTCCAAAGTTATACATATTCTGTCATATTGATCCCTTGGTACCTTATTTTGTTACTATCACAGACACTACATTTTTGGCGTTCCACCTCCTCTCTGTGTGTTGCTCTCATCTCTCCCGGTGCTGGGAACTCTTCCTGAGTCTCAAGGTCTCCTGTACCCTCCCCTGAGCCTCCACATGGACCACCTCCTTTACAGTCAGGCCTCTCTATTTTTTTCTCATCTTACTGTACTGCCAGTACTTTCACTACAACATTTAATGTCAGTGGTGACAGAAGGGTATCCTGCCTTGTTCATGATTAGAGAGAATGCTTCTACAGTTCCTTCAATACATGTGATGCTTAAAGTTTCTGATAATCACCCTTCAGCAGATTAAAGGAAGTTCCCTTCTAATCCTGGCTTGATGTGTATCAAAAAGCAATGACTTGGGACTTCCCTGGTGGTGCACTGGTTAAGAATCCACCTGCCAGTGCAGGGGACACGGGTTCGAGCCCTGGTCCGGGAAGATCCCACATGCCACGGAGCAACTAAGCCTGTGTGCCACAACTACTGGCCTGCACTCTAGAGCCCGCGGGCCACAACTACTGAGCCCGTGCTCTGTGCTCCGCAACAGGAGAAGCCACCACAATGAGAAGCACGTGCACCACAATGAAGGGTAGCCCCTTTCGCCGCAACTAGAGAAAGCCTGCGCGCAGGAACAGAGACCCAATGCAGCCAAAAATAGATAAATTAAAACAAACAAACAATGACTTCTGGAGAATTCCCTGGTGGTCCAGTGGTTAGGACTCTGCACTCTCACTGCCAACAGCCTAGGTTCAATCCCTGGTTGCGGAACTAAGATCCCACAAGTTGCGTGGCATGGCAGAAAAAGAAATGACTTTTATCAAATGCCTTTTCTCCACCTACTGAGATGATCATTTAATGTGCGACAGCAAATCACAATAACAGATTTTCTAACATTACACCTGCCTTACCTTCCTGAGAAAAGTCCCACCAACCCACTCACTTCAAGTAACAGTGAAGAACCAAAGATGGTGGCCTAATCCCTTTAGTTCTTTACAATGGAATCAAGCCCGGACCATGTCCAAAGAGACGGTTCAGCCTATAAAAATGATTAAGAATGCTAGTCAAATGTTTTCGCCACTGACCCAGTACTGCCCTTCAAACGCCACGGTGCCAGTGGCTGCGTGAGGTTCTATAAGTGCCTCCTGGAGAAGACGCTAGCCCAGGACCAGATGTCCAGGATAAGGCCGAGCTTCCAGCAACGAGCAGCCCGCCTCCCGCTGTCCCTGTGGGAGTATGTTCGTAACCCGGAGTGCAAAGGCAAATATCTTTGCTCCCAAGTGTTAAAATGGCCATTCCCTAACAACACTTGCTTATTAGATGTAAAGTCTACAGAGGGCTTGCTACAGACTGTGCTGATAATGCTGAGAAACAGGTGATTCTGCACTGCGAGGGATGCCCCTCAAATGCAGAAACTCCCCAGAATGAAAACACAACAACTTAGAAGCCATCACAACACCGACCTCGTCCCTGTGCTTTTGACAGAAGACCAGAAACTGGGACGCCGCATCGCCCTTCCTGCTTCTCGGAGTGGAGGCCATGGCCTTCTTCCTCCCTGGAGGAGACCCCACTCCTCGCTTGGGCTCGGCCTCTGCTGTCTTTTGAGGAGTGTTCTTTCCTGTCCCCGGGTCACTGTCTTGGTTCTCAGCAGAGCAGGACAGCTGGGCTCTCCGTCTCCTCTTGACAGGAATGCCCACTTCCCTCGTGGACTTGGGGCTGTCAGCAGCTTCTTCCCTGACTCCTGAGAACCCTACCATTTCTCCCAGAGACTCCACAGCAACGCCTGCCTCCTTGGCCACGTGGGGGTTGAGATGGAGCTGGTCCCCCACGTAAAGGAAGGTGAACTTGGCTTTCCTCTCCTCTACTGACATGCTTGCAGCTGCTTCTGCCTGAATGATGCCCATTGCCCACTGGGCCCTCAATTTCCCTGAAATAGGTTTCAACAGCTGAAAAGAGAACATAAGATATTGTAAGTTTCATTATATAAACATAAAAGTTAACCCACTTTAAAGAAGAATACTTTTAAAATTTCAGATAAATATAGAAATCAAAAACTACAAAAACCCATTAACTCGAAGGTTTTTGACAGAGTTCAGACCAGTAAAACTCTACTGTTTCTTTAAACTAGAAATCAATTCCAATTACATTTAACTAACACTCGTATATAATATTATATACATGTTTATATATAGATATATATAAAGGAAAACAAAAATTATAAAACAAATTATCTTTGGGAGTCATCAAAGGAGTAAAAAGGATAACCTGTGTCTCTAAAGAAACCTGCCATATTGTATAACACAGCACACTTGGCAAAAGTAAACAGTGACAGACATAAGAAGCCGTTACAACATTTCAACCAACCACAAGTTCAAAACAAGATAAATAATTAAGAATAAAAATAAAAGTTTTGGTCTAAAATTATACTTAAGGAACATCTATCACCTTAATTTTCTCAGCTTTCGTGGGTGCCTGCTTGGCACTTTCCTGGCATAATTTTTCAAACTGTCCTTCTCCTTCAAAAGCTACAAGGCTCTTCTCAAATATCCAAGCTCTTTCTGGGGCATCACCAAAGAACTGTACGTGATACTGGCGTGCACTCTTTTTCTGACCTAGTTTTTAAAATAAAATGTTAGAACTTGAAAGTTGGAATTTGGGATGAAATTAGGCAAATCTATTAATAATTACTGATATAAAGTTAGGAGCTGCTTTGAAGTTGTTTTATTGGGTGCTGTTGGAATCCGTTAACCTCAAAATAAACCCTGCTCTTTTTCTCCCCACCACACTCCACCCCAAAAGGGGAAACACATTTACGAGACTGAGATGAGGTTCAAAACCGACTGGGAAAGAATGCTGACCAGATTTACTCCTCATCCCCTCCCTTCCAAGAGCCACTGAAGAAGACCCCAAATAAATAAGACGAGAGAGGACAATAGCAAAAGGGGACCGGGCAGCAGTGAGGGGACACAGGCTACTG
Source organism: Mesoplodon densirostris (assembly GCF_025265405.1). Taxonomy (NCBI): domain Eukaryota; kingdom Metazoa; phylum Chordata; class Mammalia; order Artiodactyla; family Ziphiidae; genus Mesoplodon; species Mesoplodon densirostris. The sequence goes on from NC_082661.1 coordinate 106,590,882, forward strand.
TTCACAGCCTGGGTTCAAATCCCAGCCCTCCCACATACCAGCCGGGTGGCCCTGGGCCGGCCACTCACTCACAGCGCTCAGAGGGGGAATAAGGGCATCGATGACCTCCCAGGGCAGCCAGGAGGCCACAGAGTAACCCCTCATATGTGCACCGCTGTTACTCTTAGCAGGAAGAAGCCACATCCTCAGTGCAGACAGAAGGAACCTGAGTGAGGAAAGTGTCTACCTGGTCCCCAAAAGGAGGAGTGCCAGATTTGGCTGGGGTGGAGTGAGGTTGAAAACAGCTGGTTCAAAGGTCAGATCTCTGTGCCAAGTTGGGAAAGAAAGGCAGATCTCCATTGGGGAAATGCCAGTCCCTGTTCCCTCACACAGAGCACTGGCCACAAAATATCACAGGACACTCCCTAGAGAACCAGCGCACCAGAGGAAAAACCTCTCCACTGTGTCTTTTCTCCAAAAGTTGGAGATTCCCCCAACTAAGCGACCACCAGCCAGCCAGACCCCGTAAGATAAGCTAACAGTCTCCCTACACACGGGCTGCAGGCAGCTGAGTGTAGCCCTCTCAGACACAAGCGCAGCACCAAGGTCTGCCCCCGCAGGACCCAGAGAAGCCTCTAACATGAATGATTCCAAAATACACAGAAATAAACAGTCTCTGCAGGACCACAGACACTACGCCAGGAAGAGATGACACCTGACAAAGAAGAACTCTAGTTTGCTATGAGAAGAGAACAAAGAAAAAGAAAGCACTATGAGAAATTTTAAAATACAGTCATGAAAATAAAACTCAAGAAGAAAGCTTGGGGCTTCCCTGGTGGCACAGTGGTTAAGAATCTGCCTGCCAATGCAGGGGACACGGGTTCAAGCCCTGGTCTGGGAAGATCCCACAAGCTGCAGAGCAACGAAGCCCGTGCACCACAGCTACTGAGCCTGCGCTCTAGAGCCCACAAGCCACAACTACTGAGGCCGTGTGCCACAACTACTGAGCCTGCGCTCTAGAGCCCGTGTGCCACAACTACTGAAGCCCGCGCGCCTAGAGTCTGTGCACTGCAACGAAGAGTAGCCCCCGCTTGCCCCGACTAGAGAAAGCCCACGCACAGCAACAAAGACCCAACGCAGCCAAAACTTAATTAATTAATTAATTAATTAATTAATTAAGGGGAAAAAAGAAGAAAGCTTGGATGGAAAGTTAAGAATAAAATAACATTAAAGAAAAAAGAAGTTAAGAAATCTCCCAGAAAGAAGAAAAAGATTAAAATGAAAAAATCTACTCTCATAAGAAACCCACAGGGTCAATCCAGGAGGTATGATACCCAAATAACTGGCCTTTTAGAGAGAGAAACAGAGAAACTCATCAGAGAATTAACAACACAAGAGCACGTCTCAGAACTAAAACCCCCCTAAGTGCCTCATCCAATGGGTGACCCACATCAGGGCACATCTTTGTGACATTCAAGCTATTGGGGGAGGGGAAGAGAACAGCTTCCATGTTCATGAAATGAGAAATAGAACGGCAAGGTACTTCAGGAGCAACTCTGGATGCTAGAAGGAAATGGAGTAATACCTTCAAAATTCCTAGAAGAATTATTTTCAACATAAAATTCTACACCTAGCCAAACCATTAATTGAGTGAGAGGATAGTGAAGTAGCATCCTCCGAACCACAGGAACTCAAATTTATCAATACCCACCATTTACACTTTCTTAGGATGCCAAAAATGTACTCCAACAAAAAAGGAAAACTGACCAAGGAAGAGCACAATGTGGCACCATGGAAAACAATGCATGTAACTCAGTAAAGCATCTTAAAGAAAGTCTAAGATTACTACTATGCAAAAGACAGAGTGCCAGTAATACAGTTAGGTAGGAGAAAGGGAGATTCTAGGAGAGAGCTCCAAGGGAAGAAAAGATGAGAGGAAAGAATTCTTCCACACTGAAAGAAAATCTTGGCAGCAAGGAAAAAGGTTAAAAAATGAGATCCAAGAAGCAGAAAAGGAACACGGGAACCAAACATAGGTTTTTATTTTTTCCCCCAATCGGAAAAACTAACTACATAGCAGGATGAGTTTTAAGGACAAAGAAATAAATACTTGAAAAAAATTAAAGCTGTATGGACAGCAAAGTATACAATTTTAAAAGAAAGGCAATAATTAACTCCAGGAAAAACAAAAGGTTGTATAAGAAAGAAAATGCAATTAAAGAACACAGCTCAGTTTTTCACTGAATGATACTTACATAGTCAAAATTATGTGAACAACTACGTTTGATGTAATAAAAACAGTGAGTTAATTATATGGGGAGGATGAAAGGGAAAGAAACAGGAAATGATTGAAGAGGTCAATCTTCATTTTCCATAACAGAAAGTCAAAAGAAAACACCTAAATGATAAATCAAAAAATAGTTCAAACTGGAAGAAAATGTTTACAGTTAAAAACAATTACTTCTGGGGAGGGAAGGGGACTGTTTTTCACTATTAACCTCTCAGTACAATCTGACTTGTTTATAAGTGTGTATACTTCTTTGATTTTAAAACAGCTAAGATTCAAAAATATGTCAAGAGATTTATGTCTGCTTCAATTATTTTAATACTTTGAAAGAACTTCCCTTGGTCATAAAAATGAATATAAATATATGTCATAGCAGTTTGCAAAATGAAGAAAAACCTATTACAGTACACATGATGAAATAATATGAACGCACATCATTTTTTAAAATAAATAGTTAATGACACAGAAAAAATGCTCCTTACATGTCAGCTGGAAAAAAAAGCAGAGGAGAACATGGTAGGCTGATCCTAAGTTTATAAAATTAATTAAACGTTTCTGAAGTTCTTTCCTGCCTGGAAATTTGGTAACACATGTAACCCAACTTTCTTGTATTTTTAAGGTTTTTTTTTCTAATCCATATGAATTTTCTTTTGGTCCAAAATTGACAGGTGAATCACTCATTTTTACCACCGTAATTAACCAACTGTCCCAGCACCATTTATTAGTAACCCTTCCTTCCTGTGACTTCTGATGTTCATCAATCATGGTCGGTATGAAAACATTTATCACTGATGCCCCACCCACACTCCCTTCTAAGAGAATGTGGCCTCCACCAATAGCCCAGGAACCTAATTTTGTACTATGTTCGTTTCCTCCCCAACACAGCACATTAGACACAAGGTGGCCCCTTACCCCCTGGGCTAGACTGAGCCAGAGTCTCTGTCCAGATTCTGTGGGGCCTTTGAGTTGACAACAGCCATTCATGCATGCAGAATGGACCCCACAAAGAGATAAGGCTGCCTCAGCGCTGCAGATACAGAGAGGAAGAGAAGCCACAACAATGCAACCGAGGCCAGGTGTCTACAGAAGCAAGGGTCAAAATCACAAGGACAAAAGGCCACAGAATTCCACAGGAAACAAAGAACAAGGATCACCACCTGAGTTTCCTGGTTCAGTCCCTGGGGGTCCAGAGCCCCCAAAATAGGCAAAGCAGAAACTGACAAAATTTCAAGTAGAAAAAGGCACATCCATTATCACAGTGGGAGATCTTAACACACCTCTCTTCGTAGCCGACAGAAAAGCAAAAAGGAAAAAATCATATTACAGTGTCTAATAACCTAGAACATGAGAAAATCAGAGTACCTACAATATTTTTAGAAAATGCTGGAAGTTAGAAAAAAAAGCAATGAGGGTTCCTTTCCATAACACAGAAAAGGTGAAAACAAAAATCTCCACAACAGAAGATAAGTTGACTCGATACCCTGGTACCTGAAGAGAAGACTAGTAGGATCCAGGTGCACCAGGGAGATGGTGACGTTCCCAGCTGCAAAAGAATCCAGTCTTCTTCATAGTATAATACCCAAAACACACATTTATCTTGTTTCCAGCTTAAGGGGTTAGGCCTCAAAGCTGCTGGTTAATCCATCTAGATGCCCTGGGAGACAGTCACCAAGACAAGTTCTGCTGCTACAAATCACGAAAATGCTATTAGATTTTCAAAGGAAACCTGAACTCTCCAAAGAGCTGTGCTCTCTTCTGCATGTAGATTATACTTAAATTTTTAAAGCTTAAGTGCACTACTGCTGATCCAGATTTAAGTAATCCCAAGTATGATAAATAAAAAGAAGTACACATATGCAAAGAGAAAAAAAGAAAATCAGGGGTGGGAATCAGGGGTAGGGTGAGGGAGTTCCATCTCACAGGGAAAAAAAAGTTCCTGCTTCCCAAAACCCCCTGCTCAGCCAGCCCCATGCCAGAAGCCGACCCTCGGCCACAGCCCCGTCCTTCCCCAGCGAGGATGCCTAGCCCCTCAGGCACGCCCAGCACAGGGTGCTGCACAGGGAGCCGGGCTCAGCACCGCCAGGAGACCTGCCTCACACCCCGGCACCCCTGTGTCTCCCGTGGCCTTGGACACAACCAGAGCCCAGACCCGAGCTTCCGTACACCACTCTCTACTAAAAGGACCCAGGTTTCTTCTCAGAAACAGCTGGTTCCAGGACTGGGGCAAAGAAAGTTCAAAATGAACCCGGAGTGTATTCAGTTGGGCGACACGTAAGGAAGTGCTCCAGGACGGATGGAGATGCGTCAGAAGGACACGGCTGAAAGGGACTTCACGGGCTCCCACCGGCCACATCTGGGACGATCTGCGCATTAAGAAGAGTGAAGGCTGTAATCCTAAGTAATTTTTTAGGAGGGAGCTCACCTTCACAGAACAACGCCAGCTCCTTGACCATGAAACGCATGGTAAAAACGAAGAGCTAGCGTTCAATAAGTCGATGGATCCTCAGGGAGGAGTGAAACCAGAGCACGCAAGGCTGTCAGGGAGCCCGGTCCCAAGCGTGGCCATTGATCATTCACCAATGACAAGCAGGGCCGTGCCTTCCCACTGGAGAGCTCTTGGCCACCACCTCCTGGGCGGGCGCTGGCTGCACGTGTCCTTCTGCCATCCCCAGGTACACACAGGTTCCTCTGACCCTTTGCTTTTCAAAGGTCATCTGAATCCCCTTCCAGCTGCAAGGCCTGCATCCTGGCTCTCTTCCTACTGAGCTGCTTTTCAAATGCACATCATCAGTCTTCAGAAGTTGATCTGTGATTAGGAGGCTGTGCCTCCCAGCAACCCAAAACCATTCCTAGAGAAGCACACTGTTGGGCTGCACCCCTCCTTCCAAGTTTGGGCACCTTCCCACAACAACTCCTGCCTGGCCGTGCGCCCCGAGTCTGATCACGAGGCCAGAGCAGCCTAAGAGAGTGGGGCTGGGCGGCAGGTGCTGCTCGAGACCACAGAGGCTGGGAAGAGCACCCTGATTCAGCCTCAGGGTGAACACAAGAGCAGGGGTGCACCCTGGGACCCCTGAAGCCCTCTGGCAGGGACTCCCTGATGCTGGCAAGCTGAGGATGCTAAATGCCCTCCACTGAGTCAGAGCCAAAGCCAGCCCACAGGCTCCTCTCCAGCCACCGCCTTCCTGCAGAGTGCATGCGCACGCCTGAGCCTCGGGGCAGGGTCCAACCACCCAGTGGGCGGGAGGCCTGGCGCCTGGGGCTGAGGAGAGGTCCTCTTCATCCCGAACCTGCACCCCCTCAAGCCTGTTTGCCAGGGAGCCACCAGTGTACCGCACTCCCAGCAGCGCTGCCCCGGCGAGAGCTCAGGCCTCCATCCAGAGGCCAAGAGAGGCCACGCACTCATGCTGAGGCCATGCAAGGCCAGCCCACAGCTCCAGCCACCCATGCTTCTGGGGGGCACAGGTCACTTGGGCACCAACTTGGTCACCTCCAGCTCTGTGTTACCACCTCTCACCTCCCTCAGACCAAATTCAAACTTTAGAGCAACTCTTCAGGAGAATCTCAAACCACCTGATTTTGGGGTTTTTTTCCCTCCAAAAACACATGAATTTTTATGTGTTTCATGAACTGTCCAATTATTATTTAAATTAGCATCTGCTCTAATCTGTATCAATAACATACTACATTCTTAATATGTTCTTAACTGTTCTGTGTACTGATTTATATTCCCAGGTTTGATGACACCAAAGATGATCGTTTCTAGTTTTTTTCCTTCTTCCCACAGACCTAATAAAATAAACTAGGACTTTTTTTTAAACTAAATCTTAGTATAAAATACTAATTCTGAAAATCATGCTGAAGCAGTCACTGTATATCTAAGTAATAATAAATTATTTATCATAAAACCTGAAAAGCAATACAAGGCAAAGACTGCTTCTCTTTTAATACTAATTCAATCAGATAAAGTACGTATCTAATTTGGATATAAAAAGAAAAGGCAATGTGTCACGTGTGAATCACTAACTTTAGCAAAGTTGCAAAATGAGCCACAAAAAACTTAACAACCACCCACCCCACCTCCACCTCCAAGCCAATTCAAACCTTGTTGTATGAATGGCCACTAAGCACATGAAAAGATGCTCAACATCACTGATCACTAGGGAAATGCAAGTTCAAAACCACAGGCAGCAGCAGATAGAAAGTAGAGCGGTGGCTGCCAGGGGCTGGGGAGGGGGCACTGAAGACCTGCTACTTAACAGGGACAGAGTTTCAGATTTACAGGATGAAAAGAACTCTGGGGATGTATGGTGGTGACGGCTGCACGACAATATGAATGTATTTCATACCACTCAACTGTGCACTTAAAAATGGTTAAGATGGTACGTTTTATTTTTGTGTATTTTAACACAATAAAAAAAAAGAAAAAAAGAACCACAGTAGGGCTGTTTAAGGAAGAGTAATAAAGAAGTTTGGAGATGAAAACAATTAAGTGCAGAAGATAAAGATGGAAAAACAGCCCCCAAAACACAATACCTTTCAGTTTGGTGTAGCTGTGCAGGAGTGGATCATCGGAGACCATGCATGGCCACCAGGGGTAACCGGACACCTTGGACCACACCAAATCCCCGACATTGTACTTCAACAGCTGGTCTTTGTCTCTGCTGCTATTTGGACAGGATTCTTTCTTAGCTGGAATCTGAAAATGAATAACAACAAAAGGTACATCTAGTACCTACCCTGAAATCCAGCCTCCTATCCATAGAAGACCAAGGATTAGTCAGACAAGAAATTCAACACACACACACACACACACACACACACACACACACACACACTCCTAAAAAGAAGCATGCTTTCCCTCACTGTTTTTCAGGTAACAGCCCTGCTATCACTTCATCAAAATCGTTCATCTCTTGCCCTCAGCTAAAAGGTCAGCAAGTACCTAGCATACTGTAGGTGCACATTACAAAGATCTCCACATAAATCTATTTCCTTGGCCTGTGGGTGATCTTTAATGGAGCTTATTCGCAGGTCGGAGAAGAACTGTCATGCAATTCATACCCTGACCCTCCCGCCCCTTCTGAGCCCTCGTCTGACAGTTAACCTGCTGGAGAGAGGACCCGGGGTGGCGAGGACACGGGGGCCTGGCAGCAAGTCTCAGCCCCACCACCCACCATCCAAGGCCTGGGGCTCTTGGAGTCTCGGTCTCTCCGACTTAGAGCCCAGGCCAATTAGGAGGCTGAAGGCTGGCCAGAACAACCTCCTCTCCCGGAGGACGAGCCCAGTCAGCACGGCCCCAGGCCTCCCCCTAAGACCGCCACCTACTTGAGCAAATCGCTGAACTTCTTTGGGCCTCAGTTTCCGCATCTGTAAACCGAGGAGAACCCCGGTTGTTACACACATCAGGTGCTGAGGGCTGACACAGAGCTGTCACATTACATGCTTTTGTATATGTGCTGCCAAAGCGAGCACTCATTACACGCTTTTGAAAAATCCTGGCTCTCACGTTATTCCACAACATCCCAGTTTTACACTGACGGTGTCATCAAAGCCACGTGACAACCCTATCAGGACAAGTATAATATTATCGTCCCCACTCCGAAGAGTCAAATGAGACTCTGAGAGTCAAAATCAGGTGATCTACCCAAGTTTTACCAAAATCAAGTGGCAGAGAGCTAGGGATAACTTGCACCAGCCTCTTCCCCCATAAAAGAGTGAGGTTCCCCACACCATGGGTGCTTCAGAAAAACCACTGTATCAGCCCAGGTCACTCAACTAGGCTTTTTTTTTTTTTTCTTTTTGCGGTACGCGGGCCTCTCACTGCTGTGGCCTCTCCCGTTGCGGAGCACAGGCTCCGGACGCGCAGGCTCAGTGGCCATGGCTCACGGGCCCAGCCGCTCCGTGGCATGTGGGATCTTCCTGGACTGGGGCACGAACCCATATCCCCTGCATCAGCAGGCGGACTCTCAACCACTGCGCCACCAGGGAAGCCCTCAACTAGGCTTTTAAACAATTCACCATTATGATTACATTAGAGCCCTTGAGCAGTCAAAAGACATTTTTTTAAACCCTCCAAGTTCTTCATTATTTTAACTATTCAGGGAAATTTCAGTCCTTTCCCCTCCCACCTGTGGGGTTGTAACCAAGATTCCTGAACTGTAATGTTACACGAATTATTCCAACCTTAGTGATGATACAACCCAAACTGGTCTCGAGTCCCCTCTCCCCACTCCTGCAAGTGGGCCAGGAGCTTTGGCTGACCAGTGAGCACAGGACGTGTTCCAGACCCTGTTAATCTAGACCATCAGCCCCTCGGTGAACAAGGGCGGCTCCAGAACCCTCCCCAGTTCCCTCTGCCAAGGTCAAGGTTCCCGAGTGTCATTTAAGACTTGGTGGCATAAACCACCACGTTTGTCGTCCTACGTTGGGGGGTCTCCACCCCGGCCTTTGGTGAGTGAACACTCATTCACGCGCACTCAAGTGATGGGCTCTGCCCTGGAACCAAGAACGTGAAGGCCTGAGGCGCAGCCCCAACCCTCAAGGCAGCGGCCCATCTGCAGGGCCACCGGGGGAGGAGACCTGGGAGTGGACAGTGAACCGCAGGGCGGGAAGGTAGGAGCACACCTGCACAGCGCGGCCCGCTCCCCTCCTCGGGCAGCACAGACTGAGGAGGCCCCCACTCGATCCCCACGCTCCTCCACTGACCAGATTCAGGCTAAAGGGCATCTCTGGAGAGGAGATCCATGAAAACAGGACAGCCTGAAGGTCAAGGGCTCTGAAACGGGCCAGGCCTGGGGTCAGACACTCATTTAATCTTTTTTTTTTTTTTTAATTAAAGTTTTTGTTTTTGGATGTGGACCATTTTCTGAAGTCTTTATTGAATTTGTTACACTATTGCTTCTGCCTTTTTTTTATGGTTTGGTTTTTCGGTCCCGAAGCACGTGGGATCTTAGCTCCCCAACCAGGGATCGACCCTGAACCCCCGGCACTGGAAGGCAGTCTCGACCACTGGACCACCAGGGAAGTCCCCCTGTTTAATCTTTATGCTTAATCTCTAGGCCTCAGCACTGCTCGGCAGGCTGCTGTGAGTGTCTGCCGTTACCACAGCCAGGGGCCCGAGCTGCAGAGCAGGCCTCGGGGGGCTCAGCCCACCTCCTCCTGCCCCCCGCGCACCGCGCGTCCTTTGGGGCCCTCCTGTGCCGGGAGCCAGGGCCGCCCTCTACCCCGGCCAGCCACAACTCCTCACTTGCAGGTACCTTTTCAGCCGAGGGGCTCGAGGCCCGGGACGCCAGGGCCGCCTCGGCGAGGCCCCGCTCCAGCAGCAGCTTCGCGCTCCTCTTCCTGGTCCGCCTCGCTTTGCTCGCTGGTCTCTGTCCATCGTCTTCCGACTGGGACACGGCGGCAGCACCATCGCCACATATGGAGGACTCAAAGAGAGGCTTCCCGTTCATGTATGTTTTGGTGATCTTCAGCTTGATCTCTGGAGAGCCATTTTTGACAGGGGTGGTGTCAGGCGGTGTCCCCAGTCCCTTCATTTCCTGGGACTCCAAGCGCAATCTGGCATCGCGAGCACCGGGGTCTCCGTTAAAGACGCGGGAGGTGAGGTCCTTCAGCCTCTCGGCCGGGATAAAAGGCAGCGCGTCGTGGCCGTTGAACTTCTGCACAGCTCCCTCCTGCAGGCCAGCGGAGAGCTGGGCTTTGCTCAGGAACACGGAGCACTCGCGACTCACTTCGCAGTTCGGAGTCTTTCCGTTCGCGTTGCCAAGGATCTCCGGTGCCTGCTTCATCTTCACGCACTTTACAACCTTCGGAACAGAAAGAGGACTTTTTTTGATGCTGAATTCCATTCAGCCTAGACGCCTCCGTTCTTAGAACACTGCAGCATTAGAAAGAGAGAAAGAAAAGAAAGGTATTACATTTCAAACCTAAGATGAGTATGCCAATGAAGCTCTCTATCGGTTTGTAGAGTTTGTGGGGGGGGGGTTCTGAGGCAATTTATGATGTTTCCTATAGTGATTTAGGTCACAGGAGGCAGTTCTAATATCACAAAAATGACAGGAATCACAAAGTGATAAAGTGAAAGGAACAGGACTAGTTTCTAACAAGAGAACACAAGAGTCAAGCAGGGACCGCCACTAATAAACACTAATAAACACTAATAAACTGTGTGGCCGTGCCCCCCTTGACCTCAGCCCTCGGAAGCTCGGAGGTCGCCCCCTGCCGCGAGGGCAGCGCCCAAGGTGGCCAGCACAAAGCCAGGCCCGGGCAAAGGACAAAAGGGAAGCACTTGAGACACAGCTGAAGAGGACCCTGGGCAGGGGCTCAGGACATACCCGCGATTACTGGTAGGCAAAGCTTCAGCCCAGACGGCCGGAGAAGGTGAGAACTGGGCCTCTACCGCCCCCCCGCCCCTCCCCACCCAGGCCCAAGTTAACTGCCTGTGACAAGCAGCAGGGCAGCATCATCAAGTGCAGTCAGCTCTCCGGGACCGCACTAGTTGGGCAGCAGGGCCAGGCCACAGCACACCACCCACAGCGCCCTCCACAGGATGGCCGCCCGAGGTCCGCATGCAGTGGGGTCTCCTCCCCACACAGCCGCAGCCCCTCGTTGGGGACGCCCTGTGAAGGCGGCTCAGAACAGGGAACGGGCAGGCGCCCACTCCGCTGGGAAGACGTCCCAAGAGTTCACCATGGCCCCGAGGGGGCCAACGGTGAGAAAGCAGGGAGAAGTGGGGAGCCGGGACCGGGAGCCCAAGGACGTAGGTGCTCAGCCACTGTCACTGCCTGGGGGCCCGCTGGCTACATGCCCTGGGGAGGGGCCAGGGATGCAGCCCTGGACAACCCTCCCAAGAGAGCCTCAGTGGAAAGGGCCCAGTCTCCGAGGACGCCAGGCTGGGGCGGGAGCCAGGCAGTGGTAGAGGGTTGGCCCCGGACACCTGGAACACCGGGCACACACCAGAGCATTCGGTGTTCCCCACACGGTGTTTTTTTCAGGTAAATCAGAGTGGGTTCCCAGTCCCGCTTGCATCAGACCAACTGGACAAAAAGAGAAGACAATGACCTAAAGGCACTGGAGAGAGCCCAGAGCAGGGGGCGCGGGGGCAGCTCGGGAAAGCACCCAGCAGGCCAGGAACCAGGTGAATAGGGAAAGGAGAGCCTTCAACGGGGGCCCCCGTGCACCGCAGACTCCCCGCCGAACCCTGGAGTCCATGCAGCCCAGCCTACAAGACAGCTGAAGCGAGAGAAACAAACTGCAACACCACTCTGAGGATGAGAAGCAGACTTCCAGGGCTAGCCAGCAGTTAAGACTCCGCGTTCTCACTGCCGGGCCTGGGTTCAACCCCTGGCCCGGGAACTAAGATCCCGCAAGCCCCACGACAAGGCCAAAAAAAAAAAAAAAAAAAAAAAAAAGTATCAAAACCACAATGAAATGCCACCTCACACACACCCGAGGATGGCTACCTACTACAAAAAACAGAAAACAGGGCTTCCCTGGGTGGTTGAGAGTCCGTCTGCCGATGCAGGGGACACGGGTTCATGCCCCTGGCCGGGAAGATCCTGCGTGCCGTGGAGCGGCTAGGCCCGTGAGCCATGGCCGCTGAGCCTGCGCGTCCGGAGCCTGTGCTCTGCAACAGGAGAGGCCACAACAGTGAGAGGCCCGCATACCGCAAAAAAACAAAAAAACAAAAAACAGAAAACAGGGGTTGGCGAGGATGTGGAGAAATTGGAAACTTCGTGCACGTGGGTGGGAATGTAAAATGGTGTGGTTGCTGGAAAATAGCAGGCGGGGGGGGGGTTCCCCCAAAGAATCAAAAGAACCCAGCAATTCCACTCTGGATACATACCCCAAAGAACTGAAAGCAGGGACTCACAGAGGTATCTGTACCCAATGTTCACAGCAGCATGTTCACAACAGGCAAAAGGTGGAATCCACACAGTGGAATATGATTCAGCCTTTAAAAGGAAGGAGATTCTGACACCTGCTATAACATGGATGAACCCTGAGGACGTTACAGTGAGTGCAATAAGCCAGTCACAAAATACTGTAAGACTGTACTTTTATGAGTAGTCAAATCCATAAAGACAGAAAGTAGGATGGCGGGCACCAGGATCTGGGGGAGGGGAGAACAGAGAGGTGTTGTTTTAAAGGGGGCAACGTTCCAGATTCGCAAGACGAAAAGAGTTCTGGTGATGGCTGCAACAGCATGCATGTACTTAATACCACTGAACTTCACACTTAAAAATGGTTAAGATGGTAAATGTGATGTGTATTTTAACACAATTGAAAATAAAAGACCACTTAAGAACATAACGGAATAAAGAGTGTCTACAGCACATCATTCACATTATCCAGAAAAGAAGTTACTAAATATATGATGAAATAGGGAAACAGCAGAAACCAACCCCGAGATGGCCCAAATATTGAAATTCAGCAGGATTTCAAAGCATCTATTATAACCATGCTCAAGGACATAAAGGAAAATATACTCATAAAATAATAAATTGGAAATGGCAGCAGAGAAACAAAAACTATGAAAAAGAGTCAAATGGAAATTCTGTATCTGAAATTTTAAAAAAATCATTGCATGGCCTTAAAAGCGTATTAGATATGAGTCAGGAAACTTGAAAATAGATCAGTAAAAATTATCTAAAAAACAGAGTAAAAATTATTAAAAATAAAAAGAAAGAAAAGAAACTGAGCCTCAATGATCTATAGACCAGCATCAAAAGGTCTGGGTTCCCACTCCCACCCAGAAGGAAAGGAGAGAAACAATGACACAGAAAAAATATCTGGGGGGCTTCCCTGGTGGTGCAGTACTTAAGAATCCGCCTGCCAATGCAGGGGGCGCAGGTTCGAGCCCTGGTCGGGGAACTAAGATCCCACATGCCATAGAGCAACTAAGCCCGCCCGCCGCAACTACAGAGCCCACGCACTCTGGAGCCCACGCGCCGCAACCTGAGAAGCCTGCATGCTGCAACAAAAGATCCCGCACGCCACAACTAAGACCCAATGCAGCCAAAAATAATATAAAAAATAAATATTCTTTTTAAAGTTAGTCATTTAAAAGAAAAAAAGAAAAAATATTTGGGAAAAAATAACCAGAAAAACTCCCCAAATTCAGTGAGATATCAATTTACAGATTCAAGAAGCTCAGCAAATCTCAAGCAGGATATATATAAAAGAACCTACACCCAGGTACACATCAGTTGAAATGCCTAAAAACCAAGATAAAGAGAAACCCTGGAAAGCAGTCAGAGGGAAAAAAGACCCATTACATACAAAACAATGATATGGATGATTATTGACTTCTCATGAGAAACAGAAGCCAGATATGATTTGAGTAATGGGGGGAAAAAAACCCAACTGTCCAACCGGAATTTGATATCCAGAAAAAATATCCTTCAGAAGTGATGACAAAATACATTCTAAGAGAAATACAAGCTAAGGAATTGTTGCCATCAGATCTTCACTATGAGAAATGCTAACAGAAGCTCTTCAGGTTGAAGAGAAATGACACCAGAGACTGAAACTGGGATCTTTAGGAAGAAATGAAGGGCACCAGAAATGGGGAATATATGAGCAAATATAAGAGACTACTTGTTCCTCTTAGTTTCTTTAAAATTCAAATAATTAAAGCAAAATATATAACACTGGAGTTATAACTTAATAGATGTAATACATATGACAACTGCAGCATGGGGAAGGGAGTAAATCAATCTAGACAGTTGCAAGATGCTTGTATTTTATACCCAGTGGTATATTAACTCTAAGTAGCCTGTGGTGAGTTAAGGATGCAAACTGCAGCCCTAGTTAGAGCAACAGCTAAGAAAATAATATTAAGAAGTAGAGCCAGTAGACAGATAAACAAGACACTTTAGTTGCCAACAATTAAAGTTTGGGACATTTTACACAAAAATTCAGATTTCTGGCTTCTCTTAAAACACACCCAGGGTCACGGGGTTAGGATCTAACTCCAGGACTAGGTCCGTGGTAATCATGACCTGTACGTGAACCACATTTTCAAGGTTGCTTGTCCCTGTTGGAATTTTCAGGTTTCTTTTAAATCTTTGAATATATTAAACATAACTGTTTTAAATATCTGGTTTTTGCAGGCCTGTGTCTACTGCTGTTGCTTTTATTTTCATTCATGGTACCTGTTTCTTTGGGCGTTTGGTCTTTTTTCCCTTCCTAATCTGACTGTGGGCTGCTTACTTTCCAGGGTTCCACCTGCGACAACCCTTGAAGGCAGGGGCCCCGCAGAGAGGGTCCACCTTGACTTCCAACACGGCACTGCACGCCACTGACCATTAATTTGATCTTTCTAGGAGTTTTTGGTTTTTTTAATTAAGGTTATACCAATAAATCAGAAAATCTTTCACTTTGTCTAGCATTTCAAGAAAAATATAAAACCTAACCAAGAGGTAGAAAACCTACAGAGCCCACAATAACCATAAGAGAAAGGCCCAGAGGGCTTCACTAGGCTCATGTGAGGATCTCTCAAAGGCCAATCGTCCTTATACTGGGTAGCGGGCGGGGGGCAAGTTTCAAAAGCAGAAAAGTGCAAAGAACAACAGGACACACTTGTATACTCACCACTCCAAAATGACAGTTTTCAGCATGTTGCCACACGTGCTTCATGTCTTTTTGACATGAAAAAAAGAAGACCTCCGGACAATGGCAACTGCAGATACATGAGCCGAGGACGGGCACGGCTGGCGCACGGCACCCGAGGGCTCCCAGACGGGAGAAGACAGGCTCACCCCAACAGGCCGCCCACGGCTCACCACATGCCCGCAGCAGCATCCCGGGATTCTGGTTCTCCACGCCCACAGTACCCACTGGGAGCCCCAAGTCCAACAGTGAGAAGCCAAACACAAGCTCCCGCTGCAGCTCCCACCTCCCGCAAGCCTTGCTCCGGGTGAACGAGTAAAACAAGGATGACACCTGCCTTTCAGGAACCCTAAGTTCCACTTACTCTCCCCGTTGCCAGTTGACGACGCATCCTTCCAGTCCATGGGATGTACCCGGGAACAGAGAACTGCTGTATGGGGTCTGCATGCCAAGCAGCAATGCTACCATACTGGACTTGTGCTCTGCGATTTCATCAATCAACACAGCTTGATTTCCCCCATGTTGATATAAACAAGTGTAGCTCAGTCTTTCCAACTGCTGTATATTATTCATCACATAAATACAGCATTCCTATTGTTTAAATTATTCCAGAACATGGAAAATGATGGAGAGTTTCCCAAACATTATATAAGGCTGGCATAACCCTCACACCAAAACCAGGAAAATGAGTACAGAAAAGAACTACAGACCAAGATCAGTAGAGTATGATTGTAAAAAAAAAAATTACAAAATAGAAATAAATCAAACCCAGTCATTACCATATTAAAATAAGATATCACAGCTAAAGAGGGTGTATCCAAAAATGAGGATTCAACATTATGGGCTCTAGTAACGTTCCATCACCATTTTAACACATTTCCGAAGATTTCTGGTGAAGGTAGCCAAATTATTATTTTTTAACAAAAAAAGTTAGCTACATCACTTAATTCAAAACAGGAAAGGGCAATCTCCAGGTCCAGAGATGAAGAGGGAAGGGCAGTCAGCCTTACAGGGCACGGGCTGCACGGGACAGGAAGACAAGCTTCAAGAGCTGGGCCTGGCAGCCAGAATGCAGAGCTGAGGCAAAGCCAGGGCCTGGCCTGCCTGGGCTCCCGCACAGCTGCAGTGGGCTGGAGGGCGTGGAGAGCTGCAGGGTCCCGAGCACAGAGTGTGGAGGCCACTGCTAGGGTTGGAAGCTGGCCCTACCACTTACCAACTGTGGCAAATGACCACACCCTCTCACCCACACTCCAGCTCACAGGCATCACCCAAAGCAGACCAGAGTGTCAGCTGTGACAGCGCTGTCACCTGAGCCACACCTCCAGCCAGCCCAGGGCTGGGCCCTCAGCAAACACCCACCAGAGACCACTGGGAAGACAGAATCACCTTCGAGAACTCTGCCTCAGAGGCTGTGGTGCCCCAAATCCTGAGCCAAGAAACATACATAAAAATGGGTCTAGCATGAGTGACGCTGGTAGAGCCCTGCAAAGGCAACTGGGAACCTGCTCAGGGGGCGGTTCTACAACCCAGAGCCCTCCCGCAAGACCTACTGTGAAGGCACGGTAATTAAGACAGTCACTCCACACCTGTCAGAGCGGCCAGGCTCCATAACACGGACAGCGCCACGTGCTGGCGAACCCTCATCACTGCCGGTGGGAACGCCGAATGGTGCAGCCACAATGGAAGACAGGTTGGTGGTTTCTCACAAAACTAAACATACTCTTACCATATGATTCAGGAATCCCACTCCTTAGTATTTACCCAAGGAAGGTGAAAACTTATGTCCACACAAAAACCTGCACACAGAGGTTTATAGCCGTTTCATTCATAATTGCCAAAACTTGGAAGCAACCAAGCTGTCCTTCAGCAGATGAATGAATTGATAAACTGTGGTAGTACCTCCAGATAATGGAATATTGTTCAGCCTTAAAAAGGAATGAAGTATTGAGACATACTGCAACATGGATGAACTTTGAATACATTATGCTAAGTAAAAGAATCTGGTCACAAAAGGACAAATGTGTATCATTCCACTTTTTTTCTTTTTGGCCTCGCCACATGGCATGCAGGACCCTAGTTCCCTGACCAGGGGTTGAACCCACGCCCTCGGTAGTGAAAGTGCGGAGTCCTAACCACTGGACCACCAGGGAACTCCCTGATTCCACTTATATGAGATCCCAAGAGTAACCAAATTCACAGAGACAGAAAGTAGAAAGGTAGCTGCAAGGGAATGGGGAGGAGAGGATGAAGAGTTAAGTGTTTAATGGGGAGTTTCAGTTTCACAAGATAAAAAAATTCTGGAGTGGATGGTGGTGACGGCTGCACAATAATGTGAACGTACTTAATGTCACTGAACTATACACTTAAAAATGGTCACGATGGTGATTTTTCATTATGTATATGTTATCACACATACACACACACAAAGAATACTCTGCCCTCAGGGAGTTTACATTCCAATGGAGTTCCAGGAGAAACTAGGGAGGATGGGGGTAACGTAATTTTCAAAGGGATAATAATGGAAATTTTCCAGGGATGAAAGGAAACTCAAGTATTCAGATTTAAAAGGGTACCCAGGGTTCTGAGCAAGATAAATAAAAGCAATCAATACCTAGACACATCATTTCTGAAACCACATAACATAAAGGATAAAAAGAAAATCTTAAAACCTAAGTACCCATAAAGAATAAGTTAATTCACAGACTTCAGCATGAGAAAAGAAACAGAAACACAGACCTCTGTGCAGCCTCAACAGATAGGAGTAGATGACGGAGCCTCTCTAAAGTGTTAAGGGAAAAAATAATTTCTCATCTAAATTATCACTGAACATGAGGCAAAATGTATTTTCAGACATGCAAAAACTAAGGGAGTTTAATATACATATCCCTTTCACAAATGAAATGCTAAAAGAGGTACTAGAGCAAGAATATAAACCCAGAAGAACAGGATGCAAAAAATAAGGGGAGAGTGGTAATTCTAAAACAATTTTTATATTTAAAAAGAATGTGAGGCCTCCTTTCTCACATTTACCTACACTCCGTGCAGAAACCCCAATTAAAATGATAGTAAGGAATTTCAAAGGAAGGGTAAACCCGCAAGGACAAAGACAACAGAGGAATGAGTTAGAGACGCCAAACGCCAACCGTGGGGAAGCCGACCGGGAAGAGTCCCTCAGCGAGAGGCATGCTGCTGCAGGAGTAAGGCCCGTGGCTCAGGGCTCCTCTTGTCCACAAAGCCTTTCCCTCTTAAAATGTCTAAAATAACAAAAGGTGGGGGCGTCCCTGGTGGCGCAGGGGTTAAGAATCCACCTGCCAATGCGAGGAACACGGTTCGAGCCCTGGTCCAGGAAGATCCCACATGCCGCGGAGCAACTAAGCCCGTGTGCCACAAACACTGAGCCTGCGGTCTAGAGCCCGTGTGCTGCAACAACTGAGCCCGCGTGCCACAACTACTGAATCCCATGCACCTAGAGCCCGTGCTCTGCAACAAGAGAAGCCACCGCAATGAGAAGCCCGCGCACAGCAACAAAGAGTAGCTCTCGTTTGACACAACAAGAGAAAACCCGTACGCAGCAACAAAGACCCAACACAGCCAAAAATAAATAAATAAATATTTTTAAAAAGACCCAATGCAGCCAAAGAGAAATAAATAAATATTTTTTAAAAACTAAAGGTGGGGCTTCCCTGGTGGCGCAGAGGTCAAGAGTCCACCTGCCAGTGCAGGGGATGCGGGTTCGAGCCCTGGTCCAGGGAGATCCCACATGCCGCAGAGCAACAAAGCTCGTGCGCCACAACTACTGAGCCTGCGCTCTAGGGCCTGAGAGCCACAACTATGGAGCCCGTGTGCCACAACTACCGAAGCCCATGCGCCTAGAGCCCGTGCTCCGCAACAAGAGAAGCCACTGCAATGGGAAGCCCACCGCACACCACAACAAAGAGTAGCCCCCGCTCACCACAACTAGAGAAAGACTGTGTGCAGCAACAAAGACCCAAAGCAGCCAAAAATGAATACATTAATTAATTGATTTTTAAAAAATAAATAAATATAACAAAATGTAACATACAATCATTGTGAAAAGGAAAGAAAACACTGACACACTTAAAGTGAAAAATGAAAATGTGGAAGTTAAAACAGAAAGTAACAGCTCAGAGTTATCAGTGGTTTTCCAAGGGGAGCAGGAACAGGGTGGGGAGAGCCGAGCATCATCTTGCTGCTTCCTGTAATAAGCTTTAAGAACTATATAATTAATCCCTTACATTTCACAGGCCTCCTACAACATGAGCTGACACAGTAAGTGGCTGGGGGGGCTAGGCAGCCCCTGCAGGGCCACATGGAACAGAGAGGGGTCTGCAACATAAAGGGAAAGGCACCATTCTCAAAAGAAGGGAAAGGTGACCTGAATGACAACACTCAACCCTGAAAACTAGTCAGTGAGCACAGGCCCTGTCCCAACATTTGGAGACAGAGCAGTAAACAAAGCATGTACCTTATTCTTGTGGAGCTAATATTCCAGAGGGGAGAGACAGAGATTTTAAAATACAGATATAACATTAGGGAAAGAGGAAGGAGAAAGATGGGGTGGAGGATGGAAAAGTGGCAGGAAGGGTCACTGGAGCAGCCCCCAAACTCCTTTCCCCGGGGCTCCAACCTCGGGCACACGAGGCCCCACATTCTCTCGGCTGCTCAGAAATCCAGCTGCAGCCCGCTGAGTCCATCTGTGAATCTGAGCAGAGTCACCAGGGAGAAGTCTCAATGCTGGGACAGCAGGAAGGGCTTCAGGATGTCCCCCAGAGCCCAGCCAGGACAGGGACCAAGCTCCAGTCCTTCTTCCGGAGGCAGAAGAGAGACTTAGATGGAAAAGTCAAGTTTGCAAGTATGGTTAAAACACACACACACATTCCCTAACATTCCCTTTGTTTCCAACATTTCACACTAATCTACCTGGAATAGATCTTGGTCCCACCTTCACTGAATGATGACAGGACCTCCAGTCTTACAGCAAAGAGCTCTCTGTGAAGAACAATGAGATCAGTACAGAGTCTGCTACAGAACAGGGGCTGAGGGCAGTGATGGCTCCATTACTCCATAAGAACTCTCTACTGAGAAGCTTTATTTTATGGAATTTAGAATTGACTCACAGCAGAAGTCTTGCTTCTTCTGCAGAAATGCACCTATGACAGTAAAGAATTTATAACTGACCTGTTCCTTGTTTTGTTTTGTTTTCACTGCAAAGAAGCTTGGAACCACAGATAAGCTTAAGGTCAGCCTCGGGCCCACCACCTGTGTGGCTCTCTCCCCACGACCCCAACCTTAACCTTATGATGATGCACGAGTTGTTATCTTCCCTGACTCCATGCCTGTCTGTTCTCTCTATCTTCTCAGTGTAATATGACGAATCTTTGGACCCCTCACACACTGCCGGGGGTATGGAAAGTGGTGCAGCTGCAGCGGGAAACAATCGAGAAGCTCCTTAGCTGCCATGTGACCCAGCAATTCCACTCCTAGGATCTACCCAAGACAGAACTGAAACATGTGCACACAAAAACTTGTACAAGAATTTTCACAAAATTATTCAAAAAAGCAAAAAACAACCCAATGTCCAACAACTGATAAACAGATAAAAGAAGAAGAAGTGATCTGGACTTCCCTGATGGTCCAGCTAACCGATGGATACACCTAACCACTGGTTAGGACTCCGCACTTCTACCGCCAGGGGGCCCAGTTTCAATCCCTGGTGGGGGAACTAAGATGCCACATGCCATGTGGCAGGGAAAAAAAAAGAAGTGTGATCTATCCGTACAATGGGAATATTCAGTCATAAAAATGAATGAAGTGGGCTTCCCTGGTGGCGCAGTGGTTAAGAATCTGCCTGCCAATGCAGGGGAAACAAGTTTGAGCCCTGGTCCGGGAAGATCCCACATGCCTCGGAGCAACTAAGCCCGTGCACCACAACTGCTGACCCTGCGCTCTAGAGCCAGAGAGCCACAACTACTGAGCCCGCGTGCCTAGAGCCCGTGCTCCACAGCAAGAGAAGACACCGCAATGAGAAGCCCACGCACCACAACAAAGAGTAGCCCCCGCTTGCTGCAACTAGAGAAAGCCCGTGCATAGCAACGAAGACCCAATGTAGCAAAAACTTTTTAAAAATTTTAAAAATGAATGAAGTATGGAGACATGATACGACATGGATGAACCTTGAGAACACTGTGCTGAGAGAAAAAAGCCAGTCACAAAAGGCCACATACTACATGATTCTATTCATATAAAATGTCTAGAATAGGTAAATCCAGAGACAAAGTAGAAAGGTGGTTGCCAGAGGCTGGGGGACAAGGGGAAATGGGAAGTGACTGCCCAATAGGTACCAGGCTTCTTACTGAAATGATGAAAATATTCGGGAATTGGATAGTGGTGATGGTTGCATTAACACTCAGAATGTACTACAAAACCAATGAATTATATACTTTAAAATAGTTTAACTGATGAATTTTATGTTAATCTTATCTCAGTTTGTAACCTACCAAATCTTCTGTTGAATAGGAAAGGTATTAAACATATTAAGTTGTATCACTCACATGTCTGTAATGTATTTTCCTATTTTTATTCTAACACATGCCTAATGCATAACGGTAAGTCACTGCACATAGCAGGAGCATGTGCTGCACACACTGGGAACCCTAAGTCAAAAGAACTGGATCGAAGTCCACATAACGCGCAGTCACGGACCCACCCCACCCATGGCCTGGCAACCAGCCCCACCCCAGCGGGAGAAGAACCGGAGTGTAGTCTAAGGACAGGGCACACCGTAGGGGGAGCTCAAGGCAGTGAACTACAAGACACAGCCAGCAAGAGGACACGTGCCAAGATCCAGGGAAAACACCTGCTGATACTGACGGTGGGTCCTGACCAATCGGCCCTCAGTGAAGCCTCCACCCAGGACCTGCCATCAGCTCCCAGACCTCCATCTCAACAGTGGGCCTGCAGTCGAAGGCCATCAGACGTGTGAGGAAAACTTACCATGAGAGATAAGAATTTAAAAGCAGGGACTTCCCTGGTGGTCTAGTGGTTAACAATCCACCTTTCAATGCAGAGGACGCGGGTTCAATCCCTGGTTGGGGAGCTAAGATCCCACATGTCACAGGGCAACTAAGCCTGTGCACCACAACTACTGAGCCTGTGCTCTAGAGCCTGAAAGCCACAACTACTGAGCCCACATGCCGCAAGAAGATCTCGCATGCCGCAACTAAGACCCGACACAGCAAAATAAATAAATATTTTTCAAAAAGACGTTGCAAGAAGAAAGGCAACTGGAAATTCTAAAAAGTAAAAAAAATAAATAAAGATGGCCAAAAATTCATTGCAATTCCCCCACCAAGAGATAAAATCTATTTCTCCACATTCTTGATTCTGGCCTGGGCCTGTGACTGCTCCCATCAATTGAATACGGTGAAAGTGATGCCAGGTCAGAGCCAGCCTCGCCTTTAAAAGGACTGGCAGGGCTTCCCTGGTGGCGCAGTGGTTGAGAGTCCGCCTGCTGATGCAGGGGACACAGATTCATGCCCCAGTCTGGGAGGATCCCACATGTCGCGGAGCGGCTGGGCCCGTGAGCCATGGCCGCTGGGCCTGCGCGTCTGGAGCCTGTGCTCCACAACGGGAGAGGCCACAGCAGTGAGAGGCCCGCGTACCGCAAAAAGAAAAAAAAAAAAAAAGGACTGGCAGACAGGGAGTTCCCTGATGGCCTAGTGGTTAGGATTCCGGGCTTTCACTGCCATGGCCCAGGTTCAATCCCTGGTCGGGGAGCTGAGATCCCACAAGCTGTGCGGTGTGGCCTAAAAGTAAAAAAATAAAAATAAGAAAAAAAATAAAAGGACTGGCAGCTTCACTTCCTCCTTCAGGAACCAGCCACCATGCTATGAGGAGGCCCAAGCAGCCTCATGGGAGGCCTATGTTGGGGAGAATGGTGGACCGTGGCCAACAGCCAATTCCAACACACAGCCACAGGAATGAAACAAACTGACACCACAAGAACAGAAACAAGCTAACCCTGGAATACTACGTCCAAACTGCAAAACTGTAAACAAGTAAATGTTGTTGTGCTTTCAGCCACTAAGTTGTGGAATAGCTTATCAGGGAGGAATAGATAACCCAGACACCACAACACTGGGAAGAACTGGGGAAGGGGAAGGGGGAGGCCAGGGGGCAAGAAAGCTAAATCCTTATCTCCTGTAGACAGAACTTAACACATAACATAGAAACCACAAAGTTCTCAACTCAGCAAAATTAGAAAGTTATTTTTTTAAAGTACAGATAGATACCACAAGAAACAGCTGAAAGAGTAGAGCAGTTGTCTCCTTGGAATAGTTACCTAGACTGTTACCGTTTGTTATGACCCTCACAGAGGAAACTGTCTTTAGGGCACCTGGTTCAGTCTGACGAATGAAAAGGTAAACTGGAAATACACCTTAACATTTGGTTGGTAAGACTGTAGTTATTACAGATTTTCCATAAAATGTACTTTCTGATTATAAAATTAATAATTAAGCTTTCTATTTTGCCTTGATGATGTATCAAGAAACTGCACATCCTTGAAAATAAGATTTCTATAAACTCTAGGCTGGAATTCACAACTCAGTTTCTACCACATCATTCCCGTGCTGGGAACTCACAAAGGGAGAGAGGTGAGAAGGTGCCAGGATCTGGGCACCAGCTGAAGAGACCTCCAGCCAACAGCAGAGACCAAGAGAAGCAGCTGGTACAGACCCCAGGAAGCAGCAATGGCTTCTAGGAGACAAGGACAGCCCACAAAGAGGGCACAGCCAAGAACAGGGGCCAGGCTCCACCCCAACACCCAGGGTGCTGTGCCCGGCCCCAAGGAGTTACCTTGGAGTCCTCGAGAGGCAGAGCTGTAAAGCCAGGGCAAGGTCCTATGAAAACACGTTTCATTCCTAGTGGGCCATCAAGACACAGATTTCCTCTATCTCAGAGGTCTTTCAACCTACGAAAATGAACAGGGTCCCTCTCCAAAGGAAGTAGAGATGTGTTCTGACCCTTTGCTGATATAACTGCTAATTTACAGAAATCCCTAAAGCAGCCAAGAGCATACTGGTATCTGAGAAATGCACACAAGCTTAGCCTCCACATTGGACAAACAAGAACCACCAATATTTTTTTCGAAGAAGTTATAAGAAGTTGAATTTTAAGAAATAAATACTTTTTTATATAGATTTCAGAACTCAACAGAAAAGAATCCAAAAAGCTGTTAACATGATGCTCAATCCCAACTCATCTTCCACAAATAAGGTACACAACTTCAGATGCAGAACAAAAGGGAGAAAACCCTAACACGCACCGTCCTCCATGCCTCCCCTGCAGCTCTCCTTCTGGGCGGTGCGGCTCCCCCAAAACAAGCCTTCCCTCCGCACCTGAGGAAGAGGAAGCAGCCTGAAGCCCGCCAGCTCCTCCCCGCGCTCAGGCCAGCTCCCACCTCCCCCCGCCCCAGAAGGAATCCAGCAGCTGAGAAGCCAGGGGCCTGGGGCAGGGCCCAGCCCCCAGGTCACAAGGACGGACCGCACACCCCTCCGCGCCACCCGCAGGCCAAGAGCGGGCTGCCTGCTCCCCGACACGGCACAGGGGCGGCCACGGTGCCGACACGCGGGCCAGTCCAGGCGGTGGAGCGCGGGCAGGAGCCGCGTAGTCCTGGGGGCACCGTCAGGAGCAAGAGCTTCCACTCGAGTGGGGGCAGGTGGGGGACAGCAAGACAGGGGGTCAGGAAAGCAGAAAGGGCACAATGACAAGTGGGGCGATCAACGTAAGAAACTGATATATGAGTCAAGGACTCAATGAAAATTTTTTTAATTCCTCAATAGGCTTTTCCTTGCTCCCAAACCTCGAAACCCAAGTAAATGTAACGCTTACAAAAATATTGTCTAGACGGTGAGTGGCGCTTCTACCTGTCTGCTTTCGTCAGACAAAACTCAGGGCCGTCACCGACACCCTCCCTGGGGGCCGTCCCTCCCCCCTAACCCACAGGCCTCAGCCCTTTTCCTGCAGAGCTCTTGCCCCAGCTGACGAGGCTGGGCTCCTCCTCGTCACAGCCAGAAGCCCATCGCTGGCGGGCCACCTCCACCTTGCACCAGCACCACAGGCCCCAAGCCGGCTGACCAGCCAGCAAACGCGAGGCAGCAGCGCTCCACGCCGCGGGCATTGGAGGCCGCCAGCCCCACCCCAGAGCTTAGGGCTCAGTAGGTCTAGGGTGGGCCCGAATACGCATTTCTAAGAAGTTCCCAGGTGACAGATGCTGTCAGTCTGGGGACCACTGAGAACCACTGGACTAGGTTATGGGGCCGTAACCTGACTCAACCCAGAGGTTTCCCTCTTGCTCACAGTGTGTATCTATGCGCTTCCACAATGAGAAGGAAAAAGGGAACATCATGAAAGCACACGACTCTTAGAGCGCCCAGTCAGAGATGACGCGTCACTTTTCATTGTCCAAAGCAAATCACATGGCCACACCAAATTTCAAGGGGGCAGAGCTGTTCAGTCCTACAAGGCACCCAAAGCAGGGACAGCTGGAAAGATTCTAACCCGAACACACAATGAGCACAGGCCGGTCTCCTGCACCCTCTTCCCTCTCCAGAATCCTCCCACCACCAACTTACAGAGGACTCCAAGAAACGCACTTCCCAAAGCAAATAGATTCATGTCAGTCTCCCTCTCCCTCTCCCTCTCCCCCTCCCTCTCCCTCTGTCTCTCCCTCTCCCTCTCTCTCTCTCTCTCACACACACACACACACACACACCCCGCTTAAAACCCTCAAGGGCCTCACGTTGCTCTCTGGACGAAAAGCCTTACTACAGCCTCAGAGAGCCTGGCCCGCCCCACCCCTGCAGCCTGGGTCTACACACAGCTCCCTCACCCTCTGCTCCAGCCTCGTCAGCCTTCTGTCCACTCCCGTCACAAGCTCTCTGCACTGCCTGCTCCCTCATCTAGAACAGTCACACCACCCTTACCAAGCCCACCCTCTACCAAGGCCTCTTCTGCTCTCTGCTCCAGCCTCAGTCCCGTCAGGAAGTCCTTCCTGACACCCAACCCACAGTTAGGCATAATCTCCTTATAGATGTACTAAACATACCCAACCTCTCCTTCATGACTTTTCTTCCTTCGTTACGGAGAATTCTGAATACACATAAAGGTAGAGAGAACAAGCAGGGCCCTTGTACCGCACCACCATCACCCCACACCAGCCCTGATCCAGCCACACCCTCACGGCTCCCTTTCCACAGAACTGTGAAGCAAATCGCAGATGGTGTATCATTTCTTTGATAAACTCTGTATGCATGCCTACAAGGTACAAATTCTTTTCTTAAACAAAACCAAACCACTATGGCAGCTAAAAAAATATAAGAATTCCTTAATGACAAATTGAGTCAGTGTTCCAATTTCTAATTGTCCCAAATATCATAAACAGTTTAGTCACATCTCTAACTAACTGGCCCGTCTTGGATGCACATAAGCCCTCCGTAGTGCCGTCAGCCTCTTATCCACATCCCCCTTCTTCTTCCTGTGGAAGAGACCTGGTCACTGGTCCTGCAGGTTCCCACGTTCTCAGTTCTGCCGGTGGCAATCCCACAGTATAGTTTAATGTGTTCCTTTCCCCACCCTGTATTTCCTGTTAATTGCTTGTGGGAGGTAAAGGCCTGATCAGCTTCAGGTTCAGTTATTTAGCAAGACTATTTCACAGGTTTTTCTTTTTTTTCTTTTTATTATTTTTTAAAATAAATTTATTTATTTATTTATTTTTGGCTGTGTTGGGTCTTCGTTGCTGCACGCGGGCTTTTCCCACTTGCAGCGAGCAGGGCTAGTCTTCGTTGTGGTGCGCAGGCTTCTCATTTTGGTGGAGCACGGGCTCTAGGTGTGCAGGCTTCAGTAGTTGTGGCTCACGGGCTCTAGAGCACAGGCTCAGTAGTTGTGGAGCACAGGCTTAGCTGCTCTGCAGCATGTGGGATCTTCCCGGACCAGGGATCGAACCCATGTCCCCTGTTACAGGTTTTTCAAAGGTGCAATCTTTCGTCCACCGTCTCTCCTGTTTCATCCCTCTCACAGGTCTGTCAAGTCCATGAGACCAAGGACGTGCGTGTTTTGGCTCGTCACTGAAACACAGCTAATTTCTTAACTCTCAGTGAATGAAGAAATGTCGCCAGAAGTACAGTGCCATACTAACAAAATACACTGGCCCACCCTCCTATTTGTATAGAGACAGCACAGACAGTCTTATGTGCAACATGCTGCCATGACAGGGCCTGGTGCTCAGAGGAACAACCAACCTGGGAACAGAAAACCAAACACACCTAGTGCCATGGGCGCAGCGTCGGCAACACTGGAGGAAACAAATGAAGGTGGAGCTGTAAGAGCAGCTCAGTAAGGCCAACCGGGACGCCTTAGGAAGGAGCCACAGCAATGCAAGGACCGTGAGATGGAGCACAGTTCATCCAAGAGGGGCAGCAGCACGGCGATGAGATCTCAGAGCAGCTACAAGGGGCCAGGCAGCAAAGATGCTAGAAAACACAAGGGGCCACATGCCACGCTCAAGACCTAAAGCTTCCTCTTCTGGGTGAACAGGAAGGCACCAGAGACACATTTTCAGCTGGTAGGTGACATCAGTTTCTTTTTGGAAGGAACCAAGGTAGATCAGAAACAAGGTCCACCTTCGGTTTCACTAGTTCACAGGGAGATAAAAATGGTGCCCTCTCCACCCAATCTTTCAAATTGTGAATATTAGGGTCACCTGGGCCAACCCTCCCCTTTTTAAATTTTATTTTATTTATTTATTTTTTGGAGGTGTTCAGTCTTCCTTGCCACGCACGGGCTTCTCATTGTGGTGGCTTTTTCTGTTGCGGAGCACGGGCTCTAGGTGCACAGGCTTCAGTAGTTGTGGCACGTGGGCTCAGTAGTTGTGGCTCTTGAGCTCTAGAGCACAGGCTCCAGTAGTCGTGGCACACGGGCTTAGTTGCTCCACGGCATGTGGGATCTTCCCGGACCAGGGATCGAACCCGTGTGTCCTGCACTGGCAGGAGGATTCCTAACCACTGCGCCACCAGGAAATCCCCAACCCTCCCCCCTTATTCTGAGCCCCCGTGCTGTACCCCAGCCCATCAGTGCTGCTCCAGCCCTCTCTCTTGCATCTGTCCACACTTCCTACCCCACCTCCTGTGCCTGGGTAAGGCCACCGCTCTCTAGCAGTGGTCTGCGAGCCTCCTCTCTGACCTCTCTCACCTGCCCATGGCCCTCCACCTTGCCAACCTCACACTAGGGCAAGCACGCCTACGCCACTCCCCTTCATCCACACCACTTCTTATACGTGAGCCAGCACACAAGGGGCTGAGAGTCTGTTCATGCAAGCAGTCACTCAATGTCTGACAGTCATTCGGGTACTTTGTACTGAATGGGCTTCTCATTGTGGTGGCTTCATTGGGGGTATCATAGTAATTAAAGCCAAAAGGAGAAAAATCTCCACCCTTATAGGTATCTTGATGCAGTCAGGCAGGCAGACAAATAAGGAAAACACCCAGAATGTCAGAGGATAAGAGTTATGGAAAAGAAGCTAAGGCAGATGGGCAGAGCCAGACAGCAAAAGGGTGTCTTAAATCAGTGGTCAGGGATGGTGCCTGAGAAGGGGAAGTTTGAGCAAAGACTTAAAGGCAGGTAAAGAGGAAGCCAGGCAGGTGTCCAAGTAGAAGGAATAGCAAGTACAGCAGCATGGCTGCAGTACTTGAGGCAGGCCAGAGGCCAGAATGGCTGGAGCAGAGTGAGAATGCAGTGTGTGAAGGTGAGCGAAGCACAAAGTGTTCAAGACATACCTACAAGGGCTCCCAAGACTGGCAGGGAGTCTGGGGTCGCTTTCTAGGAGTGAGGTGCAAGCTGAGAGCTGAATGAGAAGGAATTAATACGAAAAGCCAGCTGTGCCCACACATGCACTGAAGTGTGTGTAAGTGTGTGTATGGGGGTCACAGGGGAGAGCAGGGGCAAAAACTGACCATGTAAAGGCCCAAGGAAAAAGCATGGCAGCAACAGATGGGCTGAAGAGGTCAGGTGAGATCAAAATAAGAAGTGCAGGGGACTTCCCTCATGGTGCAGTGGTTAAGAATCCGCCTGCCAACGCGGGGGACACAGGTTAGATCCCACATTCTGCAGAGGTACTAAGCCCAGGCACCACAACTACTGAGCCTGTGCTCTAGAGCCCACGAGCCACAACTACTGAAGCCTGTGCACCCTAGAGACTGTGCTCCACAACAAGAGAAGCCACCACAATGAGAAGCCCATGCACCGCAATGAAGAGCAGCCCCCGCTCACTGCAACTAGAGAAAGCCCGCACGCAACAATGAGGACCCAACACAGCCAAAAATATATATATAATAAAATTTTTAAAAAACATAATCTTAAAAAAAAAAAAGAAAAGAAGCGCAGTGAGGGAATTCCTACCGTCGTCCAGTGGTTAAGACTCCACGCTTTCACTGCCGAGGACCCAGGTTCAATCCCTGGTCGGAAAACTGAGATGCCGCAAGCTGCGCGGCATGGCCAGGAAAAAAAAAAGAAGTGCAGTGAGAGGCAGAAAACCCAGTGAGAGATTGGTCTTGAACCCCAAAGGGCACTGGAGCTCCTGGAGGAGGGGCCTCACATGATCACACGTGCATTTTAAACAGACTAGGCAGGGTGTGGAGAGCTGAGCGAGGGTAGCACAACTGGAGTCAGACACGCTTTCTGATCTGTCCGCCTATGTAACCAGCAGCACAGCCCAAGGGAAAAACTCACCAAGATGTGAAAACTGCTGACATAAACATACCCTTAACAGCATGACACACTTCATCCATATCATCAATTCTTTCTATGACAACCCAGTCAACTTAAAAATTGAGCTCCCAGGACTTCCCTGTGGTCCAGTGGTAAGGAATCCACCTTACGATGCAGGGACGTGGGTTCGATCCCTGGTCAGGGAACTAAGACCCCACATGCCGCAGGGCAACTGAGCTTGCGCGCCTCAACTACAGAGCCCGCGAGCCACAAATTACAGAGCTCACACACTCTGGAGCCCGCACGCCCTGGATCCTGCACACCAAAACTAGAGAAGAGAAAACCTGCGCACCATAACGAAAGATCCTGCATGCCTCAGCGAGGATCCCATGTGCCACAGCTAAGACCTGAGGCAGCCAAAAATAAATAAAATAAATAAATAATAAATAAATCTCTAAAAAAAATTGAGCCCCCAACTCCTCCAATAAGATAAAATATTGTTTCTCTACACACCCACTAGGGAAGTCTCACTACTGGGGCTTTTGAGCTGCAGGCCAGCACTCAGCTCAACCACTACTTAGCCGTTTCCATCCTTGTATGTCTTGTTGAAACTATTAGGTATTACAGACATTAAGATGCTTTGAAAACTCATCTTTGGCCGTTTGTTTCCTGGAAGACAGACTCAAGAACAAAACTACTTCAAGACAGCTTGAATTTTTAAAGTAGCAAACCAAATCTCATCAAATCAATCAGTTTCTTCACAAGCTATATTGCAACCAACAGACAAATGCAAAATGCTGTCGAGTCCCTGGGGTAACTAATTTAAGTCTTTTTCTCCCCAAAAGAAATGTTTTATGTAAATAACAGTTCCTAAAAAAAATGAAATTAACAAATCACATAAAGGCAGTTTGTAAAGTATAAGCATAATCCTGGGGAATTTCCATGTCACCTCTTGCTTTTGTGTACTTTATATTCTTTTTACTTTGCCCAGGGATACAGAGAAGTACAGTAGAAACATCACTGCTTGATTCATCCTGGTGGTGGATACAGGTCTACTCTATTATTTGTTTGCAATATTTCATAGTTAATTTTTATTTAACATTTGAGTTACCTATGATGAGAAAAGGAAAAGAAACAGCACTGCCTAGCAAACAGTGTCTCAGCTCCCCAATTAAAGTAGGGTGACCTTAGGCCAGCCCCTTACTTTCCATACTCAGCTTCTTCCAGAGGGTCCCTTTCTGCTCCAACATGACTTACAAAAAAAGAGAGGCAAACAGGCCACATGCTGGCATTGAAATGGGTTGCTTATCCCAAGTCATATGCCCATTTATTCAGCATTCACTGAGTGCCTGACATGAGAAGGCACCAGCAGAGGCCAGGCTGCCCAAGGCTATAAGAGTCCTACCTCAAGAGCTCTCCAACAGGGGAGAAAAGTCACATATGGCCATTGAAGGGCTGGGTCCTCTGTGCTCAAAAGGGAGGACAAGCAGTGGTCCACACCCAACAACAGTCCATGCAGAGGCCTGGGTCAGTATAGGGCACCATATATTTGGGGAACAAGGACACATTTAGTGCAGTCCAGCAGAGATAAGAGTGAAGCTCAGAAGACTAAGATGCTTATCCAAATCTGCATACATTCTATAGCCAAGCAGTCCAACCAAAAAAAAAAAAAAAAAAAAACCACCAACCAAAAACTGTATACTAGAATATGTATGTAAAAAGCCTTATATCTTCAGTTCCCACTGATTAATTAAAGTGTTTACTTAGAAAGGTTATTTGTGTAGATTAAAAAGGGCAGGGCAAAATAAATTTGGAACTTCAGCATCATCTTAGCACATCCATTTGTGTGTGCTCAATGGCAATCCTATATCTCATATAGCACACATTTTATTAGTGTTTTCTATCCTCTCACCAGCACTTCTTAGTAAGTATAATTCCACCTATTTTTACATGTTTTACACTGACACATCAAATCGTAAAAAATTAATTAGTTTATATTCTGCCATATGAGTAAACCTTTTAAAATTGTACTACTTGTAGGAGGAGAAGTCATCCGAATAAATGGAAGGCTTGACCCCCTCTTCCATAACTAGGCCACAGGGTCTCTAATTCCTAACTTCTAATTCTCACAATTCTGACTTAATTCTTCCCATTTGAATCTTCACATTTGAGCAGGTACTATTTTAACAGCCCTGTTTAAATAAGCTGAATAAAAACCATAAGCCTAGTAGCCACACGTGGTAGCCTGTTTACCTTACTGTTTTGTTCTGTATCTCCACAAATTTCAAATTATGTTAGTTTAGACGTTACATATGAATATATCATAAAAGTGCACACAGAATAAACTGCCATCACTTTTTATTTATTTACTTTTTTGGCCGTGCCACACCGCGTGCGGGATCTTAGTTCCCCGACCAGGGATTGAACCCGTGCCCCCTGCACTGGAAGCACAGAGTCTTAACCGCTAGACCGCCAGGGAAGTCCCATGCCCATCACTTTTTGAAACTCAGAAAGTTATTTTTCTAATACTCTTAAATTGGAATGTTTACCACTGGAATCCCAGGCCAGCCTGATCTGTAGTAATGCCGTCAGGAGGGGAGGATTTTTGTACTACATAGATCACAGTTCTTCACAAAAGCTTACGCAAACTCACAACCCTGCAGAAAGTCCTCACTTTACCAACCACTGGCCCAAAAATGAAGGCTGCTGGGCGTCTGAGAAAATGGAAGAAAAGGAAAGGAAATGACTCAAAGTAATCGTGCTTAAGGCATGAGTCCTCTTCACTTCCAGTCGGCAGTTTAGATTTGAACTACGGTCGGTGGTGAGGCACAGGAGCACACACCAAGCACACCAGGAAAGGACTGTGCTCCCAGGACTTGTTTCCTTCGTGGTACTGATTAGAGTTGTGCTTTTTTTAATGGTGCTCTCGTCACATTTAAATATGTAACGAGGATATTTAAAACATTTGGGAAAATAAAAGTTAAATTCCCAACTTCATACATGAGATGGCTCCTAACTTATTTTCCATCTTGATAATATCATTTTAAAATACATAAAGTAGGAGTCGGTATAATCGACGCGTGGTAGCAACGTGAGGTTTTTAACTTGTTTAGTTATTAGGGAACACACATCTTGGCGTTTAAGTCATTTAAAAGTCAAGGCCTTGAAAGTCTGAGCGCGGGCTGTCAGTCCTGAAGAACCTCCCTAACCTCGCTCTGAAGTCACCCTAACCGAATGGGTCCCCTGTTCTGCTACACGCGCACACACCCCGGAGCCCTAATTACCTGCCTAAGAATGATTAACGTCCCAGTGAGACCAAGTTTCCCCCCGCATGTCAAACCTGTGACCACTCACGTCCCGGACCGGCGAGAGGGAGAAAAAACTAAGGCTGCACCGGGTCCTGCGCCTTCTGCCCAGACTCGAGACCAGCATCTCTTAAACGCCGAGATTTTAAACCGCCCTTCTGGCGAGTGGGGAAGAGTCGGCCGTGCGGCCGGGCCGCTCCGCTGCGCGTCCGGGGCCTCGGGGCCGCCGTCTGGCCAAGCTTGGGGGCCGAGGGCCGGCAGCCCCGGGCGGGGTCCCCGCGCCTCCACCTGCCAAGGCCCGGGGCTCCGGGCGCCCGCGCTGACCAACGGCCGGCGTCCGAGTGTCACCCGGACCCTCCGCAGACAAAAAGCGCCTCCCCGGCCCCGGCCGCCCCTCCCACCGCCGCCCGGCCCCGGCCCCGGCCAGCGCCTCACAAAGGCCGGCCCGGCCCGCTGGGCGCCGCAGCGAACAAAGGCCCCGGCCCGCGGGCCGGCACAGGTGCAGCCGCCGGCCGCCGGGCCCAACATGGCCGCGCCCGCCCGCCCGCCCGGCCCCGTTAGCCCGCCCGCCCGCCCGGCCCCTCAGCCCCTCAGCCCTCCGCCCCTCAGGCCCGCGGCGGTTGGGCCGGCGGCGCCAGTGACCTGTTGTGCGGCGCATCCTCCGGCGGCGGCGGCGGCGGCTCTCCGGTGCGGCGGCTCCGGCGGCGGCGGCCGGGGAGGGGGCCGGGGCCGGGGCCGCGGGGGAGGGAGGGAGGGAGGGCCGAGGGAGGGGAGGGGGCGGCGGCGGCGGCGGCGGCGGCGGGCGCAGCGCGGCCAGGCCGAGGCTCTCCGCGCGCGGCGCCGACCCCGCCCCCGCGCCTCCCGCCCGCCGCCGCCGCCGCCGGGCCGCCGCCGCCTCGCAGAAGCCGCGGGAAAGTGCGCGCCGCTGATTGGCTGCCGCGCTCGCGGGGCTGCGGCCGGGCTTTTCAAATCCGCGAGGGGCGGGCCGGGGCGGTGGTGGCGGGTCCGTGGCGCGGGCGTGGGCCGGAGGCTGGGAGTCGGGGGCGCAGGCCGGGGCCGGTGATCGAGGGCACGGGCCGGGGCCGGGGGCGCGGGACCCCGCGGGCCGCCTCAGACTGGCGCCGGGAGCGCGCCCCGCTCCCGCTACTCGGCCGGGCACGCGCCAGGCGGCGGCTCAACCGAAAGCCCGGAGCCTGGAGCCAGAGTCCGGAGCGCGCGCGCGTGGTGACGTCACGGCCATGCGCCCAATCGCCGCCGGCGAGGCCGCCCCGCGCGATCGCGGCCCTGGAGCCGGGAAGTGGGAGGCGGCTCCCTGCCGGCCGCACCGCGGGCCCTGCGCCCGTAGCACCACGCGCAGGGTCAGCCCGCGCTGGCCGCAGGGCCCTCACCCAATTGGTCACCCACGCCCCTGCCTCGGGGCGGAGAGAAGGCTCCCGGGTCAGGAGGCGCTCTGCGCGGGGCCTGGTCGAGCCGCTGGGATCCGGGAAGGCGGAGGTCAGGTTGAACTGGCCCTGCACGCGAGGCCCAGCTGGAACTCGCAGGGGAGCACTGTGGAGGGAGCTCCAGGGACTGCCGAGCAGGGTGCAGAGGTACCCGCCGTGTCTGTACTCCTGGAACGCACATTACAAACTTGGCATAGATGGTCACAAACAACGACAGGGAGCGGGGATTGCAGGCCGGAGAGAGACTGGCCGGCGCGGTGCGGGCAGGGAGGTGGGGCGTCTTCTGCAGAATATCTGCAGGGCGAGGATTCAGCCGTTTCCCCACCTCCCAGGCTCAGGTCTGGCCTGGATCTGGGAGCAGTGGGGTAACCGTGGTCAGAGGCAGGGCTCCCAGGCCCTGAAACTGCTGGGGCTTGTGCCATTCTAGTGAGGCTGGGGTGGGGAAGAGGGACAGGGCAGGCCCAAGAGTGCCAGCAGCTGCAAGCTTCAGCTGCTTCCCACCAGAGCAGGGGGTGGCCTAGGGAACGCTAGAGCCAGGGGGAGACCCTCCCCCGTGTCCAGCTGAAAGGGATTACAGAATTTTTCACCCTTCCATCCAAGAGCTATACGGTGAGGTCCTACTGTGTGCTGCACCCTTGCAGCATTCTGGGGAGCCTGAGCAACCAGAAGAGACGCCCTTCCCCCATCATTCAGTGCCAGGACTCACCTCTGGCCGCCAGGAGCCCCTGGAAGGTGTCTAGCTGGGTGCTGGCCCATTCACATTTGCATTTTGCCATGTCTCTTGGCTGTGGGGAGGAGAACAGGTGCCCTTTCTGGTCCCGGGATCCCTCTGGGGCACAAGTCTGAAAACTGTCTCCCTCCCCAGTACCTTTAAATCCCTGCAGTGCAAGACAAATACCACCATATCTCATTTGATTTCACAGATTTGGAATTAGGGCTCCTCTTCAAAACCAAAAAAATCTGCATTTAGAATAGTGCAATCAACATGTAAATTTATTCAAAACATGAAAGTGTGTGTTTGGATTTTCTTGAAGAAAGTTATTTGGGGCAGGCTGATCTTTTCCCGCCCAGGGCAGGCCTCCCTGGGCCCAGCCCTGCTGTCTTGTGGGGTCCTAAGCCCTTTTCATCGAGTCGGCCAGCTGGACAGCCCCAGTCCCGCACACACTGGGGGTTTCTCCCGTGGAGAGTGGATTTCCAATGATTGGGTCTCCCTCAGTGCATAGGAAAAGAGGTCCTCACAGGACTGAAGGAGGTCCTGGGCATGTAGATTCCTGGGTGGGGAGGGCCTCATCTGCACGTTTGCGCCCCTTGCAGGTTGGGGAGGGCCATGGGAGTGGAAGCCCCAAGTCCGGTGGGCCCAGAGGGCTGCGGGGCACTCAAAGACGTCAGCAGCTGGGGCTGAACCTTGTTTCCATCTCTTTGAGGCTCTTATCACTTCTCTAAATGAAACTCTGCACTCAGAGAGGAGAGACTGCAGAAGACCAAGGGACTGGGAGTCTACTCCCGGTATAAAGTAGTGAGCACAGAGGAAAGGCGTTTCAGGGGGCAAGGGCAGCCTGCCGGGGTTCAGCTGCCCTCCATCTCAGCTCCCCACTGCTGCCCCCCACCCAGCCTCTCAGGCCGAGGCTGGACTGGGCAAGGCATTTAGGACCAGGGTATCCCAGGCCTTCCTGCTAGCTCGAGGACCAGCCTGGCAGCCACAGATCAAGGGGTCAAGCGGAGCTGGGAGTCCCCTGGCCGAAAGGTCTGTAGCCACGCCACCTCTGGCTGCCTGCCGTCTGTTACCAGCCATGGGGCATACGGCTCTAGGAGGCACGGCCCACTCCATGATCTCTGTGTGGCCCAGGCTGGAGCCCACTTTGCCGCCCTGCTCCCCATCGACACAGGTCCTGCAGCTCCTGGCCCAGACCTCCCTGTAAGAGCTGCTGCCAAGGCAAAACCCAGGCCCCTTAGTCAAACGAGCCCCCGAGCTCCGGCTTGGCCTCCGAATCCCTCACCAGGGCCGGGGTCCCCCAGGGGCCAGGCTCATCGCTGTTTCCATGGGGATGTATGCACTCTGACCCCAGCCTTTCTCCATCCCTGGCCAAATAAAGAGGGCTTCCAAGTGGAAACCAGCAGTCTCAAGCTGCCCCTCCTCCCGTGCCCCAGGTGGCCCCTCTCTCCAAGGGAGGGAGGAGAGAGGCCCCCCTTCTCAGCCCAGGACAGGCCCAGAGCCAGGCCTAGCAGTGGCAGGGGCCTCCCACCCCCAGACCTTCTCAGCAGCCCCTTCCCAGCCCAGACCGCTCTGTTCCCCAGGCTGGAAACTTGCCTTTCTAAAGGCCCAGCTCTGCCTCAGCTCCTGCCCAGCCCAAGGACGACTGCAGTTCACCGGGCCAGCCCACAGGAGCCAGCAGGCTGTAAAGCCCCTCAGGTCACATGGGCCGACCCTCCTCTGAGCAGGGCTCCCTGTCAGGCTGGGACATAGACCTGGAGACTGAAGCCCTGCTGAGAAGTCCCCCGTCCAAGTGCTGGCTGGGAGGCCTGAGCAGGAGGCCTCCCCACCTTCTCTGCCCACCCCTCTCTCCATCCGCCTTGGGGCTGACCTACAGGAGCCCCTGAGAGGCCTGAGGTGTCTGTCATCAGTCTTGGTGGTCACCTGCAGGAACAAACCACAGCCCAGGACCATGGTCAGGTCCTGAGGGCAACCTCAGGACCATCTTCCCCACCTCCCCCGCCCCCACCAAAGGCTGCTTCCTGGAGATTCCACCCAAGCCAGCCTAGGGCTCACCCCTCCTCAGGATTCCACTTCCTAAACCCTCCTCTAAGCCAGCCTCTCCTTCCCTGTCATTCTGCCCGCCCCCCCCCAACCAGGGCCTTAGTTCAGCTTCTTACTTGGAAATAAGAGGCAGTTTTGGGGGGCTTCCCTGGTGGCGCAGTGGTTGAGAATCCGCCTGCCAATGCAGGGGACGTGGGTTCGAGCCCTGGTCCAGGAAGGTCCCACATGCCGCAGAATAACTAAGCCCGTGCGCCACAACTACTGAGCCCACGTGCCACAACTACTGGAGCCCGTGCTCCGCAACAAGGGAAGCCACCACAATGGGAAGCCCGCACCCCACAACGAAGAGTAGCCCCCTCTCATCACAACTAGAGAAAGCCCGCATGCAGCAACGAAGACCCAATGCAGCCAACAATAAATAAATAATTTTTTTAAAAAAAGAGGCAGTTTTCTACTCACTGATTCCCCGCCTGCTTTCTCCCCCTTTAGTTCATTCTCCGCACCCAGCCAGGGGAATTTTTCTAAACCACAAAATTGACCATGTCACCCACCTGCTTAAAATTCTGCTATGGCTGCCCAGCGCCCCTCACACCAATCCCACTCCTCAGTGAGACTTGCATCCCACTTTCAGAAATGCGGAGGCCATCCAGCTCTGCCTCTCCAGCCCAGCCCTCTCCCCAGAGCTCCTGGCCAATAAAGTTGACTCCTCACTGGATGTGTCCCCTTGGACAGCCACATGGACCCACCCCTGGACAGTTACCAACTTGAACTTCTCCCCTTCTCATCCCCATGCCAGGTCTTAGCAGGGATACTACTTTCTCCAAAAGCCTTCCCTGATCCCTTCTCAGGCTGGCTGAGTCCCCTGGGGGTACACACAGCCCATGTTCATCTCCAGGTGCCAGGGCTGCCTGGGATGGACTGCCCGGCCTCCGGTCCTGGTTCCCCCTGTGCTGGTACCTGAGGACTGCTGGTAAAGTACCACAGAACAACACAAAGTTGTTCTCTCACAGTTCTGGACGCCAGAAGCCTGAAACCAAGGTGAATGCACGGTCATTCTTCCCTCCAAAGGCTCTCTGGAAGAATCTCTCCTTGCCTGTCCCTAGCTGCTGGTGATGCCGCAGTCCTTGGTGTTCTTTGGTTTGAGTCAGAATCACTCCACTCCCAGGCTCTGTCTTCACAGGGCCTTCTCCCTGTGTCCACTGGTCTCTGTTTTCTCTTCTTGTAAGGTCACCAGTGATTGGATTAGGGCCCACCTGATGACCCCGTCTTAACTTGATAACATCTGCAAAGACCCTGTTTCCAAATAAGGTCACATTCACAGGGCGGAAGTTTATGAACACACCTTTTGGGGGGGGGACACAGTTCAACCCACAGCCCTTCTCTTCCTAGTTGCACGACCTTGGGCAGGTTGCAAGGCCTGTGTGTGTGTGTGAAATGGTGACACTGCTAGGGCAGTGTCCCCTTTGGGAGAGGCTGCTAGGCAGGAACGGCTGCGCCGGGTTAGAGCCCGCCTCCCCGGAGGGCGCGAGCTCGCACCTGACAGGCTGCCCTCCTCCGGAAGCCGCAGGGTGGGGACAATGGGAACCGGGCGCGGCAGCAGCTGGGGCTCCAGGGTTAGGGACCTGCGGGGCCGGCGGGCCGGCCCCAGGGCTCCCTCCGCCCTGGCCCCGCCCCCCGCAGTCCCGCCCCCGCATTGGCCACGCGCCGCGAAGCCACGCCCGCCGCCCCCGACCGCACTCCACCCGGCGGCCAGCCGGGCTGCTCGTGTTTTGCAGTTCCGGGTCTCTCGGAGCGGAGGAAAGGACACCCGAGAACGGAGAGCGATGGTGAGAAGACGGGTGACCTCCACCTTGCCCAACACCCCGCCTGCGGCCCCTGCACCCCCATTCTCCACGGGACTGCCCAGATCCAGGACCAGCCAGGGCAGGGCCCTCCGCCAGCGCTCACCACTCGCTCAGGCTTCGGCTAAAGAAACATTGTTTTGTGCTAAAGCAGCGCTTCTTTTTCTAATTGTGAAAATTGCATGAAATTAAAACCCAGAACAGCAGAAAGGAGAAAATAAAAGCTCTTCCTAAGTCCTGGACCTGCAGCGAGAGATATAAGCGCTGGTAACAGCTTGCGGAGCGCTTTGGACCGCTTCTGTTCTGGACAGATGAGGGGCTTCACCAGCCTGAGTTGGGGACTGACCAGGAACAGCAGGAATGGCCACTAGGAGCCACTCTCCTTCCCCTGCCGCCCAACCAGAGAGGTCCTTTTTATTTATTTTACTGGAACAATTTTACATTTACAGAAAAGAGGCAGATATAGTATAGAGTCCCCCCCACCTGCTTCCCCTAGTGTCAACACTTTACATTTCCACAGCTTTGTCAAAACTAAGACACCAAAATTGGTCATTACCGTTAACTAAATCCCAGACTTGAGTCAGAGCTCACCAGTTTTCCCACAAATGTAGAAGACTCTCTTAAAAAGCAAATCTGATTGAGACTTCTGCTGTGGGCTATAACAGAGAAGCTGGGACCTGACTGCACCTCCCACTGTAAACAACCATAATACGGACAAAAGAGATGAGGCAACCGTTTTCAGGTGGTGGGGGAAGGGAAGGGCAGGACTGCGCTCCCCAGGGAAGAGAACTTTATGAGGCACACCTTGACCGCCCCCTGCCCGCCCACCCAGCTCTCTATCCCTACTGGCACAGAGGGACAGAGTCCAAGTGGGGCAGCCCGTACCACTGAGCCGAGGGCCAGTGACGCGCTGGAATCTGTGGGGAGGACACTGGAGGAGAGGCCACTGTGTAGAGGGGAGTCTAAGATGTTCCACTGCCCTTGGCTGGGGTGAGGACCCCAGACGGACCAGAAAATGA
Source organism: Mesoplodon densirostris (assembly GCF_025265405.1). NCBI lineage: Eukaryota > Metazoa > Chordata > Mammalia > Artiodactyla > Ziphiidae > Mesoplodon > Mesoplodon densirostris. The sequence goes on from NC_082661.1 coordinate 106,630,906, forward strand.
CTGCTGTGGGAGCTCTGGCCCGGCCCGAGTGGGGACCTCATCAAGCCCTGTGAACGTCCCTGGCTGAGCCGCTGAGACACCAGATCCATGCCCTGGGAACTGGGGTTGCACCCTGGAGGAAGACATCCTCCAGTCTCACCCTGTCTCACTACCTATTGCTGCATATAACATGACCCCAAAATCCAGTGGTTAAAAACACCAGTGAACACTGATTATCGCATGCAATTGCTTTGTCAGGAATTCGGGAGTGGGGGAGCTGGAAGGTTCTGGCTCAAGGCTCAAGGTCTCCCATGAGGTTGCAGACAAGATGTCACCCAGGGCTTCCATCATCTAAAGGCTTGACTGGGGGGAATTCCCTGGTAGTCCAGTGGTTAGGACTCCACAATTCCACTGCAGGGTCATGGGTTCGATCCCTGGTTGGGGAACTAGGATCCCGCATGCCACGCGGTGAGACCAAAAAAAATTTTTAAATAAAAAATAAAGGTTTCACTGGGGCTGTGGATGGGCTGCTGAAATGCTTTACTCAGGTGGTGCTGGTCATTGGCAGGAGGCCTCGGTTCTTCCCCACTTGGGCCTCTCCGGGGACTGCTCGAGTGTCCTCCTAACATGGGGGCTGGCCTCCCCCAGAGCAGGAATCCAAAGGGGAGGAAAGCAGAAGCTTCAGTCTCTGGTGATCTGGCCTTGGAAGGCACATGTTTTCATTTTCAGAGGAAAATAACAGAATCTAGAGACTGTAACCTATCATCCACAACAACCAAAATACAATAAAACATCTCTAGGCATGCAAAGAAAAGAGAGAATGTGGCCAAAATCAAGGGGAAAAAGCAGTCAATAGAAACCACCCCTGAGCCCAGTGTTATTACATTTGACAGATAAAGACTTCAAAGTCATTGTTTTGAGATATTCAATAATTCAAAGAAAATTAGTGAGTGAGTGAAAAGGTCTAGTGAGTGAAAAGGAATCTATCTCAGTAGAAAAAATGGAAGCTGTTAAAAAAAAAGATGAAAGTTCTAGAAATGAAAAGTACATAACTGAAATGACAAAATCACTGGATGGGCTTGACAGATGATTGAAGGTGACAGAAGAAGGAGTCAGTGAATTTAAACACACACCAGTAGGACTTCCCTGGTGGCACAGGGGTTAAGAATCCACCTGCCAATGCAGGGAACACGGGTTCGAGCCCTGGTCCAGGAAGATCCCACATGCCCCGGAGCAACTAAGCCCGTGCGCTACAACTACTGAGCCTGCACTCTAGAGCTCATGAGCCACAACTACTGAGCCCATATGCCACGACTACTGAAGCCCGCGTGCCTAGAGCCTGTGCTCTGCAACAAGAGAAGCCACTGCAATGAGAAGCCTGTGCACCGCAACAAAGAGTAGCCCCCGCTCGCCACAACTAGAGAAAAGCCTGCACTCAGCAACAAAGACCCAACGCAGCCAAAAATAAATAAGTGAATAAATAAATTTTTAAAAAAGACAGACCAACAGTAATTATCCAATCTTTTTTTGGCACGTGGCACGTGGGCTTCAGTAGTCCTGGCACACTGGCTCAGTAGTTGTGGCACACGGGCTTAGTTGCCCCACGGCATGTGGGATCTTCCCAGACCAGGGAACGAACCTGTGTCACCTGCATTGGCAGGCGGATTCTTAACCACTGTGCCACCAGGGAAGTCTCAGTAATTATCCAATCTGAAGAAGAAATTATCCAATCAGAGAGGGAAACGTTGAAGAAAATAATCAGTCTCAGGCACTTGGCAAACAATATTAAAGGGTTTAACAAATGTGTGTTGGAATCTGAGAAGTAGAAAAAGGTAGAAATGGGACAGAAAAAAAATATTTGCCAAAATGATGACCAAAGGTTTTCCAAAGTTGACAAAAACATTGACTTACACATCCAAGAAGCTCAGTGAGCCCCAAGCAGGATTCAGCCTGTTGGGATGAAAACCACACGTAAGCATTTCATAGTCAAACGAGAGGGGCAGGCAGGAAGGAAAGAGACAGTGGACTTAAACAATAGCAATCCAAATATCACTCTTTTGCCCACTTATCCAAAAAAGAAAAGAGCCGTGTGAATACACTGACTTGTCTGGGTCTCATGCAGGGGCCTCCTTAGCTTCCGGGTGGCTGTGCCTCTGACGGGGACCCACCATGAGCAGCGTAGTGGTACAGGGAACAGCTGACCAATGAAAGAGAAGGACAGCTTTCGCTCAGACCCATGGCACCTATAGGATGTGCAAGTGTCGCGGTCTTCGTACCACCAGGAAGCTCCGTAGCCACCGACAAGACCAGAAGTGGCATGATAAACAGTACAAGAAAGCCCATTTGGGCACAGCCCTGAAGGCCAACCCTTTTGGAGATGCTTCTCATGCCAAGGGAGTTGTGCTTGAAAAAGTAGGGGTTGAAGCCAAACAGCCAAATTCTGCCATCAGGAAGTGTGTCAGGGTTCAGCTAATCAAGAATGGCAAAAAAATAAAAATAAAAAATAACAGCCTTTGTACCCAATGATGGTTGTTTGAATTTTATTGAGGAAAATGATGAAGTTCTGGTTGCTGGATTTGGTCGCAAAGGTCATACAGGCTCTTGGTGATATTCCTGGAGTCTGCTTTAAGGTTGTCAAAGTAGCCAATGTCTCTCTTTTGGCCTTATACAGAGGCAAGAAGGAAAGAACAAGATCATAAGTTTTGATGATGAAAGCAGGATAGTAATAAATTTCCATATGCCAAAAAAAAAAAAGAGAGAAAGAAAGAGAAGGACAGACGGAACTTGGGTACATGACAGAGGGCCACAGCCGACTGGGGGAAAGGAGAGACCATTCAGTAAGGAGGCCTGGGAAAATGCTGCATTATCTGTAGGGTAAGAAAAACGAAGTTGGGCTTGTACCTCACACTACATGCAAAATTTCCTGGAAACTCTTGATGGATCAAGGTATTAAATAGTAAAAGAAAATCTTTAAATCTTTTGGTAGGAGATATAAGCGAATACCCTTCTGACCTTAGGTCAGGGAAGATTTCGCTAAAAGGACAGGGGGAAAACCTGTTAGCTATCAAAGGAAAGATGTGACTGTACTAAAATGAAGAACTTCCGTTCATCAAAGGACGTCAAGAACATCCAATTTTCAGAGGGCCCCTTAAATATCTCAAAGAGAGATATTAAACTAATTAAGCTTAATTGGCATGTTAAATTACAGGGAAGCATTATCAAACAAGTGATAATAAAACTCCTAAAGTTATATTGCAGGACTTCCCTGGTGGTGCAGTGGTTAAGAATCCGCCTTCCAATGGAGGGGATGTGGGTTTGATCCCTGGTCAAGGAACTAGATCCCACATGCATGCCACAACTAAGCGTTTGCATGCCACAACTAAGGAGCCCGCCTGCTGCAACTAAGACCCGGCGCAACCAAAAAAAAAACTACTTAAGTTATATTGCATATATGAATGCTATTAATATGTGTTCTAAAAATTAAATTTATAAAATCTGATTTAAAAAAAAAACATCCAAAACAAGCTTGAAGAAGAACAAGCTGCTGGTCTGACAGCACATTTCAAGCCAAGTTATAAGCTACAGTAATTAAAACCACTTGGTATTGGCTCAAGTATCAAAAAGCCACAGAATAGGGCTTCCCTGGTGGTGCAGTGGTTGAGAGTCTACCTGCTGATGCAGGGGACACGGGTTCGTGCCCCGGTCCAGGAAGATCCCACATGCCGCGGAATGGCTAGGCCCGTGAGCCATGGCTGCTGAGCCTGTGCGTCCGGAGCCTATGCTCCGCAACAGGAGAGGCCACAACAGTGAGAGGCCCGCGTACCACAAAAAAAAAAAAAAAAGCCACAGAATAGAGTCCCATGCACACGTGGCCACCTGATTTATAACAAAAGTGCGAGTGTAATTCAGTGGGACAGATTAGTTATTTGCTTCTGTAACAAATTCTTGTAAATTTAGTGGCTTAAAACCACCCAAATTTATCATCGTAAAGTTCTGTAGGTCAGAAATCCGCTAAAAACTGGCTTCCCTGGTGGCGCAGTGGTTGAGAATCTGCCTGCTAATGCAGGGGACACGAGTCTGAGCCCTGGTCTGGGAGGATCCCACATGCCGCGGAGCAACTAGGCCTGTGAGCCACAACTACTGAGCCTGCGCGTCTGGAGCCTGTGCTCCGCAACGAGAGGCCGCCATAGTGAGAGGCCGGCACACCGCGATGAAGAGTGGCCCCCGCTTGCCACAACTAGAGAAAGCCCTTGCACAGAAACGAAGACCCAACACAGCAAAAATAAATAAATGAATTAATAAAATCCTACCCCCAACACCTTCTTAAAAAAAAATCTGCTAAAATCAAGGTGTCATCAGGGTTGCATTCCTTTCTGGAGGGTCTAGGAGAGAATTCATTTCCTTGCCTTTTGCAGCTTCTAGAGGCTGCTTGTGTTCCTTGGCTCAAGGCCCCTTCTCCATCTCCAAAGTTGGCAATGGCTGCTTGAGTCCCCTAATACCGCGTCACTCTGATCTCCTCCTTGTGGTCAGACCTCCCTCTGCCTCTCACTTCTTCCTCCCTCTTCCCTTCCTAAGGACGCTCATGGTTACATTGGGCCCAGCAGGATAATCCAGAGCAAACTGCATCTGAAGATCCTTCATATAATCCCTTTTTCTGTGTAAAGTTGCATAATCACCAATTCCAGAATTAGGATGGAATGTGGACATCTTTGAGGACCATTATTCTGCCTACAGAAGGGGAAGGAAGATAGTCTTTTCAATAAATGGTGCTGGATCTATTCTGTAACCACAGGGGAAAAATAATCCTTGATCCCTGCCTCACAACACACAAAACAAACACCATTCCAAATTATCATAAGCCTAAATGTGAAAGAGAGAACAATTAAGTTTCTAGAATAAAACATGAAAATATCTTCAGGACCTTGGGGTAACAAAGACTTCTTCAATCACAAAAAGCACTCACCATATAAATAAATAAATAAATAAATAACCCCCAAAACCAAAAAACAGAAAGCATTCACCAAAAAAGATATTAAAGCATTAAAATCAAGAGTTTCTCTGCATCAAAAGACACTATTAGGAATTTAAAAGGTAATCCTGAATGGGAGAAAATGCTTGAAATGCATATAATCTAAGGGTATACAGAGAACTCTTACAAATCAAAAAGAAAAAGGCAGATGACCCAATGGAGAAAGGGATAAGAAACTAGCCTTACACAGGCACCCCATGAAAGAGGAGGTCCAAATGTTCAAACGCAAATGAAAAAGTACCTCCAAATTCTCAGTCATGAAAGGAATGCAAAACGAAGCCACACTAGGCCCCCACCTTCGGGAGTGATTACCATCACAGTAACCACAGCACCAGGGTCTGTGGGGGTGTGGCCGAGTGCTGCTCCCGCTCTGCTGGTGGCCGGGTAAGCTGGTAGGAACACCCTGGAAACCACCTGTCAGTACTTACTAACGTTGAACTTCAGCACACCCTCTGACCAGCAGTTCTGCTATCAAAGGCATACGTGTGTGCAACAAAGCCACGTGTGAGAATAGTCATGGCAACGTTAGTCAGAATGGCCAAAAATGGAGGGTCCGTCAACCACGCATTGATAAACTGTGGTATAGTCATACAATGGGACATTGCATAGCAATGACGAACAGCAAACTACCGTTACCCAGAGCGCTGAAGAATTTCAGAGACATAATGCTAAGTGAAGGCAGCCAGATTAAAAGAAAAGTACACACTATTTGATTCCATTTATATAGAGTGAAAGAACAGGCAGAACTGATTTTTGAGGTGTAAGTCGTGGTAGAGTTTATCTCTGAGAAGGGGGGACGTCGTGGGGGGTGTATGGGGAGGCTGCTGGAGGGCTGGCAGCCTTCTGCTCTGATTGGAGTGAGGGCGGCATGGGTGTGTGTACAGTGGAAAAACGCTTCAGACTGTACACCTGGGACGTGGCCACTTCACTACACACACATTGAAGTAACATTAATTTTAATTTTAAAACTTTTAATTTTAAAGGTTTGCAAAAAGATTTTTCAGTAAACCCAGGGCTCCACTATGAAGAGGCAAAGAGAGGGTGGGTGTTGCTGTGAGGAACCAGTAGGCGCAACCTTGGTCCATGGACCCCATCCTTGGGTTCTCAAGACTCAAATGCATGTCCCTCCCATATCCAGCCCACAGCCACCATCTTGCTTGATCAGGGTGCTCCATGCACCAATGTGGTTGAAGCTGCTGGGGGAAGGCACGCCTCTCCCCGTGGTGCTCAAAGGCACCTGGCCCCTCTCCTCAAGGACCCTGCCCTCCAGCCTCACCTCAGGCTCTTCTCCTGGGCTCACACCCTACCCCTTGCCTCGGCCCACAGGTTCAAGCCACACTCACCACCCCTGTTGTAAGCATCCCTCTCTGGCCAGCTCACTTGCTCTGGTACCCACTCCAAACTCCCTTCAGGCCAAGCAGGCCCCACAGGCTGATAATCCTGCCACCTTCCACTGTCCCAAGCCGCCTCCACCTTCTCCCCCTTCCCCTCCTCCCCCGTTTGAGCTTCCTGATCAAGCCTTATATAAGCCACTCTATTGCACACACACCTTGACCCCACTGTCCCTTTCTTCCTTCATCACACCTCTGGGCCAAACCCCAACATGGTCCAATCCAGTTCTGCTTGCCCTGCATCTAGGTGTGGCTGGAGCACAGCACACAGCCCTGCCCAGGCCTCCTCTGGTACCCTAACCCCTAACCTGATTCCCTAAACTGATCTATAATCTGAACCCCCTAATCGGGTCCCTAATTTCATCCCTAACCTTACGTGATCTCTAACCTGACTCCTTAACCTGATTCCTAACCTGATTCTCTAACCTCCCTAACTGGGGCATTTGTGCTGCCTGGACATCCCACCTTGTTTCTCTCGACTCTGTCACTTGTGTAAATGCGCAGCGACTATAGAAGTTTATGTACAGTATGTGGGGAGCACAGGGAAGAGGAAAAGGGAGCCCCCCAAAAAGAGAGGGAAAAGAAAAGGCAGAAAGAGTTCATAATTTTAAAACAAACTCGCTTCACCATGATTCTGCCTTCTTGTACTGCGTTCCTCTTGCATGAAGGGACGCAGGGCAGGACGAGGGCACACCCTCGCTTTGAGGGTGTGCGTGGCAAGCCAGCAGGATGCCAGATTTCTACTCGTTTCTTTATACTTATTTTTATAGACCTGAATGGCTACAGCGAGCATATGTTCTTCTGATAACCAGGAAACCCAATAAAGTTATTGATTGTTGAAAAATGAATTTCTCTAAAACTCCACCCTGCCTAGGTTGCCCAGAAGCCCCAGACACAGCACCCTCACCGCTCTACAAAGACCCGATTTTTGGTTTCTCCTTCCCACCCCACCTGGCTGGGCCAGGGGTGAGTCACCCAAGGGCAGTGAGCAGTGTTGCTTATTCAAAGTCCTGCAAACAGACGGACACTCATGCCCACTGGTCCGTCACTGCCTCCTGCTCTGCCCTGTCTCGGGCCAGCTGGAACCCTGAAGTATTATCAGGGACCAGCTTTGATCCTCGGGCCCCCTGTAGGGCCTCCCTCTCTGCCTCTGGACAGCTTTGGGACAGAGCCCCCAGGAGCTCAGGGCTAATGTCAGTTACTAGTACTAAGACCAGCATACTCCTACACTTTGGGCATTAAAAGTCCCGTCCTGTCCAACCCTGAGCGCCTGTTGGCCCTGGCTCAGGCCTAGCCCAAGGACTGTCCTTCCTTGTGACCCCCCCTTCCCCTCCCTCTCCCGAGGCACGGGTAGGAGCCTGGTTTTATGGTTTGTTGGCAGTGGGGGCCTGGGTTTCAGGCATCTGTGAGCTTAGATTAGCCCTGCATTCTAAGTCTAGAGCGCTCACTGTCCAGGGCCAATACAGGCACTTCATGTCATCTTTAAAGTGCCCTGCACTGACTGGCGCCACCTGAGGCGGGGACTCTAGGCCTATCCCGGTCCAGCACCTGGCAGTCTGGTTCAGGGAGGTTCAGGAAAACCACCGCAGGCAGGCTACTTCCTCCAGACAGTGAGGGCTTAGTACTGCGGGAGACTCCTAGGGAGACTGCCATCCAAGCAGCCCCTGAAGACGGGCGCCTGCTGCGATCAGGAGTTCCACACTCCTGCACCGCACAACACAGATGCGCACTGAGTGTGCACTGCAGGACCTCGCCAAGCAGTGCCCTGGGGTCACATCCGCGAACAAGACAGGCAGAGGGCGCGAGAAGGACTGCAAAGCACTTCCAGGAGGAGCAGGGCAAAGGCCGGGGGGTGGGAAGTAGGGTGGGGAGTCCCGGGGAAGGATTGAGGTGCAGGCAGGTGGGCGTGACCTGCTGGGGAGGCGACCACGGGGCCCCAAGAGCCGCCGAGCCCCACATTCCCCCAGCCTGCTTTCCCTGCGTCACCTCATCGACCCTCCACGACCAACTGACCGCATTTAGGGAAGGGGAAGGTGGGGCCCAAAGGTCACGGCTGCCGGGTCTTTCCCGTCCGGGAGCAGATGCTCGAGCGGTCAGCGGCACTGGGGGCGCCGCCCGGGGGCCCTCGGTGTTGCGAGCGGCGGCCCGGGGCGGAGGCCGACCGGGGGCTCGGCCAGAGAGGCCCGGCCGCCGACGCCCCTCAGCCCCCGGCGGGGACGGTCCCCAAACGTCCCGGAGGTATCTGCCGCCAGTCGGTGCGGGGCTCGGTCCCGCCGCATGCTAAGCCTCACGCAGCCGCCGCCTCCCGGACGCGGCAGGGCCCAGCACGCATGCACCACCGACTCCCCGAGTCCCTGCGGCCGGCACGCGGGGCCGAGAGTCGAGCCGCGACCCAGAATGCAGCGCGCTCCAGGGGCAGCCGCCCGGGGCACGCCGGGACGGGCAGTCCGCGGCGGCGCGGGCCCGCCCCTCACCTGGCCGGCGCCGGGCGCCCTAAGGGTCCAATGGGAGCGGCGGCCAGGCCGCCCCGCCCCGCGCCACCGGATGTCGGCCCCGGGACATGGCCACCGCCGGTGCCGGTTCCTTGAGCTGAGCAGCCAACCGACGTTCTCATCCTTCCGCGGGCGGGCGGAGGCGCCGCGGCCGCCGCGGGGGAGGAGCAGCAGCATCAGAAGGCCGGCGGCCGCCGCGCAGGGCACATGGCGTCCATTTTACTGAGGAGTTGCCGTGGCCGGGGGCCCGCCCGCCTCCCACCGCCCCGCGCCGCCACTGCGAGGGGTAAGCGGCCGGCTCTCGGCCGACGACGCGGGCCCGGGGCCGGGGCCGTGTTGGGCGGACCGGGGAGGGTCTCGGAGCCGGTCCCCCGCCACACCCAGGTCCGGGCGACTCCCCGCTGGGTGGATCGCGGCACTCGGACCGAGCCCGGAGCCGGGGTCACGCCGGGAGGGGCCTTGCGCGGCCTTGCCCGTCCACCCCGCCCTGGCCGGCCAGTCGCCGGGGGTGGGGAGCGCCCGGGCCGTGGGTTCCCGCGGGGACCGCGTGTGACTCATTTGCGCCGTGACCTTAGTCGCCCTGCCGCCGGTCGCTGCTTCGGGAGCGGGGTTGGGAAAGTTTTGAAGGGAGCGCGCTGACAGCCAGCCCTGGGAAGGTGTCGGCGCTCCTCTCGTGGTTAAGCCCCGTGGACCTGGAGCCCACTTGCGAGGACACTCTTGCCCTCGGGCCACGTTTGGGGCTCTAGAGATGGCGGGGGGCACGGCGAGGTCTGGCACACACTGGCGAGCAGGCCCTGCCGGCTTGCAGGACGGACGACCCTGGGACCGATACCTTTATGGTGTTACGGGCGTCGTGCAGGGTCCCCAGGCCTTATCGCGTGGCCCCAGGCAGGTCCCGCTGTACCTGGAGCCTCAGTGACCCTAGCTGTGACACGGAGATCACACATAACGCGGAGCTCTTAGGGGCCCGCATGTAGGGTGCCTGCAGTGACCCTCACTCCATGTCTCTTTAAGTTAACCTTTCTGAGTTTGTGGCTTGTTATTTGTCCTATGAGATTGAGGTTGTCAAATAGAATTATGTATTTCAAGGTGTTCACAGTTTGTAAAGGCACCCTGGAAAACACGGTTCTTGTCATTTTTTAACAATAATGGTTGATTAGCTGCTTAGACTTTTGGAGCCAGGAGAAGGGCATGAAACAGCAAGCACTCCTGTGTGAACGATAGTCTGGGTGCCCAGTCCAACTTTTAGTCCTTCCCTCTGCTGTCAGGGCTCTCTATATCTCTTGCCTCTTAAGTATGGTGATAAAAATACTTTGGCCACACACGTTTCTTTTTTTTAATATATATATATTTTTAAATTTGGGTCTTCGTTGCTGCGCGGGCTTTCTCTAGTTGCAGCTAGCGGGGGCTACTCTTCGTTGATGTGCGCAGGCTTCTCACTGCGGTGGCTTCTCTTGTTGCGGAGCACGGGCTCTAGGCGCGCGGGCTTCAGTAGTTGTGGCACGTGGGCTCGGTAGTTGTGGCTCGCAGGCTCTAGAGCACAGGCTCAGTAGTTGTGGCACACGGACTTAGTTGCTCCGCGGCATGTGGGATCTTCCCGGACCAGGCTCGAACCCATGTCCTCTGCATTAGCAGGCGGATTCTTAACCACTGAGCCACCAGGGAAGTGCCGCCACACAGGTTTCTGTAGCATGTTTACAGTTTAAAAATCAGCTGAATTTGTTTTGTGGTTGTATCATTCTAGGAACACAGGTGTGTCCCGTAGTTAGCACTGTTCTTTATACAGACACTAAGGGGCTGAGTGTTGGTCAGATGGCTGATTTGCTGTAGGACCTACAGGGCATCCAGAGCCTGCAAGACCCAGGGCTGGACCGTGGGGAGCTAGTCCCTGAACCCTTGGAAATGATGCTCCCAGCTCGGTGTGGCAGCCCTTTTCTGGAGAGCATTTCCCCCATTATTAACATCTTACATCAATTTGGGTCATTGTCATAATCAGTAAACCAATGTTAATACATTGTTATTAACCGAGGTCCGCAGTGTATTCAGATTTCACTTATTCTGCACATACTTTATTCTAATCTCCTTTTTTTGTCCCAGGACCCCATCCAGAACACCCCATTACATTTAGTCACCATTTCTTTTTGGTCTCTTGGCTGTGACAGTTTCTCAGACTCTCCTTGACAGTTTTGAGGAAGACTGGTCAGATATACTGTAGGATGCCCATCTATTGGGATTTGTCTGATGTTTCTGTCATGGTTAGACTGGGGTTAAGGGTTTTGAGGAGGAAGACCCCAGAGGTGAAGTGTGTCCTTCTCATCACATCTGTCAAGGGTGCCTGCAGATGTAAGACCATGGCTGTGCTGACCTTGATCACTGGGCTAAGGTGATGTCTTCTCCAGAGTTAGTTCCTGCCCTACTCACACTGTACTCTTTGGGAGGAAGTTGCTATGTGTGGCACGGACTTGGGAGTGGGCTGGGACTAGTAGAGGTGGGCTGACCAGATTTGCCAAGGACTGGGTGTGAGAGCAGAGGGCCCGGCCTCTGGCCATTATTGAAACAAGGGAGCACTGGGGAGGAGCAGGCTGGGGGAGCTGGGAGTTCTTGGAGCTGTTTGAGTGCGAGGTGCCCATCGGACTTCTGGGTCTCGTGTATCCACAGGTGTTCAGGTACGGAGTGCCTAGGGAGGATCTGGAGGTGGGGCAGGGAGGATCCTGCCTGGAGCAGCTTAGGGAGGAGAACCCAGAGAGGCTGGTGTCCTGGAAGCCAGGTTAAGAAAGGTATGGGATAGGAGGAAATAAGTTTGGTTTCTTTTGCCCCATCCTGGGTTCCTGGCAGAGCTCCTAAAACCCTAGGAATTTCTTGAATGATAAGAATATCTTTTGTTATTCATAATGAGTCCCTTTCCCACACCCCAGAGTTTATGCTAATGAGGTACCTGTGGTTAGAGGATTGGACCTTCCAGACCCACACCCAAACTCCAGGGAGGGGAGGGGGTCTGGAGATGGAGTTCAGTTGCCAGTGGCCAAGGATGTAATCAATCATGCCTAGGCAGTGAAGATAGGAACTCTTGAACAGGGAGGCTTGGGGAGCTTTTGGGTTGGTGGCACATGCCAGTCAATGGGGACAGAAGCTCCTGTGCCCAAGGACTCTCCCAGACCTTGCACTATATACTTTTCCATCTGGCGGTTCATCTGTATCCTTTATAATAAACTGCAGTAGTGAATTGAGTTGCTTCCCTAAGTTCTGTGGGCCATTTTAGCAAATTATCAAAACTGAGAGGGTCATGGATACCCCGAATTTGTAGTTGGCAGGAGTGTGGGTAGCCTGGGGACCCCACTTGCAACTGGTGTTTGAAGTGGGGGGCAGTCTGTGGGCCCAGGACTAACTCTGGGGAGTTAGGGTAGCAGTGAGTTGTAGGAGACCCAGCTGGTGTCAGAGTTCAGGGTGGTTGTCGGGAAAGAGACACAGAAGGGCCTTGGGAGGAGGGGGTGGCACACCCACCACCTTCTGTGCCGGGGCGGGGGGCGGGCAGAGCCTGGAGCCCACCCCCGGGTTTGCTCTGCAGGCCTTCAGAGTGGGAGGGCATGGGAAGGGGCCGGCAGGGCGGCGTGTGGGGGGCAGGCAGGCCAGGGGGCTCTGGGCACTGCGGCAGCTGGTCTGGTTGCCACGGGGCCCATTTCTGAGTTAAGGTCTCGAGGTGGGGGCCTTCTGTTGGGGGAACAAGGAAGGCAGATCTGCCTCAGCTGGAGGAAGGGCTTGAGAACTAGCGTTAGAGAAAGCATCAAAAGCGCATGAAAATCCTGAAAACGTGCCGCGCACTCCTCAGTACTGTTTATCCAAGAACTGGTTCACTCTTGGCGTCAGTCGTCCTGGCAGTTCTCACGGCCCCCACCGCTCGTGTGGGCAGGGGGCGTGTTGGGACATTTGGACGGGGCCCTGGCTTGCTCTGTGTGCTGGGGATCACGTGCGCCCTGCGTCTGCCCGCCACAGGCAGCTGGGGCTGGTGGGGGGTGGTCCCAGCTGGGGAGGCCTGAAGGGCCGCCAGGGCCTGGGCCCCCAGGTGAGGTGCATGGGCCCAGGGACTGCCTCCAAGACACCGTGTTCCAGCTGGGGCAGAGCCTTCACTCAGCTTCCGGAGACTTAGCCTACAGAAGATGGTGCCAGTGTGAAGCTCCTGGTTTGAGGCTGACTTTTTTTTTATGTTTTCATCGCAGGTCGTGCGGGAGATCGTGCCTGCCTCAGTTGTGCCAGCACCGCGGGGTTGATGAGCTTCGTGTAAGTAGATAAACGTCACCCTCTGCCTGTTTGAAGGTGGGGGCTTGAAAGTGCTCAAGTGACGTGCAACTCTCGGTTTGGGGAGGTGGTAGAGCCTACGTTCCTGCTCTTTGTTCTTTTAAACCTGTATCTTTTCATCTTGAAATAACGTAACCACATACATTAGTGAATATTGGGAAAATAAACACTCGTAATCCCAGTACCTGTTACAGAAATTATTAGCCTTTTGGTGTATTTTATTCTGGTCTTTTTTCCTTAAGTATCTGTTTTTTGAAACATGCAGTGGTGATCACAGTCTGCATACAGTATTGAGTCTTTTCCACACTCACACAGCTGCCATTTCCAGTGGCTTTTCGTGTGAACACACAGACAAACCCTCCCTTGCACTGTGCTCGGTCCTTCAGAGAAGACCATGTGGATCGATCGCTGGCCACGAGGCTTGCCCTGCTGGTCCTGGGGACATATCTGGAGTGTGGTGGGAGGTCTGTGGTACTGCTGAGAGGCTGGAGGGCTTCCTGGAGGGAGTGGCACCCACACTCCCCTGTCCACTGTCACCCATGGACTTGAGCTTCGCGCGGGGCTGCTGTACTCTCCTCGCCAGCCGTCATCCCTGCCCACGCCCCTGAGCTTAGTCTCCTGACGCCCTCACCTGTGTGGTGGGGCACCCAGACTGCTGTCGGCACCGGGTCCATGTCCACCTGCCCCGGGTACCTGGAGTGGAGCTCGTGCCTCTCGACACGCCCAGTCCTTCCTGTGTGAGAGTGTTGGACCCTTACGACCCCTTGTCCATAGAGCTGTGGGCTCTTCGGATTTTCTTATTCATTTGAGATTGTTGATTTGTTGCCTCATCTTGGCTATGAAACTTTTCTGGAGGATGCTACCTGGGACAGATTTAATTCCCTAAAACAAACAGTACACAAGCTGTACATGAAAACTGGATTGCTGTTAAAGCAAAAGTGTGTGTAAGCGTATTTCCAGTTTTCTGGCTCTTATACAGTCCTAAAATGAGTAGCTGGACCCAGCCTTTCCACCCATGAGCAGGTGTCTTCGTGGAGGGGAATGGGCACGTGGGCAGTGTTTGGCGGGGACACAACAAAGTATTTTCAAAAGCCCCTCCCAGCAGCAGCCTCTGCAGGGCCCCCACCTGCTGCCAGAGTGCTCCCAGCCAGCTCTGGGCTTTGATTTTAATTAGGTTCCTCTTCTGATAGTCACCAGACTTTGTCGCCACAAAACCTCTTTTTGTGACGTGGAATCATTAATGTATGAGTGTAGAACATCTTTACTCTTGCTGAAGTGTGCTTTTCTGGATTTTAGAGTTCTAAGTGAACTCTAATCGGCGGCTGGCGTTTCAGGGGCTTGGGGCCCAGCAGGTGGCTGGAAACGGGTGACCAGTGACCTGGGGGTGCGGTCATGGTTGCCGTGAAGGATATGGTCCCACAGGGTCAGCTGTCAGGGTTTTTCAGGAGAAGCTGGAAGTCTGGGTCTTGGTGTGAAGTCTCTGGTTTTAAAGTACTGAGCGCTAAGGCAGGTTAGTTCTGCTGTGTGCCCTGGCTCTTCGGGTGGTGGGGCGGCGCCACGCGTGGGTCAGTGACACCGGCGCTTGCAGGGCTGGCGTGCCTGCCTCTCCTGCAGGGGACAGTCTGCACCTGTCACTTGTCAGGGGCCAGGCCTCCCCTGCCTCCTTTCTCCACAGTCCTTCTAGACCAACTTTTGTTTTTTTTTTGTTTTTTTTTTTTTGCGGTACGCGGGCCTCTCACCGTTGTGGCCTCTCCCATTGCGGAGCACAGGCTCCGGACGCGCAGGCCCAGCGGCCACGGCTCACGGGCCCAGCCGCTCCGCGGCACGCGGGATCCTCCCAGACCGGGGCACGAACCCGTGTCCCCTGCATCGGCAGGCGGGCCCTCAACCACTGCGCCACCCGGGAAGCCCTAGACCAACTTTTGAATTATTTCCATTCTAGAATGGTCTTTTGGGGATTGTAACTGGAATGTCGTTAAACCCATAACATCATTGTGGAATATTAACTTTTAAAATCACATGTGGTCTTTCCACCTGTAAGTTGTTTTCCCTCTTTCGGAAAAGGGTCTGTTGTGTTCCTTATGCAGGCCACGTGCATGGCCTTTAAGACAGTTCTCAGATGCGCTGTACTTGGTGGGGTTGAGGGGGCTCACTCTTCATTATCTTTTCTAAGTGATTGTTGGCGGCATGGAAGTTACTGATTTGAGTAGTTTCTCATGCCTGGCCACTTCACACAGCTCTGTTGATTGTTTTAGCTCGCAAGGTAGCAAAGTTTTAGTTAATTGGCTGCCTAGTGCACAGTAGTGATTTTTTGTCTCTTCCTTCCCAGTGCGTTTGCTTCAGTTTTTCAGTTTTTTTTCACCTCAGTAGCCAGCTCTGTTATCAGAGAGCTATAGTCATTCACGCATTATCACGACAGCAAAAAACAGAGACTCTAGCGTTTTCTAAGTTCACAGTGTTTAGAAAGTTAAACACTTTGTTTAGAAAGTGAGATAGTGAGAACTGTAAAGCTGTCATCCTGAACTCACACACTTCAGATTAGGAATTATAGACGAGAGTTGAAGTCTTATGTCAGTCTCAGCATCCAGGAAATTTTATTTTTTATTTTGATCGCACAGTATAAGAAATCTTGAGTCACACAGATAAGTAGTTGTAAGTGGTACTCATTTGTATTAGTTTTTTTTAACAGTCATTTTGCAATCTCAGGGTTTTTTAAATATATAAATTTATTTATTTAAGTTTTGGCTGCGTTGGGTCTTTGTTGCTGCACTAGGGCTTTCTCTAGTGGCGAGCAGGGGCTACTTGTGCAGCGCGCGGGCTTCTCATTGTAGTGGCTTCTCTTGTGGAGCACAGGCTCTAGGCGCGCGGGCTTCAGTAGTTGTGGTGTGCGGGCTTCAGTAGTTGCAGCGCACTGGCTCAGTGGTTGTGGCGCACGGGCTTAGTTGCCCCACAGCATGTGGGATCCTCCCGGACCAGAGATTGAACCCCTGTCCCCTGCACCGGCAGGCAGACTCTCAACCACCGCGCCCTCAACCACCGCGCCACGAGGGAAGCCCTGCAATCTCAGTCTTAATTGAAACAGTCCAGACCCCTGAAGGGTGAGTGGGGGAGAGTTTCTGATCCAAGATAACATCGTGGACATTGTCTAGCTGCTCTCGCCTCCCTTATCATAGAAACAAAGGCAGAGAGGAAGCACCCACAACTTGAATGAGCCGTCGGACCGTAAAACAGCAGGCAGTTCTGAGACCCTGCAAGCGCCGAACCCCATTCAGTGGGAAAACCTGAGCTAATGAGCTGCTTCTGTTTTTAAGTCTCCCTTAGCGGGAGCGTGTGGCTCATTGCGGAAATACTGAGCTGCTGGTGACGGGTGCTGCCCTCACAGGGATGTTCTATGGCCCCGAGGGCTCCAGGTCCCAGCTGAGGGGCATGTTGTCCTGCAGGCAATCATGGGGTCCCCTCTTCTCTCTGGGCACCTGCACTTCTGGAACACCCTCTGGGTCACAGTGCCTGTTGCACCATCCCGCCTTCCCTTTCCTGTTTGCCCTGAGGAGCTGAGGGGCACGTGGAGGGTCGGCGTCCTCCCTGGCCCAGGCTCGGGCTGCTGTCTTGGCATGCTGTCCCCCTGGGAAAGGGACGTTCCCACATGTTGTCAGGTGAGGGGGGCAGGCACTTCCAGGATGCTGATGCCTGGGCTCTGGTGGGTCAGGGCAGAGCAGGAGCTGCTTTCTCGAAGATGCCATCTGTCCCAGCTCCCCAAGGAAAGGCAACAGTGCCCACATTAGTTTTGTTTTGATGGAAATTTTTTAATAATTATGCAATTTTGTGCTTTTTGAATATAGCTAAATCTCTCTGGCTAGATCGTTAATAATCTCTCTAACATGCGTGAAGACAGCCAGATTTTGGGGCCCTGATGGCCCTCGCTGGATGCGTCCCACATTTCTCTGCTTGGTCTGTTTTCATGGGTCTCTGTCCTTGCCTCTTGGCTGCCCCTCGTGACTGACATCACACCTCGAGGAAGCCACTTGCTTCCTTGGTAACTGAGTTGGAAAACTGGATAATTAAGCTTGATGAAGACAGGAGGTGTGGGTGTGATCATCTCCCTCTTTGAGAGGTGAGACTGAGACACAGAGAGTAATGGCTGAGCCAACGGTGCTGCCGTGCCCTGGGCAAGGCTGTTCCCCAGCCTCTAGGACTCAGGACAGGGCAGGTTCAAGGGACCCGCCTTTCCTGGCTTAGGTGTTGACTGCGGGGCCCAGGGGCTCGGGACAGAAGAGAGGCTGGCGGGGGGTGCCATCTGCCAGCTATCTCCGCCCATACAGGCCAGAGCCAAGGTGCGCCATCCCTGCTTGTCCTTCAGTGTTCCCCGTGCATAAAAGGAGCAGCTAGGGCTTCCCTGGTGGCGCAGTGGTTGAGAGTCCGCCTGCCGATGCAGGGGACACGGGTTCGTGCCCCGGTCCAGGATGATCCCACATGCCACGGAGCGGCTGGGCCCGTAAGCCATGGCCACTGAGCCTGCATGTCCAGAGCCTGTGCTCTGCAGCGGGAGAGGCCACAACAGTGAGAGGCCCGCCTACCGCAAAAAAAAAGAAAAAAAAGGAGCAGCTAAACTAGACATTTCCCAGCTTTCTTCCAGCCCTGGCTGGTGGCTTCTCAACTGCTTTAATGGGGCTTGCTGTGCCCCAGGCACTGTTCTGGGTACTTCCTGTGTATTAGCCCGCACACATCCACTAGGGATGCTCTTGAAGCAGAGAGGTTGCTTGTCCAAGGTCACGCAGCAGTCAGTGGTGGAGCTGGAGTTTGACCTGGGATGGTCTGCTCAGAGCTCGGGTCCTTGCTGCTGGCAGCAGGCCAGGTGCGCAGGGATGACTGGACAGGTGGGAAGAAGCTGGGGTGTGTCAGTGATAAACAGCCTCTCAAGTGAGCGGGCCTTTGGCCACCCAGTGGTGGATTCGTGCGTGAGCAGGGAGAGGTTTCTGAAGGGACACGTGAGATGAGAAGATTGTGAAACACGGAAGGAGAATTGTGTGGGTAAATTGTTCCAGTGTTGGGTTGTAAATGGCCTTCCATCACGTGTTGCCATTGGAAGGGGACCTCTTCGTCGTGCCCAGACCTTGGGCTGTGCCAGGTCTAGTGGGCACCGAGAGCTGGGGAGGGCCGGGTCCAGGCTGCAGAAACTCAGGCTGCAGCGAGTGGCCCTCCTCGAGCGGCTGTCCTGCAGGCAGACACCGAGGACACAGCTGCCTGGGGCCCAGAAGAGCAGACTGGCCTTCTGTGGCGGCCGGGGGTCTGGGCAGCCCTGTAGGCCTGCTATGGTGCCGACGGAGAGGGCTCTGAGGTTCCCACTTCCAGAAGCCCCTGGCAGCTTCCCGCTGTGGTGTGGAGGCGGCTCCCCACTGGGCCTCATGGAGCCCATGGTCCAGTGGGAGATGGCCCGCGTGTGAGGATTTGAGAGGGGTGGGCACCAGGGTAGCCCTGCAGGTCAGGGGGCCCAAGGAAGCCCAGGGCGGAGCCAGCACCTGTGGGGTGTCCAGGCAGGCATGGCTGCAGAGGCTCTGGGCCTGGGGTCTGCCGCTGCGCATGGGCAAGGAGGCCAGTGCGGGAGCCGAGTGAGCCGCAGGGGGAGGAGAGGGAGGCCTGGGCTTTGGGCTGTACTCACCAGGTTTGTGTCCTTTTGCACAAAGGCCTTCGGTCAGCTGATGCACAGATCCGGGTCACCGTTGATTGGAACATCCTCCCTGGTTTTCATGACTGACTTGTTCAGGAACCGCAGGTCTTTGTAGAAAGTCATCTGCTAGGGGAGAGGGCTGGCCTGGGAGACCCACCCAGAGGTTGGGTCTGTCTTGTCTGGAGGTCAAGCCTTTGCCGGTTGTTTGTGTCTGACCTGCTCCTTTGAGGCCGTGGGGACTGGCTCCCCTGAGTGTGTTTCTCCGGAGTCAGGAAGGGGCAGGAAGTCTGTCCTACACGCTGGGACGTTGGGTGTGAGGTTTTGATCCAGCTGTGGTCTGTGCTGCTGCTGGGAGGTCATGGCAAGGCTGGCCCCTCACCACTGGCTTCTTTTTTCCCTCTTAAAGGAAACTTCCGTTTGGCGGCTGCAGTCCCATCCGCCCCGTGTACCTTTCCTTGCGAGGCGATCCCCTCGGCTGCTGGACTCTGAGGCCCAAGCACACGTGCGTGGTGGTCGCAGGGCCGAGGCTCCTTCCTGTGCGCTGCTGGCACTCGTCGCCCCCGCTGGGCGATGACTCTGTGGTGGAGAAGTCCCTCCGGTCCCTAAAGGACAAGAACAAGAAGCTGGAGGAAGGAGGCCCCGTGTACAGCCCCCCCGCAGAGGCGGCCGTGAGAAAGCCCTTGGGGCAGCGGGTCCTGGATGAGCTGAAGCATTACTACCACGGCTTCCGCCTGCTCTGGATCGATGCCAAGATCGCAGCGCGCATGCTCTGGCGCATCCTGCACGGCCACAGCCTGACCCGCCGAGAGCGCAGGCAGGTAATGGGCGTGTGCCCTGCTGGGGTCCCCTGTCAGTCGCTTTAACTGTCTAAAGTCACAGCAAGAGATTGTCCCGCAGTAGCTTTAGTTCTCACCTGAGTCAGCTGAACGTTTCTTTCAGACGCCTCAGGGTTCCTGATTTTCCACTGGGACAGTGTGTGGCTGACGCAGCTCTGTAGAGGAGGTGCAGCCGTAACCACGTTGGTGGGCTCCCCGGGGCTCTGCCTGAAGTGTGCTCACGGCTCCTCCTTTGGAGTTTGTGGGGGTTTTTTGTTTGTTTGTTTTTTAATAAACTTATTTATTTATTTTTGGCTGCGTTGGGTCACCGTTGCTGCATGCAGGCTTTCTCTAGTTGCGGCGAGCGGGGGCTACTCTTCGTCGCGGTGCGCGGGCTTCTCATTGCGGTGGCTTCTCTTGTTGTGGAGCACGGGCTCTAGGCGTGTGGGATTCAGTAGTTGTGGCTCGCAGGCTCAGTAGTTGTGGCTTACAGACTCTAGAGCGCAGGCTCGGTAGTTTTGGCGCACGGGCTTAGTTGCTCCATGGCATGTGGGATCTTCCCGGACTGGGGCTCGAACTCATGTCCCCTGCACTGACAGGCAGATTCTTAACCACTGCGCCACCAGGGAAGTCCTCCTTTGGAGCTTTAATTGCTTGCTTAAGGTATAGCATGTTGAAGGATTGACACCCGCACCATATAAGTGATTCTTTTAGAATGATTAAACTGTTAATCCATCCTTTTATGCCAAGTGCATTGTTGAAAGTTACCCCACAGTTTCTTTGAGTTGTCACAGACAAAGCTGTTGTTTCGTGACTTAGTTTCTGCCTTTGTTAAATTGCTCTCATCAGATCCTTGATCCTTCATGCTGTCAAACCTTCTGCTCCCTTGCAGTCTGGGGACCTGGCCTAGCAGCAGTGACACCCCAGTAGCAATGAGCACCCCTGACTCCCAGCCATGGGCATCTAACCACCCCCATGAAGAGGAACCGGGGCTGTTTGGAAGCATAACTGATCCAGGGCTGGGTCAGCAGTGGTACTAGAATAACCTGTGTCAGAAAATAAGAAAAGGCTGGAAAATAAACAATGGGGGTGCTTCTGGGGATGGCCAGTGGGGGATAAAATGGGACTTTTTCCATTTCCCTCAGCAATAGTGTGTGGCTTCATGTTTTTTATGGTATTGTAAATGGAATTTTTTCATTGTGGTAAAATACACAACCTAAAATTTACCCTTTTTAAGCATTCTAAGTATATAGGCTGTGGCATTAAGTACATTCACACTGTGGTAAAGTTGGTACCACCATCTGTCTCCAGAACTCTTCATCTCTTGTCATCTTCCTAAGCTGAAACTGCACCTGTTAAATAGCAGCTCCCCACGCCTTGGCCCCCAGCCCCCGGCATCCATCATCTACTCTCTGTTTCTCTTAATCTGAACCCTTCAGGGACCTCATATCAGTGGAATCACACAGGATCTGTCCTTTGTGACTGGCTGGTTTCACTGAGCAGAATGTCCTCAAGGTTCACCTTCGCCATAGCAGGTGTCAGAATCTCCTTCCTGTTTAAGGCTGAATGATATTCCATTGTGTGTATGGACCACAGTTTGTTTATCCATCATCCATATCCATGGACACTTGGGTTGCTTCCACATTCTGTCTGTTGTAGGTAAATAGAATTTTAAAACTTTCATTTTCCATTTGTTTATTGCTTGTATATAGAAATACAGTTGATTTTTATATATTGATCTTGTATCTTGCTGACTTACCAAACTCAGTTATTAGTTCTAGTATCTTTTTTGTAAATTCCATCAGACTTTGTATCAGGAACAAATTTTGGATTTTGTCAAGTGCTTTTTCTGCATCTATTTTTTTTACTATTTATTTTTAATTTTTTTGAATTATAGTTGATTTATGATATTGCATTAAAGTGTACAGCAAAGTCATTCAATTATATATATATTTTTCAGATTATTTTTCATGATACAGGTTATTATAAGATATTGAATATAGTTTGCTGTGCTATACAGTAAATTCTTGTTGTTTACCTTTTCTGTGTCTATTTAGATGGTCGTATGGTTTTTTCTTTTTCTAGTTTTATTAACTAAATGGTTGATATTGTCAGATTAAATAAAAAAGCAAGACTGAACTCTACAAGTAACACATCTAAATGTAAAGACACAAATAGGTTAAAAGTAAAAGAATGGAGAAAGGTAAGTGGTGCTAACACTAGTCCAGGAAAGCCAACGTTAATATCAGACAAAGTCGATGTTAGAGCCAGGATTACCAGGGCAGAAGAGGTCACTCATGGTGACGAGAGGGTCAGGTTGCCAAGAGGACACGATATTCCTAGACATTTATACAGTGGTAACAGAAGCTGGACGCTGGCTCTGTGTGTGGAAAATTTACAGAAAAAGCAAATTTGTAGAAACAAATCAAATCCCTGTTTGCCTAGACCCCAGAGTGGAAATGGAGGTTAACTGCAGATGGACACAGTGGGACTTTTTGTCATGATGAAAATGTTCTAAAACTGGATTTTAGAGATGGTTTCAGTCTATAAATTTACCAAAATTTATTGAATTAATACTTACAGTGAGTGAATGTTATGGTACGTAAATTAAACCTCGATAGAACTGCTAAAAATAATTTAATGGAGGAATGTCAAAAAACATAGGCACCAACTTGAAGGGTCATATCTGGGATCATTTGAGCATAAAAATATAAATGATAATGAATTATAAACAAATGAAAAACATGGGAATCCTTGAGTCCATTTTGATAATAAATAGAAGAATGAAGGTGCAAAGTGAGGTTGATAAATGGGAAGATGGGCTTGAGTTAGGAAATTGCTGTTTTGTGACCATCAGAGTAGAGGCTGGTTTGGGGGGAACTGTGATGAGTGTGCCTAGGGAGAGAGATGGGTGTTTATTTGCGTACTCTCAGGGCGTTCCCTCACCAGTGGAGAGAACACCCTGTCCAGGTGATCACAGTGACCACTGTCACAGGGTAGGTGACGCCTGACCCCCGGGGAGGGCAGCCATCATGGAAAGTGGTGCTCCAGCCAGAAACGAGGCCCTTAGTAGAAATGACATCACTCCTCCAAAGACAGTCTCGTCAGTCACGGTGGAAACACAGCTGGTGATGCGGGGAGTGTAGTCTTGGCTGCTGTGCACCCAGGCAGTTCCGAGTGGAAGGAGCATGTGCTAAGTAGGCACTGGTGCAGGGGGCAGGTGAGCTTCTGGAGACCTGGCAGTGATTGTCCACTGTTCTCAGGGATTGTCGATTATTTCAAGTCGCAAATTTCTTTAATGTCTTCATCAGTGGTTTGTTTACATCAGTGAGGCACTTGGATTTTTTCCCTGATCGTTGCTGTGTTACATAGTCCTAAATCTAACCGATTGTGTCAGGGAACACAAGAGAAGTGCCCCGCCAACAGTCGGCTCTCCTTTCCACAGAGCGTCTGGAGTGCGTGGTGTGGCCGCAGCCTTCCCCGGAGGCCCTCGCTGCTGCCAGCAGTGGCCAGTCCTCCGTCTGTCAGTCTTGTCCAGCTGTCTGCCAGGCCGGTGGGCACCTGGCAAATGCCCTGGGCGGCGGCTCACTGGCAGCATCCAGTGATGGGTGCCACTGCACGCAGGGAGGTAGCTTCCACCCAGCTTTTCTGAAGGCTGTTGTCACCTTGTGGTTTGGCCTCAGGGTGCCTCCAGAGCCCTGTCTGCTCCCTGCGAGGCGCCTGCTGTTGCTCCTGCGGACGACTGTGCAAGAAATGCTCCCCAGTCACCCTCTGGTCCCTCCACCCCTTTCCAGTTCCTCCGGATCTGTGCCGACCTCTTCCGCCTGGTGCCCTTCCTGGTCTTCGTGGTGGTGCCCTTCATGGAGTTCCTGCTTCCTGTTGCCGTAAAGCTCTTCCCCAACATGTTACCGTCCACGTTCGAGACCCAGTCCATCAAGGTGACCGGCTCGTTTTGACCCAGTTTGAAAGCAGTTACAAGGCTGCATTGTTTTATGACTGGCATTTCAGATGTTAGATGTTTTTAAATTTTATGTTTTCTTCATAATTCAGTCATGTTGTGCTATGATTATTTAATAGATGCTGGTTTCAGGTTTGCTTCTCTTTAAAATGTGTCTTAAATTCTAGTTTTTCTAGACCAGTGTTCCTTGAGCCACAGGTCGAGACCCATTCGTGGGGGATGAGACGGGTCTAGGGCAGGGTTGGCAGACTTACAGCCCACGGGCCATGCCAGCCCTGCCCATTTTAGTCAGTAAGGCCTTCTGGGGACATGCATGCCTGTCGTGTATGTATTGTCTTGTGGCCTTCGCGTTTCACATGGCTCAGCCCACAGGGCCTAAAAGCTTTACAGGCCAGCTCTTTATGGAGTTTGCTGGCCCTTTCTCTGGCGGGGGTCGGGGGAGGGTCACACAAATTTTTTTAAATTGTGAAATAGAAAGTTTCCGAACACAGAGCTCATGGGTGGAGGAAGCACTGTTCAGGAGGCATCTGGCGGCGCTGGGTTGGGTGTACATGTACTTCGTGCTGGGGCTCGAAGCAGCTGCCGGACCAGCGCCGTCCAGGAAGCTGTGTGGGGTGGGAGCCCAGGAGTGCAGTGCCCTCTCTGACTTCGCAGGAAGAGAGGCTGAAGAAGCAGCTGCGGGTCAAGTTGGAACTGGCCAAGTTTCTTCAGGACACCATCGAGGAGATGGCCTTGAAGAACAAGGCAGCCAAGGGGAATGCCACCAAAGACTTCTCTGTGTTTTTCCAGAAGGTGCTGTGATGCATCGTCCGTTGAGGCCTTGCCCTGTTGGCCCCCAGTGCTGGTTAGCACCTCGGGGCTGCCCACCTTATCTGGGGAGCGTGCCTTGTCTCCTTTCTTCCCTCCTTTTTACTGTGCACGATGGGGGCGGGGCTCCTGGAGGTCAAGCCTGCTGTTCCGAGAACGTGAACTTACGTTCACAAGCCCTGGCCTGGGTCTCCAGACTTTGCAGCAGCCGTGGGGGAAGTAGAGTTTGCAGGAACCTAAGACCCCACGGTTGTGACCAGCAGGGGGCTGGGCTGGGAAGGAGGGGCAGACTGCCCCATAGCCACGTCCACGGTGCGGGAGGAAGGCAAGGCTGCCCGCCAGCCCAGCATGGAGAGGCCCCGGCCTCCTCCTGGCCAGCCGCCTCGGCTCCGCTGGCATAGCAGACAAGGTCCAGGGACCGGATACCATCCCCTGCACGGACGCCTCGCTCACAGGAGCCCAGCCAGGCAGCGCTCAGGGCTTTGGGTCACAGGGCCACTCCTGGTAGGAGATGTGAGCGGAGCTGAGGGAGGGTGTGGGTGACCCCTTCTGCTTTGTTTCCTGACTTGAGGCGTGTGACCCGAGGCCATGGGGGTGTAGGGGACACAGCCCACCCGTGGTGACCCTTACCATGGCTCCCGCAGATCCGAGAGACGGGTGAGAGACCCAGCAATGAGGAAATCATGCGGTTTTCCAAACTGTTTGAGGACGAGCTGACCCTGGACAACCTCACGCGCCTGCAGCTGGTGGCGCTGTGCAAGCTGCTGGAGCTGCAGTCCATGGGCACCAACAACTTCCTGCGCTTCCAGCTCACCATGAGGCTGCGCTCCATCAAGGCCGACGACAAGGTGAGTGCCCACAGCCTGCTCGGGGCTCGTCTTTGTCTCCTGGGGTGAGTGCTGGGATCGCGCGGTTTCCAGCGCCGTGACAGCACACCTTCCCGTGGTGGGACATAGTCGCTGAAAAGGTGGAGTTTAAAGACAGCCTAATGTTTCATTATATGAACGTGTCCTAGTTTATTAACCGTCACTTTAGCTAATCTGCTACCCTAAAGAACCCTCTAATAAATACCTATTAACATGAATTTTGCCCTAGATCTTTGATAGGTCCTATAAAAATAGTGACCTAGAATTGCGGCTCCTGAGTAAAAAGGGCAGGAGGCCAAAAGCAAGTCCTGGCCCGTGACCAGATTGCTCTGGAGCTGTGCCGCCTGCCTGCCCCCATGCAGTGTGCACCCTGAGTGTGTGTGTCTCAAGAAGTCACGAAGTGTCCCTCGTTCTCCCTAGTGACGCTTCTTGCCTTGAAGTCTGTGGCGTCTGGTCTGCTGATAGCTGAGCCAGCTTGCCTCTGGGCTGATCTTCCCACTTGTTCCTTACAGGCTTCCTGAATCCTCTCGGCCTTGTGTTTTCTACTGTTTTAATCTGCTCTGACGACCCTCTGTCTTATGGTTGGAGTATTTAGTCCGTACCCTTTCCTGTTTGTCCTGTGTGTTTTATGTTCCACTTAGTCTCCTTTCTTACCTTCTTTTGGATTAATCACATGTTTACTCTTCCATCCCCTCTCCATTAGCTTGCTCCTTATTTATTGTTTTAGCAGTTTCTCTAGAGTTTACAACGAGCTTCCTCGACACACAGGAGTCTAATGGGAGTGAGTGCTTTTCCTGCCATGCGCCAGGTCCCAGCTGCACTCGCCGTCCCCCGCCTCTGCGTTGCACGCGCTTTTGCTCCTGAGTTGATGTGTGTGCACAGCGTATTTACCCTCCTGACCCCCTTCCTTCCTTCCTGCATTTCCACCCAGACTGTTTCCTCCACTTGAGGAGTCCCCTCAGTTCCTGTTTGTATGGATTTGTCTGTATTAACCTTCCATTCTGCAGGGTATTGCTAGGTATAGGACTCCAGGCTTACAGTTCTCTTTTCTACATTTAAAGATGCCATTGAGTGCATGTCAGCCGGCAGGCCTATTATTGTTCCTTTGAAGGTGTCCATCTTTCTCTGGCAGCATCCGAGATGTTTGGATTTTGTTACATCTTGTTTGGATTTTAGCAGCTACACAGTAACGTCTCTAGGCGTGTCTGTGTCTGTGCTTATCCTATTTCCTGGTTGTGGTGCTTCCATCATTTCATTAAATACCACCCCCCACCCCCCGACATGGTTTATGTTCCCCTTAGACCGCTCACGGTCCCTGCATCACATATGCTCTTCCTGTATTTTACATCCTTTTGTACATGTGGTTTACTTATCCTCTCTTCTTGGTCTGATCACTCTTAAACCCATCCTCCAAGATTTTCGTCTGCAGGTAAAACTGTCTCTCTTGTTCTCCAGAAGCAGATCATCACTGCATTTTGTAAGGATGAAGAGAAGTTGTCTCTCTGCTCTGCTGGAGAATTTGCAGTGCGGCTGCCCCTCCTCGGGAGAGGCAGCATGAAGGCAGGAGGCCTGGGTTGTGTCCTGGCCACTCACTAGCTTTGTGACCTTGAACAAGTCACCTCACTTCAGTGCTTCAGATTCCTATGAGGTGGGGCGGTGGCCAGATCTCTGCTGTTGAGAAGGTCGAGGGGGCATACTTTCCCCGGACGTTAAATGGTAAAAAACATACATAAGAAGAATCTGAAAAGTGGGGAGAAGCCTCTGGGACCCCAGGAATGACACAGGAGGTCTTTGTGCCTCATAGATCCAGCCATGGGGCTGAAGAAGCCAGAATTGCCAACAAGGACAGACTTTAGAATCCCATCCTATGGTCAAAGGAAAGGAACGGGGCCACCTAGCAGGATAGAAGACTTAAGAGAGTGACAGCTCTGCTCCAGCCAGACGCCACAGGAAACAGTGTCTCCCCAGCCCGACCCTCCCCGGACTCCCCCCGCTACACACACACACAGTGGCGGTGGGGCTGGGACCGCCACCCTCAGGCTGTAGCAGCTGGGATGGTATGGGGAAGGCCCCGAGGAGCTGGCTCATTCATCCCTGGCCACCTGCCCCCTGTGGTGTCAGTAGAGACCAGCAGGGGGCCTGGCCTCCACCTGCACCTGACAGTTCCAAGACACTCTCCATACTTCCCTGCTGGAGTGGTGTCAGGAGGGGCCAGTAAGAGGTTCTCCTGCCCCTCCCAGCCAGGGAGGCATGCGGAGCCTAGCGGGGAGGCCAGACTCCACCCACCCCTCCCAGTAGACTCAGAAGTACCTCTCCCCCAGGCCTCAGTGGAGGCCAGATCTCACCTGTTCCAAAACGTACCCGGGATGTAATTTACAGTGACTGAGTGATGTCCCAGAGAGCTCAGGGCCGTTGGAAGGAACCTGTGCTCACACTTCCCCAGAAAAGGGGACCAGGAAGTGAGGGGAGGGAGGAATCGAGACTCAGCCTTCATCACTGGTGCAGCGGGAGTGGTCAGCTGGAGACGTTTTTGACTGGGCAGGATGTGAAGCAGAGGTCAGAGTTTGTGGTTGGAGGATTTGAAATATGATTTTAGCACGCCCAGGAAAGCCAGGCTGCAGGGGAGATGTAAACAACTTTGTCCGTTAGTTTGGATCAGTAGATGCCAGATTGTCAATTACACAACCTGTAAATGTTGGGTAGTACACCCCCATGCCAGAGCACTGTCAAGAGGAAGCCAGTTAGGATAGAAGATTGAAGTGAGCTCCAGAATCTCATAGCATAATACCCAGAACGTCCAGCTTCAATTGAAAATCACTCCTCACGCTGAGAACCAGGAGGACCCCAAAGTGAATGAAAAAAAGACAAGCAGTGGGTGCCAGTGCCGAGAGGACCGAGAAAATGGATCCTTCTGACCATTGGCCACTTCCCAGATTCAGTAAAAGGCAAACATCTGCAGATTTAAGAAACTGAGCGAACCTCAGGACAAACACAAAGAAGTCCACACAAAGACACATAGTCAAATGAACAAACCTGAAGGACAAAGAAATGATTTTGACGGACTTCCCTGGTGGCGCAGTGGTTAAGAATCTGCCTGCCAGTGCAGGGGACACAGGTTCGGTCCCTGGTCCGGGAGGATCCCACATGGCGCAGAGCAGCTAAGCCCGTGCACCACAACTACTGAAGCCCTCGCGCCTAGAGCCCATGTTCCATAACAAAAGAAGCCACTGCAGTGAGAAGCCCACACACCGCAACGAAGAGCAGCCCCCGCTCGCAGCAACTAGAGAAAGCCCGTGTACAGCAATGAAGGCCCAACGCAGCCAAAGATAAAAATAAATAAATTTATTTTTTAAAAAAGAAATAATTTTGAAAACAATGAGAGAGAATGTCATCTTACCTGCAGGAAAAACAATTCAAATGACAGTGCATTTCTCATCAGAAACCATGGAGGCCAGAAGGAACTGGAAAGTATTTTTCGTGTGCTGAAAAAAAAGAACTCTGTCAATTCAATCCTAGATTCAGCAAAAATAAAAATTAAAGATAAAAACGAGGGAGAACTCAAGACATTCTCAGATGAAGGAAAACTACGACAATTTGTCACCAGCAGAGCTGCCCTAGAGGAACCTTGGGGTGTTAGGAAGAAAGAACACGACAAGCACAAGGCTTTGCTTCTGCTCGTGTGTCTTCTAAGTAAAGTGAGATGGTGGAGGCAAAAATGGGGCACTGTGTGATGTGGCTCTGTGTCAGTAGGTGACATTAGGACGAGCTCGACAAGTGGGGGAGGATGAAGGGGGGAGGCCACCACGTTCCCTCCATGATGAGGTAGGTGTGTCATGTGATACCAGAGCAGCCCCTGAAGATGGACGCAGAGATGTGCTCAGAAGCGCAGGAGAGAAGTGCAGATGGGATCCACGTGCCCCACGGGAAGATGGGGAAAGGAAACAAACAACCCAGATGTCCTTCACGGGGTGAACAGTAAAACCAGGACGTTTGTACCATGCAGTGTACTCACTAAGGAAAAGGAGTGGGTCATTACTACACACACTGCGTGGATCCTCAAGGAGTGCCAAAAGGCTACGCGCTGTGCAGTCCCATCCTTGTAACGCTCTTCAAGTGACAGAATCACAGGGATGAAGAGCAGATTGGTGGTTGGTTCCCAGGGGTCACAAGAGGGTGGGAGTGTCTGTGAAAGGGCGTCGTGAGGTCCTTGTGGGGACAGAGGTGTCTTCTGCCTGGACTGGCTCGGCATCGCATCCTGGCGGTGGTTTGATACTGCACATTGCAAGGTGTTAGCCACAGGGAGGAGCCGTGCGGCTGCACGTCCATCTACGGTTGTCCCAGAGTGGACGCAGGTAGCGGTCGTGTCCTCCTCGCAGGGTCACTGGGGGGTTTAAATGGGGGGAGCAGGTGGCACTGTTGCCATTTGTTCCTCCTCTCCCCTCGTCCCTGCACAGTGCAGGACGGGAGAAGCGTGGAGTTCAGGCAGCAGGGCTGCTCCCTGGGCAGAGAGCGGGCCCTGAGTGGGTGTCTTCGCATCTAGGGGTGGGTCCCACGGGTGGGTCCCATGGGTCCCACCCTCTGTCAGACGGTCTGATCACTGCAAACCTGGAATCGGGGCCTTGGTAGTGGGGGTTTATCTTGTGTTTGGCAAAGCATAGTAGGAAGGTGGTTTCTTTCTTTTTTATATAAATGTATTTATTTTATTTATGTATTTTTGGCTGCATTGGGTCTTCATTGCTGCACGCGGACCCTCTCTATTTGCAGCGAGCGGGGGGTTGCAGAACATGGGCTCTAGGCACGCAGGCCTCAGCAGCTGTAGCGCGTGGGCTCAGCCGTTGTCGCTCGCGGGCTCCAGAGCGCAGGCCCAGCAGCTGTGGCACATGGGCCCAGGTGCTCCGCGGCATGTGGGATCTTCCCAGACCAGGGCTCAAAGCCATGTCCCCTCCATTGGCAGGTGGGCTCTCAACCACTGCACCACCAGGGAAGCCCAGGAAGGTGGTTTCTAATCAGACACTTAGTTCCCAAGCATGCAAATGCAGACAGCACAGACCCATAGTGACCCTTCAGGAGGTAATTGGCTGGCTTCCTTTGACAGCTGATCGCTGAGGAGGGGGTGGACAGCCTCAACGTCAAGGAGCTACAGGCGGCGTGTCGAGCGCGAGGCATGCGGGCCCTGGGCGTCACGGAAGACCGTCTGCGGGACCAGCTGAAGCAGGTGCGTGCGGTGTGGTGGGGGCCCTTCCATCCCAGCAGTGGGTGGGAGGCAGCGCCGGCTCAGCTCCCACCTGGGCCCGGGCCTGTGTGCACTCCGCACACGGTGGCTGCCTGCCACTCCTGGGTGCCGCTCCGATCTCCCTTACCGGCTCTTGGTTGCTTTTGGTTTGCTTACTGTTCCCTCCGCCCGGTCTTCTGTGGACACACGAGGACGAGGTCAGCTTCCTTTGAAATTCCAGTACGACTCTCAACTGAGGCAAGGGGTGTTTGGGGAAGTAGGACCCAGGCCAGGCCGACCTCCGAAGCCCCTGCTCTTGGCAGCCTGGGTCTGAGTGACCCTGCCTTCTCCGGGCGCTCAGAGGGGCCCTCGGGCAGAAGCCAGGGGCCGGCGAGGCAGGGCCACAGGCCTGCCTCGCCGGCATGGGTCTGAGTGGATGCGACGATGGGTAGGCAACATTCACAGCAACTCAGCCTTCATATGAGAAGGAGCAGGGCGCCAGCTGGGCACCCGCCTCGGGTTGTCTTCCCAGTGTAGACAAAGATCTGTTGACACCCGCTGCCCCCCTGCTGACACAGACGGTGCTTAGTGGGCAGTACGTTCTTGTCTCTTGTCTTCACTGACCTTGTCTCTGACAGGGTCCCCTCGCAGACCCTCCTCTGTGTGGGGTGCCCTGGGTCTGCCTGGGCTGGAGCACACCTGGGGCACTCGAGTATGGGGCCCTGTGCCCGAGGGGGTGTCAGGAATCGGGGTGTTTCGGTTTCCAAGGGCTCAGGTGTCTTCCTTCTCTCATCGTTTAACCTGTGCTCGGCATTTTCTCCCTGTTCTAAGAGTTCTTCTCGCCCCATCTTTTGTCCTGTGTCTACTTTGTGTCCAAGCATTGTTGGGGTCTCTTTTGTCAGTTTGAACATTGTCTGTGTCACTAAAATAGCCTCAAACAGTGCCCAGCTCATGGTAGCTGTGCAAACCTCAAACACCGAATGAATTCACCAGTGCCACCTTTGGAGTTTCTGTGCCATTGTTAAGTGAAGAACTTTGGGAACAGGACCTGGCCGTCTCGCTCAGTGTTTTATGAGCCCTGCGGCCTTGCTGTGGGGGTGTCTCCTGCTCAATTGACTGAGGTGGGCAGTGGGCATTAGCACAGCAGTAAACAGGCCTTTCGGAGCTTGCAGTGTCTCTCTCGGGAGAACTCGCTTCGGGGACGTAGGGGTCCGCCCACTCAGGTGCCGCCGTGGCTGTTGCCACCGGTCTCCTCCTCCCCCCCCCCCCACGCAAACCAGAACAGAGAGGAAAGTTCCAGGGCCAGAAGCCCTTGCCCAGGTCACGGGAGACGTGGGTGGGACGAGGCCGGCAGGTGAGTTTGGGTCTCCACCTCCCACTCCAGTGGCTGGAGCTGCACCTGCACCAGGAGATCCCGACGTCTCTGCTCGTCCTGTCTCGGGCCATGTACCTTCCTGATACCCTCTCACCCGCCGACCAGCTCAAGTCCACCCTGCAGACCCTTCCGGAGATTGTGGTGCGTGTTGCAAGGCCCCCTTCTGCTGCTCACTCTGCCGGGGGCCCTCTCCCTTCTGGGGGAGCCCCTGGACCCGCCGCTCGCCCCCTCCTTTCGTGTCTGTCCTCTGCACACTGAGGGCCCTGCGGTGCGTGCAGAAGTTGGCCCTTGGGGTCCTCAGGGCGTTTCCCAGCAGCCAGGGTTCCTGCTCCTCGGAGAGCAAACCCTGATAGCCACGACGCCCCGAGACCCGGGCCGGGCGCCGCGTGGGCTGCTCTGGCGGGGGCGCGCCTGCCCTGCTTCCAAGCGCGCTCACAGGTGTCCCCTCCCTGAAGGCGAAGGAGGCCCAGGTGAAGGTGGCCGAGGTGGAGGGCGAGCAGGTGGACAACAAGGCAAAGCTGGAGGCCACGCTGCAGGAGGAGGCGGCCATCCGGCAGGAGCATCGCGAGAAAGAGCTGCAGAGGCGGTCCCAGGCGGCGGTGAGCGGGCAGCGGGGCGGGGGACGGGCTGGGCCCGTGCATGGGATGGGGCGGGGGCACGGTGAGGCAGACACACTCTTGCGGCTCGGGCGCCAGTGAGTGCAAGCGGCCAGCCCGGCCCTGGGGCCCTGAAGCTGGGGTTCAAGGCTGTGGCGACCTCACCGAGGCCTCTGGCAGCCCGTAGACACTGGGGCATGGATGCAGGAGCTGCGTGACTGCGCTCATCACGCGCTGGGCCCGCGTGGAGGGTCCTGCGGCGGAACCTGGCAGAGGCAGACCCCGCTGCCAGCCGGCTGGGCTCTGTATACCTTGCCCCTCGCTTGGCGGCCCTCTGGCCAGCGGCACGTCTGCTGGTGTGGATGCCTGGGAAGGCCACGGTCTGACGGGTGGTGCTGAGCTGGCAGCGGCCTTGCGTTTCAGAAGGAAGTGGAGCCTGAAGTGGTGGCAGAAGGTGCCCCTGGGAGGCTGGTGGTCGAGCCGCAGCCGGAAGAGCCTGATGTGACCCTGCCGTCCGAGGCCCTGACGGACAGCGCGCCCGTCCTGGAGGGCTTGAAGGTAACGGCGCCCGCCTGGAGGGAGCGGTGTTGGAGCCACGCCGCAGGGCCAGCGAGCCCGCCTGCAGGGTGGGGGCTCCCGAGGAAGCGGGGCCGGGAGGCCTTAGCCTGGCTTTTCAGGGTGACGGTGGATGGTTGAGGGGTGAGGAGAGCGAGGCCGGGGAGGGTGAGGCGGCCCTGCCCTGGCTCCGGCCCCTGTGCTCTGTGTGGCAGGGCGCCCAGCGGGGGAGCCCCCCTTGCTGTCCCCTTCCCAGCTGCCCGGCGCAGGGGCCCCGACGTGCTGTGCGCGCTGGGGGTGCTCGCTTCTGGCAGCCTCCCCGTTGTGGTTGTAGCCCATGTTCCTCATGAGACGCCTTCTGCCGGGGGAACCGCCAGGTGGCCCCTGACACACACAGCATGATGGGCAGAGCAGCTTCTGAAGGCGTGTTGAGGGGAGGAGGTGTTTACTAGACGGGCGGTGGCAGCGTCAGGCAGCTGGAGTAGGAGACAGAAACCAGGACAGCAGCTTTATGTCTGGGGATTCCCAGCTAGGTCCCAGGGTGGGGCGGGTGGGGGACCACCGCATTCAGAGGTCGGAGGGGGGACGAGGCTGTGGTGGGGGGTGCGTGTGATGTCGAGTGTGTTGATTGATACCTGGGTGGAGGGGTGGGCCTAGTCACGTGTCCTGAGGGCCGGGTGGATGGGGACTGACCCCTGATGGGCCCCGCGGGGTCATTGGAGGTGGAGGGAAGGGCCCCACTGCAGGGCCTCAGGGAGGAGCCTCCTCCAGTCCTGTGCGTAGGAGGGGACCCTGAAGAGGGTGCAGGGCCAGGGTGGGGTGGTCAGGTTTCGGGGAGGAGCCAGGCTCTTCGTATGAGAAGAGAAGCATAAAGCATCAACACCGGGGGTCTTGGTGAAGGGAGCTGTGGGCTGCAGGGCTGGTGTGGTGTGGTGGACAGGGGCTGGCGTAGCCTGGGATAAGCCCGGTGAGCCTCTGTTCACCCGGTGATGGCCCAGGAGACAGATGAAGATCCACACACTCTTGTCACTGATAGGAGGCTGGGAGGAGGAGGGTCCCGGGAGCCTGGGCTGACCTAGGCTTGAAGGGTGACCCTGGGAAGGGTCAGGAACCGAGGTACCAGGGTCATTTTGAAGGCAGTTTGGGGCTGAGGCCGGGAAGCTGAACAGAGGCGGGGCCTGGTCGGGCCCATGGAGCGTGGTCTGGGAGAAGGGATCACTCGTCAGCAGTAGGGCCAGGATGGTTGGCTGTCTCCATGGAAACAGATGCGTCCCATTTCCAGTGGATTCAAGACTTAGACGTGAAAGGACATTTAAACTCTCCGGAGAGCTTATGAGCTAAGGATCGCCAAGGATTTCTTAGCAAGGAGCACAAACCTTTAAAAACTTACACTGAAGAACCTTGGTTTGTTGGAAAGATGCCACAGAGAGTCGGGGCACCGCCGTTTCCTATTTGCAGCGCAAGCCTGGGTCTTATCGGTATTGACCATTTACTCGGACAGAGACCTGAATAGCTCTAGGAAATTGAGTTGGTAGCTGAAGAACCTCTCCACAGGGAAAGCCCCAGACCCACATGGCTTCAGGGGGGAAGTTGCTGGTGAGTCCAAACATGTAAAGAATAAACCCTTCCTGCGCTACACAAACCCTTGGCAGAAAGTTGAGAAGAGGATATTCTGAGATGAGCATCCCCTGATGCCAAAACCAGATGGATACGAGACAGCTACAGACCAGTATCTGTCCTGAACACAAGTGTGAAATTCTCAACAAGTTTCTAATAAGTGAAATGCAGCTGTTGTGTAGAAAGGATAATACGCTGTGACCTCGTGGGGTTTGTCCAAGGAATACAAAAAAATTAGTCAGTGTCATGAGCACATTAATAGCCTCAAGAGAAAAACCATGTATGATCATTTCAGTAGATGCACAAAAAGTGTTTGGCAGAATCCAGTATCTCTTCTCAGTTAAAAAGGTCTCTTAGCAAACCAGTGGGAGTGAACCTTCTCAACCCCACTTAAAGCAGCCAGAGTGGCACCTGTGGTCACAGGGTCCCTAACGGTGGCACAGGCGTCTGCTGTCACCACCAGTTCAGCATCGGACTGCAGGTCTGGCCAGGATGGTTAGAAAAAAACAAGTAAAATCACACAGAAGCGAAACTCTTTATTCACAGATGACGTGAGCACCTAAAAGGTCATTGTACTTCTTTGTACTAGTAATGAACAATCAGGCTGAAATTCTAAGAAGCATATCACACAATAGTATTCAGAAAGTGAACTACTTAGGGATAAATTTGAAAGTAGATATGAAGACCTGTACAGGATGCTGTAAAATGTTGCTGAGGTAGATTAAAGCAGTAAATAAATGGAGAGCTTCACTGCACTCGTGGATGTGAAGACTCGGTGTTGGTAGGATGTTAATTCTCCCCAGCCAATCTGTGGATTCAACACCATCAAAATCCCAGCAGGCTTTGTTGTTGACATTGACAAACTTACTCTAAAACATATATGGACATTCAGAGGACCTAGAATAGCCACGACGACGGAGAGAAGCAGGTTTGGTGTATCTGCAGATGGAATCGTACACGGCGGTCAGAAGGAACACACCGTCACGTGGGTGAATCTCAGGTTGACGGAGCTTGAGCCGTGTGACACCGTTTTTCAGAATTCCAGCAAACGAGGCTGTCATGGCAGAAGGCAGGCCAGTGGGGGTGGGGACGTGGGCACGAGGAAACCTTCAGGGTGACAATACTTCTCTGTCGGGTGGTGGTGGCTCCCTGGGTATGCACGTCTGCCGGACACATTTGTACAGGTGCACTCAGGTGCAGGAGGCCCCTCGGAGAGCGAAGACCGTGACTGCACGTGCCTGTTGCCTCTCCCAGAGTCCGAGACTGGCAAGCGCAGTGAGGACATGGGACACGGATAGAAAAGTGGCCAAGCCTTCAGGGGAAAGCCAGCTATTCCCCTTCATGTAGGGTTTCCGTTTGCTTGTTTATTTTCTTTCCAGGAAGAGGAAATAACTCAGGAGGAAATTGACATACTCAGTGATGCCTGCTCGAAACTGAAGGGGCAGAAGAAATCCCTGACGAAAGAGAAGGAGGAGCTGGAGCTGCTGAAGGAGGACGTCCAGGACTACAGCGAGGTGCGGCGAGGACGGCAGGGACGGTGGGGCGGCGGGGACGGGGCTGAGGCTACAGGCAGAGTAAACCCAGGCTGCATCGGCCCGGAGTATTCAGTGATGCCTCCATCAGATAAGGGATAAGCTGGCCAAATGGTCTTTGGAGAGAAAACTGAATTTAAGTAAATCTTATTCAGTAGCTTTTCTAGTCATCCCACTCTGTCACTTTCCCCTGGAATGCTGGCCATTTGCCCTTGTGGATGACACGCACATATCTTTTTAGTTTCTAAACACATGAAGGTATCAGATGAACAGTCTGGTCACTTGGTATATAAAATCTTATTTTTGTTCATGATTCCCCAAGAGAGACTTCTTTCTTACATACTAGTTATTTATTTATTTATTTTAAGATTGGTAAAAATAATCTGTTATTTTCTGAACTTTGTCGTGGCAGCCCTCTTGTGTGGGTTCTCTAGTCCCCACCTCACCTCCCGTTCTTCCCTGTAACACTTGCTCATAGGGAAAACCACAAGTTGGAATTAAAGAAGGCACTCACCATTCCTGGATTCTTTCACTGTCAGGAAGAAAGTCGGGGTTCAGGACAGAGTTCATTTCCTTTGCTACAAAAGCAGTGCTTGAGTTTACAAAGACAAGAACCAATTTGCATGATAGACAGCAGTAAGCCTGCTGCTTTGTGGCTCGGGTTAATGGGACTGCTCCGCCCACAGCCTAGACCTTTCCACCTTGATGATGGAGTCTGGGTTAATCCAGTTACTTCTGCAAGGTGAACTTAAGGTTTCTTTTTTAGTTTTAAGGCAGTCTTTTTACAAGCAAATAATTTTATTAGGACTTGCAGGAGATCAAGAAGGAACTTTCAAAGACTGGCAAAGAAATCTACGTGGAAGAGTCTAAAGCCAGCAAGAGGCTGACGAAGCGGGTACAGCAGATGATCGGGCAGATCGACAACCTGCTCACGCAGCTGGAGGCTGATCAGAAGGCTGGCAAGCTGGGCCTGGCCGCCGAGGGCTCGCCTGCAGGGTGAGTGTGCAACGCGGCTGCCAGGGGCCTGGAGCCCGGGAGGCCCAGGGCCTTTCTGACCAGAGCGCGTTTCTCAGCTTTGGTGACCAACTGCCCCGCCCCTCTGACCTAGCGGCTGCAACCAGAACCCAGGTGTCTCCAGTTCTCCACGACACTGTCACTGAAGTGGCCCCAAGTTGGGTCTTCCCTGCACGCGCACGTGCTCACACACATAAGCGCACGCACACACGGTGCAGCGCTGTCAGCCCACGTCTGGAGGACCTTGGCTGCAGCTGCCTGCTCTCCCTGTGTCCACTGCCCCCCCGCCCCAGCTCTCTCCAGGCTGTTGTCACCAGTCCTTTCAGAGTGTCCTTCGGATCACAGCTCCCTTGGGAACCGCCAGCCTCTCCCTGTCCCTTCTCCCCTCCCTCCAGCCTCCTCCCTCTTCCTGAACTCCTACACACAGGCAACTCAATAATGACCCCCTGCACGGGGGCCGGCTCTGCACTGGTGCATCCCACATGCCTGGGACAGCGGCCAGCAGGGGCCAGCGTCGTGTGAGTGGCTGCCGGATGCTCGGCGCTCCCGTGGGTCAGGCACCACACCACGAGTGCCCACATCTCCAGGGGGCAGGCAGGCAGGCTGGCTGCAGGGCCCCTGCTGTTCTCAGGTCAGCGGCCCTTACCCCCAGGCAAGGCCAGTGTCCCCTCTTGGATCGACCTGCTGTGCTGTGTGGGGCCACCTGCCCTCACTGGTCAGAGGGCAGTGTGGCCATACTCAGCTCCTCCCACCCTGACCAGGGCGCAGGCAGGCCTGCGGGACCCACTGGAGAGGCTGGGCTTGCTGGGCGGCTGCGTACGCACAGGAGACCCTGGACGGGGCGGTGGTTTCTGTTTCTGTGTCCAAGTTGGCTGGGTGTTCCCAGAGGACGGGGCGAGGGAGCTCTGGAGGGAGGGGCTGTCTGGGGCAGGTCTGACCCACGGGGCCCCAGTGAGGCTGTAGGGGGTGCCAGCTGTGCCGCACGCGGGCTGTGTCCCCCAGGGAGACCGTCATCAGCGTTGCTGAGCTCATCAGTGCCATGAAGCAAATCAAGCACATTCCCGAAAACAAGCTCATCAGCTTGGCCTCAGCACTGGACGAAAATAAGGATGGCAAGGTCAACATCGACGACCTTGTCAAGGTGGGTCGTGGGGGTCTTGCTGGGAGCCTTTTCCACCTGTGCGTCCACCCGAGAGGCCCCTGGGGCTGGTCTCGCCCTCACCACAAACACAGAGTGGAGTCAGGGCAGTGAGGCCATCCTTCCAGAGCAGGCCACCTGCTCTTGCCTGGATGCCTGGCCTCCCCGGGCCCAGCCCTGGCCGGGTCTGTGGAGCACGGTGTTGGGGTGGCTGGGCCGTGGCAGCCTGGAGGGGACGCGTGTGGTCCTCGGGGCTGGGCCTTGGGACCCCTGGGGGCCGCCAGAGGCCTGAGAGGGTGCCGGGAGCTTGGGCAGCCCAGGAGACCTGCACGGGGCTCCGCCTTCACAAGGACGGCTGTGGGCTCTGGCGTTCCTGTGGAGAGCACGCCTTCGCCAGCGGCTCTCATGGCTCCAGGGTCTCTCCAGCCCGTCGGGGACTTTCCACTCAAACGTCTACCCAGAATGTCAGCGGACGTCACTTTGGTCGGGAGCACGGCCTTTCCCGTTCGTGGGCCGAGCGCCATCACCCTAGCGGCAGCAGTGGCTGGGCGGGGCCCGTCATCTGGGGCCCCTCCTTGGTGCTCACGGCGCTCTGCCCGAGCAGGGCCCGGCCCGGCAGCCTCTCTATGTCGTCCATCCCACCTTCCTGCAGCCCTGGGACTTGAGGGAGGCACAGCTGGCGCCCTCGCCTGGGCCCGTGGACCGTGGGCCTCCTGCTCTCTGAGCCCCGCTCCCTGGCGGCTCATAGCCTAGTCTGGGGCTGTGGAGCCTGTTGGCTCCGTGTGGGTGGGGGTCTGGCCCTCAGAAGACCGGGGCAGATGGAGGACCCAGGGCCCCCAGCGGGACAGCGTGGCGTACAGGTGCCAAAGGCCATCCCAGCCTGGTGGCCGTGTGCCGTCTGCCCTCCATGTCCTGAGGGGAGATTTCATGCTGTGAAGGGGCAGAGCCACCTCTGAGGCCCTTGTCCCTTCCCGTGTGTGCAGGTGATCGAGCTGGTGGACAAAGAAGACATTCACATCTCCACCAGCCAGGTGGCTGAGATTGTGGCCACGCTGGAGAAGGAGGAGAAGGTGGAGGAGAGGGAGAAGGCCAAGGAGAAAGCCGAGAAGGAGGCCGAGAAGGAGGCCGCAGAAGTGAAGAGTTAGGGGCCGCCCGGCTCTTAGGTGCCTTGGTGGCCCTTCGTGCGTCTGCCGCAGCGGTCCTAACGTGACGGTGATTGCTTTGAAGTGATTCTTAGAGACATCTAATATTTTGTCTGGAATAAATCAGAAACTTCATAATCAGTGATTTTTAATTTTCATCATTCCACGAAGATTCAGTCAGTCTGGAATCCCTGAACCCTCCAGGGAGTCTGCTCCGGACTCACGCGGTGGCCAGTGCTGTTGTGGTCCCAGCTGGGGCAGGCAAGCGTGTGGCCTGCCGGCAGTGGGGGCTCGTGGCCCTCCACAGCCCCCCTGGGCTCCTGAAGCGGCTCGGGCCTCCCCGCATGTCCCCTGGTGGTGTCTGCTGCGGGAGGAGAGAGGACCGGCCGCGTGGACTCCCTGTGCCCGTGGAGCCCCAGGCGTGGGATTGGAGTCGTGCAGACACAGCCGCCTCGGCCTGGAGAAGACGCTTCGTGAGTCGTGGGCTTGGATTCCCACAGATCAGTGTGAATAGGAGCCACTTGTGTGCGCTCCCAGGCTCACACCTGTAGCGAGTGAGTGAACACACCCGTCCTCTCCGTGGCCTCTGGAGGGCTGCGTTCTTTGACGGGACGTCAGGTCTCCTGCAAGTTCGCTCTGACGTGTGTATCCGAGCTCTTTCTTGAGTTCTCTTTGATTCTCACCTAACCCTGACCACTTAACTGGTACAGAATTTCCTCACATGACAGTCTGCCCACCTGAGTAAATCCAACGTAAATTATGCCAGGAGAGGTGCTAATGAAGCCCTGGAAAATGAAGCGTCTCATGTGCAGTAATTTGTTGTGCTTTTAGAAAGTTTCCTCATTTGGGGTGTTAGCGCCTCACCGCCCCCGTGGGTGTTCAGAGTGGGTTTCGCCGCGTGTCCGGTGACAGGTCCACAACCGGCAGCTCGGGGAGGCCGGTGCTCCATGGCGGGAGCGGGGGGGTGCTGGGCGGCCTGCGGCCCCAGCTCTGTCTGGCTGCTCCCGCGAAGGCTGGGTCAGGTACGGCAGGAACGTTCTTTGGGGGAAAACAAACATAGGAATCAGAAGACGTGGGCCTAGAGTGGCCAGATGAGCTGAGGGAGGACGACAATGAGATGATAGCTTCCAAGTTACTTGAAACTTTTTACCCAGCCGCTAAAGAAGAAACTAGACAAAATAAGATTCTATATTCTCAGATGTAAACCTTCATAAAGGGACAGTGGGTTCTAAAGGGTTCCTAGTTCAGTTATTCCAGAGGCACGTTCCCCATGCTTAATTGATATTTATGAGTTATCTCACACGTGTTTTAGTGGCCTGGTTTTCCGCTGCGAAAGCGTGCTTGCTTGTGAACTTCGTGGTAACCTGCGTGCGCACCCAGGGCGTCCCCGTCGCTGCCGTCACACACCCACCCCGCCCGCTGCCCTCCTGGATCGTGCGTGTCTGCGCTCCCGGTGCAGCGGGACCCTTCGCTGGTGTTTGTACCATGGGCCACGGTCTGCTGCAGGCTTCCCCCTTCACGTTGCTTGTTTTTACTGTCCTGAACTTTATTTATTGCTGCTGACAGGGGTGCCGGGTGCAGGTGTACGGAACGCGGCTCTGGGAACGAGAGTCTTGTGTGACGAGCGAGGCGTCAGGGCCGCCGTCGATGCGGAATGGGAATTCTTCCTTTGCTCCACCTAAACATCCGTTTTTTCATTAGGGATTCAGGAAATTGGCACGTGGCTTCCAGAGTCGCTTTGGAATATCAAAATCCAGACTTTAAAAAGGAAGGGCACCTCGTAATTTGCAAAGAAGAACCTCCAGGCGGTAATCCTCACAGCCGGCCATCCTCACAGCCGGCCCTGGGCCGCTGGCGTCTCTGTCTCCATGTCCGCCAGGGGCCCAGGGCCGGCTTTGCCTGAGGGCCGCCTCCTCGGGCTGTGTGTAAACACCTTTTTTAGAAATAGTGTTTTTATTAAAATATCAAATTCGTGTTCCTGTAACAGCTCAAAACAAGATTTGTGAACCGTGTGGCCCACTGGCAGTCAGGGCGGGAAATGGCAGAGCTGTCTGAGCATCTGATCCCAGCCTCGCGGCAGGAGAGTGTGACGAGAGGGCCTCCCAGCGCTCTGGCCCTGGCCTCTGGTGTCCCCTTGTGCTGTGACCACATGCCCTGCCCGTCCCCTCCGACTGTGCTGGTGACTAGGCACTCGAGTTGATGTAAGGAGAAGGTTGAATAAAGCGCTGTCTTGATGGCCTGTCTGCCCTGTGATGGTCTCTCTGTCAGGTCGGCAAGGCAGCCACTGCCTGACCAGGTTCTCCTCTCCCCGACCCTCAGTGGCCCCAGGGTGGGGGGTGGTCCCTGGTGGGCAGGACTGGGACCCTGGCCAGCCCTAGGGGGTGGAATTCTGTTCTAACAGACTGAGGGACCCTGGGATCAGGGACAGCACTGCCTAAGGGCTGTGCCCTCCACTGTCTGAGGGGGCCCTGAGGAACTGCAGTCTCCCCGACACCAGGGCAGGGCCCAGAGAGCCGATGGGGTGTGCGGACCAGGGGCCAGCCCGCAGCGCCCCCTCCTCGCCCACTGCCTCCCCAGCCCTCATCTCTGGGCTCTGGGGGCGGGGGGGGCCCTACCTGGGGCAGAGAGCTGAGGCCCAGATGGGAGGGCCGCCAGGCAGAGGGTCCAAGCAGCAGGACAGGCACAGCGTCCTACCTCCCCATCCTCCCAGCATGGACCACCCACCGTGAGCTGGGATGTCCAGCCTGTCTCAGGCGGCCTCACCCCTGCACCGGCCCCAGGTCCCGTGGGGGTTCCTTCTACCCTCGCTGAGCCCCGACCCCCTGCCCAGGGACGTCCTCACCTGCACCCCATCTCTCCCTGAGCCTGGCCTTGGCCACAGTCTGCGGGCTCGCACGTGGGTCGTGACCTGTGTGGAAGGGAGATCGTTCCTGGGGGTGCAGGCACGGGCAGGGGGCTGCTGGGCCTCAGTGGCTCCTGTCCAGGTTCATCTCACCCCCGGCAGGCACCCAGTCCCCTCATGCTGAGGACTGAGTATGTCCACTGTACTTGGACCCTCCTCAGGCCGGGCCCCAGGAGAAGGTGGCCGGGGTCGGGGCCGTGCGAGTCTTCAGGTACAAGCCGGTGCCCCAGGATTCGAGGCTTCTCACTTCTGTGGTTCAGAAGGTCACATCGAGGGTCACCAAGGGCTCTGGCAAGGCTGACCCGGGGCGGGGGCGGGCGAGGGGGCTATATATAGTCCAGGGACACCACAGCCAACCTAAAGGGATACTTCCGGCCAAAGCGAGGACAGAATGGTAGCAAAAAAAGACAAAATCGATCATAAACAAAAATCCACACACCCCGCTGATCCTCAGGAAAGTCTTTCCCTGCTGATGGAGATTCCTAAACAGCAAGAACAGGTGACAGGAAAGAATTGGGGACTACCCTGTTTTCTCAGGAGGAAATAGAGCCCATCCCAGGAAGCTCTTCAGGGAGAATTCCAGCTGGTGGACAGACGGGAGAAACGCTGGAACCCACCCGGATGGCTGCCCTGGGGTCACGGGGGCGGGGAGCTGGGTGTGCGGGGCCACTGGCTGTGTGCCCCAGGCACTGCCCCAGACACCCAGCCGGGGAAGTCTGATGACCCCACAGGAGCCACCAGCATGTCCATGGCCGTCCCCCTCCAAAAGCCACACGCAGGGGGAGGAGGGACAGCCGGATGGGGTCCTGATTTAAAACCTTTAAAACCTGTGTCAACTGTGGTGGGGGGGAGACTGGGGACGTTCCGTTCCGGGTGGTGGCACGTGTTTTTACACGTGGTGATGTGCCCCCTGAAGACCATGGGGCCGAGAGGTAGATAGCTGCGTCAGAGTGTATTCAGGCACCCGCCTGGGGAAGAGGAGGACGAGAGGTGGCTGTCCAGCCTGGCGACACTAGAGGGTGGGAACAAGATTCCGGAGGCCAGGGGGCCGGGACGGAGGTGCAGACGCACACACCAGGTGAGTCACCCCAGGCCGCGAGAGGAAGGCAGAGGGCAAGGCCGGACCTAGAGGTCCGAGAATGGGGGCTCCGGACCCTCTGAGGGCGGACGGAGTGTTGGCGCCTTGCTCCCTAAGCCCCGCAGCA
Source organism: Mesoplodon densirostris (assembly GCF_025265405.1). Classification (NCBI taxonomy): domain Eukaryota; kingdom Metazoa; phylum Chordata; class Mammalia; order Artiodactyla; family Ziphiidae; genus Mesoplodon; species Mesoplodon densirostris. The sequence goes on from NC_082661.1 coordinate 106,674,489, forward strand.
ACCCGCCCCCGGGCCTGGGCCGGACCCCACCGGCTGGGGGTCTCTGAGAAGATACCGGCCGCGGGTAGAGGCGGGGCCGAGGTGAGGGGCGGGGCCAGGCGGGCGAGGGGCGGGGCAGTGGTGAGGAGGGGCGGGGCCGGGTGGAGGAGGGCGGGGCCGGGTGGAGGAGGGGTGGGGCGGGGAGGTTCCGGGGCGGGGGGCGGGGGGCGCTGAGCAGCTCCCCTGTCGGGCGTCCCAGCCTGCCCCCCTGGGCCCGTCCCTCTCAGACCAGCGCCCCTCCCCGGGTCTCCGACCGGTGTCCCGGAAAGCCGCGCCTCGCCCGCAGCCAGTCCCCTCGGTGTGCAGAGCGCGCACCCGGAGCCCCGCCGGGTCCAGGCAGGAGAGAGGCCGGGGGCAGAGCTGGGGCTCGGCCCGGCCAGCGGTAGAGGGCCCCGCACCACGCCCGCACTGCGCCTGCCTCGCCGCCTCCCAGCCTTGGCCTCCCTCCAGGCTCTGGCCTTCGCTGGCCTCCTTGCCATCCCCTTCACTATCGCTGCGTGTCTCCCGAGCGCTGGACACAAACACGGGGTCTCTGGCAGGCTGGAGGGGCTTGGGGACCGGGAGTGCTTTCCCGAGTCCGGTCAGGTATTGGGCGGCATCGTTATCCAGAGCCAAGCTCCTAGCAACCTCTCCTGCTCTCCAGAAAGAGGCCCCAGAAACCCCCTCAGCTGGAAGGTGAGTTGGACACAGCAATAAGGGGAGCGAGTTTCTTCGAAGCCAGAGTAAAATTCCACACCGTCCAAGACCGTGAGGCACGAGGGACAGAGGGAGGGGCACCAGGTGGCAAAGCAGGGGCTGGGTGGGGAGGGACAGCCAGCCCTGGGCAGCGCTGGGTCCCAGGGAGGATGTGAGTCTGCATAGCCACCTGTCCCTGAATCCACCCTAGTCCCCAACTTGGCCTGGGCACTGTTGCCTCCTCCACGAAGCCTTCCCAGATTTACTCCCACCACTGCTGGGTGGGTGCCCTGCTCTGTCCTCCCTCTCCCTCAGGCTGTGAACTGTGCAGTAGACGGGCCCAGATGCTGTGGCTGAGTCCTCAGCACCCCAACGAGCCGAGCATCAGCATGCAGCACCTGCCCAAAGTTGAAGGAGTGGTGGCAGCGGAGTGCAGGGGGCAATGGTGGGGCCCAAGGTGGATGCCAGGCCTGGGAGGGGGTGGGAAGCCAGCCAGGAGCAGGAGTGTGGCCAGGAGTGCAGACCGTTGAATCAGGGCGCCAGGTGAGGGCTTTGTCTACATGGGGCTCCATGGGGGGGACCCACCTAGAAACGTCCTCCTCCCCAGCTGACAGGGTAGGCAGACACCAGGGGGCAGGGTGAGGAGAGGGAGGCCTTGGAACCAGCAACAGGTACCTGGACATGACCCTCAGGGCCCCTGAACTCCACGAGCTGGGGGCAGGTGGGGGATGGGCGGGCCCAGAGCATTTCCCCCATCGCCCCCCCCACAAACACATCACCTGCATTCCCTGCCCTTGGAGACCCCCGACCAAGGCAGTGAAGACCACTGGTGACCCTGAGGTTCCACCCTGCCAGCGTCAGGCCCCTGTGCAGCTGGGCACACCGGATCACCCTCACCCTAGCTCTGCCCAGGACACGTCGTCTCTGAGCCAAAGATCTGGGCTGGAAAGCCTTGGAGAGCGCAAGACCCAGGCAGCCAGTCTAGTCTGGGGCCCCCACCCCTGCAGCTGTTGTTCCAGCAACAACTAGTGACCCCTCCCTCCTCAGGGGACAGATGACAGGACTTGTCCCAGGTGGGCAGTGAGCACCCGGGAGCTGCCCGGGACTCCAGGAAACAAGAAAGCATGTATCTGAACCAGTTGTCTGTTTATTTTTTGGAAAGCACGTCTGCTGGTTTGGGCCAACACCTTTGGCCCCCACAAGGCTGGGGGCCCTGAGAACCAAGAACACCCTGAGCCCGCTGACAAGCAGAGAATAGCCGCCCAAACTCAGGACCATTAACGGTACAAAAAGTAACAAAACTGAATTTGTGGCTTTCTCTCCCAAGCTTTGAAAGGTAGCAGTCCGGGCTACAAAAGTCTAGAAGCATTACGTAAGAAGTGTTAAATCTACAGCAAATACATCTTGTAAAAACTCAATAAATTATATATATAGATATATATAAACTTGTAAGATCTAATAACACCTGAACCTGCATGCAGGGCTGCCCCCGCCCCCCGAAACTGCCTCCCCGCCTGGAACACATGGCAATTAGAAGAACCTGTATGAAAATACCAGCTTGCTTTGAAGTCTAAAAAAATAAATCTCCTAAAGAAAAATCCTATAGAAATCTACTTCTCCTGCAAAAGAAGGCCAAAGGAAATAAAATATCCTCACGGAATCATCTCAAACTATTAACGACCCTTTAGGGTGCCAGGGGGCTGGCTCTGGCCTTGGGGTGTGGGCTGGACACACCCTCAGCAATGCCCCTAAACAAAGCATAAACCATCTCACTGTTAATAAGTTAAAACTTAAGCCTCTGCCGTGCAGCTGGCTGAATGCTAGGAGCCTGGGGAGGATGGGGACACGGGCTCTGGGGGTCGATAAATAGCTTTAAAAACATACAGGTCCAGGAACAATTTTTAAAACAAAACTGCAGTGCCAGAAAAGCCCCTCCAACCTCTGCTGGTTTTTGCGTGTGTCTCAACAGCAAGCCCCCCAGGGGGCCTCCCTCGACTAGGGCACCCCCGCCCCTGCACCATCAGGGTCCCGTGCCTCAGTTGTACCAGCCTTCCTTCTTCCATATAGATATTTATATATATATGTATGTGTATATCATATACACAGCATCTATTTATATAAATGTACACTCATTTCTGGAATAAACCTTTCGGATAGAAGTTAAAGGCTCCCGCCTTCAGGTACCCGTAATTTCAGTCTCTGAGGGGCAGGGTGGGAAGTGGGGAGGCCTGGAGGTGGGGAGCCGCTAACACTCACCCCAGGCGCAAGGTGCCACTTGGGTGGGAGGTGTGCCACATGGGGGCTTCCCTGTAGGCTCAGCTTGGGCACTTGGAGGGGATGCCTCAGCCCACTCTGGACACTGGAGCCCGGCCCGCCCTGATGCTCCCTGTGGGGTGGCAGCGGGGGTCAGGGGAGCCTGGGGAGGGGCCCGGCTCCCCGCCCTGAGGGGCCCCACAGGAGGAGCCCCTTACATTCTATGTCCGGTCCACCGGTGCTGCCGGCCCAGGTGGCCAGGAGGTCACCGTACAGCAGGGCGGGCACGCCGGGGACCCCAGAGGACACACGCATGCACACACGCACACACGTGGAAGTTGTCTGTCCATCTGTCCACCAGTTCCAGGTCTTGAGCCCAGGCCGGTGAGACCCGTTGGTCACGGCACACCTGCGGCAGCACAGCGGGCTGGGGTCCGCACTCACGTTGATGGGGGCTTGGCCCGCAGGCCGCGGCCCTTCACGTCCGCGAGCCCCCGCTGCCTGGTGGGGCCGGGGGTAGCAGGTCATGGGCGAACACGGAGTCGTCCCCTGAGGAGCCGGAGCTGGGGGTGTCCTGGCCGCCCGGCGAGTACTGCTCAAAGGGCACCGATAGGTCGAGGTACTCCTGCGGGCGAGCCGGGGGGTTGCGGTCAGTGCTACGCCACCTCCAACTCCTGAGCCATCCAGGCCCGGGGCGGGGGAGGGGGGGGCGGGGGGCGGCAGCGGGGCCTGCACTCACGTCGGTGGATGTAACGGTGAGTACGCGGTCCAGGTCTTCCACCAGCTGCTTGAAGGTGGGCCTCTGGGAGGGCACGGCATGCCAGCACTCGCGCATGATCATGTACCTGGGGGCGGCACTCAGGTGGGCCCTGCCCTGCGCCCGCACACCGGCGCCAGTCCCCCTCGCTTGGGAACAGCCTCGAGGCCGGCCCTCCCCCTGCCCGGGGGCTGGGGTCAGTGGGGGCCCAGCGGGGTCCCGAGGTGACAGGTGGGTGCGCGCACTCACAGGTCGTGCGTGCAGTTGGCCGGCTTGTCCATGCGGTGGCCTTCCTTCAGCAGCTTGAAGAGCTCCTCCACGGGGATGCCGGGATACGGCGAGCCCCCCAGCGTGAAGATCTCCCAGAGCAGGACCCCGAAGGACCAGCTGTGGACGGCGGGGCACGGCACCATCAACCCACCCTGCCGCCTGCGGTCCCCCGTGCACGTGGAAGCCCCAGAACAGACCCCAGTGGGGTGCAGGGGGCTACCGATGGTGCCCAGCTCTGCCTCACAGCTCCCCGGCCCCTGCCCTGGTGTGGCCTGTGCCCCGCCCGGCTCTCCACCCCACCCCCGCCCGGGTCTGGGGGCCACATACACGTCACTCTGGTGGGTGTAGACGCGGTCAAACAAGGCCTCGGGCGCCATCCACTTCACGGGCAGGCGGCCCTGGGAGGAGGAAGGGGGCTTGTTGACCGCCAGGCGCCTTCCGGGCTCGAGTCCCCCACCCTCCCCGGGCCGGACTCACATTGGTGGTCTTTTTGTAGTAGTCGAGGTTGTGCACGTCGCGGGCCAGGCCGAAGTCCGCGATCTTCATCACGTTGTCCTCGGTCACCAGCACGTTGCGGGCGGCCAGGTCCCTGTGGATGCACTGGAGACAGGACCGGGGTTGAGGCGGTCGCCACCGGCCGCTCCCTCCGCCCCCGCCCGGCCCGGCCCCGCCGGTGCTCACCTTCTGCGAGGCGAGGTACTCCATGCCCCGTGCCACCTGGTAGGCGCAGGAAACCAGGTCCTTGAAGGTGAGCTGCTCCTCGGGCAGCCGGCAAGTGTCGAAGGAGTAGTCCGTGCCCGGGGGCCGCCGTGCCCGCAGGTACTCCCGCAGGTTGCCCTTGGCCGCGTACTCCACCAGCACGTACAGGGGCCCTGCGGGCACGGGGGTCTCAGAGGGGGCTGCACCTGGGGGCCACCCGCCGCCCGCCGTGGGCCCAGCACCCACCGCCCTGCGTGCAGGCTCCCAGCAGGTTGATGATGTTCTTGTGTTTTCCGATCATCTTCATCATCTCCATCTCGGACACCAGGTCCGACAGGTCCTTATCTGTGGCGTCATCTGTGCGGGGAGGGGGTCTTATCAGACTGGGCCGCCCCAGCCTGGCCCAGGCTCCCCTGGCCACGTCCCTCCCTCACCTTTCAGCATCTTCACCGCCACCGTGACAGGCTTGGCAGCCCGGTCCTTGTCGATGCCGATGGCCTCTGCCATGACCACCTGGCCGAAGCAGCCCTCCCCGAGAGGCTTGCCCAGAGTCAGCCTGGAGGCAAAAGCAGAGAAGCGATGAGCACGCCCGCCCGCTCGAGGCACTGTCCCAGGCAGCCTGAGGTGCAGTGCCACTGCCTCCAGGAAGCCCGCCACCCTCGCCCCAGCGACCCTGCTCATGCTGGTGGAGGACCTCGCACCCCCCACTTCTGGGCCGGTGAGAGCACTTTTCCAGGGGCGGGTCTTCCCCACCACGCCCCAGCCCCATCTCCGGCAGTGGCCTACCTGATTCCCATCTGAATGCAGCCGGGTCTGAGTGGGGCCCCTCCCCGCCACTGGCCCCCACCGTGTGTGCGCCCCCTGTCCCCCTGGGCCAGGGCCCCAGGCCTTGGCACACCACTTACCGGGCCCGGGACAGCTCCCACTTGGGGTCGGCAGGCAGCTCGAGCTCAGAGACATTGGCCAGCGCGGGGCCCTCCCCCGAGGACAGCCGAGCGATCCGCACCAGAGGCGTGTTGGAGCTCATGGACGAGCTGGACTCCAAGGACACCTGCTTGGGTCAGCAGGGGCAGGTTGGTGCCGCGGGGCCGCACGACCGGGGCGCGGGGGCGAGGGTGCGGCCCCCTCGGACCGTAGGCCGAGGCCGGGCCTGGGATGGCTGCCTGACTCCTGCGCAGCACTGAGCAAAGACTTCTAAAATGTTGTGCCCAGAGTGACCCGGCTCTGTGCGGTGACCACGGAGACCAGGGAGGGCTCGGCGCCCCCCACAGCAGAGGGGCTGTCCCCGGGCAGGCCCCAGGCCCCAGGCCTTGACACTAGGAAGGGGACTGAGCGTGGGAGCCCGGGAGGCCGGGGCAGGGGCACGGGCGGCTCGGAACCTGGTATCTACTTTCTGTTACCTGTCGCTTGAGCGGGAAGCGGGAGACCTTGTGCACGGCGGGCGAGCCCAGGCCCTTCTTGGGGGGGCTGCGCAGGCGGCAGAGGGTCACAGCGGCCACCACCAGGATGAAGAGAAGGAAGCCCACCCCGTAGCTGAGGACACCTGCATACACACTGCCAGCCTCACCAGCCTCCACCAGCTCCTCCTCAGCTGCAAAGACACGGGCGTTGGGGGCCTGGCCCAGCCTCTCAGGAGCCCCCGCGGGCCGCCCTGGGCCGGGCCGGGGGCTCAGCTCCCCTGCTGCGGGTGCTGAGGCCTGAAGGGTCTACTCGTTGAAGGTCCAGCAGCCAGAAATGCCTGGGCCAGGAGGGGCAGACCCAGGACAGAAAGAGCCCAGCGGAGCCAGCGGCACCCTCACCCGCCACCCGGGAGACACCAAAGCCACCGTATCAGCTGCTGGGGACCCCATTGGGATGGGGCGCTTGAGGGAGGCCCTCTGGGCCAAGACAGGGCCGTGTGGGCTCTGTCCCCATACCAGGCACAGGGCCTGGCTCGAGGGCTCTGCAGTCCCCTGCCTGTCCCTGGCGGCGTTGGCGTGTCCCGAGCTGCAGCCCCGAGAGGACAGGCGCAGAGCGAGCGCAGCAGGAGCTGGTACCTGGCAGCACCACCAGCCACGCAGAGTGATGGGAAAACCCGATAGAATTGCCCGCCAGACACGTGTACTCCCCCGCGTCCTCAAAGGTGACATTGCGCAAGGACAGAACCTCTAGCTCCTTGTCGGTGGTGTTAGCGCCCGCCGTCTACAAAGAGAGAACAGAGCGCGATAGGAGAGCGCCAGCACCTCCCGCGGGCACCACAGCCAGAGTCCACGCGGCGACGATCCAGCCAGGCTGCAAGGAAAACGCCGCCACCGCCACCACGGCCACGGCCACGGCGGCCGAGGGCCCTCTGCCTCGTGCGTCCACACCGAGCCCGAAGCCAGTCCCTCCACCGGCAAGTCCTCTGTCCCAGGTGAGCCAGGCGTGCGACCGGCGGCACAGCAGGAGGGGTTAGCGCGCACCAGGAGGGGGCAGGCAGGCAGGCGGCAGAGAGACGGGCAGGAAGCAAGCAGCAGCGGGAGGCGGGGCCAGAGAGAGCGAGATGGAGGAAGAGCACAGAGCGCGAGCAGCGGAAGACGGGCTCTCCGGGCCCGGCCTCGGGGCTGAGGTCCTCTGGGGCAGGGGGGTGGGAAGGAGTGCACACGGGTTTGGGGGGGTGCAGGCAGGTCAGCACAGGCCACGGGGGCTCAAAGCAGGCGGTCACGGCGGAGGTCAGAGGGGCGGCGGTGCAGAGGCGGCGCAGATGTGGCCGCACCAGGAGCAGAGGGTGAGCCGGGGACGGGGCACGAGCGGCGGGGCGTGCAGGTGGGCGCAGGGCCAGGGCGTCGGAGCTGGAGCTCGGCGTGCCAGGCAGGCGTGGGACAGAGTTGTTACCTGCTTGGGGCCCGTGAACACGTAGCCAAAAGGCCTTCTCAGCCACGCCTATGAAATTGGAGGCTCGACAGAGGTACTCGCCCCCGTCGCGCTCGGACACATTGGCCAGGCGGAGGCGCGCGTCGGCCTCCACACTCTCACTGATCCACGACTGCAGGGACAAGAGACCCGGCTCAGGTGCGGAAGCCCCGCCGGGCATGGAAGTGGCCGCGCAGGAGCGGGCCTGTCTAGACCCCAGGCTCTGAGGCTCTGAGACCCCCAAGGAATGGATGGGCCGACTAGGCTGTGCCAGCTAGGAAGGCTGCCTGGAGGCGGCTTGCAGGCACCTCACAGCGGCGGCTGTCGTCTCGGCGGATGCGCCTTCCCCTCATCCACCCCAACAGCCCGGAGCACAGCCCTGGCTGGTGGCGCTCAGAGAGGCCCTCCCAGGGCACTGGAGCTGCCCACCGCGGGGGCCCCGGCTGCCACACGGCTGGGCCGAGAGCACCCGCCACTGCCCCGCGGCCTGTCTGGACCCCTGCTCCCGCCCCGCAGGCCCATCTCATCTCTAAACAGATGTTTCTCTTTGGGCTGCAAGTGTCGCAATCACCCCAACTCGGGGGTCCCCCACCCCCGGGGCTGTGGGAACAAAGCTCAGGCGGTCCTGCCCTGAGGGCCCAGCGAGGTGGGCGGGTGGCCATCTGAAGGCAGATAAGGGCGCAAGGACACAGGGCTCACTGTAGGTCCTGGCGTGCCGGGCCGGGCCCCACCTCCCGAACCGACCCCCCACTGCTTCTCCCCGCAGGTCCAAAGCCTGTGCCCCGACCCCCATCCCTTAAACACGACAGGCCTCCTGCCTGGGATGCCCTCCCTGTCCCCGGCGAAGGGGGCCCCTGCGGGGCCGGGCCTGAAGGCTCACCTGCAAGGAGCCCCCCACGCCCCAGCCCGCCTGCCCCACCCAGCCAGCGGCGGGACCCACCTTGAGCACCGTGACATAGGGCGTGCCGTCGGGCCCCACTTTGCTGCCGTTCACCTCCACATGCTTGAGCCACTGGATGTGGGGCTGCGCGTCGCTGTACACTTTGCAGTGGAATTCCACGTCGCTGCCCAGCACCGCCGTCTGGTTGGCGGGCAGCCCCGCCTGCAGGATGGGCCGGTGCGGGGAGCGCTCTGCGGGGCAGGGGGTGCTCAGAGGCTGCCTGACCCACGCCTGCTTGCCGCCCGCACCCGCCAGCCCGGGCCTCACCCAGCACGTCCAGGGTGTACGTCTGCCGGATGCTGCCAAACTTGTTCTCCACGACGCACGTGTAGTTGCCGCGGTCCGAAGGCACCACGCTCTCCATGACCAGGCTCCACTGCTGGTGCCGCAGCTGCAGGTAGACACGGGTGAGTGGACAGCGGGCTGTGCCCTGCTGGCCGGTGCCGAGGCCCCAGCGCCCCCCGCCGGGCCCACCTTGATGCCCCCGATGCGGTGCTCGCCTCGGAACTCCTTGCCGTTCTTCAGCCAGGAGATGGACGGGGTGGGGTTGCCGGCGGCTGGGCAGCGGAAGCGAACCGTGTTGGCCGCCGGCACCGCCAGCAGCTTCTTGTCCATCCGCTCGGGCCGCGTCCAGTAAGGGGCCCCTGCTGGCAGAGGGGCACGGGAAGGCTGTGACCAGGGTGGGAGTAGAGGCCTGCCTGCCCCGCTCCAGCCTCAGTCTCCCCTCCTGTGTAGGAAATGTTGGCCTTTTGAAGACCCCTGCCTGGGCTGGACAAGGCTTCGGTGGCCGCAGTGCCACCTCCCGGCATTCAAAAGCCAGGTCCCCTCCCTTCCCGTCCACTTCCCTCAAGCCTGCTCCAGCCAAGAGGGCCCCGGGTGCCACACCACGGCCCAGGAGCCTTCACGACGCAAAGGTGTCCTCCCAGGGGAGCACCCACCCACCCAGGCAGGCCCATCAGAGGGGAGATGCAGCCCGCAGAGGGACCAGGTCACGCTGGGTTAGGAAGCCCAGCTGGATGCACGGGCAGGGCCAGGCCTTGGGAGCTTACCGGGAGGCAAGACCCAGCCACCGGCAGAACCCGGAGCCTTGAGACCGGCCAGGAGCCGCTGGAACCTGCGAGACCCCGGACCACCCTCCGCACCCTGGGCACCAGGTGGGGACGCGGTGACAGGGTGTCTGGGAGGCCCTGCTCCCCCATCCTGTTTTCCAGGACCGTCCCACCCCCATCCTCACAGCCCAACTGGCTTTTCTCCCTTGGGGCTGGGGTGAGGCTGCATTCCCACCGCGGGGAGGCTGGGTGGGTGTCCCCAGGAGGGAGGGAGCCCTTCCCCGCGACCCTGCTGCCATCTCCGAGAGGGTGCTGAAGCCCGGGTGGGGAGCAGTGTGGGCAGGCGCCGGGGAGAGGCGCCTCCAGAGCTCCGGGGGCCGGTGTCAGAGACCCCAGGGTGGCCCAGGGAGCCCGGCAGGGAGGGGCTGTTCCCTGGGACTGGAGACCACGATGCCTTCAGGAAGGCAGCTCTGCCAGCAACCCTGCTCAGTGTCCCTGAGCCCACTCAGGAAGAAGAACGCCAACCCCCTGCCTGGGACGGCCAGACTGAGCGGGACACACAGGGGACAGGCGGGAGGCGGCGGGGCACCCGCCGGGGCCCTCACCCCCGTCTCGCATCTTGGGGCATCTCAAACTCAGCTCCTCCAAAGCCAGATGCCACCTCCCCGAACCGGCCCCTGCCCGCTGGGCAAAGCCCATGCTGCTCACTGTTCCAGGCCCAAGTACCTGGGCACTGTCACCCTCAGCCTGTCACCGGAAAGCACCGCCGGCAGCCCCTTCACAGTGAATACGCTCGGACCTGCTGTCCCTGGTGCTCAGCGCCACGCTCCTCTCCCACCCACACTGTCTCAGTCGCCCCCCACTGGCCCTGACCCCTCTGTCCACTGCCGCCTGCCCTGTCTCAGTCACACGTGGGACGGGCCACCTCGCCCACAGGCCTCGCTCCCCCAGCCCCGGCCACACGGGCCCCCCGGCTGCTCCTGGAGCCCTGGGCCCTGGTCCCCTCCCCACAGCACGGTGCCCCATCCCACCTGTCACCTGCCACCCAGAGCCCAGAGCTGGGCATGCATCGCTGCCACCCCACACTAAGGGGTCCCCACGGAGGTGGCCCCCAGACCTTGGTCTCTCCCCTGCCTGGTGAGCAGGGCCCCAGGTGGGAGGTCGGTCCCCAGCCCTGGGCAGCCCCGCGTGCCTGGAACCCGGTCTCACCTGTGTCTTCGGCCTCGTCCTCCCCATCTTCATCGTCTCCTGAGGACGGAGCATCTGTAGCGCAGGTGAGAGGGAAATATGGGAGGTGGCCCCGCAAGCAGGCAGGGGCCCCTCACTCCGACGGCGCCTCCTGGGGGCCTCCTCTCCCCCACGACCACCAGGACCCTAGGGCACGGTGCCGCTCGGGAGCGTCGTGGGCCCCAGCAGGCCCTACCTGTCACGCGCACGGTGAAGTGGCACAGGACAATCTGCGGGAGGCGCTGGCGGCAGCTGTAGGCCCCGGCGTCCTCATGGGAGGCGTTGAGCACCTGCAGCCGCTGCGGCCCCACCAGGATGCGGTCTGAGGGTGCCAGCCCCACGCCGTCCTTCACCCAGACCGTGGGCCCTGAGGGAGCCCCCGCGGGCAAGTGGCAGCTCAGCTCCACGGTGTCCCCGCTGCCAAAGACCAGCTCCTGCTGGCCAGGCTCAGGGCCCGGGACCTCTGCGGGCAAGATGGGGGCCCATGAGGCAGGCGCACCCCAAACCAGGGGCGCCGGGGGGAGGCCGCAGCCGGGGGCCGTCTGGGGCCTGGGGGTTCTGAGGTGGGCCCAGGAGAGGGAAGAGCCTGTGACCCCGCCGACTGTCCCACAGGGCCGGGGCGCGGGCACTGTTCAAAGTGCCAACAGGTCTCCGTCCCGAGGACGACCCTGCCATGGTAGCGCTTATGTAGAGAACACGCGAGGACACGGAGGGGCCTCTCCAGTCCAGCACTGTATGTGGACACGGACACTCCGATTTCAGAGTGTCCAGTTTTCCTGTGATTCTTTTCAGTGACTTAGAAATGCAACATCCGCTCCGACCTCACGGGCAGCAGCAAAGGAGGTGGGCGTGCTGTCTTTGGCCGACCTCAGCTAAAACAGAGGCTCAGAGGTGGGGATGACCGGGGTAGTGACAAGACAATTCATCCCAGGAGGGGGCTCCCACTTGGTGCCCCCCACCCCTCATCTTGGCTTCAAAACCGGTTCGGGACCTGCCCAGCACCAGAAGGGAGCACGGCAGTCAGACAACACCCCCAAGCCTTCCAGAACAGCTCCAAGCTGACGCAGGCAAGGCCAGCCCAGAGTGGAGGCTCTCAGGGGCATGAACAGCCTGAACCCCGACTCAGACTACACCTCAGCAGTAAATTAGAGAGAACACATACCCAGAAGGAGACTAGAAATACATAGACATGGTACCAGTTCTGGCCAATGGGGACTCACAGGCCAGTGGGGTAAGGGGACCTAGGACCCCTCATCTTACAGATGAGGACACAGGCGAGGGGAGGAAGACTGCAGACTCGGCTGGCGGCGAGGCCAGAGCAGGGACCGTCGGGCCAGGCTAAGGAGGCCCGGCCCACCTCTCCCTGCAGGTGCCGAGAAGTCGGGGTGGAGGGTCCTTGCCGAGGGCGTATGTCCACTGTGGTCCCTGTGCCCCTCCCCTGACCAGTGGCTGCCCAGATCCCAAGGGACCAACAAGGCCTGGGACCCAGGGGCTGATCAGCCCCCCAGGTCTCCCTGCCAGAGCTGGACAATGCAGGGCGCAGGCAGGCAGCCTGGGCTTTGGGCCCGGGACAGGGGTGGGTGGTCCCACCACGCAGACCCAGCTGGGTTGGTCACACCGTTACTTGTCATTCTGCCGACGCACGGCCTAGATTCGAGGGCCCAGCTGCCCATTCTGGCCACGCCAGTCCCTGGCTCCTCTGACGGGCCCCATTCTGCCCCCCACCTCAGGAGGTTCCACAAGCTCGGTGCCCACCAGAAGGGTCCCTGAAGCGCCCATGGGGTCTGCATCCCCAGGGTCCCCACAGTCAGGGGGCTCCTGGCCTGACTTCCAGACCCCCAGTCCTGGCCACGGTGTTATGTGGGGACCACCCAGTGCCGGGAGCCGGCTGAGGCCCCCCAGAAGGCCAAGAACAGGCTGGCTGTGGCTACCTCAGCCCCAGGCCCCGGCCCAAGGGCAACAGTGGTCGGTTCCGGTTTGGTCTGGGTGGCGAAGGCAGGTCAAGCCATCCGCACAAGTATTCGCTTCAACCTGGTCCAGCAGGGGGCTGGGATGACCCAGCACGGCCTCCGGGCCAGCCACGGCCGGCAGCCACTGGCCGGTGTTGGGGCACAGAGGGCCCTGCACTCTGCCGAGGGCCGGCCCCTGACCTGCCCAGCACCCTGCCCCACTAGGTGGCCGTAGAGGCCAGGGACCTCCAGACCAGGGCAGGGACGGCAGTAGCACCTCCACTTCCTGCAGATCCAATCCACTCTGTGCCACAGAGGACCCGGGGGAGACCAGGCAACGCCAAGGGGGTGGCGGCGGTGGCGTCAGGCAGGGGGACACAGAGTGATGGGCAGGGCCCGAGGGGGCACTCTGCCTAGGGGCGGTGAGGGCACATGCTGTGGGCTACTCAGCTCCCACCACAATGGCCTCAGGAAGGAGGCTTTCTTGATCAACAACAGGGGGCCCGTCCACACCCACACAGGCACTGGCGCCACACACGTCGGAAGACAAATGTCGTCTGTGCCATGGTCGGTGCCCACATGCCATGCGGGGGTGGGCAGAGGCGGAACGTCCGCCCCTGTGGGTCCCACAGCACCTGTTCCAGCCTGCACCCCCGCCAAAGGCCTGAGCTCGGTGAGAGGGCCGCCAAGGGGTACTGTGTCCTGGAGGGGCCAAGCCGGGCCTGCGGGCACATCTCCCGGGCCCAGAATCCTCCTGACTCTGCCACTCATGGGCCCCGTGACTCAGTTTCCCCCACTGGCGGGCCAGGGGGGCCACCCCAAGCAGTTAAAGCACTGGAGCCGGTGAAAATAGGGGGCGCGAGACCCCCCCTGCCCCGGGGCTACACCCCAGGATTGATGTCCACCAGGCCGCAGCCGGAGCGGAGCCAGTCTGCTCCAGAGGGCTGCGACCCCTGCTGGGGGAAACTCGCTCCCGGTTTGGGGTCACTACAGTTGAGACCCGCTCAATGCATGTGGGGTGTGCAAGGGTCGGGCCACCCTCCATGAGAGGGGCCTGGAGGAGACCCCAGGGAACAAGCATCAAATCCAGACCCGATTCAAAGGAGCCGCCTGGAGCTGATGACGGAGGAAGAGCAAAGCCCTCTGGTTCTGGATATGCGCGAAGCTCTCTGATGCCAGGTACGTGCTTTAAATAGCCGGGAGGCGCGCCCCAAAGGGACCCTGAAGTCATGGTCTTCCTGCCTCCCCAGTCACCTCCCACCCGGAAACGATATGAAAAGTTTCATAACAAAGTGAGAAAAAAAAAAGGGGGTGGGATCCGGAGACCTGGCGGACTAATGAGGGCTTACAGGATTATCCAGCCTAATCCTCCAACAACCCTTCCGTTATCCTGCACAGGGGAGGAAACTGAGGCTGCAGGAAAGCAACCAGAACCAGGGTGGGCAGCCAGCAGCCTCGGGCCCAGCAGGGCCTGGGGTCAGGGAGCCCCCTGGTCCCCCAGCCTGAAGAGGCTCCTCACCGTTCATTCACTTGTAAATCACTCAGGCCGGCCTGGCCACCCGCTCAAGGAGACCCCTAGCTCCTCTCTAGGTTCAACTGTAAAATGGGGCGTACCAGGCCCCAGATAGGGCCCCAAGTGGGACTTGAGGGCCTGGGGGGGCTGGGGCATCCTTGGCTCAATGCAGGGGCTCAGAGGCCAGAAGTCCAGCCTCAGGCTCAGCCCAGGTTAATGAACCACCCAGAGGCCCGTGGGGCTCAAAGTCCAGCCCTGATGAGGAGCAGGTGGGGGAGGGTGCAGCCAGTGCCTTCCTGGGAAGTGCCCTGCACCCCCCCCAGAGACCCCTCCTGGGTGGGTGGGTCCCCATCAACCTTCCTGCCTGGTAGGGGCCCCCGCCAGTGGCTTTGTGTGGAAATGGAGGCTGCCCTGGCGGGGCCTGGGGTGGCCAGGGCAGTCCAGCAGCGGACACCTTCCCCAGTGTCCGTGACCCCTACCAGCTCCGGCTCCGTAATTTATGTTCCCCGGGAAAGTGCCAGGCTGGGACCTTTGTAAATTTCACGAGGCCTTTGTATTTTTACTGCCTGGCCGGTGGCCCAGCTCCTTCAGGAACCGGATTAGGTTTATTGACCTATCAACTCACTACCTGTTTCACCAACTTTACTGCGGGGACAGGGGCCCCGGTGCGCGGGCACCCCAGCCCCTTGGTGGGGTCCTCAGGACGCTCTACCCCAGGCCCGCATCTGGTGGGGGCGCTGCCAGTTCCCCGAGGCGGGGAAGGAGGGGGCCACTGCCCCACCTCCGCGCCGCAGGGGGTCCGGGAGGTCTGGAGCTCCGCCCACCGCCCCTCCCCCGGGGCTAGTTGACATTCCCCGGCCGTAGGGAGTAATATCTTTATCTGAATGCGAATGCTAATTCGGGGCTCCCCCCGCGGCCGCCTATTCTGCGCCCCTGGAAGCGGGGGCCGCCCTAGCAAGCGCTAAAAGCGCGCCCTGACCTCCCGACGGCCTCTGTCACGCCGCTGAATGACACGCACATTCAAGCGCCGAGCCCACTTTCATTCATAAAAAAATGACATTGTTCCGGGAGGCCGCAGCCGCCGCCGGAGGAAGGGGCGCGGGGGACGCAGGGAGGGGCGGGCCGCCATCTGCCTCCGTCCAGCCCGCGGCCGCCGCCTCCCTGGCACTGCGCGCCCGCAGCCGCTCGACTCACACCTCCCCGCGAGGCCCGGCCGCCATCAATGCGCGGTCTGTGGCCGCGCCGAGGTACAAAGGAGCGGCTGTTCGGGTCTCGCCCGGGTGGGGCGTGAGCTCACCGGGCGAAGGCCTCCCTCCGCGCGGCCGCCGGGCTGGGGACAGCTGTGCGCGCAGCCCCCTCGCCCGCACCGGTCCTCGCCAGCGCCCCGGAGTTGGCGGTCTCCAGGGGGCGGGCTCCCTACGGCCTCCTACCCGGCCTCTCCTCTCTGCCCGGCCGCCGCCGGGGGCCTGGCAGCGCGTGTGCGGGGCGTGGGCACCCGGAGCGCTCGGCCGGGCGCAGCGTGGGGCAGCGCGCGCTGCACCTCGAGGGCCTTGTGCGTGTGCGGGGCAGGGCCCGATGCCAAGACGCGCTCCCGCCCCGCCCCTGCCCAGGCTCTACGGGCCCTCCTCGCAGACCCTCGACGTCCCGCTGGACCTTGACCGCCAGCGGGGTTCCGTGGCTCCACATCGCTCGGACATCCGCCCTCTCACCTCCCGGCCCCCGCCTGGCGTTCGCTGCGCACCCCTGGGGGCAGTCATCTTAACTCACAGGGCATGAGAGCTGGGTGGGGGGAAACGGAGGCACTAGGTGTCACCTGGTCATACAGGCCACTGAGGGGCTGGCCCCGGCCCCGGGCTGACGCACTCTCATACCCTCCCTCCAAAGTCCAACCTCTCGCTTTGGCTGAAGCTGGCCACGAACTGGGGCCCGAAGGGGGCTGGGGGAGAGGTACCAACAGCAGAAACTGTCCGTCAGTGCAGAACCCACGGAACAATCGGAATCGTGGAAACGCAGTCCCCGAGCCCTCCCGACAGCGCCCGGGAGCAGGCTGCGCCCCACTGGGGAACCGCTGGGGGCGGGGGTTGCGGACGCCACCGCGGTGCCCGGCTCGCCGCCGCAGCCTCGCACTTGGGTGGCAGCCCTGCGGCTCCAGGCGCCCCACAAACTGCCGCGCCAGCTCTGGCCCCGATCCCCGGGGAGGGAGGGCGGCAGAAACCCGGACGCTGGCCCCGCTATGCCAGCCCAGAGCAAGCCCTGGGGCCCACTCAGATCTCCGGCGCCCCACACCCACCCAGGCGCCCGTTCCCCGGCCTCGACGCTTCTGCCTGCCGGGGCCCCGTGCCCCTTCCCAGTACCCGTCGGGTCCTTTCGTACCTGCTGCTCTCCGCACGACGCGCTGCTCCATGCCCGGGGACCCGGAGACGGCGCCGGTCATCACGACTGCCACGGCCACAAAGAACGCGAGGGCGCAAGCCGGGGCGCCCATAGCTGGGGCGGGTGTTACGACGTCCTCAGGCGGCGCGCGCCAGCATGCTGCCCCCCATGGCCCGGTTCTGGCACCGGCGGGAGGAAGCCACTCGGGAGTCTGTTGGAGGAGGCAGGCAACTCGTTACTCGGGCGCGCAGGGGCGGAGGCGGCGGTGGCAGGGCTCCTGCGCCCTGGCCCCTCCGATCCCCGTCCGCCCCGCCCGCCGCCGCCGCCCAGGGCTCCCGGGCCGCCTGGCGCCGGCCGCCGCCTCCCCGCCGCGGTCCCTCCCTCCCCCTTCCCTCCCTGGCTGCTGCAGAGCCCTCCCAGGGCGGCGGCGGCGGCGGCTGCAAACTTTCCAGAGCTGGAAGCCCGCGCCCCGGCCGGGCCCCGCCGCAGAGACCGCTCGGGATCCGAGCCCGCCGCGCGCTCTGGACCTGCCGCGCGCCCGCCTGGACCCCTCGCGCCCGCCGGGTCCCCACGCACCGACCTGGCAGCAGCGGGCGCCCGACTCACTGAGCGCGGCTCTGGCTCGCGATCGCTGCCCGCCGACCCAGCGCCTGCGCCCCGTCCCTCCGGCCGTCGGCTCGGCGGTGCGACCGTGCGCCCGGCCGAGCTGGACCGCGCGGCGCCAGCTACCCGCGCCGCCGCCGCCGCCGCCGCCACCGCGCACTGAGCCCGGGCTGCCCGGCGCGCGGCAGCCAGTGGGGGCCGGCCTGCGCCCGCCCCGCCCCGCCCCGACCACGCCCGCTCTGGCCCGCTCGGGCGCGGGGACACGCCCCTCCCCTGGGGCGGTCCGGGGGCGGGACCGCGGCTAGCCTCGCCTCTGCCCGCGGAGGGGATTAGAGGGGGCGGGGCGGGACGGGGGCGCCCGGCGGTCTCGGAGGGCGTGGGAGCGCGGCTCCGCGGCGAGGCCCCCAGTCGCACCGCTGGGCCCTGCGCTGAGGGCGGCCCCGCGCGGGGCGGGCGCACAGAGAGCCCGAGCGCAGGCTTCTGTTTGCACAGCGCGCAGTCCCGGTTAGCACCCGGCCGCCCACCAGGGGCTCAGGCCCCGGAAGGCTGGGAGGGAGGGGGCCGTGTAGAGAGGGGTGGTCTCTGTGGGTGAAACGTGTCAGGGAGGCTTCACAGAGGAGCTGCACAGGCTGAGCCCGGAGGCGTGAGCAGCACAGAAATCCCGGGGGCGAAGGACACTTCTGCCTGCCCGCCTGGGGTTGAAACGCGAGGGGACTCCGGGAGCTGCAGGCTCACCCCTGCGTTTATTAAGCGACTGTTGTACACGCGGAGCTCAGCTGCGTGAGTGCCTCGCCAGAGAGGCTCACTTACCCCCACTACCCCAGGAGGAAAAAGTTTGGAGATGGGGTACTCGCAAGACATCAGAATGGAGAGCAGCGCTGGGGGGCCCTGGGTGGGGGATGCCAACCCTAGGGCTCGGAGGAAGGCCGAGGGGGGGAGCTGGTGGCAGAGCCTGAGCTGCCAGGGATGTGCAGGGTCCTGGGGCACTGCAGGGCAGGAGGACCAATGTGGCTGTGGCTTCTGTGTCCCCCTTCACAAGGAAGAGAGCTCTTCTCCCACTTTCAGGCAAGCCCAGGGGTGCGGGGACCTGCAGCAGCCAGACAGGGGAGAGGGTGACCTGGCTTGGCTCTGGGCTGCCCCAGCCAACTGCCTCTGGCCCACCTGGCTTGTGGCTTCTTGGACTCAGTTTGCCCATCGGGGAAATGGACAATGAAAGCCCCTCTGTGAACTGCTGCTCCTGCCATCCTACAGCTCCAGGTGCAGCCTGGAGACACACCAGCCTCTGAGGCTAGACTCAGGACCCCGGAAGATCCCACGCCTCTGTGCCCACCCGACAGATGAGCGCCTCTGCTGTATGCTGCCCGCGTTGCCTGCTCTGGTCAAACCCATGTCCCCCAGACTGGCCAGGGGCATCATCAGCTTCTGTGTGGGTCTGGCCAATGGGCAGCCCAAGCAGGAGAGGGAGACGGGCACTTCCACTGTTCCTGAAGATGGGCGTGAGCCCCCCTCTTCCTCCAGTGACAGGCTTCGGTTGACCCCTAGGTACTAGACACCCTCGATTCCTTTCCTAGGGCTGCTGTCACAAATTTCCACAAACTAGTTGCCTGAAATTTAGTCTTTCCCCGTTCTGAGGCCAGCAGTCTGAAATCAAGGTGGGGCCATTCCTCCCACCTGCTCCCCCCTCCCCCCGGCCCCGCCCCAGGCTCTAGGGGAGGATCCTTCCCGCTTCTTCCTGCCTCTTGTGGTTCCTGGATCCCTTGGCTTGTGGCTGCATCGCTCCAATCTCTGCCCCCATAGTCACATGGTTTCTCTTCTATTTTATAAGGACACTTGTCATCAGATGTAGGGCCACCCAGATAATCCAAGCTGATCTCCTGATTTCAAGAGCTTAACATAATGACTGCAAAAGACTCTTTTTCCAAATAAGGTCAAATTCCCAGATTCCGGGGGTCAGAACATGGATCTCCCTTTCAGAGGCCCCCATCCTGCCCTTCATACACCCCACAGTGGCTGGTTTCTTTGGTGCCGCCCACAGTTTGAAGTGGTCCCTTCACTACGGCCTGTTTCCAGTGGCACTGTCTGGTGGCATTTAGGTCAAAGTTCAGGAGCATTTGCACAGCTCTTGGCTGCTGACTCTGCCCAGTTGCTTCCAGAGGGTCTGAGCGCTGCCTCTTGCGAACCCCGGAGGAGTCGCTGCCCATTTTGTCCCACCCTCGCCACCGGGGGGAGGGAATTGCTTGAAGGCAGTTTTATTATTCTTGACAAAATA
This sequence comes from Mesoplodon densirostris, assembly GCF_025265405.1. Taxonomy (NCBI): domain Eukaryota; kingdom Metazoa; phylum Chordata; class Mammalia; order Artiodactyla; family Ziphiidae; genus Mesoplodon; species Mesoplodon densirostris. The sequence continues at coordinate 106,693,976 of NC_082661.1, forward strand.
ATTTTATTGTTCACAATTATTGTTTCCAAGTCAGCCCGTTCAGCTGGAGCCAGTTGTTCCGCGGGGCCTTCCCCAGATGCGGGGCGAGCCGTGTTCAGTGCGCCTGCGCCCTGTTTCCCAGAGCTGGGCGAAGCTGCCTCTAAAGGACCCGTTGGTAGTCACTATTTCATCATGGCCCTCTTGACAGAGCACTTCCCCCAAGACCCTTCTGGAATGGCCTGGTTCAGTCCTCCTGGCACCCCGGTGTGGTAGGCACTCCTCAGGCCCACTGGAGCCCGAGGTGTGGTGTTGACACCCCCCCACACTCCCTCCCGAAGTTCCCACTCCATCTCCCAAGGACCGCAGCACGGGGAGTGAAGGTGAGGCTGAGGGCGAGGCAAGAGTGGGGTCTGACGGGCAGCCCAGCCCAGCCCAGCCTGGTCGGTGAGTCAGAGCTGGGCGCCCAGCTTGCTGGGGCTTGTGCTGGTGAGCGGGCTGCTGTGTGCCCTGGGCGCTGGGATCACAGCAGGCTGTCAACAGCCAGCCCTGCATCTGCCCCTCCTTACCTCCCCTTCCAGGCCTGGGCTGATGCTAGGATCATGGCAGTGAGGTGCACTCAGCAATGGGGATGTTCCTGGTGTGGACTTGAGTCTCCACCCCACCTGCCATCCTCAGGACTCCTGGCAGTCCGCGGCTGCCACGGTGCCCGATAGGTGCCCATCGAGGCCGGAGCCAGGCCTGGGAACCAGGGCAGGGGGAGCCCTGGCCAGAGCTTCCTGCTCAGCCCCCCTCAGGGACTCAGGATGGAGTGCCTGGCCCAGGGAGGGGCTGCTGGTGGGAGCTTCTCTCGGCCCTGCCACAAGGCTCAGTGCAGGAATGGGGGAGACTCAGGCCCCAAGGGGGCTTCAGGTCTCCTGTGCCCAGTTCACTTCTCCAGGAGGCTCTTGGGACCCCCAGTGGGGGCTGCTTGGTCTTCCTGGAACTCCCCATCTCCCAACACATGTCCCCACCTTCTCTGGAAACCACTGCTACCCCTGCCTACTGTCAGGGTCCAGGAGTTGGGCCCCAGGGACCAGGGCAGGTCACCAAGGGATGGAGGAAGAGGACCTCCGGCTGAACTGGGCTGAGCTGGCGGCCCCCTCTCCACAAAGAAGAATGAGCAGGTTTGAGAGACACCATGGCTGTTGTGGATTGTGGGTAATTAATTTCTGCTTTTTAGATTCATTCTCAGAAAATCTGAGGAGGATTAAAAGAAAAAGCACAATTGATCTGCTCATTATAACAGACATTTTAAAGAACATGGAGAAGAGAAAATATTCCAAGGTCCGTTGGCCAACACTAACTGCTGTACAAGATCCTTAATTTTAGCTCTGAGCTTCCTGGCAGGCTGAGCAAAAAGGGCAAGACCATGAATCATGTGCTGTCGGGAGCCTGTCTTCTCAGATGTGCTCTGACAGCCCCAGTCCAAACATTCTGGCCTTTTTGCCCCTTGGTTCACTCAGATCACTAGACCTCAAATCCTGACTTTAGGTTTGGAAAATGTGGTTGCTCCCAGATGAGCAAAAAAAGACCAGTGCTGTCTGTAGACACAGGAGAGTGGTGGTGTGGGGGAGGTGGGGATGAAAGCTCAGGCTTCTCCTGGGCACCACCCCAGGCTGGGAGCAGGGGGCCCACCTCCTGGCCTGGAGCGTGGCACAGAGGGCTGCTCCCCAGTGCAGAAGGGCAGGAGGTGCTGGTGGGGGGAGAGTGTGGGTGGGGAGGGCCAGCCAGGGTGTGGGGGAGGCCCCCAAGGGGGTGGGCCTGGGAATGAGGGCAGTGGAGAGGCGGCCACTGCTGGCCAGGGAGGGGTTAAGGCCTCTACAGCTCCCGGGGCTGGCGGGGGCCAGGCCGGTAGCCGCTGAGCAGCTCAGAAATCTATTTTCCTAAGCACTTGGCATTTGCCTGAAACCTCAAGTGTATTTTCCCTAAGTTTTATTTTTTCTTTGACCCCAAACTCTGGTAAATTTAAGGGAAATTTAATTATGGTGTTTTGGGTCCATTTACACTTAAACCTTCTCAGCATTTTTTCCAGGACCCTTTTGGAGTTCAGCACATCTTGGGAGCCTTCTAAATGAGTGTTTTTATGATTATTATTTTTTGAAAAGGCTTTACCCGCCCCCCCCATCCCCACCCCTCAGCACCAGCCTTCCTGCCAAGAATAAACAAGGCTGACTCCACAGGCTCCAGCTGAATCAGGAATCCAGGCCTAGGCCACCAGGCCAACCCCACGTCATGCCCTCCTCCCCGCCACTGAGCAGCCTTTTACCCTTCTTGGAATGCCCCTTCCTCTGGGTCCTGCTGACCCTTCCAGGTGGGTGTCACCTGCTCCAGGAACCCCAGCGAGCTCTGCCCTGAGCCTCAGTCAGATGCCCTCCCCAGGGCCTCGAGCCCCTGTGCTTTGCCCCTGCTAGCCTCTGCACAGGTCACCCATGGACAAGCCTCAGCCATGCTTCCAGCCAGAGCCTGTGGGGTCAGAGTGGCCAGCTGGGTCCAGTGGATAGTGGGGGCCTCAGCGTCGGCTGGCTGGAGGCTGGAGACACCATCCAGCCCAGGCTGGGGCCAGGACATCCCCCCAAGGCTCAGGTTGGGGCGACCCACATCCTGTGGGTCTGGGAACAGAAAGACTGAATCTTCAGGTGATGGTGGCTCCTGACAAAGAACCCGCAGGGGCCGGATCCTCACACCAGCCCCGTCATCAGCCCTGTTTGACAGGTGGGGACACTGAGGCACACGGCCTGCCCAGGGACACTGTGACCAGGTAGGCGCAGCTGCCCTGTCTTGGGGAGGTTTCTGCTGAGCTTGGGAACGGTGGGTGTTCTCTGCAGTGTGTAGGGCACCCAGAGAGCGGGCTAGACCCTCCAGCCTCAGGCAGGTGCCCCACAGTTGTAGGGAGGGCCGGCCCACAGGCTGCACAGAGCTGCGTGGAGGAGGGGCTGTTTGCAGAGGGAACTTGCTGAGGCTGGACAGAAACCACAGGCTCGCCGGGCAGCCACTGTCTGGGGTCCCACTCTCCGTGTGTACCCCTCAGCCAGGCCCACCGTGAGCCACCATCCCTCCACTGCCACTGGCCGGGCCCTCTGCTCAGGAGAATGCAGCCTGGTGGACACTCCAGGCTGCCCCAAGGCCCAGCTGACACCACTGACGCTGGGTAGTCGGGCTGGAGGCTGTAGCAGCTCTTGGCCTGGGGGTGGGCTGGGGGTGAAAGGTCAAAGCCTGGTGTCTGGGGCGGAATCCTGGATCAGGCCCAGCAGCCCTGCAGCCCAGTTCTACGGTCTTGGGCAAGTGGCTGCTCACCCAGGGCCTGGTCTCCCATCTGTCCAGGGACACTAATAGCGCCTGCTCCGAGGGTGGCGGGGAGGAGGGAGGGGTGCTGGGCAAGTGCTCCGAGGGTGCACGGCCGTGGGGGGATGTGGGCCCGTGGGGTTCCTGGGCATCCCAGATGGGGGAGCTTGGCTCTGGGGGAGGGGAGGGCTCTGCCGATCCTGATCCCGGACCCCCATGGGACCCCATCTCCCACCTCCACCCCCTGCAAGGAGAGATGGGGGGTGGCTGCTCCCTGGGGACCTCCCCCCCGAGCCCAGCTGCGAGGGCTTTAAGGAGAGACACTGTAGTTCGTGTGGGGTCTTGGGTAGCACGGGCAGAGTGACGGCCCGAGACCACACTCCTGCAGGAAGGCTGCTCCACTCCCATCCTCCCGGGAAATTGGCGCTTCTCTGGGTACCCCCAGGCCCTGCCCTTCCCCAGACCCTGATGCCTGGAAGCCTGGGCACACGTGGGCACTGGGGTGGCATGTGTATTTAAGCCCAAAAGTCACCCAGGCCGTCAGCATTGCCCTGTCTTGCAGATGGGGACACGGAGGTACAGCATCCTGGAGCGCCTCACGAGGGGTCTATCCCAGCACTGCCTGCCGACGGTGTGCTCAGGCCCTGGGGCAGAGCGGTACCGAGGGCAGCCCCCCGCAGAGGGAGGGCTTTCAGGGCAGGGAGAGCAGGTGCCCTGACACCTAGTCACCACCCAGGCCCCAGCCTCCGTTTGCTCCTCTAATGGGCCCGCCCTCCTAGGGGCCGACAGGGAGCCCTGGTGGACAGTGAGCCCCCTGTCTGCCCTGAGCCTGAGGGCCACCTCTGCCCACGCTGGTCCACTCCTCCCAGCTCTCGGAGGCCCCGGGCAGGGCAGGGTCTGCGGCCCCTAATAGAGACGTCTTTGAGGGGCCTCCCGAAGCCCCCCTCCCCTGCGTGCCTGCCCCAGAGCCCAAGGCCGCTGACAGCTTTATTGTCCGGCTGGCCTGCCCTGCAGGGACTGAGGCCGTGGTCGGGATAGCTCCCGAGACAGGGGGGACACTGACCACCGCCCCCTACAGAGCCGTGTCCATACCTGTGCCCACCCAGGTCTGTAACCCAGGTCAGACAGGACCACCCAGCAGGCTCGGGTGAAAGTGGGTGGGAGCTGAGCAAGAGGCGGGGCCAGAGAGGGCTGGATCCCGTGAGGTCGGGGTGGGGGTGGCCTCGTGGGCCAGGTGAGGACCAGGAGGCTCCGAGGTGAAAGGGGAACAGCCCAGGCTCCCCTCCTGCTGCCAGGCCCACTCCATGGGGTCCCTGCGGCATCTTGGCTCAGGCCAACCCCACCCCAGCCTCCAGCGTCCCTGCCCTGAGGACCGGTCACCTTCTGGGCCAGGGTCAGCCCAGGGCTAGAGTGGGTGGGGGTGGGGAGCCCTCCAGAAGCTGGAGCCCCAGGGTCCCCAGGCCAAGGTTATCTCGGGACGAGGGTCTGTGTTGCCTCAGCGTGGATGAAGGGGGCTTATCGGGCCAGGGCTCCCTTCCCAAGCCACCGCTCCCCACACTCCCCCTCCCCGCCCCCCAGCCCTCTTTGCTCCCACAGTGGTCCTGCCGCCCCTCCCTCCCCTGCCCCTCCTCCCAGACATCTTTGGAGGCCTTCCAAGCCCCTGTGGCTCTCTGGTTTAGCCCCAAATCCTCAACCCACTAGGGTCCCGGTCTCTGACTAGGCCATGACTGGCCTCCAGGAGCGGGTGGCAGGGAAGCACCCTGCAACGTCAGTAGTGGGGGGCCACAGGGCTTGCTCTTTGGACCATGGTTCGGTTCATCCCCAGGTAGAAGACTGGGTGGGCAGCACAGTGGGTGACCACAGCAGGAGGTCGAGGCGCAAGGGCAGGACACAGGTGGGCCTGGAGGCGGTCTGAGTGAGGCAGAAGCGTCCCCTACCACACAGGTCCTCCTCCTGTGGCCTGGAGCCTTCAGGGCTTTTCACACGTGCACACGGACGCTTGCACACATCTGCATGCAAGCGTGTGTGTGTGTGCACACGCGCGCACGGTTCCCCAGGGAGCAGCCTGGGTCTGAGCCCTCAACCCGTCGAGCCAGTGGGTGCCCCCATCAAGCTGCCGTGGGCCCTGGGCCTCTATGTTGCCGACCAGCCCAGCTAGCTCCTCTGCCGGTGTCACCCGCCTGCCTGCCCAGGCACCGAGGGCCAGGCCAAGCCTGGGAAACTGGATCAGAGCAAGGCTGGGCAGGCCCCCCACACCTGCCCGAGCACGCGCCCAGCGAGGGCAGGGGCTTCAGATCCCAGCACAGCCTGGACCCAGGCCGAGCCTGGTGCACGTGTGTCTACACGTATGTGTGCACTCACACGTGTGTGTGCCCTGGGGGCATGGACTGGGTCTTCCGCTTTAGCTGGCAGCCTCTGCTCAGGGCTCTGGGCATCCCCATGCCCACAGGCCCCTGACCTGGCCAAGGGCAGCCTTTGGCCACTGCAAACTCCAGGCTAGCTCAGTTCAGCCATAGGTGATCCATAGGTGACTGGACACGCAGGGGAGGGGCTGGCCTCAGACCCTTCCTGCACCCCCTGCAGTTCAGCCCTGGAGAGATCGCTCCCATGGGCTAGACTCCAGACTAGCCCACAAAGGGCGGCCAACCCGGCCAGTTCAGGCAAGACCTCCCCCCCACCCCCCCGCCTCTTGGATCTCTGGGGCTAAGGAGATGAATGATCTCAGGTAGAGGGAATCTTCTAAGTTCAGAGAGGGCAGTGACCCACCCTGGGGCACACAGCAGATCCAGAAGGGCCACTCCTCTGCACGCCTGTGGCCATGACTTCCTGCTCCTCCCAGACTCCCTGCCCTGACCTGCACTGGCCAAGTCCCCTCTGATAACGCTTGCCCTCAGCCAAGTCCCCAGGGGTTTGGCCTTGGGGCTCGCCTTGGTGCTCAAGGGTTCTCCCCCAGGGGCGAGGGCTGCAGGTGTAGCATCACAGGCTCATCAGGGCTGAGGTCCAGGTGCCCGCCCCTGAGGCCAGCCCTACCTGGGTGAAGAGTCCTGGGCCCCAGATTGCAGAAGGAGAAGAACTGCAGCCGCTGCCCTGCCAGGTGCCGCCACTGCTCCCCGACTTGGGGCCCCCCACTTTCTGTCCTCACAGCCACATGGGGCTGGGGGACAAACTTCACCACGGCTGGCCAGGGGAGGGGGCTGTCTGCAAACCCCGCTGGGGTGGCTGCAGCCCCGAGTGCTTGGCCCGGCCCTCCCGTTTCCTGCACCCTCGCCTCATCCATCCCACTGAGGGTGGGGAAAGCAGCAAATCTTCAAAACCAAGAGTTGGTGTAGCCTCAACTATCCCTCCTCCACTGCCCCCATCCTTGCCCTCACCCTGTCCAGCCCGCAAGCTAAGGCAGCCCCTCCAGGGATCCCAGGCAGGTGGCAGGGCCACCGTCCAGCTCCGCTCGCAGGCTGACCCTGCCCAGGCTCCCTGCGACTCTGCAGCTAGCCCTCACCACTCCCGGGAAGCCCCTGGCCGCCTGGCGTTGCAGGACCTGGGGGCTCAGAGCGGCGCTCCTTCCCCTAAGATGTGTTCACCCGCACACACACAGACATGTGCGCTCACACACGCACAGGGCCCAGGCACTGTTCTCCTTGTAAATTGCTTAAAGGATTCCAGGCTACTTTGAGCTCACAGAACTGGTAGTGCCAGAAATCTGGCTGGTTGGGCAGGTGGAGACACGACGGGGTCAGCCCCCTCCCTGGGGCCTCTCTGCTCAGTCCTCAGCAGCCCCGAGATGGCCCTCAGGAGTAGGGAGCCACGCCCGTGACCACCTGCTGCTCTCCCACATCGCGCCTCTGGTCACCCACAGCCCCACCCTTCCCGTCCCAGAGGTGGTGCTCTGCTGGCACTTGGTGAGTGGCCTCAAGCATGTTTATGAAACGGGGACAGTAAAGGGGCGATCCATAGGTCGAGGTGACCGGACATGTAGGGGAGGGGCTGGCCTCAGACCCTTCTTGCACCCCCTGCAGTTCAGCCCTGGAGAGGTTGCTCCCATGGGGTCAGACCCTGCACACTGTCCTCTGCCAGAGACCCCTGGAGGTCCCTCAGCCCAGAGCTGGCTCCCCGAGAATGAGGTGGGCTGACTCAGAGACCCTGGCCAGGGAGAATCTGGGCAGGGGCCCTTGGGACAGAGCCTTTGCGGTCTCAGGGGTGTGTATTTGTGACCCTAGAGGGTTAGATCTGGGGGATCAGAAACCATCCTGGGGGTGGCAATTATATGGCATGCGTGCCACCCCTATGTGCCAGCCTGTTCCCTGGCAGACATTACTAGTCATGCTGCCATAGCTGCGGTCTTGGCCCCTGTCCTTCTCCACATGGCTGACCCCACCCATGGACTGGAAACCTGTGGCCAAGTGTGGGTTCAGCTACCAAGACCAGCCCTGGAAGAGGGTCTGTTCTGCTCCGGGGATCCCAGCCAGTCCCTCCTCCACCCACCCCATCCTGCCCCCACCCCCAGGTCTTTAGTGCTGCCCCCCAGGGCTCTATCCTCAGTCCCAGACTACTGGGACCCCCTTATCCAAGGTGGGGAGCCCCAGGTGCTGGGGGGCCAGGGGCTGGCCAAGTCTCCTGAGCCCCTGCCCAACCCAGCATTTGTGGAGGTGCTCTGGGGCCGTTGGAGGGGATTTCAAGCTGGGACAGGAGAGCTCTGGCCCCAAACAATCAGGACCTGCAGACCCAGGAAAAGGCAAGGGCTGCTCAGGCCAGGAGCAGCTGTGAGGCTATAGTCAGCCGCCGCCTGCCCTCCTGCCGTGGCTGGGAGTGTGGTCTTGACAGCTGGCCGGGTGCAGGGGTGGCAGAGTGCAGGGCTCACTCTCTTCTTGGACGGGGCTCCCAGAGCCCCCAGGATGCGCACCAGCCCCTGGCTGTGTGCGGCTGCCAGCTGCTGCCAGCTGGAGCTGGAGCGGGCCGGCAAGGGCACATCTGTCCTGCCAGGTGGGCAGGATTAGTGGAGCACAACGGCCCATTGACGGTGGCCTGAGCACAGCCATCTTCCCTGGGATGCCTGTCAGGCCCTGGGCCCACCAAGCCCCCAGCCAGCCCTGCCCTGCCCAGGGCCCTGCCCTCCGGGAGCACCCAGGCAGGGAGGACCTCAGCTAGTCCTGTGGGATGCCAGGCGTCAGGGCCACCACCCTCAGGGCCACACTTCACTGAGCCCAGCACTCGTCATTGCAGCTCTGCTGATGTCTCGGACGCTGGTGGCCTCGACTCGAAGCGTTCAGGAGCAGGGAGCTCACCTCTGCATGGAACACCACTTCCTAGGGGGCAGCTCAGGGCTCAGGTAAGTCCCTAGCAGGCAGGTGGCCTGTGTACTTGTGTGGGGACGGGACAGGATCTGGGCCTGACCTGGGGCTTGGGGGCTGGCTGGGTTTGAAGAACATGGGATGGCTCAGAGCCGCCCTGCCCCCAGCCCAGCTCGGATGTGGGCCAGGACTGCGCGGTGGCTCTGCTGGGGCTGGGGAGCTTGGGTCCTTATCTGGACCTTGGGGCTGAGACAGAAAGAAAGTACATCTGGTGGAGTAGGCACCAGGCATGTCTGCTGTGCAGATTTGAGCTTTAAGCTGCTGAGAGGGACTTCCCTGGTGGTCCAGTGGGTTAAGACTCTGCGCTTCCAATGCAGGGGGTGCGGGTTCGATCCCTGGTCGGGGAATTAAGATCCTACATGCCATGCAGTGCGGCCAAAAAAAAAGTGCTGCTGAGAAAACACACCTTTTTCACACTGGATTTTTTTTTTTTTTTTTTTGGCTGCTCTGGGTCTTCGCTGTTGCACGCGGGCTTTCTCTAGTTGCGGCGAGCGGGGTCTACTCTTTGTTGTGGTGCTCAGACTTCTCATTGCAGTGGCTTCTTTTGTTGCGGAGCACAGCCTCAAGGTGTGTGGGCTTCAGTAGTTGTGGCACGTGGGCTCAGTAGTTGCAGCACTCAGGCCCCAGAGTGCGCGGGCTTCAGTAGCTGTGGTGCACGGGCTTAGTTGCCCTGCAGCACGTGGGATCTTCCTGGACCAGGTATCAAACCTGTGTCCCCTGCATTGGCAGGCGGATTCTTAACCACTGGACCACCAGGGAAGTCCCCACACTGGATTTATTTAGGCCAAAAAAAGAGAAATACTCCTGAACCTATGGAGGGAGAGTTTTTGCACTTGACCCATTGCCTTTATCCTGAGTTCCCCAGCAGCCAGGACAAAGAGAGAAAGAAGATGCTGCTGTGGATTTCCATGCCCAAGAAAGCAGTATGGGAGAGTCTGGCTGGCAAGATGGAGGGTCCCTAGGCATCCGTGGCCATGTTTCCCCTCCCAGGACTGAGACCAGGGCCCCACCCTGCAGGTGTGCCCTTGAGGGGACCGGGGAGACACCTCAGTGACCCGATAACAGAGGGGCAGAGCCACTGTGAGGTCACGACCAGCTGGGGCCTGGACCCCACCCCAGGCAAGGGGAAGCTGAGGGGCACTGAGCAGGGTTGTCTGGGGCTCAGCGAGCTGGCCCAGGCCTGGGCGTGAGGGGGGCGGGGGGGGTGCTGGGCCTCCTGGATGCATCCAGCCCTGCTGGCTACTGTGTCTTCTCATCACCGCCTGACATGGACATCTGTGCCTCTTTGTCCCACCTTGGGCCCTGCCCCCTCTGTCCCTCCACCTCCCCAGCACCCACCTCACCCGCTCAGGGCTCTTCCAGGGCCACCTGTTCAACGAAAGAGGCCACTGCTGTTCCGTCTCAGCCCGGGGCAAGCGCCCCTGAGGACAGCTCACCTCCAGGGAGCCCCCTAACCCTGCCCCCTGAGCCTGGACACAGGGCTTGAAGTGGGGGAGGTGTGGAGCGGCCCTGAGGGTTGGAAGGGGCGAGGGGTGAGAGGCTGGCAGTGAGGAGCCCGGCTCAACCCTGAGGCGCCGAGCAGCGGGTGGGCCTCGGGCTGCGTGGGCTCCCAGGACAAGGTCCACCAGGCTGGGGCCCCTCAGGGCGGGCAGTGCCTGCAGCCCACCCTCGACCTCGACCTCGTCCTCGACAGACTGCCGAGGCCAGGCTGCCACCCCTGTGGCCGCCCGCCCGATGAGACGTGAGAGACAGAGGCCTGCAGGGGCCCCTGGGCAGCGGCTCCTGGGGGTTCCACATCCCCACTCTGCTGGCCCAGCTGGTCCAGGGCTTCCCGGCAAAAACAAAGCTGGTGGGGCTTCCCTGGTAGCGCAGTGGTTAAGAGTCCGCCTGCTCAAACCTAAAAACTAAAATGAACCGTTGGAGAACCTACTGTATAGCTCAGGGAACTCTACTCAGTGTTCTGTGGTGACCTAAATGGGAAGGAAATCCAAAAAAGGGGGGATGTATGTATACGTATAGCTGATTCACTTTGCTGTACAGCAGAAAGTAACACAACATTGTAAAGCAACTATACTCTGATAAAAATTAAAAACAGGGCCTCCCTGGTGGCGCAGTGGTTAAGAGTCCGCCTGCCGATGCAGGGGATACGGGTTCATGCCCCGGTCTGGGAGGATCCCATATGCCGCGGAGCGGCTGGGCCCGTGAGCCATGGCCGCTGGGCCTGCGCATCCGGAGCCTGTGCTCCGCAACGGGAGAGGCCACAACAGTGAGAGGCCCGCATACCGCAAAAAGAAAAAAAAAAAAAAAGAAAAAAAATTAAAAACAAAATACTTTAAAAAAAAAGAATCTGCCTGCCATTGCAGGGGACACGGGTTCGAGCCCTGGTCAGGGAAGATCCTACATGCCACAGAGCAACTAAGCCTGTGTGCCACAACTACTGAGCCTGCGCTCTAGAGCCCATGAGCCACAACTACTGAAGCCTGTGCGCCTAGAGACCGTGCTCAGCAACAAGAGAAGCCACCGCAGTGAGAAGCCCGCGCACCGCAACGAAGAGTAGCCCCCGCTCGCCGCAACTAGAGAAAGACCGCGCGCAGCAACGAAGACCCAACGCGGCCAACAATAAATAAATAAATATTTTAAAAATAAATAAATAAATTTATTTAAAAACAACAGCAACAACAAAGCTGGTGAGGGGTCCCTGGGCCTGTGAGGCCCGTGAGGACAGCTGGGCTGCCTGTGCAGGGTGAGGGCAGAGGCGACTGCTGCAGGACTCGGTGTCCTCTGGGCAAGGGGGCAGCGATGGGTCAGGCCTGGACTCACAGGCGGCACTGAGAGCTGCCCACTCTGTTCCACTCCCTGGCACTTCCTGCCTCAGCCTCAGCTCCAAACTTGTGAATTAGGAGTCGTTCATTCATTCTGTAACTACCCCCTGAGCACCTCCTGTGTGCCCAGCACTGCTTACGGCACTGGGGGCTCACACAAGCGACGTAAACCAAGGCCCGCCCTGCAGGGCTGGACAGTCATATGGGTGGCAAATTGCAGGACAAGCCCTGTGGTGCTGAGGGCAGTGTGGGGCTCTGGCTGCAGCCCAAAAGGAAGGTCGACACGCGGTGCTGACTACTGATGCCCACAGATGAGGGAGCAGAGCTCCAGGCAGGGGGACCGATGCAGGGCCGGGGGCCTGGGGCCAAGGGGTCTGGCGGGGCAGGGGAGGGGCAGGGCAGTGGCGGGCCCAGGAAGCCGGGGAGTTGGCTTCTTCCCAGCAGGATGGCAGCCATGGGGGCGTCTAGAGCTGAGGAGGGGCTGACGGGTGGTCTCAGAGCAAGGGCAGAGGCTGGAGGCTGGAAGGGCTGTTTTGGGGTGTGGGCTGCATTCTGGATGCATTGTGCAGGGGGGCCGGTGTTGACCCAGGCAGCGGTCCTCAGCAGGAGGGTTCCTTATCCTTTCTTCAGCTCTTCGGCCCTGGATCAGGCCTGGAGGGTGAGGATGACGTGGTCAGGCCACTCTGGGGAGCCCCAGGGGTGGTGGTCCGTGTCGTCAGTGTGGCCGGGGCCTGAGGGGATGCCTGCCTGGAAACCTCCCCTCTGTATCTCCCTGGAGGCACCCACAAAGCCCAGACCCTGCCCCCTGAACCATCACACCTTACTTGCTTGGGGTTCCCTGACACCTGTCTGGGGGAGGGGTTCCCTGTGCCCATGTGGGATACACGCCAGACCTGGCAGGCCGCCCATCCTGGCCAAGGGTACCTCCACTCTCTCTGGACCCCCGGCAGCTCCCCCACATCAAGGAGACAGGCGGGTGAGCTCATCTTCCCAAGCAGGGCGGAAGGAGGCGTCCGCACCATGCTGCCCGTGGGCACCGCGCCAGCCTCTCTCCGGCTCCCAAGTCCTCTCCAGGCGGGGGCCCGGCAGCCAGCGCTTTGTGCCTCCTGGTCACCCACGCCCCCTGGGACCACCCCTCCTGGGCTCAGGTTCCCTGGCATCCTGCCTGACATCCTCCCGCCGTGGCCTGAGACAAGGCCCCTGGCACGGCCTGGAGGGAGGCAAGGCTGTGCCCAGCCACAGAGGACAGAGAGGACCAGGGCCCCGTCTGGTGACCCTGTCTGGCTGGAGACGGACGCTGATGGACACCGCTTGGCCAGCACCTGGCCTCTGCGCCTCCGCGGGCAGACGGCAGATCCAAGGAGGGGATGGGATCAGGTTCTTGGGGGCCTTGGGCTGCCTGACGGGATGGACCTCAGACCTCAGCGCCCAAGGGGGGCCAGGACGGGGCTGCCAGCATGCCCTCTTCGCCCTCCCCTCCGCAGGGCTGCATGAGGGCACTGTGCCCCGTCTGAGGTCCTGGGGACGTGGCCGGCAGCCCGTTTGCACTGAAAACTGGATTCCTCAGATATGTGAGGACACCCCGAGTGCCGGGCTGGGGACAGGTGCTGGGCGCAGAGCACCTGTGGGGCTGGCAGTGTGGGGTGGCAGACATGAAACGAGTCCGTTCACACAGGGGAGATGGCAGGGCAGGATGAGAGCAGGTGACAGGCTGGGCAGGCAGGGGAGGCCTACTGGGTGCTTCCAGGCAGCGAAGGGGCGGAGGCCAGGGGCGGGCAGGCAGCTGGCCTGTGGATGCAGCAGGAGTGGGCCTTTGCTCCCTGGGGCACAGGGCAGCCCTTAGGCTCTAGAAAGGGGCGTGACATGGTCTGATTAAGATGCAGGCTCTCTGACTGTGGCAGGACCAAGGCCGTGCGGCCAGTGGGTCCCAGCCCACTCCCGCTCTGGGCCCAGGAGGGCGTGAGCAGGGTCCATCCCAGCAGCTGACGTTGGTAGCGCTGGGAGGGGGCTGGGACAGAGGAGGGGGGTCCCGAGTGGAGGGGTGCTGACGGCTCAATCCCGCCCGTCACCGCTCAATGGCCCCTTGTCCCTGGCCATTGAGTGCTGCGTTCCGGCCCCCTGGCGACGCCCGGCCACGGCCATCTCCGGGGAGGCAGGAATGCGGCGGGCGGGGCTCAGACTGGGGGTGGGGGCTCCCGTTCTCACGCCCGCGGCCACTCAGGCCGACTCAATTGGAATTTAAATGCTGGCCATTGTTGTCCCCAGAATGGCCAGGAGTCAGCGCTGCCCTGGGGCCTGGACCTGGCCTGGACTGGAGCAGCAGCCTACTGAGCAGGCCAGCCCCTTCTCTCCTGTAGCCCTTTTCCTTACCCTCTCCTCCAGGCAGCCCTCTTGGAGCCCTCTAGCCCTCTCTACCTGCCGCCCAGCTCCAATTCTGTCTGTCCTGGGGTGCGGGACAGCAGGATCCCCTACAGCGTCCCTGCCAGTGCTGGGACCTGACTGTGGCATCTATTGGCCTCGGGGAGCCTCACGCACAGGCTGCTTTCTCCCAGACTGGCTGAGCCAGGCCCCTCTGTGAAACATAGCTCTCACCCTTCCTGGGCCCCACTCCAGGGGCTTCAGGGGTCCGGGCAGGAGGGCAGAAGGGCTCAAGGCCATGCTCTCAGTTGGTGCAGCTTTCTGTGCACAAGTCCCCTTCTGGCCAGCATCCTGGTGCATAGTCACATGTCCCCTGAGCTCCGGATTTACGGTGGGCGGGAAGGAGGATAGTCCCAGGATTAGGGATGCCTCTCCAGTCTCCCACCCTGGAAAGGCAGCATGTGAGGGCCCCCGAATCACGAAGCTCAGATCCGCCAGCCGAGTCTCTCCTCTGCACTAAGGGTTGTCTCCGGGTCCAAGCTGGGGCCCCAAGAAGGTACACAGTCAAGGGTGGCACCCGGCTTGTGGGGATGCATAGGGGACCACATGTAGGTCTGCTACTCTCATCACCCGGGCCTGGGGCCTCCAATCCTGTCCTCCCCACAGGACACCCCAATCTCCAGACCGAGCCAGCCCCTAGCCTTTCTGTGTGAGACACCCCCGATTCCTCCATCTTGTACCCCCAGCCCTCCCAAACGCAGCCCAAGGCCCCCAGGCTGGGCGGGCATGTCCCCTGGCACTCCTGACCATCCTCTCTGTCCCCAGCCTGGGCTCCCTCCAAGGGCGGAGCAGGCTGACGGAGGATGCTGGCTTGCCCCCCAGCCCCTTCTCACCACCTCTTCCTCCGCTGAGACTTCATTCATTTATTTATTTGCTGAACCTCTGACGTCCCTGAAAGGGGCCTTTGTCCCCGCAGACAATCGATGGCACAAATGGAAATGAAGTTGTGTTTGAGGAAAGTCTAGTGTGTGTTTGTGGGGGAGTGGTCCAGGCCGGGGGCCAGGGGGCGGGGCACGCGGCCAGCCTGCTGGGGGGACCTCGAGCGTGCACACCCCAGGCCTGGCCGCGAGCCCTCTGAGAGGGGCAGACGCCCGTGAGCGGGGGCCACAGACCCAGGGGAGAATAATGAAGACCACAATCCTAGTGCCCACGGCCGCTGTGCTCACTGGGCCAGCCAGCCGCGCTGCCTTCGCCTTCCCAGCTGAGGGCGGGAGAGTGGACACTGAGCAACGGGCCCTTGGCCGGGTCCCTGACCACTAGTCGCACGACCCTGGTGTGCAGGGAAACTGCAAGGGCCCTGAGGCTGAGGCCCGGCCGGCACAGGGAGGGAGGCGGCGGCCCGGGGGTGGTTACTGTAATGACTTTTACTAGGGTGAGATGGGAGACCTGGGATTCTGTGGGGAGGAGAGGGCTCTGGGGCCAGTGAGGAGGTGAGTGCACGGTCCCAGCGGGAGGGGAAGGAGTCTTGGATCAGGAGGAGGCTCTGAGAGTGAGAGGTGTTAGATTCTGGAACATCTTGAAGGCAGAGCCCAGTGCTGCCGGCTTAGCTGTGGGTGTCAGAGAGATGGGAGCATGTTTGGGAGAAGGGGAGGGGAGGGGTTCCGGCTGGCTGAGCCTTCATTGCTGGCCTCCCCAGCTGCCCAGTGGAATGGAGTCTCTTGGTCAGGACCCCCCCACACACACACCGTGCCTGCTCAGATTCAGGGCTGACGTCGGACGAGGGCCTTGGAGGCCGCCGGACAAAGCTGGGACACTGAGGCCATCTTCTTCCTGGAGAGCTTCCTGGTGGAGGCGTCTGTGGCTGGATGGAGAAGCACGGCTGACAGGCTGGGTTGGGTGGTGTGTTGCCTCCCGGGCTGGGCCTGGGCCCGTGGCCCAGTGGGGTGGGAGGGGCCCCCTGCCTGCCTGCCCCGGGGCAGCCAGCGATGCTGACCCAGCAATGGCCACCTCATTCCAGGCACTGCTCCCACTGGTGCCTGCCCCAGACACAAACATGGCCCATTCACAGGCAGAAGAGGCCAGGAGTCAGACGGCATCAGTGTCACCTGGCTGGCCTGGCGGAGGGTGAGGGCAGTGGTGTGGGCCTGGGATGTCTGTCCAGGGTCCACTTGTCCATCTTGTCCATGGGGGGTCGTCCAGGCCCGGCTGGCACAGGGTGGCTGGACTCCAGCCTCGATCTCAGCCGCTGTGACCGTGTCCTCCGGATGGGCAGGCTGCATGGAGGCAGCAGGAGGAGGACAGGGAAAGAGGCCCTAGGTCCCTGGCTGGACCTGCTCCTGTAGAGGCGGCCATCTCGCAGGGGGTGCTGACCGCCCTCAGCATGGGCACAGCTCGGGACTCAGGCCCCGCTGGGCTGCCCTGCTGGAGGCCAGAGCCCCCAATTAAGTCCCAGAGGTCAGCTCCCTCTGGAGCACCCCTGCACCCCTGCGGACGCTGAGGCTGATGGGCCCGTCCGAGGACCTCAGGGGATGAGCCCCTCACGCACCAGCGTCCCCTGGACCTGCATGCTCGCGGTCACTCTCTCTCCGAGGGTATCTGCTCTCGTGTGGTGCGCTGACGTGCACAGCTGTTCCCTCCAGCAATGGTCAGCCCTGCGTCCACCCCAGGGCGTGGCTGCTGGCTATGGCATAGCCAAGAAACCCGTCTCAGACCCCAGGGGCCATGGGGGAAATGTGGGCACCGTCCCTTGGGTGACCTCCATAGGGTCCCAGGTGGCCCCGTCCTGACATGACCTCTACCCTCCAGAGCCCCTGGAGCCCCAGCCTGCCCCCTTCAGCCACAGCCTCAGCCCATCCCCTGATTTGGCCCAGGAGGCGCCTTCATAAAACCAAAGCCGGGTGGTTTTGATGTGCTCAGACTGGCATCCGGGCCCAGAGCCCAAGTGGGCCAGGGCTCTCGGGGATGCGGGAGCTGAACTGTGGGGCACAGGCGGGTGTCCCCTGGGCCTAGAAATGGCTGACAGCCAGTGGGACCCACCGCATGGGGCTGCCCTGGGTCCTGGGGGCAGGTCTAGGAGAGCCAGCTGAGCCCAGGGGAGACCTTTGGTCAACCTGGGGGCAGTGTCCCTAAAGCCCCCACTGGGTGCGTGGTCTAAGTTGAGGGAGACATTTGGGGATGAAGAGGAGGCATGGGATCGGCTCCCCGAGCAGAAGATGCAGCTGGGGCTGCATGGCCCCACGGAGGGCTGTCCCCTTATCGGCTGCAGGGTGTGGAGAAGCAGGGAAGACTCTGAAGCGCCACCCAGGTGGCCGGTGAGGTGGCCAGACCCAGGGGCCGGCGGCAGGGCTGTGGACGCAGGGCAAGTTGCGAGCATTCTAGCCTCGCCCAGGGAGGCTGCCCCTGGGGACGGAGACGCCCGGGCAGGTTGGGAGGCTCCAGGAAGACAAGCCCCATGGGCCGGGGCCCCTCGCCAGGCACACCTCACTCTATCCCCGGGCCCACCACCCCATGGCCCTCACTCGGCCATGGGGGATCAGAACCCACTCCCCATGCACGGGACCCCGAGATGAGCTGCCTTCCCCGGAAGCCCCCATGACGGGCAGTGAGGGCCGGGAGGTTGGGCCGGAGAGGCAGGGCCTGGCGTCAGGGGTTCAGAGCAGGCCACAGCTGGGCCGGGGTCTCAGAAGTGAGGATGTGTATGGTCAGCGAAGGGGCAGTGCCTGGGTGGGCAGCAGGGGTGATACCAGACAGAGGAGGGCCCCAGGCGGAGGCCACAGCTGGCCACAGGCCCTGCAGGCAGAGTGCGAGCTGGCCCGTCGTGGTCACCCCTGGGGACGGTCTGGGCCTGGGGTGCCCAGGGGAGACAGGTGTGAGAGCAGTAAGCCCACACCTCTGTGCCCCACTGTTCCCGGCCCCCATCCTGACCCAGATCTTGCTGCCATCTGAGCAGGAAGGGAGCTGGGATCTGAGACTGCCCCCCCCAACTCGGGTACTGAGAGTGAGGGCCCCTCCATGCAAACGGGGGACCGAGACCTGAGAGCCCCCTCCCTTCCCACTGCCTCTCCCCAGCCCACACCCAGCCCTGGAATTGACTCTAGGCCCCCTGGGCCCAGCCCCTGCCTGGATCTGGGACAGATCGACCCGGGAGGGGCCGGGACAAGGGTCCTGCTAGTCTAGTCTCTGGGGACCGCCGGCCAGGTTTGCAGCAGGTGGGGGGGCGGGCGGGGTTGGATTTCCAGTTGGCCCCCTCCCAGGCGCCGACACCTGCCCTGGGTGCGACGGGCCCATTCTGCCGCTGTCACAGATAGCACCTCCAGCGCTCACCGGCTGTCCGGGGAACAAGGGCTGGCACCGGGATCCAGCTGGGCAGGGAGGTGGACACAGTGGGCCAGGGCCCCAGGGAGGGGCAGTGGGAAATGGGAAGCCTGCCGCCTTCCCATCACCTCCACTCAGGGGTTCAATCCGCTTCTGGTTCACGGGTGGCAAGCCCCGAATCCTAGTGCCCCAAGGGAACTGCAGGGAGGGGCCCTCCTGGAGGGGCATGGGGCAGGGGGTCCAAGGGCGTCCCCTCATCTACAGAACACGCACCACCCCTGCACCCGACTGGCCCCAAACCCAGATTAAATGAAGTGGCCGGAGAGAGAAGGCAGGGGAGGCTCGGGGTGCCCAGCCCAGCTACAGCATGGCCCCCCGGTGGGCACCGCCCAGGCCTGGCCTGGCTCCCTGATCTGGCTCTTGTGATGCCAGCTAGGCCCTGCGAGCAGGGGACCACGGGGCTCTTTTAGTGGCTGCGGCACCCCCATAGCCTCAGTTTCCCGCCCTGTGAGACGGGCTGGCCTCTCCCTGCGGGTCCCACCATCGTTGCCTTTGGCACGTGCATCTGGGTGCCCACGCTCGGCATGGCCTAGAACTGGCTCTGGTAACGCCCCGGTGCCCGGGCCTATCCTGGGCTCTCTGCCTGGCTCTAGCTCTCCCAGCAAACGGGGGCATCGCACGGCCTCCAGAGCCCTCTGCACAGGCTCTCGGCCTCCTCCACGGCTGCACGCAACTCTCCACTGAGCCCCGACTCTGCCCCGGGCCTCTGCTTGCCCAGGGGCCACACGCTTACACATGCACACCCCCGTGTGCCTGCACGCCTGTGAGCACAGAGGGAGCAGGCTGCAGCCGGTGGTAGGACTTGCTGATCAGGCTCTGGGCCCCCGGGCACCCTAAGTGGCTGGGTCAGCAGGGTCGTGTTGCTGGCCAGCCGGGAAGCCGAGGCCTGTGCTCCTAATCAACCCCGCGCACTGCCTGTCACTCCTCTCTGGGCCTCTGTGGGCTGAGATGAGGCCTCTGCCTGCCAAGGCCCCATTCACCCCCCTGCAAAGTCTGGGCCCTGTGGCCGTGGTCCGCAGCTGGCTGGGGCGGGAGTGGGAGTGCGGGCCGCATGGCGAGCCAGACCGCGAGGCCCCAGCACTGAGAGCCCCTTATCTGGCAGGCTGGGGGCAGGGAGGAGATCTCCCGGCCTGCAGCCCCAGACCTCAGCTACACCTCACCTACACACCCAGCCTGGCCTTCAGAGAGGGGCCACCCCTCCAAGGTCACACAGCACGCCGGGGTGGGGGGCAAACAGGGTGGCGACTCCCCAGCCATCTCTCACGGCCCACCGGCACTCAGTCTGGCCAGGGACCATCCCATCCCCCCAGCCACGTGCTGTACCAGGACCCCCATCACCGAGGAGAGGGCCTCAGCTCTGAGCCAGGGCCGTGCTTGGGCCACCGCTCCCGAGTGACCTGAAGCCCTGGGTGGGAGGAGGTTTGCAAAACCCACAGAGCCCCCAGGGACCTCCCAGGGCCACCCTACCCAGTCTGAGCCACGCACCCCAGATGGGCCTTGGAAGTTTCTGGCAAATTCCTTTGGTCCTGCCACGCTGCCCCTCTAGTTCCCCTGGGCTGCAGAGCGTGGAGTGCCAGGGCCTTGGACCCTTTGGCCCCTTGCCCCCAGGCCCCAGGCCGCTCCTCTGGGTGAAATGCTGCCCCGTGTCTAAGCCGCACAAGGTGTCAGACGCCAGCCAGATGCCGGGGTGGGCACCTCCGTCACTTCTGCCCCAGGTTGCTGTCCAGGTGAAGGGTAGAGCAGTCAGGGCGGTATGACCTGGTCAGGCCACCAACCCCACCACTAATCCCTGAGGACCCCTGCCCCTGCCCGGCTCCTGCCCTGCACTTGGGCATCCTGACTTCTGAGTGCATTTCCCACGGGCTGTGGGCTGCGGGCGGGGGCGTGGCCGGGGGCAGCGGGTGCAGGGCGGCGAGTTGGGGGCTTGGGGGCTTGGGGGCTTGGCACCAGGAGGGCCCCTTCCCGCAGTCAGGTGTTTCTCCTTCTTGGGGGTGGTCATGGAGCTCCACTTGGCAGGTGGGCACAGATAGGGAGTCCCCGGCCTCTCCTCAGGAATGGTCCCAAGTCACCCCACCCAAGCCAGCTCCGCCCCCTCCTCCCCCGCCCCTGCGCCCCCCTGGCGCGAAGCCCAGCGGCCGCGGAGCTCATTAGCACAGCGGCAGCCCCGCCAAGCTCGCTTTAATTGGGGCCGGCAGGACGTGAGAACCCGGGGACCCCGTGCCCGGGCCGCGGGGGGAGGGGGCGCCCGCCCGAGCCGCCCGCAGCGGCGGCCCGGATTAGCGCGGCTCAATGGGCGCAGCCAGTGCTAATTAAAGCTGCCCGCCCGCCCGCCCGCCGGCAGAGTGTAGTGTGCGCCCCGTGCCCAGGGCCCAGGGCCGGGGAATGGCCGCACGCTGGGGCCTGCCTCGGTGTCCCCTCCTGGAAGGTGGGCTGACATGGTCTTTCACAGGGTGGCGGGGAAAGCAAGGTTCATGAGTGGACCTGGCTTCTGAGCCGGGAGTGAGATGCCAGCCGCTCCAGCACCCTCTGGGGACCCGCCCCCGCCTCCCAGCAGCTGCCCAAAGGCCTGGCTAGGCGGCTGCAGGACACCATGACCTTGGTTTCCCTGGACCTCGCCTGGGTTTCCTTCTGTCCCAGGCCCTCACCTCGGAGCCTTGGGGCCTGGAGGCAGCTCAGGATGGGACAGAGGGGCCCCACCGGCCCAAGGAGGGGTGCAGGTGACAATGCAGGGGCACGGCTTCCCCTCTGCAACGGCAACCCCCCTGGGGTGGACTCCGGAAGAGCTGTTCCAGAAGTTCCAGAAAGTTCCTGGGGGACCCTGCTATGGGCTGGCCCAGGCGGGCAGGTGGTCAGGCTGAGAGGCTGGAGGGCACAAGGAGGGCAAAGGCGGGGGCCGGGGGGGGCTGGTGCATGAGGCCTTGGGGCCTGGCTTCTGGCGTCCACTGTCCGTGGGAAGAGGAGGGCCCGGGGGTCCTCTGCTGCTGACAGGCCCATGGTGCGGTGCCTCCCTCAGCCGGTAACCCCCGCGCCAACCCTGTCATTACTTGATCGGGTTTCTCGCTGCAAACCCCAGGCTCCGTGTGGTTTCTCCAGAGTCATAGGATCTGGCCAGGCCCGTCCTTGTCCTGGCCTGTGAGGTGGGGGCCTGCCTCTCTCCTGCCTTTCCAGAGGCCAAGGGCTCAGGGTCGGTCAGAAACCCCTGCAGCCAGCAAAGGCGGGACTCCTGGACTCAGCGTCATCCCAGTGGGGCCTGGGACCCAGGGAGCTTCTGTCTTGGGCCTCCGCAGCTCAGGGTGCCCCACGCCTGCCCGAAGCTGGTTCTGAGCCATCTGGGGTCCGGGGCAGGGGGGCCCAGGGAGACAGCAGCAGAGCCGCGGGCCCACGATGCTGGTGGCCGGGTCTTCTCTCAGGCAGGATCCCAGGAGCAGACGGGGCGGCCCTGGGGGCCCTATAGGCCCCAAGAGTCAGCCCTCCAGGAGCAGGGTCAGGGAGGGACTCACAGCAGCCCACGTGCAGGGCACGCTCGGACCCCAGCACCTGCTGTGCCCGCCTCCCCAGCACCACGGTCTGCCCCACAGCCGCCCATGTGGGTGTCTGGCCCGTCGCGGGGTGGGGGCTGAGGGCGTCAGTGTTTTACCGCCAGACTTGAGAGGCCATCCCGACTCGGGGTTGGTGGCAAGAGTGGGGCCTACAGGCCGCCTGGGTCTGGTTTGGCCACATTTTTTCTCTCGGGAGACAGGCCTGTTGCTTCCTCTGCGAAAATGTTTACTCTTCCCAGGGCGGGGGTGCTCGCAGCGGCGCATGTGCCTGCGTGTGCCTGTGTGTGCCTGTGTGTGCATGTGTGTGCGTGCGTACCTCTGCGGGTCCCAGTGCTCAGGTCCCAGGAAGCAGGTAGGGTTTGAGCTGGCCCCCAGCAATGAACAGGAACGGAGGCTCAGAGAGGGGAGGCCCAGTCCAGGCCACACCCCGGGGCGGCAGGCCCCCCACCCCAGGCCCCAGTCATGCTGGGCAGATGTTGAGGCCCCGGGGCCAAGAGCTGCCCCAGACAGGCAGGTGGCTGGGTAAGAACGAGGAGTAGACCCTGGGTGAGGGGGCTGAGGGGAAAGTGCCCGCTCCACAGTGTGGCCTGGGGCTGCTTCCCCACCCTGAACCTCAGTGTCCTCATCTGTAAAATGGGGATAACAGTAACACCTCCTTGTAATTTAACCTGAGTCAGGTGTCCAGCATAAGGTTTAGCAGGTAGATGGCACTAAGCCACTATGTCCTACCCGAGTTCCATCTGGGGACAGTGTCCTCTCTACTCTGAAGCCTCCTCTCTGGCCCCCTCGGGAGTCACTGACCCCAGGGCCCAAGAATTCTTTTCAGAGAAAAGGCTGAGAGCCCAGCTGCGTGTCCAGGGAGGGATGCTAACCCAACCATGTGATCGCGGAGGCAGGAACTCCAGTAGGAGAAGGTTTCAGGGACCCAGGGGTGGGGAGCTCTGCCCCAGAAAATCCAGTCAGGCGGCTGGCAGAGGCAGTGCTTGGGGTGGTGGGAGTACGCTGGAAGCAAGAGCCTGGAGGTGGGTGTGGGAACGGCCCTGCGGCAGTTCTACCGAGCTCCGTGGGGACTGAGGGACCCTCCGCCAGGCCAGCCTGGCCCTCTACCATCCAGAGGCTTTGCTTGGGACTGGAAGGTGGCTGGGGCTCTCCCCTCGTCGACCCCTGGTAGTCACGGAGGATAAGGGGGGACCCTCCCCGTCGGCGACACCTGCCCCAGCGCTGAGCAGGAGCGGCGGCTCCGCGGGGTGGGCACCCAAGTCCACCTCCTGCCCCGGAAGCCCCTCGGTTCCAAACCAGGCCGGAGCCCTGACCGAGGCCGGACGCCGGGAGGGGGAACGCGGGCGAGCTGGCAGACCGCGGGCTCCGGCGGGGGCGGCTCCGCTCCCGCCCCGCCCGTTCTCCCCTCCCCGCCCCTCCCCCATTTCTCCCCCGCTTCCGCCCCCCCATCTCGCCGGGTCCCTCCCCCAATTCTTCCCCGCCCCCCCGCCCCTTCTCCGGCCCGCGGTCCGGCTTGCGCGGGGGCGGGGCCGGCGGAAGGGGCGCCCCGGGCGCCGCTCAAAGGGCCGCTAATGTTCGCTAATCCCGGCCTTTCAGGCGGCCGCGGCTCCGGCTGTTGGCCCAACAACAGGAATCTGAAAGGGGGGCGCGGAGGCCGCTGCCCCGGCCGCCCCGCCCCCGACCCCGGCGGCCCCGGGACCCCGAGCCCGCAAGACGGGGCGCAGGTGCGTCCGCGCCCCCGGAGCTCTCGCGCCCCGGGGGAGAAGGGCCGTCCCGGGCCGCTCCGTACCCGCTGGGGAGACCGAGGCGGGGGCGGGCGGGGGAGAGGGGGCTGGCCCGCCGCGGGGAGGGCTGGCCGGCCCGCCCCCTCCGGCGGCGCGGCGGTTCCCAGGCCCGGGAGGGGCGCGGGGGCCTCACGTCGCAGACGGGCCGGGCCCCTCCGGAGCGTGACCCCGGCTTTCAGCGCCGCCCCTGGCCCGGCCCCAGCGCCTCGTTAGGGATTTAATTAAGGAGCCGGCGGGGATTTGCATAATCTCCGAGCCGGGCTGGGAAGCCCCGGGCGGGGGGAGGAGACGGCTGAGCAACTCTCTGGGCTGGGGTCTCCCAGTCCACAGGACGGAAGGGGCCTGGAGGTGGCGAGGAGACAGGCCGAAGGCAGGAGGACCCTTTTGTATCGGAGCCGGCCTGGAATTCCCCATCTGAGCCACAGGGTCCCTCCTCCTCCTCCCCAGCTGACTGGAGCTGTAGATTCAGCTGGGCCTGGGCCCCCAGGCAAGGCGAGGGGAGGGGTGCCCCAGGAGGGGCCGCGGCACCCCCCTCAGGCAAACAGTGAATGCAAACATTCCAGCCCCGGCCCAGCCCTGGGGAGCAACAGGCCCCGCCCCTTCCCACAGGTCCCTGGCGTCTGCCCCCATCCCTGGTGGCAGCCCAGGTCAGGCCATCAGGGGGTCAGAGCAGAGTGACGGTGGAGGCTGCCCACCCTCCCGGGGCAGGGCATCCCCTCCCGGGTCACAGTCTCGGCGAGGGCAGGGAACAGGCTCAGCACCCCAGTTCTGGCTGCAGTTCCTGTGGTGACCACCAAGTGGTGTGGTGGTGGTGGCCCTACGACACGTCCTTGGACCCTGGACCTGAGACTGGAGGTTAGGGAGGGGCCTCCCGGGCCCCAGTGGTCAGTGAGGCCGACCCTGCAGGGCT
The DNA here is from genome assembly GCF_025265405.1 of Mesoplodon densirostris. Classification (NCBI taxonomy): domain Eukaryota; kingdom Metazoa; phylum Chordata; class Mammalia; order Artiodactyla; family Ziphiidae; genus Mesoplodon; species Mesoplodon densirostris. The sequence continues at coordinate 106,718,408 of NC_082661.1, forward strand.
GTGTGGCGAGCAGTCTTGCCCCACCTCCCCCTGCCCCTCGTGCTGCCGGAACCTGTCTCTCCTGGTGTTCCAGATGGGGAGACTGAGGCACTGAACATAGGGCTTGCTCCTGGCGGCTGGGTCAAGGAGGGTGGTACATCCCGACCCCCATTGCCTGCTGGCATCTCAGGCAGGACAAGGGCATGATAGTGTGGCCTCGGGAGGGTGGCCAGGGCTCAGCCAGGAGGCCTTTTGGGTCACAGCCACAGCACCAGTGGCCCCCCTCCCAGCGCCTGGCACTTGACTGCCCTGCGGGCATTCCCACAGCCTTCAAAGGGCACTGTGGGGCCTGCATGGGTAAAGGCCTTTCATCTCCTGGGTGGCAGGCTGGGGGCTGGATGGTCCCCGGGGGTGCGGCCACCTCCCAGCCCCTTCCCCTGGCACCCTGATAGGACTTGGCACCCCTGCCCAGCCTCGGTTCTGTCCTCTGCATCGGCAGTGGCTCCTGGGGCCTCTGAGTCAAAGCCAAGTCCCTGTAGTGCCCACGAGGCCAGGGTCCCTGGAGCCCTGTACCCCAAATCTCCCACGGCACCTCCGGCCACTCAGGCCTGGTTCCTCCTCATCATTCAGGGCTCAACCCGAAAGTGCCCTCCCCAGGGTGCCCTTCCTGACCCTCATTGCCCTCACATCACTACCTGAGACTGTACTCACATGGGGTCTTTTCACACGCTGTGGTCTGTCTCCACTGGGGAGCCAGCCCCACCCCCAGCCAGTCTCATTCCTGGGACTCCCACCCAGAGGAGGAGGGCAGATGTCAGTTGGTGCCCCATAGGGCTGGCATCTGCAAAGGGCTGTGTGACCCCTGGGGAGCCCATTTCTTCAGCTGGGGAGCCCCCACCTATTTCCAAATCCCCACAGAGAATAAGTGAGGCCTGAGTGAGCCAGGCACACAAGCGCTCATTCGGATACCGGGCTGCCCCATGCCGGCCTAGGTCGGGACAGAGTGGGGCTGCAGCGTGGGGACCACACCCAGGCCCACCGTGGGGTTTGCCTGCAAGGTACCTCCCCTCTGCCATTCCCCCGAAGGCAGGGTACAGGGACAAGGCCCAGAGGGGGGCTGTGGTCAGTATGAGCCTCGCTGCCCCATTCTGGCCTGGTCAATTCAGGGGGGCTTCCTCTGGGCTGGGTGTGAGGGTGAGAGGAGGGGGCAGTGTGAACCAAGCCTGGCAGGTGGGCTCGGGGACCCTGGGTTGTCCCTGGAGCTTTGCCCGGCCCTCTCCAGGGCTCCTGGAGATGAGGAGCTGCCTGGGCACATGTTTTGGTCCTGGCAGCCCCTCCTCCTGCAGGGCCCCGTCTTCATCCAGCTCTTTGTGCCCCTGAGAACGTGCGCTCACCTGAGAGCCGGGGCTGGGGGTCAGGAGGCTGCCAGCTGCAAGGACTAGAGGGGTCAGGGAAGCCAGAGGTGACAAGATTTGGCATGGTCCTAGGCCAGGCCTGCGGTGCGGAGGGCGGGCGTCTGGCTGAAGCAGGAGGACGTCCCTGCAGCCTGATGGGGACTCTGGAGAGAGGTGGGCTTCAGCTCACATGGAAGCCCACCAGGCCCTGTTTTCAGCCGAGGTATCTGGAAAGCCCAGAGGGCACGGACCAAAACCAGCGGCACCTTCACCAGAGACGCTGCCACCCCTCACCCCGGACAAGCCAGGCACTGTCCTGCGTGGGGACTCAGGGACAAGAGAGGCAGCTCAGCCCTGTCATCCGGCAGCGGTGCAGAGAGGCGGGGGGGAGGCTGGGCCTCAAGCTGCAGTCCCCACTGTGGCTCGTGGGGCTACAGGTGCTCTGGGGGGCTCTGGAGGAGCCTGGGAGCACAGTAGGTGGTGGGCAGAGGACGCCACTCGGCGGAGCCCCTGCAGGGGCAAGCACCGGGGGTGGCAGGGCCATAGGCCACCAAGGGCCCCCTTCGAAGGGTGACCTGTGATAGCAGAAGCCCCCACTCACAACCCCCGGGTCTCCGATTGCCCACCATGCCATGGTCTGCAGGACCCCGTGCCTCCTGGCTGTGCAGGGAATGGAGATAAGCCCCGAGTTCCAATTCATTTCCACTTAAATTGTCTAAATATTATTCCAGGCAGCTCCCACAGCCTCCTGGGTGCCCCCACCCCGGAGCTGGAGCAGCCAGGAGCGGGCGGAGGCCTTGCGGGGGTCGGGGGACACCCGAGGGCCTGTGGTCGTGGTCCCCGCGGGTGCTGCCGCGCCGCTGAGTGGGGCCTGACCCCGCCAGGGGCCGAGCACAGGGCCAGTGTCTCCCCTCCCGCCCTCGCCCGGCCCGGACCCCGAGAGGCGGCTTGCCCGGGACCCCTGCTCTGGGCGCAGACCCCTCGGGTGGGCGCAGGCCAGCTCAGGGAACCACAGGGGCCCTGGGCCGTGTTTCAGGGCTTGGGGGGCGAGGGCGGGCGAGGCTGCCCGGGGAGCCGCTGCGTGGACCCCCCGCTGGAGCCGGTCCCTCCTGAAGGGGCCTTTCTCCGAGGCTCGGGGTGCGGCGGAGCCCCCCGCCCGCCCAGTGCCCAGCCTGGCTGTCGGCGCCTCCTGGCCGGGCGGCCACAACGCTGATGTTGCTTTAATAAAACAAAGTTTTTCTTTCGTGCGCGGCCTCCAGTGGTGAAAGGGCCGATTTACGGAGCGCCGCACCCCCCTGCCCGCCCGCTGCGGTGGCGCTGGCCCGGCTGGGTAATTTATAGCTTCGACTTTGCGCACTCGCGCTGGGCCGCTGCTGCATGACTGGGGCCATTTATCCCGGCCCCCCCCGCCGGCCGGCCGCCCAGTCGCCTTCCCCATTGAGATGTGTGGAAACCCCGCGGAACCCTGGGGTGAAAACAAGCTGGGCTGTTTGTGCCTCTGGGCGCCCGCGGCCACCGCCCGGACGGCGAGACCCCCTCGGCACCCCCCCCACCCGTCCACGGGTGAGCAGACCCAGGCGGCGCTGTGAGGGCAGCGTCACTACTCTGTTCCTCCGGACTTCAGTTTCCTCCCGGGGATATGGACTGCCTGGAGGAGAGGGACTTGATCATATCCTGGTAACGTCGTCCTGTTTGGAAGCTTCCAGGTCCAGGGCCTGCTTGCCCGCAGCCAGGACACAGCTTCACTCATGGTGTGTTCACTGAATGGCTGGTTTGTGCAGGGCCCCCCGCCCATCCCAGGCCTCCCAGCCCAAGGAGGAAGGGGTGAGGGTGCCCATACGGGGCCAGGCCCCCCCTGAGAGGGATCGGGGGGCCCTAGAGACAGGCTGAAGCTCAGGACCCTGGTGACGGGGCGTGCTATAGTGGGCAGAACTCAGGGGCTCCCATGGAGGACCTGAGCTGTGACCGGTCCTTTTAAAGGGGGCTGCTGCCCCTGACCCACGGGCACATACTTCTGCCACACAGACCTACCGTGGTGGTGTCTGGGGGCCCAGGCCCAGCTCTGGGTAGGCACACACAGGCCCACGGGCATGCACACACGGCACGTGCACAGAAGGACACACAGACAGGCACATGGACATAGACGGATGTGTCCCTCCCTACTCATGTCTGCAGTTGGGCCTGCAGTGGACAGCTTGAATGGGCATCCTGAACCTGACAGTGTCACACCCAGCTCCTGACCCCAAGCCCTGCCCAGCTCAGATCCTGGCTCCCGTCCTGGCTCCCGTCCCAGCTCTCAGGCCCGACCCCGAGTCCTCTTTGAGTCTGGTCACCCTCTAACCACCAGGGCACCCGGCTGGCCCCCTCCACACTCTCACGGGCCATCGCAGGCCCCCCTCACCAGTCTCCCTGTGTCCACCTGGCCCCCATGGTCTGTTCAGTGGCGGAGCCCCGAGGAGATGTGCGTAGGCCACACTCTGCTGAGTGCCTCACTCTGCTGGACAGGACAACAAGCAGGGTTGTCAGGGTGTCCCCAGGACTCCTGCTGCCTAGGACCCCAGCCTGTCACTCACCAAGGAGTGTCGGAGACAGCCACCCACACCCAGCCTCCTCCCCGCTCATGTGCCCATCTTAGAGGTGGGGAAACCGAGGCGGGCTGGCGAAGAGGCCCCTGAATGGTGTGGAGTGAGCTGGTAGCTGGCATCTCGACTGTGTCACACCACGGCTCTGGTCCACGAAGGGCTCCACTTCCCTCCACCTGTGTGCGCTGGGGGGTTGTCACATGGGAGGAGGGCAGTCCCCATGCTGAAGGTGACGCCCGGCTGGGGTTTGGCCCCTCATCCGAGGTCAGGCAGCAGGAAAGCTGAAAGCGCAGGATGGAGGGGTGTTGCCGGCTACTGTCTGGTCCGTCTCACCCAGAGCGTCTGGCAGGGGGCTGGGCACGGGTTGCCCGGGCAGACGGCATCTGTGACCCGGGTCTCTTTGGGGAAGAGATTTTTTTACTTCGCTCCCAGTCTCGTGGGGTCAGTGATGGGGGCCTGGCCAGTGTGGGCGGCCCCGGGCAAGGGCCCCACAGGGTTAAGGAGCTGTCTCCACTCCCACCGTTATAGTTGGGTCATTAAAACCCCATCTCCTGCCTGGGTCCCAGCCCTCCCAGGGCCTCCCGGGCCTTTGTCTCACTTTCTAAGGCTCTGACAGGATCGGTCGGGTGGGGGCCCAGGAAGGGGGGGGCGGCCTCAGCGTACAAAGCCCCCGGCCCTGGAGCCTCCTCTGCCAGGGTGCCAGCCGGAGCCACTCCCAGGATGCCCTCCTAGGGGGCTGGCATGGGCCAGGCTGGGCAGGCGTCCCCCAAGCCCGGCCTGGGACATATGCACCCGGGCCGCACCCCTGACCACCCCTGGGCTGTTCCCAGGCCCGTGGCGGAGAGCCCCTGGCCCCCTCACATTTGCCCACGCTCCACTGAAGGTTGCTAGGAGCTGGGCGGGGGTGGGGGCGTGCGGCTGGCGGAGGACCGGGCAGGGGGGCGGACGCCCATGGACAAAGCCAGCCTGTGATTAAGTCATCTGCCCGTTGGCGCCACGCACGTCCCCTGGCCAGCTGAGGGCTGCTCTGGCCACACCCTGCGGCCACCGCAGCCCAGCCAGCCCCCTGCCCCCCGGCCAGGCTCGGGGTCCCCCACCATGGTCAGGGGCACCTGCCCCAGCCCATACCACCCTGCCGGGGGGCCTCTACTGCCCAGGTGCCCGTGGCATCTTCCCAGCCCTGCTGCTGGCCCACAGGGGACCACAGCCCAGGCCCCTTTGCCTCAGTGTCCCATCTGTTCTACAGCCCAGTGCCAGGGCTGCACTGTCCCCATATAACCCCCCGACCCTCTTCCAGCCCCACACCCTGAGCCTTGGTCTGAGCTGGGGGTGCTGCCCTAGGAACTGGCCGGGATGGGTAGGTGGGCCGCCTCGCTCAAAGGAAGGGAGTGGGGAGGTCCACGTGCCCCGCAGCTGCCATTCTTGCTGTCCCCAACGCTGGTCCCGATGTCTCCCCCCCCCGCCATCCCCCGGGGGCCTCCCCCTCCTCCTGGGGGCCTCCCTGGTGGGCTGGTCTCTGCCCGTCGCGCCTACCCGAGAGGAGGGGGCTCCCCAGTCTCTACAGGGCCACGCGGGACCTCCCTGCACAGCCCCCCACCACCTCAAGGGACGAGTCCAGCCTGGTGGGGACCTTGGGGTGCAGGGCCTCAGACTGGGACGGGGAGTGTCTGAGGACACAAGAAACCAGGAGTTGGCTTCCTCACCAAGCCCTCACCATGGGAGCCCGGTAGCTCCCTGGGCATTCACGGGTCCCTTGCTCAGCCACAGCAGGATCTGGGACCCCTCCTTGGTCTCCAGAGAACAGGTGGCCCCAGGGGAGCTTTCACTTGTTTTAGAGTGAACTTGGGGTGGGGAAGGCCCGTGGAGGAAGGGTGGGCCCCTGGACCCTGCGGTCTCCTCATCCCTAAAGTGGGCATGACACCCTCTGGGTGGGGAAGGCTGGGGCCTCGGGGGAGGGCGGCTGGGCATACCAGTGGAGGTGGCCTCTGGGGCCAGGCCTGCCCCGGATGGGTGGGATCACCGCCCCGCTGAGCCAGGCTGCAGATGGGGTTTCAGGATGGGGCGGGGACTTCCTGGGATTTGCCATTAATCAGGCCCCTGGGCGGGGAAGTTTATCTGTGCCTCAGTCACATGTTATCTCCGCCTGGGGAGAGGGGCACTGCGGTGTCCTGGCTGGGGTGGGGCCCTGGGGCCAGGCACAGTGGGGCGAGGCGGGGCCTGGACGGCCCTTCTTTCTCAGGCCTCAACCCTCCCCAGGGGTGAAAAGGCTGGTGGGCTCCAAAGGCCCAGCAGCCCCCTGCATAGCCCTTGCAGGGCCAGCCAGCCAGAAGGGTCCCAGGGCCCCCTTCTCCCCAGGTAGCTGCTCTGTGGCCTGGGGGGGCAACATGTGAGGGGGGGCTTCCCTCTCCCCTCCCCCGTGCTTACGAGGGGAGGAGAATGGGCCTGGGTTTTGGCTGGGTCCCGGGGTCTCGCCAGGACCCCACTTCCCATCTCAGGGACTTGCGGGTTACTCTGCTCCCCTGGGGACTTTGGCCCAGTCCCGGCTCAGGCAGAGGGGTGTTCCTGAGTTGTCTTTGGTTTAACCCTCTTTTCCCCGCTCCATCTAATGCGGGCCTGGGAGCAGAGGAAGGCCGAGAAGGGCCTCCTCACCCCACCTCTGCCTTGAACTCCACTGCGTGTCCACTTAGCAGCCACGCATGTGCCCTGTGGTCACGCGAGTTGGCAGCTCCAGCCCGGGTGCACCATGGGGAGGGCCCCCCGTGTCCACTGCCTACCCCCCGGGCCGCTTAGCTCTCCCGAGGTGAGGGAGCTTTCCTCAGCCAGCAACCTCGAAATCCATTTTTCGGGGGATCCCTTCAAACTGAATCTCTCCTTCTGTGCCCGGCCTGAAAGGTGGATCTGGGAATGGGCTCCGGCTCGGGGCCGGGGGACCAGGTTCCAGGCAGGGAGCGATGGAAGAGTTGGAGGAGGGCCTGAGGGCTGCGACTCAGGGCAGGGGGAAGGTGGGGGGTGGATGAAGATGTCAGTCCTCATGTTCACGGGGCGGGGGGTGGGGGTGGGGGCTAGCGGGATGGGAGCGGGTGTGCAGGCTCTCCAGGGTGATCCTGCACCTGCCGCCTGCCTTCCTGGCGCCTGCTCAGGCCTGTCCCGCCTGGGCCTTCCCAGAACCCGAGGCTGCGGTGCTGGGTCGGGGGTCTGTGCCGCCTGCCCTCATTCCAGCTGGGGCCTTCCATGTGGTCCCCCACCCCACGCTGGGGCTGGAGGCAGACACAGGCAGTAGGGGTCCTCTCAGGCCTGCCCAGGGCCCCTCAGCAGAGAGGGACACTGTCCCCTTCCCTCACCCCAGGCCCAGCCGTTCCAAGGCGAGCCCTCACTCAGCACCTTCCTCAGGGTCCCAGACTCTCCCAGTACACAGCAGGCGCTCACCACGTCTGTCCCAGGACTGGCTCTCACCACTTCCTCCTCAGGCCTCCCGCTCTGCTCTCGGCCCACAAGTCTCACCTGACTCCTGCCGTCTGTGCTCTCTGCCCACGGAAGCCCCCTGCCTGACTCCCCACCAGGGTGGAAACTCTGGTCCCCAACTGTGCCTGGGACCGTGGGCACGGTCAGCCAGTGTGTGTCAAGTGGACGGATGGAACTGGGAAACCCTCGATGGGTGATGGGTCCAGTGGCGGGGTGGGAGGATGCAGAGTGACGGAGCGGAGGCCAGAGGAGCAGGACGTGGGCTCCTGGTGAGTCTGTAGGTCTGTGCCGCCGCGTGGGGCACAGGTGGCTGAGCGCACACTACAGGTGAGGAGATGGGAGTGGCCGGGGGGCACCTGGGGGGGTGGGTTGTGGACGGAAGGTCAAAGGTTGAGTCTCTGCAGGGTGAGCACGTACGGTGTTCTGAGCTGTCAGGAAGGTGCCAGAGTCCCAGGGGAAGACAGGCTCGGCCTGATCCATCCTACGTGTGGAGAGCATGGCCGCGGCCCCTGCCTGGGCCGGGCGGGCCTTGTGCTGGGAGGCGGCCACCGGCGTGAGTGCAGGGGGTCCCGGGGAAGGAAGTGCCAGGAGGCCAGAGTCCCCGCCAGAGTCCCCGGCCTGGAGAAGGGTCGGGGCAGGGAGGTGGTGAGTCATCAGCCTGGGGGGGCCTGGTGCGGATGAGCGCCCACGCCTGCTCTGCTGAGGGGGTGCCCCGGTGTCTGGCAGCAGGCGCACAGTCCAGGGTTCCCGCCTCGACCCTGCCAGCCTCCGCTCACTCAGGTTGCCCCAAGGTCACCGAGCAGGCAGGGCACTGTTTCCTTGGGCAGCCTCACCTGATTTTCCCGAGTCCCTGGCCCCGGGCCAAGCCTGTCTCCCACTCCGGGCCTCTGGGGGGGCTTGTGAGGAGTCGGGCCAGGCTGGGTCACCTCTAGGGGCACGGGCTGTGGCAGAAGGTGGGGGGTCAGGGTGGAGGCTCCCCCAGAGCAGGGCCAGAGGAGGCAGAGGCGGGTGCCCAGAATGCCAGTGTCCCACAGTGGCAAGCCCTCCGTACCTTCCTGGACACTCTGGGAGGGACGCTCTGCCCGGTGCCCATTTTACAGGCCAGGCACTGGTAGGGCCAGGGACTGACTACCCATGGCTCTGGCTCCAGAGCCCCTGGTTTGATGGGCTGGTTGCCTCCCAGCGTGGGCCAGCCTGGCCATCAGCAACACCCTGGAGAGTGAGGGCTGTCCGCTCGCACCCTCCTCACTGCCATCACTACCCCAGAGCCACTGGTCTACACCAGCTAAGTGCAGGTGAGGCTGGGGGTCCACAGGCGGACACAGAGGCAGAAATGAAATCTCAGCCCCTCGAGGCCCCTCACCACCCTGCCCATCCCCTGATCACCACACAAGGAGCCACGGCCGTGGCTGCCCTGCCCACTGAGGCAGGGCTGAGCTGGGGTGGGAGATGCAGCCAGACGGGAGAAAGTGGGGCGTTCCAGGCAGACACTGGCCGCCATCTCCACAGGAAGAGCCAGGAAGGCTGAGCGGGCAAATCTTATTAGCTGGTAGACTTCCGAAGCCCCATCGCTGAGCGCCCAGTGACCTGCCTCGTTCACAGCCCACCCTGTGCACGCACTGCCCTTGGGGGCTGGGCCTCCCGCTGTCCGTCAGTGCCCCCGGCCAGGTCCTGGCCAGCCTGCGCCTCGCCCGGGCCCCTGGTTCTCGCTCCCTGCTGAGAAGGCTGCTGGGCGCTTCCCTGCCTGGCTGGAGCTGGAGATGTGTGGGAGGCCCGTGCCGCTCTGGGGCCAGGAGATGGCCTTTCTTGGGCAGTGTGGTCCAGGCCCCTCCTGACCCCAGGCCTTGGTGAGTGGCCCACGGCCCTGACACACTGGGCTCCTGCTGGCACCCCCGCTCCAGGCTCTGGGTCAGCCCACCCCTGCAGCTCCCAGCTTGGAAGGGCCCCCAGGTCAGGGTACCGACCCCCCAGTGTCAGGCTTTGCGCCCAGCAGGTCCAAGCCCCCATTTCCCCATCTATAGAATGGAAATCAGAACCAATGATGGCTACTCCCATCCATCTGGGCAGTGAACGGGCAGTGAGCCCTGTGCCACCATCACCCCAGAGGCAGAGGGGCCTGGCCCGCTCTCCCTCCTCCCCCAACCCCAGGCCCAGCACAGAGCGGCTGTCAACGGGGTCCCCATCTGGAAACGATTGTGCTCGTGGCCCTCAAAGATATAATTAAAATATATTGGGTTTTTATGCTCCTTCCTCGTCTGGGGAGGAATCCAGGCTGGTTAGGAAACCGGATCGCTCTGACGTTGGGCCTGGAGCATCAGACTGTGTTGCACCAGGATCAGAGCCCACAGGGTGATTCTCTGAGGCCCGCCAGGCCAGAGCTTCACTGTGACCCTGCCCCTTGTCCCGAGGGGTCCTGTCCACGTGAGGGCGTCTTCTATACTGGCTGCTCCCAGGCCCCAGGCAAGGAGCCTGCCCTCCCCAACAGGGTGTCCTGCTGAGTGGTAGACAGTGAGACCCCAGCTCCATCCTGTCCCCCCACCAGGAGCACCCTTCCCTCCTGCTTCTTCATCCTCCAGGCTTCACCCCCCACCCCGGAAGCGACCCATCTGGGAGATTCGAGGGTCATCTTGGCCCCAAGGCTGGTGTGGCCCAGGGCGGATTTGGGGTGAGAGGAGGCCTCAGAGCTGTGCCTGCCTGGCCGAGGCCAGCTGCTCCCCCAGCCCAGGGGTCCACTAAACCCCTGGGCTCCAGGGATCCAGGGGCTGAGAAGTGCCAAACGAACCCTCGGGTAGTGGTGGCTCCTGCTGGTGGAGCCCGAGGGGCAGGTGTGGGCTGGGCCCTGGGGGGCTCCTCCCCCTCCGGGGAGCCCTCCCTGCCCCTCCCTCAGGCTGGCTCCCCTCAGGGGCGCAAGGTACCCACAGGCCCAGTCTCCGCCTGCCTCCCCCCTGGCCTGGGGATGAGGGTGGAGGTGACCCCGAGGATGCCGGAGAGCCCTGCCCAAAGCCTCTGCTGCTCCTGCCACTGTGCAGGCTCCGCCATCACAGCCCCTCAGGGCTGGGGAAGGAGCAGCAAGGGCCGGAGAGGCTGCCCAGCTCCAGGCCCCCCAGAAACCTGGTCCCGGGACCGCCAGAGCGGGTGCCCAGGCCGGGTAGCTGCCTGCTCAGCCGCAGAATGGGCGACAGGCTGTGGCCTGGCTGTGGCCCCTGCCCTCCTGCCCTGAGGCCCTTCTCGTCGGGAAGAAGCCCTGGGCGCAGGTAGCACGCTAGCCCTCGTCCAAGCAGCGCAGGCTGGACGCAGTTGGGCCGGGCCGTCTCTCCAGGTTTGGGGTGGGGCAGCGCACGGCCCGTGTGGCTGTGCCACCCGGCCCCTGACCCGGGGTTGTGCAGGCTCGGAGACCCTCAGTCACTGGCACCCATCTTGCTCCCAGCCCACGTCCCCCAGCCCTGCACCAGAGGCCACGGCCTCGCGCCCCGGGGCCCCACTGCCTTCCCAGCATCTCCACGGGCCGGGCCTGGAGGGCACTGTCTTGGCCGCTCAGCCCACACCGGGCCTCCCTGGCAAGTGGGGATGGAGTTTCTCGGGCTGCCGGGGGCTCCTGAGCAGGAAGTGCTGGAGCGTTTCTGGGGGGGACTCCTCTGAGAGCCCCCAGCAGGTGAGGGCTCGGTGAGGGGGTGCGGGCACAGGGTCTGCGTGCAGGGACTGGAGACAGGAGCAGGGGACACAGCTGGCCTGCCCAGCGCTTGTCCCTGTCGCCACCGCTGGCCTGGAGGGACCACACAAGCCCTCTCCCAGGTGGAAGTCAGGAGCCTGGGGACTTCAGTGTGAGGGTCCAGAGCCTGGCATGGAGGAGGGGACAGTTGGAGGGAGAAGCCCCGGCCTGGGCCCCAGAGCCATGTCGCCCGGTTCCCGGCACCCTCCGCCTCCTGCTTTGCCCAAGCTCAGCCCCCACTGAGTCCTCGCCCCCAGCCTCCCCCTGGCCCGGCATCTGGCAAGTCCCAGGACGCCTCCTGCAGGAAGTTGGCCTCACTCAGCTGTCCCTGGCCGGGAGAGAGGTGTGTCAGCCGGGCCCGGTGGGGCACCTGGGGCCAGACAAGCCTGGGCTCAGGGCGAGGGCACATTCCTGCTTTCCTAGCCTGTGGAGAGGGGGTTCCCAGAAGCGCTGAGGAGGCCTGGCCAGCAGCCCGCGGGGAGAGCCCCTGGCGCTTCCTGCTTGGCAGGAGGACCCACGGCAACAGCAACAACCGTAAGTGCCCGCCCTCCTGGCCCTCCCTCCGCCCGGGGCTCAGGGTGGCCTCCCCTCCGGGATCCAGACCAGACAAGGCAGCCCCCCGAGTCCTCTGCCCCCGGCAATGCTGGTCGCTGCGTCCTCGGATGCCACGGAGCCTGTGCCTCCGCCCACCGTGCCCGCCAGCTGCCCCACTGCCCTCGGTTCCTTGGTCAGGGCCCTGCTTGGGTTGTTACTGTCCCCGCGTGAGGACATGTGGGCTTGGGACCCCTCAGGAAGTGGAGGAAGGCGGGTGATGAGGCAGGGTGGGGACATGGCCACGCGACCTCGGGCAAGTCTCGTCCCCTGTGGGGGGGATGAGATCACTCTCCCGGCAGTCGAGCCAGCACCTGGCGCAGTGGGCACGTCGGGGCGGGTGCACACCCAGCCGCACCCGCCTGGCCCGGCAGCCCTTGGGCTGGGCGCGGCCTCCCCAGGGGACACCGCCACCCTCTTGGCGGTGGGCAGGCGGGGCTTCAGATACCTCCTTTAGGAGACAGGTCCCTGCCTGGCACGCCCGCCCCTCTGGGAAGCCCCCGGACACTGGGCCGGTCCACAGCGGGGCACCCACCGAGCGGAGGGTTGAGTGGCCGGCCTGGGCCTCTTAGGCAGCGCGGGGTGGCCGGGCCTGGATGCCGAGCCTGCCGCCCTGGAGTGAGCCTTCGCACTCCTCGCCTTCTGCTCATGGGCAGTGAAGGGAACCCCTAAGCCGGCCTCCCGGGCCTTGTGCTGCGGGGTCGTTGGTGGCTGCAGGGAGTGGGCTGGACCCTGGTGTGAGGCCGCCTTCCAGGCCCAAGGAGCCGGCAGGTCGTTGGCCCGTGACCTCCGTGCAGCGTGGAGAGGGTGAGGGGCAGTGCCATGCCAGTCCAACCGCCCTCCAGGGCACAGGAGATGCTGGGCCAGCTGGGGTGGGGATGGCCTGCGCCCTGCGGTTGAGTCTGGTCAGCCCCCCTGCCCCGGGTGGAGGTAAGCCCACCCTGGTCCCTCTCCTGTGCTGCCTGCTGCTCTGGCCTTGGACACACCAGGGGCCCTCTGCCCACTGGCCTGTGTGGAGAGCAAGCATCCCAGGCCGGGAAGCCTGACAGAGGTGTGTAGGGACGGGCGGGGGCCACTGTGAAGAAGCGGCTGGACCTCACTGGCTGTGGGGGTGCCTGGAAACCCCTCCCGCCACGATGCAGCTACTCCCCTTCCCCCTACTCTGTCCCCCCGCCGTGGCACTGTCACCCCCTCCCCCAACACATTCCCTATCTGCTCGTCTGTTCCTTCACTCTGCTCCCCCCACCCCAGCCCAGCCAGAAAGTCGGCTCCACCAGGGCGGGGACTGGACCGGTCTGTCCCCTGCTGACCCCCAGGGCCTGGAAGAGTGCTTGGAACAGAGAAGGTGCTCAGCACATGTTTGTCATGTGAATAAAGGAACGAATGGCCAAGAGTGTGAAGCAGCCTTTGAGTCTCAGGGTCCCACCCCTCACTGACTCTTCGCGACGACGGGCTTGGTGGCTGGTAGGGGTCTGGATGGGGGTCTCCCCGGAGCTGACGGCTCCTGCCCCACCTCTGCCCCTGGGCCCTGGGAGGGGGCGGGCATGGCCTTGGCCTCGCTCTGGGCAGGTCACGAGGCGCCCTGGTGGGAGCCCCGGGGGGCCCCTTTGCTGCTGTATCACAGCCGGGAGGCCAAGACACTGCAGCCCAGCTAGGGGCACTGTCCTCGCCTGGCCTTCACCCCTCCAGGAAAGGGCGCCATCTTGTGGGATGCCTCAGGCTCGCTGTGACCCCTGCGCTCTGCAGGACCCTCACCCTCCCTGCCTCAGACCCCTCCCTGGACTCTGCCCACGCAGCGGCTCCTGCCAGAATACGCCCTCAGGCAGGCCCGGTCCAGACGAAGAGTGGGCCGGCCGACAGCAGGCCAGGCGGTGTCCCAGCGGCCCACCCACAGACACCCAAGGCAGCCCCCTGCCCCACACAGGGGCGCTTCCTGCCAGGTCCAACCCGGGTTCTGGGTCTCATGCTCACGCCCCCATCAGAATACTTGGGGGTGCTCCTCCACACAGTCCCCCGGCCCCCATCTCCACCCTGAGCCAGGTGGGCCTGGTCAGCGCCCCAACCCCCACTCAGGAGTGGACACCAGGGGTGGACAGAGGGGACCCAGGGCACGAAAGGGGGACAGGAGAGGGACAGTCCTCTGGCACAACGGTGTGCTCAGAGGACACCACCTGTGGGGACCTGGCTGACACCACGCCAGGCACAGCCTCCCTGCTCACTTGCTCATTTATTCACTCCTTCACCCCTCCACTCCTCATGCACACGTCATGTCATCTCGTCCACTGTGGGCAGGAGCCCTGACACTCCCCTTAGCTCCTGCCCTGGATCCAGGGAAGCTGAGGGAGGCTCTGGGTGCCTGTCCATCCACTCATTCTCTCTACAAACACCCGAGTACTGTGTAGCTGGTGCCCACCACCAGGTCTGGAGTGAGGGCAGTTTCTCCGTGGAGTCTGGCCCACTCCTGGAGTGTGAGGCAAGTGAGGGCCATGAGTCTAGCACTCCGTGTGCCTGGCTGGTGGGTGCGGTGTCCACCCCACCGTGGGGTAGCCCAGAAAATCACCAGACAGGGACTGGGCTGGGGAGGAAGGCAGCGGGGGCGGGTCCTGCCATAGATGTTTTCACAGCCCCACCCGGGCTTGCCCAGACCCCCAGCGGTGATGCTGCCTGGGCTGGCCAGCCCCCCACCTGCCCTGGGCTGGGGCCCTGCCCGCTGGCCCCTCTGTAGTGGCTGGGCCTGCCCTCCACAAACTTGGGTGCTGGGCCAGGCACACGGGTCTGAAGGACAGAGGGGAGGGGGGGAGGGGAGGACCGGCACCCCAAAAAGCTGGGCAGGGCAATAAGGAGGCGGCCCCTCGACTCCCCACGGTGAGGCTCCGGGAGACCCGGGCGCAGGGGGCCAGGCTGGACGGAGCTGACCACGTGGTCAGTGCTAGTCCGGAGTCTCAGGCCGGCCCTACAGCGCCCCCTGCAGGCCGCCTGTGCTCAACGGCTCCCAGGCGGCCACGACAGCCTGGGTCGGGGTTTGGGGGCGTCGTGGCACCTGGGGGTCAGTAGAGCCGGGCCAGGGGAGCACAGGGGGCCTGGGATCTGGGGCCGGGAGCCAGGGCCGGGAAGTGAATGCCTGTCCCCACACGCCCAGCCTCGCAGGTGTGCCATCCATCTCGCGGACACGGCAGAGCGCAGCCCCGGAGAGCCTCAGCTGGGTCAGGGCACCCCTGGTCTGGCCTCGTGCAGCCCCTGCGGCCTGGCTGCTCCCCAGCATGCTCTGCCTCCCGAGTGGCTCCAGCTCTGCTGGGCCATCCCCTCTGGGACCCCCCATAGGATGAGCCCGGCACACCCAGGGTGGCCCAAGGGGCCAGTGGGGGGGTGCTGGGTTTGCATGCCCAGGTCACACAGGCACACACGGGCACAGATGCCACCAGTGGGTCCTTCCCAGAGAGCGGGGTGGCTGGCCTGAGGAAGACCTTCTGCGCCCCTGCCTGGCTGTGCCGCAGCCCTATTCGCTAGGACTAGGAAGGGCTGAGGGGAGTTTGGGGGTTCAGCCTTGGCTGGGGGTCACTGAGTGGAGGCATCACCTGACTTTAGGGGAGCCCGTGGCTGGAGAGAGCCTGGGGGACTGGAAGGCGGGGACACGGAGGGTGGGGCTCGGGGGGCAGGCCGGTGGTCAGCCTGCTCTGGCCAGTCCCCCACGCTCCCATCCCCGCCGGGGACTCAGCCACGTGGCCGGCAGCCCCTGGCCACAGATGGCCCAGGCGAAGCCCACTGAAAGGGCCGAGACCAACCGGGGTGGCCCCAGGTGGACCCTCTCAGGGGGTAGGGGTGGGCAGTGATGCCCCGCAGACCTGGGCTTCTCCATGAGGTGGGGCGCCAGCTCGCGGTGGGAACGGTGGGCAGTGGGGGGCCAAGACCAACCAGGGTGGCCCCAGGTGGACCCTCTCAGGGGGTAGGGGTGGGCGGTGATGCCCCGCAGACCTGGGCTTCTCCATGAGGTGAGGCGCCAGCTCGTGGTAAGGACAGGCGGGCAGGGGGGGGCCTTGGGCTAGGTGGCCCCAGTGGTGGCGGGGATCTTAGTCTGCTCTGCCGCCACAACAAAATACCACACGCTGGGGGCCTGAAACAACAGACATTTATTTCCTCATAGTCCTGGAGGCTGAAGGTTCAAGATCAGGGTGGCAGCCAGTTTGCTTCAGGGCGAGGCCCTGCTTCCTGGCCTGCAGACGGCCGCCTTCTCGCTGTGCCCTCACAGTGAGGGCAGAGAGGTCTGGTCTCTTCCTTTTCATGTAAGGACACTGGCCCCATCACGGGGACCAGCCCTAATCTTCCTCCACCTCCTGATTCCATCGTCTTGGGGTTAGGGCTTCCACACGTGACTTTTGGGGGGATACAAACATCTGTTCCTTAACAGTGGGGTTCCAGGTCCCCACCACACCGCGGGGAGGACTTGCTGACCCTGTGTCTGATAATTCTTCCCTCCCGCTCAGCAAGGAGGCCTGGGCCGCGGCCCCAGGACAGCTCCGTTTCCGCCGTCCCCGCCCTGGCAGGAGGCCCCTTGGCCCGCGGCGACGATGTGCAGGGCGCAGGGGTGCGGAAGCCCAGGCCGCGGCTGCGTGCCCGGCTCGGGTCATGTTTACCCTCGGGAGCCCAGTGCCAGGGCCCCCACCCGGCCTCGCAGCCCTAAGTTGACTCGGGCTCCAGGATAAACACCCATTCAGCCACACAAGGCCCCTTTGTCCAGGACGAGGCTCCTGGCCCAGGACGCTGCCTGGCGGCCCGTGTCCTCAGCGTGGCCAGCCGCCCCTCGTGGCCTTCTCTGGGCAGACGCCTGGCCTGGCTCAGAGGCCCCAGCTGGGGACGGGGCCCTGGGCGGCCCTTGGAGTGGCCAGAGAGGCCAGGCAGGCTGAGCTGGGTGCAGAGATTGCCCCTCCAGGCCCTGTCAGAGCAGCCCTGACCCCCCAAACAGCAGTGCATCCCTGCAGCCGTGTGGCCACCCTGCCCTCTGGGCCAGGCACACCCGAGGGACGTAAGGACGCCGGGGAGCTGCGGCGGGGTGGCGGGTGGGCCCAGGAGCTGCAGGCCCCGTCCTGCCCCTTGCCCACCCGGTCCCTGTGGCTCCCCCCAGGCAGAAGAGGCACTGCCCACACCCGCATCCTGCCGCTGGCCACTGGTCCCTGTGACCTCAGCGTCCTTATCTGTGAAACGGCCTCCGCAGGCTGTGATGGCTTCTCAGCTTCTCAATTCCTCCCGGGTGGGAGTGCGCCCCACTTCTGTCTGGGGTGGAAGTGAGATGGGGGTGCCTATCTGGGAGCGGGGTGGGGGCCCCTGTGCTGAGGCAGGGTGTGAAATGGAGGTTCCCGTGCAGGGAGGCGTGGCATGGGGTGGGAGTGGGGAAGGGGCTCCAGGGTTTGGGGGCGGCACACGGAGAGCAGGAGCCCGAATCACTCTGGGGAGGGGGCTCAGCATGATGAGGAATCACAGACCCCTGAGCAGAGGAGCCGGTCATCACGGGCAGCGGGCCTGCCTGCAGGAGGCGGAGGGGTGGCCTCTACATAAGAGCACGTACGCTTAGGCCTCGAGGGCCTCCAGCCTCCTTTCCGGAGGGCCCCGTCCTGGGGCTGGCCTGGGCGGGGCTGGTGGAGGCCCCCTGAGCCAGTGCCCCAGCCACGCCTGGCTGGGTCGGGGGTGTCAGGGATGCTCCTCCAAGTAGTGGCTTTTAGGCAGAGAGGTGACGGCCCTGGGGCCAGGTCCTGCTGGCCCATCCGGGGCTTGGCCCTGCCGCTGGGAGCCGGGAGCCACGACAGGCTCTTGAGCACACGAGGACCGCGTGTGACTCTGGTTAGAAAATGACCCTCTGGCAGTTGTACTGAGAATGGGGGCAGTTGGGGGTCCCAGGGGGGTCCCAGAGGGTTCCCAGGAGGCTGGACAGGAGGTGCCACAGGGACAGGGGAGATGGTGGGGCTGGAGCACAGGGGTCCGTGGGGGGCCTGGAGCCTGGGCTCCTGCCTGGCCTTTTGTCACTCTGAAAGTGCTGAGGACAAATGCGCTGTGTGCCCGTGGGGGCCCACGGAGGGGGGGGCTCCTCAGTGGGACTGTCATCAGGTTCCCATCCCTGTGCTGCAGCCCATGGCCGGCAGCGACCCCTGGTGGTGGCCAGCATGTCGCTGCGGGCCACCGAGGGTTCATACTTCACTGGCACCGGGATGCGGGGGGCCGGATGCTGGCGTCTGGATGCGGGGTCCGCGATGCGGTGGCCCGGATGCCGGGACGCGGGGGGGGGGGGGGGGGGCGGGCGGGATGCGGGGGGGCGGATGCGGAGCGGGGCAGATGTGGGGGCCGGATGCTGGGGGGCAGTTGAGGGGGTGGCGGATGCGGGGGCCGGGATGCCGGGGGCAGGAGGCCGGGGGAAGGATGCGGGGGGGCGCATGCAGGGGGCAGATGCGGGGGCCGGGATGCGGGGGCCCGGATGCCGGGGTGGGGGCGGATGTGGGGGTTGGGCCTCTGGTATGGGGCTGGGGTGGAGGCCGTGGTTGGTGGGGGGGCTCCCTGAGGGGAAAGCGCCCTTGTGTCAGAGGCTCCCGTCGGGGCTGGTGTCCTCTGCCTGCTCCAGCAGCGCCCAGGAATAGGGTGGACACGCAGAATGAGGAATGGCTCCAGGGCTCAGAGTTTCAGAGACCAGTCTCTGGCCAGCTCTCTGCCCGCCTGTGTCCAGGGTCCCCTGATGCCCTGCAGGCTGGAACCTGCCCAGTTCAGAGGGGCTACCGGGGCCTGTCTGGCACCCACTGCGCCCTTGCCAGGGCCTCACCTCCACCCTCCAAGCGTTCCCCCCTGCCCTCAGTGAGCAAGGGACCAAGACAAGGACAGTGCTCTGGCCAGTGTCCAAGGGTCCAGTGAGCATGTACTGCAGGCCCCTCCTCTGGAGCAGGCCCTGAGGGTCTGAGAGGCAGCCCACTGGGGCTGGGGGTGTAGACTCAGACCCCCCCCTTTGAGACGTTCTTACCTCTGAGCCTTTGGAGGCAGAGCTTTTGTCAGGAGCTTCGAATCTCTGTCCAGGGAGGGTTCTCCAGAGACAGCCAGAGGAGACCCATCTGCCCTCGAATATTTCACCCCCTCTGTCTTCTCTGGTCTCTCTCAGGAGACTGTGGGGTCCTACTGGGGGGCAGCCCGGCAGGCTGGAAACCCAGGCGGGAGCTGCTGGTCCTGAGATGGACCCCTCCTCTCTCGTGGGCTGGAGGAGGCCTCCACACCGCTGAGGACAGCTTGGTGCTACCACGGCAGGCGTGAACTCGGCACGGCTACAAACACCCTGCAACACCTCGGTGAGTGTTAAGACTACCAGGGGCTGCGGCCTTGCCAGGTGACACAAAGCCAACTGCCGCCGTGGCTGCCTTGGTTTGCTTTCTTACTCGAAGACTTGAGTCTGTCTGGATTCTGATCTGTGGCCGAGGCAGAGACACAGCCTCCACCCCTAACCACAGAGCCGACCAGGCAGATGGGGTGGGGCCAGAGGCCACTCGGCTGACCCCCGGGAGGGGCTGCCCGCCCGCCCAGCCACCCACCTACCCCTCGGGCAGCTGTGAGGTGCGGGGCAGGGAAGGGCCAAAGGCACAGAGGGGACAGCAGCTGTGGTCGGTTCAGCCGGAAACTGTCCCTTTAACGAAGACCAGGAGAGCTCTATTGCTTGGACTTAAGGGAAACTTTATTTATTCTTCCTAAAGCAACCTAGTTTAAAAACGAGTTGAGGTTAACAGAGAAGAAAAACGCAGACAGACAGACATACAGACAGACACACAGACAGACGGGGGGAAGACGGCACAGGTCAGAGCTGCCACATCAGATTTTCTCCATCTTGGAAATGAGGTCGTCACAGATCCTGGTCAGTTCATCGTTTTCTTTAGTCTGAAGGAGGAAAATCAAATCCCTAGATTTCTCCCAGGGCTCGGAGCTGGGAGCAGGCCCAGAGCTTCTAGAACCAGGAGGGCTTCTCTTGCCCCACTCCGCCTGGACCCGTGGGTCCCCTGTGCCCACCTTCTGCTCGACGACCTTCTCCAGCGAGTGGACACGCATCTGCTCCTTCCTCAGGACTGCCTGCAGCGCCAGGGCCTCCGCTTGGGCCTTGCTCCGGACCTGGGTGATCTCCTCGTTCGCCCTGGAGCAGCAGAGGGGCTGGGCTGAGCCCACGGGGAACCAGACCCCTCCCGAGGGAGCCTCCTGCACCCTCCCACCTGCCGAGCCCCGACACTCACAGCTGGAGCTTCTCCTCCGCATGGGCCTTCAGCGCCTGGTACCTCTGGCCCTCCTTCTCGATCCTCCCTATGTAATCCTCAACACACTTCTTCAGCGACTCTTCATTCTGGAAGGAAGAGCAGACGCTGAGCCCTGAGCTAAGGGCCCAGGCTCTCTGGGTCATTCGTGAAGCAGCAGTGGGCCAGGCTACAGGGGAAGAGCTCTTCCCGTTTCCTTCCTGAGACGGCCAGCACTCACACAGCCCCAGGCCTCCTCATCCCGCAGTTGAGGAGGCCTCCGGATGCGGGGCCTGAGCCCCCGCCCCCGAGGCGACCCTGCCTGGCACACAGAGCCCTCCTGCTCAGTCCCCGTGCCTATGTCCAGGCACCTCAGGGGAAAGCAGGCCGGGCCCCAGGTCCACGGAACAGCCCCTGCCCTCCTGCCCCCCAGCCCTGTGCTTTGGGGGCCGGGTCTCCTGCTGCCCCAGGAGGGAGACAGCAGCGGCAGGGAACACCTGGACGCAGCAGTCTCTGTGCAGGCCACACAGGGACAGCCTCGCGGGCACTCCTGTCCGCAGTAGGCGACAAAGCCGAGAGCTGAGAGTGCAGGTAGGAGGAGGGCTGGAGCCTGGGGCCCACACCCCCGGGGGGGCCTCTCCTCTCTTCCCAGACTCAACACCAAGGCTCAGCTCACCCCCTCTTCCTGCAGGGCCCCCAGCCTCTCCCCGTCACTGCTTGCCACGCTGCCCCACTGGCAACAATGCCGACCCTGCCGTCCCCGGGGCCTCTCGCCGGCCGGGCACCCACCGTGCGGTAGCCTTCGATCACTTCCTTCTGTTTCTCAAACCGCTTGAAGAGGTCAGAGAACGACTTCTCTGTGGAGAGCAGGTCTGCAGTCAGCTGGTCCTTCTCCCTCAGAACCTTCTGGATCTCGGCTTTGGCAAGTTCCTTCTGTTTCTGAACCTCCTCTTCAAGGAAGACCAGCACTCGGGATCAGTGGGCGGCCAGCAGGTGGCGCCACAGATGACCAGCGTCAGGGGGTCCCCCTGGGGCGCTGACCAGCCCCCCTCCTCTCAGGACCTTCCAAGGCAGGGCCTGGGGGTCCCAAGTGCCCAGAAAACAGCTGTTTCCTCAACACCAGCTCCACCCGGAAGCCGAGGCAGCGGACAACGAACCCAGGGCCTGACTGAAGAGCCCAGGCCACACCTACCCCACGTTCAGGGCCTCCAGCCCCAGCCCCAGCCTGGACACACCCGGTGCCCAGCACCCACAGAGACTGCAGCTGGACGCGCGGCCCCCAGGGCAGGGGTCAGACTGCGGGCGCAGCGCCCAGTGAAGGGACCCAGTCTGTTCGCCGCCACGGCCCCGGATGCCAACTCGGGGCCCGGCCAACCTGAGGGCTGATAAGCACCCGGGGCCCGGTGCCCCGCAGCCTCCCTGACTGCCAGCTGCCCCAGCCCAGGGGCCCGTGGGCGCCTGGCACTCACCCATCGCCTGGTACACGGTCCCCTCAAACCCATCCATGATTTTCCTGTGGGAGGAGAGCAGATGCCATGAGCCCCGAGCGTGCGTTGAGAGGTCCTTGGCAGCCAGCATGCAGACTCACCCCATCTCCAGGATCTTCTCCTGCAGCGCCGTGCACCTGCCCCTAAGTGCCTCGTTCTCCTTCTGCGTCGCCCCAACCTGTGCAGACCACACACCCGAGTTGGCACCAGTGTCCTCCCGTGCTGGGGTCTCCTGCCCCACTCAGCAGACATCACAGTGCTGGGGGGTCGGCGTGCGGTGGGTGCGCAGGTGGGA
Organism: Mesoplodon densirostris; assembly: GCF_025265405.1. Classification (NCBI taxonomy): domain Eukaryota; kingdom Metazoa; phylum Chordata; class Mammalia; order Artiodactyla; family Ziphiidae; genus Mesoplodon; species Mesoplodon densirostris. The sequence continues at coordinate 106,740,144 of NC_082661.1, forward strand.
CACCTCCCGACACAGGCGGGGTGGGGGAGAGCCCCGCGACAGAGAGGACACCGCCCGAAGACGGCGGGCGGGTGCCGGGAGCCGCTGGGCCCAGCGCGGCCTGGCGCACAGGCCTCCCTGAGAGGGGGACAGCCGGACACCACCCAGGGCATCACCAAGGCAGCAAGGGGACTCGGGGGCTGCTACCCTCTGGGCAGCTCAGAGTGGACACCCAGACCCTCGCTTGCGAACAGGTTCTGCAAGAGACACTGGGTGGAGACGCAGGACACTCAGCTGCCTGGGCGCCGGGCTCGGGGGTCGGTGAGTGGATGCCTGCGATCCTGCCTGCACGGTGGGAGCAAGGCCAGCGCACAGAGCTGCCACCCCCAGCTCCCCGAGGTTCTTCAGAGCAGCCTTCAGGCGCCACCCCCAAGGCTGCAGCCAGCAAGTGGGGGTCGCTCGCTGGGCACCTCCCCTCCCCACCCCTCGCCCTCACCGCAGTGTCCAGGTCCTTCTGGCTGTACTGCAGCACGTCCACAATGGGCCCCACGGGCAGCAGCGGAGCCCTGGGTCCGAGGTCACAAGGAGCTGGGCCGAGTGTCTGCAGGGCGACAGAGACCGGCTGGGCTACAAGCTCCCCTGGCACTCCTCTCTGCCCCGTCGGCCCCCCAGATAGCATAGCGTGGCCCCCCTCGGCCCAACGGACCCCTTAAGCCTTCAGATCCACAGCACGTGAAAGCTGGGCCCTTCGAACAGGTGCCTCTTAAAACCACAGAGGGGACGAACCACTTACAGGAATGTCTGGGGCTCCTGCGAAGTCCAGGTCCAGCAGCTGGGCCTCCGGGGGGCTTCCCGAGGAATGCGCGTCTGTGCCCCGTGCACTGAGACCAGAAGAGAACATGCATGCTCTCTGCGTGTAGGGGTCGGCCCAGACTCTCCCCCGGGCCACGGGGTCAATGTTCGGGACACGTGGGCCATGCGGCCCATCAGGCTGCCCACCTCTGATGCTGGAGGGGCCGCAAGGGCACAGAAGAGCACAGACCCGCTTACAAACTTGTTTACGAGCTCGGCCAGGGCAGCTGGGGCCCGGCCACTGTCTCTGCCCCCCTCCCTGCGGCTGGGCGCTCCCATCGTCACATGACCCGCGTGGATTGGATTCCCGCCCACCCCAGCGCACCTGCTGGGCTCCGGGGCCACAGGTGCCGGCGCCCGGGGGCTGTCCTGCAGGAGTGGGTCAAACTTAAGGTACAAGGACTGCTTCCTCAGGGCCGACTCCTTAAACTGCATGGGAGGAAGCAGGGTCACCGGTGCCCCCGCCACGACAGCCTCCACGCCCTGCCCCACGTCCTGCCTGGGAGCCACCTTGACCCAAGTGGCCTGCGGGGAAGAGCCACAGAAGCAGCCAGGCCGCCCACCACGTCCTGTCAGACACGGACACGGCTCGCGGTTGAGGAATCGCGGCCCGGGGCTGTTCTAGAAAGAGCCCTTTTTGAGACTTGCACTTGAGGAGAGGCCGCCGCGAAGGCGCCCGGGGACTTACCGAGGATGCCCCGAACTGCTCCAGGTAATCCACCTCGGCGCCTGTGCCTAGAACTGAAAGGGAGGCGCCAGCTGCCAGCCGCATCCCACGGGCCGCCCCCTTGCCACAGGCCCGGGTGCTCAGGGGAAACCGAGGCCAGCTTGGCACCCCGCCACCAGCACTTGGGCTGTGCACGTGGAGCGGCACCCCTCCCCATCCACCCTTGACTGACGGCCCTTTGCTATAGAGTAGGGTCGCTGTCCTCAGGCTCAGGACGCTTGGGGCTGGATGGTTCCGTGGGGCCGTGCCGTGTCCCGCAGGGTGTTGACAGCACCCCGGGGGCGTGACAACCAAAAGCGTCCCCTGGGGTCCAAATCGCCCCGGTTGAGAACCACTGTGTAGAACCACCCTGAAAAAGTCCTTTAATTTCTGATAATATGACCTTTGCTTAAAAAACCTAAGGGTAACTCACACCATAGACAAAAATTAACTCAAAATGGATCAAGGGCCTAAATATACGAGCTAAAACCATAAAATTCTTAGAAGGAAACGTGAGGGCAAATCTCCATGACATTGGATTTGGCAATGATTTCTTAGAATTGACACCAAAAGCACAAGCAGCAATAGAATAGATTGGGCTGGAAAGTTAACATTTGTGCCTCCAAGGACACCACCGAGAAAGTGAAGAGAGGGACTTCCCTGGTGGTCCAGTGGTTAAGAATCTGCCTTCAAATGCAGCAGACATGGGTTCGATCCCTGGTTGGGGAACTAGGATCCCACATGCCACGGAGCAACTAAGCCTGCATGCCACAACTACAGAGCCCGGGTGCCCCAATGAAGATCCCGAGTACCGCAACTAAGACCCAATGAGCCAAAGAAAGAAAGAAAGAGGGAATTTTTGTGAATCATGTACCCAAAGAAGAATTCTTACCTAGATTATACAAGAAATCTTTACAACTCAATAAAAAAAAACTCAATTTAAAAAAAGGCAAAGTATCCGAGCAGATGCTTCTCCAAAGAAGAGACATGAAAGGTCAATGTCAGTCAGCAGGGAAACAGACCAAAACACGCCGAGACTGCACTGCACACCCACCGGGACAGTGGGGTGCAGACCTGGACCCTCAAACGATGCGGGGGCAGAGTAGAGGGTGCAGACCCCGTGGGGAACAGCTGGACGGCTCCTCAGTTACACAGTGTTACCACGTCCCCTTCAGGTTACGTCTGCCCCAAAGAGATGGGAAACGTACGCTCACACAAAACGTGAACGTGAGTGTTCCCAGCAGCCTCGTTCATATGAGCCAAAGAGTGGAAATCAACTGGTAAAAGAAGAAACAAGATGCGGTCTATCCACACGGGGGATGTTACTCAGCCATAAAAGGAAGTCCTCACATAATGTGACATGAGGGACTTGGAAACGTCACAGGACACAAACCCAGAGTCACGTGTCTCCAGGGTCCCTGGCCAGGGAGCTGGCTGCCCCAGTGGAGCTGATCCATGGTTCCTGGTCCCGCCCGCACGGGGAGGACCCCACAATGGCCCTGCCACACAGAAACCCTACACTCCTCTCCTGCCTTCTCTAGGCCTGGGGGTTTTAAGTAACCAAAACTGAGATCCTGGCGAGCTGCCTCCTGTCCTGTAAAGCGCCTCAGTTGGAAGTCCTCACTGAAGGCAGCTCAGACCCGCGACTCTTCCACCCCCTCATCCCGGGTGCGTGGACGGGCAGGGCTTCTCCTTTTATCTCTACAGGGTCTCGTTTCATACAGCACTTCGATTCAGCGAGTTCCCACTGCCTCCTGTGTCTGTATTTGTACCGCCTGGGTCAGTTAGGTCTGCTGCCTGTTTTTCTAAGTTGGCCTAAAATTTTTTTTTTTTAATATCACAGATATTAGTTCTGTTCTCCTGAAGATGTCCATCGTTTGATAAACCAGAAGTTTCCATGTGAGTCACTAAAGTCAGGGGACGGGGTTGCCCGCAGGATGACTGCCTGCGGGCGCCACGGAACACGGTTCTAACACCCTGGCCTCAAGGACGGGTGAACGACGTACCCTTGGCGGGGTCCCAGAAGTGCTCTCCGCTCAGGTCCAGGCCGGGCTCCGGCCCCCGGGGGGTCGGGGGTGTGGGGTCAGTGGGCACGGTCGGCGGCTTGCTGCCCGGGCTGCTGGTGGGAGCCGATGCCCCCGAAGCGTCTGTGGTCCCCTCCTGGAAGGGAGGTCAGGGTCACTGCAGGGGCTCGTCAAGACGAGGGGATGTGGGGGGAGCGGGGGAAGTAGCGTGTCCCACCCCCCAGCCCTGGGCACCACCGGCCTGCCTCTGCCCCGTGACGATCCGCAGATGTGGCAACAGCATGAGGCCGCCCGCCCACACCCGTACCTCGCCCGCCACTTCTGAGGTCCCTGCCGAGGTCTGCGCCCCCAGTGTGTCATCCGCCGAGGCCAAGATCACCTGCCTAAAGAGATGGGGTCAGCAGGGCCCGCGCCCCACGCCTCCCCCCGTCCCGCACCGAGCTGCCATCGGCCCTCCCCCAGGAGCCAGGCTCGAGGCCCAGCCAGGTGGCCCCGCAAAGCCATCCCGACCCCACCTGCAAAAGCATCGCTCCTCAGAAGCGGACAAGGCACTCTGAGGTCATTTCAACTCAAGAAAAAGAAAACCACAAGGATCCATTTATCCTTTTTACCAGGAAACTGCAACAGAAGCCGGGGCTGGACGGCTGGGCACACCCTCGGCCACTGAGCGGCGTCCCCAGGGAGTGGGGACAGGCCTGAGGCGGGGCTCACACCGGGAGACGGCTCCCCTGAGCTGCGCTGCAGGAATCCTGGGGCTCTAGGCTAGGTATCTTGCTAGACCTTCCGGATGCGTCACAGGGAACTCATCTCAGACAGCGTGGGCACCCCCTCCCCGCTATTCCCCAAGAGCTGTGGCAGCTGCCCGGGGGCCCCTGCTCAGGGCTGCAGGTGGCATCTCTGGTCTTGCGTCTACCACTGCCACCCCGTGCTCACCGGCTTGGAGACGAGGCCTCTGTGGCCGGCCCACACTTGGGGTGCTCTGGGGGCTGGGGCTCTCCATCACCTCTGGTGGGGTTACAGTCTGGGTCATCCAGCTTGTTCCGGTCCGGGCTGTTGGACCCGTGGGGAGGGGGATAGGGACCCTCGCCCGCCTTCATAAGGGCCTTTTCCTCCTTTTCCTGCCTCGCCTCTGGTCTCCTCGAGGGAGGCCTGAGAGCCAGGGTCTTCCCTCGTTTCCTCAGTGGGGGTGGCCTTTTGCTGGTGGCATCAGAGAAGTCAAATTCCAGCCTTATGGGCTCACTCCTCAAAGAGTCGGCCGTTTGGCCTTCGGCCTCCTCCCTCTGAGGACTGGGGAATGTGGCGCCTCCAGCCTCCACGGGGCCAGCTGGGGCGGTGTCCTCGTGGCTGGCAGTGACCTCGGAGCCCGCCGGGGCCTCGCTAGGCAGGTCCACGAGGGGCTCTGCTCCACAGGCTCCTCCGGGGTGGGTACAAGGAGCCGAAGCGGCCCCGGCAGAGGGAGCAGGGACCCCGCTCGAGTTTTCTCCTGTGGCTCTCAGCGGGTCCTCTCTTCTGTCCTGGGATGCCATCCCGGGAGGGTCTTCTAGAATTGTGGAGGTAGAGGTAGCACTTTCCTCTAAGGAATGAGGATGGACATGTTCTTCCTGGGTGGGTTCAGGGCTGCCCGACGTTTGTCCTGGAGATGCCTCTGGGTTTTCAACACTTTCGGGCATCTGGGAAGAGCTTGCAGGATCCAGGCAGGCCTGGGGAGCCAAGGAGGGCCCGCTGCGATGCCTGTCGTCAGAGGCTGGTCTCACGTCCTCAGAAGGGGGGTTGGCATCGGCCACTGCTGGTTTCTGGAGAATTCCATTGGTCGTTCTAGTGTCTGTTTCCTTGGTGAACTGTTGGCTTTTTAGAAAGACTTAGTTAACACTAAGGAACTAATTAGTTAGATTTTAGTCCACGTGAAAACATTAGCTAAATACAGGAAAAAGAAGAGCATTTGGTCAACCCTCTCCTCAAGATTAACCTTCACAAGTACATTCCCACAAGTCAATGCTGGCGGGCCACCTAGAGACACAGGTGACTGAGAGAGAGGAGAAACCTGACTGACAACAGCCAAGGTTGAGGTCCTCCATGCCGGCCTATTTTCCCCTTTTGGTTGGGGACCACCAGCTATGCGGCCAGGGACAGTCAGGGCACACCAGGGTCAGGCCTCCCGCTGGAGAGAGAAAGGCCAGGTCAAGGACGCTGCCTTCACAAGGAGCAGGGCCCAGCTCCCGGGTCCTCCTGGCCCCTCCACGCCCCTGCTCTGTGGCTGGAGCAGCTCAGACCCGGGTGCCAGGAGGCAGCGTCCGAACAGCTGGGTTTCCCTTCCCTCCTGGGGATTGTTACAAAAGAACAGTATTTGAGTCACTCTAATCTCATTCAGCTGAATCTCAAAATGAAAACTAAAAAATTGAAGTTGAAAAATAGCAAGGAAACCTGGGGAGAGGGGGAGATTCCGGTTTGAGGAGTTTCCAGCCATGGGGAGATACCCTGCCCAAGGACATTTCACTGGAGCGAGGTGAAGGGTATGTTAGTGACCTTTTGCTTTTATACCTTTCTCCGCACATCTGAAATCCGTTTAAAAGTAAAAGCAAGTTTTAAACAGTTTAAGTCAGCAAAAGTCAGAACAGAATGTGCCAGTGAGGCCCCTTCCCACTCTGGATGCAGAGGGTCCCTGGGGGCGCCAGACGGGTTAATTCAGCCTCATCTGGGGGTGAAGAGCCACCGCCAGGGTCCTCGTCTCCAGACAGAGGCAGGAAAAGCCTTGGCATTCACATTGTCGACCACCTCACGCAAGCCAACCACCTAATGCCAGGCGAGGCTGCAAAGAAGCTTCTGCTGGTTAAAGTCAAGTGTTTCAAATCTGATTCGTCAGGCCACACGTGTTCTGGTCAGATTACACAACAGACGGGTTCCTCTGCCTTTAGCAGTAAGAGCTATCTGTAAGCTTTCTCCAGGGCTTGCTGCTGAGGAGAGGAGACAGACCTGCAAGCAGGAGACCCCAGTGGAATGTTAAAAAAGAAGCAAAACCACAGAGCGTCCCTCCTTGGAGATTCAGCCAGGACATTTCACGAAGTTAGAGAAACAAAACCAAGGCCAATATGTTGGCAAGAGCACAACAGAGGAACAGAATGTGAAGTTTAAACTTCCTGTTTTATTATTCACTTTTCCAACAACAAACGACTTCGGCGGTGCTCTGGGCCGCACACTACACAGACCCAGAGCGGAGACCAGGAGGAGCCCAACAGGATGTGGCGGGTAAAACAGACTTTCTCTGCCAAGTCCATCGGAGAGGTTACAAATTGTAGTACATCAAACAGTGCCAACACTTACTTCTCTTTCTGGGTCCAGACTTGATGACAGTTTTCTAATCCAATGGTGTCGCCCAGAGCAAAACAAGCTTCAAGCTTGCTGCCCGTGCTGGGACTTAAAATTCTGTGTGTCTGTGGATCCCGCAGAGGTGTCTGAAAAGTAACCTGTTGGGGAGGGAGGAGAGCACCTGTTCAATAATTCAAGTGTTTAAGCACCAGGCTGGCAGCAACATGCCCTGCCCTGCCAGCTCAGTAAGTCACCGGGAAAGCAGGTGACCTCATGTGTGACGCACGGTAGATAGTACGCAGAGGCAAGACATGCTTACCTTCATAGCTTTGGCTGTGCTCTTAGGTGGTACATTTTCTTTCTGTGACAGACAGAGAACAGATGATCTTCTGGTAAGTTCCGGTGGTGAAAACAGGAAGTCGCAGTTTTCTGTACTTTTGTCACCAGTGACATTTTCGTCACTGAAGATGTGCAGACTCATTCTGAAAGGCAGATAGTTTTGTGTCAGGAGTAGGGCAGTGACACCACGTTGTCTGGATGCACATATGTGAAAGTGACAGCTGACTCCACAGTGCTGCAAGGAGGACGTCCGCCTTCCTGCACAGGTGGGTCACACCTCAGGCAGTGTGCCCTCTGCCAGGCAGTCCCCATCCTGTTCTGGGGGAGCTGCCACCTCCCAGGAGCAAGAGCTAGAGGGGCTTTCAGCCCACAGGGCAAGAAGGAAGACCCAAGTGCTAGAAATAACTCGAACTTTGTGGGTAAAAGTTGGGAGACAGATAAGGGCTGATCTGTGGCAAAGCTGCGAGGGGCAGAGGAAGCCTGGGCCTCCCCATAGGCCTCAGCATCAGAGGCGGAGCAGCTGCCAAGTTAGTGGACAACAAAAGCAGGAGGGGGACTTCCCTGGTGGTCCAGTGGTAAGACTCTGCGCTCTCAATGCAGGGGGCCTGGGTTCGATACCTGGTCAGGGAACTAGATCCCGCATGCAAGCTGCAACTAAGAGTTTGCATGCTGCAACTAAGGAGCCCGCATGCCGCAACTAAGACCCAGCACAGCCAAGGTAAATAAATGAAAAATGAATAAGTAATGCAATAAGATACTATTTCAAAAAAATAAAAAGAGAGGAGGAGGAAAAAGAAAGAGAATTTTAAAAAAAAGAAAGCAGAAGGGCACAGCAGCTTGCTCTCCACCCACGGGGCTGGGAAACAGGGACTGGACTAGGGCGTCAGGAGGGCCGAGGCTCAGAGGAGGAGCTAGAGGAAGTAACAAGCAGCAGGTGCAGAGTCACTTGGGGGGAGTCGAGGAGCTTCTGCAGCAGGGGCCTCCAGTGGGGCCCAGGAGGTTCTAGAACAATCCCATTCCTCGTTCCGAAGCCCTCATAATGGTCAACACCGTGGCGTTCCCAACTTCGGAGACACCAGAGCACTGGGCATTGACCTGCCCGGGGGCACTACAGGTCCTTGCTGGCAGTGGGGGCCTTGGGGACTGTGGCTGGAAGAGGCCAGGTGGCTGGGGCAGGGAGAGAGAGGGTGGCCTGAAAAGAGGTGAGCTCAGCGTGGGAGGTCAGGGTGACAAGCCACCTTGAAGGGCGCGGAGGTAGGGCGCTGCGTGTGGACAGGGAGGGCTCGGAGGGAAGGGGGCGGCCAGAGCTCTGGCACTGGGCCAGGGTGGAGTGGTCTGCCCTGGCTCGGCAGCAGCCCGCACCTGCCGTGTAGAGGCGGGAAAGATAAGCCTAAGCCAAGGGTCACTATTAGGTTTGGCCTGAGCAACGGGGTAAAACGGGGAAGGGGGCTGGATGGCTGGAGAACACAGAAGGGAGACATCTTGCCGGAAGACCCCCTTCGCCTGGGGAAGGTGGGAGAACAATGACAGCAGCCTTTAGGGGTTTGGCTTCTATAATGATGGGGCCGCGGAGGGGGCTCCTGAGCAGAGGGAGCCGGACCAGGCGGGGGGGAGGGCTGGTGGCCCGGGGCGAGCGGGTTCTCCGGAATCAGCGGGGCGGGGAGCGTGGAGCCCAGGTTTCCACAGCAGATGCGTCAAGAGTCAGGTCCTGCAGGAGTTGGTGAAGGCTCTCAGGTGGGGCTGCGCCCAGAGGAGGGGCCGGAATTAGGAGGCCAGCCTTAGGCGCAGAGCTGCAAGCCCGCGGGTATTCAGAGCCGGAGACGTGTCTCTGCAGGTCACAGCCACGGGTGGTTTGCGGCTGGACGAGGTTGCCGGGATAGGGAGAGGAGAGGCCGGCGCAGCGGGCCGGAGGGGCCTCCTGGAGGGCGACATAGGAGCCACCAGGCGTCTCGGGAGGCAGGGGCGGGAGCCCATCGGCTCCGCTTCCGTTTGCGCCCGGGCGGGCGGGACTAAGGCAGGCGAGAGGGGACCCCGAGGAGGGGCCCAGACGGCGGGCAGGGTGGAGCCGCGGGACTAGCCGGAGGGGTCGTAGGCCCACGTCCAGGGTGGCCGCCAGCACGGCAGGCAGAGACCCGAGGCCAGGCCAGAGGCGGGACCGGAGCCCCGAGCCCGGACCCCACCGCCGCCTTACCTGTCGGCCGCCGCGCGGAACCGAGGGAGCGGGAGGCGAGGAGTCCGGGAGCCCCTCTGCCCGCCGCCGATTCAAATACCGACGGTTGGCGCGCGTGGCCAATCAGCGCGTGGCTGGGGCGGGACGAACGGGCGCCGCCAGCCAATGGGAGATCGAGTCACAGGTCACGCCCACGAGGAGGTTCCGCTTCCGGGGTGACGGCACGCTGGGCGCGGAGGACGCCAGAATTCTCGGTAACCGCAGCTCGCCAGGCGGGCGTAGGGGAAAGGCCGTTCGCGGGCGGGCAGTGACTGCGGGGCCCGCCGTCGCCCGGGAATCTCGGGCTCTGCTGCAGACGCGCCTGGGCCGCGTGGAAAGGTCAGGGCCTGAGAGCCGCTCGCCCGAGTCTCAGTTTCCCCAGCTGTGCAGTGGGGCCAAGTGCAGCACCGCCACCAAGGCGGGTCCTGAGGAGCATCCAGACCGTCGCGAGGACTGTCGCGGCCGCTCACAACTTCTGGCCGAGCGAGGGGAGCGGGAACTTCATTTCCCAGAGCGCCCCGCGAGTGGCCTGAGGGTGGGGACTCCATTTCCCAGAGCGCCCCACGTCTTCCGGACCCGGACGCCGCGGCCTGTTCTCGCTGGGGCAGCGAGCCTCGCTGGGACGGCGTCCCGGAGGCGACGGCGGCGCGATGGACAGCCCCGAGGTCACCTTCACGCTGGCCTACGTGGTGTTCGCCGTGTGCTTCGTGTTCACTCCCACCGAGTTCCACTCGGCCGGGCTCACGGTGCAGAACCTGCTGTCGGGCTGGCTGGGCAGCGAGGACGCCGCCTTCGTGCCCTACCACCTGCGCCGCACGGCCGCCACGCTGCTGTGCCACTCGCTGTTGCCGCTAGGTGAGCTCGGCGGGCGTGGGCGGCGCTCGAGACCGAGCTCCGGGACCCCAGAGGGGGAAGGGACGGCGGAGGGCACCCGTGCGGGAGAGCCGCGGCTGCGGGCCAAGCACCCGTGTGTTCCTAGGAATGGTGAGAACGGTGCTGGCGGCAGCTGCCTCTTGCAGGTATCTGGCGGAAAGGCGGGTTCAACCCTGGGGGAAGGGGTGCTTTGCTCACTGGGGCGGGTGGTGAGCTGTCACATGGGGGGTAGCTCCCAGGAGAGGGGCATGAGTTAACTGATGCAAAAAGGGGTGACCCGCCCCAGTCCTTGGACTGTGGGTGCGGGAAAGGCAGGCAGACGGTGACGCCAGTTGGGAGTGTCACAGGTGCAGAGGCCAGGGAAGGCGTGTGGGGCGGGGGACGCTCAGACGTTGTCAGGGGCTGTACTGGGTTGTGATCCAAGTGCTAGCTGGCTTCTGGGAAGCTGGCTGGTTGGATGGGGTACTAGGTGGGGTTCGCTTGAGGACTTGGGGTCAGAAGTAGGTCTGGGAGGGCGGTGGCGGTGGCCAGCAGCATATGCAGCTCGGTGGACACAGGGAGGGGTTTCCAGCTGGCAGCAGGGCGTGGAAAGTGGCCAGGAGCGGGCTGGGCTGAGGCTGGCCTGTGCGTGGGGGCTGCCTGCTTTGTGTGGAAGGCGGCAGAGGAGAAGCCACGCCAGCATAGAGGCAGGGCCGATGTGGTGAGCTGGGAGCTCTGCTGAGCCCCCAGCGGGGCAGGGATGCCTGTCAGCCGGCTTCCCACACGAGGAGTTTGGGTTCTCCTGAGGGTCGTGTGTTGGGTTTCCGCCCTGGGAACTGAGGATTTCTGCAGCTTTATGGAGCCTCTAACTGCATCTTCCCACCAGGCTGTGGGGGGCTGGGCCACCACCATCCTGTGATGGACAGGGAAACTGGAAGGTGAGCTGAGTGACTTATGGGGGCCACTCGAGGAGGAAATGGGGTGGAGCCTGGCCTTGTGGTCAGACAAGGAGTCTGTTTTTTTTCATTTGTTTTGAAATACTTTTGGATCTTTAGAGATGTGTTATTTATTTCCACACGACGAGTTACTTAAAGCATATCAACTTGATCAACAACATTTATTATTATTTTTGCAGTTTCAAGTCTGTGCTGCAGGTCACTGTCTGCTTCATTAATTTCGACATGCAAATTGGCCCCCATCTGGCCAGCAGGAGCCCTGGAGCTGGCTCCTGTGTCCTTGTGACATGCTCCTGTCATTCTTTGCTTACTGTCTGGTGCAGGACATCCCAGTTCTGGGATGGCCCTTGCTCTGATCTGCCTCTTCAGAGTAGGTGGGGTCCAGAGGCCAAGATCCGGCCCCAGGAGGGCCAGTGGGAAGCTCTGCATTGGGTGACGCCAGATCCTTGTATTTATTTTTGCTTTTCTAGGTTTTTCTCGTTTTATTTCTGGTAGTTATATGTCATTTGTACAAAACTAAAGTAGTAAGATAAAAATGTTTTCTGCTGACAGGGCAAGGACTGAGGTGAGTCAGCTGTAGAGGCGGGCAAGGCCCACCTGCCTTGGGGTACCATGGTCTTGCTCTGGGAGCCGACTAGGGCAGAGGGCCACGCCCAGGGCTGGGGACTAAAGGAAGTGTGCCCCCCCGCCCCCGGAGGGTCAGGGACAGCACTGTGGACCTTGGTGGGTACCACCTGAGGAGGATGAGTGTGGCAATCCCAACCTCTGCTGAGGCTCGCCCCATCCCTTTTAGGCTACTACGTGGGCATGTGCTTCGCAGCCTCAGAAAAGCGGCTCTACTCCCCCAGCCAGGCCCCGGAGACCTGGCGGGTCTTCCTCCTGCTGGCATTGACACTGCCCACCATCGCCTGTACCCTGATCTACTACTGGTCCCGGGACCGGTGGGCCCACCACCCACTGGCCCGCACCCTGGCCCACTATGCCCTCCCGCAGTCAGGCTGGCGGGCCGTCGCTTCCTCCGTGGATACCGAGTTCCGGCGGATCGACAAGTTTGCCACGGGGGCGCTGGGTGCCCGTGTGATCGTGACAGACACGTGGGTGATGAAGGTGACCACGTACCGTGTGCGCGTGGCCCAGCAGCAGGACGTGCACCTGACCGTGACAGAGTCCCAGCAGCACGACCTCTCCCCAGACTCGAACCTGCCCGTGCAGCTCCTTACCATCCGCGTGGCCAGTGCCAACCCTGCTGTGCCGGCCTTCGACATCCGGTAGGCGGGCCTGCGGCTGGGTGGGGGTGAGGCTGGGGTTGCTGGGGTGGGTGTGGCCAGCCAGCGCCCAAGTTCTGGTCTTTGAGTTGCTCCAGGAGGTGATGATGGTGGGAGCTGGTCCTATCAGCCGCCCCTCCAGCGTGCACCTCCCTCAGCGCCCCCATCCCCCCGGCCCCCCTCAGGTACTCTCCACTTCCCCTTTCTGCACACCCTGCTCCAAGCCGCCTTCCACAGCATGTCGGGGGGGAGCACACGGGGGATGTTTGGGGTCGCTGTGTAGCACAGAGGCTCGGTGGCTCCCTCGGGTCTGAGGCCTGGGCCCGAGCCCGGGTGTTCCCGTCTAGTTCAGGCTGCGGCTGGCCTGCGCTGCCCCTCCTGGGACACACCCTGGGCCTGAACCTGACGAGGGCTAGGCTCTCTGTTTCTCAGCTACAGTCCTCCCACCCTCCTGCCCTCCCACGTCGCTGGGGGCCAGTGGGCAGCTTTGGGTCTGTGGGCTCCGGCCCCAGGGCCCTCTCTGCTGGCTGCTGGGCTGTGCCTGAGCCGCCACGTCTGTGTGGTCGTGGGCGCCCTGGGCACAGGGGTGCAGCCTTGGCCTCTCTGCCCGCCCCCGGGGTCCTTGCCGGCCCGCTGGGAACCACAGCCCTGCCCCGCAGATGCGCCCAGTGGTCCCCACCCAGCAGTAAACACCTCATGCAGGCTGAATTCCACGGAGTATGGTGAGCTGTGTGAGAAGCTCCGGGCGCCCATCCGCAGTGCGGCCAACGTGGTCATCCACCAGAGCTTGGGCGACCTGTTCCTGGAGACCTTCGCCTCCCTGGTGGAGGTCAACCCGGCCTACTCGGTCCCCAGCAGCCAGGTGTGGGGCTGGGCAGGGGTGGCGGGTTCCCCAGCTGGGCCCCCATGGACCATGTCTTCTGCGGTGGGGGCCCCCCAGGGCGGCCTGGCAGGGCTCCCTCTGACCGCCTGGGCCGCCTGCAGGACCTGGAGGCGTGCATCGGCTGCATGCAGACCCGGGCCAGCGTGAGGCTGGTGAAGACCTGCCAGGAGGCGGACGAGGGCGAGTGCCAGCAGTGCTATTGCCGCCCCATGTGGTGTCTCACCTGCATGGGCAAGTGGTTCGCCAGCCGCCAGGACCCGCAGCGCCCCGACACCTGGCTGGCCAGCCGTGTGCCCTGCCCCACCTGCCGTGCGCGCTTCTGCATCCTGGACGTGTGTGCTGTGCGCTGAGCCCGCCAGAGGGACCCCGCCACTGCCTTGGGGAGTAGTTGGACTTCTGGGCCCTGGTTTGGGCTGTCATGGGTGGCTCATCCCGGTGTGGCAACTCACCGGTGCAGAAGGGCTGAGGCTGCAGTAGGGCTGGGGTTTTGGTTTTAAAAAGAAGTTTTCTGTTGAAGTTCTGTCTGTGGCAGCGGGATGGGTCCTCAGCACCTCTGTCTCCCCCACTCTTCGTGCTTCTGATTAGGGTGTAGATGCTGGGCACGCAGAACGTGGTGTCGGGTCCATCTCCAGAGCATTCTGGGGCCCCCTGAGCTGTGTTCTGGGAGACCCCGTCATCTGCCCCCAATGGCCCTAACTTAAGCCACTTGCCTTAAACGTATGGGGCACATAAACCTTAACTGCTCGTCAGTTACACGACAGACTCGGATTTGCCCGAGATTGCAATCTATCCTGCTCCTGTCCCCAAGCCGGCTGCTGGCCCTGTGGCATCGGCACCCTCCACTCCCCCCACGGAGGCTGCTCTGAGGACCTGGCGCAGAGCTCATTGGTGGAGGGTGAAAGCGCTGCCCAGGGTCTCCTGGTGATTGTGGGCAGCCAAGGGCCCACTCCAGGGGGGTGGCCCCTGCCTGCTCCCTGCCCAGGGATACCCTGGGCTTCCCATCAGGGGCTGGCTGCTTTCAGCTGCCGTTCTCTTAGCTGCGTGCTTGTGGGGGCTGCCCACCCCTTGGAGGGGCCTCTAACCACGTGCCTTCTGCCGCTCCTGCGAGTCCAGGGAAAGGGCCAAGTTTCAGACTCCTGCTAGTGAGGGCACTGAGTTGAAGACCATGCTCCACAGCAGCGTCCTACATCCGGATGACAAGCTCGCTGGGACTCAGCACGGGGCTGGCCATAGCCCCGCAGGGTCCACCCACTTAGGAAGGGAAGTGCCCAGCAGTCAAGACAATGGCAGCCGTCTTCACAGTTCCTGCTGGTGCAGGAGGGGAGCAGGGAGGCAAGTGCCAGGTCCCTGGTTACAGCTCTGACAGATGGGACTGTTGGAGGGGCCCTAAGCCACCTAAACCTGGTCATTCTAAGCAGGGGAGATGGACTCAGCTGGCCCAACTCACCCAAGGCTGCACTAAAGCCAGGGATTTGGGAGCGAGAAGCCCAGCTTTGTGGTCCTTGGGGGTGCCCACAGATGAAGGTCAGAGGGGCAGGCGGGAGCCGTGCCCAGCCTCAGCCTGGAGCTTCAAACCTTGGCAAGGGAGAGCCAGGCCTGGGGTTATCTTTTCTACAAAAGAAACTTACTTAGTTTTATAAAGATAAATCTATTGTAGTGAAGTGATACACTATTTAATAAAATGTTACTATGAGTTTATATATTTTCTTGATTGGAATATTTTGTTTTTCCTGATATTCAAGCTCTGGTAACAATTGGGGAGATGCCATCTTAGAAGTGGCAGCTTTAATATGCATGTTTTGCTCAGAATAAGAGAAGGGAGGCAGACTATGTGGGAATCTTCCTCTGATTTCCTAGCTGGGGTCAGAAAGCCCATTTCCAGGGCACCCTCGTTGAAGGGTCCTGGGGGTTGTAGGGGGGTCAGCATGCAGGTGCTCCAGGTACAGGGGACACTGGTGGCCCAAGGTGGTGGGCCCTGCTGGTCGAGGCCTCCAACCTTGAGCTCTCCGCTGTGTCCCATGGGATGCCTGGGTGGCCCAGGAGAGCAGCTCAGGTCGGGGAGCTCCTCAACGGCACGTGCTTCCTGCTCTCTTATATTGCTGCTGGCCCCCAAAAGTTTTTAGAAAGTGGTACATGCAACCCATTTAAAAAACACAGGTAGTCTCGAATTTTCTACATCCCGGAGATCTTTGATGTTCTTTCGACTTCAGTCCTTCTCTTCTTTTGCACACAGCATCACCACTTATTGCGTGGAGGCTGGCCCAGGGCCCCGCCGGGTGAGGTACCCGGTGGGGGTCACGGAGGGCCCGTGGGCCGTATGCGGGGTGGGGGAGTGGTTAGCGCAGGAGGCGGTTCTGAAAGAGGCAGAAGTGAGCTCAGCGGCGGGAACTTCACATAGGCTCGCGGCGCCGGGTATCAGTCGCGGGCAGCGAGTTACCGCACGCTTCTCCGTGCCTGAAGACTGCAGCCCGATATTGTTCTGCTGCCTCCCCTTCCGGGTTCCGGGTTCCCGCCAGCGCGGACACAGTCCCCGCCGAGCCGGCCAATCGGAGAGCGCCCGAAACCGGGGCCGGGCCAATCGGAGACGCGTCCCTTGTTCCCTTGGCAAGCCCGCGTCGCCAGCGTCCGAATCTCCCGCCAATACCCCTATCCCCGCCCACGAAGGCGCGGCCAATCAGCGTCCGAGGGTCGCGGCGACCAGGCCGCTTCCAAGGCGGAGGGGGCAACCTTTTTTGAGGACCTCGCCTCAGTCAGCCCGGCGGCGCCCCTTCGCTTCCCGGATGGCAGCACGCGGGGCAGCTGTTTCGCGGCTCCCGTCCCGGCCTGGACGGCCTGCGGGGCGCGCGCCTCCGAGCGGCTCCCCCCCGGCGCGGGCCCGATGGTCTCGACCGGCCCGGCGCGCGCGGGAGCCCGGGGGGCGGGGCGGCGGCCCATAAAGGCTGTTGGGGGCGGGGCGCGCGCAGTCTGCGTCGCGAAGAGGGGAAGTGGCCATTGTCGCAGCCACCGCCACCGCCGGACCCCAGTCCCCCACGATACCAACCGCCGCGTCGCCATGGCCTGCCGGCTGCGAAGTCCCCACGGGTGCGGGAGCCGCCGCGACGGCGACGCCAGGTGAGGCCGGGCCGCGCGCGGGGAGCTCCCGGGCTGGAGAGCGGCGGGCGCGGAGTCCGGGCGGGGGTCCCGGGCCGCCCCGTCCTGACGTGGTGTCTTGTCGCCAGCCCGCCTCCCGCCTCAAGATGGAGCCTCGGACGCAAGCGCACGGCCGACGGGAGGCGCCGGAAGCCGGAGGACGCCGAGGGCCCCTCGAGGCCGCCGGGCGACCGCAGACCCGACAGGTGGGCCCGGCGCGGCCTTCGGGGTCCGGAGCGGCGGTGTCCCTGCACCTGACTCACTAGGGGGTACCCGTGGGTCACCAACAACTCTCGACTAGTCGGGGCGCCCTTGGGTCACAATTCTGGTTAGTCAGGGTGCCTTTGTCTCACTACCCGTGATTAGTGGAGATGCCTTTGGGTCACCACCCTTGACTAGTCGGGGTGCTTTTGCCTCACTACCCCTGACTAGTCGGGACGCTCTTGGGTCACCACCCTTGACTAGTCGGGGTGCCTTTGCCTCACCACCCGTGACTAGTTGGGGTGCCTTTGCCTTACTACCCCTGACTAGTCGGGACGCCCTTGGGTCGCCACCCCTGACTAGTTAGGGTGCTTTTGCCTCACTACCCCTGACTAGTCGGGACGCTCTTGGGTCAGCACCCTTGACTAGTTGGGGTGCCCTTGCCTCACTACCCCGATTAGACGGGGTGCCTTTGCCTCACCACCCCTGACTAGTCAGGACTCCCTTGGGTCACCACCCCTGACTAGTCCCGGTCCCTGTGCATCACAATACGACGGTGAGGTGTCTCAGTGATGGATGTCAACAGAAAGTGGGCTCAGTCTCAGTCAGCGAGCCCTACTGTGTTCCAGGGATGGCATTGGGGGTCACCGCGAACTTAGAACTTTCCAGAGCAGTTAGGTTGACCCTTAAAAGAGTCAGCTCAGAAAAGTTGGGTGTCAACATAAGAGTCACGGAAGGTGGGCGCCAGGATGCAAACCAAGACTTAAGCTCCACGTCCCTCTTTCCACCCTGACGCTCCCTAGGCACTTGCCTTCTGACGAGTCTCGGTCGCAGCATTTACGTGTTTGCACGCTTACTTGAGTGTTTTCTAGGCTGAGCAGCGTTTTGGGGAGGCCAAGATGCCGTGTCAACCTAGATTTCTTTTTTGTTCTGCTTGCACCCCGACACGGGTGGGTCAGCGAGTCAGATGAGGGACGTCAGAGACAGGGAGCAGCTGAAGAGCACGCGCAGGGGGCGGCTGGTGAAGGCCAGCGTGGTCAGGGAAGGCCTCTGTCGGGGATGAGATGGGAGGGGTCCCTAGGAGAGCCACCCCCCAGGGCCTGTATGAGCACCGACGAGAGGAGGGCAAAGGGGGCAAAGGGTGAGGGGGGCAGCCGCCAAGTTCAAGTGAAAGGGGTTGGTGAGGATGGAGCAGTGCAGGTGGTGAGGAGTGTGTGTGGCTCCGGATGGACTTTTAAGGCAGGAGGCCCAGTACTTACTGATGGGTTAGAGGTGGGTGCTGGGAGGAGTTCAGGGGTGACTCTAGCTTTTAGGCCTGGAGACCTTCCTCGTTTGTGGAATCTTTTGCCACCATGAAGAGGATGGAGGTGGAGCAGACGTGCTCTGGGGAAGGAGTTGGTGATGAGGCTTAAGAAGCTTTTCAGATGAGTAAAGAGAAGATGTTGAGGAAATAGTGGATGGGATCTCACAGTCTGGTCGGGGAGGTGCAGATGTTAAATTAGCATATACATGGCTTTTAAAGATTTGGGATTTGAGATTACCTGGGAAAAGATGTGAATGGAGAAGAGGCCCTGACAGCCCTAGGGCTAGATGTGAAAAACAGGTGATCGAATGGTATCTTTAAGATCCTGCTCTGAGTCCTGCAGTGGTCTCTGTTTTAGCTGAAGACAAGGTGTTAAATCCTTACATTGCTTTGCGTTCCTTTGTGTCCTGTGGGTACTCCTCTGGCTCACAGCAATCCCATAGGCCTCCTTATTCTGACAGGAATGCTCCTGTCCTAGGCACATTGCCCCTGCTATTCTTTCTGTGCATGTGCTTTTATTCCCACAGCCCCCTGTGGTGACAGCGGGGAGTACACAGGGGTGCATGGTGAGTAGAGCCACTTACATCTCCACGGGCGCAAGAACTGGTTCCTTTGGCGGGACGTTAGCTCATTGTGTAAAATAGGGGCGCAAGAACTGGTTCCTTTGGAGGGACATTAGCTCATTGTGTAAAATAGGCTTTGTTTTCTACTTGAGCACTTTTCCCAGAAGTACTCTTGTCCTAAGATAGGGTGAGTTGGTGAATATAATTTGCCTAATCTAAGAAATGTATTTTAGTTCCACACAAGGTAGTTTTTATCAAGCTACCAAAACATGAGATGGAGTGAAAGGTCGTTTGTAAGCACCTTTTAGAAATTCAGGAATCTGTCACGGCCGGGAAACCCAGACCTGGATCTCTTGGTACACTAATGAGGATGTTGACATCTAACCCTAGACAGGCCTCCATTTGGTTCTCTTCTGTATCTACCATACAGTCATTGAGTCATTTTAATTTGTTCATTAATTTGATTTCAGACCCTGCCAACCATATTTAGACTGTGGAAATTTTTACGGATCCAATTTGAGTTTCTCTGGGTGGAGTAATTATAAGGAGAGAAATGATAATTACATAAAGGGATTACTTTTTTGTGTGTGTGGTTTTTTTTTTTTTTTTTTTTTTTGCGGTACGCGGGCTTCTCACTGTTGTGGCCTCTCCCGTTGCGGAGCACAGGCTCCGGACACACAGGCTCAGCGGCCATGGCTCATGGGCCCAGCCGCTCCGCGGCATGTGGGATCTTCCCGGACCGGGGCATGAACCCGCGTCCCCTGCATCGGCAGGCGGATTCTCAACCACTGCGCCACCAGGGAAGCCCAAAGGGATTACTTTTTTGTTGCTGTTGCATTTTCAAAGCATGCCATTGGGTTTCCAGCTAGAATGTATAAAGTTGCTTATTGATGCAGTTGAAGTTAGTTTCCACTTTTGATAGACCAGTGATGGCCAGTAGAAAGTTGAGGAGGAAAAGTAAAAATGTAAGTTTACATCTAATCTCTAACTAACAGATGTAGCAACAATTCTAACTGCCAAAGTTCTTGGCATCAAGTTCAAATTGCCTGAACTTGACTAAAGATTTCCTTGAGCTCTAGATAGAACTAAGCTTCTAGATTAAATTTAACCCAACTCTAGGGGGCACTTTTACCTGTAGACTAAGTCCTAATGCAGTAAGAACTCTGAAGTACATTTTTATCCCCCCCCATTTTAATTATGATGTGATATATCCTGAACCATTAATTGTGTGCATCTAGAAGTAAATAGTAGCCACATTTATTAGGTGCTGGTCACTCTGCTTAGCTCTAAAAACGTATTAGCTGAAATCTTTTTTAAAATCCTAAAAAAAAAAAATCCTCTTTTTGGAAATAAAAGAAGTTGTACTAGGTAGGTACGCTTCTTGGTGCTGATGATAACTGTTGATTTTGTCTGCCTTTCCCCTGCACTGGCACACAGAAGTTGTTTAACAAACAGCCCAGGAGGCTTCAGATGAATTGCCTGAACTCGGTGAGCTAGTAAGTTATGGAGCAGAGATTACTCTGGAGCCTGTTTTCTTGGCACTCTCCAAACAACCTCAGAACATTTCCTGATGCACGATTTGAAAGGAAACTGAAAGTTGTGTCATGGTTCAAATGTGCGTTTTCATTTTATTGCAGCTTTACCACTCCTGAAGGCCCTAAGCCCCGTTCTAGATGTTCAGACTGGGCAAGTGCAGTCGAAGAAGATGAAATGAGGACTAGAGTTAACAAAGAAATTGCAAGGTATGCATTTCAGACCAGTTTGAAATGTTATCTCTGGTGTTTTTAATTATATGTTAAATTTGTGGCATATCTTAGAGTGGTGGTTTTTAAAAGTCTGGTGGCCCCCAGACCAGCCACATCAGCAGCTCCTGGGAACTTGTTAGAAATGCAGGTTTTCAGGCCCCACCCCAGGCCTGCTGGATGGGAAACTGGGTGGGGCCCAGCCCTGGCTTAAGCCCTTCAGATGAGTCTGCTCACTGAAATTTGAGAACCGGTGTCTTGGGGCTGTCCTTCCAGGGTGGCAGTAAGTGGGAGGTGGCGCTGCTAACAGCTCAGAAATGCCAGAGTGCGTGCGGGGATGGGTCCCTGACTTGGGGTCTGTGAACCCCTTGCAGTCGTACTCAGAACTGTGTATTCAAGTTCAACTCCAAGCCACTTCCTCTTCCTCAGCTCATTACAGTTCAAATGATGCATCCTTCACCACTGCTCACCCCCTTGGATTACGTTCTCCCTGGTATTTTGGGGCCTTTCTTCCCTTTGATAGATGCCATCCAACCCAGGGAATGAACGTTGAGTTAAAATGTTGTGGCTCGAAATTAATTGAAGTATATTGAACCAAGAGTCTGTTCTTAATTCTGATGAGAAAATATGTCCTCATTGTCAGCAGGGAAGCAGGGCCAGACTGCTTCCTCCCCCTTTGCAGTGGTCGATGGTATTTAGAGCTGCCTTCTTTGTTTTTTTTGTTTGTTTGTTTTTTTGCGGTACGCGGGCCTCTCACTGTTGTGGCCTCTCCCGTTATGGAGCACAGGCTCCGGACACGCAGGCCCAGCGGCCATGGCTCACGGGCCCAGCCGCTCCGCGGCCTGTGGGATCTTCCCAGACCGGGGCACGAACCCGTGTCCCCTGCATCGGCAGGTGGACTCTCAACCACTGTGCCACCAGGGAAGCCCAGAGCTGCCTTCTTTGGAAAGGCTCGGACACACATGGGGGTTGGTTGTGACCACTTAATTCCTTTCAGACATTAGAATGCATGTGTGTAGGTGAGTAGGATGCCTGGGTAGAAGGGTGAACTGGAGCTGACAGCCGTGGGCTTCAGTGTTTTGAATGAGTTCTCGTGTTTATATAGATCTTGATTTTTCCCAGCTGTAACGGTAGGCTGTTTGACTGGGTCTATGCAGTTTTTGTGTTCTGCTCACAAGGGTTATAACAATTCTCATCATGTCCTTGTGTATCTGGATCCCCAATGTCACCTCTTGCTGGGGACTGTCTGCAGCCCTTATGTGCTGCAGGGAGACCCCTGTTTGTCTTGACCTTCCTGTTGGTGGATCCCTCTTTGTTCCTTTCTGAAAATCATCCTACCTTGCAAAGCAGGCCTGATCTTGTCCAGAGCACTGTTTTGGGCTGCTCTGTGGATCACATCCTTTCTGATGGAAAGCTGCTGCTTTTGATGAGACCCAAGTGATGTGAGCTTTTTTTTTTTTTTTTTTTTTTTTTTCTTTTTGCGGTATGCGGGCCTCTCACTGTTGTGGCCTCTCCCGTTGCGGAGCACAGGCTCCGGATGCGCAGGCCCAGCGGCCATGGCTCACGGGCCCAGCCGCTCCGCGGCATATGGGATCCTCCCAGACCGGGGCACGAACCCGTATCCCCTGCATCGGCAGGCGGACTCTTAACCACTGCGCCACCAGGGAGGCCCGTGATGTGAGCTTTTGATGATGATGGTCTGTCTTACTTCCCACCAGGAAGGGGGGAGGTAAGAATTCAGCTCACTGTATGTCAAGGAGCACACGCTACATACCAGCGGTCTGAAAATTTGAAAATGGGTTTTAGTCATACCTGAAGCCAGTCTTTTCAACTGGGATTCCAGAAGGAATGAAATCTTACAGAAAATGATTTCAGGGACTAATTTCGCAGTTCTCACGGGGTGGTTCATTATCTCCTGGTATCCAGGCTTCACTGGGATGCCCCAGGAAACTTGGGGAAGGTTGAGAATTTTGGATTTGGAAGGAGGCACTGTGATACGTGACATCTTTTAGACACTTGCATGAGCTTCTAGCTAGAGGTGGTTCACGGTTTCCATGTTAGATTGCACTATGCTTTTTTGGTGACGTACTTTTGCAAAGTTGGGTGTTGGTCATTGCTGTGATAGAAGGCAAATGCCTGGTGAAATCCACAAGGGATGGGGGGAGGGGGGAAGGTGTGCAGTCTTTCCAAGAAGGTGAGCGGTCCCAACAGGCTCACATCTCATTAATAAGTAATTGTGGTATTA
Source organism: Mesoplodon densirostris (assembly GCF_025265405.1). Lineage (NCBI taxonomy): Eukaryota > Metazoa > Chordata > Mammalia > Artiodactyla > Ziphiidae > Mesoplodon > Mesoplodon densirostris. Next base: position 106,762,695 of record NC_082661.1, read on the forward strand.
GAAATAAAAGCTTTGTATTTCAACTCATGTTTATTTTTTTCTAAAGGCTTCAGGGTTAGAGGGATGTAAATTTCTGTGTCGTTTGGGTCTCACTACTTAACTGGCGGCAGTAGTTTTTTTTTTTTTTAGAACCTGGTTGTTTTAAGCACCCTGTATGATCTTGGCACATAACCTTTATCTTCGCCTCAAAGGTGATTGAGGGAGGTTGAAAATAAAAGAAGCCACCTACTGTTACTTAATCCACTTACCAGACCACGCTCTCAGGGGGCTTTGTTCCCTGTGGCTCTCTCTTAGCTCTAAAAGCATTGTGTTCATTTCTATACCTTTTTAAAAACAGCAACATTTACTTTGCTCTCAGATATAAAAGGAAACTCCTCATAAATGACTTTGGAAGAGAGAGAAAATCATCATCAGGAAGGTAAATGCTGTGTAATTATTTCTTTTCTAATTTAGTAGACCTGTAGTTTATTAATGAAAAAAAAACAACATGAGATGCTAAGTGTCTCAATAGCATTTACTGTTATTCTGTTCTTCACTGATTAGAAATATGTGTCTATCATGTACTAAATTCCCATATATTCAAAGATTCTGGACTGTCATGGGGTTAATATGGTTTGGAATCCAGAGGGCAAATACTCCATTATTGTGTTTAAACGTTTTCTTATGTAGTGATCTTAATTGTGAGGCTTGTTCTGTTCATTTCATTTTCTTCAGTTCGGATTCGAAGGAGTCTATGTCAGCATTGCCAGCTGACTTAGAGACCGATGAAAGTGTCCTGATGAGGAGACAGAAGCAGATCAACTATGGGAAGAACACCATCGCCTACGATCGCTATATTAAAGAAGTCCCAAGGTAGTCTTGTTTCGCCAGCATGTCCTGGTCAAGTCATGTGGCATTGCCGTCTAAAGAGTTGCTTTGGTGGTAAATCTGACTCTGGGTCTAGTTCTGCTAGGAAGTGTATTATTAAGTGTATTATTAATTATTAATGACTTTCAGTCACTTACATAAATAAAGAAGAATGGGTTGGTGACTGAGAAACCAAGGACGTGAAGATAAATAACATTTTCATAATTTAGAACGTTAGATGACATTTCATGTCTCAGGACTCATAGCTGTCTTGTAAATGTAAGATTATTAAAGTACATGATGGGGAAAAGTAAAGTTCAAGTTGCAGATTGTAAAGATTTCATTAGAGAAAGATATGAGTATTGCCCCGTTTTGTGTAATAAGCAGCATCCCCCTTCCCCCCACGCACACAACGATACAAAGGGAGCTTTAGAGAGTATACCAGCTGCTTGGCAGGAGTGAAGTGCAGATGTCCTGTTCTGGGGCATGGATTGTGAAGGGAAGCAGAGGCAGACAGGTAGTGCTTTTAAGCTCACCTGCAAATGTGGATGGTGTGTGACAGGATAATCCCTCTCCCGGTAGGCACCTTCGACAGCCTGGCATTCATCCCAAAACCCCCAACAAATTCAAGAAGTATAGTCGACGCTCGTGGGACCAGCAGATCAAACTCTGGAAGGTGGCTCTGCATTTTTGGGATCCTCCAGCAGAAGAAGGATGTGATTTGCAAGAAATGTATGTCTTTATTGCATTCTCGTCCTCCGTGTCTGCAGTTCGGGCGGTGATCGCAGTGGCTCTGTCACTGTGGCAGGTTATCGTGCATAACGTCTGCCTGTGGTCACAGCTTCGTGTGTGTGTTTTCTCTGCACACGTGTGTAAAGCCGGCTAGGCGGGCTCTGGGAGAGGCTGGAGGGAGGGGTGTGCTTCCTGGGCTGGCTTTACTCTCTGTAGCTCGGACAAACTCATCTTAGGAAACCTAGAGATAGGTGGGGTTTGTTTTTAAGATAACATTTTAAAAAGCATGTGAGTAATTTATGTTGAGCTATAAACGTGAAAGGTCTTTTTTTAAATCTAAGGAAGGCTTTTATCTTTTTAAACTGTGTCTAGTTGGAAAGATCTCAGGCCTGAGTTTCTGCCACGTGGTCAGGATGCTGGTTGAGCGAGGAGGCGGAGAGACTGTCTGTGCGGCCTCTCTTCTCAGCTCCCTCGACCTGAGCCTCTCCCGCCCTCAGAGACACAGTTATTCATTCAAGTGTTGGAGTTTCTGCTTTGTGCTGGGGAAATTTATTAGAAAGAAGTTGGGCCTCACAGACACACACTGATTTTTTTCCCTGTGTCACTATTGTCCCATTCTCTCTATGGGTAGGAAATTGGACAGATGAGTGATGATGTGTAGTACGGCTTGTCACGGTGTCTGTCTCCCCCCAAAACTGGGCTCTATTATCGACGCTCCTACTTAGAAGGATGCTTGTGGGTGTGTACAGATAGTGGGCCGTAGGCAAGAGTGGGCAGGTGGTTGTGCGCTCCGGGCCGGGTGGACCTGTTTGCCTGCAGTGGCTGCTTTACCTCTGCGAGGTGATCAGGCAGAGGGTCCGTCTGGCACACGGGGAGTTGCTGAAAGCTGGTGGGTCCCTCAGGGAGCAGAGGAGGTGCGTGTTAGCACTCAGGGGCAACGTGGCTGTGGTGGCGTTTGCCTTCTGGCTCTGTTCCACGGTGACTGATGTGCTTGTTCTGACTGCACAGACGTCCTGTGGACCTCGGGGAGATGGAGACGGAATCTGTGGAGAGCAGCTCTGAGTCCCAGACGAGCTCTCAGGATAACTTCGTAAGTACCTTTCCTTGGTTTTGTCTCTCCGCGTGAGTGTTACAGGTTAATTATTGACAACGTATGCCCCTCTGAAAACTGAAGTTTACGCTGAAATTTGATTCTGATGCTTATGAAAAAGGGGCTCCTTACCGCTTTCTCTGACTTCATTGAAATGTCAGATTTGATGGAGTTTGTAGGTAGTGGCCTTATTTTAGATTTTGGGTTTAATCAACTAATCAGTACCACCATTTTCATTTAAAAGTAAAAGGCCTTTTCTTCTCTGGTTCACAGGCTTTGTCACTTTTTAATTTTAGGCTGTCTAGTTTGTTCTGGTGAATTGCTAGTATAGGGAATCATCTGCTAGTTGTTATAAGTGGAGGAATGCTTTGGGCCTAGGGGTTTCCCCACATTTGCCAATTTTAAAAAATTACATGTTTTCGGAAGAAAAAAACCTCCAAAGATGAAAAACGACGTACAGAATTGCCTCGTCTCTAATTCTCTAGTTACTGGTTGGGTGCACGTTCTTCCAGACTTCTCTGCACTTATACAAGCCAAATACACAGCAGCAGTTTACAGTAAAAGGATCCCTTTGTTATTTTAAAGGAGACGGCCCCAATATTTACATGTGGAAATATTTTGCACATAAATTAAAAAAATAGGTTAAAAACTAGAACTCATAAATATTTGTTTGAAAAACTCATGCTTTATAGAAGATAAACCTGTACTGTATTTGAACAGGTCAGGAGCATATAAAATAAAAGTGCATAGTTGCTTTTTCCTGCCTGCCTTCCATCTGTGTCACCCTGATAAGCCTGGGACGTGTCCTTCCAGCCTTGGGGACCACCTGCATCCCACGTACTCTTTGTGACTATTCGAGGCGTTAGAAGTAACACAGGGACTCCCCTGCTGGTCCAGTGGTCAGGACTCAGTGCTTCCACTGCAGGGGGCTCGGGTTCAATCCCTGATCGGGGAGCTAAGATCCTGCAAGCCGCGTGGGCAAAAAAAAAAAAAAAAAAAGTAACACTAATGTCCAAAAGAGAGGAATGACAAAATTACATTCATAAGGAATACAGCTACTGCAGATTGTTTTTGAAGACTAATAACGTGGAAAATCGTCAAGATAAATAAAAACAGGATACTTAACCATAGGATTATCCTAGTTCTGTGGACATTTATACACAGGCAGGACTAAAACCCATGACCATCTCAGTGGGTGGTGTCCTCGGTGTGGATTAAGAGTGACCGTTGTCCCAGCTCAAGAGCCGATTCTGAGTGTGCCGCTCGTGGTCACAGAAGTTAGGGGGCGGCGACTGCACGGGCGGGTCGGGGGCCAGGCCCTGAAGATCAGGGGCAGCGGTCCCGGCGGGAGGTCCTGCGGCACCGAGGAGAGGTGGGAGCCAGCGGGACGTTCGGGGGACAGGAGAGCAGGCTGGGTGGCGAAGCAGAGCCCCCCGGCTTGGGCCTGCACTGCTTGAGCCCGAGGCACTGGGGGGCAGTGCGCTTGCTGCTGAGCACTGGCCGCTACCCCAGCGTCACTGTCATGCTCACGGAACCTCGTAACCAGGCCGCGCTCAGGTTTCCTGCTGTCCCAGTAATGTCCTCGTCACAGGTCTTTTTTTCTCTTTTTTTGGCCCAGAATTTCATCAAGGATTACACGTTTAATTGCCGTGTCTCTTAAATTTCCTTTAGTTTAGAATAGTCTTCCTGCTTTTCTCCCACGACGTTGACCTCTTTGGAAGGGTTCAGGCCCGTTTTTACGAAGCAGGATGTTCCTCAGTTGGGAGTTGTCATACTGTCTCCTTGAGGATTAGATTCAGGTTGAACCCTCTGGCCCCCGTTTTGGGGGTTAGGTGGGGCGGTCCTCAGCCCAGCGCCAGTGCCGAGCGCTCGGCGGTGCGATGTGATTCTGCTTTACAAGCCACGGTGGCGCGTCCCGTCCACACAGTGGTGCATCCCGTCCACACAGTGGCTCCTATTAGGCGTGAGCGGCTGTGGCTCAGGGGCCTTAAAGGTCACTTGGTCACTAATGGGGCGGGGGCGGGGGGTGGGAGTTTGACAGATCCAGCTGAAGTGAAGCTTGGCGGTATCTGCTGGATGTTCTCCCGGGCGTGTCCTGCCTTCCTGGGAGGCGCTCAGCCGCCAGAGGGGGAGCGGCCCTGCTCAGCGCCTCCAGCAGCAAGTCCAGTGTGCCGGAGGGACCAGCTGTGACCGTGCTTCTATTTTCTAGGACATGTACTGTGGCACCCCTACGAAAGTTAGACACGTGGACTGCCAGGCGGGGGATGAGTTTGACTTGGAAGCCTGTTTAACTGAACCCTTGAAAGACTTCTCAGCCATGAGCTAACCGGCGCCACCTGGAGGCCCCTGGGAGCAGCGCTGCCTCCACGGGCGGGGTGGCCACCGAGCATGCGTCCTGCCTGCCTTTGTAACTGGGGGTTTCTGTTCAGTGTACAGTCTCTTGGTGAATTGATGTTCTTGCCTTATTTTCTTAAGAAACGTTAATTTTGTGTATAGGTAATGTATTTTGCATGTTTTAAATTGTAAATGGAACTAAATCCGAGGAAAATTGAACTCGAGGCAATCTTGCAACAATCTTAATTGCTTAATCTCCGCATCCTTGAAGTTAACCTGACAAGTGTACCGTAACTGGTTTTCCACAGGTTTTTTAGGCATTAATTGCTACTTGTCAGAGGGCTGGTTTGGGTTTAAGCATATGTTCACGGGGCTTTCTTTAGTGGTATCTGGCTGAGTTCTCATAATCAGATACCTTTAATATCTTTATGGAAAGGGTTAGGGTTTGGACCATTTGTCAGTATGTCAAGATGGGTTTTTTTCCTCGTACAGAGCACTGAATAGTCAGATATTAAATTGAGTTGGTAGGTTAATGGGGTTTATGTAAGTTATATGGTCTTAATTTGGTACTTGTAAATAGCGCTAAGTAGCCCGTCTACCTATACTACTCCAAGAGTTAAGACAGCAGAAGGATTTAGAAAGAACATCTTTTTTATAGTCAATTTTCCGTGTACAATTGCTGTAAATGATAATGTGTACAGATTTTCTGTTCAAATATTCAATTGTAAACTTCTTGTTAAGACTGTTATGTTTCTATGGCTTTTGTATGGAATGACATTGCAAAAATAAAAAGGACCTTCTTTAACTGACTTACTACGTTGCCAGATAGGCTGCCTGCTGTGGTGATTCCTGCCCTTGGCTTGTGCCCAGGGAGGGTGGCACGCAGTGGTGGGGGAGTCGTGCCCGGGCTTGTCGTCCTGCCCCGCCCCGCCTGGCGAGGAGCACCACACTTTGATAGGTTTGCAGCTCTGGCCTGGGGTCTTGGTCGGGCTGGAGCCGGGTCCAGACCTGGTGTCAGCGGTGGGCCCGGTGTGTGCTTTCCCTGGACCCAGGCTTTCCTGGTTGAAGGGAGTGTGTGCCCACAGACTTACTAGGAAGCCAGAGGCCTCGCTTTGCTGCTTGGTTGGCAGCTGGGGTGACAGGGCCTTTCCCTGTGTCCCGAGACAGACCAGGGCCGGGCAGTCCATGCCAGAGCCGAGGGCCCGCCTGAGGGGCTGCCCCACCCACAGCGGCGTGTGTAGCCCCTGGCAGCTTGTGTCCTGTGGACACCCCCTTGGAAGTGATGCTGAGCTCCCTTTAAGCAGGGGGTGGGCATCGGTCACTTTGTTCAAGGTGCTTTGAAAGGCCAGAAGCCCTTCCTGTTGACTTCACACATCTGTTGAGCTCGTAGTATGTCAGGCAGCCTCGTGGATGTTGGGACACACAGGAGACAGGGTGCCCCGAAGTCTGCACTCACAGGTAGGAGGGCAGCGAAGCAGGGCAGGGGGCGGTTGGGAGATGCCCTATTAGGTGGTGGGTGAGCAGAGATGTGCTGCCGGGACGGGGTGGGGGCATTCACCCCAGAGGGCAGCAAGTGCAAAGGCCCTGGGGTAGGAATATGGTGTACAGAACCCCAGCAGTGCTCAGACATGGGAGAGGCTTGGCAGCTGGCATGGGCTGGAGCCTGTTCGAGAAAGAGAAGAGCTGTGCGGGGTGAGGGGGGGGGCAGGGGACACCTCAGGGCCTGGAGGAGGCTGCCCAGGATGGGTGAGAACACTGGGAACTGAAGCAAAGTGCACCCCTGCTGCATAGTGACCGCTGGCAGCCCTGTTGTGCACAGGGTGGTGGAAAACACTGACCTATGGCTTGGATGGGCCGGTAGGGTTTCCAGGCAGACCCTCGGAGCTGCCTCTGACTTCCCACGGCTCGTTCGGAGAGGTGAGAACACAAGAGGGAAGGGCTGTTTAATTGCGGGGTGTGGGGGAGCCCTTTGTGGTCTCAGTTATGTCCACCTTCCTGGGTGGCAAACAAGGTGAATATGAAGAAACGGCTTCAGAGCAAAGATCAAACCCAGAGGATGCCGGGGGAGACGGGTCTGCAATAAAGCTGAGGCCGTGGCTGTCAAATGCTTGGTTAGGACCTCGGAAGGTCGAGAGCCTTTGCATCAGACAACAGGACGTTTAAGACGCTTATGTCCCCCAGGAGCCCAAGGCAGAGAAGGGCTTATTTTGAGGAGACCTGTGTGTGTGGCTCTTGTCTAATGAATTGAACCGCAGTAAGAGTCACAGGAGACTCAAAAAGCTTTTGAAAGAATCATATTGGCAGAAACACTGCCAGCTTGGACTGAAATGGACGGGCAGTATAGAATGAAAAGAGGCCTTTGGAGCCTCAAGATTCTAGTGTCAGGAAGCAGGTTGGAGAAACTACACAGCTGCAAACACAGGCTGCGTTTCTTGGAAAAGGGAGCGTAATTCAGAGGTGGATCCCAGAGGCGTGGAGAGTCACCGATGCAGCAGGACTGAGACCTGGGCGGGGAGCAGCCACGCCAGTGGTCCTGCCCAGCCCTCCCCCATGTACCCCCCGCCCCTACAGGAGCGGTTGAAGCAGTTACCCCAGGCTTGGCCCACCGTATGTCGGTGTGTGTGTGGTGGGTCCTGGGGACAGAGTGCACATACGTCGTCCCTCTTCAGACTGAGAGGACCTTCACCTCAGGAGCTGTGTTTAGGGGACTCCTCCATCAGAGCCTATTCCTGGGACGGGATCGGGACTTTGGCCTGGCGCTGATGCAGAATGAGACTTGGGGGCCTTGGGAAGACTATAGATCATTTGTGGCCAGAGCGTGCACTGCGGTGGCCCTAAGTAGTGGGCAAGGAGGCTAGGCTGGCTGGAGCAGGGAGTGACGGGTGTGGTCTGGGGTGGGGAGTGGGCAGCTAGGGGCTCTTGAGCAGGGGCTGTGATATCTGACTCAGGTTCTAGAAGAATCACCCCGGCTACTGGCTTTTACTTCACATCTACATTCTTAGAATGCTCTTAGGCACCAAGGAAATCAATCTTCAGACTTTAGTTCTTGCTCTTCAGTACTGTTAACATAAGCTGGTACTTCCGTGTGAGTGTGACGAGGAGCTGATCGGCTGGGACTGAGGGGTCTTTATTCTTGACTCTCATACATTGAACCCAGAGGTGTCAGAACTCAATTACATTTGTCCAGCATGATTAATTCTGCACAGTTCCAGGCTGATTGTGATCTCGTTCCCGGTGGAGGTTCATTTTCCTGTCTCCTGAGTACAGACGTGGTCAGCTCATCAGGGTTGTCATCCTCCATCCCCAACTCGCTTCCTTCCTGTGCTGTGAAGTCGTCCTCTCCTGCCGGCCCGCTGGGATCCTGACATCAGGTTGCTGGTCCCTCTGCCTCCGAGAGGAAGATGGTGGCAGATCCTCCCAGGTGAGTCAGCAGCCCACCTGAACCAAAAGGCTGCTCCTCCACCCGTGTGGGTGGCTCTTCTAGTTAACAGAGGGGTTACAGGAGCGTGGTTGACCGTGTAGGCAAACTCAAAAAGCCGCTCAGGTAGAGTCATGTGATGCTACTTGACAAACCGGAAGTACCTGGCAGTTAATGTGTCTTCTTGGAACCCGGGTCAGGGGGAGGGGGGACGTGTGCCTTTTCGATCGTCAGTCTGTATATTTTACGTTTAAGCATCTTGAAGGGGGACTTCCCTGGCGGTCCAGTGGTTAAGACTCAGTGCTTCCACTGCAGGGGGCTCGGGTTCGATCCCTGATTGGAGAACAAAGATCCTGCATGCCACGCAGCGCAACCAAAAAAATAAATAAATAAGAGTCTTGAGGGTTTTTGTTTTGGAGTTTTGTTGCTCTTTTGTCATTGTTTGCTTTGTAACGTGCAGGCTTTAATGGGATCAAAGCCACTTTGTAAAACTCACATTTCGAAGATGCACATGAAGTTTTCTGGAAAAATGCTCCCTCAGTGTAGGGTGGAAGAAACAAAGGCTCTGACGCTGGCACTGAGGCTCTGTGACTGACCTTCCAAAAGGCACCGACTGTGTACAGTGTAGCCAGAGCCTGTCGCCTGGCACATCGCGGGCACATTCAACGTGTGGCATGTGGGATGCGGCCCTGCCCTGCGGTGCCAGCTCTGCCTCTTCCAGCTGTGTGACGGGGCCTTCACGTCCCCGTGGATAAGACCTGGGTAGAGTAGCAGCTACCTCCTAGGCTGGCTCTGAGGATTAGAGGAGAGAATGAATGCCATGAGCTAATGATGCTGGGCGATGGCAGCAGTCGAGGTTGCCGAAGGCCCCATTTAAGGCGCTGACAAAACCCACACGTCCATTAACTCCTCCACTGACGGGAGGGCAGGGATGGGCCTCAGGCACTTAGGAAGTGGGCGCCCACTACACACGGGCATCGAAGCTGCTTCCCGGAGGCCTAGAGATGGTCAGTCTGCCCAGGGAGGGGCCCTGGAGCCAGTCCAGTGCTTGCCGCTCCCCTGTGTGAACGCCAAGCCATGAGAGGGGCATGTGGCGTGTGCGATCTTGAGGGGCTTTCCAGGTGCGGTGGCCATCGGTGCACTTGCTGTGCTCCTCAGGAAGAAGGCAGAGGAACCCCCTTTCCTTCCCTGGGTGGGAGTGCCAAGTGGGGCCTTGCCACTGATGCAGGCAGGTGGTGTGAGCCGTGTTAGTTACCTGCTGCTGTGGAACAAGTCACCCCAAACTTGTGGCTTACAAAACGGTACTTATTATCCTCCAGCTTCCGTGGCTCGGTCGGGTCCTTGCATTCGAGGGGCTGCAATCAAGGCGTCGGCTGGGGGGGACTTCCCTGGTGGTCCAGTGGTTAAGTCTCCATGCTCCCAGTGCAGGGGGCCCAGCTTCGATCCCTGGTCAGGGGACTAGATCCCACCTGCCACAACTAAAGATCCCACGTGCCACATAGAAGACCCGGCGCAGCCAAATAAGTAAATAAAATATTTTTAAAAAGAAGGGCATCGGCTGGGGCTGGGGTGTCATCTGAAGGCTCGACCAGGGAGGAACCACGTCCATTGCTGTGGTCAGTGTGTGCCCCATGGGCCAGAGGTCGCCCTCACTCCTTGCCAGGTGGGCTCACTTCACCAGAGCAAATGAGAGTGACAGCAGACACAGCATGGTGGGGGTCCCGTCTTGGGCTGTGGTGCCAGCCCACCCTCAAGGAGAGGGGCCATTGGAGCCATCTGGGGACATGCCGTGAGAGGCCCTGCTGGGCAGCTGGATGTCTGCCGGCACCTCAATCTCCTGTTACATGAAAGTTAACTTAAAACGGACTGTAGACTTAAGTGTAAAGTGCAAAAGTATAAAACTTGTAGAAAACTGGGATCTAGGGTGAGGCAGTGCTTAAGACTGGACACCAAAAGCTTGCTCCATAAAAGGGAAAATGGTTAAACGAGACCTCATCACAATTAAAGATTTGCTCTGGGCAAGGCCCTGCTGAGAGGGCGGAAGGACAGGCGGTGGACTCGGGGGATGTATCTGACAGGGGTTCACCTGGTATAAAGGAGAGCTCCCCAAAGTCACAGTGAAAAGCAGTCCAGCTAGAGGAGGAGCAGGGGGCGTGAGGAGGGAGGCAAGTCACCGGAGAGGACACACGGGCAGAGGACGTGTGAGAAGGTGTCCAGCGAGACTGGTCATTAGGGAAACGTGGCTGAGAACCAGTCACCAGTGCTGATGTCAGCGCGGGGACACGGCGAGGGCTGGTGAGCACTGGGGCAGGGGAGATGGTGCAGCCCCTCTGGAAGGTACTCGGACAGTTACCACCTGAGCTGGTAACTGTGCTCCTGGGCATTTATCCCAGAACTGAAAATGCATGTTCACTGGAAACCTGGGTGTGAATGTTCCTAATGGTCGAGTGTGTAACAGCCCCAGACAAGAACAATCCAGATGTCCTTCTACAGGCAGTGGCCAAACAAACCCCGGTCCACCCACAGTGTGGATGGGCGCTCACTGGTTATGACAGTGCACTGGAGTTTTGCAAGACTTTATCCTGGGGGAGATGATCATTCGTGACAATTTTCATGGAATACAAAAGAGGCAAAATTACATATTGAAAGGGCACACCATGTTCCTGGATATATTGGCTCATAATGACCAACACTGAGGCACATTCTAGAAAAGTTACTGGACTTTAAAGAGAAAAGAAAAAAAAAATCCTTTGGGCATCTTGAAAACACATTACTTATATAGGAAAGAATATTAGACTATCATACTTTTTTATTTTTATTTTTATACTTTTAAAAAAATTTTTTTCTATTTTTTGATTTTAGACTATCATACTTTTTTTTTTTTTTTCTTTGCGGTATGCGGGCCTCTCACCGCCGTGGCCTCTCCCGTAGCGGAGCACAGGCTCCGGACGCGCAGGCTCAGCGGCCATGGCTCACGGGCCTAGCCACTCCACGGCATGTGGGATCTTCCCGGACCGGGGCACGAACCCGCGTCCTCTGCATCGGCAGGCAGACTCTCAACCACCGTGCCACCAGGGAAGCCCCATGTCGTGGTCTTGAAATAGTATTTCTCACGATAAGGGCCTCTTGGAGAAGCGACCTGTCCGAGGCGTGGGGCAGGAGTGTCCACCGCGAGCTTGGGCTGGCATCAGGCCGGGGGCCCTGTGTTGAGGTCCAGTAAGGTTATGTCCAAAGGAGTTGGCAGTGGCCTGGAGAGACCCCCTCACTGGCCAAGACTGCGACAACCTGATCTTCAATGGGGATAAGAAATGCTGTGGATTAAAACCCAACAGAATGTTTAAGTTCACGAGTTCAGAATGATACCTTGGAAAAAGAGAAATGGGCCACTTTTGGAGGCTGGTGGGAGCTACCTCACTCGTGAGAGCCGGTGGCGGGAGGGGATGATCCCAGCGTCTCTCCGGCGGCCACCTGGACCAAGCTGCACCCTGTGGGGTCCACACTGGACGGTGTCTGCATGAGGACTCTGACGATCAGTGACAAAGAAGGCAGAGGAGTGTCACCCCTGGGACAGCCACTCAGACTTCCAAGTGACACAGCCAGGCATTTGAGCCGCCCCAGCCTTGCCCAGCACCACCTGTAGTTTGGCCAAAGTTACCGAAGCTGAGTCTGACTGAGGCCCTGGGTCTGGCTGCCGGTCGGCAGGAAACCCAGAGGAAGGAGCCGGCGCTGGGCTTTGCCCACAGGCCGCAGCAGCCACATGCAGACCGTGGACCACTCCAGGGATGGCACAGTGGTCCCGGCTCTTCAACTGGGTGGAAAGGAAGAGAAAGGGATGGAGGATCTGGGATCAGAGATGCCAAAGGGACTCCAAGTAGGGAAACAGGCAGGACTGAGCTCCCATGGGGTCTGGGCACTGCCCCCAGGGCCCGTCAGCTGCTTCTAAAGTCACGGAAAGGAGCGTTTCTGGTCTGGCTAGGGGAGGGTGTGCCTCTGGCCCTGACGAGCCCCCTGGGGAGGCTGCCTACATCCCGATTTCTCTCTTTTTTAAGCAGCATTGTTGAGAACGGTTCACATACTGTGCAATTCACAAAGTGCACAATTCAGTGGCTTTTAGGGCCACAGAGTTGTGCATTCCTCACCACAGTCAACGTTTCACATCCACAAAGAACCCTGCACCCCTCCGCTGTTCCTCAGCCCCCAGCCCTAGACAGCCAGTAACCCCCTTTCTTGTCTCTGTACGTCTGTCTCACCTCGTGATGTTCCTCGAAGCCCACCCCTGACTCGGGGCTGGGCTGTCCCACCGCCGCCCCCAGCGCCCAGCCCTGGCCCGTGGTCTCTGCCTGGACCTCCTCAGAGCCCCCGTGCTGGCCTCCTGCCACCCTGGCCCGATAACCGGCTCCACCCCTGCCCTCTGGCCCCTGCTCATGAGGCCCCGCTCTGACCATCAGCTGCTCCCCTGGGGTTTCCCGACGGCCCAACCAGGGGGCAGCTCCCCGCCCCACAGGGACACTCAGCCACCCCAGGCAGCCTCCTCGCAGTGGCCCTGCTGGCTTGCCCTTCTCCCGACCTGAAGCCCGGAGCACCTCGGGGCCTGGGCACCGGCAGGCCCCTCTGGAAGGCCTGCAGTGCGGCTCCCTAACACTGGGTGTCGGCACCGTGCCACAAGGAGAGCTCAGGCGTGGAGCGGGGCAGGCTGGGCTGACCCCAGGAAGCCTCAGGTCGGCTACGGATTTAGATGTAAAAAATAAAAAAGATATCAGAAGGTGATTTTTGAAAATTTTACATAAACTTCGGGATACAGGTAGGAGACCCTCCAAAACAAGGTAGGAGAAATAGAAGCCAAAAAAGAAGGAAGAAGGGAAGAACAATGAAAATGAAAAAAGTCACAGCTCTTGTTTACTATGTAAATATTAAAAATAAATGTGTCCAGCTATATGACATTCTGGAAAAGGAGAAACTATGGCGAATAAAAGGATGAGCGTTTGCTGGGGGTGGAGGGAGGGATGGGCAGGTGGAGCACAGAGGATTTTTAGGGCCATGACACAGCTGTGTGGGGTACGGAAATGATGGACATACGTCATCACACACTTGTCCAAACCCACAGAACCTACAGCACCAAGAGCGACCCTAATGTAAACTGGGGACCCTGGGTACTGATGCCATGTCAGTGGATGGTCAGCAGTTCCAACAAACTCGGCCTCCTGGGGGATGGTGGGGGGAGGGGTGGGGCAGGAGGCACACAGGAAATCTCCTTACCTTCCTCTCAATTCTGCCGTGAACGAAGACCGTTTTGAAAGGTAAAGTCTCAGGACTTCCCTGGTGGTGCAGTGGTTAAGAATCTGCCTGCCAATGCAGGGGACATGGGTTCGAGCCCTGGTCCGGGAAGATCCCACATGCCGCGGAGCAACTAAGCCCGTGTGCCACAACTACTGAGCCTGCACTCTAGAGCCCGCGAGCCACAACTACTGAGCTTGTGCTCTAGAGCCCGAGTGCCGCAACTACTGAGCCCGCATGCTGCAACTACTGAAACCCATGTGCCACAACTACTGAGCCCGTGCACCACAACTACTGAGCCTGTGCTCTGGAGCCCGAGTGCCACAACTACTGAGCCTGCGCTTTAGAGCCCAAGTGCCACAACACTGAGGCCACAAGCTGCAACTACTGAGCCCGTGTGCCTACAGCCTGTGCTCTGCAACAAGAGAAGCCACCGTAATGAGAAGCCCATGCACTGCAACGAAGAGTAGGCCCTGCTCACTGCAACTAGAGGAAGCCCTCGCACAGCAACGAAGACCTAACACAGCCAAAAATAAATTTAAAAAAAAAAGATAAAGTCTCTGTAAAGAATGAATGGTGTGAGGCACTGTAGAAAAGCTAAAGTTGAACAGAAAAAGTGGTGACCCAGGCGGGCGAGGGAGGGTCGGGGTCTCAGGAACCCACACTTGAACCCACATTTGCACACTTATGTTCACCTGCAAGTGGGCAAACGTCTTGAGACACCAAGCTGCCCCTCAGGGCATTGGGGAGGCCTGGACGGACTCACAAGTGTCTCCTGGGGCGTTCATTTACACAGGGCACGATCCTCACAATCAGAAAACTTAACACCACGGCCTCATGAAAAGTGTCCCAGTGATTTCCCAGATAGAAAGTTTCTTTCAGGGCCAGGTTCTGATCCAGGATGGCACGTCATCTCCTTCTACCTGGGCTGGAAGCCCTGACTTTGTCTTCCCAACGTTTGAAGGGTGTAGGTGAGCAGTTTGGCAGGAGTTCCTTAGTGTGTTCGTGGTTAGGTCCAGAAAGGGGCTCTTCTTGTAGGAACACTTGCTGGGGGAGTCCCTTCCTGCGCACTCGCCAGGAGGCACGTGACATCACACCTCCCGCTAGCCACAAAACTGTGACCACCTGCGCCCACTCCCAGGTAAAGTCACTGCAGGCCTCTCTGCAGGCACAGGTGTCTTTGGGGAGATGCTTGGAAATTGTGTAAACATCCTGTCTGCCCATTTTCGTTAGTATCTGTATTAGTTTTTTTTTTTTTTTTTTTTTTTTTTTTGCGGTATGCGGGCCTCTCACTGTTGTGGCCTCCCCCGTTGCGGAGCACAGGCTCCGGACGCGCAGGCTCCGGACGCGCAGGCTCAGCGGCCATGGCTCACGGGCCCAGCCGCTCCGCGGCATATGGGATCCTCCCAGACCGGGGCACGAACCCGTATCCCCTGCATCGGCAGGCGGACTCTCAACCACTTGCGCCACCAGGGAGGCCCTCTGTATTAGTTTTACCAGTATTTTTACCCTATTGGTTTTAGCATCTGTATTAGGTTTCTTCAGAGAAAGAGAATCAATAGGATATATATATATATAATGATATTTGTCCTTTCTCATAAAACATATATATATATATATATATATATATATATATATATAATATCATACAGTATTTGTCCTTTTCTGACTAGCTTATTTCACTTAGCATTACATCCTCAAGGTTCATCCGTATTTAGCAGGTGTCAGAATGTCCTTCCTTTTCAGGGTTGAATAATATTCAGTTATGTGGATGGACCACAGTTTATTATCTATTCATCCCTCCGTGGACACTTGGTTATTTTCATACCTGGCTATTGTGAATAGTGCTGCTATGAACATGGGTGTACAAATATCTCTTCAAGACCCAATTTGCAGTTCTTTTGGGTTTATATCCAGAAGTGGAATTGCTGGATCATATGGTAGTTCCATTTTTAATTTTTTTTTTTTGCAGTACGCGGGCCTCTCACTGTTGTGGCCTCTCCCGTTGCGGAGCACAGGCTCCGGACGTGCAGGCCCATCGGCCATGGCTCACGGGCCCAGCCGCTCCGCAGCATGTGGTATCTTCCCAGACTGGGGCACGAACCTGTGTCCCCTGCATCGGCAGGCGGACTCTCAACCACTGCGCCACCAGGGAAGTCCCTCCATTTTTAATTCTTTGAGGAGCTTCCCTACTGTTTTTCATAGCTGCCTTTTAATTTTTTAAACAGTGTGTTTGAAGAGCAAGCATTTAAAATTTTGATCAAGTTCAATTTATCAATTTTTTAAATGTATGGCTTGTGCTTTTTGTGTATTTTAAAATATATTTGTGTTACTGACTTCTAGTTTAATTCTGTGGTCAGAGGAGGAGCCCTGGTGTGGCACCAGCCCAGGCGCCGTCCCCAGAGAGGTGGGAAAGGGCTGAGCACCCGGGAGGTGGGGGGGTGCCAGGCCCACATGCACGTACATCAGGAGGGGCCCTCCCTGGTGCCCTCTGCCCCTGCAGGTGCCTGGCCTCGGCCCTTCTGTCTGGCATCTCTTTCACTCACTGGCTCGGCATCATTGCATCACGGCCGTCAGCCCTGTGGGGTCTGCGGTCAGAGGCTGAGTTTGAAATCCCACCTCTGCAGTTTCCCAGGTCAAGTAAGCTCCTGGGCCTCCCAGCCTCAGTTTTCTCATCTGTGAAATGGGATGAAGACACTAGCTCGCAGGGTAGTTTTGAGGACTCAGGGAGCCGGGAAAGCTAACGTGCTCAGAGCAGGGCCTGGCACCTGGGTGTTACTGGGCCTCACCTGTGGGCCCTGGCACCGAGCAGGAGGGCGAGAGTGGAGGGGCTGCGGCCAGCAGAGCCATCACGCCCGGGGTCAGAGGGACAAACACACAAGCCAGAGCATTTGGACCAGTGCCCCAGGCGTGATGCCTTCCTGGGGAGCAGGAGGCAGCTTGGTCCTCATTGCTCTGCACACAGCCAACAGGAGCTCACCCAGGGGCTGGCCTGGAGAGCTGGAGGCGGGGACACCCCACTGGTGATAGGACCGGGGCTTAGGAAGGGTGGCCAACCAGGCTTGGGGAGTGCAGGCCCGCTCCTCCTGGCCGGGGCTGCTCCCGACATTCAAATCGGGATGGGGGTGGCATCTACCTCCATCACATCTCCTGGGTTTCTGGATGTGCCCCATAACGGAGGATGAAGCGGTGTGCAGGCCAGGGGGCTCCCCCAAACCACAAGAACCCCTTTTAAGGCTTCAAGGAGTGGTGGCGAGGCTGTAGGTCTGCCGGG
Organism: Mesoplodon densirostris; assembly: GCF_025265405.1. Classification (NCBI taxonomy): domain Eukaryota; kingdom Metazoa; phylum Chordata; class Mammalia; order Artiodactyla; family Ziphiidae; genus Mesoplodon; species Mesoplodon densirostris. The sequence continues at coordinate 106,779,663 of NC_082661.1, forward strand.
CCTGGACCAACTTCGCCCAGGCAGGAACCCCTCCAGGTGGCAGGCAGCTGGCAGCCCGGGCCCTGTGGTCATAGCCTCAGGACGCCCAGGGAGGGGCCTCCTTCCTGGTCCTGGACTCATGGTCTCAGACCGGCCTCAGTCTCGGGACTGTCACCACAGAGGCTGGGTGACCGTGGCTTCCTCTTGAGCCAGCTCTTGTGGGGCAGCCCCGTCCAAAACACACGTCTCATTGTCTCAGATGGCTACTCAGCCTCTCCCTTTCTGCCGAGGTGACAGAATTATTAGCTCAAGGCCACATTTCCTCAATAGCTGTGGCCATGTGATGAGGTCCTGCCCAGTGGCCTATGACCCACTTCTGGGTTCTGCCCTGAAGGGAAGGGTGTGCTCTCCACTTCCCTGTGGCTGGAATGCAGAGGAGATGAGCGCAGCTGGGCAGCCACCTTGCAGCAGGAGACAAAGCCTTGCGTTAAGCATGGCAGAGCAAGAGGTGGGAGGAGCCTAGTCCCGACAAACCAGCTACGCTCAGCCGGGCTTCCCAGAGAGACAGAGCCAATAGTGCGTGTGCGTGTGCGTGTGCGTGTGCGTGTGCGTGTGTGTGTGCTTTACTCACAGTCCACCCATCTGAATGTTAATCTCATCCAAAAACACCCTCACAGCAATCCCGCGATAACATCTGACCAAATGTCTGGGCACCTAGTGACCCAGCCAAGCTGACACAGAAATTAACCATCACAGCAGCCTCGGGCTATGACGTGGGGCCTCTAGGTCAGGGCAGCTGGGCCATGTCCTGTGGGCTCCAGGGTGTTGCCCCCGGTTGGTGCAGCCTGGCTAAAGCAGCAGGTGCGACCTCAGAAACACTGGTTTCTTGCTTCCCCCAAAATGCGGTGTCAGACACAGGTCAGCCGTGGAGCCACCTCTATGAGGGGCTTCGCTGGGGTGGTCCCTCTCCTCCCAGCTGGGAGCCTGCTCCTGCTCAGATGCCCCGACAGACACTGTCCCTGTGGTCTACACCCCTGGACGGCCCAGCTGGTTGCATAAGGCAGGCAGCCCCACCCGGGCACCTCAGGGGCGCTGGGGTCCCACTGGCCAGGTTCCTCTGTCCTGTGCCTCACCTGCCCGAGGGCTTCTGCCCAAGCCTTGCCCTGTGGGCTGCCCGGTGGCGTCCAGACCAAATCAAGGATTCCGCTGTTCCCTGGGTGGTCCTCCGCTGCCTGTCCAGCGTGATGGCCCTCACCTCACCCAGCCTGTGGACCCTCCTGCCCTGGAGGAAGGGTCTTGCCCCAGAGCATTGCCCCACAGTTTTGGCCCCTAAGTTCCCATGCCCACTCCCCCTGGAGCGCAGGACATGTTCTGCAAACCGAGGTGGCACCACAGGCCTGGAGCCCGAGCTCGAAGGGCGATGGGTTCGGGAGGGAGGCCCCAGGGCCGCCAGGTGGCTCAGGTGCACGAGTGGCACCCTGGAGTTGGGCTGCCTGACTTGCTGAGCCCCTCGGTCCAGACTACCCCGGTGGCTGTCAAGGCTGGTGCTGGGCCGGAGGAGGACCCGGACCCCAGCTCTGAGTGGCCAGTTTCCAGACCCATCTCTGGCACAAATGTCACAACCTCCTGGGTCTCGGTTTTCTTATCTGAGAAGTGGGAGCTGAGCCTGAAGGGAAGGACTGGACCCAGGACTCTCTGGAAACAGAATGGCCACACCCAGAGGTGGACACTGGTGGACGGCAGGCCAGGGCAGCCCAGGGTAGGCTCTCACTACTGGAGGTTAGCCCCTGGGTCAAAAGAGGGGTTCCACTCCTGCCCTCCCATCAGAAAGCCATCCAGGCCCCTGGGGACCCAGAGAGGCTTGTCTAAAAAGCTCTCTCCTCAGCCCAGTCTGAGTGCAGGGCGTCAGGGAAGGGCACCCTGGGCCTTGAAGGCCGGGGAGGGAGGGGGCGGGGCCCTGGGTGGAGGGTGGAAACGTCCCCTCAGGCTTTGTGGGCTTAGAGGGGCCTCCTGGAGACTCTCCTTCCAGGGCTCACCTCCTGAATTTTGCCTGCTCCTCCTCTCACTTCCACTGGGCTTTAAACCTCGAAGGGACGTCCCCTCCTCCAGGCACTTCCTAGCCCAGATTAGGAGCTCTCCCACCAGCCCACCCATCCTTGTATTCGCTAGCTCGCTCCACACATGTATCCCGGCTGGGCGCCAGCTACTACCTTGTGTGCGTGGGTGTCTCTGGCTGGTGGCAGGTCCCAGGCCTCAGGGCCCCTACGCAGGGCACAGCGTAGAGTGAGCATCCGCCCTCGTCCGCCCGTGTGCCCAGTGCCCAGCCCTGTCACTCCTGGTGAAAGCATGAAAGCACTGCTGGCTTTAAGGCAGCTCCAGCTCCGCCTCCTGGAAGGTGCCCCCGCACCTCCCTCCCCCAGCAGAGGTCAAGAGCCACTGTGTACGCGGCATGCCCCTTTTGCTGCTCCTGGCCACTCTGGTCGGGGTCACGGGCTGGGGGGGCTCGTCCTCACTCCTAACAAGGCTCCGGTAGAGGGAGGATGAGCACCGTGGTGGAACGGGTCACTTTGCTCTGCGCCTCAGCCTCCTGATCTGAAAAAGGTCGGTCCTAGCACCTTCCCTCTCTCGGGCTAATCCATGGCAGGGCCTGACAAAGGGCACTAGCATGGGCCAAGCCCTCCTGATGGGAGAGCCACAGTGGCAGGAGCCCAGAGCATGGGAGCCAGCCAGAGCTGGCAAGGACCTCTGGTCTGTAACTCCATCCCCACAACTTTGTCCCCGGTTGCAGGGGGGTTCTGAGATGCTTTTCAGTTTTATGTGAAATCATTAAATCCAATGAGAGACGTTAATGGGGCACAGACTACCTCTCTTGATCCACTGGAAACCTTCAGTAAATATCCAAATAAGGGCTGAGGGGCAGGGGGATACAACTTAATCAGTCCGAAGGCTTTTGACAAACACAAAGGTGACCTTGGTGACTTGAGGTGGTCATCACGGGTCCAGATGGGCTACAGCAGAAGACCCAGCTCCCCTCCCCCACACAGGTGCCCCCAGGTGTCTGTGTCCTGCTCTGTCCTGGATCACAGAGCCACTTGTCCTCGGGGAACCTGGCCAGCACCGCTTGACTCTTGGAGGGGATTAAAGGATGGCAGTGTGGATGCCCGTGGAAGCGGCCTGGGCGCCCACATCGCCGTGCCCCCCGCCCCCGTCTATCGCTGGCCCTGCTCCCTGCACCAGCTATGCCGGCACTCCAGTTCTTCCAGGTGGCTGCAGGGGGACTCTCCCCTGCCAGTCCTGGTGACAGCTGGCTTGGCTCGGCTCTAAAACCTGTATAGGACCGGCCTCACCAGGCCCAGAAACTGCATGGAGGCCCTGGCCTGGCGCTCAGGGGCCACATCCCTGATGTCTCCCCCAACACCCAATCCCAGGAGTGCCCAGGGGGCTTACCTTCTCACCTCCTTCGGGTTTCTTCCCAATGCCACTCCCTTTTCCACCTAAAAGAGCCACCACCCCATCCCTGTCATGCATTTGTCTGGCCTCAGGGCCCACTGCAGGGTCTGGTCAGCGTGGAGCCCCCTCTTCAATGCCCCTGCCCCCAGGCCAAGAGTGAGCACACAGGTGGCAGGTGGCTCTTTCCCATCTGACCCCTTCTCACCACCTGCACAAAGCTCAGAGCCTGGAGACTCAAGTGGGGGAACTGTGGACCACAGGGTCCCTAAGGCCTCTCCCAGCCCCAGTGACCCCTCCCACGGGTGAGGAGCGTTTGCCTGCCCTTATCCTTTTTTTAATTTTTATTTTTTTTATTATTATTTTTTTTGCGGTACGCGGGCCTCTCACTGTTGTGGTCTCTCCCGTTGCGGAGCACAGGCTCCGGACGCACAGGCTCAGCGGCCATGGCTCACGGGCCCAGCCACTCCACGGCATGTGGGATCCTCCCGGACCCGGGCACGAACCCGTGTCCCTTGCATCGGCAGTAGGACTCTCAACCACTGCGCCACCAGGGAAGCCCGCCTTTACCCTTTTAATGAACCATCTCGTCTGAAACAAGCCCACGCAGACGACCAGGGTGTAGGCGGTGCAGACGCCCGGCCTCAGAGCTGCCCCCTGAGCTGGGGCGGCAGGGCGGGTCTGATGCGGGGGCCAGTGGGCCTGTGGGCCTGGGTCAGGACCCCAGCCGGCCCCTAGGATGGAAGGCTGGAGAGCGAGGCAGGGCCTCTTCCAAGGGCCAGTCCGCTGACCGCCAGCCTCACCTCCTGGAGACACCCCAGAGGTCCGGTCTCAGCCGCCACTGTGCTCGGACGAAGGCCCACCCTTCTCTCCTGCCAGGAGCGCTAAACACGGCCTCTGAGCCCCTGCCGCCCTGACGGTCGCACAGGGCGGAGTCGCCGGGAGACCGGAGAAGGCAAGAGACCTGCTCGAGGTCACACAGCGGGTCACAGGCAGGGCGGGGTGGGCGGCTAGGCCGAACCAGGGCGCCGGGCCGTACGGTGTGGGGAGCGGGGACCCCGAACGGCCGGGCCGCCGGCGGGGCCGAGCCCTTCGCTCCGGGCAGGCCACTCGCCCCTGCGCCGAGCGTGCCCTCCCGCTGCCTCAGGTCGCTGTCGCCTCCCGCCTTCGCCTTCCCGGACACTGGCTCACACCCACCGCCCGCAGGCGCGCAGGTAGGTGGGTGGGTGTAGCCCCTACCCCGGGAGCGGGGCCAGCATGGCGCACGCGCACTTCGCCCGCCCTCCGCGGAAACGAGCCCGGCCTGCGCAGGCCCTGCCCCCTCGGCTGAAACCGCGCCCCACACGGCACGCCCCTTCCGCCGTAAGTCCCCCGCCCACCCGCCGACCGAGGTCCCGCCCCCACGACATAGGCCCCGCCTCTCATGCGCTCGGAGCGGCGCGGCTGTGGGAATGCAAGTGCCGGCCGGCTGATGGGCGGGGCGGTGGCGTGGGGCGGGGCCTGTCTCGTGGGGGCGGGGCGCCGGCCGCAGTCCGGTTGCCTCTGAGGCGCGACGTCCTTTGAGGGAGGAGCGCGGCCTGAGGGCCGGCACCTCCCTCGTTCAGCCCGCCCTGCAGAGCTCAGGTGCAGGGCCCGGCGTGGCCCGCGAGAAGCCGGGGCGTGCGTGCGCGCACCCGGGGCCGTGCGTGCGCCCGCCCGCGCGGGGCCGCGCGTGAACTTGGGCCACAGGGTGCCCGCTCCTGTCAGCGCGCTCATCCCGGCCCGCGCGGCCCGATGCTTTTCCACCCGCGTCAGTGCCGAGCGTTTTCGCCGCTGCACACGGAGAACGCGGCGGGCGGGTCGCTGAAGAGGCGGGGACCCGGGGGCTTGCGACCTGGGGTTGGGACTCCTGCCGCGCGCACCCCCCCCGGACCGGACCGGGTCCCGGGCCCCCCACTCCCCGGTCCCCCTGCACCCCAAGACCCTGCCCACCTCGGGGCCCCCTGCGCGCCCCAAGAGTCCCGGGCCCAGGGACCCCTGCGCCCCGAGAGATCCGCGCACCCCGGGATCCCCGCGCGCCCCGAAATCTCCGCGCACCCCGGGACCCCCGCTCACCCCGAGAATCCCTGGCCTTGGGACTCCTGCGCCCCGGGATCCCCGCGCGCCCCGAGAGCCTGCGCACCCGGGGCCCCGTACACTCTACGCGCCCTTTGGCTGTAAGGGGCCCTGCCTGGGGCGCGCTGCCACTTGCTGAACCGACTTTGGGTGTCGCCTTTGCGAGCTGTCGTCGTTCCGGTGCCCAGACGCGCGGCCTGAGCGGTTCCCGGGACTCATGTGCCTGTCATCTTTCAGCGAGAGAGAAGCAGGAAGTTGGAAGTGATAAACTGTGCGTCAAGGGAGCCCAAAGGTGGACCCGCACGACGGGGGAGACCAGACCCTCCCCGGCGAACTGTGGAAGGTGATTGGAAGTGGATTCCAAAGCTGCTTTCTCTGCATAGGCGAGGGTTGAGTCTCTCAGACTTTTCCTGGGAGTGGAGAGAGGTGCGTTAGGTAGATAGTGTTTTTCTTTATTTCTACTTTATTTTCCCTTTACTCCAAGTACAGTCGCAGATCTGAAGTGTATGTCTGTGTTAAATTGACTCCAGTTGTTTGCATTTGGTCATGGGCTACCTGTACTTGACTCTAAGCTTCCACAACTTTACAATATTTTTCTTTTTAACTCAATCACTCACTACTTAGTTGAGTTTATGATGATCTCTCTGTATTGAGAACTTTTCTAGATAGGTTAGTTTGACTTGAAGAATGGCTTCAGTTTCACAATATTTAAGAAATTTAACTTGAGATTATAGGTTCTGCTTCTTCATCTCACTGTCTTATCAAAGCAGGTCCGGACAGGGAAGTGCAGTCTTGCAGTCTGATGGTAGAAGGCAGGGAAACAGTTTGATTTTGAAGTTCTGGAATATTACCCCCCAGCTGAAATTGAGATAACAATTGTTTAGGAACAGTGGCTTTTCTTTAAACTGGTTTCCTCCCATGGTTCACTGTCCAGAGAACCATTAGACCTTGGTTAAGGATCATGGGTGGTTGGCACGTGTGGTGTAAAGGGTTTGCTCTTTGGGTGGATCCCTACATTTTCTTGACTTACGTTGGATTTGGGGAGAGGAGAGGTGTTCTTGTAGCTGCTGGGAATGTGTAATGGAGAGGCTGCCAACGTTATTGTCTTTTTTTTTCTTTTTAAGTGGGTGCATCAGGACCTTTCCTGGTTATGGAGACATTTGCTCATGCACACCCGGGTGCACAGGGAGCAGGCACGTAGGAGACCTGTTTGCTGGTAGATAAAAGAACCAGAGCAACAGTCCGGTGTTGTTGTTTTATTTATTATTTATTTATTATTATTTTTTTGTGTGTGGTACGCGGGCCTCTTACTGTTGTGGCCTCTCCCGTTGCGGAGCACAGGCTCCGGACACGCAGACTCAGCGGCCATGGCTCACGGGCCCAGCCGCTCTGCGGCATGTGGGATCCTCCTGGACCGGGGCATGAACCCGTGTCCCCTGCATCGGCAGGAGGACTCTCAACTGCTGCGCCACCAGGGAAGCCCCAGTCTGGTGTTTTTTACAGGTGCATTGCAGACATTCAAAAACAACTTTTTTTTTTTAAAGCAAATTAAAATTTTTATATAAACCCTTTTGGCTTTTTCTGCTGTAATATTTTTGAAAGGAAAGTGGACTTTTACAATCTTTTAAGCATTTGTTATAAGTGGTCGTAATTTAACACGTGTGCCGGGGACCCAGCATTTTCATGCACGTTCCTTAATTTGATTCCTTGCAGCCTCATGATGTGGCTGGTTCTTTCCCAGAGAGGTGAAGTCACGGACCTGGGAGAGCCCAGCTCGAAGCAGGCCAGCCGGGGTCTGACCCTGGGTCTTCTGTCCAGCCGATCAGAGCCCACCCTACATCCTTTCTCAGAACGAACTTTCTGGGTGTGGTCTTTCTTCCGCAGCGTGGTGCACTCTGCAAGCACCAGCAGAGGGGTAATGATCATAGTCTCCTTTTTATTGATAACATGTAAGTTTCTTTTCCTTGTTGGCTTGCAGAGGTCACAGTTCAAACATGGTTTCCGGGCAACTTTAAACTAAAACTCCTGTTGTCTAAACGCTCTAGTTGTGTATTTTAATATTAGCAAGATTTTGGTTAGTTAGGACACGTGATTTTTGTCTTCTTTTCTCGTTTTGTTTCTAAGTCTTTCCGAAAAGACTTAGGTGGCCTTGCGCACAGTTTTTCGGTGGCACTGACACAGGGCTTTCTTTGCCTCAGACTTTCCCAGGGGTCACGAGTGTGGCACCGAATGTGCCCTGTTAGGGAAGGCACCGAACCCCTGACGTGGAGTCGTACCCCAGACCCCGCCCACTGAAAATCATCGGGCGTTTGCGGCGGCTGCAGTAACTTTTCCCTTGTGGCTTGTATGGAGCGTGGGGACATGGCCACTCCCCTTTCCTTCCCAGCCTCCATGTGATGCAGGAGTGGGGACCGTGACTGGCTCCAGCAGCTCGAGGGGGACGCTTGGCTCCATTCGCTTTGCTAAGTGTCACTGCTTTGGTTACTATGGCAGCACAACAAATTCACTCCAAAACTGGTGGCTTCAAACAGCAACACTCATTTATTACTGCTCAGGGTCTCAGGGCCCGGAATTTGGAGCAGCTTGGCTGGCGTCCTCATGCAGCTTGGCTGGCTGGGGGCTGGGGCTGAGCGTCCCTTCGGGGGACATCCTGGCTCCGGGGCTGGGAAGATGTGGAGAGCCGGGTGGCTGGCCTCTCCGTCACTGTGATCGCCCCGTGTGTGGTGCCTCCAGGGTGTGTCCCTAAAGGCACCAGGCCTCTGCAGCGCCCGGACATCACCTCGCCTCTGTCCGGTCGAGGGGCACCTCAGCTCTACCTTCTCCTGGGGGGCGCTGAGACCAGCACACAAACGGTGCTAGTTAATAACTCATGTCCAGTCAGGTTCCAAGTTTTGTTCAAGTGCTCTTGGTGAGAAAACGAAAGAAAATCTCTGAGAAGCTGGAGGTGGTGCCGCTGTGCCGGCCTCGAGCTTGTGACTCTGCATGACGCGCCTGGAACTGGGGACACGCTGCTGGGTCTGCGGCGCCGGGGGCTCCATGCTGTCTTTTCTGTGAAAACCCCGGAACCAATGCTTTTGGGTCTAAAGTGGCCTGGCTCTGGCCTCCCTGCGCTCTGGCACCACTGACTGAGCAGCTCCTGGAGACTTTTCTCCCTGTTTCGTGCTTCAGGAGCTGGCGGGGAGCTGGAGCAGCCTGTCCAGAGCCCAGGCTTGGGCCCGGGGTCTGGGGTGCAGCCAGGGCTGGGTCCAGCTTGAGGGCCAGAGGGAGGCTGCATTTCCAGTGGCCCCGTCCCCCCGCCCCCAGCCCAGGCTGCTGCCGTCTGCAGCCTGCTGTCCACGCGGATCCACCTGTTCGGCATGTCCTCACTGACCTCCCCGAGTGCCGGGTGGCCCTCGGATGGAGATGCCATGCAGGCCCCTCCCAGCATGAAAGGGGAGCAGGGTGACGGGCACAGGGGACACCTCCGGCCTGAAGCTGAGTCCAACTGAGCAGAGTTGGCTGAGGGAACCGAGACACTACAGCAGGGACAGGACGAAGAAACAGGAGGAGAGAGCCCTGTGCTGGGTCCGAGCCTCAGAGATGAGCACACACGGAGGCTCACGGCGTTCAGAGGCGCGCTGGGGCCCTCGGGTTAAACAGGGGAGCAGAAATAAACATGTCACTGGAAGGCGTGGAAGATGAGGTGTTGGCCATTGTGGAAACAGATCGACAGAAACAAAAACGAGACAGAGACGGACGATCAGGGAGGGCCAGCCCAGGAGCGCAACCCAGGGCACCGGCCGTCCCTGAAACAGACCAGGGGAAGGGGGGATGGGAGGGGCTTGGCAGTGTTGCTGTTGAACCTCCGAGGCCCCAGTGGCTCGGGTTCCCGGTTAAGAAGACCCTGCTCAAGGCCCCGCGCATGTTTCCCGGCCCTGGGAGACAGAAGAGTCCGAAAGTCCGGCAGGCATCCAGGGAGGAGAGAAGGGGCGCGGACATCACACGCCGGCCAGGCACCCTGCTCAGGAAGCCACAGGGTGAGGGTGAGGCCCAGGGCCCAGCTGGCCAGTGCCACTCCGGCCTGAATAGAGGCCGGGGGTCCAGGAGCGCACGGGCTAACGGCCATCCTGACATCTTTGACCAAATGAAGCTTGCTTGCCGAGTTCATAATTCTTTGGGGGAGTTTGAGGGAAGAGTTTGTATCGGGCAGAAACTTTGCGTAGGAGAAAAAGGAGGCAATTATTAACCTGAGGAAACGGGCTCCCTGTGTGGCTCAGCTGGGGACGCTGTTTACAGTGACAGAGTGATGTCGGCGATGACTAACGGAAGTGTTGGTGGGCGGCACTGGGAGGCTGGGAGGCAGGGAGTTGGTGTGGGGATGTGCTGGCAAGAGCTAAGCCCTGATGCTCCCCAAGTCAGAGACAATCAAGGACAGCTGTGCGCATGCACCGTCCAGCATGGACTCGGGGTACGAGTGCAGAGCTGTGGGGAAGTGCCCTGGCAGAGGCACTGCTGGTGCCCATCCTCTGCGTTACAGAAACACAGCAGTGTTGGCTTTTAAACCTATGCGTTGCCGTGATACGATAGACGTGGCTTGTTGTAGGCTGAATTGTGTTGAAATCCTAAACCCCAGTGCCTTGGAAATAGGATTGTTGCACATGTAATTAGTTAAGGTGAACTCATGCTGGAGGAGGATGGCCCCTAATCCAAAACGATTGGTGTCCTTACAATAAGGGGGGTTTTGGCCACAGACACAGTGAGAGTGAGGCTGTCACAGGCCAAGGAGCTACCAGGAGCCGCGGCAGAGCCCGGAACAGACTCTTCCCCGGCGCCTTCAGGGGGAGCACAGCCTCCAGAGTTGGGAGACCATAAGTGTCTGTTGCTTAAGCCCCCAGCGTGTGGCACTTTTGTCATGGCCGCCCTCAGACACTCATATATGGCTTTACAAATGCTGTCTGACTCGATGTTAATAAACTGCAATGAAAAGAACAGAAAAACAGAGCCACTTTGGTGCCCTTGTGGAGGGTGGAGTCCAGACGATGAGGTGGGCCAGAGCGGCCGGCTGAGAGGTCCTCAGAGTCCAGGTCGGGCCCATGCGCGGGGCTGCCCGTGGAGCACTTACTGTGTGCGTGACACCCCTGGGCCTGGAGGGTGCCTGTGTGGGGACATGAGGGGCCAGAAGGGCCAGATGAGGATTTTGGCCTCTGTCCTGCAGCCACGCAGGGTGTTTCTGGTGGTTGGAGCCCGTGGCTACTTCTTGTTGAGGCCAGCTGAGGGCTGCTGAGTGGACGGGAAGGGACAGCTTTGCTGCTGCGGCCGCCCAGGCTCACCGGGGTGGGCAGGGAGAGGAGCCCCGGGAGGTGGGTAGCTGGGTCACTGGTTTGGTTGTGAAGAAGGACCAGCGCCTTTGGAGGGAGGACGACTTTGAATTTCTCACGGTAGGAAAAGTGGCGAGGTGTCCATGATCGGGCCTCCTCTGCGGCGGGTCCGCCTGACACGGGAGGAGGGTGTCCCCTGGTCAGGGGATGCTCTGGTGTGTGTGCATGGGGTCTTGGAGCTTCCTGAACTGGGGCTGTGGGTGGAGTCAAAGGTCACCTGTGCTTCCAGGGGTGCTGAGGGGCCCCGGCCACACGTCTGCCTCAGTCATCCTGGGGCTTGTGGGATGGAGCCTCCGTTCCCCGGCCCTCAACGCCCGGCCGGCAGGGCCGGTTAGTTCTCTCATGTCTGGCGTCTGCGTCCACCTGGGCCCCCAGGGTCCTGGGTTTGTCCCTCTGTCCTGGCACCTCCTGCTCAGATTTCAGTGTTGGCTCCATTGTCCTCCCAACAGGCCGCCCTGCCATGGATGGGGTCCTGCTCGCTTCCTGCTAGCACTCGCCACCAGCTGGCATTGTTCCCAAGGAGAGCTTGCTTCCCTCAGGGCCAGGATGCTGTCCTGAGCTGCTCCAGCCCCGGCTTGTCATGCTAACCGTTGAACAGGGACGTGCAGGGCATTATGCATTGTGCCCGTGAGGTTCCATCCTGATCGTTTGATTTCTTATAAGGGAAACTGGCTTGGCCTTGAGGGTTCACACAGTGTGTCCTTCCAAAAGGTCTGCTCAAGTCCTGACCCCAGGACCTTTACATTAAGATGTAAATTAAGATGTAGTCATACTGGGGACTTCCCTGGTGGCGCAGTGGTTAAGAATCTGCCTGCCAATGCAGGGGACCCAGGTTTGAGCCCTGGTCCGGGAGGATCCCATGTGCTGCGGAGCCACTAAGCCCATGTGCCTCAACTACTGAGCCTGCACTCTGGAGGCCATGAGCCACAACTACTGAAGCCCGCTTGCCACAGCTACTGAAGCCCGGGCACCTAGAGCCCATGCACCACAACGAAGAGTAGCCCCCGCTTGCCACAGCTAGAGAAACCCTGAGCGCAGCAAAGAAGACCCCAAAGAAGACCCAACACAGCCAAAAATAAATATTTTTAAAAAAGGAAAAAAAAAAGATGTAGTCATACTGGATTAGGGTGGACCTCAACCCAATCACTGGTGTCCTGATAAGAAGAAATACAGAGATACAGGACACACAGGAGAGGCTGCCTGAGGATGGAGGCGGAGATGGGTGTGATGCTGACACAACCAAGGATGCCAAGTACCGCAGGCCACCACCAGAGGCTGGGAGGGAGACAGGGAGCGGATACTGCTTGGAGGCCCCAGGAGGAGACAACCCTGCCGACACCTCGACTTCTGGCTTTGGGCCTCAGAACCCGGAGGAAGTAGGTTTCTGCTGTCCTACGCCTCCCGTTTTCGGTGCTTCGTGGGGGCAGTTCTGGCGAGCTGGGATTTGAATCTGTATATTAACAACTGTGAGTGGCATGCGTTCCTTCCCCAAGACAAAAATGAAAACGTTACCCAGGACGGTCGTTCTCTTCTACCCAGTGCTCAGCCCCCACCCCCAACCCTGGGCGGGCAGCAGGGTGTCCCCACTGGGCGTCTCTTGCTTTCCCCGCAGCTGCTGCGCCCTGCGCGCACCGGTCCAGCAGCTGCCGGGAGCCGTGTTTGCGCCAACACTGTTTTGTTGCCTTTCCTTGCATGTCTGCAGTGGTGGCGGAGGACCATCCCACGTGGGAGCTGGCCGTGCCCCCTTCGGGCCGTGTGGCTCCTGGCGTCCATGTCGGACATGGCGCAGTGCGAGGGTCGGGTCGGGACCCGAGGTGCTGGCTCTGACCGCTGTGCTGATGCAGATGTTGGGCGTTGTCCCCTGGAGCCCTTTTTCTGACCCAGGACCTCGTGTCCGCTCAGGGTCGTCAGTGGGGCAGGAACCCCTCGTGTGCGGCTTTCCCGGCCCTGACGCTGATGAGCGCTGCCCGTCACTTCGCACAGTTCACCTCATTTGGGTTTGTCTGACTTTTCCTCACAGCTAAATCCAGCTTCTGTGTTGCTGACAGGAATCCTGTCCCATGCTGTCACTGTGCCCTGGAAAGGCCGTGCTCAGCTTGGCCTCTGGCTTTTGTGGTGGCCTCCAGGCTTCTGTGCTGTGTGGTCCATGATGGAGTGTCTTGCAGGGAGACATTTTGGGGCCCCGTGAGGCCTCCAGGCTCCTGTGCTGTGTGGTCCACGACGGAGAGCCTTGCAGGGAGACCGTTTGGGGCACCATGAGGCCTCCAGGCTCCTGTGCTGTGCAGTCCATGACGGAGAGCCTTGCAGGGAAACCCTTTGGGGCCCTGTGAGGCCTCCAGGCTCCTGTGCTGTGCCGTCCACGAAGGGGTGCCTTGTAGGGAGACCTTTGAGGGCCCATGAGGCCTCCAGGCTCCTGTGCTGTGCGGTCCATGATGCAGAGCCTTGCAGGAAGACCCTTGGGGGCCCCGAGAGGCCTCCAGGCTCCTGTGCTGTGCGGTCCATGACGGAGAACCTTGCAGGGAGACCATTTGGGGCCCCGTGAGGCCTCCAGTCTCCAGTGCTGTGCGGTCCACGACGGAGTGTCTTGCAGGGAGACCCTTGGGGGCCCCGTGAGGCCTCCAGGTTCCTATGCTGTGCTGTCCACGACGGAGCGCCTTGCAGGGAGACCCTTGAGGCCCCGTGAGGCCTCCAGGCTTCTATGCTGTGCGGTTCACGATGGAGTGCCTTGCAGGGAGACCCTGGGGGCCCCGTGAGGCCTCCAGGCTCCTGTGCTGTGCAGTCCACGACGGAGTGTCTTGCAGGGAGACCCTTGGGGGCCCCGTGAGGCGTCAGGCTCCTGTGCTGTGCGGTCCACGACGGAGTGTCTTGCAAGGAGACCCTTGGGGACCCCGTGAGGCCTCCAGGCTCCTGTGCGGTGCCGTCCATGACGGAGCGCCTTGCAGGGAGACGCTTGAGGCCCCATGAGGCTTCCAGGCTTCTATGCTGTCCGGTTCACGACGGAGTGTCTTGCACGAAGACCCGTGGGGGCCCCGTGGGGCCTCCAGGCTCCTGTGCTGTGCCGTCCACAACGGAGTGCCTTGCAGGGAGACTTTTGGGGCCACGTGAGGCCTCCAGGCTCCTGTGCTGTGAGATCCACGAAGGAGTGACTTGCAGGGAGACATTTGGGGCCCCGTGAGGCCTCCAGGCTCCTATGCTGTGCCGTCCACGATGGAGCGCCTTGCAGGGAGACATTTGGGGCCCCGTGAGGCCTCCAGTCTCCTGTGCTGTGCCGTCCATAACGGAGTGCCTTGCAGGTAGACCCTATGTGGCCCCGTGAGGCCTCCAGGCTCCTGTGCTGTGCGGTCCACGACAGAGAGCCTTGCAGGCCCCCTGAGGCCTCCAGGCTCCTGTGCTGTGCCGTCTACAGTGGAGCGCCTTGCACAGAGACCCTTGAGGCCCCATGAGGCCTCCAGGCTCCTGTGCTGTGCGGTCCACGACGGAGTGTCTTACAGGGAGAACTTTGGGGGCCCCATGAGGGCTCTAGGCTCCTGTGCTGTGCGGTCCATGACAGAGAGCCTTCCAGGCCCCCTGAGGCCTCCAGGCTCCTGTGCTGTGCTATCCACGATGGAACGCCTTGCAGGGAGACCCTTGAGGACCCATGAAGCCTCCAGGCTGCTGTGCTGTGCGGTCAATGATGGAGTGCCTTGCAGGGAGACCCTTTGAGGCCCCTGAGGCCTCCAGGCTCCTGTGCTGTGCGGTTCACGACAGAGTGTCTTGCAGGGAGACCCTTGGGGGACCTATGAGGCCTCCAGGCTCCTGTGCTGTGCCGTCCACGACGGAGCGCCTTGAGGGAGACCCTTAAGGCCCCGTGAGGCCTCCAGGCTCCTATGCTGTGCAGTCCAAAACGGAGCGCCTTGCAGGGAGACCCTTGAGGACCCGCGAGGCCTCCAGGCTCCTGTGCTGTGCGGTCCACCACGGAGTGTCTTGCAGGGAGACCCTTGGGGGCCCCGTGAGGCCTTCAGGCTCCTGAGCTGTGCCGTCCACGACGGAGCGCCGTGCAGGGAGACCCTTGAGGCCCCGTGAAGCCTCCAGCCTCCTGGGCTGTGCAGTCCACGACGGAGAGCCTTGCAGGGAGATCCTTTGGGGCCCTGTGAGGCCTTCATGCTCCTGTGCTGTGCGGTCCACGACAGAGTCTTGCAGGGAGACCCTTTGGGGCCCCATGATGCCTGCACTCTCCTGTGCTGAGGTGTCCATGACGGAGCGCCTTGCAGGGATACCATTGAAGCCCCGTGAAGCCTCTAGTCTCCTGTGCTGTGCGGTCCACGACGGAGTGTCTTGCAGGGAGACCCTAGCGGGCACTGTGAGGCCTCCAGGCTCCTGTGCTGTGCGGTCCACGACGGAGTGTCTTGCAGGGAGACCCTTTGGGGCGCCGTGAGGCCTCCAGTCTTCTGTGCTGTGCGGTTCATGATGGAGTGCCTTGCATGGAGACCATTGGGGGCCCCGTGAGGCCTCCAGGCTCCTGTGCTGTGCAGTCCAAGATGGAGTGTCTTGGAGGGAGACCCGTGGAGGCTCCGTGAGGCCTCCAGGCTCCTGTGCCATGCGGTCCATGATGAAGTGTCTTTCAGGGAACCATTGGGGGCCCCTGAGTCCTCCAGACTCCTGTGCTGTGCCGTCCACGACGGAGCGCCTTGCACGGAGACTCTTGAGGCTCCGTGAGGCCTCCAGGCTCCTGTGCTGTGCGGTCCACGACAGAGTGTCTTGCACGAAGACCCGTGGGGGCCCTGTGAGGCCTCCAGGCTCCTGTGCTGTGCCGGCCACAACGGAGTGCATTGTAGGGAGACTCTTGAGGCCCCGCGAGGCCTCCAGGCTCCTGTACTGTGCGGTCCACGACGGACTGTCTTGAAGGGAGATCCTTGAGGCCCCGTGAGGCCTCTAGGCTCCTGTGCTGTGCGGTCCACGACGGAGCGCCTTGCAGGGAGACATTTGGGGCCCCGTGAGGCCTCCAGACTCCTGTGATCTGCCGTCACAACGGAGCGCCTCGCAGGGAGACGCTTGAGGCCCCGTGAGGCTTCCAGTGTCCTGTGCTGTGCGGTCCACGACGGAGTGTCTTGAAGGGAGATCCTTGAGGCCCCGTGAGGCCTCCAGGCTCCTGTGCTATGCGGTCCACGAAGGAGTGTCTTGCAGGGAGTCCCTTTAGGCCCCGTGAGGCCTCCAGTACCCTGTGCTGTGCGGTCCACAATGGAGCGCCTTGCAGGGAGACATTTGGGGCTCCGTGAGGCTTCCAGGCTTCTGTGCTGTGCGGTCCACGATGGAGTGTCTTGCAGTGAGACCCTTGGGGGCCCCGTGAGGCCTCCAGGCTCCTGTGCTGTGCGGTCCACGAAGGAGTGACTTGCAAGGAGACATTTGGGGCCCCGTGAGGCCTCCAGGCTCCTATGCTGTGCCGTCCACGACAGAGCGCCTTGCAGGGAGACATTTGGGGCCCCATGAGTCCTCCCGTCTCTGGGCTGTGCCGTCCACGATGGAGTGCCTTGCAGGTAGACCCTTTGTGGCCCCGTGAGGCCTCCAGGCTCCTGTGCTGTGCGGTCCATGACAGAGAGCCTTGCAGGCCCCCTGAGGCCTCCAGGCTCCTGTGCTGTGCAGTCCATGACGGAGCGCCTTGCAGGGAGACCCTTGAGGCCCCGTGAGGCCTCCAGGTTCCTCTGCTGTGCGGTCCATGATGGAGTGTCTTTCAAGGAGACCCTTGAGGCCCCATGAGGCCTCCACGCTCCTGTGCTGTGCGGTCCACGACAGTGTCTTGTAAGGAGACCCTTTGGGGGCCCCGTGAGGCCTCCAGGTTCCTCTGCTGTGCGGTCCGCGAGAGAGAGCCTTGCAGGCCCCCTGAGGCCTCCAGGCTCCTGTGCTGTGCCGTCCACGACGGAGCGCCTTGCAGGGAGACCCTTGAGGCCCCGTGAAGCCTCCAGCCTCCTGTGCTGTTCGGTCCACGATGGAGTGTCTTGCAGGGAGACCCTTTGGGGCCCCTGAGGCCTCCAGGCTTCTGTGCTGTGTGGTCTACGACGGAGTGTCTTGCAGGGAGACCCTTGGGGGACCCATGAGGCATCCAGGCTCCTGTGCTGTGCCGTTCCCAATGGAGCGCCTTGCAGGAAGACCCTTGAGGCCCTGTGAGGCCTCCAGGCACCTGTGCTGTTCGGTCCACGATGGAGTGTCTTGCAGAGAGACCCTTTGGGGCCCCTGAGGCCTCCAGGCTTCTGTGCTGTGTGGTCTACGACGGAGTGTCTTGCAGGGAGACCCTTGGGGGACCCCTGAGGCCTCCAGGCTCCTGTGCCGTGCCGTCCATGACGGAGCGCCTTGCAGGGAGACCCTTGAGGCCCCGTGAAGCCTCCAGCCTCCTATGCTGTTCGGTCCACGATGGAGTGTCTTGCAAGGAGACTCTTGAGGCCCCATGAGGCCTCCACGCTCCTGTGCTGTGCAGTCCACGACGGAGTGTCTTGTAAGGAGACCCTTGGGGGCCCCGGGAGGCCTCCAGGCTCCTGTACTGTGCCGTTCCCAACGGAGCGCCTTGCAGGAAGACCCTTGAGGCCCTGTGAGGCCTCCAGGCACCTGTGCTGTGCGGTACATGACAGAGAGCCTTGCAGGCCCCCTGAGGCTTCCAGGATCCTGTGCTGTGCCGTCCATGATGGAGTGTCTTGCGTGGAGACCCTTCAGGGCCCCTGAGGCCTCCAGGCTTCTGTGCTGTGTGGTCTACGACGGAGTGTCTTGCAGGGAGACCCTTGGGGGACCTATGAGGCATCCAGGCACCTGTGCTCTGCCGTCCCCGATGGAGCGCCTTGCAGGAAGACCCTTGAGGGCCTGTGAGGCCTCAAGGTTCCTCTCCTGTGCAGTCCACAACGGCATGCCTTGCATGGAGACCCTTGGGGGCCCCGTGAGGCTTCCAGGCTCCTGTGCAGTGCAGTCCACAAAGGAGCGCCTTGGAGGGAGACCCTTGAGGGCTCATGAGGCCTCCAGGCTCATGTGCTGTGCGGTGCACGATGGAGTGTGTTGCATGGAGACCCTGTGGGGCCCTGTGAGGCCTCTAGGTTCCTGTGCTGTGCGGTCCACGATGGAGCGCCTTGCAGGGAGACCCTTGAGGCCCCGTGAGGCCTCCACGCTCCTGTGCTGTGTGATCCACGACGCAGTGTCTTGTAAGGAGACCCTTGGGGGCCCCGTGAGGCCTCCAGGCTCCTGTGCTGTGCCATCTACGATGGGGCCTTGCACGAAGACCCTTGAGGCCCCATGAGGCCTCCAAGCTCCTGTAATGTGTGGTCCACGATGGAGTGTCTTGCAGGGAGAACCTTTGGGGCCCCATGAGACCGCCACTCTCCTGTGGTGTGCCGTCCACCACGGAGCGCCTTGCAGGGAGACGCTTTAGGCCCCGTGAGGCCTCCAGGCTCCTGTGCTGTGTGGTCCACGACGGAGTGTCTTGCAGGGAGACCCTTGGGAGCCCCGTTAGGCCTCCAGGCTCCTGTGCTGTGCCATCCATGACGGAGTGCCTTGCAGGGAGACCTTTTAGGCCCCGTGAGGCCTCCAGGCTCCTGTGCTGTGCGGTCCATGACAGAGTGTCTTGCAGGGAGACCCTTGGGGGCCCCATGAGACCTCCAGGCTCCTGTGCTGTGCCGTCCACGACGGAGTGTCTTGCAGGGAGACCCTTTGTGGCTCCTTGAGGCCTCCAGGCTCCTGTGCTGTGTGGTCTGTGACAGAGAGCCTTGCAGGCCCCCTGAGGCCTCCAGGCTCCTGTGCTGTGCCGTCCACGACGGAGCGCCTTGCAGGGAGACCCTTGAGGCCCTGTGAAGCCTCCAGGCTCCTGTGCTGTGCGGTCCACGACAGAGTGTCTTGCAGGGAGACCCTTTGGGGCCCCTGAGGCCTCCAGGCTTCTGTGCTGTGTGTTGTACGTTGGAGTGTCTTGCAGGGAGACCCTTGAGGCCCCATGAGGCCTCCAGGCTCCTGTGCTGTGCGGTGCACGACTCCGTGTGTTGCATGGAGACCCTGTGGGGCCCCGTGAGGCCTCCATACTACTGTGCTGTGCGGTCCATGACAGAGAGCCTTGCAGGCCCCCTGAGGCCTCCAGGCTCCTGTGCTGTGCCATTCCTGACGGAGCGCCTTTCAGGAAGTCCCTGGAGGCCCTGTGAGGCCTCCAGGCTCCTGTGCTGTGCCGTCCACGATGGAGCGCCTTGCAGGGAGACCTTAAGGCCCCGTGAAGCCTCCAGCCTGCTGTGCTGTGTGGTCCACGATGGAGTGTCTTGCAGGGAGACCTGTTGGGGCCCCTGAGGCCTCCAGGCTCCTGTGCTGTGCCGTCCACGAGGAGCGCCTTGCAGGGAGACCCTTGAGGCCCCGTGAAGCCTCCAGGCTCCTGTGCTGTGCAGTCCACGATGGAGTGTCTTGCAGGGAGACCCTTTGGGGCCCCTGAGGCCTCCAGGCTCTGTGCTGTGTGGTCTATGATGGAGTGTCTTGCAGGGAGACCCTTGGGGACCCATGAGGCCTCCAGGCTCCTGTGCTGTGCCATCCCCGACGGAGCGCCTTGCCGGAAGACCCTTGAGGCCCTGTGAGGCCTCCAGGTTCCTCTGCTGTGCGGTCCACGACCGAGTGTCTTGCAGGGAGACCCTTGGGGGCCCCATGAGGCCTCCAGGCTCCTGTGCTGAGTCGTCCACGACAGAGCGCCTTGCAGGGAGACATTCGAGGACCCCTGAAGCCTCCAGGCTGTTGTGCTGTGAGGTCCACGATGGAGCGACTTACAGGGAGACCCTTCAGGCCCTGTGAGGCCTCCAGGCTCCTGTGCTGTGCGGTCCGCGACAGAGAGCCTTGCAGGCCCCCTGAGGCCTCCAGGCTCCTGTGCTGTGCCGTCCACGATGGAGCGCCTTGCAGGGAGACCTTAAGGCCCCGTGAAGCCTCCAGCCTGCTGTGCTGTGTGGTCCACGACGGAGTGTCTTGTCAGGAGACCCTTGGGGGCCCCTGAGGCCTCCAGGCTTCTGTGCTGTGCGGTTCACGACAGAGGGTCTTGCAGGGAGACCCTTGTGGGCCCCGTGAGGCCTCTAGGCTCCTGTGCTGTGCCGTCCACGACGGAGTGTCTTACAGGGAGAGCCTTTGGGGCCCCGTGAGGCCTCCAGGCTGCTGTGCTGTGCTGTCCACGATGGAGTGCCTTGCAGGGAGACATTTGGGGCCCCATGAGGCCTCCAGGCTTCTGTGCTGTGCGGCTCATGATGGAGTGACTTGCACGGAGACACTTTGGGGCCCCATGAGGCCTCCAGGCTCCTGTGCTGTGCGTTTCAAGATGGAATGTCTTGCGGGGAGACCCTTCAGGCCCCGTGAAGCCTCCAGGCTCCTGTGCTGTACCGTCCACGACGGTGAGACTTACAGGGAGACCCTTGAGGCCCCTTAAGCCTCCAGGCTCCTGTGCTCTGTGGTCCACGACGGAGTGTCTTGCAGGGAGACCCTTGAGGCTCCGTGAGGCTTCCAGGCTGCTGTGCTGTGCGGTCCACGAAGGAGTGTCTTGCAGGGAGACCCAGGGGTGCCCCGTGAGGCCCCCAGGCTCCTGTGCTGTGCCGTCCACAACGGAGTGCCTTGCAGGGAGACCGTAGAGGCTCCGTGAGGCCTCCAGGCTCCTGTGCTGTGCCGTCCACAGCGGAGTGTCTTGCAGGGAGACCATTGAGGCCCCGTGAAGCCTCCAGTCTCCTGTGCTGAGTGGTCTCGATGGAGTGTCTTGCAGGGAAACCCTTGGGGGCCCATGAGGCCTCCTGGCTCCTGTGCTGTGCTGTCCACGATGGAGTGCCTTGCAGGGAGACCGTTTGGGGCCCTGTGAGGCCTCCGGGCTCCTATGCTGTGTGTTCCACTATGCAGCGTCTTGCAGGGCGACCCTTGGAGCCCCGTGAGGACTCCAGGCTCCTGTGCTGTGAGGTCCACCACGGAGAGCCTTGCAGGCCCCGTGAGGCCTCAAGGCTCCTGTGCTGTGCCTTATATGATGGAGCGCCTTGCAGGGAGACCCTTGAGGCCCCGTGAGCCCTCCAGGCTCATATGCTGTGTGTTCCACGATGCAGCGTCTTGCAGGGCGACCCTTGGGGGCCCCGTGAGGACTCAAGGCTCCTGTGCTGTGAGGTCCACCACGGAGTGTCTCGCAGGGATACCCTTTGGGGCCCCGTGAGGCCTTCAGGCTCCTGTGATGTGCCGTCCACGATGGAGCGTCTTGCAGGGAGACCCTTGGGGCCTCCTTGTGGCCTCTAGGCTCCTGTGCTGTGCGGTCCACGACGGAGTTTCTTGCAGGGAGTCCCTTGGGGCCCCATGACGCCCTGCCTCTCCTCTCCGCGGGCTTCCACCCACTGGCTTTAGCTTCAGTGATGATTCTTACCTGGAACTTTATGCGGTGCTTTTCAGGTGGTGATTTAAAAGACATTCCGTCCTTCTGTCTGCATGTCTTAGTTGGCATTCTACGAAAAGTAAGAGCTTCCCCCTCCCCAATTTCTTACCTTTTCAATTATTTATATCAGCCTGGTTTTGTGCATCTTATTTTTTCTGTGGAATATAGTCCACTTGCCTCATTCGCTTCGCAGCTGCCCTGGGGGCTCTGTCACCACTCTCTGCTCCTGTCCTGATGTTCTGGCACCTGGAGATGCCCCAGCCTCCTCTGGTCCTTTCCCTGCCCCAGCCCTGCACATCAGCCATCTCTCCAAGGACCGTGGGGCCTCTTTTTAAAGTACTAGTTGTTTTATTATTTTTTTCAAATTGTGCTGTGGCTGCTGTTACCTTTCTAGGGTTGTGCGTGCCGTGTGCCACCAAGAGGGTTTGACAGGAGGGTCTGAGAGACCCCCGAGTGGTCGGCTCGGGGTAGAGGGCAGAGGAGGATGCTGTCCCCTTGCCATCTGTCAGAGGGCAGTGCCGTGGGCATCGGGGGTTTGGGGGGTTGCAGCAAGGGAGGCTGATCTGTTACGTGTCAGGATGAAGGGGCCCTCGTAAGGCCCCTCTCCTGTGAGGGACTTCTGAGTGGGGCCCAGGTGGATTTGTGGGGAGTGGCAGGGAGAGCTGTTCTGTGGCTTGGCTGGTCCTGCCCAGGGACTGGGGGCTGGCGGTGGGCGTGTGGTGTGGCCAACTCTGATCCGGTTCCTGGGTTCGCAACGCGTTGAAGCAGAACCACTGCCGGTGCTGAGCTGCCCCCTGGGGAACTTCTGGCCCTGAACCTCCTGTCTGGGCCTTGGGGTCCCTGGCTGTGCTGGAAGAGATGGCCATCTCTACTTAGGACAGGGGCAGCCCAGGGGTGCTGTCAGTGCCAAGCATGCTGGGCGCTAAAGACCCCGTGGACGGGCTTCAGGCTGAGGGGCGCAGACGTGTATGCTGTGGATGGAGCACCTCTCCTGGCCTAGAACCAGTCCTGGGTGTGGATGGTACCTCTGGTCGGGGCAAGCTCACGACCTCTGGGTCCACATGCTGCTGCTGGCGGGAACGCCCCGCGCTGCCCCACGCCTGCCGACCTGTGCTTAGTGCAGGCTGACGGTGGGTGCCTCCCCACCCTGTGCCCCGGGTTTTCTGGGACGCCTCCTTTTTCCCACTTGCAAAGATGCTGGCCTTGGGCCTACTGTTTCAGAGTCATGTTGAGGAAGCCTGTTGATACCCGCCGAGGGCATGCACACACGTGTTTTTAGGAGTGGAGGGTGGGTACTGTTGTGTTGGCATCTTTTCAGTATCTGTGGAAATCTTCATGCAGTTTCTCCCTGGATCTGTCGGTGTGTTTTTCTAACAAGTTTTGTGAAGGTGAGTCCTCCTTGCGTTCCTGGCAGGGCCACTCGGGGTGCTTCCTGCTGGGAGGGGGGTATGTGGCTCATCCACACCGGGCTTAGGGGCGGTGATGCTGCCCAGAGGGTGACTGGTGGATTTGAGGTGGGTCCTGGGCGCCTGCCGTGCGGCCTCCGCCTTGGACGGCCTGCCGGGCCCGAGGAGACCTCTGGGAAGGCAGTTAGGAACCCGGATTCTGAAGATTCTGAAGGTTCCATCACTGCTCTCATGTTTAATTTCCAAGAGCTCTTTTATTTTTCTCTAAATGTTCCCTTTTAACGATCTTACTGTGTAGATACGACGCCTTCTCGCTCGGAAGCTCTCGTCCTCTGGCGTCATCTGTTTTCTCCAGTTGCTGGGGTCTTCCTGTCTGTCCGCCTCTGTCTATGGCTTCCTGGGCTGGGGGCCCTTGGCAGCTGCTCATGGGCGGCAGCGGGCCACTGAGAAGGGGGTGCGTGCGTGGCGGGCGGGCGGCCGGCCCTCTCCTGTTGGCATCTGTGGGGAGCCGGGTCCTCTGAGTGTCCCCCCTGGGCTGCCGCCAGCTGGGTCTGCTGCCAACTCTGCACCCCCGCCCCCCTCCCAGGAGGGAACCCCAGCTTCAGTTGGGGGTGGGGCTCTCACTGGCCAGGTGGAGTGGGGGAGGGGTGTCTAACTGCTGTGGTCAGTGGTCAGCAGTTACTGGTCAGCGGCCAGGTGGGTCCAGCCGTTCATGGCCAGCTCGTTTCCGGGGTCTCGCTGCTGCTGGCTGAGGACTTGGTTTCCAGCAGCTTCTCGAGTCCAAAGCGTGGCGGTCGTGCCTCCTCCCGTCTGGCGCCTGTGGAGCAGGGGTGGGGACGCCTCCCTCGCTGGTTCTCACGTGTGTCCGCCTGCCATCCTTCACCCAGACTGCTGCTTTTATTACATTTTCCAGGAGATAACTCTTGTGGTAGTTTTCACGCGGGAGGGTCTTTGTCAGGCAGCGAGATCAGAATATTCACACACGCAGCGCTGGCGGGTGACAGAGTCATTAGCGGAATGGCTTTGCCTGTAATCCTTACGATGGTTTGTTTCTCTTTGCCAGAAACAGGCATGAAGCTCTGAAGAACCCTTGGAAATGGATCGCTCGTCTTTAAAATGGAAACATGCCCTTGAGGGTTAGCTCAGAGCCAGCAGCGGCCTGGGCCTCCTGAAGCCTGATGTTCCAGAACCCCAGGGCCTGTCGGCGCGGACAGAGGGCACGGGCCCCAGACCATGGTCACCCTCATCACTGAGAAGCTGCAGAACCAGAGCCTGGATGACCTTGCCCGCAAGAGCTACGATGCCGGCCCGGTGAGCGGCCCGCCCCATGTTGGGGGACACTGCCTGGGCTGGGCCCCAGCTTGGGGAGAGGATAGGGGGAGGTGAGGAGGGAGGGGGCAGTGTCCCAGGGAGGCTCCGGCGCCTTCGCAGCCCGCAGAGCCCGTCAGCGTCGTGATAGTGGGTTCTCAGCATCATTAAAAACAAACTTTGAAAGCCTAAGCTACACATAGACACGTATGGTCCTGGGTGTTCAGTGGGCAAACGTCCACCCTGGTCAGCAGCCGTACCCACCGGACGCTGCCCGTGCCTCTGGGCACCACCCCTTCTGAGAGCCCCTCTTGAATTCTGTCTCTGTCGGTTAGCTTTGCCCGAGGTGGAGCCAATTTCTAGGGCCATGTTACCATGACCTTCAGGTCACACCCTGCCTGGTTAAACTGTAGGTCCAGAGGGAGGCGGCTGGGCATCCGCACCTGCCTGGTGCTGCGGGCCGTGCCTGAGCATCTCCCCGGGCGGGTGCTCAGTGCCGTCGTGTTGCCCGCACCCAGCCCTTGGCCTGCTTGTCGCCTGTGGTGTCCTGCAGGGAAGGGGGCACGCAAGCAGGTTTCACTGTAGAGAGAGCATGACAAGAAAAGTCCCACTTATAATTCTTCCCATTGTGACACAGATCATTTTACTTTGACTTCCCCACAAGTCTTTCTGTACAGGATACACGTGTGTGGGAAATAATTCTTTTCTGTGCCAGTGGGCGTTTCACTGAGTTCCTGGTGAGGCTTGCTGATGCGTCCGTGGGGTTCCTGTGCTGTGGGTGCAGAGACGTTAGAGCACCTGCTCTAACATTCACTTAAAAAAAAAAAGAGGAGGGAATTCCCTGGTGGCCTAGTGGTTGGGATTGGGCACTTTGACTGCCCCAGGGCCTTGGTTCAGGGAACTGAGATCCTGCTAGCTGCGCAGCCAAAAAAAAAAAAAAAGAAAAAAAGAGGTGTAATTTACACAGTGAAAGACACAAATTACTGTATCTTTCTGAGCAAGAAAGTCCCCGTCATCTCTATCACTGTTTGATTTTGGGCTCGGGGCCACCCCAGAGAGCAGGGCAGCTGTTCTGGATGCTGGGGTCGAGGCGAAGCAGATGATGTGCTGGGGACAAGTAGAGTGGGGAGAGGCGTTGGGACGTGACACAGGACTGGAATTCGGCGGAGCGGAGGCTGTGGGCGGTGAGCCAGCTGGAGCTTGGGCCGGACGCGGGAGTGAGAGGGTAGCAGGGCCCACAGGCCCCAGAGCTTGGTGGGGACGTGAGCCCTGTGGGGACACGAGCCAGTGGGGACACGAGCCTGGTGGGGACAGGTGCTTGGCGTCCGCTCTCAGTGAGGGCCAGGGCTGGAGCAGAGGCCATGACTCGGGTCAGGGGAGCAGGCCCCCTCTGCTGCAAGTCTGTGCTGGGGCCTGGGAAGGGTGCCAGGTGGAGGAGTGAGGGGGGGAGTGCAAGGTCAGGGAGGGTCAGCGTGCTCTGGCCCCCGTGGACGTAGCCTCAGTGTGCTGTGTGTGTCCTCCAGCACATCCGGCTGTGCAGGTATAGACTTGGGTTGGCGGAGAGCTCAGCTTTTAAAGCCTTGAGTTTAAAAAAATACTTTTTTATTGAGGTGTACGTTTCATCTAGTGAAATGAGCAGATGGGGTTTGGTGTGGATTGGGTGAGTTTTCCAGTCGGGTACGCGGTAACCTTGTCACCGTCACTGTGAACCTCTCCATTGCCCCAGGAAGTCCCCCGTGGCCCCACGTGGCTTTGCTGTCCCAGAATGTCACAGAAGTGCCAACATGCGGCGTGTACTCCTGGAGACTGGCTTCTCCACTCAAGGCCAGTGAATGCCCCTGGGTTCACTGTGTGGACGGTGCATCAGAAGCTGTTCCTTTACTCCGTCGAATGGTCCGTGTCTCCTGTTGCCGGACACTTGGGATGTGTCCACGACTGGCTGTTAAGAATAACACCGCTGACTGCGTTTGTGTGCAGGCCTCTTATGGAAGTCTGTTCCCACTGTGTTAAGCGAAGGCCTGCCCAGAGGCCTGCCAGCTCCCCAGCCGTGCCTTCTCCCTGGTCGGGAATGGTGGCGTCTGCTCATGGCTCTGACCTCATGTCCCTGATGACCAGTGAGATCAGGGCCATTTCCCGTACTTACTGGATGTTTGTATGTCCTTTTTGGTGTCCTTTTGCTCATTTTTCTTTTGGGTTGTGTGCATTTTTCTTACTGGTTTGTAGGAACTCTTTGTATATTCTGGATACAAGTCTTTTCTTGGATGTGTGGTTTGCAAATATTTTCTCCTATCCCATGGTTTGCCTTGTCACTTTCTTTTTTTAAAAAACTTTTATTTATTTTTGGCTGCGTTGAGTCTCATTGCTGCGCGTGGGCTTTCTCTAGTTGCGGCGAGCGGGGCCTACTCTTCGTTGCAGTGCATGGGCTTCTCATTGCGGTGGCTTCTCTTGTTGTGGTGCACAGGCTCTAGGCGCACAGGCTTCAGTAGTTGCAGCATGCAGGGTCAGTAGTTGTGGCATGTGGGCCCTAGAGCGCACGAGCTTCAGTAGTTGCAGCGCATGGGCTCTAGGGCATGCGGGCTTCAGTAGTTGTGGCTCACGGGCTTTAGAGCGCAGGCTCAGTAGTTGTGGCACACAGGCTTAGTTGCTCTGTGGCATGTGGGATCTTTCTGGACCAGGGATTGAACCCGTGTCCCCTGCATTGGCAGGCGAATTCTTAACCACTGCACCACCAGGGAAGTCCGCTTGTGGCTTTCTATGTCCTTTACTCAACTGAATAATTGTGAGGCTTTTAAGAATCTTGATTAAGAAAAGAAATGTATTCTGGGGTCCATGCTTTTCTTTTTAATCACCAAGAAAGACAGTGTTAGGGAAAAACAAGTTTATTGCAGGGATAAAAACACAGGCCCGTTTCTTGAGTTGGAACTGTTTCTGAATCCGCATGTGTAAACCCACAGTACTGAACCTTCTTTCTCTTCACTTCCAGTATTCTGCCCAGAAACTGAACACAAGTGGCCACTTGTTCCCTTCTGAGACCGATGGTAAGTATTTAAAAGCCCCGGCAGCTCTTTCTGGGCTGCTGTGGGCCGGGACCCCGGGAGCAGGGCCAGACGGGGAGGCTGATACAGAGCGCGAGGCCCCAGCTGCGCCCCCTCCCCTGCTGGCCTCTACCTCCTCTGGACAGTGCTGTGGGTTGGAGAGCTTCCTTTCTGGAAGCGGCCTGGTAGTGCAGAGCTGAGAGGCCCGCCCGGTGGGGTCTTGTGGCCACTAGGGAAAGGACAGGGGTCCAGCGGTACGCATGGCCTGTGCTGCAGCGCTGGTGTGGCGCACACCCAGCCAGTGGTGGGAGCCAGGGTTGTGCCTGGAGGGCCTGGGTCTACCGGACCCCTTTCCTGCACCGCATGCCCCTGCCACGTGTGCCCTGCAGTCTGAATGGGAGCAGGAGCTCGGCCGCCCGAGTGTAAGTCTGTCTGCGTGAGTGTGAGTGTGGGCGCCGTGGCCCCTGTGATGCATCGTGGCTGGTGTCCGTGGTCGCAGTGAGGTGCTAGTGGTGTGACTTCAGGCCGGACAGTCCGAGTGGCATCCAGGTCTTCCCCCTGCGGCCCTGCTCACCTCCATGGTGACGCTGTGCTCGGCACCCTCCAGGCTGCTCAAGTGCAGGCTGTCACCAAGGTCTCGGGTGGTATGGGCCTGCACGTGGCCCTGGGCACTGTCTCCGCCCCACACAGGGCCAGTCCTGGCTCGGAGCCCCTCGGGCTTCCCATAGGTCACAGAGCTGGCCCTGCCGTCCTTTCTGACTGACTGTGCGTCCTCGTGACCCAGGGTCACCTAGGGCCTTTGCTTGTGCCTCTCCCAGCGGCGGGTCCTGGCCTCCATGCCAAGGCCCCTCAGCTGGGGGTGACTGCAGAGCATCTGGGCTGGAGGGGCTGCTGGCCGCCCCCGGGCCAGGTCGTCGGGGCTCTGGACTCCCCCAGCCCTGGCCCCACTCCCCTGGCTGCCCCCTTGCCCAGGTGTGCTGCCTGCGTGAGCCCATCCGTGTCGAGCTGCTGACCCCTGGACGCTCGGCCTCTCGAGTGACCCTTATGCCCCTGTCTGATGGCGAGGAAGCCGGGTCTGCGGTGTCAGGTTCCCTGTGCCCCTAGGCGTCCCCACCGTGGTGTGAGCTGCGACTGTGCAGGGCAGGGGCGGGAGGAGGGGGATCCCACGAGAGGGGCTGGGCCCACCCTGAGGCCAGGTAGGGCCGAGGGCGCGGGGGGCGCGTGCCCCTCACCTGTCTCTCCTTCGTGTTTCCCCAGAAGACAAGCACCCCTGGAAGGTCGTCGGTGGAGGACAGCCCGTCGGAAGCCAGGGGGCCACGGGCCCTGCCATCCCCTTCCCTCCTGGCCCCTGCGGCCCAAGCGCCAGCCTGGGTGCGGTCAGTGCCAGGGACCTCAGGGACGGCGCAGGGCCGCCCTCAGCACCGCCCACCAAGCGACACTGCCGCTCCCTGTCAGAGCCCGACGAGCTGGCGCGCTGCCGGTCCCCGTGGCGGCCCGGCGGCTCCAGAGTCTGGGCTCCCGTCTCCAAGAGGCGGTGCCACAGTGGCGGGAGTGTCTGGTCGCCAGGCCGAGCCCTCCCTGCCGCCAGCTCCGCCTCACCCCCCGCGCCCCGGCCAGCCTCGGCTTTGGCCAGCAGCGGCCTCCCGGCCCTGGGCCCAGCTAGGCAACCTGCCGGACCTCGCTTGCCCTCGCCGCGCCGCCGCCTGTCCCTGTCACAGGAGCACCTGTTGCCAGTGGACGCGGCCCCACCCTCAGCGGGCAGCACGCCCGCATCCACGCCCGCGTCCACACCTGAGCTGGGCCGCCGCCGAGGCCTGCTCCGCTGCCGCTCTCAGCCATGCGTGCGCGCGGGCAGGAAGGGCCAGCGGAAGCGCAGGCGCGAGGAGGATGCTCGCTGGCCGCGCCCGGCCCTGGACTTCCTGAAAATGACGCGGGTGAGGCTCCCTCTTGCGTCCAGTGCAGTCGCCCCCTCCACGGACAGGGTTGCTTGTGGGGGGACCCGCCCCCCACGCGGGCCTGGGCTGCCCTTTGCGGGGTGGAGACAGGAGCCATTGGTCAGGGCGTCGAGGCTGAGTGGGCGCCGTCCGACACCAAGCCTTTCCTTGCCGCCCTTCGCGGAGCCCGCCACCCATGATGCTTTGGAGAAGGTGTTGTTCAGAGTTTGGATTGTGAACGAGCTTGAAGATTCTGGTGTCCAGGGTCACCGCCTGCCCCTCCCATGCTGTTTTCTGATCACGGGCAGTTCAGAGCAGAGTTAAAGGAAAGAGCCGGTTTCCAGAGGTCTGACCTGTACATCTTTGCAGGGGGATGGCAGGACCTTCTGGGGGTGCTGAGGAACAAGGACGGGGCTCTTGTGTGAGAAAAGGGAGAGGACGGCCTGCCGGGCCCCCTCATCACAGAGGCGGCTGTGCCTGGGGTCCTGGCAGGGGCGCAGGAGCCCGCAGGGTGGGACTGAGGTCTCCGTGGTCCACAGAACCCAGGTGGGATCCAGGCTGCACGATGCCATCTACACCCACTCTCGACGTCACTGTCAGCTTTACCTTTCCTGACTGGTGGGTTTTCTGGAAGTTTCTTCCCAGTGGTTGGAGGGAGCTCCCAACCCACACTTGCTGGCTGTGAAGTTTCCGCGGAGAGCTGGGGTTTAGGAAGGGGATGTTCCGAGCTTTCGCACGTGCCGCGGAGGAAAGCTGGCCGTGAGCCCGACATGCACCCCCCAGCTCCCAGTACTGCAGCGTCTGTGGGCCCTGAGGGGGCAGGACTGTGGGGACGTTCCCACCAGGGACTCCAGAGTAGGCAGGGGGAGCCCTCACTGCTGGGTGGGCGTCCCAACCCCTCAGACCAGGGAGGGGGCAGGGATAGCGTGAGGAGGAGGAGGGTGTCAGGACCACTGACCACAGATGTGTGTGGATCCAGCCTGGCAACTCTCGGGTTGCTGGGTTCTGGGCCAGCATGGTCGTGCTCACCTTGTGATGGAGAGGCTGCCGTGCAGGGCGGCTGGTGGGGGAGCAGAGAGGAGACGGCAGCTGGGCTAAGGCACCGCCCCCCAGAGGGACAAGCCCAGGGAAGGCAGAGGCTGCTTGTCTTCTAGGACGGCTCCTCCTGTTATGGGCGTGTGGCTGTGGTCCTAGAGCTAGCTCCCCTGTGTCCCTACCACGTAATTCCCTGGCCCGGCAGTCCCGTCCTGTGTCCCCTTCCTTCTCCAGCCGTCCTGCCCCAGGCTCCTGGCAACCTCTCTGCTACTCATCGGTGTCTGCCTCTGATTCAACCCTGATGTCCCCAGCACAGCCATCTCTGAAATGAAAGTATAAGATAGTGTATCAGTCATCTGTTGCCCCATAACAAACAACCCACATCTAGCAGCGTAAACAGCACACGTGTGTGCTATTTTCTTGTGGGTTGGGTACCCAGGAGCAGCTTAGCTGGGCGGTTCTACTCAGGGACTCCCCGAGGTCATGGCCATGCTGTCGGCCAGGGCTGTGGACACCTAAGGCTGGACTGGGGCTGGAGGAGCCACCTCCCAGCTCCCTCACGTGGCGGAGGTTTGGTGGGATTGCTGGAAAGCCATCTGGGCCTGGGGTGGATGTGGATTTAAACAGACCCGCACCCACTTTCTCCAGTCAGGATCTAGTAGGGTTTTCTGTTTCTTCAGTTTGTTTTAAGTATTTCTGGGGACTTGTCTGTTACAGTTAAGGTTTCAGTTTTGGGTACAAAGTTGCTCATTGTATTTCTCAGACCTTTAAAATTTGTAGTCTGTACTTTTTTTATCTAATGTGAATGATGAAATGTGTGTGGCTAGGAACATTGTAAACAAATCACAATGGCTGACTATTGAAAAGCATCTGGTGAAGAACCTTCCCCTCTTGCCAGTTCTGATCCTCATTTTGAGGGGTGGGGTCAGTTCTGGGCCAGGTGCAGAGGTCAGTGCCCAAGCTGGCCCCTCAGCCGGGTCGGCAGCCCCTCCATCCCTCCCCAGACGACGTGACTGTGACCTGTGTGGACTCACACCACCTGGGTGTGAAACTGAATGCCTGGGTTTTCCACCACACACCTGCCGTTCTCTGCAGACACCAAGCGAGTGTCCAACAACTCAGTTGACTTCTGACATGAACTACCTGGGGTTAGTGCAGACCCTGCAGGTCAAGGCTCGGCCCCACAAGATGGCCCCACTTCAGGCACCAGCCCCAAGTCCAGGGCCTCCTGTACTTCTGACCAAACAGCTTTAAATAGGGGGTTCCCATGACCCCTCCTCAGGGTCCATCATTTGCTATAACGGCTCACAGAACTGGGGAAAGCACCGTATTTACTGACACCCGTTTATTATAAAGCCCTCGACACAGGAACTGCCAGATGGAAGGGATGCGGAGGGCGCAGAACCTCCACACCCTCTCCAGGTGCACCACGCTCCCAGCACCTTGACGAGCTCACCTAGGAACCCCACTATTGAGGGGATTTTATGGAGTTTTCGTTACATCGGTGTGATTGATTAAGCCATTGGCCACTGGTGATTAACTGGGTCCCTAGAGGTGGAGGTGGGCTGGGCTGAAAGTCCGGCCCTGGAATCCTAGGCTTGGTTCCCCTGGTGACCAGCCCCCATCCTGAGGCTGCTGCAGGGTCGAGTTGTGTTGGCGTGAACTCGGGTGTGGTTGGAAGGGGCTCCCCCGCCCCCGTCACTCAGGGCACCCCGAGGAGTTTAGAGCTCTGAGCCAGGCACCCGCAAGAAGACCGAGTATGTTCCGTACCCCAGAAAACGCGATTATTTCAAACGTCAGGGGAGTGAGGTGGCAGTGGCCAAGCGGTCACGGGGTCTGAGTGGCGAGGTTCGGGCCTCCCTGCGCTTGGGATGGAGCCTGTAGGGCGGCAGGCCCGCTGAGGTGCGCTGCGCGGGGAGTGAGCGGAGAGCGTCGCGGGTGTTTGCTGCGGGGCTGCAAGCGGGAGGGCCGAGCACCCTCTGCAGGAGTGACTTGAGTCCCTGGTCCCGGTCCCTCCCTTGGGCTGGCTGCGGCGGTCACTGGGCTCTGCGGGCGGCTGGGGCATAGAGCACCCGCCGTCACTAGGCGTCCCCTCCGCGCAGGATGTCACCTCGGGGAAATGCCCGTCGCTCAGCCTGGGAACCTGGCGAATTCTGTCCGTTTGTACCTGGAGACTCCCAGGTTTCCTGTCCCTTAGTCTGTCTCCCTTCCACGAGGCTTCCTAGGCGCGGGAGGAGCCCCGAGAGGTCAGAGTGCACAGGCCCCTGGACACAGCGCTGGGGCTCCACGCCGTCCAAGGCCGGCTCCCACCCGGGCCTGCTGCCCGCAGCTGCCTGGAGCCGCCAGGCCTGGAAGCTTGTTGGTCAGCTGGGTTCCCACTGCTTTCTCACAGAAGCAGCCTCTTGGTTCTTGTCCTTATTTTTGTGTCATGCACACAGTGCCTTAGAGATTGTGGCCAGAATGTGGCTGTGAGCCTTCCCTGGGGAGGGTCCCCCACGAGGCCAGGGCGCTGATGTGCCTCCCCAGTGGCCACAGAGGTGGCCGGGCCCTGACTCCCAAGTCTTGTGTGGATGTCACTGGGCTGGTGAGAGGGCGGGGGTCCCGGGACTGAGAGGTCAGGCAGTCACGGCCTTTTCACGGCCTCCTGGACTGAGGGGGGCAGAGGGTGAGCAGGTGGGGCTGGGGGCCTCATCCTGCCCGTCCGTCCGTCCACCAGCCCAGGGTGGGGGGAGGGCACCATGAGTGGGTCCCTCAGAGGCAGGGAAGACCCCGGGGGGAGTGGTGGTTGATCTGCAGCTTCTGTCTTTGTGAGGCTTTTTCCCTGTCCACATGTTTAAAGTCCGTTTTCTGAGGAGCTCGTGTCTGCCTTTCATTTCGTCCTTTTTATTCATGCTTTAGTTTCCCCCACGTTAAATAAACAGACCGTCTCATGGTAGATGTACTCTGTCTAGTCTGCTTTAACCCATTCGCTTCTCCCGATCGACTGTTGCCTGAGCGTATTGCTTTAGACAGACGTGGAAGGTGATGAATGTAAAAACCGCACGTGGCGGGTACACCCATCTCTCTTGCGGAGGGGACGCTGTTACCGCTGTGGGTAGAGCTGTGGGTAGCTCTGTGGGTGGAGGTGTGCCCAGCAGCCTCGGGACCATGCTCTCTCCCCTCTTCTGAGAAGGTCAGTGCCGGGGTCAGGCGAGGTGCCAGACACGCAGGGCCCAGGGTGTGAGGCATGAGAAAGGCTGTGCTCGTAAGGCCCCCGTAGCCCTGTTGTTGAGGTCATCACAGGGCTCTTGCTGGTGAAATGAGGGTCCCCGGGCACTGCAGGCCATCCTGGTGGTGCCAGGTGGTGCCATCCTGGCTGTGTGCCCTGGTGACGGCCCCCCCTGGCCGGTGTCTGGGCCTCTGGAGAGATCCAGAGACAGGTGGCCGTCCACTGCAGAGTGGACTCGCCAACCCCGAGACCCAGGGGTCAGCCTTCCTTGTCACCATCTCTTTCAGCGCACGGCTTGTTGAGGAAGGAGTCGGGTGGCATGGATTCAGAGGGCTTGCACGTCCTCGCCCGTTGCCCGGGACCGGCCCCTTCACACTTCAGACGCTGCCCTCAGCTTCCGGGCCCCACACTGTCCCGTCTGGTCCTGGTTCCCCAATCTCCTCTCTGTCCTGCAAGCATTTCGTGAGGACAGACCTCGTGTGTCTGTGTTTGTCGGTTATGCCGGGTCCTTGGGGGTCAGTCCGGTCCAGGGGTCTCCCGCATCACTGGGGAGATGATTTCGGGGGCGTGATTTTCTTCAGTCTGCCTTCTGGGGCCCCCGAAGGCAGGGCCCTTCAGAGGATGGACCTCCTGACTGGTCCCCTCTTTCCCTTTGTCAGTTCGCAGATGGAGGATCTTATCCCTGGGTGTTGGTGGTCTGGTTTTGGCGACGTTTTCTTTGTCCTGCATCGCCTGTTTCCTCCAAACTGCTTCCTCTTTTGGTTTATCCTCACTGCTGCCTTACGTAGAAGATGCTGTCCCCAGGTGTTTGGTAACATTGGGACGCCTGCCTGCGTTTAAGACGGGGACCCAAAGGCCGATCAGCGGCCCCACGTGCCTGGGTGTGGTGCTTCGGCCATGAGCTTTTTGTGGGGTGCTGGGACCCCCAGTTCCACAGAGAGGCCTCTTCCAGTGCTGCCTGGGGAGTCTGGGAGCCCAGACGGCGTGCCGACCCTCAGGCGGCCCCCGTTTCCGCATGTGTCCTGCTCCTGGTGGACCCCCCTGTCCCCCCAGTCCTGGGGTGTCCACTGGGCCGGCCTCCACCCGTGGCGGGTAAGGAGGGCCTTGGCTTGGCCAGGTCAGCCGCGGTGCGTGTCTGGGTTCCTCTCCTCGGCTAGAGCCCAGGCTGGACCCGCACCCGGGTGCTGGGCTCCAGGGGCTCCGGGCAGCCGGAGGCTCCTGCCTGGGCTGTGGCCGTGGCCTGTGGGCAGGGCCAGCTCAGGTCTCGAGCATGGACGCTGGGCTGTGCTTCCAGGAAGAGACCTGACGAGCCTCCGGCTGGGCCGGGCCAGCCATTTGCTGGCAGGATGGTGTCTGTTCTGCTTTCAGAAGCTCGTGGCTCAGTCTCAGGGGGCCTCTTGGCTTCAGCCGCTGAGAGTTGAGCACGAGCTCTTGCCTGCATCAGTTGGGTGGTCTGTCGTGGGCGCGTCCCCCAGGCTGAGTGTTTTGCACACAAGGTGAAAGACCCTCTAAAATTGAGGGCCCCGATTCAGAACTCAAAGTTTTGACCTTTGATTATTTTTGTAAAATAAATTTATTTATTTATGTTTAGCTGCGTTGGGTCTTTGTTGCTGCGTGTGGGCTTTCTCTAGTTGCGGCGAGCAGGGGCTACTCTTTGTTGCAGTGCACAGGCTTTTTATTGTGGGGGCTTCTCTTGTTGTGGAGCACCAGCTCTAGGTGTGCGGGCTTCAGTAGTTGTAGCACATGAGCTCAGTAGTTGTGGCACACGGGCTTAGTTGCCCCACCGCCTGTGGGATCTTCCTGGACCAGGAATCGAACCTGTGTCCCCTGCTTGGCAGGCGGTTTCCTAACCACTGTGCCACCAGGGAAGTCCTGACCTTTGATTTTTGAAAAGATATTTTCTGTTCATCTGCTTAGATGCAGGTCACCGTCAAACCAGAGCAGGACTGTCCAGCAGCGAGGGTCACACCTGTCAGGTCAGGCCCCGTCCCAGATCTTTTGTGATGCCCCTTTTTGGGCTCTTCAGTGTGAAGAGTCAGTGGCTTCGAGCTGTGCGTGGCCTGAGCCGGGAGTGTCCAGAGCTGCTGCATTCACGCTTGAGCCACAGTTGTGGTCATAGGCGGGCCTCCACCCTGGCCACCGAGAGGACCTTTGGGCCGTGGTCCTCCCGCCAGCTGTCAGGTTACTACCATCTGGGTAGGGGTTCGACTTCCGTGCTGTGAATCAAAAGGAGAATTTTGTAGGTGGAGATGTGAGGAAGGACACGTTGGCTTCTGTTGCTGTGGGTGCAGGGCTGGGCCCGCCGTGCTGTGGGGTCTGTGTATGAAAGTGACCTTGACTGTGGCATCCACCTTGATTTGAATGAAGAAGAAATTATCTCACGCATCCTCATTTTGTGACCAGGACTTGTGGCCAGTTGTCAAATCTTCAGAGACTTGATTCTTCAGTTTTACTTCTTGGTGGCTCACTCATTACAGTAGAACAACAGCCGAAATAAGGCCATTGGTCCGGTGGAACTGAGTGGCACCCCCGAAAGCGCTGGTTCCAGAGGGAACTGTGTCTGTGGTTCTGGGGGGCCTGTTCCAGGGAGATGTGTGTCCAGGAGCCTGACCGCGGGAGACCTGGGGGCCCCCTTGCCCCGTGGCCGCCACCCCCACACACACGTTGCCACGTCGGATTCTGCCAATGCCCTGAGAAGCCCCGAAACACGCGGTGACGTGTCTGCGGGGCAGGGTGGGCAGCCCAGGGGTGACGCCTGGACACACCGTGGACAGCACGTGGCGCTGCACGAAACTGCGGGACCAGGAGTTCAGGGCGGGGGTGGGGGGCAGCGGCAGACCATCGGCAGAGTGGCTCTCAGCTGGGCTCTCTGGGCCAGCCGTCTGGGGGTGCGGTGTGGGGAGATGCCTGCCAGGCCAGAGGGGGTGGAGGCTCAGGGGAGGCCCCCTGTGTAGAGTGTGCGTCTCAGGCGTTCTAAGGTGAGGACAGTCGCGGCGTGTCGGTGTTGAAAGCGGAACCACTGGAAGAGGGAGGGCTGAGGGGAGAGGAAGGTGGGCACTGGCGGTGGCTGTGGGGCTCGCCTGGCAGGAGCTGGGGGCCCTGGCGGGGGTCCCCCGAGGCAGGCTGCGGAGGCGGGCGCCGGCTGGGCTGACGAGCGGGGCCGTTGTTGCGCGAGGACCCCGGACCTCCGGCCAGTCCTTCCCCAGGTATTTGATGGGATCGTGGACACACCTCTGGCCTCGAGTCCCCGGGCCCCCGTCCCCCGTGCGCCGGGTCTCAGTGGGGCCGTGGCCCTGAGCAAGGCAGGGGCGCGGGCAGGCAGGGCTCTTAGAAAGTGGCCCCGGGCCTCCCTGGTGGCGCAAGTGGTTGAGAGTCCGCCTGCCGATGCAGGGGATACGGGTTCGTGCCCCGGTCTGGGAGGATCCCATATGCCGCGGAGCGGCTGGGCCCGTGGGCCATGGCCGCTGAGCCTGCGCGTCCGGAGCCTGCGCGTCCGGAGCCTGTGCTCCGCAACGGGGGAGGCCACAGCAGTGAGAGGCCCGCATACCGCAAAAAAAAAAAAAAAAAAAAAAGAAAGTGGCCCCGAAGGTGGGAGGGCGTGTGGCGGGGCCCAGGGGACTGAGGATGCCTTATGTGACCTTGGGGACCCCTCTTGGTGGGATGCCACCTCCCCTGTGGCCTCCTGGAGATGCTTCAAGCCCTTGTCTTTTCTGTTGCAGACGTTAAAAAATTCAAAAAGCCTTTGCTCCCTCGATT
Source organism: Mesoplodon densirostris (assembly GCF_025265405.1). Lineage (NCBI taxonomy): Eukaryota > Metazoa > Chordata > Mammalia > Artiodactyla > Ziphiidae > Mesoplodon > Mesoplodon densirostris. The sequence continues at coordinate 106,816,582 of NC_082661.1, forward strand.
ATGAAGACGAGGATGAGGATGACGCCCGAGTGAAGACAGCCGTGTCCTCCCCATGTGACCCGCACGGCCCCATGGGCATCGCTGCGCCCAGCCCCGGCCCCACCAGCCCCAGCCCGGGGGTCTGGCGGGGGTGGGTGGCCGGTGAGGGCGAGGGCGGGAGTGGCGGGGACCCGAGTGACTGGGACAGCGCTGGGGAGGAGGGCGTCTTCTCCCTGGGCCGCGGCGAGCTGGACCTGGAGCAGATCGAGAACAACTGACCGGCCGGCGGGGGAGCCCCAGCTCTTCCCCGCGAATGTGCTGTTTTGAACTCGAGGTGTCACTTTGATCCAGTCTTTCCTAAAGAAGTGTTCTGCGTTTTTACGGCTTTTACGGTTCTGAGAAAGCGTCTCTATTTTGAAATGAATTTTCGTGAGGACATTCTGTTAACAGGGTCTGTGCACAGACCCTGGGGTGGGTTTGTGTTCCTTTGGTGAAATGCCTACTGTGAAGGGCACTGCGCGTGGTTCAGCTGCTCGGAAACACCGGGCACGTGCTGGCCCCTCTGTGGACACGGTCATCATGTGCTGGGCTGTTTGGAGCAGGGCCGCATCGCTGAGGACTCGGGACGGGCCGTGAGGACGTGGTCCTGGCAGCCCTGCTCTGTCACTTCAATAAAAGGCATTCATTTGCTTTGCAGTGTGGCTTCTGCTTCTTGCTTTTCTCCCCAGGTCACGTAGGCCTGGTTGGCCTCGGATCTCTTTTTGTTCATTCTAACTTAATAAAATCATAGCCTTTCTACCAAAGATGTTGATCTAAGGAACTTTGGGTAAGAGGAAGGAGTTCTCGATAGCGAAAGGAGACATTTATAATCTTTGGAGAAATATTCTTGGTTTTCTTTCCTGAGAAAATGGTCGTGGGGCCCTGTTGTTAACTGGTTTGGACTTGGCTGGGGGCCGGGCAAGGCTGGGAAGCGTGCTCTTCCCCATGGGCCCCCCATTGGCCCTGCCCTGCGAGGTGGGGAACAGGGTCTTGGAGCGCTGCGTGGCCGCCTGCTGGGCACCCACCCACCTCGTGCCTCTTGGGAAACTCAGCAGCACCTGTTCTGACACATTTACTTGCAGAACTGAAGTGGCGGTAAAGGCTTCTTTTCCCATCAATGTCAAAGAGGTCTTTCTTCTCTTAAGACCTCGGCGGCAGCCTGAGGGCCCCACTGTCCTCAGAGGCATAGTTCGGCTCCTGGATGCTCTCCTGGGGAAGTGAGGGGGGGTGGATGTCTGTGCCACAGACAGATTCAGAAGGGGCCTCTTGCCTTTTCTGAACAGTCCACGTGTCCAGTCAGAGGCCCCCGCCACTGGCTGGGCCTGTCTGGGGTGTCAACTGGACAGTGGGGATTTGGAAGCTGCCCGGGTTTTGGGATTTTTTTTTGGTGACGCCACGCAGCATGTGGGATCTTAGTTCCCTGACCAGGGATTGAACCCTTGTCCCCTGCAGTGGAAGCATGGAGTCTTAACCACTGGACCTCCAGGGAAGCCCCGGAAGCTACTCAGGTTTAGCTGAAAGAGAAAAGAACAAAAATAGGGGGCCGGGGTGGGGGGCGAGATGCGAAGGTGGCCTCAAGGGACGTGGTGGTGGTGGTGTCGGGAAGGCTGGAGAGCCCCCAGGATGGCTCTTCGGTGGGGCTGGAGGAGGGGACCCTGGCCTGGCCGAGGCTGCTGTAGGGCCCAGGCGGGGAAGCGCGGGAGAGAGTCGGCGACGGCAGGGGCAACGCTGTGTGCAGGAGTGAGCCCAGCTGGGCCCAGCCCTGGGGGGCCCTGGGCAGGTGGTGGGCGGGCAGGGGAGGGCTCCCCACATCCCTGTCCAGCTGGGCCGGCCGTGGCTCTCCAGACCGAGCACATCTGCGTCACCCTAAGCTGCTCAGGGTCAGCCTGCAGGTCTGGGCGGCCGCGGAGGGGCGTCTTGGGAGCCCAGGTGAGCACCGCTGCTCCGCAGCTCCCAGCCTCCTGACCTCTTCCAGGTGAGTGCCTTGTGACCCCCATGCTGGTTGCCCCCAGATAGTAAATACCTTGGATCTGGAGGGTCACATACAGTCTTCTCCCCCCAGAAGTGGAAAATCCATCTGAGCTCTCTTGGCCAGTCACTGTTCAGGGGTCACTTGCTGATGCCTGAATTCGGGGAATTAAAGGATAAAGTCAAAGGCAGAAGAAGGAAAGCGATAATAAAATAAGAGCAGAAATGATGGAAGCAGACAGAGCCAGAGCGAGGAGACTTGGAGTCTTGCCTCTGATGGACTCAGGTGACAGGCCGAGCAGGACGGAGCCCAGAGGGACAGTCAGGGGCGACAAGAGGACAAAGCCTGAGGGCAACAGGGACCCTGACGATGGTGAGAGGGCGAGGTGGGCGGCGGGGAGGAAAGGGCGAATTCCCAGGAAAATAGTGCAGAAACTGGTCCCAGAAGTCAGAACCCAGGGGTAGTCCTGCAACCACTGAACAAAACAGGCCATGGCTCAACATCTTCCTGCAAAGACCACACCCACCCCAGACGACTTTGGGCAAATCCTACAAAATACACAAGATGGAGGAGATTCCAGTTGGAGAAGACACGCCCCCGAGAATCGAGTGTGGCCAGGGAGACCCTGACATGACGGCGTGGAGGGGCGGTGGGGGTGGAGTGGAGCTCAGCGGTGGTCAGGGTCAAGGGTCAGAGTGGTCAGGGTCGAGGGCAAGCAGGGTCTGTCTCCTGGCCTCCACCCCAGGCCTCCGGACAGCAGGGAGAGGGCCCTGGTCCCCTCACAGTGGCCACCAGCCCGTAGGTGCCAAGCCCCTCCTCCCTTTCCCCGGGCCCCCTGACCTTGACCCCCTCCCCCACCCCAGTGCTCAGCCGGGCCCCCTTCCCAGGGTGCCCGCAGCCCATGGACTTCCCGACTGTGGGCCTCTGCCCTGGTGTCGAGTGGGAGGGGAAGTGACTGCCCATCATGCACATTTTTCTATTTTTCTGCAGCTGTGGATATAGCTTTTAAAAACCTATTTAAGTTGATTTTGGTAATTTATATTGTCTTAGAACGTTGTCAGTTTCATCAAGAATATCCCATGTACTAACCTGTCGCTTTTAATCCTGGCTCTCTGGTCCCCTCTTCTGGGCCCGCACGGTGTCTGGGTTCTCTCGCTCTGTTGATTAGCCTGGTCAGATGTTTGTTTATTTTATTTACTTATTTTGAGGAACCAGCGCTTGGATTTACTTTTGAGTTCCCCCATTTTCCTTGTTTCCAATTCATTAATTCGCCTTTATCTGTACTCCTCGCTCCTGCCTCCCGTGGATTTACTTTATTGTTCTGTTTTCCCTCCTCGTGTCGAATGTTTAGTTCATTTATTTTCTCTCTTGCTCAGTAATAAAAACATTTAAGGTTGCGAATTCTCTGACAACCCCTCCTGAAGCTGGCCCCGGGGATGTGCAGTCTCTCTCCCAACACCTGTAAAATCGTCTGTCACAGCAACTTTCATTTGCTCTCTGACCTAGGAGTTATTTAGGAGAGTAGCTTTGAATTTCCAAATCATCTGGCTTCTTTCTTAGATCCTTTTAGCAATTTTTAGTTTCACTGCATTGGTTTAAATAATGAGGCCTATAAATGTTTCACTGTTTGGAATGTGGTGAGGCATGCTTGCATGTGTGTGCATGTGTGTACCTACGTGCACACATAGGCAAGTGTGCACACCCATGTGCCCACACATGAACCTGCGTGCACCCGCATGTGTGCACCTGTGGGCCCACGTGTGTGTATGTGCATGCATGGGTTTGTGTGCCTGCCCACGTATGGCCGTATACAGGTGTAATGTGTGTGTGCATGCATGGGTGTGTATATGCACGTGTGGGGCTGTGCCCACGTGCACGTATGTGCATACACACGTGTAGGGAATGTTATGTGGTTTCTGGCCGGGCGAGGGCTGTCCACTCAAGGGCGTCCAGGAAGGGACTCAGGCCTTGTCCACCTTCCAGTTTTGTCCACCCAGTCCTGGGTCTCTGGCTGAGGTCTGGGCGCTGGACCTGGCTTCCCCAGATGCTCACAGCGACATCCCTGATCTCACGCCCGTTGCTGAGTCTCGATGGCCAGGACTGCTTGTTAACAGGCTGAAAAGACACCTTGGAGGCCCCCCCTGCGGGCGGCCTGGGAAGGGCTTGTTGGGGATCCTTGTGCTGGTGGCAGAGGGTGGGGCTCGTCCTGTGGCCCCAGGCCCTCCCTCCAACCCCGAAGACAAGGAGCGGAGTGCGGGGAAGACCCGGGAGATTCACAGAAAGTCCAATTTTATTCCTAGTTTGCTAATGATAAAAAATCATGAACGAACGTTGAATTTTCGTTTATTCGTCTGTTGAGATGATCATACGATGTTTCTCCTTTAATCTGTACATGAGTTTTCTAGGGCTGCTGCAACAAATACCACAGACTGGGGGGGCATGCGTTGGGGGCCTCAGACAACAGGCATTTGGTCCCCCCAGTCCTTGGGGCTGCAAGTCCCATTTCAGGATGTGCGTGGGGCTGGGTCCTCCTGAGGCGGCCTCTCCTGGGCGTGCAGACGGCCATCTCCTCCCTGTGTCCTCACATGGTCGTCCCTCTGTGTGTGTCTGTGTCCTAATCTCCTCCTCCTATAAGGACACCAGTCAGATTGGATCAGGGCCCACCCTTGGGACCTCATTTTACATTACTCACCTCTTTAAAGACCCTGTCTCCAATTTTTTTTATTGTGGTAAAATACGTATAACATAACGTTTACCACGTTAACCATTAAAAATTTTTTTTTTTATTGGGGTATAGTTGATTTACAATGCTGTGTTAGTTTCAGGTGTACAGCAAAGTGAATCAGTTATACCTATACATATATCCACTCTTTTTTAGATTCTTTCCCCATATAGGTCATTACAGAGTATTGAGTAGAGTTCCCTGTGCTCTACAGTAGGCCCTTATGAGTTACCTATTTTATATATAGTAGTGTGTCTATGCCCATCCCAGTCTCCCAATTTATCCCTCCCCCGCTTACCCCCTGGTAACCATAAGTTTGGTTTCTACATCCATGACTCTACTTCTGTTTTTAAGTGCACAGTTCAGTGGCATTAAGTACATTCACGCTGCTGTGCAGCCGTCGCCCTCATCTCCAGAACTTTTCCATCTTCCCAAACTGAGCTCTGCACCCATTAAACGCTAACCTTGCATCCCCCTCCCCCGGCCCCCACCATCTGCTTTCTGTCTCTATGGATCTGACTCCTCTAGGGACTCATATAAGTGGAATCACACAGTATTTTTTTTTTTAACTGACTTATGTCACTGAGTGTAATGTCCTCAAGTTTCATCCAAGTCATAGCAGGTGTCAGAATCTCCTTCCTTTTTAAGGCTGAATAACATTCTGTTGTGTGAATGGACACTTGGGTTGCGTCTACCTTTTGCCTGTTGTGAGTAACGCTGCTACTATGAACATGGGGGTACAAATACCCCACTGAGACCCTGCTTTCAGTTCTTTGGAGCGTGTGACCAGAAATGGAATTGCCGGGTTCAGTGGTGACTGTTTAGTTTTTTGAGGAACCTCCACACTGTTCTCCAGCAGCTGCACCATTTCACGTTCCACCAGCCGTGCACAGGGCTCCAGTTTCTCTACTTCCTGGCTGACACTTGTTTTCTGTTGTTTTGGATAGTGGCCATCCTCAGGGAGTGAGGTGGTGCCTGTGGAGTATGTTTGTTTGTTTTCTATTATGTGGCTGGTATTTAACTTACCTGCATCATAGTAGGAAATTTGCTGGAAGTTTATGGCCTGACATATGGCCAAGTTTTATAGATATTCCACCTGTGCTTGAAAAGAATATACATTCTGAAGGTGTAGCGTTCCATATATGTCTGTGAGATCTAGGTTTATTGTACAAATCTTTATCCTTATTGAATTTTTTTGTCTACCTGATATATCAAGTATTGATAGCTGTGTTAGATTCTACGATAGCCAAATTGTCTATTTCTCCTTGTAGTTTTGTAGGTGCATTCATGTTTAGAATTATATATTTCTGTTGAGTTGAATCTTTTTTTTTTTTTTTTGTGGCACGCGGGCCTCTCACTGTTGTGGCCTCTCCCGTTGTGGAGCACAGGCTCTGGACACGCAGGCTCAGCGGCCATGGCTCACGGGCCCAGCCGCTCCGTGGCATGTGGGATCCTCCCAGACCAGGGCACGAACCCGTGTTCCCTGCATCGGCAGGCGGACTCTCAACCACTGCGTCACCAGGGAAGCCCGAGTTGAATCTTTTATGGTTGCAAGTTAACCCTCTTTGTCTCTACTGATCATTTTGATTAAATTCTATTTTGTGTAATATTAAAATGGCTATAATGTCTTTCTTTTGGTCGCCATGTTTACCATTTTTGATGCCCTTCATTCCTTCCAGCAGATCTGAGTTTCCACTGGATATCATTTGTCTTCAGCCTGAAAACCCCCCTTTAGCATGTAATTGGGTATGATGGCTCAGCTTTCATTTATCTGCAAATATCTTCATCTCGCCTTTATTTTTGAAGGATAGTTTTGCCATACATGGAATTCTAGTTTGTCTCGTTCCTTCTTTAAAGAAACAATTCCATTGTCTTCGGGCTTGCATAGTTTTTGGTGAGAGGTCAGAAGTGATTTTATTGTTGAATCCCTGTAAGTGATGTTTCTTTTTTTTTTTTTTTTTTCTGGACGTGTTTGAGATTTTCTCTTTAGTTTTGGCTTTCAGCAGTTGACCACATCTAGGAATCGTTTTTCTTTGTATTTATCTTGCACGGTCGCTGCTGTTTCAGCCAGCTTCTGAACTCAGTGGGTTGTTAGATTTTTTGCTGTAGTCTTCTCTCTTCTGCCCTCTGGGCCTCCAGCTCCATGCCTGTTAGACACTTGATAGTTTGGACTGTTTGACCAAGCCCGCTGACCCCCCACCGCTGCAGGCAGACCCACCCTGCCAGACAGGCGCCCACCCCGGGTGCCCGTGAGAAAAGGCTCGTCTCTCTGTGCAACTCAATTCTTCAAGCTGCCCTGCAGGCGCTGCTTTTCCTGCATCCTTGGCTTTAATGGGATGAGTTTTCTTGTCGGGAGCCGAGGGTTTCAACATCCTCTGCATTCTGACCAGAAGCGGACGTCACTGGGTGTATATTTTTACATCCTTTTGTGTTAAATCTTTCAGTAGCCTTGTATGTTAGGTCTTTGGTGAACAGACCAGAGTGTTTTTTGTTTGTTTGTTTGTTTGTTTTGCGGTACGCGGGCCTCTCACTGTTGTGGCCTCTCCCGTTGACGCGCAGCCTCAGCGGCCATGGCTCACGGGCCCAGCCGCTCCGCGGTATGTGGGATCTTCCCAGACCGGGGCACAAACCTGTGTCCCCTGCATCGGCAGGCGGACTCTCAACCACTGTGCCCCCAGGGAAGCCCCAGAGTGGTTTTCTTAATCCCACCTCCAGCTTTACCTGGAGAATTAGGTGCTTTTTCACTTATTGTAAGTCTTTGGTCACTGGATTCTGTGGCTTCTCCCTCTCCTGGTTGTGATGTTATGAGTTCTGTTTCTGCTCTGTAAGTGGATGCCCCGCCGTCATAATGAGCATCCTTACCTCACAAAGTCTGAAGCTCACTCAGGTCTTTGCCTCCCCCCAACACCAGGACCTTGGTCACTTTAATTCCGGCCCTGCCCTCTTGGCTTTCTGTCCTCTTCTTGTGCACGGGCAGCCTCGTTTTACCCACAGGACGTTGACAGTCCTGTCATGTGCTGTCAGTGGCTGTGGGTGTCCCCACATATGTCCCACCCCAATGGCTCTTCCTTGCCCTTTGCACAGCACATGTTTCCTCGGGGTCACCCTCTGTCCTGCCGCCGGGGCTTCTCCAAGGAAACTTGCAAGCAGCCGGCTTCCCTCGGTGGACCAGCTAGCCACAGCATACCCACCATCTGTGGAGCCCAATGGAAGTGTGGGTGCGGCCCACGGTCGGCGTGAACCCAGGAGGCGGGGGTCATGGGGTGCCTCAGAGGCTGCCCTCTGCTCAGTTAATGCCCTTTCAGCTCAGGGGAACTTTCTCTGGGTCCTGCATGTGCCCTGTGCTGGGACTCCTCCCCAGGGAGCTCCCCTTCAGCTAGGAACTCGCTCCAGGAACAAGAAACCACAGTGACAGATGACAAATGAGACCCCACAGCATTGCACGGACTGCAGTGGAGAGAGCGTGCTGTGGCACCCGGGATGAACACCAGCCCTGCTGCTCCTGGGGCCAGACCAGGGACATGTGGGGTGACAGAGACGCTTGCTGTGGGTGCCGCCGTGTGGGAGGGTCATGCCGTCTGCACCTGCGCAGCCAGGAGCTCCCTGGGGCGAGGCTATGGGGAGCCCGGGCGGGCACAGGTGGGCGGGCACAGGTGAGGGGGCTGGAGGGGGGCTGGGGCCAGGCAGATGCAGCGGCCACAGGACCAAAGCCTTCCCTCTCCAGTATTATTATTTTAAAAGTCTTACACAATTAATTGCAAACATCTTTTTACTGTTAGTGTATGAGATTTACTGATTTCGGTATTAATTTCATATATTACTATACATCCAAGTTATCTCATTGTCTTTTTTCTTTTAAATATGGAACGATTCACGAACTTGCGTGTCATCCTTGCGCAGGGACCATGCTAATCGTCTCTGTATCCTTCCAATCTAATTGTCTTTTTGAAACTTGCTTTGAGGTGAAATTCACATGACATAAAATTAACCATTTTAAAGTGGCAGTTACTACATTGACAGGGCTGTGCAGCCACCATCTCCATCCAGTTCCGAAGCATTTCACCCCGTGGCCCCAAAGAAACCCCCTACCCTTGGCCATCACCCCACCAACCTGCTCTGTTTCTGTGGATTTACCTATTCTGGACATTTCACGGAAATGGAATCGTACATCAGGGCCCTTCGTGCAGGAGAGGAAGAGGCCTCGGGAGGCGGGGGATGGGTCCTGGGCTGAGTGTCCCCACGAGATCAAAGCTCAGCAACGGCAGCCCTCGGGCCAAACTCAGTGTCTGGCTGTTTCCGAAGCAAAGTGCATCAGGCGGCAGAGGTGAGCAGGGGCAGCAGAGGCTGCCTGGCCCACAACAGGGAAATGCTGCCTCTGGTGCTTTATGGAATCTGCGGACCCCATGGTCGGCACCCAGTTCTCCCAGTCACCCAGCCCCGCCACCGATGCCTGGCTGGATGCGTGGCCGCCGCCAGCCTGGTTGTGGTGCTTGCCGTCGACAGAAGGACACAGGGTGCTGGACCAGGGTGGGAGGTCCAGGGCCCGGCCTGGATCTGCAATGTGTCCCCCGGGAGCCCCAGTTCTTTGGGCCCCAGCGTAGCATCTGTCCAATGGGGATTGACGCCCATTCTCCTGGCTTCCTGGGAGTACGGCCAGACTGCCGTGCGCCCGCCTTGTGGGTGCAGCTCGGCTCAGGGTGGCTGGCAGGGGTGGCTGATGCCCTTGTGCGTGAGGTGTGGGTCCTCTGTTCTGCCATCCTGACACAGACCTCCACCAGCCCTGGCAGGCGGGCGGCAGAACACCCTGTCCGTTAACAGATACCAAGGGCTCCTCCTTCAGGGGTGCTGGGGACACAGGGGACAGGGGGTCCTCACTCAGGCCCAGGGCCTGGCTTCACCTCCCAGCATGGTACCTCCTCTGTCTGAATGGACCCGGGGCGTGAGGGCGAGGCAGACTGACTGGGGCAGGGGGTTGAGCGGCCGTGGTTTTTGCCCCTCTGTCATGGTTTTGGCCTTTGGTGGGGGAGCCCTGATCTCAGACCTGCCTTGGGTGGACCAGGTGGGTCTGTGTGGTGAGGACAGCCACGGCAGCCCTGGGACTACCAGGGACGCAGGGCTGGCTCCCCCTTCCTGGGGGGCTGGCTTGGGCCTGAGACACTTGCTCTGGGAGCCCCCAGTATGCCCTCCATGAAAGCCGGGTGTGGGCAGGGCTGCCCTGGGCGTCGGGCTCCCGTCTGCCAAGGGTCTGCTCTGTGCTGGGCCCGGGCGGTTCTCCACGCCGGGCCAAGGCCACGCTACAGGGACTGTGGGGGAGACTGAAGGTGGACCTGACAGATGACAGGCCAGTGCACAGAGGGGCCTCTGGGGGGGTGGAGCCTGTGGCCTGGGGGGCTTTGTCCCTTCACGGGTCAGGGAGGGAGAGGCTGAGCCTCACCTTGCCAGGCAGTGTCTGCCACCTAGGGCTCCCCGGCCCATCCCACCCACCCTCCGCAACCCTCCGGACCCGGCTCAGAGACCCCAGACCAGGGCAGGGAGGGGCAGGGCTGCCCCGGGGCTCTGCAGCCATACAAGGCCCCCTCCCAGCCAGGGTTCTGCTGCAAACGGCCCCCGAGATGCTCACTGTGCAGCCGATGATGCCCCAACTGCTCACACTTGGATGTGGGTGGGCCCAGAGCAGCTGGGATCGCAGGCCGGGGCCGGCAGGAGCACCTCCCTCCCCATCCTCCTGAGGGTGTGGACTGGGGCCGAGGGCCCGAGGGGAGCAGCTGTGCGTGGGCATCACAGTGTGGCTGCACAAGCTGGGCGGGGGTCTTGGATTGAGGCCTGTTTCTCAGCTTGAAGCCTGAGGGTCCAGACGCTGGATGCTCTCAGTGTGTGGGGCTAGGGGTCCTGGCCTCACGGGGCGACCGGGATGCTTGTGCAGGAATTGGAGGATGGATGCTCACCTTCTCCCCACAGCTGGCAGGGCCAGGTGGCCCTAGACCGAGGCAGTGGCAGCTCTGCCCAGAACTCAGCCCCACCCCCTTGATCCCCAGCTGCCCTCTGGCTGGGCCTCTGGGGTGCATGGTCCAGGCCCAGAAAGGGACTCTACTTCCACTGGCCGGCTCCTGGAGGTCCCTGGTCACTCACCCTGTGGCTGGGTGGTCCTGCGGTGGCCGGAGGCTCCACCTGCACTGCCCCTGGCGGTCGCTGGGTGGCAGCAAAGATTGCCCCTGGCAGTGGCTGAGACCTCAGCCTGCCCGGCTGTGGGCAAGCCTGCGGGGGCGGGTGGGGGGTGGAGGGTGGTCTGGAACCTGGGGTGGGAGTGGAGGTGGCGCAGACCCTGGGGCCCCAGGTGTGGTGGCGATGGTGTACCCCTGTCAGTCCCCCCACTTCAGTGTCCTCAGGGCTTCTGGTGGCTCCTTCTACTTCCCAGAGAGGGCTGAGTCCAGGAAGGGGATCAATGCTGTTCCCCAAAGAGCACTGGCCACCCTGGGGAGTGTGGACAAGATGAGATGCCCCCTCCCCAGGGAGGCCAGCCATCCAGGAGGCTTGTCAGGAGTGCAGGAGCCCAGGGTCGGATGGGGCAGGGTGAGCTATGGGTGTGGCCCCAGGGCTTACTGAATCCAGCGCTGGTCACTGGACACTGCAATTTACAGATGGGGCTCTGAGCCCAGAGAGGGTGCGGGACTCGCCTAAGGCCAAAGAGCTCACACAGCCGAATCCCCCGGGGGCCACTCCACGGTGGGTGGGTTGCCAGGGGGAGCCCGGGGAAATTGAGGTTCAAGCCCCAGGCTCCCACCAACCTGCTGTGTGACCTTGGGAGCAGCCACCCCAGAGTGGAGACCCTGGGAGGGACTGCTGCTGGGACCAGCGCCCAAAGGCTGAGGGCCTGAGACACCCTTTTCCTGGACTCCCCCCCTCACTCCCCCTCTCTCCACGTCCCAGCCTCGGCCTGGCTGCAGCTCTTGGCTGCTTGGCCCAGCCTAGACCCTGGCTCTGTCTGGCCAGTGAGTTTGGCGCAGGTGATGATGGGAGGACAAGTATGGGACCCAGGCCCGATGGGGGTGGATGGGAGGGGTGGAGGGCGGGGTGGGCCCCTCACGGTCCCTCGGTCTGGGGCCCCTGGCACCATCGATCCTGCAGTTATTGGAGAAGTGATGTCGGCACGTACCTCTCCTGGGAAACATGTGCGTCTGCAGACATTTCACCTGAACCAACTGTCACCGGTGCAGGGAATTAGTCAAGAACAGTGCCACCTGCTGAGCAGCTGCCATGGTCTCAGCAGTGCCCTGGGGTCAGAGGTGGAGCTTGTGTCCCCTCCACCTACTGGGCCAGGTGGGCCCTTCATCCCCGGTACTTGGCCCACGGGGACCTGGGTAGCTGGGCACACAGGGCAGGCTGGGGTGGGCTTCCCGGCCGGGCACTGAGCAGGAGGCCTGGTGGGGCGGGAGGTAACAGCTGGGTCGGGGGGACCCTCAGGGGCTTGGGGCCTAACAGTCCATGGGCAGAAGTGGCTGGGGGACATGAGGCCCCCCTCCTGCACCAGGCCCGGGAGAGGCAGCGGGCCCTCCCCTTGAAGGTGGGCTGGGTGGGGGTGACTGTCCGGGTCTCCCCAGAACCCTAGTGGTGCCCCAGTGCTGACCGCAAACACCACCAGAACCCGAAGCCCAGGGATAGGCCCCACGGGTCCCCAATCCCCAGCCCGAGAAGCCCACCCAGCCCTCCCCATTACGTCTCACCCTGACTTGCCCACTCCCCTCCTGTGAAATCACTTGAACTTGGCACTGACAGCCTCCTGGGTCCTGCCCCCTCCTCACCGCCCCCCCACCCGCCCCTGCCAGCCTCCCACCTCCTCTCCAATCCCTGCATCGCCTTGGGCTCCCCCAGCCCTGACCGCACGCGCTGAGACCCTGGATGGTGGGTTTCTCTCAGCCGTGGGCGATGTCCCTGAGCGGTTCCTGCAGGAAAGGTGCTGGGTGAGAGCCCATGGCAAGGAATGTTCCGCCTGGCATCTGGGACCCAACCCCGGGGCTGGCCTTCCCTTGGAGAGGTCTGCAGACGGCCGGTGCCCTGCAGCGGGGCCGGGGGACCAGGCCAGCCTGGCTCTGTCACCTCCCTCCTTTTTGGAGGGCTCTGTTATGGCTTCTGAGGATGTGAAAAGTCCCGTCTACGGGGGTCCACGGTGGGCGTCTCCCTGAGGGTCCTGCCCGGAATCCCGATTCCCACAGACCCCCTCTGGCAGCTGAATGGTTTGCTGGTGCCCCTGGGCCGTGGCGTCTGCCTGTCAAGCTCCATTCCCTCACTGAGTGGCGGGTCCCCGTGTGTCCCTCGAGCCCTGCTCCCCTGTCATCTGGGGCCTTGGAAGCTTTTCCCAGTGCCACACGGCTGAGCGGGACACTGTACAGCTTGCACTCCAGCTGCCTGGCCATAGCGGGGCTGCGCTCTGGGGACCTACCCTCTCTCTTTGCATGTGGAAGACAATTCACTGACCCTCCCGAGGGGCCTTGGGGCGCCCCAGCCTGCAGCACCCTGGGCGGGGGTTGCCGCCACCCCCTTTCATGGACAAGGAGATGAGGTCTGAGGGGGTGGGCGGACGTCCAGGCGGAGACCTGAGCGGATGGTGGCTCACCTACCCTCGCCCTGCCAGCCGCTCCCTGTCCCACTGGGCAAAGGGGTTTCTCTGCTCCTTGGTGACCAGGGGGGACCCGGCAGGAGGTGACTGGCTATCCCTGCAGACAGGGATCCGGACAGTTGGACAGGCTGCCCGCAACTGGCCGGGAGCTGCCAAGGCAGGGAGGCCGGGCCTCACACCCCTTCCCTGGGTCCTCGGGTGTCCTGGGGTCCCTGGGAGGGGATGCCCCGTCTGCCGGGCCGGGGGCTGTACCCAGTCGGGTACCAAGCTTCTCAGCGGCCACCGGAGACGGAGCCCGTCAGCACTGCCCCCTCGACTTTTTTCTCCTCCCCAATTAATTAATTTAAATTGACCATTAAGTCAGCTGAGTTTTTGATTGATATTTTCATTAGCAGCCCTGTCCGACGCCCCAGGAATGTATGGTAATGTCCAATCTGCAGCGGCCGCGCTCCTCCAGCCGCGCTGAGTTATGGCTGGCACAGCGCGCGTCTCCCAGGGTAATTTGAATTCAGATGAGCTGCTGCAGTGTTCCGGAGCCTGGCGGCTGGCCGCTGACGGATGGCACTCGGGTTATCACAAGGTCACTGGCGCAGCCACCACCCGCTGCGGGAGGGGCCAGGGAAGGTGGGCGGCCAAGTGGACTCCGGGAAGCTGGCGGACGGGAGCGCCTTCGGGAGAGCGCAGCCGCTGGCCTTCTGGCTGCTGTCCGCGGAGGGCGGTGGGGGGGCAGCTAGACGCCCGCCCTCTCTGGCACCAAGGCCGCCCCTCTGCGGGAGGGAAGGGTGGGGGCCTCATCCCTGGAGAGCTCTGACCAGCACGTCCCGGAGAGCTCGGCCAGCCCCCGGAGCTGGTGATAGAGGCTGGGATCCGCCTGCAGCCGTGCATCCCTGTCCTGTAGCTGGGGCTCCCAGGCCTGGTCACCGCCAGTCCTGAGAGCTGGACTTGCCTTACCCCATGCTTCTCAGGGCGGGGAAGGGATGCCGGGCTGGTGGCCATGGCAGGAGGCCGTCCAGCTACGTGGCTGGGGAAGCTCACCTCTGTGCTCTGTGCCTCAGTTTCCTCATCGGTACCGCGGGATGACGTGGGGCCTCCTCCTCGCTTGGGGTGAGGGGCTCAGGCCAAGTGTGACTCCTCTCCAGGCCTCTCCTCCCGCCTCCTGCTGACCTGCCGGGGAGGGGGTAGGACCTCCTGACCAGCCCCTCTCCTGGGCCCTCCAGGGCTAGGGTGTTTCCCGCTGACCCCAGGCCTAGGCAGGGGCTTCCAGGGGCCCTCGAGGCACTTGGAAACGTGGTGCCCGACACAGAGACCCCGAGGGCTGGCGTCTGGGCGCGGCCAGAGCGAGGCCGAGCATGCGTGGGTGGGGTCTGCGCGGCCGTCCTGTGGGACCACTGGGTCAGGGAGCGGGCCACGGGCAGGGGCTGAGAAGGAGCCCCACTGAAGGGCCACTCCACACAGATCTGCCTCTGGTCCAGGCGTCCAGGCCCAAGCTTGGACCATCACAAGGGCTGGACAATGCGACCCAAGGCTGAGCTGTGTCCTGAGTCAGTGGACTGCAGAGGGTTGGCTGGACCTCGCCCCAGGCACCATGACAGAGACGGTGCGAGATCAGAAGTTTGCCCCAATCTGTAGGTCCTGCTGGTCCCCGAAGACCCTGCTGGGGTCTCGGAGCTGCGGAGGCAGGGCCTTGGGACAACCAGGGAGGGGGCATGAGTCCTGCACAAGTCCCGCAGGGAGGAGTTGGCACTGGTCTGTGTCCTTGGCCAGAACTCTGTGGGGCTCATCCTGGCCCCTGTCCTCACTCTCTGCTGGGTTGGGGGGCAGACTTGCCCCACAGGGCTCCCCCATCCCAAGTTTCTGGGCCTTCACCATCCTGGCCGAGCCAGATATCCTCTCTGGATCCCATTTCCCGATATTCCTTGCAGCTGTGTGCGGCCAAATAATGAAGGTCTGGCAAAGGAGATGTGAGTAAAAGTGCTGAAGGAGCTTTGGGAGGGCTCCTTAAAAGTAGCTGACTCACCTGGGAAAAGCACCCCCTGTCCTTTGCGTTGCTTTTTTTCTGCTTCCTGAACAGAGGTGTGATGGCTGGGGCTCAGGCAACAGTTTGAACCAT
This sequence comes from Mesoplodon densirostris, assembly GCF_025265405.1. Lineage (NCBI taxonomy): Eukaryota > Metazoa > Chordata > Mammalia > Artiodactyla > Ziphiidae > Mesoplodon > Mesoplodon densirostris. The sequence continues at coordinate 106,832,015 of NC_082661.1, forward strand.
GAGGCGACCTTGAGACAGAAAGCCATGTGCAAGGAGCTGGAGAAGAAGGACAGAGACGCCTGGGTCTCCGATGACTGTGGAGACCCAGACCACTCTGGTTGGCCACCTCCAACTCTTGTCTCATGAGAGACACGTGAACGCCTAACTTACCGATGCCACTTTTGTTGTTGCTGGTGGTGTTTTGGTGGTGTATGCAGCCAGAGCAATTCCTGAGTGAGGCAGGAACCAAGAAGGATCCACCGTGTGTAGAAGCAGCTCCTAGAGAGGCCTCGCTTGTTCCAGGACAGAGCAGAGCTTGCAGGGGCAGTCCTGTGGGGCGTCCTACAGCGGGAGGGTCTGTTTCACCCAACAGCTGAGGTCAAGGTTACTTGGCTGTGGTCTATTACTGGAAAACACAGTGACTTTTATGAGGCATCGACTTGTTTTTTAGTACCATGTAAGGAAACGTGGGGACAGAGAAAAGGGGGCGGAGACAGGACGGTGGGTGGGAGAGGACAAGTGAGGTGGAGCTTCCCCAGAGCCAGCTGGGGAGGAAGGGCACCCCTCACTGGGTCCGCTCCGGCCTCCCCACCCAGCCCGCCCGTCTGGGCTCAGCCTGGCTGAGGGCCCTGTGCTCTGCAGTGTCCCCGTCCTACACATCGCCCCCCACCCCCGTCCCATCCCCGCTCCCGGGACCACGTGGGTCGCCCGCGAGTTTGGATGTGGGAGCGCCCGTCTCAAAATCACTTCCTCATGGGTCAGGGAGATGCCGGGGTCACCAGCCTGCGGGGGTGCACTTCCGGGAGGGGGTCCTCCTTTGCTCAGGTGCAGAGAGAAGGGTGCTGTCAGCCTCACGATGCAGGGGAAGCGAGGGCAGGTTGCGCCAGCCGCCTGCCCTAGAAGATGGGCCAAAGGAAATCCTCGCAACAGACCAGAGGAGCCCGGGACCTCAGCAGGAACAGTGACGGGGACAGACCAGCAGAGTTGAGCGAACATGAAGGTCCCCATCCCCCGCGTCCTCTGAATTCTGAGTGATGGTTGGAGCCAAACTGCAGGCGGCCCACGTGGTTCCCCGTGAGCGGGAAGGAAACAGTGAAGGTGATAGTGGTACAAAGGGGGCAGGAGAAGGACAGAAGGGGGCAAGGCTTGCACACGTCGTGGGAGTACCCTGTGTCTGAATGACACCCCAGAAGCTCTGGAAAGGGACCCCCTCAAAATCACCAAGGTGAATCCGTAAACGACCCCCAAAGTCAAGGAGCAGCTCTCCTGCGCTTTTCCTAAACCAGTAGCCTTGGCTTTCGGGTTAGACCCGTGACCTGTGTTGCATTAATTTGGGGTGTGTTATGAGGAAGGAGGGGAGTCCGTCTCTTTCCAAAGACTTTCCTTCCCCCATTAATAAGCATTGGTGTCTTGTCAAAAGTAAACACACCATGTTTCTACACGTCCACTTCTGGATTCTGTTCTGTCCTGCTGTCTGTTGGTCCGTCTGTCTCACTGCAGCTTTGCAGTAAGTCTTGACATCAGTCTTTCCCTTCCCTTCAAAAATTTTAGGCCAGGTTTCAAACATGTTTTACAAAAAAATGCCATTGGCATTTTGATTGGGATTGTGCTTAATCTATATACCAGTTCTGGGAGAATTTCCATCCTGATGGGACTGAGTTTTCCAACCCACAGACACAGTCGGTGTCTCCATTTATTTGCCTTTAATTTCTCTCCGTTATCCGTGTGGAGGTCTTGCACATGTTTTGTTAAATTTAATCTCATGTATTTTATTTTTGGTGCTAATTTAAATAGATTTAAAAATTTCATTTTCTAATTGTTTACTAGTAGCTTACAGAAATACAATTGCATTTTGTGTATTGACCTTGTATCTTGTGACCTTGCTAACTCTGTCTGTCAGTTCTAGGAGCTGTTTTCGGGATTCCTTTGTGTATTAGTTACCTGTTGCTGCATAACAAATTACCCCTAAAACTTGTTTGCTTTAAGCTTTTTATGATCTCATGGCTTCTGAGTGTCAGTAGTCTGTGTGTGGCTTAACTGGGGGCCTCTGGCTCGAGGGCTCACAAGGTTGTAGTCAAGCTGCTGGCTGGGGCTGTGGTCTCACCTGACTCCCCCCGCCACCAGGCATGGCAGCTGCTCCCGCGGCGTGAGTGGGCCAGTTCGGAGGGGAAGGGGGGCGCCCCACAATGGAGGTCAGTCTTTTACAGCCGAAACTTGGAAGTGGCGTTGTTCTGGTCCCCACATCCAGCCTACACCGAAGGTGTGAGCGTCAGGGGACACCTTGGAGGCTCCCTTCAGGGTAGGGTTGTGCGTAAGGAATTTCATCCTTGAATAAGCTGTCAGGTTTTGAAACAAGATTATGACATGATCATTCTAGGCAGAGCTGTTTCCCAAAACATAAAGATACTGAAACACATTCTGAAATATGAAAGGACCCTGAGAAAAATCCCTCCCCCTACGTCTTCTTCCTTTAAAAATTACTGAAGGATGTTCACCTGAGAAATGAATCAAGTTAAGAATAATCAAGAAATGGAGAAATGGAGGTTTCTTTTTCAGGTTCCATTGCTCTTTATTTTAACAGCACTGATGGGATGCGAGGGGCTCGAGGACAGTGCCCTCTCGCAGCGTTTCTTTGGCTGGCACCCGCTGCTTCCAGCTGGCCGGCACATCCCGGTGGGATAACAGCCCGGTCCTGACAGCAGTCCTGCTGGGGCCTCGACTTCGGTCTCAGCACAGGTCTGCCTGCTGCTCCCACTGTCCCTGGACCGACAGGCCTCAGCCTTTCCTGGGTGGTGTGGCCGGTGTCCTGGAGACTCTGTAGCCTCCTCTCCATTGTGTTTCTGCCTCAAACATGCACGAGACATCCCTTCCCTGCACTCAGTGATGTCCACACCGACGGGACTCCCAGGGTCCTACACCCCTCTCACAGGGGTCGCGGCCAGTCCACGGGGAGGTAAGAGGCCTCGGGCAGGTAGGTGATGGGGCTGGGCACGGGCTTGGGGCATACGTCCTCGTCCCCTCAGTCAGCCTGAGTCAGGCTCTCGGCCTCCATCCCTGGCCTCCAATCCAGTTCACGTTTTTAATGCAAATATAACCAACATATAAATTTAAAAACACAGTAAATCAACTATAATCCAATATAAATTTTTAAAAAGTTAAAAAAATAAAAATAAAACGAGAACAAACGAAAATGAAAACAAAGGATGCCTGTTTATGAATCACGAATGAGAAAAAAGCAAAGAAACCATAACTCCTAAGCCAAACGACAGAAGCAGAGAGACCAGGAAGCAAGCATAAAAACAGCACCTGAAAGAACACTGTAGATGTGAGAGCAAATATATGTCATGACAATGAGTGTAAATGAGCCATGCGCCCCGTGGAAATGTAACGGCCGTATCTGTGTCCGAAGCTGGGACCTTCTGCTAGTGCAGCTGTTTCAGGGGACAACCCGTGCTGGGCAGCCTGCCCCGACTTGCTGGCAGCTCCTGCCCTTGGCCGCCAGGCGCTGCGCTCACATCGGCCCGCGTCCTTCTTCCCGTTGTTCTGTTGGTGCTGGGGCCGCCATCTGCTTCCTGCTGGAATCCCGACGTTTACACCTGCAATGAACTTCAGGGAGAGGTTACAAATGAAGGAGAGTAAAACCATGCTGGGTAAACACTGAGCCATAATGGGAGGTCAGGTAAAATAACGTGATCAAGCTGGATTTGTTATCCTTTTCCGTGTAATAAATCACCCCAAACTGAGCAGCTTGTGAAGCAGTCATTACCTCCTGGCTTCTGAGGGGCAGGAGTCGGGGGGCAGCTTGGCTGGTGGTTCTGGGCTGGGCCAGAGCAAGGCAGAGCAAGCGTGGATGGGATCTGTGTCATCCAACGGCTCGAGCGGGGTGGGGCGTCCCAGGCCCCTCGCTCACCTGGCTGCTTCCGTCCACGTGGGCCTCGGCAGGGGCTGGAGGCCGCCCTCTCCTTCGCTCTCTGGTCACCACGTCCGGGCCACCCTCCGGCCTGGGGGGGGAGGGTAGGTACCATGTCCGGAGCAGGAGACTCTGCAGGCCTGTACAAATGTCCATAGGCCAAGTATGATTAAAGGTAGAAAGCATGAGAATGGAGAAAAAGTAAACTTATATTGACAAGAGGTAAACTCCACAATGAAGAGACTGGAGGGATAAACTTCTATGGGATGAACAATATAGCATCAAAGTATTTAAAGAACCCTTATAACAACAGCAAAGGAAACACGATAGGGACACAATTGCGATGAAAGTCTTTGACCAGATCGGGGTATAAAAACTCACATGTGTACATAGGATGCGAATAAAATTATCCAGAGATAATTTAACATATACATGTATATGTGTATCAAACTTCCTACTCTACATTCAGAAGACCCTCATTTTAAGCAGTTAGGGAACATTTACTAAAAGGAGGTATCTAGTGGCCCGCGAAGACAATCTCAGTAAATTCCTCAAACAGAAGAGACCCCGTCTGTAGTCTCTGGCCGCAGTATAACAACACTAGGAGTCACTAACAGAAGCTGAAACAACTCAACATCCTCACATCATGGAAAAATCTCACCTCTTTCTTTCTGTCCTAAATATCCATTGACTCAAAAAGGAAACAAAAGCCCATTCATTAAGGGCAGTTTAGAAAATGGTGATACTGAGACTGTTACACATCAAAACTCAGGAGCTTGGGTGTTTGATGAGGATATTTTAAACAAAAAAGGACAGTAACGAACTGCCTTCAAAGCCCTCCTGAGCACCTCCCCTCCTGGCGCCCCGGCCAGCTCACACGCTGTGGCAGCTGCTGTGCCCTGCTCAGCCCAGGATGGCCCCCGCGCCCCACTCCATGGCATTTCCAGCCTCAGATGCGGAGCTGAGTGAGTCTCCCATGCAGTTCAAGGAGCTTTTTCCTTCCCGGTTGGTGCAAGGCCTGCCTCTTATATTTTACTTTGTTTTATTTTGTCTCATTTTTGTCTTTGGTCTCACTGTCCCCTAATATCCAGTCTCTCCTTCTTCCCTTGTTGGAGCCCATCTCCCTGCCTTCCTGGGGTCTGGGTGGGGCGCCCCCAGGTCCAGTGCTCCAGGGAGGGTGAACGGCAGAGCCAGGAGCCTGGCCCGATGGCCAGAGGCCCAGCAGGTCGAGCCTTGAGTTGTGGTCAGCTGGTCTCTGTTGGAACGACAAGTGGATGTCCCTCAAACGCCGGCCCCCGGCCCCTCCCCGCCTGGGCACCTGCTGGCCTGTGTCTTCGCTGTGTGGCCGGCTCGGAGGAGCAGGGTGAGGCGCTGGTTCTGGACAGATGGCGGTCTTCGGTATTCGCGGAGCCTGTATTTGCGAGTCTGCCTGCTCGCGAAGACCCGCTTGTCCCACCGTCATCAACGCTCGCGGCGCCTTCGAGGCTGTCCGCGGATGGACGTGCGCAGAGCAGCGGCGACGGGCCCTGCCTTCTCGCTTCTGCTCACCCATGAGCGAGCCCTCTTCCTGCCCCTTCGGTGCCGTGTTTCTGCTCTTGTGCTTTCGGTGGTGATTCTGTGGCATCCGTGGCCCCCGGCCGAGGGCTCTTCACATCCAGAGTCCTGAGCGCAGGAGGCCGGGACGTGCCCCGCGGAGGAACCCGTGTGCTGGGCAAGCTCCGTCCAGGCCGAGGGACAGCACTGCCGGCCAGGTCAGTGCTTAATGAGCCAACAACGGTGTCTGTTCACTAAGTGGTCTTTTGTGTTGACCCATCAGGGAAAACACCATGACGAGAGGCTGGCAGGAAGGAGCCCGGTGTTTCCCGGGAGCAGCAGTGAGCGCTCGCGGGTCCAGAGAGTCTGAGCTTCCGGGGACGATAGAGCATTGCTGGCCACGAGCCGTGAGGAGGGCCGCGTTGGCTGCACTTCCCTCCTTTCCCATGGCCTTTGTGGTGACGATCCGCCTGTGGCTGCGTTCCCCCCGCCCCTGGTGTTCTAGGACGACTTCCACTGCCCTCATTCTTTCCCCTGGTGGCAGATGTCTGGCTGCTCCGACTCCGCAAACGTCAAGCCCGCCCGTGGCGGGGCTCCCAGGACCCTGGCGGTGCGGGCCCGGGAGCAGGGCTGCAGGCCTGGGATCTGCACGGGCTCTGGGACCTGCTGCGCAGCTGCCGGGCTCTGCCAGCATAGGCTCTGGGCTGACCTCTTAGAAGCCCACTATTCCGCAGGGCACTGAGTGTGTCCAATTCTGCGTTGATCTGATTCCTGGCTGGGTCGACCTCTTCGTGAATGAGTTAGCCTACCGGCTCTCCCCTATGTGATTTGCCTGCTCATTTATTCTGTTGGGTTCTCCAGCTTTTTCGCATCAATTTCCAAAACTTGCTGATGTGGCCTCAACCCCTAGATCTTTGCATTTGGCCTGAGCTGGGAATGCAGCTCTATTTTTCTCTGTATAGTAATCCAATCCCCTTTCATACCTAGTTTTTAAGAGATTTAACAAAACAATAAATAGATGTTGAACTTTACCAAACACACTTCCTGATCTTTTGAGATGCTCATGTCATTTTTCTCCCTTTGGCTCTCGATGGAGCTGAGTCACTTTGACACATGAAGTACAAGGTGTCATTTAGAACACACCACTGGGTTCGGTTAGAAGAGCTTCATTTAAAATGAAAATGTACTTGTGGTACATACATGTATGCCCGTGTGCATACTCACATATCTGCACATATACATGCATCTGTATATGCACACACACACCTGTATAGGCACACACATGTGCCTGCCCACACACACACAGATCTGTATACATACATGCACCTGTACAAATGTGTACACACATCTTCGCACATACACACACCTGTATATGTACACGCACCTGTATGCACATGCTTGTGCACACACAAATCTGTATATGTACATACATCTGTACACATGTGTACACACATCCACATGTACACACATCTGAACATACACACACGTACACACAGATGCCTGCACACATCCCCTCCACATTTGATTTCTTTTCAGAGCTGTCTGTGTGCCCTTATTTTGGTGTAGGGGCCATCACCTCGGTTCACAAGGTAGGGACTACCCTCTTCTGTTTCTGGAACAGCCTGTGCCAGACAGTGAGAGAGGCCTGGGGGGTTCGGGGTCTTCGGTGGGGGAGGTGGTACTTTTCAAAAACACCCATTTGGGGAAAGGCATCCCTGGTGGTGCAGTGACTGAGAATCCACCCGCTAACGCAGGGGACGCAGGTTCGAGCCCTGGTCCGGGAAGATGCCACATGCCGTGGAGCAGCTAAGCCCGTGCGCCACAACTACTGAGCCCACGTGCCACAACTACTGAAGCCCATGCACCTAGAGCCCACGCACCGCAACAAAGAGTAGCCCCTGCTCGCCGCAACTAGAGAAAGCCCTTGAGCAGCAACGAAGACCCAACGCAGCCAAAAAAACAAAAAACTCCGCCCATTTGGATGCATTTTCTGGATGCTGTTTTGAGCACTTGCTCTGGTTGCCGTGGGGCAGCTGTGGGAGACCAGCTGGGCAGCTGGCCGTGGGGAGTGGTGGGGAAGGGATGGGGGCCTGGGTGGGGGAGGGCAGGCTTCCGCAGAGAATCAGCCTGGGTGGGGGCGCTGGGTGGGATGCTGGAGGGGTGTAGCAGGGGGCCTGTGGCCTCTGGGTGTGTGCGTCTGAGCTCTGCGAGGCTGCCGGCGAGGGAGGGGAGTCCCTGAGAGGGTGGAGGACGGGGCGTGGTGTCCGGCAGTGAGGACCACCCCGTCTAGGCAGGCAGGCAGGACTCGGAGGGTGGGTGGGATCCGGCTCTGGAGAGAATGGGTGGGTGTCTGGGGGCAGCACGTGTGGCCGGGAGGGCTGACGGGAGGGACCCCAGTGCCATCCCTTCCTGGGGGAGGTTCCAGCCTCTGGATAAGGGTCCGGAGCTCTGGCCCCACCCCTCCCCTCAGCCATAGTCTCCCAATCTGATGTTCCCGACACTCGTATCACCGGGTGAGGGTGCTTTTTGTGGCCCTTCCTTGGGGACCTGCTGCTGCTGGTGAGCAGCAAAGCCCCCTCCAGCCCAAGTGGTCAGCTGAGGGCCAGGAGCCCTTGGGGCTTGCCAGTGGGCATGGATGGAGGCCGGGCACAGATGCCCCGAGAGAGTTTCTGGAAGGGTTGGTCCATGTGAGACATGCACGCTGGCTTGGAGCCCAAACCGGGGGCGGAAGATTGTGCTCATCCCCTGGGCTCAGCACTGGTGTTGCCTCCCCCAGGAAGCCTTCCTGGATGCCCAGCTGGCATCTTTAATGACTCAGAGGCTCCTGGTGCCTGGCCTGCCTCTTCCTGGAGGTCATGTAGGTGTGAGGTGGCTAGAGGGCACCTGTGTGTAGGTGCCAGGCACGGGCAGCAGTCGGGAGCTCAGAACCGCGATGGGGAGGCTTCTCTCTGCTCCCAGAACCAGACCAGGTCGGGTGGAGCCCACAGCGCTGAGAAGATGCTGTGACTTGAGGAGAGAGCCTGGCGTGGCCTGAGCCCTCGGGTCCTGGGGAGAGCCTTGAGGTGAGTGCGTGTGTGCGTGTGCATTCCTGTGTTATCGGATTTGTGCCGTTGTGCACGTGTGTGTGTCTGGCGTGTTTGTTGCAGGACAGCATGCGTACATGTGGGGTGCCGTGTGCTCATGTGTCTATGTGTACAGGTGGGAGTCTGTGATGGTGTGGGGTGGTGTCCACGTGTGCGAATCTACTGTGTGTACACGTGCCATGTGCATGTGCTAGTGTGTGCATGCTTGTTCACGCTTGTGCACAGGCAGGCACATGTACCCACCTGCTCCTTTTACTTGCACAAACATCTGTGCACGTGGGTCACTCAAGCATGCTCAGACACACAAGCACATTTGTGCCATGTACATTTTCACATGTGTATGCATGCATGTGTGTTCACGTGAGCATGATTATGTGTGCTGTGTGTGCATGAGCGTCGAGGGGCCTGGCTGTGGGCACTGTGGGCGCCCGGGCTGGGCGTCACCTGGCCCCTCGTGGGCTTCTCTGGAGGGACCTTATGTGGGACCCCACGGCACAGAGACCTTCACCTTCACGGGCAGTGCCATCAGACGCCCCACATGACCTGGTGTAAATACAGCAATCCCCACTTCAGATAAATACAAGATGCATCAAAAGATTTAAGGCACCTGTTGTGTATTTAAAAGAATTATATCTTGTTTATGGTTCCGTATAAAATGCACAGCTGATTTATATAGTGGCTGGTCCATCTCAGAGGAAATCTCATTTCAATCATAAAAGGCAGGATTTGATTTAAGAATTCATTCTTTAATGGGTCCGCAATGTTCGAATTTAAACCCATTCAATTCATCAGCCAAATATTCAATATGGGGCACAGGGAACTCATTTAGGCAAACAGAGACTTTTAATATAAATTTTCCGGGAGATTTCTCCATCGATTCTGCAGTTTAGTGCAAAATGATTTGTGCGATACATTCTCAGGGATCAATGCTACTGGTCAATGGCTCCTATAAAACGTCTCCCCCGCCCAGCGTGGGGCAAGGAACCCTGGCTCTCGGGGAGCTGTTCCCACGGCAGGCACAGCTGAGTCATCCCACCTCTGTGCGCGTGCCCCCTGCCAGCCCACTGGGGGGCCACCTCCCCATGCCCTGACCCGGGGTGGGCGGGGGCCCCCTCTCCGTCCGCACTGGCCTGCTGTCCCCTGAGCTGAGGAGACCCCCTCGGTGGACCTGCTCTGCTTAGTGTAGCCACTGTCCCCTTGGGCCCTGGTGCCTCTCTGTCTCGGTGCCCAGCAAGGGTGCACACAGCCAGGGAAGCCGGCTGCCCACTCACGGGTCCAGGCCACCTGTGCCGGCCAGTGGGTCACCCCCCTGGGAGCTGGTGAAAGGCATTTAGGGCCAGGCCAGAGCTGCCCTTTGTAGCCAGTGTCTGGGTCTGAGGGTTGGTCTCTGGGACAGACGGTGGGGTAGACGGACTGCTGGCAGCAAGGCATCAGACTAGGGTGGCCGGGACTGGAGTCTGCCAGCAAAAGCGTCTCGGGGGGCGCAGGGGCTGGACCCCGCAGCCCCCATACCCTGGCCCAGTCTGAGCAAGTAAACGGGGGTGCCCCCTTCCACACGCCTGGCCGGGCTGAGTGCCAGACCGCTCGCTGGACAGCCCAGGGGCCTTTTCCTGTGCCCCCATGTCCCAGGCAAGGGGCTGGGCCTCAAAGACCTGCCCGAGGTCACAGGCAGGTTTCAGAGCCACGCCGCTGGCACGAGGGGCTCAGACCTCTGGGCGGCTGAGAGGGCCCTGCTGAACGCTGCTGCCATGGGTTAGGGGTGGCTCCTGGGGGGCGGGGCAGAGGTGGGCAGCTGTGCAGGCCGGTGTGCTGAGCAGGACGGGGCAGGACAGCCAGCCCAGCACCGAGATGGCTGCAGCGTGGGCAGCTGGGAGGGCACATCCTGGGGGGGCACTGTGATGGCTGAGGGGTGGGTGGGACAGGGCGGTGGCCCCTCGCTGATGGCTGACCGTGAACGCTGAGGGCCAGACGTGGTGAGCCCTGGGGGCAGGTCCTCAGGCCTGGCACCCCTTCCCCTGACCTGCCTCACCCCACCTGGGGGGTCCTGCTGCCCAGCCCTGTGCTCCCTGTGTCCTCCAGACCCCTCCCCAACCTAGCGTTGGGGTGTCCCTTGCTGCTCTGGCCCCCCATACTGGGGCTCCCCTGGGTCCTCAGGTCACTGTCCCCGTGGACGCTGGGCAGCCCTCACGTCCTTCCTGAGAGCCCAAGTCATCCCCCGTCCCTTCACCTGTTCCTTCTCTGGCTGGCTCAGCCCACACTCATCCCTGCTCCCTCTGCCCTGGGATGAGCCAGCAGGCCTCCCCTCAGGCAGCTCTGGGTCTGGGGGGTTGGATCTGCTGGACTAACCCCACCCTCCCTGATCGTGAGTGGAGAGCTGGCAGGCCGAGTGGGGAGCGGGCTTTGGGGGCGCTGCATGGGCGTGGTTGCCCCTGGGCTCTGTTCACTGGGGGTGGGCAGTGGTCCGGCCCTGGGAGGGTCCCGGGGAAGGGCGGGCCCCTGCATGCTGTAGCGAGGAAGGGCACGGACGGGCTGGTGGGGAGCTCAGAAGCCATGATCTGGGGGTCACGGGTAACCACAGCTCAGGGAAGCCACAGTGAACGTGGCTGAGCCGCAGCGAAAATCCAGGCTTCGAGGGAGGCTGGGTGGGTGCAGATCTGGGCCTCCCGGTGAGAGCGAGGGATATAGGGAGATGTGGCCCTGCGTCCTGGGGTGGGTGGGCCCCAGGCAGGGGGCAGACAGTCACTGCAAGGACCCCAGGCGAAGGTCCTGGCCATTCACTAGCTCAGGCTCTGGCCATCTGCAGCCCTGTGGTGCCCCCGCTACCGCAGAGAGCTCGAAGTGAGTATAAGTCAGGCCAGCAGATGTGTGGAGGCCACGCCACCCCGGCCCCGCCAGTGGCCATAGGCATGGGGATACTCCAGGAATGAAAAGCACAGCCCGTATTGATTTCATTTCCAAATTATTAATCAACTTCACAGCTCAACAGGAATATTGTATTGTTCAGCTTGGGCAGATCCAAATGGCTCTCCCTCAGGCGAGGCGCAGGGGCCGGTGAAGGACGCGGGTGATAAACATCCTGGCCTCCACGGAGGCCACTGAGCACCCACTGGGCCAGGTGGCCCCTGGGAGGGGCCTGGGATCAGAGCAGTGCTGGTGGCACTGCCAGACTCTTGGCATGGGACCCCGACCGGGGGCTTCTGTCCCCTTTTGGAAACCTGGGCGGATGGGTGGAAAGGTCCCGCTAAGTGCCTCACGCCCCAGAACCCTGCTGACTGCCCTGGTGTGCCGCCCACCCTCCGTGCCCTGCCGGCCTCCATGGCCGGGCTTGTGGGCCTCTCTGTCCACCTGTCTGCCCGTCTGGGTTCTGTCTGACTCTCCTTCTCTCCCGGCCTGTGGTTCTCAGAGGGTCACGTGGCACCTGCTGTGTCATCACAGACCCCTGCCCCTGGGGTGGACTCATCATTGGCTTACCGAGCCCCCTCCCCAGGAAGCAGGGTCTCCACCCGCCCCCGCAGAGCGGAGGGCGTATGGGGCAGGGGCCCTGGACACAGCAGCAGCAACGATTCAGGGTGCGATGGGGTGGGGCCCCGGGCGGAGGCGGGGAGTGGGATTTTGTTCTCGGGGGTGGGAGGGTGACAGTGGGGGCTTGGGGTGACTCGATTTCCCTACGGCATGTGAATCAGGAGACCATCCATTTCGGCCTTATGTGAACACACCAGGTACTGGGAAACACCAGTCTGTCAGGAATTAGCGGTCGTCATTTCTAGTGATTTTGTTTTGTTGAAAGTCTCCTTGTCTCTTAGAAATACAACCGGAAGCACATCCGGATGAAAAGGTTTGTGTAGAGAATTCACTCTCAGATAACCTGTGGGTGAGGGTAGAGACCAAACCAGATTCCTGAATTGATAGCTGTTGAAAGGCAATGGGTACTTGGGGTCCTTTATACAGATCTTGCTACTTTTATGTGTGTGTTAACATTTCCATAATAATGCAAATAACTGCAAATCAAAACCACTCTGAGATACCACTCATGCCCATGAGGATGGCCACTGTCAAAAAAACCAAAAACGGAATTCCCTGGCAGCCCAATGGTTAGGACTCAGAGCTTTCACTACCATGGCCCTGGGTTCAGTCCCTGGTCGAGGAACTGAGATCCCGCAAGCCGTCTGGTGCAGCCCAAAACACAAACACCCTCCCAAAAGAAACCCAAACCAAAAAAGCCCAAAAAACAGAGAACAGCAAGTTCTGATGAGGATGTGGAGAAATCGACACCCTTGGCACTGTTGGTGGGAATGTAAAATGGTGCAGCTGCTGAGGCAAACAGTATGGAGGTCCCTCAAAAAGTTAAAAACAGAATTAACATACAATCCACCAATCCCACTCTTTGGTTTATACCCCAAAGAATTGAAAGCAGGGTCTTGAAGAGATATCTGTACACCTATTTCACAGCAGCATTGTTCACAACAGCTAAGACATGGAAGCCACCCAAGTGTCCAGGAAGGGATGAATGTAGTCCGTCCACATGGTGGAATATTATTCACACTCAAAAGGAAGGAAACTCCGACACCTGCTATGACACGGATAAACCTGAGGACATTCTGCCCTGGTATCAAGAGGAGTGAAATTCATAGAGACAAGAGTGCACTGTGGGCGCCAGGGGCTGAGGGAGGGGGAGGGGAGGGGGAGTTAGCGTTTGTTAAGTACAGAGTTTTTTTTTTTTTAAGCACAGAGATTTTAATGAGAGGGTGAAACAAGTTCTGTGGGGGCTTCCCTGGTGGCGCAGTGGTTAAGAATCTGCCTGCCCATGCAGGGGACACAGGTTCGAGCCCTGGTCCGGGAAGATCCCACATGCCACAGAACAACTAAGTCCGTGCACCACAACTACTGAGCCTGTGCTCTAGAGCCCGTGAGCCACAACTACTGAAGCCCATGTGCCTAGAGCCTGTGCTCCGCAACAAGAGAAGCCACCACAATGAGAAGCCTGCGCACCGCAACGAAGAGTAACCCCCACTCGCCGCAACTAGAGAAAGCCCGCACACAGCAACGAAGACCCAACGCAGCCAAAAATAAATAAATAAACAAATAAATAAATAAACTAATTAATTAAAAGAAAAAGTTCTGTGGACGGATGGTGGCAGTGGCTGTGCAACAGTGTGAATGAATTTCATGCCGCTGAACCATACACCTAAAGATGGTTATGACAGTAGATCTTATCTTACATATTTTACCTCAATTAAAATAATAATGTAATATACCAAAACCCGTTGGATTATGTAGTTTATGTGGGTGAACTGCATGATATGTGCATTATATCTCCATAAAGTTTTTTTTAGAAAAGTGTTTGTATGTGGGTGTATATGTTAACTCAGGGACCCAGCTTCTGGGTCAGGACCCGAGGGCCGCGGAGCCCACGGCTCCAGTGGACACCCCGGGCCAGGCGTCACACAGGCCTCTGGGGCGTTTCAGGTCTGGGTGTCACAGCCCCTGGCGGGCGACTTCATGCCCCAGCGAAGCTGCCCAACAGAGGCAGCACTTGGGGTTTGGACTGAAAGCGTGGGGAGGGCCCAGGGCCTTCAGCGGCTGCATTTGCAGAAACAGAGGGTGACCAGAGGGCTGCCCGGGAGCCCAGAGCCCGGCCGACTCTCGGGAGGAGGGGTCGCACCTGGCCCCACGGGCAGGCTGCTCCCCCGCTTTGGGGGCACGTCGGGGGCCCCTCGCCCAGCGCCGTTGTGCTGCGCAGGCAGGCCGAGGGGTGCAGGGAGGATTCGGGAGCTTCCTGAGAGGCCACCCAAGGAGCCTCACCCTCACCTGGACCCAGAGTGGACGGGGCTGCAGGCTGGGCCTGACCTGCTGCTGGAAGGGGCGGGGAGTCTGTTTGCAGGGGGACGGGACGGAGCCAGGTCCCCTGTCAGGAGGCCGCAGGAGGCCGTCCACGGGCATGGACACCGTCCCCCTTGGAGGCGGGCCGTGTTCCCACTGCTGGAAGTGGGTGGATATGACGCTGGGGCTTCCCAGGTCCCCGAAAGTGAGACCCGTTCCCCGGTCCTCCTGGGACACTGGTCCTGGGCACACGCGGAGGGGTCGTGTTGGAGGTCCCGGCTGCAGATCCCTGCTGCGGCCCGTATCAGGCACGGGTGTGAGACCACACAGGGGGACGGGCCCAGCCTCTGAGCTTCTCCAGTGGACGCCGGACGTGGTGCTGGGAGGGCAGCGGCTGCCTGAGCCTCTGCAGAAGAGAGCCATGCCGGGGGTGGTGCGTGTCACACCGCAGTGGACCAGGGACACCACAGAGGGAGAGTGGCGACAAGAGAAGGGGCCAGACGGGGCTGGGGGTGGTGTCTGCACACCAGGAGGAGGGTCTGGCTGAGGAGAGGCAGAGGCGGCAGGAACCAGTACCTGCCCAGGAGCCCAGAGAGCAGGCTCAGCCCAGGGGTGCGTGGCATGTGGTGCAGTGCACCATGTGGGGTGGGGTAGGATGCAGGCCCCACTCCATGTGGCTTTAGGCGGAGATTCTAGAGCATGCCTTGCACTTCCTGGGGCCTCTCGGGGTCAGGCGGGGATGTGCTGGCCTGGGAGGCTGGGGGTGATTCTTGCCCTGGAGGCCTCACCTCAACCCAGGGACCAGCCGAGCTCTCTCCCTCCCCGGGCACCCCCTCCCACCTGCAGTGACTTCCGTGTCCTCCTCCGTGTGAATTCGGGGCTGCAGCACCCCTGGCCCCAGAGGCCCCTTCCAGGAGAGACCCTCCCCTGCTGGAGCCCCCACCTGGCCCTGCCCTCCCCTGACAGCAGAGTGGGGTCTTCCGGAGGAGGTGGAAGCAGGGATGGTGCTGGACGCTGAGCGGTCCAGGGCGTGTGGCCTGGGTGACACACCTGCTGGGCGATACGGCAACACCCAGGACTCCCGGGCAGCGGCGGGAGCGCTGGGGTGCCACAGGCTTGGAGGCTTCTGCCCTGGGCGGGGGGCCTTGGTCCAGCATCGGGGGGCCCATGTTGTGACTTCTCTTCTTACTCTTAAGTTTGCTTCAACCCTTTCTTCTGAGGGGCCCTCTGGGTCACATCTCGTGGCGGCAGAGGTGTGCAGAGCCCTGTGCGCAAAGGACGCCCACCCCGCGGGATGGCCTGAGCCTCCCACTGGGACTGCTGCTGGGAGGTGGGTCCCACCTGCCGAAGCAAAGCCAGGCTGTCCCAAGCCTGGAGCGGGGGCCCGAGACCACTGTCTCAGGGCTGCCCCATACTCGGGGGGGCGGAAGTGCCTCTGCCTGGCCGGCCTCACAGCGGGGCTGCCCAGGGGTCCCGGGATCCAGGGGACCAGGGTTGGCAGGAGGTGCAGTGGAGGAAGATGCTGTGCTGTGTGTGGCCACAGGCTTGACCCTGCCCCCAGGACCCCTGGGTCCTGCCTGTCCGGCCTCCCTGCCACGCAGGTGGCAGAGCCCGAGGCTCTGGCCACCACAGGCCTCGTCGGTGGCTCTCCCGCCTGCTGTGCCCATGGCCCTGACCCCGAGGAGCCCCTTGTCCCCTGCAGAGGGGCGTCCCCTCTTGGCTGCGTGGCCGGCCTGGCAGGTGCTCGTGGGTGAGGCGGGTCCGGGTTCAGCCGACTCTGCTTCCCCGGGTGCGACAGCTGGGGTTCAAGGGAGCACCTCTGCCCAGCACTTTCTGCTCAAGCCCCGTGCCCGCGTCCTTCCGCGGATGCCGGCCCGTCGTCCCCAGCCCTCCCCAGCCCCTCTTGGAGAGCTCAGCTTCTGCAGATGGGAGGGGACTGCCTCTCGGCCCTGAGAGCCCACCTGTGTGGTTCCAGTGGGTCCTGGAAGGCAGCAGGTCGAGGGGCCGGAGCAGCAGGAGGGCGGCCACAGCCAGGCCATCCCTGAGGACTTGGGCTGAAAGGCGCCCCCTCCTCCAAGCCTCCCTCCTGCCGCCCCAAGGGAGGGGCCAAGCCGGGGCTCTGAGCCATGGCCGAAATCATTCCCTCTCCCCCACCCCCGGTGTTGAAGCGAGTCAATTTTTTCAAACCACATTTGCTGTCTTATTGTTTATTTTCGGGCAGCAGCAGCAATTTTCGATACCCACCTCAGATATAGCTCGGGTCACCTGTCATTCCAGAAAGGTCAGCGATTCATTTAAAGTTTCATCACTCTTCCCATAAGCAGGCAAACACCATTTCACCTGCCACAGCCTTTGTGTGGACCACAGACCGGCTGGTTGTCTCCTTCCTGTCCCGCGAATGGACAGCAAGGCCATCACCCCGCGTGGGGGGGCCGCACCCACGCCCGCTCCGGGCTCCCCCAAACACGCTTTCACTTAGAGGCAGTTCTGGGGCCGGGCCCCAGCCTGGCCCTTCCTGCGCCGGCTCTTAAGATGGAATCGTCCAATTGTGTACCCCCTCACCCCACTGCGTCTTGCCGGCCCCCTGGCCCCCCGCCCTGAGGCAGGCCCCAGGGTGGAGCTCGCAGACTGACCGTGGACCAGCCGTCCACCCTCGGGCCCAGGATGTGACGGGAGGCCGACGCAGATGGGACTGGGGTCCGGGGCTCTGAGAGCCATGGAGCCCCCCGAGGTACTTAGTGGAGGCCCAGCGTCATCGTGGCGACTGCTGACGGCCCCACGGTCAGGACAAGGACGGGAGGGCTCTCGTGTCCCAGAGGACAGGCAGCCCCAAGGCCTGGGTGGCCCTTGTCCGGCTGCCCACAGGTGTGGCACTGGGGGTTCTCTGGAGGCCTCTGGGCTCTTCCCGCAGCTGTGGGAGCTTCCTGCCCCCTCTCCACCTCCCTATAGGGTGGGGGCCCCCAAGGGCAGGGATAGGTCCTGGAGTGCCCAGTGTCCAGAGCCCCGCACAGCCTGAGCCTGACAGATCTCTGTCCATCTTTCTTGTTTACGCCCCCCCTGCTGCAGGAGGATAGCACAAGACAGGAAGGCTTGATGTAAGTGGTGGGCGCGCGCTGGGGCAGTGGGGGCGTGATGAGCACGTGCGCCACGGTGGCCGGGAAGGAAAGTGAACCCAGCAGGCTGCTCTCCATGCCCACCCAGGGCCACTACAGTGGCTGGGCAGTTAGACTCGGCCTGCTTGCCTGCCTGGTGGTATAGGCTTTGCATCCCAGGGTCCTGAGGCGCAGTGGATGGGGGTGCGTGTGAGTGGGGGCCTCCCGGGGCGGCAGTGCCTCCCCGCATCCTTCACCGAGGCCCTCCTGGACTGGGGGCCGTGTGGGGGGGGATTGCTCCCCTCCTGGCCCTGCCCGCCGGTACAGGTGGTGTTTCTGGGTCCTTCTGGCTTGGCGGGCTGCCACGCCCACCTGTCCACACAAGGGGCCGCCTCCTTGGTGGGCTCCTGAGAGGGTAGTGAACACACAGCCCCTGCCCGCCCCGCCCAGGCCACAGCCCTCCCCTACAGAGGACCCACCGCCTCCCACGACTCCAACTCCTTCCGGGGTCCTGTGGCCTCCCCCCATCTCTATGCCTCAGCCCCCCTGCTCCCTGATGCCCCAACTCCCCGGGCACGGCCCCCCCAGCTAGGAGCCAGCCCCCCGCCCTCACCTGTGGGATCGTCCCTTTGCCTCCAATGAGGAGCCAATCAACACGGCCTCGGCCACAAACCTGCGCCACTGACATGGGCCACGAATCGTGGTCACTGGGCCTGGCCTCCTGCCCCTGGGCTGCCTGGGGGCTCAGCGGCCAGCTGCCAGTGCCCCGCGGTCTGGGGGGGCAGGAAAGAGCTTTTCCTGTGACCTGTTCTGGGGGGGTGGGGGGAGCCCACCCTGAGATATGGGCTCCACTCACCATTCCTGAGTGGCCCGTCGTGGGGCCGCATCCCCCGGCCCTTGACCTCGTCTGGCCTGGTCCCCACAGGCCGCTTTCTGCCCCTCATCACGGGGCTGCCACTCAGAGGTGCTGGGGTGGGGGGTTGGGAGGAAGGAGCGGCCTTACAGCCCCCAGGCCTGGGTCCCCAGGAGGCCTCAGCTTGGCTGCCCTCCCTCTGCCCACACCCACCCAGCGCCTCTGGCGCCTTGCTGCTGCAGGGACCCCCATGGAGCTTCTCCTTCTGGGGCAAATGGCAGGAAACCATGGGGTCCAAAAAGTTAGCTGAGGAGGGAAAGACATGTGATGTCCCCACGGCGGGAGACACCTGGGGTGGGGGGATTTGCAGGGAGGTGGAGGCCTGGGCATGGCGGGGGCCTCATGTGGAGGTGGCTGAGGCCTGCCTGAGAGCAGGTGGCTGTGCGTGGTGAGAACGGAGCCAGGGCCCTGCAACAAGGGCGGGGGGGAGGTGTGTGAGCCTGGTGTGTGCCTGGTGAGCACCCGGTGTGAGCCTGGTGTGTGCCTGGTGAGTGCCCGGTGAGTGCCTGGTGAGTGCCCGGTGTGTCCGGTGTGAGCCTGGTATGCACCAGGTATGTGCCCGCTGTGTGTCTGGTGTGAGCCTGGTGTGCGCCCAGTGTGTGCCCAGTGTGTGCCCGGTGAGCGTCCAGTGTGTGCCTGGTGTGTGCCCGGTGAGCGCCTGCTGTGTGCCTGGTGTGAGCCTGGTGTGCGCCTGGTGTGTGTCTGGTGTGAGCCTGGTGCATGCCCGGTGAGCGCCTGGTGTGTGCCTGGTGTAAGCCCGGTGTGTGCCTGGTGAGTGCCCGGTGTGTGCCTGGTGTGCGCCCGGTGTGCACCCGGTGTGTACGTGTGGAGCACGGCTGCTGAACTGGGTGTGCTGGCGAGGCCCACTCCTGGTCTCGCGGAGGGACAGTGGGGTGTGGGCCCTGAGTCACCCAGGGCGAGGCTGGAGGATTCCTTTTAAATATCCCGCCATTAGCACAGTTGTTTTCATTCAGAGGTCAGTCTGCTGCTGGCTAAGGCCTTCGCCTCCACGCAGTCCCGCCGGGGTTCTGAGCCCTGGCTTGCCTCCTGCCACGCCCTGGCCCCTCTGGGCCTTGCCTCCTTATCTGTGAAATGGGCTTGTGTTCCCATCAGCATCCCTCTGCAGCCCAGGGGACAATCCAGGCAGGGGGGCTCCCGGCTGGCGGGCCTATCCCCCGTGGGGTGGAACTTCCAGAAGATTCCAAGTACCCCTCTGGGGCCTGGGGGTGTGGTATGCTGAGACAGCCAAGGTCTGGCTCCGCTGACCACTCCCACCCTCACCCACCCCACCCTTGTCTCCGCGTGTGGCCCGACCAGCCCCTCCTCTCCACCTGCTCCACTGGCCAGCGAGCCCCTTCCCCACAAAGCCAGCCCTGAGCCCCTGAACCCCCTTGGGTGCCCCAGTCTGTCCCTGCCGGGATCCCTGGTCCTGGATCTTACGCATCCGCTTCCCCGGGGGCTGGGGAGCAAGACCAGAGCCTGGGCAGTGGGGGGTGGTCTATGAGTGAAGGCTGCAGAGCCGACTCCCAGTGGGGTGGGCACGGGCAAAACTGAGACCCCGGAGGGGGTGTGAGCCCTTGGGGAGAAGGCCCCTGCCCAGGGTGGAAGGGGAGCCCCTCCTGGCCTGAATCAAGGCCCCCCAACCTTCCCGCCTCACACGGAGGCTCCCCGCCACGTGCTGCTCCAGGTGACCCTACGTGCTTCGTGGGTCACACACCCTCCTGTCACCCACCCACCCAAATATCCACCCCTCACCCTTATACCCATCCGTCCATCGGTGAGTCCACTAACATGCACAGGACACTGAGGGGGCCAGGCCATGGCCCGGGCACTGGGGACCCCAGAGAACACAGCAGGCTCCACGAGTCCACCTCCCCTGCACGGACAGGTGACTGGGGGGCGGAGGGCAGCTCGGGGACAGGGCTGGGGTCCCTCCTGGGGTCCCATCTGAGCTCCAGTTTAACTCCAGGGTGCCTCCCTGGCATACGCAGCACCCACCCCCGCCTGGGCTGCCCCCCAGAGCAGAGGAGGGAAGGCCCGCCTGCTTCCCCTGGCTCGCCCGCAGTCAGCGCCTTGCGGGCGCCCCCGCCCTCTTGCTACCTGTCCTTGGGGACGTCCACACACAGCGCACTCCCTGCCCGAGGGACACCTACCCCGTGTGTCCTGCTGGGGGTTTGGGCGGCTGCCTCTGCCCCCTGCCCTCCAGACCCTCTGGTCTCAGTGATGGAGAGCCGGCCAGGCGAGGAGGGGATGGAGGGGGGCGGCAGGGGAACCGCCCCTCGCGCGCAGGCACCCCCGCACACGCAGAGAGGAGAACGAAGATAAGAGATGGGTAGTGTTTTAAGGCATATTAACCCAATTACAAGTATATTTTTACAATCGTGGCTCCAACATTTATCACACAGCGTTATTAGCCCCCGGAGCTGGGCTGTGTCAGATGGAGGCTATGAAACAGGAACGTTTCATTTCGTTCTGCCCGCGTCAGGCGCTCCAGCCTGCGACTCTTAAACCGCATGATTTTATCAAAATCTTCGGAAATTGAAGCAATCACTAAAAGGTGTCGGGGAATTAAAATGTTCTGTCTCGGTGAAAGAGATACACTTCTTGTAACATATATCAGGGGTCTTTTTTTAAAAGACACATTACTATGCAGAGAAAAGGCATCAAACGTAGGAGGGGGCGTTCCAGAATGATCCTGCGGCAGCGATTCTTCACGCTTAAAAATTGTCTCTGAGGGATGCACTGCAGGAGCCTTCTCTCCGGGTGCCTCTCTCTCCCTGCGGGCTTTTATGGTTTTGTTTCTCACCCTCACTAGATCTCTGGGGGTGAAGTCAGCCTCCATCAGCCTGAGGCCTGAGGAATGAAATCCAGGCAGCCCGGGCACCCGAGCGGGGATCCCGGGCACCCGAGCGGGGGTCCCAGCCCCTGTCTGCACCTCCCTGGGCTGGGGAGGCTGGCGGGAGGGCTGGGGTTTGGAATCTGCCCCCATATTTCTCAAACACACTCAAATGCGAACTGCCCTTCTGGGCCAAGGTCAGTGGGCAGAGCAACGGCCTTGGTGCTGACCAGGGCTGTGCTGCTCCCCGGGTTCCGGACCTTAAGTGGGGCTGTGTTCCCATCTCCCTGGGCACAGCAGGGACTGCCCCAGGGCTTGGAGGGCCCCAGAGCCAAGGAGCAGCCCTCGGTCAGCCGCGTGAGATCTTCAGCTTTGCTGGGGGACCCCTGTGACCTGGAGGGCATGGAGGGCTGTGGGGGTCTCTGCAGGAGCACAGGCCCTGGGCGGTGACGGCTGCTTCCTCCACGCCCACCCTGCTCAGAAGTTCCGAGGAGGGGCTGGGGGCCGATGCCCGCATGGGGCCCTGTGGTCAGCGCCAGCTCAGACTGTGCCACACAGGGGGTCTGCGGGCTCCGGCCGACCCTCGAGGAGGAGCCCTGTGCTAGTGGCAGACAGGCCAGTGGTGGTGCAGTGTTGGGAGGGGGGCAGGTGGGGTCCGCTGGCCGGCCTCAGGGTTGTCACTGAGCTGGGGTCTGCAGCAGAGACTGGACCGGGGGTAGTGGTGGGAGACTCCTGTGGAGGGGCGGGGGGAAGACAGAGCAGGGAGCAGGGACGGGGAATCTGGGTAGCCCAGGCCTGGCCTCGGCCCCACAGAGGTCACGTGGGAGCTGGGTGTTGCCAGGACACGGGGCTGCCTGGGGGCCGCTGGACCTTGGGGCTCCAGGGGCCAGCCGAGGTTCCCGCCCAGCACCAGGCCCGTGGGTGCTCTCCAAGAGCTGCCCTGCCCTCTCGAGCCTCTTGATGGACGCTGGACCGAGGCTCCCAGCACCAACTTTCCAAGGCCGCTGACAGGTCTGTCTCTGTCTTTCTCTGTCTCTCCTTTTAGAAGGAGTGCTAGGGCTTCCCTGGTGGCGCAGTGGTTAAGAATCCGCCTGCCAGAGCAGGGGACACGGGTTCGAGCCCTGGTCCGGGAAGAACCTGTATGCCATGGAGCAACTAAGCTTGTGTGCCACAACTACTGAGCCTGCCCTCTAGAGCCCACGAGCCACATCTACTGAGCCCGCGTGCCACAACTACTAAAGCCCATGTGCCTAGAGCCCGTGCTTCACAACAAGAGAAGCCACTGCGATGAGAAGCCCGCGCACTGCAGCGAAGAGTAGCCCCCGCTCGCCGCAACTAGAGAAAACCTGCACGCAGCAACGAAGATGCAACACCGCCAAAAATAAATAAATGAAATAAATTAATTTTAAAAAAGAAAAAGAAGTGTTATTTCAGAAGCACCATGGTTGAAAAGCTGGGAGTGGCTGGATGTCATCCAGTGGCTAAAGAGTCACACCCACCCTAGTGGGAAGGGGTGATGGGTGCCGGACGGTGGGAGCACCCAGGGAATTGGGCAGCGCTAGCTGGTCCACCAACAACTGCAGGCTGTCCGCGCTGCGTGGGTGTGGGGATGGGGGACACGAGGGACCCGGGGTGGCGGCTGCGTCTTGGTCGATGCCGGTATCCTGGCTGCGATCAGCTGCTTTGGGGGCAAAGGGTATGTGGGATCTCTCTGTACAGTTTCTGACAACTTCATGTGATTCTGTAACTTTCTCAAAATAAAAGTTTAACTAAAAACAAGTAGTTTTACAACAGTTGTAATAAGAAATTCCAGTGTGGAAAGATGCAGAGGGAGAGCACCAGCCCCTCCTCCCACCCGCCTGTGGGCCCGCCTCGGGCGCTCACCCACCCTGCGTGGGCCGGGTCTGACCCGCCTGTGCTGCCCGGCACCTGGCCCGGTCGGCTGCTGCGAGTGCTCGTGGTGTGGACAGGCCCATGGATTCTGATGGGGCTCAGGCACTGTCACGACCATGACTACCGTGGTGGGACTCTGGGTTCCTCCTACCCCACTCCATCCCTGCTGGCTCCCACCTCCCTCATGTGCATTGGGGCCCTGGACCCCTTTCCCAGAGGCCACGTGGGAAACCCAGAGTGGGTGACCGGCGGTGGTTGAGGCCAGCGCAGCCCGGGGGCCAGGGGAGCGGCCAGCTTGTGGTCGCACGGAGTGGAGGGGGCTCAACCCAGCAACCCCGGAGCCCTTCTGTGAGGCAGACGCTCGGCCATGCTGCCCAGGCCGCCTGCTGCTGGATAGAAGGCGGTGCCTTCTGGGGGGAGCCTACGGGGCCTCTCAGGCCCGGGCAACCTAGTGGGAGGAGTGTGGGTGGAGGGAGAAGCCCCCCTTCGGAGGGGTGTGGGGAGCATGTGACCCACCCCAGCCCTGCCCCTGTGGGCGTGGCCACAGCCCTCACCAAGTGGCCCAAGGGTGTTGCTCCTGGGTTGTGCCCCTGGGTGTTTCTGTGGGTGGCCCTGAGCTACTGGGTGTCCTCCCTTCTCTTGTCCCTCTGTCACCAAGTGCACCTTGAGCCTGGCTCAGGAGCAGGGACCCTACATATCACACCACAGGGACAGTGCAGGAGAGGCAGGACAGACACCTTCTCCTGTCCCCGGTTAAGCTCAGCCTGGCCTGACCTGACAGTGACCCACGAGACACAACCAGTCCTGTGGGGGCCAGAGGAGCAGCCTGGCCACTGGGATGGGGCTCTCCTTAGACAGGTCAAGGGAGAGGAGGAGACAAAGGGCCCTAAGGGACCACACAGGCCTCTCAGCTCCTCTTAGCCCGCTGGGCCCGGTGGGGTCCGGACTGGCTCCTGGGAGCTGCCCACCACCTTCCGGGATGCAGGGCGAACTCCAGGGCCCTGGGCAACCTTGTGGTGTCAGGAAGGGTCGGTGCTCGGGTGGCGTCTGCTCAGGGGCCGTTTATTCATCAGTTTCTCGTGCCACTAATTTACACCAGGGGGCCGTTTCCCAGAGGCCCCACCCTGGCCCCCATCTTGCCCCAGCATCCACTTGGGACGACCACTGGTTCCGTGTTGCGGCAGTGCCCACGAAGGCCCGGGGGAGGGGCAGCTGCACGGGGCATCATGTGGATGGAGCTCCAGGGGTGACCAACCAGGGGGACAGAACTGCCGTCCCCACCCCTGGCCCAGGATGGGGCCCGTTTCCCCCACACCCCTTCCTCAGCCTTCAGCGGCGTCCCCCTCTCCGTGGCCCTGAGGCTCTCTGCACGCCTGTCCTGCCCTTTGACCCCCGATGGGTGCGGGGTTTTGTGCCCTCAGCCGGGGCAGCAGTGCAGAAGGGAGGGGAGTTGCCCGGCCACTGAGGGCCGCCCCGCCCTGCCGTGGACCCTGGGCAGGAGCCGAGAACCTTGGAGACCTCAGGGCCTTTCAGAGGGTGGCGTTAGGCCCACGGCCCGGGAGGTAGGAGGAGGAGAGGAGAGAGGGGCCGCAGCAACAGCTGTCACAGTAGCAGCCCCGTTGCCCCAGGGCCCTGGTGGGACGGGCTGCGGTCGGCCTTTTTTCATGACTGGAAACTGGAACTGAGCTGTTGGTTCTGAGACCAGAGCCCCCCAGGGACCCCCAGGGTTGCCTCCAGCTGGGGGGTCTGCTGGGTTTCTTCCCTTCCTTCCCTCACCCCCACCCCATCTGTCTGTCCCTCCAGGTCCGCCAGCCCTCCCGCCTCCACTTCCAGGAAGCCTTCCAGACAGTGCCGTGAGTTGTAAGTTCCTGTGTTTGTCTGTCCACCCTGCCTCTGGAGCCTTGTATCGAGAGCCCCTGAAGGCCGGGCCCCCGCTGGGTCCCTAGTCTCCCTGCTCCTTAACCAGCACCCTCGGGAATGAGGGGCTCTGCCCTGGAGGGGCTCTGGGGCAGTGGAGGGGCCACTTACCGTGCTGCTGTCCTGGCTCTGCCGTGCTTCGGGGTCTGGGAGGCCCTCCGAGGCACCCCTCCCTGAGGCCAGGCCCTGCCACTCCTGCCCGGGCCCCAAGACGACAGCAGTGACATGCCATCGCTCGCTGGGCACTCTCGGGCCCGTAAATTTCCAGTGGACGGCAGTCCTCCCGAGACTATATCTCCTGCTTGCTGGTGTCACAGACTTTGCCACGCTGGGGTCAAGAGTTATCCTGCCCGTCTTTTGTGTTCTAAATTTAATTGTTGCACTCCTTTTCTCCCTTAAAAAGATCAGTAAAAACTGTTAATTTGATCAATACTTAATTTTTTCACCCGGAGCGCGTTTCTTCTGCTGGCCCGTGATAAGCAGGCGGCGGGACAGAGGGACAAGTAAATTGTCAGGAATTTCTCACTCTCCCGCGGCCGCTCCACCACTTAGAGCCGTGTAATTTATACCCCGGCAGTCGCTCTGCAATTACCCTGTCTATTGCTGTCGACAGTATCACGCTATCTTTTAAATAGATCCAGCTTGGCTGGTCCAGACGAGCCAACAGGACAAATGACGCCATCCCTCATCCCGCGAGCCCTAAAGAGATAAGTCCCTTAAAGAGGGGCCCATTTATCAGCTGATACAAGCTGGGTACTTACAAGCCCACTTCTTTGTTTGGGCTCTTTTCAGATTTCCAAAGCCATTGATCTACCGAGGGGGCCAGGCCAGGGTAAGGGGTGAGGTGCCAAGGGGCAGCCCCGGGCCGAGCTTGCACGCACCTCGGACACGTCTGGGAGGGGCCGTGGGGCTCCCAGCCCTCGGCCATGGGGACAAGCTTCCCTCCGTCGTGCGGGTGAGGGGGTCTTGCTGATGGGGAGGCACGTAGGTGCGTCTCTGACCCTCAGGCTTGCAGGCCGCAGAGTGTCTGGCCACCCCCTGGACGCCCCGAGGCCTGCGCTGGGGGCTAGGAGGGGCTGACCCAGGCTCGAGGGCCCCCGTCCCATGCCTGCTCCTCCCCTCGCTGCCCCCTGCTCCAGCCTGCAAGGACACCTCCGTCCGCTCAGCCTCCAGGGTGTGCCAGCTTGGTGCCCAGACGTGGGCACGTGGCACCCGTGGGGTCTGCACCCTGAGACCGTCAGGACTTTGCATTAGGAAACAGGGTGACAGGCGGGTGCTGGGGAGGCCGCTTCAGAGGGTGGGCAGCGAACTGCTCTGATTCTGGGGAAGGGCGCAAATGCCAACTGGCTGAGCTGGGGCCCATCAGCTGGTAGAGGGGTGAGAAGGGCAAGGCTGGGGGTGCCACCTGCCTTGGGCCACCCTCGAGGCAAGGGAGGGGCTGATGCGGCTCTGCCCCCCATTAGGCCTGGCACAGGCATCTGGGGAGGGTTCCCTGTGTCCCCACCACTCTGTCCCTCACTGCCAGGTTCAGGTGGGCCCCCTGCCAGTGGAGCAGGCCCTGTGAGACACAGTGGTGACTTCCACCAGCATCATGACAGCAGCCTGCGTGCAGCCCAGGGTGGGATGGGGCGTCCATGCCCCTGGCCCACCCAGTCCTGCCCTCTGAGTTGTGTGGGCTCAGGCCTCAGTCGGGCCCCTGTGCTCCTCTGGGCTCTTCCAGGACCTGGGGGTGGGGATAATGTGTGGATCATCCTAGGTCCCCTGGGACCAGTGCCAACCCTAAGGTGGTACCTGTGGGATGACGAATGGCCCTGCAAGAGCCTGTCCACATGCTCCCAGCTGGACTGGAAGGAAGAATGGACCCCCTAAAGCCTCCCCGACAGCTGCTTCCACGAGGCCAGGGGCAGGCGAGGGCCGGGGAGAGCCAGGAGGAGGGGCCTGACCCTCGGAGCAGTGGGAGGGTGGGCTAGCAGCCTCTCCCAGGCTTCAGCCATGCTCCCTGCCCACCCCCTGCTCCAGCCCTCTTGTCTTTTACCCCTCACTTGCACTAGAGGGGCACTGGAGGAAGGATGCTGCCGGCCGAGGACAAGGCAGCGAACTCTCCTGGAGGCCCAGGGCCTGCGCGGGCAGGGTGCTTTCTGCCGCCTCGTCAGAGACCCTGGGTCTCAACAGCCCTGGGTTCTGGCCTAAGGGGGTGGCTCCTACCTGCAGAGCCGGCGGCCGTTAGTGGAGAGCAATCAGGAGTGTCCAGCGGGAGGGTGTTGGCCCCTGGGCCCCCGGGAGCAGAGACCAACCCAAGGGCCAGCCTTGCACAGGTGCGCCGGCCCTGAGCCTTTACTCTATGTGCCCGCCTCAGGGCGCACCCCACCCAGGCAGGTGGGCCCTTTCCAGGAGGCCCTGCTCCCGTGGCCTGTGGGCTGACCACTGTGGCCAGCGCCCCTGGAGGGCAGCCCTGACCTCAGACGTGGGCAAGGGTGGGGGCCCTGTCCCCCGGCCTCGGGCATTGCTCCAACAGCCGGTCTCTCCTCCCTCTGGGCACCCCGACAACTTGTGGCTGGCGTCCACCTGCCCCGCTGACCCTGTGTCCTCCAGAGTGAGGGTCCTGCAGCCCGGCCTGGTCTGGGGAGTGGGAGCTGGGCCCAGGGGTTTGGGAACTTGGGCACTGGGCATCGGGGGGAACAAGGCCAAGTCCAGAGCAAGGGGAGTAGGCGCTGGGTGCGGGGGGCCGTCACGCAGCTGCTTGTTTCTCAGTGGCCTCGGGACCCTCTAAGGAACCCTCACCCGGCTGAGTGAGCATCCAGGGAAGAGTAAATCGTGGCCGGTCGGGACCATGCAGGCCCCACATTTGGGAAGCCCTTCCCTCCAGTGAACTTGGGATGATCTGTGTGGTCTCTCCTCCACGCTGGACACACCCCAGGCCACGTGGGGGTGACAGGTCACCAGGCTGCAAGGTTGCATCGTGGAGCTGTCACTGTCTGGGGAGACGGATGGGAGCACGGCGTCAGACGTGGCTGATGCGGGCGATACACTGAGGGTCATCTGTTTGGTCTTAATTTAGAAAACCTTCACAAGCTTATTACGTGGCCTTTTTTCCCCTGTGGTGCTCGATGGTATCGGGTGGGTTCAGGGCTCAGCTTTCCCGTTTATCTTCCTCAGAGAGTAGCATTAATACGTAGGTTCCGCGGCCCAGACTAAACCCCACAGAAACAAATAGAAATGATCTTTGCCGCGTCTCCTTTTAAAAATAGCATCCATTTATCATCCAGCGCCTGGTGCTGAGCTCACGCCCATGGCCAGGACGACTGACGGCCTTGGGCTTAAACATCTGCTCTCCTATTTAGCTCTCCTCCTACTCAGCCTTCTCGTCCTGCCCTGCACCCCAGAAGGAGGCTCTGAACACCTGCACTGGCTGCCAGGCAGGGGTGGGCGTGGGGTGAGGGGCTGCTGACCAAGCATCTGCATCAGTGTGCCCCCTGCTGAGGTCCTAATCCAGGGACTCTGGTTCCTCCCTCTGCTGAGACCCCTCCCTGGCCACCTATGCAGGGGCTCACATTCTTCCTTCCAGGGACTCCCAGGCCCCTGGATGGATCCTGAATCCACATGTGGAAGGAGACACAGGTGGGGTGGACACAGGGCAGGTCATGTGTCCAAAAAAAATGAGGACTTATTCTTTCATTCATTCACTCACAGTAATATAAACAGGCCTTCAGTGTGTTAGTGGGCACTGTGCTGCAGGTGCCATGGGAAACAAGACTGACTGCCACCCTGTCCTCGCTAGCTCACCACGTCCTGGCTGGCACCTGCTGCAGGAACGCCATCACGGGACATGCGATCTCTCTCAACTCCATTCCTGGTAAATGCAGGGGTGGCTGGCTTTTCTAGGTGGAACCAAGATCCTGGAGGGCAGAGACCACAGTGTGTCCAGAGAGGGACCCACCTGCATGGAGAAGGGGGAGAGGCAGGGTCTTTGCAACCCTGGAGAAGTAGAAAAGGAGAAAAGAAAATAGTAAAGTATAGAAATTACAAAACACACAAGATGGCATAAATCAACCCTAATATAAAATGAGTACAATAAATATAAATGAGTTAGACTCAGTGATTGAAAGCAGAGTCTCACAGATTGGATGAGAAACAAGATGCTGCAGTCTGTTGCTTAGAGAAGGAATGTTTTAAAGGAAAAGGTACAGAAAAATTGAAAATCAAAGGATGAAATAGGCACAAAGGTAGTAAGAGTGCTCTCTGAAAAACAGCCTTTGCAATGTCTAAAGCAACTTCTCCTTTGGAGGGAGGATCTCGCCCAGTCCTTGCTGCAAACATTGTCTCCCTCAGAGACAAGACATCCGAGAAGAAATACAAGGATACCAAGGACCCCCAGAACAGCAGTGTTTGGACGGGAAATGTAAGTGCTGCTGCTACAAAGTTCTCCACTCCACGGACCAGAGCAATACCTCTAGGACATGAAGCATGGCTTGCTGGGGTGGCAGCCATAGATCCTCCAGCAGCCAAAGAGGCTCTGACTGAAATCTCAGCCTGGCCGCCATGCATCTAAAAGCAACCAGTTAAGGGCAGGGGCTTCCAACAGCTGCAGTCCAGGTGTTGCAGTCTGGAGAGGCTTAGGGGGACCCTGTGCTGGAGCAGGTCCCCTTTAGGTCCCCTTAACTGACAGCTGCTGCCAGGAGCCAGAGTGTTGTGGATGTGGGACCACAGTCAGCAGGATCTGAAGGTACAGGTGAGCATCTGAATGCCATGTGCTGACCTGGTTTTTGAGGAAAAACCTGGTGTCTGTGAACCTCCAGCCTTGAAGTTGTTTGTCATAGTTTGAGCATTAGGAGGTAGAATTATTTCTCAAAGATTCCAGAGATTTCTGTCATTGGATGGAGCAACTCCCCCAAGGGCTGCTACGTACAGCTCTGTGGGCTGTTTCCTCAGCACACTGGGCAGCACCAGGCACACAGCTCTGTATTAGTCTTGTGAGAGAAGAACTGGCTCTTCTTAAACAACAGAGTTTCCTCCTGGGAAATGCATGTAAAAAAGCACTAACAATACTGTGCTCTCTGTGTTGTTTCCTCCCATTTTTTTAATTTGACAAACTGTAAAAACTTAATTATAAAGTAATATATGCTGGTTATAAATTTTCATAAAATACAGAGAGTTATAAAGTAAAGCAACAAACCACACACACACAAAACAACAACAAAAACAAAAACAAACAAAAACAAAAGAAAGAAAGAAGGAAAGAAAGAAAAAAGAAAAGAAAGGAAGAAAGAAAGAAAATCAAGGGATGGAAAAAAGCTACCAAAAAGAATTTGGAGTAGCAATTCTTTTTTTTTTTTTTTTTTTTTGTGGTATGCGGGCCTCTCACTGTTGTGGCCTCTCCCATTGTGGAGCACAGGCTCCGGACGCGCAGGCTCAGCGGCCATGGCTCACGGGCCCAGCCGCTCTGTGGCATGGGGGATCTTCCCGGATCGGGGCACGAACCCATGTCCCCTGCATCGGCAGGCGGACTCTCAACCACTGTGCCACCAGGGAAGCCCTGGAGTAGCAATTCTAATATCAGACAAAACAGAATTAAGGTCAAAAAAAACATGAGACAAAGAAGAATATTAGACATTGATTCAAAGGAATAATAGATCAAGAAGATATAATAATCATAAATATATATCCTTTAAGCAATATAACCTTAAATATAAAACTACAAATGAGAAAATTACCAGGATAAATATATGACTAAACTATGGTAGTTGGAACTTTTAACAAACTCCCCTTATAAAATGATAGATTAAATATACAAAAAGTCAGTATAGATACAGTATTTAAATCTGAATTGTATAGTAAATTAATTAAATTATATCTATTATTTCCCTATCAATTTACATATCACATGGAGAATATGGGTTCTTTTGTGCATGATTTATTATTCACAAAAATAGGCTATGTGCTAGGCCACTGTTATGGTTATCTGTGGAGGCAGTCAGGCCTCACCGCAAATTTGGTTCAAATATTGAGACTGAAGAAGCCACACACACACACACACACAAACACACACACACACACACCAAGGGGGTATGAAAAGGTTTGGATTACTTGCATAATTGATGTTTCTGAGGAGAGCAGTGCAGGCCTCCCAAGCAAGTCAGAAATCACTTGAGAGACCAAGGAAAGATATTTTTATGTGGTTAGGGGCTGGGGCTGGGGAGAAACTTCCCATGTGTCGTCTGCATCTCCCACCAGCATCAGAGGAGGGAGCACCCAGGATTTCTTGTCATTTTGTCCAGATATGAGACACAAAGGGAAGAGGGAGGGGTGAGGCTTAAAAGCTGTCAGCATTCAAACATCAAAAACTGGAGGCAGACTGCTCATTATAGCCACAAAAGAAAATGTGATAAATTTCAAAGAATCAACATAATACTGATTGTATTCTCTGACAGTAATGCAAAGAAATAAATAAGAAAAGAATAGTGAAAAAAATTCCAGATGTCTAGGAAGAAAAAACCTTAAGTACTAAATAAGCCTTGGGTTAAGAGAAAATCATAAGGTAATTATAAAATATTTAAAGCACTGCAAGTTAAGAGTTGTGGGATGTACCTAAAGCAAAAACAAAAGAAAAAGTTATGATTTTAAATACATTTATCAGAAAAGAAAGAAAGAATGAAAATAAGTGAGCTAAGTATCCAGCTCAAGAGGCTATAAAAAAACTAAAGTATATATCTAAAAAATAAGATGAAAATAAGTATAAGAGCAGAAATCAATGAACTAGAGAACATTTTTAACATTAAAAAGCCAGAAAAGATTTACAGAGCTAAAACTGGTTCAGTCCTTATCAGTATAACAAACAGTCAGACTTCTGGCCAGATGGAGAAGAGAGAAGGAGCAAATAAAGTAAACAAAGAAAGAAAAATGGAAAATAACTAAAAAAATAATAAAGGCAAATTATGAACACCTACACATATACTCAGAATACAGATAAAATGGATAAATTTCTAAATATATATAAAATGCCAAAATTGACAGCAGACTAGGTAGAAAACTTAAATAGACCAAAATCCACTAAAGAACCTGAAATGGGAAACAAATAATTCTCCACTAAAAAACTTCAAGAAAGATAAATTATTTTTATGAAAACTCTTCCAGAGGATACAAAATAAGGAAAAGTCTCTCACCTCATTTTATGGGTTAATAATACACTTATTCCAAAATCAGAACAGAAAAGACAATTATAAGCATTTTCAATAAAAAAATCATAAATAAAATATAACCAACTCCAAGTGTATATTAAATTTTTTTATATTTAGAAAAATATCAAATGGGTTTATTCCAGGAATGCAAAGATGGTTCAACTTCAGAAAATCTTTCAATGTGATTGACTTCATGAATGGACTAAAAAGAAGAATTATGTTATAATCTGACTAGATCTCCCCACCTACCCTGCAAAAAGAGGATTTGATCATTATCATGGTTAATTTTACATATCAACTTGATTGGGCTGTGGGGTGCCCAGACATTTGGTCAAACGTGATTCCAGCGTGTCTGTGAGGACGTTTCTGGATGAAATTAGCATTTGAATTGGTGGACTGAGTGAAGCAGATTGCTCTCCCCAGTGTGAGTGGGTCTCGCCCAATCAACTGAAGGCCTGAACAGAACAAAAATATTGAATAAGTGGGAACTCCTCCTGCCTGACTGTTTAAGCTGGGACATCAGTCTTTTCCTGCCTTCAGACTCAAATGGAAAAATTGGCTTGTCTTGATTCTTGAGCCTGCCAGCTTTCGGACAGGAAGTTTCACCACTGGCCCTTTTGGTTCTCAGGCCTTCAGACTTGAGCCAGACAACACATCACCCCTCCTGGGTCTCCAGCTTGCTGACTGCAGATCTTGGGACTTGTCAGCTTCCATAATTGCATGACTCAATTCCCTATAATAAATCTCTTATTAAACACATGCACATGATAAGGACATATCACTTCTATTGCTCAAACTAGTCACCAAGAAGAATGGAGTAAGACAATAAAAAATAAGTAAGAGGTTACTGGATTGGTAAGAGAGAAGCAAACTTATTTTAAGCAGATGATGTGATTACCTACATAGAAAACACAACAAAGCCAACAGGTAAATCATTAGAACTGATAAGAGAATTTAACAAAACTGACAGACACAAGATCATTGTATTAGTTGTCAATTGCTGCGTAACAAATTAAAATCAGCAGCTTAAAACAACAAACATTGATTATCTCACAGCTTCTGTGGGTCATGAATTTGGGAGCAGTTTAGCTGGGTGCCTCTGGCTCCATCTCTCATGAAGTGGAGACCAAACATTTGCTGGGGCTGCAAGACTTGACTGGGGCTGGAGGATCCATTTCCAAGATGGTGGACCCCATAACTGCCGTCAGAGGGCTTCAGCTCCCTGCTGGCATTGGTAGGAGGCTTTATTTTGTGACCACATTGACCTGTCCATGTGGCTACTTGAATGTCCAAACAACATGGCAGCTGGCCTCCCCCCAAACAAGTGATCAGAGAGGGAGAGCGGGAGAGTGAGGGGGAAGGAGGATGCCACAGTGCCTTTTATAATCTACTTTCAGAAGTCACACTGCCAATTCCACCATATGCTGGTCATAAGTGAATCACCAAGAACTGCCCACACTCCAAGGGAGGGGAATTAAGCTCCATCTCTTTTTTTTTTGAAATATTTATTTATGTATTTATTTTGGCTGCACTGGGTCTTAGTTGTGGCACTTGGGATCTTCACTGTGGCATGCGGGATCTTTTTAGTTGTAGCATTCAGACTTTTTAGTTGTGGCATGCATGCGGGATCTAGTTCCCCAACCAGTGATCGAACCCTGGCCCCCTGCATTGGGAGCATGGAGTCTTACCCACTTACCAGGGAAGTCCCTTAGCTCCATTTCCTGAAGGGAAGAGTATCAAAGAATCTGTGGACATATTTGTAAAACTATCACAATTATCTTGCAAAAATCATTAGTGTTCCCCCAAACCAATAGTATCTAGCTGGAAAATATAGAGAACAGGAACCTTTACAATAGCTTTGAAACAATAAAGTGCCTGGGTTTTAACCTTAAAGAGAATGCATAAGATCCTTTTGTAGAAAATAGAAAGTCCCAAATCTAGTAAAAAGCATGAATGGAAGGAGAGGTCTATCATGTGTGTGGACAGCTGACTTCACATCATAAAGTTGCCAGTTAATTTACAAATTAAATATGATTTGATTCAAATCAAAGGTGTTTGAGAAGTGTAACAAATTCTCATTTGTTACACTTAAAAGTGAAGATACAAAAACATTGGACATTTTTGAAAAGGAAGAACAAAGAGAAGGGGGACAGCCCTACAGTTATTAAAATATACTACAAAGACATAGGAAGAAAACTGTATGGCAGTGGCACTGGACCAGATAAACTCCCCAAACCCTAAATACAGATTCCCCCAAACAAATCTACGTATTTGTGGCAACTTGATCTGTGACAGAGCTGATATAGTACATCTTTGGAAAAAGAAGATTTTTTTTAAAAAAAGAATAGTGTTTTTAAAACCAGTTCTGCAAATACCTTGACACTCTCCCACTGAGAGGTAGGGTCTGTGTCTCCTGCCCTGAACCCGGACTGGTTTTAGTGACCTGCTTATGACCGACAGAATGCCTACAAATAACACCACAGAGTGTCTACAGCTGGATCAGAGGAGGCCATGCTTCTGCCTGTTCTCTTGGGACACTTGCTCTGGGGGCAGCCAGGCACAAGCCACGAAGTCTGTGTACGCTGAGACCACCATGCTGGACAGGCCTCAGGTAGGCACTCAGGTAGAAGCCCAGCGGAGATCCCAGGAGACAGCCAGCGCCAATGGCCAGCCATGTGAGGGACCAAGCCAGCTATGCACCCCACCTGGCATCTGACTGCAACGCATGATGAGCCTTTCCCAAATTCCAGGAGCTCAAACGTGACCAAAACAAGATGCTTGCCTTAAGCCCCGAAGTGTTAGGATACTTCTTTATGCAGCAATAGAAATTGGAACAAACAATATCGGGAAATCTGGCTCACTTTATGGAAAATGGAGCATAGGGTCCCTACCTCATGCCACATACAGATGGGAACCTGTGTGTAAGAAGCTAGAGACCTAAACGTAAATGATAAAACTGCAGGAGGAAACGCTGGAGAGTGTCTTTGCGACCTTGAGCTGGAAAGGATTTCTTCAATTCTCCAGAAGAACAAAGCATAAGGTGAAAAATGGATGGATTTGATTATATCAGAAGGAAAGATTCCATAGACATGTTAACAAGTGGGCATCAGGCTAACAGATGGAGAGAACATACAGGAAACTACTCTACATTACCTTGAGAAAGACGAGCCCTCAAAAAGAAAGACCGGCAGAGGACAAGAGTCTGAGAGGGACCTGGTAGCTGCTGAGTGAGTGAGGAATCACTCAGCTTCTCCTGGGACCAGAAGGACACACACGGGAAGAGCAACACGCCCACCAGAAAAGCAGAACTTGGGTAACCGCGCGTAGTTCTGGGTGTGGACGAGGACACAGGCAGGAGGCCCCGCCTGGCTGCAGCGCATCCTCGACAGCAGCCTGGTGGAAGGTCGGGGAGCCAGCGGAGGATGGCCCAGCATTTCCCGCTCAGCGCCAGGCTCAGGGCTCTGCTGGCCCCACTGAGGTGCAGTCACCAGGCCCCAAGGCGTGAGGGTCACTGTGTAGTGTCGGAGGCCGGCTCCGTCCAGGCGGCCGCAGGAGGTAAGAAGGTGGCGGACTGGCTGTGCATCCCTGGCTGTGACATGGGCAGTAATAGTGCCCAGTCATGCATGGGGTGGAGGGGGTGGGAATTCAGTGAGATCATTTATGCAAAGCGCCTGGTTGGTGCCAGTGGTGCTGTTACCCTCTGGAGACCAGGCACAGAGATGGGAACATGAGCCCAGGGCAGATGGCCAGTCCTGCAGGGGACACGCAGGCTCCCACTGCTGTCCTCAGAGCTGAGCCCAAGGCCCTCTGCCCACTGTCCCTCCCCATGACAACGGTCAGACCTGGGACCCAGCTTCTCTGGTTTCCTTCCCCTGTCCCCTCCCCTGGCCTGCAGGGGATGCCCCTGCCAACCTGCCTGACCTTCCGTGATGCTGGTCTGCTCCCAGCCGGCTCCTGACAGACAGCTGTGGTGACGGTGTCCGCTGGGCCCTCCCAGGGACCACAGTCCTGGGTCTCTGCCCCACACGGTATGTCCCTTGCAACATGCCCACCTCCTCGGCCTCTTCACCCCTTCTGCCGCCACCTCCCAGGAAGGCCAGGCATCCCCACTCCCTGAGTCTGGGCTCCTGGGAACCACTTGAGCAGCGAGCTTGCCCCTGCCCTGGTCCTCGCTGGGATGTTAAATCCAACAAAGGACCCCAAGTCAGTGCATCCTTGCTTGTCCAGTCTGGGCCCTGATCCCAGACCTGCAAATCCAGTCCCAGGGGTTCCCCCGGATCCAACCAGACTGCACATCTCTGACCCCGTCTTTCCTCCAGAACCTGCAGCTGGGCTACCTGAGAGTCAGCAAGGCCCTTGTCCTGGCAGCCGAAAGGCAAGATGGGCACCCTCCTCAGGGGGCACCCATGCATCACGGGGGGCGGCCTCTGTGGGGTCTCCACACAACACGAGTGCCAGGTCTGACAAGGGACGCGAGGCTACTTCTCAAGCCCAGAGCGCTTGGGGGTCCGCAGAGCCGCATGCCCAGGATCCCCGCCCACATTTGAGGGTCCCGGGCTCTCCCCACAGGCCCTGACCTCCGCTTACCAGGCTGCTCTCAGCTGTGGCTGTCCTTCCCCTGCAGGAGGCTCAGGCCTCCCTGTGACCCCCGGTACCCCTCTGCACTCGGCTTCTAGCAATGAGCCCACTGCCGGGGAAGCGGGGAAGCCGCGGCCATGATTCAGTCTGAGTCCTGTGGAGGAGGCGTGAGGGTCTGGATGTGGAGGGTGCCCCTGGGGTCCTTGGCCTGAAGGTGCCGTCGGGGAAGCCCTGCCCCTCCTGGGGGTGGGCGCGTGGCCTTGGGGTGACCGTGGCGATGGGTTCCCCTGCCACTGAGGGGTCTTCTCTGATTTGGGGTGGGGGGACGATGGACCCAGACAGCGGAGACCAAGTGCCGACTTAATGGTCAGAGGCAGGTGGCACGTCGACCGTGGTGGATGGCAGGATTTCTGGTGCAGCCTCGGTCCCCAGAGACCTTCTGAGGCCCCCCCCAGGAAACATGGGTGGCTTCCTGGAGTTTCATCTGATCTGACAGCAAGAGAAACACTAGGCCTGCTGGCTGGAAACCTGCTGGGGTCCTCAGTGGAGAATCACAGCCTCTTCCCCGGTTTCTGGACCTGAGTTCGGTTACCGGCCCAGAGCCCCTGGACCGAGGGGCCCTCTAGAGGGGGACCCGCACCAAGGCTGCAAGTACATACCCTATGTCCTCCTCCCAGCTTTCCATGGGGACCTGTGGCCACTCACCAGTGACCAGGCCTTGAAGGAGAGGAAACAGCCCCAAAGAGGGGTGACTAGATGCTGGCTCTGAACCGGTGCTGGGGAAAGGGCCAGGTGGAGCCCTGATTGTGTGGAAGCAGCTGTGGGCAACAGCAGGTCCCCAGAGACCGAGGACCCTGAGGTGGGGCCCCCCGGGCCGGACGGAGGACCGGGACCCTGGGGGCCAATCCTTGTCGATTTGGGCCCCTTAGTCATAGGGTGGTACACACTGGGGGCCATTGGTCCTGTGCCTGAAAGAGGCATGGCCTTTCCTGTGACGTGGACCCAGCTCCTGGGACCCTCTCTCAAGGGTCTGGCCAACTTTTTTTTTTTAAATAAATTTATTTATTTAATTTATTTATTTTTGGCTGTGTTGGGTCTTCATTGCTGCACGGGCTTTCTCTAGTTGCAGCGAGCTGGGGCTACTCTTCATTGCGGTGCACGGGCTTCTCATTGTGGTGGCTTCTCTTGTTGCAGAGCACGAGCTCTAGGCACACGGGCTTCAGTAGTTGTGGCTCGCGGGCTCAGTAGTTGTGGCACACGGGCTTAGCTGCTCCGCGGCATGTGGGATCTTCCCGGACCAGGGCTTGAACCCGTGTCCCCTGCATTGGCAGGTGGGTTCTTAACCACTGCGCTACCAGGGAAGCCCGTCCTGGCTGTCTTGACCCCTGACCCCAGACAGAGCCCACTGCCTACCTCATACTAGGAATCCTGGCCCGAGAAGTCACAGTGGATGGGTTGGGGTAGGGCTGTACAGCCCTCCTCCTTCCTCAGCGCTCACACTGGTCCTGGGGCCTGGACTCGGCTGACCCTCCTCCTACAGGAAGCCCTCTCTGGTTGCATTTCTAGACAGACCCGCTCTTGCCCCATAATTTCTGTCTATAGGCAGCCTGTCCCTGAATGGACTGTGGATCTGGTCTCTCTCCCCACGACACTCAACTCCCTGAGCTCCCTGATCACAGGGTCCAGGCCCCAGAGCTCAGAACAGCCCCGGCACGGCAGGTGCACAGCCAGAGCTGACCCTGGCCCTTGCACAGGCGCCTCCCTCAGTCAGTCAGGAAGCCCGCTGCCTCTGCCACGGCCAGCTCCTGCCCGCCTCCTCCAGGAAGCCCTCCCAGTGTCTCCCAGGCCCAGGATATGGACCACCCCCAGCCTGGCGCTCCGGGGCGGTGAGTCCAGGGCTGGTGCCACTTAGTCTCTGGGTCGGGTACCCGCCCGCAGTGTGGCCCAAGCACACTGCTGCCTACGCCTGCCAGAGCCCTCCCAGAGGCTGCGGGCCCTGGGTGAGGGGCCTGCTTTGGCTCCCTTGGAGGATCCCAGGGCCCAGCTCAGCTCTGGTCCTGGACACGTGTCAGCAAAGTTTTCCAGAAAGGAAGGAGGGAGATGTGGAGGGAGGTAGGGATTCCTCCCCAAATTACTGGCCACCCTGATGGTGGGGGTGACTTGTCCACGAGACAGAAAGGCTTGGGCATCGAAGCCCGTCTCTCACCCATTAACTAACCCAACATGTCAGGAACCTGGGGAACTGAGGAATGGTCACAGTGGAACAAACCGTCCTGAGTCCTGGGTCTCAGCCTCACAGATTCAGGTGAGCCAGGGTGCTCAGCCAGAGCCTGCGGTGGAGCAGCAGACACCCTCCCGCCTGGATTGACCTGCCTCTGGGGCTCCTGCATTTTTGTTTTTGTTTTTTTTTGGCCATGCTGAGCAGCATGTGGGATCTTAGCTCCCTGACCAGGGATTGAACCTGCGCCCCCTGTGATGGAAGTGCAGAGTCAACCACTGGACCGCCAGGGAAGTCCCGCTCCTGCGTTTTTGAGCAAACGGTGCTTGATGGCTCTCGAGGGCACTAGACAGGTGTGAAAGCAGCTCCAGACTTTGGCCCAAGGATGGTTCTGGCTTTTCTGCACAGAGGAGAGGAGGGAAGGTGCCCTCAAGGTGGAGACGTCTGGTTGGTTCAAGGTCAACCGTGTGGCCAGTGCTCAGAATCCCGTGGGTCCCCTTCTTTATTCCCCACGGCTATCTCCCAACACTTCCCAGGAAGCTTTGTGATTATCCTTGGCTGAAGATTAATTATGCGGTCTGCTATGGACTGAATGTTTGTGTCCCCCCAGATTCAAATGTGGAAGCCCTAACTCCCAAGGTGATGGCATTTGGAGGTGGGGCCTCTGGAGGTGACTAGGGTTAGAGGAAGCCAGGAGGGTGGGTCCCAGGATGGGATCGGTGCCCTGATAGGAGGAGACCAGCGTGCTCCCTCCCTCTGCTGTGTGTCTGCAGGCCAGGACGTGGCCTCACGGGAAACTGAACTGGCTGCCACCCTGATCTAGGACTTCCAGCCTCCAGGACTGTGAGAAATAAAGTCCTGTTGTCTAAGGTCCCAGTCTGTGGCATTTTGTTGTGGAAGCCAGAGCAGACTGAAACTGGATCTGTGATGGTCAATTTTATGTGTCCACTTGGCTAGGCTGCAGTCCCAGTTGTTTAGTCAAACACCAGTCGAGATGTCCCTGTGAAGGTACTTTTTAGCTGAGAGTAATGATTAAATCAGCAGCCTCTGAGTAAAGCAGATTGCCCTCCTCTCCAGGTGGTCCACATCCAAGCAGCTGAAGACCTTAAAAGAAATAAAAGAAAACAGATTAACTTCCCCTGAGGAAGACGGAGTTCTGCCTCCAGATGGTCTTTGGACTCGAGCTGCAATTTCAACTCTTCCCTGGGTCTCCAGCCTGCCAGTCCGTTATGCAAAATTCAGACTTACCAGCCCTACAATCGCAGGAGCCAATTCCTTAAAATAACCCTGTGTGTGTGTGTGTGTGTGTGTGTACACACAATATACATATAATACCTGTATCTATGTATACATCTCTATCTATTCATCCTCTTGGTTCTGTTTCTCTGGAGAACCCTGACTAGCGCAGGGTCTGCCATGGTCACCCTGCTGTTCCTGGCTCCTTTGTTCTTGGTCATTCAGTCACTTTCAACGCCTTCTCGGGGGCTGAACAGTTGCCAGCCTCCAGTCATGCCATCACGTGGCTCCCCGAGAGCATCACCCACCTGGAGGACGCCCCCGATGGCAGGGATGCCATTTCCATCAAATAAACCCTAAATGCTAATATATCCAACGAGAGTGGCACCTCTTGCTGCTCTGGGGTTCATTTCTGGGATTGCTGGAAAGGCCAACTTCCCCCCACATGTGACTTTTAGGTGGTCCGTTGGCTCCCTCTGTCTATACCTAGAAACACAGACACACACTGAACGCCCAGCTGGGTTTCCAGTGACAGTTAAAGATGAGGCAGGATCATAAGGAAAAGAAAATCAGGTAACCAACATAACGACCAAGTGGGGAACATGTTTGGAGAAAATAAAAATTCAGACTGGATTTTGTTTCTTTTCAGCTTTTAACCACCACTTACCCCACCCCACCAGCACCATGAGGGAGGGGGCATAATTATTAAATTCTGTTGGGTCTGGGAACCGCCCCCAGCACAATGCAGGCCACGAGGCCTGCCTGGAGGAGGGGGCTGCCCGCTCAGCCCAGGGACATTCTCTCTCCATCCTGTCCCACTGCCCAGCCTGGGGTTCTGGTTTGAGCTGCCCTCTCAGCTCCAGGAGCCCTTTTCTGCCGCCTGGTGGCCCATGGGGCTCTGGATGCCTCTGCCTGATGCCCTTGGCAGGGTTGCAGTGGGCACTGGGGCCCTGGAGGAGGGAAGGGGGCCACTTCATCACCGCGACAAGAGGCCTGTTGCTCCTGCCGGACCAGCCAGGGCGACAGGGTGACCGTCTGCCCCTGGCCCAGTGCCCGGCCTCCCAAGGATTCAGTTTGGCTCCAGCTGGGCAGCAGCTCCTGGGCTGCTGGCCACAGGAGCGCCACTCACACTCCATCATCGAAGGATGACAGCGGGAACGGTGGGAGTTCATTACAGGGACCATGAATTGTTGGAGGTAATTTAGATTACAATTTAAAGTTTAATTTAAAAATCTATCAACAAATGTGAAAGTACTGGAAGAACATTTTAAAATGCACTTTAATCTCAGCAGCACAAATAGCTTTTCGGGGCTCTAAACATCATCACCTGGAAAAACAGTAAAACTTTACTGCATCTTTAATTAAATTACAAACACAAAGGATAATTAACTTTTTTATTTTTATTTT
This sequence comes from Mesoplodon densirostris, assembly GCF_025265405.1. Taxonomy (NCBI): domain Eukaryota; kingdom Metazoa; phylum Chordata; class Mammalia; order Artiodactyla; family Ziphiidae; genus Mesoplodon; species Mesoplodon densirostris. The sequence goes on from NC_082661.1 coordinate 106,873,605, forward strand.
ATTTGTGCCATTGTTTCTCCTCGGAGTCAATATCTTGCGGCTGCAGGAACGGCTGTTAGGAGGAAGTTTACAGCCGAGGCCCTGACGCGTGTCTTGCCTGAGGGATGGATGTCCGGGCAGCTGAGACCTGGGCGCCAGGGTCCAGCCGCGGGCGGGCAGGCGGGCGCGGGGTCGTCCCCCAGGTCAGCCTCGGCTCTGCCCCCAAGCGCAGCGCCCCCTCCCCGCAGGCTCGGCTGGGCCCCTGTGCTCCCAGGCGGGTGGGTGTGGGGACACGCGTGGTTCCTCCATGCCAGGCCTGCTCTGGGCGTTCTCACCGTTATCTCGCTCAGTCCTCCCAGCGGCCCTTAGGCGGGGAAACTGAGGCACCGGCATGTGGGGACCCTGCCGCGGCCACGCAGCGGGTAAGCCGCCGTAAACGGGAGCTTCAGTCCTCTGGTGGCAGCACCCGCCCGTGACCCCGGCTTTGGGCACAGGGGGTGGGGGTGCCGAGGCTGGGCGGCTTGGCGCTTAAGGGGGGCTGTGCTGGTCTCCCGGCCGGGGGTGTGTCCCTGAGGCGCTGGGGTGGGGAGGGGCTGCGAGGGGCTCCGGCTTGTGCCCTGGTGCAAGGCCCAGCTGGCCACCTGGGGACCCCCTGGAGACGCGCTGGGCGGGTTCCTGGTGGGGGGAGGGTTTGCGAGGTCCCGGGAGGGGGCGGGGAGAGCAGTAGCGGGCAAGGCGCGCCAGGCCGGCAGGGGGCACCCGGGGCTCGGGGTCGGAACCCGAACCCCAGGGAACTTCATGGGGGCAGCACCCCCTGGGCTGGGAGGGACTGTGAGGGGTGCCCCTCAAGTGGGTGGGAGGTGGCCTTGTGGGGGGGTCACGGGGGACTGTTCTCTCTGCGCCTGCGGGTGCGTGGGGGGACAGGAGAGCTGGACCACGCCCTTCCTCCCCTCCCCTCCCCCCACCCCCTCCGTAGCTTCCTTCCTTCTTTCCTTCCTTCCTTCCTTGGGGGGGGAGGGACGTGTGCTTTAGGCACCTTCCTTTCCTGTCCTGCCCCCCGGGAGTCGGGTTGGGGGGTGGAGGGGTGATGGGGGCGGAGGGGTGGAGGGGGAGTGGGGGGAGCGCTCACCTGGGATGCAGAGCACAAGGGCAGGCTGGTGGCTGTGGTTGTTCTTGAGCCAGTGAAGCTGGGTAATGGCCCCCAGCAGCGCCCCTCTCTCCCCAGGGTCTTCCCAGAGAGCCAGCCCCAGGCCTGGTGGTGGGGTGGGGGCATCACGCTGAGGGTCCCCCCACCTCCTGCCCCCTGACAGGCCCTGCGGGGCTTCCAGGCTACACCCATGCTCACACCCACTCTCATGCACACGTGGACATCCCTCTCACCTGCTGACACACTTGGGCACATGCACACCGGTGTCTGCCTGCTCCCCTTACACATATGCACCCCCGCGGTCTGCTCCTGCCCCCCACGGGCGCACTCACACCCTCACCACGACACACAACTCACGGTCACAGTCACTGGCGCGTCCTGCCCGCCTCTGTGTGGTCTGCCGGGCAACGACTCAGCCTTCGGGGTCTCTGGCTGCAGTGGGAGGGGCGCCTGGAGGGGGTGCAGAGGTCGGTCCTGCTGCCCTGTGTCTGGGCAGCATCCCTGGCCTCCGCCTGCCCGGCTGGCAGGGCCCAACCCCCGGTGTGCAGAGGCAGGGGGGCTGCGGCCAGCGGGTATTCAGCTTTAGTGTGGTGGCTGCTTAATTATTGGTTAATCTAGCAATTTAGCATGCTTCATTTAATTCTAATTAGGAGAATTAATGGGCAGGCAATGAGGATTCCAACATAGTGGCACAAAACAAGACCCAGCGGGGACAGTCCAGCGGTGGGGCTGGTCCTAGGGGGGTCGGGGCTGGGAGGGGCGGACCTCTGGAGACAGCCGAAGGTCATGGTCGGGGGCTACAGGGGCTGGGCTGGAATCACTCAGTGGCCTCCAGGCCGCAGGGGCTCCAAAGGCAGAGGGGACCTTGGACGGCCTGGTCGGACCCCGTGGGCTGCGCCCCCGGCCCCCCCAGGCCCCCACTGCCTCCCAGGCCCGGCGGCACCCGCCTGTTTGTCGGCTCATCAGGCCGGCTCCCTGACAAGGCCCAACATTGGACAAGACTGTTCCTCTAATTAAGGTGCTAATTGAATTAAATGGCTGCGGTAATGAGCAGATGAGCAGCATAAAGAGTCAGACAGGCCAATTAACAAGCGCGGAGCATAATTATAACATTGGGAAGCGTGCGCGGGCCCCCAGCATTGTTAATTGTTGCCGGGGGATTTATGGTAATTGGCCCTACAACAGGCAGCGGCCCAACCTGCCCAGCGCCGGTAATTAAAAAAATGATATTCTACACAAACGCCGGATGGGCTAATTAGGCCTTGATTTACATAAAGGCCCCTGCCTGGAGGCCTGCCCACCTCCCTCCTCGGGGCCACTCACAGGCAGGGCGGCAGCCCCTGCAGGCCCCACGGTGGCACAGAGCCGGGCTGGACGCCAGGCTGTCCAGGTCTCCTGCAAGTGGCTGGGGCCTCCGAGGCCACCCCTGAGCCGGAGGGCACAGCACAGAGGGCCTATGCTCTGAACTGAGCCCGTGGGGCCAGCAGCTGTCCTGGTCCCAGGTTGGCCTGCTGACGAGCTCTCCCCGCTCCGTGCCGGCGTCCCCTCCCCACTCCCACTCCTGCCACCGTCTGGGGATCAAGGCAGCTTCCAGTCCGGCCCTCAGTCACCCCCAGCCTGGGTGTGCTGTCCTCCGGGGGGTTCATGGCCATGCCGAGGGCCAGCTCTCCCCTCCGTTCCTCTCTCCCTGCACCTGTGCACAGCTGTCCTTGCTCAGTGTCACCAGCAAGTGTGCAGCCCACTGCGCTGGGAGGTGGGCTTAGGACACAGGACACATGGCGGGTCACACTGATCTGGGCCCCAGCCCCTGAGTTGGGCTGCGCCTTCTCCTCCTTGATGCCTCCTCTGAGGGAGCCCCAGCTCCACCCCCTGGGGTAGGATGTGACCCCCCACCCCCCATCAGTCAGAGAGGACCAAAGGGGACAGGCAGACAGGCAGACACACAGGCTGCAGGGAGGCGCCCAGACAGAGGGCCAGGCAGGCACGTGCCCTCTGGGCGGGGCGGGGTGCCCTCACAAGACAGAGGGGAAGCCAGGACAGGCTCTGCCAACCAGTCCTGCCCCCTCCCACAAGGAGGCCACGTGGCACCCCACTTTAGAGGTGGGAAGTGGAGCTCAGAGATGCTGCCCAGGGCCCTTCATGCTGCCCCAACCTGTCGTTCTCCCTGGAGCTGTACCCCGGGGCCAGCACAGTTCCGGGCATCTCCCCAAACCGGAACCCCACACGCCCCCTCCCCGCACCCCGCAAGGGCAGCATCCCGGCTGCCCCTGCGCCCCCCTCCCCGCCCCGCCCCCAACGACTCCTCAGGCAGATTTACCGTGACGTTCACACTCCGAACAGAAAACTCTGCCTCATTTACAAATGTAATTTCAATTGAGGGTAGTTTTCCAATCTCCTTTCATCTGAGTCCCAATTGAGCCCCTTCTCGCGGAGCTGATGGCATGATTAGACAGCGCTCACGCCACGGCAGATTGGTCAAGCGCGGCCCCGTAAATTGGGAAGGATGTTTTATCAGGACACGTCACCGCTGCCGCTGGCAGCTGTGGGGTGCCCCGGGCTGTCCCCTCAAATCACAGTTATGGAATAATTTAGCCCTCGATTCTCTGTGATTACTGCTGCCACCGATCATGCTGTCACATTCCAAGTGAGCGCTTCATCCTGCGTTTATTCATGCCAGATCTGTTTTGCTTTCGTAATGAGCACATATTACCCCAGCACAAAGAGGGTGAAGACGTCGGCAGTGATAGATAGGCGCAAGATTAAATGGGATCTTTACGACTTCTGCAGCCATCAGTTCTGACTGTGTGATAAGAAGAGTCGACTTGGGTCCTGATTTGCTCTTTATTGGAGCCAATATTAGCATGCACTCACCGGTGCACAGGCTGATCAAACCCATTTAAGGTGGAATCTCAGATGCGGGAGGGGGAGCCACCTGGGGGGCGATGCTGCTGCTGCCTGCCGGGAGTGAGGCTGAGCCAGGCCCCCAGGGGCTCAAACCCACAGAGGACCTTCCCGAGCTGCCCCAGGGCGACCCCACCCTTTGGGGCAGCTGCAGGTGGGCCGGTCCCTTCAGCCTGGGGTTGCAGGTGGCCAGCTGCACTCCCACCGCCCACAGTGCAGTCTCTCTCCCAGCCCACCCTCGGGGCCCAGCTCCCACTAATGCAGCCTGGCTGGACGGGAGATGGTTCATGTAGGGCCTAAGGGTGCCAAGCCACTTCCTGGGTGGGGATGGGAGACTGACCCCCGCATCAGACCACCTCCTATCCACTTGGGGGAGACACTGTCTGGGCCCCCAGGCTCCCCACGACCTGCTCCCACAGCTGCCCTTGGGACACCCCACCCACTGGACATGGCTTGTCCCATCCCTCCTTGGCTGCAGCAAAGGGTGAGGCCCTCCAGTGACACTGTCACTGGCCCAGACACAGCCCAGGAGCCCATGCTGCACCCAAGCCCTGTCTTTATCCTGAGGTGGAAGGCCAGCTCAGCCAGGTGACCACTGTATCCTTGCCCCACCGTCAGGGCCAGGGTGGGCAGTGGCTGCTCCTCCTACAGGGTATATGGGGCCCCTTTACCGTGTGGGGTGACCGTTCTCACTTGTGATTAGAAAAGCAGAATCACAGTCTGAGGCCGTCGTTTCAGAGCCTCCCATGGATACCTTTGTGGGAGGCCAGCCTGGAATCTGTCCGTATTTGTCCATATCACATGTTTTTAACCTTTCACGTCACACCTGTTGAGGCTGCGGGAGGAAAGGGAGGATGGAATCTCCTTGTGGCCAAAGGGCCACGTGGCCTGAGCTTGTGGGCATCCACTTCCCGGGCCACGAGCTGGCTCATGTGTTCCCGCTCAGCTGCTCTGAGCCTCCACTGTCCTGACCGCCATATGTCCACTCGGCCCATCCGCGGTCCCCCCAACTTACCCCCCACCTCGGCTTCTGCCCGCAGGGCTGTCACGAGGCGGAGGCAGCCTTGCACGGGACCAGCGCCCTCACACACGCCCTGAGCAACAGTAATGTCCTTGCTGTTGTTGCCCTTGGCGGCCCTGAGCGTGGTGCGGGGGCCAGTGTGCCCGCGACACTCCCGGCCACTCCACGAGGGCGGACACCAGCAGGAGAGCAGACGGGCCTGAGGTGGGTGACCGGGGCAGGACCCGGGAGCAGGAGTGGAGTCCGGAGGGGCCGGGCACGGAGGGGGATGCGTTCGGGGGAGATGGCGCCAAGGTCTCAGGGCCGCGAGGCGTGTGTGGGGCCCTGGTGGGCTCCCTCTGAACTGTACTAGACCCACTCCCGGGGAGGAGGAGCTTAACCCCCCATGAGTTGGGGGGAGGAGGAGCTTAAACCCCCTTGAGTGGGGGCGCGTGCAGTGACCTATCCAGGCTCAGGGCCGGAAGGGCAGAGGGGACGCTGCCCCATGGTGGAACCCAGCAGAGCCTCTGCCCCTGGGAGGAGTGACAAGGGGGCATGTCACCTCCTGGTCTTCTCCGCCAGCCCGGACCAGGCGTCCTGCAGCATACCGCGCCAGTCGTCAAGCTGTCAAGGCCTGAAACACAAGGAGAGACAGGGGCCCAGGAGGCGGCGTTGGGTGCAGGAGGGGGTCCTGGACCAGAAAAGTGACGTCGGTAGGGACGTGGGAAATCCGAATCGAGTATGGGCTTAGTTGAGGGTGACGTGATGATGTTGGGTCCTCAGTTGTGACAAATGTACCCTGTAACGAAGGTGAAAGGCGAGGGGACCAGGTGGGGTGTATGGGAAATTTCTGTACTATCTGTGACTTTAAAATTGTTCCAAAATAAAGCTTTAAAAAAAAAAAACCCTCTGGGGGCTTCCCTGGTGGCGCAGTGGTTGAGAGTCTGCCTGCCGTTGCAGCGGACACGGGTTCGTGCCCCGGTCCGGGAAGATCCCACATGCCACGGAGCGGCTGGGCCCGTGAGCCATGGCTGCTGAGGCTGCACATCCGGAGCCTGTGCTCCGCAACGGGAGAGGCCACAACAGTGAGAGGCCCATGTACCGCAAAAAAAAAAAAAAAAAAAAAACCCTCTGGCTCCAGTGTGGAGTGGCTGCTGGGGAGGAGGGGGAGGGGGAGGGGGAGGGGGGCCTCATGGCGGGGGTTCGGGTGTGTGTGTGTGTCAGAGGCGGGCCCTCCAGCTCGTGGGGTTTTGTGTGTGTGTGCGCGCTTGAGAGAGTCACCAGTGTGCTCTGATCCTGCACCTGTGAGGAGCCCTCTCAGGTTCACCAACTGTCACCTCCCATCCTGCCACCTGCCCTGCAAGGCCTGGCGAGGCGCTTGCAGGGATGGGGCTTGGGGCTCCCATGACTGAGTGGGGCTCTGATTGCTCCTCTGGTGCTGGGGACCCCCTACCTTGAATCTCACCCTCCTGCACTCTTCAAGCGCCTCAGGTAGGTCTCCCCCCACACCCAGGCTGAGCTTCAGTCATGGGTGTCTGGGCTGTGGAGGTGGCTGGGGTGGGGGGTTGGGCTCCTGCAGTGCCCTCACGCCTCTCCCTATCTGGGCTCCCTAAGGCCCCTGCCTAGAGCTCTGCAGTCCCCTCCTGCGACTCCCCCACCCATCACTCTTAATAGAAACCCATAAATATCGCTACCTGCTAATTTAAAAAGGTACTGGGGCTGTTTATGAGCACCCCAAGAATGACATTTATGAGCCTGAAAGTAAGTGATTATTGACAATAGACAGTGGGCTGGCATGTCTGGACGGGGAGCTGGCTGGAGGACTCCTGGTGATAAGGGAGAGGCTTTCCTTTTCTCATGCTAATTTAGACACCACTCTCTCAGCGAGAGCAGCGGCAGTGTTCACCTTTTCATCTTAAATGTCACTGTGGCGCTGGGCGCTTCTGGAAGGGAAGTGCCAGGACAGATGCCTGCCCTGTGCTAGAGGGATGGGGTGGGGGGCTCGGGGTGCGGGGGACCCAGGCATGTGGGGAGCCCCTGACCCTACAGCCTAGGGCAGGGGCTGGTGAAGGCGCTGGCCTCCGTGGGCTGGGGGCTCCTGGGAGAATGGAGATGGAGAGCTGGGCTGGACGGACACCTCTGGCCGCTTTATGGAGCCTGTCCTCGCCTGCCCGACCCCAAGGACAGCTTGGAGTGATGTGGGAGCAGGTCCACGGAGGCAGTGGACGACGGGGCGGGCCCCCTCCTCGGGTCCCAGTTGGCAACAGGCCTGGGAAGGGTGGCACAAGGGATTCTCTGGGGACAGCCTGGAGGTACCGGGATCAGGTTCCAGCGGACGAGGGCACAGGAGGGCCCCAGCGAGGCTCACCCTCGGCCTCCCCTCCCCTCCTGCATTCATACAGGCAGGACCACGAGGCCGCTGGGCTGGAGTCTGCGAGACCCTCCGTGAGGACCCTCGCCCTTCCCCGACCTGTCCCCGACGTCAGGCTGCGCTCAGGCTGGGGGCAGCGGCGTTCGAGCAGCCCTCCTGCCCCAAACCCTCCTCCGCTGCGCATCCAAAACCTCCCCGCTCTGGTCCCAGCAGCCTCTCCGAGGGGCCACCCCCTTCCCTCGGCCGCGCCCCCCGTCCCCCAGCCTCAGCGCAGGCTGCCCCTCCCCTGCCTGGAGCGCCCTCCCGGCTCGGAGCGTCTGCCCCCGGCCGGTGGCCACGCGGCCCCATCTCAAGATCTCACGCTGCGCGATCTCACGCCGGGTCAGCTTGCGCGGTTAGCTCTGCCCGCCCTCCAAGACCCAAGGCCCCGCGAGGGAGGGGTCGGCGTTGCTCCCGTCTGGGCCCAGGGACCCTTGGGCAGGACGGCTGACTGCAGGGGAGGGGAGCCCTGCTGCCCGCGCGGGGTGGGGTGCGCCCCCCGCCGGCACTCAGCCCACACGGCCGTCCGTCACCGACCCGGCTGTGACCGGGGCCCTCACTGCGTGGCGCGCGACCCACCCGGGCAGGCCTGCTGTCCTCCAGCCCCAGAGGCGCTGGCCGGGCTCACCGTGTTTGCTGGGTGACTAAGGATACACCCTGTCGTGTGTGAGGGCCCACGCAGGGGCCCCCTGCAGGGGCCGTGGGGTCAGCTCTCTCCTACTGAGCACTCTCCAAATATGGGCCGGGCTCGTGTCCCTCGACAGGTCCCACAGCCGCCCGGAGGGAGCACGGTGCACCCAGGAGTTCCCACCGCAGCAGGCCCGGAGCGCACCGTGGCCTCTGCCCTTACTGTGCAGTACAGGGCCACGGGCGGCAGTGCAGCTCAGGGGAGGCCTCTGGGGACGGGGACCAGCGCGGAGTTTTCTCTGGGCCCTGAGCCTCCCTTCCCTATGGGGTGCTTCCTGCGTGTGTTTCTGCCCCATCTCAAGGCCCAAAAGTCTCCCCAGGAAGTGTTTCCGACACCACTGCCCTGTTAGGCGTTGCCCAACCCCCAAAGCTGGGCGAGTCTGGGGGCCCTGAGTGGGAGGCTCCCCTCCAGGATGTACTGCCTTCCCTCCCACCTGGGTCCACCTGTTGCCCTTCCCTTCCCACCAGGGCACAGAGGAGACCCCCTGAATGGTGATGTGTACCCGCTCCCCGAGCCACTCAGCACCTCCCCATGGCGAGTTGCTCCCCTGGGGAGGAGGAGGGACTGTCACCCTCCGTGGGGTTGCACAGCGGCTGGGGTGGGTTCTGCCATCTGGACCACGGGCACAGCCCCCCTCTATCCTGTGTTTCCAGGGGGCTGTGTGAGCTGCAAGACCTTTCACTTTGTCTGGGGTCATACAGGCCATGGGTTCAAAGCTTTCTCCGCAGGAATGCTGGTGGTTCGGGCTCCTCGGTGGGGCCACCCAGGGAAGGGGCCCATTAATGACCCCACCTGAAGCTCCTCTGAGCACCTGGGTCCGGGGCTGTGTGTGTGGACAGGCTCTGCAGGGCCTGAGTGGAGACCCTGGTCCAGACCACACCCTCTTTCTGCAGCCGAGGCCTGAGGGGCAGATTGGCCTTGAATGTAACTGTGGCCTGAGGCCCATGGGCACGCTGCGCTGCGGCTGCGGCTGCAGCCGTGGAGCCGGCGTTCCCATTTCTCATGCCCATCGGAGCTCGGGGCTCAGGGCGCAGAGGGGAGGGTAGAGAGCACTGGCAGGCAGCCAGAAAATTGAAGCACACGCCTGGGGCTCCCCTGTGAAGTGCAGTGGCCCCTCACTCTCTTTCCGCCCATTTCCTCTCAAACAACTTCTCGGGAAATGGACGGTGGGTGGGTTGACAGCAGGATGACGGATGGCCACGGCACACGCAGGCTCCTTGGGCTGGAGGTGCCCGGGGGGAGCGCCCTGGGCTCTGGAGGAGCAGGGGTGGGGTGTGGCGAGGAGGGTAGGGTGTCCGGGGGCTCCTCGGGCAGAGGTGGAGCGGAAGAGGGGCCCACAGAATGGGCGGTGCAGCCCTGGGGGTGGGCCATGGTTGCCAGGGCCTGGGTGAGGGTGCTGTGGAGCAGACCTAGGCCCAGGGCACCCAGGACGTGGAGAGCCAGAGGGGTGTGGTGGACCCCAGGACACTGGTGGCCAGCGTGGGCACAGTGGGGAGGGGAACAGAGACCTGGACCCCTGACAGCCTGCCTGGCTTTCATCCTGCCCCCCCCACCCCAGCTGGAGGCCACGGGGCTGGTTCTGCGACCTCAGTCTGTGCCTCGGTTTCCTTATCTGTAAGTGGGCTGTGCCGGCCCTGCCCCCGGGGCTGCCTGAGCAGTGCCGGGTGCAGACGGGCCCCACGGGGCTGCAGCCTCCCCACTTACCGGCTGCCCTGGCTGAAGGGTGTGGGCCAGCCCTGGCTTCCACCTTAAGGTGTGAATAGCTAAGCCCTCCTCCGCCCCCGCGCCCTGGTGACAAATACTAATGTCTAAATCAGCAGCCCGCCCAGCTGGCCCGCACCGCTCATGTTCTTTGCTGAAATGTCACCTGTTCCTATCTAACGATTTGCATAATGCAAAGCTTCTCACTCGTAAAATACAGATTAAGAGGGGAAGGGAGTCATTCTGGAACCAGGGAGCCATTTCAAGGGAAATGGGAGGGAGGCTGGGAGGCCCGCACTTAACCCCATCCCTGCCAGCTGGGACTCTGTCTGTACCATCACAGCGCCCCTGGTCCTGCCTCCTCTGGCCCGGGCACCCTGTGGCCGCCGGCGTCTGCCCCTGACCGCCAAGAGAGCCGAGCGGGTGAGGACACTGTGCCCTGGGCCGGCCCAAGCTGCCCAAGGCCACCCAGGCTGATGGCCGCGTGCCACCCAGCCCTCCTCATGGCCTGCTGGGGAGGGGGTGTCTTCCATTCTGCCAGGAGCCCGTGGCTTCGGGGGGATGCGTGCACCCACATGTGGAGGAAGGGGCGGGAGGGGGCCGAGGGGCCGGGCCTGGGGCTGCTCAAGCAGAGGCTCTGTGGAAGCGCCATGACCACCCGGGGGTCTGGTCCTCAGACATTTCAAAGGAGTTCCTGGGGCCTGGGGAGGGGCCAGGCCTGCCTTGTCAGTGGGGGCTCCTCCAACCCCCAAGTCAGCTCGGTCTGTGGTCTCAGCCAATTTGGAGCAAGTGCCCCTGGGCCCCGCTGCCGCCTGGGCGGTGGGCTTGCTGCTTCGCTCAGCCTGAGTGTGGAGGGTGCGGGGGCAGAGCCAGGACCTGGGCCGGGACGTCCCCTTGTCCCTCCAAGAAGAAGAGTGACAGCTGAGGCCTGGCTCAGAGGGTTTCTGAGGAGGGGCCAGCTGGGTTGGGGGTGCTGGCTCAGGCCTCACAGCCAGGAGGGGGCAGCGAGCCCTCACCCCACCTGCCACCTCAACACTTGCTGCCCGCCACACCGTGCAGCCGCTTCCCTGAGCGTCCTCCACCAAGGAGGAGGTCAAGGTCAGCCTCCCCGCCTGCCGCCAGCCCCTGCCCTGGGACACCCCCCCTATCCAGAACTCCTCTCTGCAGGGGAAGGAGCCCCACACGCTGGCTGACCCGTCCCAGGATGGGGGTGCTGTGAAGCCAAAGACGGGGGGTCAGAGTGAAGGCGGGGCCAGCGGGGGCACAAAGAACAGGGGTCCCCAGGGAGAGAGGGGAAGCGGAAGCCGAAGCTGGCTACTGAGTCTGGACCATGTGTGGACGGGCATGGGGGTGCTTGGCCGAGGGCCATCTGCTGCCTTCGTAGATGCCCCTCCTCTGCAGATACCACTCCTATGCAGCTACTCCTCCTTTGCAGCTACTTTTTCTCTGTAGGTGCCCCTCTCTGCAGGTGAGCCTCCTTTTCTCTCCCACCCTAGGGACCGAGGGGTCATTTTTCTGCATCTGAAGTCCTTCCCGGCACTGTGGGACTGAGGCTCCCAGCTGCCCCTGGTGCACTCCCCAGGGATGAGCTGATGGGTGTTGGTGCACATGATCTGGCTTCCACTTCTCTGGATGTAGAAAGCTCAGCTCTGCCTTCCCCACCTCATCCTCCCATGGATAACACACAGGGCTTCCGACCCCTGGGGGGTACTCTGGGGCCAAAATATAGCCCTGCCTAGGCCTGCGGACAATCCTATGGTGGTCTCAGCCAGCACAGTGGACACCCAGAACAGTATTCCCACGCCAGGATTTTGGTCAATGTCTGGCCAATGGGTCATTAGGTGAGTCACAGCTCATCTAGTGACTAGGTGCTGACTGGTGGCCGAGAGACCATTTGGGTTCCCTGAAGGGCCTCCAGCCCACAACGCCAGGAGCCCAGGTCCAGGGCTGGGACCCTCATTCACACAGAGGCATCTGCCTGCCCCCTCCTCTCCTGAAACAGATGAGAGTGTGCAGGAACCTCACCTGAGTGGCCGTGGTCCCACCTGATGTGAATACAGCTGTTTCTGAGCAACTGAGCAGTGAGCTGCCAGCTCTCAGAGACCCCAAGGGACAGGACTTCCAGCTGCCCACCCTTGCCTGGGGCCACGCAGTCAGGGAGGAAAGGATGTTCTGAGGGGTCCAACCTGCACCTGGGCAGACACGGGGGCCCAGAGCGCAGCCAAGGATGGCTCCCATGAGGGACCTGGCAAGTGAGGCCTTGAGCAGGGCCTGGCCCCTCACTTGGCCCCTGATTCTGGCCCAGCTAGTGGTGGGGAGGGGCCATGACTGCAGGAGGGTGTTGAGCGGCGGTCGGGAGGAGTCTCCATCTGCAGGGAGGCTGGCTGGCTGAGGGGCAGGGGGAGAGCCTCTGAGGGGCCCAGGTCCAGCCCCGCTGGCTGCATCTCAGGCTCTGTATGTCCCATCCTGCTCTCTGGCCTTCCCAGGCCACTGACCCCACAGGGTCCCCCTCTTTGTTCCATCATCACCGCCCCCCAGCATCCCATCAGCACAGATGGGCTGGTCCTTCTCCGTCTTCAAAAGTCTTGCCTTGTCCCGCCTGCCGCCCATCCCTCCACCTCCCACTCCTGCCCTCTGACCCCCTCCAGGCCCCTGAGGACCACGGTACTGTCCCTCCCTGGGCAGCTGAATCAGTCTGGGGCTGTCTCCTGGGACCCCAGCTCAATTCACCCCAAGTTCAGGGCCTGGGTGTGCTCAGGGCAGGAGAGCTGGGAACGGGCAGAGCTGGGGCAGAGGCTCCGAGGATTTGTGTGGCCTCCCCGCTTGGTCACAGTCTCAAGTGCTCTCCCGCTGGGTGAGAGGGGAGGGGCGGGGCCAGCCCGGAGGGCAGCCGGGAGGAGGTGGCTGGGCCTGGCGGTGCGCTGGACAGCAATTCCTCCTCGCAGCTGCTGATGAAGCCGGCTAATGGCATTTCTCTAATGAGAAAAGCCCGGCTGATTATGACAAATCGCCAGGAGCAGCGGGCTAAGCGGCGACACGCGCGCCACTAGCGCGCCACTAGCCGCCAGGAGGGGCCGGCCCCACCCGCCCCAGCCTTGGCTTCTGGAGGTGGGGAGGGGGCGCCCCAAACCCCTCCCGGCCCGAGTGGGCTTGGGTGGGGGAGAAGTGGTGCGGGAGGGGCTGAGGGGAGGAGCGATGGGGCCCCGGAGGCACGGGGGGAGGGGGCCCCCCAGCCCCCCTGCCCCAGCGCCCCACTCCACCCCCATCCCGCCCCCCAGCTCCAGCTCCTTACACCCTCGCCCCCAGTCCCCCAGCGCCAGCATCCTCACCCGGTGCCCCCCTCTGCTGCTCTACTTCCTTGTCGTGTGCGTGCGTGCGTGTGCATGTGTGCGTGCGTGTGTGCGTCTACCTACCCAGGGTAGGGTAGGGGAGGGTGGGGTGGGGTGGGGGCACCGTGGGATGACTGTAACCGCTGCCCGTGCCAGGCCCAGGGGCTTCCCGGGCTTTTCCAGGCTTTTCTAGACAGAAGGAACAGCAGGGTGGCTGGGCTCAGCCTGAGGCAGGGCTGGGGGTGCAGAGCCAGGGGCAGAGAGTGAGGGCAGCCCGGGCCTGCAGGGAGGACAGGCCTACAGTGTGGGGAGCCTGCAGGGCCGTGCTTGGGGTGCGGGGGCAGTGGCGGGGGGCCAGGAGAACTGGCTCTGTCCCTTGGCTTTCCTTGCCTCCCCCAGAGGGTGTCTGGCTGGGGAGACACAGTCCTGAGTCTGGGGCCCTGGCCTCCCTCATCTCTGTTGGGCGGCCCCTCCTCAGCCTGGGGGTGCGGTGGTGTCAGGGCAGGACATGCAGCAACCAGCACGGCCATCCCTCTGCAGCTCTTCCTATGAAACCTTCCAGCTGGAGCAGACTGCCTTCCATCCGTCCATCCGTCCATCCGCCCCCCTGTATTGAGCCTCTACTGGGCACCAGACCCTGTCGAAGAACTGGGCAACCTCGACTTCCATCAGCTTCACCCACCCGCCCACTCACAGGCGGTCTCCCCGCCAGCTGCCCCCTCCCTCTGCCCTGTCCCTCCCTCCGGCGTCTCACCTGGTTTGCAGCCCCTCACAGTGTCCTGACCCTGGGCTGTTGGACCCAGGGACACGCCTTGCTGTGTTCAGCAACAGCTCCGTGCCCCAACGCTCCCAGACATCCCTTGGTCCAGCTTCTAGAACCTTCTCTCCTGGTTCCCTGCCTCCCTCTGGGCTTCTCTGGGCTCTGCCTGCCCCTGGGCACTTTCCCAGGGCTGGACCCCACCCCACCTGAGCAGGCCAGGCTTTCCTGCAGCTCCAGCCTGTGGGCAGAAGGGATTTGGGGAGACATGAGGTGTTATTTAAAAGGGTGGGGGGTCCGGGGCAGCTCTGTGAGAGGCGTGGGGAGAGGTAAGAATGCGTAATGGGATTTTCCATGTGGAATGACCGTCTTATCTGGGCCGAGCGTGTCATCCATTACTACTAATTACGCCGGGTACGGCCGTGCCTCGAGCCCCAGCCGCTCGGGCCGGGCGGGTGGCTCTGTCCTCATTGTCCTCTCTGGGGCCGCCCCTCTCAGCCAGGAGGGAAGGGCCCGGGGTCTCCCTATCGTCCCGGAGCAGCAGCCAAATGTCGTGGGTGCCCTCGTGATAGATGAAGCATGGAAATTAGTTCCAGAGTTTAACTGATACCCACAGAGCACGGCTACATTTGGTTATGGCAGCCCTAATTGATGAGCTCATTAAGTCCATTATTAGAGAAATTGATTTCAAATAGGCACTTAGAGCGGGGGCAGGAGGCAGGTGGGCGGGGGCAGGAAGGCAGAGGGAGTCGCAAAATACATAATGAGGCAAGTAATTTTATAGGTTTGTTTAATGAAAAGCCTCAACAGTGCACTCGTGGCCATGTGGATTTTAAACACTCATTTTATGTACTAATAAAGCTCCTGGTGGTGGGACCCATTCCCAGCCAGGCCCACCATCCTCCGCGGCCGCCCCTAATTAATTAATTAACCCCGATGAGGCAATCAATGAGTCAGTCACGCAGAATCGACACTCGGCTGCCCCGCTTGGGGAGGGGAGGCCCAGGAGGCTCGGCGTCCGACTTCGGGCAGCTCGGCCCCCAGCCCTGCCCGGCCCAGAGCCCCGGCCCTGGGACAGACGTAGCCCGATGGAGGCTGGGAGGACCCCGAGGTCACCCCTGACTCGGTGACTACAGCACGGTCCCTCCAATCCGCGCCCCGAGGGCGGCCCGAGTGGCCTTAACCTGACTTGACTCCGTCCTCCAGGGCGTGGGGGACCCTCAGGGTTCTGCCTGGTTCAGGCGGCTCATCCTGGGTTGTCCTCGGGATCCTGACCCCAGTCTTCACCCCTGCCTCTCTCCCAGACCCACATGCACACAAATGGATACAGACACAGGGACACATGCAGACACACAGACACGTGCGGACACACACGGTAGGCAGTACTGACACGGTCACAAGGTTACACGGAATCCCACAGGCAGACCACACACACACGCACACGTGGCTACACAGATACGTACATGTACGGACAGAGAGATTGACGTGGACATACGTAGAATCTCACACTCAGATGCCCATGCAAACACACATGCGTGGACACATGTGCACACACGTGGATGCCCACTGACACACAGGAGCACACTCATGACATTTCTTTCATGACGCACCCTTGGGCCTCTCCTGAGACCCCACGCCACCTGTGGCCATTTCTCTTGTCCCTTCGTCCGTCCCCTCCTAGGTTCAGACCACCCAGCTCCGTCCATGGGCCTCTGCCTGCCCTGATCCCGTCCCGTCTGACTCCCAGGCCACAGGTGCGGACAACCCTGGTTAGTCCTCCAACTGCCTGGCTCTGGGTCCCAGGCCGGTGTGTCCAGCGGCCCGTCCACATCTCCACCTGCCTGGGTGTCCTGGGCTGAAACCGACTCCGCGGCCCGCCCCCAGTGCTGCCCCTCAGTCAGCCGATTGGCCGCCCGGCCCTCCAGGCTGCACTGTGTAGGGGCGGTCCTGGGCCAGCACCTGTCTGCCTCCAAGGCTGCAGGAGCCCGTTCCCCAGTCCTCGGCCTCCCCGAGTCCACCTCCCGTCCTCCGTGGGGAGCAGAGCTGCACATGGCCTGGGCCCGGGGCGTCTCTGACCACAATGTCCGTGCTCAGCCCTCTCCAGCCATACCGACACCTGCTGTGCCCCAGCACCTGCTCAAGGCCTCTGCTCCTGCTGTCCCCCGTGCCTGGGACCACACGCCCCTCACTTCCTCCCCTTGTGTCATGGCAGCCCCTCCTCCACCTGCTTTCCTTTCTCGGGGGCTCACCTTTGCCCGGGGTGGGGTGAGCGTCTCGTGGTGTCTGTGTCCATCCCGCCAGCGTGTAGCCCCCCAAGGAGGGCACATTTGTTGGTTTTTCTTTCCATCGACTCAGCGGCATTCCCAGAATAGTGCCTGGCACCTGGGGGTCTGTGGGGCTCAGCACAGTCCAGCGAGTGAGCCGGGACATGAGATTATTCAGTCTATACGGCGGGGCCTGCGGTGGGATCTACCCGCCAGGGTCTACAATGTGGGTCAGGAAATACTGCCCATGAGAGACAGCAACAAGTTAATGTTTGTTATGTCAGTAAGATCATTAAAACAGAGACTTCCCTGGTGGCGCAATGGTTAAGAATCCGTCTGCTGATGCAGGGGACACGGGTTCAAGCCTTGGTCCAGGAAGATCCCTCATGCCGCAGAGCAGCTAAGCCCGTGCGCCACAACTACCGAGCCCGCGAGCCACAACTACTGAGCCCGTGAGCCACAACTACTGAAGCCTGCATGCCTAGAGCCCATGCTCTGCAACAAGAGAAGCCACCGCAATGAGAAGCCCGCGCACCACAATGAAGAGTAGCCCCCGCTCGCGGCAACTAGAGAAAGCCCGCACGCAGCAACGAAGACCCAACGCAGACAAAAATAAAAATAAATTTAAAAAAAAATTTTTAAAAAGGATCATTAATATAGCTCCAAGCTGGTTTGGGAGCTGTTTTAGGAGGAGGGACAGGGAGATGGAAGTGGGAATTCTCAGCATGGGAACAGGACACTGATGTGTGATGTTGAAAACGTATAATTGAAGAAAAAACAGATCAGGCATGGTTTCAACAGAGGGACTGTGGCTGGGAGAAGTGGCTCCACGCGGGTTGGAAGACTTGAAGCCCGAGGTGGTAGGAAGCCACCCGTCCTGCGTCCCGAGGGCAAGGCAAGGGGGATGGGCTGGGCGGGGGCCTGTTCTGCCGGGGGGCTCTGCCCGCCCTGCCTGTGAGCCTCAGCAGGGCGACTCGGCGGCCAAACCCACGTGGAGCCACGGCTGCCTGGAGCTGACAGCGAGCAGCGCATGCCTGGCGCTGGCCCCTGCGTCCCCCATCCCCGCGTTTGACTTCCACATCACAAAACCTCATGTCACTGCCCAGTGGTAGGAACTTCCCCGCGCGTCCTAGTGGGGGGCCCGCCCCACTCCAGGCAGGATTAAAACCATGCAAATACTATTGTGATAAAACAAGTAAGCCAGTTAAAGAAGGCAGGATTGCTCGTGCGGGTGCTGGCTGTATGGTGGGTCACTCTCAGGTCTGCAGGCCGTCGCTGAACCTGTGACTGCTGGTGGCCTCTGCAGGGACGTCGGGGCCCAACTGCAGGTGGCAGCTCCTCCCACACCCCGGCTGTCTGAGCCCGGCGTGGGAGGTGGCAGTTGGGGGATTGGGCATCTTCAGGCCCTCAGAGCCCTTGGGGAAGAGCCCTTCTTGGCCCCTCTGCCCACCCCCACCCAGACCAGCGGATACGGAGCCACCGGAGCGGTCCTGCCCCTACGGCTGCCGGCCTTCCAGGAGGGACGCTGAGAGCTGGGGGCCCCAGATTGAGTGACCGTCCTCATCTCAGGCCTCCTGGCTTCGACAGTCTGATTGGAGAAAGACCATTAAACCTCCTCCTTTGTAAAACACACCCTCTGAGCTTCCTTTGGTTTTGTGGGTCCTCAGAGCCCGTTCATATCAGTTTGTGGGGTGCAAACATAGCCTGTAATTCCAGCGCTGGCCTGAGGCAGGGACAAGAATGACCAAAGGGGTGAAGGCTGCCCGGGGCCTCAGAGCCAGCCACTCGCAGGTGGCAGGCCTCCCCCTGAGTCCTCCATTCCTGGGACCAGCGTGGAGACGAGACAGATGGCAGAAAAGCGATTTAAAATTTGACCTGTTCTATTTCCAATTAGAGCACAGACACTAGTTAATACGCGGGGCTGGGAATCTCAGGCAGAGATAATGTGCAGATAGGCCCATAAAACTCCACCAGGAACAAATACTTTTGCACAAATTTGCAAACAGCACGGTTTTTGTAAATAACCATAATCTTTCTACCAGCCATGCTGCCGATTATGCATTTTTTCCTTCATGATACTTTAATGATGACCTAATTTACCTATTGTTGCCGGGCCTTAGGTGCAGCCAACGTGATTGTCCAATTTAGTCCAAAATCCATCCCTATGGCGTTAATTCATATCGACCAAGTGTTTACAAATTGAGCTTTTTCCCCTGTTATGCCTGACGGTGAACTCGCTAACAAGCGTGCCCGCGCATGTCCAGCTGACTCGGCACCAGGCCTGCCCACCCTGAGCCCCCTTGTCGGGGCTGTGTGGGATGGGGTGCCAGGCCAGGGAACTGTGGGGTGGTCTGGGGAGGGATGGAGAGGAGGATCCTGCTCTCGGGAGACAGCAAGGCCAGGCCGGGCCAACCGAACAGGCGTCTGATGGGTGGGGTTGCGGGGAGAAGGAGGGGGAGGAAAAAAGGGGGAGGGAGACCACCATCACCATCCAGAGGGCTCAGTCTGCCCTTCTGTAAGATGGGCCCTCCCCACCCCCCAGGCCCCCTGCTCCAGGGTCTTGGTGAGGATGAAAAGGCGTCGTCCCAGGGAGGTCACCCTCCCCACAGAACTGCCCTTGTGCAAGGTAACCTTGTTTATTTATCTATTTACTCCCTTGATCCTGGTGCCCTTCTGCAACATCTTAGCACACACGTGGCTGGATGGGGTCTGCTTTTTCCACAGGCCAGCCCAGGGCTGGCCCAAGGCCAGCAGTAGGTCAGCACTTGTTGAGTGCCTGGATGGCTTCCATCTTACTATTTTGTCACCATTGACACCCTGTACCCAGGGAGGTGCTTGGAAACCACTCATAACCAGTGCCCTCGAGTTTCTCTTCCCATCTGATTTACACAAGCTCACCAAGTGGATGGAGGGGAGGGAGTGTTCGTGGGCGGACCATCCCCAGAACTGCTGCACAGCCTGCGCTGAAGACACAGACTTGTTATTATTCAGCCAACCAGCACTGGGGATCGTGGAATCTGTGGATGGACGATCGAATGGGTGGGAAGGGAGGTGATGCCGGCCAGCTGGCTGGGTGGGTTGCTGGGTGAGGTGTTGGTAGATAGGCAGCTGGAGGGTGGTCTTCAGAATAGATAGTTGGGTGTGTGTTCGGGTGCATGGTTGGCCTGATGGGCTGGTGGTTGGATAAATGGATGATTAATGGGTGAGTGGATGGATGGTTAATTAGCAGATGGGTGGGGTTGGGATTTGGTGGATGGGCAGATAAATAGATGGACTGTGAGGAGTGGATGGATGGATGGCTAGATGGGTGGGTGGGTGGATGGGTGGAGAGATGGGTGGGTGGGTGGATGGATGGAGAGATGGGTGGGTGGGTGGGTGGGTGGATGGGTAGATGGGTGGGTGAACAGATGGGCATGAAGGAGGCGGGTGGATATTTGGGTGGGTGGTGGACAGGTAGATGGACACATGTGTTGGTGGGTGGGTTTGTGATTCAGTGGGCAGGTGGGTGAATTGGTGGATTGTGGATGGGTGGGTGGGCGGTCTGATAAGTGAATTAGTACATGGGTTGGTGGATGAGTGAGTGGGGACAGATCAGTGGTTGGATGGGGGCTGGTTAGAGGTAGGTAAGCAAAGGGAAGGAGCCGTGGAGGGGCTGGGCACGTGGGCTAGTTGATGGGTGGATGCTGGGTGGGTGGCTGGGTGAGTTAGTGGATGGTGGTTTAGCATATGGATGGGTGGGCAGGGGCCTAGTGGGAGCTGGGTGGGAACTCAGCGATGCTTATTCACTGGAGCTTCTCCTGGCTGCGTTAGTGGGCCTTTCTTCCGCATCTTCACCGCAGGACACAGGCCACTGGGACTGCGAGGTGTGTTGCACTCACCTGCTCCACCCACAGGAAACAAAACAAACCCAAACAAAGAGTTGCCGGGGTGCTCAGACAGACTGAAGGGGCACTTAGAGGAGGGAGACCCCAGTCAGACTGGGGTGAGAGGGAGTGGGGTGCTGGCAGCGGGGGTGGGGGAGAACATGGGGATCACAGGGCTGGGGCCAGGGGCAGGGGGCCAGGTGGGTCTGGGGCTCAGGACTGGGCCGGGGAGAGACCTGGCAGGAACAGCTGAGCGGTGGGGTCTGCCCAGGTGGAGGGAGGGTCGGACAGGGCTGGGAGAGGGCGGGGTGGGCTCCCTGGAGGAGGAGGTGCTGGGAATCTATGTCGATGGAAGTTGGGGGTCTGTGAGTTGTGGGGGCAGGGAGCATGTGCATTGTGCCCTGTGTCCCTCCCTGAGGGATGGGGCAGGGAGGACAGGGGATCCAAAAAGAGGAGTGACAACCTCACCCGAGTTGAGGAGTGGGGCGCCCCCGGGACACAGTGCTGGCCTCCCTTGTGGAACAGCCGTCCAGTTCCCGCCCAGGCCATCCTGTCCACACTGCGGCATCCCGGACCAGCGGGGTCCTCACCATGCCCTGGCCTCGGCCTCAGCGGGAGAGTTGGGGGCTCCTTTCCCAGGCGTGGGGACCAGGCAGGTGAAAGTTCTGTTGCCAAACCCAACCCAGGGAGCTGCGCTTGGGGTGAGCATCAATGACACCCTTTCAAACGGTTCCTTGTAAACTCTTCACATCGGCAGCAGTGTTGATGGCACTCCTGATTTCACGGCCGCTCGTCTGCATCTCCGGGGCCACCGATGCCCCCTTCCCTCTCCCGGCCCCTCACCCCTCAGAGCCTCCCGCGGGCCCCCTCCTGAGCCCCCTGCCTCCCTAACCACTTCCTGCCACTAAAAAGCCAGGTTTTTCTACTATTTGTGCTGCCTTTAATCCATAGGAAGTCAATTTTCCACTCATATATTAGTTTATTTTATATTTTCAAATTGATTCGACTATACATTGATTTCCTGTTGTGGGTATTGTGTCCTGAGCAAGGATTACGCATCAGGAGAAGTGGAGACCAGTGGCTCACGGAGGTTGCTCTGAGCCCGAGAGCTCTTATCTTGAAAAGGGAGAGTCCAATTTTATTGAAACAGCTAAAATCCCACTTAATTGAATTTTTTTCCTTTAAGATGTACAAGCTTAGACTTTTGCTTTCCAATTCAACTCAGGCTCCGTGGCGTTTAAATTTCCAAACCCATAAAGATCTTTATGAAAAAGACCCAGTAAATATTGTATTTCTGAGCTGAGCCGCCCCGGGTGGAGTGCGCGGCATCAATATTCTATAGAGCATCTTCTGATCCTCTGCCTTCCATGCTGTTTAAGGCTCATGCGGAAAAGACTTCTCCGGTGTGCCCCAGATGTCGTGGGCTCCAGGGCGGGGAGGGGCCTCCAAGGAGCTGAGGCCTGGGCTGGACCCGCCTCCCCTGTTCTCGAGCTGACCCTCACAGGCCAGCGTCTCTCTCTCACACCCCCAGACTGAGCCAGTGAGGGGGCCCCAACACCTACCTCCCTATGTCTGAGGACCCTGTGTACCCCGGCTGCTGGCTCCACTCCACTCAGGGCCTTCCTGCGCTGCGAGGGGCGCCAACCCCACCTGCACCCTGTGCCCATCGGCCCTGCCCCCTCGAGCACGGGCCCTGGCATCTGGCCCCCAGCCTGGCTCCCGTGGTCCTCCCACCTCACGGGGAGCAGGGAGGAAGCAGGGCGAGGCGGGTGGCCACCCTCTGCCTGGTGCTCTGCAGACCGAGTGGTTGGAGGGCGGCCTCTGTCCTCCAGCCCAGCCACAGAGGCAGGTCACACCCAGGCCAGGGGTTGGGCAAGCGTGTCTGCGGGTCCTGGGTGCCAGGAGGGACCCTCCCTCACCTGCCGTCCTCCCATCCTGCCTTGGGCCAGGGCTCCTCGGGCAAATGCCACAGGTGGGTGCTGCAGGTGGGTGCTGGGTGAGTCTGGGGGGGACCCTCTCTCCTGCGGAGGTCACACCCTCATCCCTGCCCTCCAAGACTGGCCACGCTGGCCCAGCCAGCCCAGTGGCTACATGCGCGTGCTGCTCACACATGGCTCCTATGTCTGAGCACACGTCCCTGCACGCTTCCTCACATAGGGCTCGGCCTTCCCGGCAGAGGCCTTTGTCCTCTAACTACATGGTCTCTTCTTCAAGGCCTGGTCTCTTCTTCAAGGCCTGGCCCCACCGTCCACAGCCCCTCCCCGCTCCCGCCAGTCACCTTCCCACCTGGGGGCTGAGCACCTGGGGGCCAGGCAGGGCCAGGTAGGGTGGGCCCTGGGAGCCCAGGGAAGCTCCCACCAGCCTCG
Organism: Mesoplodon densirostris; assembly: GCF_025265405.1. Lineage (NCBI taxonomy): Eukaryota > Metazoa > Chordata > Mammalia > Artiodactyla > Ziphiidae > Mesoplodon > Mesoplodon densirostris. The sequence goes on from NC_082661.1 coordinate 106,896,010, forward strand.
GAGTTTCCAGAAGCCACACAGGTGTGCCCCTTGGGGACCCCTCCATGGACTCCAGCAGCCCCCAGACTCCCGTGGGGCCCCGGAGCCTATGGCCATGGGGGTGGGCCGGGGCCTGGGCTTGCCTCCCCTCTGGCTCCCCACCCCAGCCTCAGTTTCCCCATTCGCACAGGGGGTTGGGGCTCCACTCCCCCCACCAGGCTGGCAGCTGAAGGCCTGGCAGGGCAGAGAGACGCTGGGCTTCCCGCACTGGGCCCCCTGGGGGCCGTGCCTCTGGGGACGCCTGCCCCCGCCACGGCCTGGGCTGTCCTCCTGCTGGTCTGACTGTCCTGCCCAGCTGGTGAGGCCAGCGGGGCACGGTGGCTGGAACAGCCGGGTGCCCCGTGGCACCTGCCCGACTGTTATCTGCTGCCTTTTCACACACAGCCTCCCACACGACGGTTTAATGGCTCAGGAGCGGGGCTGCTCTCCGTTTCCTCCCGAGAAACGGCTAACGGCGGTCCGGAAGGGAAACAAAGCGGCCCTCGTGCAGCCACCTACCTGCTCCTGAGCGCACCGGCGCTGCCCCTAATTATTTCCTCAGCTCACTGGAGCTTCCGGAGAGTTCTCTGACCGGCGGCTCCCTGAGGGCTCGGGAGGGCAGGGAGCAGGCAGTGCCCGGGGGGAGCCAATGCCACGTGTCGAACCCACCAAGCAGGGGCTCAGCTTTGCACATGGTGGTGGCCCAACTGCAGGTGGGTCGAGTGCCATTTGCAACAAAAGGGCTTCACGTCCCCGGGTCCAGGCCGAGTGGGGGTCGAGCATGACACGCAGCCCCTGCCCACCTGCCCGAGACAACACCCCCTGGACCTGGGGGCCAGCAGGAGAGCCAGCCACCCAGTGGGGACCAGGGTGCTTGGTGGTGTGGACGGGGCAGGACACTGGGGAGAGTCTGGATTGGTTCTGAGAGGCGTGTTTCCGCATGGGTTCCATTCACTCCTTCCTTCCTCCTTCAGCAGACGTTTCCTGGATGGCATCTGGGGTTCTGCCTGAGGTGTCCCCAGTCTTGGAGGGGACAGACATGAAGGTCGCACAGGCAGAGTGACCGCCTCCAGGGCTGGCAGAGCCCGGAGCAGGGCTGGTCAGCTCAGGGTTGCTGCTGTGTGGGCAGGCTTCCTGGGAGGCGCACTGGGCCCTGGATGGAACCCCTCGTGCCCCACTGTCCTCACTGACCCTCCCTTTCCTTCCCCGGCCAACGCCCCATCGGCCTCTTCTCCATCTCCCCCAGGTCATTTCTGCCCCAAACTCACGCCTGTCAGGACTTTCAGCACCACCTCTGCTGTATGGGATGGGCCTCCCTGTCTATCGCCCCCCCCACCCCCAGGCTGGGGTTCTGCAGGGGTGTGGGCAGATGGCCCACCTGCACATTGGCCCTTGAGTTCTGTGGGGGCCTGTCCATGGCCTGTGCGTCCTCAGGAGGGTCCCGATGAAGGCCCCACACCGGGAGGTGCTTGTGACCATGCGATGGGCATCTGAGGACCACGGCCCCTCTGGCCTTGGCAGCCACCCTGGGGAGCGTCCACTGGCTCCTGACATGCGGGAAGATCAGCTGGGAGCCTGCAGCTCCCCCTCCGTAGCCCGCCAACCCGGGGCCTCCCCTGACTGTGTGACTCGGGCTGTGTGCACCCCCGGGCAGCATCCGGAGAGCAGGGCTTCTGCTTCTCTCTGGCCTGTTTTCTCACCAGGTCGGTGCCTTCCTCTGGGCGGCAGCAGGCGAAGGGGCCGGCAGTGCTGGGCAGGGCGGGGGCTGGGGAGCGGGTGCTGCAGCGTGTGGGTCTGCAGGGGCCGAGCCCCCGCCTGCTCCCGCCTCCTCTGCTGGCCGGGCCAGGCCTCTCCCTGCACGTGTCTGAACACACGGAGGGTCGGCCCAGCCGGGCGGTCACAGCATATTTTAATAGTGGAATGTAATTCCGGGGCAGTAGAAAAATGAAAGTGAGAAGTCTATGAATTATTACAAACGCACTCAATCTCCACGGCCGTGCGGCGGGCCCTGGGCTGGAAAGCCTTTTTCTCTCGTGTTTAAGTTAGCGTGGAAGATGGAATAGTCACAGAGACACACTGGCCACTCGAACCTGTTATTGCTGCTGTGAGCCCCATAAATACCTTTCTGATTTATGGCCTCGCTCTGTTTTATAAACGGGGAACCAGAAACGCCTTCAAGAGCAACTTCTCGACGCCAGCGGTGTCTCTGCACGTCCACACCTGCTGGGGTAGGTGCCCACCTGGAGCCGGGGGCGGAGCTCAGTGCAGCTGCGAGCAGGTGACTGGCGGGGCCAGTATGCCTGGGGCAAAACCAGGGCGAGCTGTGCACCCGACAGTTCACGAAGCACTTTCCATTTGTTTCGGGAAGGAGGCGGGTGTGCAGACACGTCTGGGGTCATCTCAGCCTAGATGCTGTAGACAGGCTTGTGTCTGAGAGGGAAGCTAGTGTCTTTGGTCTCCAGGCCCCAGGCCACATCTCAGCTCCCCAGCACCGCCGAGCGACCAGCAGACCCCCCAGGCACTGCGGAGCCTCTCCTGGAAGGTGGGCACAGTGACTCCGCACCCGGGGCCACTAGTGGATGAGCAAGTCGATTCAATTTGCCTGCGGTGTCCAGGCTGGTGCCTGGCACAGAGAGAGCTCAGGAAATGCCAGCCCCGACTCTGGGTATTACAGTGACCCAGCATGACAGGGAACCCAAGTCTCACAGAGGCCAGGTCACTTGTCCCCGGTCTTGCAGGGCTGGCACCACACCAGAGCCGGGAGCCACAGGGCTGTGTCCCTTCCTAGCAGGCGGTGTGCACAGCGGTCCTTCCCGCACCTCCCCGCCACCCCAAGCCGACCGCTGGGGGGCCACCTGGAGTGTCAGCCCCAGTGGTGATGTCACAGGGTCTCTGGAGCACCCAGAGCCACCCCAGCCCCAGAGCTGTTCTTCGTGACATCACAGACTTGCAGGAAAACTCGTTTGAGGTTAAAGAAAAAAAGGCTTTGGACTTGCTCTGTGAAGTTTTGAATCATCTAGAGAGTATGAGCTTCTTGATGAGAAGCACGATTTTGTGTTATGAACCAGAAAGTCACGGGCTATCAGTCCAGGGAGTGGGGCTGAGGCAGCTCATAACGTCCCCGACCACAGACGCTGCCGTTTCCAGAAGACGAGTAAGCAGACCTCGCACCCTTTGCTTCATGTGGGGCTGCTCCCTGCGGTCCCCCGAGCACTGCACCCCCTGAGTCTGCAAAGGAGTGCAGGGAAGAGAGCCCTGGGGCCGGATGTGGTTGTTCAGGAGACAACTGTATCCAAAATGCAGGTCGACCTTGTCCTGGGCCGTGGCAAGCCCTCTGTCTGCTGCCTGGAGGGGCCACTCTGGGCTTGAGGCCCCGCTGGCCCGTCACATGCCCTCGACAGGGCCAGCCCTGCAGACATTTATTGACCTGGAGGTAAGACTGTAGCCTCCAGGTCAAACAGAATTCTTACACAACCACAAACAGACCCGTCTGCGGGGCCCAGATGACGAGCAGGAGAGCAGCTGCCTGTGGTTGGGAGCAGGCCTGGAGCGGGACCCCTGTTGGCTGATAACCCTGCATGGTGAGGCCACAGCCACTGGCCACGCTGATGGCAGTGGGCCCCGGGCAGCCAGGGAGGGCTTCTGGGAGCCCCGTGTCCCCCTCTCCAGCCCGTCAGGCCACATGGCCCCAGGGAAGGCACAACGAAGCAGGGCCCGTGTGCACCCCCTGCCCCCCACCCAGGTCGTCACCCTCTCCACCCACTTCCCACCATCCAAGCGAGAAGGAATCATATTCTAGGACAGCTGGGGTCGGATTAGGCAGCCACTTGGGGGCTGCGGTGCTGCCAGCTTCCTGTGCGGGACAGCGTGGGCTGTGCTGGGGAACCCAGGCCACCTTCAGACTTTTTTTTCCCGCCACCCCTTGGGTAGGTCATCAGTCCTCATCTCAGCTCCTCGTGGGGCAGGGGAGGCAGGGAGAAGAATGACCCGTTCAATGTAGGAGTGGGGCTGCGCTGGCACCGACTGAGCTGGGCCCTGCCAGCGGGCAATGTCTGGACAGTGTCAGAGGAGCAGTGGTTTGGAGACTGACCCCTCTGCTGTTATGGGCAGACGCTGGCTGGGCGGCACCAGGGGAGGGAGGGCTGCCATGCCAGCACTGCTCTGGCTAGGGGCCACGGCAAGGGAAAGGAGAGGCCTGTGGAGTCAGCTGCTGCCAGGCCACCAGGGCTGCGGTTTGGCCTTCAAGGATAAGGATGTCCTGGGGCAGCTGGAGGAGAGTGGGCAGACGTGACTGGGCTACAAGCTGTGATGCAAGAACAGAGGGGTTGGGACTGCTCATTCTGGGGAAGAGTTCACTTACGAAGAAGTGAGAGCTCCCCACAGCTGTCCATTCACCCACCCACACATCTACTCATCCATCCATCCATCCATCCACCCATCCATACATCCATCCACTCATCCATCCATCCATCTATCAATCCGTCCACCCACACATCTACTCATCCATCCACCCATCCATCCATCCATCCACTCATCCATCCATCCATCCATCCACCCATCCATCCATCCACTCATCCATCCATCCATCCATCCATCCATCCATCCATCCACTCATCCATCAATACATCCACCCATCCATCCACTCATCTACTCATCTATCCATCCATCCACCCACCCATCAACTCATCCATCCATCCATCCATCCATCCATCCATCCATCTATCCACCCACCCATCTACTCATCCATCCATCTATCCATCTATCCATCCATCCACCCATCTACCCATCTGGGTCTCAAGAGCTGAATTTTGCCAATCAGAGGAAGGCAGCCCAGGGAGAGAAAATATTCAAAGGTGAGCCAACCTGAGAAATCATAGGCTGGGTACCAGGTGAGGATGGGGTGGGTACCAGGAGGTGTGGGAGTGGGTACCAGGTGGTGATGGGATGGAGTGAGCAGCCAGCGCCCAAGTACTTTGCAGGGTCTGAACCTTATCCAGGGGTTGGGGGGACAGGACAGGTTTAGGCTCCCATTTGGAAGAAAACCCATGTGGGCTGTTGCACAACTGGATGTGGGGGAGGCTTATAGAGGGAGACAGGTGAGAAGGTGGACAGCTGAGGAGGCTGTCGGAGTGATTCAGTCAGGAGAGGGTGGGGCTGGCTGAGGGTGGGCAGTGGAGAGGGAAGATGAGGGTTAGCTCTGGGGTTAGCACCAGCCCTGCCCCTCCCCAGGCCTGGCAGGTCCCTCCTTCCCTGCCAGCCCAAAGCTGGGAAAATCCACCCCCCCCATCAAAGCCCAGGTGAGACCCGGGGCCACCTGTGAGACCCCTAGAGACCTGGGTCTCCATCTTGTCAGCATCTGACTGGTGCACCCTCAGGTCAGCTTCTCCCGCCACCCACTCCCTTCCTGGGGCAGTAACACTTCCCTGCTCAGCCCCTCCGACGGCCTCACTCCCGACCCAGCTGGGGTTGCTGACTCCGGTTGGACTGAGGGGCCCTCGGCTCACACCTGTCTTGCGGGGGGGTGGGGGGCTTTGGTCAAATAAACTGCCCTGAATTTCATGGAAAATCCTGCCCCAGGACAGCCTGGTGGCCCTGGAAAGCAGAACTGGCTGGTCAGCCTCCCACCCACTCACTGTGTGCCCAGCCCTCCCCCAGCCCTCTCGGCCCCCGTGCCTGGCAGCAACCTACCCCCAAGCCGGTGACCACGGGCAGCTGGGAAGTCTGTAAGTCAGGCCGGCTTGAGGGCCCAGGATAGACTTAGGACTCCAGCTGGGAACCGGCTGTAACACACAGAAGGCTTTTTTTTTTTTTTTTTTTTGCAGTACGTGGACCTCTCACTGCTGTGGCCTCTCCCGTTGAGGAGCACAGGCTCCGGACGTGCAGGCTCAGCAGCCATGGCTCACAGGCCCAGACGCTCCGAGGCATGTGGGATCTTCCCGGACCGGGGCACGAACCCGCGTCCCCTGCATCGGCAAGCGGACTCTCAACCACTGCGCCACCAGGGAAGCCCACAGAAGTCAATTTTTATGGCCATTGTCACTGTGTCCTCTTGCTGACCAAAGAGACTGGCCTCATTTGCATCAGTTAATCAGAGGGAAAGTGCCAGATCTGGGAAACCCAGTTGTCTCAGGGCACCCTCCCCAGAGATGGGGCACCCTTCTGCCTTCCCACTGAGGGCTGAGCGCAGGTCGTAAAGTTCCAGCTCAGATGCCATGAGAAAACTTTCATTATCTTGGCAATTTCCTAAGTCATTTGTTCCTACATTTAAAAGATAAAACAAACCCAGGGCACGGGAAGGTGCCTGGGTGGAGAATGCTCCCTGTGCTTGGGGCAGGCTGGAGGCTCACCCCGGGGCCCTAGGAACTGGGGGGTCGGGGTCGGCTGGGGGAGAGGGCCCAGGGCCATGCCAGACCCCAGGTCCCCTGAGAGCAGCAGTCAGGTGGTGCCATTGGGGTGCCCTCTGCCCCTGCCTGGCCCTGGTGCCATGACGGGGGGTGGGACCCTTGGTAATTTTGCTGGGTGCCTGCCGAGGAGGACCAGTGTGCTGCCCTGTCTCCCGCACCTGCCAGGTAACCTCCTTCATCCTATGCAGGAGACGGCCAGGCTGACCAAGCAGTCTGTGTCTTTGTGAAAATGGCCCTGAGAGGGCAGCGGCCCAGGAAGTCGGGGGCTCGAACCACAACCGGTCCTCGAATGTTGACAGCGGCACTGATCCCAACGACCAAAAGGTGGGAGAGGCCCAGGTGTCCATCGGCCGGCAAAGGGATGACAACGCAGTCTGTCCACACCAGGGAAGATCACGCAGCCGCGAACAGGAACGCAGCACTGGCGCGGGCTGCAGCTACCATGAAGATGGATCTTGAAGACATCACATCAGGTGGAAGGAGCCAGACATAAAAGGCCACCCAGTGTGTGATTCCGTTTGCATGAAAAGTCCAGAACCGGCAAATTGTAGGGACAGAAAGCAGATTGGTGTGTCCTGGGGCTGGGGGAGGGGTGGCGAGTGACCGCTGATAATCGTGGGGTTTCTTTTTGGGGTTGATGGAACGTTGTGGAATTAGACGGTGGTGACGGTTGCACAACATTGGACATGTACTTAATGCTGCTAAATGTACAGTTTAAAATGATTAACTTTAGGTTATATGCATTTCACTTGAATTAAGAAAATAAATAAGGAAAATGAATAAATTGGACTGGAGTTGATGAGAGCAAGGCACCATAGTAACCACTTGCATGAGTTATCTTACAACAGGAGGTCTTGGTAAGGAACGTGGAACTAACAAGTCACCACCATCCGGAAGGATTCACGAAAGGTCAAAAGGAGAGCGGAGATGCCGGTCCACATGTCCTACCAGTCTCCCAGAATCCTTCTCGCTGGAATCCATCTTGGCTGAGCGATGCACGTGCCACCGGAACGACCCTGAGTCAGAGTGGTTGGCCAGAGACACCCCAGAAACTACCCCATCACCATAAAACCCGAGACTGCGAGCCACGTGGCAGAGCAGTCCTCCTGGGGTCCCTGACCCTCCTGCTCTCCCCCCCGGGCTCCCCTTCCCAATAAGGTCTCTTGCTCTGTCAGCACGTGTGTCTCCTTGGACAATTTATTTCCGAGTGTTAGACAAGAGCTCGCTCTCAGGCCCCGGACGGGGTCCCCCTTCCTGCAACACAAGGAGGAGTGGAGGAGGTGGGGGCCCTCCGACAGCACTTAGAGGTTGCTGAGCGGCGTCTGGGCTCTGATGGATTTGAGGTGCAAGGGGGCGTGGGCTGGGGATGGTCTCGGGGGCCACTCAGCGGCGGGGCCCAGGCCGTGGCCTCGGGTGGGAGGCCAGACAGGTGGGGCTGCCCATGTGGCTCTGGGTGCCCCTCTGGGAGCTGCATCCCCTTGGGGTCAGGACTGGCTGAGCTTCAATTGTACCTTATCCCCAAGGAGAGGGGCGGGGGGTGAAATGTAGAGGGGGCCTGGGTGCACCCACCTCTCTGAGGGAACACTGCTCCCACCAGCAGCGCTCCCAGAGGACGGGCCCCCCACCCCGGGAGACACAGTGGGGGCTGAGCGCCCCCAGGCCCGGGTCCGGCAAGCTGGAGCATGGCTGCAGCCTGGCTGCCCACAGTCAAGGGGCTTTGGCCCCTGCAGTGCGAGCCCAGAGACCCCCAGTGACCCAGGGGTTTGACCCTGGCAATTTAGGAGAACACAGAGGGGCCCCAGGGCTACTGTGCTGGTGGGAAACCCATAGGAAGGGCCCCAAATCAACCAGGGCCGTGGGAGCAGGGCTGTTGGCCTTCCTCCTGGCCCTGGTGGTGGGGACGCTGGGTGGGGGGATCCTGGCGGTGGCGCTGTCCCGGTGGCGGGCAGCACGGGGCTGCCCCTCGTCCCTGTCACTGCCGGACAGGAGTGGTGCCGCGGACAGGCTCCCAGCCCCAGCCTGAAGGCCGCGTCAGGCTGGGGGGGAGCACCAGCCTGCGAACACCCCCCCCAAGGACCCCAGCTCCTCATCTGACAAAGGAGGTCGGCGTCCCTCCCTGGGGCGTCCCTTCCAGCACGGGGTCAGCACGCGAGCTTTGCTTCACCGGCGCAGAGACGGGGCCTGACCCCAAGTCTGCCTGAGGACGGCGGAGCACACCTCCTGGCAGTGTGCTTCTCCGGCCCGCAACGGGGCAGACGGCGGGCACCACGGAGGTAATGGCCAGGAAGCCTTCCCGGCCTCCCGGGCCGCCTGCCGCATCATGGAGCTCTGACGGGAATGACTCCGGGCTGAGCTAATCGAAGCTGAAAAGGTGGAATCAGCGTGCGTCCTCTCCTTTCCCGCCTTCATCAATCCCGCTAACTGGGTTTGAGCTCTGCTTGGTGAGGGGAAATGAATATGTAAGACTTCGAGGCCTGATGGGCCGTGGGGCCTCCAGCGGGCGCTCAGGGCAGGGTAGCTGCCCGGCCCACCGATCTGCGGCCCGGGGAGGGTGCCACCCGGCTCCCGCCCCAGTCATCAATTCAATTACCGCGTGGCTGATACATATTCAGGCCCGGGGGCCGGAGGGAAGGGGGAGGCCAGACAAAGGCGTCTGTATTTATCCAATAATAAGTTTCATTTGGAGTAGGTTTGAAAACAATTCCCCGTCACATTTGTCCCTGTCAGATCACATTATTCACAAATGAAGTTCACAAAGTATCAATTCAATTTCAATGAGGCGCCACGGCAGGGCTCTGGCTGGGGCTGCGTCCCCACCGGGCCTCGGACAGCGCGGCAGTCAGAGGTAATCAAAGGCTGGCCCGTGGTAACACTTTCCATCTCACCTCTTTTGTGCACATCTGTTCCTGGATAATCCCATTTTCTACACTTCCAAATCACTGGCAGGGGAGGGAGGGGCCGGCCCTCCTGCCCAGCTCGGCAGGCCTGGGTCCCCGCCCCAGGGTCTGCACGAGGCTCCTCCCCGGGGACCCTGGGCCCTTTGGGGCGCTGGTTAGCCTCTCACCCCCTCAACCCTCCCCACACCCACACAGCTCAGAGGCACCAGCCCTGAGCCCGTTCAGGGACCACGTGGCAGCCCCCCAACCTGCCTCCACCCTCCTGGAGCCCCCTCTCCACCTACCTGAGGCCAGTCCCACCCCCTCCCTGGGATGGGGGCAGTTCTCTGGCCTCGCCCTGGCCTCTGACGGGTGATGACGTCGAGGCCCTCACAGCACCTGGCAAGGCAGCCCCTCCGCGGCCCAAGGCTCTCCCCTCTGCTCTGGAGGCCCTGCCACACCCCAGACTTCTCCCAGCCGCCGGACCGGTTCGTGCCAACATCGGGCCCGTCTGCTGCCCCTTCACCTCCTCTGAGGGGGTGGGTGGCCACTCCCCTGCAGTCTGAGCGCACGGGGCTCCCCTGGGGCAGGGCGGCGGATGCCCAGTCAGGCTGGCCTTGGCTCAGAGGGGCCACATGTCAGGTCAGACTCTGCCTGTCGCATAACCCTGGGGCTGCCCCGTGCGTCGGGCTGGGCCTGCTGGGGGGATGGACACCCCCCAGCCCAGTGTGAGCGGCCACATGCTACGCCTCTGGGCCTCGGTTTCCCTGTCTGTGAAGGGACAGGTCCTTCCTGTGCTGGGCCTGGCCTGGCCTGGCCTGGGCCTCACCAAGGGAGTCCCAGGGAGCCAGAGGGGGCAGGAATCAGAGACCTGGGCAGGAGGTCAACCCCAAATCTCAAGAGCCTGGGGGCGGGCCCTCACCTGCCTGGCCTGGCCTCTGGGACTTGACGCACACCTGGGGCTGCCCAGAGGCTAAGCCTCAGCCCCAGGGACTCCTGGGGTGGGAGGGAGGGGTGCGCTGTGCCCTGGTGTAGCCGCCGTGGGCTTTAGGCATGCACTCACTGTCCGCCTGTGCTCACCTGAGCTGGGGTGTTTGTGGGAGCAGGGCAGTTGTGGGCCTGCGTGTGGGCTGTGTCTACAGGGGCCCGTGCCCGTGCAGGCGAACGTGAGCCCGGTGTGTGTGCACGTGTGCTTTTCACAGCAACCTTCACAGGCAACCTGTACACGGACGTGGCTGCAGCAGGGGGCTGAGGTCCTTGCTGTTTGGGGCGACAGGACCTGCAGGCTGGCCACCTCTTTCTGCTTTTGGTGCCTCGGATTTCAGCGCCCTCACCTCCGAGGCAGCAAGGCGGAGCTTCCTGCTCACTGACTGACGCTCCACCGGGGCCCTGGGACTGAGGCTCTGCCCTCCGTGGGCTGGGGTGTCTGGGGGGCATCACCTGTGCCCGAGGGGCCCTGCCTCCTGCTGTCTCTGCCCAGTGAGGAGGGCAAGCCTCAGAAATGGGAGAAAATCACCATTGCATCCCATTTGTTTGTCTGTGTTTTAAAACGAATCAACGATTTTTAGGACAGTTTTAGGTTCACAGCAACACCAAGCAGATGTACAGAGATTCCCATCCGCCCTCCACCTCCCCCACCGCCAGCCTCCCCGCCATCAACACCCCATCAGAGGGTACCTTTGTCATGATCAGTGAACCTCCGCTGACACGTCATCACCACCTGCAGCCTGTAGTTTACATGAGGGTTCATGCTCTGTGTTGTGCCTTCTGGGGGTCTGGACAAACGTATGACGGCGTGTGTCCTCCACGACAGCATCACACAGAGTAGTTTCCCTGCCCTAAAAATCCTCGGTTCTGCCCGTTCATCCCTCCCCCGAACCCCCAGCAACCATTCATCCTTTCACTATCTCCATAGCTTTACCTTTTCCAGAATGTCATAGACTTGGAATCATACAATGTGTACCCTTCTCCTATTGGCTTCTTTCACTCAGTCATATGCATTCAAGTTTCCTCTATGTCTTTTCATGCCCTGATAGCTCATTGCTTTTTAGTGCTGAGTAATATTCCACTGTCTGATGGACCACAGTTTATTTATCCACTTACCCTCTGGAGGATGTCTTGGCTGCTTTTGACAGCTATGACTAGAGTTGCTCTAAACACTGTGTGCAGAGTTTTGTGTGGACGCGTTTTCACCTCCCCTGGGGAAGTGCCGAGGGGCGTGATTGCTGGGTCGTGTGTTTAAGAGGATGCTGAGTTTTGTCAGAAAGGGGCCTGTGTCCAGTGTCCCCGTCTGCCGAGGAGGCCAGGCCTCACCAATGGGAGAAAACTGTCGTTTCACAGTGTTTTCAGCTGAGGCCACATTGTCTCTTCATTGCCTCAGTTTGGCCGCCTTGCCAGGCTATAAGCCCCCAGAGGTTCTGGGAGCCGAGCCTACCTGCCGTCGGGGGCTCTCGAAGCGGGGGCCCGGCTGAGTGGGAGTGCTTTGCCCTTGGGGAGGCTGCACTCAAGCCTGAGGGCCCAGCAGCCGGCCCCCTAGCCCAAGAGACCCACAGGCGTGGGAAGCGTGAGGAACAGGCACGTCGGGGGGCCGAGTCCTGCGCTGACCCCCCACGAGTGGCCTCAGCAGGGCCCCGTGTGTCCCATGTAGGGCGCTGTGAGTGATGTGGGGTGCAGAGGCTGGCGGGGCTGCTGGCCTGGTCCCAAAGTTAAAAGGTGACACAGTGGGGAGTTCCAGGCCTTGGTCCCGAAGGGGCAGCCTCTTTCCTGGGTGCACTATGCCCTCCCCCTGCCCTCCCCCAGGGCAGGCGGAACCGGGCTGACCCAGCGGCCTTGGCCTGGCGCTGCCCCTGCTCCCACGTCTTGGCCGGATCGTAACTGGCATTCGGCTCTCTTGATATATTGATCCCAGGGCCAGAGCATGTTGTAAAATGAGGTGATCATAATGGGATTTAAAGTTATTACGGGTGAAGCCGCAGTAACACAGAGCGAGGGCTTGGCAGTGTCATTTACGGCTGAAAAATCGCGGCCGCGGCGGCTCCGCCAGGCCCTCGGGAAGGGGGGCTCTGGGGTTGGGACCCCTGGGGCTGAGGGCTGAGCCCACATGATCTGTGGCTCGACTTTGGTTGTCATCAATAAAAGGGCTTCTCTTCAAATCCAAGTTGCTCAGAACCTGCGGCAAAGCCAACCAGACTTGCGGGGGGCCTGCTGTGAGGACAGGCTCCAAGCACACTTGTGCACGCTGCACACTCACACGTGCACACGCATGCACAGGCACACGCACACCCCCTCCCTGGCTCCCTTTCCCGTACCCTGGGGGTCACGCAGTGTCTCTGTCCTGCTGGGACCCCTGGCCGGCGCTGACACGTGTGTGTCTGGGTTCACACCGGGAGCGCCTCACAGGCTTGCACACGGTGTCCCTGGACACGGCCGAGCCCCCTCTGGAGGTGCTTCCTGGTGAAGGCGCCAAGAGGCCTCCCGGCACCTGGGTCCTCGACACCGTCACACGTGGTCGCCAGCGCTGGGAAAAAGCCGTCTCTTTGTCACGTGCCTTCCTCTGCACCCCGCTGCGTTCCTTGACTGAGGTGCTGTGTGGGGCGCTCTGCACTGTCTGCTGTGGCACCGAGACCCTCACCAGGGGTGATGATGGAGTGGGTTGGCCCCCCGGCCTCCGCTCACGTGCTGGGCCGGGGACAGGCAGTGGTGACCCCCAGGAGAGGTTACGGAAGGTCAGGTCCGGGAGGCTTCTTGGAAGAGGTGGCCCAGAGCTGGCGTCAGCACTGGCCCCGGAGGCTGGCCACCCGCACTGTGCGCCCAGCCCGGCAGCGTGTGGGGCCTGAGGCCTCCTCCTCGCGGGCAGCGGCTCCCAGCGAGGGTGTGTGCTGGAGGGTCTGGGCACGTCGGCCCCGTGTGGCTTCCTCTACTGTGTCCTGACAGGTGGCAGGGGTGGGGAGAGGCTGGCAGGCCCCCAGTGCCCAGCGCCTCCGGGCCCGGGGACACCCAGAACCCGGCAGCTGCCCGTGTGCCAGCTGGGTCGGCAGCTCTCCCAGCCTGTACATCAGCCGGACACCAGGAACACGGAGATGTATCGAATTCAGCTCAACAGCCCAGGCGTGAATGCCCGGCCTTTAAAGAGAAACTTATCTGTAATTAAAATCATGCACAAGTTTTAGAAAGAGGCTGTTTACAACTGGGAAGAAAGCTGATTGTGAAAATGAATAGGCTTCCATTGGGGCTGGAGTGTTTAATTCAGAAATAAATCCCCCCACAGAGGCGCTTTGCCTTGGCTCTTTTCCCCGGTGCTCTCGGGGGGCTGCCGGCCGCGCCGTCGTTGGCGCCGTCCTTATCAAGCGCGATCGTGCACACGGGGCCGGGCTGCGGGCTCCCAGGTGGCTGGAGAACTCGCTGCAAATCCTGCTCCTCTGCTTGTGAGCAATAAATTAGCCCAGTTAAAATCAGCAGGACAGGCTTTTTCAAAGTTTATGTTTCCCTGTAAGCAGATGGTGGCTTCGGCGTGTGTGAAGCAGGTGGCATCAATCACCAGCGTTGGAATTTAGGGGACAGTGATGCTAGTCCTCTTGGAGGAGCCACCACCCGGACCTGGTAGCAGAAGAACGTGATTTACGCCGGCCGGGGGCTGCCCCCGCCTCCACTCGGGAGGATTGTGGCCTCGGGCCTGTTAATTGGCAGAGTAGCCAATTATTTGGATTATTTGGGGCCACCTGCACGTGGACCTGACCACCACTGTGTCTGCCTAGTTTTCTCCACAGCTCTTGCTCTGGTGGATGGTACTGCAGACGGAATCAAACAATTTCTGGGTATTGATTGCAATTAAGAGCATGAATTTGAGGGAATTCCCTGGTGGTCCAGTGGTTAGGGCTCCACGCTTTCACTGCCAAGGGCCGGGTTTGATCCCTGGTTGGGGAGCTAAGATCCTACAAGCCATGTGGTGCAGCCAAAAAAAAGAAGAAGAGTATAAATTTGAACTGGAAGGTACAGGGCTTCTGGGCAGTAGCCCTCTCCCTCCCGTGCCCTGTGAGAACCTCCCTTGACTGGAGATGGGCCTGAGACCATCCCCAATGATGGCACCAAGGACTCCTGGGACAGCAGCCTGCACGGGGCTTTTGCTTCTCAATGAATTTACTTAAACTCAGAGCCACCCGCGTGAAGTAAGAAGAGGTCCCTGCAAGCCAATGTTCCTGACCTGCCCAGCCGCCCTGCCCACCGACCCCTGCACCCACCACAGGCAGGGTGGCCTGGGGGTGGGTGCCACCGTGGGACATAGGCATCACTATCCCATGGAGCCCTCACTCCAGGTCCACATCCTGTGCAGGGAATCTCATCCCTCATCTGGGGACACGCAGGCTCGTGCACACAACCAGAGGACATCGGGGACCTCGCAGCCTGGGAGGAGCACGTGGGTGTGGTGGCCACATGGGACACAGCGCATGTCCCCTTGGGGTAGTTGGCAGGGTAGAGGTGGGGCGGTGGCAACGTGAGGGTGCTGTGCAAGCTTCCACACAACACCCTCACCCTGCTGCTCCGTTGGGCACACAGGCAGGACCAGGACCTGGACCGGAATCTGGACCAGGACCTGGATGGACCTCGCTTTGCCTGCCCTGGCGCTCAGACCCCTTAGGACGGCCACTTTGGGGCAGACCCCCTCAAGGCCAGTGCCCCGTCTTCCCACGCTCTCCATGATGTCACGCCCTGACTCCATGCAGAGTGAGCCACCCAGGTGGGCGCCGGGCCTGAAGCCCACCCCCCCAAGCCCCATGCAGGTCTAGCGGGAGGCGGTTTCTTGTCGAGCATACGGCCTCTCACCAGTTATGACAGTCAGGCTCCAGGTTTCGGGGGCCCCTTTGGCGCATCCCTGTATCCACGGGTGTGTCCCCACTCTCACCCCTGCCCACCCCCAAGCCTGGTGCAGAAGCTTCCTCCTGCTTCAAAGGCAGGATCTGGGTGCTGCTGATGCTCTGGGTCACCCGTGGCTGCCGGGACAGAGCGGAAGGCAGTGCCCGCGAGGTGGGTCCTTCCCTGATTTGCTGCGGGGCAGGGCCCGGGTGATGGGATCCTGTGGCTGGAGAGGGTGGCGTGGAGGGGGGCCACCCTTAGAACCTGGGCAGGCTAACCCGCACCCCACTGACTCGGGGCAGCCCCCCGCCCCCTCTGGCCCCTGCTCCTCCGGCCCATGGCTGTCTTAGAGAAGCCTCTTCTCCTCTGGGGTCCTGCTGAGCCCAGAACCCCATTTTACCCCTCGCTCAGCCGTCACAGTCCCCCCGTCCCCGCAAGAGGACTCAGCAAAGGTTGAAGGTGGTAATGATTTCTTGGATATGACATCAAAAGCACAGGCAAGGGAAAAAACCAGATAAATTAGACTTAATCAAAATTAAAAACTTGTGCACTAAAGGACACTATCAAGGTAGTGAAAAGGCAGCCCAGAGAATGGGAGAGAGTATTTGCAAATCATATATCTGATAAGAGTTTAATATCCCAAATATATAGAGAACTCCTAAAACTCCACAACAAAAAATTAACCCAATTAAAAATGGGAAAAGGGACTTCCCTGGTGGCACAGTGGTTAAGACTCTGCACTCCCAATGCAGGGGACCCAGGTTTGATCCCTGGTCAGGGAACTATATCTCACACACGTGCCACAACTAAGGAGCCCATGAGCCACAACTAAGGAGCCTGCTTGCTGCAACTAAGACCTGGCGCAACCAAATAAATAAATAAATAAATATTATTTTTAAAACTGGGGAAAGGACTTGAGCAAACATTTCTTCGGAGATGACACTGCTGATGTCCAGAGTGGGTCCTCTCCTCAACTTCAGGGCCGTGTGGGGAGGGGGGAAGATGGAACAAGCAGCAAGCTCCCCACACTAGCGGGGCAAGGGAAAGACTTTGAATTAGTAGGTTAGATAATAATATTTTGTTGTTATGTTGATTTCCTGATTTTGATGGTTAATATTGTGGTTACATAAGAGAATGTCCTTGTTTTTAGGAAGTTCACACTGAAGTATTTAGAGGGTCAGCATGTCCAAAATATATATGTATGTGTGTATATATATATATATATATATATATATATATAGAGAGAGAGAGAGAGAGAGAGAGAGAGAGAGAGAGAGAGAGAGAGAAAGGGTGGGAGAGAGAGAGAGAGAGAGGGCACACATGCAAAGTTGCATCCTGGGTGAAATTAATAAAAATAAAAATACTTAAAGCTAGTCATGGTTTTTGTTTTTGTTTTTGTTTTGGCTATGCTGTGTGGCTTGTGGGATCTCAGTTCCCCGATCAGGGATTGAACCTGGGCCATGGCAGTGAAAGTGCCAAGTCTTAACCACTAGGCCACCAAGAAACTTACTAGTCATGTTTTAAAATGATATTTTCAATAGGTGGTGAGTGCTGGGTAACGGAAATCCATATGGAATAAAGCAAAAATTGATACCATACAAAAAGTATCTTCATGGTCTCAGGGTAAGAAAATATGTCTTAAGTGGTACAACATAATGTACTAACCATAAAAAATTCTAGAAATTCAGAGGTTTTATTCATCAGAAACACCACCCAGGGGCTTCCCTGGTGGCGTAGTGGTTGAGAGTCTGCCTGCCGATGCAGGGGACACGGGTTCATGCCCCGGTCTGGGAAGATCCCACATGCCGCGGAGCGGCTGGGCCCAGGAGCCATGGCCGCTGAGCCTGCGCGTCCGGAGCCTGTGCTCCACAACGGGAGAGTCCACAACAGTGAGAGGCCCGTGTACTGAAAAAGAAAAAAAACAAAAAACAAAAAAACACCACCCAGACTGTGGGGGAAGGTATTTGCACAGGTGGTCATTGAAGGGCTTATATTATCACAACACAAAGAGTTGCTTCAAACTTACAAAAAAACTTGAATAGGCATGGCACGAAGAGGACCCCCATGACCAACTCATAAACGCAGGAGAAGGTGCTGGACATCATTTGTAAGCTGGAACAGCACATCAAAACCACAATGAGATGGTACTGCACACCACCTGGCAGCTGAGAAGGAAAAGATAGAAAATACCAGGGCACCAGGGGAGACTAGGATGTGGCAGGAATGTGCTGGGAAATGTTTAATGACCCATCCTCCAGGGAAAAGGAGCCCTGACCTGCTGTGTTGGCAGCTTCCGTGGTGTAAATATTCCCACATGGCTGATTTCAAGCCACCCATGTGACATCACTAATGTTGGGCTGGGAGGAGATGTGTACAATGAGTTCTGAGAGGCTCTGTGCACTGGTCCAGCCACCACTTCAGAGCCACCAGGACTCCTACACGCTGCTGGCGGCCATGTAGCTTGGTACAAGCATGTTGGAAAATGATTGGGTGATATTGACAAAACTGAAACAGTTGGCCCTCCCAGCACTTCCCCCCAAGGTGCATCACCAAACAGAAACACACACCTATGTTCACAAAAAGATGTGTGCAAGAATGTTCTTAGCAGTGCTGTCTGGAATAGCACCAAACTAGAAATACCCAGGTGGCCAGCAACAGTAGGATGGAAAATTGCTCATGGAATAGTCACACAAGGAAATATTTTACACATGAGATGAATGACCCACTGCCACACACAGCACCACTAATGAGCTTCCTACTCACTGCATGTTCCTCTGTATGAAGTTCCAAACAAGCTAAGTGAATTGTGGAGTTAGGAGCCAGGATACTGGTTACCTGTGGGGAGAACAGAAGCGCCTGGGAGGTGACACCAGGTGGGCTGGTGACATTCTATTTCTTGACCTGGAGGTGGATATGTGGATTTCATTTTGTGACAATTGAGAGGTACATTCATACTTTATGCATTTTAAAAACTATAGTTTAATTTTAAAGTGTTTGAAAAATCATGAAGATTTCTATACTCTAACAATGAATAATCCAAAAAGGAAATTAAGACAACATTTCCATTTATAATAGCACCAAAAGGAATAAAACATGTAGGAGTAAACTTAATCAAGGAGGTAAAAGATTTACACTTTGAAAACAACAAAACATTGCTGCAAGAAATTAAGGAAGGCATAACAAATGGGAAGACATCCCATGTTCATGGATTGGAAGATTTAATATCGTTAAGATAACAGTACTACCAAAATTGATCTACAGATTTAATGCAATCCCTATCAAAATCTCAACAAGACTTTTTTTTTTCCTGTTAAAATGGTGGTTTCGAGAACAAAGAGTGATGGCTTCTCAAAAAGATCAACCATTCACAATTTGTGGTTCCCAAAACAGCTCATTTTATTATTAAATGAATAGAAGCATGCTTACAATGATCATTTTTTTCCCAGGGCCAAAGAAAAATAAACTTACAACGTAATAAAATAAGTTGAAACAATAACTTCTCTGAAAACTCTGGGACATACAGTAACTTTTAGCATACCACAGAGAATGTAAAGCTTTAATATGTAACTTTTTGTTGTTACATCTTCCAAAACTACTTGTCACTGCTTCTTCCTATCTTCCATCCCTATCACAAATGTTACGCAAAGTATCAACAGACTTTTTGCAGAAATAGAAAATTTAATCCTGAAATTCATATGGAACCTCAAAGGACCCCAAATACTCAAAATCTTGAAAAAGGGGAACTTCCCTGGTGGCGCAGTGGTTGAGAATCTACCTGCCAGTGCAGGAGACACGGGTTTGATCTCTGGTCCAGGAAGATCCCACATGCCACGGAACAACAAAGCCCACGCACCACAACTACTGAGCCTGTGCTCTAGAGCCCGTGAACAACAACTACTGAGCCCACGTGCCACAACTACTGAAGCCCATGTGCCTAGATCCTGTGCTCCACAACAAGAGAAGCCACCGCAATGAGGAGCCCATGCACCACAATGAAGTGTAGCCCTTGCTCGCCACAACTAGAGAAAGCCTGTGTGCAGCAACAAAGACCCAATGCAGCCAAAAAACAAACAAACAAACATGAAAAAGATGGTGTCCCCTTAAAAAAAATACTCAGAAATGATCAACAGTATTTGGGGAAATTAAAAAAAAATCTTGAAAGAGAAAAACAAAGTTTGAGGACTCACAGTTCCTGATTTCAAAACTTACTACAAAGCTACAGTGATCAAAACAGTGTGGCACTGGCATAAAGACTGACATATAGACCAATGGAATACACTCAAGAGCCCAGAAGTAAACCCTCACACGTATGGTCAGATGATTTTCAACAGGGGTGCCAAGACCATTTGATGGGGGAAAGGAAAGGACAGTCTTTTCAAAAGATGGTGCTGGGAAAACTGGATATACATATGCAAATTGGACCCTTACCTCACACCGTATACAAAAATTAACTTGAAATGGATCAAGGACCTAAAGTAAGAACTAAAATTATGAAACTGTTAGAAGGGAACATAGGGGAAAACTTTATGACTTTGGATTTGGCGATGATTTCTCGGATATGACACCAAAACACATGCAATGAAAAAATAAACTGGACTTAATCAAAATTAAAACTTTTGTGCATCAAAGGATGTTATCAAGAGAGTGAAAAGGCCACCCTCAGAATGGGAGAAAATATTTGCAAATCATTTATCAGATAAGGGATTAATAACCAGGATATACAGAGAACTCCTAAAACTCCACAACAAAAACAACAAACAAAGTAAAACAACCCAATTAAAAATGGGCAAAGGACTTGAATAGACATTTCTCCAGAGAAGATGTATGAATTGCCAACAATCACATGAAAAAGTGTTCAAGATCACTAATTGTCAGGGAAATACAAATCAAAGACACAGTGAGATACCACCTCATACGCATTAGGCAACTATTAAAACAAAAACAAAAAACAGAAAAGAGCAAGTGTTGGCCAGGATGTGGAGAAACTTGAACCGTGTGCACTGTCGGTGGGAAAGTATTAAATGGTGCAGCTGCTGGAGAACAGTATGGAGGTTCCTCAAGAACTTAAACAGAGAATTACCATAGGATCCAGTAATTCCATTTCTGGGTACACACCCAAAAGAACTGAAAGCAGGGATATACTTGTACACTCATATTTACAGTAACATTATTCACAATAGCTAAAACGTGGAAGCAACCCAGTGTCTGTGTGAATGTTATCCATCCACACGGTGGGATACAGTGACATAAGTCAGTCACAAAAGGACAAATACTGTATGACTCCACTTATATGAGGTCCCTAGAGGAGTCAAATCCATAGAGACAGAAAGTAGAGCAGTGGGGGCCAGGGGCTGGGGCGAGGGGGGAAACTGAGCAGTTGTTTAAAGGGGACAGAGTTTCAGATTCACAAGATGAGAAAAGTTCTGGGGGTGGGTGGTGGTGACAGCTGCACAGCAATGTAAGTGTGTTTAGTACCACCGAACTGTCACTTTAAAATGTTAAGAGGATACATTTTATGTTGTGTGTTTTACTGCAATAAAGAAATCCGAAAAAAAAGTCGTGAAGAGGTTGGATCAGTCTGGGTCCAATCAGGAGATAGAAACCACACAGGGTCAAACAGGGAAGTTTGATGTGAAGAATTATTCATGATGAAAAAGGATTAACTGTAAGAGCAGGGGCTCCGGTCCCCTTGGGCTGAGGGAGCATCCCACCTCCTGGGGGAAGGGCTCCTCGGAGCTGGCCTGCAGTCTCAGGGCCACAGCAGGCACAGAGGGCCCCAGTGTGCACAGGCACGAGGCCGTCGGGCGCCCGACTCCATCCGTGTTGAGGGGGCGGGAGGAAACACCACACGTGTGTCCCCTACACACGTGTGGCAGGGAGGGGGACCAGCTCAGGGTCAGCTCCTGGACGGGCCAGTGAGGATAACGGGCTGCTGCCCCATGGGGCCCAGACACCAGAAAGTTGGTCCTGCGTCTCCACCTTGGTGGCCCCTCTATATTGGGGGCGCCCTGTCAGCCTCACGGCCGTGTCTTACATAGGAAGAGTAAAATTATTCTTTCGGTCTGTCTTCAGCAGTTCGAGAAATCTTGTGAAATGTGAATTTGAAGAAAACGAGGGTGAAGATGAGGATGTCCACCTTCTGGGCCCCAGAAGGCGAGTCTGGGACGGATGGCCGAGCCAGACGAGAGCGCTGTGGCCACGGAGAGCCAGAGGGAGCCGCTCTCGTGGGAGGATGGGTCCTGGCCGTGCAGAGAACAGCAGGGAGAGGGCGGGGGTGGGGCAGCGACCCCTTCCTAACCTCCTGGCCCCGGGGGGCGCAGCTGGTGTGTGCAGGCCCGTGGCCACCATGGAAGCCAGCCTCCCAGTGCTGGAAACGGCAGACGATGTCAACGTCCCTGCCTTGTGTGGGTGAGCCCAGCACGGCCAAGGGCCCTCCCTGCTGGTGCAGGAGGGGCTGGCCGCCAAGAGATTACTTGGGGACACAACTAATTAAAACTCTGGTGGGAAGATGCCCAGATCAGCCCCTGGGCATTGATGGTCTGCTGGTGGACAGGGTGCTTGGCAGAGGGGAGACTGGCACAGCGTCCCATGGGGAGGGCTGCTGGCCGTCCATCACTGGGCAGCTGACCACACCCAGCCAGCGCTGCCCTCCACTGGGACTCCAGGTGACCTTGTAGCTGCTGGTCTGGGTGGGAGACTCCAGAGTCTGGGGGCACCAGGCTGGCCTGTCTGCTCCAGGTCCCTGGAGTCCAGCCCTTGGGTCTCCTCTCACACCACTCACACCAGTCTCCTGCCCAGCCTTGTCCTCCCGGCTGCCCCACCGCTGGACACTCACCTGTCACATTGTCCCCTTGTCCATCCTTCTGTCCCCTCATCCCCCTCACCCCCTCCCTGCCCCCGCCGTGATTCTATTGCCAAATCCCACCTGCCTCCCAGTGCCCTGCTGTCGCTCCCTCCACCAGGAAGCCCTCCTGGGGGTCTCCAGCGCCACCCTGAGCACCTCCTCTCTCAGCCTCACTGCGCTCAGAATAGAGGGGAAGCTCCCGCGTGTCTGAGTGATGCTAAGAAATGGTTGAATCAGATCCCCGAGACTTTGGCTCCTTACAGGAAGCATAAGTGGGCCCTGACGTCGCGGCAGAGTTGGGAGACTTCCAGCCTCGAGTCCAGGCTCAGATGGGGGCGGGGTGCACAGAGTCTGGCTTGTCCCGGCAGCACCTGGGTCCAGACCCTTAGAGGCAGGGGTTGGCACAGTGCTTCCCCAGAGCTCCTGAGATCCCCGCCCAGGGATGTGAGCAGGTGCGGGGCTGGGGCTGCCTGCAGATGGCTCTGTGGACTGACCGTGGGCGGCCGTGGGCAGTTCTGCCTGGAGAGGAGGTGCCCCCCACTGCGTCAGGAAAGGGGAGAACGTGCATCTTCCCCTCCTCATTGTGAAGTCCAGGAATGTGGCAGCGGTGCTCAGGGTCTCCACCAGGACCAGGGTTCCCTGAGGGTCTGGGGGACAGCTGGGGGTGACGGTGTTGCCACAGACGCCAGACCTGTGGGTGGCTGGACCCTGGGCCCGTGGTACCTGTGCCTCAGGGTGGGCCTGGCACCGGCGCTCAACTCGGGGGCTGACTCTCGGGGTCCAGAGCTCCCAGCATGCCTCGCCTGGTGCCCGTGTCCACTCCCACCACCGCCCTGAAGCAGCAGAGCCTGGGTCTTCTTCCACCCGGGTGCCCGGGGCTCATTTGGGTTCTCGTCTGCACACAGTAGGGGTTCAGTGTGGCCCCAGCCCTCGGGGGGATGTTCTGGGACTGGTGTTGGACCCGTGTTAACTTTTAATTCCAAGTCTCCAGGCAAAGCACAATGGACTTTTGACATACATATATTAAAAATTAAATTTCCCAAGTTCATTATCTGATAATTAGAACTAAATAACATCTTAACTGAGAGGCTAGCCCCACACAGATCAAGTCAGCTCCATTTAAGATTCCATTAGACCAGTGTCGGAGCCGTAAGTAATGGACCATAAAATTTAATTTGGAAATGATCTCACGCGGTGATGGAGCGATAGCACTCACAAAGGAGCTGCGGCCCCCGTGGCTGGGCTCGCGAGCGGCGGAATTCAAAGGGACCTGCCACCGCGGCCCAGAAGAACATGTGTTCAGCGCTTTCTCCTTTCTCGGGCCCTGCGGTATTTAAAAGTCAGAATTGACCAGTGTAGCTCCGTGTAATTACAAAGATCCCCTTATCAGAGTCTATTTTCAGGCGCAGAAAGAAAAGGCCTGTGCTGGCGTCTCGCGGCTCATTTACATGCGCGGGAATCTGCACCTTAATCATGGCGGATTCAATTGCACTTGGGCGGTCCCACCTCCCGGGCCTCAGCAGGCAGGCCTGGCGATGGGCCTTCAGCGGGCCTCGTGCACCTGCCTGTCCGGAAGGAGGGCTACCCCCGCCCCCTGGGGCCCCCGCGGCTCCCACAGGAGAGGGTGAGAGTGGCCAGATTTGTCCAGCATCCCGTGGACCCATGACAGCTATGCCTCATGGGACCCAGGCACGGAGATCTCGGCTGACCCGCCCTGTCCTCCTGGCCATCAAATCCCAGGATGCGGGGTCAGCGGGCCAGAGACCTGCCCTCCTCCCCGGGCATCTGCTTGGCCTCCCATTTCACCAGAAACGTCATCAGACGGTCCAGCCTCTGCCAGCACCGTCTGCAATCACCAGACCCCAGCTCTCAGCTCTGTGTTAAAGCTGTGTGTATGTCCGGCAGAACCTTCTAGAAGGCCCCTCTAGGAGTGTAGAGGAATGCTTCAGGAGCCGGGGCACCCCTTAGGCCCTGAGGGATCCAGGCTGCATCAGGCCCGGCCTAGTCTCATCAAGGACTGACCACAGAGCAGACACGAGCCTCAAGACACCAAGAGCCCTGTTGGTGGGACACACAAAATGGTGACCCCCTGCTCACACACGGAGCCTGACCCCAACCCCGCTGAAAAGCTGGAGGCGTCCCTCATCCACTGACCCCTCCCGTCACAGCCAGGTGTGTGGCTGTTCCTGTGCCATCCGTGCCAGCTTCTGGGAGCCACAGGGCAGAACCATGGGCAGGGCCGTGGGGCTGGTAGAGGATGCAGGTGTTTCCAAGGAGGCCACTGTGCCCTCCTGGTAGAAGCCTCGGCCCTTCAGGGCTGTCCAGCGGCCTCGGGGCACACGCACCACCAAGAATGACCGGGGCCATGGCTCCCCAGCCCTGAGCGCAGGGCTCACACTGCTCTGTGGTCCTGATGGCTGGCTCTCCATTCTGCTGGAACCCATCCTGGAACTGGATGGCTGCTCAGCTCTGAGGACCCCAAACTCACCAGCGAACCCCCTCCTTTCACGGGGCCGGGCCTCCTCTGCCCCACCACCCCTAGCAGGCACCCTGGCAGCAGGAAGCAGGCAGGTCTGCAGGCCTGGGCCTCCAGCTCGGTGGCCCCTGACGGCTGTGACCTTGGGGCTTCACTTCCTCTCTGCACAGGCAGCCGGGTCAGGCTCCACCTCTGCAGGTGAAATGGGGTGTCTTTGTAAAAGCCCCTGGGCCGGGGTCTACCCAGGGCTGCCCCTCCTGCCGCCCCTCCCAGTCCTTCTGTTCTCAACTTTGACACTAGTGCAGCCTCCACGCCCAACCCACCGCCCCCGCGCCCTCCCGCCCAAATGCTCCCCGTGGCCGAGGCGAGAGCCAGCGGCCGGCCCGGGCACTGAGACCAGAGAGGAGTCCTCAGGCCTGGCTCCGAGCACACTCCCTCCAGCTCGTTCTAGCATCCGGGGAGCTGCCTCTGATCCCAGAAACCAGGCCAACATGGGATGAGTCGTGTCCCCAGCAGCCCAGGCGGTGGTGAGAAGGGGTCATGGGGAGTCAGTGAGGTTTCCAGATGCCCAAAAGTGCTGGCTGGCAGCCTGGGGGCAGGTGGGCGGCTTACAGCTACGGGCTGCGCGGAGAGGACGGGGCTGTGGCCGGGCTCACGCCTTGGGGCCCCACCAGGGCCGGAGCAGTGGAGATGAAGGAGGTCAAGGACCCTCCCTCTGCTCCCCTTGCCCTCACCAGGCGTGGCCGCAGTTCCCAGCAGAAGCCCCCACCGTCAGGCCCAGAAAGCGTCTGAAATTAATTCTTGTTCCCGAGGCGGGCGCAGGTGACCCACCGTGTACGCGGCCTCGCGGGCTGTCGCGGAGCAGCCGCCTCTGCGTCTTATCTCGCGAGCAGCCTCATTTGTTACTTCTCGATGAATACACCCACTCCCATTATTTCTGTAATTCTTGGCAATAACAGCCCTTCCCCTAATGAAACCTGCATTATTGGAAGGTTGCCATCCTGACCCAGTGGAGATTAGCTGTGTACTGTGTTATTGCTACATATGTAATTGTATAATTGATTTTAAAATTTACTTTTGTGTCCTCACATCATAAAGTAAACAGCCCATTAGGGGGAGAAATATAATTAATATATCTCTAACCGTTTCTACCTCGGGGAGAAGGGCACTGGGGAGGGATCCTCTGGGCTGGGAGTAGGGGAATGTTCTGCATGGGCCACCCCTCTCTCCCCTTTGGGGGGGTCCCTCCCAGGGTTGTCTTCCAGGCAGACCTGGGGCTTGAGGGTGTCTTGCGGCCCGAGGGTGTCTACATCAGGTGGGTGGGGGAGGGCTGGGCACCCGGGCCACCTTCCAGCCCGAAGAGGCCTCCAGAGAGGGATGGGAGCCACACCTTCTGCTGGCGGGCAGGTGGACCACGCCCCACAGTCGGCAGTCCCCCAGTCCCCAGCCCAGGGCCCAGCAGCCCTGCCCCCTGCTGAGCTCCAGCCTGGGCCACCTCTGCGGCCCTGTGCTCTGGCCGACCCAGCTGCCTGGGGGGGCGGGGGGGGGGGCGGGGGAGGGGGCCTCGTGGGAGGCCCGCTCCCCCGCCCCTTGCCCGCCCATCCCACCTCCATCTCTCCCGACCCCGGTCTCTGCTTCACGGTCTCCGCAAAGCTCCACGGAGCCCCCGGCTTGCCTGCTCACCCCCTGCCCGCCGGACCCCGCACTCCGTGTGGAAGGGGCGCAGGCGCAGACTGAGACTGGTCCCCTCCCGCCTTCGTGGTGAGCCCAGGCGAGGAGGTGCCTGAGGGCTGGACCGCAGCCAGCAGGCGGCACGCGGCAGCTGGAGTGTCACATGGGGGTGACAGTGGGGAGGGGCCGGCGAGCTCGAAGCTGAGGCCCTCACGCCATCACCCTGCTCCCTTTGGAGCCCAATTTCATTCTTTTCTAAAACAGCTCTATTGAAATACAGCTCACATACCATTTAAAGTGTACAAGTCAATTTTTTTTTAGTATTAATATAATGCTGACGTGCAACGGTCACTACAGTCAATTCTAGAACATTCTCAGCACCTCATACCCCTGTGCCCTTCAGCTCCACCCCAGCCAGGCCACCACTCATCTACCCTCCGTGCTACAGACTGCTCGTCTGGACATTCTGGGCTGCGTGGGTGCTTTTGAGCTAGTTCACGTCCCTCAACACAACGTCCTCAAGGCTCGTCCGTGTTGTCACACGCGTCTCAGTTTCATTCCAAGGAAAGGCTGCATAGTAGTCAGTGTATGATTGACCACGTTCCGTTTGTCCATCATCTGCCCATGGATGTCGGGCTGGTTTCCACCTTCAGCTGTCACTGCAGCTCCCCGACGTCTGCGGGCACCAGGGTGGCTCACGCACAGGTGCACACATGTGCCTGCCCTGTCTGGATGTATGTGGATGCCCGTGTGGATGTGCACACACAGGCTGGGCCCAGGGCCAGGCCCAAGCTGGAGCTGGGGACAGAGAGGACACAGATCTGACCCCTGCCCTCTCATGTTGGGGTTGCAGGAGCACAGCTGAGATGTCTCAGCCTCGGGCTCTTGGGGACAGCTTCCCAGCCACAGGTGAACTGATGGGATGGGGTGCTGGGCACTGCCCAGAATGCTGGCCTTGATGCACACAGGCCCCGGGCAGTCAGCGAGGTGGCGAGCACGAGATAAGAGCCTGGCCTGCTTTGCATCCCGGGTGCAGCCTCCGTGCAGAAAGTGAACCTGTAAAGGGCACCATTCGACCTTCATAAAGCTCTGCCTGGCTGGCGCCTCCTGGGGCACCCACCCTAGCTGCCCCGGTGGGCTTGATGGAGCAGGTGTGCGTTCTACACCAAGAGACCTGGGTGACCTCAGACAAGCGTTCAGGTCCCTCTGGTGTGAACAGGCCCAAGAGATAATGACCTCCGGGGTCAGCCCTGATGACCGATCGGGTCACTGGGGCTTGGGGCTCGTGTTTAAGGAGCTGGCTCATCCCACAGGAGTGAGGGAGGGAGGGGTCCGTGAGCGGATCCCGTGGATGGGGCAGGAAACAAGTTTCATTACAGCCACTTGTACTAAAGGGAAAAGTCAGTGAACCAGTGACAGGCAGTGGTGTCCCTGGCGACCCAGGCTGGCGCTCGGAAGGGGGTGGCAGGGTTGGGACCCCAATCGCCCAGTGGGGGCGTATCTCCCCAGGGCCACCAAGGTGCGGGCTTGTCCTGGGTGCACCTTTGCCCAGATGCCCAGGACACCTCTCCGTACGGCTGAAGAGCCCCGACACCTGCGTGGTTCCCCCACAGCTGTGCCGGCCACTGCTCAGGCCCCGACTCTTCCATGGATAGGGAAGGCCCTGCCCTGGCCCTGCTCCAGGGTCGTGGCCACCATCTGGGACTGCGTGGCACTGGACAAAAAGTGGCCCTGCTGCCCTTGGGTGGAAGATGCCGGCTCCCTCCCACTCCCAGCTGCTCCGAGTAGGGGTGGGGGGCCTGGGGCTTGGGGAGGGGCCAGCACAGACCCCAGAAACAGTGGATCTCAACCTCACACGCCTCGTACCCCACCCAGCCTCCCCATGCCACAGGGTTTGGGTCGTCCAAGATCACCCCAAGTGACCCAGTCCCCTGCCTCAGCCACCCGGCCCCCTGGCAGGGAGGAGCCAGCCCGTCCCTTTCCTTGTGCAGGCCAAGCTGTCACTGGCTCCAGGGAGCGGATTCATCAGATAACCCTGTAAATCACACATCAAAACACTGTTTTTCAAGGAGGCCTCTTCAGAGAGAGAGTGTTTCCTCAGCCTGGTTAAGACGCATGTAACAAAATATATGTAAGAAAGTGGGCTACTTAATCATGGAGATGAAGAGCCACCGCGAGAGATTGTTCTGCTTAAAAAATGTGGTGGTGACTTGCAAATATGTTTTTAGAAGCAATTTTATTACACACTGTCCCATCGGGCAGCGTCTGTGAAATTATGGGATGCCAAGTTCATTCCTCAGAGGCTGGCTGCAGCGGGAGAGTGTTGGGGGGAATTTATACCGTGGAGCTGGTCGGGGGTGGGGTGGGCCAGGGGACGGGGAGGGGCCCCACTGCGTCCAGAGCCCTTCCCAGGCAGGGGCCAGGCGAGGGCTGACCTGTGGTCTGGGCCACCAACCGCTCCTCCCAGCTGCTGCCCAGAGGGGCCCCGTGGGCCAGGAAACGCTGCCCACACATGCAGAGACCACATG
This sequence comes from Mesoplodon densirostris, assembly GCF_025265405.1. Classification (NCBI taxonomy): domain Eukaryota; kingdom Metazoa; phylum Chordata; class Mammalia; order Artiodactyla; family Ziphiidae; genus Mesoplodon; species Mesoplodon densirostris. The sequence continues at coordinate 106,924,677 of NC_082661.1, forward strand.
GGCTGTTGGGAGGTCTGGGTCAGGGCGTCCACTGCAAGCTGCCCTGGGGACTCCGGGGGCCTCAGCCCTCCCTCCCCACAGCGGGCACTAAGGTTCTGGTTTTATGCAGAATAAAAGGAGAGGGACGGCTGTCTACAGCTCCTGGAACATGGCAGAGGGACTGGGGCCCAAGTAGCCACAAGAACCCAGGTGCCTGTTCCTCTTCACAAGGAAGGCACGAGACCCAGGCTCCACAGACACTGCCTGGCCTCCTGCTTGGAGGGGCCTGAAGCCAGAAGACGCCCCCCGGGCTCCTGCTTGGTGGTCTCACCGCCACTGCGGCAGGAGGCCTCTGAGACAGCCCTGATCCCCTCCCCGTGCTCACGCCCTGCGGATCCCTCTCCTTGGGTTAGACCTGGTGACTTGCTTCCATGGGACGTGGTAGGAGGGGTGGGTGTCTCGTCTGAGATGAGGTGACGGAAAGACAGTGGCTCCCATCTCGGCTGCTTGTGTGCTCTCCCTCCCACCCCCGTCTCTCTCACGCTGGTTCCAGGGGAGGCCACCTGCCGGTGTATCCACGCTGGCAGCCCGGAGAGAAGCCCAAAGTGGGGGCTGGCAGGCAGTGAGGACCCACCAAACCTGGGAGCCACCTTAGGAACAAATCCACTGCCAGTCAAGCTTTGAGATGCCTGCAGTCCTGGCTGCCAAGTTGATTGCAGCCCCATGAGAGGCTCTGAGCTAAACCACCCAACCAGAACCACCCAACTAAGTCATTCTCAGACTTCTGACTCTCAGGAACTCTGTGAGACAATGAATGCTTGTTGTCCTCTGCCACCACCACCATCATCATCACTATCATCACCATTATGACCATCACCATCCCCACCACCACCACCACCCACCCCATTACCACCACCACCACCATCATCATCACCACCGTCATCATCACTATAATCACCATTATGACCATCATCATCCCACTACCACCACCACCACCATCACCATCACTAACACTCACAGCAGCATCACCACCATCACCACCACCATCACCACCATCACCATCACCAACACCAACACCACCATCATTATCACCACCACCACCACCACCGTCACCATCATCATCATTATCACCATCATCATCACCATCATTTCTTTCTGGCCCATAGCATTTTTCACATCTGTTTTCTGAATCAGAATAGCCCCACGAGATGAGAACACTGGGATGCAGCTGCAGAGCCACTTGCTCAGGGCTACCTATCTGACAGGTGGCAAAGGCTAGGCTGGTGGCCATGTCTAACTTTAGCTGCAAGCTGAGTCTGTCTTTAAGACTCAGGACAGCAGTTTGCCAGCTCATCTTCCCTGGCGGACTCTTTGGCCCAAGGCGGAAGGGATTGGCCATGTATTGGGTCGGTCAAAGAGTTCGTTTGGGTTTTTCTGTAAGATGTTACCCAAACGAACTTTTTGGCCAACTCAATATCTGGGCCCAGCGGAAGTGGGAAGGGTGGGGTTGGCCAGGAGAGGGCTTCCTCCCCAATCTTGCCCTTGAGCCCTTGAGCACTGCTTCCCTGAGATCCCGCTCAAGCAGCCCATGTGGTGGCAGCCCCTACCCCGCACCTGCATGTTCTGGTTTCCTACAGGGGCCCTGGGAACCAGGGCCCTGAGTCAGCAGCGGTGCCCATCGGTAGCCTTGGGTGTGGGAGCCAGACCGTCATGACAGCATCCCGGTTTCAACATGATGTTCGGTGCCCTGTAGCAATGGGGAGGACCGTGTCACCATGGGAGCAGAGGCTGGGGGGTGGGGCTGGAGGCGGGACTTGGAGGCAACGGGACCATCCAGGCCCTGAGCTCTGTCCACATGAGGAGCACATCCACCACACCCAGGGAGTTAGCCCCCGTCGGAGGGCCTTACCCCACTCAGTGGGAAGCCTGCTTCCAGCTCCCCGCTCCCCTGAGGACCAGGTCAGCTCTTCCTCAGACACATCCCTGCACCAGCACAGGGGCCGTGGGTCGGCTCGGAGCGGTGTTTCCTGCAGGCCTGACATCACCTGTGAAAGTGACTCACATGTGTCCCCTTGGACTGGGGCCATTCACTGATGGCACTTAATTAATCTGCCCAGGAGAGAGATCCAACGGAGACTGTGTCCCACACGGCCACGCGGATTGACTTCCTTATTCCAGTTAACCGCGGCCAGAGGGCCACCCTGAGCCACGGTGAGCTCCGGCCTTGGGCCAGCCTGGGCGCTCCATCCAGGGGTCCACACTTGTGGTTGCCTCAAGGCCGATAAGACTGCCCGTTACAGGAGCCGCTTGCTTGCAATTAATGGCTTTATTTAGGGCACTTTTCCCTTCAAAGAGCAATTAGATTTCTGCAGGCTTTGGAAAAAGCAAACGACATGGAGCTGGACACCCCATAAATCAGGCCCAGCGCGGGGTGGGGGTGGTGTCTGCACCCCTCGGAGGAACCCCCAACCCCTCTCGCTGCCTGTCAAGGCAGAGGTCACCAGGCCCTGCTCCGGAGGGACGCTCCATGAGGTTTGGAGCAGCAGAGCTCTGAAAACTTGCCGACCACCCCTTCTCCCCCTCCCTTATCTCCCCCGCTCCCAGCTCTCAGGGTTCTGCTCTCCGAAGCCCTGCCCCATTCACCCCCACTAAGGAGACTCTCCCCTGGGGCTGGAGCAGCGGCCCCATGAAAACCCATCTGTTTGCTCTGGGCCCCAAGGCCACCTCCCAGCCCACAGCCGTGAGGCCTTGACGCCTCAGGGCCACCCACGTGCTCAGCGAAACAGGGCAGACCTTTTCCCGTGCAACACGTCCGCAGAGACAGCAGATTAGTGGGCACTGGGGCTGGGGAGGGGGCAGCTACGAGAGGGGCAGGCTTCCTTTTGGGGTGACGGGAATGTCTGGAATTAGGTAGTGGTGATAGTTGTACAGCCTTGTGAATATAACAAAAAATCACAGAAGAGTACACTTTAAAACGGTGAATTTTATGTTACATGAATTATATCTCAATTTTTAAAAACAGGGAAAAAAGATCTCCTCCAACTTAATACTAAGAAGACAAACAACCCAATTAAAAACAGGCAAGAGATTTGAGCGGACTTTTTTCACCAGAGAAGATCCATGGATGCAAGTGAGGGCAAGGAGCTGCTTCCTGCCCACAGCCTTCAGGGAAATGCAGCTTATCGCCTTGGTGGGATGCAGCCATACGGCCTAACGCAGCTCAAAGGGGAAAGGCGGCCGCCACCAAGTGTGGCGAGGCCGTGCGGGACGCGGGATTTACGGGTGGAGACCACCCTGCCCACCATCAGGTGAGTGGGTCCCCGCGTTGAGGCCGAGCAAGGGGACAGACCCCATGCACAAGCACCTGGGGAATCTCAGCACAGCGGTGCCCAGGGAAGGAGCCGGAGGAATAAGCCCCATGTATAAAATTCTAGAAAGAGAAAACTAACCTGTGGACAAAAAGATCAGTGGTTCCCCGGGAGAGGAGGGGTGTGGGGGGGAGGGGCAGAGACAACTTAGGGGTGACAGGTCTGCCCATCGCCCAGCTCTCGGCCATGTGCTCATTGCATCCACACCCACCTTCGCTATGTATGGGGTGTTGTGTGTCGGTCACACCTGGATGAAGTGAGTCCCTCCCCGGAGCCGTCCTACCTGCCCCCTCCTCTGCCCATGTCCCCGAGTGGGGCTGGCAGGTGGGCATGAGCTCCATGTCCCTGGAGCCTCTGGCCAGATGCTCCCCCAGCCCCTGGGAGGCCTGGAGCTCCCCTTCCCGCCCTCTCGCATGGAGGCAGGGCCTCCCTCAGGTCCTCAGAAGTGGGGAGCTCCCAGGCGCCAAGATAAATGTCTCCCTGCCCAGCAGGTGTAGCAGTGAGCCCCAGGGAGGATGGATGGGCAGGATGTGGTGATGGCTGGAGAGCACAGACAGCAGGCTGAGGTCAGCGGAACAGGTGGCCTGGAGGCCAGCAGAGCAGGGTCACCCCCAGACCCCTGACACCAGTGCTCTGCCTGCCTGTCCCCTCTTCTAGGTGCCAGGGAGCAGCCCAGGGCTCAGAGCCTCAGCTCTGCCACATGCCCAGGCCTCAGTTTTCCCACCTGTAAGATGGGCCCCAGGCACCACCCTGCTCCTGACCATGGGAGACAAGGGAGCTGCTGGAAGGTCGTGTCCTACTCCTAGGACCCCTGCTTGTGCTCCCTGAGTGGTGTCAGAGGGAGACCCTGAGGCCCAGGTGCCCCATGAGGGGTGGCCTAGGTCAGGGAGGGAGGGCCCTAAACAGAGCACTCCCCTTTCTCTTCGTCACCCCATCTGCCCAGAGCCCACCGGCCAGGAAAACGGGCCGCTGGGGAGAAGTCATTCTCTCCCCTCAACATGCCCCCAGCCTAGGTGGCCACTCCTGGGTCAGCCTGCCCGCGGCCGCGCTTCCTTGCCCCTCCGCAGTGGGCCTGTCAGGTGGGCCTGTCTGCATCTCTGCACAGCTGAACTTTTCCAGCTGCCAACCTGCCACGGCCCAGGGAAACAGGATTGCCCCAGACAGGGAACAGAGACACAAAGTGTGAAAAATTGGACTGACAGTGCCACGCTGATAGCTTGTTGAACGAGGGAGCCCAACTCGAAGGGAAATTTACATTTATATAGTGCATTTCACCCGGGGCCTGGCCAGGGCCTCAGCAGGCCCACCCGGGGCTGTGGGCAGGCAGAGAGGGAGACACCAGACCGAGCGGGAGCAGCCGGGGACGGGGTGGAGTAACCCCCACTAGGTCCCCAGGCTCCCCCCGAACCCCGTGAGTTCTCTGCCCTTCCAGCCACACCTCCCACCCTCCGTCCACTCTCGGGCAGCCCTACCCCCACCCCCGACCTCCTTGCCTCCCAAGAGCCGCCAGCCTCCGGCCTCTGGGCGCCTCCCTGACCCGTGCCTGAAGCTCAGCCCAGCCAGCGTGGCACAGAGCAGCGGACATGTGAGGACACGGAAGACACAGAAGAGGCACTGTCCATACACCCAGGAGAGAGGCCGCAGGAGAAATAAACCCACCGGTACCCCAATCTCCGATGTCCAGCCTCCAGGACTGTCCGTGAGAGACTCCATCCTGGTGTCTGGTCAGGGTACCTGATTACAGCAGCCGTGTTGAAAAGCGGGAGGAGTGACCATTTCGCTGGTGGTGTGGCTGCGTCCTGGGACTGAGGACCACCTGGGGATAGCAGAGAGCAAGCCCGAACCTGCCACAAGAGGGAAGCAGGCTGGCGGGAGGGACACAGGTCCAGCACCCACTGCCAAGGGAGGCTCAGATGGGGGAGAAGTCCCTCCTGGGACAGGAAGACAGGAGATCACGGGACAGTGATTCCCCTTCACGTCACCCCAGTAAAAACAACCCCACAGGGTGGGTTAGGAGCAGACAGGCCAATGGGAAACCACATGGGCAGCAATGCCAGGAGAGTCCTGGGGAAGGAGGCCGGTGTCCTGGGCGCAAAGATGTTGTGAAACTGCAGAAAGGCGACCCAGGCGGATGGAGCCCGGAGCCCAAGGGAGAATCCACAGCACAGGCCGCGAGTGTGCAGAGATGAGATGGAGCCACCGGAGGCCTTGGGTGCGTTGGGGTGGGGGGAAGGAGCAGAAGGTGGGGTGGCCTCCACACCTCCCTCCCTCCTCAGACAAAACGAGCTGCAGAAGAAACTCCCCTGTTCCTAAAACAAAATCTCAGAGAAGAGAAAACTCTTTGAAGCAACAAACATCACAGAAGCCATAGAAGATGAATAAATTTGACTACACAAAATCAAGCATTTCTAAATGGCAAAGGTCGCCCCCTTCAGAAAGGACAAATGGGCTGCAAGGTGGGGAAGTATTCACAGCACATTTGAGAGGTGAAAGGCTAATATCCTTAAAAAGAAACAGTTCCTAAAACATAAAAAGTCAAGGACCAGCAGTGTCACAGAGAACAAGCAAAGGCTGTGGAGGAAGAGGCAGCCCCCTCCCACCAGCCCCAACCTCAGGGCCTTTGCACATGCAGCCCCTCACCCTTCCCTGGGCCTGCTGACACCCCACCTCCCCCCAGCCCTCAGCCCTTCTCTCCCTCTGCCACAGGGCACCTCCCAGACCCCACCCTCACCGCTCTGGGGTTGCCCCCCGCAGCTCTCCTTTCTGCCTTGTGGGGGCCTTGTTATCACAGGCTGCAGCCACCGGTCCCTGCTGAAGAAGCTGCACTGCCGTGCTGGCCTGCCAACCTCTGCCAGGCGGTCACAGGGCCCCAAGGGCCCCGCGCTTGGTTCAATGTCCTGCTGCCACCACCTTGAGATGTTTGATTTTTTTTAACGAGGGGCCCGTGCTCCCACTTGACACCTGGCCCACCAATCCTGCTTCTTGACCCTCCCCACAACCTCGGCCGCCTGAGAAGCTCCTCCCGCCCGGAGCGGGTCTGCTCTCTGACACTGAAGCCTCTGCCTGGCTGCGTTTGTGCCCCAGGACACCAACAGCCCTGGTTTTCAGGGCAAATGTCACCCGTCACCTCCTCTGTGGACCTTCCTGAGCCCCAGCCGGCCCCCACAGGCCCCTGGCAGCCCCTCTGCCCCACGAGCTCACAGACACGAGCTCGGCCATTGCCCAGGCCGCTGTGTGTGTTTTGTCATGTCCAGCAGTCACGAGACCCTGGGGTAGGGGAGGGGAGGGGTACAGTTTCAGCCCCAGTTCTATGGGTGAGGCCAGTGCCGGGGGACGTCTGGGCCAGAACCCAAGCAGCTCCTGGCTCACAAGCCCAGCCTGACCACGGCGCTGGCTCTCGCGGCTGGTGGGCTCGGTCTCCTCCAGCCCCACTCGGGACCCTCAGCCTCCCAGTCTGCTGCTCCCCTGTCCTGTCGGGGTGTGGACCCTCGGGACACCAGGCGGCTCAGGGCTGAGGGTTGAACCAGAGCTGTCAGCCGAGAGCAGGGGCACCTCCTGAGACCCCGCCGGCAGCGCCCAAAGTGGGCACCAGGCCCGCCCCCCTGCTCAGCTGATGCTCCCGGGTCCTGGGGGGCGGGTGTGCTCTGGGGACAGTGCCAGCCCACACAGCGGAGGGTGTGCCAGAGAGCGGAGCAGCCCATCCCAGCCAGGCTTCCCAGGGGACAGAGCCACCAGGGCCTCTGCTTCTGGAGGGGGCCGGGGGACTTTGGGGAGCTGCCCCATCCCCAGAAGTCAGCCCCACTCCCGAGGACCGTCGCCCTCCATGTGAGGGGCGCCGTGGCTATCTTTGAAAGATCTGCAAGCGTTTTAAATAAAACCTCTTCATTTGATTAACTGAGAGGAGAGGGAGACTCGGCACCTCCCAGGGGTGTCCATCAATTTCTCCGGGACAGAGTGGCGGGGGTGTCCATCAATTTCTCCGGGAGAGGGCGGTGAGCACCAACCCGGAGGGCGCCTGGCCCACATCCATTACCTCCCCAGAAGGGGAATTTTTCTTGGGAGGTGACAGAAGAGGTTCACCGTGAAGCGCAGGGCATTTACATATTTTGTACCAGGAGGGAGGGGTGGAGGGTGGGTCCTGGTCTGTGAGGCCACTGTCAGGTTGATGCCAAGCCATGTCCTTTCGCAATGGCTGAGGCCGGGGGATCCAGCCAGCACCCTGGGACCCAGGTTGGAGAAAAGGAAGGAGGGAGGGCTTTCCCTAAACTGCGAACGGCCAGATCCCGTCTCCCAGCAGCGTCCTCCCCGGCTCGCAGGGCCCGCAGAGGTCAGACCCTGGGCCTCAGCCAGCCCCTCTCCCCCTGCTCCCCACGGGCCCCGCTGGACCCTGATGCACAAATGGGGGCTGGGGGCTGTCTCTCCATGCAGGGAGGGCAGCTCAAGGGCAGGGTCCCCACTTCTGGAGGACAGTGGAGGGGCCCAGAGCAGGGGCACCCCCGTGAGGGACGGGACTCAGAGCAGCCAGAAGCCCCTGAGCCTCGTCCGGGGAGCACTGCCCCGTGCTGACCTGTGGGCGTCAGGGTGGCTCCAAGGCAGGTTGACATCATGTCCCCACCCTGAGGCCTGGGGTCCCTTCCAGCCACTCCTGTGCACGCTGCCACATGGGAGGATGGGGGCCAGGAAGGGTAGAGGTCAGAGAGAGCAAAGGTCAGGGAAGGAAGGGGCCCAAAGGGCAAGGGTCAGGGAGTGAAAGGGCCAGGGAGGACAAAGGTCAGGGAGAACACGGGTCAGGGAAGTCAGAGTTCAGGGAAGGCAAAGGTCAGAGAGGTCAGGGGTCAGGAAGGCAGAGGTCAGAAAGGGCAGAAGGCAAGAGCCAGGGAGGATAGAGTTAGGGAGGGTAGAGGTCAGGTAGGTCAGGGGCCAGAAGTGTAAAGGTCAGGAGGGCAGGGGCCACAGAGGGCAATGATCAGGGAGAGCAGTGTTCAGAGAGGTTAGGGACCAGGCAGGTCAGAGGTCAGGATGGTCAGAGGCCAAGGGAGGGCAAGAGTCAGATAGGATGAAAGTAAGGTGGTTCCTGATCAGCTTCTAGAACCCAAAAGTCATCTTTCTGTCCCAAAACGGGACCCTGATTGGGCCAAATCAAGGGCTGGGCAAGGCCCTGGCAGGGGTTTGGCCGGAGAGTGCACGTGACCTCAGCTGGCCAATCAGATGCAGCTGGAGGCCAGGTTGGGTGAGGCTTCACGGTCTGGTCCAGCAGCCAGAGGGGTGAGGACTGGGGAGCAGGTGGGGCCCTGGGTGGGGCCCTGGGCAGGGTCAGGCTGTGAGGCCCTAGGCAGGAAACAGCCTCAGGCCCTGGAGGGACACACAGGGTCTTAAGAGTGTTGGCAGGTGTCCCTCTGCTGTGGGAGCAGGCAGGAGGGACCACCTGGGGGTGGCAGGGGGGCTACAGGGAGACTCCAGTGACCAGCCCTGGGTGGCGGGTGGGCCTCAGCTAGTCACCGGGAGCCCCACTGGCCCCCAGCTGCCCAGGGGCACGGTCGTGGGCCCAGGCCGACCCTGCCTCGCTGGGAGTTGGTTGAAGAGCTGAAGCCTGGCCAGCTCAGACCAGGGCCAGGGCAGAGGGCTCTCTGGCCATCTGGGTCTGCCGTGGCACAGCGGATCCCCTGAGGCTCCCCAGAGAGCAGGGTTCCCGGGACACAGCCTCCCCAGACGGGCTCTGGCTTGATTTTTATGCTGCCTGCAAGTTATCAATCTTCCCCCTCCAAGATAAATGCCTCGTCAGGCTGGCCGCCCGGACCCCCTATTTATCACCATTTAATATGTATTAAAGCGCTCTCACCTCTGATGGCGAAAACAAACAAAAAGAGCTGCATCAGTCCCAGGGCAGCAACAGGCAGAAGGCAGGTGGGTGTGGGTAGGGTGCTGGGGTCTCCCCTCTTTCTGCCCCGGCAGAGCCCCAGGGACCCTGGACCCAGTGTGTGGAGGGCACGCCCCACGGGCAGGCCAGCTCTCCCGGACTCTGTCCTCCCACTGTCATCCCGGGACAGAAGAGGAAGCAAAGGGGCCCTGGCCAGCAAGTGCCCCACCCTCAGGGCCCCTCTGGGCAGATCTCAGCCGGGACTCACCAGCCTGGTGCTGCCTGCTGAGACCTTCTTGGCACCAGTGGTCCAGGGTTTAGGGACCCTGGTGCAGGGGAGCCGCCAACTCTGCCCAGGGCAACAGCCCAGGAGGGGGGCCTGATCTTGCCTCCCCTCCCCAGGGACCCTGTGTCCTCCAGGTCAGGAGAGGGGAAACTGAGGCACATCCCTGATGGAGCTGTGCCAGGCCCTGGGCCTCTGCCAGATGTTTGTGGGGAGGACTCTTCCTCCAGGAGAAATGGACCCTATTCCATGAAACCACCGCAACCCAAGCGTACACTGCAGCTGGAGACTGCGTGGAGTTGGACAGACCCTTCCCGTCTAGCCCCAGGGCCAACGTTGACTTATTAACGTGGTCGGTAATGATAGATGCTGTAACTGGTTCAACCCCGGAGCCAGACACCTCGGGCACAGCGCACCCCCACTCCATAGATGGAGAGACTGAGGCCCCGGGACGGGTGGGCTTGTGTGTCAACAGCCCCCTCCCCCACCGGGGACCCAGGTCCCCAGCCCACCCTGCCCTCACGCCCCTCCGCCTCTGCCACCATCTTCCTCTCGGTCGCCACTGTCCACTCCCCCTCCCATCCCATAATAAGCCCGGCCCCCGGGGGTGGAGCCCTGTGGCGGCCCAGGCAGTGGGGGCTGCTGGGACTGCGGTGGGAGGGGAGGGGTGCGGGCTCGGGCCACTAAATCAGTCCACGCCTGTCACCAGCTCGGGGCGCGGGAGCCGCCCGAGCGGAAATAACAAATGGCTGTCACTGTGGAGCCAAAACCTGTGATTATAATTATCACATCCTTGGTGACCTTGCGTAAACTTTAATCCCTCTCCAATGGAGCATTTAAATAGCCTTCGCTGCGCACCGCAGAGCCCCTGGCCCGCCCGCCCGGCCCCCAGCCCCGGCAGCTCCCAGGGGGCAGGGACAGCTCTGCAACTGCGCCTGCCGGGCGTTTGTGATCACTTGGCATTGAGCGGGGCTGCCAGGGACCCACCCTGACCCCCAGCTGGGGGGGGCTCCCCCGCCCCCATTTCACAGTGGCCCGCACGCACGGGGAGGCTGAGCGGCCACCGGGGATGTGGGGAGCTGGGCACCGACTCCAGGGCCCTCTGATTCGTCCTCTGTATTCTGAGGCCCCCGGGTGAGGACGGGGCAGGTCAGAGGCACTGGAGGAAGCCTGGGGTGGGGGGACTTGCCCGGGACTGTAGGGCCTGGGGTGGGGTCCCTCAGACCAGGGCTCCGTACGGGGGTCTGCAACACTCAGCTCTGCAGAGTGGGGAGGGGCTGGGGAGGGCAGAGGTGGCAGGGAGAGGGGAGGGGGGCGCCCACAGAGGCCGTGGGCGTGGGAAGCCAGAGTCAGGAGCAAAGTCTGTCCCAATCTGTCTGCGCCTGGCCCATCTCCTGGTGGGGTGACAGCTGTGGGGGCAGGCAGAGACGACAGCGGGCGAGCACACACACACGCACGCGTGTACACGAGATCACACACACGTACAAGGCACACGTGCAGACACACAGGGCACATACATGCGGCACACCACGCACACTTGAACAGCGCATGTGAATACACAGGTGCACGTACACACACGAACACATGTACACAAACATGCGCTCGCCCCACGCATGCATACCATGTGCGCTCTCAGTCGTGCTGAGTGTGGGGCAAAGGGGGCAGTGGAGGGCCAGGCACTGAGCCCTGAGAGCTCCCCCTGACTGCCCCCGTGAGGAGGCAGCTAGAAGACAGAGGCCAGGAGGAGAGGGTCCTCAGTCCCAGAGGAGCACATGCCAGCCTGTGGGTCCCGGGTCAGAGGCCAAGTAATAGGATGTCCCGGGGGTGGCAAAGGAGGTCTTGGGGGCCAGGCCTGAGCTGTGACCTCCTAGGACAGGGTGGCCGGCCAGGGGCGGGGTTGGGGGGAGGCGGCGGGGAGCTGGGGATGGAGACCTGCCTTCCCAGGAGTCCAGGTGGGTGGGGGTGGGGAGAGGAAGCAGCGGGGAGGGTCTTGGCTCCCTGGGGGGGACGGCAGGTGGGAGCGGCCCACAGGAGGGTCTCGTGCACCAACACGGCTGGGATAAAGCGCCTGTGGGTGGCTTGGGGGTGGGGTGGGGGGCGAGGGGGGCCTTTAAGTGGCTCGAGAGCTGGACTCAGAGCTCAGACTGAGAGGCCGTGGGCCCTCTCCAGCCGGGGAGTCCTGAGGGGCCACGCGGTCCACATCTCCAGAGAGGGGGAGCATCCACCCTGGACCCTCCCCATCCCCCTCAGCCTTAGGTGGGGGCTGCGGCGGGGCAGGGAGGAGCCGCCCGTGGTCCAGGCCGGGACCTCAATTACCGCCCGCGGATGAAGAAATGTCAGTGGCGCCTCCTGCGCCCTGGCTGCTGAGTTGGGCCCGAGAGCGGCAGCCCTGGCCTGGAGTGAGCGGCTGGGCAATCGCATAATTGCGGCTGCCACGCGGTCACCCTTGACAGGCTGTCCCCACCCCTCCTGAGTGACACGCAGCCCCCCGGGACCCTCGCTGCAGGGCGGCTGGGTGGGGGGGCTCCCGGGAGGAGGCGGCACTGCTGTCCTCTCTTACACGTGGGGGTCGTGCATAGGAGAAGCTCGCCGCCGGCCTGCCTCAGCCACTGGACAGTCAGTCCCGCGCCCTCTGAGACCTTCCAGAGAAGCCAAGGATGGGGGAGAAGGGGGAGACTCGCGGTGTGCACTGACCCCTGCAAAGAGCCGAGAGACCTCTGCCCCCGGCAGGAGGACAGTGCTGGGTCTCCACCCTCATGCCGGCCCCGCCCTCGGCACGCCACTCAGATGCACACGTGTGCGCATACACACAGTCACACGCTTTCCTCCAACGATGTGCACTCAGCCCGGGACCGAAGCTCGTGGGAGCCAGGAACGCCCACCCTTTCAGGGACCTCCCCCAGGTCCAGGCTGCCAGAGACAGATGCGGTCAATGGGCCGTCCAGCAGTGGGGTGAGGTTGAGGAGGCCGTGGGGGCCCAAACCAAGGCTTGGGGGGGCCAGGGACATCCTCACTCTTTGCAGACACGGGTTATCTGTTCTTCCGTCCATCTACCCACCCATCTGTCTGCCTCGCTCCTGTATCCGCCATGTACTAGTGCACCCATCTGCTCATCCCTCCTCCACTGGTCCAGTCAAGTACAGACTCATCCGTCCATCCATCCATTAGTCCATCACCTCCTTCATGCACCCATCCACCCGTCAAGCCCCGTCCATCTCCATATATCTATACATCCATCCACCAGCCAGCCAGCCATCCATCAACCTATCCAGGCATCTATTTTTTCCATCAGTCAATTGACACATCCGTGTGAGAGTCTGGTGCCCAAGAGCTGGTGCTGGCCTTCCCAGGGAGGTCACCTGTGTCCAGGTGGGAGCAGGTAGGTAGGTGGCTGTGGAGGTAACGATGGTAAGAGAGGACGTTATTTTTAGATTATCCGGGATGAAGAAAGCAGGTCAGCTGAGGTTGAGGAGGAAGGAAGACCATTGACAGTTTAAGGCGAGAAGAGGATGAGAGGAGAGTGTCCCAGAAGCAAGAGCTTTAGAGGAGAGAGAGAGAGAGAGAGATGGATTCTGATTGCTAGGGGTACGGAGGACCCCTTGAGGCTGTGGTCATAGATTTACAGAACGGTCAGCATGGTTGTGTGTGTGTGCAGCCATGGTCAGCTGCTCAGGGGCATCCACACATCCACCCATTGGCCGTCCATCCATCCATCCATCCACCCACCCACTCATCCATCCATCCATCCATCCACCCTCCCTCACTTCCATCCATCCACTCATCCCACATTCACCCACCCATCATCCACCCATCCATCCATCTACCCACCCTCTCTCCCATCCAACCACATGCCTCATCCCTCCTCCATTCCAGGGAATGGTACCAGGGACAAGACACTGTTCCTGCCCTCACAGAGGACTGAAGTCCGGGGTGAATTGAGTGGACAGTGAGTAAGCACAGAGGGGTGATGCCCATGGTCACTGGGGTGACTCTTTTTTTTAAATAAATTTATTTATTTTATTTTATGTTTGACTGCTTTGGGTCTTCAATCCTGTGCGCTGTCTTTCTCTAGTTGTGGCGAGTGGGGCTACTCTTTGTTGTGGTGCGCGGGCTTCTCATTGCAGTGGTTTCTCTTGTTGCAGAGCACGGGCTCTAGGCATGCGGGCTTCAGTAGTTGTGGCACGTGGGCTCAGTAGTTGTGGCTCGCGGACTCTAGAGTGCAGGCTCAATAGTTGTGGTGCACAGGCTTAGTTGCTCTGCAGCATGTGGGATCTTCCCGGACCAGGGCTCGAACCCGTGTCCCCTGCCTCAGCAGGCGATTCTTAACCACTGCGCCCCCAGGGACTCCCCTGGTGTGACTCTTTGTCCTTCTGTCGTTGCTAAAGACCGGAGTCTTAGCTACTCATCCTCTGCCACATCCTGGGTAGCCTCCTGGACCTCTCACCTCTCAGCTCAGCAGTGGTGTCTCTGAGGCCAGGAGCTAGGCGGTGAGTTCGGGGGTCCCCTTCCTCCTTCCCACTCACTGCCCATCTGGTGTCTTCCACCCTTCCAGACCAGGCTTGACCCAAGCCCATATGTCCTATAATCTACAAAAGAGCAAAACAACATGGAAATGGTTGGCGTCCTCCACGGGACTCCAGACTCCCCCTGCCCACTGCGGGGCGTGGGCAGAGCAGGGTAGGGGCGGGGCCCAGGGGTCCCTCCAGCAGCCCACACTGGCAGAATCATTGGCCCTCAGGAGGCGTGGTGTCACCCAGCTGCCCCGTAAGGCTGCCTCTGCACCCACAGAAGTTGCAGCCGCCCTCAGAGGAGAAAGTCTGAAGCTGCCACTGGGCCCTTCTGCGGGGGCCTCGGGAAAGGGAGGTCCAGCGGGGGGCCGGGCAGCCCCCAGAGCCCAGCGCCTACAGTTACTTCAAGGCGCAGCTGTTGACTGAACACGCCAGGGCCAGCCCCGGCCGGCCAGCCCCAGTAGGCAGGGGCAGAGGGGGTCTGTGGACGAGGGGCTCTGCCTGGAAGCCTCAGGGTGGCTCCCAGGCTGGGTGCTCCAACCGGAGACTGCCGGTGGCTGGTGATGGCACAGCGGCCCTCAGGAGACTCTCCAGGCAGGTAGACCAGATGTCACTCCCACCCCATTAGATGCGTGGAAACAGGCTTGGGCGCAGGCCAGGCTGGGGCTCCTCCCATCCTGCTCCAGGCGTCAGCTCCCTCTGCCCCCAGCGGGTGGCCTCACCGAGACCCTGGACCACCGCCCACGCGGCCCTGGCGTCGCCCTGAAAACCTCACTTCACACAGAGCGACCTTGAAACCAGGAGACGTCCCAAGTGATCAGGAGAGAGAGAGCTCGGTATAAATTTCATGCTCTTCAAAATGACATTTGCCGGCTGCCAGCTCGGCTCCAACACACACGGGCCACCCCCACCCCTGCCCCTCCCACAAGGACCTAACTCCGAAAACTCCATCCCAGAAACTCTCAGTGTCTCGCTCTTAGCACGCTCAGCATTCATGGGTCTCTCCTCCCCGTGAGCAAGGGGGACCCCAAATCCACAGGCCATGCCTCCGTCAGCCTTGGAGGATGGGACCCTGGAGGAGAATTTGGAGGGAGGCGGGACCCCCACCAGGGGCCATGCCAGCCTCCTACCCAGCGGAGCCCGCCTGCCCGAGGCTCCCCGGGCTGCGGGGATGACCTGGTGCCATGCGTCCCCTCCCACCGGCTCTCAGTTCCTGAACCACATCGGGGGCCTCTGGCGGCTCCCCAAAAGCGGCACAGTCGCGGACACTGAGGTGGCCTCATTGGACGCCAGGAGCAGAAAGAAAGCTGGCAATGGGCGACACAGCGCGGCTGCCCTCTCCCTGAGCCCATCCCTCACTCTTCCCGTCCCGCAGGGAGCGGCGGAGCAGACAGAGCCCTCGCTGGGCATCCCTTCGCCCACTGCCACTGAGCTTCCACTCAGAGCCCGGCGCCACCCGCAGTCCGGAGAACGCAGGAGACGAGGCTGGAAAGCCACCCATTGAGGGCACTGGGGCCTGGGCCGCGGGCTCACATGTGTTTGCCCACAGCACACAGAACAACCCCGTCTCCCGCACCCACCCCTCCCACTGGCAGCTGACCTCACAGTGGCTGGAGGCTGGAGGGAGGGCTGGGGGGTGGCCTGCAGAGGGGCTCCCGGAAGAGAAGGCGCCGTCTCCCCTTGAACCTGGGCCAAGGGCATGAATCGCCCCGCCGTACCCAGCCCTCGGGGAGGTGTGCTGGTGGGCCAGGGTAGAAGCCCCTTGCTCTGGGACTGGGCAGAGGGGCACAGCTGGGTCCTCGGCGACTCCGGGAACACTGGTGAACCAGGACTCCGGGGGTCCAGGTCAGGTGGCCACACGTGGCCCCAGAGCGGCCACTCAGCTTGGTCCCACAGGACCATCATGGGGTGCAGGCCTGCTGGCTGGATCACCTCCTGGTCAAATCCTGGCCGTCCTGGGGCCTCCCGGGCTCCGTGCACTGAGAACTCAGGCAGCCGGAAAACCCAGCCCGCTCCAGACCTCAGGCAGCCCTGACGCCAGTGGGGAGGGGTGCGAGGGGGTGGGGGTCCATAGCCAGGTCTCCCAGACCCCCGATCTCATCAGCCAGGCCTTCCCTCCCAGGCCGGCCTGCCTGCAAGACTGCTCAGGGACAGCTGGCTGAGGCTTGTTTCTGAAGGCAGCTCGGCCCCCAGAGGACCCAGGGGTGGGAGCTGGAAGGGCTAAGCCTCCTTCGCCCAGGCTCTCTCCCAAACGCACCATGTTCACCTTCTGGAAAACCCACCCCTCCTCTGGGGGCTGCAGGGAGGGCAGGCCACCAGGCCTAAGCACCGTCAACACACACACAGGTACACACCAGGCACACGCAGACATGCACAGTCATGCACACGTATATGCATGCACACGTGTGCTCACACACGCACACACCCCACTCCCACCCAGCCAGAAGGAAGCAGCCCAGGACGCCTTCTCCGAGACATGTGGCTCTCCCAGGCCTCTGCTGGATGGAGCCTCCTGGGGCACCCCCTGCCCCTGACACTGCCCAGCTCCCCAGCAGGTGCCTTCCAAGGACCCAGGATCCAGGACCGAGCCCCACACGGCTCTGCTGGTGGTCAGGGCTGCTGCCCAGCCAGCCCGCCTCCTGAGGACTGACACAGAGGGTGATGGGGACCGAGCCCTTGGGAATCCACACCCCCGACTCCGACCTCGGGGGTGGAAGGGCCGATCAGGTCAGGGCTCAAATAGGGACACGTCCGGGCCTGCACCTCCCGCTGTTCCCTCCTTGGTCTGCACAGGCCTCTGCAAGGCGGACACACACCCATTTTACAGATGTGGACGCTGAGCTTGGAGAATGAGGACACACTTCTCAGGGTGTGTCCTCAGCCCACCAGGCTCTCCCAGTTGTCCCTGATCACCCTTGGCCGTGAAGGCCCCGGGGGCCCACCACTGGCCACAGCTGGACCCTAGACCCCAGTGGGGCCACCTGCTGCCCCTTCGGGTTGGTGAACTGGGTGAGCTTGGAGCTGGGGCTCCAGCAGGCCTGCTCCGAGCAACAGAGGATGCTGCCCACCCCACTCCTGTCCCAGGGAGGCAGCCGCTGGCTGACCGTCCCAGTCCTGGGTCTGCTGTGAACAAGCCTGGGTTTCCGTGGAGAGGGTCAGAGGCATGTCACGTTGGGGGGTGGGGGTTCTGTCATCAGGACCCCAGCCACGCCTCCTCCCTAGAGACACCCCTCCAGCTCTCAGACGGCTCAGGGGGCAGTGGCCTCCAGGAGAAGGGGGTGCCCTGGCAACGCGAACCCCAGGCAGGTCATGGTCAGACGAGCTAGGCACACAGCCTGAAGGCCAAAGCAGAGCCAGGCTGGGGAGCCCGTGAGCCAGAGGCCGGGGTGGGTAGGGGGCCAGGCTCCGCCGGCTGCCCCCTCAGGACCTCCAAGGATGAACACAGATGCCCCTCTCCCCACGGGCATCGCTCCTGTTTGCCAGGGCAGGACCATCACTCTGGTCTGTACCCCACACCTCAGAGCCGTGGTCTCCTGAGCAGAAGCCCCCGTCCTGGGCCCTGGTTTTCAGCTCACTCTACCCACACTGAGGGGAGTGGTGGAGAGGATGGGGACCCTCGCGCCACTCACTCCGGGACACCCCTCGGCCCATCTCTGGTTGCCCTCATGCTGCTGTCCCCCATGGGGGTCTGCCAGCCCCCCAGAGCCTGGTCCCTGCCCTTGGCCTGGCTCGGGCTTTCTGAGCCGTGTGCAGGGGGTCACAGGGAGTGGTCTCCCCTCCTCCAGCTGCCCCTCCCTCAGGCTCTGGCCCCGCAGGGATCCCCATCCCTCACACCTCCCTCTCATCACAGCCCCTCCAGGGAGAACACCCCGCCCACCTTCCTTGTAGCCTAGCAGTATCAACGAGGCCTCGGTCCTGGCCAAATGGCACACGGCAAGCACCTACCTGTGCCCACCACGCAGGCCTGGGGTCCAGGGTGGGAGGAGCTAATCTGATCCTTGTGCCCCACCCCCATCCCCCGTCCATTGCACCGCTTCCTCACCCTGCAGAGCCCCACCTTCTGGGATTTGGGTGGGCTTCCGTCTCTGGTCCAGGCCTCGCAGGGTGGCCAGTCCTTCACCGTTGGGTGGTGAAGGATTCCAGCTGCCCCCACCCTCGCCTTGAATAGGCCCCGTCTAGGGCAGGGGGGTGGGCCGCCTGGCGGGCAGCATCCAAAGAACCGGCACCAGTTGTGGTCCCGGCCATGGTGCCCTGGACAGCATCCACCCATCCCCCCTGCCCCGCCCACCCCGTGGGGTCTGCTCAACAGGCCCCGGGGCAGGAGTCCCACCTCCTTTCAGGCCCTGGTGCGGAGAGGCAGCGGCAGGTCAGGCCCGGGCTTGAGCCTGCAGGGGCGGGGCGCCGGGGCGCACACAAGCTGGGAGCCCCCAGCAGTCAGCGGGACCCCCGCAGAGGGAGACAGTGCAGCCACTCTCAGGGAATCAGCATCCAACACAAAATACATCTCCTACTGAAATGACCACCCCCAGCCCCACGCCTCTGCCTGTGAGATAAAACTCCCCTTCTTGGGCCGGGAAGGGAAGGGCCCAGTCCAGCCGGCACCACGTGTGCTCGCAGCCCCACGGAAGCCTGATCTGCAGCCGTTGCAATAAGGAGCCTGTGCAGCAGGTAAGTCTGCCTGAAGCAGTGGGTGTGGCCAACGCCACCCCCACCAACAGCCGGGCCAGGCACCTGGCCCAGGGGGACCAATCACATTCCTTCTCTTGGGAGCAGAGGCAGGGCCTTGAGCAGAGGAACCTGTGTCCCAGGACAGAGCAAGAGGCCAGCATGGTCCCAGAGAGAAACAGAGGCACTGCCAGGAGTGCTGTGGTGCAAGTGACAGGGACCCCAACGCACAGGGCAGCAGGGGGAGCTCTGGCTCAAACAGCCAAGTGGGCCAAGGACATCTGCTTCAGGCACAGTTTGATCCAGCAGCTCAGAGATTGTCAGCAAGGAATAGGTTTTCTCTGCTTTTTGGGGTGACCCAGGAGGGCTTTCTGAGGGAGGCCCAGGGCTGTGAGTGGCTGTGGAAGGACCAAGGCAGTGAGGCCCTACTTGCACCCTGGGTTGCAGGGGACTGAGGTGGACCCTATTGGGGAGCAGAGGGGTGGGAAAAGGGGAGTTCAGTTTGGGTCATGCTGGGTCCTGGGGGCGCAGACCAGTTAGTTGAAATGGGCACTGTCCCCCCGAAGATGGCGGGGAGGGGGCTGAAGAGGCCCATGGGAGACCCCCACAGCGTGGCGTGTGGCTGACCTCCCTCACATGAGACTGGACATCCCCAAATGGAGGAGGGGCCACCTTTGCGAGCCTGCAGGGGTCACAGAGGCCTTCACCCCACAGCAGACCTCTGGAGGAGCAGGGGTCCCCAGTCCCACCTGTAGGGTATGTTCTCCGCTCAGGACATTGAGGTGAGTCACACATGCGAGCTCCCTGGGACCGTCAGGGACTCCGGATGAACAAGCACGTGGGGGCAGGTCATGGCGCCCCAGCACCTGGCCGTGCTGGGACAGGGGGACCACGGGTGGGCGACCGGAGGCTCTGAGTGGGAAGGCTTTGCCTGGGTCCCCCCATGAGGCCCTCAGTGTGCCCTCTGCCCACCCAACCCAGCCAGGGACTCAGGCCCCGCCCAGTAGCTGGACCGTGGTTCACCCTGGCCACACAGGCCACATGGGCCCAGGGCCACAGGCCCGCCCTGTCCACTAAGGTGTCTGCCGACGGCCGTCTTGGTGGGGGCACTCTGCCCAGACCCTCGCTCAGGAACTCGGGTGCCAGGAGTTAGTAAGTTCATTAACTTCTACAACATGATAAGCTCTGTTCTGATTGCTGCATTAAGGGGCAGGACGGCAAGATTATAAATTACCGGGATGTGCTCACGTGTCTGTCTCTCCAGGGCCAGGCAGGAGAAGTTAATTATTTTTATAGGTCCAGATAGGGCACAGGGTGATCCGAAGGCCCAGTTCCGGGTCCAAGCCAGCAGGACGCCGCCCCTGCCCACCCCCCGTTCAGAGGACCCCACGTCCAGCCTCCCTGGGGGGCCTCCCAGCCTCTCTCCCTGCTGCCAAGAATGGGTTCGGGGCGCCTGCGGTTTTTATTATCCCTGCCCATAAAGGCCAATGGGCTGGCCCCAGCTCTCTGAGTGGCCGGTGGGGCCATCAGTAACCCTGAAGGATGCTCAGCAAGCTTTTCTTCCCCCAATTGCCCACCACAGCCTATATTACAAATACATAAATCATAATGTTTCAACAAAAGCAAAATTTAATTTTCTCCTTTCAGCCGTTATCTGGGCTGGGTGGTGTATGGCAGGCTGCGCCCGGCTCATTTATTACTCCCGCTGAATGGGTAATGGCAGGCCGAGGCGATTGTCGGAGCTTTGTTAGGGTCCTGAATGTGCAGCACAGCCTGAGGTGGCCCAATCTCTCCACATCTGTAATAGATACACAGGACTCTATTATTTCTTGCCAGAGCAAAATTAAATAGTCGTGTGTGTGCCGGGGCTCCTGGGAGGCCGAGGGGAGCGTTTCAGGGGGAGGGCTGCCAGCCCTGAGCCCGGACAGGAGCTTGGGGTTCCTTGAGGCCCTGGCCGCGGCCGGGCTCAGGGGCGGGGGCGGTTGCACTGTTGGCCACAGACACTGGCTTCGGCTCAGCAGTCAGGGATCCCCACCTCTGCGGCCTGGCAGCCTGCCCACACCCACCATTCATGCGAGGGCCCATTTCACAGACCCAGGAAGCTGAGGCTGGGGACCCAGGGCCTGCCTGCGTCGGGGCAGGATCCAGAGCGGACCTCCTTGCAGGAGGGCCGTCTTCGGGCCCCGGCACTTCTGGGTGAGCCGCCTGCTGGGACTGGGGAGCCAGAGGCACCATGGCTCCCACCCCCGAGAAGCCCCACTGGGTCCTGGGGCTCGAACCCGTGTCGGTGTGATCGGGGCGGGCAGCGCATGTGGGGCTCTCACGCCCCCCACGATCAGCCCGGGCCCCTTTCTGTCCAGCGGAGCCCCTCCACCACGCAGCCTGCAAACACACATCCAGCACCCCCAGGGGCGTGTCGCCTCGGCCATGTCCCCGCCGTGGGACTTCTCCTGGAGGCTCTGAGAGTCTGGAGCCAGGATCGCGCTCAGATCAAACCCTCGCCTGCCTGCCCAGGTGAGCAGAACAGGGACCCTGAGCCCCATTCCCAGGTGAGGAGACTGAGGCCGGCAGCGCCTTGTTCAATGCTCTGGGGTGGAGCTCACACCCGTGCCCCGCTTGGGGTCCAGGGCTCCCCAAGTGCCTCCCTGCAAGGGCTCAGGTGGGGACAGGGGAGGGGGCCCCGCATCAGACCCTCTCTGAATGGATTGCCGTGGCCCCGGGACCAGTGACCGTGATCCCTTGGCCCCTCCTCCTCCATGCAGGCCACACCCTCCCCCAGGAGCAGGGGTGGGGACCCCCAGAGAAGCCCCCTTGCTCCGGGCATGTCCTTGGGCCCACCACAGCCCATGCGGCGCGGGCTGGACGGGGGGACCCTCCAGCGCCAGGGAGGAGGAGGTCTGTCACGGGAGCAAGGCCACGCTGACACGCGCGTGATGGTTACTTCCTGCTGTGTCCCCTCGTGCGTGTCTGCAGATGTGCCCTGACCAGATGGAGATGGAGCGCCTGCGGGCCGCGGCCACTTCTCACTCACCCCCACACAGCCCCTTCCTCCTGCCGCCAGGCCCCCGATGACGTGCCCAGCCCTGTGCCGGGCCACCGCCACGGGTGTCCAGTCGGCAGCACCCACAGGCCAAGCCCGAGGCCCCCGCAGCCGACCATCCACGCTGGCCGAGCCCGCCTGGCCTGGGGGAGCCGGGGTCCTCGCACACTGTGGGGCCCCCGTCTCGGGAGCCTCCAGTCTCGGGGCTGCCCAGCGCCAAGCCCGGGCTCAGTCAAAGGCAGCGGCGGGGGCCCCGCCGTCACCGTGGCTGGAGGGGCCGCACACACGCGGGGAGGTCCCAGTCGGCAGGGCGACGTGAGGAGATTCTGGTTTTCTCTAGTTGCTTCCGTCAAATGCTTTGTCTTTTATTGACTCTCAAGCAGATTTCCTAATATCCTGGTCACCTTTAGCCATGAAAAGTCAGCGAGCAGCAAGGTCCTGCTGTAGAGCACAGGGAGCTATGTTCAGAATCCTATGACAAACCGTCATGGAAAAGAATATGAAAAAGAATATATGTATATATATGTATAACTGAGTCACTTTGCTGTACACCCGAAACTAACACAGCAGGGTAAATCAACTATACTTTAAAAAATTTTTTTATTTGGCATTTATTTATTTAGTTGCAGCATGCTGGCTCAGTAGTTGTGGCGCGTGGGCTTAACTTGCCCTGTGGCATGTGGGATCTTAGTTCCCCAGCCAGGGATCAAACCCGCGTCCCCTGCATTGGAAGGTGGATTCTTAACCACTGCACCACCAGGGAAGTCCCAAATCAACTACAGTTTAATTTAAAAAATGGTTATAAAAAATGAATAAATAAAATAAAATAGAGGGACTTCCCTGGTGATCCAGTGGTTAGGACTCCAAGTTTTCATTGCCATGGCCCGGGTTCAATCCCTGGTCGGGGAACTGTGATCCAGCAAGTTGCGCAGCACGGCCAAAAAAAAAATTTTTTTTTTAATTTAAAAATTAAAAAAATAATATAAATAGAAACAAACAACAAACAAAACCCTCAGTGTGGTTTAAAACTTTCATCACAAACTTGGCGGGCTCCCTGCCCGCCAAGGGCGGGCTCCAAAGGGCTCAGATGAGCGACTGGCCCTCAGGTCTTCCTTCCCTGCATCTCTGTCAACAGGTAAATGCTGACCAAGCACCTACTGTGCGCTGGGCGCTCAGGTGTGGCCAGGGAGCAAAGGGACGAGGGTCCCCACCCACATGGAGCTGGCGTCCCAGGGACAGAGATGACCCAAGAACATGATAAGTAACCTTGGTGTCAGAAAGTGACAACTGCAAGGTTGGAGGTGGGGTGGGGGAGTGCAGGGACTCGCTGTCTTCCGTGGGGTGGTCCGGTGAGAGCAGCGACTTAAGGGAGGACAGGAGGGGACAGCGGGGAGGCTGGCAAGGCTGGCAGACGGGTGGCAGCAAGACCGAGGGGGTCGCCGGGCAGCACACACAGGCTCTAAGGACCGCGGAGGGGCTGTGACTTCCCAAAGTGAAGGTTTGAGAGGGAGGAGCGAGGGTGGTGTGTGTAAGGACCCCGAGCAGACAGAGAGCGGCCTGTGGGGTTGGGGGGATGTAGGAAGGAGAGGCCGGGGCCACCACCACAGCTGGTGAGATCGGTGGGCGGCCTGGCAGTGCCAGCGGGGCCACAAGAAGGGTCAGGCTCAGGATGGGCTTTAAGTAGAGGCAATGGGGTTCATTCACGAGAGAGGAGAGAGAGAGAGAGTCTCAGTGAACTCGATGAAGTGGAGGTTTTGGCCTGAGCAGCTGGAGGAGGGGACGGGCGAGAGAGCAGGTGCTGAGGACAGTGAGGCCAACGCTTCCCTCAGGTGCTGGGACGCTGGAGATGCTGAGTAGTGGCCAGATTCCTGGGAATCCGGAGAGAGTTCTGGAGACAGAAGCGTGGGCGTCCCGTATGCAGGGGGTTATACCACATGACCCAGTGAGACTGTGGGGACAGGAGGAGAGGGGAGGGTCCAGCCTGAGCCCTGGTGCATCACTGTCACCATTAAGGGTCAGGGAATGAGGAGAAGCAGCAGAGGGGATGGAGGACTGTGGGGAAGCGGGCGGGAGTGTCCCCAGGAGGAGGGAGGGGGCCTGGGGGAGGGGCCAAGATGAGGACCAAGAATGGATGCTCCAAGGTAATACACAGAGGTCTCTGGTGACCTTGAGGGGTGGGAAATCGGCTGAGGGGATTTAAAAGGAGGAGGGAGCTCCACGTAGGGCCGGGATGGAGGAACAGGATCTGCGTTTACCCTTCCACCGGAAACAGAGAAAAAACTAGATAAGATTCATGAAGCCACAGCTTTGCAGACCCTGGACATCAGGTAAGGCTGGACTGTGACCCTGAGACAGAACACAGCGAGGGGAGCCCAGGGGTGCCCAGTTTCCTACGTTAGAAGGTTTCCAGGCTGCGGTTTGGGGGGTTGAGGGGGGCACAGCGGGGGCGGCAGGACAACATCCAGCAAATCTGTGTGTAATTGGGGCTCCCAGAGCGGGAGGGGGGACAGGAAGCATATACTCCAAGAAACAGTGAGCAAAACTTTCCAAAGCTGATGAAAACTATAAACCCACAGGTCCGAGAAGCTCAACAAACCCCAAGCACAATTAATTAAAACTAGTGATAGGAGAGAGTCCTCAAGCAGGCAGAGGAAAACACCACGTTATGTACAAAGACCTAAAGACGAGGTGACAGCAGGTTTCTTTCTCCCTAGGGCGTGTGACCTTGGAGCAGCATCTTTAGACAGAAAACCAAAACCGTCAGCCAGTGAAAATATCCTTCAAACCCAAAGGCAGAATAAAGACTTTTTCAGACGTTAAAAAGAGCTGAAAGAATTCATCAACCACACTCCAGGAGTGTTATGGACATCCTTCAAGCAGAAGGAAGCCACTGCCCGATGTATCTGCACAAGAGAGTAAAGAGCACCAGGTGTGGTATCTATGGAGGTTGAGTGTTTTAAGCAAAACAATAAAAAAAAATAATGTGTCGTGAACACTTATGACATGTATAGAAATAAAGAGCACAGAGACCAGGAAAGGAGACCCTGGAACGTGCTGGGCATGGCTCCTACATGATCCATGAGGTTGTGGAAGGTCACCTGGAAGTAGGTGGAGAGGAACCGAAGATGCACTTTATAAACCCCAAAGCAATCCCTGAAAGGGCAAAATTCAGAATTATTGCTGACAAACTAATGAAAGAAGTAAAGTCATAAAAAATACTCAATCCAAAAGAAGACAGAAAAAGAGGGAAAAGGGACCAAAGGACAGATGGGACAAATGAAAACAAAAAGAAGAGGTGGATTTAAGCCCAGACATATTGGTGTGACAGTCAATGCAAATCATCCAAACACTGCAATTAAAAGGCCGAGGTTGTCTGATCGGATAACCTACATGCTACCTACATGAAACCCACTGTAAACATAAAGACAACATGACTGAAAGTAAAAGGGTGGGAAAAGATAAACTGTCTAACACTAATCAAAAGAGAGCTGGAGTGACTTATTAATATCAAACTAGATTTCAGAGCAAGAGCATTACCAGGGATAACAAAGGTCATTTCATAATGATAGAGGGTTAATTCACCAAGAAGACATAAACATTTTAATAACAGAGCTTAAAATACATGAAGCAGGCCTTCCCCGGTGGTGCAGTGGTTAAGAATCCACCTGCCATTGCAGGGGACACGGGTTCGATCCCTGGTCCGGGAAGATCCCACATGCCGCAGAACAACTAAGCCCGTGTGCCACAACTACTGGGCCTGCGTTCTAGAGCCCTGAGCCACAACTACTGAGCCCGCATGCCACAACTACTGAAGCCCGCACTCCTAGAGCCCGTGCTCTGCAACAAGAGAAGCCACTGCATTGAGAAGCCTGCACACCACAACAAAGAGTAGCCCCAGCTCACCGCAACTAGAGAAAGCCCGCAAACAGCAACGAAGACCCAATGCAGCCAAAAATAAATAAATAAATAAATTTATAAAACAAACAAACAAAAATACATGAAGAATAAACTGAGAAAAACACAAGGAAACATAGATAAACCCACAGTTGTCGTCAGAGATTTCAACACCCCCTCTCAATAAGTGATAGGACAAGTAGAAAGTATATCATGAAGACTACAGAAGCCTTGAACACACCATCGACCAGTCTGACCTGATTGATTCATGGGGCACTTTGCTCAGAACAGCAGATTTCACATTCTTTCCAAGTGCACAAGGAACACTTACCAAGAAAACCCATATTCTGGGCCATAAAGCAAGTCTCAAAAAAATTTAAAGTATTCATACAAGGTATGTTATCTGACCACGACAGAAATAAACTAGAAATCAATAACCAAAAGATACCTAGAAAAATCCTAAATATCTGGAAACTAAAAAACATACCTCTAAATAACCCCTGGGTCAAAGAAGAAATCGAAAGGGAAATGAGAAAGTATTTTGTATTAAATGAAAATGAAAATACAATGTATCAAAAATTCTGAGACACAGCTAAAGCAGTACAGTACTGAGAGGGAAAGCATCTATATTGGAAAAAAACAAAGATCCTAGATCAATGACTTCAACTTCTACCTTAAGAAACAAGGGGAAAAAAGAGCACATAAAACCCAAAGTAAACCAAAGAACAGAAATAATAAACATCAGAGCGGAAATCAATGAAATAGAAAACAGAAAAACAATAGAGAAAATCAATGAAACCAAAAGCTGGTTTTCTGAGAAGGTTAGTAAGACTGACAAGCCAGACCAATCAGGAGTAAAAGAGGAAAGACACAAATGACCAATTTCAAGAATGAGAAAAGTGACATCATTACAGATTGTACAGATATTGAAAGGATATTAAGGGACTATTGTGTATACTTTATGGCAGTGAATTGGACAACTTAGATGAAAAGGACAAATTTCTCAAAAGACACAAACTATCAAAGGCCATTCAAGAAGAAATAGAAAAGCTGAATAGTCCTATAGCTATTAAAGATTGAATTTTTAGTTAAATACCTTCTAAAAAAGAAAAACCCAAGCCCAACTAGGTCTCAAGGAAGAATAATAACAATTCTTCAGGAACTCTTCCAGAAAATTGAAGAGAAGAAAATACTTTCCAACTCATTCTATGAGACAAATATTACCTTGACCCCAACACTAAGCAACAAAAATAAAGAAAACTACAGACCAAAATCCATTATGAACATAAATGTAAAAATTCTTAAAATTTAGCAAATGGAATTCAACAATATTTTTGAAGGATCATGATCAAGTGGGATTTATCTAAGGAATGCAAGGTTGGTTTAACTCTCAAAAATGTAATTCACCATAGTTACAGGCTAAAAATGAAAAACCTGATGACGATTTAAATAGACAGAAAAATCATTTGATAAAATCCAACAATCATTTCTAATAAAATTCCTCAGTAAAATAGACACAGAAAAGAATTTCCTCAACCTGATAAAGGGCATACCTGACACAGCCGATGTCACACTTAGTGGTGAAAGACTGAATACTTTCACCCCAAAATGAGGAAAAAAACAAGGATGTCTCCTCCCAGCTCTTCTATTCAATACTATACTGGACATTCTAGCCAGTTCAGTAAAGCAAAAATAAAAACCACCCAGATTGTATGCAGGGTGCAAGATCAGTGTACAGAAATCAGTTGTATTTCTGTGTGCTAGCAACAAACAATTCGAAATTTAAAACAGTATTTGCAATGCCATCAAAAACATTAAATATACAGGGATAAACCTGACAAAATATGTGCAAGACCTGTACACTGAAAAATACCAATCATTGCTGAGAGAAATTAAAGAAGAACTAAATACTGGCGAGATAGACCACATCCATGGGCAGAAGAGTCAATACTGTTATAATGTCCGTACCCACACTCACTACCTGTCCAGGATGGCTGGTCCATCAGGGAACAAGACGGAGACATCCCTCACAGAGGGTGTAGGCCAGCAGGGTACACAGGAGGTAACCATTTGGGACTCGGTGACTGGTAGGTGAAGGAAACGTTAAGGAGGGAAGAAGTGATGGCCCAAGAAAGCCTCAGACCAGGAGGCCACCTTGTCCGTGGGTCAGAGAGGACCCTGCATCTGCCTCCCTGGGCTGATGTCAGCACTCACTGACCAGAGGGACCAGCCGCATGAGACCCCAGTGGCCTGGAGCACCCAAGATTAGCTCGAGCTCCCAGCCCTGGGAAACCCCCTACCAAGGGCATTTCTGGGCTGCCCCCTCGGGAGGAGTGACCCCCAGTGGCTCCCAGCTGGGAACTGGCATCACTGGAGTGTGGCTTTGGGGGGGTGTGGACCCCTGCTGCTGGGGGCCCTGGGACTTGCTGGCACAAGGAAGGTGCTGAGAGCTCCCTGTTGGGGGGATGGGCACCACCCTTTTGGGATTTGGGAGAGTTTCTGTCTGAGTCTGTTGATTCACCTCCACTCTGCCAGCTGGGACTGCGACCACCTCTGCAAACGCGGGTGGGAGAAGGAAGGCGCTGCCCAGCCCCTGGTCCGATGGCAGGGTCACCAGGCAGCCCAGCCCCTCACCTGCCCCTGACAGAGGAGGGAGCCGGCAGTGGGAGCTGGTGTCAAGCGTCAGTGCTGGGCACGGGGCTTTGCCGTGTGCGGGAGGGCACGCCGCCAGCAGCGGGACAGAGAGGACTCCAGAATGCACCGGGCGGGCAGCACAACCCTTCCGCCACCACCCTGGGCCTCTTTCTGCCCTCCACTCCCTGTTACTTAGGGCATGGGCCCTGCCCAGCCACTTTGCCCCCTCCAGGCTTCCACCCAGGTCCACCCCGCAGGCATCAGTGCCAAGGTCCCGGCGCTGCCACACCAGGCACAGGGGTGGCTGCCTTGACCTCCTGGGGCCAGAGGGATGCTCTGGGCGTGTCTGCGCAGCTCCCTGGAAGAGGCCTGGCGGCGGGGCTCACTTGGGGGGTCTTCAGGGCCAGGTTCATGAGTAGATGGGACAGTGTTGAGGGGGTGTCAGGACGGCATGGAAAAGAGGGTCAGGGCCCACTCAGCCACCCCCGGGGACCCCCCACTCAGGGTCCCTCCCTGCCCAGGCCACATTTGCACGCCCCTCGGCTCCTGGTCCTTTCCTGCCTGCACAATCGTGGGATGAACCTTAACCCGAGCTAGTCACCTCCCACCCACACCTTCAGCCTCCTCCCAACTGCCTGGACCCTCACCCACGCTGAAGGTGGAGAGAAGGCGGAGGGGCGAGGCTTGTCCCAGGACACACGGCAAGCCCCCCAAGTGTGGCAGGGGCTTCCACTGGGGCCCTGAAGACCTGGTAAGGCTGAGTGAATCGGTGGCGGGGGGGGGAGTCCTGGTGTCAGGGGAGTGCCTCCTGGTGCTCTTTAAGCTCCAGGACCAGGGAAGGCAGCCCCTCCCCCTTTTACACCAGCTCCCTTCTTCTGGGAGAGCTAAGGGATGGGATCCAGTGATTTGCGGTTTGCATTCATACTACAGTGTAAAGGACTACCCGCCAAGCCTGGCCTGGAGGTCATGGGGGAGGAGCAGTCAGAAGGTGGGAATGCCCCACAAAAGGGCAGGTGGCAATGAAGAGGTTGGGGGTCTGGGGGTCAGTGCAAAGACCTCGCACACCCCTCCCTGTGGCCTGGGTTGCCTCCCAGCTTGGAGGGTGGGCACTGAGAGCTGGGTTCTCTGGCAGGGAGCCCCATAGACCTAAATTAAATGGGGGGTGGATTTTGGAGAGCACACAGCTCAGTCCCCCAAGCCCTGGCACAGAAGGGAGGAGGGGCGAAGGGGGGGCACCCACTGCGTTTCCCAGAGGAGTGGTCGAGTGCTCACACACAGCGGCCAGGCGGCGATTTCCACGGCCCTCCCTTCCTATTTATGCCTCAGTTCTGGGTCGTGGCTGTCCCCTCTGGGCGCTTGGAGCAGAAATGAGCTTTCCGGTGAAAAAGCAGAATGCTACGAGTCCTGAGCTTAGACTCCTGAGTAAGAGAGACATGGACGGCCCACCACTCACCCCACTGTGACCTCGTGCAACCGTGACCATCACCTGCACCTCCCAGTGACTGCTCAGCGGTCACCATGCCGGCCTGGGGGCCTCAGCAACCACCCTGCCCTCTTGCCCCCCGTCAGCTCCCACACCCCCAGCACCTGGCCTGGGTGCTGCTCTGGCTGCTATGTTCGCAGCCCTCTGACCCCCACACCCCCTCCAGGGGCACACGTGGTAGGGGGACCTGTTGAGGCACAGGACCCATGGGAGACTGAAGGATTAGCCGCGAGCAAAGGGAACAGCATCTCCAAGGAGGGAAGAGCATGAACAAAAGCACTGTGCCAGGAGGCAGCTATGATGGCCAGGACTGGGCAGGGCCAGCTAGGCTGCAGGGCAGAGAATAGGGCCCCAGATCGAGGGGGTGGGGCACGGCCAGACCCTGGGGAGGCGAAGCTGTGACCTCACCCTCAGGTCACAGGGAGTCACTGGAGGGTCACGAGCAAGGGCTGAAGGCAGGTGTCTGAGTCCAGGCTGAGATGGGGGAGAGACAGCGGGAGGGAAGGGGAGGGGAGAGCTGAGAGCCTTAGGAAGAAAGTGGGGCAGTGAGGCAGGCACCCCGGGGAGAAAGGGCTGGACAAGCGACCCTGCGGTGCTCAGGGTTGGGTTTGGGGCACCTGGGGACCCCAGATGGTAACACCAACTGGACTGTGGGGTATGGCCAGAGGTGAGGCAGGGTCAAGCTCGCCTGAGGAGGGAGGGAAGAGAAGGGCCACCTGTGCCCTCACAGCGGCAGCCCCAAGCCCGGGAAGACAGAGCGGGGGTCTCTGGACGTCCTGACCTCCTCTGCAGGGCTGATGGCCACCCTGATGAAGCTGCGACCCCGCTCCTGGCGGGAAACTAAGAGGCCCGTGGAACGGGCCTTTCTGTGGACTTGGGGAGAGCAGGGTGAGCCGAGCCTGCGGGTTGGGCTCCCTGAGGGCGGGGAACCTGAGAGGGTCCGCTTCCTTGTCTGGCTCACCTGCCTGTACACCCAGCAGAGCCCCGGCCACCTGAGTGCATTTCCAGTCCACAAGATCAGCTCCCCCCTGGGAGGACAAAGGCTGCAGCGCAGGAATATGGTCATAAAGCTCCAGGAGAGGCAGCATTGGGCGCACTTGTAATTTGTGACTAATTTGTTGCACAAGGAGGTTGCAATGTCCTAATTGTGATTTTGCCGTTTTAATTTTACTCATGGCTGTGCAACCAACAGTGTATAGTCTTGTAATTAAAATTAATTGTACCTTCACCTGCATATTTCTATTAGGCTGTTAAATTTAGTCTGTAAGCTCAACAATTTTGTTCCCTGAAAGATGCCGAGTTCATTTCTGCCACGCTCGGTGACTCCCCGCTCTGAAGGCTGCCTTGCCCTCCAAGGGGGGCTGGGGGCCTGTCTCCGCCCCAGCACCTCGCTTCTGGCCGGGCTGGGAGAGCGGAGCCCCTGAGGGCTTTCAAGGAGCTTATAGGTCTATTATTTAATGAATTCCTGATGAGTTATTAGGCTCCCAGATTGTACATGAGGATTTCATGAATAATCTCAGAAAACCTAAACGAGCTTTCTCCACCAAATTAAGCCCATGAATGACACCCACAGCACGTGCTGGACAGTTTTCTCAGCATGGGCGTCCTGGTGGCCTTAAGGGTGGGGAGGGGACCTCCCTCTGAATTCCAGGTGCCAGACCTTGGACTCAGGTATCAAATGTCAGGTCCAGGGAGCCCTCGGATGCCATCACTGGCAGTCACCTTCCCAGCAGGTTCCCAGGGTCCCTGGGAAAGCACCTCTCCTGTGCAGGGGGAGAGAGGAGAGGCCCTGAGAGCCCACCCCAGCTGTGCCCTGGCAGCACCGTGGCTCAGCCAATCAGATGCGCCTTCCCAGGACCCCAAACCTACAGGCCATCTCAAAAGCTGGGAGGTATGGGTGCCATGGCAACAGCAGCTGGGCAGCATAGCTGGCAGGACAGATGGACCCTGAGATGCTGCCAGGGGTTCCAGCCTGTCCAAGCCCTCCACTGCCCACCATAGGAGTTAGCTGGAGTGGATTCCACAGTTCGTGACAAGGACCCCTACTGACCTAGTCACCATCCGGTCTAGAGAGGGGCGTGGGGGGAGCTTGGTTAGGGGTCCCAGCTCCCCGTACTCCCCACCAAGCTAAGCTATGGACAGGGCAGTTGTGATGGGGTTGAAGGTTCTCCATCCAGCTGAGCCAGGAGACCCTACTTCACTGTCAACTCTTTGCTGAGGCCAGGCCACAATGTGCCTGGGGAGGGGTCCGCTGTGACTGTCCTTCCTCTTCATTGAAGAAAACTTGGCTCCCAATTGGGCAGGAAGGAGGGATGGACCCTCAGCACCTGCTCAGGGAACCTGGGAATAGATGCATCTCCACCCGCCCTTCTATCCCCCATCCCATCCCTCCACCCATCCCCCTACACCCACCAGTATGACAGTCACTCGAGGTGGCACATGTCACCCATGGGATCAAGGGTGACATGAACCCCTTGCACAGCCCCTTGCATGGCCTTTGAGACCCCAGCAGCTCCTGCCTCATCTCCCTCACCACTGACCCCCGGCTTCCCTCCTTCCAGGTCCTTAGCTCTGGACACCTCTCCCCAGGTCTTCCCCTCCCGCAGGAAGCCCTCCCTGACCACTCACGCAGGGCTACGAGTGCCTACAAGTGCCAGACCTCGGAGCCCAGTGTGCACACACCCAGGATGCCCCTCCCTCCTCTCTGGACGCAGCCCCAGGGCCCCTGCCCAGCTCCCCCACGGGCCCACTTCGGCTCTACAGATGCTAGGGGTCAAACACTGCTGCCCCCGCTGCCTGCCCTCCCCCGCTCCCCGAGTGCCCAAACTGGACACCGGTCCTTCCATCTCAGTTCAGTGCACACACACACACTCCTGGGGCTCAGGCCCCAAGCAGGGGTTCTTCTGGACCCCTCCCTCACCCTCGGCCCCATCCCTCCACACCCTCTGACCCTCACACACTGCCTGGCCCCCAGCTTTTGCTTGGATGGCACAGTGCCCCTCTTGCCCATCCCACACATCTGTGGTCCAGACTCTGCCCAACGCCCTCAGCTTCCTGCCCAGCCGGCAGCCTCTGGAACCCCCCACACCACCAGCATCGCACACGCAGTGCCCTCTGCTGTCAACTAGACTTTGGGGCCTTCTCCCCCTTATCGCTCTCTCAGCTCCGATCACTGGGGATGTCACACGTGGCTCACAAGCAGGACAGAGCATTGCTACCCCCTCAGTACACCCAGTAGCCAGAATCCAGTGAATAGCACTGAATGAATGAATGAATGTCGCACAGCTGATCAATGGAATCGGTGGTTTTAAACTTCTCCTGTCCACTAATTTTACACAAAAAGCAGCCACGTATTCTAAGACCCGTGGGAGCAGACGCTTGGCCACGTGGAGTCACTGGACAGAGCGGTCCAGCCTCGGATGGTCCAGCCTGTGATGACCACCCAGCCCTGTCCTGCACCTACAGCTCCCTCGTGCCCAGAGTGGCCGGTGAGGAAGGGCCAGGGCTGAGGGGGGCGCCCTGCCCAACTCCAAGTGGGTGTGGGGAGGATGGAAGGCTTTCCTCGGGACAGCAGGGTTGGTCCAGGGCAAGGGCAAGGTAGGTGTAGGGCTGGGTGGCAGGTCAGGGAGCACAGAGTTCAGGGACCCAAGAGCAGCCATTTACAGGCTGATGTCCCACCCCACCACTGCCTGGGAGCCCCTCAAATGTGGGCCCAGAACCTCCAGTGAGTATTGGGGTCAGAGGGCATCCTCACTGACCCTTGTGCTTGGCCTCTCCCTAGCCCTGCCATCCTCCACGTGGGCGGCTCCTGGCCTTCCTCCAGGGCCGCCTCGGGTCCAGGACATCTGGGCCAGTCCCTTCTCCAGGGCCAGTGCTCCCGGGTGGGGTGGGCCAGGGACACACTCACTGAGCACCTACTGTGTGCTGGGGGCCAAGACAGACAGACACCATGAGCTGTCAGTGGCTGCCGGGGGCAGACAGTGCCGAGGGGAGGGTCACGGTGCAGGAGGGAGTGGGGCCTGGAGAGGAGGACAGGATACCTGGCAGGAGGGTTCCAGGCCTGGAGAGGCAGTGGTGACAGGAGCACGTGGGGCAGGCCAGCATTCAAGGACAGCATCCTGGCCTGGGGTCAGGGGCAGGGGTGAGGGGAGGGAGGGGGGAAAGGGAGGGGGAGGGAGAAGGGGCGGGAGGCACAGGTGGGCTGCAGCAGGGCTGGCCGGGCACTGGGGAGCAGGATTTCTTGTGGGCGCTGAACAGAAGAGGGCGTGAGCTGACCGTGCCCCTCCCGCTTCCGTGCAGCCACCTGAGCGCGGGGTCAAGGGCCACAGCCCTGAGGGCAGGGGCTCAACTGGAAGGGGGAGGAGGCAGCTCTGGAGAAATCCCGGAGGTGGAGCCAGGAGAGGCTGTGGGCAAGAGCTGGGCTGGAGTGAGTGGGCCGAGGCAACTGGCAGGGTGAAGCCAGGTACTTGCGGGGCGGGGAACTCCCGGCCTTGGATTTAGGAGTCTGGAGTTCAAGGTCAGGCCCCGCCCCCGGCACCAATATTCGGATCCCGGGGCTCAGAGAGGGTGGAGGTCCCGGTGTGCACCGCAGGGGGTCGCATCTGGAGGTCCTGCCTTGGACTCTGCGGTGGAGGAGGACCGGCCACAGGGTTTGGGTAGGGGGCCCGGCGGCGTGTGCGAGGGCGGTGCAGGGACCCGGCCCCCACCCGGCGCCCATCCCCCAACACACCTGGGGCCCGGGGCTTCATCTTGCGCCCCCTGCCCCAACCCGATAGGCGCTGCGCCGGCGGCCCGGCGGGACCCAGGACACGGGGACACGCGCGCGGGGACGCTGACACCCGTCAGGCCTGATAACGGGCGCAGCGCCGCCGACGCCGCGAGCGCATTAATCTTCCCCAAATTAAAATCTGCAGCGCGGCGTTTAAGATTGAGGCCACCACGGTTCAGCGCGGTGTGACCGCCAATTTTGATAAAAGTGTTTTAAGAGAGGGGAGACGGAGATAAATTGCCTGCGCGGCGGCGCCGCGGGTGAGAGGCACGCGGACAGCGGGTCGGAGCCTGGCGCTTCCGCAGCGCGTCCGGGGACACCGGCTCCGCCCGTGGGACGCTCCCCGGTCTGCCGCAGCTGGGAGCGCCCTGGGCGCCGGCACCGCCCCGGTCACTGGGGCTTCGAGCCGGGCCCAGTCCGGCGGAGGGGAGGAGGGAAGGAATGCGGGCCCCGGGCCCTCGCAGCCCCAGTTTCCTTCGTTCAGCGACATTTCTCGAACACCTGCTCTGCGGCACCTGCCTGGATGCTCCACCACCCGTAGTGGAAAGTGGTGGCTGGGCTCCGCACGCAGTCAGGGTCTAGCCAGGACCACAGGCGCCTCTGCAGCCCCCTGGACTGCTCAGGTGGAGGGTGGGCTGGGTGCCTGATCACGTGGGGTCAGGCGCCTGGGGGAGGGGTGCGGTGGGCTGCCTGGGGGAAACTTCACCAGGCTTTCCCTGTCCCAAAGCCCTCTCCTTGATGGAGGCTTCCCCGTGGTACACCCCCCAACTCCGTCACCCACCTGCACTCCAGTGCCGTTCCCATCATTGCCCTTCACTCTCCTGCACCTGTCTTTGGAGGAGGGCTTGGACCCCCCTCCCAGGGTCCCCTCTGTCCCCCAGCCATCCCCAGCATTGGTCTCAGCCAGTCCCCCACCCATTCCACAAACCCTCCAAGGCACAGCCTCACTCCGTCCAGCTTCCTGACATCAAAACCTGGCTGGCTACAGCTGCACCAAGTCGGGGGGGGGGCGGTTCTGGGGAGACAGATGAGACATGGGCATGCCCAGTCTCTGAAAGAAGGCACAAGCGCTGGCCTAGAGCCTTGGCCACAGCAGGGCCAGTGGTCTGAGAAGGAGTTCTCCTTGAGGGCTTCCTGGAGGAGGGGGCTTTCTCAGCCAACCCTGAGGAAGGAACGGGAAGGGACTAGCATGAACAGGGTGCAGAGGCACAGAAGTCCCAAGTAGGGCTGGAAGGGGGAAGGGAGGGGCCGACAGCCTTGCAGTCAGGATGGAGCAGGACCAGAATGGGACCACTGGGACTCAGGTAAATCTTGGAAGGCCCCAGAAGAGGTGGGCTGGCATCCCCTCTGCTGGATGCGTCGTTGACAGCTTCCGCCTTTTCTTACAAAGTTCAAGCCAGCAAGAAACACGCAGTTTGCATCAGGCATGCCTGCCTGCTTCTCTCCTCCCCTGAGCAGCTGTGAAATTGATATTTAAAACTAATTGTACAGCGCCCTCGGGGCAGCCGGGCCAGGCAGCGCCGGACAGCGGCTGTGTTCATTCCATCTCCCCTCAGGCTCTGTCCGTGACCCCAGCCAGGTGATTAGGGGGCTGAGGATGAGGGGCTTATCTCCAGTGGACAGTGGCTGCCCCACGCCCCGCCTGCCAGCCGGAGCCCCTCCCCCAATTGCCCAGCAGCTGCTGAGCTGCCCCTTCCCTGGACAGTGGCCCTCCCATCTCATCCAATTACTGCGCCGACTGCTGTCTGGGGCTCAGATCAAATCACTCAGCTGCAGTGAGGAGCCCCAAACGGGTCAATCTCAGCAGGTTAGACACGCTGTCCGACGCCAGGCCACAGGCAGCCCGCCTCGGGAGCCAGAGGCAGCGAGCGTGGCCCGGGGCGCAGTGGACCCCAGCTCCACAGTGGTGTCGGCTCTGGCTGCGGTTCAAGGCCAGGTCAGAGAACATCCTCTGGGAGTGCAGGGCACGGTCAGGCATGCACAGGAGGGCAGTGGTCTCTAGAAAGGTCACCAGCAACTGGGACCTCCAGGCTTCCTGACAGCTCCTCAGTCGGTGCCACAGGAGCACCCCTCCAAAATTCCCTTCCATCCAGAACCCACGACTGTGGCTTGCCTGCACAAACAGGGTCTTTGCAAATGTGGTTAGTTAAGCTGAGGTCATGGTGGAGTCGGGAGGGCCCTTAATACAATGACAGGTGTCATTATAAGAAGAAAAGAAGAGACACGTATGGGGAGAAGACGCAGCAGAGATCGGAAGGAAGACCAAGCAGACATGGGCAGAGGCAGGAGGGAGCTTCCTGAGAGCCTCCAGAGGGAGCCCTGCCCTGGAACCCGGCTCTGGAACCTGACACCTTGGTTTCTGACTCCTGGCCTCCAGGCTGGGAGAGAGTAGATTTCTGTCCTTTTAATCCACCGGGTTGCGGTATTTGCTACGCCACCGGGGGAGATGAGTGTATCCAGTGTGCTGGCGAAAGCCCCCCTTTCTCCCGTGGCCCTCTCGCTTCCCACACCCACACCCTGCTGTCTGGAGCCTGTCTCTGCCCTGCCTCCTGGTCCAGCCACCCACGACCCACCCAGAACCCTCAGCCACTCCTGCCGGTCTCAGCCAGGCCACCCGGCAAGGGCCGATCCCCTGTGGTCCCCACTCCCACCCCAGGGGACTTCAAAAGCACGCTTAGCACAGCCTCTGGACCCCGGTGCTCAGCAGACACTGCTCTCTGCCCCTCAGTGCTGGCAGCCGCCCAGGGCCTCCTCCAGGACCCAGCAGCTCAGCCTGGGGCAGGAGGTGTCACCAGCACGCGCGGGCTGCTCTCGGCCTGCAGCCACGCCCCAAACGTTACATGGGCACTGGCGCTCATCCGTGTCCTGCCAAATAGGGAGGCGCTCCTGCTTGAGGAACTGCCCCTTGCATTCTACCAAGTTATTAAAAACCTAGGATCCCACTTAATCTAATGGCAACATAGTACGGTCAGCAAGGCAGGCATTCCCATTGTCATTCCCATCATCCATCACCCATATTCACTCACCATGACCACCATTACCTCCATCACCACCATCACCATCACCATCACCACCACCACCACCTATCATCACCACACCTGCATCACCATCACTGCCACCACCACCACAATCACCACCATCACCCCACCTCCATCACTATCACTGCCACTGCCACCATCACCACTACTATCACCATCACCACCATCACCAGCACCACCACCAGCACCAGCACCACCAGCACCAGCACCACCATCACCACCACCACACCACCATTACCACCAGCACCAGCACCACCAGCACCACCAGCACCACAGCTACCACCACCACCACCACCACACCACCATCACCACCACCATCACCACCACCACACCACCATCATTACCACCACCACCACAACCATCACCAGCTCCACCGGCACCAGCAAGCACCACCAGCACCACCAGCACCAGCACCACCAGCACCACCACCACACCACCATCATTACCACCAGCACCAGCACCAGCACCAGCACCATCACCAGCACCAGCACCATCACCAGCACCACCAGCACCACCAGCACCACAGCTACCACCACCAGCACCACCACACCACCATCACCACCACCATCACCATTGTTACAGTTTGAATTGCATCCCCCCAAAGAAATGTTGAAGTCCTAAACCCCAGGTCTGAGACTGTGACCTTTTTTGGAAATAGGATCTTTGCAGATGTAATCAAGTTAAGGTGAGGTGCCTAGGGGGGGCCCTGATCCAGTATGACTGATGTCTTTATAAGAAAAAAACAGAGACACCAGGAACAGGAGGCCAGGCAGACACTCAAAGACACACACACACAGGGGCAGACAGTCATGTGACGACAGAGGCAGAGATGAAGTGATGCATCTATAAGCCAAGCAAATGCCGAGGACTGACAGCAAACACCAGAACCTGGAAGATACAAGGAAGGAGCCTTCTCTACAGGCTTCAGAGAGGGCCAAGCTCTGCTAACACCTTGATTTCAGACTTCTACCTTCCAGAACTGTGAGAGAATCAATTTTATATGGTCTTAAGCCACCCAGTTTTTGGTACTTTGTTACAGCAGTCCTAAGAATTAATACCACCATCATCGCCATCATCATCATCACCACCGTTGTCGTCAACCCGATAATCACCTCCTTGTCATCTTTGTCACCACCATAGTCAACGTCATAACCGTCATCATCATCACCGCCACCACCACCATCATCACGTCTACCACCATCATCACCACCATCATTGTCATCCACCACCATTGCCATCATCACCATCATTGTCACCATCACCATTGTTGTCACTGCCATCAACTCTTTATGTCATTTGTCATCTTACTCTCATCACCACCATTGTCAACATCGTCACCACCACATCATCAACCAAAATCAATTTTCAGCTGAAAGTCAAAGGCCAAGGCATTGGATGACTTGCCCAAGGCCTCTCAAGCGGTTTGTAGAAAAGCCAGGACTCAAACACCTTCCAGCCTGACTTCTATTCTTCTTTCCCGGGAGAAACACCACCTAAGCAGCCCCCGTGTTGCCCCCACCCCTTCCTCCTCACTCCTGGACACTTGCTGATTTTCTGGCCTGTGCCAAATCAGTTTTGCTTGAGGCCTGTACCCTGGCCACTCCCTCAGTCATGCCCCGGCTCTATAAGACTAGAGAAGCCTCTTCCATAATACCTGATAAATAACCTGGATTTAATTGAATTAATATCGACAGCATGTAATTGCTCCTTGTTGCTCAAGCCTGCCTAGGAGGGGTGGTGAGGGGCGGAACGGTGAGGTTATTGCTTCAAAAAAATGCCCTCAGCCCCGAGCAGCGTTTTGGCCTTATTATTATAGTCATAATGAGAGCAGCTGATGTGATCTCTCCTTCCACAATAGCGCACACGGCCGGCTACATAAACAGCCAAAGTCCTTTGTCCCTGTGGGCTGTTTGTGGGTAATTAAAATCAATAGGCTCTTCCTCACAGACCTCCTTAGCCTCCTCCAAGCTCAGGGCTCGGGGCTGCCAGGCATCAGACCAGCAAACAAACTTGCCCCCTTCCCGCCCGCTGGTGGCCGGGCCTCCTGTGCCCTCCCCCCGCCCCGGGACGTTCAGAAACAGCCACAGTCCCAGAGATGGTGGAAGGGGGGTTCCAGGGAGCTGATGCTGAGGTCCGTGTCTGAGGGTGCAGCCAGTGAGGGGGGAACCAGTGATGGTCCATGGCTGGACCTCCAAATGGGGTCTTCCCTGGGCTAAGGGTCTGTGAGGAGGAGGATCAGAAAAGTCTTCCCCATCCCAGTCTGGGGACCACTGTCTCCCCAACCCTACCTACAACGTTTGTGGACCTGTAGACCCCGGGCGGGCACTGGGATGGCTGTGCACTCAGTCTCCCGACAGCTCTCGGCAGACAGGCACCCACGGCCTCTGCACGCCGGGCCCTGTCCTGGGCTCTTGGGGTGCGTGTTTCCTGGCTCTGCTGAGAAGGGCTGGCACAGAGCCCGGGCAGCAGGAGGACCCCCAGAGGCCGGGGCACGATGCGGGGTGGCCCTGGAGTGGGGCATCCTGGGAGCACCCTAGAGACAGAGGCCAAGTGTGGCCGTGAGGCCGAGGGGCCAGGGGAGCTGCTGCACATTCCAGAGGAGACGCTGGGAACGCAGTGACCTGAACGAGTGAGCAGGTGGGAGACGCGAATCAGGGGCCTCGTCATGTGGGGTGTGCCCCCAGGAGTGAGTATGGGCAAAACACAGAAGGGACAGGAGTGACCCTGGGGGTGGGGCGGGGAGAAGAGCCCAGGATCTGAGCAGGTGGGGGGCAGGGGGCTCCCCGAGGACGAGCTGGGGTCACGGGGCTGCAGAGGCCCCCCATCACAGTGGCGTGGCAGGGTCCCTCCCGCCATGCTCAGAGCTCCCTCGGTGTCATCCCCAGTCTACACCCATGTGAGGCAGGGACCACGGAGAGCAGAGGGTGTGCTCAGGGCCACACTGCTGTCACCTCGACCTCCAAGACGACCTCCTCCTCACAGGCCTGGCCAGCCCGTCAACCAGAGGGGCGAGGGGTGAGCCCAGGGCCAGCGCAGCTCTGGCTGGGCACCCAGCGCTTGGTTCCGCTCAGCAGGGATCACCCTGGGCCGTCCGGGAGCCTGACCAGCCGACCGGCTGGGAGGCCTCACCCAGCGCCTGCAGACGCCTGACACGGGAGCCGGGGAGATTCAGTTCTGTACTAAAAAAGTGCGTCTGCTGGACCATCTTCTCTGTGCCGTCCTTCTTAATTAAAGGCGACCTGAATTGAATTGCTTTCAGTGGGCTGGGGGTGGGGGGACAGTGCTGGGCAGCTGGAGGGACACCTCCTCCTGTCGAGCCGACGGCCCTAGCAGGACAGTGATCCATGGGCCAATATCACCGGTGTCCCTGCATCCGTGTGGCGGCTGACCTCAGCGCAGTCATTAGCTGCTTTTTAATTAACTGTCTGCTGTCCCATCCCCAGCGAGGAGGCCCTGGGAGGGGGAGGAGCGTCGTTCCTTCTGAAGCTCTGCTGGGCTGATTCGGGTCCGTGTCCCTGGGCACTGCCCCGCCTCAGGCCTGCATGCCTCAGGCCTGCATCCCTTCCAGCCCCGGCGCCAGAAATTCCACCATTCTTTCAGTTCTCACAGGGAATCTCTGTCTCGAGTCCACACCCGCAAGGCTGCAGCAGGAGAAAGGGGCCTCCAGGGAGGGCAGGGCCGGGGAGGGGACGCCCAAGGTGGGAGGGGGCTGGGGGGAGGCCGCAGGAGGGCCGGGGTGCGGGGAAGCCCTCTCGGGGGAGCCGGGGCTCTTGGCCACAGCCCTGCCCCGCACAGCGGGACTTGCTTCCAGGTTCACGCCTGGGGAGGTGGGGGGCCGTGCACCCCAGCTGGCCCCTGGGACAGGGGCTGCCCAGGTGAAGGGCCCGGAGGTGCCAGCAGTGGGTCGGTTACGCAGTGAATGTCCCTGGGGCACCAGAAACTCCCTGCAACAAAGCTCCCTGAATGTGAACCCAGGCCCACTCCCGCGTGCAGGCCTGTGCCGGCCGGGGTCCCCGTCCTCCCGGGCAGAGGTCTGGTGGGGAGAGTGGACAGCACACGCAGATAGAGGGGTGCTCTTTCAGCCTGGGCAGGTGGCAGCGGGGGGCTCCCAGAATAAGCAGCACCGAACTGAGGCCAAGGTCCTCAGGCCGGAGGGTGGCCAGAGGTCAGCATGGCTAAAGCGTGAGCAGCATGTGACTGGGAGGAGAGGAAAGGCAGAAGGGGGGGGTGAGGGAGTGGGGGGGCACTGGGGGTGGCGGGAGTGAGGGACTGCGGGGCGGGGGCACAGGGAGGAGCGGGAGGGGGGTGAGGGAGTGCGTGGGGGTGGGGGTTTGGGGGGCGGTGAGGGAGTGCGGGGGGTGGGCACAGGGAGGGGTGAGGCAGAGCTCCGATGGCTGTCGGGTCCGCCCTAGCAGGCTCTGCAGGCCACGTCCCCAGCGGCAGCCTGAATCCCTGCCCTGCTGGCCCCTGAGGGCAGGCGGGCAGGCAGGCGCAGCTGGGGATGCAGCAGCTCCGCAGGATTCTTCGCCCTCAGGGCCCCACCAGCAGGCGCTGCCTGGACAACACCTTGCTCCCGGGACCCCCAAGTGAAGCAGCGGGGACCACACACAAAGGCTTCCACGGCAGACAGGGAAGGAGACGGGGTGGGTGGGCCGCACGGGAGGGCTGCAGAGACACACGCTCATGACGCCAACACAGCCACGACACTGACACACAACCACCGGCACACGCTCACACTCGCAACACACAGCAGCACACTCGGGTCGCCAGCCCACAAAGGCTCACCCTTGTGAGCACGCGGAGGCTCCCTAGTGCACACACACGTACACACGTGAGCACACGCACACAGGCACACTAACACATGCACACAGCTCCCAGCAGCTGTACCAGCTCACGCCCAGCCTGCTACCGCCACGTGGTACACAGGGGCACGCTGCAGACACACGCTCCCTTGCTGACCCACACTCCAGGCACCCTCATGTGACAACAGGGACCACGGGTGCCTCAGGGGAAGCCAGGCAGCTCCGAGGCCTGGGAGCAGTCACGGGGAAGATGGAGGGCACAGCCATGGCCGGGTGAGGCCTCCGTCTCGCTGGCCGCCCTCGGGAAGCTGCCTCCCAGACTGAAGGTGCTCACACTTGTAGGCCTTGTCTAGGGGGAAACAAAGTCCAGCAAAACGCCACCCCTGGCCCTTGGCTGGAGGAGAGCGCTTG
This sequence comes from Mesoplodon densirostris, assembly GCF_025265405.1. Classification (NCBI taxonomy): domain Eukaryota; kingdom Metazoa; phylum Chordata; class Mammalia; order Artiodactyla; family Ziphiidae; genus Mesoplodon; species Mesoplodon densirostris. The sequence goes on from NC_082661.1 coordinate 106,967,407, forward strand.
GTGGAGTCTGGGCTCTGGTGCTTCCGTCTGGACGGGCCACTTGGAGCTCACAGGGCAGCCCCAGGGCAGGCTGGGACCAGGCTGTACCCCAAACTCCCAGCACAGGGAGGGTGCAGGCAGAGCCCCATCCCAGCAGGCATCCTGCAGTCCTTCCCTTTGCCAGCCTGTCCCCGGCGCAGGGTCGGTGGCCTCCGCACATGACTCCTCTCAGGCCTGTCCGCTCCCAGCCATCCCTCCATATCCCAGGCAGCCACAGCCTCTCGGGCTCCGTCCCTGATCCCCACCCAGGGCTGAAACCCCAGGCCGTCTTCGTCCCTTCACCGCACTGGCTGGTGGCCCCTCGCTTTCCGGGCTCCTGATGCCCGTTCAGGACCCACTGCCCCTGAGGGAGCTTCTCCCCAGGAGGAGGGTTCTTGTGCATTTCTCTGTGGCCCTAGAGCCAGCCGGGCCCAGCCCTGTCCTGTGTGTGCAGGGCCTCCCTGGAGAGCAGATCTCAGGGTCCTTCACCACGTCCAGGACCCCCGGGTGCTCACAGGGCGGGCGGGTGCAACAGGTCGGTGGGGCTTCTTCCCCAGCCCGGGGTTGGGGGCGCATCACCAAAGCCGGTCACCCTGTGTGTGCTCACGCAGGAACAGGATTCAGAGACGCCAGAATGGGGCCTCCTTGGAGCCACGAGCCGCAGCCAGGCCGGATCTGGAGGGAGTTGGAGCAGGGGAAGGGGGGGAACGCCTGGGGAGAAGCTGACCCGTGAGAGCGAACAAGCCATGATTTCCCGAGTCAGGTCCCGCTGGCGAGCAATCAGAGCCCCTGCCAAGGTTCAGGAGCGAGAAGGGGAGGCCGCCGGCTTCATGCTTTATTCCCTGACAGTATCCATCTTTCCAAATTGATTTTTGATATCCATAGTGACCTGGAAGGGAGACACGGCGATAACTCTCGGAAAGTGGAAAACAATATTATCGCCACAAATATGAATTACTGGCCGCCAGGTTAAATCTACTGTGCGATGAGTTATGTGACCCCAGCGCTCCTATAATTCTTGGGAATTTTATAGAGTCAGGAGAGGCCTGTGGACGCTGACAAGCACTTAACAGCCAGAGCTGGTCCCCAACAACTCTCGGGGCCATGTGATTCAGGCTCCCCGGGCATCGCGGGCCACTCCGTTCTGCCTCAGGGGTGGGAGCTGGTGGGCAGTCACTTCTGGACTCACAGTCTTCATTTGTCTGTTCTTGTCATTCTCGGGGCTGGAGACACACACCTGCCACCTGCCAGGAGCAGCAGAGCAGCCTGCCTGGTGGGGCTGTTGTCCAGGGGCCCAGAGGGAAGGGCGGTGCCGACCAGTGTGGGGCTCACTGAGTGGCTGCACACCTTCCAGGGGGAGGGAGGGCCCTTGGGGCTCACCTGGCCCAGCCCAGAGGGGGCCATACAGCAAAAGGCCAGAAATCTCAGCCAGCAGGAGCACCCTCCTTAACCCTGACAAGTGAGGACCCGGGGCCTCACCGGGGGTGAGCTCAGCAGGACGCTAGGTGTGAGTCTGTGGCGGGCAGGTGGACCAGGGCTTCAGAGGCCAGGCTCACCCTAGGGCAGGCAGCATCGGGTAGGGAGTTCAGGGCCGTGCTTTAAGCCCTGCCTGCAGCTACAACCCACTGTCTGAACAAAAAGAATGAGCAAATGAATGAACAGGAGAATGAGCGAACAAATGAGTGAACCCAGAGCCTGCCGTGTAGAGGAGGTTGGGGGAACCCCCAGCCCACCTAGTCAGGAGGGGGGGAACTCGGGGGCAGCAGTGGGGAGGAGGGTGGTCAGCCTGGGCTGAGGTGAACCCCAGGAGGGCATCCCGTTCCTCCGGGTGGGGACCTCAGGCCAGCCTCCCTCTGCCCTGGCGAGGCGCCTGGGCCGGAGCCCAGAGGTGGGGTGCCAGAGGCCAGGGCAGGGGGAGGGGGCAGGAGTGCAGGGGGAAGGGGTGGCCCGGCTGGGAGGGGAGGGGGCTGCTGGATGCAGGGCTGTGCTCAGGGTCTCCCAGGAGGACGCAGGGGACCCGCCTGGCAGTTATAATGATGGTGAAGGTACGGGGTCACTCCTCCCGGACCCCAGACCTGCAGAACTTCCAAGTGGGGGTCTGGGCTGGCGGTTGAGAAAGAGACACGGCCCCTTGTCCAGCCAGGTCCCTTTGGGCCCCTGTCGGGGGTCCCTCATGATGAGGAGGAGGTCCCCAGCTCCAGGCCAGATGCCCCGTGGTGCTCCCAAACTAGGGCTGTGAGGACCATCGGGGAGGGGATGATGATGAGGGACCCCAGGCAGGGGCTGCAGCGGTCCTGGTGTGGAGGCATCCTGGGCTTCGATCCTGAGGATGGCCTTGGCCGGTTCCAGCAGGGATAACTGGATGTGTCCCCTCCACTCCTGGACACACAAGACCGCGCCCCTGCAGTAGGAGCCTGAGGGGCAGCGCCAATGGGACAGGACAGGCTTCAGTTTTGGGTGCCAGGGTCGTCCCCGGGAACCTGCTGGAAGCTGAGGCCCCGGAACCCTCAGTGCCCAGGACGCCGTGGGGGTCTCCCTCAGTCCTGGGGCCTAGGACCAATGCTGCCCACAGGGTGGTGGAAAATCCAGCCACACTTCCTGCAGCAGGTGGCCATGGGGCGCTGGTGCCGGACCTGGGCTCCTGCCCTCCCGACGTGTGGGTAGAGGGGCCCAGGCAGTGGCCACAGGACAGGGCACCTGGGGGCCAGTGTCTCCCACAGGGCAGGGAGACAGTAACACAAATGTTATTTAATTTACATGACAAAGTGGCACCATTATTGCAAGCTGACAGAATGCTGCTTGGGGTAATTTCGGAAAATTATTTAAACAATGTAATGAGTTAAATGTCAGCGCTGGCTAATTATGTTTATGCTAATTGTTAATTAGCCCTATAATGGAGACAGTCTTAATTAACAATGGTTATGAGTGTGCAAGGAGGTGGGCTCGCCGTGGGTGAGCCGCAGCCCCACTCTGTAAGAAAGCCCCAGTCGGGGCCTCTGGCCTCAGCCCAGCGGCGCTGGGCCCAGGGCAAGGGTCCGGCCAGCCATCCCGGGGGCGCGAGCCTGCCCGCCCCTTCCTGCCCTGCGGGAAGGTCCCCATCGCCTCGCCCAGGCACGCTTCTGGGTCTGCCCCACATGGGACGGCCAGGAGGCCCAGCACACCCTCCTCCCCCCTCTCCCACCACCCCCATTGCTCCCCTCTCGCCTCCTGCACCCTACAGGGGGCCACCACTTCCAGAGACAAATGAAACCAGCGGTCACTCGTGCCCAGCTGGCTGTGCACCCTGAGTCCTGTGGCCGATATGGAGCGAGAGAGGGCAGGAGCACAGACCTGCCCAGGCCCCATCAGCCATCCCCACATTTAGGGCCCTGGAAGATGGGCCCAGCTCCTCAAAGGGACGTCACAAGACGCAGGGGTGGGAGAGAGAAGGTCGTGACCCTGCCTCCCCTCTTTTCTCCAAAGACCCTTCTGCTGGGCCACTCGGATGACCACCCTGTGTGTCGCTCTCAGGGAGCCCCAATGGCAGGGCCGTGCCAGGAGCAGGGTCAGTGGTGCAGCAGAGGCTGGATGGGGTCCTGCGCAGATACGGGGTGGAGAACAGCCCAGGGCCACCCTGCAGAGCGGCCAAGCCCAAAGACCATGCAGAGTTAACCCCTTCAGAGGAGAGCAGAGGGGACAGGAGGGATAGGCCTGCGGGGACGGGCAGGGGTCGCACAGTGCAGGGCCAGGGCAGCAGCTGCACCCAGCAGGGGATGGCGAGGACAGACAGAGGGACACAAGGGTACATGGAGGGACACAAGGGCACACAGAGTGCTGAGTCCTTTTGGAGACCCAAGCCCAGCATTGTCACCTATGTCCTGTGCCCTGTCACCTATGTCAACCTGCCCCGGCACAGGCCACGGGCTGGGGGCCTTGCGAACAGCTCCCCAGAATGTGAGGATCGGCGCCCAACTGCTCATCTATATGGGACAAGCTCCCGGGCAGCGCCAAGCGGGGCCAGCTTCCTCTGCTTAGACTGGACGGGGCCCCGCGGTGACAGTGGGCTCTGGTGGAGGCAAAACAGTAGGTAAGCAGTGTCTTCTCCATGGCCTGAGCCACTGGGAGTCACACACGTGCGCACATGCACACGCACGCACACACACATTCACACGCACACACGCACATGGACACGCGCACACACGCACACGTGCACCTGTGTTCGCACAACACATGCACAATGCACGCGCATGCACACATGGCCTGCCTCACGCTGAGCTTCACTGCAGGTTGAGTGGTTTCTCCTGCTTCCTAGACCTGGAATCACAGCAGGAAGAGGCTCTTGGAGGCTCCACGGGTAACGGACTCTGCAGGGTTCCCTCATTCAAAGACAAGTGGCAGTGACAGGAAGGGATGAGGGGTCCAGGACAGAATCTACCCTGAAAGTCTGCCAGCCAGCCTGAGCCAGAGACAGAGGGGGAGGGAGAGACAGAGACAGACAGACAGAGAGACAGACCGAGAACAAACAGAAGCAAAACAACACCAGGAACATTTTGCCAAAGAAGAGACAAAAATCTGACCAAACGGTTCTCTATAAAAAGCAATGGATTTGCAGATAAAAGGGGCTTCAAGAGATGAATCAATAGTTCAAAACAGAAATACAAAAGCTCAAGAAAGAAAGACAACGAAAGGGAATGACTAACGAGCTGACGGATCTCAGGGAGGACGTGAGAGCGAAAAACACAAGCTGCATGTGAGCTGCCCGACCTGTTGATTCAAACAAACGCACGTCGGATGCAGCGGAGCCAGGGCCATGGAGCCGGGGCTGCTGGGACCGGTCTGAGAAGCTGACCCCCACAAGACAGGCAAGGACACCCGCACTTGCCTGACAGCACACCTGAGCGTGAACCAAACCAACCATGACACCAAAATTCCAGGAAACTTTAAAAATTAAAGAAAACATTACTGAAGAAGGAAAGATTTGGAAGGACACAGTGTCCCTAGGAAAAACATGGATAGAGATCAATCAACACTGAATCTTGAAAAATATGGTCCAGGACACCCAAGCCAAAAAAGAAAACAATCAAGTCACATCTAGGGGAGAAAAACAGCCGGTGTCAGCAAAACCACTCAGAGTTAGAAACCACGGGAATGGTCTCAAATTTCTTCAGGGAAGAAAGGTAACCAGAAATGACACCTTCTCAAGCATCAGATAGACACTTCCTGAAGGACTCACTGAAAACTGACTCAACCAACCAAAAGAGATGTGGAGACCACGGTGGAAGGGCCGGCACTAAGTTTATTTCTGTGCGTGAGAAATAGTGAGACAACCATGAGCTGACCGCAAGGTGAGACGAAGATAAACTGGCAGGCACGCAGCATCCACGCGGCATCCGGGGCCACCGCAGGGAGGGGAGGAGGGGCAGGAGGGAGGGGCCGTCCACCACCTACAGCGGAGCAAGCGGGCCGGGACCTCAGAAGAGATGCTGGCCTGCCAGGGGCAGCCTGGAGCCCACACCCACCACGGCCGCACAGGGTGGGAGGGAGAAGAGGACCCACAATCAGCCCCCTTCCTGGTAAACAGGCCCCGCGGGCACCTTACTGTTCATGGTCTGACCACGTGGCTTACTCATGCCCCCCACAGGGGGGGGTCAGAGGTAGAAGGCTTCCCGCCCCCTCTAGGGAGGTGCCCACCCCTGCTGGAGCCCAGGAAGGCCGCCCCCAGCCCCATCTCCTACTGCTGTCCCCAGTCTGGCCTCCTCGACCCCCTCCCCTCATGGTCTGAAGAACAAGACAGACAGGCTGCAATGCCTACTGAGGGCCACATGACAGAAGGAGAGGCTGGGCACTCTGAACACATGCCAGACTGGGCCAGAGGGACAAGGAAGCTGTACCCTTTGGTCATGGGGAAGGCTCCAGAATCAGAGAGATGTGAATGCAGTCCCTAATTCCTCCACCTAAAAGCTCTGTGACCTTCAGCACTTTTCTTCATCTCCATGAGGAAGGTTGGGATATATATTACAAAACGAGGATAGTAACAGCCCTCTGGCTGGGCTGTTTTAGGGTGAGGAATAAATGTGCACAATATCTAGCCTGCAGGAGACACTTGAGAAATGTCACAGGTGATGGTGGTGGTGGTGATGATGATGATGGTGGTGGTGATGGTGGTGGTACAGCTTGGACAAGAGATAGACAAAGAACAAAACCTCCAGCTGCTGAGGCCGTGAAGATGTGTGATAGCATCACACTCAGTCGCTTGGCACCCATGTTTCTGCCCACCAGGATCAACTTCTGCCCATAGGATCAGCTCGGCTGCCCATCAAAAACTTCTCTCCATCTGAAGCGGCATGAAGCCCCCTTTCTGTCCCTCTAGTGCGTAGGATGCAGAGGGGTGCCCTCCGCCCCTCACTCTCCCAAGAGATGTAGCCTGAGAGGTGTCAAGGGGTCATCAAGTTGCTGGGCCAGAGGGCTGAGGAGGGATGGGGGGTGGTGCAGGGGCACCAGGGAGAAGAGGGGCCTCTAGTCAAGACTGCCCAGCAGGTTCATTCTCCTCTGAGAGGCTCACACCCTGGGATCCTTCCTGGCCTCTGTGCCTGGACACGAACCAGGAACATGGCCACCCTGGGGAGAGGGCCCAGGTTCAAGTGGCCCCAGCACCACCCAGCAGAGGGCATCTGGGAACTGCAGGAGCCCCTTGGGGGAGGCCAGTGTCCTGGCCAACCTGGTGCAGAGCCACAGGGACGGTGGGCAGAGCCTGGACAAAGGCATGCAGTCCACGTGCGATTCCAAGCTGTAGGGCGATCTGGCAACACTGCCACAGAGAAGCCAATGCCAGTCGTGGGCAGGGGGTTAGAGAGGCCACGAGACAGCAAACTGTGGATGCCAGAGCCACTAACAGTGAGGCTCGGCTTCAGCACCATTTATTCCAAACAGGAGTCTCACATTCACCATCCGGCCGACGCTTTTCAAGCAGCGGCTGTGCTTTGTGTCCCCCTCACTGGCTCAGCAGTGGGGGCTCTGGAGGAGGACGCGGCGGTAGCCCCGGACAGACCCCTGCGCCGGGCCTGTGGGTGGTGTTGCTCCCACCCCCAGCATCTCTCTGGCTCCCTCATCTCCAGGCCCAGCCCCGGGGTCTCCCAAGGCCCCCTCTGCCCTCTGAACAGAACTCCTCACCTGGCCGTGACCCCACCCAGCCTGGTGCCCCCGTCTTTCCAGCCCCCTCCCCAATCTTCTGGCTGCAGCAGCTGGACCCGGAGCCCGCAGCTCCCTCCTCCAATCCCAGCCCTTGTCCAGGCCTCACTGTGTGTGGTGGAGGCACAGGACACACACACACGCACACACACACACACACACACACACACACACCCTGGTGTCCAGACCTGCCTGCCCCACAGACGGCAGAAGAGGGACATCAGCGTGCCGGGGGAAAGTCACCGACGCCTCCATCTGAAGGACTCTTCTTTGGTCGCCGCCGCCCCCTCCCCCAACCCTGTCCGGTCACTGTCCGAAGCCTCGGCCGAGCTCACTCCAGCCCTTGGGTCCCCAGCCCTCCATGGGGCCCCAGGCGCTCGGCACTGCTCTCAGCCCTCTGGAGGGGCCTGGGATCTGAGGCAGCCGGTCCCTGCCCACCTGCTCTCCCACCCGATGCCCTGTGGACAAGGTGCTTTGCCTACAGCGGGCTCCTCTCAGAGGCCTGGCGTCTCCCCCGAGCCGCGTGGGGCACCAGACCCCCAAGCCAGCAGAGCCATCACCACATGCTGGTTCAGCATCTACCCTCCTGGCCACAGGCCCGTGAGGATGCAGCTCCCTCGGCCCCAGCTCGGGCTCAGTGGGCTGACCCACAGCTGTGCTGGCTCCAGGCCTCCCCAGCCCAAGTGCAGCCTGGGGGCCAGGACTGAGCCCCCCATCCTGGCAGGAGGGAGGCCGGAGACAGGCCCGCAGCCTGGGGGCTGAGGCTGGTCAGCTCAGCCTGCAGGAGGTGGCAGGTGGGCTGTATTTTCCCCTTAATGTGACAGACACTTAAAGCAGAGAAGGGGACTCATGGCCCCTGTAAAACAGTGGCTTCATCTCCCGGGCCTTATTCTATTCCTGGCAACAGTAATAAAAGTGCCATTTATGGGGCCTCCTGTTTCTGGTCCCCAGTTTCGCAAAGACGTCACTTACGTGAAGCTGCCTGGCCCACTTACGAGGCCCTCATTCCGGGAGGTGGGTGCCTACGCGGGCAGCCAGCTCCACACCTGCCCGCGGTGCTGGGCTTCCATCTGCGTGAAAGCCCGGGGCTGGGCCGCGCCATCCCCAGGACCCCAAACCACCCACAGACTGCGGCCTAAGGTCCCAGCAGCTGACCCGCTGGCCAGGGAGTGTCTGGGGGCTCTGCGGCCCGAGAGGGTCGCACTCCCGGGCGGGCAAGACAGGGCTCCCAAGGGGCTTTTCCACCCGAATTGGAGGTCGAGAGGCTGAGTCTCATGCCGCCACCGGCCGATCTGTCCTGCACGGTCACTGGCCTCAGCGCTGGGCACCTGCTCCTGGGACAGAGGTGTTCCCACCACACAGTGCCCCATCCTGAGCCGTGCCCAGGGGGACCCCGTTTCCCCTGGCGGGAGGTCTGCATAAGCCTCGGAGAAGAGGCGACGCCCAGCAGGGGCTGCAGGACCTCAGAGGGGGCCGGTCGGGGCTGCACTGGACATGCAGGCGGATGTGGAGGGCACCTCCTGATCTGTGTGCAGTTAAGCCCAAGGTGAAGAGGGCTTGGCCAGCACTGGGGTTCTCAGGAGGATACCCAGGGACAGCCCCCTCAGCCAATACCCAGGGGTCCAGAGCAGGAGAGTCAGAGTGGAAGAGAGGAGAGGTGGGCAGGAGGGGTAGGTAATGCCTCGGGACCGAGGTTCTACTTGACCGAGAAGCCGCCGGCTTCGATTGATTCTGAGGCATCAATTCTCTGCAGCAGGGGGTGGTCTGGGAGCCGCTAGTGTTTCTCCCTGTGCAGCAAAGTGCTGCCTCCGGGTCAAGGCCGAGGTCAATGGGCCCTAAACTGCCCTCAGGCACCAGGCCAGGCCTGAGTGTGCACGCTTGGCAGGTCAGAGCCTGTGCCCCACTCTGTCCTCCTCAGGGCCCTGCTGGGTGTGAGCAGCCTTCTGGCTGGGCTGCCAGGACCGTCTGATGGTGGGGGTCCAGGTGCTCTGGGGTATCCATGCTGACATGGCCCTGGGTCAGGCTGGGCCCAGCTCGGCGGCTGCGTTCCCTGGGGGCTCCTGCTGCCACCCCTTTGTGACTGCGGCCGTGCGCTTGGCTTTCTCCCATCACCCCCGCGCCCCCCAGCCCCCTAGCCCTCTCCTGTCTCCTGTCTCCTGCAGGCTTCCTAGGCAGGCCTTCTTCCTGGGCTCCAGGCCCGTCCACCCGCTGCCCACTGGGGCCCAGCCCCACCCACCAACAGACCCCTGAGCCCACAGACACCCCTGAGCACAGCCCTGTCCACCAGAGGGCCCAGGACCTGGCTTTACACACCAGTGCACCACCCTGGGACCAGCCTTACCCACCAGTGGGCAGGCACCAATCCCAGGATTCCCTGGATCCTAGCACTGCCCACCAGCAGGACAACACCAGCTCTGGGACACATTGGGCCCTCGGCCTGCCACTACGGAAAGACCCACACAGCCCACATAGGGGGCACCCCTAGAGCATATATCTCTAGTGATCAGAGGCGAGGGTCCTGTTGAACCCCAGAGGAATCTCCTACAAAAGGCCACTCTTCCAAGGTTGGGAAATGAACCAACCTACCAAATACATAGAAATAAAAAGAGCAAATTAGGCAAAATGAGGCAACAGAGGAACATGTTCCAAATGAAAGAACAGATAAAACCCCAGAAGAAAAACTAAGTGAATTGGAGATAAGCAATCTACCTAAGAAAAAATTCAAGGTAATGGTTGTAAAGATGCTCAAGGAACTTGGGAGAAGATTGGATGAACAGAGTGAGAAGATAGAAGTTTTTAAAAAAGAGTTAGAAAATAGAAGAACCAAACAGAGATGAAGAATAAAATAACTAAAATAAAAAATACACTAGAAGGAACCAACAGTAGATTAGATGATACAGAGGAATGGATCAGTGAGCTGGAAGACAGAGTAGTGGAAATCACTGAAGCAAACAGAAAAAAGAAAAAATAATAATAAATGAGGAGTTTAAAATACCTCTGGGACAACATCAAGTGTACTAATATTTGCATTATAGGAGGAGAGAGAAAGGGACAGAGAACATATTTGAAGGCATAATATCAGAAAACTTCCCTAACCTGGGAAAGAAAACAGACATCCAAGTCCAGGAAGCACAGAGAGTCCCAAACAAGATGAACACAAACACATTCACACCAAGACACATTGTAGTTAAAATGGCAAAACTTAACAATAAAGAGAGAATATTAAAAGCAGCAAGGGAAAAGCAACAAGTTACATACAAGGGAACTCCCATTAGGCTATAAGCTGACTTTTCAGCTGAAACTCTGCAGAACAGAAAGGAGTGACATAATATATTTAAAGTGATGAAAGGGAAAACATACAACCAAGAATATTCTACCTGGCAGGCTTTCACTCAGACTTGATGGAGAGATGAAAAGTTTTACAGATAAGCAAAAGTTAAAGAGTTCAGTACCATAAAACCAACTTTACAAGAAATGTTAATGGGACTTCTCTAAGCAGAAAAGAAAAAGCCACAATTAGAAATATGAAAGTTATGAAAGGAAAAATCTCATTGGTAAAGGCAAATATACAGTAAAAGCAATAGATCAACCAGTTACAAAGCTAGTAAGAAGGTTAAAAGACAAAAGCAGTAAACATCATCTATATCCACAACAAGTAGTTAAGGGATACATAAAACAAAATAATGTAAAATATGATGTAAAAACATTAAATGGGTGGGGGGAGTAAAAATTATATATATATAGATATAATTATTTTTTGTTCCTTTTTTCTTTTGCTCTCTGCCTTTGTGATTTGATGACTATCATTAGTGTTATGTTTGGACTCCTTTTTTTCTTTTTTGTGTGTATATCTATTATAGACTTTTGGTTTGTGGTTTCCATGAGGTGTATATATATATATATATATATATATCCAACATAGGAGAACCTAAATACATAAAGCAAATACTAACAAATATGAAGGGAGAAATTGACAGTAACACAATAAGAATAGTGGACTTTTACTTCCCACTTACATCAACGGACAGATCATCCACACAGAAAATCTATAAGGAAACACTGGCCTTAAACGTCACATTAGATTAAATGAACTTAATAGAGATATACAAAACATTCCATCCAAAGCAGCAGAATACACTTTTTTTTTTTTTTTTTGTGGTACGTGGGCCTCTCACTGTTGTGGCCTCTCCCATTGCAGAGCACAAGCTCCAAACGCGCAGGCTCAGCAGCCATGGCTCACAGGCCCAGCTGCTCCGCAGCATGTGGAATCCTCCCAGACCGGGGCACAAACCCATGTCCCCTGCATCGGTAGGCGGACTCTCAACCACTGCGCCACCAGGGAAGCCCGAATACATACTCTTTTTAAGCACACATGGAACATTCTCTAGGACACATCACATGGTAGGCCACAAAACAAATCTCAACAAATTTAAGAAGACTGAAATCATAGCAATCATATCAAATCATATATTTTCTGACCACAATGCTATGAGACTAGAAATCGACTCTAAGAGGAAAAAAAACCAACAAAAACACAAGCACGTGGAGGTTAAACAACATGCTAGTAAACAACAAGTGGATCACTGAAGAAATCAGAGAAGAAATAAAAAATACCTGGAGACAAATGAAAACCAAAACACAACGATCCAAAATCTGGAATTCCCTGGTGGTCCAGTAGTTAGGACTCTTTGCTTCCACTGCAGGGGGCACAGGTTTGATCCCTGGTTGGGGAGCTAAGATCCCACATGCTGTGTGGCATGGCCAAAAATAACCCCCAAAAAACAAAAAGCAAAAATAAAATCTAAGGGCATGGCAAAAGCAGTTAATTGAGGGAAGTTTATAGTAATAAAATCTCACCTCAGGAAATAAGAAAAATCTCAAATAAACAACCTAATCTTATACCTAAAGGAACTAGAAAGAGAATAAACAAAACCCAAAGTTAGTAGAAGGAAAGAAATCATAAAGATCAGGGCAGAAATAAATGAAATAAAGACTAAAAAATATAGAAAAGGTCAATGAAATGAAGAGCTGTTTCTTGAAAAGATAAACAAAATTGATAAACCTTTAGCTAGACTCATTAAGAGAAAAATGGGGCTCAAATCAATAAAATCAGAAATGAAAAGGGAGGTACTTCCCTGGCGGTACAGTGGTTAAGACTTCACACTTCCAATGCAGGTGGTGTGGGTTCGATTGATCCCTGGTCAGGGAAGTAGGATCTCACAAGCCATGCAGCACAGCCAAGAAAAAGAAGTTACAATTAACACCGCAGAAATACAGAGGATCATAAAAGATTACTATGAACAATTATATGTCAATGAAATGGACAGCCAAGAAGAAATGGACAAATTCCTAGAAATGCACAATCTCCCAAGACTGAACAGGAAGAAATAGAAAACATGAAAAGACTAATTACCAGTAATGAAACTGAATCAGTAGTTTTTAAAAAATTCCAACAAACAAAAGTTTAGGACCAAATGGCTTCACAGGTGAATTATACAATCATTTAGAGAAGAGTTAGCACCTGTACTTCTCAAACTATTCCAAAACACTGCACAGGATGGAATGCTTCCAAACTCATTCTATGACTAGCATCATCCTGCTACCAAAATCAGACAAAGATATCAAAAAAAGAAAATTACAGGCCAATACCACTGATGAACATAGATGCCAAAATCCTCAACAAAATATTAGCAATCCAAATTCAACAATGTATTAAAAGGATCACATTCCATGATCAAGTGGGATATATCCCAGGGATGTAAGGATTGTTCAATATCAATCAGTGTGATACACCACATTAACAAATAGGGAAATAAGAATCACATGATAATCTCAATAGATGCAGAAAAAGCTTTTGAAAAAAATTCAACATTCATTTATGATTTTAAAAAAACCTCTCAAAAAAGTGGTTATAGAGGGAACATACTTCAACATAATAAAGATCACATGGAGGGCTTCCCTGGTGGCGCAGTAGTTGAGGGTCTGCCTGCCAATGTGGGGGACACGGGTTCGAGCCCTGGTCTGGGAGGATCCCACATGCTGCGGAGCGGCTAGGCCCGTGTGCCACAACTACTGAGCCTGCGCATCTGGAGCCTGTGCTCCGCAACAAGAGAGGCCGTGACAGTGAGAGGCCCGCACACTGTGATGAAGAGTGGCCCCCACTCGCTGCAACTAGAGAAAGCCCACGCACAGAAACGAAGACCCATCACAGCCATAAATAAATAAATAAATAAATAAATAAATTAAAAAGATCCCATGGAAACAGTAATGAAGAAAGCTGAAGTGGCTATAATAATTTTAGATGAAGGAAAACTATTAGGGGTAAATAGAAATATTACATAATGATAAAAGGACCAATTAATCAAGAAGACATAAAAGCCTAAATGTGTATTCACTTAACAACATAACCAACATGACCTTCAAAACACATGAAGCAAAAACTCACAGAACTGGAAGGAGAAATTGCAAACCCACAACTATGCAGGGACCTCAACGGTCCTCTTTCAGTATCAGTGGAACAAGCAGACAGATCATCAGCAAGGAAATAGAAGAACTGAACAACACCATCAACCAATGTTCCTAAATGACATTATAGAACAACACTCCATCCAGCGACATGAGAATACATATTCTTTTTAAATGCACATGGAACACTCTCCAGAGATACCACATCCTGGGCTACGAAACCAACCTAAGAGATTTGAAAGAATTCAACTTACATAAAAATATGTTCTTGACCACAGTGGAATTAAACTAGATATCAATAACAGTAAGATATCTTTAAAACCCCAGATGCTTAGTGGTTAACAAACTTCTAAATAATTCATGGATCAGAGAAGAAGTCTCAGGGGAAATTAGAAAACATTTTTGAACTAAATGAAAAAGAAAAATTTTAAGTATCAAAATTATTTGTGGATTGCAGTTAAAGCAGTGCTTAGAGGAAAAGTTATAGTATTAAGTGTTTCTATTGGAAAAGAGGAAGACTGCATCAATGATCTAAGTTTCCCTCTTATAAAACTAGAAAAATAAGAGCAAAAGAAACCCAAAGCAACCAGAAGAAAGGAAATAATAAAGATGAAGCCCAGATCATTGAAATTAAAAACAGAGAAATTTTAGATAAAATCAATGAAATCAATAATTGGTTCTTTGGAAAAGTCAATTAAATTGATTAATCTTTAGCTAGACTGAAAAGGAAAAAAAGAAAAAGAGAGAGAGAAGATACAAACTACCAATAACAGGGGTAAAAGACAGCCATCACTACGGAGCCCACAGACATTAAAAGGACAATTGGAGATGACTCCACACGCTCAGATTCAACAGTTTCAATGAATGGACCAATTTCTTGAAATCCACAAACTATCAAAACTTACCCAAGAACTAATAACCTGAATATCCCTCTATCTACTAAAGCAATTGAATCCGTAGCTAATGACCTTTCAAAAGAGAAAACTCCAAACCCAGATAGTTTCACTGGCAAATTCTACACAATATCTAAAGATAAAAGTAACCCCAATTCTACCTAATCTCTTTGAGAAATAGAAGAGATAACACTTTCCCATTTTATGAGGCCAGCATTATCCCAAATCCAACAGCAGACAGAGACAGAACCAGATAAGAAGCTACAGAACGATACCTCTCATGAACAACCATGCAAAAATCTTCAGCAAAATACTAGCAAATCAAGTCTAGCAGCATATAAAAAGAACAAAAATATTATGGCCAAGTGGGGTTTATCCCAAGAATGCAAGACTGGTTCAACATTGCAACATCAATTATCACCATTGACCACAGGAACAGACCAAAGAAACCACATGATCACATCAGCAGATGCAGAAAAGCATTTGATAAAATGCAACATCCATTCATGATAAAAACTCAGAAAACTAGGAATAGGAAGGAACTCCTAAGCCCATGGTTATCGTAAATTTTTTAAATTTCAGTTTCCAGTGGTCGATTGCTAGTAGATAGAAATGTGATTGACTTTTTGAGGTCATATCTTCTGAGCCTCCTAGTTTCTGAGTCCCGGGAAGTCAGTCCTTGGGATTTTCTGTGTGGGTAATGGTGTCATCTGTACGTGGGGTAGTTTCGTTTTTCCTTCCCATTCTGGATACCCTGTTTTGGCTTGTTTTTCTTGCCTGAAATATTTACAGGTGAAGGGACTTGATATCTGATACACTTTAAAATATTCCAGAAAGAAAAGTGTGGCTGTGAATGGATGAACTCACAGTGACAAAACGTCGATAATTGTTGAATCTGAGTGACAGTACAGGGGAGCTGATTGTACTCTTCCCTGTTTTTCTGCGTGTGTTTGAAATATTTTATAATAAAGAATTTTTTAAAATCTATTACAACACAATAACCCCAACAGCTGAACAAATAGAAAAAGGCAAAAGGCAGTTCATGAAAGACGAACACAGGACCAGTGTCCTCACCAGCGTCCGCAGAACAAAAATCACAGCAAGACAGCAGATCTGCCCGCCTCAAGCCTGGGAGCTCCGGCCAAGCGGGGCCTTGCTGGAGGCATCGTCCAGTTCCTTCCCTTTAACCCAGCAGCTCGTGTCTGTTTCCTCTCACAGAGGGGATCACCTAAACCAGGGCCCCCACCACCGCGCACAGAGCACCCCGAGGCGACCCAGTGATGACGAACTCTGGCCTTGGGATGGAGTGGGCCCGGCAGTGGCTGCAGATGGTGCCGTCTTGGCTTGTGATGTAATGTGGGGTAGAAGAGCGGCTGCCACAGCTGGACACACAGCACCAACGTGTGTGTTTCCAAAAAGCAGAAAACAGGATAAGAGAGAAACAGGTGAGATGTGAGCGGGGCCACGGCTGTGCTGTGGGATCATGGGAGACATTTTGGCTTCTCTGCACTGTTGTCAGCACGTGTCCCCTCTACAGTCAGAGAAGAACGCGGCAAGGCCAGCCTGGGTCAGCAGGGAGCCATGGGACTCCCTTCTTCAGCTGGGAGCCGTGGCCCCCAAACCATCGCTCCTGGCCCTTCGTCCCCACTGGCCTCCACCTTGCAGGCCTGGGTATGCCACCTGCCCCCTTCTCTGCTTACAGTGCCCTGAGCTGTTCCCACATCTGCAGCATCAAGGGCGGCGGGAGGGGACCCAAACGCTCACCTGTGTCATGGGTGCGGTGACAGAGGGCGCCTGGAAGAGGTGCGGGGAGGAGTCCCGGGGGGCACAACAGGGGCATCTGCCCTGGGGCTCAAAGAGGCAGCCACCGGGCTCCACCTCTAGTACTGGGTGGGCCAGAAAGCTCGTTCGGGTTTTTCCGTTAAGATATCACAGAAAAACCCGAATGAAGTTTTTGGCTAACCCAATATTTGAGACCAGGAGCACGTGGACAGAGCTCTTTCCAGCAATCCTTGGGAAACGAAGCAACCAACAGACAGTAAATGCCGATGGTGAGAATTTTCTTTTATTGAATTTTTTATATCATCGGTAAGAAATTAACCAATTTAATACTACCATGCAAAAAAGGAAAAGGTAATAGGTTGGTACTTTTAGATCATATTAACGTATTTAGTAAACTGTTAATCTGGGAATAATTTTAGGTCCAAAGAAGAGTTGCAAAGTAGGGCAAAGAGCTCTGATTTCCTCCTACTCACCCCCCGGGGTCAGCACCTCCCCGCCGCCCACTGCATGCCTGTCCCTGGAGACAACAGGGCTGGGAACCTATTAAGGAAAACCCAGATGGGGTTTCATCAACTTTCTCCCACTGACGTCCTTTCCCTGCTCCAGGATCTGGGCCAGGACATCACCCGGCACCAGAGGGCGCCGTGGGGTCCGCTCCAGGAGCCGTGGGGATGGCGCCTAGAAAGACATAGTGAGGTCACCACGTCCTGCATCTCCGTCTCTGTGTCTTTTTATTTGTGGCCTGCTGTTTACACGTGGTCACGGGTAGAACACAAGGATGGAGACAGGCGTGGCCTGAAGCAAGGTGGTGCTCACTCCTGGCCAGTCTCGGGCCTGGAGACCCTGGATTCCTAACTGGCTTCGTGTGAGATGATGCTTACAAAGCGCAAGGTGACAATGTGGAGTCGGAGGGTTACAGGCATCCCTACAAGCTGTACAGTTGCCGCAGCTGCTGTCTAGAACTTGGGCCGACAAAACACTTTTTTCTGGGTAGGAGTATTTATCACTGACATTGTTCAGAATCACTGCGCTGGTGACAGCAGGAAGAGGACAGCCTGCTAGCGGGCTTTATTTGTGTTTTAAAATCCCTGCAGACGGTGCCCTCCTCCCACCATCCCACACAGCAGCAGTCCGGCCGTGAGGAAGGGGCAGGAGAGGGCCAGCTGGGCAGAGGCCTGGGGGCTGACGGGGAAGGGGAGGCACCAGCCGTGAAGGGTGACAGCGCTGCAGAGGTCCTTGCCCCCTCAGGGCATCCACAGAGGGTCCGGTCCCCGGGCTCCTCTGAGGCCCAGGGCCGCCCCGCCCCTCCAGCGGCCCATCCTCTCGGGGCCAGACTCCTGAGAAGCAGCTGACACCACAGTTTTAGGGGAGGATCCCAGGGAGAGCAGGGTGGCCTCCTGCAGCGGGAGGATGGGCCAGGGAAGGAGCAGCATCGCTGAGCACACCTGTGGGCGATGCACCTGCACGTGGCCCTCGTCCAGACTGCTGTGTCCTGGTTTTGCTCAAGGACGACTGTGCTCACCGAAGGCCACCCCGCTCAGAGGCAGCAGCACCAGCCCGTCGTCCCTCCGTCCACCAGCGCACAAAGAACCATCATTTTGGGCGGACACAGCGCAGTAGCTGAGACGGGGCCTTCAGGCAGGGGCCCCTCGACATGAGTGTCAACGAGAAGATGGGGGGCTGGGCGACGGAACAAGGGAACAGCCAGTGCAAAGACCCTGGAGCAGCAGCAGGAAGGCCTCCTGGCAGGGGTGTGGGAGCCCACGGAAGGGAGACGAGAGGGGGTGGGCTGGGCAGGTGGAGCAGGCCCCTCAGACCAAGGCAGCAGGCTTGGGTTTTGTTCTCTGTGCTGGGAAGAGGTTGGCTGAGCATGAGGTGAGGCCCGCGAGCCGTGCTCTGAGCACCTCGGTGGCAGGAGCCCTCTGGTCCAGGCTGTCACTTCCGGAGAGAGATGGGGAAGCAGTGGGGGTGGGCGGGGACCAGGACATCCCTGCAGGGCCTGCAGACCCTCCCTCTCCCCCAGCTGCTCAGAGGCAGAGACCCTCTTCACAGCAGCCCCACAGCCCGTGACCCCGCAGACACCTGGTTCGAGGGAGCCAGCTGTGTTGGGCTGGGTTCGGGGCCCGGGCAGCCGGGGGAGACCAGCGCGGCGGGCGGCAGCGTCCTCCGCCTGCACGCGGCCCTCCTGCACCTGTCCCCAGATTAGATTCCTCCTTTCTCATTACCACCGTAATAGGTCCTTCAGACCTCATTCCAGCCCGAGATATTATCTGACCCGTATAATTAATTAATTATAGCCCAAATATTATAGATTATTAAAAATAGCATAACTAATAGTGTAATATCTCAAGCTGTCGACTTTAATAGTCAACATTGTCTTGGCGGCGCTTATCAGCCTGGGACACCCGGTGAGAATATTGATTCCGGGTAATTTTAGCCGTCATCTGCCATCCTGACGGCGAATTGTCAGGTCCTCACCCAAGCCGGCGCTCATTTGAAATCGTTAAACCACTGTGTGGCTCACAGTGGATCTTAATGTTTCCTTTTTCTCCCCCTTCAATATGTTTCAGCAACAGAGGAAAATAAATAGAGAAGTGGAGAGAGAGGGAGAGAGAGGGCGGGGGAGGGGGGGGAGGGAGGGGGGAGGGCGCTTCAGGGCAGGGAGGGAGGACCGATTTGTCTCTTCCCCTGGGGACCCCTGGCTCCCCCCACCCTTCCCCAGCACATCTTTTCAGGGATCCTCCTGGCTGAGCTGTGCAGGGGGAGGGGGCTGAAGGACAGGGCTGAGGGGTTAGAATCAAACACACGGACAAGACGTGCTGCAGCTTGACCTGGAGAGGGAGAGCCCACCAGGGCCCCTCAGGGTGGCCTCCGCCTGGTCTGCACCCCAAAGAGCTCCCCAAACCCACACAGGTTACAGAGATGGAGAGTCAGACCCACACCACACACACGTATACACCCAGACACACACACACACACACACAGATCCACTCTGGGCACATACACATAGTCACACAACATGGATGGACACACACAAACACGTGGACACCCAAACACACACACGCAGAGTCACACGTGTGAATGGACACACTGGCACCGGTGCGTGGACCACAGGGACACATCCTCAACCGTGTCGACTCACTGCGGGCCTCCTGGCCTCCTGGGAGCGGACACAGAATGGGGGGAGGGATGAATCTCACCCGTGAGGGGACCGTGGAGGGGGGAGGGGAGGGGGGGCCTCGGGAGAGGAGGGATGGAGAAGCGTGAGCTCCTCCCGGTCTGTCACCCCGAAGCCTCCCCCTCGCCGGCTTCGGGCCAGGAGGGCAGCTGCGCGTGGGGAAGCCGAAGGCGGGGCCGCGGGGGCCCCTTCTCCCCAGCGCCCCCCCCAACCCGCGTCTCCGCTCCCGTCCTGTGGCTCAGCGGCCCAGGGGCGCGCACGTAGTCCCGTGGTGATCGCGCAGCCGTCCTCGGACACACGCCCATCCCACCCCCGCAGACAAGGTTCCCCACCCCGAGGACACTTCCTCTTGGGCGCGCAGTCTCCCCTCCTCCCCGGCCGCCAACAACTCCCCACGTGCACACGCCCCTCCCCACCGCGGACCCCGCCCCGGGACTCCAGGAGGCCCCTGCGCAGCGCCAGAGTCGCTGCTCTGAGGCTTCCCGGACGGAGCCTTACTCAAACTTCTAATTATGATTCATGCGTGTGATAATAATAATTTAATAATCAGGGAGCCTCGCAGGGGGCATTAACCTCAATTAAGCTCATTACGCCGCCTGACTGCCCCCCCACGTGCCCTCCTGACCCGCGGCCGCAGGCCCCGTGAGTGTGGTAGGGCCGCTGGGCACCTATGACTCCTGTGCATTCATTTCCTGAGCGCCTCCTATGTACCCGGCCTTCGCGCCCTCCCCGCACCCTCAGACCCCACTGGACGCTCCCTACCCACCCCACCCCTTCCTCCCAGCACCCACCCAGCTCCCTGCTCCTCTTCTCTGGGCCAGAAAGGGCACCTTCTCACCTCCCTGACCTTCACCTCCCACCCGCCCTCCCTCAGGTGGTGTCGGGTGAGTGGTCTCCACCTGTCCTCCCTGGTGGCTGGGTGACTGCCCAGGCTCCTCCAGGGCAGACCTGCCCATCTTGCTCTCTGCTGCCTCCAGACCCAGCCAGGACTCACCCTGTCAGGCCTGTGGGGAGTGCAGAAGCATGGGCATACGGGAGGGACACACTGTGACCGTGGTGGCTGAGCCAGCTGGTGGACAGGTGGAGGTCTGGTCACAGAGGGAGAAATGGATGGGAGAGCCACGTGAGCCAGGAACCGAACAGACAAGTGGGTGGGTGCTGACAAGGCCACGTTTTCTCAGCCCTGATGCGTGGACTGTATCAGTCAGGGTTCTGCTGCAATCCCGCTGTGTAACAAACGGCCCCAAAGCTCTCAGTGGTCTATAGCAATGGTCATTCCTTTCCTGTTGGCCGACCAGGATCAGTTGCCAATTGGCACCCCCTCCCCTGCCGGATTCATCAGGTGGGGTTCAGGTAGCCTCCACACCTTCATTCCCATTCCCAGCTGAGGGACCATCAGTGCTCTGGAGCAGGTTCTGATGGAAGAGATTGGAAGCTGCAAGGGGCAGAAACTCAGAGGCCCCTGAAGGCCGGAGTGTAGAAGGCCTGGTCACTCCTGCCTGTGCAGGTCACATGGTCAAGCCCAGCTTCAGCAGGTGGGAAGCATCCTTTCCCCATTGGAAGGCCTTGGCGGGGAGGGACAATGAAGGGAAGGGAAAGCTGGGGCTAAATTATCCAATCGATGACATTTCTGATTTAACTGGAGCTTTTCCAGTTGCATGGGGCTGGGGGTAGGGGAGACGTATTACTGTAAATGTGCACACACGCACTCGGCACAGCAGGGGTGGAATTCCTCCCTGTACAAAGACTCCCCAGGTCGGTCTCCTGACCACTGACCCCCGGGGAGGCCCGAGCAGAGCCAGCGGCAGCGATTCAGGCGCCGGGGATTCACTGAGGCAGGAGAAATCCAGGAGGGAGTGCAGGAAAGGCAGGGACAGAACAGAGCAAGGATGCCCTCTTGTAGCCCTGCCCCTGGAGGAAGGGTGGTCCCTGGGGACCGGTACCGCCTGTTAGCCAGGGCCAGTTCTCCCAAGCAGCTCATGGTGTGAGCTTGACCCACCATACTCAGCAGCTAGAACTGGGGGTCTGGGCAGGGCACCACCTGCATCCACTGCACCAGGCAGAAAACTGATCAGTGCCAGGTCACACTGTCAGTGGAGGACAGAGCCAAGGTGGCTAGGGCAGGACAGACAGACAAGGGAGTCAGAGCGCTATGGGGGTGGACGTGCGATGCACGACCGCAGGCTCCGCCCCCTACGTCCCTCCTCCGATCTTCCTCATCAGTGTAAACATGCTTTTGCATTCTGCATCCTGCATCTGCTTTGATGGGGGACACGGAGTTGAGTGAGACACACACATAATGTCCAAGAGCCCACAGTCTGGGGCCAGAGCCAAAAGTGAACACATAAAGCTCTCACGACATGTTAAGACATGACGGAGTGAAGCTCGGGGTTTGGATGGGCACCCAAGATGGTGCCTCCCTCCATGTGGTGCTGCCACCAAGGTGGGTAGGAAGCATCTGTGTAGACAACAGCCAAGGGCACCGCCCATGGAGGCACTGGGCAGCCAGACCATCCAGGCTCATCGGTAACTCTGGGCACAGGATGCAGACTTTGGAGCCAGGCAGCACATCCCACAGGACCCGGTCAGGAAGCCCTTGATGCCAGGCTGCAGAGCCCAGAGTCGGCCCTGGGCCGTGGCAGCCTTAAGGAGTTTCCGGAAGAGGAGGAGTGTGACTGGATTTGTGTTTTAGAATGATGGGGATAGACTGGAGGGCTGGGCTCTGGCAGGGGCAGGAGAGGCGGTCACCAGCAGAAGATCCTGATACCCAGGGCCAAAGGCACCCCAGACCCTCCACTCGGGAGGGTCTTCTCACCATTCACCTCCAGACAGAGGGGTCTTGGGCATTACCCTGGGAAAAAAACATCCATAGAAACCCCAAATAACTCTAGAGACCACTGACAGTGAAAATGCCTAAGCTTGGAGCTCTGGGTACTGGCAGGACACTGAGGGACAGGAGGGAAGGTGGCCATGCTGGGCAGGGTCAAACCTGGACACCTCTTCTGCCTCTCAGAGATGGACAGCGATAGGCAAAGAGGCTGGAGAGGACAGAGGCCACAAGGGGGACAAGGAGGGACAAGGCCTGCAGAGGCAGGGACCTCCCCCACCACACCAGGCACCCCACCTGAACTATCTTCCCTGTGGCACCTGTTTGTGCATGTTAAAGATGCTGGCACCAGAAGGACCCAGCATTCACATCAAAGCTCCACCACCTGCCGGCTGGCTGAGCGTGAGCACATCACCCATCCTCTCCAGCCTCAGTTTGCCCATCTGCAAGGTGGTGACTCCCACCCTTGGCCTGCCCTCTGGTCAGAAAGCCTGTTGAAGCCAGGGTGCCCTCTGAGGCTGGGAGAGGTAGCTGGCCGCTGCCTCTACAGCCCAGGTGCCGAAGCCAGGTGACCCTGCCCTCCACACCAGCACCCTTGGTCCCCCACAGCCTGAAATCACTCCCAGTTGTTGATTTTTGTTTGTTTTTGGTTTTGTTTAAAGGGTTTATGGATCTTTTTTTTTTAATTTGTTGTATTTTTGGCTGCATTGGGTCTTCATTGCTGCACGCAGGCTCGGGCAAGCGAGGGCTACTCTTCGTTGTGGTGCGCAGGCTTATTGCAGCGGCTTCTCTTGTTGCGGAGCACGGGCTCTAGGCACGCGGGCCTCAGCAGCTGTGGCACTCGGGTTCAGTAGTTGTGGCTCGCGGGCTCTAGAGCACAGGCTCAGCAGTTGTGGCACATGGGCCTAGTTGCTCCGCAGCATCTTCCCGGACCAGGGCTCGAAGCTGTGTCCCCTGCATTGGCAGGCGGATTCTTAAGCACTGCGCCACCAGGGAAGCCCTGTTTAAAGGGTTTAAACCTCACCTTTGTATCTGATTCCTTGCCTCCAACCAGGCCCAGCGCTACATGCTTTCTCTGAACTCATGCAGCTTACAAGCAGGCGGATTCAAACCCAGGCAGTGAAAACTCCTGCCCTTTGGTAGGTCGTGGTTTGGCCTTGGTGAATGGGCTGCTGACAGCGCGTTGACAGTGCCGGGAGGCCAAGGCGCCTGGGGCGCTGTCCACGGTGTTGAACATGGGCTCCGCACGCGCTCTCCATGGTTCTGAAGACGCCCCGACGCCCGGGCTGCGCAGGGCTGGGGCCCTCTTGTCCCCAGATCTGCAGCGCAGCAGCCCGTATGCTCTCCCTTCTCTGGTGTTCTGAGTGTGGGGTACACTTTCTCGAGTAGTCAGGAGACCCCAGGAGAGGTATACCTTAGAGAAGATGAGGACACAAATAAGCAGAAAGTTCCCCTTTCACTTGCCAAACTCCAGGTGAGAAAGCGGTTGTGTGGGTCATTTGGGGGTGGAGAGGCAGGAGGAGGGAGCATGGGGGCTTCTGTCTCCAGGCTCTGCCTCCACCTTCTGCCCCCTCCCACACGTGCACAGGACAGCAGCCCATTCAGAGAGAGCACAGCGTCAGCCGCGGGACCCAGGCGGACTGGAGGAGCCGAAGCATTAATTTGCAGAGGGGATGGCAACCCCTGCCCTGCATATTTCACAGCGATGTTGAGAGGACCCTGGGCGGTCTGGAGTGGGGTGAGCTTTGCATGAATCAAACTTCAAATTGGGCGTTACTTATCCATGCGCCCTGGGGACACCTAAGCACTGCTGCCCTTCCAGGTGCAAGACGAGAAGGGAGGCCCCTCACCCCACCACCATGTACAATGAAGGCTGTAATCTTGTCACCCTTCGACCTTCGAGCTGAGGATATGGGGACCTTAGAGGTCATATGGAATCCAACCCCCATAATTCACAGATGAAAAATTGAGGAGGGGGTTCACAAACACATGGTGAGTTAATGGCAGAGATGGTGGGTCTCCCTCCTGCTCCAAAACCTCCCAAAACTCTGTTGCTGAGGAGAGGATACTGGCGACGGGTTGAAAAGATTGAGTGCTCCGCTCTCCCCCTTCCCTCCCCTTCCAACACCTCCCTTCCCTCCCCTCTTCTGCATAGTCTCAGCCCCCACTCACTCATGTTCCCGGGTCCACTTTGAAGGCCTTTTATCACCAGTCTCTCCCCAGATTTCTACCCTTGTCCATGTCGGTTCCTGCCTTGACACCCTCCCCCCGCCAGCCCGCCAATGACTCCATCTGGCCCTGACCGATGTGCAGTGTGTGTGGGCTTAGCAGCGAAGGCGGCTTCCTGTCCACTGGGTGGTTGGAGGCATCCCCAACTTAAGCACTGATTTCACCTGTCATTGCCCACCCGGGGCCCCACAAGTGAAGCTGGTGGCTTGGAGATAACCTGATATGGCAGATGGGCAGAGATTGCACAAATGACGGTCTAATTGACAATCAATTGTGATTAGGAGCAAAAGGACGTCTTTATAGACCCAGATGCTCTAGGTTGAAGTCGGGGAGATGGGAGGTTGTTTCCAGGTATCTGGGAGAGGAGGAGGGGTGTGTGCCTCTCCACGACAGGTTGCTCCTTAGAGATGGGAGAGGGGTGGGGCAGTAGAGGATGCCACGATCTTCCTGACCCTTGTCCATGCACAGCAGCCCCCCTCCCTATGGGAAAGCGCCCCGAGGTCTCCTGTGTAGCTCTGGAGGTCCCCCTCACACCCCACTGCCCTGCCCCTGCTCCAGACTGCAGACTGCAGACTTTGCAATTCACTCCCTGCCTGCCAAGCTCCCAGTAGAATGTTTAGGGGCAGGGAAGAAAGGGGAGGGAAGGACCTCCAAACTCCAGGACAGGCACAGTGCTTTCATCCAAATAGCACTCAGCCCTGGATCAGCCCACACCTCTCGGCAGGGAGAGCACTTTGCTATGCTGAGTGTGGGCATGTGCTTTGAAGAGGAGCACAGTGTGGTTGTATATTACAGTATAGTATTCCATTATGCTTATTACATATCGTACTTAACATTGTATTCTACTTACTATGCTTTAGTGGTAATCACCATACATTATACTACATCCACATTATATAAAACATCATTTTATGTGTGTTTGTGTTCATGTTGAATGAAAGTTGTACCAAGAGAGCTCACGTTTCTCTTCCTCACGTGTGCGTATAACGGGGGTGAAAGCAGACCCCTGCCTGCCCTCTGCCCACCCAGCAAGGTGTGGCAGTTTGGACTGCTGTATTTGTGCCTCGCCTGGTGACCTGCGGAGGGACAGGCATGGAGTGTGGGCATGCCTTTGAGGAGCTTGTGACACTATGTCACACTGAGACTCGGCCACCCAGAGCCAGGTCAGGGCCCAGCCCTTGGGACTTGGCCCCTTAGGATGCCTAGTAGCCGTGCCTCATGGGGGATCAGGCAGCAGCTCAGGGGACAGGGGACCTTGTGTGCCCCTCCTCCAAGACCAGCCCCGAGCTGGTGGGTGCATTTATGAGCCACAAGCTCCACACGGTGTGCCCGGGTGCTCATGAATGGATTTGCGCTCGTGTGTGGCACGTGCTGGAGAATGCGTGTTTGTGTGAGTGCGTGTGAATGCGTGTGCACATCTATATTCAAACTTTGCTGGGGGAGGGGTGGAGAGAGCCTAAGAGTCCCTCCAGGAAGGTGGGGGTGGGAAGGAGATAATTACCTCTCTGTGATGAGAGATTATCCACCCTCCTTCCCCCAGAGGTGATTTATAATTTAAAGATAAAGAATAATCAAGTCCTGGCAAGGAAGGACACAGTGTTGTGGGTCTGATTAGAATCTCGGGACCAACCAGCACGTGGGGGGGGGAACCGGCTGGGGGAGGGGAGGTCTTGCCTGCCCCCCCGCCGCCCCCTCCCCCCGCCTCCTCGAGGCTAAGCATGTCCGAGCTTGGCCCAAATTACAGCCAATCGGTCCCCCATTATTTCTCCCAACTTTTAATTTCTGCTTCCAAAGGATCATTGCCCGCGGTAATTGCAAAGGACCCGTCCTTGTGCGCAGAGCAGGCTCCGGGGACCGCAGTGTGAGGCGGCGCACACCGCTCGTGCACACGCCCGCGCGCACACAGCCGCACACCCTGAAGACACTCGCAAGCGCACTCCCACTGCCGGCTCCCGCCTGGGTCCCGCGGTCGGCCGGTGTGCCCGTTGGCGGGCGCAGTGCAGAGGGAACAGCGGCGGTTCCGCCCTCGGACGGCAGCCGGTCCCTCCACCCCGAGGGCCAGGGCCCTGGGGTGCAAACCTCGCCGCTGTAGACAAATGTACACACATAAAGATCCGGACCGAAGGACTTATTTCTCCGGGCGTGGGAAGGGGGAGTTTGCTGCGACGTTTCTCCTTCCTTGAGGCTATCGATTTCTGTGTAGGCCTCCTGCCGTCTGTACGATTTTTTCGGTCCCCATTTTGGGGGGGGGCGGGGACAGGAGGGCCCTCCAGCCGTCCCCATTTTCGATTCCACGTCTAATGAGCGACCCTGGGGGCCGCAGGCCCCGCCCCCGGCGGGGACTCGAGGCCAGGCCCTAATTTGACGACGCGAAGAGGGCGGGGGCGGGAGGGGACAGAGGGCCGGAGACCCTGAGCGAGGGAGACCCCGAGACACGAGAGGAGACCTTGAGCGGAGCGACGGAGAGAGGCAGGACCGAGGTCCACGGAACGCCTGGGAGGGGGCTTACGACGCGGCGAAGACCCCGAGAGTCGGCCCGCGAGGACCCCACTCCTCGCCCCAGCCGCCGAGGGGCGCCGAAGCCTCGGGAGCCGCCAGGGCGCCAGGGCCCCGAGCGCCGGGAGCCGGGGGAAAGGCCGGCCGGCCGCCGGGATGCCCCAGCCAACTCTTAAGTCGCGCCCGGGGACCTCCGCGGCCCGTCCGCAGACGGATCCCGCAATTATTTAAAAGCCGGGGCTGTCCCCCCACCCCTCCGCCCAGGAGGCCGGCGCGCCGTTTCCGGACCAGCGGAGGCGCAGCGGCACGCCGCGAACCGCGACAGCCGCTCGCGGACCGCACTCCGGCTCCGGGCTGTAGGTCTGTCGTTCGGGCCCGGGGCGCAGTCCGTGTGTCCCGCGCGGGACCCGCCTCCTCCGCCCGGGACCCTTCTCAGCCAATTAGGCGCGCGCGCTAACGAGGGCGGCGGAGCCCGCGGCAGCCTGCGGGCGCACGTGTGTGCGGCGAGTGGGCGCGTGGGCGCCGCCGGCGGGGCCGCCATAAATGAGCGGGCCGGGCGCGGCGGGCTCCTGAGCCGGCGGCGGCGGCGCCAGGCAGCACCGGCCGAGCGCGGGGCGGCACGGGGAGCGAGCCGAGCCACGGCCGCGGCCGCCGGCGCGAGACCGTGCGCCGGGGATGGGAGCCCAGTAGCCGGAGGGGCCCGAGCGGCCGGAGCGGCGGGAGGCCGGCATGAGCGCGAGCGGCCCGGCGGCTACCGGGGACGGCCCCGCGCTGCCGCCGCCGCCCGGGCCCAGTCCGGGGTCCGCACCGCCCGAGCCCGCCGCCGCCGCCCGGGACGCCATGGACGGGCGCGCTGAGGTGCCCGCCTTCCCGCGGGCCGGAGCCCCGCCGCTCGCCGCCAGCGACACGGTGCCCGCGGCGCCCGAGGGGGCTGGGGCGGCCCGGCCCGGCCCGCCGCCGCGCCCCACCTCCTTCTCGGTGCTGGACATCCTGGACCCCAACAAGTTCAACAGCAGAAGACGCCGCTGTGTGCTGCTGGGCCCCGTGGCGCCCGCGGCGTGCGCCCCGGCCCCCGCCGCCCCGGGACGCCCGCCGCGCTCAGAGGAGCTGGAGCGCCGTGCCCTCGCCGCCGCCGGAGGAGCTGGAGCCGGTACCGGAGCTGAGCCGCCGCGTAAGTAGGGCACGGCCGGCGCCGGGTCGCGGGGGTAGAGGAACGGGCCGCATCTACGCGTTTGCGCTCCCGGGACCCCTCGGCGAACCTGACCGGCCCGGCGCCAAGGCTCGGTGGAAAGTTCGCAGCGCGCGGGGCCCGCACCAGCCCATCCGCCGCCTGCGTCCGACCCGGACTCCAGGGCCCGCACCGCCCGGTGCCTCCCGGGATGCCTCCCCCAGGCCGGGCCCAGGGCTACGGACTGCATGGCCGGCCCAGGTTTGGCCACCGCGCACCCCCGGCATTGGAGGGCAGTAGGTGGCAGAGGAGGGGGAGTCGTGCGCGGCGGCTAGCCCGTGACCTCCCCACTCCCACCGCAGCCTCCGGAGACCTCCCTCCCTCCATTCTTTTATTTCCTTTTTTTTTCCGTTCTCTGTCTCTTTCTCTTTTTTTTTTTTTTTTGGACAAATCAGACTAATTGTGACAAAACACTGGTTATCTCTGGAAAAACAATTAAATCCCTTCGATTACAGTTAAGGGGAAATGTGCTTAGCGGCGGAAAGCGGCCGGTAATGGGGCGGCCCGCAACCCCGGCCTGGTCGATATCCCATTACGGCTGCATGCATATCTCTTTCAAGCACCTTGCAAACTCCCCCCGAACATCTAAATTATAGGGTCAAAATTCGGATAATTACTCGATTAAAACCTATTACACTTATTAGGGGCCGCTATTGATCGAGAATTGCATTCGACCGGCTCCTGATTGCTTTTGGTGCCCCCTCCACCGGCCCTCCTCCCTCCAACTTCCTGGGCCCTCTGCCCCGCGGGGAGAGGCACGCAGGGGCGGCAGGGCTCGGGTGGGCCTTTTCAGGCGAGGGGCCTCCCAGCACCTGCACTGGGCTTCCTCCCGGTTGGGCGGAGATGAAGGAGGAACAATCTCGGGAAGGCTGGAGGGGAGCCCCTCAGGCTTTCGGCCTGGCCAGGGTTCTGGGAGTTTCCACTCGGAGCCTTCATCAAATGGGGAAGACATCCCAGTCGGAAGGCCCAGTTTCTTGGTAGTTTAGGGAGGGAGCTGGGTCAGGGCCCCTACTTCCTCAGCCCACCCCAGGACAGAGCAGGAGCTGGATGGCAAAGTGCTGTCAGGGTCACCTGGGGGACCGTCTCTCCTCCTGCTAAGGGGTATGGGTGGGGGCCAGGATATCTGCCCTGCCGGCCTCCGCGCAGCCCGTGGTCACCCTGGAGGAATCTTCCAGGACTGAATTTGTCCCTTATTCTCCAGTTCTCCGTGCCAACCTGACCGGGGCCTGGTGCCCGACGGGGCGGCATGGTGTTGGGCGCCTGCCCTGGCTTCTCTCCTGGTTGTATGACCACCTGTGGGAGCAGGGGCTGCATACAAACACCCCTCCCCTCCCTGCCACCCCTGCCAGGCTCTGACCAGGACAGATGCTTTCTTCCAAATTTCTGAGATTCAGATTGCAGCCACCGCACGGGCCTCTGCTTGGAGGGTCCGGAGCTGCTGCTCAGACTTGACCTAGTGGGGACTCCCATCCCGGCTGGTCTCAGCACTGACTGCTCTAGACCCCCACTGCCCAGGCCAGGCCCTCCTGGTCGGGACCAGCCTGGACCTGCTGGGGTCTCAGCCGAGGGGCCAAGGGTGGCCAAGTTCCAGGGCCACAAGTCTTGAGGTAGGGATGGATCCAGGGCAACTTTTTTGGTCCCCGGAAATCGCCTCCCCACAGCGGGCTCCAACCTCACCCCAGGACTCTGGCCCAGCCCACTCTTAAATGCCCAGTAATTGGCTGGCTCTGTTGGAGCCTTGTGGTAATTGGAGGGTAATGTACGCTGAAATAAATTAAATGGCCGTTAACTAGTTTGTACATTACGCAAAATGAGTTTAATTAAGTTTGTATCTGCCCCATGGATCGATGGGATCTTTCCCTCCGCCATAAGCCCTGCGGCCCCGTCCTGCCCTGCTGGGGCAAAGGCACAGGGCTCGGGAGATGGCGGGAAGGGGGGCCTCTGGCGAGAAGGAATGCACAGGGGACGGAGAGAGAAAGCGCGGGAGGGTGAGAAGGAAAGGAGGGGAGAGGGCAGGGAAACGAATGCGCTAAGGGGAAAGGGAGGCAAGAAGAGAAGCAACGCAACAGGAAAAGGGATTCGTTAAGGGGAGCAGGGCGCCGGAGGGGCGAGCGAGCGGAAGGGAGGGCGCCGGGTCCTAACTGTGCTGTCCTCCCTCCCCGTCCCGTCCCCGCCCGCAGACGCTGGCGACCCCTGCAAGGCGGACGAGGCCGAGGCCAACGGCTACAGCAGCGGCGGTGGCCGCAGCCCGAGCGCGGACAGCGGGGACGAGGCGCCCGACGACGAGGACGAGGACGAGGCGCCCGAGGCGGGGGCGGCGCACGGCGCGGAGGCGCGGGGAGGCGGCAGCGGCCTCGGGGCCCGCGGGTCGGGCTGCCAGGGCGAGGCCGAGGCGCCCCCAGGCGCTGTCGATGAGGCCGCTGTCCCCGGCCCCCGTGGGAATTCTCCGGGAGCCCCGGGCCCGCCGGGAGCCTCGGCGGCGCCCGGGGACGCGGGGACGACCCCGCAGGGCGCGGCGACGGCGACGAAGCCCAAGCGGAAGCGCACGGGCTCCGACTCCAAGTCCGGGAAGCCGCGGCGCGCGCGCACCGCCTTCACCTACGAGCAGCTCGTGGCGCTGGAGAACAAGTTCAAGGCGACGCGCTACCTGTCGGTGTGCGAGCGCCTCAACCTGGCGCTGTCGTTGAGCCTCACCGAGACGCAGGTGAAGATCTGGTTCCAGAACCGCCGCACCAAGTGGAAGAAGCAGAACCCGGGCGCCGATACCAGTGCGCCGACCGGCGGCGGAGGGGCACCGGGGCCGGGCTCCGGGCCGGGCGCGGGGCTGCCCGGTGGCCTCAGCCCGCTCAGCCCGTCGCCGCCCATGGGCGCGCCGATCGCCATGCACGGCCCGGCCGGGTACCCGGCGCACGGCCCCGGCGGCCTGGTGTGCGCCGCGCAGCTGCCCTTCCTGTCGAGCCCGGCGGTGCTGTCGCCCTTCGTGCTGGGCTCGCAGACCTACGGCGCTCCCGCCTTCTACGCGCCGCACCTCTGAGCACGGCCTCGGGACAGGACGGGACGCCGGGCGGGGCAGCCCCACGCGGCCCTCGCGCCCCTGAGGCCGCGCCCAGGACCCGAGGGCGCCCGCCGGTCGGCCCTTTTGTAAGGCTGCGGTCGCTGACTCTGTATATAGCCGATTGCTACAGAAGAGTTTTAAGTTTATAAACTACTGTCCGCGCGCGTCGGGGCCGAGCCCGGCCCTCTGGGAAGCACTTTGCCGAACTCTACTCAATCAATAAACCGCAGGAGGCCGCGCCCAAGCCCCTCAGGCTCCCGCGTCGCCCGCGCCCCGTCGTCCTCGCCGCCCTTCGGTGGGGATTTCGGCGTGACCGAGGCGCTCCGGGGTGCTCGGCCCGGCGCGGGCCTTGGGCCCCAGTTTCCCCGCCGCCCGGCGTCCCGTGGCCAAGCTCGCCCCATCCTGCGTCGCCCGGGTACCCGCACGCGCTTGGGAACAGGCGCGCGGCCTCGGTGCTGTGTGCGCTGAGGCTCCGGTCCAGGAGTGAGTCCCAGGTCCCTGCTCTTTCCCTTCCCCTTCCCCCTTCTTCGCCCGGGGCGCTTGGGGGTGAGGGAAGCCCAGCGGGACAGTGCCCGCGCGGTGGAGCCTGAGGGCAGCGCTCGCGCTGGGCGCCGACCCTGCCCCCGCCCCAATGCGCATCCACGCGGCCTTCCCCGAGCACCAGGCCGGCCCAAGGAGGAGGGGGCTCCAGCCGCTTCCCAATGGAGGAAAGCTGGGGCTGGCCGGGATGGAGCAACCTGCCCAACGGCGCCTGAGCCGGACCCCGAGCCCGGCCCGCGGGAGTCCGGCGCGGCCACCTCTCCTCCAACATCCTGCAGCCCGGCCCTGGGCACGGTCCCCACGCGGGCTCCTGGAGCCCTGGGGAGCGAGGGGAGGCAAGAGGCGGCGGCGCCTGGGCCGGGTGGCCGACTCGAGGCGAGAGCCGAGGCTCGGGGACGCGGGCACTGCCGCGCGGTGAGGGGGTCCCCGCCGCAGCCCCGTCGGCACTCAAGGTGGGTGTCCACTGTCGCTGGACGCCAGCGCGGTGAAGCCGTGCGTCTGCCCCGCCCCGTGGCTGCTCCGCGGCCGAGCCCTGCGCCCGCAGAGGGGACATCCCGCTCCGTGTGCGACTAGCGAACTCTCAGAGGGACTCTTCCCTGCGCTGTTCAGCCCATCACCCACCACCGTGGGCAGGGTTGGGGAGAAGGACGACACTGCGGCGTGTGAGTGACAGCCACCGCCGTCCAGGCCCAAGTCCGGGAAGCCGCGGCGCGCACGCACCGCCTTCACCTACGAGAGGGCGCCCCCCGTTGTCCTCTCCATCACCAGTGGGCAAAGGGTGGGGGAGAAGCAGCCCCCGACCACCGCGCAGCGGGGAGGGGCGGAGGCAGCTGGACCCGCCCTGCCCACTGCTGCAGCACCCGCCGCCTGGCCCTCTGGCCTCCCGCAGGCGGCTCCACCCCTGCCTCAGACGCGAGTGTCCCCCCCCCCCCCCCCCCCGCCCATGCAACACTCCGCCTCTGCCCTCCCCGTCAGCTCGGGGCTGGTGCTGCTGAAATTCTCGGAGTATCCTCGCTCCTGGTGGTTAGCCGCCATCCGAATCCTCCACCCAACCTGCGGGCAGCCGGAATGTCCCCGAATCCAACTGGCCGGGGTGCAGAAGGGTGAGGACACCCCTGGTTTCACTGCTGAGGCCTGGGCCTCCAGGGTGTAGACAGCTGACAGAGCAGCCCCAGAAAGCTCCAGAAGGTTCCAGAAGGCTCTTGGCCTCAAATCATCAGCATTACTGTGCACTTAGCCCAAACAGGATGCCAGGGGGCTGCCAAGCAAGAAGCCACAGCCTCCACTTCCAGGAGCTGGGGGGAGAGGCCAGAGGAGGGCAAACCATCAGGACCTTGCAGGAGCTGGACCTGTCCCTCAGGGGTCCCCTGCCTCCCCTAAGCCCACCTTGCTGGGCCGGAACCTGCTGGAACAGAGGGAGAGGTCAGGGAAGACCAGTGCCCCCGACCCTCCATGAGGCCTGGCCCTGCAGCGTTGTCCACGGTGGGGCAGGAGGGGAGGAAGAGGGAGGGAGTTTCAGACTCGAGACGACAGCTCCAGCCTCCTTCCTCTCCCCATCCCACATCCTGCCCTCACTCACCAAGGTCGCCCAGAAACAAGGCAGCCACACCGCTGGACCCTTCAACATCAGTAAACCATGGCTCAGGACACCGGTGCAGGGGGGCGTTGGAAGCCATGAGGCAGGGAATCAACGCCCCCCACCCGCCCGGCTCCACCTCTGGGATCGCAGACTCAGCCCTGAGCTGATACCACAGCCGTGATTGGCCCACAGGCTAGGCATACACTGGGCTGCTCTGAGCACCTGTGCAGGCCCTGCTGTGGGAGCGGGGACAGCTCCCTTTCACTTCCCTGGGCCCCTCCAGTCTCTTTGGTGCATGCCTACCATGTGCTGGGCCCTGTGTCAGCCCATCTGAGCCTCCCCACACCCGAGTGGCATCCGAGCTGCGGGTATCTGCACATGGTCACATGGGAAGAAACAGGCCCTGGCCCCGGCCTGGGTGCCCTTGCCCCTCCTGGAGGTGCCCACAGGCCCAGCTCCCACCCCAGCCCTCCCACTCACTCTCCTATCAGGTGCTCAGAATCCGCCACGGACCTGGGTAACTTGGGGGTGCAGGCTCCTCTGGCTGCTTCCCCAGGGACCCTCCAGCTGGCCCTACCACCCTTGCTCCCAATAGGCTATGGGGGGCCCCTGCCTGCCCAGTTCTCAGCCTGGGGTTCCTGAGCTGGAAGCAGAGGGGAGTGGCGGCCCTGCTGGTACCTGATCCCTGTCCCCGCCATGGTCCCACTTTGTTGTCAGTGCCATGAGGACTGGCACAGCCCCAGGATCTTCATGTGCTCTGGGAAGGCCCTCCTCCAGCCCCTCGGACCAGCCCTGGCCCCAGACAGCATACACCCCCAATCCCAGAATGGTACTCAAGTAGTTTCCATCATGTGGAAGGAGCAAGCAAGACACAGGCCCTGTAGGGATGAGCCTGGACAAGCACAGGCACCCGGAGCCCGCCCTGGGGGGCTCCCCTCCCCACACTGCCCCCCAGTCTCCTGCCCAGGGACTGCTGAGCCCCACCCTCCTCCCCTGCTTGTGCCCAGCCCACAGCTGGCTGGCTGTGGTCCCTTGCTGTGTGTTAGGCTTTGGTTGCATGAAAGAGAAAAACTGAATGAACAGAAGTTGAAAGGAGATTGTTTATTTTCTCTTGTGTGAGGGAATGCTGGCCTTTGGCAGCCCTGGGCAGCTAGGACACCTTCCCAGGGTCCTTGGAGAACCAGCTCTGTCCAGCTCTCCACTGCCTCATCCTGGCTGGGCTGGGCCCTCATCCTCATGGACCCATATAGAGGGTGAGGCTCCAGCCATCACATCCACGTTCTAGGCAGCAAACAGGAAGAGAGAAGAGGGGCAAAACTGCCTCCTTTTAAGGTCATTTCCAGAAGCCCATGTAACAGCTGCTCACATCTCAATTGGCCAGAACTTGGTCACATGACCACTCCTAGCCAAGGGAGGTTGGGAAATGTAGTTTTTCTAGAGGATGTGCTCTCATTCCTGGTAAAAAGGGGAGCGGTTGTGGGGGCTGCTAACAGACCTGCCACCCTTGCAGAGCACCCTAGCAGCTGCACCCGTTTCCCTGCCTGCCTGCCCCACTTAACTTTAACCAGCTTTGTTCCGTTTGGGCATGTTGGGGACCCTCAGCCTTACCCAGTCACAGCCACACCCTCAGGGGACACTCACCTGGACTGCAGCCTGCCCCTGGCCCACTGTGCTCACTTCCCCGCTCAGGACCCCCAGTGCCCACCGCCCCATCCCCACGGCAGGCTCATGCCACCTGCCCGTCCTGCCGCAGCCCTCCCCTCCCCCTTCAACGGTGGCCCTGCTGGCACCTCATCCCTGTCCCCCCCAAGGTCCCACTTTGGTGTCAGTGCCATGAGGACTGGAACAGCCCCAGGACCTCCACCCCTCCTTGCCGGGCTGTACAGGAGTCCAAATACGCTCTAGTGTCTCCACCCGACCCGGGATTGCTTCTTCCGGCTGCCTGCAGTGTGGCCCCCTTTCAGAGCCGAGCCGAAGTTACTAAAGAGCTGTCTACGATGGCTTCCCTTCCCCCGCCCATCACGCCACCCTCTTGCCCGCCCACAGCCCATCCTGCGCCCTTGCCGGGTCTGCTGCTGCTCCTTCCTGCTGCGGATGCTGCCGATTCCTTCTCAAAGCTCGGGGGAACCCACTGTGCCCACCCCTGTCCTGCAGAGGCAAGGATGAGCCCCAGGGGCCAAGCCCAGCTCTGCCCCATCTCAGACATGCCCCCAGCCGCACTTCACTCCCCTCCCAGGACCCACTGAACTCCCGCTCCGTCCCCCCTCCACAGGGCAGCTCTCCTGTGGCCCCCTCTCCAGGCCCCCCAGCCCTCCCCAGGCCAGTGGTGCTGGCCCATCACTCAGCCTCCTGTGCCCCTCCCCACTTCCCACCCCTTGCTCCAGGTCAGCCAGCGTGACCTACCACGTCCCCCATCCCAGGGTGGCACCCAGGTCTCCATCCTGGACCACTTAAGTGTCACTCAGCTGGGGGACCTTCCCCAGCCATGTGTGGCTTCCTGGAGGGTGTGGTGTTTCCATGGTGAAGGGCAAGACTGGACAGACAACTCGGGGCACCTGGGGCAGGCAGGGTAGTAGTAGCAGGGAGGGGGTGGGGAGGAATCAAACAGGTCATTCTCAGGGACGCAGGGACTGTCACTCAAGGGGAGGGTGCAGAGCTGAGGCACACAGGTCCACGGGGTAGCAGGGGGAAGTCCCATCCATTCCACGACCACATCCCCTGTAGGCAGGCCACAATTCCGGGTGCCATGTCTCACCCCATACCCAACAGCTGTGTGGTGGCCCCCTTTGGAGAAGCCCCTGCTGGGCACTGACAGGTTCTTCCTCTTGCCAGGACACAGCTGATGGCAGTGGGCGCCCATCCCCAGAATAAAGACAACTTTTCCTGCTTTCAGGGCAGCTGGACAACGCCATGTGACTAGGTTTGGCCAAGTTGGCATGAGCAGAGTGTATGTTGCTGGAGGGGTTCCCAGGGAGGCTCCTTACAGGAAATGGCTGAGCCCAAGGCACATACCCCTGCACCCCTTCTGCAGACCCAGTGATGGCTGGAGCTCCAGCAGCCACTTTGGGCCAAGATGTAGCCTTGGGGATACAGGCCCTATACTCTGATACTGGGAAGGGATGAGGCCCAATGGCTCTGTGCAGCCTCCTCCCCAGCCTGGGCACCACCTTAGAACAGAAGGACATTTAAAGCCTTGTGTTCACAAGCCACTGTTACTCAAGAGTTTTCCATTCTGTGCAGCCAGCTCTGACTGCCGCTGTAACAGCCCTGCCAGTCCTCCCTCCTGCCGTCCCTCTGCCACTCCTTGAGCCCACCCAGCCAGTCTGCCTTGGACCAGGGCACAGCACCATCCCACCCTGTACCCCACGGCAGCCCCCATGCTCCCAGGCTGGAGCCAGAGCCCTCAGTGCCACGTGAGGACCCGCTCCCACCAGCCCTGCCCGCACTGCCCCACAGCACCCGCGCTGACAGGGACTCCCCACTCACTGCTCCCGCCCTCCTGACGAGAACCTGCCTAGCCCAAACGCCAGCACTGACACCCCTCTGCTACATGGCCTTGGGAGGCCCTGGGACCCCATCCCCCAGGAAGTCCCGCTCTTGCTTGCCAGGTCCTCACTGGGGCGCCCTGCTCTCTCACATGCAAGTGGGCTCCTCAAGGCACACGGGGTGCAGCCTTCCCCTGCTGGCTCCACACCCACCTACTGCCCAGGCTCTCCCAGGCCCCCCTGCCCCTCCCTGACTCATGGGGTCCCAAGCAGCATGTGACAAGACAGGTGGGAAGGCGGGACACTGAGGGCACCAAGAGAGGGGGTGCAGCTTCCTCTGCGGCCTCTGAGGAAAGTGGGACCCACCCAGGACCCCCTCAGCATCAAGTCACTTCTTGGGGGCCCTGGGCTCAGAGTGGTGGAGCCTGCTCCCCGAGGTACAGTCCACTGGGCCCCACTGGCCAGAAGGGCCAGCCCAGCTCCCACTGCTGCTCCCGCCAGCCAGAAACACATGGACCTGTGGGTTTGTCTTAATAAACACTCATGGAGAGTCATTAAAAGATATGATGCAAAGAGCACCAGTCACAAATCAGTCATGAATTAAATTTTATAAAAACATTAGTTATCTAACTTTACCTGAAGTTATACAAAAGAGAACAGAAATATAAGAGGTCTTTGACATAGGCATGTACTACCAAGGCACAGTAATTAAAACAGTATGATGATATATAAATAGGTAGACGAGTTGATGAGACAGAACAAAGTTCAGAAATAGAACCACTGTACGTAGGGACTTTAACAAATGATAAAGGCAGTATTTTAAATTTGCAAAAACAAACGAATTCATTACTAGTGTTGGGACACCTGGATGGGTATCTAAAATAAAAAACTGAATTTCCGGGCTTCCCTGGTGGCGCAGTGGTTGAGAGTCTGCCTGCCGATGCAGGAGACACAGGTTCGTGCCCCAGTCCGGGAAGATCCCACATGCCGCAGAGCGGCTGGGCCCGTGAGCCATGGCCGCTGAGCCTGCGCGTCCGGAGCCTGTGCTCCACAACGGGAGAGGCCACAACAGTGAGAGGCCCGCGTACCGCAAAAAAAAAAAAAAAAAAAAAACTGAATTTCCAGAGCCATATTTTATATCAAAATAAATGGTAAGTAGATCACTGACTTAAACATGAAAATGCAACCTATAAAAGTACTAGAAGAAAAGATGGAAGAATTTTTTAATACAACCTTTGAGTGGGGAAGGAATACAAAACTCAGAAGCCATGAAAGGTTGGCTAAATTCAACTACGTAAAAAATCTACATGGCAAAAAACAAGATAAGCAAAGTCAGAAGATAAAATGAGGAAATATTTGTGACTCATCATGTACAGCTTGTTACTGAATAAAGAGCTCTCACAGTTTAATAAGAAACCAATAAGCTAACAGAAAAATGGGCAAAGGGTATGGAATACAATTCACAGAAAAGGATAAACAGTGAATGCTTTAACATTATGAAAAATGCTTGCTCTCACTCCTAAGAGGAACGTCAATTAAAACTATAACATGCTACTTTCTCATGGAGCAAAGACCAAAACACTCATCAAGTGAGAGCCAAGGCAGAGTCAGCAACTGGCTGGCAGAGCGTTGAAGGTGTGCCCAACACAGACACACGCACACACAGCTAGTCGGAAAACCACCAGACTCACTGGATCAAAGCATTTAAGGAAATCTCTGTCCAATCATTAGCTAATCACTAAGCTGCCTTGAAGACAAGTCAACAGGTACAGTCTGAGACACAGAAAAAAGAATGAAGAAAAATGAACAGGCCTCAGAGGCCAATGGATACCATCAACCAAGTGTGTATACATGATGGGAGTCCTAGGAGAGGAGAGAGGGAACAGGACAGAAAGAATCTTAGGAGAAACAGTGGCCAAGTTTGATGAGAAACAATCTCTATAACCAAGAAGCTCAACAAATTCCAAGTAGGACACACACAAAGAGACCTTAACTAGACACTTCGTGGTTAAAACAGTCAGAGGATAAAGACAAACAGAGCATCTTGAAAGTAGCAATTAAAAACCCAACTCGTGTTCAAGGCTTCTTTCCAAAGACTAACAGCTAGCTTCTCTCCAGAAACCCTGCAGCCCAGGAGGCTGTGGGATGACACACTCGAAGTGTTGCAAGAGGGCTTCCCTGGTGGTGCAGTGGTTGAGAGTCCGCCTGCCGATGCAGGGGACACGGGTTCGTGCCCCGGTCCGGGAAGATCCTGCGTGCCGTGGAGCGGCTGGGCCCGTAAGCCATGGCCGCTGAGCCTGCGCGTCCGGAGCCTGTGCTCCGCAACAGGGGAGGCCACAACAGTGAGAGGCCCACATACCGCAAAAAAAAAAAAAAAAAAAAAGTGTTGCAAGAAAAAGACTGTTAAACCAAGACTTCTACATCCAGCAAAACTATTCCTCAAAATGAAGGAGAAATGAAGACATTCCCAGAGAGACAAAAATGAAGAGACTTCACTGCTAGCAGACCTGCCCTACAAGAGACACTGAAGGGAGTGCTTCAGGTTGAAGTGAAAGATACCAGATTCAAATCCTCAAAGAGAAATTAGGGCACTGGGAAAGGGAACTACAGAGCCAGATAAGAGACAGTATAAATGTGCTTATGTTTGTAAACCTCTTCTTTTCCTATCTGATTTAAAAGACAACTACATAAAGCAACAATTACAAAACTATGTTGATGGGCTTACAATCTATTAAGATGCAATTTGTATGACAAAAATAGCAGAAAAGAGCTGGAAGGAAACAGAGCTCTAATGGAGCAGTTTTTGTACATTACTGAAATTAAGTTGTTATTAATCCAAAGTAGATTGTATTAAGTTGTTCATCGTAATCCTCATAGCAACCACTGAAAAAAATTACTTAAAAAATAGTGGTAGAGACTCAAGGGAATTAAAGTATTACAAGGGAATTAAACAGCCATTTAACACACAAGAAAAAAGGTAACAGAGGAAGAAAGATTTAAAAAGACATGTAGAAAAACAGAAAAACGGCAGACATAAATCTTACCTTATCAGCAATTACATTAAAGGTAAGTAGATTAAACACTCCACTCAAGCAGCAGAGACTTGGTAGAACAGATATAAAAACATGATCAAATATATGCTGTCCATAAGACTTTAGATTCAGAGATATAATGAAAGTGAAAGGCTGGAAAAGGATATACCATGCAAACCACCAGAAGCTACGCTAACATCATACAAAAGAGACCTTAAGGCAAAAACTGTTTAGTACTAGAGATAGAGAAGGCTGTGCTATAAAGGGTCAACCCATCGGGAAGAAATAAGAAGTATAAACATCTATGCACTTAACAGAGCCTTCAAATACACAAAGCAAAAACTGACAGACAAGGGAGAAATAGATAATTTAACAATAACAGTTAGAGATTTCAATACCCCACTTTCAATAATGGATTTAACTGCTGGGGTAAAGATCAATAAGGAAAAGAAGACTTAAACAACACTATAAACCAGCTAGACCTAACAGACTCTACAGAACACCCATCAACAGCAGAATACTCATCTTCTCAGCTGCACATAAAACACTCTCCAGCATAGATCATAAGTCTCAAATTTTAAAGAACTGAAATCACACAAAACATGTTCTTTGGCTACACAGAATGACATGAGAAATCAAATAACAGAAGGAAATTTGGGAAATTCACAAGTATGTGGAAATTAAACGACAAACTCCTAAATAAACAATGGGTAAAATAAGAAATCATAAGAGAAGTTAGAAAATACTTTTGAGATAAAGATGGATACACAACATACCAAAACGTATGGGATGAAGCTAAAGCAGTGCTTAGATGAAAATTTATACCTGTAAACACCTACGTTACAAAGAAGATAGATCTCAAATCAATAAGCTAAACTTCCACTTGAGAAACTAGAAAAAGAATGAAAAATACTAAACACAAAGCAACCCAATGGAAATAATGACTAAAGTGGAAATTAAGTAAAAAATGAAAAATAACAGAGAAAAACAACTTTGAATAGATCAGTAAAACTGATAACCCTTTAGCTAGACTAACCAAGAAAATTAATGAGAAGACTCAGATTTCTAAAATCAGGAATGATAGAAGAGACATTACTATCAACCTTACAGAAATAAAAATGACTATAAAGTAATGCTATGAACAACTGTATGTCAACAAATGATAACAAATAACCTAGATGAAATGGACAAATTCCTAGAAATATACAGACTACTGAAACTGACCATGTGGGATTTATCCCATGAATGTAAGTATGGTTCAACATATGAAAAACACTTAATGTAACACACCATACGAAAAGAATAAAGGACCCAAACCACATGATCATTTCAATAGATGTAGAAAGTGCATTTGACAAAAATTCAACTCCCTTCACGACAAAAACACTCAACAAACTAAGAACATAAGGAAACTTCCTCAACCTGATACAAGGCCATCTACAAAAAAACCAGCTACCATTACACTCAATGGTAAAAGACTGAAAGCTTTTCCTCTCAGATCAAGGACAAGACGAGGATGTCTGCTCTCTCCAATTTTATCCGGCAGTGTACTAAGGCTCTAGCCAGAGCACCCAGGCAAGACAGAAAAATAAAAGAAATCCAAATTGCAAAGAAAGAAATACAACTTTCTCTTGCAGATGACATGATAGTGTGTATAGAAAATCCTAAGGAATCTACACACACATACAACTATTAGAACTAATAAGTGAGTTCCGCAAGGTTTCAGGATATAAGACCAACATAAAAAAAGTAGTTGTATTTCTATGCATTAGCAATGAACAATCTAAGAATGAAATTCAGAGAACAGCTGCGTTTACAATGACATCAAACAGAATAAAACATTTAAGAATAAATTTAACAAAATAAATGCAAAACTTGTATACTGAAAACTACAAAACACAGAGAAAATATAAAGAAAACCTAAATAAATGATAAATAAATATAAAGAAAACCTAAATAAAAGATATTCTAAGTTCACTAATTACAAAATTTAATATTAAAATGACATTACACATGGCCCTTGAACATCTCAGGGTTTAGAGGACCCTACCGAGCCTACCTCCATGCAGTCAAAAATCCACGTGTAACCGCACCATCAGCCCCTGCATCTGTGGTTCTCCTCCAAGGAGTCAACCAGCCATGGCTCGCAGGGCCCTGTGGTATTTACTGCTGAAAAAGTCCTTGTGTAAGTGGACCTGTGTAGTTCAAACCCATGGTTTTCTAAGGTCAGCTATACTTTCCAAAGTGATCTCTAGGGTCGACACAATCCCTAAAATCTCAGATGCCCTTTTTTTGTTTTTTTTGGTGGCACAAATTCATTCATTCATTCATTCATTTATTTTTGAGATTCCATTACTATTTTTAGCAACAGCGACAGACACGTGAGGTGGCTCAAAAATTTGTTTGGAAATGCAAAAGACCCAGAATGGCCAAAACAATGTTTAAAAAGAACAAAGTTGGAGTATTTCGAAACTTACCACAAAGCTACATTAATCGCTCTAAGCCCCGTAAGGAAGGCAGGCAGGGAGGCTTCGGGCTTCCCCAGGGCCAGCTTAATGAAGACAAATTGAAGGGCAAACTGAGATCTTTGGAAAACCAGCTGTACACCTGTACCCAGATGGAAGACCAGAAAAACAGCTATGAGCAGAAGGCCAAGGAGACACTGCAGAAAGTGCTGGAGGAGAAAATGAGTGCAGAACAGCAACTGCAGAGCAAACAGCGGTCCCTGGCTCTGGCCGAGCAGAAGTGTGAAGAGTGGAAGAGCCAGTACGAGGCTCTGAAGGAGGACTGGAGGACCCTGGGGACCCAGCACAGGGAGCTGGAGAGCCAGCTCCACGTGCTTCAGTCCAAACTGCAGGGAGCAGACAGTAGAGACTTACAGATGAACCAGGCCCTACGGCTTCTGGAGAATGAGTGCCAGGAGCTGCAGGCCAAGACTGAACACCTGCAGGGGGACAGAGACCTGTGCAGCTCGGATACCCAGCACCTACAAGATCAACTAAAGAGCTCAGAGGAGGAGAAACTTGCCCTGGTGACCAAAGTACAGCAGTTGCAGAATCAAGCTTTGCCTGGGTGGAGTCCAAAGCCCTCCCATAACGAAGTGGAGCCTGAGGGTCCAGGGAAGAAGGACTGGAATTTCAGAGACCAGCTCCAAAAGAAAACTTTGCAGCCCCTGGCCAAGGAAAAGGAGGCAATGTGGCCGAAGTTCCTGATGCTGATGGCACTGATGGCTATAGCGGTGGCAGTGTTCCTGGCCAATAAGGACTTCCTGAAGTTCTGAAGAACTGGTGACAGCTGCCCCACGACTATCATCAGGCCCACAGTGGAACCAAGTTCAGACTTTTCTAAATAAAAACTAGCTTTTCTGCCAAAAAAAAAAAAAAAAAAAGCTACATTAATCAAGACATTGTAGCAGTAGCATAGGATATATAGGTCAAGGGAATAGAAGTGAGAGTCCAGAAATAAATTCACACATTTATTGTCAACTGATGATCAAGAAAAGTGCACACAATTCAATGGAAGAAAGAATAATCTTTTTGACAAATGATGCTGAGACAACTGAATATCCACATGAATGAAGCACAGACAAAAATTAACTCAAAATGGGGCTCCCCTGGTGGTGCACTGGTTAAGAATCTGCCTGCCAATACAGGGGACACAGGTTCGAGCCCTGGTCCGGGAAGATCCCACGTGCCACGGAGCAACTAAGCACGTGTGCCACAGCTACCGAGCCTGTGCTCTAGAGCCCGCGAGCCACAACTACCGAGCCTATGCTCTAGAGCCTGTGAGCCAAAACTACTGAAGCCCGCGCGCCTAGAGCCTGTGCTCCGCAACAAGAGAAGCCACCACAATGAGAAGCCCGCGCACTGCAATGAAGAATAGCCCCCGCCTGCCGCAACTAGAGAAAGCCCGTGTGCAGCAACAAAGATCCAACACAGCTAAAAGTAAATAAATAAAAGATAAATAAATAAAATTTTAAAAATAATTAACTCAAAATGGCCCAAAGACCTAAAATGAACAGCTACATCTTAAAACTCTTAGAAGAAAACATAAGAGTATATATTCATGACTTTGGAGTAAGCAACAGCTGCTTGGATATGACACCAAAACCACAAGTGACAAAAGGAAAAATAGATATATTAGGTATCATCAAAATTCATAATTTTTGTGTTTCAAAGAATATAATCAAGAAAGTGAAAACACAGAATGGGAGAAAATATTTGCAAATCATATAAGGATCTAGTATCCAGAATATATAAATTACTCTTACAACTCAAAACAACAATTCAAAATGGGCAAAGGATCTAGATGTTTCACCGAAGAAAATATACAAATGGCCGATAAGTACATGAAAAGATGTTCAATATCCTTAGTCAAATCAAAACCACAATGACACACCACTCCACACCCACTAAGATGGCTAAAATTAAAAAGACTGACAAAAGCAAATGTTGGCAAGAACATGGAGAAACGAGAACCCTAATACACTGCTGGTGGGGACAGAAAACAGTGCAGCTGCTTTGGAAAATGTTTTGGCAATTCAATCAATAAGTTAAACACAGAGTTACCACATGATCCAGCCATTCCACTTCTAGGTATAAACCCAAAAGGAATGAAAATATACGTCCACACAAAAACCTGTACACAAATGGTCACAGCAACATCATCCATAATAACCCTGAAGTGCAGACAACCCAAATGTCCACAATGCACGGATAAACAAAGTGCAGTATGTTCATACAGTGGTGAGTTATCCGGTCATA
The DNA here is from genome assembly GCF_025265405.1 of Mesoplodon densirostris. Taxonomy (NCBI): domain Eukaryota; kingdom Metazoa; phylum Chordata; class Mammalia; order Artiodactyla; family Ziphiidae; genus Mesoplodon; species Mesoplodon densirostris. The sequence goes on from NC_082661.1 coordinate 107,012,144, forward strand.
AAAAGGAATGAAGCACGGACAGACGCCCCAGCAGGGAAGAATCTTGAAAACGCTGTGCTAAGTGACGGCAGCCAGACACAAAGGGCCACAGGCTGCTATGACTCCATTCACAGGAAACGTCCAGCAAAGGCAAATCCAGAAACAGGAGACTAGAGGGGGCCGGGGCTGGGGGAGCAGGGTTTCTTTTAGGGTGATGAAAAGTTCTGGAACTAGACAGTGGTGGAGACTGTACAACACTGTGAGTGTATTTAACATCACCAAACTGTACACTTTAAAGGCATGAACATTACGGTACATGAGTTATGTCTCAATAAAGTTGATTTTAGAAGAAAAAAGAGTGAGGTAGTTCCCTGCATTCTGATGTGGAACCACCACCAGCATGTCTGTGAGCTGGAAACGCCAAGAGCAAACAGCTGGCTCCCCTTCGTGTCAACGTGAAATGTGGGTTTTCCTCCGAGGAGGAGAAGGCTGGGGGGCAGGGCTGGAGGCTGCACACTCGTCCTGGACGTTGAGCGACCCTGAATCACACCACAAAGGGCACAGGCTGTACAAGACGCCCACCTGTGGACATGGCTGCCCGAGTTCACCCCGGGCTACTGGGCAGTCAGACCCGTAAGTGATGGCCGTGGTCCCCCGCAGCAAGGGAGAGTCCACACCTCTGGGGCACTTTAAGGAGAAAGTGCACCATTTCTTCACGTTAAATACACAATATAATTGTGGCTGTTGTTACAGCCCAGACCTGGGTCTGCCTTCCCATCCTAGCTCATCAGCAGAAGAAGAGGAGCTGACGACCAGAGTGAACCCGGCCTGGCGCTCTAATTCAGCGCGTAGTTAAACTGGTTTGCAAACTTCTCATGCTTCTTCTGGTCCATCTGGTTCATGGCTGTGACCACCCTCTGCACAGCGGCCCTGCAGGGAAAGCACAGCGAGATGTGATCAGGGAGGCACCAGCCAGGGCTCCGGGCTGCTCACTGCAGCCTGGCTGGGCTCAGGCATGGGTCCTGGGCCGGCTGCCCGTCCGCTCCCTACGGACGGGCAACACAGCTCGGAAATAGCCAGAGCTTCCCCGTCCAGAGCCGGACACCACAGTGAGTGGCGCTGTCCCCAAACGTGGCCTTGGCCGTGTCCTGGCATCTCTCCCATCGCTCCCTGAGCCCTGAAGGCAGCTCCCAGGATCCCCAATCCTGCCAGCACCAGGGTGCACCCCAGAACGAGGGTGCAGCCTGCCCAGCAACCGGGCAGGAAGCAGCGTGTGGGCAGAGGCAGTCAAGACACGCTGGATCCACTCAGCCCAGCTTGCTTTTGCCCCACTGTGCACAGAGCTCGACGTCCGGCGAGGAACGTGCGTCTCGCGGCCAGCCTGGCTGCCGTGATGAGGTAGCGCCTGTGCCTGGGAGGAAGCCGCTGGGGCCTGGCAGCGAGGAGGCCCAGACACGGCCACCACTCCAGGGGTCAGGCACGACCTCCCTCACAGATCACAGAGGCTCTGGCCACAGCTCCCGGCCCCTCGAAGGACGCCCCCGGTCCCCGCTCCTCCGGGCGCCAGCACCCATGGCACCATCACCCCTGGCTGAGCCACGGGGAGCCAGCCTCGTGCCCGGAGCCCAGGGGCCAAGCCCTCCCCTGGATGCAGACACACAAGGCAGGCTGGCGGCGAGGAGCTGTGGGGGCTCCGCGGGGGTGCTCAGGAAGCCACCCTCCTGCTCACCTGACTCGGGCAGGGCCCTGGCGCCGCCTCCTCTGCCCGGGGTGGACGGCGCCCATGGGGCCTGGGCACGGACACCCTCGTGCCTTCTAGGGCACCTGGCAGCACCGTGAGGAGCGCCTCTGGCCGCCAAAGCGGCGGGGTGGGGGCGCAGGCTGGCGGCCTCTCCACTCTTGCTGCCAGCAACACCGGGCCTGGGGCGGAGGGTGGGACCCCGCGAGGAGCTCTTACTTGGCGAAGACCTTCTTGGCGATGCGTGCACGCGCTGTGTCCGCCTGCCGCTTGAGATCGGTGAGGCCGGACCGCCGCCGCCTGCCCTTCCCACGGGGCCCGGATGAGCCAAGATCCACCCCAGTGGCTGCCTCCACATCCCTCATGAGCTCAGGGTCCTGCCAAGCTGAAAACACACCCGACACTGCAGAAAACTCCCGGCGCCGACCTCACCTGAGCCCTGAGCCCTCCCTGACACGGGGGCAGGGAGGGCCACCGGCTGCCCGAGGAGTGGGCACAAGGCCCCCATAGGCCAAGGTGGGTGCCTCTACTGACCCCTTAGGCAGGAAGGCAACCGAGGCTGGCGGCCAGGGGCAGTGCCACGCGCAGGCTGCTTCGGCCTCCAGGCTGACGGTGCCCCGCCAGAACCCAGGCGTGGCCGGCCTCCGGACCCGTCTGCTGGCCAGAGGGTGTGCACAGCAGGGTGGCCACGGCCTCTTTACTGGTCCAAAGATAACTTGGTTCCAGGCTCCAGCGATGAGGGTGTCGGGTTCACGCAGGCAGCCCTGCTCCTCCCGCCACGGCCCAGGCCCTTCAGGTCAGAAGACGGCGCTCCGCGGGGAAACAAACGTCACCCAGCCCCAAGGCCTGGTCTCACCAGACCCGGCTGCAACAGAGACAGGTCAGTGTGCCTGTTTGCCAAGACGGGAAGCGTTAACTGTCTAAACAGGGGGTCCCAACGCAGCAGGCACAGGCATCGGAGTCAGGGGCCAGCGTCCCAACTCCACGCACCACTGCCCTGGCAGCGACTTCCACCTCAGTCTCCTTCTGCTGTGTCGGGGGGCAGGGCTGGGTCGCGTGGAGGTCCCTGAGATTCAGGCTCCATCTAGCCCGCTGGCTCGGGAAGGCCGCCCTGGTCAGGAGTGTGACAGCACAGCCCCCCAACGTGCCCAGACCTACGGACCCAGGCCCTGGCTGGCAGAAGGGGGCTGGACACCCCAAACCCCGATGGCGCCCACCATGCAAACAAGAGCCCCACGGGGAGCTGCAGCAGAGGGGCCAGGTGGCAAGCAGGGCACGTCCAGTGGGGGGAGAAGCCACGCGCCCAGACAGATAGCGAGGCCTCCCCAAGTTGATTTTTGAAGTGAAGGAATACGGGGTGGCACAATCCAGATACAGGAACGATTAATCCAAGATTAAGGAAAACTGTCCAAACAGTTTATCTCCCAGTAATGAGAAGGCGTCACAGTTTAGGAACCCGGTGAATGGAGCAATTGTTTAAACACAACGGAAAAACGCCGGCACCCAGTAGAGATGGAATGAGCATCTCAGTAAAATGAAGGAGCAATTTAAAAGCCTTTGAAAAAAATCAATAAGAGCCGGGCCACAGGGCCGTCCTGCGTGCTGACGGGCCCTGGAGCTCCGCGCGCATTGTCACCGAAGTTAACGCCAGGGAAAAGAAAATTGCCCAGCGTATGAGGGAGGCGGGGATCGATACTGTAGTTAGTAAAGAGATGCTATTTCACATCTGACTGGCCAGCGCTGGCCCACGGCCCCGGCATGATACCTGTTGTTAACAAGTCACCAAGGGCTGCAGATCCTGATACTCTTCAGGGCTGACACAAAAATAGGCACTTAATTTGCTCCCGAGCGTGGGCCACCAGGGAAGGCCTCGCCCGCGGATTAATGGGTCAGGGCCCCTCCCCGCCGCCCGCCAGGGCTCCAGGCGCCAACCCTGGGTGTGAGGCCGAAATCTAACATTTGTCTCTCCTGACAAAGGGAAAAACCCTGCTAAAGAGGACACACGGCCCAGCTGAGACCCACACTAGCACCACCCCTACAGACACAGCCGCCTTCTGCCTCGGGGGGCTCTGCACCGTGGGCCTGGCCTTTCTTTTAAGAAAAGGGGCCCAAGGCGGGACGGCCTCCAGACCCCAGCCCAGATCTGACAAACCACGGGATGTCAACATGGGTCAGGGCGGCCCCAGTGGGCCCACCACCCCCACCCCAAGCATGCCCGAGTGCTGCCCTGCCAAGGATGCCGCTTCTGCGGGTCACCATCCTGCCCGGCTGTTCAGGGCCCTCTGGGGGCCAGGCAGCCGCCACCCCACAGCTCGTGCCAGAACACAGCACCGGCTCACGTGCTAGGATGAGATGAGCTCCCTGAATGGCGGAGAACAGTGTCTCGGTGGCTTTGGCACGAAAGCCCCTCTCTGTTTGGCATGAAATAGGCCTACAGGCCGGAAAACAGGGGCCCTGAGTAGGACCCCAAGAGAGCACCCCAGGCTCAGAGGCTCAGCAAGGATGCCTGGGACCACCGGGCAAGACCCTCACCTTCTGCCCACACACACGCACACACAGTCCACGTGCACGCAAATCGCACACCACACACACCGCAGCCCTCCTGCCCGGCCCCTCGTGCATGGCTCTGCAAGACAGCAGGTGACGGAGGTGGGCAGCTGGCGTCCTGGAGGCAGCTCGGGGCTCAGCCAGTTAACTTTTCATGCCCCGGTTTTTCCATTTGCTTAAAAACAGGTTTAAGAACCCAGAACCCAAACAAACGAGGACAAGGTGGTTTCTGGCCGTGAGTGTGTATCCACGTCGCCCATCAGGAGCCGTGTGAAAATGTGGTCAGGCTGGTGCTTAGGGTCCTGCTAGCCCCGAGGACAGTGTGTCCCGGCCACGCTTGTGAGTTATGACTGAGTGGGAGGTAGCAGGCGACCACATGTGGAAACCACGGGTCACCCTGTAGGTTGCCGGGGTCCAGGGTGCTCCCCACGCCGTGGCTGCCCCTACCCTGTCCCCCGGACCTACCTGGGCGCCCCGCCGCCCTCTGCAGCTGCTGCTTCTGCTCGCGGACCCTGTCCTCCGGATGGAGGGGCCGTCCCGTGTCATCTCTTGGGATGATCTTCCCATGGAAAGGGCACTGAGGCAGAGAACAGAGCAATTCTGAGGCGGGAGCGGGCCACTGGCCATCCCTACCTTCACGGCTCTCGGGGACGGCCAGCCCACACCACCCTCTGCTCACACACCCCTCAAAGGAGGCGCCCTCCGGCGCAGCCGCGACAGAGCCAGGCAGCGGAGGGAGATCTGGTGTCAGTCTGGCCAAAGCCCTGCTTGGCGCACAGTGCCGCCTCCGTGGACCCCCAGCCCAGCACAGAGCGCGCTCAGGAGACACACGTGGGCGGGGACGCAGGGGCCAGGACAGAGCAACCCAGCCCTGTGCCTGCATGTCAGACCACCCACCCAGGGGAAGGTCCTGGCACCAGCAGCCTGGAGCCCAGCGCCCCCTCCGGCCCCATCCTGGCCTGGCCGAGGTGGCCACCCCACTGCCCAGCCCCCCACCCTCCTCACCTTCAGGCGGTCTTGGCGCTCGCAGAGCCGGCCGTCAGGCCGGGGGGCACGGCACCGGTGCTGCACAGGCTCAAATCGCCCTGCAAAGGTGATTTGGCGGCTCCGGAGAGACTCAGAGACAGCGGCGCTCTCTACTTCCGCGTCCACCTCGCGGGGCTTCCAGAAGCGGTGCTCCGAGTCGGACCTGCACACGGACTGGATGCTCAGCGCCGTCATAGGGTGGCCACCGCAGCACCCGCAGCAAGGCTGGCCTGGGCGGCTGAGCAGGGGCCACCCCTGGGCCTGTGAGCCCATCCAGGACAAGCAGAGACGCATAGCATGGCGGGGGCACCAGCAGGCAACCCACCCCGGTGGCCTGCCACCCTAGCCTGGTCTGGACTCGGGGCAGGGGCTCCCTGACGGAGGTTAACAGAGGACAGATCCGCCCACCCCCACCCCCGTGTCCACTCTGGAGAGAGTGTCCAGCGCAGCAACGGGGGCGGCGGCTTCCCAGAAACTCTCTGCGGAGCCCCAGGCCGGGCCTGCGGAGATCCGAGTCAGAGGACCAGAGGGTGGTCGTGACGAGGGCCTGGGCAGAGAGCCTGGAGCAGTGGGCTGGGCTGGGCCGGACCCCAGTCCTAGGCAGACAAGCCTTCATGCCGTCTGTCATGATGGCCAACCATCAGGGTGGACAACAGGGGACATCCCCCCAGGGAGTAACAAGGAGGTTCAAAGAAGGTCCACAGGCCTCTGGGCAGGGCTGTACGACCCCGGACACCATGCCTATGAGCGCCCGAGAGCTGCGCTCAGTGGGACGTGTGAGGGCCTGCGCGGCAGAGCTGGGCCCTGCGTTGGCTGTGTCCCCTGCGCCCAGGCCGGGGGCAGGCTGGGTGGCCCACAGGACCCATGGGACGCCCGCACTCACTTGAGGATCTTCCCGGCCATCGGCTCCTCTCGGCCCCAGTAGCACAAGTCCACCCCGAAGGGCACGACAGGCGCCCGGGCCCGCTCTGCCGCCAGCTTCTCAGCCTCCTCTGGACCCAGCGGCACCCTGGAGACAGCAGAGGAGGATTCAGTGATGTGCTGCCGGGAGCCGGCCTCGGCCACCTGCCTCTCCACAAGCCCCGGAGCTCCTGGTCACACACCTGGGCTGTGACCATTGCCACCTCGGGCCTGGAACCCAGGGCAGCCCCTGAAGCCCTACGAAAAGGCTGGCCATCCCAAGACCATACGGGGAGCTGGCCTCAGATTTGCGGTCCTCACGCTGGGCCCAGGGGTGTCCTGACGCCTGCCCCCTTGAACCCCCGAGCCTTGGCCCGCCCCCATGGCCTGGCCTACACACCAGTGCTGAGGACCCCCGGCCCCTGCAGCCCCCGCCCCAGTACAGATGTTGGCAGGTGCTTGCCCGGCCAGGGGTGCACACACGGGGCTGCCTGGGCAGGGGCAGGTGTCTGGGCATCACCTGGGGCTCGGGGGCGAGGCTGGGGGCAAGTGGCGCTGGAGCCAATGCAGCTGGGCGGCCGCAGAGGTGGGGTCGCAGGCCTCCTCGCTGCTCCCCGTCCTCTTCCTCGCCTGCGAGGCCAGCGTGGCCGGGTCTTTCTCCAGCCCTGTGACAGAGACATATCTGCTCTTGACCACCATCCCCATGACCCCGGACAGACCCCTGGAAGGCGCCGTGTCCCCATCCTACAGTGACGGCACAGCATGTGTGAGGGCGCCGAACCCTCCATCAGCACAGCACCTGCCCCGCCAGCCAGATGAGGCCCCAATGCCAGCATCTCACCAGCAAGGCCACCAGGCCACCTCTGCAGGCCAAGGTCCGTGCCCAGGTCCCCAGGGCAGGGGGAGGGCAGCTTCTCTGACACTACTGGGCCCCACTGGCCCACCTGTGCCGATTCCCGGGCTGTCCCTGACCCCTGCCAGCCCCTCCCAGCTGGGCACCTGGGCCAAGGGCTGCCCAGGAGGCACGGGGCAGGGTGTGGGTTAGGACCTCAGAGGCACTCCATCCCGAGAGCAAGGGCAGTGCCTCCCTCCCCAAACTCTCCTCCAGACAGGGAACCACTGCCAAGAAAGAGGTGAACAAGAAACAAAATATCTGGAAGGTGAGAAAGAAAGAGGAGCTGGAGACCCACCAGGGCCCCACAAAGAGGGAGCCAGGAAGACGAAGACAGCGGGCAAGCGGAGGAGAGGACGAGTCCAGGCCGTGCTGAAGGATAGGAGGGTGGCTGCACACCCATGGGCAGCTCTCTCTGGTCAGAGAGATGTGAAGGGCATTCACATAGGCATCAGCTTCCACATTACTGGACCCCGGAAAGAGAAAAGATAACTGGAGTGGATGAAATAAAGAGCCCAATCTTCCTGGAATCAGAGCAAGACCGAGGGGCTCACTGAGTATCAGGAAGGAGACAAAAGGAAGAACGTGCAAGGCTCTTACAAGGACGTTTAGGAACGCGAGAGATGAACAGAAAGGTCTGAGCAGCTTTCCTTCGGAAGCCACAAGCCTCCCACAGGCAACAGTGAGTGTAAGGTCTCGGAAACAGTCAAACTCAGAATTTTATACCCAGCTACGCTAGGTTTCAATATGCAGGTCAAGGACACAGCCCCACCTGGAGGTTCAGGAGGGTTTGCGGGACATGGAGAGAAAAGGCCAAGAAATGACTTGGTAAGATTCACTCCCACCTCCCCCGAAACCTGAGTACCCGCAACTGTCAGAAGTAAGTTGGTACTTGGACAACCCAATGTGCCGGGTTGGGGGGCCTGAGCGAGCGGGAGCCAGCATGTCCCCCATCTTGTGCAGGACGTGGGGACAGGGACGTGCTGGGAGGTGCATGGCGAGGGGAAGTGTGAGTGCAACTCTCCCGAGCAGGCGTCACCATCAGAAGCGAAAATACTCGTATCATTTTATTTATACTGGATGAACACTTTCAAAACCAGCAGAAAAAAAGTTTACCCAGCAAATAAAAGGTAGGAAAAGAAAAAAATAAAACAGTAGCAACAACAGCAAACTAAAGAGGAAGGCTGGCAAAGAGATGTGCAGCAAACTGGTAACCCCAGCTGAGAACACAGTAGTAACTCAATGGATTCAAGTCAATGAAAAGACACACTGATGAAATTAACAACAATCAGCAATTTACCACTTTGGCGAGAACCACTTAAAACAAAAGGTTAACAGAGACTAAAACTAAAAGAAAATAAAAGGATGAAAAGACACTCGCTGTGCCAAAGGGAACTAGAAGGAAGCTCAGCCAATGTCACCACAAAAAAAACTGGGTTTTACATCAAAAAGCTGCGTAAGAAGAGTGTGTGAAGGTGTTAACGGACGTGAATGGCTCTGCCTCATGAGCGCCCTGGGAGTGCCGGCGGGACCCTGGCCAGTGGGGGTTGGACGAAGGGTCAGTGAGGTAGGTCGTGGCTTCTATGACAGACCCTGGGGCCTCACATCTGAGAAGTCCTTCCCAGGACACATGGAAAACTGACAAGAGAGCCAGGCAGGCAGCTCCAGGGGCCAAAGAGCCGCCCGCCACGGGAGCAGAGCAGCACCAACATTGACACGAAGCGCTGCCCGCGACGCCACGAGCCTGGCCTTCCTGATGGCGTCTCCATCCCTCCATCCACGTGCACAGACTCGAGAACATCCCCCGCTTAGAGAGAGAAACCAGACAGGAAATGACACAGCACTGAGAGCTGGACGCCAGGGGAAGTGCTTCCTGGGGGAGGAAGGGGAAGTGGGAGGGGGTGGGAGGGGAGAAAGGCGAAAAGGACGGGTTGGGAAGGCTGGCTCAGGCCACCATCAGCTCCGGGCTCTCTGCAGCAGGGCGGGCAGACCTCGCAGCCAAGTCCTCCCAGTGTCTGCACGTGGCCTCCCCGCGGGCACAGCCGGCATGCTGTCTGGTGCTTTTGTAGACGATAGCAGGTGAGTAGCTGCAACAGAGGCCGCATACTGCCCACAAATCCGAAAACGTTTACCCCAGGCCCTTCACGAAAAACGCCTGCCCTGCCTGCTCCAGACGCCCTCCAAGTTTGTGCATAGCCCTGAGAGTACAGGGTCCACCCCTGCTTCTCAGGTGCCCGTGGCTGAGAGTGGAGGACATGGGGCAGAGCCACTTGGCGTGGCAGGGTCCACCTTGGTCACCCGGCAGCACCCTGAGCTCTGAGACCTGGGTGCTCTCAGAAGGCCGGCGGGGACCCGGCCCCATCACCAACACATCCCGGGTCCATTCACAAAGCCTTCCAGATGCCCCCACTCGGGATGCCGACAATGCAGCATTACCAACTGGTGCAGACCCCGACACGGGCATGCGCACACACGGGGAGGTGGGACTGATAAGTGGCCGCTGTGGCACTCATGTAGGTGGCTACAATCGCAACCCAAAGATCGATACGAGAATTCCTAAGAGTTACAAGAATGAAATATATTTTTCATCGATTTGTTGTTTTAAACCATTAAAAAGATGGGTGAGCATGTTGAAGCAGGGTAAACACTCAGAGCACTAAAAAAACACTACCGTTCTCACACTGCTGTAGAAAATCAATCTCCCTGACATACTTTCAAGGTAAAAGTCCGAAAAGCAGACGTGTCCCCCGGCCCCGGGTGCTGTGCTTTCGGGGAGAACACTGAGTCCGGGGAGACCAGAGGTCGCAGGTCACGGCGAACCCCGCCAGCCCCACCGACCCGCGCAGGGGCGTCTGCCTCAAACACAGATCTCAGCTCAAATATGCTCCCTCGGCGGCTCTGAGGAAGAGTCATGAGAATGCCCAAACCCCCTGGGCTGGTTTAAACTGACCAAGTGGCACCTCCGTGCCTGCAGCGCTAAAGCAGATGGGGCGGGCAGGATCGATGGCAGGAAATGGGAGGGGTGGGGGCTCCGCGTGGAGTTCGGCTGCGAGCCTGACACTATTGATTTTACCTAGTTCAGCTGGCCTTGTAATTAAAATGTAAATTTGAGAAAGAGATTACGTCCTGACAGAAATCGTAGGATTAACGGGAAGATAAAAGCCCCTCAGTGAAAATTCAGAGAAAGAAATGAGAAAGAAAACGGGCACCCGTCTCCTCAGCTGTGGATTTAGGCCGAATCTACTGCAGAGTCACCTGAGTTAAACTGAAAAACCAGTGATGAACTATCAACTACAGTTACAAACTGGCGCGCCCAGCACTTCCTGCAGGGGCCCCGTGGCCCCAAACTCTGTGCTCCAGACCAGGCCCCAGACCCCTCCAGGGAACGGGGGGACGGCACCCAGTCCCCCACTGCCGCAGGACAGACCCAGAGCTCAGCAGGTCCTGTCGTGCAAGGGCTCCCAGGCTGCCCGGCCCACAAACAACCAGGGGATGGCTCAGCTCCGCTCTGTCACACCTGCGGCCCCGCTGGGAAGACAAACGTCGGGTCGGTGACACCTGGAGGTGGTCACCCACAGTGGTGCCTGGAGACCTGGGAGCCTCTTGGCGGGGCTGGAGCTCCCTCGAGGCGGGGTAGCCAGGGGAGACCTGGGAGGGCAGTCATGGCACCCCAGGGCCTTCAGCACCCGTGGCAGCCTCACTGGTGTGGGACGAGGCCTCGCGGGGGGTGGGCCAGGCACCTGGAGGACGAGGCAGAACAGAGGGCACAGGGAGTGGCCCAGTGGTCAGAGGAGCCCCACTGCTGGGATGGCGTGGTCAGTCGGCGTGGTCGGTGCGGTCAGCGCAGCCGGGACCAAGGGCGGGGCGGGGGCCAGGAGGGCAGGAGGCGGGCGGAGGGTGTACCCTCAGGCACCCAGGGAGGGTCACGTGGCGCAGACGGCAGGACCCAAACACTGGAGAGCTGTGAAGCTGGTATGGTAACTTGGTGTGACACACCTAACGGGTCATGTCCTCACACTCCAACTGCCTGAGCGTCTAAACTAACAAATTCACATCTCATCTCACACACTCCAATTCAAATCAATTTGTCCACTTCGCCACAACCCCACATGCGATCTTGGTTTTATTAGCTTCCTCTGGAAAAGAGATGCCTCCTGTGCAGACGAGGCTTTTGGAAATTTTCTGGAAAAGAAAAGAATGCTACACGGGAAAGACAGGTCGTGGGTAGCACGCCTTCTCAAGGTGTGTCATTGCTCCTGGACCAGACATCAGGCTGCGACTCCATCAACGGGAAGGAGGACACCGCCTGACCCGTGACGCCCCTGAGAAACGGAGACTGGCCAGCAAGGGAGCCCAGAGAATGTGGGGTGGTTGCCCCCCACCCACCAAGGCAGTGGCATCCCCCCCCCGACTCCCTCCCAGCCCAAAGGGCCCTACCGCCGTGGGAACCACACCGCGTGCCCCCAACACCCTCCCCCAAGCCCAGGAGGTGCTCTCTGCTCTGAAGGTGCCCTTCCAACCCTGGACTCACTCCCGACGGCTGAGACTTCCGTGACCCCAAGCAGGGCTGCCCCTCACCGTGGTGGGAACTGAAGCTGCAGGGCCGGGGGGGGTGGTCAGCATGGGCCTCTGGGGGTGGGTCGGAGGCCTCCGTGTGTGGACAGCCTGGCCGCACCCACAGGAACTGGCAGCAGGGCCTGCCCACCAAGTGGACCGCGGGAACCCAGGCCGGGCCTCAGGGAGGGGCCCAGGCCAGTGAGCGCCCCGATCAGGAAATGAGAGTCACATGGTTTTCAATGAAAGTGGCTCCGCGGGGTCGACGGGTGGGGTCCAGTGAACCTCAGGACCAGGTGGCACAGACTCGGGGTGCCTACCACGGCCAGCTCCCTGCTTGGCGGGCCCCAGGCCGGACGTGAGGTCTGCCCTGAAGGGCAGCATCCTGAGCGGGACCTCCTCCCGGCCCCAACCTGGCCACTCACCATACTCAGGATGCAGGTGCTCAGGGATGCAGGCCTCATACCCTTCCTTCTCCGGGACCTCCACAAAGTCCTTGTCGTCCTCATCCTCGTCCTCGTCCCTGTCCCCCGGGGCTGCCGCCTGTGGACACACCCCCAGACCTGTGAGTGGACACCACAGGCAGAGACCCGGACAACCCCAGTCCTGCTTCTGTGGACTTTCTCCAAGTCAGGGTTTACTGTTGACCGTGATGGCCGTGTTTAGGTCCGCTCCTGTCCCTAAACTACACGAGCCGCATGTGCTCCTCCACCGGCCGGCCCTCTGAGATGCACGGATGGGCACTGCTTCAGCCCACAGAGCCCCCACGAGCGGCAGGTCTCACCCGCACAGCCAGGGCCTGGATGACGGCCCTCCATCCAGCTCCAGCCGGGCCAAAGCACCTCATCCTGCCCCGGGCTGGCTCCCCACCTGGGCGTCCAGTGGTGCCAGTGTGACCACAGCACTTCTGGAATACTCTACCCTCAAGATGGCTTGTTAAAAAACCACCGGGGTTTCCCTGGTGGCGCACTGGTTGAGCGTCCGCCTGCCGATGCAGAGGACACGGGTTCGTGCCCTGGTCCGGGAAGATGCCGGGGAGTGGCTAGGCCCGTGAGCAATGGCCACTGAGCCTGAGCATCCGGAGCCTGTGCTCCGCAACGGGAGAGGCCACAGCAGTGAGAGGCCCACATACTGCAAAAAAAAAAAAAAACCACCGAAGAGGAAGCTTCCTCTGGACAAGGCCAACCTCCCCGCCTGCTCTGCCCAGGGACCCAAGAACCACCCAAGGCGTTCTTTTCAAGACCCGTCCCCTCCGCCTCTGCCCCCACCCCCTCCTGGGCAGTGCCCGGCTGGGTAGGAGCGGCAGGGACACTGAGCACAGAGGGCTCACCTCGTGGGGACCAGAGGGCCCTCCAAAAAGCAGGACGACCGACGGCCTCGCACACGTGCCAATGTGCTGGGGCTACGTGCAGCATGAATGACATGTTGGCAGCCCATGCTGCTCAGACCCGGAGGCACAGCCCCTCCAAGGCCAGAGCAGCCTCCTGCTCCCCTTCTCCCTCACCCATCCTCAACGACCCCCCCGCACTCCAGGACAGGGCGTGGGGGCCTGTCCTTCCTGAGAGGGTCATGGCAGGAAGGCGCCCAGAAGCCCGGCCCCGCTGCCAGCGCCATCCTGAAACACTCGCGGGGCGCTGCCTGCTTCCAGCCTCTCAGGCCAGGAGGGGCTGCTGCCCCCAGGCCTACCTGAAGGAAACGTCCAGAGAGGTAGCCCGCTGCCAGGGTGATAGCAACCAATGGTTGTATTCATCAGACTTGCCCTCCCCTCCAGAGCCCATCTCGACAGCAACGCCTCAAGGGCACACAGGCACATCGGAAGAAGGACGGAGGGCCCAGCCCGCCGACCCCCAGGGCAGGAGGCCAGCCAGGCCGCAGCTGCCCTTGGCACTGCCAGGCCGGGGATGCCCCACGCCCTGCGGACCCGAAATCCACGGAGGAGCTGCCCGCGAGGCCTAATCAGATGCAAATGCACTGAGCTTGGGCACACCCCGCGGCGTGCGTATGGGAAGCACAGAGACATTAATCATTGGAAACTGTAATTTTTGTTATCGGTCTAACACTGATCAAAAGGGAAGCCTGTCTCCGCCGCTGACCTGTGAAACGTCCCAATTATACTCTTTGGAAATGACAGGGGCACTTAACTCCAGAGCTGAGCAAATGACGACGATCAATCACGTTTGAATAACAATGAGCCGCGGACCTGAAAATTATTTTTGTATAGAATCTACCCAGGAATTTATGAAAGGTGGAAAGCAGCCCAAGGTTTTAGGGCATTACGGTCCCGGCTAGTGCAGTGCGTATCAAACACTAAACAGAATTTATGTGTTTTAATTTTCTAAAAGGTAGATGGGGACCGGGTGCTACAATGCATAACACATAGTGCCAGACTTTAAATATGGGGCTCATTTTCATAAAATATTATGCTTATTGCTCACACCCTTGAATTTCACCTGAGACTTTTATTAAATTTTCATTTCCTAAAAAATAATTAGCTGCTTAGCTAACTATTAGGAATTATACCTTCTTTCTCCCCAACTAAAGTTGTTTATCCCCATGATTAAACACTAAGCTCTGGCTCCCCGTTCTTAAATTCTCACTGACGAGCCCATGAGGCTGTATGGCACCCAGGAAGACCGTCTGGCCCTCAAGAGCTGCCTCCTTAGGGCCCCCGGCCAGGTCCTCGGGCACAGCTTTGCCGTGAGCGGCCCCGGGGCCCTCGTACGAGAGCTACCTTGGCCATTGCTGCCACGCTCGCGTCCTAAACCCCTTAGTAGCTGGGGTGACCCTCAAACCACGGCCCTGCAGAAGGAAGCAGGGGCTTCGCTGCTGATACTGAACTCAAGCTTGAATGAACCCATTCTCGAGTTCTAGTTCATATGGGCTGGGCTGGGCTCTGCTGTCCTGAGCACACAGCGGGACCTTCTGCATCCGGCTCTGGGCACACTACCCGCACGGGAGAACAGCAGTGCAGATGTCCCAAGGCACAATCCCTGTGGCCGGAACACCTGGGGCCAAGGGCCTGTTCAGAGGAAGGAAACCCCCTGCCCGCAGGCTGGACAGTCCTCTCCAGGCCTCCGAAAAGCACATGGCTGGGGACACCGAGGCCCATGAGAAAGCATCCCCCTGTGCTCGAGGGGCCAGCCCAGGGGTGCCAGGCAGTCGCGGTGGCAACCTCCCCTCAAGCTTAAAGGTCACAGATCAGGTCAGACGCCACACTGGGTGCTGGTAGAGGCACTACGGGCAGAGGAGGGGTGAGGAGAGGCCCGAGGATCCTAGGAGGAGGTCACGCCCTAGGGAGGAATCGGTTGAGGGTGGGTGGCCTTCAAAACGGGGCCAGACTCACCAGTGGTTCTCAAGAGCAGTTTGCTGGAGCTGAGCTTCCCAATCCGGAAGAAAGACTACCAGACATGCTTAAGAAAGCAGCCCGCCCTCGTCTGGGGGCCAGGAGACCATGCCAGGCCGCCCCGGGGGGTGCGCCCACCCTCCCTAACAGGTCAAGTCCCAGGGCCTCGGAGGCCCGGGCAGGCGGTCTGAGCCCTGCGGTCAACCATCTGGGTGAGGGCCAGGCCCCAAACTGAACCCTCCCAAGGCCGCAGGGAGGTGTGGAGGATGCCCTGGGCTTTCCTCTGGTTTCACACAAATTGATTCTCGCCCACAGTTAAAAGGATTTAGAAAAATGAGGCTCCCCGATCATAATTAAACAAGCAATAAAAACAGCTAAGATATACAACGTAATCTGTTTACAGAAGTAGGGCAGCAGGTTGCTAATTACTTGAGAAGGACAGGAAGAGCCACCTCCCAGGTCTGCCCGCCCAAGGCACGCCCGAGATACAGCTGGACCATTAAATAAATTTTGTGCGATCTAATTAACTCGGGGCACCATCTCCATTACTTTTCACCCAAGAAATCACTTTTGTTCAGTTTCATGTGTGTCTGTTTCCCTTTTTAAAAAAAAAAAAAATGATGTAAGGCCTCGTCAGACAAGTGAGCTCCAAGCTGCATTTGTCTCCGCGGCTTGATGGCAACGCATTTAAAACCCCATTCTATCTTATAAACTAAAAATTAAACGTGCTCAGCTGTGATGGTCGTCATCACATCTGCTATTTATATGCTAATGCCCTCCCTGGACGCGGTGCAAATTGCCCAGCCAGGCCAATATCTCACGCGCATCTCCACTGCCGGGACGCACCTCAGAGGACAGAGGACGCGCGGTGACCAGCACGGGCCCGCGAACAGGAGGCGGACGGGGCGTGGAGCATGTGCTCACCTCCTGCACAGGGGCCTGAGAGCCAACAGTCAGACTGACTGTCCCTTTCTCACCCGCTCCCATGTGGCCGAGCCCTGGGAGCTGCTCCGGCACCCTGGCCAGCCTGCCGGGGGTGCGCAAGGAGGCCACCAAACGCCTGGACATCCATTTCCAAGCCGAGGCCAGGTGGCCTGAGTCTGTTCTGCATCCAGATGAGCAGCGCTCTCCTCCCGAGTGCCCCGACGCAGCCCTGATGCTCGCTCTCCTCCCTCAGTGCGACCTCCTAGAAAGAGCGAGGTGCTTGCTGTGCCGCCTCGGCCTTGGTGAGAAGACCCATGCGGCTACGCCTAGACTCAATCTTCCCATCTGTAAGAGGACGGTGAAAATGGAATCGACCTCATAGGGCTGATTTTGGAATTAACGGGACCGCATGTGAAAAGTGTTTGGAAGACAGCGGCCACCCTGGAGGGTGCTGGGGAGGCTGGGCTGCAGGGCAGGGAGGGCCCAGGGGCTGCAGGGGGAGACGGCTGACCCCAGCCCCGCCAGCAGCTAACACGCTCCTGGTCCCAGTCCTCGCGAGAACGTGTGCAGCCCCCTCCCCCGGCTCCAGCCCTCACGCAGCAGCCTTCAGCGCAGTGGTGATGGAGAGGGCAGTGGTGATGGAGAGGGCGCGTCACCAGGAAGGTAGGTTGTTTACTGGCCCTGCCGAACACAAGGTCCTGACTGCCGGCTGATTTAGTTCCCCTGCTTCCCTGGGGCACCCAACGCGGTCAACATTTCACTCCCCTTGTTCCCTGCTCCTTCCTTTTCACCTACAGGAAGCCAGCACTCAGCTCCGGCAACAGAGAAACGCCTCCAGCGCATAGCACAGCCACAGCACAGCCGTGACAGCAGCCTGGCCGCGGCCCGCGCACCCACCTGGGCGACCAAAACAGGAAGAAAACCTCACCCAGAGTTAAGAGGAGCGATCTCCACTTTTGCAATGAGAGGGGGTGTGTCTGAGTTAAAACCCTGTGGCTGCCACTTCAGACCACCAATGGGTGAGAACGAGAGCATCCGCGTGGGCATTCCAGCCGTGGAAGCGAGGAACCCGACAACTGAGAAGACACCCACACTGTCCACAGCTTAAACAGACTGATGCTTGGAATTATTTTTTTCTGGCTTACTGGTTGGGGGAAGATTAATATTTTGTTAATTACACAATACAAAGTTAAGTGGTGATCGTAGCTACATAGTTAAACAGCAAGCAATTTAAAAGTTTTCCAAGGATTTTTATCAGTTTAACAGATGTAGCAGCCACGGATTATTAGACCTCTCCTCTAGCAGCAGAACTGGAAACTAAATCTACCAAACGATGCTCCATATTGATCTAGTTAAGATTTATCCCCGGCCCGCTTCCACAAGAAACTGGGACAGACACTCTATAAAACAAACGGTTAAATGTATTTAAGCTGGCTTAAGTATTCTTTAAAGACAGAACGTCTACATCAAAAGGAAAACAATACGGCAACACACAGACTGAAACAGGAAATCTGAAAAAAAGGCCCTTGGGCCTGGCTGCAGTCAGGCTGCCCAGGAGAAGCCCCTGCACGACCCACACTTTCCAAGGCCGAAACCATTGTCTAAGCTTCAGCACGACCTTCACATCAGCTTCGGTCTCTTCCACATTTGTTAAAATTCTCAAATATTTAACCACACGCTCCCAGCTCAGCTCATGCTAAATGGGGAAACACCAGGCAAAGGATTTAGGCCCCAGACATTCTATGTGAAAACGAGCGAGCGAGAAACACTGGTCCATAATTCTAATCACCGCTAGGTCGCATGGAGCGGGCGCAGATGTGCAGATACCGCAGCCGCGTCTATTCTGGGAAGCAGGCTGCCCGAGCAAGCGGGGCGCTGCTACTCAGCGGCCGAGCCCCAATCACTCCATCAGCAGGCCCGCCACCACTGCTAGTGAACCAGCGAGCACGCTCTCCAAGGATTCAGGGCCTTTGGAATCAACTCCTGCAGGAGCCTGACAAGGCAGCGCCACTGCCACAGCCGACCACGCACCCACCCCGACAGACCCTGGCCACCCCAGCCCGTGCCCTCAGCCGCCTCCCTGCACAGAGTGCACTCTGACCTGACCGTGTCATCACGTGCCTCCCGGGCTTTGGGGCTGCCCGGCCACCGTCAAGGATGCGTTGATGTTCAAGCTGGAACCAGACCCAGTGGGCCGCTCAGGGCTCGCTCCCAGTAGCTGGCCTCACCTAGTGGCCCTCAAGGGAGCCGTGTCAAGACATCCGGAAGGTTCTGCTACCAGTTCTGGGCTCCGAGTCTTGCCGGCCCGGGCAGTGCATGCTGGCCCCAGACCTGGAGGGACCAGATTGTGCTGCCTGGTCTCTCCTTGAGGCTCTCCCCCAAAGCCCTGGCTGCTTCAGGGCGCCTGCTGCTCGGAAAAGAGGAGAGCTGCCCCAGCCCCGCCAGACACAGTGAGGGAAAAGCGGCCTTCGAGCAAGATAGGCCGGCCTCACGTGCCTGTGAAGGGGGCACACGGTGTCAACCCCTGATCCCCACACTCCTCACTGCTCTCGGCCCGGCCTTCCACACTGATGCCGCGCCGGGAGTCCGCTGAGGCTCAGAAACACGCCCCCGCCCAGACCTGAGAGGATGCACAGACCAGACCAATTCCTCCCCCGGGCCCAGAAAGCACCCTTTCTCATTGTGAAACAAGTATCTCGGTCAAAATTCACAGAACTTATTTCCTGTTCAGTTATGCACCGAGTAAAGCCCTAGCGGCCACGGAAGCAGGGCCAGGCCCCCAGCTGACGACCAGGCCTCATGCCCACGTGTCGTGGGAGAAGGTCAAGATCGCCCTCTGCCGGTCCCCGGGGGCTGCACACCCGCAAAGAGGAGGGCAGACGACGGCCCTCGGCTCGGAAACTCTCAGAAACTCTCGCAGGGCCCATCCCCGCGGGCCCCTGGGGGCAAGGACGAGGCACCAAGGCCCAGGGTGCTGGTCCCTCTCCCCTCTAAGTCTGAGGGGCTTCAAACTTGACCTTTTCCTCAGCAAGGAACAGCACTCTCCCCACCCCAGGGCTTCCTCAGGAAACGGGAGAGGGACCTGCCCCCGCCTGTTCCCTCCCCCTTCAGGTGCCACGGCTCAACCCTGTGGGGTTCGGGCTCTGGGTGCCCCTGGGGCGCAGTGCACTCTGCTGCCTGTTTTCTCGTTGGTTCTGACCAGAGGCTTCTTGGCTCTGACCGCTGACGACGTCCAGCTGTGGCTGTCACCCCCCCACACACACACACCCTCCAGCTGTAGCAGCTCCCTGCCCCCCCACGGCCCCCTGGGACACCCTCAGAGGACCCAGCTCTCTCAGTCCCTTTCAGGCACGAAGGTCCAGCTCCTGGTGCAAGCCCACGGGAGGGGGCCTGGACGCCACCACCTCTGAGGCTCGGGGTCACCACACGGGGGCCTGGTGTCCGGAAGCAGGTGGTTTTACCCCTGCCCAGTCCCTAGGGCCCCTGGACCAGGGCCACACACCTGACCCCGCCCCACAAGCCTTGCTGGGGACACAGCCATCGAAGATCAGCTCCCCGCTCCCGAACCACGTGGCACCTGGGAGGTGGCGCCATATGCCCAGCAGATGGCGGGCCTTGAGCACCCTCCCAAAACCGGGCACCAGTCCCCACATCCACCCCACTTGGCTGCCCTAGGCTGGGACACTGCTCTGTACGTAAGAGACATCCTGGTTTTCCGGGTCCTGCAGCCACCCTCGGCTCCAGTGCACAGACGGGAGAAACGCCCGAGGCTGGAAGTTACTACCGAGTTCACGGGAAGGGGCCTACTAGGTGTTCGGGCAGGGCGGCAGTCTAGTCTCAGCGAGGCCGCCTCCCGCACATCCCTGCCTGGGCCCTGGGAGTCCCCTCCCCAACTAGAGCCTTCGGCCCGCTGCCCAGCCCACCTCCCTCGCCCTTCTGCCAAGACCCGGTCCCAGTCCCTCCACGTGTGGCAAAGGCCTGGCTGTGGCCTCTGGTGCTCAGTCCAGGGCTCCCGCTCCAGGAAGTCGGTTCCCAGAGAGGAAGAGAAGGAACAACGCTGGGGCCCCAGGGATGCTTGCTTGCTTAGGAGGCCGAGCTGGTATCAGAGGAAGGTCCCCTGGCTATCCTCATGGGTGGACGGGCCGGCAGCACTCACCTCCCTCCTGCAGCCCTCCTCGGGCATGACGTCCAGGTCCCGAGATCGCCTCAGGGCAGTTTCCAGCTCGGCCTTCAGGTCGATAGCACCCTCCAAGTGCCCGCCGTGCAACCCTGCGCGGGTGAACAGCTGCGAGGACGGGGAATCACTCAGCAGGCCAGGCACCCTCTCTCCCTCCCCTGGGGTCGCCCTGGCACCCTCTGCCCACACGCCTGGCCCACCTGGACCCAGGAGCACACGGCCGGCAGGAACTTGTTCTGGATGAGCCTGAGCGTGTCCCGGACCACGTGGATGATAACCAAGTTGTCCTCGTCCTCATGCACCTTCAGGCTGTCTGCAGCAAGCACATGGGTCATCAGAGGGACCACCATCCGGGCAGGTCACTGGGCACCCCAGACGGGCCACCTGCACTGCCACCCACCCTGCCCCAGCCACACATCACCCGGGACCCCAAACCTGAATCCCTAAGGAGACTCACTGCCTTGTGATCTCGGCCACGATGGATTCAGCCTGACCCCAACGCCTCCCTCCGCGCCAGGCGGTCGGGACACCCCTCCCCGCACTACTCGCAGGATGGAGGCCGCACCTGCCCCTGGGCCCCAGGGTCCTCCCTCTGAGCTCTGCCACGCCTACAAGCCTCAGCCAGGCACCCCAACCTCCAGCACGCCCCTGCCTCCATGGCCCCGGCCAGAGGGCGTCGGTTCCTTGGGGCTTGCAGGGCTCTTCCTGCAGCCCGGCTATCCTCCAGCCCCGCCCGAGGGGCCTGGGCCACATGGGGTCGGACAGGGGGTCAGTGCCCCTGCCCCACCGGTGGCTGGAAAGCAGGAGCCACGTGAGGCCAGCCTGTCACCACCTGTGTTGTCACAAACGTGGTGACAAGCTGTTTCTCAATGACTTCTTTCTCCCAGCCACCCTCCGACCCCTCCGCAGAGGCGCCCCATCACTGGCGCGTCAGGCCCACCCTCACCGTCGGGCCTGCGTGTCGCAATGAGGGCCGCGTGGTGGGGGGCACAGGACCCACAAGCCTGAGTCACCCCTGACCCCACAGCTTGAGAAGCCCAAGCTCTGGGACGCGCCGGGGCCGTGGCCAAGGCGGCCGGGCGTGAGCGCAGCCCGTACCTGAGGAGAACTCCACCTCGAGCGTGTACTCGCGGGAGCCCAGGCCGTGGTGCCGCACAAACCCCTCTGGGTCGCTGTCCTCCGAGGGCAGCCCCTCCGCCCCCGCGGCTCCCGGGCAGCGGGCGCAGGTGGCCAGAGTCTTGCTGCAGCAGGGCTGCTCCTCGTCCCTGCCACCCTCCTCGGCCGTGGCGGGCAAGGCAGCCCCCGGGGTCGGGTCAAGGTCAAAGGGCACCAGCAGTCGGAAGCAGCTCTCCAGCTCCATGAGGCAGCTCCGGATCTCCCCAGACATTTCTGGGAGGACGAGACGGGGCTCGCTGGGTCCCATCAGGACTTCGCCGTCGAGGGTGGGGATGCAGCCAGCTGCCCGCCCCGCCCCCCACTTCCTCCACAGGGGCAGACAGGCGCCCTGCTCCAGAGACCACCCGGCCGGCCGCGGCAAGGCCATACTTCAGGACGTCCCGGGTACCACCCTCAGCCCTGACTCATGCTGCGACGACGCCTGGCGGCGTCTATGGACACCCAGCGAGAGCCTCTGTGGCCAGTACTTCTGGAAGACAGCAGCCAGCCGAGGGGGCACACCGCCACCGTCCCACTCTGGCCGCCCCCCACCCTCGCGGCATCTCCCCCGGGGCCGACCACCTCTCCCTGCTCTGCGGCTGTCCTGAGGCCAGGCCTCCTGCCCAGGTGCTCCCACCCTGGCTGCCCTTCACGGGAAGGGCTGGCCAATGGTGGAGATCTGGGGAGAAGGCCGGCAAGACCACAGCTGGGGGGTAGGGGAGCATCAAATGCATGGGGTGCGCAGACCACCACAGGGTACACGTCTCAAGCACGGCCGCCGGGGCCGCGGGGGAGGCGTGGGGTGGCCTGCAGGGTGCCTCCTGCTGCCCGGCCTCCAGAGGGGAAGGCTAGGGTCTGTCGCTGAGTGCCTCCCCCAGCCCTCAACCTGAGCCAGCTCTGCCCAGCCAGCCTGCCCACTTGCCTCCACCCCCCCCCCACCCTGTTGGGGACCAGGCCCTGGGACGGGAGAACAGAGAGCTAGGCGGAGACCCGAGACCTCCTGGGAAGGTGCAGCGGGTGGGCACGGGGGCACCCCCAGTCCCCACAGCTCACCTTCCATCTCCCGCGCAGCCTGCTCAGACCTCTCCTTGTAGATTCTATCCAAGCGCTTCTGTTTCTCATCTGCTCGCTTTCTCTCTGCCAGAGTCCTAGCGTCCACATCTTGGAAATCTACCTGAGAAGTTGAGGTAAAGATCAAATCTGCCCGTGATGAACCCAAGTAAAACAAGAATAAAAAACGGCCCTAAGGGGACTTCCCTGGTGGCGCAGAGATTAAGAATCCGCCTGCCAATGCAGGGCACACGGGTTCAAGCCCTGGTCTGGGAGGATCCCACATGCCGCAGAGTAACTAAGCCTGTGCGTCACAACTACTGAGCCTGTGCTCTAGAACTCGTGAGGCCACAACCACTGAGCACGCGTGCTACAACTACGGAAGCCTGCAAGCCTAGAGCCCGTGCTCCACAGCAAGAGAAGCCCACGCACCGCAATGAAGAGTAGCCCCCGTCACCGCAACTAGAGAAAAGCCCGCGTGCAACAACGAAGACCCAACACAACCAAAGATAAATAAAATAACTAAATTAAAAAAAAACTGGCGTTAGGGAAGACGCAGCCGCGCCAGCTACAGCCATGAGCTCTACGGATCTCAAGTTCACATGCGCTCTTTTAACACACACAGCGACACGCTCAGCTGCGATACTTAACCCCCGGGAAGAACACAGCCAGCGGCGTCTCCTAGTAAAATAAGACGTAACCCCACGCGTGCTGCAGGCAGGCAGGCAGCAAGCTCGCTCCAATTAGTGGGAAGGAAGGCTGCTGGCTGGACCGAGGGACCTGAGAACAACGCTCGAGTGGACCCCTAGGGAGCGGCAGGAAAGGCAGCAGCCACAGGCCGGGAGCACGGGCACGGGAGAGGCTGGCACTACCGGTACTCGTAGGTACCACCCAGCCGGGCCGGCCAGAGCCTGTGGCAGCCCAGGCAGCAACTCACAGTGAAAGCGGGGGACAGCGCAAGCGCAGAGCCCAGCACAGAAAAGGGCTACGTCTGAACAGCTGAATCTCCCTCCTCCTTTTCTTCTTTCCTAGAAACCAGGTCCAAAGGCTCAGCACCACCTACACGTGGGGACGAGCTGCGGCTCTTCCCCCAAAGCTGCTCCTCCTGTCTTGGGAGCCCCTGAGGCCCGCCCCTTTCAGTACCCCCGGGGGCCAGGGAGGGCTCCCCGCGGAGAGGGGCAGTGCAGCTTGGGGCCTGCCTACCTGTTTGTTGTGCATTAAGAAGTGGAAGCCCAGGGCCAGCTTCTTATAGGCTGTGCCATACTTCTCATTCCAGCCGCGGATGGCCCGGGTGGCGGCCTGCCTCAGCTTCTGTGCCACCTCCCTGGGGGGAGGCAGGGGCCGTTCATGGTCGGTGCCCAGCGTGAGCTCCAGGAACTCCTGGAAGTTGGAAACGACTAGCATCCTGAAATGGTGAGACCTGGCAAAGAGCTGGTCCAGGACCTGGAAAGCGGAGAGGCGGACCTCGGCGTGCTCCTGGCTCAGCTGGGCCATCAGCAGGTGGTAGGTGTGGCCAAGCTGCTCCTCTGAAGACCTGAGGACACAGCCATCCTCAGCAGGCGCCTGACGCACCCACAGGTGGCAGGGACGCGGGCCCTCCCACAGCCCTCTGCCCTTCCTCCAGAGCAAAGTGGACAAACTACTGCCCGTGGGCCAAACCCAGCCCCTGTCTATTTCTGCATAGCCCACAAGCCAAGAACAGTTTTTCCTTTAATTGGTTAAGACAAGTCAAAAGAGTAACACTTCCTGATGTGTGAGATTCAGCGTGGGTGCCCAGTTTTATTGGGACCCAGCCAGGCTCATTCATTCATTCAGCGGCTGACCGCCCGTCCACAGCCCAGTGCCCATAGCAGACTTGACCGCCTGCGGAGCCTGAAGGACTCCCCGCCCGGCTGGCCCGCGGGGAGAGGTCTGCCGGCCCTGCACTCGCGTAGCAGAGACCCCACCCCAAGGGGAGACCACACGTCCCAGCACCCCCAGAAAGCTCTGTGGGCCTCTGGGAGCCGCCCTGGCGGGGCCGGCACACACCCTGACCCCTCGTTGCTCCTCCTCCCGGCTATCCCCGCCCCTCCACACACCCTGCTGTTTGGGGGGATTCTGGGGTGTGCGGCAAAACCTGATCTGAGACACTATTTTTTATCAAAACATAAATCACTAACACGATCACTTAAGTTCTCCTGTTTTGTAAACACAAGATAAGAATGATCAGTAAATCTCCTCGGCTTACGTTCCCAGCATCTGAGAGGCCCTCGGCAGTGGGAGAAAAGAAGAGGTGGTGCTGAAAAACAGGTCCTGCAGAGCCCGCCTGCTGACCTCTAACCTTCCTCCCATCCTTTGTTCCAACAGTAACTAATCCATAAGTCACACACGTGCGCTCAAGGACACACACACACACACACACACACACACACACACACGAGAGTAAACAGACACCAACCACAGCCCTGCTGTGTTCTCCCCCATGCCACACAGTCCCACCTGGGACCGCTACCCAGAACACGACCAGGCGCTGCAGGGCCCTGGGGAGACGTCCCGGGCGTGTCCCTTTGCTGCTTCTTTCCTGGCAGAGGGTCGATCGTGGGGACAGGCAGGGGAGGGTGGACCCCGGGGGAGTCCCACAATCTCCCAGGGCTGTCACGGGCTTGCTGAGACAGCCGTCACCTAAAACGTGAACGCTTATGACGTACTTGCAAATTTTCTTCAGCTCCTTCATTTTCTCGGGATTCACTTGGGGCTCTCCTGAAGTTGTGAGCTCTTCCACCAACTCTGAAAGTTTCTGATCCATATGTAGAAACCTGGAACGCAGACACGCGAAATGACCACCTAGTACTTCAGGGCTCTGGGTTTCAACAGCAAATGTTTGCTGGGCTCCACTGTGCGCTGGGAATCGGGGTGTGGGCGCAAGGCTGGGTCCTCGCTCCCTGGCCTCGGGGAGGTGAACCCCGATGCTGAAATACAACAATTCAAGCTGACGTTCCAAATCAGACCAACAAAACCTTTTTGGTGGAAATTAGGAAAAGAGCAACAACAGCACGTGAGCTCTGGAGATCTACGGTCCGACCCCACCAGCGCGGCAGAGGCTGCAGCCCCGGCTGTTCTCCGCCTCTGCCCACGCACTGCGGTAAGGCAAGGATCAGAACGGTCTAAGATGCACTTAATTAAATTAGCTTTCCCACAGGACCGCCGCCGCCCCTCTTCCCTCGCCAGCACGACTATCCATCCAAAGGCCACAAGGCGGCCTCTACACCCGGAGCGAGCTGCTGCGACTCGACCTGCGCGCGGGGAGCCGCCTGGAAGCCGGGTGCGGAGGAGGCCGGGGCGCCCGCGCAGCACTTGCGCAGGAAGGAAGGGGCCGGGGTCGCCCTGAGCCTGGGGCACCGAGGACGCCTGGCTGGCTGCAGGGCTCGGCTTCATCAGTGGAACGAAGGGCCGGGAAGGTGGGCGTAGCCTCTCCCGTCGCGCCCGCCAACAGTAACGTTTATCGTCGCCGACCCTCGGCGGTCGGGGCGGGAGCCGCTCTCCAGAGCACACGCCAGCACCCGGCTGCCCACGGCCTTGTCAGGGCCAACTCCGCCCCCGTCTTGAAGTCCGGGGAGCGGCCGGACTGAGGAGGGGGCGTCCGGGGAGGAGTGCGGTAGGGGCATCACGGCGGGACGCAGGGGGCGTCCCCCAGAGAGGGCTCGCCCTCCGGCCCCCCGCCCCCGCCCCGTCGCCCCTGCCGGGCGGCGCAACACCACAGTACCTACCGCCCGACCCGGACGCTCGCCTCACCTCACCCTTCCGGCGAAGGACCCGCCCCCTGTCACATGCCCCAGATCGCGACAGTCATTGGCTCGCCCTGGCCCGGGCGGCGCGGGGGCTAAGGTCGGCCCGGCCAAGATAGCATCTACGCCGCGACGCGGCTGCTCTCAAGTTAGCCCGCCCCTTCCGGAGGAGGCCCCGCCCACCTCCTGTCACGCGTCCCCGAGCTCGGCAAGCAATGGCTCGCCCTGACCTCCGAGGAGCGGACGTGGGGTCAGGGCTGAGGTCTGCGCAGTGACGCAGGCGCGCTCCCGGCAGGGGCGGGGCGGCCGGAGAGGGCGACGCGCGAGAAAAAGGAGGCGGGCGGGCGCAGCAAGTTCTTAAAGGAGCCGCGTGCGCGGGGGACGGGGCGGGGCCGGGGCGGGGCCGGGCTGAGGGGTGCGAGCTCGGCGTTCACGGCGTCGTCGCCGGGAGGACTGCGGTCCCCCGGCCCGGCCCCGCCCCTGCGACGGGACGCCCGGGTGGGCGCCGCTGCGCGTTTCTCCGGGAGCGCCGGAGACCTTCCCCAGGCGCCACTCGGAGGGCCTGGGAGGGGGCGCGGGCTCCCCGGGGCTGGGGGCCTCGGCAGATGACCCCCCCAACCCTCCCCAAGGAGTGCCCCCCCCCCCCCCGCTGTCGGCACTAGCCTCGCCTGGGCGGCTACACTTCCCGGGTCCGATGGCAGCGCTGGGAGCCGTGTCCGGGGGACCCTCCCCGGCAGACCCTCCCTGGTTCGTCTCCCGCCCGCTCGGTGGCCGAACGTCCCGGAGGCGGGGACACCCCGGGCTGGGCGTTGGGTCCTCACGCGGCCGGGGACCCCAGGTGCCAGATGACACCCCCAGCCAGGTGGCCCCGCACCCCAGCCGCCCTCCCCGGCGGCCCCGGCGTCCTCGGACCGCCGCCGCAGCCAGGCCCTCGGGAGGCGTTCGCCCGCTCACCGGCCCCGGGCGCCCGGCCCTCCCTCCGCAGCGCCGCGGCCTCCCCAGCTCTTGCCCGCCTCACTCGGGCTCTGGGTGCCGCGGCGCCGGCACAGAGCGGCGTCAGGGGGCAGCTGGGATTTGCCGCGACCCGGGGTGGGGGCCGAAGGGGGTGACGGCGCTAGAGGCCGCAGCCTTAGCGCACAGCCCAGGCAGGGCTCCTCCCTGGCCGACGGTGACCAGACGCCTGTCTCCAGGCTCAAGACGGCGTGAAGCGCTGAGACGCCACACGAGGGACCTTAAACACAGGACGCTGAGTGAAAGGAGGCCGTCAAAAAGAGCAAATGTGTGATGCCGCTTAGACAAAATGTCCAGAAGAGGCAAACCCACGGCAGAGGGAAGGGAAGGGAAGCGCCTGCAGATGGGCACAGGGTTTCTTTCTTGGGGTGACAGACGTGACCTAGAATTAGAGGTGGTGGTTGCCCAACCTCCTTACTGTATTAAAACGTTGAGTTGTACATTTTGAAAGGGTGGCTCTTGTGGTATGTGAATTACATCTCAATAAGTAGCCATTAAGAGAAAGGAAAAGAAAGAAGGAAAAAGACAAAAATGAATTAAAAAACGACACAAAAAAGAGAGAGGAAGTGGCTGCCTGCCCTCTCTGTGCCCAGACCTCAGGCCTCTGGTTTGCTCCAAGCAACCAAGAGCTGTTTCCCTTCTGCGGCTACGGGGTAACTGTTTCCTGACTCTTTCCAGCTCCTCCCCAGCCCTGTGCGGGCCCAACTCCTAAGAGCTGTCCCTGCCCTGACCCAGGTTGCCCAAGATGCTTGTGTGGCCCAGTCCAGCCTTGTGCCCGCACCACCTGAGCCACCTGCCCACTGCCCTCTGGTGTCAGCTGATGGATGGTCATCTGTCCTTCCACTCGCTCGAGCCAATGACCTTGGAGTCCCCCTGGACCCCTCTTCCTCTCACCCGACTTGGAAGTCCAGACAGGCCCACTTTCAGAACGTATTCAGAATCCAAGCACTTTCCGTCACCCACGGCCACCAGCAGGTCCCTGCCACCCTCCCCCTCCGCGGGTCACTGCAGTCACCTCTGCCCACTCCCCTCAGACCCCTAGGGTCCATTCACCTTGCAGCAGCCAGAGGGACCCTCTAGAGGCTAAGGTCAGATCATGTCACCCCTTCGCCCCTGCAGTGGCTCCCATCCCAGAGCAAAGCAAAAGCCTTTATCAGCCCATGGGGCCTTCCTGGTCTGTGCCGGCCGCCCCACCTCCTCCCTCCTGCTCTCCCCTCATCCCTGCAGCCACGTCAGGCTTCCTGGAGCCACCCTGTGCCTGGAAGTCTGTGCATCCCACCCCAGCACTTTCTCCTGCAGCCTCTCACCTCCCTTGCTGTGACAAGCCTCCCCTCACCCCGCCCCCGGCCCAGCCTTCCTGCCCTTTCTTAACCTCCTGTACTTTGTCTCACAGTTCTTACAGCTCTATCTCACACTCACAAGATTACAGGCTTGTAATCTTATTACTAGGTTATTGGGCTTTTTCCTCTTCTGCTCTCAGGACATATGCTCCATGAAAACAGGGATCTTTGTCTTTGTATCATGATGCCAGGCACATAGTAGGTGTTCCATACTTGTTGAATGTTGAATCAATAAATAAAATTAGCCAAGCTGAATTGTGGTGAGAACTAAAAAGATATTGTAAAACAACCAAATGGGATTTTTCAGGATGATAAACCCCAAGCAGTGTGAACATGAAGAAAACCACTCAAGGCACGTCATAATCAAATTGTGGAAAACCAGTGGCAAAGAAGCACCTTAAAAGCATTCTGAGAGAAAAGGCGTGTTGCAAAGATAAGAGAGCAGCAGACTTCTTGCCTGAAACAACACAAGCTCCAAGACAATGGAACAAAACCCTTGTATCAGTAAAAAAAAAAAAGACACTGTTAACCTTGAATTGTATGTACAGTGAAATGTCCCCCCAAAACTAAACTAAGGTGAAATAAAATCATTTTCAGACAAATAAAAGCTGAGGGAATTCATCACCAGCAGATCTGTGGTGGAAGAAATGTTACAGGAAGGTCTTCAGAATTAAATCAGAATTTAATAACAAAAATATCTGGAAAATCTCCACGTATTTGGAAATTAGCCAACAGACACCTAAATAGTCCATGGGTCACAGAAAAAATCACAAGGGAAACTAAAATGTTTTGAACTGCATGAAAATGAAAACAATATTAAAATGTATGGGATGTTTATGTTAGAAATGAAAGCCCCCAAATCAGTAATCTAATCTTCCCCTCAAGAGCTGGAAAAAGAACACTTAAACCCAAAATCAGTGGAAGGAAGAAAACAATAATGATCAGAAATCAAACACAGAAAACAGTCAAACAACAGGGGAAAATAATCCAAAAGGTGCTTCTTTGTAATAATCTATAAAATTGATAGAAATTCTGATTGATAGAAAACTGACTCTAGCTAGACTGATCAAGGAAAAACTAAGGAGAAGCAAATGACCAACAACAGGCATGAGAGGGCACATCACTACATGTCCTACAGACATTACAAAATAATAGAGTACATTATAGATCATGTGCTTAACAAAGGCCTAGCAGAACAAATCCAGCAATACATTAAGAATATAACATACCAAGTGGGATTTATCTCAGGGATGCAAGGTTTGTTTAACCACTCAAGATCTAAGAATGTAATTCTCCATGACAACAGAATAAAGAAGAAATATCATATGGTAATTTCCTTAGACAAACTAAAGAACATTTGACAAAATTCAACATCAGTTTATGGTAATAATTTTCAGGAGACCTCCTCAACCTGATAAAGAACACCCAGGAAAACCTACAGCAAACATCACCCTTAACAGTGAAAGAGAATGCTTTCCACCTAAGATTGGAAACAAGGCAACGATGTCCACCCTCCTGTTTGGCCCTGAGCTGGCGGCTCTGGCTGGTACAAGAAGGGAAGAAAAGAGAAGCAAGGCATGCGATTAGGAAGAAAGAAGTAAACTGTCTTTATTTACAGATGATACAATTGTGTACATAGAAAATTCCTTAAAATTCACCAAAAAGCTACTAAGATTAATGAGGGAGTTTAGCAAGGTCACAGGATACAAGGTCAATATACAAAATCACTCTATGTCTGTCTGTTACCATATTGGAAATGTTGGAAAGGTAAATTTAAAGATTAAGTTTACAATAGCGTTAAAGATCATGAGATAATTAGGGTTAACTTAACAAAATATGTGCAAGGTATGTACACTGAAAACTATAAAATGTAAATGAGAGAAATGAAGGTAGATCTGAATAAACATGTGGAGAGACAGCCTGTGTTCACGGGTTAGAAGGCTCAGGACTGCCGATTTTCGAGTCCCTGTTACGGACTGAATCAGCACCACCCCCCCAAACCCATATCTCCGTGTGACTGTTTGGAGGCAATTAAGATTAAATGAGGTCACAAGGGCGGGGCCCCGATGCAGCAGGACTGGTGTCCTCCTGGGAGGACACAGGGAGAAGGCGCCGGACCGATGGGGTCTCACTAGGACCCAAATGCCAGCACCGTAGTCCTGGACCTCTGGCCTCCAGGACCTTGAGGAAATATCCTCCTGTCTCAGCCGCCCAGCTTGAGCAGACTAAGACTGCCCTCAAATTGATCTTGAGATTCTACGCAATTCCAGTTTAAATCCCAGCAGACTGGTTTTTTTTTCCCGGTAGAATTTTGCGAGCTGATTTTAATATTTACATGTGTGTGCAAGGGAAGTAGAGCAGCTGACACAATCTTGAAAACCTAGAAAATAAGTAGAACAAAAGGGACTCGCACTCCCTGGTTTCAAGAATTCCATTAAAGTTCCAGTGACTGAGATGGAGTGTGGCGTGAGGACATCCAGAAGTGGACCCAGACAGAGAGTCAGGGAATGGTTTTCCCAACAAAGGAGCCACCATCATTCAATGGGGAGAAAGTCTTCTGATATTGGAACAACAGGATAAACACACTGGGGAGAAATGATCCTCAACCTCTCCCTCAGACCACACACACAGGGTAATTTGAGATGCATCACAGACCTAAACATAAAAGTTAACACTAAATCTTCTAGAAGATATAAGAGAATATCATTCTGATGTTGAGATAGGCAAATATTTCGCAGAATACAAAAAGGCATTCACCATAAAAGAAGAAATTGATAAATTGAATTTCACTAAAATTAAAACCTCAGCTGATCAAATGACAGCGTCAATAAAGTGTATATACATATTTCTGACAAAGGGTCGGTAGCCAGACTATGTAATGAATCCCTACTAATTAAGGTAACAGGTAATCCAACGAAAAAGGGGCAGAAGGCTTGACAGAGTTATGACTAACCAATCAGTGGGTAGTGAGGCAGACCCAGCCCAGGAAACGCAGAGCACAAACACACATAGAAAAGAATGAGGTGGGGCGAGCGGAGGGGTGTGGACTGTGTGGCCACTCCAGGAAGTCCTTGGCGGCTGCGACGATAAACACGTGACGACATCAGGACACAGGGACTCTACTTCCAGGTTTTTACCCAGGAGAGAAGAAGGAATGTCCAGAGACGGGGGTGCCAACGTCCCGGGAACCGCCCGCGTGTCCATGGCCGGGTGGACAACCAGGCCGGGTGCGCATAGAGAAGCAGCGGCCCACAGAGACCACGGGAGTTTCTGGGTGAGACAAGTCAGGGATCAAGAGCTCAGTCCGTGATTTGATTTTAGTGAAGGCGAAACTCACCTGAGTTACAAAAACCGGAGCGATGGCTGTGTGCTGGGCAAGCAGACAGTCTGGAGGGGCTGGGGGTGCTGGCCACCTGGGCCTGCTGGCTAATGTGTGTGAACATTTATTTAGCAAAACTCATCCAGCTGTTGACTTAAGATCTGTGTTTCCACACATGCCACTTTCACAACTAAACAAGCCCACAGGGAGCTGGTGCTCACAGCCAACAGCACGTGCAGTCCACATGGAAGGCCGGGCACCGGCGGCAGTGTGAGCAGGGGGCCCATGCCGGCCAGCTGTCTGTCTAGCAAAGGTAACACAAGACCGGCACTCCTCCCACAAAACACGTGTGTGTGTTCAGCAAAAGCCACGTACAAGAGCGCTCGGGGCAGGTTTATCTGGAAACAACCAAGTGTCCACCAGTGTGTGGACGGGAAGTCACCCTCCACACGTCCAGTGGGACGCTGCACACAGTGGAAAGGATGAGCTGCCCCTGTCCGTGGGCAAGCCACCCAGGGAGCCGACAGTAGGGTTCTGTTTTCACCAAGTCTGAGAACCGCTGAGCCACTGTCACCAGTAACCACCGCTGCTGGAACACTGGCCTGGGAAGGACCTGGGGGCAGCCCTGAGGGCCCGCTGGCCCTCGGGCCACACGCACGAGCACGCGTGCAGAAATTCATCCTCGTGCATGTGCTCAGTTAAGACCTATTTCTACAGAAAGGAAAGGGCAGGAAGGCAGGCAGAGAGGATTGGGATGGGGCCAGCAGAGACTCCCGCTGCCCCCTCCCTGGGTGCAGGTGGCGGCAAGGAGCCCATCGCCCCGCGGACAGCTCTGCCCCGCACCCCTGCAGAGCCAGGAGCCCACGTGTGCGCTGGGGCCTGATTGGTGGCAGATGGGCACGGGGAGACCCCACTCGGCTGGCACTGCCATCCTTGGCCCCCACTAAGCAGAGCACACAGCAACAACCTGGAGACCATGGTCTCTGGGATGTGGACCCAGGGCATAGGGGTCGGTGTGGGTGCCTGGCAGAGGAGCAGAGAGCTGGGACCAAGGCCGGAAGCCACAGTGGCCAGCACCCAGCAAGAAGCCCGGGCGGGTCAAGGGTCGGGGAAGCACAGCAGTGAGGCCAGGAAGGAGGCCAAGGAACCCAGAAGGCTCAGCCGACATGGCAGAGAACAGGCATGAGGGAGTGGTTAGCAGGGGCCACAGAACCCAGCGCCGGTCCTAGCAGGAAATTTCTGCAGGAACGACGGGGACAGAGATTCGCAGCACAGAGCATGCCTGGGGACAGGGGCTGGGGACCTGGTGGAGCAGGTGGCCCTGCCCCGGCCAAGCCGGAGTAGCCTCCAGCTGCTTCTGAGCCCCATTTGGCCACAGTAACAGAAGCTGTGCGAATTAAGAAGAGGAATTTTCCAAAAGGAACTGGGCAGCTCCTGGACTGCAGGGGGCTGAAGCAGCGGGCAGGGGGAGGCCCCTCCACCGAGGCACGACCTGCTAGGCAGAGGGGCTCATGTGGTCGCCCGCATCCTAACCCTGAGCCCCCTTGCCGCGCCATCCCTGCCGAAGTTCAGCAGGGAGATCTGAGCAGTGGCCCCTCCTCCCAGCCTGGCACCTTCTCAGCAGAAGACACGCTCTGCTTCAGGTGCCTCAAATGACCCCAGAGGGACCCCCAGTTACCAGGTGCTGCTCGGGGGGCAGCAGTGAGGCTGAAGGGGCCCTGGGGCAGGACTCTGGGACGGAGCTCACATGGGAGCAGCTCTCCGCCAACCCAGGCCCCACCCTGGACCAGCGGCCAGGTGGCAGACACCACCGGTGGGGTGGGATGTGCGCGCGGAACAAGAAGTAGAAACCCTTTTATTCCCGTGTCTTACATTTACATTTTATTAGCTAATCAACATCAACATGCAAAAATAAGCGTTGAATACAAACCTCTACAATACGGTTTCGTGTAAACTACAATGGTTCATTTGATTTGAAAAGTCATCGGTGGTTACTTCAACTGAACTATTGGCTTCTGTAATGAATAGTGTTTAGAGCTAAAGTTACGGAGCCGTCGGCAAGGCCTCTGCAGACCCCGGTCCAGTGGATTTCCACGGATACATTCTCAGGCAGGAGATAAGGCGGCACGAGTGACATGACACTGAGCCTACACACATCCTAACACAGCCCCGTGGGTGCGGCTGCAGGCAGGCGGCGGTCCTGGAGGCCGGCCCCACCCGCGGTGCTGGCGTTTTGGCAGCAGCTCTACAGAGAAGTGACAGGGTCCCTCGTGGCACCGAGTCGCCGCAGGTCTGGCACGGCCACCAACGCTCCCGGGCCACGGCTGAGGACTAGCCTGTCCCCCGGGGTTCCTCGTTAGCAAAAGGGAGGGAACTGTGAGAACACGGGAAAGGGATCAGTTCCTATGGTGAAAGGTTCTAGCCTCCCTCCGCGTGGTCAGTCTTTAAAGAAGTTTCTCTGAAAGGTGAAAGCGCTTCAGAAGCGTCGAAGAGCTGACTTGTTACAAAATCAAGTACGAGCTTGTTAAATCGTACTTCTTCTCTTCCCAAGAGTGTTTGTCGTTGCTCACTGATCTTTGGTCGCAAGAAACAGAAAGGCAGGCAGGCAGGGGCCTGCAGCCGCCCTGGGTGCGGCGACCCGCCTACATGATGTACACCTTCTCGGCCTGGGAGAAGTGGAAGACCTCTTTGGTTCTCGGGCAGACGACTTTATCATCCTGCCGGATAGAGAGCAGTGACTGAAAAGAAAGACCAAGCGCATTAAGAAGAGCCAATATGGTTTAAATCAACGTTTCTATGAGAAACGCACAGAACCAAGTCTCGGGAAACAAGTCACTGCATTTCGGAAAAGTTATTTCAGGCAGGTACCCCTGCCCTAAGCCTTCAGGGACCAGCCCTGCTAGCCCCGCCCACCCTCTGACCCCGCCCACTCTTCCTACAGACCTCGCCCCTCCCTCCGCAGCCCAGGCCCCGCCCTCACGTTGTAGCCATAGACGTAGCCGTTGGGCAGCATCATGGGCGGGTTGTTCTCGTTCATGACGTCCCCCGAGATCTTGCAGACCAGACGCGAGTTGGCGCAGTGCGCCATGGGCAGGGGCTGCGCCAGCTTGTTCAGGGAGCGGCTGCACACTGGGCAGTCGGGGCTCCGCGAGCTGCCGTCCTCCTTGTAGCACTGCCTGTGCGCGGGTTAAGGAGGGCGGGGGCCGGCCGAGGTTCTAGGGGGTCCCCCGGGCACCTCGGGGGAGGCTGTTCCGAATGGCTCGATCCATGGAGTTTGGGCAGGACCTGGAGGCGGCCCGGCTCAGGGCAGGTTTCCACTGGGCACCCCCTCCCCCAGTCTCAACACCGTGGGGCTGCAGCCCAACTAAGGCACGGGTCTGAAGTCGGGGTATGCAGCGCCCGTTTCAAGGTGGAGGACGAGGGCGCTAAGGAGCGGGGTCTTGGACCCCAGCCCCACACTAAGTGGGGCACACGGGGAGCCACTCCCAGCGCGAAGGATACGGTGTCTTTATGGCCGAGAGGCCGGCCTGCAGGGTGAGGGTGAACACGGAGTTGTTCCCCAGCTGGTGCAGCCGGTAGTTGTCGTACCGGAACTGCTGGATCAGCATCCGCCACCGGGCCGGGTCCAGCAGGTCCTGGAAGAAGCGGGGCAGAGTTGGGGTGACAACAGCAAACAAACGCGAAATCTTCTTCCCTGCAGATGAAAGGTGACTGGAGGAAGTCACCCCACTAACCCGCAGGCGGGCGGCTGGAGGGCAGCCTTGACTTCGGCCCGCGGCGAGCCCACTGCTGACTCGCTTTCTGGGACACCGACTTGTTGGGCGGGGACTCGGCTGCTCTGGAGCATGTGTCCTGCGGCCTCGAGGCAAGTCAAGGACTTGGGGCTGCAAGGACAGCTCGGCACGGAGCGAGCTCCAGAGCCTCTTGCTAAGAGCATTAAGGTCTGAAAGGAGAAG
Organism: Mesoplodon densirostris; assembly: GCF_025265405.1. Classification (NCBI taxonomy): domain Eukaryota; kingdom Metazoa; phylum Chordata; class Mammalia; order Artiodactyla; family Ziphiidae; genus Mesoplodon; species Mesoplodon densirostris. The sequence continues at coordinate 107,047,819 of NC_082661.1, forward strand.
CCTTATTCCAGGAAACCACTTATTAGAAGAGAAGATTAAATCATGTCCATGCCTAAAACCGCCCAGGTTTAGACTCAAGAAGAGAGCGCAGGGAAGGAGGGGGAGACACACACACAAGCACAGTCAGAGGTTCTGTGTGAGCTCCTCAAGAGTCCTGGCGTACGGTACACATCGCACTCCAACGTTTAAGAAATGCTTTTAATGTTTCTTTTATCCAAGCCCACGGAGAATGAGGTCCACACCCTGGGGCTGGCACTGCCCAGTGCCGACTCCGAGGCCCTGCGCAGCCTCTCAAAACAAAGCACTTCGTCCCGTTCCCGCCGTGACCTGTCGGGACACGCCTGTGACTTGCCACCACGAGGGACAAGGGTTTCGCTCCCTTAACCAGGCTGCTCCAGCACGTTTCAGGAGTATCTGGCCCCCTGCTCCTGCTTCCAGTACACTCCACTGTCCCAGCTCCGTTTCTGAGTTTCCCGCACCCTAGATCCCCCACTTGCTCTGAGCCGAGGTTCTCCTGTGTCATCTTGGTCTTCTCTTTTGTGCTGCTCAATCTGTCTGACCAACCTTCATAGGTGGGAGGCTGTGTGGAGAGCTCTGCCCCGGGAAAGGGTCGCCTGCCCTGGCGGCTGTGGCTTCCGCCCTGGCCCGGAGCCCATTCTGAGGCTCGGCCCCTCCTGTCCACAAAGCCATGATGGCAGCACTCGCCTGGCTCTTTACAGCCCCTGCAAGGCCGCACCGGGGAAGGAAGGGACACGCTCCATGCCCTCCTGAGCTGGACATCTGGCCCCAAGGGCAGGCCGGCCTTTCTTGCACTTCTAACGAATCTCCAGAGCAGGAAGACCAAACGCTGTGAGTTAAAACCTGAGTTTAGACCTGAAGATCTCTGTGACCTGCGGACTTATATTCCCAAACACTACAGAAGGTGTGAGCTCAGTCAGGGCGAGAAGCTTCCAGCCACCTCCCAAAGGCCTGCGCCACACGCCCTGGGCAGCAGGGGCCGGGTCTGCCAGAGGCTCCACAGAACTCTGCGGGGCAGGCGGGGCTGCAGGGCAAACACTCAGGGCCTTGGACGGAGACCAGCTTCAAGGCCTGGAGCACAGGGCTGGTTCACCATACAAAGAAGGGGTTTTACCCTCTCCCTGCACACGAGGAAATGCCGAGGCCCAAGGCGATGGACAGGGAGGCCCTCTGGGAGGGAATGGGGTCACGATGGTGGAGCCTCATGAATGGGATTAGGGCCTGTCTAAGAAGAGCTTCCAGAGGGCTCCCAACCCTTCCGCCACGGGAGGACACAGCAGAAGTCTGCGACTCGGATGAAGGCCTCACCAGACCCCGCTGGCACCTGATCTTGGACTTCTAGCCTCCAGAACCGTTTGCTAACATTCTGCTGTTCACAAGCCATCTGTGGTGTGTTGTCGCAGACTCCAGAAGGGACTAAGACAGAAACCGGCTACCGGAAGTGGATGCTTTAGGTAACAAATACCTAAACACGGGGGTGTGGCTTTGGAACTGGGCAATGGGCAGCAGCTAGAAACTTGGAGGTGACGCCACACAGAATGGACCATTAAAAGGTGGGCCCAGGAGAAGGAAGGGAGAGCGGCAGGGAGTGCCCCAGGCTCCGCAGAGAAACCTAGGAGCTGTGGACTGTCAAGGCCACTGTGATGAGGCCTCAGATGGAACGAGGATTGTGTTACTGGGACTGGAGGGAGGGCTCCTTGTTACGAGGCGTGCTGAGCCTGGCCGAGCTGTATTCGTGGACAGGGAGCTGTGGGTGATGAGCTGTCTCTGAGCAAAGTGCTGAAGGTGTAGCTGGGCTTCTCTTGAGTGTTTATAACAAAAACCAAGAAGAGAGGAATGACTTAAAGACAGAATCGTTCATCAAAAGGAAGCCCAACTTCAGCATTTGGGAAACCCTGTTCACACTGTAAACACTGAGAAAGGCTGTTGAGGAGAGGAGACCAGTGGTGGGCGGCACCCAGGACTCAATGGGCCACCCCAGGGAAAACAGCCAGTTTGAACCTCAGGGGAAGGAGAAGGGAAGGAATGAAGGGGGGGCTGTCAGACCTCTTAGGTTTTACAGGACGGGACTTGCGGTGTTTTTCCAAGAGAAGGTTCAAAGGTCATTAGGGCGCCCCCCAGGTTTCAAAAGGACCACAGCTGTGGGGGGTATGCCCCTGCCCAGACCCACATGGACCCTCAAGGTCAAGGAGAGCCATCCAAGGGGGAGGGACCGAGGGCAGATGTGCCCAGTGATCCTGGCGCAGGGAAGAGAAAGCAAATCAGGAACAAGCGAGGTCGGGAAAGACATTGGCAGAGCCGTGCAGAGGCCCCGGCCTGTCCAGCCCTGACCAGGCGCTCCAGAGAGAGAGGCGCCCCTGGGGAGAGAAAGGGAGCGGTCAGGCACTTGGAACTGCACTTTGCAGCTGATGCGCTTCGGGAGGTTTTCTGATTTAAGTTTTTTTTACCAGCATAATGGGAACAAGATGGGAAAAGTGACCCTGGGTCCCATGAATCAGGCCCAAGACGGGAAAGGAACAAGTCGTGCGTGGGCCACGCTCGACTGTGGCAGTGACTACAGACCAGACCTTACGAGCGCCCAGGGCCCCCAGGCGCACCCTACCTTGTAGGGGGAGATGTGCGTGTCCGGCGGGAACGCCAGCATGCCCATGACCTGGCGGACCTCGTCCAGCTGGCTCCCTTCGGCCTGACTGAAGTGCTTTCTCGCGTGTCTGGAAAAGGACAGCGCGCCCTGTTGAAGTCTGCGCTCCCAGCGCCGGGAAGCTGAGCTCGGCTCCACGGCAGCTGCGGGATCCTGGGCCCCGCCCCCACCCAGACACACACAAAGCCTCGGTACTCAGGCCCCCCCTCCTCAAGGGGATGGGGACGGGCTGCGAGGCACCAAGTACAGAATCCCACCCAGAGGACACCCAGAGGCAGTGCCTGAACGCAAACGGTACCTGCCCGAGCCCTTCCAGGTGACCCTGGGTGCCAGGAACCTGGCCCAACGGCATCCGTGGCACCCGGATCCGACCTGCCCCTCCTCCTGCACAGCCCCTGGGGCCCCAGAGAGGGTCCAGCCTTCTGGCTCTGCAGTGACCCCCAGAACAGCCTCACTCACATCCACCGATCGATCAGACCCCGGGCGCTGAGCCCTGTCTGTGCAGGTGGAAACAGCAGGAGGGGGCGGGGACCCCTGCCGCCACGCCTGCACTCCAGCTTCCTTCCCTGAGGCTCCCTGTGGAGAGCAATACTGGCCCCGCACACCCTCTAACCACCACATCCTGGGCTGGGAGCCCTCCAGCCCGGCACCCCATGCCTCCAGGAGACGGAGCTCAGGGCGCGAGGCTGAAGCTGCAGCAGCGGGAGGACCGACACAGCTGCCCAGGGCTCTCTTGCCCTGGGGACACTGTGCTCCCCGCTGCCTACAGCCTGACCTAGGACGGCCATTTGCTCCAGGGACCACGACGGGAAGAGTGCGGCGAAGGCCTGGCCCTGACGGGGGCGCCGCGGCCTCACCCCTGCTCAGCAATGGGAGAGAAGTGGCCGTGCGTCCCTGGGCAGGGCCCAGCCAGCCAGAGAAGACCTGCCAGACACCCGCCCTGCCTGCCCCCAACCCAGACAGGGAGGGGACCCAAAATGCCCGCCCCGAGAGTCAGGAGAAAGGCCTACCTCACAGCATCCAGCCTCTTGTTCTGCCGGATGAGCTCTATGAACTCCTGGATCCTGAGGCTGAACTCCAGGCAGCTCTGAGGGTGAAGACAAGACAATGGGCAGCTTAGACGGGGTCACCGGAGCCACGTGCCAGCTTGAGGCCACGCGCACAGCGACAGCCGCTCCGAGTAGCCAGGGAGGCAGGGCTGCCACTGAAACCGTGATCTCAATCCACAGTCGTGGCTTTCTGGGCTCTGACGGGCTGGGGCCCGGCCCCTCCCAGCGCAGCCTCGGCCAAGTGTGCCCCCGAGTGTGTCCCTCGGGCCAGGCAGGGGAGGGCAGGGAGGGCCGGCAGGCGGCGCTGGGGGCGAGAAGCAGAGTGAGCCTTCGGCAGCGCAGAGGGCGGCGGGTAACCGCACAGACACAGCGGCCCAGTTCCTGTAAGTCAGCAAGCGCACACCCTCCTCTACCTCCAGCCCCGCCGGCCGGCAGCCCTCAGCCACACGGGGCGCCTTCCACCGCCAGGCGGCTCTGGAGCCAGGCCATGTTGAGGCCTGGGCACCCGGTGGGTGGGAGGGAGCGCTGGGCGAGGACCCTCAGGGTGGGGGCCGTGAGAACTCCGGGAGAATGCTCCAGGCAGAGGGATGAGCCAGTTCAGAGGCCCTGGGGGGGCGGGGCCTGGGGCACTTGGCCAGGACCAGGTGAAGGAGGCAGAGGTAGTGAGAGCCGGTCAGGGGCTGGTTCCTGGAAGAGGCGGGAGCCCCAGGATTTGCCGAGGGTGCAGGGGGTCTGGGGCTGGGGCTGCTGTGCCATGAGGTGGCTGTCTCCCAAAGGCGTCACCTGGGAGGCGTCAGTCCCAAAGCTCCACGGGAGACTCTGCGGGCGGCTAACGGGGCCCCAGCCAGTGGGGTCGCTTGTATGGAAGCCCAAACTAACTGTGAAATCTTAGCGATATCAATCCAATTGGGGCTAAAACCCCTGCGGTTGGGGGTAGAGGGCAAGCAGGCAAAACGAACTTGCGTGACCTAAGGTGAAAAACCTGGATTATTTTACAAAAGAAGTAATTTAGATGATCACATCTTGAACATGGTTTCCACCAGAGACAGAATACATGGAATTAACAGAACAGGACGCAAACCTCACTGTCACTGTCACAGTGCCCAGGTCGCAAGATGGTGTGAACGGTGCTCTACGCCTGACGCTTCAACTCAAGTTTGCCAACCCCGCAGCTCCCCACCCAAGCCCCGGCGTGCACACTGCATTCTGGGGAAGCGCCTGGGCTGGACCCTGGGAGGACACCCTCCACAAAGCCCCCAGACCCGCCCCAGGGACATGGGGTGAGGCCAGGCTGACTTGACCGCCGGACCGTGCTGTCCAGGGCGTCCAAGGCACGGCAGAGATGCAGAGAGCCACTTACCTGGTGCCCACACATCCACCCCACAGGTGCTCAGGGAAGGCGGTCTCCCAGCCCGAGACCCCTCCCTGCCCTCTGCACGGGGGACTAAGCCCTGGGCAGCAGTCTGTCCTGACCCCCGACTGGGTGGGGCAGGACGTGGGCCGCCTGGCAGGTGCCGCACAAACCAGTGAAGAGGACACGCCCCCTTCAGAGGCCAGACCAGCAGGGCCGAGAGGGGGAGCAGCGGGGAGAGGCCCCGCCTGCCTCCGGGGGCCCAGTGACTGCTGCTGCTTGGGGCCGCCGGTGGATGTGCAGCCGAGGAGCGTCACGGGTAAACGCTGGGCCACAGCTTTACACAACTGACACGTGGAAATGTGTTGGCGTTATTTGTGGTGGCTCTTTGCTCTCCAGGTTAACCTTCAAACAGTCTGCTGAGAGGGAAGCACACACGCAGGCGGTCACACTCCACGTGGACGGCTACGATCTGGGTGACGTCACGTGCTGCTGGCTGAACACGCCCTGTGCTGTCTGAGAAAGGCGTGGCGTTCTCCCACTTATGACCCCTTCCGAGTTTGCAGACACGCAGCACACACACTGCTGCCTCTGTTAGCCTGACGTGTCCGGAGACCCAGGTCAACTCCGGAGACTTTCCTTGCTGCGCCTATCCTTGGAAGTATTTCTCAACTGCGGGAAACGTGGGTCTCAGAGTTGCTTTTCTCGTCTAGAATCTCATCACTGATCTGAGGGATCCCTGGCATTTGGCACGGGCACCCGTGACCCCCCGCCCCAGCTCCCTCCCCTCCCTGGCCTGCGAGTGTGATATAGTGCGGGAGCTCATGTGTGCCCACACATGTACGAACTGTACAGTGACTGCGTGCTGACTTGTGTTCAGACGCTACTTTGTACTGAGCACGTTCCGGTGTCGTCAGGTTGTCCTCCAAGTGCGCTTCTGGATGACTACTTATGCTCCTTCAAGTTACATGGCGAGGTCACAGCAATGTGCCATCCGTGGATTCGGTCCCTGCCAGCCCACCCCCTGGTAGCTGCAAGGCCCCTGCTTTGACCCGGCCCACGTGGTGTGCCCTGGCCAAGCAGCAGTGTTCTCTGGGAGGGAACAGGGCTTGCAGAAACCGCCTGTCGCGACCGGAGGCCTATTTTCCTTCTGCCCTGGTCCCCACCGAGCGCACAGCCGTGGGGGTGGAGCAGGAGAGCGGGCGCGTGTTACATACCAATTCTGGCTTTCCTTTTATGGTTTCCATACCAAGATCCTCACTCTCTTTAGGGGAGCCACTGGCCACTCTACTTTTCCGTCCCGTCTTCGCGTCGTGCTCGCTTTGGCGGCCCTGAGTGGCAGAGAGTGTCACCCTTGGCTGGTGACTATGTGCACACGACAAGCTCAACGGGGCGGGGTTAGAGGCACTCAGTTTAGGACACAGAAGACAAAGTTTTTCTGACAGAGGCAGGAAAGGTTAATACAATCAAGCATTTCTGCAAGCCCTAAGGCAAATGACACCTTTCAGTAAGCATGTTTAAATTCTGCAATTTATGTTTAAGTGCCTACTTTTTAAGCTGCTTGTGGGTCTCAAGAAAGGCTGTATTGGAGAATATCCCAGCCTGGAACTCTGCACCCTGGCAGGCGGGCACCCGCTCCCACTGGCTTCCACACGTGTGTGGGGGCCGACCCGGCGCCAACCCCCCGCAGCGGCCACGCGCAGCGCAAGCCCGGTCAACACCTCGTGCCTTCAGAACCTCATGCCCAGAACTTCTGTCCAAACCATAATGTAGAGGGGGTGCACTTTTCAGGGATTTTACCTAAAACCCAAACGCCACCCCCAATAAAACCCCAAAACCCACACCAAACCCAATAACCCTCCACTATGAATCAGAACCCCAGAACTCTGAACCAACAGGTGAAAGCACTTCGGCTCTACTGCAGGTGGCAAAGCTGCCTCCCCACCCTGCAAGCTCTGCCCAGGCGCGTCCTGCCCCCTCCAAGAGCCCTGTCAGGTGTAGCCCCGCCCCTCCAGGAGCCCCGCCCAGGCGCAGCCCCGCCCCCAGGAGCCCGGCCCAGGCGCAGCCCCGCACACCTTCATCTTGCGCAGCCGGGACTTGTTGTCGTGGCACCAGGCCAGGCAGGTGGCCGTTTCTCGCCTCTCCAGGGACTCCTCCACCTCTTTGGCTGTCAGGAACATCTCGATGTTCACTAAGTCCTGCAGGGAAGGAAGTACCGGCTCAGAGAACGGGACCCCGGACCCGCCTAAGGCCGGCCCCACACAGCACCCGGTGCCCAGCAGTCTCATCTTATAGGAGCACCCCCGACCCCTGCCGGGGCAGCCCCTCTGTGGGCCGGGTCTGCACAGCAGGCAGGCTTGCGCCCCAGTTAGATGCTGGGTCCCAGGCCCCCTGAGAGCCCAGGCCCTGCCAGAACCTGGGGCCCTGAAGGGCAGAGGTCTGCCCGCCATCACCTCTCAGGGCAGCCACGGAGACCCAGCAGTTCATACTCTCATTTTCTGTGTTTTGCTCTGCAGATTGATTTAAAGTTTAGATTTTTGAGATGGGGCAGCAGGGTGGTTAGGGGCTGCAACTCTCTGCCCTCCGTTGTCTGCTCCCCTCTCTCCATCCCTGAGGCCTGGCAATCTGGGAGGGCAGGCCAAGTGCAGCTGCATCTGCTGGGCTGGAGGATCCCAGTAGGGCCAGGGACACACAGTAACGAACCCACCAACTCAAGTGCACACCTGCTGCAGTCAAGGGGGCTCTGTGTGGTGCCAGGAAGTGCAAGGCCCCCAGCAAGAGGTTGGGTTACAGCCAGCGAGAAGGACCTCCCTGGTCGCACACGGCAAGGTGAAGAATGCTCAGACATCACAAAAGGAGGGGGGTCATTAGAAGAAAACGAAAATTTCAAAAGGTAAACTTCTCTTCCATCTGGAACAGACTCGAGCAGAAAACGTTAGTGAAGATCGTTTTCTCAGTTACCAGGTGGAACACCCAACACAAACATCCCTGGAACCCCGTGTCTCCAGAGTCCCCACTCAGGCCTCATGGGCTGCTGGGCACTGCAGAGCACAGGACAAGAGAGCTTTCTTGCCCACACTCTCTCAACCAAGGTCTGCCACGGCAAAGCAAGCCAGGAGCTCGCCACCGAACTTCTGTACCCAGGCACCAGGGCCACGTCAAGCTCCCTGCAGGAGCTGTGCTGCAAAAGGACACAGAGTCCTACTGGTGGATGCAGTGTTAAGGTGCAAGCTTTTAAGTAAGAGACACCTATTCTATTTCAAGAGAAAGTCACTGAATGCATATAGCTAATGATGCTGCAGTGAAAACCAGGCACTTACAGCAAAATTAACAGGAAGAAATAATCGAGTACAGTTACTTGGCAACAAGGCGGCACCCATGGACCGCTAGCTCCTGAAGCATCTCCTGCGGAACCAAATGGGTCAAGGGCAGAAGAGCAGCTGACCAGAGGGCCCGGGGTGTGCGCCTGTTGCCGGGGGGGCACACTGGAGATGCCCTGTCAGCTATCCAGCTCCTGCATGGCCGCTCCAGACAGCGGGCAGGTCAGGGTGGCCAAGCAAGGGCGGCTCTACCCACGTCCTCAGTAGGGACGGCGGCTGGGCCCGCAGGAAGCGCCCCCAACCTCCCCGTCCTGACTGCCGATTACGGAACAGGACCCAGTTAGACAGGGCTGGGAGTGTGGCGGGCTGAGCGCCACGGCCACTGCTCCTACCGGCTGCTACCTGGCGTTGCCCTCCCGAGGGGAGCTCTGACGACGAGGTGCCCCATGGTTGCCGTAACCAGGACTCACTAATCCAGTTCTCTGCTCACCGCCCTCACTGCAGAGGTGGGCTGCTTTCTCATGTCGCTTCCTTGGCCATTTCTCCACTGTCTTCTTTCTCCTGAACCCTTCCCACTGGGCAAAGGCCAGGCCCCCAGACGACATTCTAGTCTTTCTTCTCCCATTTCCCATCTTTTCCAGTTCTGCTCAAAATCCAAGAGGTGGCCTCTCCTGCCTGCACCCCCCGGCATCCCGGGTCTTTCCAGGTCTTTCCTTTCCTGCTGACGGTCCTCTGACATCCTCGGACCCTCAGTTATGGGAGCCACAGTGAAGATGTTAAACTAGCCAGTGGGAGGTGGGCCAGAGTGAGCGCCAACCACAGTCCGCTCCCGGGAGGCGCAAGCATGGAAGCTGCTAACGCAGGGACCACAGCGGACTCCACCGGGCGTTCCTCCCTTCCTGGCCATCTGCATAGCCCGCACTCCCCCTCCTCATGGTGTCCTTTGATGAAAAGAAGTTCTTGACATGAAGGAGCTCCAGCTGCAGCCTCTTCCTGGGAGGCCTCGCCCACCCCAAGGCCAAGAGGATGTCCTCCTGCATCTGCTTCTGAAAGAGACTTGGATTTCTGCGCTGTGTGTGAAGCTGGGGGCTCCTGTGGAAACCCCCTTCCATGACTGTCTCCTCGACGAGGTGCATGCCAACCTTCTCGGGCTGTGACCTTCTTCTGAGAACCGCCAGCCCCTCCCCCGCCACCCTCCGGTCCCTCTTGGCACTTCTGCAGACACGTCACCTTCACCAAATCTCATCTGGCTTCGTGCTTCTCCCCTCTACAAGGTGCGCGTTTGGGGGCCAGGAGGCATGGGGAGCTCGTGCCCCACCAGCCACCGCAGGTGTGCATGGCCGCACCCTCGCAGGTGCAGGGGGGTTGGGGGGGGCACGCGGCAGTGAAGCCTGACGCCCACTGCAGATGGACAGGCTGTGCCAGGAATCTCACTGAGGCTAGGAGAGCCCGTTGGTCAGAAGCTGGCCGTGCTGGGCAGGGGAGGGAGGGGTGAGGAGAGCAGGCACCAGGGACCACTGGGCACCGAGCTTAGACTGGTGGCCCTGCTGTCCACAGCAGGAGCCTGGGCACGCGGCACACGCAGCTCCAGGGAGCTGCCCGGGGCTGGGGTGCAAGAGTTAGGAGCCCCCCGTCCCCAGCCCCACTGCACAAGTGTGTCAGCCACATCGAAGGAAAGGCCTAGGGCTGGAACTAGACAGGGACATGGACACAGCAGGAAGTGGGGCCAGGGCGCACAGCGAGGACCTGCAGATGCCGGTGTGGGGGTGACAGCACGATGCTGTAAGGGACCCAAGGCCACCTGCCGGGACAGGGGGCAGGGTCTCATGCTGGGGTTTCGAGCCACTAGGGCTGAGCCCCTCAACCCAGGGTGGGAGCCACGCACACACGGGTGACATTTAAACCATGCCAGGGGATGGGACTCGCGGTGGGGGGGGCGGGGGGCAGGTGGGCCCCAGGCGGCCAGCAGTGCTCAGACTGAGAACTTAAGAGTGAGGAGGGGCGGAACCAGTGGGTCCCGAGTGTGTGGCAGAGGAGCAGGCTGAGACGGGACCCCACGTGGAGACGAGGGAGACACTGCCGTCCACACGGATTCTGCCGCCAGAGGCTCCAGTCAACACAGGATGCGGACAGGGTTGGGTGGCCACGCACTCTGGTCTGAGCAGCCCGAGCAACTGTTCCTTGCCCCCCAGCCCCCCAGTGAAGGCTGCCCTTGGGACACCAGGGTACCACTGCCCCCAGCCACACCGCCCCGAAGGCCAGAGAAAGGTGCAGGCCGACCTGCAGAGGCCCGGCGGGGGGTGGTGACAGCCCCCTTCACCACCGGCCAGCAGCCTAGGGTATCAAGTACTTCCACACCTGCACCCCCAGGGCCACCACACACGGACAGATGGAAAACGTGCCTGACCCCAGAGAAAGGTGTCACCCCCAGGAGAACGGTCACGGGACGCACCTGGCAGCAGGAAAGCGGGCAGCGGTGCGGGGAGGGATCCCTTTCCACACTCTAGCTCCTCGGAACATGTGTAAACCATTGAGGCAGGTGCAACGCACCCCTAGAGCCATCACGAGCGGGAGGGGACCTCCCAGCTCAGGACGCACGAATGGCCGAGTGGAGCCTCCACGAAGGGCTGGGAAGCCCGTTGCCCTGGGAACCCGCAGCCCCGCGCCCACCTCGATGCCACTCTGGCGCGCCAGCTTCACAGCCGTGTTGTAGTAGCCGCAGCGCAGCAGGTGCTCCACCATCATGCGGTCCATGCGCTTCCTCTTCCACACGCTGGCCGCTGCTGGCTGGTCACTGCTGTGCTCCTTGAGGTGCTCGATCCTGCGCTTGCACAGCTTGGCGCTCTCATCCTCTGCCTGGATGGACTCCACCGCCTGTGACACGCAAACAGAGGGGACGCTCAGGATGGGCAGAGACCAGGCACCCCAACCTGACCGCCGAGGACCAGGAGGCAGGGAGGTCAGAGGGGAGCTGGGGCCCAGGGCCACAAGCAGCAAGAGTGTGCGGGGCTGCTGCTACCGAGGGGACGGCAGGGTCTGTCCACCTCCTCAGGGATGTTACTGCTTTACATACGCTGGGGCTATGCTGCCAGAGGCGTAGAACTTAAAATTTGTCATAGCTTCCTGGTTAATGAAACTACTTGTCATTATAACATGACTTTCTTTTATAATACTTTCCCTTAAAGGCAATTTTGCTCAAAATTAAGACAGCCAGGTGTAAGTGTTCTACGCCTGCGCATCACATAGCAGCCACTGTCAACCACCTGAAGTGTAGCTCATGCAACCCCAGCAGTGAATTCTTTTTTTTTTTTTTTGTGGTACATGGGCCTCTCACTGTTGTGGCCTCTCCCATTGTGGAGCACAGGCTCCGGACGCACAGGCTCAGCGGCCATGGCTCACGGGCCCAGCCGCTCCGCAGCATGTGGGATCTTCCCGGACCAGGGCATGAACCCGTGTCCCCTGCATCGGCAGGCGAACTCTCAACCACTGTGCCACCAGGGAAGCCCCCAGCAGTGAATTCTTGATTTTATTCCATTTAAATGTTAGTGGGCACAGGTGGCTGGTGGCTAGGCACTGGACAGCAGGTCCAGAATTCTGGTCGGCCCTTGTTTCCTTCCAGCACATTCCACTATGGTTTGGCTTCCAACTGCCATCAAGAAGTCAGCTGTCAGGATATTTGCTGCTCCTTGACAAGCAGATTTTCCTCTACCTGCTTTTAAGATTTTTCTGTCTCTCTTTTCTTCAGTCTCACTATGTGAAAATCCTAGTTACGTTTACTTTTATTTAACCTGTTTAGGTCTCCCTGTCATTCTCCCCGCATATCTCTGCTCCCGCCCGCCTCTCCTGGACTCTGGCCCACTGCATAGTCCCTGCTCTGTTCCCTAATCTCTCACCCTCTCGTGTGCTCTCATCTTTTCATCCCTGTGCTGTATTCTAGGTAATTTCCTCAGACCCACCTTCCAGCTCACTAACTCTCTCTTTAGCTTGGTCTGATTGTTAAGTGTTAAAATGTTTGTTGTAAGCAAACATTTGAGTTTTTCATTTGCTATTTTTCACTTCTTGTATTTTTACTTGGTTCTTTTTAACTTTAAATGACATATTTTCTATTCCCTGCAGATATTTTCAAGCTATTTTTTCATCCTTTAAGCACAGTAAAGTATGGTATTTGATAGTTTCTGTACCTGAAGTCTGTGCAGATCTCTTTCTATTCCTGCTGTGTCGCAGTCATGGTGTCTTGTGTACCTGTCCTGGTTACTGTAGTTGAACAATCTGATGCTCAGATGGAAGGCATCCTCCACTCAAGAAAACTGCATTTACTCTACCTGGAGCCTGGAGGCAGCACCCGCTGGGACCACTCAGACCAGGTTGAAGGAGGGGGTGGGCGGCAGTGCTTCTCCTGGCAAGTCCACTTCTGGGCACCCTCACCTGAGGTGTAGTGCTGCTGGGTCCTACCATCAGGCCCCCAACTCTAATGGCCCTGAGTCACTGACCAGCAAGGCCCTTGCTGGGGGCTCTCTCTAGGCAGCAGGGGTCCCTCGCCTTCTAGCCCACCTGACACCCTGCTCTCCAATTCTGGTGAATAAAATGTTTTCAAATATCTTATCTCACTTTTTAGGGCCTACCAGTGGGCATACCTACCACTCCCAGAAACAAGATACCCTATGTGCTGTTTTGAGGTGAAATTGTGAAAATAAAAAATCAATCTACTACCCATCCTGGCCTCCCCAACCTGGGCTCCCTGGGACATCTGGAGTCAGGATAACCTGGCCCTACAGGAACAGGAATGTGGGTCGGGAAGCCGGCCTTACAGCTGACAGACTCCAGAGCGCGGACAGCAGGGGAGGGGGGCCCCTCCACCGCAGCTCCCCCACCACTGCAGCTCCCCCAGGAGGTGGCCCCTTCTCAGGACAACTGGGTGAAGGGTGCGCCCATGGGGTGCGTACAGCCTAGGGGCAGGGCAGGCAGCATGGCCTGGAAGCAGCACTGACCTTCCTCTTGAGGACACTGAGCTTCTCCACCACACCATCCAGGAGGCTGACCACAGAGTCCACGGCTGGACAGCTGCTCAGGGTCTTCTCCAGCTCAGCCACTACCATGGTGACGTGGCTCGTCTCCCGGTCAATGTTCTTCTGTGCAGCACGGAAGCGCTTGTTCAGTGTTTCATAGGGCACCTGAAGAAGACAGAAGGCCACTTAGTCCACACTGTCGGCGGGTGGGCACCACCCATCGTCCACGTGGGATGTGCGGGCCTCCTTCGTGGCACTTTTTGAGGCAAGAGGCTTCAGCTTCTCATTCTCTAAAAATGCATCTCCTCTAAAACCTGCCCGAGGCCCACAAAAGGCCCGTGTGAGCGAGGGTCACCTGTGTTCCTAGACAAGGACACAAAGGCTGAGATGCACCCTGACCCACATCTAAGATGTAGTGCAGCCTCCACTCTTCCCAGAAACCTCCATAAGTCAGCAGACAGAAAGATCACCAAATTCATCTAGAATAACACAGTTAAGGAAATGACCAAAAAGGAGAGCAGTACTGGGGGCTTTAATCGATTGGACATGGAAGCCCACGATGTGCAGCAGAGATGCTGATGAGCCTGGCGGGCACTAGGCTGAGGCCGGACAAAAAGCAGCACCTCAGGTGCACCTCAGGGTTAGGAAAGTGACGGCATCAGCACCCATGGGAGATCACAGACACACATTTAACTGATCTCAATGAGAGGACGCCCATTCCCCTGAGTTATTAAAAGAACACCCATTCCCTCCAGAGCACGGGAAGATAGAAAACCCACGAAGCATCACTGAAAAGTCTGAAAAACTGCTGTTCACACACCCTTCGGCCCCCACGGTCATCACAGCGCAGCAGGCAGGGTCCAGCACCGCACCCCGGGGACCCCTAGGGAAACCCACCGAAGACAGGGACTCCCTGCCAGCACTCCCCGCTCACATGGAGGGTCTCCGTGGAATTCTGCGATGGCTGCCACAAACCGGCCCTGTGAGCGCTTCGTCTTCAGGCCTGTCCAGCAGGGAAGCACCCACTCCCGGGGCACTGCTGGCTCCACCAACACTTGCTAGGCACCAGCCGTGTGCCAGGTACTGTGCCTGGCAGGGAGGAGACCTAGGCCTGGCTCAGAGCCTGGGCTTCCCAGCAGCAGAGACCCTGGGGTGATGGCAGAGACAGGCAGGGCCAGGCTCCAGCCAGAGAGGGGCCACCACAGCAGGACTCTTTGCCAGAGACCCAGCAAGGCCAGCACTGTCCTTGCCGTCAACTACCACTCCCATTCAGCAGTGCGTAAACATGCCTGTTCACGCCTTGGGTCTCATCAGTAGTCTGAGGGGCAGAATGCCACGAGCCGAGCCACATCTGCCATGTGTGACGGGGTGGGCTCGGCAAGGGGTGGTCAGCCCGCTGGGACTCGGGCTCGCTGATGACCTGCTGTGGGGTGGCTATCAAAGCACAACCGAGCTAAGAGACCAAGCCCAGCAGGATACGGGAGACGGCCTCACAAGGATGTTCGGGGCCACCTGCTGCTGGTGGGTGGCGTGGGTCCCCCTGCATGGGCCACCGGACTGGTCTCTGTGGTCCACCCCCAACACTGGCCGCCTCCTCTGGACTCAGTACTTCCTGTAAGAAAAAACGGAGGGGCTCCTGCGGTGTCCACTTGGTCAGAAAGTGACCACTGCGTACAGCACCCAACACGGTGCCAGGCTCATGGCAGACAGCAAACCACGTGTGGTGAAGGATCCCCCCAGCTCCTGTGGAGGGTGTGTCCTGCCACAGGATGGGATTTCTGGAGGGTGGAGGCACAACCCAGCCTTCAACCACCACCCGTGGTCTCCACGACCAGGACTGGGGGGGATGGGTCTCTGCAATGGGAGCGGCACGTAGAGCAACCCCAAGATTGTGTGACACCGGCACCGGGGAAGATGCCCCAGGGTACTCAGCTGCCTTCGGTTTGCCCCCCATCGCCACCGTCCTGACCCGACGACCCTCCCCAGGCAGCCTCCATGGTGCGCAGACAGGGAGAGACACCCGCAGTGGGCTGAGTCGGGGCTGGTGGGGTGTCACTGATGACCGCAAACTCCCTTCCAAGCTGTTTGTTAAACCCAAGTGAGTGTAGGCGTTAATTTTACTGCTTGAAAGAGTGAGCACTCAGTTCCAGAACGACTGGGAAGTGGGTCACCGGCTGTGCCCTCAGGACCCGGGGCCAGGAGCGGAGGCAGCCTGCCTGGGTCCCGCAGGCCGTCTGCGTGAACACATTGTGTATTTGTAATCTGAGCTGGACCGATGAATTCATAAAAGAAAACAAAGTGGAATTACTAGAAAACAAGTTGAACAAATCCCATGATGCACAACAAACAAAAGCTCCTAAGTTGTTTTTTATTATCACATCCAGACGTTAAAATTCTATTCCAATAAATATAATCACAACAACCATGACACAGGAGAAAAGAGTCACATGCCTGCACAGGCACAGGTGCGATCATGGGCCAGGAGTCCGCGGGTCCCTGTCCCGGGCCAGAGAGCCTGCACAGGCTGGGCACACACCGGTACACCCGTGCACGTCACCGAGGCAGGGTGATTCCAAAGAAAGCTCCGTGGGCTGGGGATCCGACTTTTAACTCTTACCCAAAAAAGATGCCGGTGATGCTCTCACATTCATCCTCAGTCTACCGTTAGGATCCAGTCCCAACAATTTATACTGTAAGGTAATAGTCAAGCTTACTTATTTCTCTTCCGAGGAAAGAAGCCGACTCAGGATCTGGCATACGTCCACGGTGCGGGAATGGAACCATGGCACAGCCCGGCCGGTGGTGGTGGTGGCAGCGAGGGTGCCACCCCCGCACGTGGCCCACACCCCGCCCCACCCAAGCCCCTGACGGCTCCGGACACTCCCGTCCCCCAGAGGCCTCCCCTGCACCTGCACCAGCCCCACGCCTCTCCTGGCCCTGGCCATTCTCCCACGCCCCAGACCACCGGCCCACATGCTCGGGGGCCACGCCAGCTGGGCCACGCGCTCTGCAGGGCTGAGCTTTCGGGTCCCACCCTCTGCTGCCCATGCCGCCCACCCTGAGCTCGGCCACCCACCCCCCTGCACGAGCACCTGGAATCATTGTCCTTCCTGGGGACACTGGGCCGCCCAGGCCTTGCCTCTCCCGCCTTTCCCCAACTGTCCCCTGCTGTTCTGTCACCAACAGCTCCACAGGCTCCTTCCCAAGGGGCTTTTGCCAAAAGAAGGGGTGGAATTTCAGAAATGCTGAAGACTCTAAACCATGCCAAAGTATCACTGAGAACGAGGCAAAATTGAGATGCTTTCTGATAGGCAAGGCTCCAAACCCCTTAGCAGCCAAACCCCTTCTGGGAGGAAAATTACTCAGACAGTCCTCAGTGAGACAACAAAATCACAGAGACATGAGAAATGTCAGTGAGGTGGGAAACCAACAAAGAGCCAGACCAAGAGAAAAAATACATTCCTAACAGGCAATAAAAACAAGGGTAACAAATGGGACTACACTAAACTTTAAAACTTCTGCAAAGCAAAGGAAACAATCATCAGAGTGCAACAGAACGGGAAGAGACGTTTGCAAAACACACACCTGATAAGGGTTACTATCCAGGCTTCATAAGGAACCCCGACAGCTCCATGACAGAGAGACAACCCAACTGAGAAATGGGCCATGGACTTGAACTGACATTTCTCCGAAGAAGAGAGACGCGGCCCCAACACGTGTGGGAGGCGCTCAGCACCACTAACACTCGGGGAAACGCCAGTCACAACCACGAGGAGAGCAGCGCACACCTCGGGACGCTCCCAGGGGGAACAGGAAGCAGCTGTGCCTGGGGGTGCCGGCCCCTACTCTGGGACTCCACCTCCAGGACCCGAAGGAACAGTGTGTGCTGTGGGGCGTTCTGTCAGAGTGGCCCAAGCTGACTTAGAGAGTCCTAGAGATCTGAGCGTGATACAGCACTGCTAGACACTTAGAAATGATGGAGATGGTTCATTTGTTTTCTACCTGGATAAAAAAATATCCTGAATGATTTTGGTGACATACGGGCAATGGTGCCTGATTCAAAGCACTGGTCCAGGACGGAACGGAGACCAAGGAGGGTGGGAGACCCGGGGGGTGGACCCACGTGCACAGTCCGTGTGGCCAACCAAAGAGACAGGGTAATTCAGGGCAGAGAAGACAGGCTGTCTCCGCAACAGAGGTGCCGGGACTGGACCCCACGTGGGAAAAGGACAAACCTCAACCTGTGCCTCATACAATCTGCACATATTCCCTTGACATGGACCACAGACCTAAACATAAAAGCTGAAACTGTAAAAATCCTCGACGTAAACATAGAAGAAAATCTTCACAACCTTGAAATAGGCAAAGATTTCTTGCAGGTATACAGAATGCACTAACTGTAAAAGAGGAATCAGTAAATTAGTCTTTACCAAAACTAAAACTTTCGCCCTTTGAAAGATAATTTAAGGTAAGCTGCACCACTTTTTTTTTAAACCACCCCCCTCTTTTGTAAGTTATTTTTGGCTGCATTGGGTCTTCGTTTCTGCGTGTGGGCTTTCTCTAGTTGCGGCGAGCGGGGGCTACTCTTTGTGGCGGTGCGCAGGCTTCTCACTGAGGTGGCTTCTCTTGTTGCGGAGCACGGGCTCTAGGCACATGGGCTTCAGTAGCTGTGGCTCGCAGGCTCTGGAGTGCAGGCTCAGTAGTTGTGGCACACAAGCTTAGTTGCTCCGTGGCATGTGGGATATTCCCAGACCAGGGCTCGAACCCGTGTCCCCTGCATTGACAGGCGGATTCTTAAGCACTGTGCCACCAGGGAAGTCCTCCTGCATCACTTTTTATTTTACCAATTTCTAATTGAGGTATAATTCAGATACTATAAAATTCACCCTTTTAATTCAAGTATACAACTTAGTGGTGTTTAGTATCATCACAAGGTTGTGCAACCATCAGCATCATCTACTTCCAGAACATTTTCATCACCCCAAAAAGAAACCTGCTGCCTACAGAATTACTCCCCATAGCCAGGCAACCAGCCACTAATCTACTGTCTACTTGAATGGACCTGCCTATTCTGGACATTTCGTATCAATGGAATCATACATTCTGTGGCCTTTTGTGTCTGGCTTTTTTTTAAAACTTAGCATAATGCTTCCAAGACTCATCCATGATGTAGCATGTACTTCATTCCTTTTTATGGCTGAATAGTATTCCATTATGTGATACCACATTTGTTTATACACTCATAAGTTGATGGACATTTTAGTTGCTTCCACTTTGGATCTATTATGAATAATAAGCCTATAAATTCCTGCACAGGTTTTTGTATGGGCATGTTTTCACTTCTCCTGGGTAGATTATCTAGGAGTGGAACTGCTAGGCCATATGGTAACTCTGTGTAACTTTCTGAAGAACTACCAGACTGCTTTCCGCAGTGGCTGCACCATTTTACATTCCTCAGAGTCTATCAGGACTTTAGTTTCTCCACACCCTCATCCAACACTTGTTACTGTCCATCTTTCTGATCACAGTCGTTCCCATGGGTAAAAGCAGTGCCTCATCATGGTTTCATTATTTCACTAATGATGAATGATGTCGTGCATCTCCTCTTATGCTCATTAGCCATTTGTATCTCTTCTTCAGAGGAGTCTCCTCAAACCATTTGCTTGTTTTTACATCTGGTTATTTGTCTTTATATTATTGAACTGTAAGAGTTCTTTACATATTCTGGATCCTAGATCCTTATCAAAAGTGATCTGCAGGGCTTCCCAGGTGGCACAGTGGTTGAGAGTCCGCCTGCCAATGCAGGCGATGCGGGTTTGTGCCCTGGTCCGGGAAGATCCTACATGCCGCGGAGCGGCTAGGACCGTGAGCCATGGCCGCTGAGCCTGCGCGTCCGGAGCCTGTGCTCCGCAACGGGAGAGGCCACAACAGTGAGAGGCCCGCATACCACAAAAAAAAAAAAAAAAAAAAAAAAAAAAACTGCAAATATTTTCTGTTGTGAGTAGTCTTTTCACTTTCTTAACAGCATACCTTTGAAACACAAGCTTCTTCCCTTTAATGAAATCCAATTTATCAGTGTTATTGTAAATAAAACTTTTTTCTTCATTTCCCTTTTCACTGTTCATTTCTAGGATACAGAAATACAAATTATTTCTATTATATAAACTGATCTTGTATCCTGCAACCTTGCCGAACCAGATTATTAGTTCTAACAGGTTTGTGTGTGTGTGTGTGTGTGTGTTGTGTACGTGTGTATTCCTTAGGACTTTCCATACACAAGATGATTTCATCTGCAAATTGAGTTTTACTTATTCCTTTCCAATTTGAATGCCTGCTATTTATTTTTCTTGCCCAAATGGCCCAATTGGAACCTCCAGGACAATGCTGAATGGAAATGGTGAGTGGACATCCTTGTCTTTTTGCTGATCTTAGGGGAAAGTTTTTGGTGTTTCACCACTAAGCATGATGTCGGCTGTGGTTTTCTCAGAGATGCCCTTTATCAGGTAGAGGAAGTTCTCTCCTATTCCTAGTTTGTTGAGTGTTTTTATCATGAAAGGGTGATGGATTTTGTCAAGTGTTTTTATCTGTGTCTATTGAGGTGATCATGTGGTTTTTGTCCTTTATACTATTAGTATGGCATTGACTTTTACATGTTGAACCAACCTTGCATTCCTGGGGTAAATCCCACTTAGTCATGGTACATAATCCTTTTTATATGTTGTCAGATTCAGTTTGCTGGCATGCTGTTGAGGATTTTAGCACCTATATTCATTCATAAGGACTGATGTGTAGTTTTCTTGTGGTATTGTTTGTCTGGTTTTGGTATCAGGGTAGAACTGACCTCACAGAACAAGCTGGGAAACTTCCTTCCACTTCCATTTTCTGGCTGTTTGTGAGGGAGCAATGTTAACTCTTTTTTAAACATTTAATAGAATTCACCAGTGAAGCCATCATGTCCTGGGGTTTTTCTTTATGGGAAGTTTTTTTTTTTTTTTAATCTTTTTACATGGTATACGCTATTCAGCCATCATTTTTACAAAAGGGTGATTTTATGTGGTTCAACTCAACACATTTTTCCTTCTACATATTTTCTGTTTGTATTCCTCACCCAATACTCAACAAGGAAGAGGGTATTGGAGCTTTCTCATCAATTTGAACCAGCTTTTTATGGTTCACATTTAGTGGATTTGTTAAAGGTTTGTTACTTGCTTTTTTTTCTTTCTTTTTTTTTTTTTTTTTTTTTTTTGCTGTACGCGGGCCTCTCACTGCTGTGGCCTCTCCCGTTGCGGAGCACAGGCTCCGGACACACAGGCTCCGCGGCCATGGCTCGCGGGCCCAGCCGCTCCGCGGCATGTGGGATCCTCCGGGATCGGGGCACGAACCCGTGTCCCCTGCATCGGCAGGCGGACTCCCAACCACTGCGCCACCAGGGAGGCCCATGTTACTTGCTTTTAAATTCTGGTTTTATCTTATCTGGTTATACCAAAAAATTAAATTTGTATTAACCAAATCTACTTAATGTTTCCTTGGTAATTTGTTTCACTCCAGCTTTTAAGATCATAGAATTTCTCCATTTAATTAGTTGAATGTTAAATTATGTTTCCTCCAGTACCTCTTTCCCCTTCAGTGACTCGCAAAAAGTGACTCGCAAAAAGTAATCCTTCCTGTTTTCATAACTGAAACAGAATCTGGCAAACACCCTAATCGAGACCTGTATGAAACATCTGTACTCTCATCCAGCTCCACAGCAGCCTTCCCACACTGTGCCATTTGCTTTGGTACGTGTTTCTTCAAACCTTCTCCAGTGTTTGCTGTGGGTTTTCTCACAGTATTTGCTGACAAAGAGATGCATTTTAGTTTGTTCTCATAATGTTTTCAGCCATTTTTACCAGCACAGGAAGGAAGTATTTCCCCAATGGCATGAGGCCTTCTATCTTTCACAATTAAGAAACCTCAGAAGAGGTTTCTAAATATTTATCACAAAGCTAACAACATCTTGTAAAGTGTTGGACTGAGCCCTGAATGGCAGCAGACGCCCCTGCCTGGCCTGGAGAGCTGTGCCTCGTGTTCCGGCATGTGGCACGGGAGTCTCACAAATCACAGTGGCTCCACGCTCTCCTGGGCTGACCTCCCTGGCCACGGCACACAGCTGAGGGAGGCTCACGAAGGGCAGGAGTGCTTCAAACCCCCTCTTTCAAATAGGCTTCTTGAAAAGTGACATGTTGCTGGCCCACCTCTAAGGGGATGTGATGAGATGGACTTTTCACTCCATGGAGCGCTGACAAAGCTGGAGGCGGGAAGGGCACTGTCAGCACCTCCATATTCTCCCTCCTGGGGGCAGGGTCCGCTCATCCGCGACTGCTGGTTACTCACAGGCATCTTTTCATGCCGCTGGTCCATCTCAGCAAGGGCAGTACAGGTAAAACAGAACACGCTGCAAATGCTGAGTTAGCCGTCGTGCACACAAGGCATCCTGGCACCAGGCCTCCACGTGAGCGTCTCCAGGCCCGGGACGGCTCACTGACCAAACACGACACACAGAGCCCGAGCAGGCACCAGTGCCGACTGTATGCATAACACCAGGGAAACACTGTCTCACCTTTTCCATACAACACATAACCAAAGCCAGCAATTCTGCAACAAGGCTGTTACTTTCGCAGTTTCATACCAGACCCTGGTGTCCAGCAGAGACACCCTTCTTGGAGCTTCCCTCATGATAAATAAGAAAGGTCTGATCAAGCACACAGAGAAGTCAGGTGGTATCTTTACAGCTACTGTTAGCATCTTCAAACACAAACCCAGCACCCTCTGCTGCTGCCAGCCATGGCACCTCCACTGGCGCCCACTGCTGGTGTGCTGCAGTCACCCTAACGTTTTACTCTTCCTGGCATTTTCCCGGGAGATGTTCTGCTGGTTATTGCTGGGATGCAGAAAAGTGACTGACTTTTGTCTATTTTTCATGTACCCAGTTACTGTGTTGACCTTTCTAATTAATTGCAGTCATTTTCTGGTTAGTTTGCTTGTGTTTCTGGGTACATAAACATATTCTGTCTCATTCGTTCTAATAGTTACATTTACTTGTTTCAATCTTCTTTGGATAGAACTGCCAAAATAATATTTAATAATTCATCTGTTATTTGAAGAGTTATTTCTTCTATGCCCTCCAAAGAGCTTATAATCCCAGTGGTTAGAAACAAAGAAGCAAAACATAGTTAAGTCAAATGGCAGTGGCAGCTAAGGAGAAAAACAGAGCAGAAGAGGGGATGGTGGGACTCCCAGTCTCAATAAGGTGGTCGCACTGAGAAGGTGATACCTGAGCAGAGACAGGGGAAGGTGAGGGAATAAGCCAGACTGACATCTGGCGGAAAGGATTCTGGACAAAGTAAACAAGAGCAAAGACTCTGAGGCCCCCCATGCTGGCACATTCTGTAGCAGCGGGGAGGCCACTGTGGCTCAGTGTCCAAAGGAGTGGAGGTGGGGGAGGGGGAGGAGGTGGCGGGGGGAGGGGGAGGCAAGGAGGTGGGAGGAGGGGGAGGGGGAGGAGGACGACGTGGGGGAGGAGGTCGTGGGGGAGAAGGAAGAGGGGGCCAAGTTATGAGGCCCTGGAGGGCCACTCTAACAACCTTGGACTTTACCCCGAGAAAGACGGGAGGCTGCCAGGAAGAAGCACGGGCAGTGCTAGGGACAGCTGGGGGCTCCTTCAACAACCCGGAGAGGGACTGGTTTAGGCCACGGTGGCAGAGTGAAAAGGATGTGAGGACAGGCTGGATGTGAGCTCTGAGAACAGAGGGGTCAAGGCTGGCTCCAAGGTTCCAGCCTGAGCCAAATGGGATGGAAGCGCTGTCCTCCACTGAGACCAGGAAGATGGGGGAGCGGGTTTGCGGAGGAGTTGGATAAGACAACGAGTTCAGACTTCCACATGCTGAGACACCTTACAGACCCAAGAGGGGACGTCTGACAGGCTCCCGGGTCCAAGGCTCTGGTGCTGGCGAGGGGATCCAGCTGGGAGTCATCGGTACACACGGGGGTCCTCAAACAAGGTCACCAAGGCAGCGAGCAGTCCCAACAAGGAGGATGAGGGGCGGCTGTGAGCCTGCGAGGAGCCAGGCGTGGGTGGCGTCACGGGAGCCACCTGGGACCCTACGCCGGGAAGGAAGGGCAGCCTGTGGCACACGTGGTAAGAGGTGGGGGCGGGCACCAGACGCTGACAGGGGCTCAGGCAGCACCATGGGGTCACCTGGAGACCCTGGCCAGAAGCCTGCCAGGGAGTGATGGGGCAAAACCAGCCTGGAGACCGCTCATGAGACCGGGAGGTGGCCATCTCAAAGGGGGTGCCCCGAGGGTGCTGTCCAGTTGTCACCTAGAAGGTCACGGCATGCACACCATGAGTGGACAGAGGGGCAGGGTGCAGACACTCCTCCCCAGCAGCTGAGCCGTGAAGGAAGGAGAGAGGGGTGCGGGCCGGGGTGGGGGGGTGAGAAAGGAAACTCCGAAGGCTGCCACACCCGGATGTGAATGTTTAAGGGATTTCCCCCCAGACAGAGGAGACGCTCGCTCGGCCAACAGCTACCGCCAGTGCCCCCCACGGGCCAGCTCTTCCAGGCGCTGGGAGGGCAACAACCACCCAGACACGGCCCCTCACTGAGGACCAGCGTCCCAAGGGGGCATCTGACAGAAAAAGCGCCAGAGGGTGACCGAAGCCAGAAAGAAAACACCAGGGCGAGGGCCAGAGCGCAGGGGCCACAGGGCCGGATCCGGCTCAGGGCGGTGGCCTGGGGCCACATGGGCAACGACACATCAGCAGTGCCCTGGCCCAGCCAGCTGGTGGAGCGCTAGGATGCCGGCTCCCATGTGCAGAGACCTGGGAGGGACACAGGATGGGGCGGGGAGCCGGGGGAGGTCTGGCTCAGATGGGGCAGGGCAGGGAGGCCGCTGTCATGATGGGAAAGGGGACGAGGCCAGGCCCCAGGGGCTGCATGTGGTGGCAGGGGAAGGCTGGCTCTGTGGACAGTGAGGCCATCGACCCAGCTGGGGGTTTCCTCCCCTCGGCCACATTCTGCGTGCTAGTCCAGTTATCAAACTACTCAGCAATATTTAGTTGTTAACTATTGGTTAGTAGTGATCGAAACAGTGAATAATTCTAGTTTTCAAAAGGTTGTAAAAAACGTACACCTGAAAATAACCAACTGTTACCCCGGCGGAAACTGTTTGGCCAGGTTCAGGTCAGCATCAAACATCCCACCTCAGCCTGCCTGAGGCCTCTTCCCGGCCCATCTTCCCGCCCCGCCCCCCCGGCCCGTGTTGCCAGCTGGGCACTCAGTGGCCCCTGCCCTCTTTGCAGGGCTCTGGGGACGTCCAAGCTGCCTTGCTCCAGTGGGAGCGTGAGCCTTCCGTGTCAGGGTTGCCAAGACTTAAAACTCAGCCCACATGGCTCCTCCCCGAAACACGCCTCCCTGGCCACCCCCGAACCAGTGCGCTGAAACCCTGTGTCCCTCGTTTAATGCCTCCTGCCACCAAGCGTGTGACCAGGACGGGGCCTCACCCGTCTCTCCATCAGGCCGCCCCGCTGCCGTGCACCATCGGGGACCCCCTCTCCTGGGTTTGTTCTGAGAGTTCCAAGAGCGCAGTTGTCACGTGCTCAGTGATCATGGTTGTTACAGACCCGGCCGGAAGCCAGGGGCCCGAGGCGCGTGTGGCAGCCACACGGCTCCCCCACCAGCTCTGCCACCACCCGCCCAGGGCTGGGGGTCAGCGCCGGCTCCAACAGCCCACCCCTTACAGAGAAATGGAGATTAGAAAGTCCTTTCTTTTCCAGACTTAAAATCTGTTTAAAACACTAACAATACTTAAAAACACAAGCAGCGAGCAGGGACCCCTCACGTCAACCCACGTCTCTCTGGGAGGGCCCGGCGCAGAGGATGCAAGGACAGGACACGCCACCAGGTTGCCTTTGTGTGGTCAAACATCCCTCCAGCGACGGTGAGAGAGAGGGGAGCGCGAAGCCAGGAGGACGCGCGGGGCAGGCACACACTTCAGAGAGGGGCATGCAGCCGAGCTCTGGGTGTGTGGGGCTCTGGAAGCCAAGGCCACGTGCGGGCTCTTTCAGCTGAGAACAAACACTGCCCTGAAGGTGTGATGAGGTTGAAGCCTGAGAAGAAGGCAATCATGATGCATGCAGCTGCGGACCAGAGATGGCCAGCGTCTGAGGGAGGGACTGGCTCACTCGGGAAATCACAAAACCTAAAGTAAAAAGAGGTTAGGCCCCAGCCACGGCCACCACCTGGGACACAGCATAATCAGATACTTGTCTCAAAAGCCCAAACACTTTATGCTACCAGCGTTTCTCAAACTTGAGAACACGTGATCCCCCAAGCCCAGCTGAGACCAAGTTTGTAAAACCGCACTGAAAGTTATAACTTTTAGCATGTAACTGGCACACAAACTCTCTACAAGTACAAAGCCAGGATTTGAAATTGCAGGGCAGTACTTGGTCTACAAGACCGTCACCACATTAAAAGCAGCAGATTTTTTTAAAGACACAGGAGAATCTGCCTCCAGGCCCAGCTGGGAGCAACGGCCACACTCCCAGCCTGTCACATGTGACGAGGAGGGGACAGCTGGGAGAGGGGCTGGGGAGCCAGGATGAGGCTCCCAGAGGTGGGCCCAGGTGAGCTCAGGGGGAGGAGTCAGGGTCCAAAGCAGGTTTCCAGCTACAATGCCAGGTCCCTCCCCTGGGCTGAGCGAACTCCCACCTGATTTGGACGGTGAAAAGAAGGCCTCCAAAATATGATTTTCCTTCAGCTGTCCAAAGGAAAAAAACAGAAGTAAAAACTCCAAAAACTAATGGGATAATTAGCAAAGTAATTTGGAGAATAAACACAAATTGCTTTTATAATGAGAAAAAACTTCTAAAAACATACTTAGAACAGGGTTTCTGGTTGACGATGGTGGGTCATGCACTCGAGTTTCCACTTCTCCTTCCCTGAGGCCTGAGGGGCACGACCCACAACCCAACACACTGCAGGGAAAGGTGCCAGCTAGGGCCGGAGCACAAGGCGCCTGGACACGCCCGGTGCGGTAAGAACGAGTTCCCCACAGCAAGGTGCAGACCAGTGGTTCTCATGGGGACCACCTGCGCCCCGGGCCCAGGACAAGCGGCAAAGCTAGAGGCACCAGAGGCGTGCTCCTAGCATCTGGGGGCCGAGGCCGGGGCTGCTGCTCAGCATCCTACAGCTCCCGTCGCCAAGACGCATCCAAACGTCCACAGGCTTGGGCCAGTCCCCATCCCGCCCCGCCCCGGGGGGAGCAGGGGCTCCGGGAGGAGAAGGCCCAGTCAGAGCGCACCGGGAGCCGCAGCTGAGGGCCGCTCCACCCTCTGGCCACTCTGCCAGGAGAGAAGAGCAGAAGAGCTTACCAGCCCTGAGGCTGTGACGAGGCTGCCCAGCCCTCCAACAGGGAGGAGTCCCCATCCTGTGTGAAGGGGACTTGCCGGCTGCATGCTCGTCCCTGCTACCCTGCAGGAGAAGCTGCCTTCAGACTAGAGAAGCACAACCTACGCCTTCCAGAACGCCCACCCTCAGCCCTCACCCCCTGCCCCCGGCCCTGTCCCCCCGCCCCCTCTCCCCACACCCCCTGCCTCTGGACTCCCTCCAGACCATGAAGAGCACAGCTCACAGAGCCAACAGCTCTTCCCATGTTCCTGGTGAAACTTCCTCATTATCCAGTAGGAATTACTCCTGATAAAAATGTTAACTCAGCAGTGACACACGTGTCAAGAGAACAGAGGAATTATCCTGTGGGATCTAAATAATCTGTGAAGGAAAACGGAGAGAGTACCTTGCAAAAATTCTACTTTTTAAAATCATTCCAGAAAAGAAGTAAAATGTCTTTATTTGGCAAGCTCACTTGAAATGATACTATAATATTTCTTGGGACTTCCCTGGTGATGCAGTGGTTAAGAATCCGCCTGCCAACCCAGGGGACACGGGTTCGAGCCCTGGTCCGGGAAGATCCCACATGCTGCAGAGCAACTAAGTCCATGAGCCACAACTACTGAGCCTGCGAGCTGCAACTACTGAGCCCGCGTGCCTGGAGCCTGTGCTGTGCAACAAGAGAAGCCACCGCAATAAAGAGTAGCCCCCACTCGCTGCAACTAGAGAAAGCCCACGCGCAGCAACGAAGACCCAATGCAGCCAAAACAAAAAACAAAAACAAAAACAAAATCCTTTACCTCTAGGAGTATCTGCCTAACTACATTAATCAAAGCCTGTTTGATAAGTCTGCAACTCAGACTCTGTTCACGATTATGAAACGAGAGAGGAGGACTCGCAGGAGGGATCCTGCCTGTCTGGTGTTCCCCACATTCACCACCACAGTTTTCATCTCTGAACCTTCTTGTCTGTCCGTCAAGCGGCAGGCCTGGCAGGGGCTGAGACCAAAGCTCACAGTCAGCGGTTCCCACTCACGCCCCTTTGTTTTGGTCGGGTGCCTGGGGCAGCAGAGAATCGTGGCCTATGAGCCGCAGGGTCTTGCGGGAGCGGAGTGTCAAAACAGCACGCCCTACACCTGCGGTCCAGCAAACAGGCATCTGGCTCAGGCCAGCAGCACTTCCCTGCCTTCCCTTCAGCTACCTTCCCACAGCCAGAGCCCTCTCTTCACCCTGAGCCCACCCAGGCGCGCTCGTCTGACAGGAGTAAACAACCTCAGAGGCGTTGAGGACCCTCCCGAGGTCTCCCAGGAAGTGAACACAGAGCTCACAGCAACCTGGCCACACCGCACCCACCCTCTGTCACCACTGACGTGGACAGGGATGCTGGGTCCTCCGGGAGGAGAGATACGACGTGGCCCCCGGGAAAGGAATTCAGACGCACGTAGGCTCGGCCGCAGCTCTCCTGGGAATGTTATAACCTTGAGCGTTGAAGGAATTTATTCCCAGGTGCTTCACTGTAGTCAATCACCATTGAATCCTCCACTAACTAGGCAAGAACTAGCACCGACCCCTCTCCCGGGAACACCGATTTCATCCCAGCGTAAGTCGACGTGCCTCAGTGACCATCCAAGGTCACCCAACTGGCGACCGAGTGGCAAAGGCTGTATTTCAGGTTTGGTGACGCCCCGCAAATGGGTTCCCATTGGGTCGTGAGGTCTCTCCTCACAGGTTCCCTAATTAGAGGCTGGAAGCCATCCATCAACACCGTCTGACACGAGCTTCCGGGAGGATAGCTGGACACCAACCGCCAGTCACGGTGGGCACTCTGGCTGGGCGCCCGCGACCCCACAGCCCTGAGACCCCAGCCTCCAAAGTCACCAGCCTGTCTACGACCAGGACTGTCGCTGATGCAGTTCACGGTATTATAGGACGAAGGGGCCACAATCGGGCTCCGGAGGGAGAAGCGGGGCGCCAGGCAGACGCGCTCCCCGCCCTGTCACGAAGGCAGGCGGGAGCATGGATAGCCACACGCCACACCCGCCCGGCCCTCAGGTCCCCTACCCCCGGGGAGCCCGGCCGCCAGCCCCGGACCCCAGAGAGGCGGGCCCCCAGCCCCTGGGGAGCCCGGCCGCCAGACTCCGGCCCCCGGGGAGCCCAGCCCCGAGACCCCCGGCCCCGGGGAAGTCCGGCCCCCAGACCCCCGGCCTCCGCCCGGCGCCCCATGCCGCGCACCGGCCTTCGCCCCGCCCCTCCCCCTCCCCCCAGAGGCCGCCCGGCCAGGCGCGGGCGTTCCCCGGCCGCAAACCCCACCTTGAGGGTCGGGTACTCCTGCACCTTCAGGGTCATGGAGAGCTGAGCGGCGGACTCTTGCACCGCCATCTTGGACCGGCCAAAACATTAGCGGGCGGAGCGGAAGCGCGGCGCGCGGCACGCCGGGTAGTGACGTCACGGGGCGGGGCGGGCCGATGCCTGCACCAATCACGTCCGCCCCCGCCCCGTGGCGGAGAATGGGCGCCGAGAGGCGTCCGCTCCACCCAGTCATCGCCGGCCTTTCTCTCGTTCAGCCAATCAGAGGGAAGCATGGCTGGGCGTGGTCTCCCCTTGAACTTGAGGCGGGGCGGGGCGGCTTCTCTCCACCCGTCGCTCGCTTGCTGCACTAGCCCCAGTGCTGCCTTCCCAGAGCTCCCCCGGGGGTCGAGGGCCGGGGTTCTGCGAGGAGCGCGGCTATGGGGGTGACTGGGCTCGCGTGGGGCGGCCCCTGGAGGCAGTGACCCCTCCCTCCTGATTAGGACCCCTCCTTGCAGTGACCCCGCGTGGTAGTCGTGGCCAGAATCTCTGCAGGCCACAGGTGCCTGTCAGCCGGCTACTTTCCATGGGCCCCTCTCCGCAGAGGAATGCGTCTGGAGCCTGACACGGAGCCGCAGGTTCCCGCTGGGGAGGAGGAGAACTGAACTGGTTAAGGAAAGAGGCTCCCACAGTGTAACAAGGACCCGGTGCGGGGAGAGCATCCAGCATCCCTGGCATCCGCACCGACTCTAGTTTCCTTTCAACCACTTCACATTCTTATTCCCTTTTATTCCTTTTAAAAATAGAAATTAAATTAGGTTTCACTAGTTAAGAGAAGACTTTCAAATTAAGCCACATCTCACACTCATTTCTGAAACGATTTTTAAAAGAAAAGTTGAGCATTGAAAAAATCACCTAAGGTGACACAAGAAAGCCACTGTCGCAATGGGAGCCACTCGGACTCTACCCTCACCTCCACCAGCCCCCATGCCCTGCAGCATTCTAGCAGAATCATGGCAATAACAGAACCACGGGAGGATGAGAAGCTTCCTGTCCTGGATAAAACCAAGTTCCTGGAACCTGATCACATCAACCAGAGTAACAGCATCAAGGCAATCAGAGCCTGTGCAGCTCAAGGCTAAGCTCAAGCCTCTGTCAACTGTAATAATATGACAGCCAGTTATTTCACCAACAAAAGTGAGTTTACTCAGGAATAGTGGAGGAACTTCGATTCGGAATATGCAAACAAGGACAGACCACAGGCAAACCCAGAGAACAAGAAATGGGGACTTGCTTTTACAGGGAAAACGAGGAGTTGGGAGGGGCTGTGATAACGGAAGAGTCCATTGGAAGAGCTGGGGGCGGGGCAAAGCATGGAGGCTTCCCATTGGCTGAACTACTGCAGTCTCTGATTGGCTGGGCTGCTGGGGGGTGGGGTTGAAGGGAAGTTTTCTTCTTCCTGCTGGATAGTAGGCAGAGGCATCTTCCTGTTTGGGATAATTGACATGCATGGTGGGTGTGAGAGCACCCTCTTCGGACCTGTCCTGACTCCAAAGGTTAGAGGAATGCTCCTTAATTAATTCTACATTTTCCCCTTTTGCTCAAGATCTTTCCTTGAAGGCATCACTGATCAAGAGTCAGGATCTCCTCACCTAGTGGTTTGCCCCAGTTAACTTAAAACCAGTAATTAGGGTTAGCATTTGGACCTTCAGAGGCTCTCATTTTAAAGAGGCAGGTTTTCATGGAGGAGGAGAGAGGAAGGTGGTGTTGGGGGCAGGGCCTGAGCACAAGATGGTTTCTAGGGGCAGAGTCTGAGGCAAAGGGAGTGGGAAGACACACAAGACCCTACCTGAGACAAACAAATTAGGGGCAGGGCAGGGACACAAGAAGCACAAGACTTTGTAAGCCATTTTGTTCTCCTTTTTTTCTTTACTTTTTTTTTTTTTTTTTGGTTGTTTCAGCCAATTTAGAAATGGTATCTTGCAAAGAGGCAATTTTACAGTTTTGTGCATGTTTGGAAGCTTCCAGTTACCAGTGAAAACAAATATGCCATTCATTTTGTTTAATTTTAGAACCACGGTCCTCCAATTTAATCTTAAGAAAAACAAGTTTAGGGAGATTGAACGTTCCCCATAATGGCCACTGTAATTCCAGATTACTTTTGGTTTGTTCAGTCCACTTAGCTAAAAATGTGCATGTGGGGGATCCATAGTATTTTTTAAATTATTAATTAATTAATTAATTTTTGGCTGCGTTGGGTCTTTGTTGCTGCATGCCGGCTTTCTCTAGTTGCAGGGAGCAGGGGCTACTCTTTGTTGTGGTGCACGGGCTTCTCATTGTGGCGGCTTCTCTTGTTGTGAAGCACGGGCTCTAGGGCACGTGGGCTTCAGTAGTTGTGGCATGTGGGCTCAGTGGTTGTGGCTCACTGGCTGTAGAGCGCAGGCTCAGTAGTTGTGACACATGGGCTTAGTTGCTCCATGGCATGTGGGATCTTCCTAGACCAGGGCTCAAACCCATGTCCCCTGCATTGGCAGGTGAATTCTTAACCACTGTGCCACGAGGGAAGCCCGGATCCATAGTTTTTAAACATGAAACTGGCTGGAATCCCTGAAGGAGGGCTGCCCTCAAAACATTTAGGTGACTGGGATCCCATTTCCCTTAGTTCTCCTGGAAACCCAATAAAGTTGCTAGAGTCCTAGCCCAGATTCCAAAAGGAATAAAACGAATTCCTAGATCACAGCTCAATCCCCCATAAAGAATCTTGTCACTCCATGCTCCAGACAACAACTGAGTACTCACCAAAGATAAAGTCTTGAACTGGAATGGACAAAACTTTCCCCCTGAAACGACAAAGACTTTCCAGATCCCAAATGAAGTTGGAGAGCTCAAAACGCAAAAAGAGCAAAGCTTGAAGTCTAAGAAGAGATTCACCAAGATGAAAGCAGGTGGCAATTCATGGAAGTGATGAGCACAAGGGGCTCAGTGTGAGTACCTTGTTCAATTCTGGGGGCCATTGCCTCTCGGGATTTGATGCCTTCAGATCCCACTTCTGACACCCTGTTCCTGCTGGTGAACAGACACAGAATGGTGAGCTTGTCCACGCTAATTTCTGGAGTGTATGAAAGTGAGAAGGATAGGGATGGATTCCTGTGTATGGTACATGCCCCTCAGGAGACATTTGGAATGAAATTGTTGGTGTAAGCCTGGAAAAATGCATCTGTTCTAGAATTTGTTAAACACTTGCCAAGGGAAAAAAGGGATGTTACCAACTGAAATTGATCAGTTCATCTAATCACAGATCATAAGAACAGTAGTGTTCCTGCTTAGGAGCTTTAGGAAATTGTTTTTGTACTTCAAGCAGAAAAACTCTTCACTTCAACAGTATGAAATGAGCACATGCAGCTTTGGAAAACTGTATTGTTTAACCTAGGCTGACTTGTTTACAAATTTCAGAAGTATAAAAATAAAATACTCTGGGGACTTCCCTGGTGGCACTGTGGTTAAGAATCCACCTGCCAATGAAGGGGATACAGGTTCGATCCCTGGTCTGGGAAGATCCCACATGCCGCAGAGCAGCTAAGCCCATGAACCACAACTACTGAGCCTGCGCTCTAGAGCCCATGTGCCACAACTACAGAAGCCCACGCCCCTAGAGCCCATGCTCTGCAACAAGAGAAGCCACTGCAATGAGAAGCCCACACACCACAACAAAGAGTAGCCCCTGCTCGATGCAACTAGAGAAAGCCTGTTGCACAAGGTTTCCCTTTTCTCCACATCCTCACCAACACTTGTGATCTTTTATCTTTTTCATAAGAGCTATTCTAACAGGTGTGAGGAGCTATCTAATTGTGCTTTTGATTTGCATTTCCATGATAATTAGTGATGTTGAGCATCTTTTCATGTATCTGTTGGTCATTTGGGTGTCTTCTTTGCAAAAATGCCTGTTTAGTCTTTCTTGTCCAATTTAAATGGGTTTTTTGTTTTGTTATTGAGTGGTATTAATTTTTTTAATAGATTTTGGATATTAACCCCTTATCTATGTTTTGCAAATATTTCCTCCCAGTCCATAGGTTGCCTTTTCATTTTGTTTATGCTTCCTTTGCTGTGCAGAAACTTTAAGTTTGATATAGTCCCACTTGTTGGTTTTTTTCCACTGTTGTCTGTGGTTCTGGTGCCATACCAAAAAAAAAAAAAATCATTGCCCAAACCAATGTCAAGGAGTTTCTTCCCTATGTTTTCTACTAAGAATTATAGGGTTTTGGGTCTTACATTTACATCTGATGCATTTTTTTTTTTCTTTTTGCGGTACGCGGGCCTCTCACTGTTGTGGCCCCTCCCGCTGCGGAGCACAGGCCCCGAATGCGCAGGCCCAGCGGCCATGGCTCACGGGCCCAGCCGCTCCGCGGCATATGGGATCCTCCCAGACCGGGGCACGAACCCGCATCCCCTGCATCGGCAGGCGGACTCTCAACCACTGCGCCACCAGGGAGGCCCTCTGATGCATTTTGAGTTAACATTTTTGAGTGGTGTAAGACAGGAGTCCAATATCATGGTCTGAATGTGATTTTCCAGTTTTCCCAGCACTGTTTGTTGAGGAGACTATCCTTTCCCCACTGGATGTTCCTGGCTCCTTATCAAATATTAGTTGACTGTATATGCAGGGGTTTAATTCTGGGCTCTCTATTCTGTTCCATTGGTCTATGTGTCTATTTTTATGCCAGGACCATGTTGTTTTAATTACTATAGCTTTATAGTATAGCTTCAAATCATGGCCAACTCTTTCTAGAAGGGTTTCTACTCAACCAGAGAAGGTCTTTAAGCCTAATTTGTTGAACATGCCTGCCCCCCAAACACATTGGCCATAATAGCTGGCAAAAAAGCAGGGTGAATGGGGGTGTATGAGAACACTTTGAACTGCTCTTCAAGGTTCCTTATTCCTAATGAGTGAAGGCCAGGTCAACACTGTCACAACATTAGGGGGTTCTTTGGGGTTTGTTCTCTAAACAGTTACACACAGAAAAACGCCACTGCTCAACAGGAACCTTGAATAATTTATAAATTGGCCTGCTTTCTTAAAAGGCCCAGAGAAAAAATTGAGTGACATTTCTTCTGTTTTGGATTTTCTCTTATCTAAGAGTTCAAACTAGTTCCTGCTTTGATAAAGTTGTGTTAGTTTCATTCATTAGGACAATGGTAGGAACTACAGAACACTGAACCTAAAAGCACTGATGTTCAGATGCACTCCCACTACCTTTTGATCTAAAGCTATAGATGATCCACGTTTTTTGTTAACTGGGTGACTAAAATATGTTATTAAAATTCTTATGTTTTGGGCTTCCCTGGTGGTGCGGTGGTTGGGGGTCCGCCTGCCAATGCAGGGGACACGGGTTCGTGCCCCGGTCCGGGAGGATCCCACATGCCGTGGAGCTGCTGGGCCTGTGAGCCATGGCCGCTGAGCCTGCGTGTCCAGAGCCTGTGCTCCACAGCGGGAGAGGCCACAACAGTGAGAGGCCCGCATACTGCAAAAAAAAAAAAAAAAAATTCTTATGTTTTTAAGAGTATTTCAGTTATCACCTTTAGGTCAAACAACCATCAACTGGTTGTCAATTGTGCATGTCAATAGTGAAAAAGACAGAGCAAAAGGAGAAATAGGCTCTTTACAAATATTAATGTTCAGTTAAACACCCTCCAAGTCCAACCTGGGCTAAATGATTGATGCTTCCTCCTACCTGCACGGGGTTCACTATTTACTATTTTTGTGGGAGTATCACAGAAACAGCATAGTGAGAACACTTTGCACATGTGACAGGTCATACTTTACTCCTGTGTATTCAGATGTTTGTGGAATATCTATGTGTTAACAGAAGGTATTTACTATGATGGAGGGGAAGCAATCTTACTGCACACGGTCCTTCAACCCTAACCTCCCGTCACCTACTCTTGCTGCAGGCATCTGTCTACACACATGGCTAAGTTTCAATATGTATATTTTCCCACTATGGAAAATTTTAATTGGTCTGTCTTGTTTAGATTGCATAAGTCATTATGTCTGACATTCTTGTAACTACCGTGTGATCAATAAGAAATAATTCTTTTAAATATACACACACACACACACACACAGAGGTGTGACACATCCCACATTTTAGTGGGTGTTCATGTTATTTATAGGGTCCTTATAACAAGTACTTTTTAAAGAGAGGATTCAGGGAAGATGGCAGAGTAGGAAGCACCTGCGAGGTGAGACTCCATCTCCCACCTGGACAATAAATGCAGGGGCAGAATCTTCCCCGTAACCATCTGGGTACTCTGGAGTCTGTTGAAGGCTTGAAATATCCAGGAAAAGCCTTGGATGGTAAATTGTGGTTAATCTTGGTCAATTTTAGTTCTTAACACAGTAGCAGCTATCTACACTGGACCCCCTATGCTCATGGAAGACAGCTGTGCATGTGTTTCTGGAGCAGCCTACACACAGCTTGGGGAAACTAGGGTGGGGAAAAAAGACCCTGTGCAGATATTGGGGATCTGTGCTCTGATCACTGATTGCTGTTTCTGATCACAGAGGTGCAGATGAACAGGCTGGTGGCCCTTGTTGCACCTCCCTCATTGTTGCAAGACCCTCCCCCTCCAGCTGAAGTGACTTCCAGGGGCTTTAAAAGGCTGGCAGCCTTCATCCCTGTTCACTTTTTTCTTTTTCCTTTTTTGGGAGCCAGACATTCAAAAACAAATGCATATATGGGGAAAATCAGAAAGTGACCATGCATGCCCAGGGAAAGGCTCAGAAATGATCTGAGAAGACCTTAAGTTTATACCTTAGGCTTATCCTCAGCACAGAGACAGCCTATAATGATAAACAACAACAATAACACAAAGCAGCAAACCCAAGGGAAGGGGGATAATCTGATTTCCAGAGTTATCACATTATTAGATTCAAATGTCCAGTGTTAAGTGTTCAACAACAACAACAAATCACAAGGCACACAGAGAAACAGGAAAGTATTGCTTATTCAAAGGAAAAAATAAATCAACATAAACTACCAATGAAAAGACCTGACGGTAGATCTTCTAGACGAAGACTTTAAAACAACCACCTTAAAGATCTTCAAAGAACTGAAAGAAGCTGTGGAGAAAGTCAAGACAGCAATGTACAAATAAAATAGAAATATGAATAAAGACATAGAAAACCTAAAAAAGAAACCAAAAAGATATTCTGGAGCTGAAAAATACAAAAACTAAAATAAAAATTCAACACATGGATTCAAAGGCAGATTTGAGCTGGCAGAAGAAAGAATCAGTGAACTTGAAGATAAGACAATGGAAATTAGTGACTCTGGGGGACAGAAAGAAAAAGATTGAAGAAAAGTGAACAGAGCCTAAGGGACATGTGGGACACCATCAAACAGAGCAACATTCACACTGTGGGAGTCCCAGGAGGAGAAGAGAGAGAAAAAAGGGCAGGGAGAATATTTGAAGAAATAATGGCTGAACACTTCCCAAATTTGATTAAAGACATGAATATAAATATCCAAGAAGCTCAACAAAATCCAAGTAAGATGAACTCAAAGAAACCCACACTGAGACACACTATAATCAAGCTTTCAAAAGACAAAGACAGAGAATCTTGGAAGCACCAAGTGAGAAGCAAATCATCATACACAATCCTGAATGAGATTATCAACAGATTTCTTATCAGAAATTTTAGGCGCCAGAAAACATTCTCTAACATAAATCAGAGAATTTATGTTTCCTTAGGTCACTCTCCCAAGGCAATAGAAATAAAAGCAAAAATAACAAATGGGACCTAATCAAACCTAGAAGCATTTGCACAGCAAAGGAAACCATAAACAAACTGAAAAGGCAACCTACAGAATGGGAGAAAATATTTGCAAAGGATGCAACCAATAAGGGCTTAATTTCCAAAATATACAAACAGCTCATACAACTCAATAACAAAAAGCCAAACAACCCAATCAAAAAATGGGCATAAGACCTAAATAGACATTTCTCCAAAAAAGATATACAGATGGCCAACAGGCACATGAAATGATGCTCAACACTGCTAATTATCAGAGAAATGCAAATCAAAACTACCATGAGGTATCACCTCACACCTCACAGTCAGAATGGCCATCCTCAAAAAGTCTACAAATAATAAATGCTGGAGAGGGTGTGGAGAAAAGGGAACCCTCCTCCACTATTTGTGGGAAAGTAAATTGGTGCAGTCACTATGGAAAACAGTATGGAAGTTCCTTAAAAGCTAAAAGTAGAGTTGCCATATGATCCAGCAATCCCACTCCTGGGCATGTATCCAGAGAAAACTATAACTTGAAAAGATACATGGACCCCAGTGTTCATAGCAGTGCTATTTACAGTAGCCAAGATATGGAAACAACTTAAATGTCTATCTACAGATGAATGGATAAAGAAGATGTGGTGTATATATACACAACGGACTACTACTCAGTGATAAAAAAAGAATGAAATAATGCCATTTGCAGCAGCATGGTTGGACTCAGATTATCATACTAAGTGACGTAAGTTGGAAAGAGAAAGACAAACGCCATATGATATCACTTATATGTGGAATCTAAAATATGACACAAATGAACTTATTTAGGAAACAGAAACAGACTCACAGATATAGAAAACAAACTTATGGTTACGAAATGGGAAGGGCAGTGAGGGAGGGATAAATTAGGAGTTTAGGATTAGCAGATACAAACTACTATATATAAAATAGGTAAACAACAAGGACCTACTGTATAGCATAGGGAACTATATTCAATATCCTGTAATAAACTATAATGAAAATGAATATGAAAAGGACTATGTATATACATATAACTGACTCACTTTGCTGTACACCAGAAACTAACACAACATTGTAAATCAACCATACTTCAATTAAAAAAGTAAATGTGAAGAAATAAACATTTGTGTGTAAATTGAAAAAAAAAAGAAAGAAGTTAGAGGCCAGAAAGCAGTGGGCTGACATGTTAAAAGTGCTAAAGGGGGCCTCCCTGGTGGCGCAGTGGTTGAGAGTCCGCCTGCCGATGCAGGGGATGCGGGTTCGTGCCCCGATCTGGGAGGATCCCATGTGCCGCGGAGCGGCTGGGCCCGTGAGCCATGGCCGCTGGGCCTGCGCGTCCGGAGCCTGTGCTCCGCAACGGGAGAGGCCACAACAGTGAGAGGGCCGCATACCGCAAAAAGAAAAAAAAAAAAAGTGCTAAAGGAAAAAAAAAGCCAATCAAGAACACTATACCTGCCAAAACTCCTTCAAAAGTGAGGGAGAAATAAGACCTTCCCAGATGAACAAGCTGTGGAAGGTCATGACCACTAGAAATGTTCAATGGAGTCATGCAAGTGAAATGAAAGGACACTAAACAAAAAACATATGGAGAAATAAAGATCTCCAGAAAGGTAAATACATGGGCAATTATAAAAGCTAGTGTTATTGAAACAATGGCTTGTTATTGCACTGTTTGTTTTCTATATTATTTGACATGAATACATTTTAAAAATTATTAGTTTAAAGACTAATATTATTGTAATTTTGATTTATAATTCCAAATCTTGTTTTCTACATAATTTAAGAGAATGATGCATTTAAAAGAATGTTTAATTTATGTTTTGTGCACACAATGTGCAAAGATGTCATTTTGTGACATCAACAACCAAAAGGGGTGGATATGGAGCTGTAAAGGAGCAGAGGTCTTGTTGTCCTTGAAGTTAACCTGGTAGAAATTCAAATTAGAGTGTTATAGCTTTAGGGTATTAAATGTAACCCCCATGGGAACCACAAATAAAACAGCTATAGAATATATACAAAAGGAAATGAGAATGGAATTTAAACATTTCACTACAAAAAAATCAACTAAACACAAAAAAAGACAGTGATGCATGAAATGAGGAGGGAAAGCTATAAGAAAACAAATAGCACAATGACAGATGTAAGTCCCTCCCTATCAGTAATTACTTTATATGTAAATGAATTAATTTTTCTAATAAAAAGACAGATTGGCAGAATGGATAAAAACACATGCTCCAACTATACACTGTCTGCAAGAGACTTGCTTTAAATCCAAAGACTCAACTAGATTGAAATTGAAAAGATAGAAAAGATATTCCTTGCAAACAGTAACCAAAAAAGAGCTGGGATGGCTATATTAATATCAGAAAAAAATAGACTTTAAATCAAAAAGGACATTAAATATTAATAAAAGGATCAATACAGCAAGAACTTATAACAAATATAAACACTTACACACCTAATGACAGAACATCAAACTATATGAGGCAAAAACTGGACAACTACATGTAAAAGAATGAAATTAGAACACTACCTAACACCATACACAAAAATAAACTCAAAATGGATTAAGGACCTAAATGTAAGACTGGACGCTATAAAATTCTTAGAGGTAAACATAGAAAAAACACTCTTTGACATAAACCACAGCAAGATCTTTTTTGACCCACCTCCTAGAGTAATGGAAATAAAAACAAAAATAAACAAATGTGACCTAATTAAACAAAAAGCTTTTGCACAACAAAGGAAACCATAAACAAGAGAAAAAGACAACCCTCAGAATGGGAGAAAATATTTGCAAATGAAGCAACTGACAAAGGATTAATCTAAAATATATAAACAGCTCATGGAGCTCAATATCAAAAAAACAAACAACCCAATAAAAAAATGGGAGGAAGACCTAAATAGACATTTCACCAAAGAAGACATACAGATGGTCAAGAGGCACAGGAAAAGATGCTCAACATCACTAATTATTACAGAAATGCAAATCAAAACTATAATAAGGCATCACCTCACACCAGAGTGGCCATCATCAAAAAATCTACAAACAATAAATGCTGGAGAGGGTGTGGAGAGAAGGGAACCCTTTTGTACAGTTGGTGGGAATGTAAACTGATATAGCCACTGTAGAGAACAGTATGGAGGTTCCTTACAAAACTAAAAATAGAGCTACCATATGACCCAGCAATCCCACTACTGGGCATATACCTTGAGAAAACCATAATTCAAAATTACACATGTACCCCAATGTTCATTGCAGCACTATTTACAATAGCCAGGACATGGAAACAACCTAAATGTCCAATAACAGATGAATGGATAAAGAAGATGTGGTACATATATACAATGGAATATTACTCAGCCATAAAAATGAATGAAATTGGGTCATTTGTAGAGATGTGGATGGGACTAAAGTCTGTCATACAGAGTGAAGTAAGCCAGAAAGAGAAAAACAAATATCATATATTAATGCATATATGTGGCATCTAGAAAAATGGTACAGATGAACTTATTTGCAGGGCAGGAATAGAGATGTAGAGAATGGGCATGTGGACACGGGGGGAAGGGGAGGGTGGGACGAATTGGGAGATTAGGATTGACATATATACACTACCATGCGTAAAATAGATAGCTAGCAAGAATATGCTATAAAGCACAGAAAACTCAGCTCGGTGCTCTGTGGCAACGTAGATGCGTGGGATGGGGGGTGGGAGGGAGGGGATATAGGTATACATATAGCTGATTCACTTCTTTGTACAGCAGAAATGAACACAACATTGTAAAGCAATTATACTCCAATAAAAAAATATGAGGCAAAAACTGACAAAATTGAAGAGAGAAATAGAGAGTTCTAAAACAATAGTTGTAGAACCCCACTCATAATATTGGATAGAACAACCAGACAGAAGATACATAAGGAAATAGAGGACATAAGCAATACAGTAAACCAACCAGATCTAACAGATGTGCACAGAACACCCCACCCAATGACAACAACATACATATCCTTCTCAAGTGCACATGAGACACTTTCCAGGATAGATCATATGTTAAGCCACAAATTAAGTTTCAATAGATTTAAAAAGCTAGATACCATAAAAAAGTATCTCCTCCAACCACAACAAGATGATGTTAGAAATCAATAACACAAGGAAAATTGGAATATTCCTAAATTTGTGGAAATTAAAGAACCAATGGATCAAAGAATAAATCAAAAGGGAAATTAGAAAATAACTCGAAATGAGTAAAAAAAGAAAACACTACTTACCAAAAGTAATAGACTCATCAACAGTGGTGTTTAGGGGAAATGTATAGCTATAAACACATTAAAAAACAAGAAAAATCTCAAATCCACACACTAACTTAAGGAACTAGAGAAAGAAGAACAAACTAGACCAAAGCTAGCAGAAGGGAAGAAAAACATAAAGATTAGGGCTTCCCTGGTGGTGCAGTGGTTAAGAACCTGCCTGCCAGTGCAGGGGACATAGGTTCGAGCCCTGGTCCGGGAAGATCCCACATGCCGTGGAGCAACTAAGCCCGTGCTCCACAACTACTGAGCCTGCGCTCAAGAGCCCGCGAGCCACAACTGCTGAAGCCCAGACACCTAGAGCCTGTGCTCTGCAATAAGAGAAGCCACTGCAATGAGAAGCCCGCGCACCGCAACGAAGAGGGGCCCCCACTCACCGCAACTAGAGAAAGGCCATGCCCAGCAACAAAGACCCAACTCAGCCAAAAATAAATAAATAAATAAATTTATATATAAAAAAAGATTAGAGCAGAAATAAATGAAATAAGGAATAGGAAAACAATAGAGAAAATCAGTAAAGCCAAAAGTTGGTTATTTGGAAAGATCAACATAATTTATCTAGATGGACAAAGAAAAATAGCTCAAATTACTAAAATCAGAAATGAAAGTGGAAACATTAAAACTAATGCTACAGGGCCTCCCTGGTGGCGCAAGTGGTTGAGAGTCCGCCTGCCGATGCGGGGGATACGGGTTCGTGCCCCGGTCTGGGAGGATCCCATGTGCCGCGGAGCGGCTGGGCCCGTGAGCCATGGCCGCTGAGCCTGCGCGTCCGGAGCCTGTGCTCCGCAGCGGGGGAGGCCACAACAGTGAGAGGCCCGCATACCGCAAAAAAAATAAAAATAAAAAAAAATAAAACTAATGCTACAGAAATAAAAAAGATTGTAAGAGAGCACTATGAACAACTGTACACCAACAAATTAGATAATTTAGGTGAAATGGACAAATTCCTGGAAATACAATACCTGCCAGGACTGGATCATGAAGAAATAGAAAATAAGAATAGAAATATGACTAGTAAGGAGATTGAATCGGTAATAACAACAATAATAAACCTCTCAACAAAGAAACTGGACCTGATGGCTTCACTGGTGAATTCTACCAAACATTTAAAGAGGAACTAATACAAATCCTTCTCAAACTTTTCAAAAAAATTTAAGAGGGGGGAACACTTCCTAACTCATTCTTTGAGGCCAGCATTACCCTAAACGAAAGCCGCACAAAGACACTACAAGGAAACTACAGACCAGTACCCAGTGCTCACTGGGCACACACCGGGCACACAGGGAGTACTGGCTCCCTGCCCCTCCCCGTCTGTGCCCCCGAGGGCTGCCCTCCCGACCCTTCACCCCATAAATCAGCTTCCTCAAGCTTCATGGAAGTGGACTTGCACAGACCTGACCTTACATTTTGCCACGATAATGTGAATAGACTTCCTCCCATGCTCGTTCCCTCCTTTCTTTTTTTTTTCCGGCTTGTGGGATCTTAGTACCCCAACCAGGCATTGAACCCGGGCCCCCTGCGGCATCTTAGCCACTGGACCCCCAGGGAAGTCCCAACTCGCTCCCTCTTCTTGAGACGGCACTGGTCTGGTCTTGGGGGTGCTGCCCGCAGCACCCCAGCCCTTCCCGGGGGCCCCACTTCCAGTTACCTCCAAATAAAGGAGGTAGGATGTCAACATAAGAGTTTGGGGATGCAAACACTCAGCCCACAGTTTTGCATGTCACAGAAGCGCATAAACCCTCGCAGTTCATCTGCGGCATTCATTCTTGGAATCCACGTATTTGAAGATAAAACTGCATTTGAATTACTTGGTCCTTTCTGAATAACCTTCATTAGTATAAAAACGTTATTTACTTTGTGTCCCTTGCCATAAAGATGAATCATGCCCCAACCCCAACTTCTGGAACCACGTTGGTCACGTGGCCGTGTGGATGGTTGGCCAGGCCTTGTGGCTGGTGCTCTGGCCGGTCAGCTCCGTGGGAATGGCCACCCCTTCATCTCTGAGGGCCCCAGGGCTGCACAACCCCATTCTTTGAGGCAACCAAGATACTGCCTCTTTTAAACGCTTTTCACTTATCGTCTGTTTTGTGACCGCCCTGGACTTGAGGGACGTTATTACCCCTGTCGCTTTAGCAGAGTGTGTGGTGCTCATGTAACACAGACGTCAGGGCTGGGGGGCTGCGGGGAGCCTCCTCTGTACTTGCCCCAGGACCAGGCGTCGCTGTGTTGCCCTCGGATGCAGCTTCCCCGGCAGATCTTCCCTCTGGGACGCCGGCTGTGCCCGGCGCCCGGGGGGCCCACAGCACACAGCCCACAGCGTCCCGCCCGTGGCTCCCCTGACTCGGGGGCACAGCCATGCTTTTGGAAATTGGTTCTGGAAGGTTTAGCCTCAACAAAAGTAGAATAAAAGGGGAAAGTCTGGGGCTTCCCTGGTGGCGCAGTGGTTGAGAGTCCGCCTGCTGATGCAGGGAACACGGGTTCATGCCCCAGCCCGGGAAGATCCCACATGCCGCTCGGCTGGGCCCGTGAGCCATGGCTGCTGAGCCTGCGCGTCCGGAGCCTGTGCTCCGCAACGGGAGAGGCCACAGCAGCGAGAGGCCCACGTACCGCAAAAAAAAAAAAAAAAAAGGGGGTGGGAGGAAGGGCTGTGTCACAGGCGGTGGCTGGGTGAGGGGGGGACCGTTGTCTGCGGGCGAGCCTGGCTCACCCTGCGGGGTTGCACTGGGGTCCAGAGTGAGGAGGGTGTCTGATCTTGGCAGAATTAAGGTCAAGTTGAAAGGCCGCACTTTTCCGCTAATCCAGATGCTATGAGCCAGCAAGACTCGGCATCTGGGCCCTGGACACAGAGGTGAGTGGATTCCCGGCCGCCACTGCGCCCCGTCCCCTCCTCCTGCCGGGTCCCCGCGCGGCCCTGGCGTCAAGTGACCCGAGGGCCCAGCCACGTGGAGGTGCTCCGGCCTCCGGGATCACAGGTCACTGAACCATCTCGGGGGAGGCGGCTTGTCTCTGGCCCATCTGTGTTCACTAGACGCTCTCGGAGCAGAGCCTGTGGGAACCCGTGGGCACGTGTGGCTGAAGAGGTCTTCACACGACGTGTATCTTTCTGTATTTTACACCTCTTATTAAAATCTATGTGTTTGTACACTTAACCTTCGTCGATGTGGGAGCAGCGTTCGCAC
Source organism: Mesoplodon densirostris (assembly GCF_025265405.1). Lineage (NCBI taxonomy): Eukaryota > Metazoa > Chordata > Mammalia > Artiodactyla > Ziphiidae > Mesoplodon > Mesoplodon densirostris. Next base: position 107,092,217 of record NC_082661.1, read on the forward strand.
GCCCAGTTTTCTTTCTGACGCTTCCTTTCGGGCCATGCAAAGCCACCGCCCCCTCTGTGTTCTGGAAGCACATTTAGGACAAACCTCCGGAGCAGTGTTTTCCGCGGATGCCCGCGCGCTGTGGGAGGGCGGGGCTGGGGGACGGGTCCTCCGGCTCAGGTGAGTCACACCTTCGCATCCTGGAAACGCTTCGGGCTGCTGGCCCAAGGGCCGCACCCAGGGTCCCTCCTGCCTGCGGGGGGCTGCCTGCCGGTCCCCTCACTCTGCAGCTCCTGAGGGCACCATCGGCAGGGCCTGGCACAGGACCGGGCACGGGGAGGGGGCTCTGGGGGCGGGGCAGGCTGGGGCCTGACCAAGCCGCAAAGCAAGATGCGCTTGAGCTCCAGAGCAGAGGGGTAAAAAGGACCCTAGTCCTGAGTAAGAGTTAATTCAAGCCCCCTGTGAAATGGAGAGACAGGAGAGAGGGAGAGACACAGAGACACAGAGATAGAGATGGAAAGAGGCTGAGAGAGACACAGAGAGAAGTGGAGACGGGGCGTGGAGGCTGAGCATCGCTTGGGGGAGACCAGGGGCTCCCGGAAGCCGGGCTTCCCTCCGGGACCCTACCAGCCACGTGCCCGGCGCGTCCTCCGCCATCTGGATGCCCCTCCCCCTGAGTCAGCGCCGCCCACAGTAGGGCTGAGTCCCGCGGGGCTGCCCCCTCCAGTGCCACCTGTACGTGGGCCCCCACTACCACGTGGGACTTCTTCCTGGCAGTGACAAATTCGGTGGTTCCCACCCTTCCTCTGGTTCACCGATTCACAGATCTCAGGAAAATGTACTTACTTGTTAATGATAAAGGACGCAGCTCAGGACCAGTGGAAGAGCCCAATATGGGGCGGGGGTTGCCAGGGAGGGATGGAGGGGCTTCCTTCCACTCACTCTCGGCCGTGACCCTCCCAGCGTCCCCTCGCATTCACCAACCTGGTGCTCTCCAGTCTCACCATTCAAGAGCTCTGACCCTGTCTCCTGCCCCGTCCCCACCCCGGAGGTCCGGGGGTGGGGGGCTGAGGGTTCCCACCCTGGTCACTTGGCTTTTCTAATGACCGACCCCTGTCCTGACGCTCTCACAGGCCCCGGTGGCGTCGCCTCATTGGCATAAACTCAGCTGTGCTTGGAAGGAGCTGGTTATGAATCACAGAAGACACTCATCACCCAAGAAATCCCGGGAGTTTGAGGGGCAAAGGCCAAGTCTGGTTTTGTTGCCACATAGCGCCCACCAGCTGCCAGGTCGTCTCCATTCAAACTTCCAGCATCTTAGGATCCGAACTCATCAGCTGTGCTGGGGGCAGAGGGTGGCTCATGCGCAAGTACCAAGACCCCTTCCCGGTGGGTCAGGGGGATCTAGAGAAGAGAAGCTGGTGGCTCCCGGACAGGTCCGTGGGAGGACGTCCCGGCGGGGCTGTGCAGATGAGGGTGGGAGGCTGTTTGTTACAGGATGGGGACCTGTCCGGCCCCGGGGGCCCTTCTTTCATCTCAGCCGCCCACAGGACAGCCAGGGCGTCAATAACCCCCCAGGGCTCAGGGACGCTGCCCAGGCCGCTGTCCAACCAGAACTGACCTCCGGTGATTTTGATCTCACAGGAGGCGGCTGACACCTGCCAATTCTGTTTAAAATACTGATTCTTGAATAAAACACGTGCCCCACACAGGATGATAAGATAAGACTTTACACGCAGTTAGCTGGCTTATTGGTAAGAAAGTCACATTTTTTGGTTTTCCCCTGAAATCATTTAGTAAAACAACCTATAGTTAGTTTCTATGATCAGCCATAGAGATTGAATCCACCCAGACTACATGACTGTCATTTTCACAACACCCGCCAACAAACTCTCCAGGCGGCAGCCTCCAGGGCCGCGAGGCTGGAGGCCAGGGGAGCGGCCAGGCAGTGGGCCCTCCCTGGTCCTGAGTGGGGCTCAAACTTGTGCTCGGTGTTCAAGAGTGCTCCTGTCAGGGCCCAGCATTGTAAGCGTTCCTTTGGAAAGGTGCTATGAGTCTGAAAATAAGAAGGCTGGGACACAGGACAGAGTTAAGACCTAGCTGGTGTGTGTCGCTGGTAGAGGTGCAGCCCTGCAGGGACTCAAGAGCTGAGGAAGCTACAGGGAGAGGGGCCGGCCGCCTGGGTCCAGGTGTCCCTGTGACTCTCGCTAAAGAAATCAGGCACCCGTGTGCATGTATGTGTGTGCATGTGTGTGTGTGTACGGCCCCTCCTCCCCAATGTGAGCCGCCCCCCCCCGAAAGGACGCAATCGGTGTCTTGGGAGATCTGCCTGGAGACACCCCTACCCCCATGGTTTAATTATGGAAATGGGTGCTGGGAAGGAGAAGACGGTAACCGGGGCGGAGAGTAGATCGTCTGTGGCATGAGGCCGCCCAGGCGGTGTAAAGGGTTTTCTTCTTACTTGGGATCACGTTAGTGAAATGGACCCACCCTGTCCCTAACTCTCAACAACGGAGCCCAGAAGATAATCCAGGCACTCATAGGAGAGGTGCTAAGAATGGCCCACCCAGCAGGCTGCAAAGGAGACAGCACGGCACTGCAGAGCAGAAACAGGACAAGCGACTTTCTTGATCACGTTGCACCCAAACTAGGAGAAAAGAGTGTTTCCGCCCAGAAATGGCAAAGCCTCTCTCTGGAGCCAAAGAGAAGCTAGGTACAGAGCACAGAATTTCTAGAGAACAGTAAAAATAGAAGAGTGCAGTAAAATTCACAGCTTTAAAAAGTTGCATTAAAATCAAAACCACAATGAGATATCACAGCACACCTGTCAGAATGGCTGTTACGAAAAAGAACACAAACGTTGGTGACGATGTGGAGAAAAGGGAACCCTTGTGCACTGTTGGTGGGAATGTAAATTGGTGCAGCTACTGTGGAAAACAGTATGGAGGGTCCTTAAGAAACTAAAAATAGAACTACCATATGACCCAGCAATCCCACTCCTGAGTATATATCTGAAAAAAACAAACACACTAAGTCAAAAAGATATGTGCACCCCAATGTTCATAGCAGCATTATTCACAATAGCCAAGGCATGGAAGCAACCTAAGTGTTGATTAACAGATGAAGACATAAAGAAGATGTGGTACATATACACAATGGAATATTACTCAGCCATAAAAAAGAATGAAATTTTGCTGTTTGCAGCAACATGGATGGACTTGGAGGGCATTATGCTGATAAGTCAGACAAAGACAAATACTATGATATCACTTATATGTTGAATCTACAAAATAGAACAAGCAAATATATATAACAAAACAGAAACAGACACACACATATAGAGAACAAACTAGCTGTTACCAGTGGGGAGAGGGAAGGGGGAGGGGCAAGATAAGGGTAGGGGAAAAAAGGGTTATTATGGGATTATATGAAATCATGTGTGGAGAAATTGTGAAAATTGTGAAGTACTATAGAATTTAAAGGATCTTTCATTCAATAAAAAAGTTGCATTAATTACAGAAGAAAGAAATAATAACCTACATACGCTATTTTTTTTTTTTTTTTACAGTACACGGGCCTCTCACTGTTGTGGCCTCTCCTGTTGCGGAGCACAGGCTCCGGACGCGCAGGCTCAGCGGCCATGGCTCACGGTCCCAGCCGCTCCGCGGCATGTGGGATCTCCCTGAACCGGGGCACGAACCCGTGTCCCCTGCATCGGCAAGCAGACTCTCAACCACTGCGCCACCAGGGAAGCCCGATACGCTATTTTTTAAAGTTACAGAGATAACTGTAAAAGGAAGCAGAAAGAAGAAATAATAAAGATAAAAATAAAAAATTAAAAGGTTAGAAAATTTTACAATGGTAGAAGAAATATATAAATGCAGAATATGGTTGTTCAAAAAATAAAATAGATAATTCCACTAGCTGATCAATTTTTGTCTTAAAAAGCAAGATGACAGAAGTATGGAAAGTAAGAAATTACAACCACTAATTGTAATTTACAATTACAAGGGAAACCGCTAAGAAATAAAAGGAGCTGCAGGAACCATAAAAGAGAAGAAGCTTCCGGAAATGAGCCGAGCCCTGCCTTGTACCTGGTCAGTCCATTAGATGGACTCACACGACATGTGGACTTTCTCACCCAGCTTCTACCATGAAACAAGCCAGTTCGGTCCACCCCGTCTATCAGTCAGCACGTCATTCTTTTCCACTGCGAGCAGGAGGCTCGTGCCGATGCCCTGGTTTGTCCATCCGTCCTGGCAGGGCGGGTGTTTGGGCCGTTCCCAGTTGGACATCCCTGCTGAGCACTGCTGTGGCCCAGCCCTCTTCTCTCTGGGAATGTGTCTAGGATGGAACTGCTGGGTGATGGCTGGGGCAGGGGGTGTTTAACTTTATCTGAAACTGCTAAACTGCTTTCCAACGTGGCTGTCCTGACGTCCACTCCCACCAGCTGGAGACAGTTCCCATTCCCAACATCCTGCCTTTTCAATTTTAGCTGTTTTAGTGCCTGTGGTTTCAATGTACATTTCACCTGACTAGTGATATTGAGCATCTGTCCATGTGATGATTGGTTATTCATACAGGTACTTCTGTGAATTGTCTGTTTAAATGGTTTGCTTCTGTTTAAATTGTGCTGTTCATCTTTTCCTCGTTGATTTCACAAGTTCTTTTGAGCTCTTCCTATATTCTGGATACACGTCTTTTCCCAGATACATGGTTTGTGATATTCTCCTCCCAATTTGCTTAGCTTTTTATTTACTGAATTTTCCTTTCAATGAGCAGATAATGCTAATTTTAATGAAGTCTAATGTATCCATTTTTTTCTATTATGGGGCATGGTTTTTGTTTCTTATTTAGAAACCTTTGACTACCTAGGAGATAAAACTCTCTCCCTCTGGAAGTTCAATAACTTTAGTTTTGGCATCAAGGCCTATGTTCCACCTTGAATTAACTTGCAAACTGTGAGGTAGCAGCCAGAGCTCATTTCCATACAGATCCAGGTAGGTCCTGCACTGTGTGTTTAAAATGTTTCCCTTTCCCCATTGAATTGCGTTGGCAGCTTATGTAAAATCAATTGATTTGCTTTTGTGTTGGTCTATTTCTGGACTCTTGATTGAGTTCCCTACAGCAAACCACACTGTCCTAATTTCTGTAGCTTTATAATAAATAAGTCCTGAAATCACAGAGTGTAGGCCCTCCGACTTTCCTCCTTTTTTCTTTAAGATTTTCTTGGCTATTTTAGATCCTTTTCGTTTCCATTTAAATTTTAGAGTCAGTTTGTCAATTTCTTTTTTTTTTAAAATACTTATTTATTTATTTGATTGCGCCAGGCCTTAGTTGTAGAAGGTGGGCTCCCTAGTTGCCGCTCGCCGGCTCCTTAGTTGCGGCATGCATGTGGGATCTAGTTCCCTGACCAGGAATTGAACCCCAGGCTCCCTGCATTAGGAGTGCGGAGTCCTATCCACTGTGCCACCAGGGAAGTCCCCAGTTTGTCAATTTCTAAAAAAAAAAAGGTCATTTCCGGAAGCTTCTTCTCTTTTATGGTTCATTTATGGTTCATATTGTGATTTAGATTGCATTGAATTTATAGAACAGTTTGGGGGATAATTGACATCGTAACAATACCGAGTCTTCTAAACTATGAATATGATATAGCTTTCCCAATTTTCAGGTCTTCTTTAATTTCTCTCCAAAGTTTTGCGGGTGCTATATAGCCTCAATGTTTGTGTCCTGGGCTGGCAGTGGGGGCGGGGTTGGGGGGAAGGGGCCGGGTCCCACATCCGTCTCCAGAAATCTCCTGACCTCCCACTCCTGCCTCAGATCAGTCCGTCTCAGGGCCACAGAACATCATCCCTGCCCCTTCGCGTGGCCTGCTGTTATCTCGCTCCCCCGGGGTGGGTGGCCTTGCTGTCCCCAGCCCAGGTGGAGACTCAGAGCCTCTTGGGCACACTCCATCCCAGAGGCCTACTTTCCTAGACAGTCATTCCCTTAATCTGCTACTAGAACAAGGCGGACACGAGTGCTCACAGAACCCCTCACGATCCATAACTACTGTTAACGCCCTTCTCAATCCAAATAGTTATTGTTCGCGTTTTTCATTAAGACAAACAAACAAAAATGGACAGACTTGCCAGAAGTTTGTGTATTTTTTTTAAAGACCAAACTCTATTTTAATCGGCTAAATTATATGAATCTACTGCTTTTATAGATCAAAAATTGAAAAATATTAATAATTTCTTTGGGAGTTCAACCTAACATCACTCTTACTTTAAGAAAAATACTTTCTTTTTTTTTTTAGAGCAGCTTTAGGTTCACAGCAAAATTGAGAGGAAGGAAGAGACTCTTCCATCTATGCCCTGTCTTCCCCACCATCAATACCCCGCACCAGGGGGTATGTTTGTTACAACTGATGAGCTTCCACTGACACATCATCATCACCCCAAGTTTATACTGCGGTTCATTCTCGGTGCTGTACATTCTGTGGGTCTGGATGAATGTATGATGACGTGTCCTCGATTATAGCGTCAACACAGAGTAGTTTCGCTGCCCTAACAATCCTCTGTGTTCCACCTATTCATCCCTTCCTACCCTCCAACCACTGATCTTTTTCTGTCTCCATAGTTTTTCCTTTTCCAGAATGTCATGTAGTTGGAATCACACAATCTGCAGCCTTTTCAAATCGGCCTCTTTCACTCAGTTATATGCATTTAAGGTTCTTCCATGTATTTTCATGGCTTGATAGCTCATTTCTTTTTAGGACTGAGTAATATTCCATTGTCTGGAGGTACACAGTTTATTATCCATTCACTTTCTGAAGGACACCTTGGTTGCTTCCAAGCTCTGGAAATTATGAATAAAGCTGCTCTAAATCTCTGCGTGCAGGACATAAGTTTCAAACTCCTTTGCACAATTACCAAGGAGCATGATTGCTGGGTTGTATGGTGAGAGTATGTTTACTTTTGTGAGAAACCACCAACCTGTCTTCCAATGTGGCTGCACCACTCTGCACTCCCACTGGCAGTGATGAGGGTTCCTGCTGCTCTACATCCTCGCCAGCACATGGCGCTGTCAGTGTCCTAGATTGTGGCCTTCCTGACAGGTGTGGAGTGGGATCTTGTGTTAATTTGCGTTTTTCTGATGACATATGATGTGGAGCATCTTTTCATGTGCTTACTTGCCATCTGTATGTCTTCTTCAGTGAGGTGTCTGTTAAGGTCTTTGGCCCATTTTTAAATTGGGTTGTTTCTTATAGTTGGGTTTTAAGAATTCTTTCTGTGTTTTGGATAACAGTCCTTTATCAGATGTGTGATTTGCAAATATTTCCTCCCAGTCTGTAGCCTGTCTTTTCATTCTCTTGACAGTGTCTTTCAAAGAAATGAAATGTTTAATTTTCATAAAAGCAATCTGATTAAAAATGTGCAGAGGAACTGAACAGACATTTTTCTAAAGAAGATATACAGATGGTCAACAGTTACATGAAAAGGTGCTCAACATCGCTGATCATCAGGGAAATGCAAATCAAAACCACATTGAGGGACTTCCCTGGCGGTCCAGCGGTTAAGACTCTGCACTTCCACTGTAGGGGACACGGATTCAATCCCTGGTCGGGGAACTAAGATCCCATGTGCTGCACAGCACGCCCCCCCACACACAAAAGAAAGGATTGGTGAGGATATGGAGAAATTGGAATCCTTGTACCCCATTGGTGTGAATGTAAATTAGTGCAGCCACTATGGAGAACAGTATGGAGATTCCTCAAAAAATTAAAAATAGAACTATAGGGCCTCCCTGGTGGCGCAGTGGTTGAGAGTCCGCCTGCCGATGCAGGGGATGCGGGTTCGTGCCCCGGTCTGGGAGGATCCCATATGCCGCGGAGCGGCTGGGCCCGTGAGCCATGGCCGCTGGGCCTGCGCATCCGGAGCCTGTGCTCCGCAACGGGAGAGGCCACAACAGTGAGAGGCCCGCATACCGCAAAAAGAAAAAAAATAATAATAAATAAATAAATAAATAAATAAAAATAGAACTATCATATGATCTAGCAATTCTACTTCTGGGTATTTATCTGTAGAAAATGAAAACAATAATTTGAAAAGACACATGCATCCTTATGTTCACTGCAGCATTATTTATAATAGCCAAGACATGGAAACAACCTAAATGCCCATCAATAGATAAATGGATAAAGAACATGTGGTGCGCACATCAACAGATAAATGGATAAAGAACATGTGGTGCGCACACACACACACACACACACACACACACACACACACTGGAATATTATTCAGCTGTGAAAAATGAAATCCTTCCATTTGCAGCAACATGGATGGACTTCGAGGGCATTATGTGAAAGGGAAATAAGTCAGACAGGGAAAGACAAGTGCTGTGTGATCTCACTTATGTGTGGAATCTAAAACACTGAACTCATAGAAGCAGAACAGATTGGTGGATGCCAGAGGTTGGGGTGGGGGGAGATGGGGGAAGCAGGTGAAAATGGTCAAAAGAAAAAAAAGTGTGATTTTAATGAAGTCCAACCATCGATTCTTTCTTTCATGGCTGGTGCCTTTAGTTTTACTTTTTCACTTTGCAGTTACTCTATTGGATATTATCTACAGTAACTATTCCTTCCTACTTTACCAATAACGGCTGAACCTGTAGGCATCAATACCCTTTGCCCCATGGACACACTTTCAGGCTCTTTCCGCAGCTGCGCCCCACGGGTTCACAGAGAAACGTGGACAAGAGCGCCGACTGCGGGGTCGCCAGTCACCCTGCCACTCGCGTGAAGGGGGTGCCCAAATTGGGGGGTGGTGTTCAGAACCTGCAGAGAAACATGGTAGAGACGCAGGTGCTGGCACAAAAAACTATCCAAAATATATTAGCAGGTGGGAGGAAGGTGCTTGTCATTCTGCCTAGTGTGTGCAGTGGGCTGAACAGGTCCCCAGAAGGACTCGTTCAGCCCGGACCCCCTACATCTGTGGACGCGGCCCTGCTTGGAAATAGGGTGGAAGCGAGTGGCCGGAGCCCAGGAGGTCGGGCTGCAGGAACCCCAGGCTTGGGGGTGCCAGAAGTGACACGCCCTTCATGACGTGTGGGCTCAGAGCAGAGAATAACCACGGCGGTGGCCGCTGGGAGGACGTGGGACCAGGCGAGGGACGCTCAGAGACCCAGCCTGCCGGAAGGCGTCCACTGCTAGCGGGGCGAAGGGCAGGGTGGCGGGTGGCCTGGGGTCCCCGGAGGCAGGGGGAGGGGCGCCCCTTCCTTCGCGAGGGGACCTGGGCTTCTCCCCCCCTCAGCAGAAGCAGGTGGGCCCGGGGCGCGGGTGCCCGGAGACATCTGGCAGGGACGACATGCCAGGAAGCCTCGTCCCCCGCAGGACGCGGGAGCCGGGCCCAGGCCTCGCGGCCACTCCCCTCCAGAAGGCCGTCCCTCTGCCCTCTGCCCGCCGTCCTGTCCTTCGCAGACGCCAGCGGCCCTGGAAAGCCGGGGTCGCGGCAGGTAATGCGGAGGTGGTGCCGCTGCTGGAAAGATGCTACTTCCCCGGGGCCAGGACGGACCTGACCCAGCGCCTCTGTCACAGTGTCAGTGCTCCTGGACACGGCCTCCCCGCCGCCTGTGCTTCTCATAATGACTCAGCTCCAGGACATGCCAAGTCCAAGAAGGATGTTGCCTGAAGCTGCAGTTCTTGCGAAAAACGACCCAAGGGAAATAAAAGGGAAGACTTTCCCTTCCAGTCCGGACAAAGACGCAGACTTGGCGACAGACCCCTCCCGGGGAGATGAAGAAAGTCAGAAAATGGGGCCAAATCTCTGAGCCACAGCCAGTCCCGTCTGTGCTGAGAGCTGGGGCGGGGCTCAGCTCGGGGCTGGGGGCCTGGCTGCAGACGTCCCCGATGTCCCTGTCCCCCGTCAGAGGCCTGCAGCGCAGACGGCTGACCAGGTCATCTTCTGTGGCCGAGCCCAAGCGGGCAGTTCTGACCGTCCCGCGGGGCCGCCAGACCCTTTACACGGGATCATTTTCCTCTAGGTGCCTGGGACGCTGAGGGATGGGCAGGGCTGCTATCCTTGGCCTGGCCTGGCTCAGGGGTCCCCTCGGTGACTGGGTGGACCGGTGTCTGAGGACGTGCTGCCCCCAAAGCCTGGAGGCCACCCCTGTCTCAGGGCGGGAAGTATGAGGGGCACGTTACTCCTTCTCTCTGAAGGGGACACCCCCGCTTGCCCCTGGGCCCCCGGGACCTCTCCAACACGGTGGCCCTGGTCTCCGTGAGTTTGTCTCTGCTCTGAAGCTCGTGTTTCTTACCAAGGCTCCCAATCCCTACCCTCACTTCCTCGACCTACATCATCTGCTGTGAGTTGGACTCTGTCCTCCCAAAACTCGCTTGTTGGGGTCCTAACACCAAGTACCTCGTAACATGACCTGATTTGGAAACAGTCTTTGCTGATGAGCAGTTAAGTTGCAGTCATCAGGGTGGGCCCTCATTGACTACGGCCGGTGTCCTCATAAAGGGGACATTGGGACACAGCCCCGCGTGTGTGAAGACAGAGGCAGGGATGGGGTGATGCGCCTACAAGCCAAGGAGCCCCAAGGAGGGCCGGCAACCCTGGAATCTGGGAGGCCTGGAGCAACTCCTGGCTCGCAGCACCCAGAGGAGACCAATCCCGCTGACGCCTGGTTCGCAGGCTTCTGGCCCTCAGAGCTGGGGTTTAAGCCCCCCAGTTTGTGGTATTTTGCTGGCAGCCCCAGAAAGCTAGCACATCATCTGCAGAGAGGACGAGCGTGCGCCCCGCCCCTGGCAAGACTCCCCTGAACAGCAACTCTGTCCTCCTGGAGAGGCTCTAAGGCTGCACAGCGTCGTGTCTGCAGCAAACACAACCCAGAGGTGGGAGCGACGCTGTTCAGTGATGCCTGTGGTAGTTTCACGGCCGCCCGCGGGACCCGCTGGCTCCATCAGGGGAACTTGAGGCGGGGGGGGGGTGGTGGTGGGGCAGCGGCGTGAGGGATCCTGGGGTGGGGCTGGGCTGGGGGACAGCGCTTCCTCTCGAGGCCACATCCCTAGTGGAGGTGCGGACTGGCTCTGAGGAAGGGCAGAGGCTGCTTCTAAAGCAAGTGCACCTCGGGCGGGCCTGTGGGGACGCCTGCCCAGTGTCCGGTGTTGAGGCTCAGGCCCCCTCCTCCCTGCTGGAGCCCATGTCTACCTGTGTGACCCAGATCCCTAGCTGGCTCTGACCCCGAGGGACCGTTGAGGCTGTGCTGGGAAGGGAGGGCTGGCGTCCACCTTTCCCCGGGGCCCCCAGGGCTGTCAGAAGGACCGGCCACCCAGGTGTCTTGTCCCCAGCGTTGCTGGCGTCTCCCAGCCTCCAGGGGCCGCCAGGCCCCCAGGGAGGGAAGGCACGGGCCGTGGCCTCCTGGATTAGGACAACGGCGGACACAGATCCTGACCTGAGTGACTAGCACTCAAATCTCTCTTAGATGCTCGGAATGGCAGGGCATTTGGATACGCTGCAAAAATGAATAAACATTCGGCATGTGGTTCACAAATATGGATTCTCTACGTTAAAACGTTTCCAATTCTGTATATACTACAGAAAAAGGTACTTAAACTCACAATAATGTATCTTCAGGAAGTCAAAATGGGAGTTTAACTGTTGTGTAATAATTCCCTATGATATGAATTATAATAAAGATGAGATTCCAGTGTGAGCAGCAGACCCATTAGTGAAAATCGCTTCTTGCCCACAGAGAGTCTAAGAAGGCGGGGGTTTGGGTGAAGCCACAGATCCCATTCGCGCCACCGTCTCCACTACTTGGTGGCTCTAAAGCTCGGGACGGTCCGCCCTTGCAGTCCTTCACGGGCGCCAGGGGGAAAAAGCCCAATTTCGCAGTTGACCACAAAGGCGGATCTGCTCAGCAGGCAGCTCCATCTTACGCCTGGAGGCTTGCACGTTACTTGCTTATCACAAAACTTTTCTCCGATAAAAACGTATGCTCTGTTTTGTTAATTTGGTACATCGTCTCACCCGTCACCACAGATGCCAGGAATGTCATTTGCCACAGTTGTCGGCCGGCACGGGCATTTGGTCACCTCGTGGCACAGATCTTAGCCTGGACGTCACAGAAACATGCGTCTTGCAATACAGAGGAAAACACCTGGAACTGCCAGTTAACGACGGGGTCTTCACCATGTTTCAACGTGTAAATAATTGTAATGAAACATCTTTGCAGACAAGTGCCTTCAGTCCTGGAATAATTCACAGGGGGTCATCTGGCCCCCAGCAGGGGCGCCCCCAGTGGGGAGACCTGCCAGGGAGCAGCGCCTGCCTTCTGGTGGAAGGGTAAGGCAGGGCTGTCTGAGCAAACTTGGTTTCCGTGCTCACTGGCTGGGGTTCCGCGTGTGCGGTCTCGAGGGCGGACCGAATTCTGCACAAGCTGAGCCCTGAGGTTCTGAAAGATCAGCTTCTACATTCTTGGCTCAAAAGAGATGGTGGATTCGAAAGTGAAATTCTTTTGTTTGAATTTCTGGCCTTGTTTCTGTAATACAATAAACGAGGGATCCTGGATGTTCCTGCAGCAGTAACATAACTGTTTACCCGCCGAGTTCATGGTGATGTGCCTTTAGCCACAGGACGTCCTGGAAAACGGCTGGGCATGCACAGACCATTGCTCATGGGACAGGCTTCCTCGTGCTGGTGGTCAAACTGTCCACAGAACAGGCTGCTTCTCCCCCGGCGTCGAATCCCAATTCCCTCCCCACCATCCTGGTGGTTCCTGCGGTGGGCGGGCCCAGCTGGGCAGTGGTGCAGAGGGGGCAGCAGGGGTGACAGAGGGCTCCTCCACCCACCCAGGTGAGGGGGTCCTGGAGAAAGTGGGGGAGGCCTGGGCTGTGGCTCCTGTTCTCTGCACCTACTGGTGTGGCGACGGGGGCTCCAGACCCATTGAGACACCCGGGGGTGGTAGGAAGGGACCCCAACTCCTATCCCACGTCCCCAAGAAGAGGCTCTGCCTGGGACCTGGGCCCTGGCCATGGACAGCGACCCTGGGCCTGGCCTTGACATCTCTCTACTCAGGGCGTCAGAAACTGAAGAACGGTGCTCTGTTTGGGGGCCATTTGTAGTATAGCCAGAACTTGAAAATCGACTGTATTTCTTATATTTGAGCAACAGGTACTGGGACCAAAAACTTTAAAATGCCATCACAGGGCTTCCCTGGTGGCACAGTGGTTGAGAGTCCGCCTGCAGATGCAGGGGACACGGGTTCGTGCCCCGGTCCGGAAAGATCCCACATGCCGTGGAGCGGCTGGGCCCGTGAGCCATGGCCGCTGAGCCTGCGCGTCCGGAGCCTGTGCTCCACAGTGGGAGAGGCCACAACAGTGAGAGGCCCACATACCGCAAAAATAAATAAATAAATAAATAAATAAATAAATGAAAAAAATAAAATAAAAAATAAAATGCCATCACAGTAGACATGCAGTACCTCACCACTGAGAGCTCAAAACTTCCTGAGATTAAACACGACGTGGGGCGGGGGGTGCTGGAACTGGTGGGTTTGGCTTGGGTTTTAGTATTCACACTTTTCACCTCACTTTATGCTACATAACACAACAAGAATTTATGGAGGAAGTTGCCTTTAGTCCCTCCCACCCTTCATGCTTGTCATCCTTTTTCCCCCATTTTATTACACTCTAAACCCAAAAGAACATTGTTACCTTTGCTCTAAGCTGTCAGGTAAAAAAATCTTTCTTGATAGATAGACATAATCTCTCGCCACCTGTAGAGAAAGATGTTATGACTATACATTCACCACATGTTTGGCCTTTCAGTCTCTCGTCCCTTCATATGAGTCCAGCCTTCCAAGTACTGAGTTTCTTTCACTGAAGAGCTCCTTATGGCATTTCCTGTGCTGCAGGTCAGCTGGGAATGAACGCTTACCTGAGTGTCCTTATTCAGCTGAAATTTCCCATCTGTTGATGCATACTATACTGTCCACCTTTTCTTTTCTTTCTTTCTTTCTTTTTTTTGGCAGCCCTACGCAGCACGCAGTGTCTTAGTTCCCCAACCAGGGATTGAACCCATGCTCCCTACAGTGGAATCGCGGAATCCTAAGCACTGAACCACCAGGGAATTCCCTACCCACCGTTTCTACTACATTGTCTGACACATTCATCATAGTTTTTTGGATATGACACCGAAGGCACAGGCAACAAAACAAAAAACAGTCAAATTGGACTTCATCAAAAATTTTTAAATTTGTGCATCAAAAGACACTATCAACAGAGTAAAAAGGCAACCCACAATGGGAGAAAATATTTGCAAACCATATACCTGATAAAGGATTAATGTCCAGAATATACAGAGTCCTCCTAAAACTCAACCACAAAAAAACAAACAACCTGATTCAAGAATGAGCAAAACTTGAATAGACATTTCTCTGAAGAAGATATAAGAATAGCTAATACATCACTAATTATTAGAGAAACACAAAGCAAAACCACCACTAGATACCACATCACCCCCATTAGGATGACTACTATCAAAAAACCTTGTTGACAGGGATGTGGGGAAATTAGAACCCTGTGCACTATTGGTGGGAATGTAAATTGGTGCAGCTACTATGGAAAACACTATGGAGGTTCCTCAAAAAATTAAAAATAGAGCTACCATATGATCCAGCAATCCCACCTCTGGGTATATCCTTAAATGATTTGAAAGCAGGATCTCAGAGAGGTACTTACACACCTGTACTCACAGCAGCATGTCCACAACAGCTAAAGCATGAGCAACCCAAGTGTCCCTTGACAAATGAATGGATAAGCAAAATGTGGTCCATCCGTGCAATGGAATATGATTCAGCCCTAACCAGGAAGGAGATTCTGACACCTGCTACGACATGGATGAACCTTGAGGACATTCTGCTGAGTGAAATAAGCCAGTCACAAAAGACAGATACTGCATGATTCCACTTATATGAGGTCTCGAGAGCAGTCAGAATCATGGAGACAGAAAGTAGAAGGGTGGGCGCCAGGGGCTGGGGGAGGGGGATAGGGAGTCAGTGTTTAATGGGACAGAGTTTCACTTTTACTAGATGAAAGCTTTCTGGAGATGGATGGTGGTCATGGTAGCACAACTTTGAGAATGTATTTAATACCACTTACCACTGAACTGTACATTTAAAATGATGAAGATGGTAAAGTTTATGTTACGTGTATTTTACAGTAAAGAAGGGCAGTCTTCCTCTTTGGCCAGGCACTTGTGTGGAGGGTGATCCAGTCTAATCCGCAACTGAGCCGAGTCTGAGTTCTCTCGCAACTTGAATCAGATTCAGTTCACAGCAGCTTTCAATATTTTGGACGGAGGACGTGGGTTGGGAGAAGGACCTGGGGTCTGAGCCCTGCTGAGCTTTTCCAGGTCCAGGCTTTACGCCTGGTGCCAGCTTTCCTGTCCGTGGGATGTCCCTCTCTGCCCTGCGTCCCGTCCCCAACTCCGGGAGCTGCCGCCTGCGCTCAGCAAAGATCACAGTCACCAGGCCACGAGCAGCGGTAAGCTTTCACCGAAGTCCCACCAGGGTCGTCCTCCCTGGGGGGCGGTGTGTCCCTCCTCTTGCCTCTGCAGGAGAGAAAGCAGCAGTGCTCTCTTTTCTCCAGAGGAGATCCGTTATTTTCCGGAATTTGGTTTATCCCTCCCATCCTTAACGCTCTGACGCTAAGAACCCTGTGCAAAAAAAGGATGATGTCACGGCAAACCCAGTGACCTCTCAGTGACAGGCTGAGCAATGGTGCGTGTCCTCTGCGGCAGCAGGAGCGCCCCCCGCCCCCCCGTCCCCCAAGGTCGATGTAGATGCCAAGGAGACGCACAGGGTGAAGGGCTCGGACCTGGGATTTCCTCCACTGGGAGCTGTGATGCTGGAGCCCTGCCCCGTCTGACACGTTTAGGAAGAATAATATTCTGCTTAGTTCTTTCAGAGCGTTTGGCTTTTATAATTTTTAATACCATAAAAAATAATAGGTGGGCTTCCCTGGTGGTGCAGTGGTTGAGAGTCCGCCTGCCGATGCAGGGGACACGGGTTCGTGCCCCGGTCCGGGAAGATCCCACGTGCCGCAGAGCGCCTGGGCCCGTGAGCCATGGCCGCTGAGCCTACGCATCCGGAGGCTGTGCTCCGCAGCGGGAGAGGCCACAACAGTGAGAGGCCTGTGTACCGCAAAATAAAATAAAATAAAATAAAATAATAGGTTTATTATCATCTGCAGTTGGGCGCCCCTTTTGCTTTCTAAGTATAATTATTCATTCTGGATTTTCCCCATTTCACACTGGAACTCCTTGATTTCTGATGACACTTTCATGCTAAATCGCCAATGCCCTCTGACACTGGTTTGTTTATTTTATTCACTTAAGCTCACAGGAAGAATTTTACTGAGAAAATCCCTTTAGAGCACTAATAGTAGTTTTAAATTCCTTTGTAGAAAATATAATGTAACAAAGTAGGAAAGAGTTGAGTTGAGGAAGTAAGTCTCCCAGGACTCCCTCTCCCGCGGAGGTGTAAGCCCTCCTATACTCATGGTTAATTTCAGCATACAAAGCCCTTTTCCTAAGGGGAGGGTGACACTGCGTCCAGCGTGGTTTGCACATCAGAAGCAGTGCTGTGCTTGGTGTCCAGCTCAGGCCGCACCCCCCCCCGCCCCTTCCGCCTCCCCAGACCCTGCTGCAGACGCCCGCAGCCTCAGAGCCTTGTTACCCAGCCTGGAGCTGTCCCGGGGCCTGTTCCCCTACAAGCTGCAGGGATGGCTGAGAGGCAGGCGGTGGGGGAGGAGTGCAGGGGTGGCCGTGTAACCGGAACCAGGAAGAAAGGACGCAGATGCGAGGTTGCTGGGCATCACTGTGTCTGCCGCATGGAAGCGCACATGGCAGCGCACACCAGGGAGCAGCCTGAGCAGTGAGAGGAGGGGACAGAGGCCAGGGCAAAACTGCCCTCAAGAAATCCAGGACACGGGCCTCCCTGGTGGCGCAAGTGGTTGAGAGTCCGCCTGCCGATGCAGGGGATACGGGTTCGTGCCCCGGTCTGGGAGGATCCCATATGCCGCGGAGCGGCTGGGCCCGTGAGCCATGGCTGCTGAGCCTGCGCGTCCGGAGCCTGCGCGTCCGGAGCCTGTGCTCCGCAACGGGGGAGGCCACAACAGTGAGAGGCCCGCATACCGCAAAAAAAAAAAAAAAAAAAGAAATCCAGGACTCAGTTTGGTAATGGCTTCTTAGATATGACACCAAAAGCACAAGCAGCAAAATTTAAGAATACGAAGTTTGCACTTCAACAAAATTAAAAATTTTTGTGCACCAAAGGACACCATCAAGAAAGTGAGGAGAAGGGCTTCCCTGCTGGCCCAGTGGTTAAGACTCCATGCTTCCACTGCAGGGGCACAGGTTCTATCTTTGGTTGGGGAACTAAGATCCTGCATGCCTCACAGCTGGCCAAAAAAAGAAAGAAAGAAAGTGAGAAAACAACCAACAGGATGGGAGAAGATATCTGCAAATCATGTAACGGTAAAGATCTAGTATCTAGAATACAAAAGAACTCTTGCAACTCAACAACAAAAAGACAGACGACCCTATTTAAAAATGGACAAGGCACTTGAACAGACATTTCCCCATAGAACATACACGAATGGCAATAAGCTCGTGAAAGGATGCCCAGCATTGCTAGGGCAGGGGCTCAGGACGTGTTGCTCTGTGCTGTGCTGCTTTGGCATATTGGTTATTTTGTGTTAAAGGCGCTTGAAAAACAGCAGGTGCAGGAAGGGTGCTCTGACCCCCCCTTTTCCTCCTGAAAGCAGAGGTGAGACTCGACGTGGAGGACATCCTCCCTGCACCAAGAAGAAACACTCGTCACCAGAGGCGGGTTGCCAGGCGAGGACCCTGCGAGGAGACCTCGTTAAATCCCTCGTGTTTTCCTTCCATCCCCCCAGATATTCCCCCTTCTGTCCCACAATTGCCACTCTTTGTTCAACCTACTTTATAAACACCTGGTCCTCACCACCTCTCGGCGCATCATTGTCCTGTGAGGACTCCCACATACACATAAAATTTTATTAAATAAAATGTGTCTGCTTTTCTCCTGCTGATCTGTCCTGTGTCCGTCCGGCGAAGGCTAAGGGGATAAAGGAGAAGTCTTACCTCCCACCTCAGTCACTAGGAAAACGCAAATCAAAACCACAGTGAGATGCCGCTTCAAACAACAAAATAATCCCCAAACAGAAACTAGCAAGTGTTAATGAGGGTGTGGAGAAGCGGGAACCCTCCCACTTTGCAAGTAGGGATGAAAATGGTGATGCTGCTGTGGACACCACGCTGGTGGCTTCTCAGAAAGTGACACACGGGACCCAGAGTTCCACTCCTAGGGAGAAACCCCAGAGAACTTAGAGCACACGTTCAGAAGAACGCTTCCTGGAGAACACGCTTCAGTGTGGTCCCGGTGAGCTGTGTCATAGCAGATGAGACCTGGAGGGTTGCCAGGCGGGCGGTGGGGTAACCAGACCTCCCGGCCCCTTCTCGGCAAGTCGGAACCTGGTGCACAAACGACAATTCAATACGTCAAGACGCTTTGCTGTTGCTGCCAAGATTGTCACAGTCATAACTCATTTGTTCTGGAAAATAAATGGAAGCCACAGGCATACAGGCCCTGTGCCACCAGCACAGAGACCCCTCGGTAGAGGGCGAGCCCTCAGGCCGAGGAGCGCCACACTCCTTCTCCACATGGAAGCCAGGCCTGGGGCTCTGCTCCTGCTGCGCCCCGAGGGCGCCACGGGCTCCTGGGCTCCTTCGAGCCCAGGCGTGGAGGCTCCGGGCCAAGTGGACGGGTCAGCTGCTACCACCACCCTCCATCTCCAAGTCTGCTCTGAGGGCCTGACACCCCCAGCTGCTGTGCCCGAGTCCCGGCCACGCTGACGTGGAGGCCCTGGGGCTCCAGGGGTCCCACAGCTCTGCTCAGGGGCGGGAAGGTGGAGGGACGTTGAGGGCCAGGGCAGCCGGGCCCTCAGTATGTGAGCCTCTGACTTTGCTCTCAGCACCACCGAGACCCTGTCCTTCCAGCAGCTGGACAAGTGGGGGTGCCGAGGCAGCAGTGGGACCCCATGGCAGGGCGGTGGAAAAGGTCAAAGATCCCCCCGAATGCAGACACACACTGCAGTCAAGATGTCTCATCTCCCAGACTGATCTCCTGGTTTAACACATTCCTATGGAAATTCCA
This sequence comes from Mesoplodon densirostris, assembly GCF_025265405.1. Classification (NCBI taxonomy): domain Eukaryota; kingdom Metazoa; phylum Chordata; class Mammalia; order Artiodactyla; family Ziphiidae; genus Mesoplodon; species Mesoplodon densirostris. The sequence goes on from NC_082661.1 coordinate 107,111,423, forward strand.
GAAAGTTTTATTTTATAGACACTGACGAAATTATTCTAAAGTTTATATGGAAATGCAAAGGAACTAGGACAGCCAAAACAACTTGAAATGGAACAAAATGGGAGAATGAAGTCAGTACACTCCATCTCAAGACTGGTATGGTTGGAGGCAAAGACCCAGGACCAACAAGCCGAACAGAGGACCCAGAAGTAGACCACACTCATGTGGCTGATTTTTGACAAAGGTGAAAAGTCGATTTAACATAGAAGGATGGTCTTTGCAACAAATGGTACCAGAGCAACTAGACCTCCACAGGCCACGAAACAAGGACAAAACAAATGAACAAAAATACCACGACCTAAGCGTCACCCCTTATACAAAAGTGGACACAAATTGATCACAGCATAGATTTAAAAGTAAGATGTAAAACTATAAAACTATCAGAAGGAAGCACAGGAGAAAATCTTCAGGACCTCAAACGTGACACTAAAAGCACAATCCATAAAATAAAACACTTGCTAAATTGGACTTCAGCAAAATTAAAACTTTTTTCTCTACTAAAGATCCTGTTAGGATGAAAAGACAAGGTACAGACTAGGAGGACATACTTGCAAACCGCACATCTGACAAAGGAACTCTCAAACTCAACGGTAAAAAACGCAAGCTACCCAAATAGAAAATGGGCAAAAGACATGAACAGACGTTCACCAAAGAGAACATACAGGTGGCAAATAAGCACATGAAAAAATGTTCAGTATCACTAGCCCCAAGGGAAATGCAAAGGAAAACCTGAAGGACACCACTGCCCACCTGCTAGAAGACAACAGACTGGAAGGAATGCAGGTCTCACACGGCTGATGGGAACGTGAGTGGTAAGACACACTGCTAAGACAGCTTGACAGGTTCTTAAAAAGCTAAACAGAAGCCCGACCAATATCTCAAAAGGTCACGGCTGTATGACTCCATTCAGGTCACACTCTCGAGATGACAAAGCTCCCAAGATGGAGAGCGGATGGGGGGCTGCCGCGGGCAGGGCGACAGAAGGACAGAACCCTATGCGCGTGCCACACTGACACCGGCTTCCTAGGGAATGTTGTCTTATGATGATGTAAGATGTCACCACCGGGGCAAAATGGGTGAAGTGTGCCCGGGACCTTTTGGCCCTATCTGCACCCTCCTGTGAACCTATACATATTTCAGAACATATACGTATGTTCTAATGCCACATCTGTCAACACTCCCTCAAGCCAGCTGTCCCAGCCCGGCTCCCTGGAGCTCAAAGCTTCCCTGTGCGCCCCGAGCCCCGAGGTGAGGGGTGGCGGCGAGCAGCAGTGAGGAAGTAAGAGGGTTCTGGGCAGTGCAGGTGCTGGGCTGCAGCCTGTGGCCGAGGTGGGGAGAGAGGGAGCGAGCAGCACTGCCCTGCGCCCCGGCTCACCTGAGCTCCCCGCAGCCCCGGCATCCAACTCATTCTCAGCTCTGCCTCATGGAAGCGACCACCTCCCTCATCCCCCAGATGCACCTGTTCCCACCTGCCCCCCATCCCGCAGGGCCTCCCTGGCTCCGCGCACGCAGCCCACCAGGCCAGCCCCCTCTCCAGTCTCCCACCTGCTGCCCTCACCCCACACTCCTCACCCAACGCCCCTGGCCTCTCTCCACCCTGGTCTCACCCCTCACATTTGCTCATCAGAGGCCTGCATCAGATCGGAACCTGCTGCCGTAACGCCAAGGTCCAAACCCAAGTTTTGCCACAAACTGGCTGGGAGGCCTTGGGCCAGAAACGGTCTTTGTTGGAATACCTGGGTATGGGCCCTCTGCTTGGTTTGCTTCCCCTCAGAACAGCGCCCGGCCTGGCGCTGGCTTTGAGTGTTGGTGGATCTGCAGTTCAGACCCAGTTGGGACCCAACCAGCTGGAGGCTGTGAGCACGCGTGTGTGTGGGGAGCAACCGTGACCCCTGGTGTCCCCATCACCAGGAACACTTCCGTCACCTTCCAATGCGGTTTATTCAAAACTCCTATATGTGGTGAAGCACCTCTACCCCCCTTCTAGGCCCCCCTCCCAGGGTGGGGTGCACAAGGGTGCCAGGCCTTCGTACCGTGAAAACCTCCCTGGTGCAAAAGCTTCCAGGAAGCTCTGCATCTTGAGGAAGAAGCTCTCCAGATCTCGGACCTGGGCCTCCTTCCCACCCCAACGCTCAGCCTGTTCTTGTAATGCCTCCCCCTCCCCTTCCAGGCGGGAGAACCTGTCCTTGACCTGGAGGAGCTCAGCCAAGGACCCCTCTGCGCTCAGGGCCCGCGGCTCCCCCTGGGATGTGCTCGCAGGCTCCCTCATCTCCAGCCACGTCCAGGGACGCCTGGTCTTCTGGCAAGTTCTTTAAATGGTGTCCTTCTGTGACAGGTGAAATAGATTTTTCCTCCTTTGGTTTTCTTCAGACATTCCGAGCAATTCCTTCAGTTCAGACACTTTCTTGGATAGATTTTTATTCATTTCCCTCTTTCTGTGAAAAACTGTCTTCATAAATTTAAGCTTTCTGTCAAATTCCTCCAAAGCTTTATCCATGAGTTTCCTGCCTGCGGACAGCTCTTCTGTCTTGTCCTGTTCTAAGCCCTCCCCAGAAGACGAAGACTCCCCAGGTGATATACCACCAGAAGAGTGGCTTGAATCTGGTCCCAGGCCAAAGGTCTCCAGGCCAGGGGCCCATCAGCACCTCGGCACGGTGACTCTTCCGGGGGACCACGCCATGCACAGCTCCAAGCACCGGCCACGAGGCGCTGATGTTTCTGAGTCTGAGCCCCGGCCACGGAAGGCCGAGTCCCGCCTGCGCTGGTGGCCTTGGATTTCTCCTGTCTGGGTCAGGAGGCCCCACTTCTTTGGGTCCAGGTCGCTCTCCCTGCCCCACTTCATGCGTCCCGCCAGTCTCACAGAGCGACTGAACTGCTGTTGGGTGGGAGGGGCTGCCAGGGCCGGTCCTCCCCTTTCTGGTGGTTGGGGCCCAGAGTCAGGGAGCCGGTCAGGGCCACGGTCCCCCGGCAGCAATGGGAGGTGTCCAAGGCCGCTCTCCTCACCCTCTGCAACTTCAGGGCACTGCTTCTGGGAGGGCCGTGCAGTGGTGGGGTGCATGGTGAGTGGGATGAGGCATTTCTCTTCTACCAGGTAGTAGCCCCTTCCAGCCAGAGGTGCCAAGGGCCACAGGCACAAGAGGACTCGGGGAACATCAAGGGACAGCTCAGGGCTGGATTCCCCACGCACACGTGGGTGGGGCCCTGTAGGAGGGGGAGCGGGGCCTGGCGGCTTCCCTTTGCCATGTGAAGGGTCAAAGTTGGAAGGTCTGGATGGAAGGTCTGCAGGGGCATGGAGGCGCAGGTGGCTCTCCATGCGGGCTGGTTTCCCTTGGCCGAGTGAGGGGTCCACCTTGGAAACAAAGCCTTGTGGGCCAGCACATGTGGCTTTCTGAGGGCAGGCTGGGGGCTGCCCCCCACCAGATGCACGGTCAGGTGCAGAGGACTGGATGGAGCGTTTGCAGGTGGATGGGCTGCGGGGGGCTCCGACTGTGGTTTGGCTGTGGCTGTTTGCTGACAAGGGAGTTCTCAGCAGGGACGCCAGCTTTATGGGCTACAGGTAGATGGGGGTCTGTGGGCCTCTGCTCATCCCAGGCGGCCCTTGTCTGAGTCGGGGCTTGCCTGCACACAGCTTGCATGGTGGTGGGCGGAGGTCCGGGGGCACGCTCAGTTGGATGTGAAGGTTGCCTTTTCTCCTGGGGCGAGACCAAAACAGAGACCTTGGGATTTGGTCCCCCAAGTCCAGGGGCATCCAAGGGGCTCTTGGTGCTGGTGGGTGGTAGTCCCCTGCTCAGTGGGGCATCCAAGGTGGGGACCTGCAACTACGTGGATGACTCTGGGTGGCTGATTGTGGGATGGTGCTTGTCCTCTTATGGGAGTAGATTTAAGTGCAGTTAAGATTAGATGTAAGGTCCCCAGGCTCAGGTAGGGCCACGGGAATCTCAGTGTGCATCAGTGGTTGGCCTTTACCCGGCTTGGAGTCCAAGCTAAGCAGTGAGGGCCAGGTCCCATGGACTGCAACACGGGATGGGGGAGAGGTTCACTGCCGCCTCAGGGCCTGGGCCTGGCCAGTGAGCAGCCTTGGTGAGGGCTCTGGAGCCCTGCAGGACATAGCCCCCCAGCCTGTGTCCTGGGCACCCCCAGCTCACCCGCTGGCCCGAGGCTGAGTGAGCTGGAGGGCCCTGGGGAGAAGGCTGGGATCCGCCTCTTACCTCACTCTCCACCTGACGACCACCACTCCCCCAACCGTTAGCCTAATGGGACCCTTAACTGCCTAGTGGTCTCGCTCTAATTGTTGGGCATTGGAGGTCTCGCATAATAGCTGCCTCGTAACGGTTGCCTGGTACACAGTTGTTTGTCCCTTCTTTGTCATTGTGGTCATCATTGAAGACTTAGCCCCACTTGCTGCTGGCACCACTACACCCCTGTCTTTTTTGTTTTTGTTTTTGGCTGCATTGGGTCTTCGTTGCTGCACGCGGGCTTTCTCTAGTTGTGGTGAGCGGGGGCTACTCTTCGTTGCTGTGCGTGGACTTCTCATTGTGGTGGCTTCTCTTGTTGCAGAGCACAGGCTCTAGGCAGGTGGGCTCAGTAGTTGTGGCACACGGGCTTAGTTGCTCCACGGCACGTGGGATCTTCCTGGACCAGGGCTCAAACCTGTATCCCCTGCATTGGCAGGCGGATTCTTAACCACTGTGCCACCAGGGAAGTCCCACACCCCTGTCTTTATTTTTGGTAACTTCTACATCCACGAGGACCATCTGTTCTATACCTGGACTTTTGGTCGTTGACCTCCTTGCCTCCTTTTGTGAACATTGCTGGTATTTTCCCTAGCAGCCATTTCTTCTGTGCCAAATACAATAAATACGAATAAATAAAATGTAAATTGTTCTGGTCCCCTGATGCAGTGGGCTCACAGAAAGTAGGCCCATCCCCAGGGAATGAATCATGACCGGAGGAAACCAGTCATGCTCCTCCCCTTCCTCTTTGCTAGGATGGGTTGGGGGTGGGGAGGACATTTGACACAGTTCTGGCCACTAGGGCCTAAGAAAGTGACTGATTAGGAAGCAGGTGGTGTTTGGGAAAGTTTTATTTCTTTAACTAAAGAAAGGCAGGTGGTAGAAATCAGTCATCGCATTTTGCCTTTGACCTGGTAGGGTGAATGTGTGATGTTAGGAGCTGTAGTAGTCAAAGTGAGACCATGAGGAAAGAGGTAAAGGGAATCCCAGAGGAGCTGGTGCAAAGACCTGCCCTTGCTGACCAGATGAATTAATCAACCCTGGCGCTTCCTGACTCTGGACTCCTTGTTGGTGAGCTCATAACCACCTGCACTGAAGCTAAATATTCTGTTACATGAAATTGAAGGCACTCTGGCTGATCCATTTCATTCCCATAATAATCTAAATATCTTATTAAACATTTCTTGTGCTAATTCCACTTCCTAATCAGCAAAATTTGATGTGGGCAGAGATGACTGAGGGCAAGTGGAGAGGATAAAGTAGAAAGGAAGAGGTTCCCGAGTGGGACAAGCCATAGGCACAGTCCAAGGATATGCAGACCCAGGGGAGCCATGAGGGGTCTGAGGTCTACCCCAGTCGGCTTGTCCACAGCTAGCCAGTGGGTGGGGGAGACAGCAGGGATTGGTAGGTGGACTCAAATGCTGCTGGTGTGGGTGCACCCTAGGGGACAGAATGGCGAGGGTCACTGGGCAGCACTGGAGGGGTTGGGTACAAGCCCTGGGATTCAGCTGGGACCAGCCAAAGGCACAAGAGGGGCAGCCTCAAGGGCCAATCATTCAGGGCACAGGTGAGGCTCTCCTTGGTATGAAGCCGTCTCCACGTCTGCCCTGTAAATGCCACTGCTGGTATTTCACAGCCCAGTGCAGGCAGTCCTCCTTCCTGTCCTCCCAATGCTGTGCCTTCTGAGCACGTCGATCCGGTCACGTGTAGACCCCACTTAGGGCCTTGTGGGGTCAACTCACCACATTCTGTTCACTACTGCCACTCCCTGGCTGTATGGGGAGAGGCAGGGGTCATAACCTCCATTTTCCTTCAACAATTCCACCCAGCCCCCCTGGGGAAGAGTTTGTGAGGTGCTCCATTTCCCATCAACCCACTTTAACCTTCCAACCAACCAAAAGAAGGCCTTGTCAAATACCCATATTCTCTCAACCCTCTTTATCCTCCCAACAACCTTTGAAGAGGAGATGTCCCTGGTGGTCCAGTGGTTAGGACTCCGCGCTTCCACTGCAGGGGGCACGGGTTCCATCCCTGGACAGAGAACTAAGATCCCGCATGCTGCATGTAGCATAGAGCAGCCAAAAACAAACAAACAAACAAAAAACAACAACAAAAACCCTTGAAGAGGTATGTCATAATCTCCACTTTCCATCCACGTGTCATCTTCCCAACCTCCCAGACAGCAAGATATAATTCCATCATCCCATCCATCTAGTTTAACCTGCTACCTTCACACAGGGCAGGTATACCACAATCTCAGTTACCCATCAACCTATTCCACCGAAGCACTCACAGAAAATGCACGTAATAATCTCATCTTTCCATCAACCATTTCCTCCTCCCATTCCCCCCATTCCCCCCATGGGAAGCCATGGTAATCTTCCCATTTTCCATCAACCCGCTTTACTCTCCCAATTATCTGTGGGAAAGAGATTGTCATAATCTCCATTTCTCATCAACTGATTTCATCCTCCCAATCACCCATGAAGAAGGCATATCATAATCTCAGTTTAAATCAACACTATCCCACCTCTCAAAATCCCTGAGGAAGGCAGAGCATGGTCTCCAGTTTACATCAATGCTCTTAATTTCCAGCTGCCCATGAGGAAGGTGCTATCCAGTCTACATTTGCCAAGTGAGGAAAAGCAGGCTCAGAGAAGATGAACTCCTCACCATGGGAGCCCTGCTGGTGAGTAGCGGCTCAAGAACCAAACCTGGCATTGAGCCCTGGAATCCATGTTCCACAGCCTCCTGATGACAGCAGTTCTCTGTATGACTCAAGAAAATGGACGTCTGGGGATTTCCCTGGTGATCCAGTGGTTAAGAATCGGTCTTGCAATGCAGGGGACACCGGTTCGATCCCTGCTCGGGGAACCAAGATCCCACATGCTGTGGAGCAACTAAGTCCACACGCCACAACTAGAGAGCCCACGTGCCACAACTACAGAGCCCACATGCTCTGGAGCCCACGTACCACAACTAGAGAGAAGCCCGCGCACAGCAACGAAAGATCCTGCATGCTGCAGCTAAGACCCAACACAGCCAATAAATAAGTAAATAAATAAAGTTAAAAAAAAGAAGAAAACAGATATCAATGTGCTGTCAAAAATGTCTAATGATAATCTGGACAAGAAAGTGGAAGTTTATCTGAGCAAAACCTAAGAGTTGAGGAGAGATCGGAAGTAACAGTTTAAAGACCTCATGGCCAAGTGGGGAACATACAGAGGAGAGTGCTTTCCAAGGGTTTCATTTGATGTGGGCTCTGGTGTGAGAGGCTCGTGGACCTTGGCTCATCTGTTGAAGGTGGGCCCTAGGGTTGGCTACATCCGCATCAGCCCTGGACCCTTAAGTCCACCCAAGGCAGATACCCTCTCCTAAACCCCACTGCTCACTGGTGGCCACACCCCTCCAAGGCCTTTCTTTGGAGATTTTGGCATCATCAGCGCTCCCTGTATTGTAAGTATCCTTTTTGGTGACATTGGTACCACTGGTACTCACTACTGCACAGCAGGCTCAGATCTTATCTCGCTTAACAATCTAAGCTTGAAATGGGAAAGTGAGGATTTAAGCGGCCTGGGGAAGCTTCTTCAACACTCCCAGCAGGTTTTTATGGGCTGGAGACATCGTCTCTCCTGAGTCTGTGGATTCACTTCTTTGCCTGACGTCGGGGAACCCAGGGCTGTCTGCTTCCTGTTCAGACTGGTAATCATGGCCACAGCCATTCGCACGCACTGCTTCCCCACAGTTCCTGTTTGGGGGTGAGCAGCGATGTTTGTTCAGTGAGAAAGGGCTTCCCCTGACCCCCTTATCCTCCACCAAAACAACCTCAGTGGCACCCAGAGGTCCTGTCCTGGAGGCCCCCTCCACCCTCTTCTATTTTGGCCAAATCCTGATCTGCCATCCACCAGGCTGCAGACGTTGGCTCTCCACTGGTCGGCACCCCTGCATCCTCAGCCCTGTGCTCCACAGCCCATCTGGGCCCCCGCTCTGAAAGGACTGTGTCAGGAAACAGGATGGGCCATCTTCTGTGAAGCGCCAACTCTGAGGAAGACCAGGAAGCCAACCGAAACTGTAAAGGGAGACAGCTGTAAGGAGGGAAAGCCCAGAATCATATGAGTCAGCCAAGACGGCAGGGGCGGCTCAGAGGGTGTCTGTGCCCGGGGTGGGCGAAGGTGGGGCCTGGAGCAGGAAGGGCCTGAGGAAGGTCAGGGTCACTGACCGAGAGCCAAGTCAGCTGATCTCTGTGTGCCCTCCCCCAGCAGAGACCAGCAGTGGGGGATCTGCCTTCAGGGGGCCAGAAGGAGCCAGGGTTGGAGGGATGGTCAGAATGCAGCAGCTGGGGACCCTTGGGGTCGTGGGAGCACCCGTGCCACAAGGGCCAGTTATCTGGGTGCTACCTGGCATCCCACTCGACCCGCATGCCCCAAACACTGTGCAGGAGGAGTTATGTCTGCAAGGTAAGAGCAGCTTGGCATGGTGAAGAATCCATTACATATGGAGATTATTTTCTTTTAAGCTGGGCTGATTGGAAGATGTAGCTTCAGGCCAGAGCAGTTACCTGGACAATCACACTGAGAAATTTTTCTAGGACGTGGGGATAAAGAGGTGGAAAGTAAGAAAGACAAACCAAAGTGGTGCCATCATCTACACTCCAGGCACACTGCTGGGGGCTGGGCAGCACGGAGGGTCAGGACCCAAAGGAGCAGGCTCCTCTGAACTTCTCAAACCTACGTCATCAGCTTGGAAGGGCCTGCTGACTGTGCGGGACAAATCGCAATAGAGCAAAGGGAGCAGGAGCGGGCTCTCACCCAACGTGGTGCCGTGAGCCCTCCTCCACGAGCTCCATCAGCTCCTGCAAGGCTCCGCCGCTCGCTTCATCAAGGGCTTTCCTCGGAGGGACATTTCTGCACCACCTGATCTCCTTCTGGAACCTCTCCCTCCTGTTTTTCCTTCCTAGCCATTGTCACCACCTGGCATTATATGGGCTATTGGTTTGGCCCACTGTCTGTTCCCCATGGTCTGGCAGTTCCATGAGCAGGGCTTTGTCTTTCTCGTTTGCAGCTATGTGCCCAGCACCTGGAGCAGTCCCAGCACACAGTAGATGCCCGGTAAATGTTCTTAAATGAATGAATTGAGGTTACATATTCCATCAAAAAAGCCACTAGACATCAAAGTTGCATTGCCCACAAATGAACAGGAGTCTCATCAACAGCAGACTTCTCCTTAGCTACCTTAGATAGTAGCTGCTTAGCTACTAACCATCCTTAGACACTGAACAGTATCTCCAAGAGCTCAGGAAAAGAACATGAAGCTAGAATTCTATACCCAGCTAAATGACCATTGAAGAGTGACTGGGAGGTGACTTATTTCCTGACATAAGGGTTCCAAAAGTTTATGCTCATGCTCTCTGAAAGAACTGCTAAAGCAAGAAGAAAACCGAATCTGGGATACAAGGAGAGATGGTGAGCAAAGAAATTACTGAAGTTTACAGTTGAGTTTAAGGGTACAATGGTGAGCTGGAGCGTTTTTAAAATAAGTTTTTAAACAATTATCTATGCTTTTAATAATAATGAGTTTGACTTTAATAATGATAATCACTGTAGATGATATCAACACAGAAGGGGCACGTGAGCAAAGGTCACGTGGGCACTCCCTTTAACACAGAAGGCGCCCACAAGGAGTGGACCGCACTGGATGTCCTGTAGGGCTGAGGCTGAGCAGCGATTGGGTCACCTGATCAGTGCCTGCCCTTAGCTTTTTCCACACCAAGCATTGCAGGCTGGGGGCCTATGCTCACCTCCACCAGCTCTGATGGGCAGCTCTGGAGGAAGACGGGTTATAGCTGAGGAAGCAAGAAGGCTGTCTGACATATGTGACCCCACCTAGGTATTGGGGCTTGAATTGTACCCAGCAATAAGATATGTGGGCATTCTAACCTCCAGGAACTCAGAAAGTGACCTTAATTGGAGATAGGGTGGTTGAAGATACAATTAGTTAAGATGCAGTCACATGAGAATAGGGTGGGCCTTTAGTGTCCTTACAGGAAGGACATATGACTGGTGTCCTTACAGGAAGACGAGAGAGGACGCCATGTAGCAATGGGGGCAGAGATTGGAGGCTGCAGCTTCGAGCCAAGGAGCCCCTAAGGCTCTCAAGCTGGAGGGAGCAGCAAGGGTCCCACCTGGGAGCATGAGGGAGGGCGGCCCTGCAGAAAACCTTGATCTCAGGCTTCTGTCCTCCATAACTGCAGGACAACACGTTTCTGTTTTCTTCTTCTTTTTTAAAAATATTTATTTATTTATTTTGGCTTCTCTGGGTCCTAGTTGTGGACTCCTTAGTTGCAGCACGCGGGCTCTTAGTTGTGGCACATGAACTCCTTAGCTGTGACATGCAGACTCTTTGTTGCGGCATGTATGTGGGATCTAGTTCCCCTACCAGGGATCGAACCCGGGCCCCCTGCATTAGGAGTGTGGAGTCTTACCCACTGGACCACCAGGGAAATCCCAATTTCTATTTTCTTAAGCCACCTGGTCTGTGGGTACTTTGTTATGGTGGCCCTAGACTTACAGAAGCAAACTTGGGTCCTCTAGCTCGTGTGCGGTAAAGCCAATCTACTGGCATCCAGTTGTGGTGAAGGAAAGTATAGCATTTATTGCAAGGTGCCCAGCATGGGGCCCAGCAAGGAGAACAGGCAGCTCGTTCTCAAAAGACCCAAACTCCGCAGTGGCTTTCAGGGAAGAGGTTTTAAAGGCAAGGTGAGGGGTGTGGGTTGCAGGGTGCCTGATCAGCTTGTGTACAATTCTCTGATTGGCTGGTGGTGAGGTAACTGGGTGATGTTTCGGGAATCTCTGTGATCAGTTTCCTTGCTCCACCTGGTCTGGGGTCTTCTTGCTGGTGGGCAGCATGCATAACTTCTTCCACCTGGTGGGGGTCTCAGTATCTGCAGAACATCTCAAGGACATGGCTCTTGAGGAGGAACTAGAGGTCCTTGACTTTGTTTTATGGCTAAACTATTATGATTTTGCCTTGCTTGGATGTTTTCCTTTGTTTCTGAAATTTCTCACTTATCTGATTAAATTTGCTCTCTGGAACTCAGGGAAGGCCTAGGCGGCTAAAGCTTTTCTACAAAAAAGAGGCGGGGGATACCCCCCCACACACACACCACCCCAGGAAGGCCCTGCAGGATCCTGCTCGGTTACACTAGGAAACCAGTACACCAGGTAAAGGTGGTTTTCTCTCAAGATTCTTGAAACAAAGAAATGTTACAAAATAACACTTACCAGGAAGAAAGAGGGGCTTCCGTGGGGGCTGGCTCCCAAATGACCTACTGTACTTCCCAGTATCATGTTCCATACGTGTAGCTCCCAAGTCTGTTCGAGTTTTTAAAATCTGCTTAAGCAGTATTGTTCTTAATAAAAATAATACAGGGCTTCCCTGGTGGCACAGTGGTTGAGAGTCCGCCTGCCGATGCAGGGGACAAGGGTTCGTGCCCCGGTCCGGGAAGATCCCGCATGCCGCAGAGCGGCTGGGCCCGTGAGCCATGGCTGCTGAGCCTACGTGTCCAGAGCCTGTGCTCCGCAACGGGAGAGGCCACAACAGTGAGAGGCCCGCGTACCACAAAAAATAAATATAAATAAATAAATAAATAAATAAATAAATAAATAAATAAAAATAATACAATCTTACGATAGCAACCCAGGAAACAGAGAAAAGTACAAAACTTGTAAAAGCAACAAACCAGTCCCTATCCTGCCATCCATCTCTCAGCAGACCATCTGGTGACCATCCTTTTCGATGCCACTTGAGCACACATTCAGGGGGCGAGAGATGCTGGGAAACAGAGGGATGGGGGGACAGATAAAAACAGAAGCAACTCCATCATAGCACAGCGGTAAGGCAGGTGCTATTTTAATAGTGTTCATTTTCGTTTTCCATCAATTTAACAGAAGGAAAAGAAGCAAGGGAAATGGAACGGACTTGTGAAAGTCAGATGTGGGTTTTTTACTACCAGAGATATTTGTTTCGAAATTAAGAAAAAAGATGATGAAAGCCAATAGGAGGTTGAGGTCTCTGTCAGCTTCCTGCAGCAAAGCCCCGCAGCAAAGCCCCACAGCGCGGGCATGCCTTCTCAGTCCAGGAGGCCACAAGTCAAGGTCAAGAGGGTCATGCTCCCTCAGAGGCTCCTGGGGAAAGTCCTTCCTGCTCCTTCCGGCTTCCGGGGTGCCCAGCAGGGCGTGGCATTCCCAGCTTGTGGCCACACCCCTCCCATCTCTGCCCCCATCGTCACATGGGCTTCTCTGTGTGTCTGTGTCTGAATTTCCCCCTTCTTATAAGGACACTTGTCAGGTTGGATCAAGGCCCACCCAACGACCTCATTTTACCTTGATGATATCTGCAAAGACCTTGTTTCCAAGCAAGGTTGCCTCCGCAGGCCCGGGCACTGGGGCTTGAGCATGTCTTTTGGGGGAGACACAGTTCAAAGCACACCAATCATTCTGGACTTTTCTTACAGACGAGTTTCTGCCGTAGGTGGTTGTGAGCAAGGGCCTTCTGTGCTACCTGGAGCCTGCACCCCCCTTCCTTTGTGTCGTCCCCCCTCCACCCCCTCGTGTGGTTTGCTCTTTCTCATTTGCCAGCTTCGGGGCATCCGCGGCCTGTTCTGCAGCCGCGACTTGACAGCTCTTTGCCTTTGGTTCTTTGTGTGAGGGTTTGGTTTCACCACCACCTGCTCTCCATGACTCCTGGGCCCTGAGATCCTGAGCCGAGCCAGGCCTGGGGGCCACGGTGCTGCCCGACCCAGGGAGAACCGGCTCTCTGCTTCCAGCCGGGTCTGAGGGCGTTCCTGGCGTGCCTGTGCTGGTGAAGGAGCACTGGCATCGCGAATCGGCCGGGCTCTGAGAAGGGAGTCCTCGCCTCAGGCTGCCACGGCCCCTTTCCTGCAAACACAACCCAAAGTATGAAATGCAGTCTTCCCTTTCATAGATGGCCTAAAGTACCTCTGCTGAGCTGTTCGGATTTGTCCTCCTGGTGGAGACATTAGTTGCTGCCATGGTGATGCTTCTCTCTCTTGCTCACGGTTTGACCTCCACCCTGCAGGCAGGATCGTCCAAGAGATTGCTAAACTGTGTCACCAGAGCCGCAGTGCTGGGGTGCTCTTACACCCCAAACTCCTGTCACAGAGGGAGGGAGGGCAGGAGGGAGGCAAAGGGGAAGGAGGGGTGGGACGTGATGACATATTTAGGATGATTTTTTTAAAAAAATCAAAATGGACTATCTGTGTTTCAGGCATCCAAAATGGAGCCAGGTGGCCAGTGTGGATGTGGTTTCAGACACTTCCTGCATAACTGAGAACTTGGATTTTCTCTGAACTGTATCAAACTCCACCAGCCCTTTTCTTTTTCTTTTTCTTTTTTTTTTTTTTTGCGGTACGCGGGCCTCTCACTGTTGTGGCCTCTCCCGTTGCGGAGCACAGGCTCCGGACACGCAGGCTCAGCGGCCATGGCTCACAGGCACAGCCGCTCTGAGGCATGTGGGATCTTCCCGGACCGGGGCACGAACCCGTGTCCCCTGCATCGGCAGGCGGACTCTCAACCACTGCGCCACCAGGGAAGCCCACCCTTTTCTTATTTATTTATTTATTTATGGCTGCGTTGGGTCTTTGTTGCTGCACGTGGGTTTTCTCTGGTTGCAGTGAGTGGGGGCTACTCTTCGTTGAGGTGTGGGGGCTTCTCATTGCAGTGGCTTCTCTTGTTGCAGAGCACGGGCTCTAGGTACGTGGCCTTCAGTAGCTGGGGCACGCAGTCTCAGTAGCTGTGGCTCAAGGGCTGAGTTGCTCCACGGCATGTGGGATCTTCCCAGACCAGGGCTCAAATCCGTGTCCCCTGCATTGGCAGGCGGATTCTTAACCACTGCGCAGGGAAGTCCTCCACCAGCCCTTTTCAAAACAACATCTGCAAGCAGCTGCCGGCTGCAACCTTGTAACTTCAAAGTTCCCCAATCCATTCTCGCTTAACTTCTTCCAGCACCAATCCTGATTCTTGAAAAGCAATTTATGTCACCAGGCCATGTGTCCCCTTTCTAAGCCCTCCATCTTGTAGGCTGGTGGAACACAATTCCAGTGCTTGGATCTGGGCTGTGGTCCTAACAAACTCCAAATAAGCGCCTCTTTATTACAACCAGGTCTTTGTTCTTGGTTAACAGAGAGAAGAAACAAGCAACCATTAGGGCTTTCGGTCCTTGGTGGAGGGTTTGGGGGAGGGTGGCTCTGGCTTTGCTCTGTCTTCTTTTTGGCACTGGCTGAGTCTGCCCCGGGCTTGTGTGACCCTTTGTGGGGTTGAGATTTGGTGTCAGATGACTAAGGAGATGCATCAGACAGCACCCCTTCTCCCCTTCCTCACCGTGCCCCCAGCCCCGGGAGGACCCCATGGCCCATGTACTTGGCTGAGTTGGACCCTCAGGATCCAGACAGGGCATCAGGTTAGGGGTCAGCTGGGTTACCTGCGGCCGGCTGTCTCCTTGCACAAGGGCCACGGCCTCTGTCCAGAGGGACTCTCCAGGCAGCTCCCCATGCAGCCACAGGGACTGCCTCCTTCACCCTTCAGCTCTCCCATTACTAGCCCCACACTATCTTCAAGTGCACAATGTCCTTTATCATTTTCCAATAACAATTAGGCTGGGACTTCCCTGGGGGCACAGTGGTAAAGAATCCGCCTGCCGGGGCTTCCCTGGTGGCGCAGTGGTTGAGAGTCCGCCTGCCAATGCAGGGGACACGGGTTCGTGCCCCGGTCCGGGAGGATCCCACATGCTGCAGAGCAACTGGGCCCGTGAGCCATGGCCACTGAGCCTGCACGTCCGGAGCCTGTGCTCTGCAACGGGAGAGGCCACAACAGTGAGAGGCCCGCGTAACACACACAAAAGAAAAAAAAAAAAAAAAAAAGAATCCGCCTGCCAATGCAGGGGACACGGTTTCGATCCCTGGTCCGGGAAGATCCCGCATGCCTCGGAGCAACTAGGCCCGTGCACCACAACTACTGAGCCTGCGCTCTAGAGCCCGCGAGCCACAGCTACTGAAGCCTGCATGCCTAGAGCCCATGCTCTGCAACAGGAGAAGCCACCACAATGAGAAGTCCACACACCGCAACGAAGAGTAGCTCCCGCTCGCCACAACTAGAGAAAGCCCGCATGCAGCAACGAGGCCCAATGCAGCCAAAAATAAATAAATAAATTTAAAAAGAAAAAAAAGAACACTCACATTGTTGTGTAACCATTGCCACACCATTGCTTACAATGCTTGCGGTTGACTTGTGGTTAATACTCTTTATCAAGTTAAGGAATTCCCCAGCTACTCATAGTTTTCTCACAGGGTTTCATCAGAATGTTTGTTAAGGAGTGACATCAGTGAAAATGGTGCAGTAAGGGACTCCAAAAACTAGCAAATACTCTGGCGGAAACTATCAGAATAAACTTTATCAAAACTCTGGAATACAGTCAAAGATTTAAAGAAACAAGGTGAATGGATAATAAGGAAAAAGGCAGCTCACTCTCAGCATGAGGGCTTTGTGTCATTTTTCTCACCCTTGGCCTACCGCCCCCATCCCTGGCTTGGTTTGGCTTGGCAGTCTTGACAATGGTAGCCCATGTGCCAGGTGTGGGTGTCTGGTGCCAGAGGCAGCAGAGTGGACCTTCTTCCCAAGGAACTGTGGTTCTTTGTTTTGACCTTCTGGTGGCTCCCTGAAGGACTGTTGCAAGGGGCTTGCCTTTATTTTACCTAACTAGGAACTCTCCCAGCATGGAGAAGTAGCTACCTAAGGGGCTGATTTTTGTCAAAACATTTATCAAAAACATTCAAAGGCAAATGTATTAGCTGTTGCTACTGGGGCAAACAACAGACACACTAAAAAGCTTGGGAGGAAAAGCTGGGCAGTGAGGTACTTTGGGGAATAAGGTTTTTTTTTTTTTTTTTTTTTTTTTTTTTTTTTTTTTTTGCTGTACGCGGGCCTCTCACTGCTGTGGCCTCTCCCGTTGCGGAGCACAGGCTCCGGACACACAGGCCCCGCGGCCATGGCTCGCGGGCCCAGCCGCTCCGCGGCATGCGGGATCCTCCGGGATCGGGGCACGAACCCGTGTCCCCTGCATCGGCAGGCGGACTCTCAACCACTGCGCCACCAGGGAGGCCCGGGAATAAGGTTTTGAAAACCTCCCACATATCCTTGGGAATCTAGAGGTGCATGTATGTGCATAGCCAGGGCTGGGCACATCCTCAGAAAAGACTTGAGAGGCCCTAATCACTCACCTCTGTGTGACCTTTGGGCTCCATGTAAATGGAAGTGAAGGTTAAGGCAGAGCTGTCAGCTCCTTGGGTGAGAGATGAAGGCACTGAGCTCACACACACAGCCCCTCTGCAAAGACTGGGAGGGTTTTTGGTGTTTCTGTTACTTATCTGTTTTTTTTGTTCCAGGCTTTTAAAAAAAGTCTTTGTCAAATCACTAACTAACCATGAAGCTAACTGACCAGAGATTTCAGTGGCCACATGACAAAGGACACAGACTTTACAAATTTAGTTCAGAAAAGTCACTAAAGAAAACAACAGTAACCACAAGACATGACAACAAATTCTGGAGAAGGAGGAGAATCTGATTTCCAAAGTTGCCACATTATAATATTCAAAATGTCCAGTTTCCAACAGCAAAAATTGTTATGAGGTATGCAAAGAAATGAGAGAGTATGGATCATACAAAATAAATATACAGAAGCTGCCCCTGTGAAAGCTTAGACATTAGACTTATTATACAAAGGCTTTAAATATACTATTTAAATATGCTCAAAGAGCTAAAGAAACATGTACAAATAACCAAAGGAAACCATGAGAACAGTGTCTAACCAAATGGAGACTATCAGTAAAAATATAGAAATGATCAAAATGAACCAAATAGTAATTCTGGTGTTGAACAGTACAGTAACTGAAAGGAAAAATTCACTAGAGGTGTTTCAACAGAAGATTTGAGCAGACAAAAGACTCAGTATACTTGAAAATAAGTCAATAGACATTAGACCATCTGAGAAGCAGAAAGAAAAAGGAATAATGAAAAGAGCCTGAGACTTGTGGAATACCATCAAGTGAACCAACATATGCATAATGGGAGTCACAGAAGGAGAAGATAGAGGAAAAGGGGCAGAAAGAATATTTGAAGAAACAATGGCCAAAATCTTTCCAAATATGATGAAAATAATGAATGTACTCATCCAAGAAGCTTAACAAATTCCAAGTAGGATAAACTCAAAGTGATCCACATTAAGACACATAATAATCAAACTGCTGAAAACCAAATACGAAGTGAGAATCCTGACTCATATGAGGGAACGTCTATAATAATAACAGCTGATTTCTCGTCAGAGATCATGGAGGCCAGGAGGCAGTGGGATGATAGATACATTCAAAGTATCTATCAACCAAGAATTCAACACCCACAGAACTATCCTTCAAAATTTAAGAAGAAAATAAGACATTCTCAGATAAACAAAAACTGGGAGAATCTGTCACTAGTAGACCTGCCCTGCAAGAAATGCTAAAGAGACTCCTTCAGGTTGAAATGAAAGGACACTAGACAGTAACTCAAATCCATACAAAGAAGTAAAGAGCACAGGTAAATATAAAAGCCAGTATCATTGTGCTTTGGTTTCTAAGTCCACTTTTATTTCCTATTGATTTAAAAGACGGTTACATAAAACAATAATTATAAATGATATCGATGGGCGTACAATGTATAAAAGTGTGATTTGTGACAAAAACAACAGAAGGGGGTGGGGATGGAACTAAATAGGAGCAAAGTTTTTAAACTACTGAAACTAAGTGTGTATTAATTCAGATGAGATTATTATAAATTAAGATATTACTTGTAATCCAGAGAACCACCACTAAGAAATTAACAAATATATGTATATTTTTTCCGGGAACAAAAAATATGTAAGACAAATACAAAACAAGTAGCAAAATGGCAGAAGTAAGTCCCTCTTCATCAGTAATTACACTAAATATAAGTGGATTGAACTCTCTGATAAAAAGGCAGGCAAAAAAGTGGAAACTACTCAAATGTCTATCAACTGATGAATGGACTAACAAAATGTATATCTATACAATGCAATTTTATCCAGCCATAAAAAGGAATGATGTACTGATACATGCTACAACATGGATGAACCTTGAAAACATTACACTAAGTGAAATAAATCAGACACAAAAATCTATATATTGCATGATGCAATTTAAATGTAATTATAGGCAAATTCACGGGGATGTTAATCTGCAGCTTAATGGTTGTCAGGGTCTGAGGGGAGGGGGAAATAGGGAGTGACTGCTAAATGGACACAGGGTTTCTTTGGGGGTTGATGAAAATGGTCTGGAATTATATAATAGTGATGGTAGCATAACACTGTGAATGTACTAGAAGCTACTGAATTGTCCAGTTTAAAATAATTGAATTTTATGTTATGTCAATTTCACCCTGATGAAAAATTAATTTTTTACCAGATTTTACCAAATATTTTTCTTGTATTTATTGCAATGATTCAATGAAAAAGTTCCACTGCTTTTTAAAAAAATTTATTTATTTTTGGCTGCATTGGGTCTTTGTTGCTGTGTGCGGGCTTTCTCTAGTTGCGACGAGTGGGGGTTACTCTTTGCTGTGGTGTGTGGGCTTCTCTTTGCGGTGGCTTCCCTTGTTGCAGAGCACGGGCTCTAGGCACACAGGCTTCAGTAGTTGTGGCTTGCGGGCTCTAGAGTGCAGGCTCAGTAGTTGTGGCACAGGGGCTTAGTTGCTCCGCGGCATGTGGGATCTTCTCGGACCAGGGCTTGAACCTGTGTCCCTGGCATTGGCAGGTGGATTCTTAACCACTGCACCACCAGGGAAGCCCCTCCATTGATTTTTAATGTGTTAAATGTTAATATATTTTCTAATGATAAATCATCTTTACATCCCTGAAATTAACCTAATTTGGTGTAATTATTTTTATACATATTGATGGATTTGGTTTGCTGATATTTTATTTGATAATCTGTTTCTAAATATGACTAGTCTGTATCTTAAAATTTTTCATTGTAACATCTGAGTTTGATGTCTCAAGATTATTTGGGTAGCTTTCCTACTTCTTAATTACCTGAAACACTTTTATAAGATTTGGATTACCTGCTCTTTAAATATTTGACAGAACTTTTCTTTAAACCATCTGCATTTTTGCAGGGGGTCCATCTTTAAAGTGATTCATTTTCTTTGTGGTTATTGGGTTATTTGGGTATTCTATTGTTTCTTGAGTGAGTTTTGATTAGCTTAATTTTTAACAGAATATTGTTTATTTTATTTAAGCTTTGAATTTCTTGGCAAAATTGGTTATAATATCTTCTTTTGATTTTAAAATCTCTGTTCTATCTGTGTTTATATCTCACTGTTCATTGCTAATATTGTTTAGTAAAGCCATCTTTTCTCCTTTCTTTTTCAATCTTGCCACATTATGACTTCTGTAGTTTGTATTAGTTATTGATTGCTGTGTAACAGGTTACATCGAAACTTAGTGATTGAAAACCACAAACATGTATCACCTCACAGTTTCCCAGTGTTAGGAACCAGATGTGATGAGCTTGGGGCTTCTTCTTCAGGGTCTCACAAGTCTGCCATCAATGTGTCGACTGGGGCTGCAGTCATCTGAGGGCTCAACTGGGGTCACAGCCACTTCCCAGCTCACTCACAGGGCCGTTGACTGGAGACGTCAGTGTCTCCACATGGGGTCCCTCCACGGGACAGCTCACAACAGAGCAACCACTTTTCCCAGAGCAAGGAGCTCGAGAGAGATAGAGAGAAGGAGATTGAGATAAAGATGCAGATGGAGAGGGAGATGGAGATGGGGATGGGGATGGGGATGGGGATGGAGATGGAGATGGAGGTGGAGGTGGGGATAGAGATAGGGCTGGAGAAGGAGGGAGAGAGAAACAGGAGCCACAACCTTCTTGTATCTTCACCTTGGAGGTGACATCCCATTGCTTCTGCTGTATTCTAGTCTGTGGGACCATCAGGTAGTCCAGGCAAGTTCTGGTTTTGTTCATCCTGCCTAATGTTTGCTTTCTTTCTGATCTTTAGTCCTATGAATCGCTTCTCTAGTCCTGACTGTTTTCCTCCTTCTTCTCTCCATGGCTTTGCTCTGCTATCCACATCTAACCTCCTGAGTTGGACACTTAGGTCCCTGCTTCTCCACTTCTCTTCTTTTCCCACATGTGCAGTTTCAGAACAGAAACTCCCTTCCAAGTATGTGTTTAGCTGCATCCTAAGCATTTTCTTTATTGCCAAGTTCTACATGTTTTAAGTTCCATTCTGATTTTTCAATATCTCACTTCCTTTCTGCCTTTCTTCCCCAAAGTATTGTCATTATTACCTTGTGTGAGTAGCTCACAGTTGCTTCTTGCTCACACCCTTTCCTTCTCAGCCCCACTTCTTTCTTCCTGAAGTGCTTCCTCTAGCCGTGTCTTCGGCAAGGACCTGCCACAGAGAAACTCTTTAGTCACACATGTTGGAAGATGCTTTGGTTTAAGCCCTGTCTCTCAAGTGATAACCTGATCATTGAGTTAGACCGACTTCTGCCGAGACCCTCATGATCCCCGGCTCCTGTGGAATTCCCCCCACCACCACACACACACACTGTTACCTAGTAACAGTGTCAACATAGTAACCTGGTAACTGGTAACCAACGGAATGTGGCAAATGGGGCTCACATCCACGATTTGGTTACAAACGCCTGTGACCTCCACCTTGCTGGAAGACTCCTGGCACCTCGTTGGCTCACAGGCTTTGGGAAAGCAAGATGCCATTTGGGAGAAGCCCGTGAGGCCAGCAAGTGAGGGGCCTCAGCCCAACAGCCAGGGGGAGCCAAGCACTGAGTGAGCACGGCAGCAGACCCTTCCCCAGGGACGCCTTCAGGCAGGACCCCGGCCCGGGCCAACGCCTTGACTGCAGCCTCGTGAGACCATCAGGCCAACCTCGGCCACTCCTGTGTTCCTGACCGGCAGAAGCTGAGATACTAGATGTGTTTTGTTCTAACCTGTTAAGTTTGGGGGTAATTTTTTTTTTTTTTTTTTTGTGGTACGCGGGCCTCTCACTGTTGTGGCCTCTCCCGTTGTGGAGCACAGGCTCCGGACGCGCAGGCTCAGTGGCCATGGCTCATGGGCCCAGCTGCTCTGCGGCATGTGGGATCTTCCTGGACCGGGGCATGAACCCGTGTCCCCTGCATCGGCAGGCGGACTCTCAACCACTGCGCCACCAGGGAAGCCCTGGGGTAATTTTTTTACACCACAGCAGATAACCGTGCTATGTGTAAAATACCAAGTCGATAGTTATTTTTTCTCGAGACTGAAAAAATAGGTATATAATTATTGTTTGCTTTTATCATCTTAATAAGTCTGCTGTTGTCACAACTACTTTTGAGGTATCTGGGGTGCTTTTCTCTCCTGAACTGTTTGTCTTTTGTTCTCTATGGTTTCTCTCCCACACGTACAAGTGCAGGTTCCTTTTTTCCAGCTCTAGACTCAGGTGCCCCGGAGTCCAAGGGCTACATCTCTCAGCCGGGGGAATGTTCTCAGGCGTTATCGTTCCTTCCTCACCCTCTCATTCTCCCTGAATGGCAGCCCTGTGGACACTCTGCCTGCCCTTCTGTGTCCCCCGCACTCCACGCCGCGTCCTAGGTAGTGTGTACACACCTGGCAAACTCAACGTCCAGGGGGTTCCCGGCCGCTCACCCACCAGCCGCTTCCCTCCAGAGAGTGAGGCTTCCTGTTGGAGGTTCCATTCTCCCCACCGGGGGTCTCGTCCCTACTTGCTCGCCTGCCCTCTTATTCCCTGAGCCCTTGCAGTGCGTCGCCATGTTGACTGGCCGGCCTGCTGGAGGCTGCGCCTGCTGCCCCTGGCCTCCCTCTCCCACTTCTGATTGTGAGCTCATCTTCGCTGGTCAGAATCCAAGGGTGCTGGAAGGAGAGCTTCTCCCTGCAGTGATGATATGTTTGCCTCTGTCCTGGGCCCCGCGGGTGTCGTTGGCGGAGGCCCAAGCTCCATGTCAGTTTATCTGCTGCAGGGGTGACGGGGCCTGGACTGTGAGACCCGTGAAGATCCAGTATCTCAGCTCCAGTGAGGCTCTGAGCCCTGTGTCTGAGCAGTCCAGGCACACAGGCCTCCTGCTTCGTGTTCCTGCCTGCAAGGGCTGATGTGGATGTCAAGACGGACACCTTGGGATTCTGAGACCAGCTCTCCTGGGTGCCACCCGTCTGCTCTCACTCTGCTTGTGTCCAGCTGCTGGAATATCCCGGCCTCCTCATGAGCTGGTTCCACATGGAAAGGTTGCTGCTTCCATCTTGTCTTTGCAAGTTTGAAGTGGGAGGGGCCTAGGGCTCTGCCGTCATGGGTAACGCCAGAGGGGGAAGTCTCCTTTTGCTTTGTTTCTAAGATCACTTTCTGGTCTTGTCTTCAGAACATTTGCCATTTCTCTCTGTGTCGATTTTCTAGGGCTGCCATATCAAAGCACCACAGACTGGGTGGCTTGTACAACAGATTATTGTCTCAGTTCTGGAGGCCAGAAGTCCAAGTTCAAGATGGTAGTAGGGTGGTTCCTTCTGAGGCTCTGAGTAGAATCTGTCCAGGCCTCTCCCCTCGCTCTGGTGGTTGCTGCAAACCTTTGGCCTCACCCTGATCTCTGCCCCCATCTTCACCCAGCCTTCTCTCTGTCCCAATATCTCTTTCCTCCTCTTATAAGGACACCAGTCATTGGATTAGGGCCCACCTTACTGACCTCATCTTAATTTGATTACCTGCAAAGCCCCCTCTCTCCAAATAAGGTCACATTTGAGGTACTGGGGGCACGAGTCAACCCATAACAGACTCTATTACCTGGAACTCAACGAATGACTCCCAAGTTCCATGTTTTTACTGAAGTCACCAGTGTGACCTGTCTCAAGAGGAACTCTGCACTGGTGGGACACTTTCTCCCTGAACGTCCAAGGTCACATCCACACACTCACCAGGAGAGCCTTCTCAGGGCTGGCAGCTTGGCAGGGAGTGGGCCCTCCATGTGTTCCCCAGCCCCACACATCAGGGCGTAAGAAGCAGCCTTCAGGTAACGTGTTTCATCGAGTCTTAGCCAGCCTGCTGGACAGGCGATTTTTTATTCCCTCTTTATGATCAAGGAAACTGGGACCTGGTGGGGGGCGTGGAGAACAGCTGCCGCAGCCCCCCTCTACCTCCCCACCCTGGGAGCACTTCATAGTCTGCAATCACCTTGAAGGTAGATGTCATTATTCTTCTCATCTTATGGCTGAAATTCTGAGTGTCACAGAAGTTATATAAGTTGTATGGCAGTTTTCAGTCTGGATAACAGTTATTGTAGGTATTTGTCCATTTCTGTTTCAAGTGCACCTGCGGGTGGTTTTGTTGAGCAGCCGTTTCTGGCCGTGCGTCCGGCTGGCAGCCGGGTGCTCTCCTTCAGCACCTCATCACAGTTTCCAGGCCCTGCGTTTGTGGACCACGACAAGATGCTGAGACTTTACTGACCAGGAAGCCTGAAGCCTGGGGTTGAGTGATGGGCACTGGGTAAGGCGCTGACCCTCAGCCTCAGAAGCATGCTCGGGCAGCGGGAGCTGTGGATGCAGCGTCCCTCCTGGTTGGTCCCAGCGTGAAATGACTTGGAACGGAGCACGGCTCCCACACATGGCCAGCACGAGTATTTAAACTGAATTCAAGGCCACAGACGCGGGGCCCCATGAAGAACACTTGTTTAATCAAAACGCTCGCTTCTGGCTCCTTACGGATGGGACGTGGTTTCCCCGAGCCCCACTGTTCCCTGGTCACGGCTTCCCCACCCAGGTGACTCTCCAGGGCCTCCTGTGCTCAGGCACGTGGCGGGCCCAGGCACAGGAGAAGGGAAGGGGAGCCAAGGCGGCTGGCACACACGCCCCGTGCACACACACACGGCGTCTGCTAGTCCCAGGCCAGAAGCGGGGATGGAGGGAAGGACGCAGTGGGAGAGCCGGAGCAGACCTGGACTGCAGGAAGCAGGGATGCCCTCGCGGGCCACGCAGTCACATCTGGGGGCACGTGCGGGGAGCCACAGAACTTTGTGGCTGGAGCCCCAGTGCCAGAAGATGGTGCTCGGGGACACCGGGACAGGGGTTGGGGCCAAACAGGAGCCGTGGGAAAGCACGACGCAGCTGCGGCGCTGGGCTGGGGGAGAATCGCTCAGTCTCAGTTGCACCTGTGAAGTCCCTGGCGCTTGCTTTTGCTACAAAATGAAACTGCGGGTGAAAGGGAGCCTAGAAAGGAACTTTAACTCTGCCTGGGATGGCCTGCTTCTGGGTGGTCCCTGGTGGAGTCCAAAGTCCGACTCAGAGTGTGAGAGCTGTCCAGGCCTTCTCCTGGATTGCCACATGGGGTCCCTGCCCTGTGCACCCCACCATCCAGCAGTGGGAATAGAAGCCCCTGCCCCTGCCCTTGTGAGCCCACAGTCTCCCACCTCTCCTGGCCTCGGCCCTCTGTCCCCCTATCTCCTCCAGGCCTTAGAGTTTGCTTCTCCCTTTTCTGGAATGCTCTTTTCCCAGATCTCTGCAGGGCTGCCCCTTCCCCGCATCAGGACACTGCGCCTTTCCCCTCCTCCGGGACCCCACTGAGCCCACCGTGGGCCCATCGTCTCCCAGGTTCTCTCCTCTGCGCAGCCCACTGGCACGGGGAAGCCAGCAGACCCTCAGCACACCAGCCCCAGTGGTGTGAAAGTGGGGAGCAGCCAGTGCTCCCCGATGCCGGGGAGAGCCTCGGAGCCCCTTTGTTCAACCAGAAGCTGGATCCCGAGGCCACTTCTCAATGCCCGCAGGAGAGACAGCTTTCCTGGGGGCGCCCACGTTGAGCCCTCAGGGACCGCTAAACACAGGGAGAGTGAATGTCCCACAGCAACTGATGAGACCAGGGAGCATCGCTGGATGCCCGCACTGACCATTGTTTCATAAATTATGCAGGTATCTGAGCACCGTTTCAGAATAAAGACAAAGGATTTTTCTTGTCCTCGGAGAGAAAAGTAAAACATTAACTTCTGGCATTAGAAAAAATTCTCGCATTCCTCAAGAAGCCTGTGCTTCAGGGGCAACACCTCTGGTGACCTGGGGCGGGGGGGCTGGTCTCTGGAGCAACATATTCTGGTCTTCCTGGGCTCAGGGCCACGTTCTGCCGTCCGCAGAGTTAGGCTAAGTTCCCAGGACGTACTTTGGATACAAACGCGGGTCCAGCCCAAGAGCGAGGGGCTGGGGTTCCTCCAGTCCTTCCTTCTGGGTGGCGAGTCCTCCTGGGAGGGGGCTTCGCCGGGAGGTGGCAGCATAGCTGGCCGGGCGGGGTGGGCAGCTCTGTCCTAGTCCAGGCCCCCGCCTCCCCCGGTCTGTGGGGAGACGGGGATGAGCTTCTCTGGGCCTCTCGTCTGCCCGCCCAGCCCTGGTCTGCAGGCCAGTAGTTCCCTGAGGGTGATTCAGGGTCTTCGGAGCCATGTGCGAAGGCGCGGGTTGGGGAGCGGGCATGGAGGGCAGCAGAGGCGGCAGCCTGTGGCCTGGGTGCCTCTGAGCGGTCCCGAGGATGGAGGGGGCAAGCGTGGGACAGGCACATTCGGAAGGCGGGTCAGTCCTCCCACACCTCCGCCGTGGTTCCCACCTCGGATGCACGAGGGCGGGGGAGCAGATGCCCTGCCCTCAGGGAGCTGAAGGACGCCCAGACAGAAAGGTAAATCCTAGAGCAGGCACAGGATAAGGAGGAGAAAGTGGCCACAGGAAGAGCTGGGGAAGGCAGCAGAAACGGCAGTGCAACGCCTGTGGCAGGTGGGAAGAAAGGCTGGAGCATGGGGGGTGGGGGAGGGAGGGGCGCCTGGCCGCGGAATGGAAGAGAGGCTGGAGGAGATGCAGGTGGCCCGGGCCCAGGGCTCTCTGACTGGCCCAGTGCGATGAGAAGCCTGCAGGCTTTGAGCAGGACTCAATGGAATCTGATTTCTGTTCTACCATTCACTGTGCTGCTCACAGGGATGGAGCGAGGCAGGTGACCCTGGGCTGGGGGCTGGGTGGGGGAGGGAGCAGGTATCAAGGGGCACCTCGGGTCTCAGCACTCGAGATGCTGAGACAGGACAGCAAGGGCTGGAGGAGCTGGTCCAGGCCATGTCAGGGGCTCTGTTCCCGGACAACGTTAACTAAGAAAATGAGAGGGGTGTGTGGGCAAGACACGCGCCCAGGTCCGGAATTTTCATCTTTCCCTTGTGACTGGTTTTGCGTCTGTGTTTAGGAAAGTTCTCTAAGAGATTTGCTGAATGCTCATTTACAACCCATTTTCTCGTTTTCCCCATATGTTCTAATTAATCCAATTTGGGAGGTATTTTCACAGGTGAGTACCAAGTGAGAATTTAAAAGCATTTGTTTTGCAAATAGACACCCAGTTCCCTATCATCCTTTATTGAAACCACCCACACTATCTCACTGATTATGGATTTTAAGGATATATAGATAACACAGTTGATTTCAGGATGGTCCATCATGTTTCACCAACCGTACCAACAGTTTAGTGCTACCCACTGCTGTCGTGTTTAATGATGTGCTTTTTACCTAAGAGGACAGTTACATCGCCCATCCTCAGGGTCACCTGACAGCGTTCCAACTCCCAGGACATCCCTGTTCTGGGGATCAGGTTCTCCCAGGGCTGGCCTTGGCCCTTCCCCATAACCGGATCACCTTGCCCTTGAGGCCTGGCTAGCTCCCACCCTGGAGAGCCCTCATGACCCTCGGGTGCCAGGTCCCCTCTGGACTTCTGGAATTAAGCACAGGTGCTGTCTTTGGGGCTGCGGCGGTGGTCAGACTGACACCCACTTCAGCCACACCTGGCCACCTCTCAGGGACCACCTGCACCGCCCCAGGCCCAGGGAAGTCCCTGCCGCTGGCTTTGGGAAGCTGTCCTGGGGGCTCCTGTGTAGGCCGCCCCGCCCAGCATAAGGGCGGGTTTTCCCAGAAAAACCCTCCGGGGTTTGCGCCGCTGCCTCCCCCGATCTTGCGGCCGGCCGGACATTTAAACCACCGGTGCCCAGAAGCCCGCTCGGCGGCCGGAGGGTAGGTGCGGGATGGGTGCGGCCGGAGGGTGAGGATTAGGGGACGGTTCAGCCCAGCAGTTAAGGCCCAGGGGGTTCCAGGCAGGTGGGGCCTGGCAGGTTCAGAGCAGGTGCGTGTGCATGTGTAGGGAAAGTGGGGCCTTGGGGGTTCTCAGCAAGTGCGTGTGGTCATTCGGGCAGGAGGGGCCTGGTGTGTGCGGGCAGGTGACTGTGCGCTTGCCGGGAAGGTGCGGCCAGCGGGGGCGGGGGAGCCTAGCGGCCGGGCGGGGCGGGCGGGCGCGGCTTCCAGCCGCCCGCGTGGTCCTGCGCGGCGCCCGCGCTTGGAAACAGGAGACCGCCGCGCCGGAAGCCCCGCCCGCGCGCGCGCCCTGTCCCCGCCCGGTGGAGCGGCTGCTGGCGCGGCGCGGCGGCTCGGCACGGCGGCGCCCGGGCGCAGGCGAGCGGGCGGAGCAGCGGACGGCGCTCAGGCCGCCCCACGCGCCGGGCTCGCGGCGGAGCGCTCCGGACTCGTCGGGGCCCGCGGCCGCCCGCGCCTTTCAATGGGCAGCTCGCACTTGCTCAACAAGGGCCTGCCGCTCGGTAAGGCCGCGCGCGCGCATTTCCGGCCGCGGGGGCGGGGCGGGGCGGGGCCGCGGGGGCGGGCGGGGCGGGCGCGGGCCCCGGCTTTGTGTGCGAGTGCGCGTGCGCGCCGGCGTCCGCGCGCCGGCGCCCGGGGGCGGGGCTGGGGGCGGGACCGCGGGAGCGCTGTGCGTGTGCGCGTGCTGCTGCGTGCGCGTGCGCCGCCGCCCCGCCCGCGCAGGTGACACAAAGGGGCGCGGGGGCCTCGGGACCCCCGCAGCCGGGACCTCGCACTCGGTGCGCAATTCCCCCCGGCCCGTCCGTCCTTCGGGCCGGGCTGGCCAGGTCCCCGTTGACGGGGCCTCGCAGGGAGGCCGGGCGCGCCGGTGACCCCGCGTCCTTCGGGGCCGGACCTCGGACCGCAGCCGGTGGATGTGCGGTGCCGCAGCCTCGGACCCGAACCGGCCTCTCTGCGGGTCCGCGGCGCCCGGTCTTCCTGCAGTCGATCTTTACTCGTTTTTGAAATGAAATGACCGCTTTGAGATTTTTACTCGTTTTTGAAATGACCGAAGTGATGCGTCAGCTGGGAGGCACGCCGTTCCCGCTCATCCGGCAGAGGTGGCGGCAGGGCGCCCTTTTCTGTATGAGTCCGTTTCCACCTGAGTAACGGGACAGGTGTGACCCACTTTTGTTTGTCCCCAGGCACCTGTGCCCTTCCTGTTTTGAAAGGTGTCAGGAACAGGCATTCTCCGTGCCCCGGGTAGCTCTGGGGGCCCCGAGCCTGGGGCTGGGGGGCGCAGGCCGGGCGGGGGGCGCCACGGGTGGTGTTGGTTTGCTGGCCGCTGCCCTACGCCCCCGTCAGGCCACTTCCGTGTCATGCCCACCTGTCTTTCCACCCTCGCACAGCCCCAGCTTCTCCGGGCTTCCAGCCACCGGGCTGGGGCCTCCTCGTGGTAGGGGCGCATCCTGTCGGCAGGGGAGGGCCCCCCCCCTCAGCTTCCAGCGCCACCACCCTGCCCCTGGCGCCTGCAGATCTGGGCCCCAGGCTCCGAGGCCTGTGGAGGGAGGAGCTGCCGTGGCACCTGAGCCGCGGGTTTGGACGGAGCTTCCTCTGTCTGATGCCTGCCTGTCCCGGAAGGGTGCAGTGGCCCTGGGCTTGCCAGGAGGACGGCCTTTAGCTGGCAGCCTCTAAAGCCGGGAACCTGGCCGGGGCAGCCCCTTTCTGGTGATGCTCTTCTTCGTGGTTGGTTAGGACAGGTTTGCTCTCGGGAAGTGGGATGGGGTAGGTTTTCTTCCAGGTGCTCTTGAGTTGAGTAGTCACGAGGGTAAGCCCCTCACCCAGCTCCCACTTCTCTGGGTGGCTGGAGAGTTGGCTTGCACAAAGGGTATCCAGAGCCGGGACTGCCGGTCGTATCCCATGGGGGCGTCCTCCACCTCTCCAGCCCCCCCCCCACTTTTCAAGAGGAGCAACTTTATTTCTATAAAAACATACACAGGCAAATAAATACTCAGGAGAAAGCCAGTTCCCAGCAGTGTGGACGTCCGGGGTGCCCTGTGGGTCAGTGTAGCCTGTCTACTCTTGAATGGGGCAGCATCCTTCAGCCTCTGGGGCAGTGACCACAGCAGCCAAGAGCACAGAATTGTCCCTGGGGGAATCCCGGCTGAGCCCCTGACCAACACATGGTCATGGGCCCCTTACATGACTTCTCTGTGTCATGTCTGTAAAGTGGGGATGGAGCGTGTGAAGAGGTGAGATCACATGAGATCACATGAGTGAGTGTGGGCCAGGTGTTGGGGATGGAGGGACAGGGCCGGGGGCAGGGCTGAGGGACAGGGTCTCCACGCAGCAGCTGTGAAACATCACTCTGGAAGGTAGGAAGGTGACATTCCCTAAGTTACGGGTGGCATCACGATGAATCCGCCCCAACCTGCGTTCTTTTGACGTGGACAACGTTCTTGTTTCTGGGATTCTGAGCATCACGAAGGTAGCAGAACACATGCACATACGTGGGCGTAAATGAAGATGGTGAAAGAGGTGAACACGCGTGGGGAAGTCTTGGTGACGCATCCTCGTCTTTTGTCACAGTTTTTATCTAGCAGGTGTGTGGGGTGTCTTGGTTTCTGAGGAGTTGAGAAGTTGAGGCTGACTCTGGCTGGTGGTCCTGCTGGAGGTTTTACGCGGCCACGCGTTGCCTCCGGGAGCGCCCTGGCCTTGGCTGCAGGGGCTCAGCGCCCACCCCAGCCAGACTCTGCCTGGGGCAGCATGGCGGACCCCGGCCAGACGGCTGGGCTGCAGGGCAGCGGGGCGAGCTGGAGAAGGCTGGCTGCTGCTGGCTCTTCAGGCAGAGTGACGCGGGGGCAGGCGCGGGCCGCCCCGGGTCCTCAGATTCCTATCTCAGGAGGTGGCTTTCCGGAGGGCTTGCCTGGTGGTCAAGCTGGAGGGCCGGTGCTGGCAGAGGGGCTGGCTTCACGCAGGAGGGTGGGGAGGTGGCAGGGGCAGCGGCCGCCAGCGGTGCCAAGGAGTTTGCCTTTCCTGCTGCTGAGCCGTGCGCGTGACAGGCCCCGGCTGCGGTGACTGGGGCTCTGCGGCGTGCGGGCCAGAGGCCTCGTGGAGCGAGGAGAGCACACCCTCGCCGTGGGCCTGGGGAGACGCTGTTGGACGGGCCGTGGGGCCAGAGCCCTGTCCGTGGCTGCCGCATTTGGGGCCTGGGTTGGGGGGGCAGTTACTGGGGCTGGAGAGGAGCAGAGGCCGTTTTGGGGGCGAGTTCTGGGTGCGCTGAGCTTAAGATGTTCATCGGTGCTGCAGAAGGAGGCGGGAGCTGGCCCGGGACGCTGACCCGGTGCTCAGGGCGTGGTGTGGCCAAGGGCCGGGTTCTTGGGAAGCCCGGGCTTCCTGCAGGCCCTGGTGCCAGGGATGCGCTGTGATGGGTCTGGGGGGCTCAGCGACTTGGGTGAGCCCAGAGTGTGCCAGCTGCAGCCCCTGGACCCTCCGAGGGTAGCCCCACACTGGGGAGCCGTGGCCGAGGACACGTCTTAGGTGCGTGGGGGTGGGGTGGGGAGGGAAGGAGTGGCCGCCCGGCAGGAGGGCCACGCGGCCAGTGCGTGGAGCTGGGCAGGAGGGAGCGTGAAGACGGTGCCAGAGTGTCCACGTCCCCCCACGCAGCTCCCCGTCGTTGGCGTCTTCCCTTAGCGTGAATGCAAGTCGCAGCTTAAGTCCCCTTTCGTCCTTTCCTGTCCCCTCTTGTTCCCTCCCGTTCTGCCGTCCCCTCTTGTTGCTGGGTGGCGAGGCTCAAGGGAACCATCTGCCAGTCCTAGGGTCTGGGCGGGGTGTTAGGGCAGCCGCCTGCCGGGCCTTCATCAAGCGCCCTCCTGTTGGGCCCAAGCTGGGTGGCGGCTGGCACGGACGTCCACTTCGGCCCTGCAGGTCTGGCCACCGCCCGCTCCCAGCGTTTGCCCAGGAGCCGGGGCAGCCCAGGGCCGTGGCGCTGCCAGCTTTTGGCACGGGCTTCCTCTCTCGGCAGCCGCGCTGGCCCCTGCGTTCCCCTCCCCCCTTTACTGAGCCGCTGGGATGAGGGCACGCACTGCCTCTCCCCATGGCTGGCACCTGGCGCCTTTGTGACGTGGGATAGAGCCGTCTGTGCGTCAGGCTGGTCGTCAGAAATCCCTCCCTCCCCACTTACTCGCTGGGTGCCCCCGGAAGCCTGTCCTGGCAGAGCTCGTGTTCTGGCCGTATGGCCCCAGTGGTCAGCCGGCACCCACGTCCATCCCTGAGCAGAAATGGGGCAGGCGGGAGGGGACCAGGGAAGCTGGCTGGGGGTGGTGGGAGGAGGTGAGGCCCGGAGGAGAAGAGAGCCCGGGAGTGTCACGTGTTGGAAGTGTGGGGCTGTGGCCCCCGGCAGGTGCTCCCGGCAGCAGGTGCGGCCCCGCGGGCACACTCACCCCGACAGCACCTCCGCGTGGTGAGCAGGTGTGGGGAGAGCGGTGGGTGCTGGAGAGGGTCCACGTGAGGACAGGACGGGCCCTCCTGCGCCCAGAGCCCCGGGTCTGGGGCTGACCAGGGAGGGCGTCTGGACACCCGGGAACCTGGGGCCAGCCTCACACCATCGGGAGATGACCCGTCTGCTCCTCGGCTGTCCCATCGCTGAGGGGCCAGAGTCTCCGCCCTGACAGGTGTCCTGGCTGCCAGCCACCCGCTCCCCAGGGTGGCCCCTCACCACGGTCACTGAGATCACCAAGGGGCTGGGGCCCTCCCTGTCGTATCTGGTCCCCAGAGTTTCTTTGCAAGGAGCTGGCCCTGCGTCCCACCCTCCTAGATGGGGTCCAGTTTCTGGTAAGGGGGAGGGGCAGGTGTGTCTGGAATCTGGCCGGGGGGCTTCCGGCCAGAACCCCATCCCTGCCACGCCCCCGACCACGAACCAAGCCCCTGGCTCACCTGGCGGGGGAGGAGTGCAGACCCTTGTGGCTCCCGAGAGACAGGCGGGTGAGTAGAGGGCCGGAGCCCCTGAGACTCGTCCAGTCAGCGCAGGGTGAGGGGGGCCAGGCTGGCCGCACTGCACCCACCAGACGCGTGGGACATGGCCTGCGTGCCACCCCCAGGGTCCACGCCTGCTGGCCACAGGCCTTGCTCTCTCCAGCCATCCTTCACTCCCTCTTTAAACATGGGGCTGTTCCCCCGGAGGGCAGAAGGCCTTCTGTAGGTTCCTGTGCAGGGTGTTTGGGGCAGCGGTGGCTGTAGAAGGTGGTTTGGTGGCCCTGGGGTCCCTGGGGCTACTTGCTGGCCTGCTCTGGGCTTGACCATGACCCTCCCCTCCCCTGGGCTGACCTTGTCAACCCTTCAGCGCACCCCCTGCTGCCCTGTGCATCCAGAGGCTCTCCCATTGGTGTCTTGAGCAGTGAAGTCACTTACGGAGCTTCTGTTTGGCTTATTTCTAGAAACAAGGTGCACCTTAGTGTTTTCACCCATGAGCATCCCCAGCACGAGCCCAGAAGCTTCCTGCGACTGTGGTCTTGCTGTTATTTCAAGCACAATTGGACGGTTGAATCCCTGTGTCTTGGCCACTGCTGGACGCTGCCGTCCTGCCCACAGAGCACTGGGGCTGGGGAGGGGAGAGCCAGACTCACCCTGTCTGTCTGCAGTGCCCACCAGAGGTCGCCTCCCGTCTGCACGTTGGGCCTGAGACCTGCCCAGGGCCCTCCGTTTGTCCAGGCTGGCCTCCGAGGCCCGCCAGCCGCTCCTCTGGGCGGGCACCCACCACCCCCACGGGGTAGCAGGGATGCATCTGGCTCCTTTTAGGCTGCTCAGCATTGGCAAAGCAAAGCTTCCTTTTGAGACCATTTTCACAAAAGGATTGGTGGGCGGTGGACACGGGAGAGCCCAGGGGTCCAGGTTGTTTCACCAGGGCTGGGAAGACACAGTGCTGGGCCGCACTTGAGGCGCGTGAGCCCCGGGCCCTCGGGGGACAGGGAACCGTCGGCATGTAGCGGGCGTGTAGGGATGCTGCTGACCGGTGGCACCGCGAGTGAGCCAGGGAAGGCCCGGCTGGGTGCTGTCCCGCTTTCCCAGTGCAGCTGGCCCTGGTTCCTCCAGGGTTTAGAGAGGGGACTGAAGAAAGCCTCGTGACCAGACGGCTGGCTGTGACTTCTCTGGGGTCCCCATCACCTGCACACACCGATATCCTCATGTGTGGTTCCCGGGGACCCTCGGGTAGGAGGGCAGGGCACCCAGGTCGGCCCGACTCGGCTGTGCGGAGGTGACTGATGTGGTGCCTTGCCCAGTGCTGCCACTGCATCTTGGAATGAGCTTGGGGCCAACTTTGGAAGAGACGATGGGATCAGTGGGACCTGGGTTGCAGGTGTTTGAGGTCCTGGAGCACGCTCTCCTGCCTCTGTCCAGTCGGGGCCACGGCGGGGGTGCCCACTTGCAGTCGGCAGCATCCACCCCGGCTGCAGTGTGGTCGGTCAGCGGGAGCGAGGCTGGGGCCCCAGAGCCAGCGAGACCCCAGGCAAGGCTAGCGTCCTTGCCGCCCAGCCTAGGCACCCCACCCCCCGTCACTGTCCCCGAGCCCCTCTTGTGAGGATCAGGGTAGGAAGGTGAGGCTGGCCTCCAGGTTGGCCTGGAGTGAGAGGAGGGCCTGAGGACTGGCACTGAGGGTCCCTGAGGTTCTGGGGGTGTCGTCCTGTCCTGGGGCCGCCCCCGGGGCCGTGTCTGGGGTGTGGGGTGACACCTGCTGCCTTACGGCTCGTTGAGTACGTTTTTCACCGGAGGAAGTCAGATCAAAGGAGCCTCCGCTGTTTGCAGCGTGGAAGAGTTTTGCTTTCTCATGTTTGGTGATTCCGGAGGAGCGTGGCTGCGTGGGGGGGGCCCCGGCGTGAGTCGCAGGAGCTCTGGTAGTGCGACCCCTCGGGCACGGAGTCCCTTCGCGGTGGGGCTGCTGTCCACGCTGCGTGGCCCAGGAGGCGGAGCGGGTGCGGCGGGACGGGGACCGGGGCCGGGGCGTCATGACCCCCACCTGTGGGAGCGTGGGGGGCCTTGGCGCACGTGGCCGCATGGGGCTGAGAGGGGCCGAGGCCGCCTGGGAGCCGGTGGTGAGGTCAGTTCGGGTGCTGGACACCCACTGGGTGGCAGGCACTGAGGGCCGCCGACGGCCCGTGGCTGCAGGCTGCCCCCTGGCCCTGCTGCCCGTGTCCTGGGGTCGTGGGCTGTGCCTGGCTGCCTGGCTGGAGCTTTTTAGGAGCGGCTGGCCAGTTCCCGCAGCTGAGCCAGATCAGGGAGGACTCGGGTGCGCCCGAGGTTTGGGTCATGACTAGGTCGTCCTGCCCGCTGGGAAGGGCTGGGCAGCTCTCTGGAGAGGACTGCACCTGAATCTAGCCCTGGTCCCGGGACACCGCCCGCGGGGCTTGCGGGTGGGATGCAGGAAGCATCCAGGTCAGGGTCTGTGTCCCGGGGCCCTTTCCCCCTGCGGCCTGTCAGAAGTCCAGTCACCTTGCCCCGTCATGGACCCAGGAAGCGATCGGCCCCATGAGATAGGAGCTTGCTGAACTGGCCACAGACCCGCTTTCTGGGCCGTCCTGTCCCCAGGCCTCCCAGCTAGTGCACGTGGTGGCATCCGGGCGGGGTCCCGGGTACGTGGCGGTGACCTTCAGGGTGAGCCTCTTGCCTCTGCGTCCGAGCTGTGGCCCCGCCGGTCACTCCCACGCAGGGCCGGGCCTGATTCCAGGTTGGTCCCAGCCCGGCAGCCACAGGCCTGGGGTCAAGGTGCAGGGAAGCCCCTCCTCCATGGACCTGAGGTTCGTGAGTCTAGTTGACCCTCAGTGGTGTTTAACGTGTCTCTTGTGTTTAATTTTTAGTCAGACTTTGACCCGGCGTGGGCTTCAGTGGTCGCCGTGGACAGGAGCCTAGGAGCTTTGGTTCGAGACAATTAAAGACGTGGGATGAGGATCCAGTGACAGGACGCGGTTCTGCAGGGGGATTCTGAAGATAGACGCTTTGAACAGTCGAATTCATGGTCGTGGAAGCCGAGCCCATATTAAGAGATGTCAGGTTGGTCGGGGCTCGGGAGAGTGAGGCCGCCCGAGGCTGGTGTCCCCACGGCCGTGGAGGAGGCGCTGCTCCTGGGCTCCCTGCGTGTGGTGGGGTTAGGACAGGGGCGTCCCGAGTGGGCGAGTCGCCTGGGCCAGTGAGGCCTCGGTCGGGCCTCACGTTTGCCGTGGGGTTTGCTTCTGTCGAGGGTCTCGAGGGAGGGGCGCCTGGCCAGGCCACAGGTCGGCGCGGGGTCTCTCTGGATGTTCCCGTGGCCTCGCTGCAGTTGGGAGCCCTCCCGGTCGCGGTGTCTCCCATTGGGGGTTCCCGTCCTCTCTGACCGCTGGGCGCTTTAGACAAGGCTCTGCAAGCACCTTTCAGCTAAGACACCTTCGCAGACCCGGAGGGCTCGGTTTCTTGCGGTCGCGTGGATCAATGTTGGGCAAAGTTCCAGCTGAGCGAGGCTGGGAGTGGGTGTTTGTCACACGCTAAAATGAGTAACGTCTTTAAGTGAAACGCCGCTGTTCTCCCAGTGGAGCTGGAGAGACCAGGGCACCGTCTGCACAGGACCGCCACCGTCGCACCGCAGACAGAGGGGGCCTGGACGCTCTGCTCGTGACGTGGGGGGAGGTGACCAGGGAGGTCCTGTCCTTTGGACCCCACGCCAGGAGCCCTCTCAGCGGTCCTGGTGCCTTTGCCGCCTGTTCTGACGGCCGTGTGCTCTCGGGAGTGGTGGGTGCTGGCGGTCTCGTCCTGCACCCCGCGCGCCGGCTGCCACGTCCCAGGGCGAGCCTTGCGGGGCCGTGGTCAGGGGGCGGGCTGATGCGGCCACCGCTGTCTCGCGTGTCACCTGTGAAGCCCTCCCGTCTCCACCTGGGCCTCGTGTGGAAGGAGTGAGTTTTTAATCATTCTTCGCTGTCTCATTTTGGGAAGGTGAGGGGTTCTGGCCTTCTTCCGGTGTCCTAACCCTCTTCTACCTTTACACTGTTTCTTGCTCCTCAAACCTACAAGCAGAGGCGATGCTGGTGCTGGGTGGGTCCCTGTCGGGTTTTTGGGTGGCCACACCACAGCATCGAGTGGAAGAGAAGCATTGGGTGCGTCCCCGAGCCCGTCGTTCCAACCTGCGTGTCTGGACGTCAGCTGGAGCGCGGGGCTGCCTGGGGCCCTGCATCCCTGAGGCCCTGATCCGTGGAGGGGGGCAGTCACCACCGTCGGTGTCCACTCAGGCGGCAGTGAGCTGTGGCAAACACCAGTGTGTTTTCCTTCCTGATTTTTAACTTATTTTTGACAAAGATCCTCGTGGCTGGACACGTAGAATTGGAAGTCCTTGGGGTGGGCTGAGGTTTCAGCGGGGGCTGTGCTGCCGCAGGAAGCTGAGCGTCCGGCCCTGTCGTTGCAGGCGTCCGACCTCCGATCATGAACGGGCCCCTGCACCCCCGGCCCCTGGTGGCACTGCTGGACGGCCGGGACTGCACGGTGGAGATGCCCATCCTGAAGGACGTGGCCACAGTGGCCTTCTGTGACGCACAGTCTACACAGGAGATCCACGAGAAGGTACCACGGGTGGGGGCGGGGAGGTGGGGAGCCATGTCCTCGCCAGCACTGAGGCAGGTGTCCCAGGGTTCCTGCTGGAGTGGGCAGGTGCGGCGCTGCCCTCACCACCTGGCCTGTCGGGAGGCGGGGGTGGGACGTCTCCATTACAACCAGTTCTTTCCCAGAAAGTGGCGTCTGGGGATGTGGCTGCAGTGGACGGTGCTGGGGGCGGGCAGGCTGCATCTCCATCACCTGACGACTCAGGCCGCGGCAGTCTCCAGGACACCCCGAGCCTGTGCCACGTGGTTTGCAGCTCTCAGGTTCCCTGGGACAGGTAGTATGTTAATCTGGTTTCTGTTTGTAGTCACAGCCAACCGGGTACTTCAGAAGCACCTTTCCTCTGAGTCAGCTGAGGAAGCTGGACCAAGGTTTATAAAACCTAGGTGCTTCGGAGAGCCAACAGGGTCAGGAGGGGCCCAGATGCCGCAGGGGTGGACAGGTCCTGCCCGCTGGGCCGGGGCATCAGCTGTGCTGGAAGAGGTGGCTGAGAGGCCGGGGCGGCTTTGGCAGCCTCATGTGCTGGTGAGGTTGGAGCCCTGCTGGACCCTGGCTCTGGGCTGGACCCTCGGAGAAAGGACGAACTGGAACCAGATGCACCCTCACATGTCCACCCACCGGCCCAGCAACGTCCACATCAAGCCTTGAACTTGGGTTGTAGGTGACCCTGTGCCCTATGCTCAGGTGGCTGGCAGAAACAAGGGAGAACAGTACTCTTTACGGGCAAAGACCGTAGGCCTGGGCCCCAAGTTGTTTCTGCAGATCACCTCCTAGCACAATGTTCATCGCACAGTCGAAGATAACAAGATAGTAGGATAAGAAAGAACTGAGCGAAAACCAGCAGAGACAAAGGACTAGAGCGACCCACGGGGCTGGTGGGGTGTCTGCTGCTACAACCACAACGTGAAAACCAAGCCTGAGCACTTCAGAAGGAGCCGAGAGCAGAAGACGTGACGACAGCAGGCTTCGGGGGAGTTTTTAGAAGATCTAGGAGCTGAAACAGAGCAAAGCTGAAAGTGAGAACTCACTGGGCAGACTTGACAGCCACTTGGGTCAGTGGCAGGAGGGAGGCTTGGGGTGAGGGGGCCACGGTGGGGAGCCAGCCTCCGACAGAAGTCTCAGGGACTGAGGGGATGGGATGGGCCACGGGCAAAATTTGATGAGAAAAAGGCCGACGATGGTCCAGAGCCGAGGGAAGGGAGCAATAAGCGGGTGAGAAAAGTGTGGCAGCGTGCACGCCCAGGCGGCCCCTCCAGGAACTCGGGCTGGCAGTTTCCCGAAGCTGAGCAGGCTTGGGCCACCTGCCTGGCCGTCCCAGTGCTGGTATTTCTCCCAGAGAAGCAAAACACACGTCCGCTCAGAAACCTGCCCGCGAGCCCCCCAGCAGCTTTGTTCCTCGTGGCCGGAACCAGAGGGAACCAGGTGGTCTTCAGCCAGGGCGTGGGTACCGAGGAGCCCCACTGGGCAAGAGAAGGAAGGGTGAGCCACGGGCACCGGCGTCGGCCGGGCCAGAGCAGCCAGCTCGTCAGGGTCACGTGCATTGTCACTCTGGCCAGCCACCATGACGGGGACAGCGAAGGAGACAGAGGTGCTGGGTTCAGGTGCTGCTAACACGGGTGTTTCTTTGTGGTGACGGCAGTCCTGCGTTCTGTGTCCTGTTGTGAGGCGGCTACTGGAACAGACTCACAGTGAAGTTACACAGAACAGCACACATGAGCAAGGACAAGATGGCCAAGGGGACGTGGGTGCACAGATGTACCTCACCGGGCACAAGCTCGTTGCCCACCACAGGGGCCGGGCCAGGGGACACGGGATCCCTCTCGTTGGCAGCTTCTTGTGAATCTTAAACTGTTTCAAACTAAAAAGATACTTTTTAAAAAAGCAGTAGTGGAATGAAAAAGAGATATACTGAGAGAAATTTTTAAAAATTGTAAGCAGTACTAAAACAAGTTTTGCCAGTAAATTTGAAAACTAAGACAAAACCTGTTTTTTTCCAGAACTGTGACTTACCAAAACTATTTCAACAAGTTAATATAAAACCCAGGGCTTCCCTGGTGGCGCAGTGGTTGAGAGCCTGCCTGCCAATGCAGGGGACACGGGTTCGAGCCCTGGTCTGGGAGGATCCCACATTGCTGCGGAGCAACTAGGCCCGTGAGCCACAACTACTGAGCCTGCGCATCTGGAGCATGTGCTCCGCAACAAGAGAGGCCGCGATAGTGAGAGGCCCGCGCACTGTGATGAAGAGTGGCCCCCGCTTGCCGCAACTGGAGAAAGCCCTCGCACAGAAACAAAGACCCAACACAGCCATAAATGAATGAATGAATGAATGAGTGTTAAAAAAACAAATAAGTTGACAGACCCCTGGGGAGGGGCATAGGGCCCTCAGAGCCCCACCCGACGGGCAGGCGGCGTCCCCCCCGAGCCCTATGCCTCCTGACACCCACGGGAAGCCACAGCCAAGGCCTTGCCTGCCAGAGAAAAACAGGTAGAAAAAGTGTCCTGGGGACAGAATTTTACGCTCCTGACAGAAGAGACGTTAGGACTGTGTAATTGGTGTCCTCAGGCCTGAGGTAATGCCTGATTGTACACCGAGCAGGATGCAGCGAGAAAGGAATCACAGGAGAACTAGAGGGAGCTCCTGGGAACTAAAATGGGAGCGGAAGATTTAAACTTTAATAGGAAGCTCAGAAGACACAGTCAAGGGAAGCCCAGAGGAAAGATGGAAGCGATGAGGAACGAGGAGAGATTCGCAGACTCCCCAGGGGTGCTGTGCTCAGCTGGCCAGTGCAGCCGCTCTCAGGAGCCTCCCGTTTCTCATCTGGGACAAGCACTTCCTTCCCCCCTCTTTGCTGCCAGGGGTGGCCAAATGACTAAGTCCAGCCAGGGAGAGGACAGCAGCCTTTGTGTGCAGAGCCACCTTCTCTTTCTGCTGGCTGGAAACCAGATGTGATGGCTGGAGCCTGGGCAGCCACCCAGACCACAAAAGGAAACCATGTGGAGCCAGGGGAGCCTGGTAATGGCGGGGCAGCAAGACCAGGAGCCCAGGACCGTGATGGCTCTGGAGATGACACGGGGTCCGTGGACCACCTGGCTGCAGGCTTTGGCCTAGAAGGGAAATATCAGCCTGTCTTCTGTGTCACATCTGATCAGGGGTTTCTACCTCCTCACAGCTGGTTGGACGTCCGTCCAACGTTATTTGAGCTTTAAAGAGGAGAGACTGACGTTTTCGCCACAACATGAGGAAAATTACCAAAGCTGAACGGAGGCTCCCATGCTCCTGCCACGAACCCAGGACGAATGTCGGGGGCCCTGCCATTCAGGATCCAGATTTCACCAGCGCCAGGGGTGGGGGACAAGAACCAGAGCGGCCCCAGCTGGGTGCGTCAAAGCTCCTGAGAGGAGGGGTTTAACCAGGCTCGCTCGCCCGCCCACACGCGGGGCCGGCGGAGGCGTTTCTCCCCTCCGCTGCTCTCTCTGAAGCTCCTCAGCGAAAGTCAGGTGCCCATGAGGTGGGGGCAGCCGTGGAAAAAAAGACCTGGGGTCCCGTTGAGGGGCCGGGCCAGGGTGGGAGTGACGCGGGGACGCGCCTGGGGTTCCAAGGGCACCAGTGGGGGCCTCGGAGTGAAGCGCCCAGTCCCAGGAGGGATGTGCCGAGGCCGGGTAAGACATGAAATAAAATCCAGGGAAAATGCAGAAACAGGCATTGTAGCCAGTGGTGGGGTGGCTCCCGGTCGGTGGGACCTGAGGACCCTGGAGGCAGAAAGGACGGGTCAGCCCATGAGCCCTGGGGATGCTGGCTGGCGCCCTCATGCGCACCCGCTGTCACCAAGAGTGAGGGGGCATCTGCAGGGAGCGTGTTTGCCCCTGGTCAGGACAGAACCAAACGTGGGCAGTTCTGCAGAAAGCACGGCGTGGAAAGGAGGGGTCATCCGAGTACGAGGCAATCAAAACAATCTCCCTGCAAGAGAAATCACACAAAACAGGAAGATAGGGGGGCAAAGGAGACGTGTCTGCAGTGCATGTAACAGTCGGGGGGTGAACAGCTGAAATACTCAGACTTCTCAACCAACAGGAGAAAGACAAATCCCAGTAGAAAGTGGGCGAGGGAGGGGGTGTGTGGACAAAATAGCGACCGCGGAGCAGGTGACACTGCCCCCCCCTCCAGGGACTAGCAGACACCCAGGGG
Source organism: Mesoplodon densirostris (assembly GCF_025265405.1). NCBI lineage: Eukaryota > Metazoa > Chordata > Mammalia > Artiodactyla > Ziphiidae > Mesoplodon > Mesoplodon densirostris. The sequence goes on from NC_082661.1 coordinate 107,152,689, forward strand.
CAGCCGGGCTGTCAGCTTGCAGGTCTGGGTGGCGCTCCAGCAGGCCTGTGAGATCCCGTCTGTGGTCTTCAGCCCGCTGTCCCTCCACCTGGGCCATCTGCCATAGGGAAATCCCTGGAGCCGTCTGGGAGTGTCACCCTTGGGGCCTCTGGCAGTTTTCACAGAACATGCCCATCTGGAAAGATAAGAAGTCGCTGAGGGTGTGTGTGTGTGTGCGTGTGTGTGTGTGTGTGTGAGATGCTGGGAGAGGAGACTCGGGCCGAGGAGGTGCCCTGACCGGTGGCCTGCCTCTGATGTGGTGCCCAGTGAGTACTCCTCAGGCCCTCTGCTCTGAGCTCCTGACCAGGTGGGCCGCGTTACCCCCTGTGGACCTGAGGACACCAGGTCAGTGACTAGCTAGTTACACAGCAGGTAGAGGCTGGCAGCAGTGGACGCTGGGAGGTTGGTGCCATACCGGGGGTGTCACGGCCACTTTGCAACCAGGAAAGGGGACAGGAGCCAGCAGGAGCGTGGACCTGGAGTCTGGACAGGGCAGCGTGGTGCCCCTGCAGTGGTCTCATCCTGTAGCTGGTACAGGGTGGGCGCTGCTCTGAGAGGAGCCCGGGCTCCCCTCTGAGAACACTTCGCCTGGTACCCTGGGATTCGAGAGATGCTCAGTAGAAAAAGGACCAGGTGTGAAAAAAATAATTTACCCAGAAACGTACCTGGGTGACTGAGTCACACCCAGAAATGCAAATGAAAGCTAAAATAACAATTCCAGTTTGCATGTGTCAAACGGAGTATCTGGAAGTTGGGAATGCCTGGTACTGGGCGGTCGGTGCTGATGGGCAGACTGTGCCCTGGGGGCAGTGGCAGCAGGACTGGAGCCTGAAGAGGGTTTGCAGGGATCCACTCACTTCTCACCTCAAGGAAACAAGCAAACACGTGGGTTTTTGCTGCAGCACAGCCGGCACTAGAAGCCACACAGTCTCTCCAGCTTTAGAAACGTTCAGACCATCGTGGACCATCCCTGCTTAAAAGTGCAGCCCGGGACACTTAAGGACCACAACTGGGGGCAATGCTCAGGAAAAAGCCGGCCCTGCGCATGCGCCTGAGCCGCAAGGACCACCTGCCCCGTCCCGCCTGCCCACAGCCCATCCGCACGCCCGTTGTAGCCGAGGGCCCTGTGGGCGTCCAGCCGATCCATCTGCCCCTGCGTCCGGGGCTGCCCCTCCCAGTGCTGGCAGGGATGTGTCCGTCTCTCTGGTTCTAGCACCCAGCTGTGCCGGACACCGCGGGCACCGACAGATCTCTGTCTACATGCAGCCTGCCCCCCGGCTCCTGCCCACCTGCCCCAGGGGGGCCCTCCTCACCAGCTCTTATCCACACAGCGCAGGGCGGCCAGAGGGGCCTTCCGGGGGAACCGCCAGCCGAGCCCTCCCCTCTCCCCTGCACCTCCCCGTGGCCTTCGCCATGTCCACTGCCCTGTCTCTTCCGCCCACCCTCCCCATGTGCTCCCGGTTAATGCCCTCTGCCGCTGCGGTCACACGCCGGGCCTCACCCCGTCCACGTTGGGTCCCGTCGAGTCATGGCACCGGAAGTCTGCGCCTGCGTCTGTGGCCCTCCCAGGAGGCCGGGGAAGCTGTCAGGACTCGTGCGTGATCCAGCCAGTCCATTCACACGCCTGCTGGCAGCCCCCTGCTCCCAGAGCTGAGATTCCTAGATCTTCCGAGCTGGGGCCAGAGCAGGGCTGGCAGCACCCCGTCTCTTACTTGCAGGATCAGGAACCCAGGACCCCTCTGCCCTGCTGCCCAGCTGTCCTTGCCTTGGTCCTTTCTGTGAGGTCCCCTGTGGCCGTGTCCTCCAGGCCACCGCAGGCAGCAGGAGGGGAAGGGAGGCCAGGCCAGCCTCAGAGGAAACTGCGTTCCGGGTGGCCACGTGTCCGGCTGGGACCAGGACTCAGTGATCGTAGAAGGGGCGAGCCTGAGGCCGTTAGCAGTATCCCCAAGACTGCAGTCCCCTGCCCTGCGTCCCACGCTCAGAGCCCGCTCCACTCTGCTTACTGCATCAGCCACGGGCCAGCTGCTTCCTCAGCTCTCGTGTGGCCCCTTGTGGTCCAGCAGCCTCTGTCGCCCCGGGGGACCTATGGTCAGCACTGGAAGCTCGGTCCAGAGGAGAGGGCCTCAGACACATCACCACAGGTTCCCAGTGGACTCTGTGTTTCACTGAATTCGAGACGTCATCGATTATAACGTCCCGTTAGGGAGGAATAAACCTCGTCCCCAAGTATGGCAGGTTTTGGATTACATGATGCGTTGGAACGGTGTCAGCCCTCTCCACAGCCCCTGCCTTTGGGCCCAGAGATGGCAGGTCATGCGTCCCTGGCCTTGGCCAGACTGTGTCCCGGTGCGGACCCCGGCTCACAGTCCTGGGCTGGGGCCCCGCCCCCCTCGACCCGCGCTCCCCGCCCCCAACCCCCAGGAGCGAGGTGCGTCGCATGTTGGTGGGCCCGGCCCTGGCAGAGCTCATGGACTTAAGCTGGCGGGTGGGAGGGGGGCCGTGGGCGGGGCTCTGCGTGGGGCGGGATGGTGGGCAGACGTCGCCCACGGCGAGGTCTGTGCGCTTGGCACCAACCTGCCCGTCTGGGCCTCGCCTGGAACGGACTCGCCGAGACACGCGGGCCGCCCCCAGGTGTCCTGGAGCCCCGCACTTGGGGGCGACGGCCCTGGCCACGCTCCGAGGGGTGCAGAGACAGAGCCAGTGGGCCCCTCCTGCGGGCTGCAGCTGGCGAGGCCCACCTCAGGTGCAAGCGCACCCGGAGCGCGTGCCCGACCTTGACGCCCCTCCCAGTGGCGGGGGGTGGGGGAGAGGCGGCCCCCCAGGTCCGCGGCACAGTGGACAGTGCTCAGGGGCTGCGGCTGCTCCCTGCCCCTGTCTGGGGGAGTAACCCTCCAACCCTGGGCCGTGCAGGGCTGACCTGGAAGCCGGGCCTTGTGCATGGTGACAGCGGGGGTCGGCACATCAGCCTCCTCCCTGTTTGAAAGGGGTGCCCTGCTCACTGCAGCGCGTTCACCGTCCCTGGGGACTTAACCGACGCTCCGAGCGCGTTGCGCCCTTGCGGCTGCTCTGTTCTGAGAGCGGTCTGTCAAAGTGGCCGCTGGCTTCTCATCCTGTTGGCGGGGTCTGGAGGTTTTGGGTGAGCCGGGTCCTCCCAGTGCCCGGCGTTTCTCGTCTGTCGTAGCCTCTGGTGCCCAAGGAGAAGGCAGCCCCCGCCCATCCCCTTGTCAGGCAGGCAGAGCACCATCCCCTGTGTCGACCGGGGCAGGGACCTTCGGTGTGCTTCACGCGTTTGCTGATCTGTCACATTCGGGTCACTGCAGACCGCTCACACGGGGATGGGGCAGCTTCCCCCCGGAGAGGGCCTGCCATGCGCACTGGAGAGAAGTCCGCTCGGGCGGGAACCTGCTGGAGCCCTGGGACGCGCCTAGCGGGGGCTGCCCTTGGGGGGAGTGCCCGCGTGGCTTCTCCCGCAGCGACACCGGCTCACGTGCCCCCTTCAATGCAGGTGCTGAACGAGGCCGTTGGGGCGCTGATGTATCACACCATCACACTGACCAGGGAGGACCTGGAGAAGTTCAAGGCCCTTCGGATAATCGTCCGAATCGGCAGCGGCTTTGACAACATCGACATCAAGTCAGCTGGGGACTTAGGTAGGACGGTCTTGGATTCTTCTCTTTGCAACTTTGCACACTGCTCCCTTGCTGTGACCTCATCACGTTTTGTCCGTTGGTTTTACCGGGAAGAGGAGAGTCCTGTTGCAGCCGACTGCCTGGTTGGAGGTGGCCTGGGTGCTGGCAGTGTGTGGGCCCCACGCCAGGTCCCCTCAGGCAGGCGCAGGGTGGCAGCAGCGTCCCTCAGAAAGCCCGGGCGTTGTGGGCGGCGTGTCTGCCGCCCTCCTGCACTGCCTCCTGGGGACCGTGGGGAAGGGACAGCAGCCCGGGGCGGGGGGGCGGCCAGCACATCCGTGTCGGGGTTTGCGCAGCCCTGTGCACGAGACTTGCTGGGAAAGGAGGTTTGTGTTGTGATTTAGGACACGTAGGAGTGTGTACGCACAGGTGTGTGACTCACACTCACGGAAACAGATTGCAGCATGCTTCTCTGGGTACAGTGTTCAGCCTCTTGTGACGTTCTGGTCTAGTCTCTCCTTATCCTTTGTGTTGGTCACGGCTTAAGGGCAGCTGAGGACACGCCCCGCCATGGCCCGCGGTCACCGACGGCAGCCTCAGACCTGCAGCGTGAAAACGGCTCCCGCTGTCGGCTGCCACGCGTCCCAGGGTTCATTCTGCTCTGCCAGCCCAGCTCTCTCACCCCGCTATCACCTGCCCCCAGGAAGGCACCGCAGTGTCAGGCTGCGGTCTGGGCACTTTTCGAGCTGTGACGTCCTCCGGGCCTCATCCCTGTTCGCGGAGCGGGTCCTCATTGCCTCGCGATTTCACGGGCTGGGGCTCCGTCCTTCGTCCAGGGACAGTCTGGGGCATGCCGTGCAGTCATCCCTGCCAGACCTCCGCAGGGCCTGGTCCTTTGTCAGGCGGCAGCCTTGTTCCCGAGTCTGACAGGGCCTCCAGCTCTGTTCTCGCTCAGTCTCCCCTGCATGACTTCCTGACCCTGTCTTAACGTTTTGTCGCAAGTCGAGCTGGTGAGGGGGTGGGGAGGGCAGGGCCTTGGGGAGGTGTGGCCTGCCCAAGACCCCTTTCCAGAAGGTCCAGTGGCAAGTGGTCCAGGAGGGGCAGAAGCAGGTGTGGGCATCTGCCCAGGCGGCCTCTCTTTCTTCCTGTCCCCCACCCTGTCTGCCCACTGGACCCATGGGTGGCTTTCCCACGCGGCACGGGGCAGATAACCTGAATTTGTCTCCTAGCATCCCGGGGCAGGGACGTGTCCTCTGGCCTGTCCCAGGCGAGGCCCAGGACCGTTCTAGTGACTGCCCCACGTATCTCACGTCCGCAGGCATCGCCGTCTGCAACGTGCCGGCCGCGTCCGTGGAGGAGACCGCCGACTCCACCATGTGTCACATCCTCAACCTGTACCGCAGGACCACATGGCTGCACCAGGCGCTCCGGGAGGGCACGCGGGTCCAGAGCGTCGAGCAAATCCGAGAGGTGGCTTCTGGAGCCGCCAGGATCCGCGGGGAGACCTTGGGCATCATCGGACTAGGTGCGATGGCTTTTGCCCCCGTGCGCAGGCTCTGCGGACCCTGAGGCTGGGGCTGTGCTGTGCTGCTGGCAGGTGCCCCCACCTGGCATGGTTGCCCAGCCAGGGGGCAGCACAGGGGTGAGGGGTCTCTGCCCCAGAGACCGTGCTGGCCCTTATCTGCCCCGGGAACACATAGTGGGGCCCACGCACACACACAGATGTTAAACAGGTGCTCATATGGTCACGCACATTCACGCACGCTCACTCTGCCATTCCCCTGCCTCGTGACTGAACGCACAAGACCTTCAGGTGATGGCCAGCCAGGCTGCCCTGAGCCCTGCTCTGGGTGGATGGAGGCTGCTCACTCCACTCACCCGCTCACTCGCATGCCCTGCAGGCCGGTGTCCTGGGCCAACCCTGGGCCCCTTGCGCTCAGACAGCAAACCAGGGAACAGAGACATGGCGGGTGGGGGGCAGGCAGGATCCGGGGGGCAGAGGTGCCGGGGTGGTGTGGGCCTTAGCGGTTGGGGAAGCAGGGGAGGGCAGTGTGGCGGGAGGGGCCTGCCCGTCCACCTGGGCCACCCAGCACGGGCGGGACCGTAGCTCCCTGCGGCCCCATCAGCTGTCTCACAGAGGTTCTCCACGGCAAAGGCGCCGCCTCGTGCAGCTGTGGGGGAATTGCAGGGCAGAGACGCGCCTGCAGTAGTGCAGGGGGTCGGGGTCACGGGCGTCCGTGGGGCACAGGGGTGTCCCTCCCCAACGCGACTTGCTGTCCTGCTGGATGTGCACACACAGACGCCAGGGCTGGCCGGGGCCCCATAGCCCTGTGAGTGCCCTGCACCCAACACCTAGGCCCCCAGTGCCCTCGGCGGGTTCGAGGGCAGAGATGGCCTGGCCCGTGCGGTGTGATGCAGGCTGGGAGGAAGGAGCGAAGATGGTGAGTGGCTGGGCCTGGCCAGTGCCTTTGGGGCAGCCACCTCTAGGCAGTGTCGGTCAAGACGCTCAGTGGGGTGGGGATGCCCCAGAGGCTGCATCTCAACGAGCGCCCGACGGCCCTGGGGACCACGGCCCCTGGGCATCTGCTCCGGCCCTCCCCGCGCCCCTCGGGACTCCGAGAGTCTCTGTCTTGGTTCCCCACTGCCCCAAAGCAGAGTGGTCCCCTGAAACCTTCTGTGGCCCAAGTGGTGTAAAGGGAAGAAGCAGCGACCTTTGGATCCATGTCACTTGTGGAGGCCAAGGTCACGGCAGCTCCACACTGAGACACGGTGTGCGGTTCCCGGGAACGGAAGGGGCTCTGTAATGGCACCTGCCAGGCACACTGGACGCAATTTCGCTTTTGCCTTTTTTCATAAAAGTGAAAATTCTCTTCTGGTTTCTTTTGGTTCCTGGAACTGGGGACTGACGTCATAGGTGAAGTGGCTTAAGGCGAGGCCAGCCGAGCGGGGGCTCCCGTGCCAGCGTTGCCGCCCGGGCAGTGGGAGTGACTGCTCCGAGGCGCTGGCACCGTGGTTGGTCGGCAGGACCGCTGGGTGCCCGTCCTCCCCGGGCCCTCTGCGCTGGCGCCTCACCAGCCTCCACGGTGTCCCGTGGCCCCGAGCTCAGGGCCCTGGGGCGCCTGCCGCCCCCAGCTCCTGGCCTGCGCTGCTTCCCTGCTTTGTTTTCTTGGGAGCCGAGGACAGAGGGCTTCAGCCTCCGGGGCACTGGGGCCTATCCTGACACTGCAGCCCCTGCCTCGCCCCCCGTGCATCTGCGGAGCCCCCCGTTGGTGCTCCCCAGCTCCCTGGAGCCCCGTCCCTTCTCTGCAAAGCCTCGTCCTGTGGACGTCCTGCCGCTTGGCCTCTGGGAGCAGACGCCTCAGGGTCACCCCGCGCAGATGGGGAACCTGAGGCGGGGCGGCCAGAGAGGTGCCGTGGTGACACCCTGTCGCCCCCCAGGTCGCGTGGGGCAGGCGGTGGCGCTGCGGGCCAAGGCCTTTGGCTTCAACGTGCTGTTCTACGACCCCTACCTGGCGGACGGCACGGAGCGGGCGCTGGGGCTGCAGCGGGTCAGTACCCTGCAGGACCTGCTCTTCCACAGCGACTGCGTGACCCTGCACTGCGGCCTCAACGAGCACAACCACCACCTCATCAATGACTTCACCGTCAAACAGGTCTGCGGCCCGGGGACCCGGGGGACGGCGTGGTCTGGGCGGCGGGGCCCAAGCCGCTGCCTGCCTGCCCGCCACGCCTGCCAGTCACCGGCCACCACGCAGGCCCTCCCACGGGGCCTTTTCTTCCCCGAACCGCGGCGTAGGGCCTTTCAAGTACCTGTGTGCGCAGAGACCTGTGTTGCAAGCGTGCACAGTGTATATATGTGGGGGTGGGTCAGTTTCAACGACAGTGCCCTTCCCACGTGTGCGTGTGCACGTGGGCTTGTACACACACGTGTGTATACATGTATTTAAGTGTGGGGTAGCCGCTTGCATTGATGTGTGCACGTAGGTGTGCACTCACGTGCACGTATGGTTACGTACACGTCCGCATGTGCACGTGTACGTGTGGGTGGGCATGCTTGTACATTCAGTGTGCCCACCTGGGGCCTCAACTGCTGTCTGCCCTAGGCTCCTGAAGCCCTGTAGAGAGTGAGGCCAGGCACCTTACTTGGTTCTCACCCAGTGGGTCTGGGCCTCTGGGGGACAGGGCGTGGCCGGGGGCGCTGATCAGAGCTGTGTGGTCCCTGAGGACTCAGTGAGGCCCGGACAGGCACAAGCTGCCCCAAGCTGGTGGACGGCCACCTGAGCCCCACGACGGGGTGGGCTTAGTTGGGGTGAAATAGGGGTCACAAGGAATCCCTCACCGGGGAGCAGGGGAAGCCACTTCCCTGAACCGGCGGGGGAGTGTCTTCAGGCCGCACTGTCTCGTGTCTTCCCAGATGAGACAAGGGGCCTTCCTGGTGAACACGGCCCGGGGCGGCCTTGTGGACGAGAAGGCACTGGCCCAGGCCCTGAAGGAGGGGCGGATCCGCGGTGCGGCCCTGGACGTGCATGAGTCGGAGCCATTCAGGTGCCTGCGGTGGTGCCCTGGGGTCCCCGAGCCGGTGCTCGTCCAGCTTACGGCCCGCGTTAGCCTGCGGGTCTGACCCTGTGGCCACGGCGCCACGAGGGAGTGGGGCCCCAATACCCACACACAGCCTCCAGGCCCCGGCCTCGGGCAGCTGAGGGTCCAAGGACAAGGGAGCCTGAGATCCCACATTGGTCAGACCTTCCTCCCTGGCCAAATCTCAGAGCAAGGGGAGGCCACCACTGTGGGCCAGGACGACCCAGTCCCCTGCACCTGGTGGGAAGGGCTCAGACCAGGCATCCTGCTGAGTGCCCGGGGGCACAAGGCGGCTGGCCCCCATGTGGCCACGTCAGAGGCCTCACGGCTGAAACGCCCGTCTGGGGCAGCAGGACAGCTCCAGGTGGGTCTTCACCCTTCCGGGACGGAGCAGTGTCCGGAGGGCCTGGGGTCTAGAGCTCACAGCCACTTGCAGGGAGGGGCAGCTTCCCCCCCAGTGAAGGCCCCTCCCCACTGCAGTCAGGAGCCCGTGGGCAGGTTTATCTTTCAGGGGGAGCCACCGAGTCTGACGGAGGGTGGGGTGTGGCTGCGGGCAGGTGCGGGGCCTCTGACCTCCTATGTGCCGCGCAGCTTTAGCCAGGGCCCCCTGAAGGATGCGCCCAACCTCATCTGCACCCCGCACGCGGCCTGGTACAGCGAACAGGCCTCCATCGAGATGCGTGAGGAGGCGGCCCGGGAGATCCGGAGAGCCGTCACAGGTGGGCCGGGTGGGGGCCCTGAGGCCGCGGCATCTTCTGCGGGGTGGGTAGGGAGACGGGCCCTCCCAGGGCCAGACCCCAAACACGGAGGGGGCCGAGCACAGCCCAGGCCCTCGCGTCACGTGTGTGGCGCTCGCTGGCTATCCTGCTTGGGGTACCAGCTCGTGGGGTGTTTCCTCCACCTTGTAAAAAGTCACTTACACGTGTAAGCCTTCCGGGCCGGGCCCTGTCAGCTTCTGTCTGAAATCCCCGGGCCAAGCAGATGGGGTTGGGGGCACTGCTGAGCTGAGGTCGGTTGCTTGGGGTTGGGAGTCCCTGAGCTTTGAGAGCAACACTGCCCAGACAGGACCCCGCCGTGCCTAAGGGGAGCGAGTCTGTGGAGACTGCCTGTGTCCCCAGTGGAGCCCCTGCCTCTGGGGTCCCCTTGGTGGCAGCTGCCTAATGCAGGCACCGTCCCTCCCATCTCCCCGGCTTCCCCCAGGCCGGATCCCCGACAGTCTGAAGAACTGCGTGAACAAAGACCACCTGGCAGCCGCCACTCACTGGGCCAGTGTGGACCCGGCCGTGGTGCACCCCGAGCTCAACGGGGCCGCTTACAGGTGAGCGGGGGCTTTCGGCCTGGACGTGAGTTCACGCGTCCTCCATGCACACGGACGGTTGGGGCGTAAGCGCCCGAGCGGGGGCAACCTTCAGGGCCTGGTGGACATGAGACTGTCTGTCCGGGTGGTGGCCACACAGCGAGTGGGATGGCGTCTCCCAGCAGGCGGCCTTCAGGAGCAGCCTGGGGTCCTGCCCTGCTGGCCTCACCTGTTTCCTTCCTCTCCCAGCAGGTACCCCCCAGGCGTCGTGGGCGTGGCCCCCAGCGGCATCCCCGCTGCAGTCGAAGGCATCGTCCCCAGCGCCATGTCCCTGTCCCACGGCCTGCCCCCCGTGTCCCACCCACCCCACGCGCCTTCTCCTGGCCAAACCGTCAAGCCCGAGGCGGATAGAGACCATGCGAGCGACCAGTTGTAGCCCGGGCAGAGCTCCGCAGCCTGGGCACCGGCCAAGCCCTCGGACAGGCGTGTGCAGGGGCGGCGCCGCAGGTGGCCACGGCCTCCGGGACGGTCCGAGCGCCAGGGGTGAGAGGTGGCACCCTCTCCCCGCATCAGCTGTAGTTGTCCCGTCCCGAGGGCTGGCCGCTGCCGTGTCCTTTGTGTCCTCGTTCAGCAGCGGAAGTCAGTAGTTAATTCTATCATGAATGTCCCCGTCTGTGTACAGTCTTTAGAACATCACAAAGGATTTGTTTGCTTAGCTGTCGGCAGGAGAAGCCCGAGGCAGGGCTCAGCGGGTCTGCTTCAGACGTTTTCCCTTTTGTGTGTGGATCGCATCCCGAACCAGGCAGTTGGCAAACTTCTCAGGACAATGAATCCTTCCCGTTTTCTTTTTACGCCACACAGTGCATTGTTTTTTCTACCTGCTTGTCTTATTTTTAGAATAATTTAGAAAAACAAAACAAAGGCTGTCTTTCCTAACTTTGGCATGAACCCCCCTGTTCCAAGCGAAGACGGCGTCGCTAGCGGTGCAGAGAGGAGCGCGTGGGCCTCCGTCCCGGGCGGCGGGGCTGCGGCGCCTGGCCGCGCGGTGCCGTCCTGCTGATGTGGTAGGCTAGCAATATTTTGGTTAAAATCATGTTTGTGACCGTAACCATTTGTATGAATTATTTTAAAGAAATAAAAGTCCCAGAAAGAGCCGGCACGCCCAGCCTTTGTTTTATCAGCTTCGTCTCACCGGGACACAGGCGGGGTCAGTCCTCTTCTCTCCTAGCGCTGGTGGCCTTGGGGCTGGATGTGCGGCCCAGTGAGCCCCGCTGTCACCACAGGAGGGGCGCTGCGGCCTGAGTGCTGGCCTTTGCCACCCCCGCCCTCCGCCCTCGGGCAGCCTTGGACCCGGGCCCCTGGGGGCTGCAGAGACCGCTGGCTCCAGGCTTGCAGGGACACCACTATGTCTTCGTCACGCTGCTGTCTCCGGAAGCCCCGCCACGCCCGTGGGTCAGACCGCACTGCGTGGCTGGGATGCGTGGCTGCGCTTGCTCGGCAGCTGCTGCCAGACGGGGGCCTGAGGGCGGGGACGGGGTGTGTTTTTCCTGCCACCTGCCGCAGCAGGTCCCCGGCCCCTCGGCCTCTCGACCCTGGACTCCTCCCTGGGTCCTGCGAGGGCAAACACTCGCTTACGGGAAACTTCTGGGAAAAGTGCCTTGGTTTTGCCCACGTCCCCGCCTGGGTGTGGGCACGGAACCCGGGGCGGGAGCTGTGTTGCACTCCACACTTGCCACCTGCCACGTTCCCCGCGGCCACCGTCCCCCACCACTGGGGTCCATGCCGGGTTTTGATTCATTACTGCTTCTGGAGCCGCTTACCCTTGAGTCATTACTTGATTGTGGAGGGTTCTCAGCTGTTCTGTCTTCAGTGGTCCCCCTCGGGAATCCTAAACAACAGCGAAAGTACAACTTGCACAAAGTGGGCAGCAGCTAACGTAACTGGGAGCTGGCGGAGTAGTGACTTAGAAGAAAACTGAGAGGCGGTACGAATTTGAGAAAAGAATATAAAGGCTGGAATAAGGACATATTTATATGTATCTTAGCAACTAGAAAAAACACTGAAAAAATAAACTTTTAAATTATAGATGGATGTACATGATAAATATAAGATTGGAATTAATCAAATACAATACAAATATAGAGTGTCAAGAAATTCACTGGTTGGTTCTTTAAATTAGTAAAATTATTAAATTCAGATAAAGGACTTTACCACCAGGAACAGGACTGAAAAGGAGCCTGTTATAACAGTTGGCGATGTCAATAAATGACAGAGAATGTGATGACATTTTCTGATGAGAATTTAGAAAAAAAGGAAAATACACTTGCTAAAACAGACAAAAAGTAAAAGATCTGAATTGCTCTATAACTTAAAGAAATTGAACTTAAAAAAAACTTCCTGAAAGAAAATTACAAATGGCATCAATGGTTAGTTCTAAAAAATATTTAAAGTAGAAAAAACACTAATTACCAACTGATTCCACAGGACAGAAAGAAAGGAGGTGCACCTTCCAATCATTTTGTGAGATTAACTCTGATTCAAATCTCCTAGGAAAAAAAAAAATCCAGCCTCATCTTCAGGAGTGAGTGCAGGTGGGGCGACTCCTACACCATCAGCCCAGGTGGTGCACGGGGCCACCTCCGGGCACCAGGGCCCCCAGGTCTCCCTCAGGATGAAGGGTGGGCTCTACGGGGACCAGGGCCCCCAGGTGTCCCCTAGGAGGAGGGGGGTGCTCTATGGGGACCAGGTCCCCCAGTTCTCCCTCAAGATGAAGGGTGGGCTCTATGGGGACCAGGGCCCCCAGGTCTCCCCCAGGATGAGGGGGGGTGCTCTATGGGGACCAGGAGCCCCAGGTCTCCCTCAGGCTGAAGGGTGGCCGTATAGGGACAGGTCACCCAGGTGTCCTCCATAGAGGACAGTGTTGATGGTTGTCCCAGCCCTGAGCTCCCGTAGAGACACCAGCCCTCTGCCCGGGCATGTCCCCTCCAGGCCTTGTAGGGGTTGCTGAGAGCACTAGGTGTACGTCTGCTGTGTGTGGACACATGCCCTTCGTCCCTTCCCTGGGCCCAGTTATCACCCAGTCCCTGCATCTCTACTCTTGGTATCGCCACAGAATTGCAACATGCAGAGGCTGGGAGACGCGTCCAGGAATCTTACAGCAGCGTCATCATAATGATCAGCACAGGGACCTCCTGTCCGTCAGCCCTGGCCTGGACGGGTCAGTGTGGGCCTCGCCCAGTGGGGGTCGGAGCCAGACGCTGGGTGTGCGCACGGAGCTCGGTGGGACAGCTGCTCACAGCGCACATGTCGGTCGGGGGTCCGGTGACAGGGGTGGCGAGGCTTCTTTCCTGGAGGCGTCATCTCTGGCCCGCCCTGCCCCCTGGGACGCTTCCTACCATGGCCTCAGCTCCAGGGGATCTGCTCTCCGCTGGGATGCTGTTGTCAGCTGTCCCCCCAGATTTCAGGGTGGCGCTTTGCCCTGTGACCTCGGTTCTGGAATGGGTCCAGGAAACCCTGTTGATTTTTCCTTGTTGTAAGGACAGGGCTTACGCTTCTGAGCTCTTTCCATGTCAGAGCTGAAACTTGATATTTTAATTTGAGCCCTTTTTTGGTCTAACATCCTTTGCAGAAGTGTGAGCTTCCGGAGGCCGGCCCTTCGTCCACTTTGTTCTCTGCCCCGTGCCCAGTGTGTGAGGGTGGAAATGAATCAATGAATCTGGGCCTTTCCTCAGATTGGAGGCACGGGTCATCCTCGGACCTCCCCGTGTTGCCGGCCCTATTTCCCGAGCCCATGACTCCCTCTTCTTGGGTTTTCACACTCATTTTGCTGAAGCACATCCTTCAGTAGCTTCCTGACAGTGGGCTCAAGGGAGCTGATTTCATAAAACCTCATGTGTCTGAAATATTCTCCTGTCACCCACACACTGACTGGTGGGGAGGCGGGAGGTCAGGCCCAACGTGCTGCTCCAGGGGCTCCGGGACCCCTCCCCAAGTGCCCTTCCCAGCTGGGTGGGGCAGCACCTGGCGGGGAGGAGGCCTTGCAGGCATGGCCACTCTGCAGCGGGTGGGACAAAGTTCTGGACCTCAGCCCGACTCCACTGGGTGAGATCTGGACCAGTGCCCACTGCAGACCATCTTGCGAGGGTGACGGATAGGATGGCACTGCCACTCTGGGCCTGGCCTGCACCTGCTCTGTCCAGTGGCTGGTTCCGGGCCTGGAGGCTTCTCAGCGCTCACCCTGGGGCCTCTGATCACCCCCATCTTTAAAGAGAAACCTCTCCTGCCCCCTCCCTGCTAGCCCTGCCCCTCCTGACCTGGTGCCTGGTCTCAGGGGACAGTACCCCACCTGGAGCTCCTGTCCCCAACTCCTCGGAGGTCACTGGCAGGTGTGGCCAGTGCCTGAGGTCTCGAGGCCAACCCCGCAGGTGGCCCCTGTGACACGTCACTGCCTCATGGAGCAGCCCCCATCGGCTCCAGGGCCTAAGTCAGGAGCCCAAGAGTCACCAGGCCCCATGTCCTCAGGCCCTGCACCAAGTCCTGGGATCGATCCCCTCCCACAGGCCCGCACCCTGGGGCGGGGGTCCCTCACCTCATCACCAGCAGCCACAGGAGCCCCTTTCCAGCCCTGCCTGGCTGCCCAGGCTACTGAGGGACCCGAGAGCCCGAAGGTGGCTGACCGCAGTGGGAAAGGGGGTGGCTTCCAGATGTGTTTGCAGAAAACAGCCGCCAGCCTTGCCGGTTCGGGGTGTGGGCTAGAGAAGGGGGCGGTCAGGGTGACTCCAGGGTCTCGGGCACAGGCTGGAAGGGGCTGGGGGCTGCAGGGAGGGCGGTGGGGAGACGAGGAGCTCCCCTCTGACCTCGGGCCCCCCTGGGCCCCAGCTGCCCCTCAGCGCCCAGGGCAGCTCCTCTGCACACCCAGCGCCCTGCGCTGCCCTGCGCTGCCCTGTGACCTCAGCGGGTCCCACCCTGGCAGCCAGGGTTTCCCTCTGGGAATGGAGGTCGCAGGGTTGAGACTGGCAGTCACAGCCGCAGCTGCGAGGCGGGAACATGAAGGAAGGGGTCGGGCTACAGGAAAGGAAGACACAAGCCTGCCGATGTTTGCCAATAGGCATCGGCACAGAAATCCCGACTCCACCAGGACCCATCAGAAGACGGCAGGGCCATATCACACCAAGAGCTCTGCCGGCGACTCACAAATGGCTTTGATGAACCCACGGAAAGACATGTGAGCAAAGGTTCTTCAACAACCTCCCCGATCTTAAGATCCAGAGTGTGTGTGACACACTGCGCTGACTCCAGAAGAAAGAAGCTTGATGAGCAGCCTGGGAATTAGCAAAGGCCACCAGCCTTTGGGGAGACACTGACCCATCAGGACGACCACCAGTCTCTGTTGGTGGGTGGCGTCAGAGGAGTAACAGTGAAACACACATTCTCTGCATAGGAACACAGGTTCACTGCAACCCGGTCAAAATGCCAGCTGTTTATTGTCAGCAAATTCTTATCTCCAAATGTATATGGACTAACAAGGGTCTGTGAATTTGGGATTATAAAACTTGAAGGCACTTTAAAGAGACAGAGACAGAGATGGGGCCAAACGGAAGAGAACCCAGAGAGAGCTGGCTCGGGGTGCATGTGCTTGTGTGTGCTTGTGTGTGTGTGCGTGGAACCTTGAGATGTCATGGGGACACGAGTCAAGGGGAAAGGACACCCTTTTGTGGACGGCATCTCCCCTGTGGCCGGAATGGGGGTGGAATGGCTTCTTAAACATCAGGACTGCAAAAGCACAGCCCACGAGGGAGAAAACGGCTGGATCTGCGTGTCCCCGTCATGGGCTCCATCCAAGGAGGGGCCGGGACAACGGGGGGTCAGGGCACACCCCGCTGGCGGTCCTGTGATTTGCAGAGCAAAGCAGAACCTGGCGCAGGAGTGGGGGCCAAGGTCAGACTGCCCGGCCATCTGCAGGCCCGGCCATCTGGCCTCCCCTCCATCAGGGCTGCCCCCACTGTGGGCCTTCGAGGAACCCAGTGGTGGCCACCCTCAGGCCTCTGCCCTGGATCTGGGGCTCAGGGCCACGGGGACAGCGAGTGGGCGCCCGTTGCCAGGGTCTGTGGATGCGCCGGGCCCTGGGCCGGAGCTCAGGGGACATTTGTCCTGGGGGTGGCCTGAGTAGGACACAGGGTGGGGGGCAGGCTCTCTCCCTGCGGCCTCTGAGTCTATGCCCAGCTGGCCCCCCCGTGCCCCGCCTCCCCGCTTTGGGCCCAGAAAGGGCTCAGAGGAGGCAGGAAGAGGCACTGGGTCCGCATCTGCCAAAGCACCGGCTGCACCACCCCCAGCTGCTCTGGGCCAGGGCCCAGCTGGATTTGCAGAATTGATTTTCCAGCAAAAAACAACATCAGGGAGAAGCATGGAGACGAGGGCCAGCTGCAGGCTTTTCCGGGCTCTCTGCCCCCGGCCGCCAGCGCTCCCCTCGTAAAGAGAACCATCTGGTCCTCTGGGCCAGCGCCCGGCACCCGGAGGAGGACCTCAGTTCCCCGTGACCAGCCCTGCTCCCCGGGCTGCCCTGCCGGCCTCTCCCCTGGCACACGACATCCAGGCCTGCCCTGGTCATGGCACGGAGCCCAGTCCGCCTCGCCCAGTGGCTCTGGCAGGGACACACTGACCCCATCTGTGTCCCTGACCCTCTGGCCTCAGACCTGAAGCACCGAGGCCCAAGCACGAGTCTACCTCTGCTCCAGGCTCCCGGCCCCCGAGGGCTACCTCCGACAGAAGCCAGAGGGGCTTCGTCATAGAATTAAGGGATGTCTCTGGCAGGCATCCCAGACGGCTTGGAACCATCTCCGAGAGGCTCAGAGAGCGAGAAGGGAGGGGCACAAGACCCCCAGCCCAGCAGCCACCCCCCCACCGGGGCACCCATGCTTCCTGCGTCCCTCTCACACGGCCAGGGATCTGGTGATGTCTGTATGGGACTCCAGCGTGGGGATGAGTCACTGTTTATTCCCCATCCACGTGCCTTCCCCTCTTTTGCTCTTACAAACAGTGGCTCAGCCTGAGGTTGTCCTCGGTCATTGTCCTGGGTGATTCCTAGGAGTGGAATAGCTCCTGCAAGATACGCCCCTGTGTAATCTGGGGAGATATTCCCAAACTGGCCAATTTACACTCCCAACTGCGTATACGAGAGCTACTTCCCCACAGCCACCCAGACACTCTGGTTATCAAACTTCACAATTCACGTCAATGTCACAGTGAGAAATGGCACCTCTGTGTGTGCTTGTCTCCTGGTACTAGTGAAATTGCACACTGCCCATGGCTCCATGTCCTGGGAGGTATCTCTGTTCATTTTCTATTTGGGAAATTATGGCTGGCCTTTTTCTTATTGATTTGCAAG
Organism: Mesoplodon densirostris; assembly: GCF_025265405.1. NCBI lineage: Eukaryota > Metazoa > Chordata > Mammalia > Artiodactyla > Ziphiidae > Mesoplodon > Mesoplodon densirostris. The sequence goes on from NC_082661.1 coordinate 107,169,613, forward strand.
AGCTCTTTATATATTAAGGAATTAGACTTATCTACAACATGAGTTGTAAATACTTTCCTCATTTGTTGTTTGTTTACATACACATTTCCTGACTTTCCTTGGGAAGGTCAGCCCTGGGGGGGAGTGTCTTGGCTGCCCCGGCACCATGTCCTCTTCATCCGGAAGCCTGGCCTACCCAGACCTGGTGCCCAGGCTCAGGTGAGACTCTCCTTGCCCAGTGCCCTGGACTTTGCCAGGGGTGGAGGCCAGGGCAGGGCCCAGATCGAGAGGCTGGCAGGCCCCTCGGGGGTCAGGAGAGAAGTGCACCCCCTAGGAGGCCCCCACTCGGGAGGACAGACTCCCTCCTCACTCTGATAAAGGCCTTCGGTCCAGGGCAGCTGATGTCTGATGGTCCTAACTGGGTCCAGAAACTAAGATTTCCCACGGAGAACAACCCCAAATCAACATCAGGGTCAGAGCTGGTGTGTGGTGCCCAGAGCACAGAGCCCTCCGTCCTGGAGGTGGGGACGGGCCAGACCCCCTCCTTTCTGTCTTTGAGGATGAAATGCATTGTTTTCAGCAAATGTCCAGTCTCACAGGGCACTGGAGGTCCCCACCTGCCTTGTATCTCCTGGCTGTCCCAGGGCATTTCCTCCAAACCCACACCCACAGCCTCTGATCGTTCTAGAGCAGCCTGCCCCTGCCCCATGGCCCTGCTTCAGGAAGTAGCTCTTCCCAGACACTCTTCCTCGCCTGCCCCTGGCCCACAGCTGACCCCGGTGCGTCCCATCTGGTGTGAGCTGAGCCTGTCCCCTGGGTGCGGAGCTGCAGCTGGGTTGGGGGGACAGAACCGGAGTTAGTCCTGTCCCCTTCCACTCAGGCACAGGAAGGAGGCCTGGGGCTAGGTGGGCAGAGGGCAGGCAGAGGAGGTCCCTCTGGTGAGGGCCAGGCCGGGCCCTTGGGGACGCGAGGCTGGGGAGAGAGGCCACCTCCATCCTGCTCTTGGGACACATGGATTTCCAGGAGCCAGACCCGCCCACGTCCACCCCCACCTCCCGCAAGTCTCGGTGTCCCCATCTGAGCAGTGGGTGGTCACTGCCCCCTCAGGGCCGTGGCAGGCTGCCCAGTGCACCGTCCCCGGGGGACCTGGTACCCGGGTGGGGGCAGGCCAGGGGTGGCAGCCCGAGCTCAGGGCTGGGGGCCAGCTTTCCAGTAAAAGCAGTGAGTGTTTTGACAAATGGAAGGTCCTGGAAATTGCTGAGGAAAAAACCAGTCCTTGGGCCCATCAGGCTTGGCTGGGACAACCACGGAGAGGAGCAGCCGCCCTGGGCTCCCTGGACTCACAGGAGAAGAGGGGTGTGCAGATGGCCGCAGATAGGACGGGGCTGGCCCTTGCCCCTACCCCAGGCCACGTTGTGGACACTGGTTTTCTTTGGAATGGAATCCCTGGGCCCGGCAAGCTCGGACCCTGGACGCCCCCAGCTGGAGCCAGGAGTGGGGCTGGTGCAGCCGTTCCCCCTGGGGCCCCGTTCAGGGAGCCCGGGATAAGCAGGTCTGTGCTGCTCCTCAGCTGTGCCCGACGCTCAGGGCCCACCTGCCCCAGGCCAGCAACGATGACCCTACAGACCTTCACGTCCTCTCTCGGGCCCTCCCCCAACTGACCTTGGCCAACAGTGCCCCTCCTCCCCTCCCCCTCCCCTCCCCCCCTCACTCTCCACCAGTGGCCCAGCCACCTGCTCTCACCCCCACACCCAGGGCTGGGCGTCAGTTTGTGCACCCCCTGTGCTCCTGGCGGAGCTCCAACCACCCACCTCGTGGGATACCCCAGCCCTTCTGCCCCGTGACCAAGAGCCCCCCAGGCCAGGCCTGCTCCCCCTTAAGGGACCCTCCCCTGCTCTCCGCAGAGCTAGGCCAAGCACTGAGCCCAGAGGCGGGGCTGCTGGGGGGCTCCTTCTATCCTGAGCCGCCGTAAACGCTGCTGGGGTCCGTCTCTGAAGGAGACCCCTCTTACTCCGAGACCCCTGTCGGCAACAGGTGCCCCCTCCCCCAGGAGGCCAGCAGCCCTCCACTGGGCAGACTGGCCCCCACCCAGGTGCAGGGCTAAGGTGCCTGCTGTGGGTCCCAGGCCTCAGGCTCCTCGTCACCTGCTGACTCTCATCGTTGGTCTCTGCCCCTGGGATGTGGTCCTCACTGAGGTCACCCTGGGTGGCAAGTGTGAATGGACAGATGGGGACGCCCAGCAGTCGGAGGGGTGGGCGGTGGCTGTGTGACACACTGGCCAGGGTCACACACTATCCAGGTGACCTTGGCTACCGGCCCCTCTGCCCTGGCAGAGCTGTAGCAGCTCCACGTGGGCCCATGGTCAGCCCAGGGGATCTGGGGCCTGGCGTTGGTGGACACGTCGCGGTCTGCGGCTGGGCCCTCCACGGGATAAGTGGGTGGGCAGTGCCGATCCACCCTGTGCTGGGCCCTTTTAGTTCCAGAGGCTGGACTGGACCGGCCCTCAGGCAGGCACCCTGAGAGATGGCCGAGGTTGGGAGCTGCTTGCCGGCTTGCATGGTGGGACACGGGGACACCAGAGAGGGACACCTCCCACTCAGGGCCCTGTGCCAAGCAGGGTCACCCTGGTGGCCCCCAGTCTAGGGACTGGGGAGGAAGACTCTGGCGGGAGGCACCATCACCTGACATCAAAACCACACACTGGGGCCTGGCCGTCCCCCAGGCCATCCCCGTGCTGCATTCCTGCTCCCAACCCCTCCCTGGCTGGGGCGTGGGGTTTGGAAGGAGAGAGGGGCCGGGGAGGACCTTCAAGTCCACCTGGTGCCCCCGGGAAAGCTCAAGGTGGGGCCAGGGACCAGGCTGCTTCCTGCTACCCTGCCTCCTGGGGCCTGCGGACACCACTCCTGCTGGCCGCTGAGCCCCGAGCCTCCCCAGCCTGTGAAAGGCTACCTGGCTTCAGAGGTGGGAGCTGCCCCGCTGGACCCGTGGTGATGGGGGAGGGGGCACCTCGCGGGGGCCTGGGTGGTGGGCAGCCTGGGGCTCTTACGGAGGAGGCATCTGGGTGAGTGAGGATGCACGGCCCCCTGCGGCCACCCCACCCTCTCTGAGGCCACCATCCCTGCAGGTGACACCTCAGGATGCCTGGCCAGGCAGGGTGAACCCAGCAGGTGCTGGTGGGGGCCCTGGGGTGGTGGGCGCTGGGCTGTGTCCTGGCTTCACCAAGGGAGACTCAAGTTCCTCTTAGTGACCCCAAATCCTGACACCCATCCAGTGCCCCCAAGTGCCAGGCACTCTCGGCAACAGCCACAGACGCACAGACGACGGCAAAGACGGCAGAGACGGCACAGACGCACAGACGGCACAGACGCGCAGACAGACGCACAGACGCAGTTCTCCTCAGAACGAGGGATGAGGAGCAGGATGAATGGGGCCCCCGCCTGGCGGCCCCTCCCCCAGTGATGACAGCTCGGGCCCAGGCCTCACCTGGCCTGTCCTCCAGAGCCCACCATGCCCCGTCCACGTGCCCCCCCAGACCACGTGCGTGCACACGCACACACACAGGCCCCGCTGCAACTTCGTGCCAGCCCTGGAACAAGCAGAAACCACAGAAGCCACAGGTGAATTCAGGAGGGCAGCTGTGCACAAAACCAATGTTCAGAAAGCAGAGCAGCTTCCAGTTAGAAGAGACGATAAGGGGAACACGGCATTTACGACAGCGATAAAAGCTGTCATTGTCTGAGCTCAAACTGCACTCCCGGTCCACACTGCCCGAGGTGGGGAGTCCCAGCATCCCTGAGATGACATTTCACCCTGAGCTCATCTAAAACGTGACTCGGGCCATTGAGATCACCAAAGAACTTCTCAGTTGCTGGAAAACAAAGGGAGAGTAGGTGAGAAGAATCTGGAGGGACCGGGCAGTGGGGACTCTGCCTCTGCCAGATGTTAACGCCCATTCCGGGCCCGGGAGAGGAGGTGGACCTGATACACAAGGGACGCGGGCGGCGGGGCAGCTTCTCCACCCGGTGGGGGGCAGGCGACCCCCTTCCCGGGCTCTAACCCAGTCGACACCCCTAAAACATGCCCTGCGCCCCCTTCGAGCTGGGTTCAAGAGGTCATGTGCCTATTTCTGGACGGAGGCAATGTTTGTCACCCCAGGGTGAGGCAGTTATAAACCGACGTGCTAACAACCTCCTACAAGTCAACGGTCAAAAGATGAACAGCTGAGAGAGGGAGCGGGCGAAGCACACGTGCACACGGGTTCCTGATAATTTATAGGAATGCCAACAAACACGTGAAAAGATGCTCAGCGTCTGTGGTCATCGAGGAAAGCAAATCAGTGAGTCAGGGCTTCACGCCCACCTGGACGCAGCCTCTGGGGGCCCAGGTGGGCACTTCAGAATGTTAGATGGTCGCTACCCAGCCCACCAGTTCCACTCCCCGGCACAAACCCGAGAGAGTCTGAACACCTGTCCACACAAGCAGATGTGCACGCTAGTACACAGATGTTCACACAGGTGTTCACAGCAGCTGGAAGGTAGAGACAGCCCAGTGGCGTTGATGGATGAAGCGATAAACGTTGGATGAAGCGATGAACAAAACGCGGTCCATCCACACAGGGAGGACTGTTCAGCCCCCAGAAGGAAGCCAGTCCTCACACCTGTAGGGACAGGGATGAACCTTGAAGACGTGACGTGACGTGAAGGGGCGGCTCCTGGCCACACCTGCAGGTTCCTTGCGTGCAAACACCCAGCACAGACAGATTCCAAGAGGCAGAGGTGGACTCCGGGGGCAGCTGGAGGGAATGGGTGACTGCTAATGGGCACAGGGTTTCTCTAGAGAGTGGCGGAATGTTCTAGAATTAGAGGTGACGGTTGCACAACCTTGTGAAGAAACTAAAAACCACTGAATTGCACCCTTTAAAAGGGTGAATTTATGTCATGTGAATTATGTCTCAGGAAAGGTCTCGTTTTTAGAAAATCCAGCGTGCTTCCTCCATCTGTCTTCGGGGGCAACGGCGGGGCCCGAGCTGGGTCAGCAGGAAGCCGCGCTGCGTCCCGAGTGTGGCCCCCCTTCCGTGAGGATGGCGTGGAGGGTGGCTTCCCCTGAAGCTGTGTGAGCCCTCTGCCCTTCTGCCCGTCAGGGCTCCCCCTCTTTTCTTTTAGGGCCTCCATCCTCCCCTGTGGTTTTGCTAGGTCATCCCATACTCTGCCTGGACTGTGGGGCCCAGGCCTGCTCATCCCCTCACCGGGGCCCTGTCTGTCCTCCCCACAGGGCTGCTTGGAGCAGGGCAGTGGCAGGAGGGGCGTCCACACCCGGCCCGCAGCCGTGGGGCCCCGGGCTTCCTGCTGGGGGGCTGGTGGGGAGCAGCTGTCAGCCCCAGGCCCAGCAGGAAGCACACTCCCCTGGCAGTTAGCTCGTGGCTACACGTTCTCCGCAGACCAATGAGATGTCTTGGGAGGGGACGGGTCCCGGGATGCTGAGCCAGCGCACGCCCCCAGAGCCTCCTCCTCAGACCGGGGCCCTGGCACAGCCGGGGCTGGTTTTTCTGAGGCCACACCTCCTCTCGGTGGCCTCGGCCCCTCATCCGGGGCCCCTTCAGCACCCCAGCCCTGTTGCTGCAGGACTGCTCTGGGCTACTTCACCAAGAGGTTCTTTATGACTTGATCAGACCACCGTTTTCTGCACCGACTATCTACCTGGTTTTGCTCACATATTCCAGAATCCTATTCTGGGCTCCATTCTGGGCAGCAGACGACTTACTCTGCGTCTCACTAGCGCACGGACGGGGCTTCCGTGGTGGTAGGTATGTTCTGAGTCGTGCAAATACCGCCACCAAGACGAGCTGACCTTCGCCCAGCGCTTGGCAGGAGCCATGTGCTCTCGCGGGTCCCCATACTTCACGTGGAACAGCCCACCGCCACACCCCCCTCAACAGCCATGGAGCCCGGGCTCTGGAGGCGCAGTGGCCGCCCCTGCCCCTCGGCCTCCATCTCTCCATGTGTTCTACATGTGCCCTCCACAGCAACTGTAAGTGTCCGTCACGGGAAAAGCTGGGATCCCACCAGGAGCATGTGCACCTGCTGCATCTGGGTTTCAAGCCCTCCGAGAGCCTGGAGTTTTTCCATCTGTTTAGGTCTTGTTTGCTCTGCACTCAGCGGTGTGGTTCTGCTCCTGCCGTTTTGTTCTCGTGGGGAGACTGCTGCTTGACACGCTTGGTGCCCCTGCGCGGCATCGTGCCCTCACCACACACACGGCGAGGCTGCACGCAGGCCCCTGGCAGCCAGGCAAGGCCTGGCCGAGCAGTGGCCACGCAGAGCAGATGGGCTGACGTGGACCTCCAGATATGGCCTCGGAAGAGGTGGCAGCTGCTTCCTCCCGCAGGCTGGATCCCGCAGCCCAGAAGGCAGCCCCCGGAGGCCAGTGGGGAGACATGGTGGAGGGGCGGGTTCCTAGGCCTGCGGGAGCAGAGCGGCCGTCAGGGGGAGAGCTGTGAATGCCTTTGGCCATTAACGTCACCTCTACTCTTGGGGCCGCTTGACCACAGTTACCGCTTTGAACGGAATCTCTGCTGCCTTGGCTTCTAGGTGCTCATTGCTCGAGAAGTTACTCGCTTTTGTACATTTATCTAGTATCATTCTCTTATTCATTTTTAATTTTTTAAACTAGGGGCTATGGGGGAGTCTTTAGATTTATGATCACGTCACCAACACTAAAAAATTTATCTATTTTTTCTAAGGTTGATGTCATTTATTTTTCTTCTCTTGTTGCATTTGCTAGAACCTCCAAGAAAATGTTGAATTACAACAGACAAAGGGGAGTGCCACTGCTCTCTCCTGCATTTTTGAGACAGTTTTGTGATTTCCATGTAGCATGATCTTGGCCTCTGTTGTGGGCAAAGTCTTCACTTTCTCCTTCTATTTTAATTAATGTTGTTGCTATTAATAATTGCTGAATTTTGTCACATTTCTTTTCAGTACTTATTTATTTGGTTTTATGAATTTTCTGTGCTAATTTGTCCATTAAATTATTTAGGTGAATCATTGAGCCACCCTTGGAAGCCTGGCCTAGACCAGTCGTAGTACATAATTCTGCAGACTTTTTACTGGGTTCTCTTTGCTACTCCCTTATTTAGATATTTTCCTCATCTTCATTTGTAAGTAATATTTGTCTATAGTTTTCTTTTTTTTGTACTACATAAGGTTTTTGTATTAAATTATACTGGTTTCATGAAGTGAATTAGAGAGTTTTCCATCTTTTTATGTGTCTTGGAAAAGTTAAAATAACACTGGAATAACTTTTCTTGTAACTTAAGGTTAGATCTTACTCAGCTGTGAACATCTGTCCCTGGTGCTTTTCCCTATTTGTTCATTTTAAATCACCTTCCCAGGTTCTTGTATTCGTCTGCTCATGTTTTCCCTATTTTAAGTTATTTTGGTGACTTACATTCACTAGAAAATTACCAGTTTGCTTCAGGTTTCTGAACAGTTGTCCCAGATTTGAAAGTTGTGGTGTGTGTCATCCTTCCCACCTTTTCTGTCCCTGAGTCTCCTTCCTCGTTCCTAATTATAGGCAGGTTTCTACATTTCATATGTAAATTCTAAATCAAGACCGCCATTCCTTCATCAGGCTTTTGGGCAGGGCCAGGCAGCTCCATTTTATTTTCTTTTAGAAAAAAACACTTTTATCATTTCTCTTTTTTTCTTATTTGTGTTCTACTCAACTAATTTCTGGTTTTACCTTCATAATTTCCTCTCTCTACTTTCTAAACTGTATCTTATTGCTCTCATTCTAATTTCCTAAGATGGGCACGAAATCCCTCACTGTTATTCTTTCCTTGGAGCGCCTGAGCACTGGTCGGTTGAGTCTGTGAGCTCAGCTGAGATGCTGAGCTTTCCAGAGAGCCTGCGCGTTCAGATTTGACTTCCCACTTTTATCTAAGTGTTACCTAGGAATGTCTTAGTTTCTGAGTGGTCAAGATTGGGGCTATGTATGTGACACCTTTTAAAATTTATTTTAAATTTTGTTGGATTATAATAAGATCATGTTTGTTAACCTACTTTTTGCTCATTGAGGTTTCCTTTGTGGGTGAGTCCACGTCACGGCCTCATAGAAAGTACAATGTTTTCTCTCTGAGGAACATGAAGATCCGTGTCTACACCCACATCTGCTTGTTTTTCAGTTGCCACGAGACCTAACTATGAAGAGGTCCGGGGAGAAGTCCCGTGTCTGCCTCCACAGTCCTTGTTTTACCTTTCAGCTGGCTTTATGTGTTTAGCCCCTGTGTTATCTGGCACATATGTTTACGGCTTCCTGCCATCTGCTTGCTCGTCGAACGCATGTGTTAGTGTGTCCAGTGCTTACGTCAGCCTCCGTGCCCAACCTGCTTCCTGTTCTTGGCCGCGTCTGGACATCAGCTTGTACCCTCTATTCTGATCCATGGTCAGTGCTGGTCTGTTTCTGGAATTCTCCTTGGGGGAGATGTGTGGATGCCACGCTCACAGCCACTACTTCTGGGCTAGTGTGCGATGCTGGCCGGTGTCCTCCTCCCTCTGAGACCCAGGGATGACATTTCACTGTCCTCCACTTCCAGGGTTGCCAATGAGAACTGCAGCCCTCCTTAGCATTTTCTCTCTTGAAGTAACATGTTCGTTCTGACAGCAAGCACAGAACCTTCCCAGCCTGCGAGGGTCTGGGAGGGTGAGGAGGGCGCCGGGGCTGCTGCGGCCATGATCATGGCAGCAGCTTCTGCGAGAGCCCCTGCCTGGCGCCCGCTGTGCTGCTGCCACCCCCGCCTCCGTGCTTGCAGTTGGCGACCCCGTTGGACACCTGTGGGTTTGCCCAGTGGCAGAGGTGAGAGATCAAGACAGAGCCCCGCAGCCCTTCAGTGCCTTGCAGACCCTGTGCTCAGACGGAGAGAGGCGAGGCCCTGAGAGGCACAGAACCTCCCTGGGGGCTCATGGCTAGTGAGTAAAGGCTCTCCATGGCCTCCCCTCCCCGGAGCTCAGGGCCTCCTGCGGGCATGGCCCAATAGGGAAGTGGGAGAGGCTGCTCCTTCCCTGGGCACGTCCCCTGGCCTGGACTCCCTCTGGGTGCGGCTTCCCGGCCCACTGGGGTTGAAGGGGGAAGGTCGGTGGGAGGGCGGGCAGCCTCCAGCCTCCACACGCCTCCTAAGAGGCCAGGGTGCCAAGAACTCCCCAAATTTGCCCCCTCTCACAGCAGTCACAGGACCCCAGCTCAGATCACCACAGCAAAGGGGAAACTTACTGCCTTAAGAGGGGAGGGGTGGACAGCTCCCGCCAGGCCTGTGGGACCCAGGTGTACCCACTTCCCTGCACCGCATCCCCCAGGGTGGGCTGCCCCCCAGACAGCTGACGAGGGCCGGGCCAAAGCCCACACTGCTTGGCATCCTCCCAGGCCCACTGCGGTCAGGACGTCCAGGACATCAGGGGTCTGGATGCCAGCCCCTCCCCCACAGAGGGCAGGACCCCCAGGACAGGGGGAGCCAGGAGTATGGAGACAGGACACGGTCGCCCTGCAGAGAACCTGGGGAAGGTTGGCCAGAGCCACCGTCTGTCTCCCCACAAATCCCATCTGCACCCGCAGGGCCTGTGCCTGGCTGGGGGCCTCACCCCAGCAACTTGGGGCCCAGATGCCGACCCCTGGGGACTCTCGCCCCGGCCTGAACACAGGGATCTACACATTAGCACCCCGACCTGACCCCTGAGGGGGACGACCGCCCTGCCACCCCCATGGGACTCCTGCCCAAGCCAGCCTCCGACGCCCGATCACGCCCTTCAAACCGCCCAGGACTCACAGGTCCGCAGGGCAGCACAGGGTCCGGGAGGGGGTCCTGCACGGAGGAACGCCAGCAGAAAGCTGCTGACTTTTGGGCGGGTCTGCGGCTTGGCTAGCAACAGGTGTTAAGTGTTAGTGTCCTGGTTCTGACCGCTCTCTGGGACACTTAAAGCCTTAACGGTGGACGAGACAAGCAACTAGACTGTCTCGGCAACTTTTCTGTCAGCCTAAAGTCAGTTCAGAAACAAACGTTTCCTTCACAAGTGTCTCTGCAGTCGGGGTGGTGCGGGGCAAGGGCTCGTGGCCTGCCTGCGGAAGCCCGCAGCACATGCTGGCTCCCCAGAGGGTGGACATTCGTCCCCACCCCCATCCTGTCACCCGACTGAGGCGGGCTCTGTGCCCCCCCAGCCGATGAGCGGCTGCTGGGCCCCTGCCCATTCCTCTCCTCTGTGGCTGGGGGCGGGCAGCTGATGCTTTCTTTAAATCACTAAGAACAAGGCCCACTTTCCACGTTTGTAAGACGTCCTTTGGGAAGGCCCAGAAGGAGGGGGGCATTGCACAAGGTGCACGTGATCCTCCGAGCCCCCCACCGTCTCTGCTGTCCATGGTCTGTAGGGGCCACAGCAGGCGCCAGCCAGGGGCGCCCTCCCAACTTGGGGTACTCCTCCCCCCGCGAGCAGAGCTATTTGGAGGATCGGGGCCCTGTAGTAGGTGCTGCAGACCCCCTTCAGGGGCGGTAGGGGCACCCACGGGGCGGGCAGGCCCCATCAGGTGCCCCTGGGGGAGGAGTGGGCCCCAGGGTGGGGTGCAGCACCTTCTTTTGGCAACGGGCCAGCCTGACCCCCAACACGCAGCCTGACCCAGTCTGAGCAACGGCAGCAGGAATGCACAGGGCAGGGGCCCCGCCGGCGGCCAGGGCTGCGCCGCATGTTTTTCCTGCCAGTGGCTCTGGCCCCCAGCCACGTGAGCTGACGCTGACCCACATTTCCACCGCGCCCGGCAGAAAGCAGGCCACCGCGAGGCTGGAGCCGGGGCGTCTGGCCGCAAGGCTGTGGGCTCAGAATTTCTAGGCTAGGAAGTGGGTCCTGAGGAGGAGGGAGGCCTCCCCTAGTCCTCGGGGTGCCGGCCCCGCCAGGCTTGTGGGGCGAAGCGGGGAGGCCGCCTGGGCAGGGGGAAAGGGACAGAGCCCGGTGCTCTCGCACTCCGCCCCGGCAACCCCTCCCCAGCAGGGCTGGTCCGGGGGCCCCCACCCTGGGGCTGGCTCCTCCGGTGATGTCCCCCGTCTGAAGGCGACCCCTTGACCTGGCTCCCTCTGGTTGAACCTGACACCCTGACTAGGCAGGACAGGTCTGGATGCTGCAACACAGACCCCAAGAGGGGCCATTCCCCATCTTGAGGGAGGGGTGGATGGAGGCCAGGGGGCACGGCTTGGGGAGGGTCCTTTGCCCTCCTGTAGCCCTGCCTGCTGTGCTCAAAGCCCAGGCGGTGTATCCCCCCCACGATGGGGAGCCCTAACTGTCGCTTCCCCCCAGGACCCCCCAGCAATGCTCAGGGCCACAGCGAGTGAGGCCACCAGGGGTGTCACGGCTTCACTTGCCGGCTCCAAGGCTGGGGTCGCTGGCACTGCAGGGGCTCTGGGGAGAAGGGCCAGGTCCCTGAGCTGCAGTGTGGTCTCTCCCCTCAGGACAGCTACCCCAGCAAGGTGACAGGGGCGAGGGGGCGTGGGGCAGGTGCGTCCTCGAAAACAGCTGCAGGGTCAGCCTGGGACGCGGGCTGCGATCGCGGGGGCGCAGGGCTGTGCGTGGAGTGTGTACGCGTGTGCCGCCCCGTGCCCCGGCACAGGGGGAGTGAAGCAGAGCCCCGGCAGCCCCTGTCCCACCAGACACTGAGGCCTGCGGCCCGCGGATTCTTTCCCCGGACACCTCGGCCCCCTGCCTCCCTCCCCCAGTGCTGGGCCGGCTCTGCTCCGCAGAAGAGCCCAGCCCGAGGGTTCAGCCCTGGCTGTCACCCACGGTCTGCAGCTTCAGCCAGCCCCTTCCCCATGGCTCTGTCTCCTTGCTGACAGGATCAGTGTGTGGCATGGCTCCTGGGAACCTGCTGGACCAGGTGAGGCTGCCGCACAGGGAGCGCTGAGGCAAATGCCCTGGGGTCAGGGCACCCGGGACAGCGGGACACGCCCAGGCTTTTAGCAGCAACAGTCTGTGCCTCCCCCTCTACGTCCCACCCCTCCCCAGCCTGTAACCCAGACTGTGAGTCCTGTGAACCTGGCAGACAAGGAGGGAGGCGACGACGGAGGTGCTCTCTGCCCCAGGGGTGAGGCGTCTCCTGGGGCCCCCTTCTTGGCCAGAGAGCAGCCCTCTGCTAGGAGCACCCCGTCTGCTGGGAGCACCCCTCTGCTGGCTCTCTCCAAAGCTGCCCCTCTCCCCACATGTCCTTCCAAGGAAAGATGCTTTTCCTGTGGAGACTCAGCTCCCTGAGACCATCAGAACTCGGCTTCCAGGTTCAGATACAGCAGATGACTTCACAACCCCGTGGAGAGCAACAGAGGAAAATCCAGGGGGCGGAAGAAAATGTGAAAATTAAAGCGTAAATCCCCAAATCCCAAAACTCTCTGCAGGATCCACGGCCAGCCTGGCTGCCAGGGAGGGCCTCTGACTCAGGGCTTGTACGGAGTTCCATTCCTGCACAGCCGCTGTGCTGGCCTGTGGGGTCATGAGGACAGGGGTTGTCTCTGTGGGAAAGCACTGGGCGCCAGAGGGGCTGGAGGGCCATCAGGGAGCTGGTCACACCCCACACTCTGCAGAGACACCGAGGCAACTCTGGCTGAGGGATCCCTCAGCCCAGCTCACCCCCAGGCGCGGAGCGTCTGCCACCCCATCAGAGCCCAGAAGCCCAGGGCCACCACCCTGGTGCTGGGCGCCCAGGCCCAGAGGCAGGGGCTGCTGTCCTGGGGGCCCCGCCCCCTCCACCTGCCCTGGTCCAAACCCCATCGGGAGTGTGTGTTGGGGTCCTGTCCATGGGTTCAGCATCCCCTCTGGGCTGTACACACATTCAAGCACCGTCCCCTGCTGCCCACTCCAGCCAGTGCTCCCCTCCCCCGACCCCCAGGCCATCCCTGCAGATCTCAGAGCCCTTGCCAAGGCCGAGCTCTGCTAGACAGGGTCCCAGAGAGGGTGTAAGATGTAGCGGAGCACACGGCCCGGGAAGAGGCCATCGGGCCAGGTGTCGGGTGAGAGCAGTGAGGATCCTCCTGGCCCTGCTGGGTCCTTCCCGTGTGTGACCATTAAGCACTGTCTGTCTACACTCGTGGCCGAGACCCAGAGCAGATGGGGAAGCACAGCCTCAACCCGCCCCATATCCTGCTGGGTGGGAGCTCACATTGGGCCCCCTTGTCGTGGGCCTGGGCATGAAGGGAGCATGGGGTGGGGTCCCAGCCCTCGTCTGTATCTCAGCCCCGCCCCCTTTGGGTAAACTTCCTACAAGGCTCTCACCTGCTCTCTGAGCACCTGACCTTCGGCCGCTCTGCAGCTGCTTCCCTGCTCGACGCTGGTCAGCTGGTCACTCAGCGTCACCTTTGGAGCCCGCCTCTGATTGGTGGGTTGCATTGGGACCGGGGTCTGCAAAGAAACCTGGGGCACTTGATCCTCTTCAACATGCCACGCTTTGGCCCCTGGGTGCGATGACCCTGTAACTGGTGTGTCCCTGCAGAGACCTGGAAGCTCCTGAGAGGCGTGAGCCGCAGCAAAGACCCAAGGGCAGCTCGTAGGTCCCCCGAATGTCCACAAGCCCTCCAGCCCCACATCTTCCAGAACGGCGCCACTCCCCATGAGAGGTGGGGTCTGCTGCTTGTCCCGTGACCCGGGGCTGTGGCTCCACGACTCACGAGGGCAGGTCGGGAATGGCCGTGCAGCTTCCCCCTGGCTCATGTTCCCAGGGCACCTGCCCGGGAACCAGCCACCGCGCTGAGAGGAAGCACGGGGCACGCAGAAGCCACGTGTAGGAGCTCCAGGCCCTGCCAAGGTCCCAGCCCAGCATGAAACCCCTGGCAGTGAGCGCAAGGGCCTCTGGATGACTTCGGCCGTGGCCTTCCAGCCACCCAGTGACACCAACAGGAGCAGGGACCAGCTTCCCACTGAGCCCTGCCCACATGCAGGTTTGTGGGCAAAACAGACGGTGCGGTGGTTTCCAGGCACTTGGTCCTGGGCTGGCTGGTTAAGCGCCAGCCGATGACCAGAGCAGACCCCACGCGGGGCCCTGGGTGCTGCCTGCTGACAGCGGGGCTCCTTCCAGACCCTTCTGAGGCACGTGGTCCCTGCAGCGCTGAGGGTCTGAGTGCTCACGGGAGCCCCAAAAGTCTTCCTGCCTTGAATCCAAAGCCCCATGACTGCGTCTTCCAGAACACTCTGCAGGGACGGTGCAGGCAGTCGGGCCTTCCCCCAGGACTCTTGCTCATGGGTCTATTGGGTTCCTTCTCCTCGGGGTCCACGTATCCACCAACTCCCCCACCCCTGAGATGTCCAGACTCTCGGTTACTCCTGGCGGGCACCACTGTGTGAATCTGCCCATCCAGAACTTCCTTCGCTGAAGGAGCATTTTCTTCTACACTAAGTCCCCTACCTACCAACCTTCAAGTTGTGAACTTTCAAAGATGCGAACATGTGTTCCCATGTCCAATCACGCAAGTTAGTCACGTGTGTTCATCCTTTGCCAGTGGTTGTGCTTTTGTGTACTTTACTGTACAGCACTGTATAGAGTATGGTAGTAAAGTATCTTTATTTCAGGGCCAGGATGGCCGGTAGCAAGAGTAAAAGCAGCAGTGATGTAGCTGGTACTATTGTACTTTTCAAGGTGCTGTACTGTAAGATTAAAAATGTTTTCTTTATTTTTTGTTTTTTACGTATTATATATGTGAAAAGTATAAACCTATTACAGTACAGTACTATATAGCCGATTGTGTTAGTTGGGTACCTAGGCTAACTTTGCTGGATGTACGAATAACTTGGACTTACGAACACACTCTCGGAACAGAACTTGTTCATACGTAGGGAACTTACTATACTGTATCTTTGAGACAAATTTCCCTGTGCCTTATTCTCTCTGAAAATACCAGCAGTTTATTGTGAACCCGTGTGCTTGTCTGGTTTCCTCTCTGTTTTTTCTCCTTTGCATCTCGTCTTGAATACCAGGCTCCACCCGGGCTGGCATCTTTGCTCTACCCCTTAACATGTCTGGTGCTGAGGACTGTGCCTGGCACACAGGAGTCACTGATTGTTTTGACTGTCTTTTCTTCTTTTTTTTTTTTAAATAAATTTATTTATTTATTTGTTTTTGGCTGCGTTGGGTCTTCATTGCTGTGCATGGGCTTTTTCTAGCTGCAGCGAGTGGGAGTTACTCTTCGTTGCTGTGTGCAGGCTTCTCATTGCGGTGGCTTCTCTTGTTGTGGAGCACGGGCTCTAGGCACATGGGCTTCAGTAGTTGTGGCATGTGGGCTCTGTAGTTGTGGCTTGCGGGATCTAGAGCACAGGCTCAGTAGTTGTGGTGCACGGGCTTAGTTGCTCCGCAGCATGTGGGATCTTCCCGGACCAGGGCTTAAACCCGTGTACCCTGCATTGGCAGGTGGATTCTTAACCACTGCATCACTAGGGAAATCCTTGACTGTCTTTTCTTTTTTTTTTTTTTTTTTTTTGCCGTACGCGGGCCTCTCACTGTTGTGGCCTCTCCCGTTGCGGAGCACAGGCTCCGGATGCGCAGGCTCAGCGGCCATGGCTCACGGGCCCAGCCGCTCCGCGGCATATGGGATCCTCCCAGACTGGGGCACGAACCCGTATCCCCTGCATCGGCAGGCGGACTCTCAACCACTGCGCCACCAGGGAGGCCCCTGACTGTCTTTTCTTGATGGTGTCTTTTGATGGTGTCTTTTGAAGAACAAAGGTTTTTCATTTTGATGAAGAATAATTTATTTTTCCTTTGGTTGTTTGTGCTTCAGGTGTCAAAGCTAAGAAATCATTGCCTAAATCCACGGTCACAAAACTTATACCTAAGATTCCTTTTATTGTTTTATAGTTTTAGTTTTACGTTTGGGTCTTTGATCTGTTTTGACCTAATTT
This sequence comes from Mesoplodon densirostris, assembly GCF_025265405.1. Taxonomy (NCBI): domain Eukaryota; kingdom Metazoa; phylum Chordata; class Mammalia; order Artiodactyla; family Ziphiidae; genus Mesoplodon; species Mesoplodon densirostris. Next base: position 107,185,494 of record NC_082661.1, read on the forward strand.
TTGTATATGGTGTGAGGTGGGAACCAAGTTCTCTCTTCTGCATGTGGACGTCCATTTGCCTCAGCACCATCTGTGAAGACACTGTTCTATTCCTCTAGCACATGGTTTTGACACCCTTGTCAAACAAAGATCAATTGACCATAAATGTGAGGGTTCATTTCTGAACTATCAGTAATGTTCCATTGGCTTCTATGTCTATTCTCATGCCAGTGACACATTGTCTTGATTCCTGTAGCTTTGTAATAAGTTTTGAAATTGCTAAGTGTGAGTTCTCCCATTTAGTGCCTCTTTTATAAGGTTATTTTAGTTATCTAGGGCCCTTTGCAAATCCAAATGAGTTTTAACATCAGCCTTTCCATTTCTGGAGGGGAAAAAAAAGCTGTTGGAATTTTGATAGGGATGGTAATGAATATGTAGATGAATTTAGGGAATGTTTCCATCTTAACAATACTAACTCTCCCAATCAATGAATGTGAGATGTCTGTACGTCTTCTTTAATTTCTTCCAACAACATTCTATAGTTTTCAGTGTACGACTCTTATACTTCTTCGCTTAAATTGATTCCTAAGTTTTTTAAATCATTTTTGATGCTATTGTGAATGGAATTGTTTTCTTCATTTCACTTTCAGATTGTTTCTTGCTAGTGTATAGAAATACAACTGATTTTTGTGTATTGATCTTATATCTGCAATCTTGCTAAGCTCATTTATTAGCTCCAATATTTTTTGTATGGATTTCTTTTGATTTTTGTATACAAAATCATGTCATCTGCAAACAGAGATAGTTTTACTTCTACTTTGTCAACCGGTTGCCTTTTGTTTCATTTTCTTGCCTAATTTTCCTGGCTAGAACCTCCAACACAATGTTGAATAGAAGTAACAGGAGTGGGCAACCTTGTCTTGTTCCTAATTTTAGGGGGAAAGCTTTCCTTTTTCTTTTCTTGCAATGACTTTATCTAGTTTTGGTATTAGGGTAATACTAGCCTTGTAGAATGAGTTGGGAAGTGTTCCCTCTTCTATTTTTTCAGAAGATTTAGAGAAAGATTGGTGTTAATTCTCCTTTAAATATTTTGTGAAATTCACTGGTGAAGCCATATGATCCTGGACTTTTCTTTAAGTTTTTTTTATTACTAATTCAATCTCTTTATTATAGGTCTATTCAGATCTTCTATTTCTTCTTCAGTCAGCATTGGTAGTTTGTGTCTTTCTAGGAATTTATCCATTTCATGTAGGTTATCTAATTTATTGGCATACTGTTGTTCATAGGATTCTCTTATTCTTTTTTGTGTCTGTAAGGTCATTAGTAATGTCTCCTATTTCACTCCTGATTTTAGTAATTTGAATCTCCTCTTTTTTTTTTTTTTTTTGGTCTAGCTGGTCAATTTTCTTGATCTTTTCAAAGAACCAACTTTTGTTTTCATTGATTTTTCTCAATTTTTGAAATTCTCCATTTCATATATTTCTGCTCTAATATTTATTATTTCCTTCTGCTTGATTTGGATTTAGTTTGCTCTCCTTTTTCTAGTTTCTTTAGGTGGACGGTTAGGTTACTGATTTGAGATCTTATTTATTTCCTTCTAAGTACTGCTTTGCTTCATCCCATAAGTTTCCATATGTTGTGTTTTCATTTTCATTTATCTCAAAAGTATTTTCTAAATTATAATGTGATTTTTTTCTTTGACCCATTGGTTACTAAGGAGTATAAGGTTTAATTTCAATGTATTTTTTAACTTCCCAAATGTCTTCCTGTTACTGATTTTTAATTTCATTCCGTTGTGGCAAGAGAACATATTTTGCATGATGTTAATCATTTTAAGTTTACTGAGACGTCTTGTCACATGGTCTATTCTGGAGACGCTCCATGTGCTGAAGTACACTGCTGCTGGGTGGAGTCTTCTCAGACGCCTGCCGGGCCGAGTCTACACTGGGTCTACAGAGTAGCTCACGTCCTCTGTTTCCTTTTGATCTGCTGTCTTGTTGCTTTATCCGTCATTCAAAACAGCTGTTGAAAGTTGACAGTCCCCAGTGATTATTGATGAATTGTCCAATTCACCCTTCATTTGTCTGGTTTGCTACACGCATTTTGGGACTCTATTGTGAGATGCATATACTTTATAATGGTTATATCTTCTTAATGGATTTGCCTGCTATCATTATAAAACGCCCTTCTCTGTCTCTTGTAACCATATTTGCCCTGAAGCCTCTTTTGCCTCATATGGTAGAGTCACTCTCACTTGATTTTGTTTACCGTTTGGTTCATCTGGTTCATCCTTTTATTTCCACCTCTTTCTGTCTTTGAATAGAATGTCGGTCTTTTGCAGACAGCATGTAGTAAGATCAGGTTTTGTTTTTGTCCACTCTGCCATTCACTATCAGTTAATTGATATTTAATTCATATTGAATCTTTTAACTGTAAGGTAGGATCTGCCATTTGCTACTTGTTTTCACCTGTATTATATTTTTTTGTTCCTCTATTCCTCTATGTTGCCTCCCTTTGTGTTAAAGGGATATTTTCTAGTATCTCATTTTAATTCACTGTTGTTTCTTTTCTTTTTAAATTTTATTTATTTATTTATTTATTTATTTATTGCTGCGTTGGGTCTTCATTGCTGCACGCGGGCTTTCTCTAGTTGTGGTGAGCGGGGGCGACTCTTTGTTGCAGTGCACAGGCTTCTCATTGCGGTGGTTTCTCTTGTTGTGGAGCATGGGCTCTAGGTGCACAGGCTCAGTAGTTGTGGCTCATGGGTTCTAGGGTGCAGGCTCAGTAGTTGGGGTGCACAGGCTTAGTTGCTCTGCAGCATGTGTGGTCTTCCCGAACCAGGGCTCAAACCCGTGTCCCCTGCATTGGCAGGCAAATTCTTAACCACTGAGCCACCAGGGAAGTCCCCACTTGTTTCTTTTACCATGTTTTTCGGTTATTTTCCTAGTGGTTTCCCTGGGATTTGTTGCTGTTGCTGCCTGCTGTAGTTTGTTTAGTGACATTTCTGAATTAATTCTGTTGAATCGGTATTCTTTGCCATGTGTGGTCACTAAGTCTCAGCTTCGTCAGCTTAGTGGTCAATGACTGGACAGAGATTTCCTTAAATGCCTGGAACCAAAGAGTCTCCCAGTCTTTATTGCGGGACTCTGTGGGTCTTGGGCCACATTTTCAACATGCAGCCAGGCAGTCTGCATCCTCAGGTTTTCCTTCTAAGCTCCTTGGTTAGTCTCTTATTTGACCCCATGGTTATCCATCACCTCGGCTGCTGCAAAGTTCATTAATCGTCTGTAACCGTTTTCAACAATCAGCCCTGGGGAAAAGGCTTTTCATCCTGGGTGGGCTCTGAATCAAGTCAAATACAGACAGCCTTGCAAGTGGGGGTCTTCCAGGAAACTACCAGACAGGTCAAATAATGACAAGTTTCTGGGGGACACTGCTTTGAAAGTGCTCGGCTCCATTCTGATCTCTCCAGTGGCGCTGAGTTGTTGGTTTTCACCATGAATCTGGGTTGTCAATTTTCAAGGCTACTACAGAGCTGGAGGGTGGGGCATGGGCCTAGGGCAAATTAAAACACCTCACAGCTTGGAGAGGATGCGGGGAACCTGGGACCCTTGTGCACTGTTAACAGGAATGTGAAATGGTGCAGCAGCTGTGGAAAACAATGTGGCTGTCCCTCAAAACATTAAAAACAGAGCTACCAACTATACTTCAACAAAAAAAATTTAAAAAAAGAATTTCCATATGATTCAGCAATTCTACTTGTACCCAAAAGACTTGAAAGCAGGGTCCTGAAGAGATATTTGTGTCACCTTGTTCGGCAGCATTAGTCAGAATAGCCAAGATGTGGAGGTGTCCAGTGTCAGATGAATGAATAAGCAAAATGTGGTAAGTACGTACAGTGGACTATTATTCAGCCTTAAAAAGGAAGAGAATTCTATGAAGGAAGTCAAACACCAACAGTACATTATGTGACTATTTGTATCAAGCATAAAAGGAGGCAAAAATAACTGATAAAGTTGGAAATTAGGACAGTGTTCACTTTGGGGATGGTAGTGACTGGAAGGTAACAAAAGAGGAGGTTTCATGTGTTCTTAAATTTCTATTCCTTGATCCAATTACTGATTACATGAATGCCTTCCATTTCTGAAAATCCACTGAGCTATATGCAAGGAAAAATATAATTTTCTTTATGTACATTACACTTTGTAAACATTGACTTACAAGAAAAAAAAATTACAGGGACATTAAAAAAACAAAGGAATTCTGACACCTGCTACAACACAGATGAACCTAAGAACATCATGCTGAGTAAATAAGCCAGATACAAAAGGACAAACACCGTATGATTCCACTCAGATCATGTCCCTAGAGTCGTCAAAATGACAGAGACAAAACGTAGAGTGAGGGTTTCCGGGGCTGAGAGGAGGGGACCGGGAGCTATTGCTGGAAAGGGACAGAGTTTCAGATTCAGAAGATGAAGAGTTCTGTGGACGGATGGTGGTGATGGCGGCACAATGTGAATATGCTTAATGCCACTGAGCTGTCACTGAAAAATGGTTAAGATGGTAAAAAAAAACCTCACAGCTGCCCTTACCAAGATTCAGCTAATTTTCTTGATTGAAAAACAGAAAACAAAAAACAGCTCTCCAAGGACTGCTGCAAGCTTCTGGTTAATTTCCAGAGTACAGAAAAAGTCGGTTCTGACCTTTTTTGCCTATTTTCTTGTTGCTATTACAACAGACAGTGTTTTCAGAGGTCCTCATTCTGCCATTTTTGCTGAGGTCCTGGCATCTTAACTGGGATGGAGACACAGCAAATTTTGCTGCACAGACAGTCCTGTGTTTCTGGAAGCCGGCTGCTAAGCAGAGGAGGGAACGTTCATGTTTACAGCCAGGTGGAGGCATATCTCCCCCCAGGCCTGCGGTCGGCGGCCATGGAGGCCTCCTCTGTGAAGGTGAGGCTTGGCGAGAGCCCTGGCTCCCCTGGCCCTTCTGCAAGCCAGGCTTGCTCGCAGGGGTGACACCCCCAGAGGCCGAGCCAGCAGCGAGGCCCCCACTGGGCCTCCCCGCATGAGCGCGGGGAGCTGGGTGCCGTTGGGGGCCTCAGCTCGCCCAGCACACATCCTAGTGCCTCCCGGACCCAGGGTTCCCTGACCTGACTCAGGCCCCACCAATCAGAAGTGCTAAGAGACCTGAACCCAGGATGGAGTGAGGTGAGAAGGAGGGAGGGAGCGAGGTCTCTGGGCAGGTGGGCAGCAGCTCACAGCTGCGTTCCTCAGACTCTGGGCTGCAGGACTCCCAGGGCAAATCCCTGTCTGCTCTCTGCAGGAGCCAAGACTGTAAACAAGGCAGGGCCGACCCGTCAGGAGGGGCTCTCCCTGAGACCTGAGACAGGAAGAGGCTGGCCTGGAAAGAGCTCTCCAGATAGAGGGAGCCGCAGTGCAAAGGCCCTGGGGCACATGGGGAGGAGGTGCTGGGACAGGAGGGCGGGTGGGCAAGGAGCCAGCAGGGCTCTGGCAGGGCTCAGCTCAGAGACGTGGGAAGCCCCTGTGTGCGGGCTGTGGTGTCTGTCAGGAACTTGGCCCTCGGTCAACGTCTGGTGAGGGTACAGACCAGCAAACAAATGCGTGCCTGTCAGCCGGCCAGCCCCTGAGGAGCCAGACTCCACGCCAGGTCTGGGTGCTCCCAAGGAGATGGGCGTCCCCACACACTGGGCCCCACCTGAAAGACCCCTTGTTGCCCCAGCCTCAAGAGCCCCTTGGCCAGAATACAAATAGAAGGTCCCACTGGAGCCCAATGCCCCTCAGGCCCCTTGGGTTCTGGGCCGTGGCAGGGCCCCAGCCCGGGGCACGGACGTGACCACTGCATCCCCGGCATCCCATGTGCCTGGCCCATCCTCAGCGGCTCACACAGGAACTCCTGCTAACTCCACATCCCACCGGGGCCAGTTGGGGCAGCCCAGACCCCGCCCCAAGTGCACCATGAGCAACACTCAGCTAGAAGACCGCCAGCCCCTGGGAGGACAGTGTCAGCGGCTCGTCCTGCGCTGTGCACTCATTTGAGCTACAGCGGCCTGGGGTGGGGGTCTGGGGTCGGGGTGCCTGCTGCAGCCATCGGAGTCGTGGGTGGGCGGGGGATGCAGGCAGGCCTGGGAAGCGGGGCTTGGACAGGGCTCTGCCACTGGGGCAAGCGGGGAGGGGCAGCAGTCAGCGAGTGTGGAGTCTACAGAGGCCTCACCACAGCACAGCCCTGAGCCTCGGTCCCCCGAAGCCACCTTGGGGTGACTGACCATAGACTGACTTACGGGAGGGGACCCTGGCCTCAGTGTTGGCCAAAGAACCAAGCAGTCACGGAAGAACAGAATTCCACCCACAAATGCACCCAGGTCCCCAGCCCCACAGCCTCGGGGAGCAGGGCTTCTGTCCGTTGGGGTCACTCCCATGTTCCCGGCGCTGAGACCCAGGAGGTGCTGGACATGCGTTTGCAAATGGATGACTTTACCCGGTGGGGGGCACCTGTGTGCAGAGGAGCCTGCTGTCAAGTGCTGCCCAGATGCCACCTCACCTGGTGCCTGTGAGGCACAGGGCACCGCATCCTGCTTGGTGGAGGAGCCCGAGGGTCAGAGTGGCTTGCAGTGCACCCGGGGCTCAGAGTGTAAGCTGACCCCCGACTGGCCAGGCTGCCCCGCCGGAGACCCAGCCCAGGCCAAGGGGTCACAGGCCACCGGCTCCCAAGGCTCCCTCTGCATCCCCCTCTGAACAGGGCACCCCGTGCCTCACTGTGTCCCAAGGACTCCTCAGGCATGCTCTCAGGGTCACTACAACACCAAAGGAAGTGCCTCCCTGTTCACCCACCCCCCGGCCCCTCCCAGGGGAGCCCTGAGCCAACAGAAGGTCCAGCCTTCAGTCCCCACTGGCCGCACGTCGAGGTGGGGCCCCGGGAGGGCAGAGCTGTGGGTGTGATGGGTAGGAGGGGAGCCTCTGTAAAATGGGGCAAGCCCTGAGGCCTCCACGGCCACTGGACGGCGGGCCAGGGCTGCCCAAGCACGTCCTCACTTCCCAGCACGAAACGGCCCAGGCCCACCTCCCACTTTCTCTCCTCAAACCCGGATCAGCCACTTCTCCAAGGATACGGTGTGAGCAAAGACACCCCTGCCCATTCTGCTGGCGCTCACGAGGGTGTGGGGACATCCCCAGAGGCCACGTGGCACATCCACGCGTGACGACGCTTCCGAGCTCCAGCTGCGTCCCTGCACAGCTGGCCTTTCTGCGCGGACGCCAACTAGCTCGACATGCACCTCGGAGAGACCGCAGGGTGGCAGTGACCGTCCCATGTCTCCCAGGAAGCCAGACAGAAAAAGATCTGCACTCCCCACTTTTTTCACAAAGGTTTTCTTTTTGAAAAAGAGTTGTTTTTCATAAAGCATTGCTATTTATGTTAATGTGCAATAGGTTTATTTTTGTTATTTTTAAGTGAATTGATAAGTATTCCAAGCATTTCCATTAGGGTCTCAAACATGGTGAGATCGATGGATGTCACCCACACAAACAGAAGCGCCTTGTGGGTCGCGGTGACTTTTCAGAGTGCAAGGGGTCCCGAGACCAAAGTGTTTGAGAACCACTGCGTTGGGCTCTGTCCAGAGCCTGAGGACCCGCAGTCTCAACGCGGTGTTCACAGCCGCTTCCCGGCGGTTGTGTTGTTTACTTGAAATACAGGTTAGATCATTTGTTTTTGTTTGCGTTCTATTCTTGTGGATTCTGTTTATTTTTCTCTCTCTTTTTTGGAATGTGTAAAACATTAACATGGTTTCAAAACTCCGAATGCTTCCTCTTAAGCTTTAAAGCTCCCTGGGCGGTTCTTACAAGCCAGACCATCCCACTGTCCTTGTCCTTCCCGGCTCCCAGGCCCTGTGATGAGGGTTCTGGAAATGTTCTCCTGACAGGGAGCAGAGATAAGAATTTGCTGGCATTTTCTTCCGTATGCCAGGCATCCTTGGAGCTCTTCCCCATGGAGGAAAGTTGGGGGGCCCGGGGTCACCTCCTGGCCCTTGGGGAAGGTGGCCTCATGTTTCCGACTCCCCTCGGGGGGACGGTCCAGATGCCCTGGCCACGGTGTGGACAGCATGGCTGCTCCATGCAGCTCTGTACGCGGGAAGAAGGCAGCTGTGTCCGTTGAACCCAGGGCCCCTGCTTCCCCACCCGTCCCCAGCACTCGGACAGACGGACAAATGGACAGATGTCAGGCCTGACCATGGCCCCCACGTCCCACCCTGCCCTGCGGGCAGTGCACGCTGGCGGCCCTGGCCCAGCTCTCTTCCCAGCCGCTGGTTTTGGCACCCCCTCCGGGGAGACACCAGGGAGGGCCTGATGGGAAAGGAGAGAACTGGGGGGAGAGGGGGGGTGGGCGGGAGGAGAAGACAAAGGAAGGGGTGCGGCGAGTGGCCGGCGCCCAAGGGAGGAGTGACCTCAGCTCTGGAGCAGCATCTGCTCGGCGTCAGAGCAGGCGGGCGGCCAGGCCAGCTCCAGCACTGAGGTCCCTTTCTCTCCCTCTCCCCCGCGTCCTATCTGCCGCTTGCTCTCCGGCGGCCGTGGTGGAGGACCTGGGGCCTCATTGGCCGGCTGGGTGCCATCTGCAGCATAAATTGGAGCTCTGGGCTCTTCGGCTGCCCACAGCCTCCGGTCGCTCTTGCTGGGTGAGTACTGCGTGTGCTGGCCCCGGCCCCGTAGCCGCGCTGGCCTCCTGGCACTGCCCCCCCCCAGAAACCCGCAGCACCCCAAGAGGGGCAGCACCCCAAGAGGGAGGCCCATCTAGTCCGGGGCATGGTGACCCTCCTGGTTCCCGGGGTTCCCTCAGATGGCAGCGCCAGAGGTGTGTCCCTCGGGAAAGCCGCAGAGCGCTGAGCTGGCTGTGAGCTCCATGCCAGGTGTAACCGGCCAGGCACCCTGGGTTCCTGTAACCCAACACGGCTTGGCTTTCCAGCCACGGGGTCAGGCCCAGCCGGAGCCTGGAGAGGGAACGTGGAGGGAGGTGCCCGGCGTCCTCAGGGGCCTGTAACCAGGGGCCGTGCGCAGGGCATCGGGGACCAGCGGTGCGGCATGTGGCTCCCCCTTCTCGTAGGTGATGGGACCCCCGAGTCCAGCTACCACCTGGGGTGGAGCCCTCTGGGCCCTCCTCCTGGCCACACTTGGCTGCTCGGCCGGCCAGCCGCTGGGGGGAGAGTCCATGTGCACAGCCCAGCCCCCGGCCAAGTACAGCATCACCTTCACGGGCAAGTGGAGCCAGGCATCCTTCCCCAAGCAGTACCCGATGTTCCGCCCACCCGCGCAGTGGTCATCCCTGCTGGGTGAGTGCAGCCCCTGCCGTCCCGTGCCCGGCCTGGCGGTGACCCCCACTGCTCGGGAGGGGACGGTCACCTGACCGTGGCCCCGCACTTCACAGTGTGGAGGGGACCTCACCCACTTCACTTCAGTGCAAGAGGTACTGGCTGAGTGCCTACTGTGTGCCGGCAGCAGTGTCCTGGGCTTCGGGGACGTGGCGGGGCAGGGTGGCCTGGGTCACAGGAAGGGCCAGCCGGTTGCCCGTCCTACCAGCGAGGTGCCGCGCAGTGTGAGGCCACCTGTGGGACATCCCGCCCGGCCCCACGAGGGGCGGGACGGTGTCCAAGGGTGATGCTCACACCGGTGGGTGGTGCCCAGGGGCAGCGCACAGCCCCGACTACAGCCTGTGGAGGAAGGGCCAGTATGTGAGCAATGGGCTGAGGGACTTCGCGGAGCGCGGCGAGGCCTGGGCACTGATGCGGGAGATGGAAGCTGCCGGGGAGAAGCTGCAGAGCGTGCACAGCGTGTTCTCGGCCCCAGCCGTGCCCAGCGGCACCGGGCAGACGTCCGCGGAGTTTGAGGCCCACTCCAGGCACTCGCTCGTGAGTGGGGCGGCGTGGACGGGGGGCGGGCGGGCAGGAGGGGGGCGCGGGGGCTGCCGCTGAGCCCTCGGCCCCCAGGTGTCCTTCGTGGTCCGCATCGTCCCCAGCCCCGACTGGTTCGTGGGCGTCGACAGCCTGGACCTCTGTGACGGGGGCCGCTGGAGGGAGCAGGTGGCGGTGGACCTCCACCCTTACGATGCGGGGACCAACAGCGGCTTCACCTTCTCATCCCCCAAGTTCGCGACCGTCCCGCAGGACACGGTGACCGAGGTGAGGGGATGGCAGCTCCCGGGCGGCGGCGCTCCCCGGGAGGACAGCCGAGGCCTGGGGGCGGGGCTGGCCCTTCCTGACCAATCTCCGGACCGGGCCCCTCCTCCAGATCACGGCCTCCTCTCCCAGCCACCCCGCGAACTCCTTCTACTACCCGCGGCTTAAGTCCTTGCCTCCCATCGCTACGGTGACCCTGGCGCGGCTCGCGAACAGCCTCAGGGACTTCCCGCCCGCCCCCGGCCTGGGGGGCGGGGGCAACGAGGTCGCCGACAGCCTGCCAGGTGAGCCCAGCTCCCACTCCTCCGTAGCGCCCACGGCCACCCCCCACCCCCGCTTCACACGCGTGATCCTGGGTTGCAGGCGCTCGGGCTGGCGGGCAGCCGCGACATTCACAGCTGGCTGCGTCGGAGAAGAAGCAGCACTTGGGTTTGGGGGTCAGTCGGGACTTGCTCAGACACCACCTGGTCCTGAGCTCCCGCTCCAGCTCTTACCTCTCACCCTTAGAATAACCCTCGAAGGTCAGTGCCCGCCCCAGAGGGAACGCCTGTGAAGTGACACCCGCTGCTTTCACAGAAGCAGCCCCGCCCCCGCGTGCGCCCCGCCCCCAGGGGCCTTGGTCCAGGGCTCAGCCCTGCACCGCCGGCCCGCCCCACGCAGAGCACCCGTCGCCAGGCCACAGAGCTGGGTTGGGTGGCCGCGTGGAGTGTGAGGACGAGTCAAACCGGGAGAGGCCGCTGGTGCTCAGAGGGCGGGGCAGCGCCGTCGGGGCTGCGTGAACCCGCGTCTCTGAGTGGCTTCAAAAGCAGGACAGGAGCATTTGGTTGGGGACGCTGGTTCTGAGAGATTTGGGATTTGGTTCATTCAACTCCAAACTGAAGAGTTAACTCTTGCCCAGCATTTTCAGCTGAAAGCCTTTCACACTTCTACAGCCCAGAAGCGAGTCGGAGAGGCCCCAGGCCCCGCCCGGTGTCCCGCTGACCCCTGTGTGCCCTACCGGCAGCGGGTCGGTGGGGGCGGTGCTGCCCGCGGGGGAGGGGCGAGCGGTGCGCAGGTGCCCGGCGAGCGAGGGGGCCGCGCCCGCAGTGTGGCCAGCCTCCCGAAGGGTCCGCGCCTGGAATAGCAGAGCAGGCGGTGGAGACCCTGCCGGTCTGTGCCCACGTCAGAGAACGTTTCACGACAGGATCTCCGCTCTCCCCCCGCCCCACGCCCCCCCACCCCGGAGAGCGGGGGTCCAGCCGGCATCGGGTTCTCAGGGCAGAAACCTTCACCCAGTCGCTCGGGGGTGGCTTTTCGGGGGTGTGCTTGGTGGCGTCGCATTGGAGGCCGCTGGAAAGCGCGCTGATAAAATCAGGAGTTTCCTGGCCAAGTTCGGAGGCGGTCTCTGGCGAGGACCCCCTTCCTCTCCCGCAGCCCCGCCCCGCTCACCGTCCTCCTTGCGCCCCCAGCTCCGGAGACGCCGCTGGACTGCGAGGTGTCGCTGTGGTCGTCCTGGGGGCTGTGCGCAGGCCCGTGCGGGCGGCCCGGGGCCAAGAGCAGGACGCGCTACGTCCATGCGCGGCCCGCCAACCACGGGGAGCCCTGCCCGACGCTGGAGGAGGAGGCCCCCTGCGTCCCCGACAACTGCGTCTGACGCCAGGGCCTCCGAGTCCCCTGAGCCCGGCCGCCGGCGACCTCCGCGCAGAGACTGGCCCCGGCCCTGCGGCCGCGCTGCACGAGAGCCACACCCCGCCCGTGAAGTACCTCAGACCTGGTCGCCAGGCAGCCGCCCGGGGCCGCTGGGTCACCGGCGCGAGACCAACACCTGCCTCGTCGCGTTCCCATCCCAGCTCTTGAATAAAGACCAGCGTCTCCTGACACCCGGTGCTGTTGTCTGTGTGTCCTGGGCGGGCGCCGGGTGAAGGCGGGGCCGGCAGATGGGCCACCAGACTTCCCTGAGGAGCAGGTGTCACCCAGCGGGGAGGAGCCGGTGGACCACCGCGCACACACACACACACACACACACACACACACGGCACACACACACGGCGCACACAGCACATGGGGAACACAGGACCATTAGTACCGCCCCCCCAGACCTCTGATCATCGAGGCCCCTGGCCTCGCAGGGGGGCCCTGAGGCCTCACTCCTGACCTGCCCTAACCCTTGTCTGAGGTCGGAGTTCACGACCTCGTCCTGCTGGCGTGGATCCCGGCTGGTCCCTCAGGGGACTGCCTGCTCCCTTGACGCCCCCAGACCGCTCTTTCTCCGGCTTGGCCTCCTTAGACGCAGAGCCCACGGCCGCCCACCGCCCAGCGCCACGCCCTCTGCCCGCCTCAGCCTGCTCCGGCCAATTCTCGATTCTCGGCTCTCGGGCCCTTTCTCTCCCACGTGGAGACCCACTCGCCCACCCTCTCCATTCCCTTAGGGTCACCTGTCCCCCTGAAGGTTGCTCTGGGCGGCCCCCTGGGCTCCCCACGGCCTCCGTCCTCGCTCGAGTCAGCACAGGTGACCCTCCGTGTCCCGTCCAAGCAGCTTGCTCAGGCCCTCCCCCAGCTCCACGCACCTGCCGCGAGGTCTCCGTCACCAGTCTCCCCTCTGTGCCCCTTGTCTCTCTGCCCCAGCAGACGTGCTCCCCCTTCCACCGGAGGACACGGATCTCTTGGGCCCGCCCCCGCCGGCTTGCAGACATGCCTGGAAAGGGCTCTCACGTTTCCCGCCAGCGCCTACCCGTCCTCGCAGCTGCCCCCCTCTCCCTGCCGTCCAGGGCCCTTGTCTGCCCATCCCTGAACATGGAAGCCCGTGACTTTGCTCCTGTTCCTTGCCCCGCATGTGCCCTTGACCCCCAGGCCCCCGCCCCAACCCCCCACTGGCCTGTCTCCTCTGATGGCGCCCCTCTCCTCCCTGACAGCCCTCCCCATGAGCTCGACCTCGGACCCCCCCAACCCATCCTCTTCACAACAGATTTCTATCCCCCACGGTCACCTTGACCCTTGACCTCAGGGAGGTAGGAGTGAAAGCAGCCACCCCCAGTCAGGGGTTGGAAGCCCAGTGGAAGCCCTGCTCGACAGACGGCACGTGTGCTAGGAGGGAACTCGTGTGCCCGAGGTTCCCAGCAGACGTGCTCCGTGGACTTATGGGCACAGGGTCTTCGGGCACAGCACTCACCAATGGGGGTGCCAGCCCGCACTCCACCAGGCACCGCACCCGCATCCCGCATACCTGGCTCCCTGCACGTCACTGGAGCACCACCCGGGCCAGATTCCTGGGAGTCCAGGGGCACAGATGTTCCTGCCCCCGGGCAGCAGCTGCCCCGCAGGCACCCAGCAAGTGGCCCTGGGGTGCAGGGCAGGGGCAGGGTGACTTCGAGTGATTGAGAAGCTTGATTTGCTTCATCTATTTGGCAGGAGTCCTGACACTGAGTACCAGACAGAGGAGTCGGCCTTGTTTTGCAGAGGGCAGCCACTGGTGAGCAGTGGTGCAGGAGCCAGACTGCACCCTGAACAGCCCCTCTGACCTCTGAACCCTCTGCCTGGTGTCTGAGGCGCTCGCAGCGGCAGCCCCAGCATGGGAGCCAGCACACAGCCGGCCCTGCGAGAGCACAGCCTCCGGCACAGGGCTCTGCACAGAGAACACGATTCCCAAGCGCACCCCGATGCTCACCGGGGCTTGCGGCCTGAGACCACAGCAAAGGTCTGAAAACCCCAATTAACATCCTGAGGCACTGAGAAGAAATAAGCATAGGTGCTCCCTGCAGACCCCACTGTGGACTCCGGACTCAAAATCACTACCTTGACATGAACTCAAATCAAACCCACCGAACACGGAAAAATGACACCCCTAAATTGGAGGAGACCTCAAGCTCCAAAATCAGACCACAAAGCCATTGACATTGGGATGATCACGTGTGAGATGCAGTGAAGCAGGTCGACTGTGTCATCCACACCTGAGCTCAAAACTCAAGTGTACCACTGAACCGAGCATGTAACACAATTACAGATTTAAACCTGAATCAACGGGCTAAACGCTCTAATCAAATGAGAGACTGTAGGCTGGACTCACAAACCATGTACCATTTATAGGACAGGGGACATCCTGTGAGAATACTGAAAGGCTGGGGAAAGATAGTGGGGGGCACCCCTGGGACACCCATGTCCACCTCCCCCTCCTTCTGGAGCACAGGCTTGGGTGGGGCCTTGGGGGGAGGGTGAGTGTCATCTTTGGGGCCAGAACATCTACTGCCCATGTGGGAGCACAAGTCAACATGGAGGTGCCTTTGCAGAAGCCTCCCAGGCCAGCACCCAGAGGGCAGTGCCCTGGAGAGTGCCCAGGACTTAGAGCGGACTCAGAAACGAGTTTGGTGTGTTCAGGAACGAGGTTTGAAGGAAGCACATGATGAAAGTAAACCTGTAAAGGAATCCTGCACTAGGTGATGCTCAGGCTCTGACGAAGAGGGGCTGGGACGCTGCTGCTGCTGGTGCTAGTGATGTGTGTGTGGCTGTGGTGGTGCTGATGCTGTTTGTGTTGGTGCTGATGGTGCTGGTGGTGCTGGTGGTGCTGGTGTTAGTGGTGGTGCTGGCGCTGATGGTGCTGGTGCTGCTTGTGTTGGTGGTGGTGCTGGTGGTGTTAATGGTGGTGGTGATGGTGTTGGTACTGGTGGTGGTGGTGGAGGTGATGTTGATGGTGGTGGTGGTGGTGGTGATGCAGGTGGTGGTGCTGATGGTACAAGATGCTCTTTCAGGAAGGTGGTTGGGGACGCCCTCCTGACAAGCCCCTCCAAGCAGAGCTCTGAAGGAGGGAGGGAAAGCCTTGCAGAGATATGGCAATGAGTGTCTGGGCAGAAGAACAGCGAGAGGCAGAGGACACAGCCAGGGGGCCTGTGTGGCCGGCACAGAGAGCGGGCGTAGCCCGGTAGGAGGCCAGGGCAGACGGGCTGTGAGCTTCTGCTCCTGGTGAGGTGAAGAGTGGATGGGACGTCACAGGAGGACTTTGAGTAGAGAAATCACTCATCAGTGCATGTTATAAATGGTCATCTGGTCATTTTGAGAGCAGAGTGTAGGGGGGCAAAGGCAGAAAAAGAGAGAGTTAGGGGCCACTGCACTAACCCAGAGAAGAGGGAGGTTTGGGCCGCAAGGATATGGTGGAAGTGGTTGGAAGTTAATGAATTCCAGGCTTACTTTGATGTAAAGGCAATAAAGGTACTCACAGACTGGAGGCTAACAGTACGTCCCCCAGTCGGCTATGTCGGCCCATCCTACCTCAGAGCATTAAGTTCAGGAAGGTCTTGGCCTGGCTGGGTCGGCCCGGGGATGGGGGGGACCAGTGCGGACAGGCTCCCTCCTGAGGCTCCTATGGGTTCTGCAATGCATCACATGTCAAATAGATGAGGGACACTGGGCCAAGCAAAGTGATCCCAGCATCTATGCTAATGCCTGAAGGCCCTTCACACGGGCTAGAATGCGTCTGCTGGGATTTCAGGGGGCTGCTCGTGGGGCCAGACACAGCCAGCAGCCCTCTGTGTGGGTGGCCGGACACAGAGCCAGCCCATTGCAAAGGAGGCAGAAGTGGTCAGAATGTCCACTGCTGGAGAAGGAAGGGGAGATCATGAGAAAGCAAGCAGGTAACAGGGATGGGGTGAGCAGTTGGTGGCACTGGGGGGAGGAAGGCAGAGGGTAGGACGTTGAGAAGTGACAGAAGGGGTCTTCCTGGCAGAGATGGTGGGCTGAAAACTCACATCTAACTCTATTCCCACCCAAACCCCACTGTTTGGATGGCATAACCCAGATGCCTGCCTTGGGTGCTAGGTCTGCTCATACACCCTGAGGAGACTTCTTCCACCACCACTGTACAACTAGACCCCGCACTCTGGATGGAAACACCACTTGAGACACTGCCCTTTTCATAAGAAGTAGGAGAGAACTGT
The DNA here is from genome assembly GCF_025265405.1 of Mesoplodon densirostris. Lineage (NCBI taxonomy): Eukaryota > Metazoa > Chordata > Mammalia > Artiodactyla > Ziphiidae > Mesoplodon > Mesoplodon densirostris. The sequence continues at coordinate 107,201,561 of NC_082661.1, forward strand.
TACCTCCTCGTCCACTTTTACAAATAAGCAAACAAAAAACTGAACGGGGCCTGGAGCAAAGAGGAGCTGGGGTTAAGCCACATTAAGTAAGCACATGAGCAGCGGGGTGAGGGCTCCCTGAGGGCTGTGGCTGAGCTTAGGTCAACGGCAGGATGGGGAAGACAACAAGTCTCCTGCACCAAGTTCAGCCCTCAAGGTCAGCAGCAGCCCCTTGAATAAGGGAAGAGCAGAAATTAATCTCTCTGTAGAAAGCGTTCCCAACTCCCACCAATCAAAACCAAGCAGTGAGTGCAACACAAAAATCACCAATTAAACAAGAAAACAAGTCACTAAAATTGAAGGTCAGCAGAAAAAGACCCAAGATCACAGGTAATGAAATTGTCAGAAATAAAATATAGAACAATGACAACAAAAAATGACCAATCAACACGGGATAATTAGAAACAAACGTAAATCTGGAAAGGAAAAACTGTGCAGAATGACAAGTCCTTAGTGGGTTGAAGAGCTGAGCTAGGCATAGCTGGAGAAAGAATTAGTGAACTGGAAGATATATCACCCAGAATGCAGCACATAGAGACAAAGAGATGGAAATATTCAAAAAGATATGGGATATAAAGTTATAAAATGTTTTAAGTTAAACACTCTGAAGGATATAATAGGGATAATGGAGAAGAGATAATATTTAAAGAAAAAACAGTACAAAAGTTACAGAACTGGCTAAAATAAAAAACACCTTTTAGACCACATGCTTTCATATTTAAGAACCAGTGCTATTCTGTCCAATGGACACAGGAACCAAGAGACGGGGAAGATGGCAGAGTAGGAGGCACCTGTGAGGTGAGACTCCATCTCCCACCCAGACAACAACTGCAGGGGCAGAACCCTCTGATGTAACCATCTGGGAACTCTGGAGTCTGCTGATGGCTTCCAGGGGAAGCCTTGGATGGTAAACTGCAGTTAATTTTGGTCAATTTCAGCTCTTAGCACTGTAGAAGCTACCCACCCCCCCTCCCCCAGACAGAAGGCCCGGGGCCAGGAGGCCATGCACCTGTTTCTGGAGCAGCCTGCTCACAGCCTGTAGGAACTGGTGGGGCAAAAAAGACCCTGTACAGATACTGGGGGCCTCTGCTCTGATCACTGATTGCTGCTTCTGATCACAGACGTGCAGATGAACAGGCCGGCAGCCATTGTTGTTGCACCTCCCCCATTGCAAGACCCTCCCCCTCGAGCTGAAGTGACTTCCAGAGGACTTAAAGGGTTGGCAACCTTCCCCACCCCTTCATTTTTTACTTTTTCTCCCTTTTGGGAACCAAACATTAAAGACAAGGACATTAAAAAAAAACTGCAAATGCAGGGAAAATTATTGATAGAAACTGACCATGCATGCCCAGAAAGGTCTAAGAAGACCTTAGGTTTACACCTTAGGCTGATCCTCAGCACAGAGACAGACTACAACTACAAACAACAACAATAACACCAAACAGTAAACTCTAGGGAAGGGGGATAATCTGATTTCCAGAATTACTACATTATTAGATCCAACTGTCCAGTGTTCAACAAAAAAGAATAATCACAAGGCATACAAATAAATAGGAAAAGTATGGCCTACACAAAGGAAAAAAATAAATCAACAGAAACTGTTCCTGAAAAAAGATCTAATGGCAAACACACTGGACAAAGACTTTAAAACAACTGTCTTAAAGATGTTCAAAGAAGTAAAGGAAGATATGGAGAAAATCAAGAAAACAATGTGTAAACAAAATGGAAATACCAATAAAGAGATGGAAAACCCATAAAGAAACCAAAAAAGAAATTCTGGAGCTGAAAAGAGTAATAACTGAAATTTAAAATCCACCAGAGGGATTCAAAGGCAGATTTTAGCAGGTAGAAGAATCAGTAAACTTAAAGCTAAGACAATGGAAATTATCAAGTTTGAAAAACAGAATGAAAAAGATGAAAGAAGAGTGAACAGAGCCTAAGGGCTGTGCAGGACACCATCAAGCAGAGCAATATACACACTTGGAAGTCCCAGAAGGAGAAGAGAAAGGAAAGGGCAGAGAGAATATCTGAACAAATAATGGCGGAAAACCTCTGAAATTTGATAAAAGACATCAATACAAAAATCCAAAAAGCTCAATGAATTCCAAGTAAAATGAACTCAAAGAGACCCCCACTAATACATATTATAATCAAACTTTCAAAAGACAAAGAATCTTGAGAGCAGCAAGAGAAGCAAACGGCCACATACAAGGGATCCTTAATAAGACTGTCACCGGACTTGCCCTCAGTGACTTTGGGGGCCAGAAGACCAATGTATTAAAAGTGCCAAAAGAAAAAAAAAGCTATCAACCAAGAGTCCAATATCTGGCAAAACTGTCCTTCAAAAGTGAGGGAGAAATTAAGACATTCCCAGAAAAACAAAAGCTGAGGGGGTTCATGACTACTAGACCTGCCCTGCAAGAAATATCCTTCAGGTGAAATGAAAGGACATCAAAGCTGTATGGAGAAATAAAGATCCCAGTAAAGGTAAATATATGAGTAATTATAAAAGCTAGTATCATTATAACAATGGTTTGCAACTGCAATTTTGTTTTCTACATGATTTAAGAGACTAATACATTTAAAGAAAAAAATTATTAGTGTAAAATCTAGTAATACTATAACTTTGGTTTGTAACAACAAATCTTGTTTTCTACATAATAGAAATAAGAAACTAATGCATTTAAAATAATTATGAGTTTATGTTTTGGGGCATACAATGCATAAAAGTGTAATTTTGAGGGACTTCCCTGGCAGTCCAGTGGTTAAGACTCTGTGCTTCCACTGTAGGGGGCACAGGTTTGATCCCTGGTCAGGGAACTTAGATCCTGCATGCTGCATGGCATGGCCAAAAATAATAATAATAAAAATAAAATTTCAGGGGCTTCCCTGGTGGCGCAGTGGTTGAGAGTCCGCCTGCCGATGCAGGGGACACGGGTTCGTGCCCCGGTCCGGGAAGATCCCACATGCTGCGGAGCAGCTGGGCCCGTGAGCCATGGCCGCTGAGCCTGCGCGTCCGGAGCCTGTGCTCTGCAATGGGAGAGGCCACAGCAGTGAGAGGCCCGCGTACCGCAAAAAAATAAAATAAAATAAAATTTCAAAATGTAATTTTGTGACATCAAAAACTGAAAGGGATGGGAAGAGTGCTGTAAAGGAGCAGAGTTTTTGTATGTTTTTGAAGTTAAGCTGGTATAAATTCAAATTAAGAGTGTTATAACTTTAGGATTTAAATGTAATCCCTGTGATAACCACAAAGAAAATAGATATAAAATACACACAAAAAGAAATGAGAAAGGAATGTAAACATTCCTCTACAGAAAAATCAACTAAACACACAAAAAAAGACAGTAATGTAGGAAATCAGGGCCAAAAAAAACCCTCTAAGGCTTATAGAAAACAAACAGCAAAATGACAGTAGTCCCTCCCTATCAGTAATTACTTTACATTTAAATGAATTAATTTTTCTCATCGAAAGATGCAGATTGGCAGAATGGATAAAAACACATGATCCAACTTTATGCTGCCTGCAAGAGACCCACTTTAAATCCAAAGACACAAATAGAGTGAAACTGAAAGGATGGAAAAAGACATTCCTTGCAGAAGACATTCCTTCCTGATTTTCTGCATTACTGTCTTTTCTGTGTGTTTAGTTGATTTTTCTGTTGAGGAGTGTTTACATTCCTTTCTCATTTCTTTTTTTGTGTATTTTAAATCTATCTTCTTTGTGGTTATCACAGGGATTACATTTAAATCCTAAAGAGAGCAGGGGTGGCTATACTAATATATAAAGCAAATTTTAAATCAAAAATAGTTGTAAGAAACTAAGAAGGACATTATATATTAATAAAAATTTCAATACAACAAGAAAATATAGGGACTTCCCTGGTGGTCCAGTGGTTAAGACTCTGTGCTTCCACTGAAGGGGGAGTGGGTTCGATCACTGGTCAGGGAACTTAGATCCCGCATGCCACGCAGTGCAGCCAAAAAATCTTTTTAAAAAAAAGAATAAAAAAAGGAAAATATGGGCCTCCCTGGTGGCGCAGTGGTTGAGAGTCCACCTGCCGATGCAGGGGATACGGGTTCGTGCCCCAGTCTGGGAGGATCCCATATGCCGCGGAGCGGCTGGGCCCGTGGGCCATGGCCGCTGGGCCTGCGCGTCTGGAGCCTGTGCTCCGCAACGGGAGAGGCCACAACAGTGAGAGGCCCGCATACCGCAAAAAGAAAAAAAAAAAAAAAAAAAAAGGAAAATATAACAATTATAAACATCTACACACCTAATGACAGAATATCAAAATATATGAAGAAAAAACTGACAAAATTGAAGGGAGAAATAGACAGTTTTACAATAATAGTTGGAGACTTCAATACCCCACTCACAATAATGGATAGAACAACCAGACAGAAGATAAGTAAGGAAACAGAGGACTTAACCAATACCATAAACCAACTAGATCTAACAGACATGCACAGAACACTCTACCCAATGACAACAGTATACACAATCTTCTCAAGCGCACATGGGACACTTTACAGGATAGATCATATGTTAGGCCACATATTAAGTCTCAATGGATTTTAAAAGGTGATATCATATAAAATATCTTCCCCAACCACAATAGGATGAAGTTAGAAATCAACAGCAGAAGTAAAACTGGAACATTCACAACTTTCTGGAAATTAAACAACACACTCTTAAACCGATGGATTAAAGAGGAAATCACAAGGAAATTAGAAAATACTTAGAAAGGAATGAAAACAAAAACACAACATACCAAAACGTACGGGATGCAGTGAAAATAGTGTTGGGGGGTGGGGGGGTTATAGCTATAAACACATTAAAAAACAGGAAAGATCTCAAGTCATCAATCTACCTTTACAGTCTAAGGAACTAGAAGAAGAAAAAAAAAAACTACACCCAAAGCTAGCAGAAGGAAGGAAATAATAAAGATTAGAGTAGAGATAAACAAAATACAGAATAGAAAAACAACAGAGAAAAGTCAATGAAACCAAAAGCTTGTTCTTTGAAAATATCAAAAAAAATTGACAAACCTTTATCTATATGGACTAAGAAAAGAAGAGAGAAGACTCAACTTACTAAATCAGAAATGAAAGTAGGAACATTAAAATCAATACTACAGAATAAAAAGGATTACAAGAATACTATGAATAACTGTACACCAATAAATTAGACAATTTAGCTGAAATGGACAAATCCCTGGAAATACAAAACCTACCAGGACTGGATCATGGAGAAATAGAAAATCTGAATAAAACTATAACTAGTAAGGAGATTGAATCAGTTGTAATAATAATAATAATAAATCTCTTGACAAAGAAACTGGACCTGATGGCTTCACTGGTGAGTTCTACCAAACATTTAATGAGGAACTAATACCAATCCTTCTCAAACTTTCCAAAAAAATTTAAGAGGAGGGGACACTTCCTAACTCATTCTTTGAGGCCATTATTACCCTGATCCAAAGCCAAACAAAGACACTACAAGAAAACTACAGACAAATATCCTTTATGAACACCAATGCAAAAACCGTCAATAAAATATTTGCAAACCAAATTTAGCAGCATATTAAAAGGATTACACACCACAACAAAGTGGGATTTATTCCTGGAATGCAAGGATGGTTCAACATATGGAAATCAATCTATGTATTGAATATTATGACACATCAATAGAATGAAGGCAAAAAAAAAAAAAAAAACCAACACATGATCTTCTCAAGTGATACAGAAAAACCATTTGACAAATTTCAAATTGATGCAGAAAAGCATCTGACAAAATTTCATGATAAAAACATTCAAAAAACTGGAAATAGAAGGAAATTACCTCAACATAGTAAAAGTCATTTATGAAAAACTCACCACAAGCATCATACTCAATGGTGAAAGAAAAAAGCATTTCCTCTAAGATCAGGAACAAAGCAAGGATGCCCACTTTCATCACTTCTATTCAACATAGTACTGGAAGTTCCAGCCAGAGCAATTAGATAAGAAAAAGAAATAAAAGGCAACTAAATTGGAAAGGAAGAAGTAAAATTGTCTCTGTTTGCATATGTTCTTAAATGTAGGAAATCCTAAAGATCCCACCAAAAATCTGTCAGACCTAATAAATGAATTCAGCAAAGTACCAGGGCACAAAGTCAACACACAAAAATCAGTTGCATTTCTATTCATGAACAATGAAAAGTCTGAAAAGAAACTTACAAAAACAATTACATTTATAGCAGCCTCAAAAAGAAGAAAATACTTAGGAATCAATTTAACCAAGGAGGTGAAAGACTTGTACAGTGAAAACTATAAAATATTTTTATATTTTACACAGTGTGAGTGTGGCCCTCTGCAGCCCGGAAGCAGGCCCTCACCAGAACCCAAAAGAAATTAAAGAAGACATAAATAAATGGAAACACATTCTATGTTCATGGATTGAAAGACTTAAAGTTGTGAGAATGCCAAAACTATCCAAAGCAATCTAAAGATTCAATGCAATCCCTATCAAAATCTCAATGATGTTTTTTCAGAAATAGAAAAACCCATCCTAAAATTCATATGGAATCTCAAGGAGACTCAAATAGTCCAAACAATTTTGAAAAAGAAGACCCAAACTGGAGGACTTAAACTTTGGGATTTCAAAACTTACTACAAAGCTACAGTAATCAAAACAATTTGGTATTGGCATAAAGGCAGGGATATAGACCAATGGAATAGAATAGGTGGCCCCAAAATAAACTCTCGCATATATGGTGAAACGATTTTGACAAGGGTGCCAAGACCATTCAGTGGGGAAAGGACAGTCTTTTCAATTGGATATCCATAGGTAAAAGAATGATGTTGGACCCTTATCTATACCATATACAAAAATTAACTCAAAATGTTTCAAGAACCTAAATATAAGACCTAAAACAATAAAACTCTTAGATGAAAACATAGTAGAAAAGCTTCACGACATTGGATTTGGCAATGATCTCTTGAATATGATACCAAAGGCAGAGGCAATAACAAAAATAGACAAATTGAACTTCATGAAAATAAAAAAATTTTATGCATCAAAAGACACTAGCAACAGAATAAAAAACCATATATCTGATAAGGGATTCATATCCTGAATATATAGAGAACTCCTAAAACTCAACAACAACAAAAGCAAACAACACGATTCAAAAATGGGTAAATGACTTGAATAGACATTTCTACAAAGAAGATATCAAACGAACAATAAACACATGAAAAGATACTCAACATAACTAATTATTAGGGAAATGCAAATCAAAACTACAATGAGATACCACTTCACACCCAATAGGAGAGCTACTATCAAAAAACAGAAAAAAATGAGTGTTGGCCAGGATGTAGAGAAGTTGGGACCCTTGTGCATTGTTGGTGGGAATGTAAAATGGTACAGCCACTGTGGAAAACAGTATGGCAGTTCCTCGAAATGTTAAAAGTAGAACTACCCTATGATCCAGCAATTCCACTTCTGGGTATACACCCAAAAGAATTCAAAGCAGTCTCAAAGAGATACCTGTACACCCATGTTCATAGCAACATTATTCACAATAGCTAAGATGTGGAAGCAACCCAAGTGTCCATTGATGCAAGAATGGATTAACAAAATGTGCTACATCCATAAAACGGCTTAAGAAGGAAGGAAATTCTGCAATATGCTACAACATGGATGAACCTCAAGGGCATCATGCTAAGTGAAATAAATCAGTCACAAAAAGACAAACACAGCATGATTCCTCTTATCTGAGCTACTCATAGCAGTCAGAATCATAGAGACAGAAAGTAGAAGAGTGGTTGCTAGGGGCTGGGCAGAGGGGGGAAAGGAGAGTTACTGTTTAATAGGTTTCAGCTTCATGAGATGAATAGGATTATGGAGATGCAAAGTGGTGATGGTTTCACAACAGTGTAAATGTATTTAATACCACTGAACTGTACACTTAATATTGGTTAAGAAAGTAAATTTTGTTATGTGTAATTTACCACACACACAATAAAAGGACATAGGAGCCAAACTGAAGGGACTGCCAATGGCCAAATGTGGGGTCATCTGAGCATCCAGAAGAATAACGACTGCAGTATATGGGGAAAGCATTAAATATGTAACAACTCATGAGTTCATGATGATACATGACGGAAGCCCCACTGGTCACCACAGGAGGTTACTGAGGCACCGGTGTCTCACTTTGGAAGTTGATAATTACAGGGAAAGAGTCAAGCATGCAGCCTGCCTCTGCTGTGCAGACTGTACTTCAGGGTAACCAACTAGCTGATGAGGGAGCACTAAGGAGCTTGTCCGAGGTCACACAGAGGTACGCGCAGAGGAGGAATTCCAGACGGGCCCACGTCTAGGCTGTGAACACCACCCCATAGCGCTTCTCAAAGGGAAAGCATGGTGGTTGCTATGGTCTAAATGAGTCCCATCAAAATTCGTATGCTGGAACCCTAACACCCAACATGATGGTGTTCGGAGGTCAGCCCTGGGATGTGATTAGGTCACGGATGGGACCAGTGTCTCACAGGAGGCCCCACAGAGCCCCTTTGCCCATTCTGTCACATGAGGACACAGTGTGAGTGTGGCCCTCTGCAGCCCGGAAGCAGGCCCTCACCAGAACCCAACCAACCTCCAGAACTGTGAGAAACAAACATCTATTGTCTGTGCACTGTGCGGTCTGTGGTGTTTGGTTGTAGCAGCCCAAACAGACTACGCCAGTGGACAGGGAGGGACATGGTGTGGAGGACACAGGTCAACAGGAAGGGAAAGGCTGAAGCCCCCGATAGAGCAAGGTCCCTGACGACAAGGAGAAGGAGGGCTCCAGTGCCAGGAGGGCTGGGGGCACGGTCACAGGTGGAGACAGAGACAGAGGACCTGTGCCTGGTGGCCACTGCCTCCCACGAGGAATGCACCCAGCAGCCCCCCCACCCAGTGCCAGAAAGGCCACCGCACACATCTTGTACTGAAGGCCTACTGTGTGCCTGGCACAGAGCTAGGACCCCCTACTACCGGCCTCACCTAGGCCCAACCACATTGCTGTGAGGTCAGTGCTACCACTAGCTCCCTGCTTTACAGATGACAACCCTGGGGTCTGCTGGCCTGTCTGTGTTCTCACAGCTAAAAAGCAGGTCAGTGAAACAGCTCAGCCATAGGAGCCTAATCTCTTAATCCAAAAGCAATGCTGCATTTTCCCCGTTTCTCTACTTGTTTCAAGAGTGTTTATAATTACTTGCTGAAGCATTCTTTTGACAGCACACTCACATTTTAAAAAAATGAGTGTGTGCAAAAGCTGATGAAATCCATGTAAGGTCTGTAGTCTAGTTAACTGCACTCTGCCAATGTCAAAATCCTGGTTTCCTTGATGGCTGTGCAGTCCGTTGGTCATGTAAGATGTTACCCCTGCGGGGATCTGGGTGATGGGTACGATTTCTGCAACTTTTTGGGAGTCTGTAAATACTTCAAAATAAAAGGTTTAAAAAGAAAACATTGTTGCATGCCAGAACTGAAAGAACATAATAAATCACACTGGGTGACTTTAACTATTTTTTTTTTTTAATGAGAAAACGGAGACTCAGAGAGTCGTTTGGGGTGAGGACTCTGTTAGACTCCGGCTCTCACCCCTTCCCAAGCCCGGCGGACTTGCGTTTCTCTCCCCCACGAAGCAGCCTTCACTCCCTCCTCCCCCCACCTCCCGCCAAGCAGTGGAAGCGACCAGAGAATGGCCATTTGGGTTTGGTCACTCCCGCACAGCTCAGGCCATCTCTGGGCCTCTGCCGGGTGCGGCACTTCAGGGTGTCCATGGCTTGTCCCTTGGCCTCACTTTGTCTTTCATTCCATTGGAACATTTCAAAATCCTTAAAAGGAACCGATCCAAAGGAATTCTGATGTCATCACGCTTGGCAAGGTCCCAGGGTCCAGGCGTCTTTTATCTTGTTCTCTGGGACCTGCTGCAATCACCTGCCCAAGTGTAGCCACCATATGTCACTTCTCACAAAAATCAATTTACAAAGCTATCCAATGAAATGTAAGCACTCAGTAAGTAAGCAGTATCACCTGCAACTGATCCATTTCAAAAGAAGTAGAACCAGAAGTAGCAAAAGCAACAGAAATGCAAATGTTAACATTTCTTTTGAGTTTTTGTTTTTCACTTTCAGCTGCTTTTTATTTCCACGTGGGGGAAAGAGAGGAGAAATGCATAATAGAAGACATTCCAAGTGACACCTTGATAACAGGTGGGTTAGATGAACTCTGTTGAATGTTGAACTCAAGATGTCATCTTACGGTGGTGTCGTGCTAACCTCTTTTGTTTCTAACATCTTTATTGGACGTGCTAACCTCCTGACGTGCATGCTCTTTGGCAGAGAGCTTCACGCTGTGCGCTTTTCTCTTGAGACACGTTAGCAAATTATGCAGAACTGGCTTGAAAACAGCCTAAAGAGGGAATTGCATAATTCATAAAACAGGAAACCCAAACACAAGACCACAGGATCCAAGCTTGATTTGTTTTTCCAGTTGTCAGGTTACCTTAAGTAAAACAATCTCTGATGCCGTTAATCATGCTAATTGTGGTTGAATTCTCAAAAGACAAGCGAGGTCTCTAGACTCTGGTCCAGTAACACAAGACAAAACAGCAGAAGTCAGTGTGTCTTCTGAACTTCAGCTTCCAGAGGCTGATTTAATCATCAGCCTGCTACTTACATGTGCCAAATACTATAATAGCATACCCTCGATACAATTCTTAAGCATTTCCTTTAAAAGTCCTTTTTATACGGGCTTCCCTGGTGGTGCAGTGGTTGAGGGTCCGCCTGCCGATGCAGGGGACGCGGGTTTGTGCCCCGGTCCGGGAAGATCCCACATGCCATGGAGCGGCTGGGCCCGTGAGCCATGGCTGCTGAGCCTGTGCGTCTGGAGCCTGTGCTCCACGGCAGGAGAGGCCGCGACAGTGAGAGGCTCGCATACCGCAAAAAAAAAAAAAGTCCTTTTTATAAAAAATGTCATTGCACATTTACTCTCTGCTTTTTGTTCACTGTGTGTTGCAAGCCCCTAAGTCTACAGCCAGGACCTTAGCTCAGCCCATCTGCTCTGAGCGTGAATACATTCCCGACCGCTGTGGGCTCTGCATGCTTAGGCTGCCTGCACCCCAAATAACTCTGTTTCCACTCCTGTCTCACTGAACTATCACTAAACCTTCACTGCCTGTCAAATCCCTGACTTTAACCTAGTGATACTTGATCATAAATGCATGTGTCAAACCCTGCCTGGTTAAGAAGTGTCAATCCAGAATATGCTATATTTAATGTTTAGATCACCATTAAAATGGAAAAACAAATGTTAAAATTTCTGTGGATCTGTGGGGACCTGAGACCATGCCTCGTGGCCCAAGTCCAGGAAGAGTACACGGCAGCTATGCCTTTTCTCTTCACATCTCTGAGTTCCTACGAAGTCCGATGAAACACACCATCTCGAACGTCCAAGAGAGATGAACTCAGAGCCAGTCATTTAGTCAAATCTACCTAAAAGCGTGTTTTTGCTCCTCTGGACTAAAAGTAGGCTGCCGCCTTCCCCAGGCGGAGGCCGTGCAGGGCACCGCAGGAGGACAGAGGTGTGCCGGCCATCGCCGTCATCGCCAGCAGCTTGGTGACTTTGAGCTTCGTCCCCTATCCATGAGCTGGAGGCAGCACCTGCCTGGAGCACCTGGCAGCCCCGACCAGCTGCAGGTGTGCGTCCCACTTTCTCCCAGCCTCTTGGACTCTGTTTCCAACCTGTCAACTCGGCCTCCCAGGGTCTGTCCGAAGGTACCAGAGAAGCAGGTGTGGCCCTGATTCTGGCTCCAACCCCTCCCTGAAAGGAAGGAAATTCCTGAGCAGCAGAGGAGAGCCTGGAATCCCTCTGCTGGAGGCTGAAAGGGAGACAAACCCACCTGTGCACCTGTGAACCGTGCCAGTGCAGGGCACTGCAGCCAAGCGCAGGACTAGAAATCCTTGCTCTGTAAATTTGCTTGGAAACTTCAAAGTCAAATATATTGTGTACTTTTATACTGTTTCTCTTAGCTTCTCTTAGTAATGCTCTTTAATGATAAATTCCAGGTTGTTTTGAATGAACACGGGGGCAAGGTTTTTAGGAGGAGAGGGACGAGAGGGACGAGGGAGCTCTGGGGGACTGTGGGGTAAGTGACCGCCGCCGGCCCGACGAGCTTTACAACCACCTACTTGCTGATCCTTGGAAACACTTTTTTAAAAAATAAATTTATTTATTTTTCATTTATTTATTTTTTGCTGCGTTGGGTCTTCATTGCTGTGCACAGGCTTTCTCTAGTTGTGGCGAGCGGGGGCTACTCTTCGTTGCAGTGTGCAGGCTTCTCATTACGGTGGCTCCTCTTGTTGCAGAACACTGGCTCTAGGCACATGGGCTTCAGTAGATGCAGCACACGGGCTCAGTAGTTGTGGCTCGCGGGCTCTAGAGCACAAGCTCAGTAGTTGTGGTGCACGGGCTCAGTAGTTGTGGCTCGCGGGCTCTAGAGTGCAGGCTCAGTAGTTGTGGCACACGGGCTTAGTTGCTCCACGGCATGTGGGATCTTCCCAAACCAGGGCTCGACCTGTGTCCCCTGCGTTGGCAGGCGGATTCCTAACCACTGCAGCACCAGGGAAGTGCAGAGACACTTTTTAAACAAGGCTGTCAGTTCTCATAGAAAGCAGGCGCTGAGCGAAGGCGAGAAGTGCCGTGGAGCACAGTGATCACATGTGGGAGGCGGTTCATTAAAAGGAAAAGAATTAGAATTCAGAAGCAATGAAGTCTCGCTCCTGCTCACTCCCTTTCAAAGGGTCCTTGGATATGACCCTTGCACTCAGCCGAAGTCTCCAGGGTTCTGCAGTTCTTTTTCTTCAGAGTGCAAACCTTCAGCAAGACCAGGAGATGGAGGAGGAAGAAGCAAAGCTGAACGAGGATCATCGCTCATCACCGCACCTCAGGGGGTCAAGGGCTGGGTGCCCCCCGAGCCAAGGAGTCAAGCACAAGTGATTCATTAAGGGGGCATCCCCCAGGAGAAGGAGGCAGAGAGGCCAGGTGAGGGGAGCCTCTGGGTGAGGCTAGGCTCAGACTGAGCCCAGGGAGCTCGAGAACGTGAGCCAGCACTGCAGATGCCCACCCAGTGCCCCCACCACCGAGAGGACACCTGGGAGTGAGGCTGGGGACACAGACAGACCCTCAGACCCCTCGTTCAGGCAGCATCATTCACAACAGCCAAAGGAGGCAGCGACCCGTGTCCGTCAACAAACGGATGCATGAACAAAATGTGGTGCATGGCACAGTGGAATATTATTCAGTCATGAAAAGGAGTGAAATGAATAAAAATGAAATTCGGAACCCACTGTAGCATGCAACAGGACAGATGCTGTGTGGTTCCACTTGTATGAGGCCCCTAGAGGAGTCAGATTCAAAAATCAAAAAGTAGGAGTGATGTGACCAGGAGCTAGAGAGGGAGGGGAAAGGCAGCTATTGCTTAAACAGGTGCAGAGTTTCTGTTTGGTGGAGAAGTTCTGGAAACGGATGGTGATGGCTGCACAGCAACGTGAACATCCTTAATGCCATCGATTTGCACACTTTAAAATGCTTACAGTGTTAAATTTTGTTATATATGTTTTACCACAATTTTAAAAAATTAAAAATTAGTTGGCTAAGAAGCCCCCCAGAGTTTTCCCACCTCCCAGCAAAGGAGCTGGCGGCCGGGCTCCACCCCACACGCTGGCTCTGACGCTCTGGACCCCTCCCAGGCCCTGCTCCAGCCTCGGGGCGCACAAGCCACAAGAGTCACAGCCGCTCTTTCTGCCACCTCAGAGGCACCACCGTCTCTGGGTGCCCCGCCTGCCCCAGGCCCTCCCTCTGCAGACACCCCGGATTCTACGGACACGGGTTCGGGAGATGTGTCTGCGTGTCCGGCCTCTCCTTGGTGACACAACTTTGACACCCAGAACGAGTGTGCAACTAAGATGCACACCTCTGCACGGAAGGACCAGCGTGGAGGACCATCCATGGGAGGGAGACACGAGCTGAAGAGCAGCAGACACTTCACAGGAGGGGGAACCCAAAGAGCCAGGAGCGGGTGGAAAGGCGCTTGACTCCGTGTCCACCAGGCAACACAAAGCCCATGAGATGCCGCCACACATGAGAAAACCGAGTGTGCTGGTAGGTGTGCACCATCACCCCCGCTCCAGGCTGCAGACTTCGCCCCCAAAATGGTGCCCCCCCGAAGATGAACACAGGCCCAGTCCACAGGCTGGGTAAATGCAGGACATGCCCAACAGAAATGCACACACGTGCTCAGCTGCACAAGAATCTTCAGAGAGGCACAACCCAAAATGGCCCAAACCAGGCCTGTCCAGTGCCCATCCACAGACAGATGGAAAATAAAGTCAACCGTTCACATAACGAGGCACTCAGCAGCAGCAACAAGGGACGGTCTCCACCTGCATGTGACACGGACAGATCCCCAACACACGCTGATGGTGTTCACAAGAGGACATGCATCATATAAAGTACAAAGACACAAAAATGCTGTGTCTTCACAAGCCAGAGGGCTGGTGGCCTCCAGGGATGGATGGTGAGGGGCACGGGGGTGCTTGGGATGTCAGCAATGTTTTGGCTGGTGAGTTGGTGGCAATTACTCATTGGCTGTACCCTGATGGCGTGTGTGGCGTAGGCAGTGTGTGCTCACGTCCGGTCAGTGACATGTCACCTCCTGCGCTCCCTCCACACAGGAAGAATCTCAGAAAGGCTCACAGGTCAGAGGGAAACCAAGGTGCTCGGGGAGCCTGGAGCATCTGGAAGAGGCCACTCTGTATTCACAGCGACTCTTGGAAGCAACTGCTTTCTATGCCCACGTTGCACCCGGGTCAACAGGACGAGCTGGCTTTGAACCCCCTCCTGCCAGGCGGCCGATCCCAGTTCCTTCTCTCGTTCCTCAGACACTGCATGGTCAGTTTGTCTGTAGAGCTCTGTGCTCAGCACTGGACAAACGACACTGGATCTTTCTTCAGCTCTCTGAATAGACCTCAATTAGGTTACAGAAGAACATTTAAGGACATAGAAACATGGTCACAAAAAAATTGGGTGGAAAAATCAAATCAGAGATGTACAGTATGATTTCATTTTTTAAATAAAATATACGATGTGTACTTACAGGGAAAAGGTTAGAAGGATAATACTGAATACCAAAGACTTCTGGAGGGGATTTTTACTTTCTAAAATTCCTACAAGAGATGCATTTTACTTTTCTAGTATCAACTCAGATGGCCCTCAGTTCCAGGCTCAAGGACTCACAGGCTGGAGCAGAAGACACAGCCACCTCAGGGGTTGCAGGACGAGCTGAGTGCCTGAACGGGGTGCACACAGGGTCCCAGGGAGGCAGGTGGCCTCCTGTGGCACGCGGCTCACACCTGGCACCCAACAGCTCCCATGCAGGGTCACTGAGTGGAGCCCCCAGGAGGACGGGTCCCTGGGGAGCTAGGTCAGCGCAGAAGTTCTGCCAGAACTACACCTGGGGTTTAACACGTGCGCCACACAGCCCGGGGCTGCGTGCAGAGCAGGGGTGGAGTTTGTGATGCGGGGCCGAGCGCTGCGTTGGGAACCGAGCCTGCGGAGTTTTCATCCGGGCTCAGCCTTTTATTTTCTGGGTGGTGTTAGACAAGTCCCGTAGCCTCGTCTGTAAAGGTGGGTATTATTATACCGACTTTCCAGGGTTGTAGGCCCTAATGGGTGTTGACATCAAAAGCCCAATAATAACGTAAGGAATCATTCATCAAGTTCTTGCATAGTGCTTACAATGTGCTAAGTGCTGCATTAAGCCGTTTACAAATACTAACTGGGTCTTCACACCCCAAGTGGTATACACCGTTGTTATCCTGATGAGAAACACGTCAGGCAGCCTGGCCCGCTCTGGGTGCCCGTCACATGGACTGTCCTGTCCACGCTGGGAGGACCGCCAGGCCCATTCAACCGCGAGCAGTGCTACTCTTCTGCCACCTGGTGGTAGCCATAGGGCATAACACCTCCCTCTGGGCCAGGAAACCGGCGCTGTAACCAGGGGCCACGGGTGCGCATCCGTTCAAAATCCTTTATCGAACACGGACAAATCCTCAGCGAGCTCTGCCCTCGCTCAGTCCGGGCCCAGGAGGCCCACAGAGGAAGACGCCGCACGTCCCCAGACTCCAGCCCCTCCCAGAATGCGGGGGGGCGGGGGCGGCACTGGGACAGTTGGCACGCGGACAAGAAGAGGGCGGATGGTGAGTGTGGGGAGAGTGACAAGAGCAGAGCCCTAGAGGACAGGGAGGGGGAGGCAGAGGGCCGTGAGCTGCCGGAGTGAGGGTGCTCGTGGTGAAAGACGGGGATGCTGAGTGCGTCCACGTGGGCAAGGCAAGCCCCGGACGGGCGAGGGGCTGGAAGAGGCTCCCGAGGAGACCCGTCGTCTCAGAGGACGGGAACCCACGCGGGCATTTCCAGGCGGCTGTCCGCCAGCCTGGCTGTGTGCTTTTCTCCAGGAACGTTCGGCGCTTCAGCAAAAGTGCCACATCAGGTTTAGGACTTTGTGGCCTAACTTGGTGAAAGTTCCACGTGCACTTGAAAAGAAATGTGTACCCTGTTGTTTGGGGGCCATCCCAAAAATGCCAAGCAGGCCCTGCTGGTGGATGGTGCGAGTCAGCTCTCCCACGTCCACTAGCCGTGTCCATGGCCGAGGAGCGCTGATGACCCATGGGGTGGACTCGTCCACGTCTCCTTTCAGCAGCTTTACTTCATGTGTTTTGAAACTGTTGATGCATTTAGGATGGTTATGCCTTCATATTGAATTGACCCCTTTATCATTACGTTAAGGCCCCTCTCTGTCCTTGGTAATTTCCTTTGCTGTGGAGTCTACTTTATCTGGTATTTATAGAGCCACGTGAGCTTTCTTTTGACTGTCATAATGATATGTCTTTTCTATCCTTTTAACTTACCTACAGCATTATATCCAAAGTGATTTTCTCAAAGACTGAATAGTTGGTTCATTTTTTTAAAAATCCATTCTGACAATCTTTGTCTTTTCTCCGTTTATACCATTTGCTTGTAATGTAATTATTGATACGTCAGGATTTAGGTCTGCTGTTTTATTATTTGTTTTCTTTTTGCTCCCTTTGGGTTTTGTTCCCATTTTCTATTTTGTACCTTCCTGTCGGTCACTTGACTGTTTTGTAATCCATTTTGTGTTATCCATAGTATTTTTCACTGTATCTCTTTGTATAGTTTTTATTAGTGGTTGCTCTAGGGATTACAATACACATACTTACCACAGTCTACAAAGATCAATATTTTACCATATCGAGAGGAATATAGAAACCGTATGACCATGTAAATCCCTCTGCCCCCTACTCTGTAGTATAGTTGTTGTAAATATTATGTCTACATACTTTGAGAACACCACCAGGCAATGTTGAATTTTTTTTTACCTTCAACTGTCAAATAACTTTTTTTTAAAGGGGAAGAGAATACTCTATTGTTGTTTCCCCGGTGTTGACTTCCCCATTGTTCTCCCTTCATTCCTGCTATTCCAAGTTTCCATCTTACCGTTTTCTTTCTGTCTGAAGAAGTTCCTTTAGCAGTTGTTTTACAGTAGGTGTTCTAGTGAAAAAATCCTTAGTTTTCCTTGACCTTAACAATATTTTGCCTTCACTCTGAAGGGTATTTTTGGTGGATATAGATTTGACAATTCTTTTTCTTTCAACACTTGGAAATGTGCCCCTTCCTTCTGGCCTCCATGTATCTGATGAGAAGTCTGCTGTTACTCAAATTGTTTTTCCCCATCAGTAATGCAGTGTTTCTCTCTGGCTATTTTTCATAGGTTTCCCCCCGCTTTGGTTTTGAGAAATTTAATCATGATGTATCTGGTGGTAGATTTGGGGGAGTCTGGCCTTGTAGGGTTCACTTAGCTTCTTGAGTATGTAGGCTTATCTCTTTCACCCAGTTTGGAAAGTCTTTAGCTATCATTTCTTCCAGTGTTTACTCAGCCTTACACTCTTTCTCCTTTCTTCTGGGACTCACAAATTATAGACCTTTGATTATTGTCCCACAGGTTCGTAAGACTGTTGGAGGTTTTTTTTTTTAATCTATTTTTTCTCCATTGACCAGATTTGATTACTTCTATTATCTATAGTTTTTTGTTTGTGGTTTTCTTTGTTGTTGTTGTTTTTTTGGCCATGCCATGCGGCATGTGGGATCTTAGTTCCCCGACCAGGAATGGAAACCACTCCCCCTGCAGTGGAAGCACGGAGTCTTTTTTTTTTTTTTTTTTTTTTTTTTGCAGTACGCGGGCCTCTCACTACTGTGGCCTCTCCCGTTGCGGAGCACAGGCTCCGGACGCGCAGGCCCAGCGGCCGTGGCTCACAGGCCCAGCCGCTCCGCGGCATGTGGGATCTTCCCGGACCGGGGCACGAACCCGTGTCCCCTGCATCGGCAGGCGGACTCTCAACCACTGCACCACCAGGGAAGCCCAAAGCACGGAGTCTTAATCACTGGACCACCAGGGAAGTCTCCATTGATCTAGTTTCAAGTTCACTGACTCTTTCCTCTGTCATCTCTATTCTTTTATTGAGTCCATTTGGTTATTTTTCAATTTCAAGTATTATATTTTTCCTGTTCTAATGTGTCCATTTATTTCTTTTTATATCTCTATTCTTTTTCTGAGACTTTCTACTTTTCCATTTAAGGGTGTTCAAACTCCTTGTTGATGCATTTTTATGATGACTTTAAAATTCTTGTCAGATAATTTCAATGTCTATGTCATTTTGGTGTGTCTACCAGCTGTCTTTTCTCATTCAAGTTGAGGCTTTCTTGGTTCTTGACATGGTACGTAATTTTGTAACGTATCCTGGACATTTTGAGTATTATAACTCTGGTTCCTATTTAAATATTCTATTTTAACAAGTAGTCAACCCATTTAGTTTCAGATCACACTTCCTAACCTTATTTTTCTGAGACTCTGCACTACTATTCTGGCCTACCCTGCTTGCATACTACCCAGAGGCCAATCTGAAACCTGGGTGTTTTCCACACCATGGTTGGATTCTCAGAGCTTTTGCTGTACTTATTCTGGTTGGTCTCATGTATAGGCTGCTTAGGGGTGTGCCCAGGACACCCCATACACAGATTTAAAGATCGCCTTCTCCAGCTCCCGCCTGTCATCCTCCCCATCTCTGCCTCTTTATTGTCCTTCACTAAGTGCAGGTCAGGCATCTCCACAGGTCTTCACCCCAATCTCCACGTGAAGCAGCCCGTGGAGAGGGTGCCGTTTCTTTCACAGGGTTCGTCTGGAGTAGGGCGGGTGTAGTCAAAGGGGTTCCATCCTGTTGGGTCACCTTATTCCAGATCCTTTTGCACGAGAGAGCAGACTTCTCCTGAGCGGGTTTTCTTTCCTCCTCCCTGCCTCTCTTTCAGTTTGGTGGGGACTGCTGTTTGCTCCAGCACCCAGGCCAGGATATGGGGGTGGGGGACAAACAGGGAACTCACAGCTGAGTCACACTTTGAGTCCTTGGCAGTCACCTTTTCTCCACCTTTCAGAGTCTTCTGATAGTTGCTTTAGACAAAAAGCCCAGGGTTTTTAGTTGTAATTAGCGGGAGAAATAGGGTGAAATGGGCTTACTCCATCTTTTCTGGTATCACCAATGAAACCTTTTTTAAAGATCCTCTTCAGCTGGAACATTCTAAACAGTCTATAATGTACACTATACAGAGTTAACAAACTTGTGGAGACAAGACAACCAGGACTGCTCAGTGAGGCCTAAACTGAAGTCACTCCAAAGTGTAGGCAGGGCTCAGGGGCGTTGCTGCCCGACCGTCCCAGGAAACCCGTTCTCTCCCCAGGGCTGCCCATGCGGTCGTGTCCAGGGTGAGGTTCCCGTCAGGGATGTGTCTCCCTCTGCCTCCCGGGGAGTCAGTGTGGTTCTGAGCTTCGGGATCAAACCACCTCAGATCTAATTCTGCCCCTACAGCTTATTCACTGTGTGACCTTGGGCTGTGACTCTGACACTCAGTTTCCGCCTTGTAAAATAGGAACAATACAGAATCCAATACTTTTTACAACCTCTGCCACTAGCACCTGGTCCAAGCCACCTAGATTACGACAACAGCCTCCCTTCTTCCACTCCTGATCCTTCTTCATTCCTTACTCCATGCGAAAAAAATGTTTAAATGAAAGCCACATCATTTCACTCACCCGCCCAATTGCTTCCCTCCAATTTTTTGGGGGGAGGGGAATAGGGTCTTTTTTGTTTTGAATTTATTTATTTTTGTCTGTGTTGGGTCCTCGTTGCTGCGCACGGGCTTTCTCTAGTTGCAGTGAGCAAGGGCTACTCTTTGTTGCGGAGCGCAGGCTTCTCATTGCGGTGGCTTCTTTTGTTGCAGAGCACAGGCTCTAGGCACACGAGCTTCCGTAGTTGTAGCACGCAGGCTCAGTAGTAGTGGCTCACAGGCTCTAGAGCAGAGGCTCAGTAGTTGTGGTGCACGGGCTTAGTTGCTCCACAGCATGTGGGATCTTCCCGGACCAGGGCTCAAACCCATGTCCCCTGCATTTGCAGGCAGATTCTTAACCACTGTACCACCAAGGAAGCCTTTCCCCAAAATTTTAAAAAAGGTTTGTAGACCATCCACGATCTGGCCCCTGTTACCCCTTCAGCCTCATCTCCTGTGATTTTCTTCCTGTTAACTTCACTCCAGCACTCTGCTGTTCCTTGAACACTCCAAGCATTCTCCTGCCCCAGGACCTTTGCATGTCCTCCTGCATGGAACGATCCTTCACCAGTGGAGGGAGCATCACGAGGTAGTAAGGAAAAAGGCACTACACTGCCTAGATTGAATCTTGACTCTGCTACTTGCTAGGTACGTGACCTTGGGCAAATTACTTTATGCTTCGGTGTCATCACATGTAAAATCATCATAAAATGTTATCTACCTACATGGTGCTGTTGTCATGAAAATTCAGATTACATGTGTAAATTTCTTAGAACGGTGCTTGGCACACAATTAGCACTGAATGTGATGTATAGATAGATATGGATATAATCTGCATATATGTGATAAACAAATATTATAAAAGCGGATATATTTTTACTCCCCTATCCTTTCAGGTCTTTGCTCAAATGTCAGAGAAGCCTTCCCTGACTTCCCCACATAATGCTTCCAAGTCCCCTACCACTCCCACCCTGTCTGTTGCTTCTTCTTGTAGCATATTTAACATCTTCAACATTATATATTTACTAGTTGTATGTTTCTCCATGGGAACGAAGACATTGTCTATTTTGTTCACTGTGTCCTCAGCTCCTAAAACAGTGCTATCCCCTTGGGAGGTGTTTGTTATACACCTGTCAAATGACCTGTCAACTGTAAAAATACAGTTGACCCTTGAACAAAACAGGTTTGAACTGCGCAGGTCCACTTACACGTGGGATTTTTTCTATAGTAAATACTACACTACTACGTGACTCACGGCTGCTTGAATCGGGGGATATGGAACCACAGATACGGAGGGCCACCTATAAGTTATACATGGATTTCCAACTGCTTGGAGGGTTGGTGCCCCATCCCCTGCGTTTTTCAAGAGTCCACGCTGCTATCCTCAGAGCACATTAAATAAGCTGATGCACACTAAGTGCTTAGGACAGTACCTGGCACATCAGGTACTGTTAGCTACTTTCAATAAATGTTAGCCCTTTTTTCATTCCCCACTTAACTTTCAAGGGCACAAGGGGGAAGTTAAGCCACGTGACACTTATCACATCCTAAAGGGATCAAGTGGGAGACTCTCCCAGTGATGCGAACTTTAGCAGGAACATCTGGATGCAGCAAAAGGAAGGATGCAATATGAATACACCTGTTCTTTAGGAAGGAACTGTGCTAGAAGCAAGTAGGTTAAGCCACAGGAGGAAGAAGTGGAAGGCAGGAGATCTGTGGGGGAGATGCTGGAAAGGCCTCTCAGGCCCAGAGGAATTTTACATTCCAGGTGCAAAGCTTTCATAGGCTACTTTTTATTATTTTCAACAGTCCTCACAACTCTGAGGCTTAGGAGCGATGTGTATTATGCCCATTTTTCTGAATAGAATGCTGAGGCTTGGAGTGGTGAAGCGACTTATAAACAAGAGTGAGAACAGAACCAAGAACTCTATATTGCAGAATCTTCCTTCTCTGCTACATAAGCTAATCATCAAAATATAAGCTGTTCAGAATAACAGTATTTTGTGATTTGGGTAATTTGAAAAATTCATTTATCAGTAATCATATATAACTATTTCTTAACTTATTTTATAATAAATGTCTTAGGGACTTCACCGGCGGTCCCATGGTTAAGACTTTGCCTTCCAATGCAGGGGGTGTGGGTTCGATCCCTGGTCAGGGAGCTAAGATTCCCATATGCCTCATGGCCAAAAAACCAAAACATAAGACAGAAGCAATATTGTAACAAATTTAATAAAGACTTTTAAAAAATAAATAAAAATAAATGTCTTATATTTTTGAAACAGGGACTTTCAAGATACAACAGTGGGACTTGGGCAGACACGATTTCCTTGAATCTGCTCCTGGTTTGGGAATGTTTGTGACTGTTACAACTTACAATGATGAGGTAAAACACACTTTTTGTCTTGCTACTGAAATTTTTTATTTTTCTAAAAAGTCATGTGTCATGTACACCCACAAACTTTAAATCTCCACAGCGCTCACTATCCAGCATTTCATTTTTAACATGTGTAGCCCTGACAGAGGCACTGCACCAAGACACAGAAAGTGCCTGGGGCTTCCCTGGTGGTGCAGTGGTTGAGAGTCCGCTGCCGATGCAGGGGACACGGGTTCGTGCCCCGGTCTGGGAAGATACCACATGCCACGGAGTGGCTGGGCCCGTGAGCCATGGCTGCTGAGCCTGCGCATCCAGAGCCTGTGCTCTGCAACGGGAGAGGCCACAGCAGTGAGAGCCTTGCGTATCGCAAAAAAAAAAAAGTGCCTGCCTTCAATGAGCCTACAGTCTAGCTGAGGAACAGAGACTCCTTAACACACAAGGTAGAAACAATACAAAGGGCAGGCCTCACACTCATCAACCTCAGGTTTTGTTGGTCTTGCTGGGCAGAGGGAACCCACAGGGCCAATGCATCCCTCTGGTTGTGCAGGGCCAGGCTTCACCTGCTCTGCAGGTGCCGCAGCCTCACCCAGACATGAGGGTTGAATAGGCCGCCTCTCCCTCCTCCTGTCTGGTGGGGTTTCTGTAGGAATGCTGCCTCTGGGTCTGTCTGGCCTCACAGGGCACCTCCTCACTGGGAGCTGCAGAGTAGAAAAGGCACCACGGTCAAAGGGAAAAAATGTGGATCTTGGAGTCAGAGCCAGGTGTAAGTGTAGGTGGTCATCTACAAGCTGAACCTTGAGTGGTTACCTGACTGCTTTAACCCATTTTCTCCTCTGTCCAACGGTCGCAGCAGATGTTGTTCCCCACCGTGCCAGCTCAAGGTACTGTGACCTGCTCCGTCCAATAATTCAAACGTGACTGCAGGAACTACTTCCCTTTGGACTTGCTGTCCTGGGGATGTGCTCATGACGCAGCAGGATGGTGGTGGAGCAGAGCCTCACAGAAAAGACAGGCATCTCTCCAGCTGGCATGGGGAGGGTACTTGATGTAGACGGGCCCAATTTCCTGTCCTCATGAGGGCTGCGCTCAAGCCAGACACTGTGACGCCCCCACTCACATGGAGACCAGGAGACTTCATTCCAACTGGACCACTGGACACCTGATTCCTGCCCACTGTAGCAGCCTTCTCCTGGTACACCAGGCACCTCCGTGACAGCAGTTTCACTGGGGCCATTTTCCTAATTCTCGTACAGCTACCCTCTCCTCCTGACACCTCCTTCACTTCCTGCCTCATTAAACCAATACAGAATTCTCTGCTGTCCTTCCCTGTAACCTTTCATGACTGATCTGGAAATGTCTCCATAGCTTGTTAAACCCAGAACCCAAATTTTAGTTGGACAAAACACCTTCACAGAAAAACCTGTTCACTGTTTTTAAGACAGAGCTGTTTCATTCTCCAAAAAACACATTTACTTGAAACAATACCCCCTTCTAGATGGGAGAAGTGTTTTCATTCTGCAAACATCCAACAAATATTTGCCACAGGCCTAGGAGAGAGAGAAAATTCTCACCCCAAAGGCCTGATTTTCAGGAAGGCTCTCTCCCTTTGGAAGTAAGAGGACCAGACACAGCTCTGGTTTAACATTCCTAACAAGCTAAGATCCTCTTTGAAGATCCTGAACAGCACCCCACCAAGGACTCGGACTGCTCCTTCCCCGGGTCGATGTGCCTGGATGCAGGGTACTCTCGGATGCTAACCTGAACACATGTCCCTTCCTATGGCAGGTGACTGGCAGGCCAAGGGGTAACATGGCTGGTAGGGTAGGCAGGGCAGACAATGACAATATACATGCACCATTCAAACTATGCATTTTGTATTCCATTGTCTATTATTCCGTGTCCAATATTCCTATTCCATTTTGTAGAAGAGAAAGCTGTGGTCCTGAGAGGTAAAATGACTTATACAAGATCACATCATCAGCAAGTGGAAACACTGAGGTCTAAATTCAAGCATGTCTTTTTCCAACACACCAAACTAACAGGCATTGCTGACTAACATGTTTGCTGACTTGAATATTCACTGGAAGCAGACTATCTAGAACCCGGACACAACATTAAGGCTCAGAAATTGAATTTAACAGGTGATGAGTTATCACCGGATATTTTTCCAGGGAAGAGTACTCTGTTTTTCATAAAAAATTAGAAATCAATTGCAAAATCTGATTCTTGAATGCAGTTTTATTTAACAAAGTTTCCCTATCAACACTCTGTTAAGTGAAATTAAGTACATGGCAAGATCCTTTAATTCTCTCCAAATCAAAATTGCAAGATTTAAAAAAAGAATCTTGGTTGCATTTTTCAATGTGTAACACATACCTGTTTTTAAAGTGATTTAATAGACTATCTTTTTGAGCAGTTTTAGGTTCACAGCAAAATTCTGCATAAAGTACAGAGTTCTCTTATGTCCTCTGCCCCCACGTGAACAGAGCCTCTTCCACTAGCAGAACTGGAATGGCACAGCTGTTACAACTGATGACCTGCACTGACACTTCATAGTCATTCAAAGCCCATGATTCACATTAGGATTCCTTCTTGGCGTTGTACATTCTATGGATTTGACAAATGTGTAATGACATGTATCCATCATCACAGTATCAACACAGAGTAGTTTCACTCCCGTAAAAATCTTCTGGAACCCGTCTATTCATCCCTCCCCGCTCCCTAACCTTTGGCAACCACTGATCCTTTTACTGTCTCCACAGTTTTGACTTATCCAAAATGGCATACAGCTGGAGTCGTACAGCAGGCAGCCTTTTCAGAGTGGCCTCTTTCACTTAGGAATATGCACTTAAGTTTCCTCCGTGTCTTTTCATGGCTTGATAACTCATTTCTTTTTAGCACTGAACAATATTCCATTGTCAGGATGTATACCATGGTTTACTGATCCATTCACATGCAGTGGGATATCTTAGTAGCTTCCAAATTTTGGCTATTATAAATAAAGCTGCTGTAAACATTTGTGTGCAGGTTTTCATGTGGACATAAGTTTCCATCTTATTTGGGTAAATAAATAGTACGACTGCAGAACTGTACGTAAAAGTATGTTTAGTTTTGTAAGAAACCACCAAACTGTCTCCCAAAGTGGCTGCACCATTCTGCATTCCCACCAGCAGTGACAAGAGTTCCTGTTGCTCCACATCCTCGTCAGCATTTAGTGTTGTCAATGTTTTGGATTTTTGCCATTCCCATAGGTGTGAAGTATCTCACTGTTGTTTTTAATCTGCAATTCCCTAATGACATACGATGGGGAGCATCTTTTCATGTGCTTATCTGCCATCTATATGTCTTCTTTGGTGAGTTGTCTGTTCAGATCTTTTGCCCATTTTTCAATTAATTTGTTCATTTTCTTGTTGTTTTCAGAATTCTTTGTATATTTTGGATAACAGTACTTTATCAGATACATCTTTTACAAATAGTTTCTCCCAGTCTGTGGCTTGTCTTTACATTCTCTTGACAGAGAGACAGACAGCTCTCTCTTCTGCAGAGCAGTTTTTAATTTTAATGAAATTCAATGTTTAATGTTAAACATTAATGTTAAATGTTTAATGAAGTTTAATTTTAATGAAGTCCAGCTTCTCAATTCTTTCTTTCATGGATCGTGCTCTTGGTGTTGTACCTAAAAAGTCATAACTAAATCCATGGTCTTCTAGACTTTCTATGTTACCTTCTAATAGTTTTATAGTTTTGCATTTTACATTTAGGCCTATGCTCCATTTTAAGTTAATTTTTGTAAAAGGTGTAAGGTCTGTGTCTACATTCATTTCTTTGCATATGGATGTCCAGTTGCTCCAGCACTATTTGTTGGAAAAACTACCTTTTTCCATGGTATTGCCTTTGCTCCTTTGTCAAAGATCAGTGGGTCTATACTTGCATGGGTCTGTTTCTGGGCTCTCTGATTCATTGATCTCTTTGTCTGTTCTTTCACCAATACCACACTATCTTGGTTACTGTAGCATTATAGTAAGTCTTTTTTAAAATTAATTTTTATTGGAGTATAGTTGCTTTACAATGTTGTGTTAGTTTCTAATATACAGCAAAATGGATCGGATATACATACACATATAGCTCCTCTTTTTTGGATTTCCTCCCCATTTAGGTCACCACAGTGCATTAAGTAGAGTTCCCTCTGCTATACAGTTATAGTAAGTCTTGAAATCAGGAATGTCAGTCCCCTGACTTTATTCTTATCTTTCAATATTGTATTGGCTATTTTGTATCTTTTGCCTCTCCATAGAAACTTTAGAATCAGCCTGAAGATATTCACAAAATAACCTGCTGACACTCTCACTGGGATTGTGTCAAATCTATAGATTTAAGTTGGGAGGAACTGACTTTTTCACAATATCGAGTCTTCCTGGCATGAACACAGAATATCTCTGTGTATTTTTTCTTCTTTGATTTCTTTCATTACAGTTTTTTAGTTTTTCTCATATATCTCTTAAACATATTTTGTTTTATTTATACCTAAGTATTTCATTTGGGGGAGATGCTAATGTAAATGGTATTGTTTTTGATTTCACATTCCACTTGTTCACTGCTGATAAAGAGAAATTGATTAACATATTAACCTTGTATCCTGCAACCCTGCTATAATCACTTATTAGTTCCAATAAGTTTTCTGTTTATTATTTTGAATTTTCTACATAGACAATCCTGTTATCTGTGAACAAACACAGCTTTATTTCTTCCTTCCCAACCTGTGTACCATTTGTTTTCTTTTCTTCTCTTACTGCATTAGCTAGGAATTGAAGTATGATGTTGAAATGGAATAGTGAGGGACTTCCCTGGTGGTCCAGTGGTTAAGGATCCACCTTCCAATGCAGGGGACGTGGGTTCGGTTGGGGAACTAAGATCCCACATGCTGTGGGGCAACTAAGCCCGCATGCCACAACTAGTGAGCCCGCATGCCACAACTAGAGCCCAGGCACCCTGGAGCCCGAGTGCCACAACTACTGAGCCCACACACTCTGAAGCCCGCATGCCACAACTAGACAGAAGGCCACATGCCGCAATGAAGATCCCACGTGCCACAACTAAGACCCCAAAACAGCCAAAAATAAAATAAATACATAATAAAAAAGAAAAGGAATAGTGAGAGAGGAAATCCTAGCCTTGTTTCTGATCTTAGTGGGAAAGCCTCTAGTTTTCCACTACGAAGTATGTTAGCTGTAAGGTTTTTATAGATTTTTCAAATCAAATCGACAAAGTTCCCCTATTCTCAGTTTGCTGAGAGTTTTTGCCATGAATGGATGGTGGATTTTGTCAAATGCCCTTTCTACGTCTATTGTTATGATCAAGTGATCTTCTTTAACCTGTTGATGTGATGAATTACATTGATTTTAAAATGTTGAACCAGCCTTGCATATCTGGAATAAATCTGACTTGGTCATGGTGCGTAATTCTTTTTATACATTGTTGGATTCCATTTGCTAATATTTTGTTGAGGATATTTGTATCTATGTCCATGAGAGATAATGGTCCATAGTTTTCTTGTGTCTTTCTCTGGTTTTGGTATTAGGCTAATGTTGGCCTCAGACATGATTTAGAAAGTATTCGCTCTACTTCTGGAAGAGATTGTAGAGAATTGGCCTGATTTCCTACTTAAATCTTTGGTAGAATTCACCAGTGAACCCATCTTGGCCTGGTGCTTTCTGCTTGGAAAGTTATTATCAATTCAATTGCTTTACTAGATATCAGCCTATCCAGATTGTCTATTTATTTTTGTGTGAGTTTTCACAAATTCTGTGTTTCAAGGAATTGGTCTATTTCATCCAGGTTACCAAGTTTGTGAGCACAGAGTTGTTCATCGTATTCCTCTATTACCCTATTGATGTCCATGAGACCTGTAGTAAGACTCCTTTCATTTCTGATATTATTAACTTGGGTCTTCTTTTTTTCTTAGTTAGCCTACCTAGAGGTTTATTGATTTTATTGATTTTTTCAAAGAACCAGCTTTTTGTTTTATTGATTTTCTCTACATATTTCCTGTTTTCATTGATTTCTGCATTACCTTTTATTAGGATGGATCTTATTTCTTTTCTTATGCTTATTTTGGATTTAGTTGCTCTTCTTTTTCTAGTTTCCTAGGCTTAGATGATTAATTTCAGATCTTTCTTTCTTTTTAATATATGCGTTCAATGTTATAAATTTCCCTGTAAATACTTACCTCACTGTATCCCCCAAGTTTTGATTAAGTTGTATTTTAATTCAGTTCAAAATATTTTTTGAGATTTTTAAATTGTGGTAAAATACACATGAAATTCATCATCTTAACCATTACTAAGTGCACAATTCAGTGGTATTAAATATATTCATAATGTTGTATAATCATCATCCTCATAACTCTTTAAATCTTGTAAAACTGAAACTCTATACTCATTAAACAATAACTCCCCTATGACTAACTATTCTAAATACCTCATATAAGTTGAATCATACAGTGTTTGTCTTTCTGTGATTGGTTTACTTCACTAAGCATAATTTCCACAACGTTCACCCATGTTGTAGCATGTGTCAGAATTTGCTTCCTTTTTAAGGCTGAATAATATTCCACTATATGTATATACCACATTTTGCTTATTCATTAGTCAGTGGACACTTGTGTTGCTTCCACATTTTAGCTTTTGTGAATAATGCTGCCATGAACATGGGTGTACAAATATCCTGATACCCTGCTTTGAATTCTTTTGGGTATGTATCCAGAAGTAGAATTACTGGATCATATGATAATTCTATTTTCATATTTTTGAAGAGCCACCATAATGTTTTCCACAGCAGCTGCACCATTTTACATTCCCACCAACAATACACAAGGGTTGAAATTTTTCCACATACTTGCCAGTATGTTTTTTGTTTGTTGTATAACAGCCATTCTAATGTGTGTGAGGTAGTGCCTCACTGTAGCTTTGATTTGCATTTCCCTAATGATCAGTGAAGTTGAGCATCTTTTCATGTGCTTGTTGGCTTTTTCTGGTTGTTTGGGTTTTTTTAAGCACTTTGAATGTACCCACCCACTGCCTCTGGTCTCCAAAGTTTCTGATGAGAAATCTGCTGTTAATCTTATTGAGAATCCCTTCTATATGATGACATCAAAAATCCCTGACATTTGGAGGACAAGGTCTTTTTGCCTACCCTGGCTTCTAAAAGATGCATGCAAGCTGCTCCAGGAACACCTGTGCAGCTGCCTGCCATGTGGCTGGCAGGGGGGTGGAGGGGTGGGAGGTAGGTAGCTGCTACTGTTCTAAGAGCTGATATTGACCAAAATTAACCACAGTTTACCATCCAAGTCTTCCCCTGGAAGTTGCAAGCCTTCAGTAGACTCCAGAGTTCCAAAACAGTTCCATCAGACAGATTCTTCCAGTGTAATTGTTGCCTAGAGACAGATTCCTGGTGCTTCCTATTCCACTATCTTCCCAGAATTCTCATCCAATTCAAAATACTGTTAGTTTCTCTTGAGATTTCTTCCTGGACTCATGTGTTATTTAGAGGTATGCTGTTTAATCTCTAAATATTTGGGGACTTTCCAGCTATCTTTTTGTTATTGATTTCTACTTTAATTCCATTATGGTCTAAGAGCATACATTGTATGGTTTCTATTATTTTAAATGTGCTAAGGTGTGTTTTATGGCCCAGAATGTGGTCTATCTTGGTGAGTGTTCTATGTGAGCTTGAAAAGAATGTGTATTCTGCTTTGTTGGATGAAGGAGTCTACAGATATTGATTATATCCAGTTGGTTGATGGTGCCATTGAGTTCAACCGTGTCCTTACTGATCTGCTGCTGGATCTGCCCACTTCTGATAGAGGAGTATCCAAGTCTCCAACTATAATACTAAATTCTATTTATCCTTGCAGTTCTATCAGTTTTTGCTTCATGTATTCTGACACTCTGTTATTAGATGCACACACATTAAGGTTTGTCTTCTTGGAGAAATGACCTCCTTATTACTATGTAATGGTCCATTATGTAATTATCCCTGATAATTTTCCTTGTTTTGAAGTCTACTCTGT
Source organism: Mesoplodon densirostris (assembly GCF_025265405.1). NCBI lineage: Eukaryota > Metazoa > Chordata > Mammalia > Artiodactyla > Ziphiidae > Mesoplodon > Mesoplodon densirostris. Next base: position 107,232,305 of record NC_082661.1, read on the forward strand.
CTGAAGTTAATATAACTATTCCAGCTTTCTTTTGATTATGGTTAGCTGAAAGTTGACATATACATCTTTCTCCATCCCTTTTTTTTAATTAAAGATTTTTTTGATGTAGACCATTTTTAAAGTCTTTATTAAACCTGTTACAATATTGCTTATGTTTTGGATTTTTGGCCATGATGTGGGATCTTAGTTCCCCAACCAAGGGATCCAACCCACACCTCCTGCATTGGAAGGCAAAGTCTTAACCACTGGGCCACAAGGGAAGTCCCTCCATCCCTTAACTTTTAATATATATGTGTCTTTATATGTAAAGAGGGGTTCTTGTAGACAATACATAGTCGGGTTTTTTTTTTTTTTTTCTGGATCCACTCTGACAATCTGTTTTAACTGGTGCATTCAGACCACTGACATTCAAAGTGTTGATATAGCTGAGTTAATATTCATCATATTTATTATTTTCTAGTTATCATCCTTGTTATTTGTTCCTATTTTTGTTTTCCACTCTTTTTCTGTCTCTTGTGGTTTTAATTATTTTACGATTCCATTTTATCTCCTTCCATAGTTATCAATTATACTTCTTTTAACTTTTTGTTGGTGGTTGCCCTAGTGTTTGCAATATACATTTACAACTACTCCAAGTCCACTTTTGAATATCACCATGTCACTTCACAGGTAGTACAAGTACCTTATAATAACAAAGTAATCCTAATTCTTATCTCCCATCCCTTGCATCTTTGCTGTTGCTAATTTCATTTATATATAAACTATAATCATCAAATACATTGCTGCTATTATTTTGAAAGACGTATCTATTAACTCAGTTAATAAGAAAAATAAAAGTTTTAATTTTACCTTCACTTATTCCTTCTCTAATGCTTTCTAATCTTCACGTAGATCCAAGTTTCTGACCAATATCATTATCCTTCTCTCTGAATAACTTTTAACATTCCCTGTAAGACAGGTCTATCAGGGACAAATTCCCTCAACTTTTGTTTGAGAAAATCTTTCTCTTTTACTTTTGAAGGAGAATTCTGCAGGATACAGAATTCTAGGTTGGTGAGTTTTTTTCTCTCAACACATTAAATGTTTACTCTCTCCTTGCTTGCGCGGTTTCTGAGGAGAAGTCGGGTGTAATTCTTATCTTTGCTCCTCTATAAATAAGGCTTCTTTCTAGATTTCCTCTTTATCTTTGATATTTGCAGTTTTAATATGATATGCCTAGGTGTAGTTTTATTGGCATTTATCCTGCTTGGTGTTCTCTGGGCTTCCTGGCTCTGTGGCTTGGTGTCTGACATTAATCTGAAATTCTCGGTCTTTATTTAAATATTTCTTCTGTTACTTTCTCTTTCTTCTGCTTCTGGTATTCTCATTATGTGTATGAGACACCTTTAATGGTTGTCCTGTAGTCCTTGGATATTGTTCCTTTTTTTCCCCAGTCTTTTTTTGCTTCGTAGTTTTGAAAGTTTCTGTTGACATATCCTCAAGCTCAGAGAGTCTTTCATCAGTCCTGTCCAGTCTACTAATGAGCCTATCAAAGGCACTCTTTATTTCTGCTACAGTGTTTTTGATCTCTGGCATTTCTTTTTATTCGTTCACAGAATTTTGATCTTTCTACTCACACTACCCATTTGTTCTTTCATGTTGTCTACTTTTTCCATTAGAGACCACAGACTATTAATCATAGGTTTTCTAAATTCCTTATATGATCATTCCAATATCCCTGACATAACTGAATCTGGTTTTGAGGCTTGTTTTATCTCTTCAAACTGCGTTTTTTGCCTTTGAGTATGTCTTATTATTTTTCTGTTGTTGTTGAAAGTTGGACGTGATGTGCTGGGTAAAAGGAACCCATACTGGTTCCCACAGAGGTTTCTGCTCAGGTAAGTTGTGACTCTTTGTATTTGCTTGCCTCTCCAATTTTGCTGGCAGCAGTTTACCCTGTGACCTCAATTCTCTGACAGATCTAAAAACTGATTTTTTTTCTATGCAGCTTTTTACTTGTTAAGACAAAGGGACAACTTCCAAGCTCCTTATATGCCAGACTTGAAGTCCTATACCTGTTTTTAAAATGCCAAACAATATAGAAATGTACTAAGCAGAAAAGTCAAAGTTCCTCAACAAATATAACTGCCTAATAACTTGGTATATATTCTTTAGAATCTTCTTCTAAGCACGTGTAGTTTTACAAATGATACTTTCTTACAAAAATAGGATTCTATACAGACTATCCCTGAATACTGTGGACACCTTTAGTATAGATATGGGTGTAATAGTCTCTTTTACTGCTACCTAGCATTTCTTCATTTGCCTTTGCCTAAATTTAATCAATCCACACTAAAAGGTATTAGTTATTTCAAAACACAAATTTTTAAATAAATAACATCACACTGAATATCCTTTTACATATAACTGTCCATTTGGGCATTCCCATAGGATAAATTTCTATATGCAGCACTACTGGGTGAATGGTTTTATACACTTGGCCAAAGCACTCTCTGAAACGGGTGTTCAATTTACATTCCCCAGTGTTTAGAGATAGTATTTCTCCATACTATCCCCGCCCCAGGTACTTTTAAGTCTTTTCCAATCTGAAAACCAACAAGGAATATCTTACTGTGGTTTGTATTTTTTTGATTACCAGCAAGACTGAATATTTTTCATGTTATTGGCCATTTGATTTCTTCTTTAAGAATTGCACAATTTTCACTAGATTACATGCGGCTGATTTTTTTTAATGGAAAGTAGAGAATAATAAACTTAAATTATGGAAATCCTCAATCCTAGGTATTACTGTCAAAGTTATATGGCCCACAAGGAACATTCTATTTCACTTCACATTCACCTGGCGAACACATCATTTGCTTAGAATCTAATTCTACAAGGCTTGTGTCATTTGGAGGGAGTAAGCTGGTAAGTATGTGCCTCCGTGTACTTGTTGATGAGCAGCGTCAGCACTATTCAGGCGTGACAGTGATATGCAGAACCATTATACCCAGATCTCAGCACAGCAACCAAAGAGGAAGCTGGAGAGCTTGGAAGGGGTTCAAAGGAGAGCCACGGAGTTGATTAAAGGGCTTGAAAAATGAGAACTGGGAGGGAAGCTTAAGAGAACTGTGATTATTCAGGCTTGAAAACAATTGAAGGCTGAAGGGTGAATTAATAATGGAATTCCAATAAATAAAACTCTTACATGGTAGATGGTGATTGGCTATTTTCTAAATGTGCTGAGAACAGATGAAGGGAATTTGTACTTCAGCATCAGAAATTTAGTTATATGTAAAGAACATTCTCCTGAGAGTAATCAAATTCTCTCAGGGCCAAAGGCTCTTGACTAAGTCTATAGTTAATATAAGTACTCTTTCAGGTCAGCAGGTACTATTTAATGCATTATTATTACAAAGAAAGACTACTGGGTATAACAGGGAATAGAGCGGCAGTGAAGAAAAATAGAGAGCTCGAGAACGAAGTAGTGTTTGCTCTCAAAAAGGGAGAGTGGAGAAAAAGGAAGGAATGGGAGGACACAAGGAGGGAAAAAGCAAAGAAAAAGAGTGAGCCATGTTAAAAACATGTTTCTTCCTTTTTACTGTTTGCACAGCGGATCCACTTAGATATTCGAGTTGGAGAACATGACCTTGATGCAGCCATTGCTCAAGCAAAGGACAAAGTTAATGAAGTTAGCTTCAAGCTTGAACATCTAATTGAGCAAATGGAGCAAATAGTCAAAGAACAAAACTATCAAAGGGTCAGTTTGCCTATTCAGCTTATGCTCCCTCTTCCTGCCCAGTACGTAATTCTCCACAAAGCCCCCGAACCAAGGGAAGAGTAAACTGCCTGTTCCCCGGGCTTTCTGAGCTAGGACTGCGTGGACATGCAGGGGATGGGGGGACAGTGCTCTTTCACTGTTCACTGGACCATGAGCTCCTCTAGGAAGGGGACTGTGGCTCACTTGCCTCTGGGGTGTGAGCTTACAGAATGAATAAATAAGCATTTCCAAACACACCCCACATAGCCGCAGAGCCTCAGTGTGCCCACTTTCTAAATCACTATTTTGTTCTTGTGACATTATGTGTTTCCTGGGTCACTGTGCTCACTGGACCCTGGTCAGACGTGGGCTCAAATCTGCCCCCCCACTCACTAACCTTCTGTCATCTCTAAACTTCTGTTTCTTTATCTGGAAAATAAAATGAGCACAGTGCCCAGCTTAAATTAAAGTAAGAACCTGAATGATGAACATCTGTCAATTAGGTAATGTTCACTTTGTTTGATGGTAACAAAACATATAAAGTAATAGATCAAATACCTGATATTTTACAACAAAACACAAAAGTGTGTTTTATAAGGTTGACTCTTCTTCCTTGTCTTTGACTAACAACACCCCTTGGCTTAGAAAATGATACTGCACTTTGGCATAAGAGATTACCTGGGTGACATTAAGTACCTTGAATGCATACAGCACCTTCCCCTCAAATTCATGCATGAAGTACCTTAAGAAACTTAACCTGACTATTTCTCTTCTGCGTAGGACCGTGAAGAAGAATTTCGAATGACCAGTGAAGACACAAACAGCAACGTTTTATGGTGGGCCTTTGCACAAACACTAATCTTTATCTCAGTTGGAATTTTCCAAATAAAGTACCTTAAAGACTTCTTCATAGCTAAGAAACTTGTTTAAAAATATTAATAAAGGCAAATAACTACCTTCTACCTTGCATGTTTGAGTTAATATCAAAATATATTCATAAGTGTGCATAACTTTTCTGATTCAAAGACATCAGAGGTTGGAATTGATGTTATATCATTATAACACTGATAAAATGTCACTTTAACAATGTGGCTTCTGAGTTTGATAAAATAAATACATGATCCAGTTCTTATTTTAAACTTGGTATAGGTCAGCACTGTCCAACGGAAATAAAATGTGAGCTATATATGTAAATTTTAAGTTTTCTGGTTGCCACATTAAAAAAGATTTTTTAAGAGTAAAATTAACCCTAGTGACCTATATTGAACCCAATAGATCAAATATATTACCATATTAACATGTGATCAATACATAATTATTAATGAGGTAGTTTACATTCCTTTCTTGATAGGAAGTCTTAGAAACCCAGGTGTATTTTGCAATCAAAGCACATCTCAATTTGGACCAGTCACATTTCAAACGCCAATGGCCACACGAGGTTCATGCCTACAGCACGGGACAGAGGGAGTACCTCGTTTCCCCACGGCGTTCCACTTAGAGTGGTCCTGAATCTCTGCATTTCTCTATTTCCCTGAAAGATGGCCACTTTTCTCCACACAAGTGAATGGCCCAGAGACTTTCTCTGAACCAAGTTTTCTCAGTGGGACGCACTCTGATCCACCTCCACAGGCGGATGGAAACTGCTCTTTGGAGAGGATGGGGCATCACGCGAGGAGCGTAATTATATGAAAAGCAACTTCCATTTATTTCCTCTAAATTTTAAAATAAGCATAAGCTCACTAGAAGTTGCAAAAAAACAGTACAGAGAGTCCCTTCCACCAACTCCCCTATCCACCGTTTTTAAAAGCGAAATAACCTCCCCCAGGTCAAGCCTTTTCACATGTGCGTGTTAGAGGCAAGCAACGGCGCCTGGCCCGACCCGGCCCACCTCAACCATGGGGTCCAGCCAGTGGGCCCTGGGCCCCACTCACACCCCATCCTGATCCTGACCTCCGTCCTGGGCTACCAGGTCTCCTAATGCCCCAGCTCCAGAGCTTCCCATCCCCTACCTCCGACTGCCCAGACCCCCTTGCTGTTCCTCTGGTCCCTCCTGTCTCCCGGCCCTCATCCTCCGGGGCCCAAAGGACCCTATGCCTCCCACTTCCAGTATGGCGAGCACTGAGGGCCCCTCCCCCTGACCTCCCCCCCCCACCGCATAATGGAGGGCACGAGGGGCCACCTGGTCCACCTAGCCAGTCCGCTCAGCGCACCGTGTCTCAAGGTCGATGCACATCCCGCCTCCATGCGATTACTTCCACCCAGCCCTCAGGAGCGGCCTCACCTGACCTTCTCGGGCCGCTGTCGGTTTGGGAGGTGCAGCGGCCTCCCACCGCTCTGCGCCGGCGCCGGCGTCCCGGCGCACACACTTCGGCGCCGCCCGGGGGCCCACGTAGGTCCTGGACTACAACGCGCCGCCCTCAGGAGAATCGCTGGAGATTGCAGCGTTGGAAGGAGCAAGGCCAGGCCCTCGCCTGTATGTTCCTCCTCCCCGACGTCCAGCCAAAACAACCCGCAGAGGGGAAAGTCTAATTCTAACCTCCCTCTCTTTCCGGGTTGGTACCTTCCAACACTTGAGTTTTGGTGGGATCAGCGCCGCACTCTGGTGCGCAGGCGTGGAGTCGCAGCCCTCGGGCCACGCCCAGATCCCGCGTCCAGGTCTCGCGTGGGTCTTAGGACGGCTTCGGTTGGGCCTGGGCCTCGCGGTGGTGGCGGCGGCGGCGGCGGCAGGCGCTGCGGAGGATGGCTTGCTGGGTGTTCTGTAATCGCTGTTTCCAGCCACCCCAGGGGACGACGTGTTTCAGCCTGACTAACTGCGGCCACGTGTACTGCGATGTCTGCCTGCGCAAAGGTCAGGGCGGGGTTAGGGCGTTGAGGGCCCTCGGGCCAGGCCCACACCTGGACCCCTGGGCTGGTGGGGGGGCGGGGGCCTTCCAGGGGGTGGGGCTTCTGGGGGAGGGGCCCTGGGGGGAGAGAGTCAGCAGGCCTGGCGGGTGGGGAGAGGACCTCGGGAGCAGTGGGCCTTGGGGGAGGGCGGGGCGTGCGGGGGTGGGGGGGGCACAGGCCGAGAGGCTCCCGGTCACGACTCTTGGGCTCCTGCCTTTAGGCTGGAGGTGGGGCAGGGCCTGTAGGGGCCACAGGGAGGGCAGGCAGCGCGCCGGCCGAGTGTCTCAGTTCTGGCACTGGCCCGCCTGCCACGTGGGGTCTGACCTCAGGTAGGTCCCTGTAAGGACAAGCGCAGCCGGAAGCGGGGGGTGGGGCGGTGGGGGATGCAGAAGTGTCCCCAGCAGAGGGGTGGGAGGAAAGGGGAGGCCTGAGGCGGGAGAGGACTTCGAGGGAGGCCCCGGCCCCGCCTGTGGGCAGCGGGCAGTGACGTGATCGACGTGTACTTTTTTTTCTTGTGAAATGTTTTTATTGACGTATAGAGTTTATACAGGAAAAAAGCCTAAATGGAAACGCAGTGAATTCTCATAAAGTGACCTACCTGTGAAACCAGCTCACAGGTTAAGACTCAGAACATCTCACACACACACACCCCAGGCCTCCTCAAGGAAAACCACTGTCCTGACCCGCGTTGGTGTCCATCGCCTTGGACTGTTTAACGCCGGTGAGCGGGTGGTCCAGCGGGCAGCAGGCTCCCCACACACACACCCGCCCCGGGTGGCCCCTGCCTGGGCCTCTCGCTGCGGGATCCTCGGTGCACACTTGCCCCTGGTGCCCCTTCCCTGCTGCTCGGGACCGACGCCGTGTCCTGGTGTATTTACCAGCTCGCAGCTGACCCTCGGGCTCTTCCAGGCTTTGGCTGTCACAGGTGGTGCTGCAGGCATGTTCATGCTGGGGTCTGGGGGCGAGCACCGTCGCGTGCCCAGGGGTGGTCTGGCTGAGTCTTGGTCTGCGTGGCTGGGGGAAGTGGAACTTGGCGGGCGACAGGACTTGGGGAAGAAGCGGCGCCCTGCACAGGGGAGAGGTTTCAGAGGAGGACAGCTGCCCGCGGGGCTGGACAGAAGCAGCGGGCAGGTTGGGCAAACCTGGGTGCAGAAAGGCATCTCGGTTTCCAACGTGTGGAGCTCGCCGGGGTTGTCGGTGGGGTTCCCGTGGCCATCCAGGACGCTGCGGGGAGACAGCGGGTTTGAGGTGAGGCTCAGGACCTCACTTTTGGACACGGAGGTTCCAGGGAGAGCCATGCAGGGAGAGACCGAGGGGGGCTGTGAGGACACATGAGGGTCTAGGAGTCCGGGCAGCTGGAGCACAGCAGGGAGAGGTTAGTGCAGAGAGGAGAGTGGAGATGCTGGGGTGACGGGAGGACTGAAGGCAGGGGATGCAGGAGCCTGTTCTCACCTGGGGAAAAGCATTTCCTAAAGAAGGTAGGTGGAGACGGGAGGTGGCTGTGAGGGGAAGAGAAAGCAGAAACGTCAAACCAGGCATCCCAGCGCAGTCAGCCAGCACATCAGCATGTGGCCCTGGCCTTAGTGGGTGGGTGACCTGCGTGATGCTGTGGGGATGGTGGGGACAGGCTGGCCTGGCTCGGGGCTGGGAAGCGCCAGGGAGGGCTAGGGGCGGAGCTTAGTGGGAGGGCGCCTGAGTGAGGATGGGAGCCCTCGGGCTGTGGGAAGGAGAGGAGGTGAGCACAGGGTGGAGGGTTAGGCCTGGCCTGGGGGGCCGTGGCCACCGTGTGGTGCAGGGGGAGAGAGGTGCGCATGACGGGCCTCTTCCTCAGTAGACGACACGGTGGCTTGTTTGAGTACCCCCTGCAGGGAACTGGGGGGAAATGACCCAGAAAAGCAGAGGGGTGCCCAGCAATGCTGCAGATTCCGCAGTGTTGGAATCCTGCTTCTCAGCCGCGTTGAACTGCAGGGTGAGGGGGAGGCAGCCCCGGGTTTGGGCTGCTGTGCTGCCTGGAAGGACCCGTGGCGGGTGGATGTGGACCTACAGCTGGTCTCCAAGCTGCCTAGTGGAGAAGCCAAGATCAGAGGCTGTGAGGACCAGGCAGCGCCGAACCAGGAGCTGGAAGCGAGGGGGATGGAGTAGGGGGAGCCCTAAGGGGTGCGGGGCCAGCCAGTGGGGGAGGAGCACGTGGAGGCGGGCATCCCACGGGGAGGAGGCCTAGCGAGGGAAGGTGGCGGTGAGGGGGACGTGACATCTCCATCCTCAGCCCCTCACACTGCCTGGCCTGTCTCAGGAGCTCAGTAAATGCTCGGACGCCCAGTGAGTTGTCCCAGTTGCCACAGGGGTGAAGCCGAGGGGCAGAGCAGAACACTGTAGCTGCCAGGTGGGTGGGAGGGGCTTTTCATTTTGTAGAGTTTAAAATTTTAAGTTAAGTTATTCCTATAAAACCTGATTGTAAGAAATATCTGGGACTGATCTAAGTCTGTGTTGTTGATCTTTATGGCCACCATTTTGGAGCATATTTGCAAAACAAGAAAAAAAAGATTGTTACTTATGTAAGTCTTTTCAGCTATGTGCACGCCCACAGGCTTGTCCACTGCAAGTGCTGTAATCCTGTGTACTTTTGCAAGAAGGTCTGCATTTATGTATATTTAAAAGCACTACTCACTATAATAGAATAAAATTTGCTTTCTATTATAGGTAAAAGGAATGAATGCTTGATTTGTAAAGTTCCATGTCGTACAGTTCTGCTTTCGAAACATGTAAGTTGAAATCTGTAGTATCTGAAAGTTAATCACAGTGTTTCTTTTTAAATGTGACATTCAATTTTTAGTCATTTGCGGTGTCTAAAACTTTTGTTTGTTTTGCTACGTGCAGTAAGAGATCTTACAAGCTTTCTGCATAAAGTCCAATAGCGTGGTTCTGAATACCTTGCACAACTTTCTCCTTAGCCAGAGCCTGGCCCCATTAGGAGGTGTGGTGCTCCTGGGAACCGAAGTCGGGTGCCTGTGTTTCTTCAGTACAACATCAGCTCCTCAGGAAGGTGGTGGAGTTTGGTTTTCCTGGGGTCATTTCCAATTAAGAGGGCTGAGGGAAAGTCGGTGAAGTTGATTCCTTCACATTTAGGGTCTAAGATGTGTATTTGATCTGATGTTTAATCTATAAAAATTGCTTTTCTGATTACAAATATAAAATTACACAAAGCTCAAACATAACAGAAAATCATAACAGAGAATGTGAAAGTCCCCCAGATCCTACTTCCCGAAGATGATGACAGCCAGGAGTGTGGCTCCTTTTCTGGGTGTTAGTGTGATTAATCTTTTATAGGGTGTTTCCCAGTTGACACTACATTTTCTAAAATGTACACACCCACATTCTCTAAGTGATTGCGTGGTATGACAGTATCTTCCTATTGGTAAGCCTTTGGGTTTTTTCAGTCTTTTTACTATTTCAAACAATCTTAACAGTGAACTTTTTTTTTTTTTTTACCATAGTTCCACATACTTGTAAGGCTATTTCTAGAGCATAAATTCCTAGAAGTGGGAAAGCGAGGGCTTTCTGTTGGGGTCTCCGTGCATGTGGAGTGCAATCACTCCCCCGCCTTCTGTCCCATTCGGGGACTCCGTCTGTAATTCCCCTCAGGAAGGCCCTGGGACCTAACTACAATGAGGTATCACCTCACACTGGTCAGAATGGCCGTCATCAAAAAATCTACAAACAGTAAACGCTGGAGAGGGTGTGGAGAAAAGGGAACCCTCCTACACTGTTGGTGGGACTGTAAATCGATACAGCCACTATGGAGAACAGTATGGAGTTCCTTAAAACACTAAAAATAGAACTACCGTGTGACCCAGTAATCCCACTATTGGGCATATACCCAGAGACAACCATAATTCAAAAAGACATATGTGGCTTCCCTGGTGGTGCAGTGGTTAAGAATCCACCTGCCAATGCAGGGGACACAGGTTTGAGCCCTGGTCCAGGAAAATCCCACATGCTGCAGAGTAACTAAGCCCGTGCGCCACAACTACTGAGCCTGCGCTCTAGAACCCACAAGGCCACAACTGCTGAGCCTGCATGCTACAACTACTGAAGCCCACATGCCTAGAGCCCGTGCTCCACAACAAGAGAAGCCACTGCGATGAGAAGACTGTGCACCGCAACGAAGAGTAGCCCCTGCTCACCGCAACTGGAGAAAAGACCTCACACAGCAACAAAGACCCAGTGCAGCAAAAACTAAATTAAATTAATTAATAAAAAAAAAGACATATGCACTCCAGTGTTCATAGCAGCACTATTTACAATAGCCAGGACATGGAAGCAACCTAAATGTCCATCGACAGAGGAATGGATAAAGAAGATGTGGTACATATATACAATGGAATATTACTCAGCCATAAAAAGGAATGAAATTGAGTCACTTGTAGAGATGTGGATGGAGCTAGAGACAGTCATACAGAGTGAAGTAAGTCAGAAAGAAAAATTTCGTATGTTAATGCATATATGTGGAATCTAGAAAAATGATATAAATGATCTTATTTGTAAAGCAAAAATAGAGACACAGACGTAGAGAACAAATGTATGGATACCAAGGGGGAAAGGGGTGGGGTGGGAGGAATTGGGAGATTGGGATTGACACATATATACTATTGTTACTATGTATAAAATAGACAACTGATGGGAACACACTGTATAGCACAGGGAACTCTACTTAATGCACTGTAGTGTCCTAAATGGTGGAGATATATGTATACATATGGCTGATTTATTTTGCCGTGCAGTAGAAGCTAATCCAACATTGTAAAACAACTATACTCCAATAAAAATAAATTTAAAAAAAAAAAGAAGGCCCTGGGCCCTGACAGGTCAGTGCTGACACCCTCACCTCCCTCCTGGCCCATGGAGGTCTTGGTGTAGGACTGGGTTCTCTGTGGGCGTTAGTCTGGTCTCCACTCACTGGGGCCCCTGCCCCTAGTGTGTAGGCCTCACCCAGGCCCTCAGGGGAGGTGTGGCTTCTGTCCTGTTTCCCTTGGAAGACGGGGCTCGAGGCGTTGGGTGCTGTCCAGGGTCTCGGGTAAAGGTCAAGCGCAGGGCTCACGTGCACGTGGAGCCCTTGCCATGGGCCCCTGCCCTCCTGGCGCCCTGCTCACCCCTCCTCTGAGCCGGCAGTGGATTCTGGAGCCGCTTCCCCTGCAGCCGCCCCTCTGCAGGGTCCTCCAGAAGCTTCTTGGGGGGCCTGGCCCTTCGAGTGCATTTCCTAGTTTCTAGCTCGGATCTCGCTTTCCCTAAGTGTGGTGTTACTGTCATTTCAGCGGAGATGGGGAGCGGCTGGGCCCGTACACTTGGTACAGACTGGGAGGGGCGCAGGCTCCTGGTCTCGTTGGCCTGTGTGTGTCCTTGTCCCGGCCCTTCTGTGCCTCTCGTGCTGCTGTGGCCGGGTGGTGGGTGGGGGTGGGAGGCAGGTGTATCTGCACGAGGAGTGTACGTGGGCAGGTGCCAGTTCGTAAACCCTACTTTTTCATGTTTACTTTTTAAATAACACGGGGCTTTCCTGGTGGCGCAGTAGTTAAGAATCCTCCTGCCAATGCAGGGGACATGGGTTCGAGCCCTGGTCCGGGAAGATCCCACATGCCATGGAGCAACTAAGCCCATGTGCCACAACTACCGATCCTGCACTCTAGAGCCCGCGAGCCACAACTCCTGAGCCCGTGTGCCACAACTACTGAGCCTGTGCTCTAGAGCCTGTGAGCCACAACTACTGAGCCCGCATGCTATAACTACTGAAGTCCGCACACCTAGAGCCCACGTGCCACGGCGACTGAGCCTGTGAACCACAACTACTGAGCCCGTGCACCACAACTACCGAGCCTGCGCTCTAGAGCCCGTGAGCCACAACTACTGAGCCTGCGAGCCGCAAGTACTGAAGCCCCCACGCCTAGAACCTGCGTGCCACAGCTGCTGAGCCCATGTGCCAAAACTGCCGAGCCTGTGCTCCGCAATTAGAGAAAGCCCATGCACCAACAACGAAGACCCAACGCGGCCAAACATAAATATTAAATTTATTTTTAAAAATAAATAACACATACTTGTGAGCAGTTTGAAGTCGTGCCCATCGCTCTTCCCACTTCTGATTTCACTGTTTCCTTTGTATGCGGCTCCCCCCAGCAGCCTGGAGCCCCTCAATACTGCCCTTGGTCCTCGAGGAGGTGGCACCGTCCCTCACCCGCGCCGTGGAGTACTCGGTGCCCCTTGGACGCAGCCGTGACGTCCTTGTGGCTGAGTCTGGGCCCTGAAGCACATAGAGCCCTGGCCCGTGGAGGCAGTGGCGATGGAAGCAGCCTTTTCTCTTTCAGACGGACTCCGACATCCAGTCACTCTTCATGGGCATAGACGGCCTGTGCAGGAAGTACGCAAGGGAGACCTCCCAGGTGAGTCCTAGGCTTTGCCCTCAGCCCTTGGAGACTTGGTGTTGTGGAGACCAGTCCACTCTGGACACATGGTCGGCGAGTGTCTCCCACCCGCACTGTGACGAAGCCGTGCTCTCTGTCCTGTGGTCTCTGTGCCTTTGCTGGGCGTCAGGACACAGTGGTCCCTTGATCAGGACGCCCCACTGAGCCTCATGATTCGAGGGACGGACCTTAGATCTGGGGTTTGGAAGGTGGGGCTGGGGCTGTCTGGACTCCGGACAGTGGGCTGCTTTGTGACGCTGTCCTCTCCTGAGGGTCACTTGTGCAGCCCTTGCCCACCCTGTGGCCCCTGTGGCATCTGTGCCTGCCCGACCCTCCTCCTCGTCACCGTGCACGTCCCCCCTTTGCTGCTTCACACACTCGCCCCTGTGCCCAGCCTCTAATGCTGTGCATCCGTGCCCTCCTCACGTTCCTCCCTGGACGTCACTGGACAGCCTGTGGTCCCCCCAGCTGTCCTTCTGTTAAAGGCGGAGCCCCCACTGTTGGCCGCCTGCCACCTGCCCTCGGAGGCCGTGTGGAGGAGCGGCCAGGAGCCACCTGAGGCCGAGGCCCTTCCCTGGGGCAGCGCCGCTTGCCCGACTGTTCCTGCCCTTTGGCCTGCATGTCTGGAGGCCATGGTCAGCCAGCCTGCCGAGACCATCCCCTCCCCTGGGAGGCTGCTCTCTGGCTCCGACGTGGCCAGAAGCACTGGTGGGGCCATGGCTGTCCCCCATCATCCTGGGACTGCTCCAGGGGGACGCAGGGGTGCCCCAAGCCTCAGCATCAGCACAAGGTGAGTGCTGGGGTCGGCGGTTGGGGACTGCCCGCATTGCCCCTTTTGCAGTGGGACCCTCTTTCCGGCCAGGTCCCCGGGGCCAGAGCTGCCTGTGTTGGGAGGTACACAGGTAGCCCTGCGCCTGGAGGAGTCTCACCAAGAACAGCCCAGCATGGGGCCTGGGGCCGCCCCTCCATCTCAGGCCACACGCCCCCGGCGTGGAAGGAGGACCGTGGTGGGGGCAGCCCAGCGGCCTTGGGTCTGCCATCTGGTGGTTACGTGCCCGTCTCAAGTGCAGAGCGGCCGCACGACAGAGGACGTTGCAGCTCGCTCTACGTGCTGGCCTGTTGGGTTTGCTGTTACTTTAAATGAATTTAATAAACATCTTAAATTTCTCTCAAGATTAGTTTCTTGCAGGGTAAACGTTGGCAGGTAAGACCCACATAACAGCCTCTGTGGGTCCTCAGCGACCCGAGGAGTGTGTGGCCGGCCTGGGACCGAGGCTGTGAGCGCATGGGCGCGGGCCCTGGGTGTGCCAGAACCGGGCCAGTTCCTGCACCGGGACTGCCCACTGACCCTCCCGATCTCGTTCTGCCCCTGAAGCCTCCTTCCTCTGACGCCTCTCCCCCACCAGCCTCTCCCCTATCAGCCTCTCCCCTGAGACCGGAGGTGGGACGCAGGCCAGCGTACTGGGCAGCGCCTGAGCACTCGGCACGGACGCCCGCAGCCTGTGCTGCTCCCAGGCCCACGACCCCACCTGAGGGCCCTGTGCTCCTCCTCCGGCCCCGGTCCTCCTGCCGCCCGCTGGGCACCAGCACAGAGCGGCTGTGCGAGTCAGCCACTCCTTGGTTTCTGAGCAGAGCTGGAACGGCTGCCGTCTGGCGCGGCCTCTAGGCTTCGTGCAGTCTCATCAGGCCTCGCCTGTGTCTCAACCCAGATGAGGACTCGAGCCCTTTTTCATTTTGTTTTGTTGGAACCATTTGACCCCTGCCAAGGCCACAGCGCTCAGCCTCGGGCACCCCAGCCAGTGCAGATGGCGTGTGGCCGCAGGGTCCGGGCTGCCCGGAGCCCGCATGAGCCTTGCGCTCTCAGTGGGGCTGCTCTCGCCTGCCGCTCAGGCACCCCACCGGCCGGCCCCTCTCCCAGGGCCAGCTTTGCCCGTGGCCCCGCCCCTGCTGTGGCCTCACCTGTCCTGTTGCTTTTGTATCAGCCACAGAGGGCCTGCATGCTTGTCCTTACCAGGGTCCTCATTCAAAAATGGCCTGCCAGAGTCGAGATAGCCACTGGCCTGTCCACAGGCCTTGCTGAGCCCCAGTGCCTGTGAGGCGGGGTCCCACGTGCCAGCTGGAGCGTGGCCCACTCCCAGCTGCTCCAGAACGGCCCAGGGCTGCTCCCAGAGGCGGTGCTGTCTGTTTCTCAGTTTGGTCCCTGCACCAAGACACGAGGTCAGGGGTCAGCGCAGGACATTAGTCTCTCGCCGCAGGCATAGGACACACGGAAGAGTGAGCTGTGGAGACAGGTGACTGTCACTGTGTCTTGCTGAAGGTGATTGGGGAAGGCGACTTGAGAAGTGTCTGTACAAAACCCCTCCCAGCTGTGCATGGCCGCCCCTCAGTTGGGAACCTGACGGCCCTGCCTCAATGCCCTGCACGCTGTGAGGAAAAGGCACCCGGTCACGGGCTGATGGGGGCTTCACCTCGCCCGGAGTGAGGACCCAAGGGTCTGCCTGCTGAGGCCCGGGGGCAGCAGGACTTGAGAACCGTTGGTGCGGTCCAGAGCCTTTCTGGGACAGGGCCTCGCGAATCACGAGGACTTGTGCAGTGGCGGCATTGGGGTCCCCTTGGGGCACCCCTTCCACAGGCTGACGCTCTGGGCAGAGCCTGTGTCCGTCGACCCTCCTCTGGGTGGAGATACGCGTCCCTGGTCTCATGGAGGGGGTGGGCTCGCTGGAGCACTGTGGAGCATGTCCCCTGCCCCAAGGGCTCTGAATCCCTCAGGATGTAGGAGCCAGGAGGTCAGGAGACTCTGAAGAGGGTTTGTCCCTCCTGACCACAGCCCCGCCCTCTGGAGGTGGGCTGGGCCAGCCTCCTTTCCACAGAGGGATTTTTCTCCCTCAGTTTGGACCAGACCAGTGAGCCCCAGGGAAAAGGCCACCGTCCCTGGATGTTTGCACGCATGTTGGCAGATTCCTGGGGAGGGGGTGAAGTGGGTGATGCGTTTATACAATGTGGACTTCAAATCCCAGTTTGCCCAGCACCCGGTTCTGCTGTGTGTCAGCTGTGCACTGGCAGCAACAAGAATTAGGTTTAAGCAATTCAGTTTAGTGTTTTGAGAGAGTGGGTGTCGTTGTCTGAAACTCCAGTGGTGAAAATAGCTCTCTTTCCTTGAGGAAATCACAGTCGCCATTTTCTAATGTATGTGGGCCCTCTCAGGGACCGGCCCAGGCTCTAGGCACCACAGACATGGAGGTTGGGGCTCATATAAATGGAGGACCAGGGAGGGTGCTGGTTCCAGGCGCTGCTGGCCCTGGATGTCCAGTCAAGGTCACTGGGCTCCTGGAATGGCATGGCCCTGCGTGTCTGCCTGGTGGCGTTCTTGCCCGATGCAGGCCCAGTCGGGGTGGCAGGTCAGGGGGTTCCTGGTTGGTCTGTCTGGTCAGGAGGCCATCTGTGATCCAGTTGCTGTTGCCTGAGGGACAGCACACGGTGATCGGCCCTTGTGGAATGTGTCCCATTCCATGGCCTGGGCCCCAAGGGCCACTGAAGCCACACGGAAGGGAGGCACAGCAGCCCTCTTGCCCACGCGATCCTCACGTGGAACCTGTGGCCCTCGCTGCCTCTGGGTGGCGTGCGCCTGACCGTGACCATCCACTCAGCCTGGGCTCTGCCGGCATCTGCTCTGGCTGCCAGGCAACAGCGGGGCCACGTCTTGGGAAGAGCTGGCGGCTGCAGGAAGTCCCCACCAGCCTCTGCGGCAGCCACTATGCGCACATCAGCAGCTGACACGTGTTGTCTTTGCAGGTTTCAGAATTTCAAGAAAAGCACAGGAGGAGACTGTTAGCCTACTACAGAGAAAAGGTAAGTCCAGTTGACTGGCAGCGAGGAGAACAGCGGTCGCGTCACCCAGCGCTTATTTCCTACACACGTGATTACCTGGACCTGGTGCACGTTCACTCATAAATAGCGTGAGGGGCGCTGCCACATAACTCACGTTCTGATTTGTGGTTTAAGAAATTGAGGATCAACGTGTTCCGTCTAAACCGTCACTTGGTGTAGTGCGTGTGGTAACTGGAAGTCGTTCAATTGTGTTTAGATTTCTCATTTGGAAGAGTCCCTCAGGAAGTCAGCGCTGAGGATGGAGCAGCTGCAGAGGTGAGTCCCCGGGGCACGAGGGCGGCAGTGGGCCTTCTGTGGTGACTGGTCATCTGTCTCAGCCCTGTCATAACCAAGGGTGCAGAGGAAAGAGCATTTCCGTTGGCCAGGAACTTCTGTCAAAGCAAAAATGCAGGAAACTAGAGGGGAAGAAAGGGAGACAAAAAAGAAGAATTTAAAAAAACATGAGTGGTTCCCCTTGGGGGGCCCCCTAGTGATTCCTGGGGTGACGGGAGGGAGCCTGGGAGGAAAGTGAACCCCGCCTGCAGTTCCCCAGAGAGCACATGCAACACACCCATCCCCTGGTCCGGGTCCTGTGGCAGCCCTGGGCCCATTGGCCCCCGGGGGTCAGTACGGCACTACCCGTGTTCAGCCACGTTCTCGGTTTTATGAGACATGGTATGAACGCAATGAACGTTCAGAAGTCCCAACTTGGGGGCCACAGGTTAACCTGCGGGGTTGCTGCCTGCCCAGCGATGACCCCCCTGCCCCAGTGCGTGGACTCCCGCCTCCTTGCTGAATTGGGCAGCTGAGGGCAGTATGGGCGCCCAGGGACCACCAACCAGAGTCAGAGCTGGGCGCCTGCCAGTGTGGACTCAGCCTCGTCTGGGGTGAAAAGGTCTCCACCCACCCGCCTTCATGATGGGGCATGAGCTGCCGGTGCCGCCTGTGAAGGCGTGTTTGGGGTCCGCGAGCTGCGGGCCAGCGCAGCGGCAGAGGAGGCCTCTCCCTACCCTGAAGGACTGCGGGGAAACAGCGCAGCCGAGACCTCCTGTGGCGGGCGAGGCCTGACCCTGACACAGGGACAAGAGGCCCCCGGGCTAGTCCCTGGGATCTGTCCTCCTCGGTGTGCAGTTTGCTTTCTTTCTGTGGAATCATGTCTTTCCTTAATTCTGGAAAATTTCCAGCCCTTACCTTTCCCATTCTCCCTCTGTGGCTCTGTCCCCACCTGGTGTCTGCACGTGGCGACCTGCTCCTTCAGACCCCGGTACCTGCAGCGCCCGCTCAGCCCCACCGTGCACGCCTTCTCCCCACGTCTGTCCGGCTGCTCTGTCTCGCCCTTCCAGCCCATCCCTGTGGCCAGTTGTGGTGCCGTATTCTCGCTCTGCCTCACAGGCACTTTGTTTCCCACCTGGTGTCTTCAGGGTCCAAATCTGCCTGTTTCCCTCGGGCTCCAGGTGGAGCATTCCTGGTGCGGTGGGTTCTGTGCCAGGCCCACCCGCTGACCACTCTGCATGCACCACATGGCCTGCGTCTCCCTCTTGGGGGAGCCTGTGCCCCCCACGCGGCACCCTTGCCCCAGACCACGCCTGCCTGGGTCTGCCCCGCCAAGCACGGCGTGGTGTCACCGCTGCTGACCCTGTCACAGGGCCTGTCTCGGGGGGGCCTTGGACACTCGCCCTCTCCACTCGCCCAGCGTGGCACCCAGTTTGTTCCACTGAGTCACTTGGAAGCAGGAGTGAGTGCCCTTCAGGGAGCTGGGCCCCAGCACGGCCAGTCCCCCTGCCGGTCGGTGGGCCGCTCAGCAGGCCTTTATTGAATGCCTGCTGTGTTCTCAGCACTGTTTTGGGCTCTGGCGAGTCAGAGGGAGCTCCCTCCATCCCTGTGGGATGCAGCCAGGCATGTGCAGTAACAGGCTGTGGAGGGCGCCAGGGGGCAGCGCCATGGAGAACAGAGGCTGTTTCTGTTTTCTTTACCTTCAGGTTGGAAGGAACTACTTGGAAGTAAACGTTTATGGCTCAATTAATGCCTTTTCTCCATCTATTTAGTGTGAGATTGTCGCAACAAACGGCTTTCAGCACAACAAAAAATCCAGTTTCAAGTAAGTGAAGTGATGCCTGGCAGGGGAGGGTTGTGACGAGGTGCGGAGTGGACCTGATTGGCTCCAGCACCAGGTTTCTCGCCACAGCTCCTTCGACAAAGCCCAACGGGCCTCTCTTCCTGCCACCTGACTCGTCAGCCTCTGAAAGGTGTGCACCCCCAGCCCCCAACCCCCGAACGTCAGCGGGCAGTGTTTCAGACGCAGGGGTACGTAGCACAGGCGCCGGCAGCTTGCGCCTGCCTCCGTTTCCATCCCTGTGGCCTCGGATCGGTGGGGGGTGGTCACGTGACCCGGGCTGGACAGCTGGGTGTTGTCCCCAGGACCCTCCTCTGATGCTGGGACAAGAGGGACGTGGAGGAAACAGGACGAGAGAGGGGTGGGTGTTTCTCTTGGGAGGTTGGAGTCGAGCCCACGGGTAGCAGGTGTGATGAGGGCGCCCGAGGCCCTGTCAGCCTGGCCGCCCCCGCCCCAAGCTCGTTCAGGAAGTAGGGAGCAGGCCCTCTTCCCGCCTCCTTGTGCTCCTGCGGGGACGCCGGCCACGTCCCACGCCAGCCTTTGGGCTGATTCATTAGGGAACTGCCGTGGGTCGAGTCCTACCTGCATAAAACGTGGGGGCCAGGCAGTAGGGTGGTCGGAAGTAGTGCTCCTGCTTCCGGGAAGCCCAGCAGGAAGCGGAGGAGCCCAGTGACAGTGGCCGGAGCGGGGCAGCCAGCCAGGAGGCGGCCACGCAGGGGCCTTCTGGGGGAGGCGGTGGGAGGGCAGACAGGAGGGCTTGTTCAGGCCAGACAGCGGGGGCTTCCATGTCCTTGGGTGGGTGCACGGTGGTTTACAGGCCTCGCTGACCACGGCGGGGCTGTGATCACCGGGCTCCCCTGGTACTCAGCAGCTACAGGAAGGAAAGCCGCCCGCGGGGCCTCGTGTGTTTTTGTTACTTGGTCATAACCAGGCCCGTGACTGTGTTTCACTGTCTGTAACAGGGCGGAGTCCATGGAAGTTGATCTCAGGCCCTCCCCAAGGAGAAAGGTAAGCGCACCTGCCCTCCGCGTGCCTGGTTCTCACATGCTTCGCGTGGATGGTTTTCTCGTCACTGATGACCTTGGAGCACGCCAGCTCCACAGACTCTGGGTGGCCAATCTCCAGGCGGCTCCCAGGAGGGACCTGGGAGGGAGGCTAGGGTGCGGCCGTGGGGCCACTGGGCTCTCGGGGCTGGGGGGGGTGCCCTCCTCCCACCACTGGTGTCTGAACTCAGTCCTGCCTGGAGGCCTCGCGCCGCTGTGGTCACTGAGTACACACGACCTGCGAGGTGAATGCCAGCATGTGGGCTGGTTGGCGAGAAGTGGTGCTCATTCCCAGGGAGCCATCCTAGAAGCAGATGTGGAGGAACCTGGGCTGCAGGACTAGGCCATCAGGGGCGGGTGGGCAGCAGAGCCACTCCGGGCTCCGGTGGGGAGATGCTTCCCACCCACTTCCCCTCGTCAGCCGTCTCCCATCGCCAGAAGGGGGTGTGGGTGCACCTCCGCCCTGCCCCAGACCTCAGCCGCTCATGAGGCAGTCCCCCCAACCTGGAGCTCACAGGTCCCTGCCAGCTCGCCTTTGCCCCAGGAGCTGGACCGCGAGCCTCGCCCCACATGTGGCCCCATTCTGGAGGTTAAAGTTTCCGGAGGTTAAATGTTCCAGAGATTAAGGCTGACGGCTCAGCGATGGTGTGTTCCTGGGCAGCACATGGGAAATTGTGCCTTGGGACCAGAACGCCACACACTGACTTGAGATTCCAAAGTGAGGTTCTAGACCAACATCTACGCGGGCTTGGGTGGACCCTTGTGGACCCATGTCCCCATCTCAGCACTCACCCCTCGCGGTGTGGAGCAAACAGGCACGGCCACGTTCCAGGAAAACCATCAGTCACAGGCTGTGGCTGCCAGAATGGGACGCGCGTTTTCAGGGAAAACTTGTCCCCCCAGTGACCCACCTCCCGGACACCCCGTCAGCCCTGGGGTGGGTGTGCGCACACCTCTCTGGTGGGGCTGCCCTGAGACCCCGAGCGGGGCAGTGAGGTGTCTCCTGGAAACCCCAAGACCCCCCAGGAGGTCCCACAGGCGGCATGGCTGGGCCCACCCTGTGGCCATGGAACAGAGGGCAGCACCCGCGCTCCCTGAGGTGACCCCGAAAGGAGTCTGGTGGTCTTGGCGAGGGAGGTCCTGGAGGAGGAGAGCGGGATCCTGCCCCCCCTCCCAACCCCCTGCACCGGGCCTGGGTCCTAGGAGGGAGGGAGAGGCAGAGCCTGCCACCTGCCCTCAGCCGCGCCTGCGAGCAGAGAGGGACCTACCGGTGAGGTTCTGCGTGGGGACTTGGACCGTGGATGCTCGAGGGCTAGCTCGGCAGGTGCTGGTTCCCCGGAGGGGGTGACCCACGTGTACAGTGAGGGCGTGCTTGAGCCCGTGGACCGTGGGGAGGCGGTGCTGCGGGCAGTAGGCGGGGGCCTCCCAGTCGTCCCGTCCAGGATGTGGCCTCCAGTGAGGACGTGGACCCGCAGAACCCCGAGGGGCTGCACACACGCACGGCCCCACCACGCCTTCCTGGCACGGGGCCTGGGCCTCTCCAGAACGCCCATCCTCTGGTGGCAGGAGCTCCCCGCAGAGTGAGGTGTGTGGAGGAGGCCGTGAAACAGCGTGTCAGTCACGTCCCACAAGCCAGCCCAGTTGCATCACGAGGACTTGGTGGCTGATGGGCCGGTGGAGGTCAGGGGACCCACCCCAGAATGCAGCCCAAGGTTGGGCCCGTCCCTGGCCCTGGCTGCCCGGATTGGGTGTGGTCCCGCTCTGCCACATCAGCCCAACCACCTGGCCGTCCACGCAGAGATGTGCTCGCAGCTGAGCCCGGGGTGACCGTTGAAACCCTGAGGGCAGCCGAGTACGGCTGCCAACAACCCAAATCCTCGACAGCAGCTCCCAGGCGTGCTCGAGGAAGCGGGTCCTGTGGGGGCCTGTCTCAGCACCCCCACTTCCTGGAGCTGCTGCGTCCACTCCCTCCCCCGGCCTGGGCCAGGGCCAGCGCTCACCTGCGTCACAGCCACCATCCTGGACGTTCCGCATCTTTTAACTCTTTCTGTTTCGCCTGTTACTGGAGCCTCCCCCAGATAGGTGTTAACCCTACAGGAGCGATTTCGTCTCCGTTCTTTGATAACTTTTCAGAGTTGGCCTGTGCTGGACACTCGTGGCCTGACATGTAGGACGTGCCGGAGGTGGGAGAAGGGGCAGGGGCCGGTGCACAGGCGGCCGCAGAGGGGCCAGGGAGGGTGGCCGAGCTGGAGGGAGACTCTGAATGCAGCCAAGAAACAGCAGCAGCAGGAAGGGCTGTGAGGTCAGGCCCTGCTCACCACGAGCCACGTTAAAGCTATGGCAGCAGTGGGACGAGGGCACCCTGAGCAGTGAGCGTCCCCAAGCCAGCCCTGCCATTCTCACGGACCCTGGAGAGGCCCTCGCCTTGGGCACGAGCCTGGAGTGGGTGGGCCGGGGAGGGAGGCCAGAGGGAGGGGAAGCTGCTCCGGTGGGTGGGCACCAGGCTGCCAGGCAGTGTGACAAAGCGTTCGAGGGTGGGGGCCTGTCCCTCCAAGGTCAGAGTCTTGCCAGCAGGCGTGAGCCGGAGGCAGGGCCGGGGTGGGGGCGTTTGCAGAGAGTGCCCTGAAACGAGGCCACTGCTGAGCTGGCGGGGAGGCTGCTTGACAGGAGCAAAGGGCCGTCGTGGGCGCGGGAGCTGGGAAGGTGGGCCCGAGGTCACAGCAGGGGCACAGGTGGGGCGGTGGCCGAGTCTAGGGCCCCAGGAAGGGCCAGGACGGGCTATGGAGATGAAAAGACGGGCACAGAAGCAGGGCCAGGCCTGGGTTCCTGGCAGCGGCTGTGTGCCCCACCCCAGGTCCCACCGTGCAGTTACAGTGAGGGGGGCGGCTCCGGGGGCAGAGCGGGTGGGGTGGGGCGCCGCCTGGCGGACGCTACCGTGTGCATGGCGTGGAGCAGGCCTGGCGCCGGGCACTGCCCGCCAGCCCTAGCCACACCCGTCAGCATCTGGATTTCAAGGTGACAACACGCTCCCCAAATGAGGATTTACTCAGGACTTTGAAATTCCTAATGTCGGCCAAGAAGTTGGGTTACTTTTCCGTTTCTGAGACTCTTAAAAGTACTCAGTGGATCCTTCGTCCACTCACCGCCGTGGGCCCTGCCCACTCAGCCACGTTCGCACACAGAACGAGGTCAGACAGGAGTTTGTTTCTCAGGCAGATGAGACTGAGGAGCTGTGTTCTTAGCAGATGAGCAGATTCTTTCCTCCTGAGTGGCAGCGCTGGAACATTAACAATTGTTTTTTTCTTACAACCTAGTGTGAGGTCGCCACTGGCCTGACTAGGATCTCTCTGCTCAGTCCACCTCGGGATGGACGCATGGGTAAGTGGAGACCCGCCACCTTACCCCAGTCCACACGTGCTGAAGGACTTACCCGGTGGGTGCGGGTCCATGTGGAGGCATGTTTCCCCCAGAATGGGCCCCTCCTGGGTCCATCCAGGGCACCTATGGTGCCCCACCTGACCCAGCACAGGGGAGGTGGGCCCTTGTGGCCTGTCTCCTAGGCTTTGAACAGGAATCCTAGGACCTGCTGTGCTTACTGGTGCTTGCTGGAGTGGCTGCTGGGTGAGCACACGGCCCCTTCCCCGGGGGGTCAGCGTGAGCCTGCCCGCCTGCCCAAAGCACTAGGCTCTGGTGCACACCCCATCTCCACCCCAAGTCCCTCCCTCACCAAACTCGGGCCAAGTCCCTGGAAGTTTCCTCGGTGTCATCATGGAAATGTTTACATTTGAGATGAATGCTTATTCATTCTTAATCATCAGCTCCTCTGTTTTCTTTCTTGCCATTGCTTCTTGCATCTCCGTCCTTAGATTCATTTTTTTTCTTGCTGAAGTGGAGATTCTGATAGTTGCCTCTGAGGTGTAGGTTTTCTGAGCCGCATCTGTCTAGGGCCTCTTGGTGCCGCCCTTGCACCTGAGCACCTGGCTGGGGCTTGATTTGCTTCTGCACTTTGGAATCGCTGCTGCACCTGCCCCTTCCTCCCTTCCCCTCCCCTCCTCTCCCCTTCATGGACGCTGTGCTCCCAGCCTCAGCTCACAGGTAAGGCCTGTGTCTTCCTGTCTCCCTTGCCTGCCCTGCCCTGGAATCCCAGGCCGTCTGTCACTCCAGGGCCCTTTCCTCGCATGCTTCCCGCCTCTATCCTCCTGTGCAGCTGGAGTGTCTGCCCATCAGGGTTCCCTTGGTTTTGGAGGTGGTGTTTCCCCTGGGCGCTGGGGTGTCCTGTGGGCGTCAACGTCCTCTCCGCCCTCGTGCCTGGCCCAGTGTCCCCGCCTTGTGCCCCCACCGTCATGCTGCTGTGCGGGTGTGGGTTTCAGGTCAATGTCTGCAGGCCGGCCTGTGGTAGGAGCCCGGCGCTGGGAGCATCTTTCCCTCAGGAAATGGGGGTCTGGCAGATAATGAATGTAGTTCCCTGTACTGTTACAGTAGGACCTTGTTGTTTATCCATTCTATCAATATCTTGTAACAACCTAAAATGGAAAAGCATCTGAAAAAGAATATATATATATGTGTGTAACTGAATCACATAGCTGTACACTTGAAACTAGCACAGCATTGTAAATTAATTATACTTCAGTTTTTAAAAAACAAAAATGCAGTTTAAAAGAGGAATTGAAATAATTACATTGAAAAGCATTTAGAAGGCGACACGGGCAGACTAACAGAAAAGAGAATGAGGTGCAGACAGTAAATAGCAGAACGGCAGGTGCAGGTGTGCGTCAGCCACCCAGTACCCATGAGCAACTGGCCACACCAGTGAAGAGGTGCCCCGCATGCTCCCACAAGAGATGTGCTTGAACTACAGCAGCACAGACACGTTACAAGTGAAAGGACACCGTGCGTGTGGCAGCCAGTTGAGGGCTGGGGTGCGGCATGAGCATCAGAGAAACAGACTAGGACAAGGACTGTTCGGGAGACCAGGAGCAGAAGGAACACCCCGTGGTAACAGGGTGTCAGGAAAACACAACAGTTACAAATGTTTATACACCTGACAGCAGAGCAGGTACGCAGAGCAAAAGCTGCCCATGGAAAGAAGAGCCGACCATCCAGTCTGGGGAGCTCGGTGTTTTCCCTTCAGAGGCGGAAAGCTGTGAGGGAAGCAGGAATGAAAAAGACACAAGACATGTAGGGAACAAAGAGCAAAGTGGACACACTGATGTCAGCCACGGACAGCATCGGGTATGAGTGTGTGGCAGATGCACACATCATCTGATGCAGACATCAGACTGCTGCACACTCTCTGCAAGGGACACATCTCGGACCCAGAGGCACAAATAGGCTGAGACAAGATGACATACAGGGTGCATCAAGCAAGCCAGCCAGTACAGAGCTGGAGCAGCTGTCTTCACATCGCACACACAGGTCATAAGATAGGAAACATCTCTAGAGACAGAGGGACATTTCATGATGATTAAAGGTCCATTTATCAGGAAGACATAACCGTCAGTGCAAACACACCACAAAAGAAAGTCCCCAAATGCATGAGGCCAGAGTTAAAAAGAGAATTAATTCAACACATGATTTGAGCATTTCAGTAGCCCACTATCAATAGTTGGTGGGACAACTAGACAAGTGATCAGAAAGAAGATAAGAGACTGCTTATCTGACAAATGTGATACCACCAGCAACAGCAGAGTGTACAGTCTTTCCAAGTGCAAATGGGACATTCTCCAGAAAAGATCACACAGTGGGACATAAAACAGGTCCTGATACTTAGGACTGTTCATATGGAGTGTATTTTGGGGCCACAATGGAATTAAATTGGAAATCAACAGAAAAAAAATTCTGAGAATAAAACAAATATTTGGAAATTAAACAATGCAATTATAACTAGCTTATGGACCAAAGAAAAAATGTCACCAGTAATATCAGAAAGTATCTTGAACTGAGTGGAAGAAAATACAGTGTACCAAATTTATAGGATGCAGGTAAAGTGGAGCTTAGAGGGAAATGTATAACTTTAAATGCTTATATTAGGAAGGAGATCTAAAATCAGTAATCTAAGCTTCCACCTTAAGAAGCTACAAGAGAATAGAGTAGAAATCTACAAAATAGGAAACAAAAACAATAGAGAAAACCAATGGAACCTAAAGTTTATCCTTTGAAAAAATTAGCAAACTCTTGCCTAGACCAAGAAAAAAAGAGAACACAAATTACTAGTATAAGAAATGAAAGAAGGAACATCATTACACATCCTACGGATAATAAAAGAATTACAAGGAATATTATGAACAACTCTGCCAACAAAGTAGATGACTTACATGCAATGGACAAATTCCTAGAAAATATCAAAACTACCTCAAGAGGAAATAGTAAGTCTGGGTAGACCTCTATCAAATAAAGAAGCTGAATTAGTAATTTTAAAATCTTTCCACAGAGAAAAGCCTAATTCTCACTGGCTTCATGGGTGAATTCTTTGAAACATTTAAAGAAGAACTAATACCAGGCCTACATAAACTCTTTCAGAAAGTAGGAGAGGATCAAAGACTTCCCAATTCATTTTATGTCAGTGGTATCTTAATAACACAGCCAAAGATAACATGAGGAAAAAACTGAACAATAATTTTCATGAATATTGGTGCAGAATTCTTTAAAAATATACGAGACAGGGCTTCCCTGGTGGTGCAGTGGTTGAGAGTCCGCTTGCCGATGCAGGGGACACGGGTTCGTGCCCCGGTCCGGGAAGATCCCACATGCCACGGAGCGGCTGGGCCTGTGAGCCATGGCCACTGAGCCTGCACGTCTGGAGCCTGTGCTCCACAACGGGAGAGGCCACAACAGTGAGAGGCCCACGTACCGCAAAAAATGTATATATATATATGAGGCAATCAAATCTAGCAACATATAAAAAGATTTATATACCATCACCAAGTGGGGTTTATCTCAGGAATTCAAGGTTATTGACATCTGAAGACCAATTAACTATATTAGTAGAATGAAATACCTAAAAAACAAGATCTTTACAACAGAAAAAGAATTTGACAAAATTCTGCAACCATTCGTGGTAGAAACTCTTAGGAGACACGTACTAGAAGGGCACTTCCTCAGTCTGATACAGAGCAGCCAAGACCCTAGAGGTGGAACCTTTTCCCTGGAGACCAGGAACAGGGCAAGGATGCCCACAGCCGTCACGTCTGCTTGCCTTGTCCTGGAGGCGCTAGCGGAGCAGAAATTAAGGCGCATAGGTTGGAAAGGAGGAGGTGTAACTACTTTGTAGACAGCTGATCTTGCTGTAGAAGATCCCAAGGGGTCTGTAAGAATACTGTCAAGAATTATAAATGAGCTTGGGAAGGCTACAGGGTGCAAGATCTATATGCAAAACTCCATTGTAATTCTGTATACTGACAACCAACAGTCCAAAATTGAATGTAGCTGATAGATCATAACTGTCAAGGTTTCCTTCTGGACTTCCTGTTCTGTCAATGAGTATATTCCATCCCTCCTTTCATAAATGCCACATTGTTATGGTTACTTGTGCTTTATGGTTAAGTTTTGAGATCAGACACTTTGTTTTTAATTTACCAAAGTAATCTTGGCTCTTCTAAGGGCTTTGCATTTCCATATGAATCTTAAGATCCACTTGTCACATTCTACCAAAAAAGCCTGCTGGGGTTTGATCGGAGCTCATCGGTTTCGGGGGAGTTGCTCTCTCAACTCTCCTGCGTCTTCCAGTCCATAGACCTGACGTGTCTGCCTCTCCGCTTACCGGCCCCTGATTGACCTGAGGAATCATCGTTTTCAGTGTATGGGTCTTAGGCGTTATCCATAAACTGGTACCCGAGTAGTGAGTTATCTTGATAGTGGAATTTTCTTTAATTTCAGATTGGGTACAGTTTACATGGGGCATCTTTTCGTTCCTTGCTTTCGCCTGATTGTCTTTGAACCCAAAGTGTGCATCTTGTGGACAATGTGTGGTTGGATCCTGCTTGTAATCTCTGCCTCTGACTGGAGTGTTTATGTTTAGTCCATTGAGTCAGCATAGTTACTAATAGGTTTGGATTGATGTCTGCCTCTTTGCCATGTGTTTTTGGGATTTTTTGTTTATCTGTATCTCCTTAACTGCCTTCTTCGGCATTAACTATTTTTAGTGCCCCGTGTCCCCTCAGAGCTGTGACTGCATTCGGAGTCGGGGGTCTCTAGGAGGTCAGCGCCGTCCTGAGGGTGGGACCTAATCTGATAGGATTCGTGTCCTCACAAGAGACGGCACACGCAGGAAGAGGTCACGTGTGGACACAGCAGGAAGGCACCGTCTGCAGGCAGGAAGCGGGATCCCCTGGAACACCAGGAGTCAGGTCTGCCGGCGCCTTGATCTTGGACTCCAGCCTCGGGGACTGTGAGAAATAAACGTGTGTTGAAGCCCCAGCCTGCACTGGTGGCGTGGCAGCCAGAGCGGACTGGGAGACGCGACCTTCCATTGATATTTATGCTGTCTCGTTGTTTTCTTGCCTCAGGGGTAGCCTTGTGCCTCTCATCGGCCACCCAACTGGATCCTGGTCAAATGCAGCAGCTTTGCCCGTGCAGTCCGTTTACCCGCTGCTTTGTGATGCTTTGTTTATGTGTAGTCACTTAGGTTACATAGAACCCCAGCGATAGGCCTGTAATGACTTCCCTTACAGAAACTCCCGTGTCCTAAAGATCAGGAGAGGAAGCAAAAGCACACGCTCCCCTCGCGCTTGTCAGGTTTGGGCCCACTTCCTTCCTGTGGAACCAAGTGCTTGTCGGTGGGTATTCCTTTCAGACCCAAGTACCGTTTTATTGTGGGGCCGTTTGGCTAGCTGTGAATTCTCCCAGTTTTTGTCACCTTTGAATGATGATGTCTTCATTTTGAGGATAGTCTCACTGGGCAGGGAATTCTCAGACGCCTGTTCTTAGCACTTCGCAGAGGCATCCTGCTGCCTCTGGCCCCTCCTGTGTTTCTGGTGAGGAGTTGCCACCCTCAGCCATGTCCTCGTGTCCTGTGTGTGATGAGTCGCTTTTCCCCTTTGATCTGAAGACTATCTCTGCCCTTTGCTCACTGTGGCTTTGGAGGACTTTTTGAATTCGTCAAGTGTGAGTCCTTTGACCTCGCCCTGCTCTTCCAGGGTGACCGTGGCTGCTCTGCAGGTCTGTGCGAGCTGGCGCCCAGGCATCTCTCAGGCAGGGCAGCCTCTCTGTGCTCAGTTTCTGCGGCAAAGCTGTGCCCTCCCAGTTCCTGCAGGGTCACACCCGGCCGTGCCCTTTCCTCCTGCTCTCAACCCCCGACACAAAGGCGCAGGTGCACAGGGGCCCGCTCACGGCCCAGGCAAGGAAGCCCCCTTCCCAGGCAGGCGGCAGTGGGTGTCCGAGCACAGACGCTGTTGTCTGTCTTAGACAGTGTCCTAAAATGGTTCCGTCTCATGCTCGGTCTTGGGGAGGGGCTTCGCGGATTTCAGCTCCATCCAGCTGGAGGTCCCTTCTCGGCAAACGCTGCCTGGGTGAGTTGACGAGCCGCGGGTGCCTCAGCCTTGCTCCCCTGCCGGTCTGTCCCACGAGCTTGTGCACGAGGCCAACCCGTTCCCACGTCTCGGGCCGCCCACCCGTCAGTGCCCAGGTCTCGTCCACAGGACGCAGCCTGTCCACCTGGCAGCACAGGGACACGAGCGTCCCCACATTGCCGACCTGGATGGAAACTTACCCTCTTTAAATGTCAACATGTTTTCCGTTTAAATTTTTCAATGGAAATCTTTCCAAATGTATTGAATCACACCGCTTTCCTGAACAGAAACTCGGCCCTGACTTGGATGTGTCCTGTTGGCTGTGGAGCCTCATCCGGTCATTGGCTTTCAGTCAGGCTGTAGCACCGGCCCTGGGGGCGGCTCCTTGGTGCTGCCCGGGCCTCCTGCGACGCCTGGGGTCACCGCCCTCAGGACCAAGACCTGCCATGGCCCATGGTTCTCAGGCAGGACCCGAAAGACCCCCTACTGAGGGCCTGGCACCCGCTGTTCCTGTGGTCAGAGCACTGCCCACACGACCCATGAGTTGTTGACTTCCTGAGGCCTCGGTAGCCTCAGCTGTGTTGATAACCGTTGTCCCCATGAAGTCCTGTAAAGCATACGTGAGAAACTGCTGCTGCTGCTGGCCATCGTGGGGTCGAGCATGTAATCACTGAATAGACGATTGTACCCGGGACCCGTCAGGTGTGTGAAGCCAACAGATCAGGAGCCACTGCCGTGCAGGAGGAAGGTGGACTCACGGTCCCTGGAAGCAGGCGGCATGGCTGCCAGGAAGGGTGAGGTGGAGGCCTGGGCCAGAGCCTTGGCTGCGGTTTTCAAGGGAGGAATGGCAGGGCCGCGGGAGAGGCTGGCAGGCTTGAGGTTGGCTGGCTTGAGCAGTCTCTGTGGTTGCAGGTGTTGGGGCCGTCCCGCTTGTCTGAGGTCCAGCCAGGCTGATGAGGGCCGAGTGGGGCAGCAGATGGAGGGGGGGTTCAGAACTGGTTCTGGATTGGCCGCTCTTCATATCAGAGGCATGCTGCACTCGCTCACAGGCAGACCGGGACCACCTCTGGGAGTCAGCCCGCCCTGGGAGGGGCAGTCCCTCCGGGGTCAGCAAGGCCCCCAGACGCCAGACCCTCATAAAGTACAGAAAACAACAAACACGATGAACGTAACTGCCGAGATGGTTTATCCTCCTGGTTCTCAGCTGTTCTCTGGGGCTTCCTGAGGGTCACCTGCAGTGGGCAGTGTCCTCACAGTCCACACAGCCCAAGACAAAGAGATGAGACCCCCATTGCCCACTTCATGCTGTGCAGCCTTGGGAAAGGCACTCACCCTCTCTGGTCCAGGTTCTTTGGTTATGAAAGGGGTACCATGAAAGGACACAGAGGGAGCCTAACCTAAATGCTGTCTACCCTTCTTTCCCTGGCTTCCTTCTGTTGAAACTCTCCAAAATTTAGATGCAGAGGAATTCAGGTATTGAGGAAGAGCAGTCTTTTCATGTCTGCTCCCTGGTGTGACTAAAGCATATCAGGGATCATTTACGTCTTTAAAAGAAGCTTCTTATTAGCCCAGAAGCTGTCAACAGGCGGAAGTCGAGCTGTGTAAAACTCCTGTGGTCTGGGTGGAGGTGACACGGCGGTCCTGGCGCCAAGGATCGCCCGCAGCCTCACGCCCTCCCTCTTGTCCCCGGAGTGGTTGTCAGAGTGACAGGAGCCAAGGCTTAGAGCGCAGGTGTCCAGACATTTATTGAGCACCTGCCGCATACCAGGGGCGGCCCCCAGCGGAGTCCGCGGGCAGTGTGGGTGTGGGCCACCAGCCAGCGCACATGGGTGAGAAGATGGGGAAGAGGATGGGATCCGCACCCTCCCGGGGCGGGGGCAGGGCTCCACCTGTGGCAGGGATGGGGAAGCAGCTCATTCACTTCTCACCCGCCCCCAGGCAGCGTTGCCCACTGCCCTCAGCACCTCGGCCTGACACCGCATCACCCCAGCAAGCCCCAGGCGCTCAGGTAGGTCCCGCTCGCTCGCGGCTCCTGGGGGGCGACAGGGTTAGGTGGGGGCGGGAGGGACCTGCCCGTCCTGGCGCCGTCTGCGGGCCCCGAGTGAGGCGGTGCCCAGTAGACCACGTCATGTTCTTGAAGCTAAAACGTAACTTAAGCAGGTGCCCTGTCGCGAAAAACCCTGGAAGAGCCATTACGGCTGCAGGGCGTTTTACTCCAGGACAGCCCGGGGTCAGCAGGGTTTCCTGAAGGGCAGGTGGCCGCTCCGGCCGGTGCTGCCCCCTCTGCCTGGTCAGGTCCCAGCGCCACCGTGTGCACAGGAGCAGCTGTGCCCTTCCTGGACGCAGGGCCGCCTCCACGCAGGGCTCTCTCCTCAGCGCTGGGCGCTCAGGTGGTGTCTCCAAAGGTGGACCCTTCCCTGACCCCTCTCCCAAAGCCTGTCCACGCTTTGCCGCTCGGCACGGTCCAGCCACTGGTCTCCAGACTGTGTGCCCGCCGCCCCTCGACTCAAAGAGCCACCCACCTACCTCCCTGACTGCAGGCTGCGCCTGTGACCTCTGTGAGGCTGCCTGCACCCCACTCCACGGCAGGAGCCGGCCCCAGCTCCGTGCCCTCTGACTGTAACTTGACTCTTTCAGCGTCAGCACAGAGGGACCCTGTGGGAGGGTCCAACGATACAGGTCCTGGGCCCTGGTAACGGGCAGCAGTTCTCGGAGGCCCTGCCACGGTCACTACGGCCCAGAGAAGCCCTCCTGCGGGGCTACCTGCCGTGCACTGCGCGTGAGCTGCTCCCGCTCTGCCAGCGGCCCCAGGCTGGCCACGCCACCTTGAAAACCAAGAAACAGTCCACGCTTGAATGACCTCGTTGCCAAAGGCGCTGGTGATTTTGTCTGTTGAATTTACCACTAGGATCCCAGCCCTGCAGATGCCCTGTGAGTGGCCCAGCCAGAGCCCTGCGCCCCAGGCTGCAGGCAGAGCCGGAAGAGGGGCGGCACCCTGGCAGCCCCTCAGCATCTCGGGGCTGCTGCAGAGGCAGCATTTAGGTAAGTGCCGTGAGGAAAGGCAAACTCTCTGTGAGGAGCCGACACAGAGCTTGGGGTGTCCCCGAGAGCTGTGTTTCTGAGCCTTTGGTAACGGTCCAGAACCCAGCAGTGCTCACCTGTGCGTTCCCTGGGGCTTATGACTCTGCCGCTTCCTGCAGGGTCTGCCGGCCTCGGGGGGCTCATGCACAAGCAATGAGCAAGCTCCCGCCCGTCTGGACCTCGGCTCTGCGCCCGCCCGCAGCATGTGCACGTATCCAGTGTCCTGATTCTGCGTTTTCCTGATGGGGTGACTCAGTGATACGAGTGAATAAAGTGTTTTTCGGACTCTCTTGGGACAGCAGTGTATGATGTGTTTGCAATTAGTACCTTAAAACTTCCTTAGGGGCGACCATCCCCTGCCTTCTCCCTGCTGGGGGCTTCCAGCCTCGGCTCCTGGGTAGGCAAGTGGGGGTCTGGGCGCTGACCACTGAGGCCTGCCTGCAGGTGGCCACGTGGGTCAGACCCACCCCAGGGCGGGGGGTGCCTCTCTTTGCCCAGGTGGGCCCATCACGTGAGGCTCATCTGTCTCCAGGCGTGGGCTTCGTGTGTGACTTCTTCCTGCAGGCCGATTGCGCCCTCCTCACCCCAGGGTCACTCTGGACAAGGCCAGCTGGAAAGACGGTTAATTATGACTCTTCCTGTTTCTGTTACCTGAGACTTGCCCCTGCACTCCCGGGTCCTCTCACCTGGCTCAGGCCCACAGCCTAAGGGCGGGAAGCAGATGCCACCCGCTGCGCACTTGGGAAGCCGAGGCTGGGCAGATTGCGTTTTGTAGCTTTGTAGCCCAGGCGGGGCAGGGAGGATCCCTGCTTCCCCAGGGCTCTCGGTGTGCAGCCATCCCTGCTGCGAGATAGCAAAAGCCGTGGAGCGTCAGAAAATGCTCCCATGTTGTAAAATCCCTGGCCCCGTTGTGTCCCCTGTGTGCATTCAAGTACGGTGAGCATGATGACCTCAAACGGGAAAATGTAGGTACGTGTGCAGAGCAGAGTTCACCTGTTTACCACTCGGCAGCAGGTGATGAGGGGGAGGGGCTCCGAGAGGGGACGGGGTGGCCACCTCAGAGGAGCCCCACGTGGTGCTGCCCCCGGGCTTCCTGCAGATGGAGCCCTGGCTCCGCAGGTTTGGGACCTGCTCGTCGGTCCGAGGTTCTGAAACCCTACCCTTCCATCACCTCACCTCGCTTTTAAGACAAAAACTTTGATGCCACGTTTTTAGCATTTTCTGTTCTTTATCTTTGCTGTTTTTCACAGTTGAGCTTCAGTCCCATGGGCATCTGTCTGGTCAGCACTTGTGCCACCTGCCCTTTCAGCTCAGTTGACCACTAACATCAGCACATCCGCTTTCCTTTTTCAATTCTCATCGGAGAGGCAGAATTAAATAAAACATCCAAATAATAGCGCACGCCCTGCTGTAGACAAAGGCGACGTCGCAGTCCAGCACCTGGTATCACACCAGCTCAGACCCTCTGTCTGTGGACGCACAGATGTCCCAATTCAGCCTGGACATTGACCGATAAAGGGGAGTGTGAGCCGCAGGAAAACAGGTGGCGGGGAAGCCCAGGGCCAGCCGCAGGGTGGAGGGGCGTCGTGAGGTGGCACGAGGGGCGGGTCACAGCCAGGGCCTGGGGATGGGGAGGGGGGGGCGCCGGCCCTGCACGGTCCGTGTCAGGACCTCAGTGTCTCGTCTGCGACGAAATTAAGTGAGACTGTCCCACCCCACGTGTCACAAAAGGACAGCGGCGGGCGTCTCGACACCTGTAGCCTGGGGGTCGTGTGACTGCCAGATTCACCACCCGGGCCTTTCTGTTCCTGCAGCTGCCGCGCAGACGCGTGGGCCCCGTTCTCGGGAAAGGGGGCCGCTGCCGGGGCTGCCAGGCGAGTCTGTGAGAGCTTTAGGCCAGAAAGAAGAAAGAAAACCAAAACCACACAGACAATGACGTGGGCGACGTGGCTATGCCCCGAGGCTCAGTCTGCAGAGTGAGGACCACGGAGCAGGCTGGCGGGATGTGCCCCCGAGGCGAGGGGTGGGCAGAGCGGCCACAGCAGCAAGGCGCCCGCACAGCCTGGTTCAGTCTCGGGACCAAGAGTCCCGTGCAGAGTGCAGATGTGAAGTCAGGGGCCTGACCGCAAGCTCGGGGCAGGGGTAGCACCTTGTTTTCCTTTCCATAATGTGTTCTATTCAGAGGTGCCTTGCTGTTATTTGTATCTTATACCTGATCCATTTAGAAACGGTGTACTCAGTGGGTGCTGACTAAATACTTGACAGTGTATCTGCCACTGTGGTTTTATCTTGTTTCTCATCTTTTAATTACAATGTGATACCTATTCATTCAGCCCCAGGACTGAGTGAGCGGAAGCGAGTCCCCTCAGGCGGGCCCCACAGGCACCTGGACAGGGCACGGCTCGTGGTGCATCCGGCTGCCCTGCCCAGGCAGCACAGCGTCTTCCAGACACGTCCCATCTCTCAGAACCCGGCTCAGTGGGTGGGGTCGTTGGTTGTGGTTTTAATAAAAAATGGGATCCCGCTACGGGACCCGTGGGGCCGCTGGGCTGTGAGCTCCTCCCGTGGCTTCCGTGGCGGCGTTTGCGCTTGCTGTCCTCTCTACAGCCGTGTGGCTTCCACGGCGTGACGGTCAGCACCACAGCCACACTGCCCTCAGCACCTGCGACGGGGACGAGGCTGGAGAGGGACGTGGAGGCCCCACGGGCAGAGGCACAAGGCTGAGGCCCCAGCAATTTGTGAGTGTCCTCAAGCCCATGACCCAGGAAAGCTGGGGGGTGGGAGCATTTGGGGGATGCGGAGAGTCCAAGGACGACAGGTTCCCGGATTTCTGACGGGGGACTGGGCTGGGGGAGCCGGACTGGACTCCCCCATTAGGACCCCCCTCCCTAACAGGAGACGTGGGCCCAGAGGAGGCCCACAAGGCTGGCGGATGAGGTGGGACACGGTGAGGGCTGCGTGGGGTGAGTCAGAGGACAAGGCGAGGGGCAGGTGAGGACGCGCCGCAGGCTGCGGGCACCTGGTGGTCCCTCCTGCAGCGGAGATGCTGGCTGGCTTGGCAGAACGGCCCCCGCACGAAGCAGGAGAGGCCACTCAGGGTAGACACACGGCGCCCCACGGGGACCCCCAGGCACACACGGAGAGGCACACTTGTCTCCTCGGACCCTCTGTTTTTAGGGGGTGCTTTCAATCTGATCTGTTTATAATTGCATCGCATATTTCTGTGCTTCTATAGTCAGACCTACCCAAAGAGAAATCTTCGAAGAGGCCAGCATCTGTCTGATCCCCGCCTGCTCCCCAGTCCCCTGGACAGAGCTAGTCTTAGGTTCGGGCTTCCATCTTTACCACCTGGAGGAGGCATTCCTGCCCCTCTTCTCCTTGGATAAAGACGTTTTCACTTCCTGCGCCCGAGGCATCGCGGGCAGTCAGCGCCCAGACCCGTATTCCAAGCTGCCGCCCTTCCCTCGCTGCTTTCCTCGGGCGTTTCGGGCCCTTCGTGGGAGGAGAGGCCAGTGCCTCGGACTGTGCAGGAGCCAGACCTTCTCAGTCTGGACATCGCCGTCTCTAAGAGACAAAGCTGAGACCAGCTGGCAGAAAGTTCATTTTCAGCCAGAAAATGTGCATGGACAAATGGTATCGAGTTACGTATTAATTTACAGTCGCTGGATGTGTTTTTCAAAGGTGAAAGAAAGGGTTCCGAGCAGCACTATTTCCCGGCTCACAAAGTGAACTGCCGCCAGCCAGGGAGCCAGGGGCCAACCCTCCGTGGCTTCTACCCGCCAGCTCACAGCAAGTTTTATAGAATAATCCAGAAAGGCCTCCAGACAGACAGGAAGCCCCAGGAGGCGCTGAGCTCTGGAGAGAAGCCCCCTGCTGCCCCGGGGTCAGCCCTCCCAGGGAGCGTCCATCCACCACCAGGGCCCTCCCTAGACGGGCCTGGCCCCAGGGGAGCAGGAGCTTGGGCGGGGCACCTGGGAGCAGAGCCCCCACCCCCGGACACAGACACACGGCCGCACGGAGAGCACGAGGCCCTTCCACGCCCCTCGGTGGGACAAGAAGGAGGTTTTGAAGGAGTTTTCTTTTCAGACTAAGAGGAAATTCCTAGAATTCTTCGGTGGTAAATCCAGGCCCCTGCGTGGAGCTTAGGGAGCCGCGGAGCCAGGATGCGCGTGGCGAGAGGAGGCCGGGCATCCAGTACTCCCTGTTTGTGCCTCCTGGGGACTCCAGACCCCTGAGGGTCTGGCCATAAAGGAAGGCACCCCGCCGGTCAGGTCCTGTGGCCAGAATGTCCGCAGTCCTCTGCGGGAGCAGCCTGACGCCACCCTTGGCCAGGTGACCCACCAGGCTTCAAATTCGGGGCCCCACCCGCCATCTGTGTGAGTCAGTGCCCAGCACCCAGGAGAGGCCCCGGGAGGGACTTCCACCAGCCCCGAGTCATGGAAACCACACATCACCCTGTAACAGGGATGCAGCCGGCACGCAGGCGAGGGCTCTGGACACCGCCCGCCTGGACACTGGCCATTCACCCCCAGAGTCTGCTCAGGCCCCACGGTCGAGCCTTCATCCTAACTTCCAACTTGGAAAGAATCTCACGCAGAAAAGTTACAAAGTAACATCGATGCCAAGGACAGGCCACCCTTTCCCCAGACTCGCCCATCGTGGGCAGCTGTCCATCTGCTTCACCACTCGGCTGCACACGTACTCTGCACACGCATGCCCAGGACTGTTTTTCAAGCAGAGTGGTTCTCATTCTGGCTTCACTGACGTTTTCTCATGGCCAGTTGCAGGCGTCTGGACAGAGAACCACTCGCATGTGATTCCAGGCAACGAGGGTCGGCACCCCTGCTGGTGACCAGCACCGCGTGGACACACCTCCACACTCAGCACGGCTCCCTCAGCCTCCTTGGATTTCAGGGACGCGAGCACGATGCAGTGGAATCCTCTGCGGTGGGTGTCCTGACGCCCCTGTGCAGACACGCGCGGGCTTCAGGAAGGCGAGCATCACCAAGCCCCTGCCCAAGTCTGGCAGCCGGGCGGGAAGAGGCTCAGGAGCTGCCTGGGGAGGCACCTGGTACCCTGAAATGGGACACAGGTGCCCCGCGCTCCCCACACAGAAGGGCTTTTGCTCTGAAACTGCCAGCCTGTCACAGGGCCATACTTGGGTAAATATGGCAAAGAAAAGAATCACTAGAAGATGAAATTTTAAAAGCACAAGCCTGTTTCCTTCTTATGAGATCCAACAGATGTACAATCTCCTGGCCAACTGCGACAGGAGTTTCTAAGCGCAGGCTCACGCTGACCCCTGCACCCCGAGCATTCTCCAGGGACGGTCACCAGTAGCTCAGGGATGAGGACCGCAGCAGCCTCCTTCCCCACCCCACCCCTCCGACTTCAGGAAGCCCTGCCTCCCACGACCCTGTGGTAAGAAGTGGAAAGTCTCTGAGTGTCCTGAGGGAGACTGTGGGCCGGCCGGGAGATGAGGCGGGGCCCCGGGCTCAGCCAGCTCTCAGGGCCTCGGAAGGAGGATGCCAGGCAGAGCTGGCCCAGGCGTTGCTGCAGGTAGCTCCGAGGTGGGAGGCTTTGCAGCCGTCGTGCAGCCACTGAAATCCTCGAATGAGGGCCAAACGTATCCACAGGACTAACCCTCCAAAGCCGATGTGAGGTGGATTTTAAAATGAGAATAGGGCTTCCCTGGTGGCGCAGTGGTTGAGAGTCCGCCTGCCGATGCAGGGGACACGGGTTCGTGCCCCGGTCCGGGAAGATCCCACATGCCGCGGAGCAGCTGGGCTTGTGAGCCATGGCCACTGAGCCTGCACGTCCGGAGCCTGTGCTCCGCAACGGGAGAGGCCACAACAGTGAGAGGCCCGCATACCGCAACGAAGAGTAGCCCCCACTCACCGCAACTAGAGAAAGCCCGCGTGCAGCAACGAAGACCCAACGCAGACAAAAATACATAAATAAAAAAAATAAATTAAAAAAAAAAAAGAAAATCTGTTCTTACACAGCACACATTGCTGCCAAGGGAAACGCCCCCCCAGCCCAGTGCCTTCCCCACCTGCGGTCAAGGGCCAGGCTGGTGGCTACGTGGGCCCAGAGGCCGGAGGACGTGCAGCTCTCGCGTCTTCTAGAAGCGAGGCCCTTTGCCCGCAGCACCAGGGTCCCACAGGAGCTGCCCCAGCGAGTGAGCACTGTCCACAGCAATGGAAATCAGGTGATGCCACCCCTGGGGGGAGCTGGGGGCCCATGTGTCGCTAGTGGTCACTGCTCTGCCTGCTGGACTCATGGACACAGGACTGGCTGTGTCCACAGCCCAGGATATCAGCACTGGGTGGGGGCTGAGGCTCAGGACAGGCACGCACAGCCACCTCCCAGGAGCCCGGCACAGAGGGCGGCTGCAGGTCCGGCCTGCTCCAGATGGGCACGGGTGAGTAGAAGGTACTGGACAGGCTGGCAGATTCCAGAGGCAGCACGAGTCCCCGTGAGGCTGCGCATGAGATGGGGCTCGGGCTGCAGAGAAATCGTTCCTCATCTTTCTGAGTGCCGTGTATTTCAATTATCATCCTCTCCTTTTGGAAAATTGCTTTCAGAAGAGCCTGCCTGACCTGAGAAGCAGGGAACACACTCAGTGACGCTGTCGTCGTTTGGCAGGTATACTCGGTGCTCGCAGTGCAGGACTCAAGTTAAATCGGGCGGCTCGGGCACCGTCCAGAGCAGGGAACAGCCGAGACCCATCATGGTGGTGGTCTCGGGGGCCCCCCCTTGGGCTCCACAGAAGATGTGTGGACCCAAAGCGGGCAGGGCCTTGCCCACCTGGGGACCGGACCACTGCCCTCTGGCAGCAGGCGGACAGCTCTGCACCCTAGAGACATAGGGCGCCCTGCCTTGTTCCCCTTGACCGCCTGCCCCAGCAGAGTCAGCAGCAGGCACTGCCCGGGTGGGGCCGGGGGTGGGCGCCTGCAGACTTGGGCGCAGCAGCGCCAGGAGGGGCTCGGGCAGCTCACTGAGACTTCGCCCGCTCCCGCTGACGTGAGGATGGCGCCCAGTACCCTGGAAGCTCCAGGCAGCGGCCTGGCCCCCAGGAGAGGCTCCAGCATGGGAGTGGGTGCTTGGACCCTCAGAACCTCGGAGGAAGGGAAATTTGGCGCCGCAGAAGCGCAGGAGGAGCGGGAAGAATTCCATGACTCAGGTCATAACCCGTTTTCAGGAAACGTGTTTTCTTCCTGAATCCACGGCACACAGCACCGTCTGCAGGCCAGACTGAGCAGCTCCGGGCAGCGTGCGGACCCCCGTGGCGGGGCGGGGCTCGGTCCAGGCGGCCATGAGCTCAAGGGGACGCCGAGCAGAGTGCCCCGGGCCCAGGCCCAGGCCCAGAGGCCAGAGCTGCCCCACTGGCCTCCCCGCACCCGCCCTGCTCCCGCGGAGGGGCCGGCTGGCGACATGGTGAGCTGAGTCTGTGTGTCGCCATCCAGGTCAGCGTCGCTGGTGTGCCCGGAGCCCCCACAGAGGGTGGGGCTGACTGGGAGGGTGGAGAGCGCAGGAGTCGGGACAGGACTGAGGGTGCGGGCTCGGCAGGGGGTGCAGCGCTGCCCTGTGGCCACGGGGCTGCGTCGAGCCCCCGCCCATGCTGAGCAGGGCAGGACCCTGCTCTGGGTGAGGCGCCCCTCGCCCTCATGTCCAGAGCGGCGTGCACCTCCAGACGTGGCCCTCAGGACACACTCCAGCCACAGGTGCCACATGTGAGTGGGCCAGCCTGGGTCGCTTTGTCCAGGAGTCCAGCTGGCACCTTCCCCAGCCAACTCTGGCACCTTTGGCTAACCCCTCCCCTCTCCGGGCACCCACGACACTCTCCCCCAACCCCACGAGGCGCAGGACCCCTGAGCAGAGGCCTCCAGCCTGGCCTGGGGCGGCACCAGAGCTGGGCACACTGAGGGACCAACAGACGACACCGGGATGGATGCACAGTTGCTCACGCATCTCTGAGAATGTGGACGGGGACCCCTGCTCAGCCCCTGCTGGGGGCATCTGCACACCGTCCTGGGGCCTTGGTCTGGGTTGGCAGCTGCTGTTTCTGGCCCCAGGTGGCTTGGTCCTGACTCCAGTCTCAGGCCAGCAGGGAGTGAGCCTGGCGGGCGTGAGCAGGACCCCGGCAAGGCCCCCAGTCCCAAGGCCCCCAGACAGGTGGTCGGCACCCGGGGCCTTCCAGATCTTCTTCCCAAGCTGACTACTCCAGGCATCTTCTTACTTTTATTGCTGCTGGTTTTCTGAGTTTTCTACATCTTCCCCCCAAATTTGGCAGAAAGACAATCTGCCTCAGGGCTTTTCCCACCAAGGCCCCAGTGGATTGATTTGGGAGCATGGCGGCTGAGCTGGGGGAGCATCCTTGGAGCGGAGTTTGTTTTCTTTTCCGTGGAGCTGGAATCGGCAGCTTCCGCGTAAACCCTGAGGGCGTCATGCCCCCGGTGAGGAAGCATAGCCATGGTTTCCTGGCTTGTGGCCTGGTGCTGGGGGCCCCCTCCGGCCCCTCTGCTGGTCCCCCACCCCAGGGGGAGCTGGGATTACTGAGGCTTCTAGAGTTCCCCACAGGATCACAGGAACACTTGGCTCCCCCAGGGCTGAAGGACGGCCTTGGCTGGCTGTCCTTCCTGGGACCACCTCCAGCTCCTGCCCAGAGGAGCTTCCACTGGGCGTCTAGACCTTCTGCCCAGGCCCCCGGCTTGCTGTCCGCACCGTCAAGCTGGGAGCACCCTTCAGGCAGTGCGGTCGGCGGGGGCACGGGTCGGAGCCGCCAGCCTTCCATCCTACACAAGACGGCCCCACTTCCAAGTGCGAAAAGCTTGAATCCAGCCCTTGGAAGCGTTTCCAGAGGTTTTTGGCATCAGAAAGAGCCTTCTGTGAACCTGGGAATGTGGCCGGTGGACGCAGGGGTCCCCATGGGCACTTCTGGATGGGCAGCCACACTGCACCAAGAATGTCTGCTGCTTTCCAAAGCAAACAGGCCTGCACTGGGCCACTGGGCACCCCTCACCCCTGGCCGGGGGTGTCTGGCATGGATGACACACAGGGACCAGGGCAGCAGACAGAGGAAGCCCGGGACCTCTGCATCCTCCCTGGAGAACTGTTCGCCCTGTCGTGCCGGGGCACTGGTGGCTGGAGCCCTGCCCTGACCCCTGAGTGTGGAGGAGGCTGGGGACACGCCCAGACTCACACCGCATGTACACTCACACAGGCACGGACACGTGCGTGCACACCCAACCTGGTCTCCTCTGCACACACCGTGTCGGCAACACCAGGTGACAGGTGACAGCTCCCCAAGCCCCAGAGCAAACCCACCGTCCTGCACCCTGAGACCCCTGGAGCCCAACTTTGCACCCGGTCCTCATGTCCAGCTTGGGACGTCGGGGCACACACAGGATCGAGATGGCGGCTCCCAGGGCTTGGCCTCCCTGACCTTGGGGTTGGGTGCAGCCCATGAAGCCCTGGGCGGTGGATGACCCCACGGGACAGAGAAGCCCTTCCTGACGTCTCCCTCCTACTCTGGCCACAGCGGCCCCAGCTCCCCCACCTCCCCGGACCTGGGCCCGCACCCCAGGTGCCCCTCGGCCAGGCTAAGGGAAGTGTCCCCCCAGAACTGCGGGTCGGCCTGCCGCCTGGCCCTCCGTCAGCTGCCCTGGGCCTCAGCCATCACCGAGTGAGCGCTGGTCAGGAAACTGGATATATTTGCAATTATTTAAAAGCTCAGAGCCAGCGTTCAAAATGGGGCTGTTTTTCCAGTGGAAACTGTAACGTGAGCCCAGAAGCTTCCCACTAACCCCCTCGGCGTGTGAGGCCGACACCCCACTCGGGGCCACGCCAGGCCAGCTGCCCACCCGGCCTGGCCGACACGAAGGCCAGGAGGAAGACCTTGCGGCTGAGCGCCACACCCTGCACCCTCCGCTTTGCTCAGACCCCAGGTGGCACCGGACCCGTCATCAGCCGGCCGGCCGGGTCGCAAGAGACTGACCACAAGCACTTGGCTCCCAACAGCCAAGCCCCGGAGCCCAGTGCCCTCAAGCGTGACTCCCTGGACCACCAGGCTGTGGTTCTCGCTCACCCTCCCCAGGGACCCCCAGGCTGGGCCCACCTGCACGCACTTGTCCTCCTCAGAGGAACGGCTGTCCCCACTTGCATCGGCTTAAGCAAGGGAAACGGGGGACAGTGCTTATGGCTTCGTGGCCCAGAGGGCGGCACCCAGTGGTGCTTCAGGGCTGTTCACGGAGTGGAGCCTCCAACCACTCCAGGCGCCGGCGTCGGGCAGACAGAGGAGGTCCCCAGCCCCAGCCTTGAGTCCCTGATCCCAGCGGGGCTGCCCTCACCCACCACTCACTCCAGGACCTGGGCCCTAAAGAAAGGGGTGGGGGCCCCAGACCACTCTCTCCCACCCCTCAGGGGCCTCTGCTCCCCCCTGCTTCGGACACTGAGCACCAGGTCCATGACACAGACGTGCCCTAGAGGACAGACCCCCCACGGGCTGGACACACCTGGGTGCTGCCTGCGGGTCCCTGGAGATGACAGGCGCCGGCGGGCAGTTGGGTCCCCGTCACAGCCGCCTCTTCCCCGGAGGAACAACAAACCACTCTCAGCCCCTAGCAGGGGAAGGGCCACAGGAGGTGGGCACTGGGGTGTATGGACCCAGGCTCCCTGCCTGAGCTGAGGGCCCCCTCCAGGCCCAGAGGGCCTAGGGCGGGTTGGGTGGTGTCAGGGGCCTGGGGCCACAGGCCAGCACACCTGGGGGGCCAGAGGGAAACCTGCTGCCCCCCCGCCTCGAGGGTTCCAGGGAGACCAGGAGGTCGTGGGACCAGCCGG
This sequence comes from Mesoplodon densirostris, assembly GCF_025265405.1. Taxonomy (NCBI): domain Eukaryota; kingdom Metazoa; phylum Chordata; class Mammalia; order Artiodactyla; family Ziphiidae; genus Mesoplodon; species Mesoplodon densirostris. Next base: position 107,275,828 of record NC_082661.1, read on the forward strand.
TGTGGGCGGCCACTCCCCTAAAACGGGGGACACACTGAGTCCTGAGTGTCCTGAGTGTGCGGTAGCCCTGGCCAGACAGTGGGAGGGGTCGTCACTTGGGGAGACCCTGGTAGACAGGAGGGGCATCCCAGGACCGCACCGCTGCGGCCCCCTCCTGGGTGAGCGCCGGTAGCCAGGGGCACAGGGCAGGCCAGGGGCCACGCTGGGGCTGGAAGGCCACAGGAAGCCAGCCCTGCCAGGGATGGGAGCCACAGGTCCGGCCGCCCTTCGCGGAGCCCAGCCTCCTCTCCACCTCTGGAGGGAAGCAGAGGGGGCCTGCGTAGCCGAGGGACGGTCCAGGTGTTCGCTGCAGCCCAGGGCCTGGGCTGGGGGTGGGGGCAGGAGTGTCTCGGAGCATCAGAGTCTCCCACAGAGCCACAGGGCCGCAGGCTGAGGTGCCGGCCGCTGCCGGGAAGGCTGGCGCCTCGGCCAGGGCAGGCGGGGCTCAAACACCACAGCGCCCTCTCCCCACCTGACGCCCAGCAAGGGGCCCCAGCTCTCGTTGTCTGTGTGGGACTGTGCAGTCCCAGTGAGTGATGGCTGGCATGGTTGTCATACACACACACGTGTGCACACGCGCCTCCCCAGGCACGGAGCCCCTGCCCCTCGCAGGGCAGCGCGACCAGGTTCCCAGGCCTCAGAGTCCCTCTCCTTGCCCTGAGGACCCCAGCCCGTGGCAGGTCCCTCACCCTAAGTCCCACCCTGCTGGGGGCTGAGACTGGGCCCCCAGGAGTGGACTCAGATCTGGCATCGGGTGGAGGAAACTGCGGGCTGCCTGCCACCCCCTGCCCTCCCTGGGCCCCCATCCTGGCCACCTGGCTGAGCCTGGGCCTCAGGGGTGTGGTGACAGCCCCGTGCGCCCACAGCCTTCCCACTCTGGGTGGACTTCAGGCCCCAGGCCATCTCAGAGGATCCAGCACCCAGACCTGAGCCGTAGATGGGCACCAAGGCCACATTGGGGGATCACCTGCAGGTGCTCCTGCCAGGTGACCTGAAAGCTGCTGTGCCTCCGGTGGGACCCCAGGCCAGCACCTGCTCTGGTGTCTGGACTGGTGGGGTCTCTGCCTGCAAGCATCAAAGCTGGGCCCCGCCGGGTGCCCCACCAGGCAGAGTTAGCCCTTCCCAGGGGAGATACTGATCTCGGAGCAACAAAGGGGCCTCAGGGGTCACCTTTCAGCCTCCACACAGGCTAAGGAGAGGCTGAAATGCATCCGAGGTGGAGACATCAGGCAGCCTGGGCCCCCAGCCCGCTGAGCCCCACTGGGGCCGGCCTGCCATGGAGACGCCAAGGGAGACCCCACCAGGCAGTCTCACAAACAAGGCTCCCGGCGGTCCTCTGGCCTCACACCTCTTGCCCCAGGCCCCTCTAGGAAGGGTGCATGGAGTGAAGACACGTTTAAGGGAGGGGACGGAAGGGGTCCCAAGCTCCTCACACCAATATGCACACTTGCACGTGTACACATACACACAAGTGTGCACGTGCTCCCACTGGGGCCCAGGCTGCCTGGACGATGCTCCAAGCCCAGAGCACGACCCCCAGGGGGAAGGGAGAAGCTTGGCTGCTTCAAGAATGGGCCACAGACCCTTCGGTCACGTCCTGGAGGCTCTAGGGAGCGGGGAAGAGCAGGGTGGGGTGTGGTCCAGCCCCCCGGCCGGAGAGACCCTGCCTCCCCCCATCCACCCTCAGCCAGGAAAGACACGGGCGCTTGTCAGCGGCCAGGAGAGGAGAGAGGAGGGAGTGTGGGGGGAGGCCATGGACGGGGGCCGGCCTCAGCCTGGAACAGTGGCTGCCTGGGGCCTGTGCTCCGGCCACGGCCCTCTGCAGTGGCCAAGCATTCGGGGTGCAGGGGTCGGGCTGTGGCCAGGCCTTGCTGAGGTGGGCGTGCAGGGTGCAAAAGTGTGGGCCCTCCAGGTCCAGGCCACTGAGACCTCCAGCTCCTCTGCTGGGCCCGGCCCTGGCATCCGTGGGGCCCTGGCGGCGAGGGCTGCCGGGCAGGCGAGGGCTGCTGGCTGGCGCTCCCCTCATTTCCTCTTGGCCCGAAGGCTCCAGGCGGCCGCAGGAACAAAGGGTGGATTGTGCCTCGTTCTGGGCCTGCTCCCCGCCCGGCCGCTGCCCCTGCAGGGCCCCATGGGCGACGCTTGTGTCTGTAGCCAAGCAAGGCTCCTCCGACCAAGCTGCGAGGGCTCAGCGATCAGGCGGCCGCGGGCACCGGCCGCGTCCCAGGAACCTGTCCTGAGCCCAGCTGGCCCGCCACCCACCCTGTCGGCCTCCCTGAGTCCAGCGGCAGCAGCCAGGCGGTCTCGGCTGTGCCCGCCCCTCACCTTCTCCTGTGCAGACACTTCCTGTCACCAGCGCACGGCTCTCCAGCCCCAGCCCCTGCCCAGCCCAGGCCCCTGCCCAGCCCAGGCCCCCCATGTCCTGTGACTCTCACCACCACCCATCTGCCCCGCTGGAGCAGAGGCAGACACCCCCTGCTGTCCGTCCAGCCAGGCCTCCCCATAACTGGGCATCTGGGTATGCCCAACGCTCATAATTGGCTTATGGGGGGCCACGGGGGCCAGGCCCCTCAGTTTCCAAGTGTGCAGAAAGGAAGCAGAGGAACTGCGCCCGACGTCCTGCGTCCAGCACCCCTCCGGCAAACATTTAATGAGCGCTGCCGTGTGCACGTGTGGACCGCAGAACCCCAGCCTTCCGCAGCCTACAGATGGGGACGGTAGCAGGGCGCAGACAGTCCGAGGCCAACGCCATCCCGTTTGCCTGTCGGGCCCAGGGTCCTGTGGCGGCAGACCTCCTAACAGGCGGTCCAGTCCCTGCTTGGCCAGCACCCACATCCGGGAGATGCTGGTGGACACAGGGATGTGCGCAAGGCCTCCCCCAGAGCAACCGGGGCCGGCGGGCCGCCCAGAGCAGCGCTTCAACCAGAGGAGCCTGGAGGTGCTGAGCTTAGGCAGGCAGAGGGGGGCCAACGTCCTCCCCACCAGAAATGGGGCCGAGCTGAGGCCTGGGGTCCCGGCGTGACGCCCACCCCTGTGGAGCCCTGCCCCCAGAAGATGCCCAGAGGCCTCCGCTTGGGGCGTCCTGTGTCCCCTTCCTCCCTCCCTCCTCCCCCACCCCCACTGTTGGTTTAGCTCCCGCCGCTGCTGTCAAAGGAGCTTTGTGGCCGCGAGTGGAGCCGGTGCCGATGGTCTTGGAGGGGCTCCAGGAACGAACAGCGGAGGACGGCTTTTGGAAGAAACTGGACAAAAAAAATAAGAGGAAAAAGTTGTGAAGGAAGAAGGAATTTGCCTCTGCTGAGCCCGGTGCCGCCCCAGCCCTCCCTGGGCCTGGGTCCAGGCTGAGGTCCTGCCCACTGCCCCCCCACACACCCCGCCAGGGCCATTCCGTGCCTTCTGGGCCCAGGCCTGAGCTCACCTCCTACCCAGGCAGGCCCCAAAGGCTCCCACCAGCCCCTGAGCCGGGTCCTCTCATCCAGGCCACAGATGAGGAGACTGAGGGTCAGAGTAGCTGGGTAGCTGTCTAGGGTCTCATGACACAGAGAGGCTGCTGGCCCGAGAAGACGGCCTGTGCACGCTGGGTGGGAGGTGCTGCTGGGCGCTTTCAGGCTGCACAGTGCACGGTGAGGGTTGAGGCTGGGGTCCTGGCTCCCTGCCTCCCAGGGCCCTAAGGGGATAGGTTGGTCACCCCCAGGACTCTCACCTTCCTGTCCCCAGGCCCTGGCAGTTGACCGCAAGCTACACTTTCTGCCAGCGGCTGGGCCACACGAGCAGTCCTGGAGGATGGCCGTGACTCCCCTGTGATCCAGGGGGCAGGGGGGCAGGGGTGTGTGGCCATCAAGAGCTCACTGCCCCTCACTCATCAGGTCCTGCGTAAAGCTGGGTGGCCCTGGCGTTGCTGGGAGCGTAAAGCCATCCCAAACCAGGTCCCCACGGCGGCGTGCCTGAGGGGAGGCTCCAGCAGGGAGTGGGCAGCTTCAGCGCTGCCCTGGGCTGGCAGGCTTCGTGAAAAGGCCACTGGGACAACTTTGGGGCAGAAGTAGGGAGGGCCTGGAGGGATGAGGCAGTGGTCCCAAGCGAGAGTCCAGGGCTCCAGGGACCCACTGACAGGGGCTGCCAGTTTTCCAGGAAGCTCAGAAGTCCCTGAGCTGGGGGAAGAGACAGCGTCAGCGCGGGGCCTCCACCCTCACCAGGGCCTCCCCACCAAAACCCACCTGCACTGCCTGCCATCAGGGTGGACGCTGCTGGGGTACGGCTACTGCTTTCCAGCAAAGACCCCCACCCACTGGCCTTGCCCACCCCCAGCATGGAGCCCCCAGACCCTGGGGACCCTGCAGAGGCAGATGGAGCCTCCGGGGGTCCTCAGGCCTGGCACCAGGGCCAAGATACCCCCTGCTTGTCCTGTTCTTGTGGGCTGTGCTCTCCGCCAGGGTCTCTCTAGGGCCCAGGGATGGCATTTTGGGGACATGAGGAGGACAGCTTGGCCTTCCCTTCAACGGGGAGTCATCCCAACCAGACCCTCTCCATCCCCCACCCGTGACTCAGGATAAGCAGCCCCGCCCCTCTGGCCAGCTGTTGGCAGCTGTCACCACCTGCCGGCCCAGAGCCAGATGCCCCATGGCTGTGGAGCAAGCGGGGGTGGGGCGTACAGCTGTCTGGGTGTGTGGGTGTCTTGCCCGGCCCCCGCCCTTACGGAAGCTGCTGGACCTTTCATGGATCCCCCCACCCCATCCTGGGATCAAGTATGTGTCTGCGCCCAGCCACCATGGGGTGGGGTGGGGGGAACCTCTGGTCCTAACCTGAGCCTGCCCCATGCAGCCAGGCCAGCACGCGCTCCCTCCCCAGGGCTTGTCTGGGTGGCTGGTAGGGCCCTCAGAACTGTACTGCTCATGCTTCCAGCTCAGCTTCCCTGGAGTCTTGAAGGTGCAGGGCGGGTGGGGGAACGCGGGTCAGCACAGCCTCTGGGGGTGGACGCCCGCGGCCCAGGAGACAGGAGGGAGCCAGCCCCCGAGCTCTGGGCAAGGCCCAGGCAGGACTGCATCCAGATCAAGGAAGGAGGGGCCGTGTGTATCTTAGCCCGAGACCCCCTGCCACGGGAGCATCAGTCCCTTGCATTGGCCACTGGCCTGACCCAAACACTCTGCCTTGTCACCCCAGACAAGTGCCAGAGACAAGACCCCCCAAAAGGAGCCAGCCTACACCCTGAGAAGAAGGAGTGTGCTGAAGAACCCCGACCCAGTGCCTCATTCTGCCCCGAGCTGGTACAGGATGGGTGCTGGCAAAGCACCCTCCCCCCAGCTCCCCAGGCTGCCCAGGGTGCCAAGGCGGGGACATGAGATGCAGGGCCTGGTCGTCAGTAGCCTTGTGGTGGATGGGCACACCCAGCTGGGGCCAGTGCAAGTCCTGTGTCAGTGGCTTCCACACCTCAAATCAGCAGTGCCAGGGGTGCGGGCCGCTGACTGGGGTGCCACTTGCTGCAGGGTCTGGGCTGGGCTGCTGCTCAGCAGACACTGGGGGGTGGGGTCTTGAGCCCATCGGGCACGACCCCAGGTGACCCCCGGCAACACTGCCAGAAAAAGGCGTCGGAAGCTGCTGACCCAGGGCTCCATTGGGTGCCACCCCCTGGGGGGGTCTCCACAAGAGAAGCCCCTTGGGAGGCAGATCCCACCTCCAGGGCCCTACATTTCCAGGTCTGGGGACCCTTGCAATCTCCCACCTGGGGTCACTGACGCGTGCTGGCCTGAATGGGAGGTCGACCCTCCCTTCCACAGATGGTGGCAGTCCAGGGGTCAGGGTGACTGGGCTGGGGGTAGCACCGGCTTGTGGAGGTCTCTGAGCCAAGGCAGGACTGGAGAGGGCTCAGCAGGGCAGCCATCAGGGTGGGGGACAACCCGGGTGGGGCTGGCAGGATAGGGGTTGAATCTGGGGAAGGAATGCACGGACCTTCACAGGACTCCCAGGAGAGGCCCTGGCCCTCAGCTCCCCTGATGCCCGGCCCATCTTGTGAGGGCCCTGAGCCCAGCCAGGCCTGGGCGGTTGAACAGGACGGACACCCGGCACCAGGCGAGGTCAGCACTGGGCACAGAGGGAGCCCCCAGCTGCCAGGCCCCGCCCCTGCCCTGCCCAATCCCCGCCCCTCCCCGTGATCGGCAGCCTCGGTCCCTGCCCACCAGATGCAGCAGGGTCGTGCCAGGTGCTGGTGCCAGGCATGGGGTGGAGGCTGCTTCCCAGCCCAGCCCGGGGGCCCGGCCCCCACACAAGCTTGACCCTGTGGGAGCCCCCTGTCTCCATATCCCACCTTGCAGCAGCCTGCCTCACAGGCCCATGTGTCCCAGGGCAGCCCAGCCCACGCCCTGGGTCTGGGCAAGGTCCGCGGGGGGCGCTCACCTTTCGGCCCCTGGGGTCCCAGCCCCTCCATGCCACCTCAGCCCCCGCAGCAGGTCCAGGGCCCTGCAAGCCCCAAGCAGCGCCACCCGGGGGGCTGGGGCCGCCTGACTGGTGCCTGCATGTCCTTAACCCCATGCCCCGAGTCCCAGGTTGAGTCTGTGCTGGTCCCGACCCCATGTCCTATGTTCCTGTCCCTTTTCCTGTGTCCTACATCCTGCATTCCTGTCCCAGGTCCCCTGGCCTGGCCCCCAGACAAGGCTCTGATCCCCTGTCCGGCCCTCCCAACCCCAGGTCCACGGGGGTGTGGTGGCCCCATGTCCCCTCATCTTCAGCTTTTGTCACATGGCCTGGTCCCTGGACATCAGCCTCAGCAACCCCCCCTGTGGGACAGCTGCAGAAGACTCTCGGCCACCCCTTTGGAGCCAGGAGGGCTGGGCTGCGGGGCTTGGGGGTGGGGAGGGAGCGGTCACACTCGAGGGTGTCAGAGCCTGGGCCGCCCTTTCAGGTTCACCAGGCTTCAAGGGGACCAGCTTATCACAGCCCAGATCGGAGGGAAGATGCTGGCCTGGCCCTGAGGCCTCTCCCTCCTGGCACCCACCCACCCAGCACCCAGCACCCACCACCCCCGCCACCCACCACCCAGCACCCACGCACCCAGCACCCCCATCGCCCAGCACCCCCACTACCCAGCACCCAGCACCCACGCACCCACCACCCCCAGCACCCAGCACCCAGCACCCACCACTACCCACCACCCACCACCCCCACTACCCAGCACCCACACACCCAGCATCCCCATCACCCAGCACCCAGCACGCCCACCATGGACATCAGGAGTTTCGGCCCAAATGGCTCTCAGAAGCCCCAACAGCACGAGCCATTAGTGGCTGTGAAATCAGATCAAGACGTTGACTCCCAGCCTGGCCTGGGAGTCACTCTGAGACACAGCTGGATCCCCCTCCTCTCCCTTGAGACTGGGGGCCCCCACTCCCACCCCACAGGGAACCCCACAGAGCTGGGCACGGGAGGCCTTTCTGTTCCTGTTGGGGGTCCTGGTAGCATCACGGGTGGCTGTGGCCAAGGGCACATTAGGGCCTGGCCTTGGTGTTTGTGGAGGGGCAACTGTGGCAGGAGAAGCCAGGGCGCAGTGCCTCCGAACCCAGGAGGCGAAGCCCTGCCGCGGTGCCCCTGCTCGTGCCACTCTGGGCTCCCCCGCTTTGGAGCCCAAAGACTCTCCCCTCAGCCTGGCCTGCCACCTGGCCCCGCCTGCCGCCCGGCCCCGCCCACTCGCGCTCCCATTGGCTCCGCCCCCGCACAGTCTGGGAGCCCCCAAGGGGGGCGGGGCGCCAGGGAGAGGGAAGGAAGAGGGGGCGTTGGGCAGAGGGAGGGGGGCCGGTCAGTTGGAGACCCAGTGAGCAGACGTCAGTCCTGGTGGGCTTCGTGGTGGCCGGGCAGCCCCAAGAGGATGGGTCTGTCTGGTCGCCCAGACCCCCCGCCCAGCCAGGCGCCCTAACATGTCCACAGAACGACCAGCCCATCAGCAGCCCTCTCTCCTGAAAGGGCACTGGGGGATGGGCCCGGAGCCACTGGTCTCCCGAGAACCAGGACCTGGGGCCCTGATGGGCCTGTCAGGTCATTAGCCTCCCAGGCTTCCCTGGGGCAGATGATGAGGGTGGTCCCCACATGAGCCCAGGTGGACAGCACCGTCCCTCAGGCCAAGAAGGGTACAGGGTTGGGAGTGGCAGACTCTCCTTTGAGGTTCTGGGGGACTGTACCCTCAGGGGTGCTGGGCAGGGGGCAGCTCATCCCCTGTGACCCAAAGATGGCCCACAGCCTGAGGTCTCCCCACTGCCCAGCGTCTACCCTCTCCCCACCCTTCCCCACTCAGACTGAAACCCAACCAGGCGTCGGCTGCAGCCTGTCCTGTCTGGGGAACATCTGTTTGGTCACCAGCTGTGGGCTGCCTGCAGCCCACACTACTCCCCTGGCCACTGCAGCCTGGCTCCCCACAGCCAGCCAGGCCCTAGGTCTCCCACGGTGTCCACTATAGGTGGTCTCCATCACCAGGCCAGAGCTTGGTCACTGCCCACGGAGTCAGGACCACCCCAGTGGGGCTTACCTCAGAGCGAGCCCCTCCCTCCTAAGACAGGAGTGGGGTCCACCCTGGGAGGCCAAAGGATGGGGGGAGGTTGAGAAGGACAGGGGATCCCACCCTGTACTGCATGGGGGTCCCAGCGGAGGAAGGGCAAGGGGACTGGGGACTGAGCCCTGGGAGACAAGAGCAGAGGGAGGGGACCCAGCCCGGAGCTGGGGAGGAGGCGGGGGGTGGACAGCAGCTCACTGCCAAGGCACGGAGGAGGGGAGACTCGGCCCTAGCGGTGGGCCCAGCACTGCCTGAGCAGGATGGTGGGCACCCTGACCGGCAGGTCAGGCAGAGCCTGGGCTTGTTTCCTGAAGCGCTGAGAACCAGCGGCTTGGCCTCACCCCCCTTGCTGACCTTCCGACATACTGCGCTGGGGGCTTTGCTAAAATCACACCGGCTCTTAGTGCTTTTCTTAAGATGTTCCAGAACCTCTGGGCCAGGGGCAACCCAACCGCTGCCTGCTGGTTGGGTGAGTCAGAGCCTCAGTTTCCTCATCCGGAGAGCAAGGCCACGGTTGCACACCCAGGGTGGACGGTGCCCTGCAGGCAACTGGCCCTAGCCCACCTCACCACCAAGGCCACCCAGGGAACCCCAGAATATGGGATGGGAGAAACACGGGCCCTGCACTGAGGGCTGGGGGACCACACAAGTACAGAGAGGGGGCCCCCCCTGGGACAGATGTGCAGGACTCTGGCTGGCCAAGGAGGTGCATGCAGGTGAGCGGGGAAGAGTCCTTCAGCTCAGAGCACTGATGGCGGGCCCTGGGGACCCTCAGGCCTCGGCCCCCGAGCCTAAGGCCTGGTGATGGGGTTCCTGAGAGCTCCCCCATCCGTCCTATGAACAGGCACATGCGCACGCACAGATGCAGACACAGGAAGATATAAACAGGCACACGCGCACGAACAGATGCAGACACAGGAAGAAACACCAGCTTAGAGGAAAGGATGCACATTTTCTTGTTTAACAAAATAAATTAAATATACGAAGCTTCAGCTCAAACTCTATATAAAATTACAGAGGCCTGGGGCTGCCACGGGTAGTGGGGTGATGGATGCCCGGTCCCGAGGTGGACATCCAGCGTGGCCAAAAGGCCAGGTGGGTCCTGGGCCTCAGGAGAGGCCAAGTCTCTGTGGCCCAGCCCTCCTTTCATCATTATTAATATTATTATCTTAATTTCTTAAATATAAATATCAAGGGCCCCTTCTCTCTGGCAGTGGGACGGGAGGCACCCCCAGCCAGCTCCGGCCTCTCAGGACGGGGCCTAGGACTGCTCCGCCCGACCCCCCTGCCCAGGGCACTGGTGGACTCCTGGACACCCAGGACAGGTGGTGGCAAAAATAGCCTGGGCAGGGACACAGGCGGGCAGGCGTAGGGAAGGGGTCGGAGTTTTTGGTTTGCAAAGCCAGGGTGCCTCTCAGATCTCCTGCCAGGCCGGGGTGGGGGGGTGACCACAGCCCCCATGAAATCCTTATCACGGGGCCAAGGGATTCCTTCATGAGCTAGCCCATCGCTACATGCGCACTGCAGAGTTACAATACAGACCTTCCCAAAGGCTTCTTAGTCTGAGTGTGTGTGTGTGTGTAATTGTGTGTGTGTGTCCAGAGGTATGTCATGCATGTGTGTGCGTCCAGGTGTGTGTGTGTCTCACGTGGGGCGCCTCTCACCCGTAGTCCATCTTCCTCTGTGGCCCTCTGCCCCAAGCCTGCCCGGCTGGCCGGCCCTCCACAAGCCCACCCCGAGGCACCCTAGCACTGGTAGTGGATGTGTTGATGCTGGTGGACCTTGCCCTCCACGTGCGAATGCGTGTGTGAGTGCGTGTGCGTGTGCGTGTCCGTGTAGAGTTTGGGGTAAAGCTTGGGGCCGGCGGCTGAGCCCGTGCCCAGCAGGTGCTGGGGGGCCGCCGGGGGCCCGAGTTCCTCACACAGCCCCACACCGGGGCCGGCACCAAGGGTGGGGGGTGCCGGCAGGTCCTTGTCCCCGACACGGTCGCGGGCCGTCGCGGGCGGGCGATGTGCAGGCACCGGAGGGGCAGGCGTGGGGGCGCATGGCTTCTTCTTGGCCTGGCAGAGCCACAGGAGCACGGTGCCCAGGATGAACACGGCGCCGGCTGGGATGCCGATGACCACTGGCCACGGCAGGCTGGTGGTCGAGGACGAGGGGGCCACGGGCGGCCCTGGCGGCTTGGGGTCTGCAGGAGAAACCGAGGAGGGGGCGGGGAGGGGAGCGTCACGTGTGGGCGTGGCCGGGGCGGGGCGGGGCGGGGCAGGGCGGGGCCCACGCACCGGGCAGCACGGTCAGGAAGGCGCTGCGAAAGCTGTAGCCCATGGTGTTGGCACCCAGGCAGATGTACATGCCCGCGTCGTCCTGGCGCGCGCGTGTGATGAGCAGCTTGTTGAGGTAGGAGCCGTCGGGCCGCGACCACACGTCACCCGTGGGCAGCACCACGAACTTCTGGCCGCCCACGTCGATGGTGGAGTTGTAGCGGCCCTCAGCGCCATACTCCACGCGCTTCAGCCACTGGATCACCGGCTTCACGTCGCTGCGCACTTTGCACTGGAAGGATGTCGTGCCTCCGAAGTCCACCGTCGTGTTCACGGGGTGCGTGCCCGTGAGGACAGGCTTGGAGCGCGTCCGCTCTGCGCAGGGACATGCGTTGGGCACAGCCCCGGGCGCCAGCCCGCCCCCACCCCCAGCCCCGGCACTCACGGATCACGTCCACCTTGTAGGTGGCGTTGATGGCGCCCGCGCGGTTCGACACGCGGCACGTGTACTTGCCGCTGTCCTCGGGGCGCAGGTTCTTCAGGCTCAGGGTCCACTTCTTCTTCCTGTGCTCACCAGCCTCCGGGCGCGTCAAGGCCTGGTCATCCTTCATCCACATGATGTCGGGCCGTGGGTGCCCACTGGCCACGCACTTGAGCCGCACGGAGCTGCCCACGGGCCGCGCAATCACCCGGCGCCTCATCTTGGAGGGCTGCGTGAAGCGGGGCCGGGCTGCGCAGGGTGGAGGGGAGCGGGCGGGGCATAGAAGTCAGCGGGCACTGGGGTGGAGGCACAGCCCCACCCCCCGACCAAGATGGTGATGTCTGTCCCTGTGCTCACCCCATTGCTTGCTGGCTGGGTCTTCCTGGCCCCCGGAAGAGCCGTCATGCCCCGGGCTCTCCCTTCCTGGACTGGTGTCGTCTGCAGAGGGGAGGGCGCATGAGAGGGGCTTCGGCAGCCCCTGTAAGACCCCAGAACTGGCTCCCGGGCCCCAGCCTCAGGCCCAGCTGGGAAAGCTCTAGAAACGCCAGCAGGAGGCCACGGGTGCACACCCACGTCTCAGAATCCCAGAGACAGCTGGGCAGGAGCCGCCCACCCGGCGCACTCCCTGGGTGCAGGTGACCCCGACAGGCGTGGGTGGGACGGAGATCTGGCTCCCCCACCCTGGCTCCGGGGGGTCTGCAGGGCTGGGGGGAGGTGGGGACCAGGCCCAGCCGGCAGCTGCAGTAACCCTAACCCACATCAAGGGGCCGAGGGCTTGGTGAGCTGACATGGCTTGCATACCGCCTGGTCATCCTCCCCTTTGAAAGGACGCTGGGGGGGACACCCACAGTATTCCCATTCCACAGCCCAGAGAAGGCCTGTGGGGCCTGAGGGGGGGCGGCGTGCTGAGGAATGCCCCCACTCCCAGTGACAGCCGCCGCCTCCACGGCCCAGGACCAAGGCCAGGCGCTCAGACCCCACCCCGGAACCCAGTGGAGGGGTGTGTGGGTCAGGCTCCTCCTTTGTGTTGCCAGGGAGCCTGCCCCGAGGGACCCGCCCGGGAGCCCATGGGGGAGGGCCAGGCACCAGCGCCTGGTACCAGCGAGTGGAGGGCGTGTTGCTGGGGGCGCCGCCCAGTCCCCAAGCCCGGGCCCCAGAGGCAGAGGAGAACAGAAGCCCTTTCCTTCCCAGCGGCCCCTCTGAACTCCGAAACCCGAGCCTCAAAGTCATGGCCGACGCCAAGGCTGCCGGCCCACCTGCCCCACCAGGCTGCCCTTCAATGGGACCACCACCTGGGGCCCCCATACCCACTCCTGCCGCCCCCCCAGCCAGCCCTGGCCCCCAGGTCAGCAGAAGTTTGGGGGAGAAGGGGTCGGGAGGAAGGGGGACCCCAAGGTGAGGCCTGAGGGGGCGGGGCCCAGCCTGGGCGTGGTGTCCTGGGCTCAGAGGCGGGGAGCAGGACGGCTCTGGTCCTGGGGGCAGTGGGCCGAGCTCATGCAGGGTGAGGGGTGGGCACACAGGGAGGGTCTGCCTCCCCGCCCGAGCTGACTAGTCACACACAGCAAGGCCCCGCCCTGGCACGGCCAGCACTGACCCATCACGATGAGGGTGTAGTTGACGCTGAGGCTGCCGAAACCGTTCGTGGCCTTGCACACGTAGGCGCCAGCGTCCTCCCGTTCCACCTCCTTCACCTTCAGCCCCTGGGGCAGCACGCGGAAGCGGCTCCAGCCGCCGTGGATTGTCCGGCCGTCCTTGGTCCACATGGTCAGTGGCGGCGGGTCCCCCTCCACGGGGCACTGCAGCCGCACAGTGCGGCCGAGCCGGGCCACCTGCCGCGGGACTACCTTGTCCGCCATCCTCGGGGGGCCTGTGGGGGTCAGAGGGCTCGATCAGGGAGGAGGGGACCGGCAGGTGGTTGGTCAGGGCCAAGGCAGGCATGGGCACTGGGAGCCGGGGGAGGGCTGTCCCTGCCGGGCCCCCTTCCCAGGACTCCACCCAGATACGCCTACCCAGCTCCCAGACCACAGGAGGCGGCGTTCACCCAGGGCCCACTGCGCTCCCGCATGGGAGCCGGAATGTGGCTCGCCCAGGACGCACGTCCACAGGCGAGCGAGGGCGGCCCCCACCACCTCCCTGCAGGCACCCTGTTTGTGTGTGCACGTGCGAGCGTCCCTGCGTCTGGTGACCCGTGTCTGTGCCTGTGTGTGCATGGGCTGCATCAAACCAGGTCTGCCTGCCTGGACAAAAGCCTCCCTGCTGCCAGCCAGGCCACACCAGGTCACCAAGGCCCTGGAGTCAGAGGGCAAGCAGCTGGGTATCCCAGCCCTGGGTGACCACTGTCTGCCATGGGAGAAGCCTGAGTCCCGGGCTGAGGCCATGGTGCCCTTCACCAGCGGGAAGAAACCCATCCCCGTCCCCACCGGCCCGGGTCCACCCAGCCTCATTTTCTCTGGAGTCAAGTCCAGGGACAATGGGGATGACCAGGCCTAGAGGGCAGCGAGAGACAGGCCAGCTGGAAAGGACGCTGTGGACATCAGAAGGCTATGGAGCTATCTCCTGGTGGACCCTCAGTCCCCTCCCCGTGCTCCCATGCCTGACACCCTGAGCTGGGGCTGGTCTGCAGCCCCTACACCACAGGAAGACCACGAGGGGTGGAGGGCTCTTACGTGGTCACCCACCCACGGTCCCTCCAGACCAGGAGAGGCAGCCACGGGCACCCAGCTGCCCTTCCCAGGGGCTTGGCTGGGCCTGGCTCCCAGGACTCCACCCACCAGCCACTGGAAGGGGCAACCACCCCACACGGCAGCCACTCCAGGCCGTGAAGGCCACGTCCCGAGCCCTGGCCACACGGAGGTGCCGGAGGCGCGGCTGCTCTGAGACGCTGTCGCTCCAGGGCCTGAGAGCGGCATGTGTTTTTAATAACCAGCTGGTGTTTCTTCAACATGCAATTGCCAGCTGATTCTGCTGCCGCCTTGCAACCAAAGTGCTCCTGTGGGTCCCCCAGAGACTGTAGCTCCCAGGGACTCTCACAGAGCATGGGCCCCCATCGCCTCTGCCTGGGGTGCGGAGGGAGGGTAGGGGGCTGTCCCCATTTGGATGGAGGGAGCTGACAGCCCAGGGCTCAGCTTCTCTGGGGCCCCAGGTGGGGAGGGGTTCCCGAGTCTCTGATTCCAGGGGACTGGGGTGTGAGGGACACAGAGACACTAGGCACCTTCCCTCTACAGCCTCCCCTCTCCACATCCTGCCCCATTCGGGTGGCCCCACCCCCTCCAGACAGCCTCTGGACAGTGGGCCATGCCAGAGGTGCCAGCCAGCCAGCCAGCCCTCTGGCTTCCTGATACCCGCCTCTCCCTAATCACTCGTCTCCAGGGCCCCCCAGGCACCTACCCAGATCGCAGTGGGAGAGGCTTCAGGGCCCCCAGACAAGTGGACCTTCTGAGGCCCCCCAGGCCGCCCAGGATCCAGGCCTCATTCCCAGGCAGACCCTGTCCACCACCTGTCACTGCCTGAAATTCCACCATTCACAGGGGCCTCCCAGGCTGCAGGACAAAAGGGCACCCCCCAGCCCTTCCCGGGCTGACACCTGGGTGCAAGGATCACACACACACACAAGCACAGGCACAAGGACCCACACATGTCCACACAGACACACGCAATGGTCCGGAAAGCATGTGGGGAGGACGGTGCCCGCACGAGGAACAGCATCCCTCCCTGCTGGGACTCTGCCTGTCCCAGCAGCATTGTGGGGGCACCACTGGCGGCTGGTTCAAACACCCCCGACCCCGGAAGGAGCCCGCCTCAGTGGCAGAGAAAGCGCCAGCCTGACAGTGCGGCCCCTCCCTCTCCCCACCCTCCAGAGGAGGCCTTGTTGGGGGGCACCTACTGGGTGGCAGGGACGCCACCCTCGGTCCTGTGGAGTGAAGGGACAGAGCCAAGTGACGGCCAGATGTGCCGGAAGTGTGGCCCCACGGGCCGGCCTGTGAGCAATGAGGGGGACACGGCAGCGCCCGTCCAGAGGCCCCGGCTGGAGCCAGCCTTATCCTAAAGCAAACAGTCCCCCTCCCCTCTGTGGCCAGCCTCACCCCTCTCCACCCCCACCTGTGCTCCGGGGAACCCAGACACGAGGCCGGGTTCCTGCCCCCCACCCCAGCCTCTGCAAGAGACCCCCCAGCAGGCTCACCAGTGGGAGGCCTGGCCCCCCAGATTCCTGGGAATTTTGGCCGCCAGCACGGCTGCTGCAGCTCTATATTTAGCCTGGGAAACACAAGCCCTGTTGTTCCACCTGGACAAGGCCTCCCACTCCTCAGCCACGGGGAAACTGAGGCCTGAGCTGGAGACCAGGAGGGCGTGTGGGTGGGGGCAGCTGACAAGAGCCTTAGCGCCTTCCCCGTGAGCACCTCCTCCAGGAAGCCCCAACCCTGCACCCACCTGCAGTCACAGCCCTAGGAAGCTGCGGGCACAGGCAGGATGCACATGGCGCAGGCAGGGCAGACGCGGGGCAAAGGCAGGTTGGGGCAGGGTCTCGCCCCAAGAGGGGGGCTGAATGTCAAGGTAACGGGCAGGGACGGTGTCGCCCCTTCCTCTCCTCCATCCTCCTCCACCCTTAGCTGTGAAAACATGGTCAGGAATGGGGGTAGTAGCGGGGATGGGGGGCAGCCGCTCCGAGGGCCCCACAAACCCAGCTTGGATTCCCAGCCGCCATCCAGAGCTGCTGTCACACACAGACCCTGTCACACCGACCCCCAGATGCACACCCCAACAGTGGATGCAGACTCCCTGCCACACACACCCCACCTCTGAGCACTCCAGACGCCCAGGCCCACAGACCCTCCCCCTGCCTGGCCAGGAGCACTGCTTTCCCCAGTTTAGTATAACAAGACCCGGCTGCAACCCCAGCTGATACCCCTCCTGCCCCGGGGCCCAGGGAGGCAAAGATGCTGGCAGGGACAGAGAAGGGACCCCCAGCTGTGGCCCACCCCATGCCCACCACCCCGTACCCCCAAGCCATCTTCACAGGCCCTCGGGGCCGCCCCGAAGCTCAGCACCCCACACCTCACTGCCCTGCGGCCTCCGCCCAGCCTGGCGCACCTTCCCGACACCCCCTTCCCCCTCCCCACACCAGGGGCACGGTGGCCTGCCCTGGCCACTCCATCTGGACCCGCACTCCCGCTCTGTTCACCGTCTGTCAGGGGCTTGGCCGTGGCAGGGGTGAGAGGGATCCCAAGTATCGGCTCCACCCCTCCCCACCACCCAGGGTGTTCTGTGGGCCCTGGCTTGCCGACCCCAAGCTCCCTTCAAGAGGGGCTGGGCCAGACGTCGCCCCTCTTCCACGGCCCATGTGTCAGAGACCAGCAGGGGCCACAGAGGCACCGGTGGTCTCAGCCGTCACCCCGTGAAGCCGCAAACACAGGTAAGGATGAGGGTGCATGAAGCACCGGCCGGCTCATCAGGGCAGCTCTGTCCCGCACAAGCCCTGCGAAGGCCCAGAAGTTTCCAGCCTGGAAGGAATTCTCTGGCAGGGGGCGGGGGAGGTGGGGGGAGCATCGGGCTAACCAGCATGGGCCTGGCCGTGGGGTGAGGGCGGCCAGCCAGGAGCCACCGTCCTGCTGTGCAGGCCAAACTAAGTGAGCAGCGTGGGGAGGGGCGCTGGGCCCTGGCTGGGGGGCCGGAAGGGGGAAGGTCCACCCGGCCTGCCTGGGCACCTGGCACCAGGCAGGGCAAGTAGGCACTCTCTGGGGGTTGCGGGCGCCCAAGGTGTCCCTCACAGTGAGGACCGGGCACAGCTGGGTGAGCTGGGAAGGCCGTAGGGCCAGCACCCTCCCCAAGAAGGCGAAGCTTGGGGGGGAAGGACAGGAACACCCCAGGGCGGGGGCACAGGTGAGGACCACCCCAAGGCTGCCACGAGGGGGGCAGGCTCAGCACACGTGCACACCCGCACTCGCACACAGGCTCCCGGTCACCAGCCGGCCCAGGGCGGCCCCCGGGGGCTGGACCCACGGGATCTGTGGTGGAACTGGTAGGACCCGCAGGACAGGTGGTTGCCCCAGAAACCAGGCCATTCTGGGCGTGGCAAAGGGACGGGCTGACCCACCGAGCAAGCCGGCGGGAGCGTCCCCTCCACCGGCTGCCCAGCCGCGCACCAGGGGGCGGGCAGACCGGGGGCCTCCAGGTCTGTTCTCTTCTCGGGAGGCCCCCAGATGGACCTCCAGTGGCCCCCCAGCTTCAGAGCTCCTCCGCCTAACCCTCACCACCCCCAGGACCGACACGGGAGGCCCAGAGCATCACCCTGACAGTGCCACTTCCTGGGGGGGACCCATGTGAGCTGCCAACGGGACAGTGACCAGAAAGCAACCAGACCCACCGCCCGGGCCCTCCCCAAGGGACTCAGCTGAACACCGGGCAGCCCCATCGGGTGTCCAGATCTCACTAGGCCCACCAGACTCAACACTGTCTCACCCCAACCCTGCCCACCCCGCCATCCACCCCCACCTCACCAGCGTCACTTGACCCAGACCCTCTCCCAGCTGCCAAAGGACCGAGAAGGCCCTTGTCCAGTGGGACCTCCCACACCTGCCGGCACTGGACCCAGAGCACAGGGTAACGCGCCGCGGGGCCCAGACCACCCCAGGGGCCCCGCCCCAGGGGGCCCCGATCCAAGTACCAGAGTCACCTCGGAGGGGAGATGAGGACATTTTCCTGAGCCTGGAGCCCCTGGGCGTTTAAGCAGAACCTCGAGGGTGAGGGCGATGGCTATGGCAGCAAAAGACCCAACGCACCCAGCAGCCCGGCCTGCGCGACCCCAGGCCAGAGCCCCTCCCTCCCACCCATACCTGCTCCATGACAGCCCATGCCCACGGCGGGCTTCTTGAGGCGAGGACTGAGGCCATGGGGCCTGAGCAGGCCAGCCCAGACTAGGCGCCCCCAGGCCCCTGGAGGCCACGGGGCAGGCTACCTGGCCCTCAAGGCGCACACGCTGTGTCAGGCTGAGCTCGAGAGTCAGCCCCAGTCCCCGCCGGAACCCGGACAGGCTGCTGCACGAGTGCAGAGGGCAGCCCTGAAGCCACTGGCAGTGGCCCTGGATCAGGAGAGTGTGCTCCGCAGGCCCCGGCTCCTCCGGGGCTCAGGATCATGGGAGCCAGAGGGGGTCCCTCCTCCCCGCCTGCTGCCCCAGGCCCAGTTATTCACTCCTCAGCCACTCAACAGCGCACAGCTTGTGTAAATCTCTCATGAAATAAACTCCCCGGCAGGAAGAAAAGCAATTGTGTTTCCTGCCAAGATGGGAAACCCTGGATTTCAGCAGCCCTTAGGCTGGAGCAACTCCTGCAGTGCTTCAGGGACAGCTCCTAGAAACCCCACCCTGGGCCAGTTCTCCTCAAGGGGGCCAGTCTGTGCTCATGGTGGGTAGGCACCTACCCCACCCCCTGCCTGCCTCCAGGCCCCACCCCCAGCCACTCAGTGGGGGCACAGGGGGTGGATGGAGGCCCCAGGACTCCTGGCCGGAGCCAGGAAGGCTGGCCACAACGTCCTGGTGGAAAAGCCCCCAGGACACCCCCTTAGCTGACCAGCCTCTCCGCCCAGCCCTTCCCCACTCAAGGCCCCTACCTCACTACACCAAGGCGCCCATGTCCACTGGATGTCCACTCTGGCCCCGGTGAGCTGCCCACCTCTGCCCACAACATCCCCCCAGCTGGAGGCCTGTCCTTGCCTACCCTGACCAGCACCCACCTCTCCTTCCAGGCCCTGGGGTGACGCCCACGCCTCTGCATTCCACCTCCCTCCAGTGGACCCCGGGCTGCGACCCCACCTGAGGTAGCCCAGGACCGTGGCCCCTGCTCTCCAGGGGCCCGGAGAGAAGCGAGCCTGGGCTTGACCAGGAGCACCTGGTGGCCACCACTAGGAAGAGCGGGTGGCGGGCAAGGTAGGTGGGGCCACACTGGCTGCAGCATCCCTGGGGTCTGGGAACGGTGGCATGGGCACGGGCACGCCTTCCTTCCACATGCTGCCCTGCTGACGGAGGCCGTCACCTGGACGCACCAGGGCTGCAGTCACCAGGCAAGGCACAGCATGGGGCAAATGAGGCCAACGTGGATGGCCACATAGCGGGTAGGCAGCCACAGCCCACCTCCCCCAGCACGTCAGTGAGCCTGAGCCGCCCAGGTGATCGGAGGCTGAGGCTGCTGCTGGGGAAAGCCAACATGTCCCCCGTTAGGGCTGCGGAGCCGGGCGGGAGCCGGAGGCCCACTGATCCCCCCCGCCATGGAGACAGAGCCTGCGGGCAGCCCAGGCTCAGCCTGGCCCAGCCAAAGGCCACTTTGTTCAGCTCCCTCCTCCCCCCCAGAGGAGACAGTGATTTATTTTCCCTTCCAGGAGTGGGGCCCAAGACAAGACGTAAATGGGGCCGCTGGCCCACATCCCCAGCTCGCAGAGCCTGGGCCGGGCTCCCACAAGTCCACCTCAGCCCTGGCCGCACACTGGCCAGCAAGGCCTGCAGGGATCTAGAGGAGAGGAGGAGGCCCCCTGCAGCCTGGCCAGAGGCCGAGGTCAGACAACGCACATGCACACGCCACAGCCGCCCTGACGGCCACATGCTTCCCCAACGACTCACACACCCCAGCAGACCCTTCCCACCACAGCCCCAAGGCAGGGCAGCCCCAAGTCCTCGCCATCCCGCAGGAGGTAGGGCACCCGGGTACACCGGCCAGGTCCAGGGGACAGGGAGGGACCTCCAGGGCTGGCTGCTCAGAGACCGTCCACTGCACCACCATCCTCAGAGAAGTTCACACGTGGCACTTCTCAGAAAACCCTGAAATGACTTCTTCCAAAGTAATTTGTAAAAGGTATTTCATTCGGAACCTCTCAGAGCTCCCACTGTGAGAAATAAAATGGAAATGGAGAAAGCCAAATTCTTTTTTCAAATTTGAAAAAAAAAAAACAAAAACAGTTTAAGACAAACCCACCAAGATTGTGAAACTTTGGGAAAAGGGGAACTTTAAAAATATGATTGGAGTCTAGAAATGTACCGATTCCAGAAATTGTGACACCACGGGGAAAACGGCTTTCAAAAAACCACCCAAACTCTCTCTGCGCTGGTTTGTCAGCCTAAAGAAGGTCCACGCTCAGCCTGTTCACTCGCCAAGTGGGAAGGGCCTGAAACAACTCTGCCCTCCAGTCCAGGCCTGGTGGAGAAGCCAGCACAATTCAGGAAGAGCACTGCCCCCCGCACCCCCAAAACCACAGAGGCCCTTGCCCTTGGAAAGGGGCTCCCACCTCCCTACTGCCGCCAGGGCCCTCACCATGCAGCCCAAGGCCTCAGCCAAGGGGCACAGAGCAGGCTGTGGTCCCTCTGGGACCCCTCGGCGCCGAGGCAGGCCCTACCGCCCACTGCCATCCACAGCCCGCTGCCACCCGCCACTCCACCTCCGGCTCCAGCCAACAACCAGGCCAGGCCAGTGGCCTCCAGAGCCTCCCTGGCCGAGTGGCCAGAGGACCGGCAGGTGCGTGGATGGGGGAGTCCAAGCAGATAAAAGAGCAATCAGAGTCCAGGCCGCTGGCCACTGGCAGAGGGGGGGCCTTGCTGGGCATGACCTGAGTGTCCGCAGTACCCTGGACACTGCCCGTCCCAGCCACGCCTGGGCAGCCCCCACCCTCAAGCGAGCCAGCCAGTCCCTGGCGGGGCAGGCGGGGCCGGGGGTGGGGGTGGGTACCGTGGCATGAGGCCCACCTGGGCCGCCGCCCGCCACCCCACACCCGAACGTGGCCATATAAGGCCGGGTTGGTCTCAGTGCGCCCGCTGGGCGGCAGCGGCGCGGGGGAGGGGTGCGAAGCCTCAGAGGACTGGTAGACAGGGCAAGGACGATCCTGAGTGGTCAACACACCCAAAGGGCTGGCCTGGCTGCAGGTCCCGCCTAGCTGAGGGAGGCCAGCACTGAGCATGGCAGTGGGAGTCTGCGGGCACGCATCACCCATCAGCCAAGGACGCCCCTTGCTGGGGCTGGTTGCAGGGGCAGGGGTCCCTCCGGAGGCATCTGGGCCTGCCCGCTTGCACAGCAGGTGCGTGAGCCCACGTCCAGGCCCTGGTGTGGTGCACGCCAAGAGACGTAGTGTGTAGCCGGAAGTAGGTGCTCTCAGGGTCTGCCTTAAGACAGGCCTCTACCCTCCACCATGCAGTGACCCCATGCACTGGGCACTCAGTCTCCCAGCCCCCACCCTGTACCTCCCTAGAGACAGGCAGGCCTAGGGCACAGGGCTGGGTCATTAGTCCCAGAGGCCAAGAATGTCCCCACTGTCCCCACACCCAACCCTGGCCACCAGGGGGATCTCTGCAGGTTCCCAGGGGCCTAATTCGGTCCAATGTGGCCAAACAGCCCATCACTCATGAATCCACCGTGAGCAGCTGCCCGCAACTGCAGGGATGTGTGTGTGGATGTGTGCTTGTGTCCTGAGGGGAACTGGGGCCAGAGCCCACCCTGCCAGCAAGCGTGGGGCCCCACGGATGAGCTGGGGGTGCCCTGAGGGTGAGGGGTAACCCTTTGGGAGAGCTGGAGGGACCTCATGGGTGAGATGGGGATGCCCCATAGGTGAGGGGTGCCCCACAGGTAGCTGGGGAGCCACGTGGGTGAGGGGGGCCCGCGGGTGAGCTGGAGTGTCCCATGGGTGCACTGGGGCGCCCCGCCGGTGAAGGGCGGGCAGAGCGGGGCCAGCAGGGGCGGGGCGCAGGCACGCGCGCCAGGCGGGCACTGTGGCAGGGTTCAGGGCCGGAGGGAAAGGGGCGGCGCTGGCGGAGGCCGGGGCGCCGGGCTGGGCGCCAGCACTCACCTCGGGCGGCGGTGGCCGGCGGGAGGGCCCCCAGCAGCAGCAGCAGCGGCAGCAGCAGCACCAACGCGGGGCTCGGCGTCATCTCGGCCAGTGCGGACCTGGGGTGTATTCAGACGCCGGTCACTGCGTGGGGGTGGGGGTCGCCCCGCCCCCCGCCTTGGGCCCCGGAGCCGCCCGCACCCCAGCCCTGGGTCGCGGGGACCGGGGTGCGGGCCGCCCCGCCTTCCCTGCCGCGCTCCGGGCGGAGGAAGCGGCGGCGGGGGAACCGTGGTTATCAAAGGCAGACAAAGGGTTTACACTAATTACCGACCTCCCCCGCCCCCCCTCCAAACACCGTCTGGATTCCTGGCTCTTGTAACTCGGGCCCTGCCCGCGGGACACACAACACCGGCGGCCCCGCAGATAATCGCCTGCGCCATTAGCGGACAAATTTGCGTTGGGGGGGCCCACGTGGGGTACGGGGCGGGGGCGGGGCACTGGCAGGACCTCGGGCCAGGCGAGAGCGGCGGCGGCGCGTGCCGGTGCCGGCGGCTCCCCACCGCAGAGCGGGAACCCGGACGTTCTCAGCCCGGGCCCCCGCCCCCGGCCCCGGCCCCCGGCCCTCCCGAGTCGGCCCGCCCAGTCTGCCCCGGGGATCGCGGGCGCGCGGAGGGGCTCACCTCGGCGGAGCTCGCGGGCGGCGGGGCTCAGGGCCGGGCCCGCGGGGCGCGCTGCGCGGTCATCGCCGCCCCGGGCGCCGCACCCCGCCGCCCCGCGCCCCGGGGCCCGGCCTCGGGACGGGGCGGCGCTACCTGGGCGCGGGCGGCTCGGGTCGGGGCCGGGGCGGGAGCCGCGGGCTGGGGCCTGGGGGCGGGGCGGGCGTCGGGGTCGGTCCGGGGGCCGGGGCCGGGGTCCCGGGGCGGCGGGGCGAGGGGCCCGGGGCGCCGCGCCGCGAGGCGTCCTTCCCTGCGGGGCTTTGTCAACTCTCCCGGAGCGAGCGCCGAGCCCGCCGCGCGCCCCGCCCCGACACAACTTCCTGCCAATCGGCACGCCGAGGCCGCCGCGTCCCGCCCCCTTGTCCCGCCCATCTTCCCGCCCCTCGTCCCGCCCCGCGCCCGAACTTTCCGCCAATCGTCGTGCGCGCCCTCCCCGCCCGACTGGCTCCCCGCCTTAACCCTCGCGGTGCGGGCGGCCCGCGGGCGGGTCGGCTCCCCGGGGCGCGGCCCCGCCCCCGCCCCGGCCGGCCCTAGCCCAGCCACGCCCCCGCACGGCCCGCCCCTAGCCCCGCCCCCAGCTGTTCCCACCCTCCCCAGCCAGGTCCAACACACCGCGCCCCCTCACGGCCATCCGCCGAGCCCCGCCCAGGCCCAGCCCAGTTTTGCGCACCTCCAGGTCCCGCGGCGCCCACCTCACAGCTACACCCGTTGGCTCCCGTGTCTGAGCACACAACTTCAGGCCACCAACACCCCGCGCACCAGCTGGGCCGTCAGGGCCCCGAGGTCTGAGCCCCCGATTGTCGTGGGAGCGGAGGGGAGATCCAAGACCCCGCTCTGGCCCCAAGAGACTCCAGGGAGGGCCAAGTCGCATGTGATGTGGGGTACTGAGGTCCTGTGCAGATGAAGAAACGCAGGCACAGAGAAGTCAGGTAATTTACCCAAGATTTCCAAGGCAGCACTTGGCATGCCCAGGACTGGAACCACACGCTGCAGAATCCAGCTCTCCTGGGGATCTTTCTCCACACTGCCCCACTGCCCTTCCCTTTCCTGTTCAGCAACGTGCACACACTGGCTCCCATGCCTCCCCTATTTCCATCCATCAGGGTCTTCCTGAGCAACCCCCATCCTCTCTGGCCTGAATCAGTGGGCCAGGCTCCCCTGGCTCCCCCTCCACTGTCACATCTCTGGAACGGAGAATCATCATTTAAAACACAGCCTTGACACGTCTCTGGCTCCCCAGTGCCCTCAACACAAACCCCATCACCCTTGAGGCCCTGGATGCCTGGGTCCTATCCAGCTCCCACCCCCACCCCCTGCAGCCCTCCCTCCATCCCCTCTGGACCTTTGCCCATGCTATTCCCTCGGGAACCCTGCCTGGAACAGCCTCTCTCCTCTCAGGAGCTCCCTCTCCCAGGAAGCCTTCCAGGGAACACTAGAACTGGAGAGGCCTTGCAGGTCCGAATCGCCAGGGCAGAGGAGACCTGGGTGAGGGTGTGAGCCATCAGGGTTTGGGGCCCGGTGAGACCCCGGCTGCGCACCTCTTCCAAGCCAGTGAGAAGGCGGTTCCCAAATCCTGTCTCTGGGCCCGGGTGGGCACCTCGTGGGAGGGTGGTGGTGAGCCAGGCATGCCCCCCATCCTGCCCGCACGCGGGGTGAAGGCCCAGACGTTGACAGACCCGAGTAGCCCCCCTGCACTTGGAGTCAGGCCCCGCAGCGAGAAGCCAGGAGAGCGGGTTCAGTGCCCACCTAAGGACGGTGCCAGCGGCGCTGGGGGTCACAGACAGGTGCTCTGGGACAAAACGGGCATGTGGGTGAAGAGGTCGGGGGCTAGTGGCGGGCTGCGCGGGCAGGGTTATGAGGAGACGCCACCGGGGCGTGAAGAGCTGCGGCAGGTGGGAGGATGCCAGGGGCAGCTGTGTGAAAGGTGGCTCTGAACCGGGGGGGGGGGGGGGTTCGGAAACAGGAAGTGGGCCGAGGGCGAGGCGGCCCCGCGCCGGTGTGCGGGATGAGGTGGACCGTGGGGAGGGGTCTCCGCCAGGTGAGCAGCGCCAGGTGGGGGTGGCAGTCCCTGCTGGCGGGCGAGGGGCCGTGGCCTGGTGTTCGCGTGGGAAGGGGCGCGTCCCGGGCGGGGCTCACCTCCCTGAGCGGGGACGCGCTGCCCCCTGGCGGAGGCTCGGAGCGTGGCGGCCCCCGAGGCCCGCCTGGCTCCCCTCCCTCCCTCCCTGGGACCCGCGGCCGCCTCTCCGTGCAGGACGCTGCGCTCCCCACGCCGGCGCCAGGCCAGCCTGAGCGCATCTCCAAAGCCGCCTCCTCCACGAAACCCTCCCACCAGCGGGCTCCCACTTCCCCTTCATGACAACGGGCCCGGAATACGGAACCTGTTCAAACACTGTCCTTTTAACCTCCCGATCTCAATCCTCCCGTCTGCAATCAGACCCCATGGAATTATCCTGGGGATTGCAAGAGTTTCTGTCTCCCACCTGCCGGACACAGCGAGCCCCAAGAAGTATTTATCTGCTCTTCATACAATCGTCAGTCAACCACGAGAAGCTGAGCCCTGGCTCTGTGCGAGACCGGGACGGGTGAGGGTGGGCAAGGAGGGCGTGTTCGCAGCCCTGAGAGAGAAGGCATCTTAGTAGCAAGTGTAGGGACTAAGAGAAACGCCTCTAATGATGGAAAGTGCTTGCCAGGGAATTGAAGCCCCTGACATACAGGCTTCTGCTTCTGCTCCAGATGAAATGACAGAGACCAGATTTACATGCTCTCCACATGTTAAAAAATAAAAAATAAAAAATTCAGAGATAAATACATGTGAAAAGCAGCAGCCAAGACATCACGCAACAGGAGACAGCGATCCTTGCGAGACGGCAAACAAATGAAGGAAGACTTAAATAGTCCCGGCTCCCTCCCTGCAGTTTCCTGGGCGCAGTGCTGGCAGTGGGGACCCAGGCAGAGCCCAGAGGGAGGGGGAGTCCCGGGAAGGCAAGACGGCTGTGGTTCACAGGGCAGAGTCCTGGAGAGGAGAGAGCTGTGCAGACAGGTAGCCCCAGAGGCCCGCAGAGGGTCACCCTCGAGGCTTCAGTGGAGTACAGATCAGTCCAGAAGTGAAAAGGAACCATCCAAGGCTGGGGAAAAACCACCCAGAAGGATGGGAGCCCACAGGGCAGGAACACAGTACCTGCATTCAACAGCCAGAGCTGAGAACCTAGTAATTCAAGCAGTGTCAGATAGAGTAGAAAGAAGGGTCTTGCCTCAGTAGAAGGGAAAAATCAACTCTAAACTAAATGCATTTCTGGTCCTGCCCAGCAAAGCTTAAAAACAAGACCTAAAGGATCACACAGTTTCCAAGTCACTTAACTGCGTCCCAGAAACAAATGCAAGAATATTTATAGGAATACAAAACTATCCAGCACCCAACAAGGTAGAACACACAATGTTTGACATCCAACCAAAAATTATTAGCATGAAAAGAAGCAGAAAATGATAACCTGTACTGAGGGGAGAAAAATAATCAAAAAGAAGCCAGAAATGACAAAAACAACAGAATTAGTGGACAAAAACATCATGCATACTTCCTGTGACTATATTCCACATACACAAGATGCCAGCGGCGAGGCTAAGTATGTTAAGTAGAGACATGGAAGATTTTTCTAAAGCCTCAAACTGAACTCCAGGGAGGACAATCAAAATGGCAGATAAAGAATACACTGAACGGGATCAAGAGAACACTGTGAAAGAAAAGGTTGTGAACTTGAAGGCAGAACTATAGAAACTATGCAAATGAAACATAGAGAGAAAAATGACTGAAAAGAATGAACAAAGCATCCGTGAGTTGGGGGACAGCTTCAGGTAGTGAAATACACCTGGAACTGGAGCCCGAAGGGAGAGGACACAGAGGTGGAAAAGAAAGAATATTTTAAGAAAAAGTGGCCAGAATTTTTCAAAATGTAGTGAAAAACATAAACCCACAGTTCCCAAAAGCTCAACAAAATTTAAGCACAAGAAACATGAAGAAAACTACACCAAGGACCATCCTCCTCAAAATGCTGAAAACCAGTTATAAAGAGAATAGCTTAAAAGCATCCAGAGAAAAAAGGCACATTTTTATACAGGAACAAAGAAAAGGATGATTGGTTGATGTCTTGAATGAAAACAATGCACCCAAGAAGACAGTGGAGCAATATCTTTAAAATACAAGGAAAAGAAACCCACCAACCTGCACTCTTTACCAGCAAAAGTGTCCTCTGAAAACAAGGGTGAAACAGGGCTTTTTCAGACATAAGAAGCTGGAAGAATTAGTCACTGGCAGATCTGTACTACCAGAAACATGAAAAGACATCCTCCAAGTAGAAGGAAGATGGGACCAGAGGGAAACCAGGAGCCACACAGAGAAGTGAAGGGCCCCAGAAAGGGAGACTGTAAGGAATGTAAGTCGCTGTAAGGAATGCTTTTTTAATGATTTAAATCTCTTTAAAAGATAATCAATTATCTGCTTACAGCAGAAATAACAACAATGTATTGTGTGGTCTCTATCATATGAAAAGTTAAAATGTATGACCACAGGAGTACAAAGGCTGGGAGGGGAAAATCAGAAATGGTGTTTTAAGGTTCTCTTACTACATATGAGTTGGTATGATCTCACTCAACAGTGGATATTGACAAGTTAAAAAATGTATAGTATAAATCCCAATGCAACCACTAAAATAACCGAACAAAGAATTACAGCTAAGAAGGCAACAAAAGAGACAAATGGGATAATTTTAAAAAATAATTTAAAAAAGGGCAGGAAAAAAGGAGAAAAGAACAGATGAGATGAATAAAAGATAAATAGCAAGATGTAGATTTAAACCCAATCATATCAATAATCACATTAAATGTAAATGATTGAAACATCCCAATAAAAGGCAGAGGTTACCAGATTGGGTTAAAAAAAAAAAAGCAAGATTCAACTATATGCTGCCCACACAGAGCACACTTCAAATACAGACACAAATTGGTTAAAAGTAAAGGGGTGGGAAAAGATAAATTGGCTAACACTCAACAAAATAACTGAGTGGCTGATGTATTAATATCAAAGTAAAGTTCAGAGCAAGAATATGACCAGAGAAAAATTGGGCCATTTCATAATGACAAAGTTCTAAAATCATCAAAAGGGGGCTTCCCTGGTGGCGCAGTGGTTGAGAGTCTGCCTGCTGATGCAGGGGACACGGGTTCATGCCCCGGTCCGGGAAGATCCCACATGCCGTGGAGCAGCTGGGCCCGTGAGCCATGGCCGCTGAGCCTGTGCGTCCGGAGCCTGTGCTCCGCAACGGGAGAGGCCACAACAGTGAGAGGCCCGCATACCACAAAAATAAATAAATAAAAATTAAAAAAATAAAGAAAATAAAATCATCAGAAGGATGTAACAGTCCTAAATATGCATGTACCCGATGGCACATGGTAAGAATCCATGAAGCAAAAGCCGATTAGGAGAAATGGGCAAATCCACAATTATACTCAGAGATTTCAACACTCTTCGCCCAAATGTGATTCAACAAGTAGACAGAAGATCATCAGGAATATAGAAGACTTGAACACTATCACCTAACTTGGCCTGGTTGATATTTACAGAGCAGTCAAACATTTCCTGAGCCACAAGTGGCAATATTTTTTAAATAATTCAAGTCATTCAAAGAATGTTGTCTGACCACATTGGAATTATACTAGAAATCACTAACAAAAGATATCTGGGAAATCCTCAAATGTTTGCAAACCAATAATCCACTTCTTTTTTTTAATATTTTATTTATTAAAAAGACCCGGCTGTGCCAGGTCTTTCTTGCAGCATGCAGGATCTTTCGTTGCAGCATGCAGACTCTTAGTTGCGGTGTGTGGGATCTAGTTCCCTGACCAGGGATCGAACCCAGGCCCCCTGCATTGGGAGTGCAGAGTCTTAGCCACTGGACCACTAGGGAAGTCCCAATAATCCACTTCTTAATTTCCCATACATTGAAGAAGAAACCAAGGGAAAATTAAGAATTATTTTGAACTGAATGGAAATGAAAAGAGAACATATAAAAAACTGTGGAACACAGTTAAAGCAGTACTTAGAAATTTATGGCACTAAGCACCTAATTAGAGAAGACAGGGCTCAGATCAATGGCCTCAGTTTCCTTCCAAAGGAACTAGAAAACATGAGAAAAGATGAAACCCCAAGTAAGCAGAAGAAGGCAAACAGGAAAGATCACGTTAGAAATCAATGAAATAGAAAACAAAACAAAAATTAAAAAATAGAGAAAATTAATGAAACCAAAAGCTGGTTCTTTGAGAAGATCAATAAAACCCATAAACCTTTTATACATGGATCTGGAAAAAAAAGAGAAAAGACACAGATTATCAATATTAGGAACAAGAGACGCAACGTTACTACAAATTCTACACACATTAGAAGAAGAATAGGACCAGAATTTGAAAAGATACATGTTCACTGCAGCACTATTTACAATACCCAAGACGTGGAAACAACCTAAATGTCCATCAACAGACGAATGGATAAAGAAGATGTGGTACATATATACAATGGAACATTACTCAGCCATTAAAAAGAATGAAATAATGCTATTTGCAGCAACATGGGTGAACCTAGAGATTATCATACTGAGTGAAGTAAGTCAGACAGAAAGACAAATATCATATGATATTGCTTATATGTGGGATCTAAAAAAAAGGCTACAAATGAACTTATCTACAAAACAGAAATACAGTTACAGATGTAGAAAATAAACCCCTTACCGTGGGGGTAAGGAGGAGAAGGATAAATTGGAAGATTGGGATTGACACATACACACTACTGTATATAAAACAGATAACTAATAAGGACCTACTGTAGAGCACAGGGAACTCTACTCAGTACTCTGTAATGGCCTATATGGGAAAAGAATCTAAAAAAGAGTGGATATATGTATATGTGTAACAGATTCACTTTGCTGTATACCTGAAATTAAGAACAGTGTAAATCAACTATACCCCAATAAATTTTTTTTTAAAAAAGAAGAATAGGGAATATTGTGAATAAATTTATGCCAATACATTTGACACCTTAGAAGAACTGGACAAATTCACTGAAAAACAAAAACTACCAAAGCTCACTCTAGAAGAAGTAGAAAACCTGAATGTATTTATTAAATAATTTGAATTTTTAGTTAAAAATCTTCCCACAGAGAAAACACCAGGCCCAGGGAGGATGGTGGTGGTGTGATGAATTGGGAGACTGGGATTGACATACATACACTAATACGTATACAATAGATAACTAATAAGAATCTGCTGTATAAAAAATAAATAAACAAAATTCAAAAGAAAAAGGATATGCCACTCTCATAAAATGAGTGGGGGGCATTTCCTCTTTCTCTGTTTTGTAAAACAATTTGAATAAGATTGAAAATATCTGTTCCTTCAGTGTTTGGTAGAACTTACCCAAGGAATTATTTGAGGTTGGATTTTTTTGTGGGTATATTTATGTATGTATGTGGCTGTGTGCCTGTGTGCTTATGTGTGAATAAATTTTAAACTATTAATTCATTTTCTTTATTGATAAGAAAAGAAAAAAAAGAAAACACCAGGCCCAGATGGCTTCACTGACAAATTCTACAAAACATTTAAGGAGGAAATAACACCCATTCTACGCAAACACTCCCATCAAAGGGAAGAGAAGGGGCTACCTCTTGACTCATTCCATGAGGCCAAATCCAGAATGACAAGAACAGAAACCTACAGAACAGAACAGTATCGGTCATGAACACAGATGCAAAACACCTTAAGTTTTGGTTAATCAAATCCAACAAAAAAAGGATAATACATCATGATCAGGTGGGGTTTATCCCAGGGATGCAAAGTTGGTTTAACATTTGAAAATCAATCAACATAACTTACCATATCAACAGAAAGAAAAAAATATGATTATCTCAGTAGATGCAGAAAGAGAACTGGACAGAATCCAACACCCATTCCTGATGTTAAAAAAAAAAAAAAAAACTCTCAGCAAACTGGCAAAGAAAAGGACATCCTCCAGCTGAGAAAAGGCATCTACAAAAACATTACAGCTAACATCATACTTAATTGTTAAAGAATGACGCTCACCCCTTAAATTAGAACCAGACCTGGGGTTTGCTCTCTTCCTGCTAGTCACATGGTGCTGGAGGGTCAAGCCAGTTCAGACTGGAAAGAAGTAAAATGCCCCTGATTTGTAAATGACAAGATCATCTATGTGGACAATTCTATGGACCCTACAAGAAAAGAAGTCACCAAAATGAACAGTATTAGTGCACTTAGCAAGGTGGCGAGACACAACCAGCTGCAAGCAACAAGTTTCCAAAGAGCCAAGCACACACGTAATCGAGTCACATGACGAGCGTCCCACTCGCAGGTATTTACCCAACAGTAAAGGAGGTACATGTCCACACAAATTTGCACACAAATGTTCACAGTGGCTTTATTTGTAACAGCCCCGAACCGGGAACTACCCAAATGTCCGTCAACAAGTGACGGGGCAAACCGTCCTAGGTCCACACAATGGGACGTGATCAGCCATAAAAAGCCGTGAACCATCCGTCGACACTTGGCAATGACGCAGGTGAGTCTGAAGGTAACTGTGCTGGTGGAAAAGGCGTGCGAACTGTGTGATGGCGTCCGTACCACATTCTAGAAAGAGCCAGTGGGTCTACAGTGACCGAGGCAGACGTGGGGCTGCCTGGGTCGGGGCTGGGAGGGGGCGTGAGACGATCTCTGGGGGTGATGGGAACAGCCACTGTCTAGATTGTGGTCAGAGTTTCATGGACAGAAACAGGTCAAAACGTATCAAATCATATGCTCTAAATAGTGTCAATTATGTCTCAATAAAGTTGTTATTTAAAAAAACAAATCAGGTTGATCTGCTAGACAGACAGACGGACAGATGAGAGGCCTGTGTGGAGGGACCGGGGAGGCCGCTGAGGTGATAGGCTCGGCCTGGGCCGCTGAGCGAACACACGAAGTGTGAACAGGGGTGACATCACTTTAGACTTTAAAATGCACGAGAGACCTCTTTTTGGTTTCGCCTTCTCTCCTGGGGCCTCACTGGAGCCTCCCCACGCATGGGGCTGGCCACTCCTGCGCCTGTGCTGGGACCACTGCGGGAGGGACCCCTCCTCCCCGAGGGACACTGGGGGTGCTGCCGGCGACTCTCAGTCACAGACACCGTAGGGATGGGTGGCCTCGAGCTGGGCAAGTGCGGCAGAGGAAGAGGCTGGTTGCTATGGCAACAGCCCTGCTTCTAAAGACCAGGCGTCCCTCCTTCTCCCTTGAAAGGGAAGAGGCAGAACTGAGAGCCCGGGGCACGCGGGGACAGAGGCCTCCTGGCTTGGCTCCTGTGGCCACAGGGCCGGTTCTACGTGCTGCTGCCGGACCGAACCACCCGCGCTCACCCCACCCCAAGAACCCGCCGGGGCCCTTTCTGCTCAGGAGCAGCAATTTGCGAGGAAGGGAAACGGGGACAGATGGGCAGGACAGCCACACACACCCCTGTACAGCCTGTCCACGTGTGCACGTGGGCTGTTCTTCTGCCCGCACAGCCTGTCGGACACGTTCTGGGAAGAGGGAGCCCCAACCTCGAGGATCGGCCAGCAGGAGCCTGGTAAGCACCTGGCAGTGCACCGCAGTCACTGGGCCGCGGGCCTGGGGCTAGCCCCTGGGACCAGCAGCACGTGGGTGGTTGGAAATGCAGTCTCAGGCCCCATCCCAGACAGACTAGAGTCAGACCCACGTCTTAACAAGACCCCAGGTGACTCACACATGCAAGTGTTTGCAGCCATGGGCCCTCAGGGGACTTGGCAAACATGAGATGGCCGATTACATGCAGAGTCTCGAGAAATGAAACAGGTGGGCAGCTTCTGAAGTGCTGCTTGAGGCACATATAGGCAGAAAATTGTAGGTCCGTTGGCAGGTCTCTGAAGCCCCTTGTCATAGTGAGGCTAGGGCCTCATGGGCAGGACCCAGAGCCCTTGATGGAGGGGAGGCTGGTCCCCCTGACAAAGAACTGCCTATACAGTCACTAGCCTATGGCCCCAGTTACGTAAGGGGCACCTGCAGCACCCTCAGTGACTGCCCTATGGAGGGGATTCCTAGATGATGGCTCTGAAGTGGGGCCAACCCTCACACACCAGAAAGCCACCATCGCTGGTCACACGGGGCACGGGCCTGAGTCTGTGAGCCCATGGGTTTTCAGACCCTTCCTGTAGGTGTTTCGATCTCCGCAGAATGTAGAGTGGGCCATTCATACTCAGCGAGCAGCCACAGCCCCACACTGGCCCCCGGCTGCTGCATGGGGTGCTATCATGGAAGCCCCCAGGCCTGCCCTCCAGGCTAAACCAAAAATAACACCATGTTTCTGGGGATTAGGTCCAACATCAGGAACTGGGGAGATGTGAGGGTGGGGATTCCTTCTCTGTTCTCCATATCACTTGCCAGATGGGTGCTGAGTGACAAATGATCACAGCATAACCTAGGGCAACACCAACCAGCTGAGGTCTGGATGTGTACCTTTACTGGACAAAATCACACGGTCCGTGGCGCCAGTATGCGGCACAGCTGGCTTTTCTATCCCCCTCGAGGAAGGAGGCCAGCAGGCTCCCACACATGGCAGGCACGGCAGCACACCTTCAGAGTCTGCCTGATGGCACCACGCTCCCACCATCTTAACACGATCCAGGGATCTTGGTTCCCTTGATGACATTATGGCGATTAGACAGGGCGGCCAAGAGATGACAAGTGCCCTAGAGGCCTCAGTAAAGCCCATGCCTCCCGCAGGGTGAGAGGTAAACCCGCTGAAAGTCCAGAGAAGTTTGGGGGTACGACGGTCTGGCAACGTGGGCGTGTGCAGGACCACTTCTAGGAGGCACAGCGCTCAGTGCGGCTCTGGGTGGGGGAGCGGCCCACACCGCATCTGCATGTGCTGTTCTCACCCATCTCCTGGGCCCCAAGCCACTCACCCCTTGGGTGGGTAGCCCACGAGACCCCACGCAGCCTGGAGCATCTGTGGCAGACACCTGTGGCAAACGCCTCTAGCCCAGTGCCCTGGCATCCTGGAGCAAGTCCATCTCCTCCTGCGTCAAACACAACTCTCCACTTGAAGAGCAGCTCCAGGTCTGCCCCTGAGCTCTGGGGCAGGTCCAACTCCATTTACCAAGTGGCCACGTGACCCAAGGGCCCAGTGCGAAGACGGTGCACACAGCACTGTCCCAAATTTAAATGTCAGAGCCTGGGCCCAAGCGCATCTGAAAGCGAGTCATATGACTGGAGCCTCCAGCTCCTCCTGAGCTGCTTGCTGCCTCTCCCTCAACCCACGCCCAGGGCTGCACGAAGAGCTTCCTGCCAGCCGCGTGAGGGATGCGGTTTGCAGGCGCGTGTGCACATGCACCGGCGTCCCCCGGCATGCAGAACCAAGGTGCACGTCTGGCTCAAGCAGGCAGCATCCAACAGGTCAGCCGGTGGGCCAGACTCAGAGCGATGAAGACAGGACACTTGGGGACAAAGAGGTCTGGGGAGAGGGACAGAGAGGGTGCTGTGTCCTGCAGAAAAGCTACACTGATCCAGGAAGTGTCCCCTACAGCAGGGGCTCATAAACGGGTCATGTCGATGTCAGCCTCTTTCTGCCATCCGTGACCACTCCATGGGCCCAGGTGCAAAGTGGCCATGACAGCAGGGACGGAGGACGTGCATGGGCCAATTACGTGGACTTCCTGAACTCTCACCACAGCTCTCAGCCCAAGCCCAAACCAGCAAAGACCAGAACATGGTCAGAGGATGGGGACATGCCAGTAACCCGGTGGCCGGCCGCCTGACAACACACAAGCCACAATAAAAGTAGAGATAGTGACTTACCCCTGGAGACAGCTGTGGCTTTGCTGTCCTGGCCAAGACGCGAGTGCCAGTGCCAAATCCCCACTGACTGCCACTGTCTCCAAAGGAGGGGCCCATCTGAGATCTCTGCTCAGTAGGTTGTGCTGTGGAGTGTGCAGTGTCCAAGGAAGGAACCGGGGAACCCAGTACCCCTCCCAGTAAGCTGCAGGGTGAGATGGCCCCTGACCATCAGGGGTCCTCAGGCTACCTAACCAGCAGGTAGAGAAAAGGCTGCTTTAAAAAATTTTTTTTAATTGAAGTATAGGTAATTTACAATGTTCCATTCATTTCTCGTGTACCACAAAGTGATTCAGTTGTATATATGTATATACAGGTTTGGCCAGAAAGTTCGTTCGGGTTTTGCCATACGACGTGACAGAAAAATCCAAATGAACTTTTTGGCCAACCCAATATATATATTCCTTTTCACATTCTTTTGTATTACCGTTTATTACAAGATATTGAATATAGTTTCCTGTGCTATACAGTAGGGCCTATTGTTTATATTTTATATATAGCAGCCTGTATCCCAAAAAGAAGAGGCTGCTTTAACGCCAGGGTGATGCATTCCTACCACCACGAAGAAATAGGGTTGGTGCTCGTTACCGACTGGACTGGATTCCTCCAATTCATACACGGACGTTCTCACCCCCAGTACCTCAGAAGTGACTGTATTTGGAGAGGGAGCCTTTAAAGAGGTGATTAAAATGAGGTCATATGGGTGGGCCTGAATCCCACATGGCTGGTGTCCTTGTAAGAGGAGATTAGGACACAGACACACACAAAGGGACGACCATGTGAGGACACGGGGAGGAGGTGGCCATCTGCCAGGCAAGGAGAGAGCCCTCAGGAGGAACCCCTGCCCTCAGGCTGCGGCCTCCAGGATGTGAGAGAATGAGCGTCTGCCGTATGGGCCGCCTGCACACCGTGGTGATTGGTCACATAGCCACATCCAGGCAGAGCTTCCTGACGAGGCAGGAAGACAACACCCAGAAACCGGAGGCCCACCGGGCACCCCAACACCCCTTGTATGGTAACAGTGGGGCCCCAGGCACCAAGCCCTGAAGCCTCCCCCAGCGGCCAAGGGCAATGGGGACAGGTGATGGCTTTGGGGTTCAGGTGGAGAATGCTCACACTGCCATCCCCAGCCAAGGATGAGGCAGCTGGTGGGCCCTGGTGCCCCACCCTTTCCATGTGGACAGGAGCTGGGGGTGACTGGGCCTTGCCTTCCATGTGCCCTGCCAGGCCTGCCCCCCCCCATCCCTGAGCCCAGGCAGCTCGAAGGGCAGCAGAGAGAGGAGGGTGGGTCGGGGCCCCCACTCCTGCTTGCATCGCCCCAGACTGGCTGCACCCCTGCTCCTCGCCACGTGGCCTCACCAGGTGGCCTCTTCACACGGTTCTCTGTCAGCTCCACCTGCCCTGGGGTGGGCATGGGGGGTTGGGGAGGAGCTCCAGGGCTCCACACCACCCCTCGTGGCTTCCCTGCCCCCTGTCCACATGTCCATCCACAGTCCCCAAGTCGCCCTCGTCTGGGCGTGCTGTTTCCTCCTGGGCCCAGATAAGGAGCCCGGATGACCGCAGGAGTGGACACTGCCAGCCTTTCCTGCCATTGGGGACAGTCTGGGCAGGCAGGGTGCAGGGGGCAGCCTGGCTGGGCCTCAGGAAGTGGGAACCCTCTGGGCCCTCCTGGAGCAGGGGCTGGGAATGGGGCCTGCTGCACCCAGCGGTGACACCAGAGACCCCAGGCACACAGGGCAGGCACCCCAGTGGCAACTCACACCTGTCTGCGCTTCACCCGAGTCCCATCCCGGCTCCCACAGGCAGGGGTGGGGCGAGGCGGGGATGGCCTCACTCCAGCCAGGCCTCGTGTCTGCCCAGTGCCCACCACGAAGGCCGTCCCCATTACTGTGTGTGGAAAGGCACTTTAAGGGGGTGAATGAGGGGCAGGAGGGGACAAACAGAGGGGATGACTGGCTGAGAGGCTGACGGCAGTCTGGCCCAGCATGGCTTCTGGCCGCCCAGGCTCACGGTCAGCACAGGTCCAGTCGCGAGGCAGCAGTGGCCCTCACGGGGCAGGGACCCCCAGGTACCACACGGGGCTCGAGAAGGGGCCCGGTCGGGCCCAGTAGTCCACAGCACGAACCCGGTAGGAGCCGGAGACAACAGCCGTGTCTGAGGACACAAAGGTACGTGCCTGCTCTTGAAGCTGAATCCCTCTGATCCCCCCAAACTCCAGGTGCCGGAAGGCCCTGGACCCCTCCCCACAGGGACTGTGCTGAGGCAGCAGGCACACCTGGGCTGAACACGAAGAGGTTAAAGGTCGAAGGCTTCCTGCTGATGGGCAGGTACACCACACCCTCCGGGGAGAACTGGATCTCATAGGTCCACAGGCACCTGGGGAAGGTCAGGCAGGACCAGGGCTGGGGTCCAGGGGGCCTGGCAGGCAGGGGGCGCCCAGAGCCCTACTCCCCTCCAGCCCCCTTCCTGGCCCCTCCCCGGGGCCCAGGACACTCTTCCTGCAATGACAAAGGGCCACACAGGCTGAGAGGAAGGGTCTGGAGCACACGTGCCAGGGGCAAATGGTCTGTGTAGGTGCCCCCACCCTACATCACAGAGGTACAAAGTCATGGGCCATTTGTGCCAACAGTGGGGGCAGCTGTATGGGCGGCAGAGAGCACAGTCCGCGTTGGGTGGCCAAAGGGCCACAGAGAGTGGCCACGTGGGCGCTACAGCCCGGAGAACCTGGGGACCAAGGGCGCGTGGGTGGGGGCAGGGGTAGGGGTGGTGACGGCACTCACGCACTTGGAGCCCACACGCTCATCGGACCAGACCAAAAGCAGCTGCCCGTGGGTCAAGGGGAGAGCACGGAGCCGGGTCACCTGGGGGAGTGAGGCACCAAGACTGGTTGGGGGCGGGGGTGACCGGGGTGCCGGCAGGGAAGGGAACTGCCACTTGCCTGCCCCGGCGGCTCCTCCGGGCGCGCGCACACGTGCACCAGCCAGAGCGAGGGCAGAGGAAGCTCAGGGCGCAGCGTCAGGCGGCCGCTGCTGGGAAAAGGGAGCGGCATCATGGCCACCGGGTCCTGGGGACAGAGTCAGGGGCTCAGGGCCCTCGGACCTCGGGAGCCGCCCCGCCCCATACCCCACGTTCCCCGCGGACCTCGGCTGCGCGCATGTGCCGGAACTGCTCAGCAGAGGGGTAGACGGGCCTGCCCAGGCGCCGCCACTCGCCGTAGGGGCTGCAGAGCCAGTTGTCCATGTAGAGCTGGACAAAGACGACCTCTGCGGAGCGGGATGCTGGGGCCGGGTCTCGCCTCCTCCAGGCCCCGCCCCGCCAGAGCTACCCCCACCGCAGGGGCTGGAGCACCCTCTCTGGGAGCCCTGCTTACCCGGGCCCGGGGGCACCCCGTGCAGGCTTAGAGTCAAGGGTACGCTGCGGTTGGCGTGCGCGCGGGTGTCGTCGCTCGCGTAGACCAGCACCGTGGCGCGCCAGGCGTTGGCGGGGCCAGTGGGGTGGTGGGTGCTGGCCAGGACGCCCACCGTGTGGTTGCTGTCCAGCACCGTCCCGTCCCGCGACACCTCAGCCCAGAGCTGCTCACCGTCTATGGGTGTTAGAGGGGTCACCACGCAGAGTCGTCGCCCCTCGACCCTCCCAGGGCCCGGCTTCCCACCATTTGCCCTCCTCCACTGGAGGTCCCCAGCCACACCACAACCTCTGTGGCCCACGGAGCTGGGGAAGGGTGGGGAGGGACAAGAAACATGCTCCCGGCTCCCCAGCAGGGCACATCCTTCTGCGGGCCTTTGCAAAAGCTACTCCTGGCCTAGAACGACATCCCCGTCCAACTGAGGCCTCATCCTGGCCCCGCCCTTGCAGGAAGTGACAAGGAACCCGGCACGCGGCTCACCCAGCAGGGCCAGCAGGGCCATCGCTGTGAGCACCGGCTTGCGCAGCAGCTGCACGTGCGGCGGGCGCGTGTCGTTGACCTGGAAGCGCGCGGTGAGCGTGCGCTGAGAGAAGGGGTGCGGGTGGTAACTCAGGAAGGCGTTGTCGTTGCTTAGGAGCGCGTAGCGGACGGAGGAGCTGCTGTTGGCCACCAGCAGGTTCTGGTGCTGTGCGATGACCTGCGGGCATCAGGGTGGCTGGCAACACGACCGCGGGGGCCGCCTGCCCGTCCCTCCCACCCCGGAGAAACGCCTCCCCCGGGGGCGGGCCTGGCGGTGGGCCCACCTTCACGACCATGGCAGCGTAGGTCACGTCGGCCCTCCAGGGCTGCGGCAGGGACCAGCCCACCAGCGGGTCGGCCTCGTCGTTGTAAACGGGGGTGTCCGCGAACTTCGGGAAGAGCCGCTGTATCTGCCGCACGACCGCCGCCTCCTGCTCCAGAATGTAGATGGAGCTGCCCGCGCCCTGCGCAGAGGCCCCGCCTGAGCAACCCCCGAGACCGCCGCGGAGGGGCAGCGGGGCTGCAGGCAGCAGGCGGGGATTCTGGGGTTGCCGCGTGCGGGGTACCCCCGCGTAGGCGCTGGGTTGGGGGCGGGGACGGACGGAAGGGCGGGGATCCCGGGCTGGACCTTCTTGTGGAGGGCGATGTAGTCCAGCCTCACGCCCACCTCCCCGGTGAAGAAGTTGGTGCCGTTGTGGCAGTGCCCCAGGAGGCCCCAGCAGAGCGGGGAGCGCGGCAGCGGGTGGAAGGAGTCTCCGGGGCCGCCCAGGCGCAGAGCCGAGCTGGCGGCTCGCAGACCCTCGGAGCAGGCGTCGTAGTAGTTCAAGAAGCCTGGGCGGGAGGGACACTGAGTCCACACCCCCACTCCGGAGGGGCGGCTGCCACCCCCTCTCAGATCCGCAGGACCCCAGGAGGCCGGCCTGCCCACCTTGCAAGGTCATGGACACGTTGTCAAAGTCATGGTGGTCCGGCTCATTCCACGTCTCAAAATTCCACTTGGAAACGTGCTTGAGGCCGTACCTACCTGCAGAGGGTCTCTACTGTGGTGAGAGGGCCCCTCCCCTGGGGCAGGGTCATGGGCTCATGGGGATCCCCAGGGAGGGGCAACCATGGTGGGGGGTTTGGATGTGACCGGAGTGTCTGATTCCCTATGAGTTGCCCCCCTCCCCCATCAGGAGGCCCTGGTTCAGTGGGTTCATGATGAGAAGACCAGGAGGTGGCCTGGATGGGTGTGGGAGCAGAGCCTGCCCAGGAGTGCCCTCCCTGTCCCCGCAGGGCATGCGCCCAGCCCACCGATGTATCTCCTGGCCAGGAGGGAGACCAGGTTCTTCCACTCGAACACCTGCTGCTTGTCCTCAAAGTCAGTGAAGCGTCCGGAGGGGCTTCCCATCAGCTCAAAGCCTGCAGCACATGAGAGTGGCTGTCCCACTGCTCACCTGCCTGTCTCCACCAGGCCACACTGGGGTAGGCCCTGAGTGGGCAACCAGGAGGACCCAGAAGGGCCAGGCCAAGGGGAGGGGGTGGGGCCAGCAGTACAAGGGCGAGGCTGGCGGCTTACCTGGGAAGAGCTGATTCTCCCTGAGAAGGTCCAGGTACCGGTCCAGGTGGGTGAAGTTGTAGCTCAGGCCGTGCCTGGCTGACCCCCTGTAGAAGGACACTCAATGTCAGGATGGGAGAAGGTGGGCCTGGGACCGGAACTGTGGCCACATTCAAGCAGCTAAGAAACCTGCAAGGTGCCATGCAGGACTAGGCTCCAGACTCAGCTGGCCCCTCTCCTCAGAAAACGTAACTATGTAAGCCTATTAGTCACTCACAGCCTAGTATGAACTAGGGTGTCTGTACCGAAATCCCACCCTCAAGCCTTCAGGGGCTCAGAATAGCCTGTGGGAGGGGGCAGGCAGGTCTTTTGGGAAAGGTACAACAGGATGGAGGGGGGAAGAATAGGCATCCTAAAGACAGCTGACAGTGAAGCGGGAGGCTGTGGGGTGAGCCTGGCAGGGCCCTGTGGTGCCATATCCTGCTTCCCTGCACCTCCTGGAGGCCAGGGCCCCAGACTTGGCTCAACACTGCCCCTGCCCCCCTTCCACACTCTGAGAGGCAATGTGGACAGGCAGAGAGGGAGAAGGGCAGCCTCCCCGCCCTGCACTCATCCCTGAGGTAGAAATGAACTCATGATAATCAAGCAGCAGAAAAGCAGCTAGTGGGCCTGGGGCAGAAGGGTGTGGGTTGTGAGAGATGCAGTCACACGAGGCCTTGTGACAACGGTGAGGATGGAATCCTGACTCAGGATGGGACCCAGGGTGACATGGGGAGTCCTCTCAGGGATTGAGGCAGAGCAGCACCATGACTTCTTTTGTTTATGTGTTTGTAAGACAATTTTTTTAGAACAGTTTTGGATTCACAGCAAAATTGAGATGGAGGTACTGAGATTTCCCATTTACCTCCAGCCACGCTCCCTCCCCACATGCACAGCCTCCCCCATGATCAACATCCCAGAGTGGGACTTCTATTACAACTGATGGACCTACACTGACATCATAGTCACCCCAAATCCACAGTCCACATTAGGGCTCACCTGGTGATGTACATTCTATGGGTTTGGAAAATGTATAATGGCATGTATCTACCACTGTAGTATCACACAAAGTATTTTTACTGACCTAAAAATCCTCTATGCCTCACCTCTTTATCCTCCCCCCACCCCAAACCCCTGACGTGTTTACTGTCTCCATAGTTTTGCCTTTGCCGTGTTTTGAAAGGATCCCTTCATCGGCCCATTGGAGCCAGAGTGGGAGCTGGAAGACGGTTCCCCGGGGGAGGTATGGTGCCCGGACTGGGTGGTGTCGGTGCAGCAGCAAGGGGGAGCTGGAGCGGATGGATTTAGGAGGCAGAGGGGCCAGCATCCACTGCCGGACTGGAGGGGAGCTGGGAAGGGGGGGGGGTTCTGCACAACCGTGGATTTCGCTTGAGCACCTGGGGGTGCGTGCAGTTGGCAGAGGCACGCGGGGGAGTAAGATGGGTCTCGAATGCGCTGGCGTGGAGGTGGTGCACCTGGGGTCGGGGGCTGGGTGAGGAAACTAGTGCTCAGCCTTCAGGCCAAGGCAAGGAGGGCGAGGCAGGCGGAGTAGAGCACCGAGCCTGCGGCTGATGCGGCAGCCTGGGGTGGCCCAGACGGGTGGGCCGGCAGAGGGTCTGAGGGCTTCCCCTGAGGGCACGCCTGGTCCATCCACAGATCTGAGGGGGAGGGCGGACACGTTCCAGAGGGCGTGCAGCTGCGCCCTCTAGTGGCAGCCAGGTGCGTCCCGCCTTGCGGCGGCGGCGGCGAGGGAGGGGCGACGAGGGATCAAGGTGGAATCTGGCCCTGAACCGCTCTGGGTCTAAGTCTCCCAGTCAGTCTCACGCAAGTCTGGCCAGCACAGCGCTGTCCCCCTGAGGGACAGCGAGGGTCTGGACAAGTCAGCACCTCCCTTCCGGGCCTCTGCCCCATTCGTCACTGCACAAGGTCAAGGCCGAGCCACCACGCAGACAGGGTGCCTCCAGCTCTCACCAGGCCAGGCTGCGTCTTCCCACCTCCGGAGCCCAAACCCACAGCACGTGCACAGAGGGGGTCCGCCCCTCCCCCCTCCAAAGGTCACCACCGGTAGCAAAGAAAAAAAAAACTTAAGCGCTCGGGTAAAAATTAAATGGCGTGGCAGCGGACGGGTTCCAAAGTCCCACAGATGGGGGTGGGGGAGCAGGCGTGGGTGATGGGCGACGCCTGTACAGTGGAGGCCTGGGGACGGGTGCCAGGCTTTCTCTGCAGATCCTGGCAGCGCTGGGCCGACTTGGGGCGGGAGCACATCAGGCCTCGGGTAAATGCTGTTCCGGCGCTCAGTGTCCTGGGCCAGCAGGGTGTCACCAGGGGAGCCCCATCCGCAGAGCCGATCTCAGCCTGTCACTCTGAGTGGACTTGAGTGTCCGCTGACCCATCCAGCGTCGGCACCCAGAAATGCCCTAGGAGTCAGTAACCTGCCCCCCGGGGACCAGAAAACCCAACCTTGGGGTAATCCCAGGCCCAGAAACCCCGGGGAGCAGTCCTCGGGCCCCACTGTCGGTGCCTAGGTCTCCATTCGTCTCAGCCTCCGTTGGGAGGGGAATTTGAGAGATCAAAGCTAGTGAGGGGGCTGAGCCAGAAGGTGTAGTGCGCAGCCCACCCCTGCACTCCCCCTGCAGAGGCCTGGGTCACAGACGCAGTCCAGCCCGAGAGCCTCTCCGTCCTCCAGCCACGCAGGGGGCCGAACCTGGGCGCGAGG
Source organism: Mesoplodon densirostris (assembly GCF_025265405.1). Classification (NCBI taxonomy): domain Eukaryota; kingdom Metazoa; phylum Chordata; class Mammalia; order Artiodactyla; family Ziphiidae; genus Mesoplodon; species Mesoplodon densirostris. Next base: position 107,318,791 of record NC_082661.1, read on the forward strand.
CACAGGCAGCGTCGCCTCCGGCTCCTGGCCCGGCACTTGCAGCCGAGGCTGCACAACGACTTTATTCACTGCATGCCGGCGGCTGTCAGGAACGCCTGCACCAGGAACGCCCCCCCCCCATCCCTGGGCCTGAGCGCGTGCGCCGCGAGGACCCAGCAGCACCCAGGACTGGTGAGTGCTCGGGTGCGCGGGGCGGGGCCCCAGGCCTCGCGTGCTCGGGCGTGGAATCTGGGGAACACAGGGTGGGGATCGGGCCGGGTGCAGATGGGGCCGCGCTTGCTCTTCTGGCAAGGGGAGGGACGCACCCGTGGGAGGGGGCGCAGGGCGGATGGAAATGTGCTGGGTGGGGCCCGGGCCGCGCGTGCTTGGCTTGGGGGGCGCACCCGTGGGAGGAGGCGCAGAGCGGGGGTGCATGTGGAAATGCACGGAGTGGGAACCCGGGGCGCGCGTGGTCGGCAGGGATGGCGGGGCTCGGGGCTGGGGTGGGGAAATACATGGGGCGGGGCGAGAGTGCTCAGAGGGGGAGACACAGACCCGCCGCTGTGGGAACCGGCAGCCACAGTCAGAGTCCGGGGCTGTGAAGGTGCTGGCCGGGGAGGCAGGAGAGTCGCTCTTCTGGAACTGGGAGCGCTGGGGTCTGGTTCTCGGGGGCCTGGAGATGAGAACGGGCTTGCAGCCCAGCCTCTTTTCACTTGTGGGGATACATGGCTCCTTTCCAAATAAGTGTACTCAGTGTCTTAAAATGGTGATTTAAAGACCAATATTAAAATAACAACCATGTGGCACAGGACTGGGCAGGAGGCAAGATGAGGGCGGTTCCCGCAGGCGGAGGTGCTGGAGACCCCACGCCCCATGCTGGTTAACCCGCGCCAGGGTCCTGCTGCCCCCCTGCCCCAGTGGAGGAGTCTGCAGTGGGCCCGCTGAGGTGAAGGGGGACAGTGGGCCTCGGCCAGCAAGGCCCCAGGACCCAAGACGCTCGCCTGTGTGCCTGGTCAGATGGCAGCATGAAGACCACAGTCCTCAAAGCACAGAGGGACAGGTGGGGGGGGGGGCGCTTAGACCCCGGGGTCCTGCAGTTCTCTTTCAGTTGTATCTCTTCACCTGCTTAGACACCCAGCCTGGGCAGGGGCTGGGGGAGTAGAGGCCCAGTCCCTGCCACCAAGGCAGCCAAGGCCAGGCCCCTGCGGTGCAGATGGACGAGGGAAATGGGTGCTGCAGCACTGAGAACAGCCCCTCCCTGAAATATCAATTATCTCCACCTGCCTAAAACCCCACCACAGGTGCTCCAAACCTAGGCGGCCCCCGAAAGCCCTGTCCCCACCTTCTGAGAGGGGGAGGGGCCGCCGCCCCCATTCACCCCTCCCCTCCCCGACGGTGGGCCCAGCCGCCACCTCTGCCCACATGTGTCATGCAGGGAGTTCCCACACTGCCGCTCCGCCGGTAGCTGGGTTGGAAGACAGCGTGTTATGACCCCTCGGTGGCCCCTCCACTCCAGCCCTGAGAGGAGTCTTATCTGCCCCTGAACTGCTGTGACTTGTCCCGCCGGCCCTCTGGGCGGTGGCTCCTGTAAACCACATCCTTGGGCAAACAGCACCCCCCCAGGACTGAGTAGGTACTGCGCAGGACTCGGCGGGAAGGGGCCGTTCCGGGAGGCCCCAGGCTCTGCCCTGGGGGGTTGGGTTCAGACTCCGGAGGGCAGGGCGAGATCTTGGGGCCCAACACAGACTCTTCAAGAACAAGGAATCAGATCTGGAGATGGACGTGGCATCGCAGTGGGGCCTCGGCCCTGACCACTCCTCCCCCTTGATGCAGGTGTGCAGAGACCCTCCCACTCTCTGGCTATCCCCCCAGCCACCCTGGGGTTCCACTCCCACCTCTACCCCCAAATGGGGCCTCTGGTCTTTCCCATCCAGGCCACGGATGTGGCAGAACTTTCAGGGAGGCTCTGGAGGGAGGTCCCAAAGTGAGGCTGAATGTGGGAGGTGCCTGGATGGAGCTCCCCCCTCCCCCTGCCCTGGGCTTTGGGAGACAGCAGGCGCAGGCCAGCTCAGCCCTGCAGTCCCGTCAAAGGGGCCCCTCGCAGCCTCTCAGGCCTCCCCTCCAGGATGGAGAACACTCGGGGCTGTGGTGTTCTTTCCCCACGTTGCCCCTCAGGCACCCACTTGTTCATTTTAAAGATGGGAGAACTGAGGTTCTGAGTAATTTTAAAAACAGCAGCGCACTCTTAGTTAACTGTACGTGGGACATGAGGGTAGTCGTCTAAAGGGACCGTTTACCTTAACACCGGCCCTGTGAGGCAGGTCCCACTGGCCCTGGAGGAGTGGATGGAGGCGTGGCGAGGCCAGGCGGCCACCCACCGCACCGGGCCAGCACCTGGCTGGGATCCAGGTGGTGGGGCTCCAGGGGACAGAACCAGGACCCCTGTCCCTGCAGCAGGAAGGGCACACCTGTGCTAATTGTATCTCGATGCCTGGCAGCCCTCCAGTCCTCGGCCACCACCCCCCGCAGTGGCCTTGTGCCTGCTTTCCACACAAGGACACAGAGCAGAAGCCAACATGTGGCTACTCTGGGCCCAGCTGGCTCCTGCGCGGACCAGACCCATCTCCTGGCAGACAGGATGTCCAGGGATGGGGCTCGGAGACCAGCCCCTCCCTCGGACCCCCATCCTTGCCCACACTCCAGGGTCCTGCAAGCTGTGCACTGGGCCCCAGAGCCGAGGGGTAGCACGCTGCCTGTTCCCCACCCCCTCCCCCAGCACAATTGGCCAGGCTCCTGAGCTTTCTGCCTCCCCGAGGGGCCCAGAGTCCAAGCTTCCCGCTCCAGCCACTCAATGCCCCAGCCCACCTGTCCCGCACCTGGAGCCCTGCTCCTGGGAGGCTGGAAGCTTGTAAGAGTCCCACACAAGTGTAATTATCTGTGAGCCTCTGATTACAGTACAACTCCCCCGTATTAGCCGCCCAGGTAATGCTCATCTGGGGGAACCTATGACTCAGCAATCTTTGGAGTAAATGATTTAACTGCAAGCCCAGCACAGCCGAGCAGTCAGATGCTAAGCACAGAGCGCTGCCCACCGGTCAGTGCCAGGCCAGCTCTGTGCCTGAGCACACCACCTGCATGCCCACCTGCTAACTGAGCCAGAGGCCCCGGGGACAGACAAGCTAGGCCCGCACTATCTTCCAAGCCCGTGAGGGGCCCCCTCAGGTAAGAGTCCCCCTGGGACCCTGCGGCAGGGCAGCGAGGGCTCTAGACAACTCAGCCACAGCAGAGGCCAGCTCCCTGGATGGAGCGGAGGGGCAGGACACCGTGAGTGGAAAAGCCCAATTCCAGTGTTTCTTTTGTGGACTCCCCATTGTTTAAACAGTCAGTCAGTCAACACACCTGGACCTCGGGGGCTGGCTGAGCTCAAGGTGTCCAGGGACCCCTGTGTGGTGAGGTCTTCAAAGGAAAGAAACAGCTCCCCTAGCATCCCCCAAAGGACAGGCCTGCCACTCGAGCCCGGAGGGCAGCGTCCGCCTGCCCACACCTCACACCAGGCCAGGACGAGCGCCCATCCTCCACACCCGGGGACACCCCAGGCCCCGCATCCCCGGCCAGTGCACACACCGCGCCAGGGTGACCAGGCTCTGAGGAAGCAGAGACCATCTGCTTCATGTCACCATGAGGGGGACAGCAAGAGCTGAAGTCCCGGCAGACCTCAGCACAGCTGTGAACGGGACGCCCTGGCACTCGCTGAGCACAGAGGCAAGGTCAGCCTGGGCTGGGTGGCAGGCTGCCCTCTGGACAGCAGGGACGGTTGGCACGTGTGTTCTGCGGTGCGCCTGTGCAGCCTGAAACACCAGCCAAAACCCAGAAGCGTTAACACGCACTGGGAAAGGGGCCTGCTGTCCCAGAACATCCTGCAGGCGATGGACACCAGTCACCCCCGCTCCCCTCCCAGCCGGCCCCTCAAAGCACGTTCCAGGAATTCTGCCGCAAGGACCGGGCAGTGGCAGGCGCTGCTGCAGCACAGATTTGGGGTCCTGGCATCTGCAAGGCTCTTCCTGCCAGCAGGGCGGCAGTGCAGAGGTGATGGAGGGACGACCAGAGGGGACTATGGTGGTCTGGACGGCAGAGCAGAGGGGCCTCTGGCGTGGACAGAGAGCAGCGGAGCTTGTTCTGGCCACGCGAGTCTGGGTCTCCGTGACGCCCTCTGACTCTAACACGTCTTGCCACCCAAGCAATGACACCCACTTCTGCCCACTTTGCAGGTTTTCTCGGGGGGTGGGCTGGTGCCCCAAGATGGAAGTGTCCCCTGAGTGCACACAGCAGGGCAGGGGGCTGGTGCTGGTTCGCCGGCGGCCCCCCGCACCCCCGGGCCTGCGAGAGGTTCTGAAGGCCCGGCTGCGGCGGAGCTGTGCGTGCAGCGTGCAGGGGGCCTGGGCACTGCTGCAGGACCTGCTCCCCGCAACGCGCTGGCTCCGCCAGTACCAGCCTCGGGAGGACCTGGCAGGTGACGTCGTATCTGGGCTGGTCATCGGCATCATCCTGGTCCCTCAGGCCATCGCCTACTCACTGCTGGCCGGGCTGCAGCCCATCTACAGCCTCTACACGTCCTTCTTTGCGAACCTCATCTACTTCCTCATGGGCACCTCACGCCACGTCTCCGTGGGTATCTTCAGCCTGCTCTGCCTCATGGTGGGCCAGGTGGTGGACCGCGAGCTCCTGCTGGCCGGCTTCGACCCCGCCCAGGACGGCCCGGGGCCCGGGGCCAACCACAGCGCCCTCAACGCCTCGGCCACCACGCTGGCGCTTGGGCTACAGGACTGCAGCCGGGACTGCTACGCCATCCGCGTGGCCACTGCCCTCACGCTGCTGGCCGGGATTTACCAGGTGAGGAGCTGGGCCTGGGCCTAGACAGGCTGGCTCAGCCACTCAGAGCAGCCCCTTCAGGTACTGGTCGCCCCTCTGCAAGGGCCAAGCCCGGGGGAGACAGGAGGTCAGGGCGGTGGCTTAACCCGCAAGGAGAGAACAGGGCACAGGCAGAAGTGAGTGCGTGACAGCACCCCAGGTCGGGGCACAAGAGGGGCTGAGGGTGCCCGGGGTGGGGAGCCTGCCTGGCCAGCTGCAGAGTGTGGCCTCGGGCCCAAATGTGCCCCCACCTGGTCTGCACATCCTCCCCAGCTTCCTGTCCCAAGTGGGATCCTGGGAACTGCCTGCCCGCCTGCCTTCCCATTGCCTCCCTGCACCCAGCCCTCCCTGGACCAGGACTGTCCACCCCAATGTCGCCCCCTCCCAAGGGCCACCTCAGGTCCTTCCCCTCAGCTCCAGGTCCCCCGGGAGGGGGGCGGTGCTGTGGACAGGGCAGAGAAAGGAGCTGCCTTCCGATGCCCAGAGCCCGCGTGTGTGAGACCACGGTGAGTGTCGTGGCCACAGCGTGCACTCCGGCGTCTGCTGTGCCTGTGCGCGCACACACATGTGCAGGCAGCCGCGGATGGGGTCCACGTGGGAAATAAGCAATGCGAGGGAGGGAGGTCCGGCTCTGTGCTGTGCCCGCACCCTGCAGCCCTGACCACACTCTGTCTGCAGGTCCTCATGGGCGTCCTCGGGCTGGGCTTCGTGTCCGCCTACCTCTCGCAGCCGCTGCTGGACGGCTTCGCCATGGGGGCCTCAGTGACCATCCTGACCTCCCAGCTCCGACACCTGCTGGGTGTGCGGGTCCCGCGGCACCAGGGGCCGGGCCTGGTGGTCAGCACATGGCTGAGCCTGATGCGCAGTGCCGGGCAGGCCAACCTGTGCGACGTGCTCACCAGTGCCGCATGCCTGGCCGTGCTGCTGGCGGCCAAGGAGCTCTCGGACCGCTACCGGCACCACTTGAAGGTGCCGCTGCCTGCAGAACTGCTGGTCATCGGGGCGGCCACGCTCGTGTCCCACTTCGGGCAGTTCCACGAGCGCTTCGGCTCCAGTGTGGCTGGCGACATCCCCACTGGCTTCATGGCCCCGCATGTGCCAGACCCGGCGCTAGTGGGGCACGTGGCGCTGGACGCCGTGTCCCTGGCCCTGGTGGGCTCCGCCTTCTCCATCTCGCTGGCAGAGATGTTCGCCCGCAGCCATGGCTACTCTGTGCGCGCCAACCAGGAGCTGCTGGCTGTGGGCTGCTGCAATGTGCTGCCTGCCTTCTTCCACTGTTTTGCCACCAGCGCTGCCCTGGCCAAGAGCCTGGTGAAGACAGCCACCGGCTGCCGCACGCAGCTGTCCAGCGCGGTCAGCGCCGCTGTGGTGCTGCTGGTGGTGCTGGCGCTAGCGCCCCTGTTCCGGGACCTGCAGCGGAGCGTGCTGGCCTGCATCATCATCGTCAGCCTGCGTGGGGCCCTGCGCAAGGTGCGGGACGTCCCGCGGCTATGGCGGCTCAGCCCTGCCGATGCTCTGGTCTGGGTGGCCACGGCGGCCACCTGCGTGCTGGTCAGCACCGAGGCCGGGCTCCTGGCCGGCATTCTCCTCTCACTGCTCAGCCTGGCCGGCCGCACACGGCACCCACGCGCTGCCCTGCTCGCCCGCGCCGGGGATTCCACCTTCTATGGGGACCCAGCAGAATTTGAGGGCCTGGTCCCCGAGCCTGGTGTGCAGGTGTTCCGCTTCACGGGGCCCCTCTACTACGCCAATAAGGACTTCTTCCTGTGGTCACTCTACAGCCTCACTGGGCTGAACGCTGGGTATGCAGCCACCAGGAGGAAGGAGCAGGGCCCGGGGGTGGGGGCTGGCGAGGGAGAGCCTGTCGAAGGCAGGGACCTGGGTCCCGGGAGCAGCACAGCTGCGCTGGTGCCCTCGGCAACCTGCTTCCACGCAGTGGTCATTGACTGTGCCCCGCTGCTGTTCCTGGATGCTGCCGGCCTGGCCACGCTGCAGGACCTGCGCCGAGACTACGGGGCCTTGGGCATCACCCTGCTCCTGGCCTGCTGCAGCCCCTCAGTAAGGGACACCCTGAGGAGAGGCGGCTTCCTCGGGGAGGACCAGGGGGACGCGGCCGAGGAGGGGCAGCTGTTCCCCAGCGTGCACTGTGCCGTGCAGGCGGCCCGAGCCCGCTGCCAGGAACTGGTAGCCACCAACTACACCCTCTAACAGAGCCGGCACCTGCCGCCAGCCTCCATTCCCACCATCCATCACTGCAATCTTGCTGTCGCCTGGTGCCTCCAATCTAGAGGGCCCAGGGAACCCCAAATGGGATGGAGGGTGGCAGTGAACACACACAAGGACCCAGACACTTGAGAACCCTCAACTGCACCTTGGAGACAAACGCTGCCTCGGTGCCAACTTGGGCCCAGTGCTGTGCATCTGTGGTCTGTGGAGCCGGTCTGACAGTCAGTGTCCTGTCTTACTTGAACAAGGACCCTGAGGCAGTCACGTGGCCTCCAAGGTGCCAAAAGGACGTTGGTCCCTTGGCCCGCTAGCCCGCCGCCCCCCAAGTGAGAGCTAGCAGCTCTGGCCAGGGGTGTGAGAGTCTCTGTGTCTAGGAAACCCCGCAATGCACACACCCAAGTGTCTCTTACACCCTGTGCCTCAGCCCCCACAGGGGCTGGCAGGGCCAAAGGCAGATGTGACCAACACGACCTCAGCCCGGCCCCTGGCATGGCATCCCTACAGTCTGAGCACAGAGCGAGGGTGCCCACTCGCCGTTGCAGGGTCCAGCTGTGCCTGATCCAGGGGCTGCCCCAGCACCCACAGCGCCTGTGCCGCCAGGAGGGTGCCCTCCATTCTCCCCTGCCCCCAGGATGCTTGGCCGAGCAGCACAGCGGCAATGGCTTCTTGGAGCAGGAGTCCCCCACCCCGTGACCCCGCCATGGCCCGGTACTGCACAGTCCTCCACACCCATACGCCACTTCCTCTTAGTCTCCATCTGCATCTCCATACACTGGGCTCTGCCCAGCTGCCCCCAGGCTGCCCATCCCCTCCATCACCCACCTGGCCGTGATGAGGTCCAGCAGCCAGTGGGTCCGAACCTGTTCGATGCCACCATGAGGGACGGCACCCACGTAGGCCAGGTTGAGCTGCTGGTCCCAGCTGAGGTCATACCGGTCAGCCTGGCTGTGCGGCAGTGGGGGACTGGGCACAAAACAAGGGGGAGCGGAGGCATTAGTCCCCTTGATGGGGCCAGCGGAGGGGCCTCAGCACAGGCCCCACACCTACAAACTCAGGGCAAGGACCGGGGCGTGTCTGCTGATGAATTTTACTGTCCCTGAGGTAATAAACTGCCCCCTAGGGCCAGGACTGTGATGAAGTCTCAGGTTTATGGGGGTCGGGGGCTCCCAGAGAGATCACATTCCCACCCTGCTCCCTGCCCCACCGGCCGGGAGATATCAGCTCCAAGCCTGACAGAGGCAATCGGGGACACCAGGGACGGGGACAGGTCCCACTGCAGGGACGTCGAACATTCTGGGGTTGCCCCCTCGAGGGGGTCCCGGTCTGCGCCAAAGAGTAGTGTCCTGGGCCACAGCCCCTCCTGCAGCCTGGGCTGCCGTGGTTGGCCACCAGGCTCTTCAGCCTCTGGGGGGTGACCAGACACACTCAGGACCTGGCCCCAGGCCCCCACCACACGGGGCAGCCGCTCAGCTAGAAAACCTCCGCAGCACTGGAAACACCGCATAGAGCCAGCGGACAGAGAGGAGATCCCCACTCTGAGGCTGGACACGAAAGGAAGGAGCGAGCCGCGGCCCTCCTCACTTCGGAGCGCCTACTGCAGGTCTCTCCAGGTGCGACACGGGGGTCCCGGAGGCCGGGGGCGGGGTGCGCGGCCGCGGTTTGGGAAGAGCGCGCAGCGAGCAGGGGCGTGCTGGGCCGCTCCGACCTCAGTGTCCCCCGCGGAGCGCTCACCAGAAGCCGGTGCTCCTCCAGAAGGGCTGCAGGGGACGCATCGCGCGGGCCGCGTCCACGCGCACCAGGTGCGGAGCCTCGGCGGCCGCAAGGGACACGACCTGGAGCGCGAGCAGCGCGGCGCGGGGCCGAGGTGGGCGCATGGCGGGGGCGCGGGGGACGCAAGCCCCGGGCACGGGAGCACCCCAATCCCGGGAGACTCACCCGACCCTCCGCGCTCCGGGAGCCGAGGTCCGCGCCCCGCCCGCCGGTTCCGCCTCCGGGTCGCGCGCCACGTGACCGCCGGCACGGGGCGGGGCCTCAGCAGGACCGGGCCGGGCGGGGGTCTGGCGGGCAGCGGGAGGTGGGTGTGGCCGGAGCGGTGGGCGTAGAGGGGGGCTGTGGGAGGGGCGTGGCCGGGAGGGGAAAGCAGGAGGCGTGGGCGGGGTCTGGCGGGAGGTGGCCGTGGAGGCAGGCCCGGGGCCGTGGGTGTGGGGCTGGGTGGCGGGGCGGGGGGCTCCCGCAGCCCCGGAATCTGGAGCGCTTCTCAAGACAGTGGGCTCTGCCCAGCTGCCCTCAGGCTGCCATCCCCCCGCCCCAACCTGGAACCCCTTCCCGGCAGTTTGCTCCCTTCCGTTCCCTCCCGCGCCGAGCAGACTGCGGGGACTGGGCGGCGCTCGGAAAGCGCTCGGCCTTCAGCCGCTCTTGTGAAATCCGTCGTCTGTTAAAGCTTCGGAAGGTCGGCTCGCGGGCCGGCAAGTATCCTAACGCGCGGGCCAGGCGGCTGCTCAGTGGAAGGTGGTCAGAAGTGGGACACATTTGGAAGGTGGACTGGTGGCTCTTAGGAATTTGGCTGGAGCAGCGTGCGGATGTGACGTTTTCTGAGAGGAGGGCTGTTGTAAAGCAACGGGGGTGGTCAGGGGGCTAAGCTGCCTTTGAGAAACCAAGTGGACATTTCTATGGGCAGATGGGCAGCGCGGCCTGGGTGTTGGGGGAGGTGGGGTCAGCGGTGAATGTTTAAGCTTCAAACTGCACATGTACTACGTGTGTGTATAACTACATATACTGTAGGTCGTACAGCATCACATCCTCCACCAATCAAGCGTCTCAGGACTCGGGGAAGAGCCTCTGTCCTTGCACTGTCCTCCCTCGGACAGCAGAACCCCGCCCCAGAGTCAACCAGTGTCACCAGTCCCTTGGGCTGAAGAGAGAGGAGCTCTAAAAGTGATGGACGACATCCAGTCACAGAATGAAGACGTGCTCCGTAGGCCGAGGAAAAGTACAAAGGCAGCAGAACCCAGGCGGGTCCTAGTGAAATGCTGAAACCAAAGCTGAAGGGAAAGCCTTCAAAGCAGCTTGAGGGGGAAAGGACCCGTTACCCTCAAAGTGCAAAACAGCAAGAAAGAACACTGACTTTCCAACAGAAGCGGCCAGAACCAGCAGCCAAGGAAAGGAAAACTTCAAACTAAACCACTGTTAGCCAGGACATCTCGATCCAGCAAAAAGCATGCTTTGAAATGGAGGTCAAATAAAGACGCTTCAGAGAATCCAACTCTGAGAACACTTGTCACCTCTGACCCTCCTTTACGGAAACGGTAACTGGTGTTCTTCTAGAAGAATGGTGATCCTTGCAGCCCAGAGGGGCAGGAAGGAAGGAAACGCAGCAGAAAGGTCTATTGTCTATAAGTCTAATGAAGAGTGACACATAACACGGCAATAATAACAGCTCATGGGGCTCGAAATATATCCAGAGACTGAAGTATATGACAACAGTAGTAGCCCAGGGATTGTGAGGGGCACACGGTGTGTGAGCGGCTGGCCCCCCACGTCCTCTGAGTGGGAGCTTCTACCGTGAAGGGACTTTGCAGGTGGGACTAAGTTAATGGTCTTGAGATAGGGAGATGACCCTGGATCATCCGAGCGGGTTCTGAGTGTCCTTGTAAGGGGGAGGCAGAGGGAGATTTGACACGAAAGAGGCTGTGTGGTGACTTCAGAAGAAAGAAAGCCATCTGAAGATTGTCCTAAAATTTGCACTCAGGACTTGTTTTAATCATGTGTGCTTAGACAGACGGACACAGATCCCTAGAAATAGGAGGCAGGACCACATGGGGAGGCGGAGGGAGGGGATGGGCATTATTAAAGTATCCTTATGTGCAAAGAGTCTTTAGTGCCCAAAGGCAGGACAGGTCCCCTTTAACAGAGGAAAGGGCAGTGGAAAAGCTTTGAAACTTGGCGTGAGGTGTGAGTGAGCCACGGTCCTTGAATTAAGAGAGATTAAGGCCTGGGACAAGACAGAGGCCCATCTAGGGTTCCACTTGCTGGACTGGAATTTGAAAAGGGGTGTTTGAGGAGACCAATCTTTGTCTCAGCCACACAGGCCCTCTGGGAGCCCTCAGGGACTATACTTTGAGAAGTGACATGTGTAGCATGTCCTGGCCACACCTCACGTCGTGGCCTTAGTGCACGTGGAAACGTGTAATTTTAATATATATTTGGGAGTCTGTGAGACAAGAGATTCCTAGGGTTCTCACCTCTGAAGGGGGCGATTTTTAGGTGATGGTTGGACAGTCTATGATCAATGTGCAGATGGGCCACTTGTTCAGGGCACCCGCTGCTAAGACAGCTGCGTGAAGACCAGCCGGTGTCTGGATGGACCTCTGGATCCGTCCGTCTTCAGGGCTGAGGCACGGGAGGAACCTCGTCATGTGGGGTAGCTGGCAGTGCTGTTCACACAGTACAGACTCCTGCCGCTGCTACTCAGGTCATCCTAAGGGGCTCCCCAGGTAGCCAGGGGGTCTGGGGGAAGAATATGTGGCCACCAGAACTCAACAAGGACTAGAAGATGTTGGACCTGTGTGTCCAGTGGCTGTCCTTGGAGGAGGACGTCATCACGGCGAGGCCACACCTGTGCTCCTGGAGAAAGGCGTCTGCCATTGGTCAAGGTTGGTCAAGGGCTCGCCTGCCAGGACGGTGCGTGCTGGAAGGCGGCCAGGTGCCAGGGTGGCCTGGAGAGGCGTGGCCGCCCCTTCAGGGTGGAGCCAGCGGTGGGGAGAGGCACCCACTGAGCAAAGTGTCTGGTCGCTGGTCGGTGGAGGCCATGGTGTTGGCAGTGTGGGTTTCTGGTGTGGGGCCCTAACAGCGGGACCACAGCTGCACGGGGTGCTTTTCCACCGGGAGCGACCCTTAACTTTTACAGGGAAAAGAACGGGCAGAACTAGACCTTATTTTCTCCCCTCTGTGCCCTTATATTGGTTTTTTCTTTCATCCTTTTCTCTCTCTTCATTTATTTCTTCATTTATTTTTCTGTTAGGCTTTTCCTCCCTGTCTCTGACTGGTAAGAGGACCAGGGGCCCTGCTGGCAGTACTGTCAATCTTTCTCCCTCTTCCTTCTTTTAAACAAAAGCCTGTTTTTTCTCAAATAAAACCTGGCCTAGGGCTTCCCTGATGGCGCAGTGGTTGAGTCCGCCTGCCGATGCAGGGGACACAGGTTCGTGCCCCGGTCCGGGAAGGTCCCACATGCCACGGAGCGGCTGGGCCCGTGAGCCATGGCCGCTGAGCCTGTGCGTCCGGAGCCTGTGCTCCGCAACGGGAGAGGCCACAACAGTGAGAGGCCCGCATACCGCAAAAAATATACAAATAAAAATAAAAAATAAAAAACCTGTCCTGTATCTCTAAGCAGGGAAGAACGGTTTCCTTCTATCCGCCCCCCACCCCATATCTGTCTCGGACTGTATTGGCTATATTTGCTTATTTTCTGTATTCTTGGTGCGCTGGCATTTGGGGCCTTGGTCCTGGAGAGACAGCCCTCCCAGTCTGAGCCTCCCCACAGCGAACTGGCCCCTCAGCCACTCTCACCCACTGCGCCGACATGCCCCCTGCCCCAGACCCCCTCAGAGCTGGGCACTGGACAAGCAGCACTGCCCCTAGCGCTCAGGCCGCCAGAGTTGTTCAAACTGTCCAATCCGAAATTTGCCATGTGTACCTGCGCTGCCTCACCCATTCCTTCCTGTGAAAACCCCAGTTAAGGCTCTGGGCCACATTCTCTTCCCTTCTGCTTCTGCCTCCTGACCCAAACCTATGCTCCTGATGGGGCGGCCCCTTCTCTTGAGAAGTGTGAATAATAAATTCTTCCTTCAAGGCAGACGTAGAGAATGGACTTAAGGACACGGGGTGGAGGGGGGGAAGCTGGGAAGAAATGAGAGGGTGGCATGGACATATATATACACGACCAAATGTAAAATAGCTAGCTAGTGGGAAGCAGCCGCAGAGCACAGGGAGATCTGCTCGGTGCTCTGTGACCACCTAGAGGGGTGGGATGGGGAGGGTGGGAGGGAGACACAAGAGGGAGGGGATATGGGGACATATGTATATGTATAGCTGATTCACTTTGTTATAAAGCAGAAACTAACACACCATTGTAGAGCAATTATACTCCAATAAAGATGTAAAAATAAATAAATAAAAACTGAAAAAAAAGTTCTTTCTTCAAAGGCAGTTGTCTCCGTTTCTGTCACCTTATCATAGGTGATTAAAACAAATCCTGGGGGCTTCCCTGGTGGCGCAGTGGTTGGGAGTCCGCCTGCCGATGCAGGGGACACGGGTTCGTGCCCCTATCCCGGAAGATCCCACATGCCGCGGAGCGGCTGGGCCCGCGAGCCATGGCCGCGGAGCCTGTGTGTCCGGAGCCTGTGCTCCGCAATGGGAGAGGCCACAGCAGTGAGAGGCCCGCGTACAGCAAAAAAAAAAAAAAAAAAAAAAAAAAAAAAACAAATCCTGGGCACAAATTTTATTTTAATTAATTAATTAATTAATTTTAAAATAAATTTATTTATTTAGTTTTGGCTACGTTGGGTCTTTGTTGCTGTGCATGGACTTTCTCTAGTTGCGGCGAGTTGGGGCTACCCTTCATTGCAGTGTGCGGGCTTCTCATTGAGGTGCCTTCTCTTGTTGTGGAGCACGGGCTCTAGGCGCACGGGCTTCAGTAGTTGTGGCACACGGGTTCAGTAGTTGTGGCTTGCAGGCTCTACAGCACACGCTCAGTAGTTGTGGCGCACAGGCTTAGTTGCTCCACGGCACGTGGGATCTTCCCGGACCAGGGCTCGAACCCGTGTCCCCTGCATTGGCGGGCGGATTCTTAACCACTGTGCCACCAAGGAAGTCCCCTGGGCACAAATTTTAGAACAAAGGTGCAGTGCTGCTCAGGAATGCCAGGAACGTGGCTCTAGAAGCTGGAGGCCAGCAGCCCAGAGTGGAGGGAATGTGGTCCCGCCCACACCTTGAACACGCGCAGGGGCTTCTGCTATGGAGACAGGGGCTATGACGCCAGAGTGGTGGGGACAGTGGGGCCCTGGGCACAGATGGACACAGGCACCACAGGGAGGCCATGGGTCCATGCAGTCTCCTGGGTTCATACAGGGCCTTCATATGCCCAGAAGGTTTTGTAACTTTTGCCAAATGAGGACAATGTGACCACAGCAGTTCCCATACTCTCTCAGGTCCCCCGTCATACTTCCCCTCTGGCTGGAGTGGCTCTGGGGGTGGCACTCTCGGGATCTGGCCAAGGGGAAGTTGAGTTGTGGGAACATGGGTTGGGGGTCAGTGGAGAACACACGTCCTCCCCAGCCACTTGGTTAGGAAGTTACTGCCAGACATCCTGGCGTAGAAAACAGCTTCCGGGAACACCCGTGGCAACTAACCAGGAGGAAGGAGTGAATCACCCTAACTTTTGGAAAAGGATTAAACATCCGCTGATTTAACAGGAAACGCTGACATTGACAAGATAACGTGGACCCTAACAGCCAATGTGACAAGGACATGATGTAAGAAGTTTCATCAGGTCAGCAGGGACATTTTAGATTAGTCATGGCCCAGGAAAAGCACACGACCCTGAGGCTTCCCAGCTTATGGAAGAAACTTGACGAAGTTCTCTCCAGCTGCGACAGTAGTCCTAATAATGTATGCAATACAACCAGTAACGAGTTGTCACGCGGAAAGTCTTGTAAAATAGCAGTTACAATTGTTTTCAATCAGTTATGCTGGAGGGACTAAATTATCTTTTTCTTTTCTCCCTGGACAATGATATTGCAAAATTGTTTTAAAAAGAGACAATTAAAAATGTAGATGAGGGAATTCCCTGGCGGTCCAGTGGTTAGGACTCTGGGCTTTCACTGTCGAGGGCCTAGGTTCAATTCTTGGTTGGGGAACTAAGATCCACAAGCCACGCAGCAGGGACAAAAAAAAATTTTAAGAACGTGGATGAAAAAAGAATCACAGTGGAGTAGCAGGCAGTTATGAATAAAAGCTGCAGGCTTTTTCTAGATTTTGTGATGTTTGTGCCATTTATTGATATTTTTCATGTTTAATTTGTTGTGATTTTTTTCTCTCATTCTGAATAAGTGTGTTTCTAATTTTATCAAAATAATTCTGCATTTTTTCTTAAAGAGAGTCCCATTGACTCCAGGCTGCCCCACACCTGGGCAGGCCCAGCCCCACATTTACCTGGTGGTACGTCGGCCAAGTGGAGATGCGCCCGAGGCTGCACACCACGCCGCCCTCTTCCTGAGACACGGGCACCTTCGCCATCTCAGGGCGGGCAGGTGCTCGTGGAGCAGGACTCAAAGGCCCTCCCCAGAAGGGAAAAGGCTGCCCAGCTGGCCGAGAGGAAACAAAGGTGGCCTTCACTAAGAGCCACCACTGAGCAGGTGGCAGGACCAGCCAGGTGTGGGGGGGATGCAGACACAGTCCCTCGCAATATTCGCGGAGCCTGTCTTTGCGAGTCCGCCTGCTCGCGAAGACCCACTTGTCCCACCGTCGTCAACGCTGGCAGCGCCTTCGAGGCTGTCCACGGATGGACGTGCGCAGAGCAGCGGCGACGGGCCCTGCTTCTCGCTTCTGCTCACCCGTGAGCGAGCCCTCTTCCTGCCCGTTCGGTGCCGCGTTTCCGCTCTTGTGCTTTCGGTGGTGATTCTGAGGCTTCTGTGGCCCCCAGCCGAGGGCTCTTCACATCCGGAGTCCTGAGCGCGGGAGGCCGGGATGTGCCCCGCGGAGGAACCCGTGTGCCGGGCAAGCTCCGTCCAGGCCGAGGGACAGCGCTGCCGGCCGGGTCAGTGCTTAACGAGCCAACGATGGTGTCTGTTCACTAAGTGGTCTTTTTGTGTTGACTCGTCAGGGAAAACGCCGTGAGGAGAGGCTGGCAGGAAGCAGCCCAGTGTTTCCCCAGGAGCCATGGGTAAGAGTTTGCAGAGACCACATAGAGCATGACTTTGAGAATACTGACAATTGACTGTAACCAATAAAAGAATCACCTCCAGAATATATAAAGAACTCCTACAAATCAATAAGAAAAAGACGCTCAATAGAAAGGTGACCAAGGCATCTAACCAAGCCTCACAGGAAGAGCTGCAGATGACAGACAGACCCAGGACGAGCTGCAGGCCTCTCTCACCACCGCCACTGGACAAGAGCCACAGCCACACAGACACCTCTGCACCCTTACCAGAAAGGCTGAAATTGTGACACTGTTAGTGTCCAGGGTTGGCAAAAGTCTCCCACATTGCTGGTGGAAGTATGAACTTTTATTTTTGTGTGGATTCTTGGAAAGCTGTTTGGCATTATTTTCTACAAGTGAACATAGCACGTCCTACTTCATCAGACACAAGGACATATATGTGTGGTATCCATACATGGACGAGAATGTGCCCAGAAGCATTTTCCATAACAGCCAAAGTCTGGCACCAACCCCCAAGCCCGCTCTTGCAGAAGCACTGAGAGGCAGGACCCCAACGGCGGACCAGACCCTCACATGCCCGTGACGTGAGCAGCAACAAAAAGACCTTCAGTGGAACTCAAGACAAACGTTGGGTGACACAGGCCAGTCACCAAACAATGCAGGAGTGGCTGTTTCTGGGCCTTCCAGGCAGGCTGGCAGGTCTGTGTGTACATTAGTTTGCCTGGGTTCCCACACAAAGCACCACAAGCTGGGTGACTTAAACAACGTTGATTCTCCCATTGATTAATATGCTGAAACTCTAGCCCCCATGTAATGGCATTTGGAGGTGGGCCTTTGAGGATAATTAGGATTGGATGAGGTCATGAGGGTGGGGCCCCATGATGGGATTAGTGTCCCCACCCCCATGTGCCAGCACAGGCAAAAGATGGTGTCTGCAGGCCAGGAAGCGGGCCCTCACCAGAACCAACCACACTAGCACCCTGATCTCCAACTTCCAGCCTCCAGAACCAAGATAAATGTCTGTTGTTTAAGCTGCCTGTCTGGAATTTTGTTATGTGTCCCAAGCAGAGGTTTAGATTTAAGCTTCATCTAGAAGCTGCTAATTATTTTGGAAGGTATTCCAAGGAGGTCAGGGGACAGTTTGGTGGAAGTATGTTTGCCATTTTAGTTACTATGCTGTATCAGAAAGCAGTTAAAGTCTGCAGAAATGGTCAGACGTGGATTTTTCTTTTCAAGATGTTTTTCCTGTACTCCACTTTCTCACAAATGGAGAAAGATATGTCCTGAAATCCTGCGTCCTTAGAAGTCAGCTGGTTTGGATTATGGGGAGTGGGCTTCAATAGAAACCTCGGCTTCTTACAGGCACCATGGCTGGGTCACAACCCTCCCGGGGCCAAGAAGCAGGTTGGCCTGGGGCTGGCTGGGGGTTGCTGAGGAGAGGAGGAGTGTGGGCCCTGTGGCCTTAGGACGTGGGGAGGGCTGGCAGTGAGCTAAATGCTCCAGGGCGCAGGGGCCCGTCTGGGGAGCCCCAGGCGAAGGGATGTCCTTGCCTTTTCAACATCACTGCCCCAGGGCTTTGCACCCCATTTCCCGTTTGTATATTTGTCTTCCTGGTAGCTCAGTCCTGGCTCCTTCCGTCCACGGCCAGGCACTGAGATACCAAGTGGCGTTTCCTGCCTTATTTTTCAGTTTGCTCTTGTCTGTCTGCCCCAGAACTCAGCCCCAGGGTGGGCAGGGGTGCCAGCCCAGCGCCTCGGTGCACAGCCGGTGCTCCAACAGGATTGGGAGCCGAGTCCCCCCCACCCTCAGGGGTTGGCTCCGGTCTTTGGGCCCCTCCCTGGCCCTGCCCTCCCTCTCTCCAGCCTCCGCAGCCCCTCCCAGCAGGCCTAACACACTTCAGGCATTTCCTCCTTACTTCGCCCTCCCCGGACATTATCCTCCCCTGGTTGTGTCCCCTGCCCCGTTCTCCTCCTCCTCTGGGGCCCTGCAGCCCCTGCTCACCCTGCCGTGCCGGGGCCTGTCTCGAGGGAGGGCAGCCCACAACGACGCAGCAGGGATCAGGAAGTTCCCCGGGAAGCGCCTTGGCCCACGACGCCCGGCTCGGCTACGCTCATTACAATCCGCGGTCAGGCCCACAGGGGCGGGGACCCCGGAGCACTGTCAGGCGATGGGGCAGGGTGACCCGCGTGGACGCGACCCCCACACGTCCTCGAGACAACGCTGGGGGGCAGGGCAAGGGCTGGATTCACTGCCTTCCCTGGGAGTGCGGTGGGGGGCGGGTCTTTCACAGCGGGGAAGGGTCCGGAAGGCCCGGGGTGGGGTCGCTTTAGGTCGCCCACGAGGTCGGGGTCCAGAGGGAAGGATGCCAGCCCCTCGGGCTTCCCAAGTGAGAGATGATGGGAGGGAGCTCCTCCTGAAAGGAACCCCCCCGTCTGTGATGAGGACAGGGGCCGGGCGCCTGGGGTTGCTCGCGGCGGGGCAGGGTCCACGCCTCCGAAGATCCCGCAGACTGAGCCGCCCATGCACGGCTGGTGGGAGCACACAGGGCAGACAGGCCGTCCCAGCCCCAGAGCCATCTCCATAGCCTTCCTCCTCCACCATGGACGCCCAGACTGGGGCCCAGAGGGCCTGGCTCCTCCCCGGACCTCACCCTGGGACCCCCCACCCCGAGACCCCAAACCCTTCCCCGCCCCTCTGACTCCAGACGGGGCCCCCCTAGGGCAGGGCCTGGCCTCCAGACGCCACTCTGGGGAGCTGGGGCAGTGCCGCACGTTTGCCAGGTCGCCCTGAGCAACCGCGAGCCGTGAGCAGCATCCCGGTGCCGCGTGGGAGGCGTCCGTCTGCGCAGGCGCGTGCCCGGGCACCGTAGGTGCAAACACCTCGCGCCGGTGTCTGCAGGTCGTGTGCCTGTCTCGTCGGGCCACCAGACCCATCCACCTGCCCGGCAGGCCGCCGAGCTCGGACCTCGGCCCACCCACTGCTCCGCAGGCCCGCCCCGCTCGTGCCCCGCCCCCATCCCGCAGGCCCCACCCCGGCCCCGCCCAAGGGCCGTGACCCCGCCCCAGGCCCCGCCCCGCGGATGCGCGCCTGCGCAGTAACGGCAGGCGCAGTCGGAAGCACGGCGCGGACCGTGGGGCACAGCTGGGGACGGCTGCCCCTCTTGCCCGCAGTGCCGACCCCGCAGTCGTCCTCCACTGGGGCTCGGGCCGCCCTGGCCGGGGATGGCGGCGGCGGCCGAACCCGGGGCCCGCGCCTGGCTTGGCAGCGGCTCCCCGCGCCAGGGCAGCCCGACCTCCAGCCCGGAGCTGGGCGCCGGAAGCAGCTCGCGGTCGGGGCCGGGGTCCGGGCCGGGGTCGGGGCCGGGGTCCGGGCCGGGGTCGGGGCCGGAGCGGGCGGGCGCTAGGCCCCTGGGCCCCGCCGCGCCGGGTCACAGCTTCAGGAAGGTGACGCTCACCAAGCCCACCTTCTGCCACCTCTGCTCCGATTTCATCTGGGGGCTGGCCGGCATCCTGTGTGACGGTGAGCGCCCGCGACCCCATCGCAGACCCCAGTACCTGGGCCAGAACGGGCACCTCACCTCTGACCTCTGCACTTCCAGCAATGGCCTCCCCAGGATAGAGCCCCTTGCCCCTCGGGGCAGGAGTGTGCCAGGCCCAGACCTCCCCGTGGAGGTGATGAGGACCAGCTCCTGCGGGGGTCTGGGGGCGTCCAGTGGCCGCGGCCCCTCCCCCAGGACGGTGGAAAGATCTGCTCCCTAGGCGCCCCCACCTGGCTTGGGATCCAGTGGGGAAAGAACGTCGTGGCTGCGCAGGGCAGGTGCAGTGACTGGGGATGAGGCCAGCCAACCCTGAGCAGGTGCAAGGGGCAGCAGTGTGGCCAGGCAGGGCTGGCCTGGGCCACTGGCTCCCCTGGGCTGGTGCTGGTCCATTCTCTCCTGGGTGCACACTGCTGCCCACAGGGCCTGAGTGCTGGCGCTGCCCAGGCTCAGACTCCCAGAGAGCTGGGCCAGGCCTGCCACCCCGAGTGTGACATGCCCCAACAGGGCTCACACCCCGCTGCCAAGCCGGCCTGGCTGGGTGAGGAGGCCCTCCCTCCTCTGGCTCCTGGGCAGCTGACACGTGTGCTTCCAGGGTCGGCTCTTCTAATCCTGCTCATTTCCGCAGGGGACGGGGCGGGGAGCCTCTACCCTGCTCAGGGAGACGGGCCTTTGGCTCTGGGGACAGAGGGAGCACTCAGGCTGGAGCCTGCAGAGGAGACTGGGCGCCTCACACAGGATGCCTTCTGCCAGGGGAAGTGGCAGGTCCCCCTCGCGGGTATGGCCTCCTGAAGGTGGGCACTAGGTCTGAGGGGCGAAGAAGCTCATGGAAGGGAAATGGGGGTGATGTGGAGGCCTTCACTGGGCAGCTGTGTGGACATTCTCCCCAACTCTGGAGAATGAGCTGGTGACCTCAGCAAGCAGAGGGGCCTGACAAGGGCATGGGAGGAAGAGCCCCTTCCCCTGCCAGGGAGCACCCAGCATGTGGGGGGAGCAGGGGCTATCTGCATGGGCCAGAGGAGGAAGCTGGGTGCCGCCTGCCCGCAGCCGAGCCAGGCTGGGTGCCTCACCCGGCCCCATGCCTCCCCAGGATGGGTAGGGTGCCCCCTTGCTGCCCCTGTGGGCCTTGTGAGCATAGATCACCACTGTTGGAGCCTCTGGGCTGTACTCCCTGGGCTGGGGCAGGTGCAGCCCTCATTGGGCCAGCCACCCTGCCTGCCTCGGGGTGCTGGGGGGATCCTGGTCTATCACAGACTGGCTGTGCTCTGGGCAGGCACATCGTGCGTGGGAAGGGTAATTAGGGGTGTATGCAGTTGTGGGGAGTGAGGGAAGAGTGTCCCTGGTGAAGCTGGTGTAGGGAGTAGGTAGAGGCGCAGGAGCTGGCCAAGTGCCCGCCTGCCCACCCACCCCCAGCAGAGACTTGAAAGAACTGGGCCTGTGTGTGCGTGCGTGTATAGGGCGCTGGACGGGGGACTCTCGGGACACCAGAACACACCGTCATCCAGGACGGTCAGAGCCACCAGGGCCCTGCTCCCCGCTCTGGGCTCTCTGGGGTGGGACAGAGGATCAGGTTGTCTCCATGCCCTCTCCCTGCCCCTATGACTAGGGCTAGGGTTAGGAAGCTTTGGGAGGGTGGGCCCACTGCCATAGGCCATCTGCCCCGTCACAGAATGCTGGCACCCTACCACGGCCCTTGGCGGTCCCCCTGGCTGCGGCCTCCCTCCTGTGTGCCAAGACCTAGGGTCTTTTGATTCCCGGGCAGGACAGGGGCCAACTCACGGGGCTCTCATTCCCATAGTCTGCAACTTCATGTCCCACGAGAAGTGCCTGAAGCACGTGAAGACCCCGTGTACGAGCGTGGCACCCAGCCTGGTCCGCGTGCGTATGGAGCATGGGCTACTGCACCTACGGGGGGAGGGTGCGGAGGGTCAGGGAGGCCAGCTTTTGTGGTGGTGAGTCAGGCCAGCATGTCGGATGGGGTGGGCAGTGGCCCAAGCACTGGGGGGCTGGGGTGGGAGTGTTCCCTTGTGCTGGTCTGGGTCCCTGAGCTGCAGACTGCATCCCTGCCTGTGAGCCCCTCCCAGGGCAGCAGCTGGGCCTCACTTCCCGATGGTTCTGACCCTGTCTTCTCCAGGGTCCCTGATACCCAGCACTGCCTCTCCTGCCTGTTGGTGGGCCTCCTCCACCTGTAATTTATCCGGGTGGCCTGAAGTGTATCACGGAGGGGAATAGGCCTGGGGGAGTGGTCAGCACCTGTGCAGCTGGATCAGGCCTGGGCAGGACCAGCCTGGGCCTGAGCTGCAGCAGGGGCTGTCTGAGATCACGGCCCAGGCAGCCCTGAGTTGGTTGTGCATGCAGGGAATGGGGAGGTCAGCATGCAGGGCAGTCCCCAGCAGGACCCCTTGGGAGCACCGAGGGGTGAGAGGCACACACAGCATCCTGTTAATCGTGCTCGGGAGGACTGAGGGGTGTATAGTGGTCAGGCAGGTGGCCAGGGCTGGTGATGAGAGCTCCCTGGAACAGAGAGGAAGTGGGGCTTGGGGACCCGGTTGCCAGGCCTTAGGGCCCAGGCTGAGGCCGAGCTCTGCTCCTTCCAGGTCCCGGTGGCCCACTGCTTTGGCCCCCGGGGGCTCTACAAGCGCAGGTTCTGTGCCGTGTGCCGAAAGGGCCTGGAGGCACCCGGGGTTCGCTGCGAAGGTACCGCCAGGAGCCTGCCTGGCTCTTCTGGGGTCTAACTCCCTCCTCACCAGGGACCTTGCCTCTGCTGCCCAGGGTGGCCCAGCCCTCCCTGCGGTCAGGCGGTAGCTCTAGGGTGGGGTTCGGGGATTATGGAGCTGCCCGCACGGGGAGGCGGGGAGGCGGATGCAGGGGACCGGAGGGGCGCAGGCTGCATGTTGAGGTGGGCCCGGAGGGTAGAGAAGCGGAGAAGCTGGTCCCCATCCCGCCGAGGGAGGGGGGACTGCTTCTGTCTCGCACGTCGGACCCCAAAAGTTTAAAGAATGTGCGGTCAGGGGAGGGGCGGCCCCAGACGGGAGCAGAGAGGCCAGCGAGAAGGGGTCTGGCAGGGTCGGTGGGCAGCGGCGAGAGGCCCCTAACCCTGCCCGCCCCCCAGTGTGTGAGCTGCACGTTCACCCCGACTGTGTGCCCTTCGCCTGCAGCGACTGCCGCCAGTGCCACCAGGACGGGCACCGGGACCACGTGAGTGCGCTGGGCCGGGGGCCGGAGGGCCGGGGAGGTGGGGGAGGCTCCGCCGAGCCTGCTGACAGCCCTCTCCGCAGGACACGCACCTCCACCACTGGCGCGAGGGAAATCTGCCCTCGGGCGCGCGCTGCGAGGTCTGCCGAAAGACTTGCGGCTCGTCCGACGTGCTGGCCGGCGTGCGCTGCGAGTGGTGCGGCGTCCAGGTAGGGCGGGGCGGAGGCCCTGAGGGCGGGGCGGGAGAGGCGCGGGTACGCGTGAGGCGGGGGCGGGGGCCCTGGGGGCGGGGCGGGATGGAGGTCGGGGCCAAGACCCTTGGGGCAGGCTGCATCGTCCAGTGGCAAAGCAGGATGGGGGGCGGGGGTTCTGGGGACATCTCGTTTGGATTGGGGTGTTTTCCGGCTTTTGGGGTGGGGGTTCGTGCAGGGGAGACTCAGGGCTCTCTCTGGTTGGGGGTGGCGCCGCCGGCCCGTGGGAACTCAATGTGGGCCCCCGGGGAATCACTGAGGGCCGGCCTGGACCCAGGCCCTCTCCTGTACCAGGACCCCAGGCTCGAGCCCGTGCCCTCTCCCCCAGGCCCACTCGGTCTGCTCCGCGGCTCTCGCCCCCGAGTGCACTTTCGGGCGCCTGCGCACCATGGTCCTGCCGCCGGCGTGCGTGCGCCTGCTGTCCCGCAACTTCAGCAAGATGCACTGCTTTCGGATCTCCGAGAGCACGGCCCCTGAGCCGGGTGAGCAGGGCGGCGGGGAGCGGGCGTCTGGGGTGGGGGCCGGGCCTTGACTGAGGCCAGCTGTGACCGTCCCATAGGGGAGGGAGAAGACAGCGTGGACGGAAGCGCCCCCGCCGGCCCAGGAAGAGAGGTGATGGCACTAGAGTCCAGTAAGTGCCCCTTAGCTGTGCCCAACCCCCCATCCCATGCCCCGTTCCCCCATCCCGTGCCTCGTTCCACGGATTTGCACCCACTTCCCTGTGGCCCAGGCAAGCAGACTCTGAAGATCTTTGACGGCAACGACGCGGTGCAGCGAAACCACTTTCGTGTCATCACCGTCCCCCGCCTGGCCAAGAGTCAGGAGGTGCTGGTAAGAGGGACCCCGCAGCTGCCTCGCAGGCCCGTCCCTGGGGGGCTGCGGGGACCCAGCGTGGCCTGGCTCCGCTCACGCCCACCCACACCCCCCTCCAAGGAGGTGGCGCTGCGGGCCTACTACATCACGGAGGACCCTCAGGGCTTCCAGCTGCAGGCGCTCCCTGCACCCGCTCTGACTGGTGACACCGGGGCCTCGGGGAAGGTCTGGAGTGGTGGGACCACCGAGGAGGAAGGCAGTAGAGGCCCAGGGGCCCGAGACGTTCCCAGCATCACTCGCATTCCCGAGGCCTGGATCATTCGCGCTCTGCCCCGCACCCAGGAGGTCCTGAAGATCTACCCTGCCTGGCTCAAGTGAGACCCAGGTCCCCGGTAGGGTCCGCGGAGGGAGGGAGGGGTGGGGGCTGTGCGACTCCAGCTCCTGAGCTTGTCCCCTGCAGGGTGGGTGTGGCCTACGTGTCCATGCGTGTGACCCCGCAGAGCACTGCCCGGACTGTGGTGCTGGAGGTCCTCCCGCTGCTCGGACGCCAGGTATGTGTGCTGGGCCCGCCCTGCCTGGCGTGGTGGCCCCATGTGGGTCTTCGGGAGGCTGGGGTCGGGGGTGCGTTAGGGCTGGTCCAGGCTTGATGCCCTGAACTCCACCCCAACAGACCGAGGGGCTGAAGAGCTTCCAGCTGGTGGAGGTACTCATGGGCAGCAGGCAAGGTGAGTGGGCAGCCTGGAGTCAAAGCCCTGACCAGTCCTACCCCTAGGTGCCCGGGGTCCCAGGGCAGGTGCTTTTGGAGGTGGCCGCAGGGCATGGGGCTAATAGTGGTGTCTCTCAACTCTGCAGTCCAGCGCATGGTGCTGGCGGACGAGGAGCCCTTGCTTGATCGGCTTCGTGAGATCCGGCAGGTCAGTGGGTGTGGACACTGGCCCCTGGGGAATGGCTGGCCTTTGGCCATGGCTTCTACCTCGTAGAGAGGGAGTCTGTCTTCCCTTAGGACACAAGGCCATGCTGGCGGGCAGCTAAGCGTCCCGGCCAGCAGTGCCTCCCCTTCGCAAGTTCCCTGTGTGTCCTTTCTCTCCTCTCCTTTCCCATCTTGGTGGCGTTCAGCCTGGGGCGTCTTCCCTTTGGCCCCCTTTGTGGACGGGGGGTGGGGAGGCCCATCCCCTCGTGCTCTGCTCAGCGTTCCCCCCCTCCCCGCAGACGTCCCTGCGGCAGATGAGCCAGACGCGGTTCTATGTGGCTGAGAGCAGAGTGGTGGCCCCACGTGTCTCTCTGTTTGTGGGTGGTCTGCCCCCTGGCCAGTCCCCCCAGGAGTATAGCAGTCTGCTGGAAGAGGCTGTGGCCAGCAAAGGTGCGACTGCCTGGGCTGGTCTGGGGCGCTTGGCCAGGTGGGTGGCAGGGCGGGAGTCCTGAGAGCAGGTGTGTGGGCTGCCGGGCCGAGGCTGCGTCCTCCGGCTGCCCCGCTCCCCGCAGGCACTGGCTGAGCCTTTGCCGAGCTGGTTCCTGGCCCAGAGGGTCTCTGTCCTCACCTCTGGGGCCCAGACCCCATCACCTCCTCTGAGGAGGTTCTGAGCCCCCTGCTCTGGGCCCTGGGGGGGTGCCCTGTGCCTGGAGTGGGGGGGGCACTTCCTGGGAGAGCTGCGCTGTTGGGTGGTGTGAACTTACTCTTGGCCTGGGAGGCCGGGTGGGGCTGCCTGGGGTGGCGGCCCTGGGTTGGGGGCCTGGGGGGCAGGTCCCTGGCGTCCGACTGCAGCCTGCCGCCCCGCACCCCCATCTTCGCAGCTGGCCTGGTGTCCGTGAGCCACGTCTACTCCACACAAGGTGAGCCTCCCACGGATTGTGGTCAGCTTGGGTCTGAGGTCACTCCCTGGAGTAGGTGGAGCAGCCTTGCCCTCTTGCTTCACCTTGTTTAGGACCCGTGGGCCAGGGAAACGGTGGTGTTTCGTTTCCTGGTTCACGGCTGTGATGCTTTTGCTAAAACATGACTGAGGTGCAGAGAATGTTTTCTCCACAACTTCTTGTGCTCATGGGTTCCATCTTTTATGGCGGGAAACTTAGGTCTCCCCAGTGGGAGAACAGTACCATGAGGCCCGTCTCCCCTCTGTGGGTCCATAGCACTTACCAATGTCCTCCATGCCCCTCGCGGGTCCTGGGTGGGTGTGTGTCTGCTCCACCCTGCCTCCAGGTGGCCTTGCTCTGTCCACCCAGCATCTCCTGTCTCTGAGCCCGGCTGTCCTTGGAGGCTCCCCCTGGGGGAGGGAGTCACGCACTGCGGGGACACCTTGGGACAGGCTGGCCTGAGGTGGGCTGTGGCCAGAACTGGGGCCATTCAGCTGCGGGAGGAGGCGAGGCTGCAGCCCGGACACCGTGAGGGTCGGGGCAGGACACGTAACTGAGCTCACGGCCCACCTGCCGCAGGTGCCGTGGTGCTGGACGTGGACTGCTTTGCGGAGGCCGAGCGGCTATACATGCTGATCAGGGACACGGCTGTGCACGGCCGGCCGCTGACAGCCCTGGTGCTCCCAGACGTGCTGGTGAGTGGCGCCGGGGCGGGGCCTGGGGCCATAGCTTCCACGGCCAGTTTGTCTAATACCTGGTCAGTTGGAGCAAAGTCCGAGTCTGTGCACGGCTGATTCACACCGAGGGAGGGGCCCGAGATCCAATGGTGAGAGGCCTGCACGCCGGTTGACTGGCCCTGCAGTGGCCGCCTCTTCAGGGCTGGCCTGTGTTTGTGGCTGTGTGCGCGGCCCTCGCAGAGTCGTGGGCCCTGGCCCCGCTTTTCCTGCCCTGGAGGCCTGTGGAGCCCTGCTCGCACCCTGGGCCTTCTCTGGCCAGTAGGTGATGCTCCCTGACCCTGGAGGCTGTCCCAAAGCCCCAGCAGTGCTCCAGACCCCGCCCTGCGCTGTGTGCCCTAGTAGTAGCTTCTGGTCCTTGGCCCTGCTGGCCCCCAAGGACCCCCTGAGATGACCGGACCCCAGTTCAGGCCAAGCAGAATTAGAGCAGAATGAGTTCAGGGTCTGTGACTGGGTGAGCCACGTCTTCAGGTTTCTGCTGCCCTGTCCTACCATCCAGACAAGGAGGCGGCCACTGCAGGTCAGGGTACCCCTCCGCCGGCTCCACGGGCAGAGACGGGTGGGTGATGCCGACATGCACTTTCTCTCTCCTGGCAGCTGCCTGCCCTGGGCTGAGCAGGTAAGTGGTGACCGCAGGCAGCTCGGCCCGGTGGCTCACACGTCACCCCAGTGTGTCCTCGGCCTTGAGCCACGGCCGAGCCCGTGTGCGGCCGCTGCCCACTGTGTCTGCGCCTGTTTGTCTCCTGTCACCCAGCAACCCCCGTCATGGGGACCCCAGCCCCCGTCCTCACCACGTGGGGAACCCTGCTCCCTGCCCCCTGCCCACTCTCGCGGGCACTGTTTCTGCCGTTGTGTTTGGGGGCAGGCTTTGTCCCGTGGCCCAGGGGAGGTGTGGGGCCGCCCTGCGAGCCAGGCTGCTCCTCCTGACTGCCGTGTGGGTGGGCAGGGGCCTGGCAGCGGGCTGGCTCTCAGAGGGGCAGGCGGGGTCCTGCGTGGGCTTCCAGCCTAGGCTCGTGGGCCACGTGGGTCTGGTGGTGGGCGTGGTCTGAGGACACGTGGCGTGGCAGCTCTGGTGGTCGATGTGCTCAGAGCTCCAGGCTGGCCAGTGTCTTCCCGCCCCACTGGCCAGGGGTCTGTGGGCGCCCCTTCTGCTGTGGGATGCAGCCCAAGCAGGCAATGGTGAGGTGGGGTGGCCGCGTGGCCTTCCTCTGGAGGGGCCGGCCCCAGACTGGCTCAGGCAGGTGGCCTGAGGGGCAGGGGCCGCCACTGCCAGGCCGCGTGCTGGGGGAGGCCCGGCTCTGTCTCCGGGGGGCCGGCCAGCCCGCCCTAACGCAGCCCCATCTGTCAGCACCTGAAGCTGCCCCCAGACTGCTGCCCCCTGCTGGTGTTTGTGAACCCCAGAAGCGGAGGCCTCAAGGGCCGTGACCTGCTCTGCAGTTTCCGGAAGCTGCTCAACCCCCACCAGGTCTTTGAGCTGACCAACGGGGGGCCGCTGCCCGGGTGAGCCTGCCAGAAGGGGTACCTGCCTGTGCCCGCCCCCCGGCTAGCAGGAACAGGTTGGGGTTTGGTGGGTCGGAACCCTTGAGGGCACCCTGGGTGGGGATGAGCTGCAGCCCCTTCTGCCCCAGGGGTGACCTCCTGTCCCTGCTTGTTCGTGGCCGTGGCCAGTGCCGGGACACGTCCTGTCTCCCTGCCACCAGGTTCCACGTGTTCTCCCAGGTGCCCTGCTTCCGGGTGCTGGTGTGTGGCGGGGACGGCACCGTGGGCTGGGTGCTCGCTGCCCTGGAGGAGATGCGGCACCGCCTGGCTTGCCCAGAGCCTGCCGTGGCCATCCTGCCCCTGGGCACAGGTGGGGTCAGCTGGCACGTTGGGGGATGGGGCCCCGGGCTTGGAGGGGCGAGGGGTGGGTGTGGAAAGTCAGCATGTGTCTTGCTGGTGTCCAGGGAATGACCTTGGCCGGGTCCTCCGCTGGGGGGCGGGCTACAGTGGAGAGGACCCGTTCTCTGTGCTGGTGTCGGTGGACGAGGCAGATGCTGTGCTCGTGGACCGCTGGACCATCCTGCTGGATGCTCATGAGGCCGGCAGTGGGGAGAACAGCGTGGCAGACGCAGAGCCCCCCAAGGTACTGGTGTGCCCGGGCAGGGGTGGTGCACCCGGTGTGTGTCTCTACCACGTCTGTCCAGGTGTTGGTCCTCATCCCAGCCATGCCTTGGCGTTGGCGCCAGCACTGTCCCCTCGTGGACATGGGTGCCGGGCCTGAGGATGACTGGCTCAGAACCTGAGTGTGGGGCAGTCACTGGACAGAGCAGCTCTGTGACAGGAGGCCGGGCCCACCGTGGGGGCGGCGGGGAGCACCTGGTGGGGGCCGACTGGGGCCAAGGGAGAAGGCGTCTTGTTCTCAGATCGTGCACATGAGTAACTACTGTGGGATTGGCATCGACGCGGAGCTAAGCCTGGACTTCCACCAGGCACGAGAGGAAGAGCCCGGCAAGTTCACGAGCAGGTGCCGTGGGGCAGGAGTGGGTGCGGGGCTGCCCCTGGCAACCACGTACTTCCTGGGGGTTCGCCCCTGTGACTGTAGGTCCCCCCGCCAGGTTCCACAACAAGGGCGTGTATGTGCGGGCTGGGCTGCAGAAGATGAGCCACTCCCGCGGCCTGCACAGGGCCCTGCGGCTGCAGGTGGACCAGCAGGAGGTGCAGCTGCCCAGCATCGAGGGGCTCATCTTCATCAACATCCCCAGGTGCCTGCACGTGGGGCTCCCGGGGCTCCGGCCCCCCTCCAGCCTCCCGTCCGGCCTCACCCTGACCTGTGTGCCCCTCTCTCTTGGTGCAGCTGGGGCTCGGGGGCCGACCTGTGGGGCTCCGACAGTGACTCGAGATTCGAGAAGCCGCGCATGGATGACGGGCTGCTGGAGGTGGTGGGGGTGACGGGCGTCGTGCACATGGTGAGCACGGGGGCGGGGGACTGGGGGGCTGGGCTGTGGCGCTGGGGGCCCGCTGAGCGTGGCTCCCCCTCTCCCCCACCAGGGTCAGGTCCAGGGTGGGCTGCGCTCCGGCATCCGCATTGCCCAGGGGTCCTACTTCCGTGTCACCCTCCTCAAGGCCACACCCGTGCAGGTGGATGGCGAGCCCTGGGTCCAGGCTCCCGGGCACATGATCATCTCAGCCGCAGGCCCGAAGGTATGCCAGGTGTGGGGTGGGCAGGGGGCTCGCTGCCGGCAGGCCTCGCCTGCGCAGAGTGGCCGGCATGGCCTTGGTGCCCAGCGGTCCTGTTGCGGCTGGTTCTTCCCTGACTCGGGGAGGTCATGAGGCTGGATGAGGCCAGCCAGCCCTTAGGGAGCCCCCTCCCCACAAGCCGCGGTCACAGCATGCCCCGCTCTTTCCCCTTCTGTAAGATGGGCTGAGATGTCAGCGGCCATCCTCAGACCCGGCACCAGGTGGCCTGCAGTATTGCACAGCCCTCAGACCTTGCCTGTCTCGGGACAGGTCCACATGCTCAGGAAGGCCAAGCAGAAGCCCAGGAAGGCGGGGACCCCCAAGGATATGCGAGCAGATGGGGCGCCTGCCCCTGAGGGGGACTCCAAGTAGAAGCGGGTCCTGGAGCAGCGCTCGCTGGTGGATATACTCGCCCACAGCCCTGACCTTGGGTGTTTCCCTCTTGTCCCGTCCCTGTGCCACACAGAAACTGCTGGTGGGTAGTGGGCACTTCCCCTCTGGCCTTCGTACCAGTGATGGGTGGGCACGGGGCTCTCTGGGGCCCAGGCCACTGTCCTGGAGGGCACATACTCCTCCCCAGGTCCCTCTGCCCTCTCTGCCCCCTCCAGCCAGGCAGTGCTGTGCCTCACCTCATGCCCCCTGGGCTGTCCCCCCGGGCTGTCCCCCCGGATGCTCCTACAGGGCAGCTGGCTCTCTGGGCCCTGGGGTTGCCCAGCACAGACACGGGACACCCTGGCCACTAGCTCTTTGGCCTCACCTCTCCACTGAGGGCTGTCCTGGGGGACATGCCTCTCCAGGCCTGGGTGGTGTCTGGCCGGCCCAGTCGGAACCTGGCTGGTGGCCCTGGAGTGACAGGGCTGGGACAGGAGGGCCCCGCAGAGGCCAGGTGGTGCCCAGGAGGTAGCAGGAGCCTGACTGGGAGCCCAGAGGAAGTGCGGAGAGCGTGCAGCGGAGCTGCTTTAATCAGCAAGGTCAACGCGGTACGTGATCACCGCGGCACTCGGCCTCCCATTTGCCGATAGTCAGCCCACGGGTGCCGTGTCCGCTGCCGGGCAGACGGGACTCGTATGGTCTCTGTGCTTCTCCACGTGGAGACTCGGCGACACAGGATGCAAACGTGGCTGTCTGGTGGGCCACTCGCAGAGCCCCTACCACAGAGCCCCAGAGTTCAGCCGGCCCAGAGTCCCGACTTGGCCCCCAGAAGAGCCCGACCCCAGCTGCTTGGGAGCCCCCAAAGCCCCCGAGAAGGGTCCACAAGCCCCTCTCCCGATTGTCTGGTCTCTTTGCCTTTGGCGCTGTCTTGCCACTGGGCCCTCGCACCCTGGGTGGTGGCCTTGCCCTGACATTCGGCCTCAACCTTGGACATGGCCCTGCCCAGCCCTGTACCCGCCAAGCTCGTGCCAAAACTGCCCAGACACGTGCATCGGAACAGCCGTGGGTGGTGGCCTGTCCTCGCCACATGCCTCTAGTAGCTGGTGTGCGTCCCCCAGGTCTGCGTCCTGGGGGCGGCATCAGCTTTTGCTTTACGGGCCCCGTTGGTCGATTTGAACTGTCTTGTAAAATGTGGTTCAGGTGAACGTGTCCTCTGTGCGTGCGTGAGTCTGTGCACCCGGAGGGGCTGCGTGGGCTCTGCACCCCCTCCCTCGTGTGTAACTTATCACCTGAAGGTGACCGTAATTTATATCTGGGACAAATATAGTCTGGGCATCCTGTCCTGCTGCCGTCTCCTGCGTCTGTGCCTGAGGCCAGTGTGTTGGGGGAGGAGGGCTGGGGTGTGGGGGCCGGTTGGGCAGCCCAGCAGCTGCCAGGGCCCTCTGCCCATGGGACGTGGGCAGAGTTGCAGGACATGCTGCCTGTTGAGGACCCGGGGCCACATCGCACACCCACACCCACCACGGGGCTGCACCCCGGCTGCCCCAGAACCACCCACTGCCTGCGGTCCCCCCACGGCTCATCTCCACTTGGTCGAGGCAGACAACAGGCACATGGGACACAGTGACACTCCTGCGAGACTCTTCTCTGCAACGGTGGAAGACAATCTGAGGAGCTGAAGTAGAGCACGAAACTTCACAAGGAAGACAAAACCCGAGGCTGGGCCACCAGCCGGACCCTCGGACCTCAGGCGGGGGACCAGGGCTGCACTAGCAGGGAGCAGGGAGGAGCGGGGACTGCGCGTCGTCCATGGCCCCAGGCACCGGCCGGGCGTGTGTGGGCCGGGCCAGACCCCGCAGGCCCCGCAGGGCGGCCAGCGCCAGGCGCACCAGAAGCCGCAGCAGGAGGAAGGCGAAGGGCACGGCGATCTGCATGATGTGGAAGATGGCCGTGCTGAACCTGCCCAGCACACAGGTGCAGGCGAAGGCCAGCAGGCTTGCACAGGGGTATAGCACGAGCTTGGCGAACATGAACGCGTGCTCCCGGCCCCCGAACCGCGCTGAGGGCTGCAGTGTCTCCCTCTCCTGCAGCAGCGCCGTGGTCCAGATGGCGAACTGGAAGATGCTGGCGAAGAAGATGATGGCGCAGCTGACTCGTACGCTCTCCAGCTCGTCATGGGGCCGCCTTGCGAAGGCTGATGTCTGCTGGTAGGCCAGGGGCAGGCCGCCCACGAAGGCCAGCGAGAGTGTGTTGAGCAGCCCCATGGGCTGTGTGGCCTTGCGGATGTGCAGGAAGAGCGAGTGGTGGGCGAACCAGAGCAAGCCCACTGTGGCGAAGGAGCCGAAGTAGGCCAGGAAGTGCGGCCCAGACGCGCCCAGCGCCGCCACTAGGCTGCCGTGGAACTTTTCCTTCACATCCTTGGAGTCCGGGACGTTGTCCTCACTGAGGGGTGAGATACACAGCATCTGCAGCGGCCCCACCTCGGGTGTCCGTTCCAGGCTGCCTGCCCCCACCCTGTCCCAGCCCCTGCGCGGGCTGCCGGCCCCCCGCACACTTGAACTTCAGATGAACGAACGGCATACACTGAGATTGCACGCATCTGTGTTCACACACACAGCGCCATTCACCTGAAGTTCAAATTCAACTGCAGCCTGTGTTTCCTTGGCTGACTGCAGCCCTGCCCGCCGGACCCTGGGCTGGTAAGCAGCACGGGCCCTGAGCCCACAGCCCCTCTGGTGCCCACGGGTGGGTGCTCCTGAGGTCTGCCCACCGTCCTGCAGCGGCCTGTCCACTTCGGGAGCGGTACCACAGACCTGAAGGGCTTTGCCTCCGAGGTCCTCAGATTCCTGGGCAGAACTTTATTTTAAGGAGCGATTCTAAGGCACATCTGGCCCAGGCTTCTCCCCACTGAGGTCATGGGGCTGCCGCCCTGCAGCCACGCAGCCCAGACACAGCTCTGTGCCCACGATGGCAGCTGCGTGCGTGCTGGTGGGGCTGGGGGCAGGAGACAGAGCCTGGGGGCTTCCTGGGGATCCCCACCTGGGTCCTCGGGGCTGTGGCTCTGGGTGGAGGAAAGAACCCTGACTGCCCCCCGCCCCGGGTTCCCAGCCACAACTGCTCCTTGCTGCCACCCAGCAGGGGACCCAAGCCAGCATGGCCTGGCTGCAGGGCAGAAGCAAAGCCAGATCGCCCCAGAACCTTAGGTCTAGGTCTCAGATATTGGTACCAATGGACATTTGCTCCCAATTTTTAAAAATTCACAAATTACAGTAGGAAAAAGCTACTAAGAGAAATTTAGGAGCCTCAAGACCTTAGGTGAGGGACTTCCCTGGTGGCACAGTGGTTAAGAATCCTCCTGCCAATACAGGGGACACGGGTTTGAGTCCTGGTCCGGGAAGATCCCACATGCCGCGGAGCAACTAAGCCCATGCACCACAACTACTGAACCTGCGCTCTAGAGCCCGCGAGCCACAACTACTGAGCCCACGTGCCGCAACTACTGAAGCCTGCGCGCCTGGAGCCCGTGCTCTGCAACAAGAGAAGCCGCTGCAATGAGAAGCCCGTGCACCACAACGGAGAGTGGCCCCCGCTCGCCGCAACTAGAGAAAGCCCGCGTGCAGCAACGAAGACCCAAGGCAGCCAAAAATAAATAAATAAATAAATTTATATTTTAAAAAAAGACCTTAGGTGATCAGTTACAGAACATAAAATCAGAGCATTCTAACGTTAACAAAATAAGAATGTGC
Organism: Mesoplodon densirostris; assembly: GCF_025265405.1. Taxonomy (NCBI): domain Eukaryota; kingdom Metazoa; phylum Chordata; class Mammalia; order Artiodactyla; family Ziphiidae; genus Mesoplodon; species Mesoplodon densirostris. The sequence goes on from NC_082661.1 coordinate 107,352,552, forward strand.
TGAAGTATGACCAAGGAATAAAAGGCTTTCAAAAAAAAGATGGAAGACTTGAAAAAGCAGCAGATAAAACACTTAGAAATAAAATTACAACAACTAAGGTTGGAACTGTGACAGACTGCAGAGGCTGCCTGGCCGAGCAGAAGAGCAGGAGTGAAGGGAAGAGGCGGGCTCGGAGCAGGAGTGGACGCAGGGAGCTGGGGGCCGCCCACCCTGCGTGTGCAGCTCTGGGAAGGACGCGGACCAGGCCCTTCTCAGGTGGGTTCTCAGGTGGGAGGCCCTTGGGGAGGAGGGTGGGCCGGGAGACCTCAGCGCCTTTGTGGGGCTGGCGGAGGAGTCTCGGCCCGGTGGGTCCTCACCAGATGTCCAGGATGAGCAGCGTGGCCACAATGGCGTAGACCCCATCGCTGAAGGCCTCCACCCGCTCCTTGCTGAGCGGCTCGTGCAGGTCAAAGGTGAAGATCTCCAGGTTGTGAGCCGGGGGCTCCCTGGGGCCTGTGGGAGGGGTAGCCAAGCCCTCAGGGCCTCAGGTCAGCTAGGAGGCCCCGCAGGGACGCCGCCTGCCTGGCCCGTGTTCTGCGGGCCCTGACAGCAGCACCAACGCCCCACACTCCAGCCCTGCCTGGCACCTACCCACAAGCCTGGCTCTGCACCAGCCGGCGGCCTTGCTGACGTAGGGCAGGAAGATGACTGTCGCCATCAGCAGGTACGACTGCACGAGACAGGGCACATGGCACGTCAGGGCGCGTGGTGCCTCCACCGAGGGGCCCAGCCAGGAATCCCACCCCAAAGCCGCCCGCCTGGAAGGGACTGCAGCTTGAGCAACAGGAGATGAAACAGGTGAATCATCCGTCCTCAAGAGAGAAATCTTCTGTGCATAGAAGAACATTACCGGGGGGTGAAGAGACATTGCACAGAACGGGAGATGTTTGCAGACCACACACCTGGTAAGGGTTACTATCCAGGCTTCATAAGGAACCCCGACAGCTCCACGATGGAGAGACAAATAACCCAACTGAGAAATGCGCCACGGACTTGAACTGACATTTCTCCAAAGAAGAGAGACGCGGCCCCGACACGTGGGCAGGCGCTCAGCACCACTAACACTCGGGGAAACGCCAGTCACAACCACAAGGAGAGCAGCGCACACCTCGGGACGCTCTCAGCGGGAACAGGAAGCAGCTGTGCTGGGGTGGGGTGGGGCTGGAGCCCTGTGCGCCTTCAGTGGGAATGTAAATGGCGCAGCTGCTGGAGAACAGTGGGGAGGTTCCTCAGAAACTAAATGGGGAATTGCCACAGGACCCGGCAAGTCCACTTCTGGGCACACACCCAAAAGCACGGAAAGCAGGGGCACACCCATGCTCACAGCAGCCACCGAGTGTCCGTGGGTGGGTGATGGGGCCCATCCACACAGTGGGGTACTACCGGCTAATGAAAAGGAAGGGAATCCTGACACCGGCGACGTGGATGCACCTTGAAAACATGCCGAGTGAAAGAAGCCAGACATAGAAGCCTCCTATTTCATGATTCCATTTATATGGAGGAACCAGAATAAGCAAATCCCTACAGACAGAAAGTAGACTCGCAGTTTCCCGGGACTGAGGGGTGGGGAGACAGGGAGTGGCTGCTCATGGATTCAGGGTTTCTGTCTTGGGGGGATGAAAAGTCTCAGAACCAGAGGGAGGTGATGCACGGCGACGTCGGCGGTCAATGCCACCGAGCTGCACGCTGCAGATAAAATGGTCACAATGGTCAATTTTTTGCTACGTGGACACCCAATTATTTTAAACAGGGAGGCTGGCGAGCCAGGCGTGCTCCCGGGCCCAAGGTGGCCGTAGAAGGCTCCTTGCCCAGCCCTGTCGCCTCGGCCGGTGGCCCCCCTCAGTGAAGGGCTTCCACCCCGTCCTTCACAGTCATGCTTCAAGGTCACCTGGCACCTGGCCTGGTGAGGGGACTCAGGAGACAACGGGCACCTCGGGGACAGATGGGAGCGGCCGGCATCACAGCTCTGTTTACGACCTGCAGTCTCCACACGTCAGAAGACCACACCATACACATCACTCAACACACATACACTGAGGGGGGGGAGTGTCCCAGGTGCCTGGCAGGTGAGTGCAGAGGCCCCGGGGAGCGACGGTGGCCACGCAGGGTCGGCGTGTGTTGTGTGTGTGCACGTGCGCTGCGGGGTAGGAGGGAACAACAGCCTGAGGGGGAACCTGAGTCCCGGGCCGGGGGGAGATCTAAATGGCCGTGGGGACCTGCCCAGGTCTGGAGGAGCGTGAGTCCTGGGAGCAGCAGGCACAGGAAGCTGGCATGGGAGGCCGAGTGTCACCAGTGGAGGAAGGTGGTCCAGAGGGAGGTCAGGACGGCCTGGGCCAGGGCAGTGAGCAGTGGCTGGCCCTGGAAGGTGGACCCCGCACAGCGTCCCAAACGAGGGAAGGGGCTGGTGAGGACGCCTGGAAGGATGGCCGTGGGCTCGTGGGGAGGCTGCAGGGGGTGGGCCTTAGGGCCAGGAGGCTCTGACATGCCTCGTCTCACAGGGGACGAGGGGTCAGACCCCTACTGTGGGGAAGGAGCAGGAGGGATGGAGAGGAAGGGGCAAAAAACGCAGCACAGAGAAACGACCGACCGCTCCCTCCGAGGCCGCAGACCCCCCCCCCAGCCCCACTGAGGACCCTCCTCTCCCCAGTGTGGCGGCCCAGCGCCCGCCTCCCACTACTGTCGTCCCGTGAGGGTGTGGCCACTGCCCAGGCTCATCACTGCCCCCAGCAGCACGCTGGGCCCTGTCTGCCTGCTCCAGGCCTTCCCGGGGCCAGTGTCCAGGCCCGGCCAGTGGGCACGGCCCCCGTGGACCTCAGCTCTGCCTGCTTCTCCTGACCCAGGCCACACGCACCACATCCCAGCTGTGCCCTCCATCCTCCACGCAACGACCCTCACCGCCCCTCAGCCCCTGACCTCGTCCCCAGGGTCAGGAGGGGCTGTCCGACCGGAAGCCTGGATGCAGTGGGCCCCTCGGTCCTGCCCTGTCTCTGTGCTGCCCCCTCGCCAGCCCCACCCTGGAACACCCCGCCTGACCCCAAGGGCCCCCGCAGCATCCCTCCCGCCCGAGAGGAGCAGGGCCCACCTGAGAGGCGCAGCCACTGTACAGTGAGGGGACCGAGCAGAAGCCCGAGGCCCGCCCCCACCTCACACACCAGCGTCCACCCTCCCCTTTACCCACCCGTGGCCTGACCTGGGGCACCCTGGACACTGGACCCCAGCCCCCAGCTCCATCCTCCAGGGTGCGGCTCTGCAGGCCTTGCCATCCTGTTTGTTTTAAACTTGGAATTCTCTTAAAACACTTACTAGATGTTTAAAGTAACGTTAACCGTTCATTTTTTCACACGTCTTATGATGCTGTGGGTGTAAAGATTCACTTTACTTCACTAGAGCTCAATTAAAGGCAGGAGCTGTGCATCAAACTTCTACAACCAGCTCTGAGACGGCGGCTTGCGAGGGTTTACCTTCCCCTTCCTGGATGATGGAAGCTGCACCAGAGCAATATGCCTATCAAGTCAGCTGTGGGCTAAACACTGGGTGTCAGCCGGCTCAACGCCGGCAGCTCGGCCAGGACGTACCCTCCGTATACACTATTGATACCACGTATATAACAGATAACTAATGAGAACCTACAAGGAACCCTACTCAATGCTCTGCGGTGACCTAAATGGGAAGAAAATCCAAAAGAGGGCATGTATGTGTACGTAGAGCTGATTCACTTTGCTGTACAGCAGAAACACAACAGTGTAAAGCAACTACACTCCAATAAAAAGAAGTAAATAAATAAATTAATTTTAAAAAAAAAAGCACAACCTGCAGGCTCGAGGGCGCCGTGGACGGAGTCCCGCACGGCTCTGCCCGCGTGGCCGCCGTCTCTCCCTGGACACTGGGGGTGCATCCGCCCGGCCCTCGCCCAGCTCCAACCACGCCTGCACCTCCCTCTTCTCCACTCCAGTCTCTCCTGCTCTGGAATTTCTTTCTCCACTTTCTCTCTCATCTGGCGGCTCACGTTCCCACGCACGCACGTCTTTAGAAGGCACACGGCCTCCCGGGCCCACAGGGCATACGCCGTGTTTGCTCACGTGGGCTCCTCCCTGCAGAGCAGTCCCCCGGTGGGCTCCCCGCACAACCCCCTGGCCCCGGTCCCCCCACCCCGACTCACCACTGGGTAGAAGAAGAGGGAGAAGCCGGCCGCAGCCAAGCACAGCGCCGGGCCCCGGAGAATGATGCCCAGGATGTGCTGCCGGTAGAGGGCCCGGTGGGCCGAGTGCTCGATCTGGGGGCTCAGCAGATGGGGGAAGTGGAACGCGTAGACCACGATCAGGGCCTGCGGGAGAAGCCGGCTGCAGGCTGCGAGCGGGGTCTCGGGTGGGGCTCGCTGCAGGATGTTCTGGGGGTGCAGAGTGGACGGGAGCCCTCGCTCTGCTCTGGGGGTCAGGTGTGGGTCTCAGAGAGCCCCGCCTGAGGGTGCTGGCGGCCCCATTTCACTCTCTCTCCCCATCAGCACAGGAAGCCCAAGCCCCGAGCGTCTCTGGCTTTGCCCTGCCGCGGCCCACGCTGGTGCCCCGTGGCAGGCGCTGTGTGGTGGGTGGCGTCTGCACGGCTCCCACCATGGGTGGCCCGGCACACGCTACATCTCCTGCTCCACGAGGACGGGGTGTGGGGGTGGGGCGCCGGTGTCCTACCTGCACGGCCCCGACAGCCATCACACACACACAGAACAGGAGGATGCCCAAAGGCACCTCGGGGAAGGCCACCATCAAGGAAAACTGCAGCCAGAAAAACCCACAGAATCAGGACCCGCGGGGCCCCAGGGCCCGTGAGTCCCCGAGCCTGCTCAGCAGCAGAGCCAGCAGGCCATCTTGGGCGGGAGTGGCCAGAGCCCTGGAGGCGTCTCTCTCACAAGAGCCATTCCACCCAGCGCCTGAAGCCTTTAAAGCTGCACGCTTATCAGATTCATAGACTCCCCAGACCCCAATTCTCCGCGACGTGCTACGTACCCAGAGCCCCACTCTGTCAGAATCAGAGGGAGCTGCGGGGTAAAGAGACAGAGGGGTCACATGCTGGGGACGAGCCCAGGTCGGCCAGGAGGCCGTGGGCTCCGGGGCTCAGGCAGGAGCCGAGAGCCTTAGGGAGCATGGAGAGGGCGCCCCTCACTGCGCCCTTGGAGGCCAGGCTGGTCTCTGCCCGAGAGCCCCGCCTGGGGCCCTGGAAGCCTCCCCATTCCATCCAGCCTGGAAACCCAGGGTCGCCCTTTCCCCCGGAAATTTCTCTCCTCTCTGCAACTCCGTGGTCCAGGCCCTGAACCTCCCAGTGGTCTGAGAGCTTCTGAGAAGGGAGCATCTTAGGGTCAGAGTCCTCCTGCCCAGTGGAGGGCAGTCCCCCATTCCACCCCCAGGTGGAAGTGGGAGCGGAAATCCCTGTGACTCACTGTGAACGGCAGGAAGGTGATGGTCATCATGCAGGCCTGGGAGGGAGGGAGGGAGGAAGGGGTGCTGAGGGGGGTGTGTGGGGCCCTGGGAGTGGGCGCGTCCCAGCCCGCACACCCAGGGGCACCGGGGAGCTGAGCACAGGCAGAAACCAAAGGAGAAACTCACCAGGTTAAGCAGGGCAAGCGTATCGTCTATTTTCCCAACAACTTGGAACAATCTCAACAATTTAAGGAAAACAGGAAAAGTCATGCTGTCAGTTAACGTGGTTCTAACGGCATCAAATACAGACACACATACGACAGAGACGGTTTCACACCAAGATGGGAAGACGCCCGAAAACGGAGGCAGGAAGCAGGCAGAGCTCCCGAGGCCCCAGCCCCTCCCCAGCCCCCACACAGTCCCCCCAGGGTTCTGACCCACATGGATGTGGCCTTCTCCCCCAACTGGGGAGGTCTGCACCCGGCCAGGGGCCAAGGGCGGCCGGGAGGCAGCCTCAGGGGCCGGGCACTTCTCTAAAAGTCAGAGGTAGGGGCCGTGGCCCCGAGGTGGCAGCTGACCCCCAGGCCTAGGGTGGGTCTGTGCCGCTCCCAGCAGGCAGGACCTCCAGCAGAGCGGGGTGGGCTCCTGTCCATGCTGCAGGGAGGGCGGGGCTGACGGGGAGCCGGCCACGCCAGTGGCCCGCACGGCCGCCGGCAGGACTGGACAGAGGCGGCTGTGGCCCCCCTGGCTCTCGCCAGCTCTTGGGCCTCTTGCTTTCCGTGAACAAGGAGGCAGGAGAGGAAAGCCTTTAAAGAGGGTCACGTGTCCCCACCAGAAACAGCCACTTTGCTGGAAACAAGTATGTGGTGTATAAATGTTAAGAGACACTTTTAACCCGAGGGCCGTTGCCTTGTAGGATCCTGGCTTCCTGCATCCCCAGCAACCCACTGGGGAGCATTTTGTAACCGAGACATCAGCACCCCAGCCCATCCCCACTCATCTCCGGGGGTCCTCCTGGTCCTTGCGCCCCATCGGGGGCTCAGGTGACACCCACAGCTCTGGGGCCCTGTCCCCCTTGGGTCCTAAGGAACCTTTTCCTCCTTAACAGAGAGCTCGGGCCCTGGAGCGTGTGTCCCGAGGCCTCACCCTCCTCGCTAGAGTCCAGGGACCAGGACGGAGGGGCCGTGCACAGCATGAGTGTCACAGTGCAGCAGAGGTGGTCAGCCCACAGCCCTACCCTTGCCCTGCCTGGGCTCACGGCAGCCCGAGCAGTGCTGCGCCTGGCACCCCGCTCATCATCCCGGGCCTGGGGTGTAAGCCCTGTTGCTGCAGTGTGCAGAGGAGAAAGCAGAGGCTTGAGCAAGGACTCGGGAGGGAGGGCCGGAGGAGGGGAGGGGAGGAGGAGGGGGTCAGGGGCAGCCCACTAACGTGACCCCTTGTGACTCAGCCCCAGAGGGCGGGGCCGCCATCCACCCAGAGGACAGCTCATCAGCGCTGAGAGCACCCCCACTGCCACCCTGACCCTCGGCCAGGGCGAGGCAACACCTGCTGGGCACACACCCAGCCGGGCACACACCCAGCCAGCCACAAAGATGTGGCTGCCAGCCCAGAAACAGGCCCCAGCCTGCCTGTACCTCGTGTGTGCTGCCCAGGCCACGGTCACGATGAGGAAGGTCATCAGGTACACAGCGATCCTCGTCGCTAGAAGTTTCTGGACACTCTTGTCAAACTCCTGGAACAGAAGAGCATCACCATCAGACACAGATTCACCCATGGCAGCCGGCGGCCCCGCCCCCAGGCACCAGGCCCTGGGGGGCCGGAGAAGTACCTGGGAGCCCTCACCTCCCCCCACCAAGGCTCAGCCTCAGTCCCGGGCTGTCCCTGAGGCCCCTCCAGAGGCTCCCCATCTTCCCAACATGGCAGGCCCCCCGAAATGCCAGCTCTGGAGGCAGAGAGGTCTTCGTCGAGCCTCTCCCAGGATCCTGGCAGGGTGGCCACAGGCCGTGCAGCCACACGAAGTCACGGCATCGCCGGGTAAGTGATCCCGAAGCAACTGCGAGGCCTGGCGAGAGGGCTGCGGTGTCTGGACGCCAGGTGACGGGCTACACAGGAAGCTGGGCCCCAGGCCGGGAGAGGGTTTAAGCTTTGTCAGCAAAAACTCCAAATGCAAAGCGGTGCCTTGCTCGTGTCTGCTGGTCCTCTGAGACCACGTGAGGAGCACCGTGTCCAGATCGCTGGGTCCTCTGGCCTTGATGAACCTTCTCCTTCATGTCAGGAGGGTCCTCAGCGCCTTCCCTGAAGGAGTCTCCCCGCCACCGTGGAACCTTCTGGCTCAGAGCCCTCTCATGGGTCAACAGAGGTCACGACCCCGACCACAGAGAGGCAAAGAGCTCCAGGCCCGCGCATCCCATCACCTCCCGCATCTCACGTGCACACCCACCACCTTGTGCTGAGACTGGTGGCACCGAGGTCCCCAGAAGGCTCTGGAGCAGGCACAGCCAGGAGAGCGTCGAGGCCCCTGGTGGGCACACGGCTTTCCTGAGTTTGGCCGGAGTGCAGCCCCCAGACCCCCTTTGGGGAGGGGGTGCCCCGGAGCAGAGGAAGCTGCACGGGGCCCTTTGCTCACTGTGCCAGGTGCCAGCTGCCAAGGTCAGTTTCGACCATCATTTCTGTTTAATTCTCATCCAAACCCTACGAGAAGTAGCGATATCACCTCCCGCAGATGACTCCCGGCAGTGTCCAGGCTAAGTGTGCTGGTTGGGCTGCAGCCAGACCACGGCCACATGTCCTGGGCCAGCACTGCACATCCTGGAGCCCAGAGGTGACACCCGCTTGAGGGGCCCAGAGAGCCGTGCTCGCACACACACACGCCCGCAAACTCCAAACGTCTCCTGGAATCACGTCTGGTTTCTGAGGTGCTGCGACGTGTGGCTATTTTACTTATAAAATGGAAATATTCCAAATTGACTAGCAATGGAAACTCTACTTTACAAAAACCTCGTTTCCCACTCACCTCCTTGCTCATGGCGCAGGCCCACGCCCAGCAGGCCGGACGCCCTCTGCTCCCCAAGCACCTGCTCTGAGGGGCACGCCAGCGTGACAGAGAGCCCAGGGAGCTTCCCCGCGATGCCTGCCGGCACAGTCCACACCAGCCTCCAGGCGCTCCTGCCTTGCTCAGGGCTCAGTGCGAGGGCACCGGGGCTGGATGGCATTGCTGGGGGACACGGTGGACGGCCTGGCCCTCCCAGCCAGGTACGCCCGAGTGGAGCCCGGCCTCGAGCTCAGGGCCTGAGCCTCCTGGACCCTCGACCGCACACCAGACACTGCAGACTGTTCCCAAGTACCTGTTCCGGGGAGATCTCCGTGTGGGTCACAGGCAGGATCTAGGAGAACAGACACAACACGAACCCAGGAACACTTCTTGGGCTGGGCACTGACTGCTCCCTGGATGCCACGTGCCGGGGACACAGGCCAGTCCTGGGCTGCTCCTCCCCACACCCCCAGTGGCCTCGGGGCCCCGGGTCAGGGCCCGTGCTGGGCGGGGCCCCGCACGGACCATCACGGTGGCAATGATGGACAGAAGCGCGTCGCTGAAGCTGAGCATGCGATGCGAGTGCTGGATCCCGTCAGCCATGTCCTCGTCCTGTGAGCCCGTGGAGGAGGCTCCCTGCCCATCTAGGGCCGGCTCTGGGGTCCGGGGCCCAGACATGGTGGTGCCTGGGAAGAAGCATAGGTCTGAGCCCGTGGGGTGCTCTGGGGGCCGTGACACAGGGCAGGGGGGCCTAGGAGGAGCCACCCTGCTGGGCGGGGCTGGGCAGAGGGGCCCTGCCGCTGCTTCCTCTGCCCCGTTCTCCTCTCCCAGGCAGCCTTCTAGAAGAGGGGCCTGTGACCTGGGAGACACACCCTGTGACTGTGTCCCCTCTAGGGACAGGAGAGGCAAGCAAAGGCACACGGCACGTATGGTGGGTGCTCCGGGGCTGGGCGTGACACCCTTGGCCCCAACCAGACACCACCGTGTCCCTGCTCCCATTGCACCCTGCATCACAGCTGTGATGCGACCTTTGGGGGAATCAAGGTCCTGCGTGGAAAGCCAGCTGCACCGGCTGCTGCCCGGCTGGAGGGCGCTCTCGCTCCTGTTGGCAGGCGGCCTGGGGGACTGGTCGGGCACCCTCCAGTGAAGCCCCCACGGCAGAGCTCCCTGGACAATTCAGTATCAGAGGTGGGCTGGGAAGACAAGCGAGGTGCCAGCTGACGGGGCTCCAGGCAGAAGAGATGCCAGTGCCTCCTGGGAATGGAGTCGGGGCCCCGCAGCGGGAACTCTGGGGGGCAGGCCGTGGCCCCTGGGAGGCACCAGGCTCCTTGCTGAAGGCAGCGTGTGTTCTCTGCCATGGAGCTTGCCTGGGCAGAGGGCCAGCATCGAGAGGTCGGGAAAGAGGTTGGGGCTGGAGTCACCCGCAAATGCTATCAGAGAGGACGGGATGCCCCGGGGTGGCGGTGGCGTGGGGGAAGCACCACGCTGAGGCGCCTGGGACGGAGCAGGAGGGGCGTCCGGAGCGCAGGATGCCAGGGCTCCCTCAGGACGGGTGGCCTGACTGGTAAACCCCCCGAGAGGGAAGACTGGACGTGAAAGGGCGCCCTGGTCTTCATCCTGAAGAGAACACTGCTGACCCTGGCAAAGTGCCAGGAACCCGAGGGGGAGTGAGAGGGAGGCGGAGCTCCGAGGTGTAGCCTAGCCTCCCAGGACAAGAGGAAAACAGAACCCCGTCCCCAGAGTGGAGAAGGAAGGCTCACGGGGACTTCTGGACACAGGAAGGACAAAGTGCGGACACGCGTACAAGACACGCAGCAGCCCAGCCCGGGAGGTGCAAAGGAAACCGATGGGAGGACGGTCAGCTTTGCACCAGTCAGTGGGCTAAGGGGTGGCGAGGGCGTAAGGGATGCAGAAGCTGGCAGGGAGTGCAGGGCACCTGGGCCACCGGGAGAGCACTCAGCAGCCCGGTAGGGCTGCGGCACCCATCCCCAGGCGGCCAGCCCTGGGGCGCACACGAGCTGGGGACCGCGGGCCTCGTGGAGCGGTTCACCTCGACCATGAAAGCCACACACGTTCTGACTGGCAGGTGTCACGTTATTAACCACTAAGGGAGCTGCCACCAGGGCTGGGGACTGTTTGCGCCCCGAATATGCACGCGTCGCATGTCGCCCCACACCGGGGGATGGGATAGAAGGTGGGGCCTCTGGAGGTGACTGGGGTTGGAGGAGGCTGGGAGGGTGGGTCCCAGGATGGGATCGGTGCCCTGAGAGGAGGAGACCAGCGTGCTTCCTCCCTCTGCTGTGTGTCTGCAGGCCAGGACGTGGCCTCACGGGAAACTGAACTGGCTGCCACCCTGATCTGGGACTTCCAGCCTCCAGGGCTGTGAGAAATAAAGTCCTGTTGTCTAAGGTCCCAGTCTGTGCCATTTTGTTGTGGCAGCCAGAGCAGACTGAGACAGTAAATGACAACAGATGAAAGAACCTACATGCATAAACTCAGAGGCACACGCTGAGAGGGATGGATCAAGTGCAGAAAGACACACGTCGTGTCGCACCACTGATGTACACACATACACCAGTAAGAGCACGGTAACACAGACAGGACAGCACTGCGGCGACCCAGGCAGGGAGGGGTGGAGGATGGGTGCGGATGGGGTTCTAGCTCTCATCTGTATCTCTAATTTCTCTCTCACTGGATTCACTTTTTAAAGTTTACACACAGGAAGAATCACCCCTTCTGGTGCCCAGCACTGAGATTTAGACAAATGCACAAGGTGTGTAACCATGGCCCCAGTCACAAAGCAGTTCTGTCCCCGAGCAGTCCCTTTGTGGGCAGGCCTTCCTCGACCCAAACCCCGGCCACCGCTTGTGTTTTCTGTTACTGTCATTTTGCCTTTTCCAGATTGTCCCATAAATGGACTTGTACCCCAAAGAACCTCGAGTCTGGCTTCTTTTACTTAGCACAATGCATCTGAGATGTACCCATGTCTAGGGAGTATCAGTAACATGTTTTTTACTGCTGTGTAGTTAATTGTACTGCATGAATGTACCTGTTTATCTACCCACCAGTTGGGAAACAGGTCATTCATGGTTTTAGCAGTTAAGAATAAAGACACTATAAAGATTTACACACAGGTATTTGTGTAAACCTGTTTTATTTCTCTTGGGTGAATACCTCAGAAGGGGTCTGCTGGGTCATTTAGTAAGTACGGGTCAACTTTACAAGAAACTGCCAAACCATTTACCAAAGTAGCTGCACCGCTCTGCATTCCCACCAGCAGCGTGTGAGAGCTGCATCTGCTCCCCATCCTCGCCAGCACTTGGTTTGGAGGGTCTTTTTTAAATTTAATGGATTTTTTTTCTTTTTTTTTTTTTTTTTTGCAGTACGCGGGCCTCTCACTGTTGTGGCCTCTCCCGTTGCGGAGCACAGGCTCCGGACGCGCAGGCTCAGCGGCCATGGCTCCACGGGCCCAGCCGCTCCGCGGCACGTGGGATCTTCCTCGACCGGGGCACGAACCCGTGTCCCCTGCATCGGCAGGCGGACTCTCAACCACTGCACCACCAGGGAAGCCCCTATTTAATGAATTTTTAATTATAGTTGTGCTGAGAGATGTGCTACCTCACTGTGGTTTAATTTGCACTTTCATATTGACCAGCTGGGTATTCTCACGTTCTTACTTCTTAACTGTACATCTTTTGTGGCAAAGTGTCTGCTAGAATCTTTTGTTCACTTTTTTGAGGAGTTATTTGTATTCTTACTGAATTTTGAGAGCTCCTTCCACATCGTGGTTAGAAGTCCGTTGTTAGATACGTAATTCGCAGGCATTTTCTCACAGTTATGTGGCTTGTCTTTCCTTCTCTTACCAGTCTTCAGAAGAATGTCAGTTTTAAACTCTGATGGGACTTCCCTGGCAGTCCAGTGGTTGAGACTTCACCTTCCAATGTGTGGGGTGTGGGTTCAGTCCCTGGTCAGGGAGCTGGGATCCCGCGTGACTCAAAGCCAAGAAACCAAACGTAAAGCAGGGGCAGCATTGTGACAAATTCAGCAGGGACCTTGGAGATTGTCCACATAAAAAAAAAAAAATCTTTATATCTGGATGAATTCCAACTTGCCACCTTTTCATTTATGGATCATTCTCTTGGTGTCATATCTAACAATGTTTTGCTTAACCCAAGAGCACAAAGATTTTCTGTTTTCTTTTAGAAGTTTTAAAGTTTGAGGTTTTACTTTTGATCTACGATCAATTTTGAGTTAATTTTTATATAACATACAAAGTATAGTCAAGTTTCCCTTTCTTGCAGATGGACGTCTGGTTTTTCCAACACTTCTTGTTGAAAAGACTGTCTCTTCTCCACTGAATTGCCTTTGCACACACCTTGGTCAAAAACTAACAGACCACATTTGTGTGGGTCTATCTGGGGAGTGTCCATTCTGTCCCACTGATTATGCATTTATCCTTTGCCAGTTTCACACTGCCTTGATTATAACTTCATAGTAAGTCTTGATATCTGCTAGAGTCCTCCAGCTTTGTTTTTTTTCCAAAACTGTATGGATTATTCTAGTTCCTTTGCCTCTCTCTCACATGCCCCTGCTTGTTGGGGCCCCTTTCATAGTTGCTACAGGCAGAAAGATGGGGTACAGCAGCCCTCACTGCCCAGGCCCACAACTGGGAACTGGCCTAGGGTCAAAGCCACGAGGAGGAAGAATGAAAAAATGGAAAACTCACACGTGTGGTCACTGATTCAAGTTTCAACTGCCCTTTCCAACCTATTGCCTTTTGCATACTTTTTCTTTTAATATTTTGTCCAAAATTTTTTCCTGTAATCAGCGGGAGAGGCAGCCTGAAGGGGACTTCCTCATCTTCGCCAGCACTAAACTTAATACTTTTTTCTTTTAATTTAAAAAAAATATTTATTTATTTGGCTGTGTCAGGTCTTAGCTGCAGCATGAGGGATCTCTCATTGCAGCACGCAGGCTCTCTAGTTGTGGCACGTGGGCTCAGTAGTTGTGGCACACAGGCTCTAGAGCGCACCAGCTTCGTTGCCCCGTGGCATGTGGGATCTTAGTTCCCTGACCGGGGATCGAACCCGCATCCCCTGCATTGGAAGGCATATTCTTAACCACTGGAGCACCAGGGAAGTCCTTAAACTTAATACTTTACTTTACAGAAGGGAGGGAGAGAGAGGAGCTGAGACGAGCAGGCGGAGGGGCAAAGGGAAAAGAAGACCATCCTGACAAAAATAAGACAAAAGCTAATGTGTTTCATCAGGCACGGGTTAATTTGGGGAAACAGATGTCCATTACATTGCTTTCTATACTTTTTGTATGTTTAAGTTTCTTTCAATTAAATTTTATTTTTAAAAAGTCAGTAAATATCAAATATAGACACAAAAATCCTCAACAAAATGTTAACAAATGGATTCTGCAACATATAAAAAGAATTATATACCATGCTAAGTTTTATTCCAGGAACATAAGGTTGGTTTAAAATTTAAAAATCAATTATTGGAACACACCATATCAATAGAAAAAAGACAAAAACTATCATCTTAATAAATGCAGAAAAAGCATTTGACAAAATCTGACACCTCTTCATGATAAAAACTATTCAACAAAATAGGAATGAAAGGAAATTTCCTCAACCTGATACAGGGCTAATATCACACTCAATGGTAAGACTGAAAACTACCCCCCTCAGATCAGTGACAAGACGAGGATGTCTGCTCTCAGCACATCTATTCAACACTGCTCGGGGTTCTAACCATGGCAACTATGCAAGACAATGAAACAGAAGGCATACAGCCTGGAAAGAAAGAAGTAAAACTATCTCTATTTGCAGATGATGTGATTCCGTATATAGAAAATCCTAAGGAATCCACACAAGAAAACTATTAGAACTAATAAATGAGTTCAGCAAGTTTGCAGGAAATAAGATCAATATATAAAATAACTGCATTGCTATTTACTAGCAATAACCAATCTGAGAATAAATTTAAGAAAACAATTACATTTATAATAGTATCAAAAATACTTAGGAACAAATTTAACAAAGGAGTACAGGGAGTCCCCTGGTGATCCAGTGAAAAAGAATCCGCCTTACAATGCAGGGGACACGGGTTCGATCCCTGGTCAGGGAACTAAGATCCCACATGCCGCGGGGCAACTAAGCTTGCACGCCACAACTACTGAGCTCGCGCACCTCAACTAGAGCCCGCGCACCACAAACTACAGAGCCCACATGCTCTGGAACCCACGTGCCACAACTACAGAGCCCACGTGCCCTGGAGCCTGCGCGCCACAACTAGAGAGAAAACCCACACGCCACAACTAGAGAGAAGCCCACGCACCCCAAGGAAAGATTCTGCATGCCTCAACGAAGATCCCGCATGCTGCAACTAAGACCTGATGCAGCCAAAAATAAATAAATTAAATAAATAAATAACAAATAATCTTTTTTAAAAAAGGAGTACAAAACATTGTTGAAAGAGATTAAAGAAGACCCCAGTGAGTGAAATGACATCCTCTAAATCCATCCTCTATTCATGGATTAGAAAATTTAATACCGTTAACATGGCAATACTTCCCAAACTGATCTACAGATTCAATGCAATCCCTATCAAAATTCCAGCTGCCTTCCATGTAGAAATTTACAAGCTGACTCTAAAATTCATATGGAAATTTAAGGAACCCCTGGCTATTTAAGGAGTAGCCAAAACAATCTTGAAAAAGAACAAAGCTGAGGACTCACACTTCTCAATTTCAAAACTTAGTGAAAAGCTATGGTAATCAAGCCAGTGCAGTATCGGCATACAGATAGACATATAGATTAATGGAAGAGAATTGAGAGTTCAGAAGTAAACCACTACATTTATGGTTAACTGATTTGCAATAGGGTGTCAAAGCCATTCAATGGGGAAAGAATAGTCTTTTCAACAAATATTGCTGGGACAACTGGATATCCACATGCAAAAGAATGAATTTGGATATTACCTCATGCCACATACAAAAATTAACTAAAAATGGATCAAAGACCTAAATGTAAGAGCTAAAACATTGGAGAAAATCTTCATGGCCTCACATTTGGCAGAGTTCTTAAATATAACACCAAAAGCACAAGAAACAACAAAAAATAAATTGGAGTTCATCGAAATTTTACCTTTTGTGCTTCAAAGGACACTATTAAGAAAGTGAAAGACAATCCATAGAATGGGAGAAAATATTTGCAAGTCATGTATCTAGTAAGACTCTAGCATCCAAAATATATACAGAACTCTTACAACTCAACAGTAAAAAGACAATCCCATTCAAAAAATGGGCAAAGGATGTGAAAAGACATTTCTCCAAAGAAGATATTCTAGTATCCAATAAGCACATGAAAAGATGTTCAACATTACTGGGTTGCGTTAGGGAAAAGCAAATCAAAACCACGAGACAAGTCACCCTCCAGGATGGCCATAATACAAATAAATGATGGACAACAGCAACTCTTGGTGAGGATGTGGAGAAAATGGAACCTTTGTGCACTGCTGGGTGGGAATGTAAATGGTGCGGCTGCTGTGGAAAACACTATGGAGGTTCCTTAAAAAATTAAGCAGAGAATTAACATAGGATCCAGCAATTCCACTTCTGGGTATATACTCAAAGGAATGGAAAGTTGAAACTCGAAGAGATATTTGTACACCAATGATCACAGCAGCATTGTTTGCAATAGCCAAGAGGTGGAAGCAACACCAGTGTTCATCTACAGATGAACATCTAAACAAAATGTGGCATCTACATCTACAATGAAATATTATCCAACCTTAAAAAGGAAAGAAATTCTCACATGTTATGACATGGTTGAATCTTGAGGACACTATGCTAAGTGAAATAAGCCAGTCACAAAAGGATAAATACTGTATGATCCCACTTATATGAGGTCCCTAGAGGAGTCAAGTTCATAAAGAAAGAAAGTAGAAGGGTGGCTGGCAGGAGCTGGGGGGAGAGGTGGGAGTTACTGCTTAATAGGACCAGAGTTTCAGCTTTGCAAGATGAAGAGTTCTGTGGACGGATGATGGTGACGGCTGCACAGCAATGTGAATTACTTAATGCCACTGAACTGTGCACTCAAAAAGGGTTAAGATGGTAAATTTTGTTATGTGCATTTTACATGGCTAAAAAAAAAAGCACCTGGCATGTAAGTGTTCGAAAACATGTCAGCTACACCTAACCTTCATCACACACAAGTTTTTAAGACTCATGGTGATGAAGGAAAGAACACAAGACTGAAGGTAGAGGAGAGTGGAGTTGAGAAATGATTTTTCTTAAGATGGAAGAGACTGAATAATTTTTAAATTCCGATGGCAGGAAGAGGGAGAAGTTGAAAATTCCTGTAACAGAAAGGAGGTAACTGAAGGCTCGTGACCCGTGACCCTGCAGAGCGTCACGCAGGGTGCTGGCTACGCCTCAGGGTGTGATGAGGCAGAGATGTCCTGGGCGGGCTCAGTCTGGGAAAGCTCAGAATGGGAAATGCCAGAGTGCTGTCTGGAGATATTTATGACAAAATGACAATGAGAACAATATGTGACATCTGTCCAACATTTACTAAGTACCAAGCATTGTTCCAAATACTTTATATGTCCTGTTTCTTCTAATTCTCAAACAATGCTGTGAGGATTATTGAAAGACAAATAATGACTCTGTGTGTATGTGTGTGTGTCTAATAGCGAGAGCTCGGTGTGCATCAAAGTGCAAGGAGTTTGGGCTGGAGCACAGGCTCAAATTGGGAGGGGTACCTGAAGTATAAGGCAGGACTAAATCACAAAGAGCCTTGTAAGCTCCTTCAGGAGTGTGGAAATTATTGGGAAGATTATGCAGGGATTGTGTACTTTTCTTTATATACATACATATAAATATATATATGTATTATATTCCGTATACAAGTCCATTATCAGATATTTTCTCCCAGTATGGGCTGTCTTTTCATTCTCTCAACATGTAAAAAAATATATATATATATATATTTATATATTTATGTGTGTGTATATATATACACACATATATATTTAAATCAACAGACTCTTTTTTTTTAGCAGTTTTAGGTCTGCAGAATAATCGAAGGGAAAGTACAGAGAACTCCCATATACCCGTTCATCCCCCCTGCCCTTTTCCCCACCATTAACATCTTACGTTAGTGTGGCACAGTTAATGAGCCAACACTGACACACGGGCACATCGTGTTGTAGTTCTATGGGTGTTGAGAAATGCCTGACTTGTATTCACCACTGTAGTACCATACAGAACAATTTCACAGCCCTAAAAATCCCCTATGCTCCCCCTATTCATCCCTCCCTCCCCCCGAAACCCCTAGCAACCATGGACCTTTCCACTGTCTCTAGTCTTGCCTTTTCCAGAATGTCATGCAGTTGGAATCTAACAGTATGTGTCATTTTCAGACTGGCTTCTCTCACTTGGTGATGTGCTTCTAAGGTCCTCCGTGTCTTTTTGTGGCTTGTAGCTCATTTCTATTTATTATGAATAATACTCCATTTTATAGATGCACCACAGTTTATCCATTCACCTACTGAAGCACACCTGCAACAATGTATTTTGAAGTTAAGTTTGATGAGGTCCTGTTTATCTATTTTTAAAATTTATTTATTTTATTTATTTATTTTTGGCTGTGTTGGGTCTTTGTTGCTGTGCGCAGGTTTTCTCTAGTTGCGGCGAGCGGGGGCTACTCTTCGTTGCAGTGCACGGGCTTCTCATTGCAGTGGCTTCTCTTGCTGTGGACCATGGGCATGCAGGCTTCAGTAGTTGCAGCACAAAGGCTCAGTAGTTGTGGCTCACGGTCTTAGTTGCTCCGCGGCATGTGGGATCTTCCTGGACCAGGGCTGGAACCCGTGTCCCCAGCATTGGCAGGCAGATTCTCAACCACTGCGCCACCAGGGAAGCCTGTTTATCTATTTTTCATGGATTGTACTTTGGTGTCATATCAGAAACTCTTACAGATTGTTTTCTATAAGTTTTATGGGTTTTTTCATATATGATGCAATGTATGGATTAACATTCTTTTTTTAAACATATGGATATCCAATTCTTCCAGCATCGTTTGTTGAAAAGACTATCCTTTCTCCAATTACCTTTATTCCTTATTCAGAATCAATTGAACATATTTATACTCATGGGCCAATTTCTGGACTTTTTATTCTGCTCCACTGACCTACTTATATATCTTTATACCAACACCACACTATTTGGAGCACTATTTGGACTACTATTTGGAGTAATGAAATTAGATAGTGTAAGTCATAAAAATCTGTCCTTGTTCAAACTTGCTTTGGCTATTCTAGCTCTTTCGCAGTTCCAAATGAATTTTAAAATCAGTGTGTCAATTTTAAAAAAGTCTGCTGGGATTTTAATTGGAATGGCATTGAATCTATAGATTAATTTGATGTCCTAACGATCCTGAATTTTCTAAATTAATGAATACTGTGTATCTTTCCACTTATAAGGTCTTTAGTGTCTCTGAGCAAACCTCTTTAGATTTCAGTTATCAGATTTCAGATTTATCCCAAAGATTTCGTATCTTTTGATGCTCTTGTAAATAGTGTTTTTTTCTAATTTCAACTTCCAATATTTGTTGCTAGTTATTTAGAAATATGCAATAACTTTTTATTTATTTTGCATATTAACCTTGTATCCTGCAACCTTGCTAAAGTCACTAGTTCTAGTAGCTCTTTCTGTAGTTTCCATGGATTTTTTAACCTAGAACAATGATTCTCAACTGAGGGCAATTTTGCCCCTCAAGGGACATTTGCAATGCCTGGAGACATTTTTTTTCCGAAGATTTTTTTTGATGTGGACCATTTTAAAAGTCTTTATTAAATTTGTTCCAATATTGCTTCTGTTTTATGTTTTGGTGTTTTGGCTGCAAGTCATGTGGGATCTTAGCTCCCCGACCAGGGATCGAACCCGCACCCCCTGCATTGGAAGGCAACGTCTTAACCACTGGACCACCAGGGAAGTCCCTCCTGGAGACATTTTTGGTTGTGACAAGTAGTGTGTGTACTAGTATCTAGGGGGCAGAGGTAGGGGTGCTGCTAAACATACTAGAGTGCACTGGAAACACCACCCCTCCACCCCTATGAGGAATTATCTGGTCCACGATGTCAACAGTGCCAAGGTTGGAAAACTCTGACATGGATGATCATGTGATCTTCAAATAAACAATCTTCCTTATTCCTTTTCAATATGGAAGATTTTAATTTTTTTTTTTAAAGGCAGAGGACTCAGTGAGTGAAGGTAGTGGGATGGAAATTAACAAGCTCACCTTTTTTTAAGAGGCAACTGTCGTGGCCTCTCATTGCAGAGCACAGGCTCCAGATGCACAGGCTCAGTAGCTGTGGCTCACGGGCCTAGTTGCTCCATGGCATGTGGGATCCTCCCAGACCAGGGCTCGAACCTGCGTCCCCTGCATTAGCTGGCAGATTCTCAACCACTGAGCCATCAGGAAAGCCCCTAATTTCCTTTTCTTGCCTCATTACATTGGCTAGAATTTCTAGTACAATGTTGAATAGAAATGGTGAGACCAGAGACTTGTCCCCAATCTTGGAGGGAAAACAACATCCAGTCTTTCATCATTCCATAGGTCAACTATAGGTTTTTCATTGATGTCCTTATTATGTTGAGGAAGTTTTCATTTTATTCCTAGTTTACTGACAGTTTTTTTTTTTTAATCGGAATGGATGCTGGATTTTGTCAAATGCTTTTTCTTTTAATTTTTTTTTTCGTCTGTGCTGGTCAGCATGTGGGATCTTAGTTCCCCCATCAGGGATCAAACCCGTGCTCCCGGGAGTGGTAGTGTAGAGTCAACCACTGGACCACCAGGGACGTCCCTATCAAATGCTTTTTCTATGTCTATTGAGATGACCGATTTGGTTTTCTTTTTCACTGTAATACTGTAAATTACATTGATCCATTTTTTAATACTAAGCCAACTTTGCATTCCTAAGATGAACCTCACCTGGTTGTTGTATTATCCTTTTTATATAGTATTGGATTCACTTTGCTAAAAAATGTTTTAAAAGAATTTTTATATCTTTGTCATGAGGAACATTAGTCTGCAGTTTTCTTTTCTTGTAATGCCTGTGTCAAACTTCGGCATTAGAATAATGCTATCCTTATAGAATGAGCTGGCATTCATATTTCCTTCTTTCAATTTTAAGAATCTATATAGAATTGGTATTATTTCTTCTTTAGTTTGGTAGAATTCCCAGTAAAGCCATCTAGGTATGGAATTTTCTTTTAGGAAAAGTTTTTAACTACAAATTCAATGTTTTAATAGTTATAGAGCTATCTAGGTTATCTATTTCTTCTGGAGTGAGTTTTGGTATTGTCTTCCAAGGAATTTGTTCCTTTAGTACAAGTCGTTGAATTTTTATTTTTTTTATTTTTTTATTTTTTTGCGGTACGCGGGCCTCTCACTGTTGTGGCCTCTCCCATCACAGAGCACAGGCTCCGGACGCGTAGGCTCAGTGACCATAGCTCACGGGCCAAGCTGCTCCGCGGCATGTGGGACCCTCCCGGACCGGGGCACAAACCCATGTCCCCTACATCGGCAGGCGGACTCTCAACCACTGCGCCACCAGGGAAGCCCCAAGTCGTTGAATTTATTGGCATAAAGTTGTTCATGTTCTCCAATTACCCTTTTGGCAATG
Organism: Mesoplodon densirostris; assembly: GCF_025265405.1. NCBI lineage: Eukaryota > Metazoa > Chordata > Mammalia > Artiodactyla > Ziphiidae > Mesoplodon > Mesoplodon densirostris. The sequence goes on from NC_082661.1 coordinate 107,373,728, forward strand.
ATGTCATCACTTTCATTCATGATATTGTTAACCTTTTTTTCCTTGTTCAACCTGGCCAGAAATTTCTCTATTTCATTTATCTTCTCAAAGACTCAGCTTTTGGTTTCATTGATTTTCTCTACTGTTTTTGTCTTCTATTTCATTGATTTCTGCTGATATTTATTATTTCCTTTTGTACTTACTTTGAGTTTCATTTGCTCTTATTTTTCTAGTTTATTAAGATGAATGATTTGAGACCTATCTTCTAGTAGTGTTTTAGCCACAAATTTTGAAATGCTGCATTTTCATTTAGTTCAAAATTTTAATTTCCCTTTTGATTTCTCCTTTGACCTATGGGTAATTTAAAAGTGAGTCAGTCAGTTTTCAAATATTTGGATGATTTTCCAGATAAATGCTATTGATATCTAGCTTAATTCCATTGTCGTCAGAAAACATATTTGCCCAGAATATGATCCATCTTGGTAAATGTTGTTTATATATTTGATAACGTGTATTCTACAAATGTCCATTAAATCAAGCTGCTGGTGTCATTCAACTCTACCATACGTTTGGTCATTTTCTGGGTATTTGTTCTATCATTATCTGAGAAAGAAGTATTGAAATCTCCAACTACAGTTGTGGGTTTGTCTATCTCTCCTTGCACTACTACTAGTTTTTGCTTCATGTATTTAAAAGCTTTATTATCAGGGGCAGAACTGTTTAGGATTGTTATGTCTTTTCATGAATTTACCCTTTCATCATTATAAAATAATCTTCTTAACTTCTGATTATAGTCTTTTGTTATGAAATTTATTACAAAAGGACAGGTTTGGTGATGAAGACTATAAATTCAGTTTTAGACATGTATATATGGCGATGAGGACTATAAATTCAGTTTTAGACATATATATATATGACATGTATACATGAGCTATCTCATGTATACGAGAGATACCTAAGAACAAATGTCTAAGAGTTCAGGAGGGAAGTGTGATCTGGAGACACAGATCTGGATTAAGATGCTGTTACTATAGTACCTAGTGCAGTGTCAGTATAAAAAGTGCTCCATCAGTATGAAATACAAAGTCTGAATAGGCTCTTGTCTCCAAAGTAATTACACTATTAAAAATCTCCACCCAAATGTAGGTCATACCAGAATAAATCCACAGCCTCCAAACTCAAACGAGCCCTGAACTACATCATGCTTTCTAGTGAGTTATTCACTAGGTTTTCCACAATAGCTATTTTAGATCTTTCCCACACTGCTCAAATCTTAGATTTCTTACCTCCCTTTCCATTTTCGGGAGATGTTTTCTTCTCCTTATTCACAGTGAAAACAGAAGAAAACAGAGAAGTCCTTTGCTTTCAGTCCAATAAACACATAAAGTTACCTGCAACTACAACCCACCTTCCTCCCTTCCTTTTATGATGAAAAGCGATTTTCTTACATCCAAAGTGAACACTTCCCTATGCTCTGGATGGCATTCCCTCCTACCATCTAGGAGACCACTTTGCACCTGTCCCTTCTTTCCCAGCAGACACTGACTGGCCCCTTTCCATCAGCTGGAGGCTGCTCAGCAATCTCTGATCCTACAACCTCTCAACATCCATCATAACTCTAGCTCCCACACTTTCTTCTCCATAGCCAAACTTACTGAGTTACCTCCACTTACCATCTCTCTCTCCATTTCTTTATTCTTCCACTCAGAGTAATGGAGAGTTTCCAATGAAACAATTTATTCTTGGCAAGGTCACCAAAGATCTCATTGTTGCTAAATCCAACACACATCTTTTATTACTTTTCTTACTTTTAAATGACATTTGACACTTTTAATTACCACCCCCCCAACATCTTTCTTTGACCCGGTGACATAAAGCTCTCTTAGTTTTATTCCTGCTTCCCTGGCTGCTCCTCCCCTCTGAAGACTGTACCCTCTTTCTAACTACGGTGTCCCCTTGGTGCGCTCTTCCAAGTCAACTACCACCTACATGCTAGGGACAACCAAGTACAGCCTGGGCTCTTTCCTGAGCCCCGAGTCCTTGTATTCCATTTACCAGACGAACACACCGGCTGAAAAAGCCACGTAACTTGTGTGGACTTCTAGCTGTACCACTAGCTGTATCAACAAGACCCTGGCCACCTGGCCAGGTAATGACACTGCTGAGCACATTTTGCACCCAAAGGCGGGGTGTGGGGTGCGGGATTAACTATACTGTGCGTTCTCCAAGATAATCTAGGATCATTAAGGCGAGCACATAAAAGGATACTGCAAGCAGTAAAGCACTGCATGAACAAAGCTGCTTTATTATAAGGATAACGCACGTTAGCCCGTCTGGAAAGACATTTTTAGTAGCTTGAAATTCTAGGTGGGTTAAGATGCTGTCTGGGGCTTTCAGCTCCAGTTCTCAGTTTGGGGATGAACGCTCCACACCAGGACCTACAGGAAGCAGCCGGGCACACAAACGAGCCAAGGGATCAGGCGAGTGGTGGTGTCTTACCTGAGGGGGCAGCTCTAGATGATGGGTGACACGCGGTATTCTGGGTCCAATGCTGCCAGATCTGACTTTTCTACAGAAGCTACAAAACTCGGTTTCTAAAATTAACCTCTTCAGTCTTTCAGTAGCAACCAACTCGTTAAAAAGACGGACACTGCGAGGCCCCGGGCGCTCCGAGCACACGACCCGCTCCTCCCGCCGTGCGGCCCAGCCCCGGGAGCCCCCGAGCACCAGCCTCCGCGGAAACAGCCCCGTGGGGACGGTTGAGCGCCGCGCCGGGGTCCAGACCACCCATGGACAGCCACTGCCACCGCCGCCAGCCCTCTGTTAGCGCGCCACCCGAAATCCGTTCCGAGGCCTGCTGTACCGCGCACGCGCAACCCCCACCCCCACCCCACCCCGCACCCCACCCTGCGCATGCGTGGCCGCTGGCGCGGCGGAAGTGAGGCGCCGGCGCTCTTCCGGGCGGCGACGCGCTCCCGCCCCTGCGTCGCGGCGTCGGGCGGAAGCTGGTGCGGTTCGCGGCCGGCGGTTGCCGAGAGGACCTGGACGCGGCTGGACGCTGAGCTCTCTGTCCGGCGCCCGCCGCGGGGCACCACCATGTCGCTGCTGCAGTCTGCGCTCGACTTCCTGGCCGGCCCGGGCTCCCTGGGTGGTGCTGCCGGCCGCGACCAGACTGATTTCGTGGGGCAGACGGTGGAGATGGGCGAGCTGCGTCTGCGGGTGCGGCGGGTCCTGGCCGAAGGTGAAGCCGGGACCGGTGGCATGGGCCCGGCCGGGGGAGGGTCAGGGCCGGGGGGGGATGGCCGCGGCGGGGAGGGTCACGGCCGGCCAGGAGGCCACTGCTGAGGGTGAGACCGGCCTAGGGTTGGGCACTTCCTTGTCGGAGGCTTGGGGTCAGGCCGGGGCAAGGTAGTCTTGGCGGCAGGTGTGGGCTGACCCGCGGCCGGAGCGGAGGCTGTGGCGGCGGGAAGGAATGGTGGGCAGGCGGGGTCTGGAGCGAGGGGGCCCCGCACGGCTGAAGGCTGGAGTCCGGAGGCGGGCGTTGCGGCGGCGTGGGTCTAAGTCGTGGTCCTTTCCTCGCATGGAGGGCGGTAGTGGGGCAGTGGACGTAGGGCTGGCCCTCCTCGGGTGACAGGAACTCCGGCGTGGGTGACCGCAGTCCTACCCTGCTTGGATGTTGGGACAGACAACGCAGTGTCCGGTAGCCGGGCTTCCCTCTCTTACCACCTGAGCGTCCCGCTCCCCGACCTCTCTGTGAGATCCCACGGAAGTTACTGCAAGCTGAGCCAACAGGTGTGATCGGAGCAGAACCTTGCAGGGTGGGCTGGTCCATCTTTAGTCGGCTGTGTTTCCGCGTGCTCTCTCTAGCTTCCTGAACGTCCTCCTCCTTCTTCACCCAGAATTTATCACCAGTGTTGGCTCAGTCCTAGTTCCTCATCTGGGTTTTTCTGTTTTGTCTGGCATGGCAGATTTCCCTAGCCTTGGTGCTTACCAGCTAAACACAGTTGGCTTTGGGGCTGGTGCTGAAGCAGAACTGTATCCCCTGCATTAGCACTCTTGCTTCTATTTGTGCTCCATTTGAGGTGGGAAACTGGCTGACTGTTCTGGTGCCCTCATTCCTAAAGGCCTGAGGTGATGTCCTGGCCTTAGCTTCATAACACACTTTTTCTCCACTGTCAGAAACGAAGAGATTTTGGGTGTGATTTAGTGAGAAAACCTCAGGCTCTTCTTTCAGAGGTAGGGGCCAGTATCTCTAGTAATGAGAGTTTCCTCAGATCGATTCATTTATTCTGAAACTACCAGGCAAGTATTTTGATTCTTTTAAGGAATTCACAGTGGACGGTACATGGTTTCTGTCTTTTGGAAGTTCAGGTAAGACACAGGCTTTGATGACCAAAGGACAGCGCAGTGCAGGGGATCCTCTGGGTGGATAGACAGTGGGCCCAGCTGAGGTGGGAGGGTGAGGATGCACCCCTGCTGGGTGCAGTGGCAGGGCCAGGGGGAGGAGGGGTGGGATGGGAGGTGAGTCACGGAGAGAAGGAAGCTCTTGCCTGTGGCTTAACACCCAGGATGAAGAACAAGGAAAGGGGAGCAGCCACTGTGGCTGTGCAGAGCACCTGTTCCCTTTGCTCTCTGGGCATGCCAGGAACTGGAAGTCACCACTGTGATTAGGAACTGTAGATTTCCTCCCCTTAAACTGAACTGGCAGCTCACAGCTTCTAAAGCTCGTGAAGACTTTTTCTGAACTGGAATGGTAAGAAACCTGTATGAAGTCGTTCACATAAAATAGCAACCTTAGAACATAGGCTGTGGGAAATCAGGCTGTCTTGCATAAATATGGGGAAGTTCCCAAACCCAAAACCCTTGGGTACCTATGTTGACAATTCCAGAATTCTTCAGGTTTTAGAAAGATAGTGTGTATCCTGTATGTCCTGGGATACTGCCGCGGGAGTTGGGAAAGTGTCGCATAATCAAGTGTGTTACTATATCTGTAATTAAATAAGTAAGCATCCTCACTGTGGGATAATTAAGTTTTCAGATAGCCTCACATCAGTTCATGTCAGGTGTTGCCCCACATGAGTTTATAATAGATCAGGTTTTGCTATCAAATGATTTAGGGAAAAAACATTGGTTTTCATAGCTTTTTGGAATTTGCACTTGTCTGAAATGGGTTGTTGGGCAGAACTGTGGGTCGGGTGATCCAGATAGCTTTCTAATCTTTTCAAAATTTGTTCTAAATTTTCACTTTTTTAAAGCAAATTACTGGGAGTTCCCACAACGTCAGAGATGCCTAGTCCAAGTGGACTTAAGGATACGTTCTGCGTGTCTTCTTGTTTTGGATTCTGCATGCTCATGCTTCCTTCTGCCAGAAAGGATAACGGGGATGGATCGCTACTGCTTAGGAGCATTTGGTCCCTCGGGCAGCCCAGCTCTGTAGGGCTGCTTTGCTCTGTGGACTCACTCCCGTGAGGTGGGCTCTTCTCTGCCAGGGAGGGTTCCGAGGGGACGTTTCCTCTTCGGACACTGCAGAGCACAGATAACCAGGATCTTTGCAGCAGGGGCGTAGGCTCGGTGGCTGGTTGTGGCCATCGGGATGAGGTGGCCCACGTCTTGTGCCTGAGTGATCGCCCTCTCAGCTGGCCCACCCGACCCTTCACTGGCACGTTGGCAGCTTTAAGGTCAGCCTTTAACCGTGGTGATAGCACCCAGCATAAAGCAGTAATAATCACCATAGCAGTACTTATGGGGTCCTGGCTACTTGGGGGGCACAGTCCCTGGTGCTTCACGTGGATTGTGATCATGGTGGTGCTGAGGTCGGGGCCGTCGGGAGCTTGCCAGTGCCCCCGGGGGGTGATGGTGGAGTTGGGCGGGAGCTCAGGGGAGGCTCTGGTCCCAGGAATAGCCTGGGTTGTCTTAGGTGTGTCCTGGAGGGATAGGTGTCCAGAGGAAATTAAGGTAAAAGAAGCTGCTGGAGTGGTGCCTCTGGGGGGCCAGGTGGGAGCCGAGCACAGAGGCCGCCACTGGCTTTGCCCTGCCCGCCGGGCGCCTGTGGTGCCAGGCCTGTGGTACTTCTCCAGTGCGTGTCTGTCTGCCAGCGCATGGGTGCCTGGAGTGGGACACTGGGGAGGTGGCCCTGGGGACGGACACTTTGGGGGTGTCTTCCGGGGAGGGTCCTGGGGTGGGGACATCTCCCTGTGGGGAGGTGCTCTCCTTCCTCCCTCTGCCAGGCCTGCTCGTTTCCAGAGACACCGCCTGCCGTCTGCATGAGCAGGCGTCTCTCTGTAGGGTAGGTAGCGGTCACGTGTGTGCAGTGGAGCTCCTGGAATTCTGCTCCGTGGGAGTGTCTGCTTCTTACCAATAATGCTGAGAGAAAACGTGTTAAGATCACCTGACCTGCTTCCCATGCTGCTGCACCACCTGGCCTGGTGCTCACTGTCCTGCCAGCAATGCCCCACCTCACCCTGACCCTGTCTGTGACCCTGCACTGTGGGAGGGACAGTCACCAGCCTCCTCAGAGGCCCTGCTGAACTCCAGCCTCCCCACATCCTCCTCATTTTAGTGGATAAAAGTGGTATCTGGTTCTGTTGGTTTGCGCTTCTCTGATGGGTGAGTTTGAGCTTATTTCAGTGCCTGTTAGCCATTCTGGCTCCCCTTCAGGAATTGCATGGTCACATACTGTGCCTATTTTCTTTTATTAAAAATAATTTGAATTGCGTCATTCACCTGGGGTGATGCAGACTTTAGGTGCTTTGACACATGCACGCACCTGTGTAGCAGATGCCTGTGCAGAAAGTTGTCACCCCAGAAAGCCTCTGGGACCCAGTCACCCTCCCGGCCAGGTGCTTGCTGGCTCTGAGTCCCCTCTTCTGGGACAGCGTGTCTCTGGCATCGCGCCCGGGTGCTCCCACCAGCGGCTTCATGGTTTTGAAGTTCGGTTCCCTTTTCTGCTGCAGTTTGCTGTCCCTCCCCTGCCATGGACCTTTGGGTGTTCCCATTTCGGGCTTTTGTGAATAAAGCTGCCAACATTTTTTATGAGGTTTATGTGTGTTTTCCTTTCTCTTGGGTAAAATGCCCAGTAGTGGAATGCGGGCTTTTAGGTTGGATGTAGGGTTAGCTTCAGATGAAACGGCCAAACCCTCTCCACCGTGGCTGCACCAGCTTCTGCCCCACCAGCTCGTGAGCGCCTATCGTTGTGGTTATACCCGTTCTTGAGAGGGTGCAGTGGTCGAATCTGCATTTTCCCCATGATACTGTCCAACACCTTTTCACCTGCTTATTAGCCAGTTGTGTATCTTTTCTGTGTGTGAAATGTTTGTTAAAATCTTTTTTTCATTTTTTATTGGGCAGGAGTTGTGGGAGTTTCTTATTATTCTGCATCTGAGTCCTGTTTTTATGTAATACACGCACACGCACACACACACACGCATGCACGTGCACCGCCCCCCCATATGTGGGGAAGAGGAGGTCAGCCATTTCCCGATTCCAGAACATACACGGTAATGACTGTGTAGGGCACTGTCTTAGCAGTGCCCAACATGGCATTCCTTCGTGCGTTTTATACACTAGTGTTACTATTTTTACGTAGACTTTTAATTTTGAGGTCATCGTAGACTTATGTGCAGTTGTAAGAAAAGATGCAGAGAGGTCTGCGTACACTGCCCGTTCCCCCTTTGGCAGCATCTGGAAAAACTGGAGTTGCCATCACAACCAGGATTGGATGTGTCCATCCCCACAAGGGTCCCTCATGCCTTTCACAGCCAGATGCCCCTCCTGGACCCCTGGAAAGCACTAATCTGGCCTCTGTAATTTGTCCTTTGAAGAATGCTGTATAAACGAAATCACACAACCTGTAGCCTCTTGGAGTTGGCTTTTTTCACTCTGCATGATTGGGGATCCATCCAGGTTGTTGTGTCTGTAACTAGTTCATTTTTATTTCTGCAGAGCGCTCCGTGGGGTGGATGTACCATAGTTTGCTCAGCCATTCACCCACTGAAGGACATCTGGGTTGTTCCAGGTTTTTTGGTTATCTGAAATAAAGCTGCTATAAACATTCATGTACAGGTTTTTGTGTGGCTGTGTTTTCATTTTTGTGGAATAAATGCCCAGGTGTTGGGTCACATGGCAGTTGCATGTTTTGTTTCTTAGAAAACTACCAACCTGTTTTCTAGAGTGGCTGTGCTATTTTCACATTCCCATCAGCAGTGGGAGTGTCTTAGTCTGCTCGGACTGCTGTACAAACTGCAGACAAGGTGGTGTAAACAATAGATTCATTTTCATGATTTTGGAGGCTTGGAGTCTGAGATCAAGGTTCTGGCAGGGACTCTGGTGAGGTCTTTTCCCTCAGCTGTTCTGGTGTCTCTTCTTCTAAGGACTCTAGTCCGGTTGGGTCAGGGCCTTAACTTTATTTATCTCCCTAAATGCCCTCTATAGTCACATTGGTGGGGCGGGGGTTAGAGCTTCAACACGTGACTTCAGGGGGGACACAGCCGAGTCCATTACAAAGCGTGATGAGTTTCTCTGAGTCTTTGCCAGCATTTTGTGTTGTGGTTTCATTTGATCATTCAGCAGGTGTGTAGTGATAGCTCATTGGGGCTTTAATTTGTGTTTCCCTAAAGGCTAACGCCGTGCTTATTTCCACCTGCCCATCCTCATAGAAGAAACGTCTCTTTGTGCCTTCTGCCTTTTTTTTTTTGCGGTACGCGGGCCTCTCACTGTTGTGGCCTCTCCCGTTGCGGAGCACAGGCTCCAGATGCGCAGACTCAGCGGCCATGGCTCACGGGCCCAGCCGCTCCGCGGCATGTGGGATCTTCCCGGACCAGGGCACGAACCTGCATCCCCTGCATCGGCAGGCGGACTCTCAACCACTGAGCCACCAGGGAAGCCCCCTTCTGCCTATTTTCGAATCCTCTTTTGTTGCTGAGTTTTGAGAGCTCGTTGAGTATTGTAGATACGAGCCCGCTGTCAGGTGTGGTTTGCAAGTGTTTTCTCTCAGGCTGCAGCTTGTCTTCCAGCCTCTGAACAGGGTCTGTTGTGGATCCAAAGTTTTAACTTTCAGGAAGTCTGTTCTGTCACTTTTCCTTCCTGAATCCTGCTTTTGCTGTCAAGTCTGAGAACTCTTTGCCAAGCTCTGCATCTCCAGGATTTCTCTCCTATGCTGTCTCATGGTTTTGCATTTGTATGCTCTGAGTTGATTGTCGTGTAAGGTGTAAAGTTTAGATTGAATTTCTTTGTTTTGCTAGGAGCTGTCCAATTGCTCCAGCACCATTTATTGAAAAAACAGTGCTTCTAACACAGAATTGCTTTTGCATCTTTGTCAGAAATCATTTGGGCATATTCGTGTGGCTCTGTATCTGGGGTTTTTCTCTTTTGTTCTGTTGCTCTGTCCCTCCACCAGTGCCACACGGTCTTGATTACTGTAGCTAGACAACAAAATTTGAAATAGGGTTTTTTTTTAAATAGGAAAAATGCAGAAAAGTAGAAAGAATAACAACAGAACAGACACCTTTGTCCCCGCTATCCAGAATTAATAAACGTTAGCTTTTTGAAAAAAGTCGTATTTGGTTCCAGACTTTTTCTAAACAGTGAAGCATCACAGATGTTGCTAAAGGTTCTGTTGACCCCCTACCCTCTGGTTGCATTTCTCTGTTTCTCTTCAGAGGCAGCCACCACCATGAATTTAGTGCATGTACTTCCTGCTCATCTTTTGTTTCCTCTGCATGTGCTGTGTTCACAGACAATGCATAGTCCTGCTTTCGGGGGTGTTAAATATAATACAAGTGACTGTGTTGTTGTATTTTTTTTAATTTATTTATTTTTGGCTGCATTGGGTCTTTGTTGCTGTGCATGGGCTTTCTCTAGTCGCAGTGAGCGGGGGCTACTCTTTTTTTTTTATTATTAGTTTCTGCTTTATAACAAAGTGAATCAGTCATACATATACATCTGTTCCCCCATCCCTTCCCTCTTGCGTCTCCCTCCCTCCCGCCCTCCCTATCCCACCCCTCCAGGCGGTCACAAAGCACCACCCTGTGCTATGCGGCTGCTTCCCACTATCTATCTACCTTACGTTTGGTACTGTATATATGTCCATGCCTCTCTTTCGCTTTGTCACAGCTTACCCTTCCCCCTCCCCATATCCTCAAGTCCATTCTCAAGTAGGTCTGTGTCTTTATTCCTGTTTTACCCCTAGGTTCTTCATGACTTTTTTTTTTCTTATATTCCATTAAGCGGGGGCTACTCTTGGTTGCCGTGTGCGGGCTTATTGTGTGGCTTCTCCTGTTGCGGAGCACGGGCTCTAGGTGCGCGGGCTCAGTAGTTGTGGCTCACGGACTCCAGAGCACAGGCTCAGTAGTTGTGGCGCACGGGCTTAGTTGCTCCGCAGCATGTGGGATCTTCCCGGACCAGGGCTCGAACCCGTGTCCCCTGCATTGGCAGGTGGATTCTTAACCACTGCGCCACCAGGGAAACCCGTGACTGTGTTTTAATAGCTGAAGAGTTTGTCGTCGTGATCTCATTTGCTCAGCACACATTTCTGATTGCCCACTATATGTCAGACTCTGTCCTAAGTGCTGGTGACACGAACAAGCTGGATGACATTTCTGCCTACTGAGCTTGCAGCCTAGTGGGAGAGACAGTAAACAGTTATCCAAATGAATGTGTAATAGAGCGTCAGGTATTGGAAAGTGCTGGGAAGAAGGAAGAGCGTTGGGGATAGGGCGTGGCTGGGACAGGACTGAGCCCGCAAGGTGATGGGGAGCAGAGCCTGAGTGGCAAGAGGGGGAGTTGGGCCAGCGTCCGGGGCGAGGATGCCCGTGGGGCGAGGGTGCCCATGCAGGGCTGTGGCGAGTGGAATGGCCCTGGGTAGCAGTGGGCTTGGTGTGCTGGAGGAAGCACGGTAGTGTGGGTGCGGCCGCAGCCGAGGGGACCAGTGCTGGGGCTGAGCAGAGGCCAGGAGATGTTCCAGAGGACCTGTAGCCTTGCTGCGGTGGCCCTTCGGTCCTGGAGGTTTTGGTAGTGTCCTTAGGATTGTTTGCTTTATGGTCTTAGCATCTGCAAGCAAGACCAGCTTTAGTTCTTCCTTTCTGACCTTTCTGCTCTTTATTTTTCTAGCTTTCTTTCACTGATTAGGCTCTCCAGTAAAAAGTTATATTATGCTCCGAGAGCAGCAGACATCCTTGCGTGTTCTTGAACTTAGAAAGAAAACACTTTTTTTTTTTTTTTTGCGGTATGCGGGCCCCTCACTGTCTGTTAATAGTGTATACTACAGTGATTGCTTTTTTACTGTGAACCAACCTTGCATCCCTGGGGTAAATCCCACATGGTCATAATGTACTATCCTTACCATGTATTGCCAGAATCACTGCTGGTATTTTCTAATGATTTTTTTTTTTTGCGGCACACGGGCCTCTCACTGTTGTGGCCTCTCCCGTTGCGGCCTCTCCCGTTGCGGAGCACAGGCTCCGGACACGCAGGCTCAGCGGCCATGGCTCACGGGCCCAGCCGCTCCGTGGCATGTGGGATCTTCCCGGATCAGGGCACGAACCCGTGTCCCCTGCATCGGCAGGCGGACTCTCAACCACTGTGCCACCAGGGAAGCCCTCATCTATTTTTTTATATTGACTTATTATTTATTTTTTTAACTGCTACGTTGAGATAAAAGTGACGTACAGTAACTTGGCATATATGTCAAAACACTTTAAATATGTCCCATGTGTGTATATATATATATGTATATGTGTGTGTATATATATGTCTACATAGCTGTCATTGTCATGAAGGTGGTGAACAAACCCATCACCTCCACAATTTTCCTCCTTCCCTTACAGTCCTCTCCTCCCATCCTTGACCTCCAGGCCACCGCTGATCTGCTTTTTGTTACTGTAGATTAGTCTATTTTCTAGGGTCTCCCATAAATGATATCATGTGTACATATACATATACTCTTTTTTCCTGATTTTTGTTCTTCAGCATAATTGTTTTGAGAGTCATCCTGTTGCTGCATGTTAGCAATAGTTCCATCCTATTTGTTGATGAGTTGTGTTCTGTGCAGGGATGATTGGTTTATCCATTCACTATTGATGGACATGTGGGTTGTTTTCAGTTTGGGCAATTACAAATGGGGCTGCTGTGAACATTCATGCACAAGTCCTTGTGTGGATGTGTGCTTTTATTTTTCCCGGGTAAATACTAGCAGTGTAATGACAGGGCTGTAGAGTTGGCATATGTTTAACTTTTAAAGAAATCTCCAAACTTTTCCAAAATGATGATACCATTCTGCGTTCCCACGAGTGGTGTGTAAGCCTGCAGTTGCTGCACACCTTAATCAGTATTTGGTAGGTCGGTTTCAGAACTTTTAGATGTTCTAATAGGTGTATAGTAGTATCCTTGTTTACATGTGTGTTTCCCTGGTAGATAATGATACAACATTTTTTCATATGCTTACTTGCTAGCTATTTATCTTGGTTGAGTGTCTTTTCATATATTTTGCTCATTAAAATGTTGTTGAACTGAACTTTGTTTGTCTGTTTGTTTTTTTTGTTTTTTTGCGGTACGCGGGCCTCTCACTGTTGTGGCCTCTCCCGTTGCGGAGCACAGGCTCCGTACGTGCAGGCTCAGCGGCCATGGCTCACGGGCCCAGCTGCTCCACGGCGTGTGGGATCATCCCAGACTGGGGCACGAACGCATGTCCCCTGCATCGGCAGGCGGACTCTCAACCACTGCGCCACCAGGGAAGCCCTGAACTGAACTTTGGATTTTCTTTATATTTTCTGAATAGAGGTCCTTTGCCAGTTGTGTGATTTGCAAAGTTCAGTTAGGGGCTTGTCTTTCACACTCTCAACAGTGTATTCCAGAAATCAGTAAAACCATCTTTAATGAAGTCCATTTATCATATTTTTCATTTATGGATCATACTTTTTTTTTTTTTTTTTTTTGCTGTACGCGGGCCTCTCACTGCTGTGGCCTCTCCCGTTGCGGAGCACAGGCTCCGGACACACAGGCTCCGTGGCCATGGCTCGCGGGCCCAGCCGCTCCGCGGCATGTGGGATCTTCCGGGATAGGGGCACGAACCCGTGTCCCCTGCATCGGCAGGCGGACTCTCAACCACTGCGCCACCAGGGAAGCCCCCATACTTTTTTTTATATCTAAGAAATCTTTGCCTAACTTAGGGTTTGTAGAAATAAAGTTGATTTTTTTGTATGTTGCTCTTGCATCCCACAGCCTTTCTATACTCGTTTATTACTGATAGTAGCTTTTGGGGTGTAGGTATAAGCTTGTCTACATAGACGATCATGTTGTCTGCAAAGAAAAACATTTTTACTTCTTTTCAATCTGGATGCCTTTTATTTCTTTTCTTGCCTGATTGCACTGGCCAGCACTTCCAGTGTGTTACTGAATGGCAGTGGTGAGAACAGACACGTTTGCCTGTCCCTGATCTTAGAGGGAAGCATCTGGTCTTCCACAGCTGAGTGATGTTTGCTGTCATCAGGTTGAGCAAGTTTCCTTCTGTTCCTAGTTTGCTGAGAGTTTTAAATTTCATGATGAAATTTTCCACTGTAGGAAGCTAGAAAAAAGTAAGCAAATTAAACTAAAAATAATTGAATTACATTGATTAAACCAACTCTGCTTAGTTGTGATGTATTATCCTTTTTTATATGTTGTTGAGTTTGATTTGTTAATATTTTATTTTATTTAGAATTAATGATTTATTAAGAATTCTTTCATCCACATTCATGTGTGGTACTAGTCTTTTATTTGTTTTCATAGGACTGGCCTCAGTTGTGTTGATTTTCCCGCATTGATCTCGCTCCTATGTTCATTCCCTTCCTTCCTGTGAAGCAGGGTATTTAGAAGGCAGCATTATATAAATCGGGGCCATCATTGTTGCAGAAGACAAACTGCTAGCCACAAGTCCAGTTTGTATTTTACTTAGTAAAGATATTTTTCCCCATGCTTATTCAAATTTTATTTGAGACAGGCAAAGATATTTTTAAAGCTTAATGTTAGATAAAATCACAACACTGAACTGACGTATATTTTTCTAATTTTCAGGAGGGTTTGCGTTTGTGTATGAAGCTCAAGATCTGGGAAGTGGCAGAGAGTATGCATTGAAGGTAATAAAGGGTGACAAATGTTTTTGTGGGTGTTGGTGTATCTTAAAGGAAATAAGTCTCTAAGTGACAGTGTTTTCGGAGATTTATCCCTGTTCTTTAGTTTGTTTCTTTTTTGTAGTCTGTATCTATTTGTTTTACTTGTTTCTTCTGATGGTGAAGCCTCAGCAGTTTTAGAGGACTGTAAAGCTGTGGTTTCAAACTTTGGGGCTGGGACTCAGCGGGTGGCCGGGGGGAGCAGAGTCAGAACTGCCGAAGTAAGGGTTCCACGAATGCCAGGAGTTTGAAGGCCACTCGTGTAAAACAGCGTTCACAGTGTATCTATAAATAAGGGTCACGGGGGTGCGGTGGGAGGGGGCGTCCGGACCACTTGGGGTGCTGGGCACGCGTGCTAGCTTGTCCTGAGACTCGCAGAGGGCCTGTCTGCAGTGGTGGCAGTGGCCTGTCTCGGGTGCGGCCGAGCTGGCAGTGTGCACTTGGACTCCAGAACTAGACCCACATTTCTCATTTTTCTCTAGCCTGTTTGGAGAAAAGCCTCCTATTTTTGGTTTTTTCTATGTCCTTGGATCATAAAGGACCATTTCCAAGGGTCTGTAACCTTCTGTCAAGTTTTTCTGCGGGTCATATGTTAAAACATAGGCGGGGGAGCCCTTAGATGCGTTGTGTTTGTTCTCTTGGGTACAGAGCGCAAAGATAAAGCCTCTACTCTTTCCTCGTATGTTATTTCCTGATACAGAGATTACTGTCCAACGAAGAGGAGAAGAACAGAGCCATCATTCAGGAAGTGTGTTTCATGGTATCCTTTTCCTGATCACGTGGGGAGGCCTGCATCGAGCTGTGGTTGACCGCGGCCGAGGGGCTGCTCAGTGATGCCCTCTCCGTGTTTGCTTCACTGGACTTACCTGTAGCACGTGTCTAGTAGGAAGGAGTTTTCTTCCTTGTTCTTCACTCTCAGAGTGATGATAAGAGATTTGTAGCCTTGGGAGCGTTCTCATTCCTGCTGAGTGATCTCCAAGCCAGGGATGGGCAGCCCCCTGCCTCTGCCCTTCTGCCTGTCCTTCGTGACCTGATGTGGCCCACGGTGCCCGGCCAGTAGCTGTGCCCCCAGCCCCTCACCAGGCCTGGTTCCCATGGGCCTCTGTGTCACTTCTGATCAGCTCCCCGAGTCCCTGTCGCCCTGCCCAGAGCGCTCGGGCCCTGGGCGTCAGTGCATGGAGCGTTGGTCTGTGGGGCTGGTGCTGCTCTGCTCTCCACTCCTGCACGTGTTCTCCTGGAACTGGGGTCTTGCCCTTTGCTGTCAGAATCTGTTCTCTTCCATCTCGAAGCTCTGTCCACTGTGAGCCTGCCGGCTGCCTGGGCCCAAGGGTCCTCACCTCGCTGGGTTTCCAGTAGCCTCGTTCACCTCTCACAGCCTCACACGTGCCACGCCCTCCACCTGCTATCCCGCCCGGCCTGTGGTCAGGTGCGTGGCCAGCGTGGTGGGGGTCTTTGTCCCCACCTTCCCTCCCCCTTCCCTCTCCTACCTGCGTCTTCCTGCCATCCTGGCTGCCCCCCACCTGCTCCCTGTCCTCTTCCAGCTCTGACGCGGTAAGATTGTAAGCTAATTGCATTCAGTGTTCTGACCTTAGTGTCTTAATTTTATGTATATATTTTTTTAAACGTTCAGACTTACGCATTCTCCTTTAACAAGACACCTGCAGAAAAAACTTTCAGGCCACGCAAATATTGTCCAGTTTTGTTCTGCAGCGTCAATAGGAAAAGAGGAGTCAGACACCGGGCAGGCCGAGTTCCTGCTGCTCATGGAACTCTGCAGAGGTGAGGTTCCAATGGCTCGGGACTGCCCAGCAGTCGAGAGATGATCCTGGGGTTTTCTCTGCCGGAGACACAGTGGCTGTCATGGAGAGAGCATGGCTTGCTGTCCGGTGGGAGCTCTTTGAGAGGCTGCATCCCCCCCTCGTCCCCGTGCTGGGCGTGGGGGCAGAGATGGGTCTGAGAAAGCGGTGGAGGCGTGCTGTCAGGGATCTTGGGCAGCAGGAAGCCGCCTCAGTTGGGAACTGGTCAGGTGAGGCCGAGGAGGTGGGCTTGAGCAGCTACGCCAGTCCCGAGGCTGTGACCTCACCCGCGTCGAGGCGGTCACACTTGCACTTGCTGTGTTCTGAGAGGAGGACTCCCATGTCCACTGACAGCAGCAGAAAGCCCATGCCTTCCAGAGAGTTCTAGGGGCAGAGTGGGAGAGTGAGTGGGCTCAGCCTCTGTCTGGGGCGGAAGCAGGCCCCCCGCCTGGAGGGTCGGGCTTGGCTCGTCCCCGCACTGAGCGCCTGCCCCGTGCTGGACCTGTGTGGGCAAAAGAGCAGGAGCGAGGTGGCCGGAGCCCGTCCTGGGGCTCGTGGATGGAAGCGGCAGGGCAGGACTCGTGAGGCCCGGCAGGCGTAGAGGACTGGCTGCGGGGCCTGGAGTTAAGGCAGGGGCCACCAGACATCCTGCTTGTCCATCGGTCACAGGCAGCGCATGTGGGGCCGCCACGAGGCCAGGGGAGAGTAGGGGAGACTGCGGCAGGCGGCTATGCAGGAGGGAAGCAACCCCAGGGGTCACTGCCCCCAAGGAGTGTCCCAGGAGGAGGGGTGGGGGGCCGTGAGCGCAGGAGTCATGCCGCGAAGAAGAGCAGAGACGGGGTGTCGGGGCTGCTAGGGGAGGGGGTGCTGTGGACTGCAGCCGGGAGCCAGGGTGCACAGGATCCTCACCCCGAGCGAGCAGAGTGGGACGGGGGTCCCTATCCTGAGCAGATAAGGCAGAACCTGGGCCTCACGGCGCTTTCCGACGGGGTGGCGTGGGAGCGCCGGGCTCTGGCCAGGAGCGGCGTTGGGATCCAGCCACGTGCTGGCTCCTCAGTTCCCACAGCTGGTGAGTGCCAACCTGCCCAGCTCAGGTCTGGCGCCCAGTTCTCCCACTTAACGGATGGTTGGCGTCGCTGGGTTTTACCTGCAAGAGGCCTCGTGCTCACTGAAGACAGCATTACATGGGAGCTTGTGAAGCCGGGTCCTTTCCTGTGAGCTTGCTGCGCCTGCGCTGATGCCCACACGTTCACACACGCTCTCTGGAAGGCTCTCAATGGGCTGGGGCGGTGGGGGCCGCGCTGGTCCCACAGGGCCCTCGCTGGGCCCTTGGTGTCTCCGGAGAGCTGAGGTTCGTGTACAGTGCTCCCCGCTTGTCGTTCAGCTGCTCGCCGTGCCTTGGCGTCGCTTTGATCTTGGGTTTGGAGGCCGTGGGCGCCTTTCACGAGTGCGGGCCCTCGGGTGGCGCCTGAGGTGGGGGCGGCCCCAATGCAGCAACCTTGGCGAGTGCACCAGTCTTGGCCATGCTGCCAGGACCACCCGTCTAGGCCAGCGCGCAAGGCCCAGGTTGAACACTAGGCACGGTGGTGCCAGCGCCAGGCGCCGCAGGGTCTTTGGGAGTGGTGGGGGAGGGGCACGTGGGCACCAGTTCCGCTGAAGGTTGGTCTGGTGGTGGCCACCCTGGATACACGCCCCAGGAGCCCCCGCCCCTTCCTGGGACCCCCGACTTGTCCTCCGCGGTGCCCTCTCAGCCGCTGTGCCACCTACAAAATTATCTTTAGAAAGACTGCTCTTGATTCTCATTGAACGTCAGAGGCCAGTGAACCCTGACCTTGTGCATGCGCCGGCTCGTCCCTGTTCCCCCAGACGGCCTGGCGGTCACTCTGTCATCCCTGCTCTAGACCCCTCACAACACCTCGTGGGGCCTGTGCCCTGTCTGTGTCTTTGGGGGCTGGCGGTCTGTTCCTGAGGGCCCCATCGCCCCTTGGGACTCCATCTCTACTGTGGGCCCCCTGCCCCCGCTGAGGGTTAGGGTTAGGGCACGGCACAGACAGAGCCCAGCCCCAGTCCAGAATCTGGGTGGGGAAGGGCTGCGCAGCTGTGCCGGGAGCTGCAGGAGGGTGTGGCAGGGGCTTGGGAGCTGGCGGGTTGGCAGGAGGCAGGGTTGCAGGGCGAGGGGCTGAGTGCTGGTTGACTGTGGGGCCTGTAGGTGTGGTGGCGCCCTTGGAGCTGCATCGAGTGGACCGCAGGCCCTAGCATGCGGAACTGAGCTGTGGAGTGTGGCAGCCGAGGCAGCCTGAGGCCTGGACCAGGGAAGGGGCGGCCAGCCCGGCAGAGACGGCACGCGGCACACTGTCGTGGAGGGAGCTGCTGTGGTGGGGGCCCAGCCGGCTCCACTAGTCTGGGCTGCGGCCAGTTGCAGCAGGACTGGGGCCTGGGCCTCAGAGACAGGAAGGAACAGCCTTGAGGTGGGGAGCCCTGAGGGTGGTGTCCTGGGGCCTGGGATGGGGCCCCAGAGCCTTGCCCTCCACTTCTGTGCTCTTCCCACGCTGCACTCCTTGTTGTCTGCGTGTTCAGTGTGGAGATTTCTCCTTAACAGCGGAGGACTGTTGTTACCTAAGGAAACACGGTGATTATTTCCTTAGAGACATTCGCAAAGACATACGCACTTGTGGTTGTTTTTCTTGTAGCTGCTGCGTCACGATGGGTTCCCTGGGTAAGAGGCCTCTGCTGGTGGCTGGGCAGGCGCTCCCACGCAGGGCTCTGTGACTCACTGTGGCCCTGATGGAGGTCGCACACTCCTCTGCAGGGCTTGGTGACTGCCAGAGGGCGGGGCAGCCCCCCCCCCGCCCCGCGGTGGGCTTAGGAGGGCAGTGGGCCTGGGGCGGGCATAGCCTTTACAGCTCCATGGTGATGTGAATTTAATTGTCTCTTTTAGGGCAGCTGGTGGAATTTTTAAAGAAAATTGAATCTAAAGGTCCGCTCTCGTGCGATACTGTCCTGAAGATATTCTATCAGACGTGCAGGGCGGTGCAGCACATGCACAGACAAAAGCCGCCCATCATCCACAGAGACCTCAAGGTACCGCCTTCATGCTCCCGCTGCAGGACAAGAGCCCTCCGTCCAGATGAAGCCCCTCTTGCTCTGCTGGGTGTTGTCGCCTGCGTGGGTGTGGTCATGGGCACGGGGGCCCAGTGTGGAGCCAGGAGGAGGTGACCGCTCCCCTGGGCTGCGCTTGCTGCCGCCCTTCCCTCACCCGCCTTGGGGCAGGAGCCCTGCTGCCTGGTGCGGGGGCAGGGGTACTTCCCTGCTGGGGTGCTGGCATGCCCATCCCAATGCACACACGGGATCCGTGTGCGCGTGGAG
The DNA here is from genome assembly GCF_025265405.1 of Mesoplodon densirostris. NCBI lineage: Eukaryota > Metazoa > Chordata > Mammalia > Artiodactyla > Ziphiidae > Mesoplodon > Mesoplodon densirostris. The sequence goes on from NC_082661.1 coordinate 107,393,010, forward strand.
CTGCCCTTTGTCATTTTGCCGCCTGGTCGGGGGCCTTCTCAGTGATTTTGCCTTTTCCTGATTAATGATGTTGAATGCTTTTGCCGTGTTTATAGTCATCAGTGCCCTTATTCCCCTTCTTCTTCAGTTAAGTGGCTATGTTTTTGCTGTTTTTCTGTCGCCTGTTGGTTTTATTTATTTACTTATTTACGTTTGGCTGCGTTGGGTCTTCGTTGTTGCTGCGCGGGCTTTCTCTAGTTGCGGTGAGTGGGGGCTGCTCTTTGTTGCAGTGCGCGGGCTTCTCACTGCGGTGGCTTCTCTTGTTGTGGAGCATGGGCTCTAGGTACGCAAGCTTCAGTAGTTGTGGTGCACAAGCTTAGTTGCTCCACGGCGTGTGGGATCTTCTCGGACCAGGGCTCGAACCCGTGTCCCCTGCATTGACAGGCGGATTCTTAACCACTGTGCCACCAGGGAAGTCCTGTTGGTTGGTTTTTATACATTCTTACAACAGTCTTTTTTAAGTTACATGTGCTGCAAGTATTTTCTCCTGGTCTGTGGCCTGATTTTAGCAATAATCCAACATCCACAAAGTTAGTGCCCCAACTCTGACCATGGCTCAGGGTAGCAGCACACCAACCCCCTTCCCCACCTTCCCCGCCCCTCCTCAGTCCTACTTGCTAAAAAAACTGTAAAGCAGACCCCAGACATGCCATTTCCCTCCCAGAAACTTCTGTACTACTTCCCTCATGTCCAGTCTGTAGCCAGCCTTCCTGGTTTCCTTGCTGGTCTGGAACAGTGCCATCCTCAGGTGGGGGCGGGGCAGCTGTGTTCCTTCTCTATCTCAGGAAAGTGAAAAACTAGAAGGTTGACACTAAAGAATCCGTGTCCGAGAGCTCAGCCTGGGTTGGACTTCTCAGTGCCCGGGTCCACGGCAGCCGGCCCTGTACTGGGGGACTCCCTGCAAGTGCTCCCTGTGGATGGGAGTCCTCAAGTGGTGCTCTGTGGAGGGGCAGGAAGGACACAGGGATGTACCAGACACGAGTGTCACACCCAGGGCTGCATGTCACTCACTGGTAGCAGTTGTGCACTTGCGTCCTCTTCAGTATGATTTACCTTTTGCTCTTTGGAGCGTTGTGGGAGTGGAGTCCTACAGTCCATTTGCTCGGCGTCAAGGCTTTGAGACTTGTCCATCTCGGGAGCCCACACCGAGCGGGGCCAGGGCGCTGTGCCTTGAGGCTTGTCCATCTTGGGGAGCCCACACCGAGTGGGGCCAGGGCGCTGTGCCTGGCCGTCCCTGCGTCTGCGCTCCTGCTGAGCAGCGCTGCTCTGCACCCTGGGTTGCCCTTGTCTCAGGCCACTGGGTCACTGGGTGCTGAAGGGTGTGTGTCTTTGCTGTGGACGTTGCCACTGCAGCTCAAGGCGGCCCCCATGCCTACGCTTGGTCGGCCCTTGGTGTTTGGTCTCAGAAGATGTGTGGGTTCCACTGGACTTTCTTTCTGATGACGGGGTTTGTCCTGTCTTGTTCTGTTCCTGGGGACCTGGTGTCCTGTGGTGCGGCCCCATGTCAGTGCAGGTGGGGCAGACCTCGCTCCTCCGGCTGCATTTTCACCCTCTTGGTCATTCCTTTGTGTTTGGGGGTGAGTTGTCCTGGGCTTGTCATGGGGGTCTTCAGCACCCTGGCCAGGTGGGATCCAAGGCTCCTTCCCACAACGCTGCCTCGCTTGGGGCTGTCGGTGGGTCCTGGCCCTGGTGCTCCTTGGCCTCTGTACCAGAACTCACGATGGGCAGGCGCCTGGTCCCCTGGGACTGTGAGGCTCTTGTCAGCTCTTGGTGTCTCCACGCAGGTGCCGAGGAGACACTGTGGGCTGAGCTCCAGCCCTGTGCAGTGAAGCGGGGACTGCAGCAAAGGGGCCACTCGGACATTTTGGTTCCTAGCGCATCTAAACGTTACGTTTACGTGACACTGTGGTCTATTAACAACAGAGTTATGCCCAAAAGACAGTGTCCACCCCTTTCATTAAAAATGTTTTGTTGTTGGGCTTCCCTGGTGGCGCAGTGGTTGAGAGTCTGCCTGCCAATGCAGGGGACACAGGTTTGTGCCCCGGTCCAGGAAGATCCTACATGCCGCAGAGTGGCCAGGCCCGTGAGCCATGGCCGCTGAGCCTGCGTGTCTGGAGCCTGTGCTCCGCAACGGGAGAGGCCACAACAGTGAGAGGCCCGCATACCACAAAAAAAAAAAAAAAAAGTTTTGTTGTTAAGAAATGCTAACCATTGTCTGAGCCTTCAGTGAGCCACAGTAGTAACATCAAAGACCACTTGACTACAGATACCATAACAGATACGATAATGATGAAATGTTTGAAGTATTTCAAGAATTATCAAAAGAGGACACAGAGACACAAAGTGAGCAGATGCTGTTGGAAAAAGGCGCCAACAGATTCGCTTGATGGGGGGCGGCCACAGACCTTCACTGTCTAAGAAGTGCAGTAAAGCGGGGTCGGCCTGTAAATTTTTGAATCAGTTTATCAGCTTCTGATTGGAATTGCCTTGACTCTCCCCAGAGTGGGGCTGGCAGACGGCAGACGTCCTGGCTGCTGGGTCAGTAAAGCTTCTCCTCACCTGGGTCATGGAATCCTGATCTTCTGACTTTTTTTGACCATTCAAAAAGTAAAGCCACGCTTAGCGTGTGGGCTGGTGGTGGGACCTGGCTTATGGGGCCATGGGTGGGTCTGTGCCTTCCTGTTAGGAGTGCAGTCTGGGTCCCTGTTTGTTTTGGATTTTAAAATTCATCTCATTTATTCACAGTTTCTGAATAAGAGGTCTTTTGTGTATCTTTTGTTAGATTTCTTCTTTAGTTATTGATGTGTTTGATTTTTTTTTAAAGGAATTTTGCCTTTAAAAAAATTATTTATTTATTTGTTTATTTATGGCTGTGTTGGGTCTTCGTTTCTGTGCGAGGGCTTTCTCCAGTTGCGGAGAGCGGGGGCCCACTCCTCATCGCAGTGTGCGGGCCTCTCACTATCGCGGCCTCTCTTGTTGCAGAGCACAGGCTCCAGACGCACAGGCTCAGTAATTGTGGCTCACGGGGCTAGTTGCTCCGCGGCATGTGGGATCTTCCCAGATCAGGGCTTGAACCCGTGTCCCCGTGTCCCCTGCATTGGCAGGCAGATTCTCAACCACTGCACCACCAGGGAAGCCCTGTTTGATTATTTTTAAATGGTATGTTCATTTTTTTCATCTTCTAAGGTTTTTAAAGGCTTTCATTGTATATCCTACATTACTAGGTCAAGTTATCTTTGATTTGTGGTGGATTTTAACTTCCGTTTGTTTCTCTGAGCATCCCATTTTGAGGTATATGCACCGACTTTGGTCAGAAAGAAGTGTCCCCAGGCCCAGGAGGCCTCCTGGCCACTCTGCCTTCAGAGCCTCTCCCCACCAGATGCCACGCCCCATGCGTGTCCACAGTCCAGCCTGCACCTCGAGTTCATGAAGACCATCTTTGGAACTTCGCAGGTTGAAAATTTACTGCTCAGTAACCAGGGGACCATTAAGCTGTGCGACTTCGGCAGTGCCACGACCATATCGCACTACCCGGACTACAGCTGGAGCGCCCAGCGCCGGGCCCTGGTGGAGGAGGAGGTGAGCGTGGGCCGGGGGCGGGGGCTCGGGAGGCCCGGGAAACACCCTCACTCACTGCACCCCACACCTGGCTGTTTATTCCTTGCCTTTTCTTGTTGTAGCGAAACATGTAACCTGAAATTTACCACCTTAGCCACTTTTAAGCACGTGGTTCAGTGGCCTTCAGTACTTTCATGTCTCCACAGCACCTCTGTCCTCTCCAGGACTTTTTCATTATCCCAAATGCAGCAATTTTAAAAATCACATAAAAACCTACCTTCAAGGGACATTGGGCAGCTCCCACAGGAGCCGCAGAGGAGACGGGTGGGCGTACTCCGAACACGTGTGAGCAGGGGGCAGCATTTGGCGGGCGCAGACACCCACGCTTGCAGCCGTGGCCAGGGGAGGGAGGGTGCCACCATCAGCCCACGCACATAAGCAGCCCACGGAGGCCGCACAAGCAAAGAGGGCGATCCGAGATGGAGCCGGGTTCCGAAGAGGAGTGCTGGGTGGAGACTCCGCCAGGCAGGTGTACGTTCCTGGCCGCCCGCGCCCTGCTGTCCCTCGGGACCTGCACTCCCAGTGGTGCGCCCACGTCTCGGGGCTGCGGACGCATTTCCTGCCAGGTGGTGGGCAGAATTGAGGGGGAGGAAAGCCTTGGCCGCGTGGGCTGGGGCCGGGCTGAGCCGCCTGGTGAGGCTCTGAGTCACATTTCCCAGGGCGGATCTGCAGAGCTGCGCAGCCCTGCCCCCACCCCACTCCCGCACCTGGTGCCCCGAGCCCCCACCTGTTCGTTGTTGACGAGAACTTGTGGGCGCCGTTCTCTTCATGGGTCATGGTTCTGTGTGTCCATGGTTGCTGTGGTGCTGAAATGCCCCAGACATGCTTCGTGCTGGCCCCCGTGTTCCTTGAGCCCCTCCCGGCGGGGCCCAGCCACAGAGCCACTCGCGGGACCGCCCTGGGCCAGGGCTCTCGACGGGCGCCGACTGCCGTGGCGCAGGGACCACCGTGCAACGTAGTGGCTCTCGCTCGCCTGTGACTTTTCCTCTGATACGTTTGTGTCCTTTATTTAGATCACCAGGAACACGACTCCCATGTACAGGACGCCGGAGATTGTGGACTTGTACTCGAACTTCCCGATTGGCGAGAAGCAGGACATCTGGGTAAGGCTGCTCACCCACAGTGCGTGGGCAGCCCCGCCACAGCTGGTGCAAGGCCCTGGGGCGCAGGCTCCAGCCTGCTGGTCTCCTCAGCCTCCCTTCTCTTTTCCTCTTGGCTTGTTCTTCCTTTTTTTCAACGGCCCTTGTGATGCTGTTAGCCGAGATGTGCTGACGGGGTTGGGGTGGGGTCGGGGGGTGGGTAGCAGAGTGGATGCAGGTGCTGCGCGGGCTCTGGCCCTGAGACAGGTCGCTCCTGCACCCTTGGACCTGAGCTCTCCTGGTCGGAGCCCCTTCACGGGGCTGGGGGTTCATGAAGCCACAGTTCACGTGGCCAGAAAGAGGACCTCCCAGATGGCCTTGCAGCTATATGCTGACCTGGTGATGGCTGGAGCGATGGCCGGGCCTGATGCCTTGCAGGGGGTCTCAAAGTGAGGTCAGGCCACACACTTGGGGTGGCCCTTCACGTCTCCTGGAACATGTCCCATCAATGGAGGGCAGTCCCTCTGCGGTGAGTGTGGGGCCTGGCTGAGTGGGTATCTGCTGACCCCTTGGTTCAGAGTCAGGTACAGAGCTCGGGGAGCATAGCGCCGAGCACACGGCACTGCTCCTGCCCGTCTGAGGTGTCCTGTGGCCTCTCCGGTGTCCCTAAGAGCAGGGACAGATGGCCCTGAACCCCCGCGCCTCGAGGCTCATGGTCTAGGCCCATCAGGCCCGAGTGCGGCCACAGCCCCGCCGTGGATGTGAGTCCCTGTCCTAGGGGTAGGTGGAGACTCTTCGAGACACATGAGCTGGTCAACCCCAGCTGGGCGCCCTCAGCCTGTCCCAGCCCAAGAACCACGTGCACGCACACGTGTGGGAGTTGGAAGGCGGGTCTGGAGTTGGCGCCGGGGCTTGGCCTGATCTGGGCCCAGAATGAACTGCTCCCCCAACACACTGGTTGGGTTTGGTTCCCCATCATGCTCCCGTGGCTGGTGCTGTGGTGGAAACATGGCGGGGACACTGACGTTTGGGTTCAGGGCCGACCCCGTGGAGCCTCGACAGCCCCCAGATTCATCCCCAGCGCTCACATTAGCCCAGAGAAGCATGGTGGGGGCACCTTCCTTGCAGTCGCCTGGCCACATGCCCCTCTACACAGCCGGCTGGCCAGCAGATCCCCACACTGGGATGTAGGAACTTTGCATCTTGGAAGGACCTTTTGATCAGAGCGTGAAGGGTTGGAGTTTGTTGGCCGCCCTGACCGGGATGGTCTCTGTGCCTGGCAAGCGTGGACCACGACCAGATGGGTGAGGGCGCAGGTCAGACCCGGCAGGCCTTGCCCATCTCCCGCAGGCCCTGGGCTGCATTCTGTACCTGCTCTGCTTCGGGCAGCACCCGTTTGAGGATGGGGCGAAGCTTCGCATCGTCAACGGGAAGTACGTGATCCCTGCCGACGATACACGCTACTCCGTGTTCCACGGCCTCATCCGTAAGTCCCACCTGCCGGCGTCCCCGGCACCCCTGTGAACACACGTCCCGAGTGGCTGCTTCCGGCGATTTTGTTCCTCACGTTGTCATCGCTCGCTTGCTTTTAAAATCAGTAATGTAAGCAAAATGCGGGGCCTCCGGGGTCCCTTGCCCCTGCAGAGCAGGTGGTGCTTGCTGCCCAGGACCCTGGCCTCGGCGCCCGCGGGACGAGCACACACTGCCTCTGCCCTAGGTGCCATGCTCAGGGTCAACCCCGAGGAGCGGCTGTCTATCACGGAGCTGGTGAGCCAGCTCCAGGAGATCGCGGCCGCCCGCAACGTGAACCCCAAGTCGCCTATCACCGAGGTAGGCCTCCACGTGCCGCCTGTGGTCCCACCATCTCGACGGCACTTTAGAGCCAGGTGACCCGGCTCCCCGGGGGCTCGCGGCCCTTTTGCAGGGAGGAGCCCCCAGGCAGCGGGGTCGCCTGAGGAGAAGTGTGCCGTCATGTGGGGTCTCCGGAGTTCGAAGCAGAGCCGGGGGCCGGGCAGGGGATGGAAGCAGACCCGGATGTCCAGTATGTGCGGTTCATAGAGGCCAGTAGCCGTCAGAGGTCAGCCTGGGCTGCCCAGTGGCCTTTACAGAAAATGGGTGCCCCTGGTGGTGGCAGAGGCTCGGGTGATGTAGCGAGGGCTGTAATCCAGGGGCAGCCAGTCTGCACGTGTGCCGTTGGCCCTGCTCCGTGGCGTGGGCGGAGATGCCCATGGAACGATGCAGGCCACTGGGCAGTGGGGCTCGTGAGCACGTTGTGCTCTTAGCGCTTCTAGAACCCAGGGCCCACAGGTCAGACGCTAAACCCCTTCTGTAGGGTTCTTCTGCCCGGGGCCTCGCGGGGAGAGAAGCCAGCCCCCCACGGGGCACACAGGCCCCGACAGACTCTGAAACCAGGAGAGCACTGCCTAGGAGATTGGGCTGAATCCATAAACGGGCGTGTGGGGAAGGACTCAGGAGAACCAGAGGCAGCAACTCGTCCTCCGACGAGCCTCGGGGCGCGTTCCCTGGAACTTTGGAGGAGGTGTGGCGGCCTGCAGTCGCTTTGGGAGAGGCTGTGTGCTGTCACGTAGCTGATGAAACCACAGAACTGGGGGTTTGTGAGGAAAAGACACGGTCGGTCTGGCAGACACACCTGCTTCACGCCAGCGTGCGTGTTACTTGTAAGGCTCCATGGAGCGTTCCATTAACACTGGTCACCTCCAGTGCACCACAGGGCACGGAATCCACACCACATGTATCTCGTTGCTGAGCCTAACGTGGTAAAACATTAACCTGATGAAAAGAACGTTTCTTAAAACCCCACGAGAAACTGCAAAGCGACTTCTATATAACTTATAAACAGAGCAGCCGTGGAGCTACACGTACCTAAAGTGGGACGAGTGCAAGGCTGGCACTCGAGTGGGGCTCAGCCCAGCACCGACGTCCCAGGGTCGGCCGAGCCCGTCGCCAGGGGCACCGCAAGTCTCCACAAAGTTTTTGGTGTCGTTGCAGCAGGCGGCGCCGGCCCCGGGCTTGGCCCGTGGGAGATGGCGCCTCACTGTGCAGCCTGCAGCCCCGCTGTGTCAACGGCAGAGCTTGTGGCCTTGGCGGGTGGGGGCGTTCACGGCAGCTGCCTCTGTTAAGGCAATGGAGCCGTGCGCCCGGGCGACCCCGAGGATCCGCCCTGGGGTCCAAGATTTGTCGAGACTCTGGGAGGTTCCTTCGTGGCTTTTGTAGTAAATCAGGTGGAGGAGGGTGGACTTGGGGGGCGATGTGCCCCAAATGCGTGGCGCCATGCGCTGTGCCTGACTTGCGTTGGGATCCTTACAGCTCCTGGAGCAGAATGGAGGCTACGGGCACGCGGCCCCTCCTGGGGGCTCCACAGGCAGCGGCTGCGGTGGAGGTGAGTACTCCTTGCGCCTGCCATGCGCCGGGAACCCAGTCTTGCTCTTGTGGGCTTGGGGCCCGGCAGCGAGAGGCAGACTGCACATTTGGGGTCCCCAGGACCAGTCTCAGGTTCTTGGCTCCCTAGCACCCCCAGAACTCAGTGGGGCTTCCACTCAGGCTGCGGTTTAGAATAAGGGAGGAGGACAGAGACCAAGGGCTGGCTGTCCCCTCCCTGTGCTGTCAGGGCAGCCTGGGTCCTCCGAGCCCCGGCACCTGGCCCACAGGGCTATGGGGTGCCTGCCTGTGTGGCCGCCTCGGCCTCAGGGGCCCAGCTGCCCCCACAAGTCACTGGTGAGCACGGTCCCTGCCCAGGTAGATGGGGGTGCACCTTCCACGGCCAGCCCACAGCGACCATGAGGGCGGGCACATCGGGAGGGGGTATGTGAGGAAATAGAGCGACCTTGCGGGGGGCCAGAGGGTCCGAGTCCACTGGTTGAGAAGAGGAGCTCAGATGGGGAGACAGTTCTGGCGGCAGGAGAAGTGGGGCTGGTGTGCTTTTCTCACGACTCGGGCGTGTTTGCTGAGAGGTTCGCACTCCAATCGTCCGGCGTGCTGGGTGGGTCTGGGCGCCCAGTGCTGATGAGACGCAGTGTGTACTGGGAGGTGGGCTGCAGCCAGGGCTCAGCGCCCCAGCCCGGGAAGCTTCCGGGAGTCCTACCAGGACCTACCTCTGCCCTGTGCCCCCGGGGCCGCTGCCCACCTCGCTTTTGGGGCATGGAGCCCACCTCCCAGGTTCTCCTGCAGCTCTCGGCCCCGGGGGTCACTCGGCAGCCGGCCAGCCCGTGTCCTGGCCCCTTGCCCACCAGTGCTGCGGGGCCACCTCAAGGCACCGAGACAAGACCACGCCGCACACGTGCGTGGGGCGCCCGGCGAAGGCGTCGCGCAGGCACGGCCCAGGCGGCGGAGAGGCCGCAGACCGCCCCCGCTCTCTGCGCCTCCTCAGCCACCGCTGCAGCCTGCACCCCAGGGCCCTGGGGTCTCGGGGCCTTCATGGGCCACTGTTCTGGTCTCGTCAGGGCGACGGCCAGGAGGCCGCTCCCCTGCAGACCCACTGAGCTGCGGCTCCCGTGGCCTTTCTGTGCCCGGCTGGGGGCCCTGCTCCCACGCTTTCCCCTCCGCCGTGTGTCTGTGGCCTCTGTGTGTGCTGGCGTGTCCGTACCCCGGGGACGGGCTGGTGGCCCTGGCTGGGCCCTGGCACGTGTCTGTCAGTGGCGAGGTCCCTGCTGGTGTCCAGCGAGTGCTCAGAGTAAGTGGGGTGAACATCCTGGAGCCGGGGATGCCCATGTGCGCCCAGAGGCTCTGGCGTGCTGATGGTGTCCAGGTCCTGCCCTCGTGAGAGGGCCCGGGGTGCCTGGCTGCACGTTCCGCGGGCGCTGTGCCTGGATGCGGAGCGCTGGTGGCTGGGTCAGAGGACGCGTGGCCACTGCAGGTGCTGGTGGCTCTGGCGGGCCCTGCCACATCCTAAGGCTTGTCTCTGTTTGCAGGCCTGGTGGTCGCCGAGTACGACCAGTCCTCTGGTGGGCTCCTGGACATCCTGCGGGGCGGCACCGAGCGCCTCTTCACCAACATCAAGGACACCTCCTCCAAGGTCATCCAGTCCGTTGCCAAGTGAGTCGAGGGCGCACAGGCTCGTGGGTTCTCTGCAGTGAGCTTTCGGAACCCTGGGTGCGGCCCTGCCTGCACGCCTGGCCGAACCTGCTTGTGGGGCCATGGGTGAGCAACCCGTGCTCAGCGCCAGCCCGGCCCCCCTGCGTGGGCTTAGCTATCGGTCCCTGGCTGCGCTTCTGACCCCGCAGTGGAGGGAGCACGGTGGGAAAGCAGACGCGCTGGCTCCGGGCCGCATCCCCCTCCCCAAGGGGGGCCCTGTCCAAGGAGACCACGGCCACAGTACACGACCTGTTCGTGCTGTCCTCCGAGTGGTCTCGGCTTTGACCAGGGAGTTTCCGGGAGCGTTCGGGGTTACCTCTGGCGTGTCACCTGCCTCGTCCAGCGGCAGGGGCAGTGTGTTTGTTGTGTCTGTGAGCCCCGCGTGGGCCTTGGCCTCATTTTCTTTGTGCTGTGATCATTGTTTTGTGTCCACAACTGTTGGCGACACAGGCAACAGCCCACATGTTTTTGCACGAGTGTGCCCACGTGTGAGCATGTGTGTGCATGGGAGCACGCGTGTGTTGTGTGTGAGAGCTAGCGTGTGCGTGCACACGTGTGTGTTCTGCTGTCGGTGGGCTCCGGGGCCCCCGTGTGCTTTGCCTCTGATGTGACCTTACGTGACGAGAAGAAACTCAATTCCCACTGAGCGCAGGGGTCCGGCAGTGCAGGGTGCCTGCTCACACCTGTGTCTGTGGCCCTTTGCAACATCCCGGGCTGCACCTCGTAGCTGGTGGGAGGGTCAGATGTACAATCGTGCATTTATGGTGCCCGGCTCTCCGGAGTCCTGTCCACGGAGACGGGAACAGTCATGTGGACCGAGGCTCTGGGTGCGAAGGCCAGAGGGTCCCGGGCGGGGCGTGGACGGGCGGAGGTGACTGCTCGGCGCTTACCTATCACCTGCCCATGGTGTTCCTGCAGCCTCACTCCCAGGGCGGGGTGATCTCACGTGACGGCACTGAGCAGGCTGCTCTGCATGCGTGTGGCCGCACCCCGGCCCGCGGCCGTCCCCATACATTCTGCTGACTGGGGAGACGTCAGGGCAGCGGGTCCCATGGCCCCACTCATGTCCTCCCATCTTCCTCCCAGCGGGGTTCATCATGGGGTCTCGGGGCTGACCCGGGCTGGAATGGCAGACCCGACAACAATGAACGGGATGTGAGAGAAGCCACTCGGCCTCGCCCAAGGAAAGAAACCAAATTCCCACACGGCGGAGACGCCATCTCCCCAGCCCCCCCAGGTCTCTAATGGGCCCAACGTCCCCGGCCTTGGGGGAGGCTGCCGGGAGGAGAATGGACGCTGCCCCGGCCTCTGCACCCGGGAACCATGATGACGGGCACCTGGGGTGGGGGGGTGGCGCACGCTGGGCATCACGTACCTGCTCGTATTCTGAAAAGCAGAGTTTCGGGTGAATGGTCGGGCCTGAGAGTTGCCTGGGAGGGTGGGGGTGACGGGGCTGTGCCCAGATTTAGCTGCCTTCACGCCCGACTCGACTCACAGCCATGTTAGTGAGCCTGACGTGCCTCAGGCTGGTGGCACAACCAGGCCACGTGGTGGCATGGTGCCACACACACCCAAGGGCAGGTCCTCGTAGGAGTAGGAACGGGGGTTTCCTAGAGTAAGAGGAAGGGTGCATGCGTCGGGTCCCAAGACCACCCCCAGGGTCCCGAATCTCCAGAGGACACATGAGACCCACTGGCAAGCGGTCCTCGTAGCTGCGAGTTGTTTCAGAGAAAGGACACAGCTCAGCTCCCTGTGGAGTCATGGACAGACAGATGGACACACTGAATTCCCAGCCGAGCTGCGAGGCCGGGCCCCAGAGACCAGGGCCCGTGGGGCTGCTCATGGGGCACTGGAGCCCTCAGCTCCCCCAGGCTGCAGGTCTCCGCATGGACCACATTTTCTACAGGCATTTGGGGCGTGTGGCCACTCCTATCAGTCATGAGAATGGGGAGTGCCCTCCTGCTCTCGCCGGACGCCTGCCGGGGCTAGCCTTGCCTGCAGCCCCTCTGGGGACCAGAGTCAGGCTGGGTACCGCCTTTCGCCCAGGACGCCTGCCGGAAGTGAAAGAAGTCTGTGAGCCCCTGTTTGTGAAGTTGGTTTAGAAATACTAGTGTGAGCTCATTCGTTTTGGGACACCCCACTGAGAAGGCCCAGGAACGGTGACAGCCCAGGCCCTGGACTGTGACCTGTAACTGCCCTTCCCACAGAAAGGGTGGCCTCCATGAGGCCAGGAGGGGGTGGACTGGACCCCGGGTCTTCCCTGAAAGCAGGGAAGCCACCCCACACTGCCATCCCCGTCACAGGGAAGGACCCAGACATGGGGACCTGGTCTCAAAGGATGCTGGCCGGAGCAGGGGAGCATCCCAACAGCGACAGGCTTGCACATTTACAGCGAACGCTTCCTGGTTCTTTGTTCACCAAATCCACAAACAAGCAGAAGATCCACATGGAAATGGCCTTCACCCTGCAGGGTCAGACAGGCACAGCGGCCACAGTGCTTGAGCTCACTGAGGGGGTCCTCCAGGCGGAGCCCCATGCGCTGGGCTTCAGGCCTGCCACAGGAAGGTCCAGTTAGGGCCTGGTGATGGAGACCCTCCAGGGCCACTGCCAGCCCCTCGGCCGCAGTCAGGACCTTCATCTCAGGGTATGTGGACCCAGGAGTCCTGGGGTCTATCCGGAGGAGGACTGTCCCCACGTGTGCAGCCTGTCCCACGTGGCCTCCAAGAGGCGTGGCTGGCTTGTGGGCCTGACCCTGAGCCCTCACCTGTCTGTGGTCTCGTTTGTTTCTCACCAGTTTTAGGTCAGACCCTACATGTCCACACGTCCTAGAGCCCCCATGCCAGGTCTTCACAGACGCCCCCACTAGGCACCCCAAGTTCCCAGCCCGGCGGTGTCTGCACTCTCAGTGTTGACCTGCCCCATCCCCCCATTGCCACGGGTGCTCCAGCCCCTCCTTGGGGACAGCGGGGTGGGTGGCCGGGCCCCGCAAGCTTCCCCATCACTAGGTATCCCACGTGGAGCCCTGTGGCCTGTGGGTCCGGGGATGCGAACCTCTGGCCGCGTGTCCCCATGAACTGCTGCTCTTATCCTTCTCTTTTTTTCATGTTGGGTTTTTGTTTTTCTTACTGATTTTACATTACATTCTATAGACTAGCTTTTTCATACAGGGTAAACACGGCAAATGCTTTCTTCTTGTCTGTTGCTCGTTTTAATTAAAACACAAGTTTTTCACAGTTCCCTTTCCATCTTTTGTCTTCTCGTTTAGGAAGCCTTTCGTGCCCCAAGTTGTAAATAGATCAGACCTGATTTAAAACACATCTTAGGGACTTCCCTGGCGGTCCAGTGGTTAGGACTCCATGCTTTCACTGCCGAGGGCCTGGGTTCGATCCCTGGACAAGGAACTAAGATCCCACAAGCCACGCGGCATGGCGGGAAAAAAACACACACATTTTAAATGTCTGAATTTATTGTAAATGTACCTTTTAATAGCTTGATTGTTGCACATTTGGCTTTTTAATCCACCTGGACCTCCCTCTGGGGACTTTTCTCGATTCTTGCTCACTTCCCCCTGACAGGAGCAGCCCCTCTGCTGACGACCAAGCTGGGTGCTGTCCCAGGTCGTCCTGCGAGCCCCTCTTGGCCCCGCGGCCCCACGCTCTGTTGTCTGGGCGACAGGCCTTTCTCCCTCCCCCCAAGAACATTGGCCGTTCTCACTCATCTGTTTCTTCACATGAATTCTGGAATAAACCTGTGAAGTTGCCTGTGCGGTCATTGAGGGTGTAGCGTTTTATCTACTTCATGGTCAGTTTGGGGACAGTTGGTCTCCATGGTGCTGACTCTTCTGCTGGCTGCACGGGGCGGGCGGGGGGTGTTCCCGTGGCAGCGCGGCTGACCCCTGCCCAGGCCTGGCCTGCGGAGGGCACCGCATGCTGCCCCTGCACCCTGCTGACACTGACGACCAAAACATTAGGTGGGGAAGTGCGCCGTCTTTACGTTTAGGAGAATTCGTATCGTAAAGGTCGTGTTGCTCCTCAGTTAATCTATAAATTCTTTGCAATAAAAATAAAAATCCTGATGTCGTTTCCACAGATTTCAGTCTCAAAATTCACATGTAAGTTATTTAAAATGCCCGGCAATGTTTTTAAAAATAAGAAGAGACAAACCCTGTTCTTTATCAGTTTTTTTCAAACATCTGTTGTGTTGTTACAAGTGTTTAGACTCACGCTTGACATGTACTTAGGTAGGGATAGTATAAAACACAAAATGTGAGTCTAAAAGAAAATAACAGACTAATGGGTCTATGTTGCTGAGACCATGGGTAGCTGTGTAGAAGAAGAAAAAATTGGGTCCCATCTAATAACAGCCAAATAAAGTAGTTCTGATTTGTTAAAGGATCAAATTGTGAAAAGCAATTTCTTAGGAAAAACTAATAAAATATAGAGGAACATTTTTATAACACCAGAGTAAGGAAGATATCTTAAATGTGAAAAAATATATATAAGCCATGGAGAAAATGGTTAATAAATTTAACTAACTTAAAAATTCTCTGTTCCTTGAAAAAACACGTTTAACAAAAAGATGTGGCATTGATTGGGAGTAAATAGGTTCAAACTATGTAACTCACAAAACGGATAGTATCTATTATATACAGTGGATTATGAAAATTAATAGGAAAATGAAAAAATGCATAAAGGAAATTAACAGAAGACAAACTATGAATAAACTACAAGGAGATGCTCAGCTTCATGTTACTTTGTAGATAGCATATTTGGGTCATACATTTTGATCCACTCTGACAAGCTCTGTGTTGATTGGTGTATTTAGACCATTGGTGCTTAAAGTGTTTATTGGTACACAGGCTGACCCCGCTTTACTGCACTTGGAATGCAGTGAGGGTCTGTGGCCACCCCGCGTCAAGCGAGTCTGTCAGCATCTTTTTCCAACAGCATCTGCTCACTTTGTGTCTCTGTCCCGTTTTGGTAATTCTTGAAGTACTTCAAACGTTTCCTCATTATTGTATTTGTTATGGTATCCGTAATCAGTGGTCTTTGATGTTACTGCTGAGACTCACTGAAGGCTCAGACAATGGTTAGCATTTCTTAGCAATAAAGCATTTTTAATTAAAGGGATGGGCACTGTCTTTTGGGCATAACACTGTTGCACATTAATAGACCACAGTGTTGCGTAAACGTAACGTTTAGACGCGCTG
Source organism: Mesoplodon densirostris (assembly GCF_025265405.1). Classification (NCBI taxonomy): domain Eukaryota; kingdom Metazoa; phylum Chordata; class Mammalia; order Artiodactyla; family Ziphiidae; genus Mesoplodon; species Mesoplodon densirostris. The sequence continues at coordinate 107,408,046 of NC_082661.1, forward strand.
GGAACCAAAACGTCCGTCTGCGTGGCCCCTTTGCTTCACTGCACAGGGCTGCAGCCGAGCCTGCAGTGTCTCCACGGCACCTGGGGTTGGATTAATAGCCACCCTATTTGTTACTGTTTTCTAGTCTTTGCCGTTGTTCTTTGGTGCTTTTTTGTCTTCCACTCTTTTCCTATGTTCTGTGGTTTTAATTGAGCATTTTATATGATCCCTTTTCTCTCCTTTCGACCTTATCAGTTATACTTCTTTTTTCTGCTGTTTTCCGTGGTCGCCCTAGAGTGTGCCTATTTACCAGCTAACCCAAGTTCACTTTCAAATAGCATATTATCACTTCCCAGGTGGTGGGTGTGCTTCATAATGCCACAGAAATCCTAATTCCTCTCTCCTGCCTCTTGTATCATTGTTGTTCATTTCACTTGTACACAGGCATGTTTGAGTATGTGTGTCTATATGTGAAATATGTACATAGGCATACCTATCGGGTGTATTGTTGCCATTATTATTTTGAACAAACTTATCAGATAAATTAAAAATAAGAAAAATAAACATCTTTATTTTACTTTCACTTATTTCTTTTTTGATGCTCTTTCTTTCTTTAGTAGATCGAGTTTCCGACCTTTATCATTTTCCTTCTTTCTAAGGAACTTTTTTTTTTTTTAACATTTCTAGAAGGCAGATCTACTGGCAACAAATTCCCCCAATTTCTGTTTGAGAAAGTCTTTACTTCTCCTCACTTCTGGAGGATAATATCTCAGCAAACAGAATCCTGGGCTGCTGGTTTTTCTCTCAATGCTGTAAATATCTCGCTTCACTCTTTGCTTGCATGGTTTCTAAGGAGAGGTCAGATGTAATTCTTATCTCAGTTCCCCTGTAGGTAAAGTGTCCCCCTCCCCTCCCACCCCCCAGCTCCTTTGGGATTTTTTTATCTTTGATTTTCTCTAAGTTGAAACCAACATGCCCAGGTGTAGTCTTTCCAGCATTTTTCCTGCTGGGTGTTCTCTGGGCTTCCTGGATCTGTGGTTTGGTGTCTGACATTGATTTGGGGAAATTCTCAGTTAAAATGTTTCAGTATTTCTTCTGTTCTTCTCTGTGTTTTCCTTCTGGATTCCCCATTATGTTACACCTTCACCCCACAGGCCTTAGATGTTCTGTTCTGTTCTTTTCAGCCTTTTCTCTTTGCTTTTGGGTTTTCAGGGACTCTGTCGAGATGTCCTTTCGCTCAGAGATTCCTTCCTCAGCCGTGTCCAGTCTAATCAGCCCATCGAAGGCAACCTTCATTTCTGCTGCAGGGCTCTGATCTCTGGCGTTTCTTTTTGGTTCTTCCTTAGGATTTCCACCTCTCTGCTCACATTCCCCATATGTCCTGCATGCTGTCTACTTTATCATTAGAGCCCTCAGCACGTTGACCACAGTTGTTTTAAGTCCCTGTCTGATAATCCCAACATCCTGACACGTCTGGTTCTGATGCTTGTTCTGTCTCTTCAGATTCTGCTTTTTGCCATTCCATGCGCCTTGTAATTTTTTCTCAATAGCCAGACATTTTGTATTGGGTCAGAAAACTCTGTCTTCCATTTTTGTTGTCATCTCTCTCCCAAACCAGCTCCTTATGTCCCACCTTCTGGTAGTAAGAGAATTAAAGACCCTTCCTATCGGGACCCCCGCCTCTCCACCCCTTGCATTTTGTAATTTCTCATCCACCTCTTATGTAGATGTCAGCTCCACACATGCCCACACGTGTGTGCACACAGTCACCCAGGTAGATACACACGTGCACACTGACACGTGCACATACAGTGTTCCCGGGAGCTGCAGCCTGAACAGTGAGGGCCACCCCCACCCACCCCGGCCTCTCAGGGACTTGCTTCAGTTCAGTTTAAGCTCTTGTGAGTTAACCGTAGATATTTCCTATAATAACCAAGTGCCCTTTTTTTTTTAATTCCAGTTATGCAAAGGGAGATTTGGATATTTCTTACATCACATCCAGAATTGCAGGTACGTTTGCCAGCTTTAACCATAAGAATGAACTTCTGGTTCTTTCCTGTCTGAGGACGGTGCGTGGGATTCTGGCCTCTTGGGAAGCCACTCACTCACCCGAGATGTGGCCTAGGGTGTCCATCCCTGCATCCAGTGTGCCTCTAGGCCCTGCGGTGGATAATGCCAGTGTCAACCCAGCTTCTCCCCCTGGTCTGGAACCTTCTGAAACACTGAGGTCATGAGGGAAATAATGCGAGGCCACACATATTAAAATGTGGGTCTCCAGGCAAAAACCACAATCCAGATGCTTGGGGAGATCCTGTGGTGCTTCAGGCTCTGTGGCAGAAGCTGCGTCTCAGGAGGGTTTTGGGGCACCATCTGGGGATCCCAGAGGATCTGATGGGTGGTGGGGCGGGGCTTGTAGGCCATTGCTCCGCCCCTTCTCAGGACTCACCTTACCTTCGGGTCAGCGGCCACGAGGAGCAGGCCCCCGTGTGCGCCCGACCGTCCGGCCTGTGGTTGTAGAGGTTGCAGGGGCTCCTCTCTTGCAGTGATGTCATTCCCAGCGGAAGGCGTGGAGTCGGCCATCAAGAACAACATCGAAGACGTGCGGTTGTTTCTGGACTCGAAGCACCCGGGCCGCTACGCTGTCTACAACCTATCCCCGAGGACATACCGGGCCTCCAAGTTCCACAACCGGGTGAGCACAGGCTCTGGCTGATGCTTAGCCTAGCGTGGCGCTGGTCCCCGCTGGACACTGCGTAGGAGGGGTGGGGTCTTATCAGGGGTCCCCGAGGATCGCTGAGCCTGAGGTGCCTCCAGAGGGAACGCGAGACCACGCAGTTTCCTTGGCGGATAAATGCTCGGGACGTGGACGCTTTTTACAGTACTTATACTGTCCCTGAGCGCAGACAGGGCAGGTGCTGCGCTCCTTCTGCCACGTCTGCCAGAGCCTGCCTCCCGAGTCCTGTCGCGCGCCTGGGGGGCGGGGGGGGCGCTTGGTTTGGGGGTGGTGGAGTGCTTTGGGTGGGGCCTGTGTGTCTGTGCCCTGGCTGGCGAGCTGCCTTCCCTGCAGGTCTCTGAGTGTGGCTGGGCAGCCCGACGGGCCCCTAGCCTCCGTAGCCTGTACAGCCTCTGCAGGAGCATGCACGCCTGGCTGCGCCAGGACCCCGGGAACGTCTGCGTGGTGCACTGCGTGGTGAGCAAGCTGCCCCGCCCTGGGACACTCAAGGGACAGAGGGGACATCCAGAGGGTCAGGCGGGGGCGGCCTGACCGAGTGGTGACCCCGACGCCCACCACCCCCGGGAGCAGCAGTTCTGCCCTGGGGTCTGCGGCTGGCGGCCCAGGCTCAGTGCCCCCAGGCGGCTCCTGGCACCTTCTGTGGGTCACAGCCGGGTCCCTGGCAGCAGGGGCTTCTGGCAGAAGACTGCCCTCACTGAGGGTCCCCCCCACCCCTTTTATGGAAGGTGCAGGCCTCCTCGTGGCAGCACCCACATGCGGAGGCCAACCTGCCCCCCTGGGACCCTGTCTCTGAGCCCATCCTGGGGCTGAGGGTTTGTGGGTATCACACCCAGTGGGGCACCTGCCAGAACCCGCCCTCGAAGGTCAGTACTGCCGTCCTGGTGTGGGTGACCATCACACCAGGGGTGGCGCTGCAGAGGGTTCGTGAGGGTGAGCATGGACATGCCGAGCGCTGAGGTCGGGTGGGGACCAAGGTCAGGTGGGGACCCTGACAGCAGCATGTGCCTGGCCGCCTCGTGCCTTCTGCGGAGCCTGTATTTGCTCCCTGAATTCCCACCTCATCAGGTGGGTTTTCCTAAGCTCCCTGATGAGCCCCGGCCCCAAGCGCAGGCCTGACTCTCCTGGGGGAGTGAGTGCCGCCTGAGCCCGCCCCGTGTGTCTGTCCCAGGACGGGAGGGCCGCGTCTGCCGTGGCCGTCTGCTCCTTCCTGTGCTTCTGCCGGCTCTTCAGCACCGCGGAGGCCGCCGTGTACATGTTCAGTATGAAGCGCTGCCCACCGGGCATCTGGCCGTCCCACAAAAGGTATGGCGTTCACCATGGGGCCTGGGTGCAGCGTCACCGTGGCCAGTCCGTAGCTGTGGGCGCTGGTAGATGGCAGGGTTTCACGCGGGTGTGGACCTCGATGTTGGGTGGAGCACGGGCCCGCGTGCGCATTCGGGGCAGCCGCGCCTCTGCCCTGTCAGGGCTCCCGAGCGTCGGGGTTCCTGAGCAGCGGGGCTGCACCTCTGCCCGGGGCCTGGGCGCCAGCCTTCCTAGCGCGTGAGGCCACTTGCTCGCTGGCGATGGGGCAGCCCTTGGGTGCCACCTCTGCACACGTGGCCCGGTGGCTCCGTTCGGCAGGGGAGGTGGCATCTGGGAGCTGTGTGGCAGCACCGCCCCCGCTGTACGTCCTCCACGTCAGGTCCGTGAGACACATAGCTTCTAGGCTGTCTCTGCTGACGACTTACAGGAGATGGTTTCCCAAGGCTGCTGCTGGGCACCGCCCGCCCCCTGCCCCCCGGGGCCACTGCCTGCTCCCAGACTGCCTTCCCCACTTCCATCCACCTTGTAGCGAGAGGGGAGCCTCACACTCAGGCCTGAGGAGTTGCTCACTCCCCTCAGGTACTGGGGGAGCATCTCCTTCCTCTGTGGGGAGGGCCTTGGCGTGAACAACACGGGGCCGGGCCCCCTGGGGGGGGGCATTGGGAAGGCATCCAGGCTGGTGAGGGACCATTGTACGGCCATTCCTTCCGCTCGGGGTGGCAGCACTGCCTTGATGGCGGCGTGGGGTGGTTGACCCACTCCTGCTTGTGAGGCCCACCCCATTGGCTCGCTGCCTGGGGGCAGGGCGTACCCTGAGACAGCCGGCACGTGGTCGTATCTTCCGTGTGGCTCGGGGGGGCGGGGGCGGGCCTGTCCATCGTGCAGAAGGCGTGGCAGAGCAAGGGCTGTGCCGCCGAGCATGGGTGGCAGGCTGCCGACCCTTTCGGCGTGTCACCTTCCCGTAATCTGGGCACACCCGGGGTTCCCGAACTGTGCCTGCAGCTTGGGGTGCCGCTCGGGAGCGCTCACAGTCGGGGGTCAGAGCCAGCAGAGTATCGTTGTTGCCGGTGTGTGCCTGGCCCCGGCGCCCCCAGCAGACTCCAGGCTGCTTCCCTGGAGACGTGCAGATGTAGAGAGTGTCATCCCCCGCCTGGCCCAACAGCTTATAAAAGAGCGGTGCCCGCTTCAGGTGCACGACTTTTTCAAACCTGTTGGAGAAGAGCCATCCTGGAGCCATCGGCTCACCCCCAATCCGAGGAGGGACAGGCACCCACCCACAGGGCACTCGGCGGGGGGTGGTCTGTGCCCTGCAGGACAGGTCAGAGAGGGAGGCCGCTGCTCAGGGGGCATGAGGTCGTCTCCTGGGACAGATGGAGGAAGCAGCCTTCGCATGAGAACGGAACCGTGACGGGACATTTGGAGTTGTTGGTCGCCGGTCTGTGCGTTCAGGACTCTGATGACGGGGCTGGGGGTGGGAGGGAGCACGGAAGACCCCAACGGAGAGGGCCGCGACCTCAGAGGGGTCTGTAGATGTCATTCACCGAAATACCCGTCAGGCCATCTCAGATGGTCTGACAGACGCACCACTGGGGCCCCCGGGGGAGACGGAGCAGGAAGGGGGAGCACGGAGGAGGCGTTGCTGAGGATTTCCCCAAATTAACGGCAGACGTCGAACCCAAGAAGCTCAGAGGACACCAAGTGGGATTCAGAACAAAACACACACACGGAAAACCCACTTCAGCTTCCGGCGTTCACACTGCCGAGAGCCACGCACAGGAGCTCCGGAAGGTGGGCGGCGGGAGTGGAGGTGCAAGCAGTGAAGGTTCTTCTCAAGGGCCGTCATTACGTCAGCAGAGGATGCAAGTGGCGGCCTGGGATGTGCTCGGGTGACCCAGGAGATCAGGAAGGAGAAGCCGAGGCTGGAGAGGCAGGCGGGCGGCCGGCTGGCTGGGAAGCCAGTTCAGCGTCACCTGTGTGTCGGGCCCCTCGCCGAGCACACACTGCCTGCGGGCCTGCACCATAGCACTGATGGTGGGGGCGGAGGAGGATTGTGTGCAGGGCACGTGCAACAGGCTCCGCTGCTGAAACACCTGTCCCTGTGGGTCAGGCGTCCAGCTCAGCCTTGACTCAAGGGCAGTCTCCTCCTTCAGTTTTGAATCTGCTTCCAAGCTCACTCAGGTTGTGGGCTGTGGACCTGGGTCATGGTGTCCTGGCTTCTTGCTGTCAGCAAGAGGCGCCTGGGTCTCCTGCCATGCAGCCGTCTCCACTGCGGACCTCGGGAGTGGCCAGAGTGCTGTGGCGAGACGGAGTGTCGCCTGCTGTCAGTTTGGAGTCAGTCACGGCTCCTGCCCCTCCCCGGGAGATGGGTTAGACAAGTGTGGGAGACGGACGCCCTGCGGCGGTGCCACGAAAAGGAGCCGCGGAACCACCAAGGGAGCCGGAGGAGCAGATTCCAGGTCCACAGAGCAGGACGGGGGCAGCTGCAGCGTCCCTCACAGTGAGCAGTGGAACAAGTCGGCAGGTCGGTTCAGAGCCACGGAGTGTACCCACGACAGGAACGTGCGTGCAGAGCCCTTGGGAAGAAGGGTCATGTTCCGGGCTCTTAAACCGCAACAGGTTGGGAAGAATAGAAATCATACCAGATATGTTCCCAGGCCATCGTGGAATTAACCCAGAAATCAGTGACAGCAAGGTGGATTTGGAGAGCCTTAAATATTTCAAAGTGAAACAATCTACCTATGAGTAGCCCGTGAGTCAGAGAGGAAGTCTCAAGGGAAATATAAAGATATTTTGAACTGAATGAAAATTACAACGTAAGATTCATGAGATGACACTGGAACGTTGCTTTTAGTGAAATTTATAGCATGAGATGCTTACGTGTGATTGAGAAAAGACTGACGACCTGATGGGCTCCAGAGACATGGAGCACGGGTGTGCCGTGGCACGTGGGCACACATGGAGCACACGTGTGGTGTGTGGGCTGCACGGAGCACGCATGTGACGTGGCCCGTTTCCTGCACAGGACACGTGTGTGACATGGTGTGCCTCCTGCCCTCCAGGTACATCGAGTACATGTGTGACATGGTGGCAGAGGAGCCCATCATACCCCACAGCAAGCCCATCCTGGTGAAGGCCGTGGTCATGACGCCTGTGCCCCTGTTCAGCAAGCAGCGGAATGGCTGCCGGCCCTTCTGCGAGGTCTACGTGGGGGATGAGCGTGTGACTACCACGTCCCAGGAATACGACAAGATGAGGTGGGCTCAGGGCTCAGGCCCTTCCTTGCCCCGTGGCCTCATCTTCTGGGGGCTGTCGAGGAGGGAATTGTGCTCTGGGGCTGCGGCTGGGCAGTGGGCTTGGAGGCGGGACCAGCGGGGCCTGTGGGGGAGTTCTCGGGGTCTTCGTGCTGGGTGGATCCTTGGAAGTCCTCTCCTGGACCATTCTCCCCCCATGCCTGACGTAATTTGGCAGAAAAACCCACGAGGCAAGAAGAAACTGGCGCTGTGGGTCGCAGTTCATCAGAACGGTATACCTCGTACCTAAGTGCACTGCTTTTCTTGGTTCTGTCCTCCAGGGATTTTAAAATCGAGGATGGCAAAGCGGTCATTCCCCTGGGCATAACGGTCCAGGGAGACGTGCTCATCATCATCTATCACGCGAGGTCCACCCTGGGAGGAAGGCTGCAGGCTAAGGTGAGCGGGCGCCGGGCGGCCCCTGGCTCGTGGGCGAGCTTGGTTCTCTAAGTGCAGTGAGAGCTCTGTGTCTCCACCTGTGTGGCAGAGGCAGAGGGGACTGCAGCCTGAGCCTGCCCGGCTGTGGCCCTGGGGCCTCCCCACGGGCCCAAGGAGCCACTTATTGGCTAGGGCACTGCCCCAGCCTCTGTGTGTCCCCGGCCCTGGAGCCCCGTGTGGGGCTCTCAGCTGGTCACCCGTGAAGAGGGCCTGGCGTCACCCTCCCGGCCTGAGGACCTTCTGTTCGCTTTCTCCCTGCAGATGGCATCCATGAAGATGTTCCAGATCCAGTTCCACACAGGGTTTGTGCCTCGGAATGCAGCTACTGTGAAATTTGCAAAGTATGTTGGCGTCACACTGAGGGGAGTGGACGAGAGGGGTCGGGGTGCGCAAGCACCCCCAGCCATGGCTGGTGTGGAGACAAGTACAGCGTGATTGATACTGGCAGGGGTCCCGGGAGCGCTGAGCTCTGAGACCCCGGGAGTGCTGAGCTCTGAGAGGGCTGTGAGCTCTGACGCCCCGGGTCCCGGGAGGGCTCACACAGGGCAGTGCCGCGCCAGGGCTGCCTGTGGTAAGGGCTCAGGGAGAGCCGCCCAGCCGCCCTCACAGCGTCGGCATCGTGGGCTGTGGGCATGTCTGTGTTTCTGCCCATTGTTGCTCCTTTAAGAGTCTCGTGTTCTTTTAGTATGTTTCCCACACTGGCACCTCATGCATTTTTTTTAACATGCCAACGTGACAAAGACGAAGAATGCCACACTTTAAGGTTTCAGGTTTTTTCTCCTTTGGAGGAAGGTAGTCCCAGCGCTTCAGGTGTCCTTGTGTCCTCAGACATTTCTCTTCAGAGACCAGATTTGACTAAAGACCAAGCGGAAGAGCTGGGCAAGAGAGCCGTAGGTGAATCTGATGCTGGAGCTGGGAGACAGCATTAACGACTGTCTCGTGTGTTCTGGGAAGTACGAGGGGGATTTCACCGCAGAGCTGGAACGTGTGAAAAGGAGGCAGGTGTGACTCTCGGACTGAGAAACGTCACAGCTGGAACTGAAGATTGAGCCGTGTGCCCGGTAGCAGAGTAGACACAGGAGCAACGGTGAGAGAGAGATGGATACAGAGGGGTCATTGGGGGCTGGGAAATGGTCAGGCGTGCCTTTGTTTGGAGTCCAAGGAGAAGAGGACACAACAGAAACAATGTTGGAAAAATCACTGGCCAAAAATTCCGTTACACTGATGAAAAACATCAAACCATAGAATCAAAAACTCTGAAAACAGCAAACAGGAGTTTATATAAAAGAAGGAAGGAAACCCCTTCCTCAGCGTTTTGCAAATTGATGAAAACCAAAGACGACCATTTCAGAGCCCCCAGGGGAGGGACCTTCAAAGTAAGGAGACCGGCAGCTGCCTTTTAACCAAGGGGTGGGAGCCGGAGTCGGGGGCGTCTTCAGGAAGTGCCTGAGGAGAACATTGGCCAACTTGAAATTCTGTCTCCTATGAAGTCATCCTTCAGAAGCGAAAGCCAATCAAAGATGTTTTCAGGCAGACGAGATGTTTGCAGCGTATGTGTCAGACATGGACACATAGAGAAGCACAGAACGAAAAGAGAAAGACACCCATTAAAAGCAGGCAGGGGACTTGACTGGCGGATCCACACAGCCAGCAAGCACCTGAGCCAGTCTGCACATCCCTCATCACCAGGGAAGCAGGTTAGAGCCGCGAGGGCAAGGAAACGGGGTTGGGGGGGAGCTCCCGTGGGAGCCACGCGGAGTTAGATGTTTTCCTGAGATGAGAACTTTGAAGATCTCCTGCCTCAGTGCTTCCCACGTGCACGTGGCGTCATTAGCCACGTACCCAGGGCCTTAGGCTTGATGTCTCCAGACTGAGAAGAGGCCCTCATGGCATCGGCAGTCGGTTGGAGAGTGAGCTGTGATATGTCCATGACCCTGTTAATGTCTGCTCAGGCCTCCCGTGGGGCCCCATCCGGAGGCCCGAGGAGTGGCCGCCTCTCGGGGCGTGGCCCTTCTTGGGGTCTGGGAAGAGACAGTCTTTTATTCTGAATGGACTGTTGACACGAGGATAACCTTTACTGAGGCGCTTGCGTAGGCTTGTGCTTCGCTGTGCATGTCGTGCCTCCAGAAGTGGACTCGTCGGTTTAATAGGAGAAAGGCAAGGGGTGCCCCGCAGGCGGTTGAAAGAGGACACTTTGCAGAAGAAACCTGAAATTCCTCGGGTGCCTCCTGTGAGTGGGCAGGGTGACAGTCCAGGACGAAAGCCGATGCATTTGTTCCCGGCTGAGCGTGGCAGGCTCCCCCTTAGGGCCTGTCCAGCGGGGCCTGGCCCTCTGCCCTCTGAGACCCCGGGCCCTTGGGGGCAGCAGGGCTGCGCCTCTGCTCACAGACCTCATTGTTTCCTCACTGGCCTGGACGGGTGGGCAGACCCTGGCCTGGGGGGTGCTGTCCCTGGGGCTGGGCCGGGCAGGGAGGCGGGGGTGGGTGGCCACCAGCATGGTGCCCCGAGTGGCCCCTGAGGCCCTGCTGCCCTGGAGCTGAGCTCATAGAGGCCGCGCGCCTTCTCCCTGCTTTGCTTCTTGGCCTCTGCTCCTTGTGGATGGGCCCCTCCCTGGGCCCTCGCTGGCCACCAGATCCCCTTTGCCAACATCGCTGTCCGGGTTTTCCACCTGCGGTCCCCGCGCCAGCTGTTCCTGCCCGGCTGAGCCGTCGCTCTTGTAGTCTTCTTCTTATGGGCACCTGGCCTGGACAGGAAGGAAGCCCGTGGCGGCCTCTGGGCCGGGAGCCTGAGAGGGCCACACGGCAGTGCAGCCACTGTCCCTGCGCCCACGTAGGCCCGGCCTCGCCCCTGCAGAGACCCCTCATTCCCCTCCTTGCACAGGGGCGGGTGTGTCCGTGAGGAGTGGGAAGGATTTTGGGTCACGCGTGCTCGCTCGTCCCATTTTGTTGAATCCAGGGAAGTAAGAACTAAAACTTGCTGTGGCCTCACCACCACCCCTGACCACTCCTGCGGCCCCTCCTCTGCCCGGAGGCTGTTCCTGGACATTGCAGGGCCCCTCCCTCGACTCCTCAGACCTTCAGGGACCCAGCGTTCTTTTCTGTGTTTCTCTTTTTGTTGCTATACTCTTCTTATAGGCACAAAGCAGTAAGTAATGCAAACAGAGGTTAGCATAAAATAAGAGCAGTTGGAACCTGTTGTCTAGCTGAGGAACTAGGGTTTATCGATATTGTCACCAGAGATGATCTTAGGAATTCCCTCGAAAGATGCGGAGTCACAGCATGAGGGCAGTTCAGTGACATGGCAGCCACAGTCACCACTGCCAGGCTGCCCTGTTACCAGTCTCCCGCCCGTGCCCGGGCCCCCCCGGCTGCCGCCCCAGGTCACCTCCCTCCCTGTTCCACCCAGTGGGAACAGGTTAGTGCCTCTCCACCCCTGCAGCCAGATTCCAGAGGCATTGGTTTATGGGCATCTGTTAATAGTTGGGGGATTTTGCCAGCGTGGATGGCATTGTTTTATGGGAACCTGCATTTAAGCTCTGATTTGAACTCCAGAGCCTGAGGAGTGAGGGCTGAGCGCTCCCCTGACGGAGGAGCGGGAGTCCTGCTCTGCGGGTGTGGACGGGCCCCACCACGCACAGAGCCCTGCAGGTCCCTCTGACCCTTTGCTCGGTGGCGGCTCGAACGTCCCGAGCATGAGTGCAGGGCCAGGGTGCCTGTGGAGCATGCGGCCCCGCCCCCACTCATCTCCCGGTGAACGTTGGGCTGGTACCCGCAGTGCCCATGGTCGTGCCTAACCTGCTTCTCGCCTCCCAAATGCAGGTATGACCTGGACGCTTGTGACATTCAGGAGAAATACCCCGATTTATTCCAAGTGAACCTGGAGGTGGAGGTGGAGCCCAGAGATAGGCCTGGCCACGAGGCCCCACCCTGGGAGAGTGCAAGCATGCGGGGGCTGAACCCCAAGATCCTGTTTTCCAGCCGGGAGGAGCAGCAAGACATTCTGTCTAAATTTGGTGAGATCCTTGTTTTCTGGGCACGCCTGCAGGTGGCCCAGTGTCTGTTTTTGGATCCCAAGCCACGTGGCCTGCAGTCCCTGCCGGGGTCATTGGGCGGGGCTGGTCGGACCCCTGGGAGGGTCAGCTTTGAGTCACTCGCTGTTTCGGGGGGGGTGCACTTTTCTGGACATGTGTCAACTTTGAACATGACCTGGAAGAAGTCGAGGCTTCGATTGGGACCAGCTGGCAGGGCTGCCCCACAGCAGAGTTTGTTCCTGGCCAACCCCCACCCCCTCAACCCCCTGCAACTCAGCAGGGTTGTGTCGGCTTATTTCATAGCATTTACTGAAAGTAGCATCAGGAGCACGCTGGTGGGTGGGACTTAGGACTTCCTTTGCCACATAACAATTCTCTTCATGTTCTTGGTTTGCATTTTTTTCTGTTATGTGAGGACGGCTAAGTGTCCCTGAATAGCGTGTGTGCACGTGTGTGCATGCATGTATGCTTTCCAGTGTACGCGTATGCACACATGTCCCGGGGCAGCATCTGGGCGATGCTGGGATTCATTCACTGATGGTTGGTTGTCGTGTGGGTTTCTGGTGGTGGTGAGCCCTTCCTGGCTCTGGGCCTGGGCCCTGGAGCCCCACACCGGCTGCTGCCCTGGGCCGGGTGGCCTGACATCCCCCTTCCTGCAGGAAAACCAGAACTCCCCAGGCAGCCGGGCTCCTCCGCGCAGTATGACGCCGAGGCCGGGCCTGCGGATGCCGAGCCCCCAGAGTTGGACTCGCCACACAGCAGCGGGGACACCGACCACTTTGTGCACACGCTGGACTGGCGGGGTGGGTAGGCGGGCCTGGCGCTGCCCCGTGGGCCTGCCCGTGCTGACTTCTCGCACTGAGCCGCAGCCGCCCCACCGTTGTCTTCTTTTCAGAGGACGGGGACTGCGCAACAGCCCCAGAGGGTCACCTTGCCGAGGAGGGTCCGTCTGCCGCGGCTGAGGACGGACGTGTGAGCGAGCCATCTGATGAGGAAGCCCCAACGCTCTCAGCTGAGAGCGGGGACGTGGCCGACGAGGACACGCCAGGCCCGGACCTGCCGCAGGAGGACGGTGTGGACCTCCTGGGGCTGCACTCCGAGGCAGGGCCGGTGCCCCCCATGCAGGCCCGCGGGGGCCCCCCCAGCAACGCGGACCTGCTCAGCCGCCTCCTGGGGGCCCCTGCGGCTGATACAGAGGGTGCCGCAGGCGGTCTGCTCGGCGGGGAAGCGGCCCTACTCTTCACCAGCCCAGCCTCTGCCCCGAGCTCACGGACCACGGTCCCAGCCGGTAGGTGCTGCCGACAGAAGTGGGCCCAGAGGTCACGGCAGTCTGCCATTCAGGGAGACCGTGAGCCCCCAGAGGACCTCCTGAGACAGGCGGGGGTCAGCGGGGTCAGCGCCTTGCCCCTCCCTCTCGGGGCCATGGGGTCGTGGGAGGGCCATCCTGGAGCCGATCCTCTGGGCTGAGGGCATGCGCTGTGGTGCCTGCACTCACGTCCACCTGCTTCCTGGTGTCCTGCCACAGCGGACCCATTTGACCCTCTCCTGCTGCCATCTGACCCGGACGCCCAGCCCCACTCCCAGCCCGACCTCTTCGGCGAATTTCTTAATTCGGACTCCGCAGCCGCCCTGCCTGCATCCTTCCCTGCCACCCACAGCGCTCCACCCCTGGCCCTTGGCACCAACTTCCTGCATCTGGGTAAGTGCGGTCTCCACACCAGGGATGGGGCCACAGGGCCGGGGGAGATGGGCAGTACGATCCTCCCTCCCCCAGAAAGGGGGCGTAGCCAGTGTCCACTCTGTATGCCCTGCTGGGTTTCAGGGGAGGTGGGAAGGCAGGCTCTGGGGCACTGGCATGTGGCCAGCCATGGTGGGAGGATGTCTCTCTGAAGACCCTTTCAGATGAGGGACCGCGGACGCTAGTCTCAGCATCGCCCTGTGGGCTTCTCCTCTTTCTGCCCCCCTGCATCCACTTGGTCAGTGCAGTGACCGTGTGATGTGTCCTCTGCCCGTGCGGAGGGAGGCCGGTTGGAGGCCCCAGAGGTGCGTGAGCACAGCCCTGCCTGGGGCCTTGCTAGGCCAGGAGCACCGCAGGGGCTGCTGCCCAGCACCTCGGCCCCCCACCTCCCACATGGGCGGCTGTCAGGTGTGCATCCTGCCTCCTGCCCACACGTGGAGGGGGGTATGGAGGGCGGCCCCCAAGGCTGCCGCAGATGGGGCTTGCAGCCAGCCTGTCCCCTAGGGCCCCCAGGAGGCCATGGGAAGGCCATGTGCCCGCCCCCACCGGGGACACACCTGATAGCGCTGCTGTCTTCCCAGGTGACCTGCCAGCAGAGCCCAGCAAGATGGCAGCCTCTACCAGCCACCCAGACCTGCTGGGAGGATGGGACGCCTGGGCTGAGGCTCCGGCCCCCGTACCAGCTGCAGAAGGTACGGCACGTGGCGTAACTGTGACCCCAGCCCCCAGAAGAGGAGGAGGCAGGAACAGCGCCCTAGGGGCACTCTGGCCGGGCCTCCTGCCACTGTCCCGAGTCCCTCCGTGCGGCTCCTGTGGGCGCTCATACGGCTTGTCTGAAGTTTTCACCCAGAATGTTCCTTAGTGCTTCCTTGTGCCCTGCAGGGCCCTCGAGAAGCTGCAGGCTATCCTGGTCTGTCCCCTGTCTGTGGGGACAAGAGTGCTTCTGGCGTCTCACTTTCATCATGTCTGTCCTTCTTTCCATACGTTGGGATTCTGTCCCGTGGGGAAGTTTCCGGTAGTGAATTGTTTTCAAAGGCAGTGGTGTTTGTGATGCCTGTGACATGCTTCTCTCTTAAGTCCTGTTTGTTAATTTATGGGCTGTAATTGTAAACATACTATTCTGCCAGTTTGATAGGCTGTCAGTTCTTTTCGATTTGTTTTTCTTCATTATGTGTGAGGTTGTTTATTATTTTGTATGTTTTTGGTTATATTTTTTCTGAGAACTGTTTCACATTTTCTAATCATTTTTTTGCACGGGAAATTCACCTTTTTTGTATTAACTCGTAAGAGCTCTTTATATATGAGTTGCCATCGTTTGTAATGACCTCACAGTTGACTCTTGAATGACACGGGAATTAGGAGCAGGACAGTGATTTACTTAGACGTTTCAGTACCTTGTACTTAGAATGAACGAATGTCGTAGAGTGCACTCACACTTTAGATGGATTCCGGGAGGCGGTAGGACAAACCCAGGACAGTTTATACAAGCTGTCAGGTGACCTCCCACACGGAGCAATGTGGGCAGCTTGGGCTGCGAGTGTGGCCATGTCGCAGGTGCAGTGACAACGCCGAGCGAGGCCTTCAGGAGCGTGAGATAGGAGGGCAGAGGCTGCATCTACTCCAGTGTGCTGGATCTAATGCCCCTGCCCTCCTCCAGGCCCCTTCATCTCTCCTGGAGGCCAGCCGGCACCTCCTGGCCCCCCAGCCAGCCAGACCAAGTCTCAGAGCCAGGACCCATTTGCGGACCTCGGCGACCTCAGTTCCGGCCTCCAAGGTAACCTGAGGGCCGTGTCGGGCACGTGGAAAGCGCCAGGCCTCTCTCTGGGGTGTTGTGTCCACCTACCCGAGGTGGGGCCTCACCCTGTCCACCAAGGCCCAGGGCACAGCGACACCAGGAAAGGCCCAATCTGCTTCATCCCAGGAGCTTGTTACCAAGATAACACCAGGAATTGCCAAAATTGGTGCTGGGGTCTGGCCCTCCACAGGCATAGCAGTGTTTGGGGGTCATCTAGGAGCGGTCTCAGCACAGGAGTGTGGAGAGTGCCTGCCCCGCTCCCCAGGGAGCAGAATTCACTGCCAGTAATTTTTCTGAGAAAACTTTTAGGGACGTTAATTGTTTGGAGGCCAGGAGTGTCTCTCGTCCCTTGGCAGTCGGGAGGCATGTGGAATTTTAGGTGAAAATAACATCTCCCCAGACGCTTCCTGGCATTTCAGGTTTTGGTGTCTCCCTGAGAGCATTCCTGGAAGTTTGGGTTTGCCCTGGGCTTTTTGCCTCTATCTTGGGCTATCACAGGGCGGGGTCACTCAGAGCCTCTCGGGGGCTGCCTGTGGTGAAAAGGAATTCTCGGGATCTGGGGCGCCTGTCCTCAGGATGGAGCCCAGCCCTCAGCTCTGCACTGTGACCCCAGACCTCTGTCACACCCCCTCAGAAAACAGAGTCCTGCATGAAGCTGATGGAGCCGAAAGGAGAAATGGACAAACTCACATTCTAGTTGGAGACCTCAGCATCCCTCTGTCAACAAAGATAGAGCCACCAGACAGAAAGTCAGCAAAGCTGTGGGACATTCACAGGACACTGTGCCTGACAGCAGCAGGACACACGTCCTCCTGCACCCAAGCAACCACCAAGAAAGGCCATGTATTGGGCCATAAACAGTCATCAACAAATTTAAAAGAACTGAAATCATACAGACCGTATCATTCTGTGACCAAATGGAATCAAACTAGAAATTGGTAACAGCGAGATAACTGAAAAATCTTCAAACTCTTGGAAATTGATACACTTTTTTTTTAAATTTTTTAAAAAATTTATTTTTGGCTGCATTAGGTCTTCAAGGCTGCACATGGGCTTTTCTCTGGTTGCGGCGAGCGGGGGCTACTCTTCGTTGTGGTGCGCGGGCTTCTCACTGAGGTGGCTTCTCTTGTTGCAGAGCACGGGCTCTAGAGCACAGGCTCAGTAGTTGTGGCTCATGGGCTTAGTTGCTCCGCAGCATGTGGGATCTTCCTAGACCAGGGCTTGAACCCGTGTCCCCTGCATTGGCAGGCAGATTCTTAACTACTGTGCCACCAGGGAAGTCCTGAATGACACAGTTTTAAATAACACGGGTTATTTAGGCAGTCTCAAGGAAAATAAAACAGCGTGTCGAAGAGAATGAAAATGAAAACGTGACGTGTCTAAACTTCGGTTATGCAGCTAAAGCAGTGCCAAGAGGGAAACACATAGCATTAAGTGTGTAGTTTGGAAAAGAGGAAATGACTTGTCAATATTGTGAGTTATCACCTGAAGACATTTGAAAAGAAAAGCAAAATAAGCTCAAAGCAAATGGAAGGAAATGATAAATAGCCCAAATCAATGAAATAGAAAATGAAAACTAGAGAAAATGGGTTGATCAAAAAGTTAGTTCTCTGAGAAGATCAGTAAAGTTGACAAATCTCTGCTAAGATGGATTAAAAAAGAGAGGTTAACCCAAGATGTCCACAGACCCCAGAGGCTCTGAAGGGAAATGGACTTACGGTTTCAGCACCAGTCCTGGGACTGAGGTGAGGTGGACAAGTTCTTCAGGTGTGCCCCGTGTGAGGTAGAGTGTTTGAGTGGGTCTGTAATCATAAAGAAAATGAATTCATAGTTAGAAACCTCCCATAAAGGAAATCTCCAGTCCCATCTGGGTTCACAGGAGAATTTTACCAAATGTTTAAAGAATTCATACCAATTCCGCACAGTCTTTTCCAAGAAATAGGAAGAGGAGGGAATATTTTCCAGTTGATTTTATGAATCTGGTATTACTCTGATACCAAAACCAGATGGAGATGATACAAAAGGAAATTACAGACCACAGGGCAGCATCCCTCATGAACACAGACACAAAAATCAAAGCCAGTCATCAGCACAGAGAGCTCATCAGTGTATAAAAAGAATCACACAGGGGACTTCCCTGGCGGTCCAGTGGTTAAGACTTTGCCTTCCAATGGAGGGGGTGCGGGTTCGATCCCTGATCAGGGAGCTAAGATCCCACAGGCCTTGTGGCCAAAGAAGCAATATTGTAACATATTCAATAGAGACTTTAAAAATGGTTCACATCAAAAAAAATCTTAAAAAAAAAAAAACAACAATCACACACCACAACCAAGTAGGGTTTATTCCAGGAAGCAAGGCAGGGTTCAACATCCCCAAGCCTATGAACAGAATGCGGCACATTGGGACTTCCCTGGTGACCCAGTGGTTAAGAATCTGCCTTCCAATGCAGGGGACGTGGGTTCAATCCCTGGTCAGGGAACTAAGATCCCACATGCCGCGGGGCAACTAAGCCCGCTTACCACAACTGCTGAGCCCGCATGTGCTCTGGAGCCCACGCGACACAGCTAGAGAGCCCACATGCTCTGGAGCCCGAGCACCACAACTAGAGAAGACTCCGTGTGCTGCAACTAAGACCCGACGCAGTCAAAATAAATAATTTTTTAAAAAATTATATATGTACATATATATATATGTATACACAACGTTAACTGGCCTAGGAAGGGAAGTCGTGTGATCACATCGATGGTGCAGAAGAGGCATTCCCCGGAGTTCAACACCTACTTGTGGTAAACACTCAACAAACCAGTAATGCGAAGCCCGTGGACTTGATAGGGAGCACCTGCAGAGTCCTGCCGCCAGGCTTGCGCTGGATTTCAGAAGACCACATGCTCCCCAGGGTTAGCCCAGGTGGTGCAGGCAGGCAAGAAAGGGACAGAAGGGACACAGGCAGTGTTGTCATGTGTGGACGATGTGCTGTCTGTGTGGGAAATCTCAGGGGGTCTATGAAAGTATTTCAGGTCCCAGAGTGAGTTCAGGAGGGTCGCAGGACACAGGATCAACAAACAGACACCACGAGGGTATTTCTGTTTGCTAGCAACACGCACAACGAACCCAAAATTTAGAACAGCACCGTTTACAATCCCTGCAAAAGAAGAAAAAAAGAAACATAACATATTACTCTTAAAAAGCACGTACAGGACTCGTGAAGCTACAAAACCAAACGGGGAAAGAAGTCAGGGAAGACTTCAGTAAACAGATGAGCTCACAGCCCGGCGACCCACATCAGGAAGGTTCTCTTTCAGTGATCAGTGGGGTCAGCACAGTCCTCACCAGAAATGCCAGTGAGGGTTCCTGCAGACACAGACGAGCTTATTGTAGACTTTATTTGGAGAGTCAGGGGAAATGGGATGGTTAAGACTCAGCCCACCAGGCCTCTGGCCTCCTCCATGCCTGCGTGCTGTGGGCAGGACAGACACGTAGATCACCGACCTGGAAGTAGCCCCACACCAGTAAGACCAACTGACTTTTGCCAGAGGTGCAAAACCATTCATGACGGTGCTGGGGCAGCAAGAAAGTGGCCTCACCCTGAACTTTACACCTTAAACAGCAGGTAGATGACCATTACTCAGAATTGGCCATAGATTTGTAAAGCTTTCAGAAGAAAAGAGAAAATTGGGGGGACGTAGCCTTTAGTGTCACCTGGACCATGATCCATCAGCAAAAAATGGATAAATTGGACTTGATCAAAAAGAAATCTGTTGCCCTGCTAAAGACTCTCAACAGGATGAAAAGCTACAGGGTGGGAAAAATATCTTTGAACCACGTATCTGACAACTATCTAGGATATGTAAGAACAGTAAAAACAGAGCAAAACACATCCAACTTGAAAACGGGTGAGTGGTGAAGAGAAAGGCAGCCTGGGGAGAGGTCTAGTGTCACTGGCGGCCCTGGAGGCGCGGGGGGCCTCGATGGGGTGCAGTGCCAGGCGCAGAGCTGGCGGGCGTGCAGGCCGGCTACTCGAGGCGGGCGTCGGTTCTCACAAAACTGAACCCGCAACCGCTTTCTATCCCAGAGGCGCATGTGGGCTGAGCAGGGAGCCTCCGCAGCAGTGCTCAGGGCGACCCTGTTGGTAATCACCACAGACTGGAACCCACCGGAGTCCTTCTGTGGCGCGTCCACCTGCCAGGCTGCTGGCGACAAGCGGGTAGGTGGGTGGGTCCTGGGTGAGAAGAGCCCATTGCAAGGGCCGCCTGCCCTGTGATTCTACGTCTAGAATGTTCTTGAGGTGAAGGTCACAGGACAGAGAAAGGGGGCATCTTGACCCAGTGCTTCTGTGAATATGTACGCATGTGAAGTGGCACAGAACCACACACGTGACACGGCACATGCCTGCGTTCACGGAGCAGCAGCCTGCATGGTGCTGGTCGGGGGCCCTGTGGGCTCTGGGTGCTGGTTTTGAGCTTCCTGCACTCAGCCCTGCATTTGAGCGAGTGGGGAGGGGAGCCCACCCGGCTCAGCCCCTGCAGATGGGCCAGCTGTGGGGCTACCTAGAGGCCACCCATCCTGGCGGCTGACCTGACACGTTCATTTCGCGAGGGTGTGTCCTCTGCCTGCGAGGGCTGAGCACCCACGGGGCAGCGCCCCGCCCTCAGGCTGTCGGTGACACCCCCACGTGAACTGTCTCCCCAGGCTCGCCCGCTGCACCTACTCCTGGGGGCTTCGTTCCCAAAACAGTCCCCCCTCCCAAGGCCAGTGGCTCCTGGCAGATGAGTCGGCCCCCAGCCCAGGGCACCCCGTGGCCCCCCCAGGCCAAGCCAACCCCCATAGCCAGTGTGCAGCCACGGCCAAACTACAGCTCCAGCTTCAGTGTGATCGGCAGCCGGGAGGAGAGGGGGGTCCGTGCCCCTGGCTTTGGTGAGTCCTTCCTCTCTCGCCGCGTGTGTGGTTTTTCGAGCTTGCTGTGAAGTGGTTACAGTGAATCCCGTTTTGCCTTGTCCAGATCAGAGCCCAGTCCCGGGAAAGGGTGTTTAAAGAGACCCAGAGTCTGTTTCCACCCAGCGGGAGCCGCTTTGGATGGAAGTTAATGATTTCAGATGCATGTCTGTGGGTGACCCTCTTGCCCCCAGTGGGCCAGGCCACACTGTCCGGGAAACTTCTCGGCCTCTGCTGGCCGGGTAGCTGGGTGGTCAGCCCAGGCCTGGCTGCCTCGCTTGTCGGGGGAGGGGGGTGGTCCCGATGCCTGCCGTGACCCCGCCCACACTCTGTGCGCTCATGCCTCGGGGCAGCTCTTTTGGACGTTTCCCATCTTCTCGGCCATCCTGCCATCCCCGAGGGTGCTCGAGCTGGCCATGCAGCACAGAGGCAGCAGGCAGGCTGTTGGGTGGGCACTTAGCGTGGCCCCTGAAGCCTTTGCTCTCCTCCAGGTCCAAAGCCAAGGGTGTCGGAGAACGATTTCGAAGACCTGTTGTCCAACCAGGGCTTCTCCTCCCGGGCCGACAGGAAGGGGCCGAGGACGATCGCCGAGATGAGGAGGCAGGACCAGGCGCGGGACTCAGACCCCCTCAAGCTGAAGGTGCAGGGCACTCGGGCCGGGGCAGGGTGGGGGGCATCCTGGGCAGGAGCGTGTGGAGAGGGACACAGCCGACGCGGCCCCGACTCTCACACACGAGGACCTCTGTCCGACATGCTTGCAGGGACAGTGGCTTCCATCTACGCTTATTTGCTCTCCTGAAAGTTTTGGGGTGAAAGATCAACTGTCCCCTTGTGGCTGGGACGTGTGGCTTCATGCTCATTAAGCTCCTTGCTCTTCTGGACACCAGCCAGGCGTGACCCCAGTCGGGGGGCATGGGCCGCAGAGACCCCTGGGGTGACAAGGACGTCTGTGTGCCTGGACCCCAGGACGGACAGGGCAAGGCTGTGACGGCGGGTCATCTGTGAATGTTCCACGGAGGAAAGGGTCCCTGGATTCCACGCACCGTCTATTCCGTGTCCTGTCCAGCCAGACCTAGGGAATGGAATTGGCCATGCCTGGGTGGGGTCAGTGCAGAAACTGGGGTGGGGGTCCACGTCGGGGCCACACATCTCACAGTCAGATCCCTGCTCCGTGGGGCGACCGCCGGCTGCTCGGTGGGTAGAGGCCGGGGCCTGGCATGCCCTCAGCAGCACGGCGTCTCCTTCAGCTCCTGGACTGGACGGAGGGCAAGGAGAGGAACATCCGTGCCCTGCTGTCCACACTGCACACGGCGCTGTGGGACGACGAGAGCCGCTGGACGCCCGTGGGCATGGCCGACCTGGTGACGCCTGCGCAGGTGAAGAAGCACTACCGCCGCGCCGTGCTGGTGGTCCACCCGGACAAGGTGGGCACGGGGTGTGGGCTCTGGGCCGGGGTTGGGGCGGGGTTCTGGGAGCAGGCCAGGCCCTCACCACTGCCGTCCTGCCTGCCCGCAGGCCCGGGGGCAGCCCTACGAGCAGTATGCCCGGATGATCTTCATGGAGCTCAACGACGCCTGGGCCGAGTTCGAGAGCCAGGGCTCCCGGCCGCTCTTCTGAGCCCACGGGTCGTGGCTGCACGTGCGGCTTGTGGAGCTGGAAGCTGCTGGCTGGCCTGGAGGGTTGTGAGTGGGCCGGGGCGGCATGGGCTGGCGCGGCTGCAGCTGGCATCACGTCACGCCCGCCACGCTCAGCGGATCCAGAGCCAGCGCCACTCCCTTCACAGGAAGAGAAAGCATTCCAAAGCCTCCGAGTTCTTTCTTTATCTCTTCTGCTCCTGAAGGAAAGGTGACGATTTGCACTCCTCCCACACGTGTCACAGTCTGTGATTTGTTTTATCCGTGGCGTGTCCACTGGGTAGATCGCGCTGCTCAGCTGTCCTCCAGAATCCGTTCCTGAACATTCACGTCTCCCCTCGTAATCAGCCTGGTGACCACCTGTACATAATTAAACTATTTTCTGACGACCCTCGTCTCCGGGGCTGCACACCACCTCCCTGCACTTTTGCTGTCACCTGGTTGACCTTGGCTCTGACCGTGAAGATGAATCGCAGGGACCCCCGCCTGGCGAAGTTGGGCTCCTCACCACTGCTGGTCTGAGCCCCTGCGGGCCCCCAGTCTGGCCTCGGCCAGCAGCCCAAGCTGCGTGGTCAGGCATGACAGGAAGGCAGGAGGACCGGGAGGTGTGGGGAGTGATCAGATGAGCTGCGGCTTTGGTCTGGGGGCTGGCCCTCGTCGGGTGCTGGGCATGCCCTGTGGCCACTGCAACGTGGCAGAGGCAGATGGTCTTGGTGCAGGTGCACAGAGGCTGGCCCTCCCCCTGGGTCCCCCGGGTCCTTCCTCCTCACAGCAGGAGGATGTGGGGGGCTTTGGATTCTCGTTCCGGGAATTCAAAGCAAAAGCAATGGCCTTGAGTCACGGCCTGTTAGAGAAGCCCCAGCCGCCCCATGCTCTGGGGGACAACACGTCAGGACAAACGACAGCAGTTACACGACTCGAGGTTTGGGTCGGAAGTGACGTTCCCAGCCTCCTGTGTGTCTGTCCACCGTCCCCAGGGCTCGTCCTACTCCTGGCTGCCTGGCACTTCTGGCCAGGCCCTGGAGATGGGGTGGGCCTCGACCCTCATCCCCGTGGTGACAGCAGTCTTGGTCAGGCCCTGCCAAAGCTGCCCCTCAGCCCAGTCAGCGCTGTGGGCTGGCCTCTGAGAACTGTGTGCGATCTCTTCTTTAGCCAAAATGTGAGTTATTGAGTCAGATGTGATGCCAAGTCAGGGATTCAAGAGTGCGCCACCTGCCCCTCAGGTGGGCTTGCGAGTTGGGTCACCCGGGTCAGGACCCTCCCTGTGCCAGGCTCCTAGGCACCCATCCTCACATCAAGGCCTCACCTGGGAGGTAGGACAGCGGTTAGCTGAACGCTCTGACTTGAAGCTTGGAGCCCCGCCTTCCACCTCCAGTGACCTCGTTGGTCTGGCAGAGGGTGGGCCTGCACCTCCTGAAAGTTCAGAGGAGGAAGGGGCTCTGGCTTTGTGTCCTGAGGCCCCAGAACCCTACGGCCTCTGCCCCTAGGGCTGCTCCCCAGCCCCGCCCCAGCCAGGGGTCTGAGCAGAGAGCAGGAGAGGAGGCCGAGGGCCACCTGGACCTCTGCACTGTCCCCTCAATGAGGTGAGCCAGCCACCTGGGTTGGGGCTGCTGCTGCGGGTGGGCAGGAGGGTTAAACCTGGCTCTTCCCAGGCTGAGGCCTCTTTTCAAAGAATACTCACTCTTTTAAGTAACAGTGGGACTTCCCTGGTGGCGCAGTCATTAAGAATCTGCCTGCTGATGCAGGGGACACAGGTTCGAGCCCTGGTCTGGGAGGATCCCACATGCTGCGGAGCATCTGGGCCTGTGCGCCACAACTACCGAGCCTGCGTGCCGCAACTACTGAGCCCGCACGCCTGGAGCCCGTGCTCCACAACAAGAGAAGCCACTGCGATGAGAAGCCCGTGCACCGCAACGAAGAGTGGCACCCGCTTGCTGCAACTAGAGAAAGCCTGTGCACGGCAGCGAAGATCCATTGCAGCCAAAAATAAATAAATAAATTTATTAAAAAGCAAAACAAAACAATGAACGACCTAAATAGGCCCAAGATTGCACATCAAAGTTGCTCTGGATCACGGCTCAGGGCCAGGTGGCTCTGGGGCACTGGCCAGCAGCCCTCGCAGGTCCTGCAGGGCCCGCCCGCCCCTGAGTCTCCGGTGTGGCACTCCCTCTGCCGTCCCTGCCAGCTCTGATTTACTGTCTTGGTGAGGTGATGGCCCCGGTGGCCCCATCCCTACAGGCCACAGACCCCGAGCAGGGCTGCTCCAAGGACCACGTGTGTCCCCTCCAGTGAGCCCCTCGGGGCCCAGGGCATTCCCTGCGCTGGGCTGCTGCTGGCCCCATCCCCACTCGAAGCGGGTGTGGTCCTGGGGGTGGTTTGCTCCTCAGCAGAGGTCGGGTCTGGAGACTGGCTCAGATTAGGGACCCAGCACAGTACATGCCTCCCGGTGCTGCCCACCCATCAGTTACCCCAGGACCCCCTAGTCCGGCCGCCCCCTGTTCTGTGGAGGACCCCACCCAGCACGTGCCGGACAGCCTGGGTGACTGGTGTCACCAAGGGACAAGACCCTGTTCTCAGCAGTACCTCCCTCCTGCCCACCTCCCTCAGCCCCCCGCCCCTCCCCTCCTGCTCCCAGAGGCAGTGAGTGCGCCCCTCCCTGGAGTCCTGGCCGGGGTATTGGGTCCTGTGTCTCCGTGAGTCCTCGCCCATCAAGCCGTGTCCTTGTGATCAGGAAGCACTCCGATGGTGGGTCCTTGCTGTGTTCCTGCTGCGTGGTTCTCGCCGCTCCTGGGGGCGGTCCCCTCCCCCCAGGGCAGCGCGGGTCTGAGGAAGCTTCCGCGTCTCCCTGCCGCAGGGACCCCTTCGTGGGCTGGGGGTCCTTGGGCAGTGTGGGAAGCACAGGAGGCCCGTGCGCTTGGCTCCAGCACCGGAGACGGACTGGACTCCCGCCCCCGCCGGATTCCCGGCAAAGGCCCCTTTGTGGGAAGGACTCATCTGCTCAGTGAGTATTTCCCGGCGCCCACTGAGCAGGCCCAGGAAGACTCCCGAGGAGCGGCCAGCTCGGCCTCGAGCCTCCAAGGGCTTTCTCGCCTGCCCAGGTCACTCTGAGTCCTTAGAAACAAATTGCTGCTCCGGGCCCTAGTCCAGGCTCTGCCTTGGGGGGACCCAGGGTTAGATACCCTCAGGCCATGTGGGGCACTGAAGTGATGTGGGACCCCTGCTCTGTGGCGGTTCCACCACCAGGCCTCCCTTCCTGCCCAGTTTGGGGCCAAGCCCACTCCCTTCAGGGCCAAGCCCCAGGCAGCCTGGCAGCTGCTGGTCCCCACAGAGACCCTCAGGAATCACCCCGTCCCAGCACCGTGGGATGAGTGTAGGGGACTCGGGCCAGCTCTGGGTCACCAGGCCTGTGAACGATCCTGGGGGATCAAGGTGGAGTGCGGGGGTGGGAATCCTGGCCCGAGAGACCCTCTGTCCAGTATGAAGCCAGCTCAGACCCCCAGAGGGGTTGGGCAGACCCCCGGGCGCCTTGCTCTGCAGCCACCCAGCCCCCAGGTGCTCTGGGCCCTGCCAGGAGCTGGCCAAGCCCCGCCTTGTGCCCGGTGGTCCAGCCCGGGCCTGTCTTGGTGATGGTGGCTGTCTGGGCTGCGGTGCTGTGACAGATCTCTCCCCAGTGTGGTGGTTTCTGTGCCAGAGTGACGGGCTGTGGGAGTGGGGGGCCCTCAGCTGCCAGGAGGGCACAGAGAGGACACAGACAGACACACGCATCTGCTGTTTTCTCTGTTACAGACACGGCCCCTGTCCAGCCAGAGTACCTGCTGGGCGGTGGATGAGACCTGGGCACAGTGTCTCATATGAAGGGAACCCTGGGGCCTGACGTCACCCTGCCTGCTTGCGCTGGGCAGGGCCCTTCCTGGCCTGGTGTGAGGGTAGGACAGCACCCACTGGGCAGGGCGGGGGTGCGGGGATCCCTAGAGTAAGGAGAGGTTTGCGGGGGTGGGGGAGGGTGCTGCTTTCAATTGGCAGGAGGTTTTCAAGGCTCATCCACGCAGAACTGCCTCAGGACTCACTGGGTGACATCCATGGTTTGGAGAAGCATCTGTGTCTCTATAGCTGCCGTGGATGTGCTGCCCACTCCCGCCACCTGCCTTCGTGCTCCCAGGACGCACCCTCGTCCCTGAGAGCGATGTTTCAGGACCAGGGAGCCCCCCTCAGACCCCACGGCCCAATTTTGGGGTCAGAACCTCCCCCTGCTCCCGGGGGCCAGCCTTGACTTTCCCAGGAGCCTTTAGAACACGGCTACCAGGGAGGGGTGGGCCTGGGTCTGCCAGACTGGGGAGCAGCTGGCCTGAGGGCAAGGACACAGCTGTGGACATTTATAGACCTCCAACCAGCAGAGTCCGGGGACACCCTTGGGTGTCCCCCATGGGCAACCTGGCGGGGGGTGTTAGGAGGAGAAAGCGACATCAGGATAGGAGAGAGGGAGACAGGAAGGGGACGTTATGGGGGCAGGAGGGGCCCCTTGGGTGGCATGATGAGGCCAGCAGGTGTGTTGCTTGTGGGTGAGCATGTGGGGGGGACAGGTAGATTTGGGGGGACTTGGGCTGGGGTCCTCCAGGAGTCTCACCAGGGGGAGGGTACGTAGGTGTGGGGGGCAGAGCCCAGACACAGGGTGGGGCAGTGGGCAGCTAAAGGGCCACTGGTGGAGGGTCCTGCTTCTCATGGAGGACACCTGGCACCTGGCCCTGAACTGGGATCGTGTCCACTGGCCACCTCGGGTTCGGGCAAGGCCTGGGTCAGAGAATCTCCCACACCCAGGCCCCCAGGCCAGGAAGAAGGGGTAGGAGGGCTGGCTCCCTGATGCCTGGGGGAGGGGAGGAAGTGGTTCCAGACCCTTAGCCAGGCCTGGGCAGACAGCAGGCCAGGCACCAGGCCCAGGGCCTTGAGAGCCTCCCGGCCCGCACCAGGGCCGGCCCCAAGGCTGCCAGGCCATCCCACTGGCCAAGACAAGGCGTCGACCATCTATGGCACAACCCGGATCAAGGGAGACCCCCCTTCGCCTTTTCCATGGCGTCTGGGGGAGCAGCCCATCCCCCCAAATGTGTGGTCCGCCCCGGTGCCCCTGCTTATCTGGCCCGAGAAGCACCAGCCTGGAATGGTGCAGCCCGGCTCCCCAGCTGACAGTTGTCTTTATTCAGCAACTGCCTGGGCTCCTCTGGGGGCGGGGGGCGGGGAACTCCTCCCTGTGGTCTGAGACGCCTTCCATTTCTATCATTTTTCCTTTTCTGCATGCGATGCTGTAATTCCGATGTGATGCCTGGCACTTCCTCATCCTTCAGGGATGGAATCTTTTACCCAGCCTCTTCCTTCTCCTGGGGAGGGGGATGCCCCCGGGGCCTCCAGGGCTCCCACCCGCGTAAGGCGGACACAGGTCTCACCCATCTGGGCCATGGCATCCGCACCTGTAGCACAGGTGTGGAAATCACACCTTCCGGGTGTTTCTCACCCCCGAGAGGCAGCGTGGGACGCAGGCCCTTCTGAACCCCTGGGTACGGGGCCAGGTGAGGGGCAGCCTGGCCCTGGGAGGTACGAACGAGCCCTCCCCAACCTGGCTCACGACCTCCTTCCCGCCTGCAGGGCTGCTGCCTGGAGCGCGGGACACTGGGTCACTCAGCCCGAGGCCCAGCTTGGCCACCCGCGCTAACAGACTCCAAGTCTCTCTGGCTCCACTGTTTTGATTCTGTGATTCTCTTCATGGCGCTTACCCAGTGGCGTCTGAGAGCAAAAGCTTTGAGGGCGCCGCCTCGCCTGCCTTTCTCAGCGGCCCCCACAGCGCCAGGACAGCCCCCTGGCCGGCGGTGGACCGGTGGGTGACAGGGACAATAGGGGCTTGGACTCTGCAGTGGATGAGGGGTCGCCATCCTGCATCACCTCGTCGGCCCCTCCGAGGTGGTGGACGTGATCCAGAGAAGCTGGCCCGGGCCCCGGACTCCTCTCCCCTCCCGGGGCTGCAGGCTGACCACTCCAGGTGTGCTGGTGAGCTAGCGGCAGGCTTTCTGAAGAAAGAGGAGAGAAAGCCCGATGGGGTTCTCCGGACGCTCCAGGCTGCCACTATGAAGTCACTGGATGCTGCCCTCTTCAGCTGGACAGTCCCCTGGCCTGCACAGGCCTGGCTGCTGCGGCCTCCCTGCCCCCTGGGGCAGGCCTGGGGCCCTACCCTATGCCGGGCCTAGCGGAACAGGGCCTGGATTCAGCTGCCCGTCCCTCACCGCCACCCCTCGATGCTTGACCAGGGCTGCCAGGCCCCCAGACACAAGCACAGCCAGGAGAGGGCCACGACCCGGGACCAAAGGAACACCCTTCCCCAACTGAGCAGACAGGCATCTCCCCATGCCTCCTGGGTGTGAAACCCTCCAGTGGGACCCACACAGGCCTGGCCTCACTCTGGGTGCCACTGGAGGGAGGAGGGGGGCCAGGGGGGTGGCGCTCCTGGGTGGTGGCTTCTCTCTATGGCCTGCCTTTCTGGGAAGGGTTTCTTGAGCCTGAAGCCCACTCCCCCCAAGGGCCAACTCTGTTGTCCACCAACTCAGTCCTTGCTGGATCCAGGTCACTGACTGAGGGAGTCCAGGCCTGACCCACACAGAGTGCAGCCAACTCGGGACCTCGAGGGACACGGGGTGCAGGAAGCTCTGAACACTGCGTCCACCTGAAGCTGCCTGGTGGCACAGCCCAGGCCTCACTCAGCCGGAGCAGGAGCCCTGTGCACACCCCGGGGGCCCTAGACCCTCCCTTGGTCCTGTACCTGCACAGGCCAGCCGCCCTCTGTCCGGGCCCTGAGCCAGGCCTCTGACGGAGTGTCCTGTGAAAGGTCCCCGAGGCTGGTCCGGGCAGCCCATGGTGGGTGGAGGAGGCCTCTGGAGTAGGATGGGGGTGATGGCAGAGCTGATGGGTGGGGGGCATTCACAGAGCAGGGACACCTGGTCTGCAGTTCAGGGAACTCTCCCCAGGAGGGTCACACGACGCGTTAGAGGGAGCAACCGCTGGACAGAGAGGGGCCCAGATCCTGGGTATGGATGCTTGTTCCGCTGGACACCCCTTTCCTTTCGCCTATGGAGACCCCGATGTGAGGCTTGGGTGAGCCGACCCTGCGGCTGGGGCAAGGGCGTCTGGTGGCCTGGGCTCCCACCAGGCAGAGGCCTTCAGAAGCATGGCTTCTCCCACATCGTCCCCCGTGCCTCCTGTTGGTGCCCGAGGACCCCCACTTGCTCAGGCCACCCTGGTGCTTCTGTGCAGCCCTGCACCACCACGGCTGTCACCGTCCCAGCAGAGCGGTGAGAAGCAGAATCCCACTTTCAGGCCTGTGAACTCTGCTAGTTTTACCTTGGAGCAGAGGGGTGGGGGGTGGCTCCAGGCAGCAGCCAGGAAGGACAGGGGGGCATGGGAGCCACAGCCCCTCGTGGTCGCCCCCCTCCCCGAGCATCTCTGGAAGTCACTGCTCCCCCTTTCCAACACTCTCCCTGTGGGGAGGGGTGGAAGGATCAGGGGCCTGGGGCCTGGGGTGAACAGGGGCAAATTGAGGGGACAGGAGCCACCACTGTGCTCTGAGCCCAGATCCTGGGCCAGCTCCTCAGCAAGGGGGTTGGTCCTCAGGGCTCCCGGGTGGTGACCGAGGGGCCCCCGTGTCTCTGGAACTCGAGGAGCAGCCTCTGTGGGGATGAGGAAGAGTGCATCTCGACACACAACCCTGACCCAGGACGGGGCAGGAGTCCGAGGAACAAGCAGGCCACCCCAGGCCGGGCCAGCACCTGCCCCTGTGCCCTCAGGAGCCCACGTGGCCAGGGAAGGGGTCTTGGAGTCGGGGAGCACACAGGGTCTCCTCCACACACAGCCGAGACGTTGTGGCCCAGCTCTGAGGAACAGCAGTGATGATTTTCCAGCTTGCTTTGCTTCTGCTTTTCACCTGTTATATTACCTGGCAAATAATGATGAAATCCAGCAGGAAAATGGCAACACAGATGGTGCTGGTGCTGGGGACTGAATTATTCATCATGTTAAATTATTAAGTTTGTATTTGAAGTTGCTGGTGAGCCCATGTGTGCCAAGAGCCCGTCCCAGCCCTTCCTGCGGGGTCTGCGACCCCCTTGCCAGACCCCATGCCAGGATTGAAGAAGGACTTCAAGTGATCCTGGGCCCTCCCGGGACAGAGGGTACCAGCAGGCGCCAGGCCTCCCTGGAGGGAGTGCAGGGAGCCAGGCAGGGGCTTCCAGGACGCTGGGGGTGAGTGGGTGGGGGAGTTGCTGGAGCAAGGCGGCCGCCTCCCCTTCTTGACACCTGGAGTGACCCTGTGGGGGCTGCAGAGGGGACTCTAGGTGGTGGTGTGGCGTCTCAAACCCAGCACCACATGCTCCTGGGCTTCGGCATAACCCTGCTTTGGGTCAGGGGTTCCTAGCCTTCAGGGGCTGACTTCCGCATTTGAAGAGCCCGCAGAGCACTGAGCTCAGGGCTCTATCCCTGTCCTGCCGGCCGGCCAAGGTCCCAGAGCCCAGACGTGGCCGTGGCCAAACACACACGCCCCGAAGCTGACCCCTTGGTCGCAACCCCTCCCCCCTCTAGCTCCTGGCACCTGCTGCCCAGCCCAGCCTGCCGCCACCCAGCTCCCCCACCCTGACACCCTCCTGGGTCTTCAGCCCGCTGACGCCGACGGATGCCCTTGGCTTGGCCTTTCTTGCTGTTATGGACGTCTCCCGCTCAGCTCCTGTCTCTCTGGCCGCTGCAGGCTGGGGCACTGGTCACCGGAACCCAGGTCCTCTTCTGGGTGCTCACGGGGCCGTGAGTGCCCACATGGGATGTGGCCCTGAGGCCGGGCAGAGGCCGTGAGCTGAGTTGCCTCCCTGCCATGGGGGCTGGCCTGGCTGGTGGGCAGTTCCAGGCCGTTCCCCTCATCTCCTGCCCAGAGCTGGTCCCCCACCCTCCAGTCCTCCTCAGGTCCCACAGCCACCTGGCCTCTCCCTCTCCCAGAGTGCTGGTCATCCTGACCTGGGACTGTCACCAACCTTGTCTGTTTCTCCATAGGAGGGTCTGAGACCCTGCTGGGTCCCCTAACCCCAGCCCAGGGCCTAGACAAATGTGAGAACTGAAGAGGCAGCTATGTGTGTGGTGGGTCTAAAAGGGGTAACAACACAGAGACACAGAGACAGAGACAGAAAGATAGGTGATGACCCCACAGGTGACCTCTGAATGGTGACCCCACAGGGAGGGAGAAGGAGGGGAGGAGAAAGAGAAAGAGGGATGGAGGGCCAGGCAGCGAGGCCAGTGGAGGGCCCCTGTCCTCTGTCCTCCGACGTGGCACAGGCCTGGGTCACAGGGTCAGTGGGGTCATGGAAACTGTGGGCCAAGCACGGACCCCTACACTCCTGTCTTGGTGATGGGCACACCCAGTCACACCCAGCCTGGATGCCCCAAGGTCAACAGGGAGTCTCTGTGGCTTGTAAGGGCAGCTGGGCTCATGGGTCGTGGGGCTGCTCTGGACTCAGCTGTGGGTCATCCCCCAGGTCCACGTGGTGGCAGGGGCGGAGGGCAGAGGCTTCAGTGGGGAGAAGGGGCTTCTCTTTCCTGGACCCACACCTCTCCCTCCGGCGTCCACACCCAGGTTCTGAGGACACTAAAGGGCCAGGCTGAGCAGACTCTGAGGGCTCAGGCTGGACCCTCAGACCCCCAGACACCTGGAAACAGGCAACCACTCCCTCCACAGAGCACCTGTCCCCAGACCTGCAAAAGGCCTGGGGCTTCGACCCCCGTCACGTGAAGGGTGGCGGTAGAGGTGAAATAACATTCCTAGGGGTCAGCCAGCACAGGCTAGCAAGAGGCACTCCCTGCAGCCTTGAGCACTGTGTTCGGTCCCCAGGCCACCCTTCTGAGCAGCCCCACTGCACCCACCTCGCACCTCCTTGCCCAGATTCGGGTGACAAGAGCTATCGGCAGGGGGAATGGACAGAGCTGAGGCCAGCTCCCACAGCCCCTGCGTCCAGGGAGGCTGCAGCTCCGTGCGTCCTGGGATGTGAGCCTCCCCCAGGGCCAGCAGGGCCCTCGCTGGCCAGAGTAGCTGCAGAGTGGCTGTGCCCCTGCCAACTCCCAGAAAGCTGTGCTGGCCTCCTCCACCCCCTCCCCTTCCTCACTCCTGCCGGCTGGGGGGGCCCTGCCGGGCCACCGATGCGCACAGTTGGGCCTGCAGACGGTCAGCGAGGGGTGGGCGCTGGGAGCCCAGGCTCCAAGCAGATGGGGGGAAACAGGCACGCCCTCTGGAGTTCAGGCGGACTGTCCTGGGGGAGCGGC
The DNA here is from genome assembly GCF_025265405.1 of Mesoplodon densirostris. Lineage (NCBI taxonomy): Eukaryota > Metazoa > Chordata > Mammalia > Artiodactyla > Ziphiidae > Mesoplodon > Mesoplodon densirostris. Next base: position 107,440,247 of record NC_082661.1, read on the forward strand.
ATGAGGAGTGCTCCCCGGGGTGGGGTTTCCAGGATCTGCCCCTTCCACCCCAGGCCCAGGGAGTCCTGATGCCTCAGCTGAGAGGGGAGAGTGAAAGCTAATGCAGCGGCCACCAGGGGTGTCCGCCCACCAACCAGGAGGCCAGCGGAGACCCGGACCCCTCCCACAACACTCTTGCGACCCCAGGAGGGGCGGTGGGACTGGAGGCCGAGCCGCCGACCTTGCGGCGACCCCAGTCTCCCCGAAGCGCGGTTAACAGCGCAGAGGAAATCCCGGAGGCCCCGGGGAGGGGGCGACCGCGGCGGGGGCGGGGCTGCGGGGACACGGAGCGGAGCGGCCGGTCCGCAGTGACCTCTGCGCGTTCCTGCCCGGCGTGGGGCCGCCAGCCGAGGGGGCGAGGGTCTCTCGGCCTCTGTCCCACTAAAATGAAACGGCGTGGCTCCTTCTCTGCGACTCTATTACGCAGAAAAATAGGTCCTGGTCGGTCTGCGGGCTGCTCTCCTCCAACGGCTGGATGGGTTTTCTGGCGTCTGGGAGCTCCCTTCTCACGCCCAGCGGTGCGGGAGGCCCGGGAACGGCGGGGGTCGGGGGCCAGGACAGCGCTCAGGGGCACTCGGCCCGGTCGGGACCGCTGTCACCGGCCGCGCCGGGGAACCCCTTCCCGCGCGCGTCGGCGGAGAGTGGGATGGCGACTAGAGCCGCGACGCCCAGCTCCCTCCGACAGCGGCTGGACTAGAAAGGACTTCGCTCCCTGGCGCTGCGCACGTATCCGTCCGCACGCTAGGTGCCCCAAACGGGCGGAAGCGGATGGGAGTGCGGGACCTTGTCTCGCCGTTGGGGGGGGGCGGCCCCCGCCCGGTCCACACAGAGGGGATCGGATGGCGGGGACTGGGGCCAGTATCTGGGGCTCTGGACTGAGGGGTGGGCCGGGGTCGTGCGCGCTGGCTCGGGAGCTCGCGCCCTGGGATCCCCCCGAATCCGGCCCGGGGGCAGCGTTTCGGAGGGGAAAGGGGGGCGCGGCTCCGCCCCTCCGGTCCCCGCCTCCCGCGGGCGCCCGCCCAGCCGCCGCGGCCCCGCCCACCTCGTCACGCTCGGACGCGGGCGGGGGGCGGGGAGCGCCTACATGTGATGCGCCCTCCTCGCGGTGCCCTTCAGCTTCAGCCGCAGTTCCAGGGGCGCCACATGGACCTGGCCGGCCCGAGCGCGCTCTGCCACTGACCGCCCGCCCGCCCGCGCCCCGGCCCCGGCCCCAGGAAGGTAACCGGCGTCCCCGCGCGCAGCTCCTTCTCAGGACCCGCAGGGCGGGCACTCGGCCCCAGATGCCCCCTACCCGGCCCGGGCTGGGCGCTCAGTCGGCCCCCGGCGGGCGCTGTCCGCCGGCGCGGTGCTGAAGCGGCCCAGGGGTCCCGGCCCGCGCCCTCCCTCGTTCTTGCTCCTTCTCCGAGTCTCCTGCCTCTCGCGTCTCCCCTTCCCCTCCCTCGTCCTCTGTCTTTTTCTTTCTTTCTCCTGGCGCTCTCCCGCCTGAGGGCCGCTTGGCAGAGCCGGGCAACTCGCTCGCCCTCAAAGCCAAGGGGTGCGGCGGCCGCGGGAGCCCTGAGCCGTGCGGTGGGGCGGTGGGAGCACTGGGGGAGCTCCAGCAGCGCCCCGGCCTCTCAGGGCTGGGCCCTGAGACTCCCTCCCCACCAGGAGGCAGGGGAGAAGTTTGGAAGAGAATCTGCTTTGCGGCAAAGGCGCCCCTGCGCGCCAGCGCTTTGCGGAGAGGCAGGGGGACGCCCGCCCCCCCATCTCTCCCCAGCCTGCACACACGCGGGTCTCCTTCATCTGAAAAGGAAAAAAAACCCCATAAAACAGTGGATCTCCAGGGACCTGGGTTTCCTTGCCAGGAGAGACCTCACCAGACAGGGGTGGGGGGGGTGGGCACTGCAGCTGCTGATTTTACAAGGAAGCACCTCCTCACCAGACTTGCAGCTGGCCTGGACCCTGGAGGTCCCCACCCATGCAGATGCAGGTGGAGGGGTGGTCTGCCCGCCATTTCATTTGTTCCCCCGAAGGCTGGGGTCCCTGCAATTTCTTCCTTCCACCCCAGTCTCTGCTGTGTGCAGGGGGCAGTGGGTGCTGGCCTCTCCCCTGGATGAAACCTGGTCTCCCAAGACTTCCATCCGAAGCCAAAGGGAGCTCCCACCCAGGTCCCACCCACACGGACCTTTCCCATCCTTTAGATGGGTCTCCGCCCCCGTGGCCCAGGGCTCCACCAAGGAGGCAGCAGTGCCAGTCCCCTCCAGACGCCCCTGGGCCTGCCCCCGCTTCTCACAGGCAGGCTCCTCGGAGCTGCACGCCCCCATCCCTGCGCTAGCAGCCGGACACCGGCTTCACAAACCCCAGGGGCCCAGAGAGACCACTTTGCAGGGACCTTCCCAGACCCAGGTGCCTGTCCCATGTTGAGGTCCAGCCTCCAGGTGTTGGGGGGACCACGAATGATGCTCTCTCACACCCCAGACCCGCTTCTAGGGGAAGTTGGGAGGGGACAAGGAAGAAGTCCTCCCCCAGCCCCGTTGGTGACCTGTGACCATTTCCTCTCCCCAAGCAGAGAACTCCTGGCCACAGTCGCATGTGAGCTGTGACCCTCCGAGGAGCCGCTGAAAACTCAAAGCCATCACCATGGAGTTCGTGATGAAACAGGCCCTGGGAGGTAGGGAGAGGGGGGCACCCCGCACACCCAGCAGCACGCAGACACACGGGGTCCCACGCAGCACATGGTCACCGTCGGACTTCACCACACAGTCACTGCACTCACGCCTGCCGGCTCCCTCTGGACCGGGGATGGGGGGTGGGGCGGGGGGACTAACAGGGAGGGGCCAAAAGCAGTGCATCCTGAATCCCCTTGGCCAGCTTTGGGGGTGGGGGAGGATGCATGCCAGTGCACTGTGGCCGGGCGGAGCCCCCCAGATGGTCCTGAGCAGCAGCAGCTCCGTCGGCCTTGGGAGGACACCCCAGGGGGCATCAGGGGTCAGTCTCACTGGTCAGATCCGGTGGCCCCCCACGGGGACTTTGCTTCTGACGAGCAGAGGTGCAGGAGGCCTCAGAGTGGCCACAGCAGGCAGAGTGGGGGTAAGGAGCAGAGCTGGACCTGTGGCATCCAGCAAGGACTTTGCAGTGTCACGAGGGAGGGGCCACCAGCGTGCACAGGGAGCCGGGGCTGGCTGAGCACGGGGATAAGAGAAGAGGCCCCGGGTAGCTTGTGTGTACCCACCTGCGTCCCCACCTCCCCGTCCCCGTGAAGGCAGTGCAGCCTCTTTGTGTGTTGGGGGAGGGGACCCCCCTCCAACCCTGCTGATGCTTTTGAAAGGAATCCTGTGCCTCCTAGGGTCAAGGCCATCACCACAGCTGGAGAGCCTGGCCCAGGAGAGGAAGATGATGTAGGACAGTGAGCTGAGACCCTGGCCCAGGAGGTGGGCGGGGGAGTGGATCGAGGTCCACACTGACATAGTTGCATCCTGGTCAGCCTGGCCCACGGGGCCGGCCCTGTGCACCCTGGCTACCCTGGTGCAGCACCAGCTCTGGGAGCTCCCTGTGATGGGAGCCGGCGGCCGCTGCCTGATTCTGCCATTAGAGATGTCTTCCTCGTGTGACGGGACCACCCTGGGACCATACGTGGCCTCTGTGGGTCACACCCTGACCTGATACCTTTCACAGCCGGGCACGTGTCAGGTGATGCATGACAAGGCCACCTCTTGGCAGGAGTGATGGAGAGCTCTTCACCAGAGGTGGGGCACCATGGGGGCTCTGGTGCTAGGAACGAGAGGCAGGATAGAGGGGCCAGTGCCACCGTGCCCAGGACAGGAACCCCACGGGTGGGCTTGTCTCCTGGAGAGTGACTGCATTTCCACTCAACACAAATTAAATGGAAAGACGTCTGGGCCTGGCCTGGGGCCACATTTCCTGAGACTTCATGGTCAAGGATAGGCTGCAGGTTGAGTCTAATCATAATGGTTACGTCACTGGAACGTGATGCAGGGACGAGCAGCATCCTGGCACCAGGAGGGATCCACGTTCCACCCAGCCAGCCCCAGGCTGTTACAGATAATTAATTAGGTGGCTAATTCAGGCCCTGAGGTGGGCTTGCAAGAAAACTGAAATATCTGATTTCGCTTTCTGCATGGCTGAAATTAGCTGGGTAATTGCCAGCCTGGATTCCCTTTGTTCTGTGTCAGCCCAAAGTTTCTCCTGCGACAGTGACAGGGTGGCTTCACCAGCGGTGTGGGAGCCTGAGCGCTGCCAGCGGAGGCCCCTTGGGCAGCAGCTACTCCCTGGGGCCCCAGACCCGGTGTTCCCCCGAACTCCCACCCCGTTCGCACCCCAGTGCTGCTGGGGACAGGGGCTGCTCCAGGTGAGGCCATGCTTTCTGTTGCCGTGTTTTCTCTCCCCTTGGCGGGCGTCATTTTGGTCTCTCGGGATGAGTGTGGGTGAGAGACAGACAGATGGAGACCAGGAGATGATTCTAAGAGAGACAGGCCAGAGCCCCGGACACAGAGGCGGGATGAACCCCGGACGCAGTCCAGAGACGCTAACTCAGAGGGGATACGGCCAGAGACAGACCGAGAAAAAGACGAAGGGAAATGCCTCGGACGCTGGAGACACAGAGATGTGGGGAAACGGGACTGGAGGGAGATGGATGCAGGAGTGGGGCAGCGGGAGCCAGGCTGCGGGAATCAGGCAGGGAAGGCGGCTGGGGGATTAGAGGCTCAGAACAGGACAGCCGAGGAAAACATCATGGAAAAGACCGGGTGGCCGAGACGGAGACTGGGGAACCCGAGGAATCAGGTCAGGAAGTGTAAATGCAGGACAGAGAGGCAGACAGACAAAGAGATGAAGACAGAGACAGATTGACACAGAGAGACATAGAGGGACAGACAGAAACAGAGGGAGACAGAGAAAGACAAACAGACCAAGAAACAGACACAGGGAGACAGACAGTGACAGACATAGACACAGAGGGACAGACAGAGGCAAGCAGAGAGACAGGCAGACAGAGAGGCACAGAGACAGGGATGTATTAGAAACAAACTGAGAAATAGAGTCAGGGCCAGAAGCAGAGACACATCCATACACACACATGCACACTCAGAGAAAGGCTCACAGCGGAAATGAGGGGAGAGACGGGCCTGGAGGGAGCCCCGGGCAGGCCTTGCTTGCTGCACTGGGGACAAGACTCCGTGTGGCCTAATTAAGCTGGGCCATCTGCCTGGCCCTGCATCTCAGGCAAGCCCTTTGTTGGGGCAGAGATTTCCAGGTGACTGCCTGGTGGGGATAGCAGCTGCAGGACTCAGGAATCCCACATCACACAGACAGACAGATGGGGCGCCCACAGCCCCCCAGACGCATGCCTGTGTCTGCCCAGCCTTGTCCACTCTGGGGCTCTTAGGAGGAGCCCAGTCTGGGACCTGCCTGGGACCTGCAGGGCCGTGGACAGGTGCACGCCCTCCACACCTCTGGCCCCCACCCGTCTGGCCCTGACGTGTTCACCCCTCCCTCCAGCGCCCTCGAGCGCTGAGCGTTCCAGGGAGGACTGACGGGGCTTGTCCAGGGCACACACGCCTCTCACTCCCTCAGTCGTCTGGTCTCCGCTCTACCAGCAGTCTCTGCCCCATCCATCCTGCTTGTCGGCATGACCTGGGCACCATGAGGCGGGGTTGGGCCGCGGGCGAGCCGGCCGCGTGCCGGTGCTGCGGGACAGACAGTGATGGCGCGGGGTCAGGGAGAGCCAGTTCACACTCGGATGGCCGTGAATCCCAGGCGAGCCCTGCCCATGACCCTCTGTAGACACCTGCCTGCCCTGTGTCTGCGGCCCGGCCCGTACTGGGGCCCCTGCCCTGCCGGCGGGCTTCTGGCTCTGCCGCTGTGGCTGCCGCGGGGCCTTGCTGAGGGCCCTCTCCTCCACTGGCCTGTCTGGTCAGACACAGAGCCCACCTCTCTGGGGACCACAGGTCACGTCAGAGCCGGCACAGACCTCGGGGGCACCTACTGCTGGAGGGAAGGGAAGCGGGGGTTGATGAGGAGGTGTCAACGTCGTGGTGATGAGGGGCCGCGGGGGGCAGTGCGGGCAGGCTGGGGAGGGCCGCTGGGAGGGGCCGGCAGGCGGGCTGCAAGCTGCGGGCATGGGGGCGGGGGCTGTCCGCGGCCTGGCTGTGGGTGGTGAACAGTGGGACTCAGGTGCTGACACATCAGCTGTCCTGCCTGTCACGTCTCAGCAAGGCCAATGTGCCCAAACCGTGACTTCACACAGATTCCCGGCTTCGAGCTGTTCCTCTGAGGGCAGGTGGGTGGCGTGGGCCACAGAGGAAGGGACAGGTGAGATGGCAGGGTCTGCGCAGACGCCCGGCCTCTGGGCCCCTGGAGTGGACATTGGAGGGCTCTGCTCAGGGCCCACCTCTCTCTCTCCCTCTCAACGCAGCCCGCATGGGACTGGGCGGGGCCCCTGGAGTGTCTGCTCTTAGGGCCTGAGTTCTCCGTGGACTGACGGGGCGCCTGGGGTCCTTCAGACTCAGAAGACGTGATCCCTGGGACGTGGCTCTGCCGGCATCTGCCCTGAGCCCGGGGAGCTGGGGGCACTCAGGGCTGGCCAGGGAGCATTCTTCTGGGGCCAAGTAGTCGAGGAAAGTGAGCAGCTATTGGCAAACTTGTTCTCCCCGAGAGAAACGTCCTGGAGGACTTGACAGGTGTTGGGCCTCCTGAGGTCCATCAACACACCCCCACATTTAAATGAGCCAGCGTTCCGTCCCCAAGAGAAGAAAACACTGATGCACAGTCACATGATGGCTTGGGAGCTTGTCTGCGGCAAAGTGGCCTTGAGCCAGGGCCAGGCGCTCCGGCCGCATCTGCACAGATCTGAGACTCAGGGTCCTCAAGGGTATAATTTGAAGAAACTGTTTTCCCCCAAGACCAGGAAGTGGCGAATGGCCCTGGAGCTATATTTACCTCGTGGACAAGAGCGTGGGCAGTTGTCGGGTTAACGTGGTCCCTGTAGACGCTCATCAGACTAAATCAGGAGCAGTGTGTCTATTTTGGCCCAAGTGACCCGGTTCGTGGCTGTCTGTCCCATTGTTCTGCTCAGTGTGGCATGTTCTGTGTCTGGAACATGCTTAGGTCCTCAGGGATGGTGAGGGGTAGGGGATTTCATGGAGGAGGGCATGTCCGAGGTGGGCTCCAAGGAGGAGTAGACAGACTGGGACACAGTACATGCAAAGGTCCAGGGGCCGTAGGGGCTGGGATGGGCTTGGAAGGCAGCCCAGTGCCCAAGCCTAAGGGGTCTTCTCCCCGAGCTCAGGTCTGCCCTGGCCACATCCAGGGGCTCAGTCAGTGTGGATGGTGTCCTGCGGTGAGTCGGCCCTGGGCCCGTCCTGCGGGAAGGGAGGCTGGTCTGGGCTCGGCTCGGCTGAGAGGCTGCCCTCTCTTGAGGTGTGGGAGGGCAGGGGGCCTGTGCCTAGTGCGTGGGGGGGACGAGGGAATGACCAGCCGCTGTCCTGAGGCCAGCATGTCTGCGCGTGTGCGGGCGGCAGGAGCTCTATCACCCAGACCTGTGCGGAGGGAGGGTAAGTGCTCTACTGACACCCCCCAGGGAGAGCCTGGGCCGGGGGCCTCCACACTTTGCTGGTGGTGGGCTATGCACTCTCGGCCGGGACACCTAGGGGGTCTCGTGGGGATCAGTTCCCAGATGTGTAGGGGCCACGGGGATCAGATCCAGGAGAAGGGAGGGCAGCGCCTACCTCGGGGCTCACATGAGGGAAAGCCCCCTCTGTGAGCCAGAAGCCCTGGCAGGGGAGCCCCTCCCTCAGGGCCAGCACCTCCCCCACCTCTGGGTTGGGGGCCTCCTTCCTCTTCTGTGCAGCAGCCAGAGCCCCCCTTCCCTGCTGCCAACTCCGCAGCGCCCAGCTGAGGCCTGTCTGCAGCTGCCTGGGGGGCCCAGAACTGGGGCTCCCGAGGTCTCTGCCAGTCAGACGTGGCTCTTCCCCAGACCCTCCCTTGCCTCGCCTCCAGAGACCTCAGGTCAGGGCCGCAGAAGCAGTCCTGTCCCGGCCCCCTGTGTCCACCCATGGGACTCTACATCGAGGACGAGGCCAGGCATCCCCATCCTGTCCCAGACCCAGGTTCTGAGGCCTGGGCTGGTCCCACAGGCTCCTCTGCCCTATCTGTCTGTTTCAGGGTTCACTCTGCTTATCAGGGGCCTCCCACATGCCCAGGGCTGCTCTGCTGGGACACTGGCCAGGGGAGGCCAGGTTCTCTGGCATCTGGTAGGATGAGCATCACAAGCTGAGCTGTACTGCAGGGAAAGGAGCCGGTTGGGAGGGGAAACTCTAGAATTCTGCGCTGGGGAAAATGCTTTTGACTCATTACAGAGAACCAGACAGAGAGTGATTTGAATCGAAGTTTGTTTTTTTCACATGGTGAGGTGTCAGGAAATGGTTCAGCTGCTCGCGGTGCCATCAGGGACCTGGCTCTGGCTTTCATTGTGCTACTGTCATCCTAGTGGAGCAGTCAGCTTGCTCCTCACCGTCACAAAGTGGCTGCTGCTGCTCCAGCGTCACATATACAGTTAGGGGAGGAAGAAGGAGACAGTCCCTTTGTCTGCTTGGCGAGTGTGTCTTTGGAATCTCGTAGATGGTTTCCATTTACGTGTCATGGGCAAGAAGGTCTGGGAAGGTGAGGGCCAAGGAGGCACATTACCCTCCAAACAAGGCAGCTTGCATCAGCTTGGGAAACCTGGATTTCCAGGTGCAGGAGCCCCAAGACCACGAGCTCTCAGAGGGCAGAGGTGCCTTCTCCTTCCCCTGCTCACTCCTGAGAGCCGGGCTCCTCCTCCACAGGCGGCTGGCAAATACTTGAAGATAAAATACCAATTTTCATTCAGAATGGGCTTCCCAGGTGCCATGTTGGATCGAGAAAGTGCTAGCTTACTTCATGGGGCTCAGTGAAGACGTTTCTTACCCCTTGTCTTCGTAGAGGCTGAAAGGGCACTTCAGAGAAACTGCCTTTTCTCCCGAAGCCCTGGACAGCCCTTCCCTCAGGAGAGAGCACTCCTGGTGATTCAGGTGCCACAAGGTTATAAATGCTTTAGCCCCAACCAGGGAATAAACTGCATATAATGCACTTCAACGCATAAACTCATTTATTTTTTGCCTTGGTTGGCGAGGACGTCTGGTTGGGATTAAAGCACTTGTTTGAATAGTTCCTGCGTGATGAGCTCTCAATAACCTTGTGCTGACGTCGGAGGCTGCCAGGCTGGCTCCGGGTCGCCCTGCATCTGATGCTGGGACATTTTACAGAGCAGGCAGGGACTTAATGAAAACCTCAGAGCCAGCATCAAGTCAAGGCAAATCCCAATGCTGACAAGTCTCAGAGACCTCAGCCTCGTGAACCCAAACCCAGGTCGAAACAGATCAGGGGAGGGGGCTCCTGGCAGCTCCGAGCGGCCCCTCCCTAAGGCAGCCCCCTCGGGGCTCCTGCCCCACGTGGCAGAGGAGAGGAGAATGGGGTCCTTCTGAGGCTCCTGCCATTGGCTGTCGGCTGCTCAGAGCCCCCGGATCCTGTCTGGGTGGAGGGCGGGGGACTCTGGCTGGGGTCCCTCCAGAACCTCTTCCTGGCCTGCCTGTGCTTGGTCTCTGTACAAATCACTGTTTTCCAGCTTTGCCCTCACTTTTTTCATCTCCTGGAGAGGGTAGAATGTGGCTTCTCTCACCCCTGCCGGGGTCAGTCAGGACCTCTGGCTGCTTCTTAGGGGGGCAGCCCGGCAGGGTCGGGGAGAGCCCCCGTCCCACCCTATGGGTCCTTTTTGGTCCCGACTAGACCATGAACTGTAGTGTCTGAGGCCAGGCCCCTCCTTGGGGGCCAGTGGAAGGCTTAGGGTACTGGGTACTGAGTGCCAGGTGCTGAGTGCTATGTTCTGAGTTCTGAGGGTGCTGTGTGTTGTGTGCTGAGGGTACTGTGGGTTGGATTCTGAGTGCTAGTGCTGGGTGCTGGGTACCAGTGCAGACTGAGACTCAGAAGGTCAAGGACTCCTGGGGTCGGGCAGCTGGCTAGAGCAGCCCCGGGTCTGCATCTTTTGGTGCTAATGGCTGCTCCTAACATTTCCCTGGGAAAGCTGTGGCCTTGTCCGACTGGAAACGTCAGAACTGCCTGCTGAGCTTTGCTTCCTAGGCTGGGAGGTGGGCTTCACCAGGAGGGTGCTGCCCACCACGTGCACCCCAGGCCGCCTCAGCCCCAGGCCTCTGCCTTCACCCTCTGGCCCCCTGCGGCCCAAGAACTGGCGGGAAGGCCACAGGTGGGGGGCCTCTTGGGAGAGGAAGAAGGGCAAGGACTGCAGGCAGGAGGAGGAAGCAGGGAGAATAGAAACAGTTTAACAGAAGGTGAGGGCGGAGCCCCAGCAAACTGCCAGCCTCAGGCCCTGGAGGGTGTTTGGGGGCGAGGACCATCTTGCGCTTAGCATCCTTCAGAAGGAAGCCTCTGGAAATGGGTCTTCTCTGCGCCTGGTCCACGGGCTGCTGTCTGCCAACACCCTGCTGGTGGAGCCCACCCTGCGCAGGAGCAGACACGGCCAGGTCCCTGAGTCCCCACACAGTAACACCCCGATGCCCCCGTGCCTCGCTGTCCCACCCCAGCTGTGCATCAGGCTGTGGTCAAGGGGGTCTGTGCACCTGGCACCGAGCCTGCGTGGAGGTGGCTAGGAGGGGCTGCTGGGGGGCAGAAGCTCGCGAGCCTCTGCTCCCGCCTCAGGTGGCCTCAGGGCCCGGGGCCCTCCCCTGGCAGACTGGGCAGCGGGTCAGCGCAGGGGAGCTGGGGTCCAGGCGCGAGGAAGCCAGCGGCCGCGCCACCTGTCTCAGATCCTAGTTCTGTTTGGACTCGCTAATCGACATTTTCATCTCGCCTCTGTCTCCACGTGTCCCCTCCTGAAGCCAAGGCCAGACGTGCCACCTGGCACCTGGCTCAGCAGGCAGGGACAGCGGCAGCCTGGGGCCTCTCCCCAACGGGTATGGAACATCTGACCAGTGCCCCAGACCAGCAAAAGAGGTTTTCCAGGCCACAGAAGCAGGAGGAGCATCACAGAAGATGGGGGCAGCGCAGGCCGGGGTCTGATTTAGTCAAGACTAGAGCGGGGGCCTCCCACATGACCAGCTAGCCGGCCAGCCCCCGAGCCGTGCCCCTGGGCCGGCTTCAGGAGGCGAGGCCGCCAGGCCTGGGGCCAGATCATGGTGGTCAGCAGGGTGAGACAGGCCGCATGTCTTGGGCCTCCCCTCCCCGAGGGCTGGGCAGAGACACTCAGGAGGGGGTGGGCTCTGTCTGCCGGCTAGGATGAGGCAGAAAGTCCACTCACCCTCCTCCGGTTCCTTCGGAGCTTGGCCAGCGGGTGGGAGTGCGGCTGGACAGGCGTTTGGAAGCCGGGCCCCGGGGCGGTGGATGATGGACAGTGGATGGTGGCGAGACAGATTTGGCTGCTCCTTGGACGCTGGTCTACTCCTTGGCCCGGGGTGTCGAGGAGACTCTGATGCAGGCCAGGCAGGCGGTGCCCGCGGACCCCGGCCACAGGCCCCTCAGGCCAAGCACCCTCCACAGGGCAGCGGGGTGGGCGTCTTTGAGGGGCTTTGCTTTATGTTTCGCTTTGCAAGAACATTAACTGTTGAATGTGTATCTTCACAATTAACATCTGATCTAACTTGTGTCACCTTAACTTTCACCTTTTTTAAATGCTTCCTTGCTATTTCACTTATTTAATCTTAATACATGGACTAAATTTTCTTTTTAAAAACCTTCTGCAGTGTTTTGGAACCCGCACGCCCTTTGAAAACATGATTCAAGCTCTAATTGTTGCTGTCGTGAGCGACGCTGTGTGTTTCGAGCTCTTGCCAAGTCCTTCCAGCAGTTCTGTGAGCTCCTCTGTCTGGCCTTCACCCACACCCACCTCTGTTCTTTGTGATTTTGATCTGGAGGCTTGGTATTACAGTCAATGTTTTCTTAATACATAAACATATTTTTATCTTTGCATTCAATTTGATGAGGTATTTATCCACATTTATTTTTTACAATGAAAGTGTGTTTTTTTAACTACCATGAAACTAATAAATGTTCAATGTAAGGAATTGAAATAATACAGAAAACATAAAGAAGTGATATGGAAAATTGAGACACCACGTTGCTTTCAAACTCATCTGCTAGAATCACTCATTACTTATTTGAAATAATATTATTTTTTCCAGGAGAAATGCCTTCAGATCTATTTCTAATTTAAAAAGACTCTGCAAAGTTCTTTATGCTGTCCATTTATTAGAACTAGTTCAGGGGTCAGCTGGCTATTCCAAAGCTGGGGGAGAAGGATCAGCCTGCCATGGTGACTGTGGTTTAAAACAGCTTTAGACAGAAATCGCTGGACAGCGTCATTTCCTGACAGCAGCTCTTTGAACAGTGCGTGTTTCAGGGAAGTTTCCGTCTGCTGTGTAGACAGGTTTAGACGAAACTTGCCCTTTGGGTGATGAGCTATAGAATCAGTACAGACTTAACTCCAAGTTCCAGGAACAGTTTGTAAATATTTGCCCACCTTCCTCCCATCTTCCTGGCAGAGGTGGGGCTGCAGGTATAACTCCAATCCAGACCCAAGGAGCCCATTGGAACGGAAAGTACCAGCAAGGAAAGGTCCTTGTGGACGCCTCCCCGCTGTTCCTCAGTAATGCGCTCGTGGATCATCTCAGACATTCTGCTAGTTTCCTGGAATGGGTGGGGGCCCTGAGCTGGGACAGACCTCCTGCCCCTCCCCCCATGTCCCCTCGGCCACAGGCGCCTTGACGACACTCTTTTCTCCTGAACCTGTGGTTTGCCCTGAGTTAACGTATCTCGTTTCCTGTTTGTCTGTTTTTCTGTGTTCTAACTCTTCCCATGCTCCAGCAGCCCCACCCCCTCACAATATTCCCACGTGGTTAAAGGTCCCAGAGAAACTGCTGGAGCTGCTGCCCCAGGACTCGGGCACATTCCACCCCATCAGCACTGTGCACTGTCCCCACCTCATGGACGAGGCCCCTCTCCTCGCTCCTCTCCTGCTGGGCCTTCGGGAACTTTCCAACAGAGGGCGCGCGGGAGGGCCATGGAGTCTATTCTGCCTTGGGGCATAACTGCCAGTTGGGCTGGGTATAAAACTGTAGATTTTAAAGAATTTCCTCCTTGGAATTTTGAAGCCTTTTTTCAGTTGTCTTGCAGGTTCTAAAGTTGCTATTAAGTCACAAGCTGTTCTCACTTCCAGTACTTTTTACATGACCAGTTTGCTTTTCTCTCTGGAGGCTTTTACAGTTTCCTCTTTGACTTGGCATTTTGAAATTTCAAACTCTCAGGACCTTGCTGTGGGTCTTCTTTCATCCCCCTGCGGGTGCACTTACTCAGCCCGGGGACAGGGCTCTGGCTGCCTCCTTGCTGATCCCTCACCTGACCCTCTCAGCTCTGGGCCACTCTGCTCTGATTCTCTGTCTCCTTCTGTTTTCTTTCCCGTTGTTCATCTCCTTATCTTTTGTTCTACTTTCTGGGATATTTCCTTAATTTCATTTTCTAATTCTTCAACTGAATTTTTCATTTCAGTTTTTAACTGAAATTTTTTAAAATTTCAGTTTTTAAAAATTTTATATTTTTAACTTTCAAAATCTGTTCCCATGCATTCTGAATGCCCTCCCTTTCAAGGGTTCCCCTGGCCCTTGTACTGTCTCCTCTGAGCACCCTTGCCTGTCTGGGTGCCATCTTCATGCTAGGGGCTCTCTGGGTGAGTTCTGAAAGCCTGGCTGAGGTCCTGCATGCTGTGGGGGACTTCTGGCTTACCTGTGGGAGAAACATGTGGGAAGCTGGCTTTTATGTTTGGAGAGCCCCAGATGGTAGCATCTTTCGGTCTTGTTGGGGGGCGTGGCTCCATTTCTCCAGAAACAGATTCTGCATGGCTGGATGGTGGGTTCCGTGAGCAGGGCAGCAGGTGGGGGCTTGGCAAGGTACCCAATTTCGGGAAATAAATATCCCCTTGACCCCTGTCTGCAGGTGGATGCGTCACCTCTGCCCCCACAGTGCCTGAGACTGGTCTGAGCCTGGAGGGGCTCTGGTTCAGTTTCTCCAGCGAAACGGGTTTTTGATTTCCCCTTGCCACTTGGGTGGTGGGTCCCCAGGGTGTGGAGTGTAGGTGCCCCTCATGCAGACCTCAGCCCCTCCCTTGTGCTCCACCTCCCCCAGAACCTAGCACCTCTGATACCAGAGTCATCCTGGGTTCTGCCAGCACATCAGCTGCTCAGTGGCCTCTCCCCCTGTTCTTGCTTGGGTGCCACCTGCACGCCTGCTCTCCATTTCCCCAAATTGGATACCTCGGCTACCTTGTTCTGTCCTCTCCTGTTCTGTTTGTCCTTGTGGGATTATACTTTTACATTTCCTTGCTCCAGTTTTAGTGGGGTTGTGGAAAGTGGTTTAGATAAGCACATGCGTTCGATCCAGCATGTTTAACTAGAACTCGGTACCATCAGTTGTTAGACCTCCTGGAATTAGGACACGGAGCACAGGGTTAGCTGGAGTGAGCCCGCCAGGGGTCGGGAAGACCAGTGCAGGCAGACCTCAGAGATATTGCGGATTTGGTTGCAGACCACCGCAATAAAGAATATCACAATAAAGTGAGTCATGTGAATTTTTTGGTCTCCCAGTACAAATAAAAGATGTGTTTAGGGCTTCCCTGGTGGCGCAGTGGTTGAGAGTCCGCCTGCCGATGCAGGGGACACGGGTTCGTCCCCCGGGCCGGGAAGATCCCACATGCCGCGGAGCGGCTGGGCCCGTGAGCCATGGCCGCTGAGCCTGCGCGTCCGGAGCCTGTGCTCCGCAACAGGAGAGGCCACAACAGTGAGAGACCCACGTTATGTCTAAAAAGAGATACATCAAGTGCACATATCTTGAATAAAAATTTTTACTGCTAAAAACTGCTAACCATCATCCGAGCCTTCAGTGAGCCATAATCTTTTTTGCTGGTAGAGGGTCTGAAACATTGTGAGAATTACCAAAATGTGACAGAGACATGAAGTGAGTACATGCTATTGAAAACATGGTGCCAATAGTCTTGCTTGATGCGGGGTTGCCACAGACCTTCAATTTATGAAAAACACAGTATCTGTAAAGCACAATAAAGCAAATCACAGTAAAACGAGGTGCGGTGATATTAGGACAAGTAGTATTACGGCATATGGCATTGGGATGCCTGGTATTAGGACACCTGGTTAGGATGCTTGGTATTAGGATAAGTAGTATTCAGCATCTAGTGTTGGGATGCCTGGCATTAGGATGTCTGGTATTAGGATGCCTGGTGTTAGGATGCCTGGTGTTAGGATGCCTGCCATTGGAACGCCTGGTATTGGGATGCCTGGCATTGGGACGTCTGGTATTAAGATGCCTGTCGTTGCACTTGAATGAATTCACTACCATTGACTTAACCAGTACCTAATGTTATGCATCACACATCCAGCCTGTTTGCACTTAAAAACAATGTTGCAGTGGGAGCTCCTGCACTTACATCCTGTCAATCAATATATATTTATTGAGTTCTTAACCATAAGCCAGACACACAGACAGAGAGTCTCTATCTGATGAAGCATACATTCTAGTGTCGGAAACAGATAAACAAAACCCAGGTAAATAAACACTAAACGTGAGGCCTCAGGCGCCGCGTGGGAGAGAAGTCAAGCAGGAGCTTTGTCTTTCAGGAGTGTTCTTGTGTTCAGGCAGCAGTGCTGTGGTTGCAGAGGGTGGCCTTCAGGAAACCATGATATCCTTGTGTTTTGGTTTTTTTAATTAATTTTCATTGGAGTGTAGTTGCTTTACAATGTTGTATTAGTTTCTGCTGTACAGCAAAGTGAATCAGCCATACATATACATATATCCCCTATTTTTTAAAAAAATTTCTTTATTTTATTTCTTTATTTTTGGCTGTGTTGGGTCTTTGTTGCTGCGCGTGGGCTTTCTCTAGTTGTGGCGAGAGGGGGCTATTCTTCCTTGTGGTGCGTGGGCATCTCATTGCAGTGGCTTCTCTTGTTGTGGAGCACAGGCTCTAGGTGCACGGACTCCAGTTGTTGTGGCACGCGGGCTCAGTAGTTGTGGCGCACGGGCTTAGCTGCTCCGCAGAGTGTAGGATCTTCCCGGACCAGGGATCGAACCCATGTCCCCTGCATTGGCAGGCGGATTCTTAGTCACTGCACCAGCAGGCAAGTCCTTATCCCCTCTTTTTTGGATTTCCTTCCCATTTAGGTCACTGCAGAGCACTGAGTAGAGTTCCCTGAGCTATACAGTAGGTCCTCATTAGTTATCTATTTGATACATGGTATCAATAGCACGCAATATCTTTGTTGACATGAATACAATACGGCAGAAGGATGTGCACGGCTAATCTTCTGCCACACTTTTCCAAACTGCCCTCTAAGTAGATCTTGCTAAAATATGCCACAGCCAGGCTCCATCATGCAGATCACACACACGCTCCCCAACATGGGGTTTTGTCAAACTATTGCTGATTGGATGGATAAAGTTGATCTCGTTTTTAATTACATTTTGGGGATAACAGTGTGATTTAGCATCTTTAATTCACTCAGCAAAATTTTTGAATACCCAGTATTTGCCATTATTTATGATTTATATATTTTAGGTGAATTTTCTGTTATTTACCATTCCATGTTTGTCATTTGCCATTTAACTCTGTGATGTTCTAGATATTTTCACCATACGTATTTATATAGTCATCTCTGTCAGTGCTTCCTCGTTATGGTTTGTGATTTCCCACTTCTTTGCATGCCTGGAAAATTTTCACTGGATGCCACACATTGTGAGTTAGTTCACCCTGTCGCTGCTGGATATTTTTGTTTTCCTAAATATACTCACTTTGTTCAGTATGGAATCAGGTTACTTAGAGACAGTTTGATTCTTTCCTCTCTTGTCTTTAAGCTTTGTTAGGTGGGGTCAAGATAATTTTCCCCACAACCGAGGTTGTCCCTTCTTATTCTCAGGGATGCCTGGTGATCTGTGGCTTTTTCTGCTCTTCCTCTTGGGAGCATTCTCGTAAAAGGTGGAGACGTTGGATTGAGTAGAAAATCAAGACCCAACTTTATGAGGCCTATAAGAAACCCACCTGAAATATAAAGACACAAATAAGGGAAAAGTAAAAAGATGGAAAAAGAGAAGCCATGTTAATATTAATCAAAAGAAGCCTGGAGGGGCCACATCAGTGTCAGACAGAGTAGATTTCAGAGCAAAGATTGTGACCTAGGGTG
Organism: Mesoplodon densirostris; assembly: GCF_025265405.1. Classification (NCBI taxonomy): domain Eukaryota; kingdom Metazoa; phylum Chordata; class Mammalia; order Artiodactyla; family Ziphiidae; genus Mesoplodon; species Mesoplodon densirostris. Next base: position 107,457,550 of record NC_082661.1, read on the forward strand.
AAGACAGCCCTATCCTAGTGAGAAAGGAGCCAGTTAATCAAGAGGACACCACAGTCCCGACCATTTCTACAAGTAATAACTGAGCTTCAAGACATGTGAGCAAAAACCGGTAGAACTTAGAAGAGAAGCAGACAACCTGCAGGTTCGGGTGGTGACACTCAGAAGGACGCACAGACCTGAGCAAACTGCCAACTGACCTGGCCGACTGATTCTACAGACACTTCAGATGACAGCTCACAGAGCATTTACCAAGATAGACCTTATTCTTGGCCACAAAACCAGTCTCAATAAACGTAAAAGATTCCAGTCATGCAGAATGTGTTCTGTGTCCACATTGGGATGAAACAAGAAATACATAACAGAAAGATATCTGGGAAATCCCCCCAAATATTTGGAAACTAAACAACACACTTCTAAACAACCCATGGGGCCAAGAAGGGATTAACAGGGAAATTAGAAATTGTTGTAAACTGAATGGAAATTTTAAAAAGGTAATTTGTGGGATTCAGGAAAGTCTTGTTTAAAGGGAAATTTATATCACTAAACACCTCAATAGAAATGAAGAAAAGTCTCAAATGATTAACTTCAACTTCTTTTTTAAAAAATATTTATTTATTTATATTTTATTTGGCTGTGTCGGGTCTTAGTTGTGGCATGTGGGATCTAGTTCCCCAACCAAGGATTGAACCCAGGCCCCCTGCACTAGGAGTGCGGAGTCCCAGCCACTGGACCACCAGGAAAGTCCCTTAACTTCAACTTCTAACATCTGAAACTAGGAAAAGAAAATCAAGTGAAACCCAAAATAAGTAGAAGAAAGGAAATAAAGATCAAAATAGAAATTAATGAAATGGGGGGTGGGGATGAAAAAAGTTAAGAAGATTAATAAAATTGGACTTGTATCCAGAATACCAATTACCATTCAATAATAAGATCAACAACCCAATCAAGAAATGGGCAGAAGGGGCTTCCCTAGTGGTGCAGTGGTTAAGAATCCGCCTGCCAATGCAGGGGACACGGGTTCAAGCCCTGGTCCAGGAAGATCCCACATGCCACAGAGCAACTAAGCCCATGCACTACAACTACTGAGCCTGTGTTATAGAGCCCTCGAGCCACAACTACTGAAGCCCGCATGCCACAACTACTGAAGCCTGCGTGCCTAGAGCCCGTGCTCTGCAACAAGAGAAGCCACCACAATGAGAAGCCTGTGCACCACAACGAAGGGTAGCCCCTGCTCACCGCAACTAGAGAAAGCCTGCGCGCAGCAATGAAGACCCAACACAGCCAATAAATAAATAAATAAATAAATAAATCTATTAAATATATATATATATATCATGCACATGACTTTTAAAAAAAAAAAAGAAAGAAAGAAATGGGCAGAAGCTCAAGGAGGTGGACCATAGCCCTCAGCTCAAATTGGGAGATCGGGGTGGCAGGTCACAACGAGAGCATGACCTAGATGGGATGGGAAGGGATGAGAAGGGCATTGCATCCTCTGGGGTCGTCCTCCCCAAACCCATCACCCAGTCTAATCAAGAGAAAAACATCAGACAAATCCTACTTGAGAGACATACAAAATTCCCGAAAAGCACTCCTCAAAGCTGGCCAGGTCATCAAAAACAAGGAAAGTTTGAGAAATTGTCACAGCCCAGAGGTGCCTAAGGAGGTGTGATGACTGACGTATATGGTCCCTGGACAGGATCCCGGAACAGAGAGGGAACCTCAGGCAGACACTGTGGAAATCAGTTAGTAATAACGTTCTTGACGTGGGCTCCTCGACTGTGACAGTTGTGCTACTCTAACGTTACGTGTTTGCGGGGCACGCGGGAACTCTGTACTGCCTCTCTTCATACTTTTTCTGTAAATCTAAGATTGTTCTAAAATAAAAAGTGCATTTTTGAAAGTGTGCAAACGATTTGAATAGGGATTCCATCAAAAAAGATATAAAAATAGCTACTAAGCACATAAAAAGATGCTTCACATCCCTGTTCAGGAGAGAAAGGCAGCGGCTGCTTCACACCCGCCGTGGTGGTTAGAACTTCAGGGCCACTGAGGAGCATGTGTTGGCGGGAATGCGGAGCAATGGGGGCCCCGTACACGCTGGTGGGAGTTTAAAACGGTACAACTACTTTGGAAAACTGACAGTTCCTGAAAAGTGGAACCTCGGTTTGCCATACGACTCGGTGTCCACACGTGGGTATCCCCCCACAACAAATGAAGCAGGCACGCACACAAAGACTTGTCTGTGCGGCTTTATCCACAAAGACCAAACTGGAAGCAACCCCGTGTCTGTTACTGGTGACGGGACACACCCTCGGTGCTCACCCTCTCAGCCCTAAAGGGGCAGGAACGGTGGGCACTCAGCAAAGCACCACCTCGGTGAACAGCCAGCCCCTTCCCGTGATGGCCGCCTGTGTTGTGACTGCATTTATATAAGATTCTGGGGAGTGACCTGCATGCACAGAAAGGAGATCAGAGGTCGTCTGCACGTGGTTTGGTGGGAGGAATTACACGGGGCCACCAGGAACTTTGGGAGGACAGATGTGTCCAGTACCCTGACTGTGGTGATGGCTTCACGGATGTGCATGTTTGTCTAATTGCGTGATTTATAGTATGGCCGCTACACCTCCATTAAGCTGCTTTAAGAGGGGTTGTGTTACCGAGGACGCCTGCCGTTGGGATGGTCAAGTGTGTGGACCACGGTGCCTGAGGCCGGTTTCCAGGCGGGCCGGGGACAATGAGAGCTTCATCCCCTGCCCTCGTGCCTGCGGGGCGGCCCCCTCAGCTCAACACCCTCCACAGGAGAGGAAGTGAGAGGCCGAGCCGGGACCCTAGGCGGGGGCTGGGAACAGGCACACGGTCCCTGCCGCACCAGGCGGGCTGGGGGCCCCGACAGCGTCGGCACATAACTGCTTTCTGATCGGGCCACCTTTGCCTCCCTAAAATGAACCTTTTCTGTAGAATTCTGTAAGAAATGCCAACCTTCAGTCCCATCTCTGGCTTAGCATTTGGCACTGCTGTTTCCGTGGGAGCCTGGCCCACCCCAGCCGAGTTTTGGCATCGTTCTTGTGCTGATTTCACAGAAATAACCAGGAGGATTTCCTTCTTTTCCTCCCTTCCAAGAACGTTCTAAATATCGTAGGAATTATCTGTTTCTTGACTGTTTGAAAGAATGCATCTGTGAATTCTTAGACATAGTTCTTAGTTTTTGACAACATTTTTTAGAAAATCTACTTCATGCAGGTTTTCAAGTGTATGGATAGGGTGTAAAGGTGTTACTTGATCATTCTAACGTCTAATGTCTAATGCAGCTGTTTCTCCCTCATTTTTTCCTGAATTTGCGTATCTTTGTGCCCTTTTCCCGTCCCCTCGACCCGAGCAGCCTGCCTGTCCACGTCCACGGTGTTTGAAGCTCCACCTCTTTAGGGCGGTGCCCTTGCTGTTGGCTGAGCTCGCCCTCCCCCCGCCCCCCCCCCAGGCTGGAGCCCATGTGTGAGGCCCTATGGCCCCAGGGGTTTTGCAGGCTGGCTGCCCCGAAGATCTCACTAGATCTTGCATCGCATGGTACTCAAGCTCCCAGAAATGCACTGACTGTAGTTTCACCCGTGTTTTCTAACGCATAAGAGAAACTTCACGTCTGTAGGGTTGGGAGGAGGGCTCTTGTTCCCAGTTTCCCTGTTTGTCGTGCTGTCTGCTTTCCTGACGCCATCAGACACTCGGTCTCATTCCTACTTTGAAAACATGTTGAGGTTGTCTCTGCAGCCTGACATGTTTTTTTGAGACATGGGATTATAAATCGATTTAAATTTTCTCTTTTCTTATTGTGATAAAACGTACATGACATAAAACTTGCCGTTTTAACTATTTTTACTATTCTAACTATTTTTGGGGGGAGTGGGGCTGCATTGGGCTTCATTGCTGTGCGCGGGCTTTCTCTAGTTGGGGCGAGCAGGGGCGACTCTTTGTTGCCATGTGCGGGCTTCTCATTGTGGTGGCTTCTCTTGTTGCGGAGCACGGGCTCTAGGTGCGCAGGCTGGGTAGTTGTGGTGCACGGGCTTAGTTGCTCTGTGGCATGTGGGTTCTTCCTGGACCAGGGCTCGAACCCATGTCCCCTGCACTGGCAGGCGGATTCTTAACTACTGCGCCACCAGGGAAGTCCCTTAACTATTCTTAAGTGTACAGTTCAGTGGCATTAAGTACACTCACGTTGCTGTGCAGCCATCAACATCTGTTTCCAGAACTTTTCAATCTTCCCAAACTGAGACTCTGTCCCCATGAAGCACTGACTCCCCCACCCCTGGCTCCCACCATCTACTTTCTGTCTCTTTGATTTTGCCTACTTTAGGGACCTCATGTAAGTGGAATCGTACAGTATTTGTTCTTTTGTGTCTGGCTTGTTTCATTTAGCATGATTTTTTTTTTTTTTTTTTTTTTTTTTTTTGCGGTATGCGGGCCTCTCACTGTTGTGGCCTCCCCCGTTGCGGAGCACAGGCTCCGGACGCGCAGGCTCAGCGGCCATGGCTCACGGGCCCAGCCGCTCCGCGGCATATGGGATCCTCCCAGACCAGGGCACGAACCCGTATCCCCTGCATCGGCAGGCGGACTCTCAACCACTTGCGCCACCAGGGAGGCCCTAGCATGATATTTTTAAAGTTCACCCGCGTTGTAGCATGTGTCAGAATTGCATTCCTTTTTTTTTTTTTTTTTTTTTGCGGTACGCGGGCCTCTCACTGTTGTGGCCTCTCCCATTGCGGAGCACAGGCTCCGGACGCGCAGGCTCAGTGGCCATGGCTCATGGGCCCAGCCGCTCCGCGGCATATGGGATCCTCCCAGACCGGGGCACGAACCCGTATCCCCTGCATCGGCAGGCGGACTCTCAACCACTGCGCCACCAGGGAGGCCCCCTGCATTCCTTTTAAAGGCTGCATAGTATTCCATTGTATGGATGGACCACATTTTGTTTATCCGTCATCTGTCGGTGGGCATTTGGGTTGTTTCCACCTTTGCGTTATTGTGATGCTGCTGCTGTGAGCACGGGGTACATGCATCTACTTTCAATTCTCTCAATGTTCCTGCTTTCAGTTCTTTTGAGTTTATACCCAAAAGTGGATTTACTGGATCCTATGGTAATTCTATATTTAATTTTTTGAGGAACCTCCATACTGCTTTCCACGCAGCTGCACCATTTTAAGTTCCCGCCAGCAGTGCACAGGCCTCCAGTTTCTCCACATCCTGGCCGACACTTGTTCCCTGGATTGGTTTTGGTTTGTTTGGGCTTTAAGTAACGGCCGTGATGATGGCTGTGAGCTGAGCCTCTTCGTGGTGACGAACATTTGATCGCTCTTTGTGAATGTTCCATGAGTCTGAAAAATCATGGGCTGTGTTTTTTAGGATCTAGGTTTGGTATGAACCTGGTTTGTAACCTGCCAATCTGTTTTCTGTCTTTAGATAATCATAAAAACGTACACAGGGATTTTTTTTCTCCTTGTCTGCACTTGGCCCTCGTAGCGTATGGTGGAGCCTCCCACACGCGGCCGCCTGGGACTCCCTAACATGGGGGCATCGTGGCCGCATGGCCCTGTGCCCTAGAGGTCAGCTCGTCTCCAGCCATTTGCAGGGGCCGCAACCGAAACAAACAGGCCAAGTCAGCGGCCTCAGCACGGGCTCCTCCAGGGACGGGTGTGGTTTATTGGGATGGATGTAGGGAGGGGCCGGCGGGGTGGGTGGGTGAGTGGATTCTGAATGCGCTTGAGTGTGACTGCGGCCCAACCCACTGGGAGCACACCCCCACCCAGACTCTGGGGGCACCTTCCTGGGCTCCCCAGCAATAGACATGGTCGCATTTAAAACATCTCCAGGGCTTCCCCGGTGGCGCAGTGGTTAAGAATCCACCTGCCAGTGCAGGGGACACGGGTTTGAGCCCTGGTCTGGGAAGATCCCACATGCCACGGAGCAGCTAAGCCCGTGCACCACAGCTACTGAGCCTGTGCTCTACAGCCCGCGGGCCACAACTACTGAGCCCACGTGCCACAACTACTGAAGCCCGCGCACCTAGAGCCCGTGCTCCACAACAAGAGAAGCCACTGCAATGAGAAGCCCGCGCACCACAACAAAGAGTAGCCCCCTGCTCGCCGCAACTAGAGAAAGCCCGCGCACAGCAACGGAGACCCAACGCAGCCAAAAATAAATAAATAAAATAAAAAATTTTTAAATTAAAAAAAAAAAATCTCCAATCAATGACCTTCTCACTGTTACTCTCCAGGTGTTTCCGGGACCCACAGCAGGGATGCCATTTCCCATCCGTAAGGCACCTTGGATCAGATCTCCTCTGACATTTATTCTGCCATGTGAACCCTAACTTTATCTAAACCCCCAAAAAAGAAAAAAGAAAGAATTGTTGGAGTTTCCGTTGGAAGCGTAACCCAGGTTGTGTACAATCATATATTAACTTTGGAGGAACTGGCATCTTCATGACACTGAGCCAGCCCGTCAGGAACCTCAAGAGTCTGTGCAAAGGCATCACATTTAAGGAGATGATATTTTCTACATGCAGGTGCCGTAGGTCTCTTTGTTAAACGTATTCCTATTTTCTACATTTATAATTATTGTAAATGGACCATTGTTTCCATTTATGTTTCTAGCTTGTTATTAATAGTATGAGGCAAATTTTAAAAATTAATATTTATCTATAACTATTGCACTTAGTCATTCTGCCACATTCCATCATTGGTTCTGGTTGGTTTTCACTGGAGTGTCATGAGTTTTTTAGGTATATGATCATGTCACTGGCAAAAGAGGTGGGTGCGGAGAGAGAGAGAATTTGATATCTCCTTTTATAGTATAATACCCCTTAATTTTTCTCCTTATGAAATTCAGTAGACCCTGCAAAACAATTTTTTAAAGGTAATAATGAAGTTCCTAAACTTTCTCTTTTTCTTCTTTAAAATTAAAGGCTATAATTTTTCCTCCACAAACAGTTTTAGCCATGGATCCTAAGTTTAGACAGAACGTCCTTATTTTTCTTTGCTTTCTAGAGTTTTTACAATTTCAGTTTTTATTTCCCCTTCAACTTAAGGGTTAATTAGGGACATGTTTCTAAAACTAAAACTTGTAAAGTTATGGGTTTGGTCATCTTTTCATTATTTGTGATTTGACCGGGTGATGACTGGGGAAGATGGCCTGTATAACATATCTCATTGCTCGTTTGTTAGGGTTTTAGATCAGTTTGGTTGTGATGTGAGTGACGCCGGGTGAGCACTGCCTGGGTAAAGTGCATTTCCCTGGGTTCTGACTGTTGCATGGCCCCTTGGCAACCCGCAGCCCCCCACCTGCCCTGGGCCCCAGGCAGCCCTGACGTGTTTGCAGTCACCATACACGGATTTGCACTTCTGTTTACATAAGTGAAGTCATAGAATTTGTGCCTGGCTTTTTTCACTCAGCATAAAGGTTTTGAGATTCCTCCACACTGCCGAGAGCATCAGTGCCCTCGGGTGGACGGACCAGCCTTCGTGTGTCCGTTCACCTCCTGACGGGTGTTGAGGGGCCTCTCTTTTGGGCTCTTACAGATTGGGCTGCACATGCCGTTCCCACTGCGTCTCCATTTCTCTGGGTAGATGCTGAGGAGTGGGATGCAGTGGAGGTGCACGTTTAATTATAGGAAACTGTCAAACTGCCGTCCCAAGCGGCTACACCCCCGCCGTCCTGCCAGCCATGGGCGCAAGTCCTGGGTCCTCCCCAGCTTCCGAGCACATGCTGTGCTTCTCATCGTAGACACTCGTGTGGGCGCCTGGTGGTCTCGCTTTGTGAGTTCAGTTTGCACCCTAACGACCGAGCGTGTTGACAGCTTCTTGTAAGAGCAGGCACATCTTTCCAGGTTCTTACTTGCCATCTGTATCTCTTCTCTGGTAAAATGTCTATTCACATCTTCTGTTTTTAAAATCAGGTGGTTTGTGTTCTTGTCCTTGAGTTGTAAGAGTTCATTATGTATTCTGGATATAAGAGTTTATCAGACGTATGGTCTGCAGATATATTCTCACAGTCTTGCCTTTTCTTTTTCTTTTTTTTTTTAACAGTGTCTTTTGAAGAACAAAAGTTTTTTGTTGATGAAGTCCAATTTATCAGTTTTTCTTTTAAGGCTCATGCTTTTTGTCACCTATGTAAGGAATCTTTGCCTAGGTCAAGGTCACAGAGATTTTTCTTTTATGCTTTCTTCTAGAAGTTTTATAATTTTAGCTTTTCCATTAGGTCTATTTCTGAGCTTTGTATAAGGTGTGAGGTTAGGGAAGACATTTATGAGTTTGTTTGTGCGTTTGTGTAGGAATATCTCATTGTTTTAGTACCTCTTGTGAAAAGGCTATCCTTTCTTCACTGAATAATCTTTGCAACTTTGTCAAAAACTCACTTGACCATATATGGGTGGGCCTATTTCTGGACTGTCTATTCCATTCCATGGGTCCACATGTCAATTCTCCTGTCAGTACCATACTGTCTGGAATATAGTAGACCTTGGAAGCAAGTAGGGTAAGTCTTCTAAAGTTGTTCTCCTTTTGCAAAATTGTTTTGTCTATTCTAGGTCTTTTGCCATTTCCATATAAACTTTAGAATCAGCTGGTAAATTTGTTCAAAAAATCCTATTTGCATTTTGTTTGGGGTTGCACTGAATCCAGTGTTCGGGAAAACTGATCTCACAGCAGTGCTGCTCCCGTGAACATGGTGTATCTCTCTATTCGTTGAGGTCATTTCACATTTCTCTCAACAATTCTATAGTCTTAGGTAAAACAGGCATGCACATCTATTAATAATATAGTCAGAGATTTTTATGTTTTTGTCAGCATTGCTAATGGAATTGTTTTTATTTTTTATTACTTTTCTTTTTAGTAAATTTATTTATTTATTTATTTATTTTTGTCTGCGTTGGGTCTTCGCTGCTGTGTGCGGGCCCCCTCTAGTTGCGGTGAGTGGGGACCACTCATTGCGGTCGCCTCTCCCACTGCGAAGCACGGGCTCCAGGCACGTGGGCCTCAGCAGCTGTGGCTCTCAGGCTCCAGAGCGTAGTTGTGGTGCACAGGCCCTGCCACTCCGCAGCTTGTGGGATCCTCCCTGACCAGGGACTGAACCTGCATCCCCTGCATTGGCAGGCAGACTCTCAACCACTGCGCCACCAGGGAAGCCCTGGAATTGTTTTTAAATTTCATTTTCCAATTGTTAGCTGCTAATATATAACAATCCATTTGTTTGTTTATTAATCTTGTGACCTTGCTAGATTGACTTATTTGTTCTAGTAGTGGTTTTATAGATTCCTTTGACTTTTCTGCACAGATGATATGTTGTTTGTTAACAAAGACAGTTTTACTTCTTCCTTTTCAGTCTTCATGCCTTCTGTTTCTTTTCTTGTCTTAGTGCAATGGCCAGACTCTCCAGTACAAGGGGATTGGGAGCATCCTTTGCTCGTCACTGAGTTGAGGAAAGTGTTCAGTATTTCACAGACTATGATGTTAGCTGAAGGGTTTGCTAAGGTTTTGTTTGTGGCTGAGTACATAATACATAGCTGTTAAATGTTTAAAACTCATTATTTGCCAAATATTCACTGAGCACCTACTATGTGCCAGGCACTGTTGCAGGTGTTGGGAGGACAGCCATGCACTAGTCAGGGTCCCTGCTCTCAAGGCGCTTACCTTCTGTTGGCAGAGACTGACACACACATTACTTCAGGTAATGAGACGGGCTATGTAGGACCATAAAGCTGGGTGATGGGACGGCAGGTGGTGAGGGCTGTTTTTCTTTGCCCACTTTATTTTGGGGTCATATTCAGATTGATAATCAATAAAAATTCGTGGCGTTATGTGAGCGTCTAGTTTCATGCTTCTCACAAGGAGCTCAATCACCCCAGGGAAATATGGCTCTCTTCTCCAGGGTTCTGAGGCCCCTCCTGTCACTGGCCACGTGTCCGAGCCCCATGTCTGTGTGTCTGTGGGTCTGCAGGCAGTCTGTCCACTAGGTCACTCTGCCTCCCTCCCCTGCAGACCTGCACGCTGTGTCCCACTCATGGCAGCCCCTGGCGGGCTCACCTCCTCTGCTTCTCCCTGCGGTGTCTCCTGACCAGGGGCCTTCGCATTTCTTTATGCAACAGTCTTCACTTGCCAATTGTCACAGAATTTCCTTTCTAGCTCTTTTTTTTTTTTTTTTTTTTTTTTTTTGGCTGTGTTGGGTCTTTGTTTCTGTGCGAGGGCTTTCTCCAGTTGCGGCAAGAGGGGGGCCACTCTTCATCGTGGTGCGCGGGCCTCTCACTGTCGTGGCCTCTCTTGTTGCGGAGCACAGGCTCCAGACGCGCAGGCTCAGTAGTTGTGGTGCATGGGCTTAGTTGCTCCGCGGCATGTGGGATCCTCTCAGACCAGGGCTCGAACCCATGTCCCCTGCATTGGCAGGCAGATTCTCAACAACTGCGCCATCAGGGAAGCCCCCCTTTCTAGCTCTTGAAGAGTCTGAGTGTGATTGCACAGATCTGTGACTCAGTTTGTGGAGAACAGAAATTACATTATGGAATCTCCCCATCCATAAGCATGACAAGTATCTTTCTTTATTTAGGTGTTTTTTAGTTTTTCATTAAATTTCATAATTTTTCCCATAGTTTTATTTCAAGTTTAAAAAGTATTTTTCTCTTTTAAAAAATTGACTTTAGTCTAAATGCAGCATGGTACCCCGGTTTGGATCCTGGAACAGAAAAAGGACATTAGTGGAAAAAGTGGTGACATCTGAATGCAGCCTGTGGTTTGGTTGACAGCACAGTGTAGGTTATTTTCGCCTTGATGAATGTACCAGGGTTAACACGGGGTGATGCTGGCCATTGGCGTTCAGGAGCCCTTGGACTACCTGCGTGACTCTTCTGTAAACCTAAAATTATTTCAAAATGAAGTTTTAGAGATCAGCTTTAATTTACGTACTGTTTAAATAGACATCATTTCCATCATGTATGAGGTAGCGTAATAGGATGCAGCCAAGGTGGTGAATGCTGAGAAGGGTTTTGACCACAGGGGCCACCAGTGCACACAAGGAGTCCCAGGAAAACCTGTCTGGAAAGACCCTGGGTTGGGAGCAAGTAGGAGGAGGCTCGGGAATTCAGCGCAAGGCAGAACGGCAGGTGCAAAGGCCCCGAGGTAGGAACGTCGCAGCCCTCACTCTACGTCGCCCCCACCCCTGCAGGCCTGCAGAGAAATCTTAGCATCTTCATCTCTTACAGAGTCGGGGTGGGTATTATGTCAGGGAGGGAGGAGGGCCTGGGGGCCGTGGACTGAGGGACGGGGCAGAGCTGCGGCAGGCGGAGGCCAGGGCAGGCCCGGGCCAGCTCCTGTCCACCATCCACAGGCCGGGGTGTGGGCAGACCCCATCTTCTCCTGTGCGGGCACCCCGCGAACGCTGTTCTAGAAAGCTCTCTCTAGCTGTTGGGTTTCTGTGTAACCCACACCCAAGTATGGGACCTGCTCCAGGGTTAGAAAGGTGCCGCCACCTCATCCTGCACTGAGGTTATCCCCAGGGCTTTGTTTGACTGTCAAGGAGGGCTGGGACCCGCCGCCTCCGCCCCGACGCCCACCTCCCTGGTAGTCACTGGCAAGCTGATGCTCCGAGAAGAGCCAGGGCAGGGGTGGAGTCAGCCCCTGTGCCCACACCTCTACGTGGCCGGCGCGGCCGGCTGCGGGACCCCCGCCTGGGATTTGGGAGACTTGGGCTGCGGCTCTCGGTCCAGCCTTGCGCCCCGTGTGGGGACGGGGCGGGGGCCACGTGCGGAGGCGGGGTCGGGTGAAAGGCGGGGGCTGCGGGGGAGGGCCTGCAGTGTCAGTGCTGATCTTGGTGCCGGGGCATCCACACCAAGGTAGAGTGAGCATTGGTGCCCTGCCCTGGCCGTGGAGAGACCATCGGCCTCCAGAGTCCCCTCCGCGTGCTGGGGTAGCTCCCCCGGGGCCCTCTCTGCTTCCGGGGGGCCAGCCTGGTGCTCCAGTTGGGGCAGGGCCAGACCCCTGGTCTGGGGTGGGGCTCCTGGTGTGCAGAGCTCAGCACACAGCAGGTGCTCAGTAAACGCCTGTTGGACCACTAGGCCCAGAGCCCACACAGCACGTTGGAGGAGCAGGTCTGGGGCCCCAGACCACCCAGGCAGGGAGGCCCCTCCAGCCCCCACCCCAGCCTCCACCCACTTTCCCTCTTGGGAGAGAGATGTAGACGAGACTGGTTCACCCACCTCTGCCTTAAGATGCCAGTACTTTCCAGGGGGCAGAAAGAGCTGTCGGTCACTCTCACTTTAGCGTGAACAAGCTTGTTCAAGGGGGAGATTTGCGTAGAAGCTGGCCCCCAGGCCAGGGAGGCTGGGAAGGTTGCAGCTGCTCATGGACTGGGGCTTGCCCCTGCTTCCCCCACCACCTGCCAGGAATGGCGGCCCCAGAGTTGGGGAGATGCCGGCCCCTCGTCCAGGGAGCGATGAGACAGTGTATCAGCAGCCCTGTTCATGACCAGTTTCCTTGAGCCACTGGCTTGAAATCTCCTTTGCAGAATTCTGCAGATGTGGGTGGAAACTGACGCGAGGCTCTTGGTTTTCTGTTAGCGTCTGTATCTGTGCCATCGGCCGAGCCCCATCCAGGCGGGCTCCCCGTCCCTGCAGTGACTGTGGTGTCAACTACCCTGTGACCCTGTAGTAGTTTCGGCAGCTAGGAAGGCCCACGTGGTGCAGGCGTGGCCCGGCCCGACGGAGGTATAGTTTTCAGCTCAGAGCAGTCGACCAGAAGTTGCCGTCTTCCCACCAAATGGCTCCCTCTGCCCACACGGGGGAGGGGTGTCACTCCCGAGGAACCGGCAGATACAGCATTGGTGCAGGTGTCTGCAGGGCAGGGAGTCTCTCCAGGTTCCCTGCTGCACGGACCTGTGCAGCCTCAGAACAGAACAGGAGTCCCTGGAGCGCTGAGAACAGCGCAGTGGAGACTCCGAGAGAAGCGGGCAGGACAGAGCCGGGCCTCAAAGCCAGGGCAGGGAAGGGGGCACCCCTGGATATGGGCATAGAGGGGTGGTGGTGTCAGCAGCCACACACCCACCTCGCGGCTTGTTCCCGAGGTGCGGACTCAGCTAGCCTTGGGCCGCGCTTGGGAGGGACCATCACGGGATGAGAGGGCAGAGGCAGGGCCTGCAGAGACCGGTGGCTGGAGAGGCGGGGGACAGGACGGCAGGCACAGGGCAGCAACCCAGCCCGGGGTCCACTCGGGAGCGTGGCTGATTCCCAGGGGGTGTGCAGGGGTGACGGGGCGCTGGCCTCACGCCTATCGGCCGTGTGTGGGTGTGTGCGGGGCGCTTCTGGGGGACTGGCCTCAGGGGCTGAGGTCAGCTGACCCGCAGCGCTAACCACTGCATTCCCCTCCCCATGACGCCCATGCATCCGGGTGCAGTGGGGGCTGGGGCCGCCGCGGGCCAGGACCACGCTCTGAGGCAGTAATTACGCATCTCTGTCCCAGGGGCCGAACTGGAGAGGGCATCCAGGGAGGTGTTTGTTGTCGCCTGTGAGTCAGGAGCTCACGAGGAAAGTGGGGCTGGCGAGGCAGAGAAATTATGGCCTTGGTGCTGCCACATGCAGCTGCCAGCAGTTCTGGGCCAAGGCCGGCCCCCAGCCCTGCACAGTGGCCGAGAGCCCGCCAGACGCCTGTCGCCTGTCCCCGGCGCCTCAGCCCACACAGCCGTGCACTCAGCCACGCTGCCACCTTGGGGAGGCTGAGCCTCTGCTGCACTCGGGCCCAGAGAAGACACACACACACACACACACACACAGCCGCCCACAGACACCGACAGACGCACACGCTGCACCCCAGGAGCTCACACACTCAGCGCCACACACGCAGCCACGGCCCAGAGGCCTGAGGCCACCGCCCTGCTGGACGGGAGTGGGGCAGGGAGAGGGTGGGCCCGGCCTGACTGCCGCCTCCCTGTGCCCAGGGGCCACCAAGGACATGGGCAAGATGCTCGGGGGCGACGAGGAGAAGGACCCTGACGCCGCCAAGAAGGAGGAGGAGCGGCAGGAGGCGCTGCGACAGGAGGAGGAGGAGCGCAAGGCCAAGTACGCCAAGATGGAGGCCGAGCGCGAGGCCATGCGCCAGGGCATCCGCGACAAGGTGTGCGCGGGGACGGGGACGCGGTGCTGCGGCACGAGGACCTCCTTGCCCCCCTTCTTTGCAGCGCTAGGACAGACCTGGGGGGTGGGCCAGCGGGAGGGGCACAGGCAGCTGGGGTCACCGCACCCCAGGGTGCACACCTGCCACACGGGCTTACCGGGACAGGGGTCACTCTGTGCGGCCCCGAGTCCTTCCTGGCCCTGATGGCAGGGACCCGCTCGCATGCTCCTGGGCTCCGCACACGGGGTCAACCCTAACCCAGCTCTTCCTGTTGCTGACCCCCGGGGCTGCCCCAGAGGACCCGGCGGGGGGCCGCCAGAGGGAGGGCAGGGCAGTCAGGGGCTGGCCCACAGGCAGGCCCTGGTGGGTGAGTCGTCATGGGCGGGGGAGGCACCTCACCACCCCTGGGTGGGCCTCAGGGTGTTGGGGGAGTGGGTCTGTGAGCTGTGAGGTCTGGCTGGGGGCTGGCTGCAAGCTGGAGGCCACGACCTTTTCCAGAACCATCTGGGTGACCTTTCCCTGTGCGTAAGGGCAGTGAGAGCATCGTCCCAGGTGCGGAAACCGAGGCCCAGAGCAGGGGCGGGTGTATGAGGCTGAGTCGGCAGCTAGGCCACAGGTGGGCTGTGCCCCAGGGGCATGTCCACCACCCAGCCTCAGTTGCCCATCCAGCGCCTGGGTCAGAAGGGCTGGAAAGGCCGGGAGAGGGCAAGTGTGGGGCAGCAGCTCTGGCCTTGTCCGGGGTGGGCTGGGCTGGGCGTCAGGTGGAGGACAGGAGCCCTCCCTAGGAGCCCAGGGCGTCCCTGAGCCATGTGGCCTCCCAAGGTCCACACCATCTCGGGGCTCGCCCGCCACCCTTGGCCCCGCACAGGCCAGGCCCCTCCGTTGAAGGTGCTCGATTCCAGTCACTGGATCCTGGGGCCCAGGTGGGGAACTCAGTTTGGGGGGTGCTGCTTCGCTTGCTTCTGTCCTGGCCCCTCACCCCTACACCCCCGTCTCTGGGCCCTAGGGAAACGCTCCCAGACATTGGGGATGAAATCTGTGGGTAGGAGGCCAGGTGGGGGGCGGTGGGGGCCTCCCGAGGGCATCTCCACAGTCCCCAGCCCTAGGGGGACCAGCCAAGGTACCCGGGCTTTGGGGCGGGACGGCTCAGACCGCAGAACCCTCCCACCTACTTGGTGTCTCAGCACCTCAGCCTGATGCAGAAGCTGAGGCGGGGACACAGGCGGGGCGCGTGCAGGTCTCTGAGCCCACAAGGGGTCCCCCACATTGACAGGGGCATGGGGGCCACTCACCCTGATGTCCCCCCACTGGTCACTGGACACCTTTCCTGGGACCTGCAGAAAGTTCGAGTTAATTTTGCTGGGATGGCAGCTCATGAGCCCCCCACCCCCAGGACCAGCCCTGCTGCATCCTGAGTTGAGGACTCAAGGCTTTTTGAGCTGTTTGCAGAAGAGCCAGGAAGTGCGCACCATGGATCAGACAGCAGAGACAGCCAGACCCCACTCAGGCTGTGCTGGGGGACATCAGCGTAGCCATCGGGAAATGGAGGACAGGGCTGGGGGGAGTCAGAGGATAGAGAGACAGAGACAGAGATACAGACAGAAACAGAGAGACAGAGAGAAAGAGAGACAGAGACAGAGACAGAGTGGGAGCCGCCCAGGCAGAGTGTCTTCTGAGAGGGGAGTAATGGGGGTAGCCCCGAGGGTGGGACAGAGACTGAGAGATGGGGGGGAAGGGGAGGTCCATCTGTCCACTGTCCATCTGTGTTCAGCCAGCCTGCCAGCCATGGCTTTGCCCCAGGTGGACATCTAGTGGGGAATCCTGGGGGGTGAACTTATTCGTCCCAGCCCTCGAGCCCCCAAAACAGGTCACAATGTGTGGCCAGGTCGGAGCCCCCTGGGGGTGTGGCGCTCTGGGCATGGCTTCTCCAGCCTCCCCCCTTGTGAGCCAGGTGCCCAGTGAGCCCCTGCCCCAAGCCTCGGGAACTATCCAGGGGCTCAGGTATGCACGTAGGTTGGGGCCAAGGCTCAGCCAGGGTGTGGGTGGGGGCGGGTGCTGACAGTGTGGGTTTCTGTTCATAACACACTCTGCTCATTTTGCCTTTAATAGGAAAGGCCCTTCTGACCCTCCTCTCTAGACCCGCCAGTGGCCCCCATTTCTCCCAGGGCCCCAGCCCTACGTGTGCAGTGACCTCTTCCTCCCCCCCAACCGCAACGGGGCTCCCACTGCCCCAGGGCCTTTGCATGACTGACTGCTTCTCTCTGGAGCTCCCTGAGGCTCTTCCCTCCCCTCCCCTTCCCCACTCCTTTCCTGTTTTATTTTGCTCTGCACCTGCCTTCATCTGACGCACTCATACTTTTTACTTGTATGCTGTTCATTGTCCTTCCCTCACGGGGAGGGCAGGAGCTTTGACTGCTTGCACTTGGTGCTTGGATGCTAAGCTAGCAGTGAGTTAATGAATGAATGAGTGAGTGAGTGATGAGTGAGTGAATGAATGAATGAGTGAATGAATGAATGAGTGAATGAGTGTGTGAATGAATGAATGAGTGAATGAGTGAGTGAATAGGCATCAGCTCCAGGGTCCTCTTCGTCCTTTGGGACATGTAGTGGGACTTAAAGGTCACAGAGTGAGTCCCAGTGGACGTGGGGATGTGCCCCACCCTGAGGGCAGCTGAGGTCCTGCAGCTCCATGTGAGGCCAGGGGGCCGGGTGACCCTCACCCACCCCCATCCCCCAGCCAGGGACGGGCGATGGATCATGTGCTCCCCTGTCCTCAGGACCCCAGCTTCTGGGGCGGCCACATGGAAGGCTGCACCCCTTGGCAGAGCCCCAGGGCCCTCCAGCCTGTGCCCCGTGGGTCCCCTGGGCAGGGGTCCTGCTTTCCCAGACGAGCACCCCGCCATCTGGGGCCCACGTTGGGCGGGTGAGCGCCTTCGCTTCTGAACCGCCTGCACAGGCCCCGGGCTGCTCCTAACCCCCGCCAACCCCCGGACCCGCCACGGCTCCACCAGCCGCAGCGGCAGGCCTCATCCCACCGTGCCCGGGCCTGCTTCGTGCGCACATCCGGGGTTTGATCTGAGCCACCCAGGGGCCGGGGTGGTGTTCGCTGAGTCCAGTGGCCAGGGCAGGGGTCAGAGCTGGCCCCCGCCCCGCGCACTGGCTGGGCCCAGGTTTCCTCACCGGCCCTGCCAGAGCAGTTCTCCTGCTGTCGGGGGTGAGGCGGGACTAGTGTGCCTGGGCCCGTTCCTGGAGGGCGGCCTGCAGGGACGGTGTGGGGTGTGCTGGGGAGCGCATAGACGCCTGCCGAGGCCCCCCGACCACCAGAGCTGAGTCCGCCGGGTGGGGGCCTTTCCTGGGTGACTGCAGAGCTAACCAAGGCGGTGGCCACTGGGCCAGGCCTGGGGGTGTGCAGGGAAGAGGGTGATGGTGAGCTGCCCCCACTCGTGGGTCAGAGGCAGCTCAGGACAGGCCTGCCGCATTCTGGACGCTGGAGCCCCAGGAGCCCCAGGGCCCCCCTGGCGGTGCAGGGTGCAGGCCAGAGCACACCCCTAGCCCCGGCTGTCCTGACTCTGAGGGGAGCTCAGTGCCTGGCGCCCCTGCCCACCAACCCGTCCCCCTCCCCACGCCCCCAGGCCCTGCCACCGCGAAGTCCACCAGACACCCGTGTCCTCAGAGCCCTTCTCCACCCGGCATGCTTAGGCAACCCCCTACTACCCTCCTGCTCCCCACAGGTGGGAACCCTGGCCTTCAGGTGTGGCTCCCCCAGTGGCCCCCGCTGGCCCCGGGGCTCCAGACCCACTTCCTCCAGCCATCTCCTGGTGCCCTGTCTCCCCACCCACTCCCAGACCTCATGGCTGGTCAGAGAAGAGGGTGCAGAGCTGCATGGCACGGGATCCCATCGAGCTGCGCAGTACAGGGCCCCATCGGGTCGGCAGGGCTCCATCAGATGGGGGCCGAGGGGCCAGGCCGGGGTCACGCGTCGTCTGGGCGCCCCGCTCCCCAGGCGACCTCATCTGCATTCGGGACTTACCATCTCACGCGCCGGCTGGCGCTGCGCTGCGTGGGTCCAGGTCGGAGGGGAGGCTGGCCCACCTGCGTCATTTGCATACACTCTTCCTGATTTGCATACCCACCTTCTGGTTTGCGCCGCACTGCCAGGTTTGGTGCTTCCAGCTGCCCGCGTTCCGCAGCCTCGAGCCACAACCACCCTTAAGCCAGCGCTGAGCTGGTGGGTCCGAGTCGATCCAGCCCCCACATCCCAGGTTTGTGCTGAGAATAACAGGTGTGGGCACATACGGATTCTCACTGGTAAGGAGCACCGCATTGCCCAGGGTGCTGGCCGCCCTGGGCTCCCTCCCGGCCACAGGGTGTGCGGTGGGGCCCTGCTGTCCCAGTGGTTGAGGAGAATAGTGGGTGTCCAAACCGGCTCTCAGCCAGACCACATCAGAGCCAGGCTCTGGGAGGGACCCCAGAGAGTAAGGTGGCCCTCAGGTTCGCCCAGAGTGGCGTTAGCCTTGGAATGACCTTGAGCCTCAGTGGAGCAACTGGGTTGGGGCCTGGAGTCTCCTTCCTGGACCCTAGAGGGGAACACAGGTCCCTTCCCAACCCCGAGTCAGGGAGGTCCCTCTGCTCGACCACATACCGCATGTTCCCGCTCTTACGTGTGTGCCATTGTCACCCGCCCGTTCTGCCAGCACCGTGTGTTCCCCTGAGCATGTGCACCTTTGCTGTGAGTGTGTGTGGGCTTCAGCCACCACAGCGCCCCGTGGTGAGGAGGTCGCGGCAGGTGTGGTGACCCAGGAGGAGGGCCATGCTTCTAGGGCCAGTCCACCCGAGTGGCTGCAGTGTGGTCGGCTTGTCGCACTCTCTGCCCTGAGCTGACCTGACGGTGCTCAGTGGGGAGGCCCTCTGGGTAGCGTGCCGCTGCTCAGAATATACTCTGGTGCCGTACACCCCCCACCCCGCATGGAGACCCTTTCCCCGCTCCTGGCTCTTGTTCACGGTGCAGAGGTGCCTTCAGGCTGCCTAGAGCCCCTGCTGAAGAAGGGTAGACAAACCCCTCATCCCTCCCTCCTCAGTGGCTGAGGGGACCCAGGCTGCGCTCTGGTCACCGGTGGGCCAAGAGCATGGCCTCCCTCTCTCAGACTCTGCTGAACGTGGGCCTTGCCTCCCCCATGCCTGAAGCCATCCTCAGCCTCGAGGGAGGAGGTGGGTGCAGAGGTTTCCCTCAGTAAGCTGGGGAGTGGGACACAGCCAGCCCCCACCCCCCCAATCTGGAAACAGAGGGAAGGGTCTTCTTGGAGTGCCAGGGTGCCCTTCCCCTCCACACACCCGCCATGAGCACCAGAAGCAGAGCCCACCGCTTCTTTCAGGAGGGGCTGGTGAGGAGAGATGACCGGGCATGGGAGATCCTCCCCAGGGCCAGCAATCCTGCACTGTGTGCTCCCCAGGAGGATTCTGCAGCCTGTCAATAACTGATAATCGACCATCGCTGACACCCACACGTGCTCCCCAGTGCTTCCTCTTTACCCTCATCAATGCTTCTGCTCCCAGACATTCCCTAATGTGTAAGCCAGGACCTCAGACCTGGCCACGGGGCACCCTTCTCCCGAGCCTGGGCGGGTCCTGAGCTCTGCCCATCAGATGGGCAATCTGCCCCCCAACGCACCAGGCCAGCTTGGTCCCACCTGGTTCCCACCAGCCCTAAGGCAGGAGGTGTTTCCTGGTCTCGTGGCCACATGACCGCAGGCGCACACGCATCAGTGCTCTGTTCATCCGGGAGGGCTGGTGAGGATGCTGATGGGCCTGGCGGAGGTGGGGGCTCGTCTCCTAGAAATTTACTTCCTCAGTTCTGGAGGCTAGAAGTCCAAAATCAAGATGTCAGCAGGGCTGTGCTCCCTCTGAAACCTGAGGGGGAGAATTCTTCTCTCTTCGAGCTTCTGGGGGCTTCCAGCAATGCATGTGTCCTTGGCTTGTGACAACGTCGTTCCGAACCCTTTCTCCGTTTTCATCTTCTACTCTGTGCATCCTCTTCTTTCTCTTACAGGGAAACTCGCTTTGGATTTAGGGCCCAGGAAGAGCTCATCTCTATTCTTACCTTAATTGCAAAGACCCTATTTCCAAATAAGGTCACATTCTGAGGTTCCAGGTGACATGAATTTTGGGGGGGACACCATTCAATCCACTGAGGAGGGGAGATTTGGGCGAGGGTTCAGGGCAGAGACACACGCGGGAAACCAGAATTGGGGGCTCTCAGCAGTGCCCAGGGGTGTTGCTGAGGGCACACCTAGATGGGGTTCCAGGACATCCACCTGGCAGTGACCGCTGGACACGGAGAATGCAGAGTGACCCTCCAGGGACTGGGGTCTTGGTGGCATCCGGGGATACTTGGCCAGGCAGGAGGGTGTGGCCACATGTCGCCGGACGGAGGATCTGGGCTGCCTGGGGCCCGCCAGCCACAGAACAGCGGGTTCTCCACCGCTGTGGGCAGGCATTCTGCCCCGGCTCCCTGCGCTCCGGGACCGCATGCCAAGGCGGGCTGAGGACTGCGCCCACTTCCCCGGAAGGCGGGACCGCGGGAGGGCGGGGCCAGGGGTGGGGCGGGGTCACGGCCTCAGCTCCCCGACCCCATGGAAAAACTCGACTTTCGTCCTCCCCCTCCCCCGCTCCCTCTCCCGCAGTTCCACCCTCAGCGGGGTCCCCCGTCCAGGCTCCCGCCCGTCGCCCCCGCCTTCTCCGATGGGGTCTCCCCGCCCCTCCCGGCAGCCTCCGGGGTGGGGACCGCCCCTGCCAGGGGTCTTGGTGGTCGTCCGCTCCCGCACACGCCTTTCTCAGCCGCAGGTGCTGCCTCCAGAGGCCCCTCGGCCGATCGCGCAAGCGCAGGGTGGGTGTAGCCTGCCCGGGTCCCGAGAGCGCCCCTCCCGGGGCCGGGACCCGGGGCCGGGACCTGCCCGCCTGAGCCCTCCCGCCCTGTCCCCCGCAGTACGGCATCAAGAAGAAGGAGGAGCGCGAGGCCGAGGCCCAGGCCGCCATGGAGGCCAGCGCGGAGGGCAGCCTGACGCGGCCCAAGAAGGCCATCCCGCCGGGCTGCGGGGACGAGCCGGAGGCAGAGGAGGAGAGCATCCTGGACACGGTGATCAAGTACCTGCCCGGGCCGCTGCAGGACATATTCAAGAAGTAACGCCCCTGGAGCTGGACAGGAGCCCGGAGCCCCGCCCCTCGCCCACCCCCGTCCTGCCCTCCGCGGAGGCGCCTGAAGGGATGTCGGGAGCAGAGTGCAGCCCCCCAACGCCAATATAAGCCATAGCCCTAGGTCTATCCGCGCCTGGCCCCCGCAAGCCTGGGGAGCCTCCGCCCGCCTCTCACCCCATCCCCGCACCGCCATCGCCACCGCCTCCGAGGGAGGGGCGCCTGGCCCCCCGCGGCCCCCGCGGTCCGGGCTGCAGGCCCCGGGGACTAGCCCACGGCGTCCTCCGGCAGCGGGTGGATTGGACCTGCCCCAGAGCCTGGGAAGCCCCTTCTCGCTCCTCCCTTCACCGCCCACCCAGCAGGGCCCGTGGCCAGGGACACCAAAAGGGCCGGCCCTGCGTTGGTGGGCGCCTGTCGGGCCCACGCTCGGGATCACAGCCATAGTAGGGGGCGCGGTCGTGAGGCCGGGGTGGGGGCTGGGAGAGGCGAGCAGCTGGCGCCTGAGGCTCAACCCCCGGGGTCAGCCTGGACCCCAGGCCCTACCCCGCACCGACGCCCGGGTTGCTGAATCTGCCGTCCACCGCTTTCCATCTGCACCCCTTCCCTTCTTCGTCCACCTGTGTGTGTCTGCCCGCTCCCTCCTCGGCCCCCTCCTCGGGAAGGCTTTGCTTCTTAGGACTGCTGTGGCCCGTTCTCTTCTCCAAGAAGGGAGAGAAAGCGATAGGCTTAGGGGGACACTCTCAGACCCCCGTCCCTCATACACCCCTGTCGCTCAAGCTCTTCGGCGTCCGTGAGACCAGCTGAGCCCGGCACACTCCCCTCCCTGGTTGGCACCTCCTGTCCCCTCCGAGGCTGCTCGGAGGACGCCCTGCCCTCACCCTCCGAACACCCACGCCTTCACCCAGAACCGGAGAGGAGGCCCAGAGCCCTGTGGGTCGAGCGCTGTGCAGGAGGGTGTGGCGCGGAAGGCCGGCCCCGCTCCCTGCAGGCCCTCGAGGGGGTCGTCCCAGCCGCAGAGCCCGCCCGGTTGGACGGAAACGACCGCGGACCTCCCAGTGCCCCCGTGGCCTCTGCCCTTGTGTAATTTGCATCACAATATGTCGAATCTCAGGTAAATGAGGTCTTCTGTGTTTGAGGAGTTTTATCTCGACAGAAAGCCCATCACCTCGGTCCCTGGGGCCCTTTCTGTCCACATCAAAAGTTCATCGTGTCCAGTGTTGCGGGCCCGGGGCGCAGCCTTCCCCAGCTCCTTAGAGAAGCCATAACGACTAGACGGCAATACCGACCCCTGGCGCCCACCCCCACCATTCCCCGCCGTCCGCGCTGCGCCCCGACACCTCCCGCTTCCTCGTCTTTTTTAAATGCCCGTTTTCACACTTTAAAAAGCCAGCTCTGAGCAGACAGGGCGTCGTCTCGTAGAAACCCCGCATCCCGTCCCCAGCGCGTGGGGCGCCTGAGCAGCCGAGCTTAGTGTAGACCGTGGATGTCCTCTGTCCGTCTGTCCCCGCGCCTGCGCTTCCTCCTGCATGTCGGGGGCCGCTGCGTGTGTTCTCTCTGGATGGAATCACAGCCAATAAACACCACAGTGATTTAATGCGTGTGGCCATTCCCTCCGGAGCCCTGATTTCCCTGGGAGGCGATGGGGGTGGAGGGTGCAGCCGGGGTCATGGCGGGAGGGCCAGAGCCCGCCGGGATGCACACCCTTTGGGCCCTGTTGGACGACCCCCACTAGCCCCCGCACCCGGCCAGATGGGAACACCTTCCCCTTTCGCTGGGGCCGCTGCTGCAGGGGCTCCCCACCGCCCTTTCTCATTAAGGTAGTCCCGGCCAGAGTCATCGCCCCCAGAAATGCAGCCCGGCCCCTTCCTCAGCGCCCCCTCCCCCCAAGTCTCCCACCTGCAGCACAGGCCCCATCCCAGGCCTTTCCGCCCCACGGCTATACCGGTCCCTGGGGCCCAGGTCCCACTGTGCTGGCCACACCTTGGGCTCAGCGGGGGACTGAGGCTCAGCCCTGGGGTCCTGCCCGTCGTCGGTCTGGTGGTGCCATCCCTCCTCCCTGTGCCCTCAGGGAGGCCTCTGTGTCCCACGCCTGCCTGTCGAGGCTGAGGCCTGACGAGGTGCCCGTGGGACCTGCTGGCTCTGAAGCCTGGCCCGGGATACCCCGACTCCACCCCGAGATGCCACGGCCACGTGTGTCCCCAGAAAGGCTCTGTTGGACCTCCATTTCTGGGGGCCTCTCTCCTGGAAAGTGGTATCTGTGACCTTCCTCACACTGCTGGCTGAGAATGCACGGGAGCCTTCCAGTAGAACCTGCACAGTCTCAGCAAACAGAAAGGACACACTTGTCCCCCTCCCCACCCCCATTCCTCTTCCCCTCCCCACCGAGCTGTGCCCAGAATACTGCCCTGGACCCATTGCCCCTTTGCCTCTGCCTCAGAACGTGGACAGAAGCCTTTGTAGCCAATTCTGGTTTTGGGATCTGCGAGCCACCGTCCCCAGCATAGCTGCTCTTAGGAGGGCACCCCAAACAGGCCCCATCATCAGTCTCCACCCCCACCCCCCACCCCCAGCCTGGCCTGGACTCATCTCAGTCTTGAGCAGTGAGCCAGGTGTGCCGGTGACCTGGATCACCTTCCCTTGGGACCCCAGCCAGCCCTTCCTCAGTGCCTGGTGGGGCAGACCCCTTGGGTGCCAGGTCCCAGGACTCTAGGGAGAGGCACTCGTTCACTTCAGGCTTGCTGAGCCCCCATGCTGTGCAGAGCTCTGTTCTAGGCACCGGGGGTAATTGAGGTCCCTTCCTCCAGGGACTGATTGCTCCAGTGGCCAGATGATAAACACATAATAAGTCAGGTGGTGGTTTCTTCCGTATAGGAAATTGAGCAGGATAAGGGGGCAGAGAGGATGGTAGGGTAGCTATTTCACCCCCGAAGAGGTGACATGTGCAGACAGGCCCCAACGAAGAAAGGAGGGAGCCCCGTGGGCCTCTGGTGGGAGAGCATTCCAGGCAGGGAACAGCAGCGCCAGGGCCCTGAGGCAGGAGCCAGCTGAGCACTTCAGAGTGGCACTGGGACTCCGCCGACCGTGCCCTTGCCCCTGGGCTTGCTTTAGGACCACACTGCCTCTTCACAGAGTCTCCTTCCTTTCAGAACAGTTAACTCTTATTTTGACAAAGCAGAGAACGCTTTGATACTTGGCCCCCCAGAGACGTCCTCCACTGCTCAGGCAGGCAGGTCCTCGCCCTGGTCCCTGTGGGCAGCCAGCCCGGGGCAGCACTCTGCTTGGATTTGTTGTCTCTCCTCTCAGGCGCCCTGCACTCGCCCAGCTGTACGAGTCACCAGCCACTTAACCATCAAGGCTGTCAGGACACATTTTTAAAGATCTGGCAATAAAGGACCATTTTGTCTAGTTGTGCTAATCCGCAGCTAGACAATCCTGCCGTCCACAATCGCAGCCAGCGGGGCTCGGTGAGCCCTGGGTCTGGGCCACCTGTCCACACAATTGAGAACCTGCTCCACTCCCGCCTCAGCCGGTTCCCGTCAGGTCCGAAAGGAGGGGTAGCGTCTCGGGTGAAGGGTGGGTCTCTTGGAGCCGGGCTCGCCCTCGGGCCGAGGGGCGGGGTTGAGGGGGTCGAACTGGGGAGCCTGGCTTGGACAGGACTGGGGCGGGGGTGGGAGACAGGTTGGGTGGCGGGACCTGGGGCGGGATCGGAGACGGGATTGGGGGGTGGCGGGCTGGGCTGGGACTGGAGGCGGGATTTGGGGTGGGGCTCGGCTGGGGGCGGGATCGGAGGCGGGATGCGGGAAGCCAGGATGAGAGGCCGAGCTGGGGGCGGGACTGGGGATGGGCTCGGGCTGCTGCAATGCCTGCCAGTGTCGGTTAACATCTACGTGGCCCGGAGGATGGAAGGGCCTCAAGGCAGGACCCAGCCCAGTGCCACTAGACCTGGGTGCTGAGTCGAGGCGTCGGGGCCACGCGCTGACCCTTGTGTCCCCCGCCCCCGTCCCGGCCCCGCCCCCGCCCTGGACGGCCTGAGCCAATCAGCGCGTGCCGGATCAGGTCGCTGCGATTGGCTCCGAGAGGGTCACGTGGCAGGAGCCTGTTTAATCGGAGCCCGGGAGACGCCAAAGCAGGAGGGGTGGTCTGCGGCAGGTCTGGGACTGTCCTCGGCCTCGATACCAGAGTGTCCTCTCTGTTGACCCCCCACCCCCCGCGCGTCCTCCGAGCCCTCCCCGGGCCAGGCTGAGCTGCGGCAAAACGAGGGACGCCCGTGTCCCAGAGGACCGCCCGGTGGGGTGGAGGGCAGCGAGATCCAGGCGGGGCACTGACCCAGTGCTTAGGAGGCCCAGCGCTGGAGAGGATACGCGCCCAGCCTGGTGCGCACAGCTTGTCCTGGAACGGACAGCAGAGGGTCTCCACCCTCGCCCGGGGAGCTGAAGCCAGCTCCCGGTGGGGTCATCCCTCCCGCCCGCGGGCCCTGCCCCCAGACTGGCCCCCCGAGGTGAGGCGGTGAGGGTGTGAGGCCCGGGTGGTCCCAAGCTGGCTAAGCAGAGGTTTATGCCTGTCTAAGGACAGAGCTGGGGGAGGACCACACAGTGGTCCCTGCAGCACCGTGGGAGCTGGAGCTGAGGAGGGGGCTCGGGGGTGGAGTAGGCTCCAGCGGCAGTGCTGGCCGTTAGTGGGTCTTCACTCTGCTGCTTGAGGCTTGGGGAAGAACCAGAGTCCTGGGCACCCAGAATCCTGCGCTATCGCATAGCTTGTCCCTGAGGGTGGGGCCTGGCTGTGCCCCAGGGTCCCCACTCAGGGCCGAGCACCAGCCCCCAGGCTCCAATGGTGCCCAGGATGATTTTTCTCAGCTCCGAAGATGAGGCATGGGAGGTGACGTTTAATTTGATATCTACAAAATAAACAATGTTTCTTGCACCCTTGAGTGAGTGCATTGAGATTTATGCTGCAGAGAGGGCAAAGGACGATGCCAGGAAAGAGAGGAGGGCCCGGCCTGGCTGGGGAAAGGCCTGAGGCTGGGAGGGGACAGGGTGAGGCCCTGGCAGAAGCTCCTGGCTGCCTCCCTGCTGCAGCGGGAGACCCGGGGGCTGGGGGATCCTGTGCACGCCTCCTGCCTTTCCCTCTCCCTGGCTCTCTCCCAAGTGCCCAGTGCAAAGATGGCTTCTTGGAAAGGCAAATGTTAATGTGTTGTCCACTGGCTTTCAAGCCCTGCCCAAGTGCTGACCTTTAATTTGCTTCAGTCTGTGGGTTCCACCGGCAGCTGAGCAGAGCTGCTGCAGAGAGAGCTTGCCTGCAGGAGGGCCCTGGACTCTGTGTCCAGGAGGCCAAACCCCTGATTCTCTCAAAGGAGTCCTAGATTCTAGGGTCTGTCAGCCAGAAGTCAGCCTCTGTCCACACATGTCCACCAGGCACGGGCCGTGGGGCCCAAGAAGGGGGGGGCAGACACTCCCCATCACACCTCCTGGCCCCCTCCCTCACCCGCCCAGGACTGGGGCCAGATAGTAGGGGCTGCACCTGGCCAGAACTTCCAGGCTCAGATGGGAGACTGACACTGTACAGGTTCTCTCTCCTGCAGTTAATTCCTCATACAGTGAGCGGAAATAAAGTTCAATAAGTAAGCAAAATTCACCAATCAGGAGGAATTCACCGATGGCTGGGGCAGGAAATATACAAGATGAGCCTGGAAATAAGGAAATGCTAAATAACAAACTGAACCCACAATGATGGGGCATGAGAAAGGGACGTAGCAGCCACTGACTGAGCTCCCAAACCTGGCCCAACGTGAGCAATGAAATAAAGTCGTGCTGGAGAATAACCCATGAGTCCACGCTAGGGTACATGGTTTAAACACGTAAGTAAGTGGGGGGGGGGGAAGAGACAAATCTCCCACGCAGAGGGGTCCATGTAAGGAGATGGAGCAAACGCCCCGCCCCTTCGGTGTGGCCTCCACCTAGTGACTTCCTGTCGAAGAACACAGTATGGAGCAGGAGTTAAAAGAGTAAGTGCAGTGGGGAAGGCTGACTGACACCACCACCTCCAGGGGATGGAGGTCCCAGGGAATCGAGGTCACTTTCAGCAGCAACAGGTCGAGTTGGTAGCAGGTGCCCATGATGTGATGAGAGAGGAAGCCTACCTCTGGGGTCCTCCTCCCCAAACCCGTAACCCCAGTCTAACCCTGAGGAGAACATCAGACTGACCCCAACTGAGGGCCATTATACAACACCTGACCGGCGCTCCTCAATACTGTCAAGGTCACCAAAAACAAAGAGTGTCTGAGAAACTCACAGCCCAGAGGAACCAGAGGGGACATGACGACTAATGCAATGTGACATTGTAACGAGCAGGACCCTGTGGGGCCTTCCTGGGACAGACACCTCCCCCCAACATGTCCTCCACCTGCCTCTTGTTTGTAGAAAAACTTTAGCCTCCTAGGCCTTCCCTAAATTCCAAAGAATACATTTAATCAGAGAAGTGAGAAAATGCAGAGACAAACAAAAATAGTCAATCAAGGCAAAGTAATAATAGTTTAGCCATTAAACAAAGTCAGGCACCTGTAGTTCCTCCTCAAGGGCTATCGATAATACTCTGAGCCACGTCTTTGACCTGTTTGGGTGATACTGAAACCTCCACCAGGTGGGAGAAGCTATGTATGCTGCCCACAAGCACATAGACTCCAGATCAGTTAGAACCAGAGGCTGATGATGTTGCCTCCCAGTTACCTCACCACCAGACAATCAGAAGAATGTCCACCCGCTGATCAGGAACCCGACAACGCCCCCTCGATCACCCTGTCTTCAAAAACCCTTCCCTGAAAGCCACCAGGGAATTTGGGTCTTCTGAGCACTAGCTGCCCTGGACTCCTTGCTTGGCGCCTGCAACGAACGCTGCACATCCCTTCACCGCGGCCTGGTGTCAGCAGACCGGCTTCACTGTGTGCAGGCGAGTGGACCCAGGTTTAGCTCCTTAACAATATCCTGGAACAGAAAAAGGACATCAAGTAAAACAACTAAGAGAATCTGAACACAGAATGGACTTTAGTTAATACAAATGTATCAGTGTTGGTTCATTCGTTGTGACAAGACGTTAAGAGGAGGGGAGACTGGGGGTGGGGTGTGGGGAACACTCCACACTATCTTCATAATTTTCCTGTAAATCTAAAACTGTTCTAAAAGTTTACTGAAAAAGGCATAATCCAATTCAGTTAAAATTTAAAACCAGCCCCTGAATGAAAGACTGACCCAGGAGAGGGAAGCGCGGGTTCAGCCCCGAGCCAGTTCATGCACCCGCACAGCCTGAAGCCACAGGGCAGTCCTGGCTCCTTCCCGGCTCTGGATGACGCCCCCCAGCCCCGCCCCGTGGGGTGAACCGGGCCAGGTGGCCTGACGCTGTCCTGGTCCAGCACAGGTTCGCCTGATCGGCCTGGCCCCTGCCAACCTCTCAGGCCACTGAGGTGTGCAGGGTCCTTGAAAGCCCAGCAGCCCTCCTTCCCAACGCAGATGGAAAAGCAAACCGGCCTCAGAGACGGGGAGAGAGCAGAACCTCGCCTGCGTCTAAGCTGGAACCCAATTCCCGACAGAGCCGGCCCAGCAGGAGCAAAACGGAGGGAGCCCGCAGGGCCAGGAGCAGCCAGGCTACAAACAAGCGGCCACCCGGGCCTCCCTTCGAAGAAAAATAACTCAGGAAACACAAGGTAAGAACGTGAATTCAATCACCATCAAGTTCTGTAGGAAAGCACTTCACACATCCCTTCAGTAACAAATAGAACACAGAACAAGCAGCTGAAATCAGGAAGAGATACAGAAGATTCAGAGTGCAATTAGCAAATGGCGTCTTGAACATACTAGAACTTTGCACTCAACTGAAAACTACAGAAAAATACATACTCTTTTCAAGTTCCATGAATATTTACAAAAATTAACTGCTGACCGGGCCATAAAGCTAGTCCCAACAAATCATGGAACTGGCATAAAGCAGAACACATGGGGGAATTCCCTGGTGGTCCAGTGGTTAGGACTCCACGCTTTCACTGCCGGCGGCCCGGGTTCAATCTTTGGTCGGGCAATTAAGATCCCACAAGCCGCTCAGCATGGCAAAATGAAAAAAAAAAAAACCCCAAAATCCAAACATGTGGTCTAGCCTCAGGGCAGCTAGTCTAGAGATTAACAAGAAAGAGAGATTCAGAAACCCCATGTTTGGAAATTAAACTTCTAAATTATCCATAGGACAGAGAAGACATAAAAATAGATCGTTGTGTTTTTAGTATGTCATTATAAATTGGTTAGAAAACTGAAAGAATAGAATATAAATATGTATATTTAACTCACCAACTTGTAGAAGAATAAATGGAAAAAACCTTGATTAATCTAATAGCGATAGAAACAAGGTGGGGAGAGAAGCAAGTAGAAAGTACAAAAAAGGTGGCAAATCCAAGTCCCAATATATCCAGTTACATCAGCCATCAGAGCAGCTGACGGGGTGGCCGCCTGTGTCCCGGGAATCTCTGCTGGTCACTCTGGTCACCTCCCAGCTGCCCGCATCTGCTGCTTCGTCTGACACCTTTTTCCAGACGGCGGCTCCGCCTTTGTGTGCAGCCAGAAGTCCCAGGGAGCTGACACTGTAGCACCGGCTGGGGGGTGGCGGGGGGATGCGGGTGAGCTACCCCAGCTCCTTCCACCTGGAACCACACAGGGAACATCTCCAAGGCACATGTGTCCCCCAAGTCCCAAGCTCCCCCCACAGGAGTAACCTTTGGTCACCATGAGGCTGGCTCAAGAAGCAGCCTCTTCTGTGCCAACGTCCTGCAGCCAAAATCCTCCAGCAGTGCCCTGCAGCAGAACAAGTTAGGGAGAGAAAACACACGATGAGCGTTTCGGTGAGAAGGGACCTCTAGGATTTGGGGGACGGTGGGTGATTTGGGTGGAGAGTTTGAGGAAGCGGGCTTCGTCCTGGCTCAGGTGCTGTCAGGAACTGGGGGACTTTCTGTGATGGGGCTTCTCAGTACATCTTATCTGGAGGGGAGAGGGCTAGCGGGTGACACTGTGATTGCTAAACACGACCAGGGCGATGACTTCTGGGTGAACTGTCCACACCAAAAGTGGACTGAGAAAGCAGGCCCTCAGGATGAGATCAGAAGGGGTGGCTTTTGGCCAGTGGGGAGGGTTACACCCAGTGACCACACCTGTCACCTAGTGATGTGCCCAGCACCAAGGCCATAACAGCCACGGCAAGGATGCAAGGCAGCTGGTCACTGTTGGTGCCACCAGGATCCTAAAGGGCATTGACACCCTGACTCAAGGGGCCTCGGGCAGCCTATCCAGAGACCCTGTTTGTCCGGCTACAGCTGCCCAGGACAGGGCTATGATGGTGGCAGGCCACCAGTTCTCCCGTGCTGAGTTGGGCCTTGCTGGGGACGAAGCTCACTGGGCGGAAGTGCCCGGAGGGAGCCCGGGGCCATCTTGAACCCCATTCCCTTGGAGGCCAGAGTGTGAAGGGCGACCTCCCCTCAAGCTGTCGCCCTCCTCTTGCAGCTGCGGCCCAGAGAGTAGGGTCCTGCCTCAGCCAGACTGGGCTGGGTTGGAGGGGCAGGGCCACAGGACTCCGAGCTCTGCCATCTGGGTCTGAGGGTGCCTGGCAGCGGGCAGGGCACAAGGCGGGTGCTCTCCTGCGGCGCTGAGATTTGAGTCCCAGCAAGGACTCTGGAGCTGGTCCTAAAGTGCAGTGTGGAGGAAACCAGTGCCCTTCCGTGGATGGGATGGAGACGCTGCAGCTGCCCCCAGCAAACACCGCAAGGGCCCCTCCCAACCCCAAGCTGCAGGGTGCGGATTCCAGAACAGATTCCAGAATGATGCGGCCGGTGGTCCCCAACGGCCCTTTACTTCACCGGACCCTCACCAAGCCTGTGACCTCACAGGTGCCGGAGGCACCAACAGTTTAAGCTGAGCGGCCGCCGTGCTGGAGGAGGCCTCCTCCCCAGGGGTCAGCGAGGCCCCCGCACCGGCTGCGCAGCCGTTGGTCAGTGTGTCTCGGGGTGGGCAGCCTGCACTCCCTGTAACAGCCAGCAGTGTGCACTCAGCGCGGACCCTCCTCCTGGTGGCCATGTTGTCTGAAGAGTGCCCAGGTCCCCTGGACACCCTGCAGGACATCCCACTGACCCATGGCATCAAGGCGGGAAGAACAGGGCACGGAAGCTTGAGAGGGTGGAGAAAACCCCAGGGATCCAGGGGCCGCCGACACCAAAGTCTCCTTTTGTGTTCTTTTTTTAAATCGTGGAAGAATTCACATACAGAAATATGCACAGACCTTAAGTGCACAGTTTAATGATTTTTGACAAACTCTAGGTTACCTGTTCCTCTGGTTAAGATGCAGGATCTGTCCGTCACCCCAGAAAGTTCCCCCATGCCCCTTCCCACACAGCCGCAATCCTCCCTGACAGAAGCAACTGCTGGGCTTCTTCCCACCACCAGCTCTTGGTTTGTCTGTTCCTCACCCGGACATGAGTGGGATCGTGTGGTAGATTCCAGCACTGCCGCGTGTCTTGGAGGCAGGTGTGCCCACCTGGCGGAGCCGGGCATGTGGAGGCCCCACGCTCGCTGTGTCCCCACGGATGACCATGGCGTCGTGTGCACTTCAGTCGTAAAGAGCTGCAGCAGAACCCCTTTATGGACGTCCGCCTCTGCTTCTCTTTGGTAAATTCCCATGAGTGGGAGTGCTGGGCTGTGGGCAGGTCCGGTCCAACTGAGAAGAAACACCCGAGCTGTTCTGGGGGCGGTCAGTGGAGCCAGCGATGCCTGGAGAACCAGTCCCACGTCTTCGTCAACTGGCCTGTCAGCCTCTCAGTCCGTTCGAGCTGCTTTCAAAAAGCACTGCAGACCGGGAGCTTTAACAACACACAGTTACTTCTCACGGTTCTGGAGGCTGGAATTCCGATATCAAAGTGCCAGCAGATTCGGTGTCTGGTGAGGGCAACTTCTCCCTGTGTCCTCATGTGACAGAAGGGTGGACGGGGGCTCTTCTAAAAGGACACTAATCCCATCCACAATTGAATCGCCTCCGAAAGGCCCCACCTCCTAACATCATCACACTGGTGTTTAGGATTTCAACTCATGAATCTGGGGGTGACACAAACATTCAGTCTGTAACAGTCTAAAGTTTTAGTCGTTTTGGTGGGTGTGTAATGGTGTCTCATCTTGGCTTTAACTTGCTTGCCTGAAGCTCACGGTGAGCACTTCTCATGTGCCTGTTGGCCATTGTCTATCTTCCTTTGAGAAGTCTCTGATCAAATCTTTTGTCCATTAAAAAAAATTCGGTCATATGGTAGTTCTATTTTTAGTTTTTTAAGGAAACTCCATACTGTTCTCCATAGTGGCTGTATCAATTTACATTCCCACCAACAGTGCAGGAGGGTTCCCTTTTCTCCACACCCTCTCCAGCATTTATTGTTTCTAGATTTTTTGACAATAGCCATTCTGACTGGCGTGAGGTGATACCTCATTGTAGTTTTGATTTGCGTTTCTCTAATAATTAGTGATGTTGAGCGTCTTTTCATGTGCCTCTCTAGAAAAAAATGGTACTGATGAACCTAGTTGCAGGACAGGAATAAAGTAGACATAGAGAATGGACTGGAGGACACAGGGTGGGAGGGGGAAGCTGGGGCAAATTGAGAGTGGCATCGACATATATATACTACCAAATGTAAAATAGATAGCTAGTGGGAAGCAGCCGCATAGCACAGGGAGATCAGCTCGGTGCTCTGTGACCACCTAGAGGGGTGGGATAGGGAGGGTGGGAGGGAGGCTCAAGAGGGAGCAGATATGGGGACATATGTATGCATATGGCTGATTCACTTTGGTGTACAACAGAAACTAACACAGTATTGTGAAGCAATTATACTCCAATAAAGATTTTTAAAAATGGGAAAGGTTCATGCACCCTAATGTTCATAGCAGCACTATTTACAATAGGCAAGGCATGGAAACAACCTAAGTGTCTATCGACAGATGAATGGATAAAGAAGATGTGATACACACGCACACACACACACACACACAATGTAATGTACTCAGCTATAAAATAAAATAAAATAATGCCATTTTCAGAAACACGGATAGACCTAGAGATGATCATACTAGGTGAGGTAAGTCAGACAGAGAGAGACAAATATCCTATGATATCACTTATATGTGGAATCTACAAAAACGATACAAATGAACTTATTTACAAAACAGACTCTCAGACATAGAAAACAAACTTATGGTTACCAAAGGGAAAGGAGGGGAGGGATAAATTAGGAGTTTAGGATTAACAGATACACAATACTACATATAAAATAGATAAGCAACAAGGACCTACTGTATAGCACACGGAACTATATTCAATATCTTGTAATAACCTGTAATGGAAAATAATCTGAAAAAGGATATACCTATATATCTGAATCACTTTGCTATACACTTGAAACTAACACATTGTAAATTAACTATATTTCAATAAAAATTCAGTTGCTGTCTATTTAAAAACTTAATAGACTTTATTTTTTGGAGCAGTTTTAGAGTTACAAAAAAATTGAGTGGCAAGTACAGAGAATTTCCATACATCCCCTCAGGTCCCCTCCAGTTTCCCCTATTATTATTATTATTTTTTTTTGCTGTACGCGGGCCTCTCACTGCTGTGGCCTCTCCCGTTGCGGAGCACAGGCTCCGGACACACAGGCTCCGCGGCCATGGCTCGCGGGCCCAGCCGCTCCGCGGCATGTGGGATCTTCCGGGATAGGGGCACGAACCCGTGTCCCCTGCATCGGCAGGCGGACTCTCAACCACTGCGCCACCAGGGAAGCCCCCTCCCCTATTATTTTTATCTTGCATTAGTGTGGTACATTTGTTACAACAGTGAACCTATGTTGATACACTGTTATTAACTAAAGTCCATAGTTTACATTAGGGTTCATTCTTTGTGTTGTACATTCTACAGGTTTTGACAAACGCATAATGACACATGTCCACTATTATCATATAAAATAGTTTCACTGCCCTAAAATTCCTCTGTGCTCCCCCTATTCATCCCTCCTTCCAAATCCTTCCAATCACTGATCTTTTTTACTGTATCCATAGTGTTGCCTTTCCTAGAGTTTCATATAGCTGGAATCATACAGTAGGTAGCATTTTCAGATTGGCCTCTTTCACTCAGTCATATGCATTTAAGGTTCCTCTTTGTCTTTTCATGGGTTGAAAGCTCATTTCTTTATAGCACTGAATAATATTCCACTGTCTGGATGGACCACAGTTTATTTATCCATTCACCTTCTGAAGGACACCTTGGTTGTTTCTGTGTTTTGGTACCTATGAATAAAGCTGCTATAAACATTTGTGAAGTTTGTGTGGATGAAAGTTTTCAGCTCATCTGGGTAAAAATACCAAGGAGCCCGACTGCTGGGTTGTATGGTGAGAGTATGTTTAGTTTTGTGAGAAACCACCAAACTATCTTCCAACGTGGCTGCACCATTCGGCGTTCCCACCGGCAGTGATGAGAGTTCCTGTTGCTCCACAACCTCACCAGCATTCGGTGTTGTCAGTGTCCTGGATTTTGGACATTCTAATAGGTGTCTCATTATTATTTTAATTTGCAATTCTCAAATGACATGTGATTTTGAGTGTCTATTCACATGCTTATTTGCCATTTGTATATAGTTTTTTGTGATGTGTCTGTTAGGACTTTTGCCAATTTTTTGAGTTGCTTTCTTATTGTTGAGTTTTAAGAGTTCCTTGTATATTTTAGACAACAATCCTTTATCAGCTGTGTTGTGTTTTGTGCTTTGCAAAGATTTTCTGCCAGTCTGAGGCTCGTCTTTTCATTCTCTTAATGGGATCTTTCACAAAGCATAAGTTGTTAATTTTAATGAAGACCAACTTACGAGTTTTTTCTTTCATGCTTTTTGGTGTTGTATCTAAGAAGTTGCTGCCAAATCCAGGATTATCTAGATTTTCTCATGTTATTTTTTAGGAATTTTATAGTTTTTAATTTTACATGTAGGGCTATGATGCATTTCAAGTTAATTACTGTGAAGGGCTTAAATTCTCTGTTTCGTTTCTTTTTTCTTTTTCTTTTTTCTTTTTTTTTTTTTTTTTTGCATGTCAGTGTCCAGTTGCTCCAGCACCACTTGTTGGAAAGACTACCTTTTCTCCATTGAATTGCCTTTGCTCCTTTGTCAACAGTTGACTATATTTGCATGGGTCTGTTTCTGGTCTATTCTGTTTCACTGATCTGTTTGTCTCTTTTTTCACTGATACCACACTGTCTTGGTTATTGTAGCTTTATAGTAGGTCTTGAAGTAGGGTAGTGTGAATCCTCCAACTTTGTTCTTTTCTTTCAATATTGTGTTGACTTTTGTGGGTCTTTGCCTCTCCATATAAACCTCAGAATGAGTTTGTCAATATCAGCAAGATAACTTGCTGGGATTTTAATTGGGACTACATGGAACCTATAAATCCATTTGGGAAGAACTGACATTTTGACAGTATTAAGTCTTCCTACCCATGAACATGGAATCTGTCTCCATCTATTTAGATCTTTGATTTCTTACATCAGAACTTTATAGTTCCTTATGCAGATCTTATACATATTTAGTTAGATTTATACCTATGTATTTAATTTCTTTTTGGTACTAATGTAAATGGTATTGTGTTTTTAATTTCAAATTCTAATTGTTTACTGATGGTAGTTGCTGTTTTTTAAATTTATTTTTAAAATTATGATACACTAAGACCTTTTTCCTTTAGTATACAATTCTATGAATTGTGATGTATAGAATTGTGTAATTGTGTAACACTAAACGTTGAAATACTGAATGATTTCCCCCTAAGATAAGAAACAAGGTAAAGATGTCCTCTCTCACCACTCCTACTCATTGTTGGAGGATCCAGCCAGTGCAATAAGGCAAGAAAAGGAAATAAAGGTAATATAGATTGGAAAAGGAGATACAAAACTTTTCCTATTCACAAACTACATGACTGTCTATGTAGAAAATCCCAGACTAATCTAAAACAATATGGTCACAGGATAACACAAAAAATCAATCCTATTACTATGTACAGGCAATAAAAAGCAATAAAATATTAAAAACTGCAATTGAAAAAAACAGCAGCCTTGAAAGAAAGAATGCATGTGTGAGGGAGAGAGAGAGACAGAAAGAGAGAGAGAGACAGAGAGAGAGAAAAGCAGACAGAGAGACTTAGGTATAAATCTAACCAAGCATGCACAGGATCTGTATGCACAAAATCCTGATAAAAGACATGAAAGAAGACCTACATAAATGAAGAGACATAACATGCTCATAGACTGAAAGACTCAACATGTTATTGAACCAAACTTGGGTCCACTCACCAGCACACAGTAATGCCAATCTTCTGACACTGGGTTGTGGTGAAGGAAAGTGCAGCATTTATTGCAGGCATCAAGCAAGGAGTCCGGGGCAGCCAGTGCTCAAAAGACCCAAACTCCCCGATGGCTTTCAGGGAAAGGGTTTTAAAGACAGGGTGAGGGAGGGGGGTCGTGGGGTGTGTGATCAGCTTGTGGACATTCTTCTGATTGGTTTGTGGTGAGGTAATTAGGAGTCAACATCATCAACCTTCTGGTTTCAGCCAGTCTCGAGTCTATGTGTTTGTGGGCAGCATACAGTTAAATTCTTCCACCTGGTGGGGGGTTTCAGAATCTGCAAGACAGCTCAAGAATATGGCTCAGGGGCCTCCCTGGTGGCACAAGTGGTTGAGAGTCCGCCTGCCGATGCAGGGGATACGGGTTCGTGCCCCGGTCTGGGAGGATCCCATATGCCGCGGAGCGGCTGGGCCCGTGAGCCATGGCCGCTGAGCCTGCGCGTCCGGAGCCTGCGCGTCCGGAGCCTGTGCTCCGCAACGGGGGAGGCCACAACAGTGAGAGGCCCGCATACCGCAAAAAAAAAAAAAAAAAAAAAAAAAAGAATATGGCTCAGAATAGTATCTATAGCCCTCGAGGAGGAACTAAAGGTCCTTGACTATTTAATGACTAAACTATTATTATTTTGTCTTGCTTGACTGCTTTCCTTTGTTTCTGCATTTTCTCACTTCCCTGATTAAATGTATTCTTTGGAACTCAGGGAAGGCCTAGGAGGCTAAAGGTTTTCTACAAACAAGAGGCAGGTGGAGGACATGGTGGGGGATGTTTGGCCCGGGAAGGCCGCCCAGGGTCCTGCTCGGTTACCAACATAGTCAAGATGTCAATCTCCCACAAAGTGATCTACAGAATTAACACAATTCCAAAACTCCCAGCAGAACATTTTTTAGATATAGATAAGAAGAGTATAAAATTTATATGGCAGGGTAAATGAGCCAGGGTAGCTAAAATAATTTTTACAAAGAAGAACAAAGTTGGATAAATCACTCTACTCAATTTGAATGCTTTCCATAAAGCAACAACAATCCAAACAGTATCGTATCAGCAAAGGACAAATACACAGTCAATGATCAGAAATTAATGGTAAGGAGTCCAGAAACAGATCCACATAAATATGGCCATTTGACCTTTGACAACAGTGCAAGTGAATCCAGTGGAGAAAGGACAGCCTTTTCAACGGTGATGAAAAGTTGATCGGTTGATTGTCCACATGCAAATAATCGAACCTCAACTGAAGCCTCACATCTTACAATTAATTCAAAATGAATCACACATCAGTGTAAAACACAGAACTATGAAATGTTTGTAAGAAAACAGAAAAATACCTTCATGACCTGGCCTTTGTCAAAGAGTTCTTAGACATGATACCAAGAGCATAATCCATAAAATAATTCATAAACGAAGAAATCAATTGGACTTCATCAAAATTAAAAACATTTGCTCTGCCAAAGGCAGTGTAAAGAAAATGAAAACACAAGATAAATACTGGGAGAAATATTTGCAAATCACATATCAAACTTAGGACTTGTATCCAGAATATATAAAAACTCTCAAAACTCAGTAAGAAAATAACTCAGTTAAAAAGTAGGCAAAAGACATGAATAGACACTCCACCAAAGATGATATAATGACAGATAAGCACACGAAAAGATGATCAACATCAAAGCCATTAGGGAACTGCAAATTCAAACCACAATGACATACCACTACACACCAAAAAAAACTCATCTAAAATCAAAGAGAACACTGGCAGTTTGGGATGTGGGGTGCCTGGAATGGCTCAGGCCTTGCAGTTGGAAATGCAAAGTCGGGCAGCCAGTCTGGAAACTGTTGCTCAGAGGTTTCTTTTCTCTTTTTCTTTTTTTTGGCCACAACACATGGCATGTGGGATGTTAGTTCTCCAACCAGGGATAGAACCCGTGCCCGCTGCATTGGAAGGCGGATTTTAACCAGTGGACCACCAGGGAAATCCTGTTCAGCAGTTTCTTAAACATTCACTCACCATACGACCCAGAAATCCTACTTTGTAGAGAAACAAACCTTATGTCCACATGCAAACCTGTACATGAGGTTCACAATCATCAAAAATTGAAAATGCAAAAGCCTTTCACCAGGTGAACTGGCAAACTGTGGTCCATCCACGTGCCAGGAAGTATGAACTACTGGGCCACTCAGATGGATCTCAAAGGCAGTATGCTGAGTCAAGGAATCCAGTCTCAAAGGTGACGTGTACAAGTCTACTTACACGACATTTTTTTGTTGACAGATCCTGCCTCAGGTTTATTTGTACAAATAGCACAGGACACCAGCCCCATGCAGACAGCAGCCCAGGGGTCACACTAGTCCTTCTGTCCTCACATGGGCAGATAAAGGTCTCTACTCGGGAGTTTTTGTGGGGACCTGAGCGGGAGCTGGAACCGCCTTGGCGTTGGTAAAGGCAGAATTACAATGCCAGAGAGCAGTGGCTGCCAGGGGGGTGGTGGCAGGAAAGGACTGGCGCTCAGGAGGTCTTTGGGATGATGGAGCCGTTCTGTGTCCTGACTGTAGTGGTGGTTGCACGAATCTGTGTATGTGTTAAAAATCCAAAAACAAAACAGAAAGGTTACTTAAAAATTTTTTTTTACTTAAAATTTGTAATTCAAAAAATGGAAATTACACTTTCTAGACTAAAATGTCTAGTGAGCTTTAACAGAAGGAAATTTCTCGACTTAGTCAATGATATTTATCAAAACTCCACAACTGTGCTTAAATGGAGACGTTAAGGGTCTTCCCACTCAAGTCGGAACGCACAGCAAGCTTCCTTCACTGCCAATATTCTTCGAGATGCAGCCGCGCAGATGCAGCCCGCGGAGGAGCAAAGGGGTCCATGTGTTTGCTGTGACACTGCTGTCTGGGTGGGCGTCCAGGACACCACCCGCCACTCTCGGAACCAGTCGATTCGGTACAAACACCAGTGTCTTCTCCATTCCACATAAGCAGGTGCCCCGCCTCCCTGAGGAAATACAAGAAATACGCCAAACTAGGAATACGTGAGACCTGTGGGAGGAAAACCCGGAAGCCCCTTTGCAAGGTCCTGAAGGGGGTCTGAGCGCACGAGTGTCACGGGTGAAAAGGCAACACTGACCGAGTGCAAGGAAGCGCTTTCCACGCTGGACGACAAACAGAACACACACCCTGCGATTCTGGCAGGTCCCCGGGGGCCCCACTTCACCCTTGGGAGCGTCACTAAGCAAGCCCCCAAAAGGAACCCTCACAGGGGCCAACCCGGGCGTTGAGGGAGCAGGCGGACCAAACCAGCCGCAGCTTCATCAGGCAGTATTTTGATCCGTGTTGGCTGCGTTCGTGGGAGATGGGGCTCCGGGCCCCTCCCGCCACCCTGGGTGTGGGGTCAGAGACAGCTGAGGGGCAGGGGGAGTAACACCTGTAACACCTGCACAGCCAAAGCACCACGCAGGGCCAGGAAGAGAAGTGTGGATCCCGGGGACCCCTGACCCTCAGGAGCCCTGGCTGTCCTGGGACCATTCCCCATATCTCTCCAGAGCCCTGGGGTCCCAGGACCACACCCTCCCTCCAGAGCCCTGGGGTCCTGGGACCACACCCTCCCTCCAGAGCCCTGGGGTCCCAGGACCTCCCCACCCAAGCCCTGGGGTCCTACAGACAACAGCCTGTAAACAGTAGAATCACCAGAAATGCCTCCCAGGACCGAGCTGGAATTAATGCCTGCTTTGTGCTTCCTGAGATGTTAGTGGAAAAAGCCATTTCCCACCAACAAGAATACGTACTTAGTTGGTGCATTTTCATACTTGGTCTGTTTGTTATAAAGGCCCGATCTGTTCATGCCTCAAAAGATTTTTGACTAAAAATGTTCCTGAAGAAGCAACTTTGTTATTATAGTACCCAATACACATTAAAAACAAAAAACCCCACAGGATTCATTGTCAAATGATTTATATTTTCACATTCAAATAAAATCCAGAGACAATCAGGCTGCAACAAGAGTCCGATGGACACGTCAGCCTGCTGGTGGTTGAGACTGACAGGCCTCAGGCACTGGGGAAGCATCTCATGGCCACCTGCCACGTAAAACCAAAACACACCAAATGCATGGGGTGTTGCCTGCCACCTGGATGGACGGGTTGCCTGTGCACCCTGCAGGAGCCTGTAACTTACAGGAGCAGGGCTGCACTCCAGCGCAACTGGGAGTGGGCACTGCGAGGTTACCGACCTAGCAGGAGGGCCCCATCCACCGGGCCTGGCCACAGCTGCCCCAACGAGGACTGCTGGCCCCACTGGGGGTTTTATCCGTAAGAACCAAAAGTCAAAGGGAGACATTTATCCTCAGCCAGGCAGCAGGTATGGCAGAGGCCCCTGGCTGCGTGCGCTGTGTGCTCCTTTCCTGTGGCCTCCAAAGCCTCCAAAGGCAGGGGATGCAGGATCACATCTGTAACAGCGCTGCCGGTTAAAGCGGGACTTGCATGTGCAGGGGATGCAGGATCACATCTGTAACAGCGCTGCCGGTTAAAGCGGGACTTGCATGTTTCATGCAAATGGAGTCTCGCTGAGGAAGCAAATCTCCTGTGAGAGCTACAGGCGGGCGCAGCCAACTGTCCCTCACAGCCCGTCCTCTCAGGCTCAGCGGCTGGGGGGCAGGAGAGACTTGGGCCTGGCTAATCTCCTTCTCACTCTTTCCTGGAGTCGCCTTTTCCTGGCATCTGGGGCCCCAGCTCATTGCCCATGTGGAGCCCAGCGAATGGGACCTGATGAAGCCTGCTTCCTGCCATCTCTGCAGTTCACCCAGCGCCTCGGTGAACATGGACATTTACACGTGGCTTCGGCATCTTGACATTCGTTAGGTGGAGTAAACGACTTACCAAAAATAAGTAAAATAGGTAAAATTAGTTTCTTAAGACTAAATTTATCTTTACAGTTTAATGATCTGAAACCCACAAGAGCATGATTTTGGTCAACATGTTCTCCCTTTTTTTCAATTCTAGTTTCCTCAGATTTTCAAGATTGCTGTAAATTACTTAACCTTTAAAAATTAAAAGTTTTGGATATAGTAAATTGTCTGCGATAGCTGATCGCATGTGTCAACTTGACAGGGCCCCAGTGCCGAGATTAAAATTATTCTGGTGTGTGTGTGAGGGTGTTCCTGGAAGAGATGAGTCTTAGAACCTCCCGTGTAGGAGGGCATCACTCACCGCCCCCCATCAAGGCCTGGACAGAACAGAAGGGAGGCAGAGGGCACCCTCACGAGAAATGTGTATGCACACGGGTCCCAACACGCCAAGAGAGGGTGCAACTCCAACCGGCAGTCCACCGCTCAGGGGAATCACAGGTTTTCTTTAACACAGGTTCCCTGGCACACACAGCTGCAAACCAAAGACAGTTCTCTCTCCAAGCAAACAGATGAGTGTGGGCTCCCAGAGTTCCCATCAAACCTCTCGTGCCAACACGGGACCAGCTTAATGAAGTTCTGCATCCAGGGTCACAGTCACAAATGCCATGTGGGGCAGAGTCATTAACCTGTGAGGGTCCAGGCTGGGGGTGGGAGGGGAGGGCCTGGTGTGGCGTGTATGCGCCCTCACCAATACCCATGGCACTCTTCATTACACTGTACCACCCTACCAGGGCACCTATCTCACGCTCTTACAAACATCTTAGGTAACAAATGTCCAGCCTCAGAGAACTAGGTAGGTTTTCCTTTTGCTTTTATTACAAGCATATAATATCAATTGGCAAAACACTGAATACAAGCTTCACTATCATAAAATCAAAACAGTTAAGCAATATTCCAAAAAAGATTTTAGATAAAAACTAGCCACCAAGAGTACAAAAAATTACACACCAACACAAAGCATAAAAAATGTAAACTTCCAAACTAAACAGTCAAAAACATGTGTCTGCAGCGTCACCTCCACAATCCCCCAGAGCCCCCAATCTCCATGCGGGATGCCAGGGTCGGCAAGGGCTCTCGCCCCTGAACGCTGCATCATACGGGAAAAATGGTTTTCTTGCACCCAATGAAGCTGTTGAAATAGACATTTACGCTAATGCTACACACGTTCTAGGGGACACGTAAACTTCAGGCCCCCTTCAGATGCAGCCATGGACACGGAGACCATGTGAGCTGGTGAGGGGCCCGGCAGTCCCCAGGAAGGGACAGAATCTCAGTGATGATTGCGGTGTCGCTTGAATCGTTTTCTAACCGACTTATCCCAACCTATTTAGTTTGTTTAAATACCAAGGCAGAGAAACACATTGGTTTATCACGCTAAGGTCACATGTGATGTGCTGGAGTGTAAATGATTTCCTGAGGAAACAGAGAAACTGAACTTTTTGTAATTTATCTGCACTAAATGTGTTTTCAATGTTTTGAGAGCACATCAAATATTCACATACAAAGTAGAAATCAGCTGGCTTGTTCCCATAATATTCAATCCAATGACACACTTCAAAATCACTGTAAAATCCTTCCTGTGGGCTTTGAAGAAAAAACAAATGAATTTCTAAAGACCTCAAATGCCATGAGGAGGCATCAAGGCCGCACGCCCTGGCGGGCTCAGGAGCCTGGGAAAGTAGCACCGTCACATCTGTGGTCGACACAGGGGTGCGTCCTGGGCCACCAGCACGTGGGGTCTGAGGCACGAGGCCAGTCTAGGCCACATGTCAACTTGCGGCCGCTGGCCGGTCACTCACTCTTACCGATGGCCGAGGCCCCTTGCACAGGCCCACGCACATTCCCAGCAACAGTGTTTTCATGAGAACAATGACGGAAAAGGAAAACCAAAGAGCTGAACGTACACGTTCTGAGAGTCCGCCTACACTGCCTCAATTCAGCAGAACAGATGCTGCGGACAATTCAACCTAAGTCTAGTGAACGCACGCTGGAGCCTATTGCACAGAAGCATAAACTGCTCCTCATCCACGTGACACAAAACACACAAATCAAAAGCTACTCAAAGTAAAAAGAAGAAGCTTGCAAAACACCTCACAATTTTATCTTATATGCCTGTAAATAAAGCTGGACCACTGAAACCAAACAATTGGATGGGAAAATATGATAGAAGGCTTAAAATAGAATAAATAATTTTATAAAGTTAAGTTTTCTTCTTTTTAACCCCCCAAATCTTAAATTCAATATTATATATTCTATCTGAATCTTCTATTTTCATGACACCTGTACCTAGTGAGACCCTGTGCTGCTGACGAGCCCACGCTGCTGCTGAGGGTGCCATTCGGTAACTGACAGCGTTTGTTTTACCAGCATAAATAGTTGTGAAAACTACTTCACAGTAACTCCATCTGTTAAAAAAACAAAAAAAAAAACTTAATAGGATCCAATCACTAACTGACCCTGGCTTTCATGCTGGAAAAGATAAAATTCTGCCGTTGATGTTAAACGGACACGAGAGAGTTTCCCTCTGACGCGAGGCCCCAGCTCCGCCCCCGTAAGGCTGCGGTCAGACCAGAGGTGGCGGGAACAGGGATCGCCTGCGGTGAAGACGGTCTGCACGAGGACATCTTAGAAAAATGGGTACTTCCGCTGCTGAGGTTTCATCAGGGTAACACGGATACAAACGCGGTATCAGCAGGTGGCCAGGGCCCACTGGGGATGGTGACGCCAG
Organism: Mesoplodon densirostris; assembly: GCF_025265405.1. Taxonomy (NCBI): domain Eukaryota; kingdom Metazoa; phylum Chordata; class Mammalia; order Artiodactyla; family Ziphiidae; genus Mesoplodon; species Mesoplodon densirostris. The sequence goes on from NC_082661.1 coordinate 107,501,927, forward strand.
CTCTGACTCATCTCCACCTCTCTGTGTATTAAGTACGTCAACTTAGCACCATAGCAAATTCAAGTGATTGCAAAGATAGCTGCAAAGTTACAAATATATACTATGAGATTATACAGCCAGGTTCATTTTAATCTGACCTGTGAATTAATTTTATTTGAATTTGGACGCTCATACTGTTTAATCCTTCCTTACTTTCATCACACAGGAAAATACCTAAATTCTAATGTTACACTTCAACTGCATTGAGAACACACGGTTTTACAGAATGCTTCAGCAGAAATGTGTATTTGAGGTAGACAGGTAATACTTAGTCATACACATCTACTCACTGAACCCTTGAATAGTAACCCTAAAAAATGATCTGGATGAATAGCAAGCTCAGGTAACTGAATAATTCAAACAGTCCCGGGAATAACAGCCTTAAATAAAGAGATGAATTTTGACCAATTCCTAAGAAAAACTTGGTTTTATGTTTTTGAAAGGCCTTATATTAATACCACTTGGACTGAGTTAATTTGTTTTTCCCATCACTAAGGAGCTGCTTCTGACACTTATAAGTAGGAAACAGGAAGCAGAAAAAAAAAAAACAAACAAACTTGAATGTCGATGAGCCCAACCACCACTTCCAAAGCAAGTTCAAGAAAAATTCTAGTCACCAAGGTGAAGTTCTTCATGGAAAACCCAGCTCTCAAGCCACCGTCAGGACCACCTACCAAATGAGGCGGCCCCAGGACCCCAGGGCCCCGGTGATGCAGGAGGTGACAGAGGGGGGAGGAGCCCAAAGGTCAGGCAGAAGCCACCGGATGTGGACAGGGACGGCCATGGAGCGGGGACCAGCTTACCACCCGGAGAAGGCCCGTCTCCTTGCTCCTGTCTTTACACATTCCAAGCTACTATCTTAAAGGAACAAAAATGGATGTGCTGGCAAAGAGTTTATTCTCCAATTCCACAAAAATATTAACATTTGGGAGGAGAAAGGGCTAACAGAGGGTGTGCTGCGTCTGCCCGCGCTGTAGGTCATTAAGTCACTGGAAAAGCCGCTTCAGCCGCACAGGGGCCCGCCCGCCCGCCCTCTGTGGCTCTAGCGTCCCCGCCAACAGCGGCCAGTGTGCCAGCTGCTCCACGAGAGCAGTGACGTGCCTACCTCTGAAGGCGGGCGTGGTGGGACCTGGGGTCTGCACACCTGGGGCTTTGGTGGAGACACGCCGCCTGGGCACCAGCCCCGCCGCTAACGGGAGCGCCATCTCGGGAAAGGCCCCCCGCCACCACCATCAATCTCTTCAGCAAAACGAAAATGGGAAAGGATAAGCGGGAAGTTAAACGACGGCACTGAACAACTTGTGCCCTATTTAAGAGATGCAATTTTTGAGAACAAGAATCGTTCTGCGAACTGTCGTCTTCCGGTCTGCCCTGCTGACCGGGTGGGGCAGCCGCATAGGGGTCAGGGTGCAGCCCCCCAGCCGGGCTATGGGCCCCCGGGAGTCAGGGCAGCCCTCGGCTTCACGTTCCCTAACGTGGAAAATGAAATACCATGGTTAACTCACGATACTCATGGAAGCCTCTTTTGGTATGCTTTTAAATTAAATTTTTATATATCTTCTAAGTCTTCAGGAAGCTAAAGGCAACATAAATATCGTCATTCACCGTGAAAAGACATTTTGTCAATAACTTAGGAAGGATTCAGTAAACGTACAAGTATTTTGGGGGCTTATCGTGAAACCTAATTCATAAACTGAACGGAAGTGACCGAGATTTTCAAGACCTGGAAAGCAAGCAAAGGTCACGGGGTCGGGATGAACGCCGTCGCCACACCCTCCCGCTGGAGCAGAGGTGGCCCCGGCCGCGAGGTGCGTCACGTCCATAACCCTGTGCCGCAGTGCCTCGGCGAGTGTGATTCTCATACAAAAGTGATAAATATTCTCTGTTCGGGATCCAGTCCAAACGGTGCCCAGGGCAGCATCCTACGCGTTGGCGGCCCCGCCTGGCTGCATACTCGTGGGGCACCCGGATGGCTGAGTCTCTGCTGTGCCGCGGCTCACAGCAGGTCCATCTTGGGTCTGTAGTGCAGCAGGAGAGGTGCTTTCTGCAAGACAAGGGGGTGAGGGGACGGCACCGGTGACCCCAAGGGGACAGGCTGGCGACGGTCCCACACTCGTCAGCTGCCGAGGGTGAGCCCCACGCCCGGTTCCCACACCTGCTCCTTGCCCTTTCTCTCTGTGCCCCACTCGCCCTCAGACCTCGGCTCCAGCTGGGGGTGTCAGCCGGGCTGTCTCTCCCCTGCTCTCAGGCAGCCCCTGAAGATGGGGTCCCACTCATCTGCCTCCTGTTCCAGAGAGGCACTGCAGCTCGAGGGGACGTGTCCTCTGATTGCAGCGGCCACTCTCTCCCAGGACATCGATCACCTCAACCAGGAGGGGTGGGGCGAGTCAGGGCCTGGAGACCATGCCTTCTCCGACCACACAGCTCTGAGGCTGATGACTTCAGAACGGCTGCATCCCTGACAACCCCGTGCCTGGTCTGGTCGTTATTCCTAAGCTCCAGGAAACAAATGTGCCCACAGAAGCAGCTGCTGTTCCGAGCAGATTCTGAAAATCACATACAACGTATCATGTCAATGTCTCACCTTGAATCTCCACCTTGTGACAACGACGAATTTGAGCGTGTGGTCTTTGCCAAGGATCTCCTCGTTGCATAAAATGTCCAGCTGGTGGGAGAACAAGACCTCGGTCAGCAGGGCCAAGGGCTCGGCGCTCAGGACACATGGCCTCCGGTGCCGCAGCAGTCACGCCAGTCGCCGAAGGGCCACCTGCCCTCCGTCTGGGGCAGCACAGGTGGGAAGCAGCGCCTGGAAGCCCCATCCCCCCGCAGAGGGCCCAGAGCACCAGGTGGCCTCCGTCCGCACACAACAAGGCAGCGCCCCCGTCACGGCGCTTTGATGCCCAGACTGCCTTCACCAAAGAGCACGCTGTCCTCCAACATCAGTCTACTCTTGGCCAGGTTTTTCCCTTTCACCTCAGTGGAAAAAGGTAACGGGCTCCACAGACAACTTTTTCCTTTTTAGTTTTAGAAGACTTTTTAGAGCGGTTTTAGGTTTGCGCAAAATTTCACAGAAGGTGGAGTTCTCATGTATCTCCTGCCCCCACCTCACAGCCTCCTCCACCATCAACATCCCCGATGAAAACGTTCATTACAACCAATGACCCCCATCACCACCCAAAGCCTGTAGTTTACGTGAGGGTTCATGCTCTGTGTTGTGCCTTCTGGGGGTCTGGACAAACGTATGACGACGTGTGTCCTCCACGACAGCATCACAGAGTAGTTTCCCTGCCCTAAAAATCCTCGGCTCTGCCTGTTCATCCCTCCCCGTCAACCCCCAGCAACCAGTGACCCTTTCACTGTCTCCACAGGTTTACCTTTTCCAGAATGTCATAGAACTGGAGCACACAGTGGGTAACCTTCTAGACTGGCTTCCTTCACTCAGTCAAATGCACTGAAGGTTCCTCCAAGTCTTTTCATGGTTTGATAGCTCTTTTTTTTTTAGTGCTGATCTATCTCCCTGTGCTATGCCACTGTTTCCCACTAGCTATCTATTCTACATTTGGTAGTGTATATATGTCCATGCCACTCTCTCACTTTGTGCCAGCTTACCCATCCCCCTCCCCGTGTCCTCAAGTCCATTCTCTACGTCTGTGTCTTTATTCCTGTCCCGCCCCTAGGTTCATCAGAACCATTTTTTTTTAAGATTCCATCTATATGTGTTAGCATACGGTATTTGTTTTTCTCTTTCTGACTTACTTCACTCTGTATGACAGACTCTAGGTCCATCCACCTCACTACAAATAACTCAATATTACTGGCTGAATAATATTCCATTGTATATATGTGCCACATCTTCTTTATCCATTCATCTGTCGATGGACACTTACATTGCTTCCATGTCCTGGCTATTGTAAATAGTGCTGCAGTGAACATTGTGGTACACGACTCTTTTTGAATTACGGTTTTCTCAGGGTATATGCCCAGTAGTGGGACTGCTAGGTCATATGGTAGTTCTATTTTTAGTTTTTTAAGGAACCTCCATACTGTTCTCCATAGTGGCTGCATCAATTTACATTCCCACCAACAGTGCAAGAGGGTTCCCTTTTCTCCACACCCTCTCTCCAGCATTTACTGTTTGTAGATTTTTTGACGATGGCCATTCTGACTGATGTGAAGTGACACCTCATTGTAGTTTTGATTTGCATTTCTCTAATGATTAGTGATGTTGAGCATTCTTTCATGTGTTTGTTGGCAATCTGTATATCTTTGGAGAAATGTCTATTTAGGTCTTCTGCCCATTTTTGAATTGGGTTGTTTGTTTTTTTGGTACTGAGCTAATGCATCTGATTTTTCCATTGACTTTGTATTCTGCTACCTTGCTGAATTAATTTATTAGTTCTGACAGGTTTTTTTTCATGTCTGTGTGTGTGGAATTTTTAGGGTTTTCTACATATAAAATCATATCATCTGCAAACAGAGATAATGTTCTAAATTCTTCTTTTCCAATTTGGATGTGTTTTATTTCTTTTTCTTGTCTAATTTTTCTGGCTAGGATTCCCAGTATTATGTTGTCTAGAAAGGGTAAAAGTGGAGCTCCTTGGCTTGTTCCTTATCTCAGAGAAAAACCTTTTACTTTTTCACCACTGAGTATGATACTCATAATGTTTTTTTCATGTATGGATTTTATTTTACTTTCATATATGGCTACTCTTTCTAGTTTGTTCAGTGTGTTTATCATGAAAGGGTATTGAATTTTGTCAAATGCTTTTTCTGCATCAATTGAGATGATCGTGTGGTTTTTCCTTCACTCTGTTGATGTGGCATATTATATTAATCAATTTTCATATGCTGAACCATCCTTGCATTCCAGAAATAAATCCCACTTGGGCATGGTGTGTAAAACCTTTTAACATACTGAATTCTGTTTGTTAGCATTTTGTTGAGGATATTTGCATCAATGTACATATGGGATATTGGTCTGTAGTCTTTTTTTTTTTTTTTTTTTTGCGGTACGCGGGCCTCTCACTGTTGCGGCCTCTCCTGTTGCAGAGCACAGGCTCCAGACGCGCAGGCTCAGCAGCCATGGCTCACGGGCCCAGCCGCTCCGTGGGATCTTCCCAGACCGGGGCACGAACCCGTATCCCCTGCATCGGCAGGCGGACTCTCAGCCACTGTGCCACCAGGGAAGCCCTAGTTTTCTTGTAGTGTCTTTATTTGGCTTTGTTATCAGGGTTATGCTGGCCTCATGAAATGAGTTGGGAAGTACTCCCTCCTCTTCGACCTTTTGGAAAAGTTTGAGAAGGATGGGTATTAATTCTTTAAATGTTTTGTAGAATTCAGTGAAGCCATCAGATCCAGGGCTTTTCTTTGTTGGGAGAGTTTTGATTAGTATTCAATCTTCTTATAAGTTATAGGTCTATTCAGATTTTCCGTGTCTTTGTGATTTAGTCTTGATAGGCTTTGTGTTTCTAGGTATTTGTCCATTTCATTTGGTTAACCAATTTGTTGGCATACAATTGTTCATAGTGCTCTCTTATAATCTATTTCTGAAGAATCAGTAGTGATGTCCCTACTTCCATTTCAGATTACATAATTTGAGTCTTCTTTCTTAGTTCATCTAGCTAGAAGTCTGTCAACATTGCTGACCTTTTTGAAGAACCATTGATTTTCTCTATTGTTTTTCTATTCCCTATTTTGTTTACTTCTGTTCTAATCTTTATTATTCTCTTCCTTCTGCTAGCTTTGGGTTTAGCTTACTCTTCTTTTTCTAGTTCCTTAAGTTGTAAATTTAGGTTGTTGATTTGAGATCTTCCTTGTCTTTAAGGTAAGTGTTTATAGCTATAAATCTCCCCCTTAGCACTGCTTTCACTGTATCCCATTAGTTTGGGTATGTTGTGTTTTTGTTTTCATTCTTCTCTAAGTATTTTCTAATCTTTGATTTCTTCTTTGATCCGTTGGTTGTTTAAAACTGTGTTGTTTCATTTCCACAATTCTGTGAATTTTCCGGTTTTCCTTTGGTTATTGATTTCTAACTACATGCCATTGTGGTCTGAGAAGATACTTTGTATAATATCTATCTTTTTAAATCTACTGAGACAACTTGTGTCTGCCCTTCTCTTATAAGGACACTTGTTATTGAATGTAGGGCCCACCTGGATAATACACAATGGTCTCTTCATCCCAAGATTCTTTACGTGTCTGCAAAAATCTTTTTTTCAAATAAAGTCATATTCACATGTTCTGGGGGTTAGAAGTAGACATATCTTTTGGCTGGGTCACCACTTAACCTACACCACTTAACATACTACAGTCTGCCTTCTGACCCAACAAAATCCACATCCATCCCACATGCAAGACACATTCACCTAACCCCAACATCTCCAAGAGACCCAATCTACTCCAGCATCAACTCCAAATCCCCAAATCTCATCTACACAACATCAGCTCAGAGTCCCAGATCTTATCTTCTAAATCACAGGAAATCAGGTATGGGTGAGACTCTGGGTACGATGCCTCCTGGGACAAATTCCTTTCCAGCTGTGGATCTGCGAAACTAGAAAACACATTATCTGCTTTCCAAATACAAGGCTGGAGCAGGATAGATATTCCTAGTCCAAAAGGGAGACACATTAGAAGGCATAAGGGATCACTGGTCTCAATACAGTTTGAAATCCAGCAGGGAAAATTCCATGAGGTTTCAAGACCTGAGAACACGTCACTGTGGGTCAAGGTTCTGCTCTCTGGGCCCAGATTGGCTTCACCCTCTGGGCCCCAGGCTCTGCCTTGGAGTCATTCTTCCTTTTTCTTTAGGGATAGCTCACCTTGGCAGCTGAGCAGCTCTATCAGCCTATTTCCCGCGTGCAGAATTTTGGAAGTCTGATAGCCTTCTCTCATTTCTTCCTGTTTCTGTCCCCTTCAGTACGAGTTGGTGGTGTTTCTGCTCGTAGCACATTCTTAGAAACCTTGTGAGTCTCCCATGTGTGTCAGAAGTCCAGGCTCTGCAGATCTTTCCTGGATAACTCCTCTCTATTCCTCCCATGAGATGGCTGAGCCACCGTGAGTCAAACAACTAATCCCTTTAGCAAAAGGCTGAACAGCTACACACTTGGCCTTCTCTCCAGAGCATGTTTTTCTAACAGTCAAACTCCTAATATTACCATCTTTTTGCAATCTGGATAGGCTGTGACTTTTCCAAATCATGAAGTGCTGGTTCCTTTTTGCTTAGCAGTTCCTTCCTGAATTCATCTCTCTCCTCTGACATTTTATTACAGGCAGCAAGAAGAAACCAGACCATGTCTTCAGCACTTTGCTTGAAAATGTCCTCAGCTAAATACCCATGTTCATCACTTCCAAGTTCTGTTTTCCACACACCGCAGAACACAACTCAGCCAGTTTTCTGCCACTGTGTAGCTAGAATCACTTTTCTCCCCATTTCCAATACTATGCTCCTTTTTTCCCTTCTGAGCTCTCGCCAGTAGCATCTTTAATACTCCTATTTCCACCAACACTCTGTTTGTGCAACACGCGCCTTCAAAGGTGACGGGAGCTTTCTCCACCACGCTCTTCGCTTCCCTCTGGGCCGTCCCCAGAGTCACCTTTAATGGCCACATTCATATCGACAGTCTCTTCAAGGCAATTCGGGTTTTTAAAAATCATGTTTCTCAAAATTCTTCCAACCTGTAACTCTTACCCAATTCCGAAGGCGCCACCACATTTTTAGGTATTTGTTACAGCAGCTCCCCACTTCCTGGTATTGAAATCTGTTTTGGTTTCCCATGGCAGGTATGACAATGTACCACAAACCTGGTGGCTTAAAACAACAAGTACTTATTTTCTCACAGATGTGGAGGCCAGAAGTTCAAAATCAAGGTGCCGGTCGGGCTGTGCTCAGTCTGGAGGCTCCAGTGGAAGATCCTTCCTTCCTCTTCCAGTTTCCGGGGGCTCCAGGCATCCATTGGCTTGTGGCCACATCACCCCAACCTCTCGTCTCTGTCCTCACACCATCTTCTCCTCTGTGTGTGTCTCGAATTTCCCTCTGCCTCACTTTTGTGAGGGCACGTGTCACTGAATTTAGGGGCAGCCCAGATAATCCTGGATTATCTCATCTCAAGATCCTTAACTTCAGTATATCTGAAAACACCCTTTTTCTGGCAAAGACCACGCTTACAGGTTGCAGGGTTGGCTGTGGACACACGTCTTTGCGGGGCCACGTCCTACCCACTGTTCTCTATAGTCCACCTCAGAAGTCGGTCTCGTTTCTCCATCCTTACCACACTATCCTGGGGCCTGTCTCTCCTGGGACTTCTGCCACAGACTCCCCTCAACTGGCCACTCCTGCTTCCGTCTCGGAACCCCAGGAGCCCACCTGCCTCACAGCCTCAGGGCTGTTCTCATCACAAGCCCCCGGCTTAAGGCCCCCCAGTGCCTCCTCTTGACACTTGCTGGTACACAGCCAGCTCCTGCTGACAGTTTATGTCTAAGCAGAAGTGAACGCCCTCGGGAGGGTTCCCCAATGACCCCTAAGCTGATGTGCTCTCACCCCTCTGTGCACCACCCTACTCTGCACCACTAGGGCACACGTTTTACTTTATTCTCAGCACTTATCGGAACTGGGAAGTATCTTCTCTATCTACCCACCCGTCCTATCCATCCCCATCCACCCATCCATGCATTTGTGAAACTGAAGAACAGAAATTCTCCTTGTGGTGAAAATATTTAACATATCTTGGGCTTCCCTAGTGGCGCAGTGGTTAAGAATCCGCCTCCCAATGCAGGGAACACGGGTTCGAGCCCTGGTCCGAGAAGATCCCACATGCTGCAGAGCAACTAAGCCCTTGCGCCACAACTACTGAGCCTGCGCTCTAGAGCCCGTGAGCCACAACTACTGAAGCCCGTGTGCCTAGAGCCCATGCTCCGCAACAAGAGGAGCCACCGCGGTGAGAAGCCTGCGCGCTGCAACAAAGACGCAACAACCAAAAATAAACAAATAACTTAATTAATTAAAAAAAAAAGAAAATATTTAACATATCTTGTTGCAGCCCCCTTGGCATTTCCTCTTCTCTTAACAGTGGCTTCCCGTGTCTGTGGGCTCTGGGCCTCCACTGTCTTCACCGCTATTTACTATCACCCTCTGGGGGTAGGCAAAACAAATTCAGATTTTTTTTTCTGATTGAAAATGTCCAAACAGGACTGTAAAAAGCAAACAAACCCAAAGAACTTCAGAAGTATCACTTTTACAAATAAGAAGTGACTCGTTATAGTTTCTATTTACCTCGTTGAAAGACGAGAGGTTGAGTTTTTTGGCAATGAACTTCTTTAGGTGCAGGACTGTGGCCTGGGCTGAGCAGCGGATCCATTTCCGTTTCAAGCCCCGCAGTTTGCTGCTGTTGCATTCCAGACAGATGCTCACCTTCAAGAGAAAGGACACAGCTGGGCAGGCTCATCAAGGGGGACCCTACTGGGCTACTCACTGGAGGCTTTCTTAGATATCTACTGATTCCATTAAATCTAAGAGTGCTGACTTTTTTGAAATCATAAATCTGTTTTGACCTAAACACCGTAGAAAAAGAATTTTACTTTAATCATTTTACACTGTCTTAAAATCTGTTTACTAGGGCTTCCCTGGTGGCGCAGTGATTGAGAGTCCGCCTGCCGATGCAGGGGACACGGGTTCGTGCCCTGGTCCGGGAAGATCCCGCATGCCGTGGAGCAGCTGGGCCCGTGGGCCATGGCCGCTGGGCCTGCGCGTCCGGAGCCTGTGCTCCGCAACGGGAGAGGCCATGGCAGCGAGAGGCCCGCGTACCACAAAAAAAAAGTCAAATAGTAAACAGTTTTTTTTTTTTTTTTTTTTTTTTGCGGTACGCGGGCCTCCCGCTGCCGTGGCCTCTCCCGTTGCGGAGCACAGGCTCCGGACGTGCAGGCCGTGGCCCATGGGCCCAGCCGCTCCTCGGCATGCGGGATCTTCCCGGACCGGGGCACGAACCCGTGTCCCCTGCATCGGCAGGCGGACTCTCAATCACTGCGCCACCATGGAAACCCTACTATTTGCCATTTTGTGAAATAAAAATCTAACACTATTAATTCTGTCTTATTAGCACAGTACTTTAAAGTAAACCCGAGAATTATTTATTTATTGTGGCAGTATGTGCTGGCCTCAGAGTTAAACCGACAAAGACTGGAATCCTGTTCTAAAAGCTTCTGGCCGGTGGGACACACACACGTCTCCCCAGAGGCTGTGCTAAGTGCTCTGCAGAATGACAAGGAAAGACATGCCACGCACACAGCAGGCACCACGGACCCTTCATCGAGGAAGGTCTACAAAGGAGGAACATTATGCTCAGCCTTGAAGAAGACAGCAAACTCACTAGAGAACAGAGTACTCTGAGCAAAGGCACAAAGTCTGAAGCTCACAGTTCTATTCTGGAAGATCAAGAGTTCAGTGGGATTAGAGTACTCGATGTGTGACAAGGAACTTCAAGACAACAAACTAAGTAAAAGTGATTCTAGGATCAGGTGGTGCCTGGCAGATGCAGAAGGGAATCTGCTGAGGAGGGACAGCCCTGGCCACAGTTGAGAAAGTCCCACCTTAGACACCTCACCTCACCTCACTCACCGGCAAGTAATTCTCTAGCAACAGCCACAAAAAATGGCACAAGCAGACCCCAAAAATTCAGACAAAAGAATTAACAAAGGAATTAACGGAAGTATGTATGTCTAAAATTACTAGAGGTATGAAAGAAGGAATTAAAAACATAACACACTAAGAATAAAAGAACAGGCAGGTATAAAAGATAACCAAATGTAACTTCTAAAAATAAAAAACCTATTCACTTAAATTAAAAATTCAATGGATGGTCAAATCACAGATTAGTCTCAGCTGAAGGCAGATCAATTTTCTGAAAGATCAATTTGAGTAAATTATCCAAAATAAGTATAGAGACAAAGATATCAATTAAAATAAGAAAACAAAAGAAAGGTAAGAGACGTGCAGACAGATCAGAGTCTAACAAACACATCACAAGAGTTCTAGAGGAAAGAAGAGAAAATAAGGGAAAGGCAAAATTTGAGAAATACTGACTAAGGATCCCCCCAAACGATCAAAGACGTAAGTCCTCAAATTCAGGAAGCAAAAGAACCCAAAACAAAGGAAGTAAGAGGAAACCTGCACCCAGACAGACATGGCGACCCCTCAGAACACAGCGGGCCAAGGCCCAGGGCAGCCACAGAGGTGGGCCCACAGGCAGGGTTGGCGCTCAGGCCACTGAACCCAGACACTGAGTCGACAGGAAGGAAGAGCTAAATTATCATTCAGAGTGGAAATGAATAAAGTCATCTGCAAACGAAAACAGAACGTAAGTAGGAGAAGATGTAGCTCAGGAAGAAAAAGCCTGAAGTGGATGGACTGGCTGGGGTTTAGGAGGTGCCCAGAGAGCAGGCAAGCTCTGGTGTTGTTTAGGAGGGACAGGAAGAGACTCATTTTAATTTTGGACTTTTAAAAAATGCATTCATTTTAGAATTTCATTAGCACTAAAATAATAAAAATAGGACATATAACCTGCTAATCAGAGGCAAAAAAGAGATTAAATAAAATTTATTAATTCTATAAGGGACTCAAGCGAGGGTGCATAAAAAATATAAATGGAAAGCACAAACTAAAGCAGAAATAAACCCAATTTTACTAGCAATCGTGGTAAATGTAAAATAACTTGCCAGTTGAACAAATTTTGATTTGATTTTTAAAAAACCCCCAGCTCTCTGCTGTAAAAAGTGTCACATTTAAGAAAGATGTTAAAAAAACTGAAATACCAGGCAAATATCAGCCAAAAAGAAAACAGACAGAGCTGTATTATTACATAAAACAAATTTCGTAATAAGAAAAAACTCCCTAAGGATGGGAAACATTTCTAAAGTTGAATGCACCTAGTAACAAACTTCTTAGACAGAATGATGAGAACTAGAAGTCCCCAACGCAGTGGGGATTCAGAGTCTCTGTCAGGGATGCTGAATTCTGCCAGCCTCAGGCACACGGACCAGATGGGTGTCTGTGTCCAGGGCCAAAGCAATAGGCCCAAGACCCCGGCAGGAACCAACTGCACACAGAACCCTAAACCCAGCACCGGTAGCCGCATGGGCACGGGCAGGGCTGCCGGCTGCACTCCTGTACCCCAGCCGGAGAGGCCTCGTGCCCATCAGAGGTGCTGACCAGGTAAAGAGGGCACAGGCTCCCCAACTACGGGCGTGTCACCCGACGAGGAGGCTCAGTTTGTGTGAACGCAGGAGTGACCACGGAGTGTGACCTACGTGGGGGAACTCAGAACAGTGACACATTTAAACCTTTCACACAATGTTAACCTCTGGACTGTATGAATGTATTACCTATTTAAACGCACAAAGATAAGGCATGTTTGTAACTTTTTAAACGCTTCATTGCGGTATAATGTACACGTACATGTTTTAAGTATACCATTCAGTAATTTTTAGTAAATTTAGAGAGGTGGGCAGCCGTCACCACCATCCAGCCTGAGGTCGGTCCCATTAACTCATGAAGACTCTCGGAGCCTTGGTGGTCAAGCCCACCCCACCCCACGTGGCCACCCCTTGGCCTGTGTCTGTGGACCGGCCTCTCCTAGATGGGCTATAGATGGGATCATACAAGACGCAGTCTTCCCGTCTGACTTCTCTCACACAGGAAAGCAGTGTGAGACTCAGATGCATGGCAGCACCTTGCACCACTGACCGGTTCCCATTTGTCCACATCCCCGTCAACGCCTGTCAGTGGCTGTCTTTTTGATTGAAGCCATCCTGGTGAGTGCAAAATGCTACTTCATTATGTTTCTTCTTTTTTTTCTTTTTTTTTTTTGCAGTACGCAGGCCTCTCACCGTTGTGGCCTCTCCCATTGTGGAGCACAGGCTCTGGACACGCAGGCTCAGCAGCCATGGCTCACAGGCCCAGCCGCTCTGCGGCATGTGGGATCTTCCTGGACCAGGGCACGAACCTGTGTCCCCTGCATCGGCAGGCGGACTCTCAACCACTGTGCCACCAGGGAAGCCCTTCATTATGGTTTTAATTGGAATTTCCCTGATGACTAATGTTGCTGAACATCATTTCACATGACTATTAACCATCTGTAATTCTTCTTTGGTGAAATATCTACTGAAATCTTTTGCCAATTTCTTAATTGGATTGTTTATCTTCTTACTGAGTTATAAGAGTTATATATTATAGATACAAGTCCTTTGCAGAAATGTGATTTGACAATATTTTCTCCTAGTCTGTGGCCTTCTAAAATTTTCTTAATAGAGTCCTTTGAAGAGCAGCAATTCTTTTTTTTTTTTTTGTCATTAGTCCCCTGACCAGGGACTGAACATGGGCCCTCGGCGGTGAGAGAGTAGAGTCCGAACCATCCGACCGGCAGGGAGGTCCCAAAGAGTAGCAGTTCTTTTTTTTCTTTTCTCAAAGTGCTGCTTGCTTTTATGTTTCATTTGTTTTATTTTCTGGCCCCACCATGCGGCACGCAGGATGTTAGCTCCCCGATCAGGGATCAAACCCACACCCTCTGCTGTGGAAGTGTGGAGTCCTAACCACTGGACTGCCAGGCAATTCCCAAGAGCAGCAGTTCTTAATTTGATGAAGTCAATTTACCAATTTTATTTCCTGAGTTGTGTTCTTGGTTTTGGATCTGAGAACTACAGGCCTACCCCAAGGCCCTAAACAGTTTCTCTCATGTTTTCCTATAAAAGTTTTCAAGTTTTAGCTCTTATATATATTTTTTAATCAACTTATTTTATTTTATTTATTTCATCTTTGGCTGCATTGGGTCCTCGTTGCAGTGCGCGGGCTTCTCATTGCGGCAGCTTCCCCTGTTGCAGAGCATGGGCTCCAGCCACGCGGGCTTCAGCAGCCGTGGCACAGGGCCTCAGCAGCTGTGGCCCGCAGGCTCTAGAGTGCAGGCTCAGTAGTCGTGGAGCACGGGCCCAGCTGCTCTGTGGCATGTGGGATCCTCCCAGACTAGGGCTCGAACCCGTGTGCCCTGCATTGGCAGGCAGATTCCTAACCACTGTGCCACCAGGGAAGCCCTAGCTCTTATATTTTGAGTTAACTTTCGTATGTGGTGTGAGGCAAGGCACAAATGAACCTTTCTGCACGTGGATGTCCGTCCAACTGTCCCAAAACCACTTGAAGAAGACACTATCCTTTCCCCAGTGAAGGGCCGTGGCACTTGTGCTGAAAACCAAATGACCCTAAATCTAAGGGCTTATTTTTAGACTCCAGAATTGGTTCCACTGACTTAAAAGTCTACCTTAACACCTAAAACAAACGTCTTGATTACTGTAGCTTTTTAGTAAGATTTGATGTTCAATATTTTCAATGCATACTTTAAAAAATAACTAGTGGGTCAAAAAGAAATCACAATGATCATTTCAAAATATTTACAACCAAACAGTATAATGGAAACTATATGAAAATTCAACTCAAGAAATTAGAGAAAGAACAAGAGGGAATGTAGAAAGAACAGAAGGAAGGAGCGATTGGCAGAAAAGAACGTGGTTCAGCCTCTGGCAACAACGACCAAGAAAGCGGGAGGCATGCTGTGATGCCAGGAAGAGAGACGGAGAAATAGGTGCACAGGTGGCAAGGCCTAAAGACAAGCAAAGAATTCTAGGAACCGTTTCATGCCCCAAGCATTGAAAACCTAAATCCAAGCAGAAAGTTTCCTAGAAAAAATATAACTGATCAAATGAACTAAAAAAGAAACAGAAGATTTGAGTAGGATTGAAATCATTAAGGAAATTTAATTTGTATTGATAGTTAAAAATCTTCCTACCCCTCTCCAAAAGAATTAACCAAGATCTGATGGCTTTATATAGGAAGTTTAACCAAAACATTCAACAAAACTGATGCTCTTAATCTCATACAAACTTTCCTAGAGAATAAAAATGGGAAAAGAGAGCCTATCCCCAGCTCTGAGACTTACTACCTTGATACCAAAACTAAACAAATGCGTATGAAAAAGGTGTAGGCCAATTCCCGCAAAATGCCTGAGAAAATGTCAAAAGACCCAACACACAGGTCCACGAACATAACAAGCGATCTGCGTGTAAAGGAACCGAGAGAGCCACATCCCCCTCCCCGGGAGCTGGAGATGGACAGGAAACAGACCCGCAGAACCCAGGGAGTCTGGGACGGGCAGCGCATGGAGGACTGCCCGGGGAGACTGGGGCCAGCACCCAGGAGTCTGTGAGGGTTGGAATAATCAGAACATCAGACAGAAAACAGTGAAATCCTCATCCCGTGGCGTGTGCTATGCACGCAACACAGGACACACTGCAGGTCCTACTGCTGTTCTGTGTCACACGGCACCTACAGGAAGCGGCTACATGATGCACCTCAAAAAAACTCAGAAGTATAATTTTACCTGAGAAAAGGGAGCTGCACAAAGACATCTGTTCTCTGGGCTCTGTGGTCTGTGGCTACATCATACCAACCGGCTGGGACACCCGCTCGGTAAACAGTCTCTGGAGAGCCCAGCAAGTCCCGCGGCTGCTTTCTAACCCTTCCTGGGCTGAGCGCTTGACGCCGTGTGCCGCGCGCTGCCCACGCTCCAGGCCCTTCCCTGCCTGGCAAGCCCTGCTCCGCGGCCTCGTCTGACCACCCTGCTCCGGGCCCGGCCCACCCTCTCCCCTCCTCCCGCTCCCCACGCCTGGAGCCCCTGGCGCGTCCCCGCCCCGTGGCTCCGAGCACCCCGACCCCAGGGCGCCTCAGCCCCACGGGGCGGTGGTCCTCGCGGGCAGCGCGTGGCGCGTCCTGGGGGAGGGCAGGCCAGGCGCCGACTGACCGGGCGCCCCCCTCCTGGCGGCAGGACACCTGATTCCCAAGGGAGCCACGGTGCGGGCGGCAGGGACACTGCGGAACAGGCGGCTGAACAGACTCCCAAGCACAGCCCCTTTGAGCCCCGCCGTGGACGAAGCCACCGGAAGGACAGAGTGTCCTGCAAGGAACAGGCCCGGGACAGCCAGGAGCAGATAAGCCGCCAGGGTCCCGATGCCGGAGAGGAGGCGGGGGGATGGCAGCAAGTGGGGGGGGTCAACCCCACCCTCGAAACTGCCTGTGTAATCAACAGCAGCCCACCCCCGGCACAGGCTGAGGAGGAAGAAGCTGGCCCTGCCTGGAGGGCCTGCAGCTGCCCTAGAGGATGGAGGGGGCAGGCTCTCGGGAGGAGCGGCCTGGAACTAAAGTAATAACAAAACAACTTATTTGAAAAAGAGAAGAACAGCTGTGAAGGGGTCTGAAGTTGAAGCCCGGGGGCTCAGGGTCCCAGAAGGCGGCGCGGAGAGCAGGGTCCCCAAGTGGGAGGAGAAGGTGGGACACCAGACACAGGATGGTAGCAGAGACGGGCTCCCAAAACCCTGACCTCCCAGGGACAGGGATCCTGCCAAGTTCCGAACGGGGGAAACAGTGCGCTCCTGAGGAAGGGGAATGTCTGAGGAAACGAACGTCCCGGTTACTGGAAGCCATCTGGTGAGAGCACGCGGCTCAAAGCAGTGACAGACCAGTTGCGCGGCGCTCAGCCTGGCACTGACTCTCGTCCCACAGGGATGCAGCGGGGCCCACACCCTGGGCAGGCTGCTGGCTCTTGAAAGCAACCGATCAAATAGACAAATCTTCGGCATGTTTGGGGTAAAAAAGAAAAGGGAAATATTAGTAACGATAAACACAAACACTGGAGATTGAAAACTGACGGAGCAGGGGTTAAGCGAGAGGGCCCACCCTGTGCCTGGAGGGGCCAGGCCGGCAGCCCCGACCCCAGATCCCGGCAGGGCCTCCAAGTCCAACAAGAGGTAACTCATCAGAGCCCAGGAGAGGGGACACGTGGGCCCCAGAGGGGTGCCCTTCACCCCAATGTTTATTCTTCTCTCCATTCACGTGAAATGCATCTAGCACACCCAGCATTCCACACAGACGCTTCTACTCCTGTGATGCTCGTGGAAATGTTTTAACAACACAGAAGCATATCAACTGGAAAATTAAGGTTCTGTTATTCCATTCTTATACCCAAACCACACTATTTAATTATGTCTTTAATAAATACAAGTGTACACATACACACGTTTTACTTATTAAATATATATGTACTGATTAGAATATGTATATATATATAGATAGGTGGATATAAGCAGACCTTGCTTTATTGTGCTTCGCAGATACTGTGTTTTTTATGAACTGAAGGTTTGTGGCAGCCCTGCGTTGTCAGATGATGATTACCAATTTTTAGCAATAAAATATCTTTTAATTAAGCAATGTATGTTGTTTTTTAGACATGACGAAACTGCACACTAAATATACTACTGCATAGTGGAAACATAACTTTTATATGTACTGGGAAACCCCCAAAATTCACAACTTGTTTTATTATAGTGGTCTGGCACCAAACCGCAGTGTCTCCCGAGGTGTCCGTCTGTGTAAATATGTGTGTGGGTAGCTATGCTACATATATACCCTGATACAGCCAATACCCCTAAGTTTTCATGGCTATTCCCGAGCTTTTCCTCTCCCAGATGAGGCTCAGAAGCAGTTGGTTAAATTCCTGTTTATAGGGCCTCCCTGGTGGCGCAGTGGTTAAGAGTCCGCCTGCCGATGCAGGGGATACGGGTTCGTGCCCCGGTCTGGGAGGATCCCATATGCCACGGAGCGGCTGGGCCCGTGAGCCATGGCCGCTGGGCCTGCGCATCCGGAGCCTGTGCTCCGCAACGGGAGAGGCCACAACAGTGAGAGGCCCACATACCGCAAAAAGAAAAAAAAAAAAAAAATTCCTGTTTATAATAAATGGTTAAAATCACAACCACTGAGATTAATTTGGGGAGAACTCACATATTAATGTCAACCTTCCATCCAGAAACACCCAACTATTCAGTTTTCTCTTATGTTCTTCCGCAAGAAGAACGTGTCTTTGTTTCAGCCTCACACATCTCTCGTTAGGCGGCCTCAGCGTTTTTATTGGTTATGTGGACAAGGCCGCCCACAGCGTCGGACTATGACACACTGGTCCCATCACCCGAACGAGCAGTTTCCCTGTGCTGTCTGAGGTGCCACACGTCACAAGATGTGTAATCTGAGAGCCATGGCGCGCCCGGCTCACGTTCTCCCGTCTCCTAACTATTTGGGCTGGATCCCCCAACTCATGCTGAGTGACAGCTGAGAAGGGACATTTTCTTGTTCGGACACTCATGAGACAACTCTGTTCCATCATGAAGTGTGACAGCTGCCGTAGCTGTCGAGTCAAGGTACTCTAATAAAAAGATCCATAGACATGGATATGGGATTTTATCAAACCCTTTTATAGCATCACTGTGATGATTTAGTTTTCCTTTTTTAATCTGATAATGTAGTAAGTGACATATGAATAGCGCCCTCAAGGTTACATTCTCACCTTATTTTGCATGGAAGATGTCTGCCCCACATTCTCCACAGGACAACCCGGAGTTGGGGTTGGGGGGAGCTGAAGATACCCACGGGGGGTGGAGGCTGAACTTTAAACTTTTTATACCTAAAATGTTCTACAGTGAGTATGCATTACTTTGGCAATTAAAAAAAGAAGGGAATGGGAATTCCCTGGTAGTCCAGTGGTTAGGATTTGGTGCTCTCCCTGCCGAAGGCCCGGGTTCGATCCCTGGTCTGGTCGGGGAACTAAGATCCCGCAAGCCACGCGGCACGGCCAAAAAAAAGGAAAAAAAGGTAAGTAAAGGAAGGAATTGGAAGGAAAACCTAAGAAAGTTGCTGACATTTTAACGTCTGTACTGTCTGTTGCTCTCGGCCTCCTTCTTTGTTAAACGAGAAAGCGCCCCGTGGGAAGGTTGGGGGCCAAGGCAGCGCCCACCTGCTCGTCGCTCCTGTGGTAGTCGCCGTCCTCCTCCTGCTTCTCTTCTGCCGCTTCTTTGTTCGAACTGTCATCCGCTTTGGTTTCTCCTTTTAGCAAAAACAGAAAATACTGGGTCATGAATCCAAAGTGTTAAACCATTGTTTTTTAACTCTACCGTACACTTGAACGCTATAAACACCCACTGTATTAAGAGTTTGCACACTTGAGAGCTGGGGGAGCGCTGCTCTCCACGGTGCTTTACGCTCTGTGCCCTCGGGGCCAGTGGCATGTGTCCGGGCAGAGGCGCCCCGCCAGCCCAGCACCATCGATGCCTCGCGCCTCAACTACGCCAGGCAGTGGGCCATCCCCGAACTCTCACTGTTCTGGCTCGGCTTTAAATGTTAAGACCCCACCTAGGGAAAGGCGGGATTCCTGGCTCCCTAGCTGCCTCTTGGCCTCGCCTCCCCGGGGGCCCCGAGCTCGCACAGTCTGCAGACCCCGCTTCCCCAGGCCGACAGCCAAGCCTGTCCCTCCTGCTCACATTGTTAGAAATGCACACGGCGGACTAAAGGGGCTTCGGAATCGGTGTGGTCCACAGCGTCAAAGATTCAAATAAGTCGTTATGATATGTACAGATTCTAAAGCACCATTAATTTTACGTCATAGCCAAAGTGGGGTTTGGCCATTCTGCGAGAAAACAGACAAAGCCTGGAGAAGAGCCCTGGGAGGCCC
Source organism: Mesoplodon densirostris (assembly GCF_025265405.1). Taxonomy (NCBI): domain Eukaryota; kingdom Metazoa; phylum Chordata; class Mammalia; order Artiodactyla; family Ziphiidae; genus Mesoplodon; species Mesoplodon densirostris. The sequence goes on from NC_082661.1 coordinate 107,521,555, forward strand.
GCCGTCCGCATGCCCGTGCTCCTTCCACACCCCACCTCCAGGCACCTCCAGGCACCCCCCCAGGCTTCCTCTCACTGGCCCACCACGTAACCCCTCGGTCGGAGACCCCATTTCTCAGCACCACCTGCTACCGTCAGCACCAAGTGATGCTGACACCTGCCCACACCTCTGTCAAGAATCTGTGTGGCAGGGGGGAGTGGGAGGGACACAAGGGGCTCTTAGCAAAAGGTCTAGTAAATAAAACCCAGCTCACTCACCATTTCGATGGGAATCTAGGTGCTGTTTTGCAGAACAGGTTTCGCCCTTGATGTCTCCAGGCACTTCCAGGCCTAATTTGTGGTAGAATTCCCTCTGTTTTCTCATTTCCGCTATTAAAAATTAATATATAATCCTTAATCTTAAGTAGGCAATGGATCATATTAAAATTCTGCTCACAAATATCACATGAAGAAAACTGAAGATTTGGATTAAAAGTCTGAAGACTTCTACTTGTGAGAAAATAACAACTTCGGACCGTGCCCCCTCAAATTTTGGAGCAGCTGCCAGCTGTGGGCTGTGGGACGCGTCCCGGGTTGGGGCCTGAGCCCCCCAAGTGGAGGTACTGCTGGTTCTCTGGACGCGCATTCACAGCCCCGCGGGCCCCTCCCAGGCGGGGCTGCCGACCCCACCCCTGCTGTGGCCGCCCCTAGGCGTGCCCGATGGGGGGGGAACCAGTACTCCCTGGCGTCTGTGGCTGGCGGTCACAGCTCGCTGAGTCCTGGAGGCACGGAGCCACTCACTACAGGGGAAGGGTCTTTACTGAACGGGGGCGACAGGCACCACGCGGCCTCCTGCCCTGGCCATCGGCCTCCAGCCACTGAGTGGGGACTGGGCCGGGCAGCAAGAGGACAGCTGGTCCAGTCTAGACCCTCGCACATTCCTGGGAAGGGCCGACTCCATGACACAAGGTGGCTACTGATGTACAGCTCACATGCACGTAACGAAGCAATGGTCACCACCCAGGGCCACACGGGAGGTAGCAAAGGAAATTTAAACCCAAGCTGCTCAAACCAATAATGTGTAAGTCATGCTGTGAAAAATATTTATGTGCAGGTGACCAAGGAAAGCTTAGTGGCACTTTTCGCCTGCACGTTTGTCTCGCCTAAACACCACGAGCTCCGCGAGGGCCAGGAACATGCCGTGGTCACGTCCTGGACCTACACAGACACTCCAAAATATCTGATTGTGCAGGAAAAAATAAAAGTGTGAGGCAGCGGACTTGGACGGAAAGAGGGAGGCCTCTCAGAACTGAACTGATGAGCGCAGGCCAGCCCAGAGCCGGGGGCGCTGGAACCAAAGACGGCGAAACCACAAGTCTGGAAAGTCTAAGATTGGCTTGAAAGGAAACATTTCCCTTAAACAGTCACATAAATGCCGGCAGAGGAATGAAGGCCTGAAACGCACTGCTGGTGGTGGGAGCCCGTTCCTGTCTGTCCTTCAGGGAGGGTGGGGTCTGCAGGTAACAGCCCCCCTGATCAACGCGAAGAGGGACTCCTCACCTGACAGGTGGACAGGATGTCACTTCACACACGGGCAGACACTGCACTTGGAATGCAGTGAGGGTCTGTGGCTGCCCCGCGTCAAGCGAGTCTGTCGGCACCTTTTTCCAACAGCATCTGCTCACTTTGGGTCCCGTTTTGGTAATTCTCGAAGTACTTCAAACTTTTCCATTATTGTTTTATTTGTTATGGTCTCTGTGATCAGTGATCTTTGATGTGACTATTTTAATTGTTTTTTTTTGTTTTTTTTTGTTTTTTTTGCGGTACGCAGTCCTCTCACCGTTGTGGTCTCCCGCCGCGGAGCACAGGCTCCGGACGCACAGGCCCAGCGGCCTGGCTCACGGGCCCAGCCGCTCCGCGGCATGTGGGATCCTCCCGGACCGGGGCACGAACCCATGTCTCCTGCATTAGCAGGCGGACTCTCAACCACTGCGCCACCAGGGAAGCCCAATTGTTTTATATTTTTAATTAAAAGATGTATATTGCTTTTTAGGCATAATGCTATTGCACATTTAATAGACCACAGCATAGTGTAAACATAACTTTTTTATGTGCACTTTCGTATGATTTGTGTGATTCACTTTATTGTGACATTCGCTTTACTGCAACGGTCTGAAACTGAACCTGTGGTATTTCCAAGGTCTGCCTGTACCTGGTTTTAATTTCCATTTCTTTAATTTTCACCTATAAGAATGAAAAAGGATTGAAAAATAACAATACTTAATGTCAGATATACACAGGTGTAGAAATGTCAACTGGGATAACTTTTTAGGAAAGTACCTCAGCATATATATAAAAAATATTTAAAAACTTAACTGCTGACCCAAAAGTCTCTACTGCTAGTAATGTATCCGAAGGAAATAACCAGGTAAGAGCATAAGAAGGTAAAACCTTATTTGCAACAGTGAAGTAACAGAAACAACCTAAATGCTAAGTGTCTGACAACATGGGCTGGGCCAATCAGAAGAGCTGACTCCCGGGGCTTTGCTGGTGGCGCAGTGGTTAAGAATCCTCCTGCCAATGCAGGGGACGTGGGTTTGAGCCCTGGTCCGGGATGATTCCACATGCCGCGGAGCAACTAAGCCCGTGTGCCACAACTACTGAGCCTGCACTCTAGAGCTCACAAGCCACAACTACGGAGCCCGAGTGCCACAACTACTGAAGCCCGCACACCTAGAGCCCGTGCTCCACAACAAGAGAAGCCACTGCAATGAGAAGCCCGCACACTGCGATGAAGAGTAGCCCCCGCTTGCCACAACTAGAGGAAGCCCACACAGCAACGAAGACCCAATGCAGCCAAAAATTAAATAAATAAAATGAAATTTATTTTAAAAAAAAGAAGAGTTGACTCCCCGCCAGACTCATTCTGTCCCAGCAGACACTTCCAGACAGGGCCACAGAGCCTCAGAACCCTTCTCAACACCACACTGGAGATACCACTACCATCCACTACTGACAGCTGACATGCAAGACAAATCTAACTGATCTGCTACGCTGGGGTAAGAGAGTGGGCCATTTATTCAGTGGATACTTTGCAGCCAATAGAAAAGATGACACAGATCATATTTATGGATGCGGGGCAGCTCTACAACAAACTGTTATGAGAACATTATAGACAGAATATGACCTCATTTTGGGGTGAAAATTATGATAGTGGTATGACTAGGATGCTGTGAGTTCAGGGGAGGGAGGAAAGGCTTATGAAAAGTTAACACTGCCCTGGGGACATGTACTTCACTGCACCACAAACCTCGGGATGATCAAAACAGATGCAGAAGCAGCATCTGATGGAATCCAACATCCACCCCTGACAAACAGCAGCCGCGCCTGATGAAGGGCATGCGGGAGCCTGCAGCCGACTTCAGGCTTGCAGGTCAGAGACTGAATGCCTCCCCGGGATCAGGAACAGGAAGGATCCCACATCACAGAGTTCTAGCCCAGGGCTGGCAGACGCTGCTGTGAAGGACAGACAGTAAATATTTGGGGCTCTGTAAGCTAAACACCAAAACTGAGACATTTTATCAGTACTTACATAACAGAAGAGAGAACAGAATTTTTATTGAGGAAACTGAAATAGATATATATTCAATACAATATGTACATAGGCATACATATCGGGTGCACTGCTGCCAGTATTATTTTGAACAAACTGTTATCTATTAGATAAATGAAGAATAAGAAAATTAAGCATCTTTATTTTACCTTCACTTATTTCTTCTTTGATGCTCTTCCTTTCCTTAGTAGATCTGAGTTTCCGACCTTTATCATTTTCCTTCTTTCTAAAGAACTTCTTTTAACAACATTTCTAGAAGGCAGGTTTACTGGCAACAAATTCCCCCAATTTCTCTTTGTCTGAGAAAGTCTTTATTTCTCCTCACTTCTCGAGGATAATTTCTCAGGGTAGTGTCTGTCAGTGTGTGTCTCAGGTAGTGTCTGTCCCAGCAGACACTTCCAGACAGGGCCACAGAGCCTCAGAATCCTGGGCTGCTGGTTTTTCTCCCAACACTGTAAATACCTCACTTCACTCTTTGCTTGCATGGTTTCTAAGGAGAGGTCAGATGTAATTCTTATCTCAGTTCCCCTGTAGGTAAAGTGTACCCCTCCCCTCCAGCTTCTTTCGGGACTTTTTTATCTTTGACTTTCTGTACGTTGAAACCGACATGCCCAGGTGTAGTTATTCTGGCATTTGTCCTGCTAGGTGTTCTCTGGGCCTCCTGGATCTGTGGTTTGGTGTCTGACATTGATTTGGGGAAATTCTCAGTTAAAATGTTTCAGTATTTCTTCTGTTCTCTCTCTTCTCCTTCTGGATTTCCCATTATGTCACACCTTCATCCCACAGTCCTTAGATGTTCGGATCTTTCAGCCTTTTCTCTTTGCTTTTGGGTTTTCAGGGACTCTGTTGAGATGTCCTCTCACTCAGAGGTTCCTTCCTCAGCCATGTCCAGTCTAATCAGCCCATCAAAGGCAACCTTCATTTCTGCTGCAGGGCTCTGATCTCTAGCATTTCTTTTTGGTTCTTCCTTAGGATTTCCACCTCTCTGCTCACATTCCCCATATGTCCTGCATGCTCTCTACTTTATCCATTAGAGCCCTTAGCACATTAACCACAGTTGTCTTAAGTCCCGGTCTGATAATTCCAACATCCCTGCCATGTCTGGTTCTGATGCGTGTTCTGTCTCTTCAGATTCTGTTTTTTGCCTTTTAGTATGACTCGTAGTTTTTTTCTTGTTAGCTGGACATGATACTGGGTAAAAGGTACTGCTGTAAATAGGCCTCAGTGCTGTGGTGGTGAGGTGTCGGGGAGGGCACATCCTACAGCCTTGACCACGGTTGTCCTTGGTGAGCTTGAGCCTCTGGACTGTGAACTTCGCTTGTGCTTCTCAGGTTTCCCTCCCCACTTGGGCGGGACAAGGTGGCTGAAGTTGGGTCTTTCCTGCCCCCAGGCCAGTTTTGCTCTAATAATAGCCCAGCAGGCAAGGTTGTGGTTAACTGGGTCCCCAGAGGTCAGGTCTTCTTCAGACGTACATGGGGCTTGGGGCACTTCTTTCCCCTCCCCTGCTGGGGGAACCTGGTCGAGTTTCTGGAGACGAACCTCACAGCATCGCGAGGCCCGCTGTGACAGCCCCCGGGCAGGTCTCAACTCTTGGACTTGTCCACCAGGAGCCTCAGCGACCCCTCAGTCACAGGTCAGGCTCTCCTGCCCAGGCTCTGGTTCCTGGGCATTTCCAGTCCTGAGTCTGCGGCAGGCAGCCGTGTGCCCCCTGTGGTCAGTCCCCCATCTTGGGGGCAGCGGCTGGCCCTGCACATTCCTCTCTTACAATCTAAGAACTGCTGATTGTTCAGTGCGTTCTGCCTTTTACTTGTTGTTAGGACAAGTGGAGACTTCTAAGCTCCTTAGGTGAGGCACCAGAAACCTGAAGTCACGAAGTTAGAAACACAGTAATAATAACCGAGCATGAAATTTGCAGTGCAGGCCACTAACGAGAAGAAGGGGCAGATAACATTTGTTTAGTGGGGTAAAAAGTGAGTGCTGCTTATCATCAAAATCGACTGCTCGTGTTCATCTGTAATGAGATCTTACATATTTCACCTTGAAAATGTCTTTGCACACAGAAATACTGACCTCAGTCCAGAGCAGTCATCACTCAGAAGGCGCTGAGGGAATTCTATTAGATTCTTCTCTTGGGATATGCCTTTGTTCTGCAGACTGATCACTTCCCAGTGGAGGTCAGGTGGATGCCCCTCGACTGCACAGATATATGGATTCTGAAACACGGAAGCTGCTTCACCTGTACCAGGCCCCAGACTCCACCAGGGCCGTTTGCTGGGGCTCAGCAAACAGGTCTGCTGTGAGTCTAGGGGGCGGTCTCCGTTCCCCTTGAGCTGCCGACAGCCCGGGGCGTCTGCACGGCAGCTGGATGGGGCTTGCGATTCGAGATGTTAGTTGTTGAAAACTCCCCACATTGTAGGTTTTGCATTTCAGTATTGCTCTTCCTTATGACATTAGGCTGGATTCATCAAGAAACATTATCAGGTCTTTAACAAAAGCAAATTTCCAAAGCCATTCGGTGTGACGTTGTTAAAGGTGTTTCTTTTCATTCAGAAAAATTTCAATCTGCCCTTAGCTCAAAAAAACCCCCAAAACCAAAAAAAACACACACACCAAAAAACTACCACCGCCAAGGCATCAAAATATTGTGTGGCTGTGATAAGGGAAGTCGGGATATTCAGCTTTTAACTCTGACAAAAATTCACACAAATGATTACATCCAAAAGCACGAATGAATTCCACCGTGGACACCGCTGGTTCAGAACATACGAAAGATCCAAGTATTTTCTGCAAAGTACCTATTGGTTGATGAGTATCGTGATGAGCTTTCATTTAAAACCTAACGTTTTCACAAGTTTAGTTAATTTGTTCAACCAAGTATTTCCCTGACCCCCACAGACGTTCACCAACACGGCTGTAACACATCTCAACAGGGCCCACTTCAGGTTGTACTGAATTAGTATTTTCTCAACTTCCTGGAAAACCCTCTCTCCTGCGGTTGTGCCCCGTAGACTCTGCGCAGAGGCTCATTCGCCCATCACATCAAATGTACCCAATAAACACTGCGCAGACTCGGAGACTCCAGAGCCGAGGAAAACCACTCAAACTGCCTGTCTCGCTTCTGAGGGTTGGTGTTGCCCCTGTCAGCTCCCTGAGCGACAGTTCCCGCCGCGGCTCCTGCTCTCAAACAAGCTCACTTTCTCCGGACAGACTTCCTCAGCTGCTGCAATCAAACAACATTTAACCAACTTATCATTAGTAAGTGATTTTCCTTGCGTGACCAACAAATGAGCCAATCAGAAACTTACTCTGATTGCAGCCTTATAGGTTATTCTTATTTTTGTGAAGAAATCCTGCTGTGATGAGACATTGCATTTTAAATTTTCAATTCTCTCTAAAAGTTGCTTTCTTCTGAGTGTTTAGTCTGATGCCAACACTTTTTATTTTAACACAGATGTAGGTCACCACAAGATAAACAGGATGCTTCCCTGGCTGACAATGACAATCCAAGGACAAAACCACCCACCTGTCACCATGGCTGAAAAGCTGGACGCTTCTCCCCTTGTCTTGGTGTGGCGGGTGCTGGTAATACAGCCTCCACCACGTTTGTGCCAACGGGGCTGGTCCACCTGCTGCAGATGCTCCACCAGCCGTCGAGTGTGAGACAAACGTGCGTCCCTGAATGAGCAGGGCTGTGTTCCAGCAAACTATCCATGGATGGAGACACCTCAGTGCAAAACTTTCACGTCACAAAATATTCTTTTTCTTTTGATTTTTTCCAACTATTTAAAAACGTGGGGACTTCCCTGGTGGTCCGGTGGTTAAGAATCCGCCTTCCAATGCAGGGGACACGGGTTCGATCCGTGGTCCGGGAACTAAGATCCCACGTGCCGCAGGGAAACTAAGCCTGCGTTCCGTAACAAAGAGCCCATGCACGGCAAAACACAGCGAGGACCCAGCGCAGTGAAAAAAAAAAAAAAGAAAAAAGTGAAAAACACTCTTGGCTCAGGAGCTGCATGCGACAGGCAGGGCCAGGTCTGGTCGGCGTGGGGTTTGCCAGCTCCCGCTTCAGCAAGCGCGAAGAGGCAAGAGAAGGAAATGCAGATGCAGCTGCTTGGCGGAGCAGCCCTGCTCCAGAATAAAGCCCACAGACATATTCACCCACGTCCACAAAGTTTGTAAGAGAACATTCACTGCGCCCCTCCCCTAGGTTAAAGCAAAAGATGAGACACACATGAAGTGTCAGTCAGGAGAGGACCCTGGATGAACGGGAGGAACCCCAGCAGCCACTGTCGAGACCCTGGAGAGGAGCAGCTGCAGCCAAGCAAGGGGGTGTGACACACAAAATAGGTCACGGATAAAGTTTACAGGTAAAGATGCTGCCTCGGGGAAAACAGGCTTTTTTAAATTATAAAAACAAAAAGAAACAAGAAACAACTAAAAAACTCATTTTCCACCTAAAAGGCTTCATCTACAAGGGAACAGAAAAACACAGTCTACCGGCCATCTGCCGGATCCAGAAAGCCAAGCCACTTTTTATTTCCCAAAATTCGTGAGAGGATGGATGCCAGAAGTGAAGCCCCCTGCCAGGGGGTGGGGCAGCTCGAAGGGGCTGCAGAGTGCAGAGCAGGAGGGCATCCTCCAGACGCCACCGGGCCCCCAGGGTCACTGCTCTGTCTCAGCACCACACGTCACGGTGAAATGTGCTCTGGATTCTCTGGAGGACCAGGAAGAGGGCCCATCTGAGAAATCAGCTTTACAACGCTGGCACAAAACCAGAAAAACTGCAGACAGCCCACATTCAGAAAACAGCCCGCTGCTACGGACTTGGACACTACAGTGATCTTTTAAAGAGCAACAAAGGACTGAAAGTTTGAGAAAACAGAGGAATGGATTATTTGCCTACCCAGAAAATACCCTGGACTGAGGGCAGAGCTCAGGCTGCCTTGGGCATTAGTGTGAACTTGGGGAATTCTGGAATCTCTCCGGTTCTTCCACTTCAGGGAGGTGTTCACGGCGGTGTTCACGGCTACACGCTGCCTATGGAGAGGACGAGGGGACGCGTGCACGGGACAGACTCGGCAGGAGTCAGCAGAGTCTTACACCTGCCCTCTTCCCTCACAAGCCAAAGCTCCACTAAGAACGCGTCACTGTGCTCCCCACACGCTGACTGGTGGCCTGAGACACCACCGCCTGCAGGGGTGAGCCCAGACCCTACAGACCGGCTCCAGGGAGCCAAGGGGGCAGTGCCCGCCAGCCACAGATTGGGGAGGCTTTGAACTTCAAAAAGGACAGCAACTGCAATAACCTGAGAACAGTAAATGCTCAAAGCCATCTGATCGTGGCTGGAGTGGCTGGGAAACCAGCTCATTTTCTGTAAACAAATAAAGGAAAACTTCACACATTTGTTCTGCTGTTCTTCTGTACAGAATGGATCTCAGGAAACCAAGTCAGGGAGCGTGTCTTTATGGAGGCCTCCCCGCCATCAGTGAAGGCGGGTGATGGAATAGGGGGCGCGGTCTGGCTGCCTCTAGGCCTCATGGACTCTGCGGGGCCTGGCTGCCAGGACATCTGCGAGGGCCCCGTCTGGACGGAGTGACACTGGAAGGTGCCAGAGTCCGACGGGGCCTCTTGATCCCACCCACACACAGGAACGTGGAGACAGGAGGGGCCAAGGTGGGGGGCCCGCGTGGACCCTGACTGAGACCAACGAAACCCCGAGAGACGGGAACTCCTCACCCACTAGTACCTGATGCAATAAGGAATCAGCACTATCATCTCGGTTTACAAAGGTGCTGTAGCTCCGTGTTTTAAGAAAAATCCTTCTCTTTGGGGAACGAATGGCAATGTTTCCAGATGAAACAACAGGAAGGGTAGGGGAAGGAGGTGAACAGGTTTCATCACAAGCTGACAACTCCTGACTCTGGATCATAAATACATCGAGTTCTTTACAAGATCTTGCCTTTTGCACGCTGAAAATATCCTATAATGATTTTTAACGGTGTCAGTATTTTATTTTCCTGCATTCTTTGCCTTTCCCCAGCACTAGAAAACCCTTCAAATATCCAAATATGATTGTTTTTATCTACTCAATTTACTCAAGAAATTTACACTCTTCTTTTATGAATGAATTCTATGAACAATGAAAGAAGACTTTAACAATATCACTCCCTAGGTTGTGTCTTAAAGATCAGATGTGACGTCCACTGACCTAACTGAATAAGCCTGTGCTTGAAATTATAACCCTCTTCTGAAACACAACAGTGAGAAAACACTGCCCAGATGAATTTCTAACGTATCTTATCTTTGAAAGAAAGTTGTGCCTAGGTTTTATCAGCTGGCACTGCTTCACCAGCCACTGCCCACACTGAACAGATTTCTGAGGCCTGGGTCCCCGTCCGCCTCCCCCGCCAATCACTGCCCCTCAACAAGGGCAGGACAGTCTCAATGTTCAGAATTGCAGAAAAGTTTTAAAAAGAACAGCCGTTTCCACTTTCAGGATATTTGTACCACAGAATATTTCTTCTCAACTCTCATAGATTTGACTTTAACTACAGTTAAACTTTACTGACACAGGGTTCCTGGCTTCACCTCCAGGCGGCACAAGTGAGAGGCCACCCTGCGCCTCCTGAGCGAAGCAGGAGGTGTGAGTGATGATGGATGAAACCGGCCAGCACATGGCTCCCATCTGCCCCGGGCCCCAGGGCAGCGCCTCGGCGGAAACTGCACTGACTGGGCGGCCGGCCGAGCGAGACGTCTAAAGCCAGGACCCCGGAGAGAAAAGCCCCTCAAAGGCCGTGCTGCGGACACAGGAGTCCAGGTGGATGCTCTGACACTTACCTTCTTGGAGGCCTGGGACCAATTTGTAAACAATATCTTGCATGGTTCTGTCATGACTGGCAAAAAGAACAGAACAGGTGGGTTAGCCAGAAGCGTCAATTCTCTAATTCTTGAACGTTTCCCATTTAACAATAATAAACTCCACAATCACAAATTTGGAGTTTTGGTTGAATTTTGCTTCCAGTTTGCACTTCAGAACAAAGTCTGTGCTCTTAGTCAAAGTGACGTACGGCCGGAAGGGACCCGCTGCTGAAGTCGGGCTCTATATGCTGTGAACATTTCAAATAAGGAGGACACAGGCGAGATCCTTCGGGGACCAGCTCCCTCTGCCCCCTGGGCTTCTCAAGTCCTAACAGGTATCAGGCAGCCTGGGCTGTGCCAGACCAAAGGGAGTTTCTCACACTTTCCGGACCAGGGTCCGCGCCAAGAAATACCTTTCACACTCCCATGTACGTGAACACGTGGCGCGCGTGCACACACAGAAGCATAAAACACAGCTGGCCTCCAGCAGACACGACACCCTCCATATTTCCTACTAAAGCCACCAGCTTCTCAGAAAGCTCGTCCGACCCAAAAGAACAGGACGCTGGGCAGAACCGCTGCCACACGGCTTGACATCGGGCGGCTGGCTCCTAGGTCTTGACCTGGGAGCGGCCTCTCCCTCCCACGACACACCTCAACTCGGGGGTCAAAGTGCAGCCGGCCCCCTCCTTCAGCCCCGCCCCTCCTGGCAGGGCCCCCATCTGCCCCGGGCCCCAGGCCAGCGCCTCGGTGGAAACTGCACCGACTGGGCGGCCGGCCAAGCCGAGCGGGGCCTGAGGCGGCGCGAGGCTCGGGGCGAGGCCCGGGCTGCTTACCCGATGTACTGCAGGGGGTGGCTCTGGTGGATGACGATCCTGCACGTGGGGCACGTGTTGTTCTCCTCCAGGTACTTCACCAGGCAGCTCCGGCAGACTGCAGGGAGCACGCACGTCAGGGCAATGCACGCGCACGCCAGAGGGGCGGGGCGCGCGTCAGAGGGGACGGGAGCGCGCACGTCAGGGAGCGCATTGGAGGGGTGTCTGCTCCTCCCGGCAGGGCTCCCGGAGGCCACGACGGGACACTGGTGACAGGCCCGCCGCCCGGGTCCACCACCACGGAGGAGCGTCAGCTGCCCCTGGACAGAGCTGAGGCCCAGAAACAGGAGGGGAAACTGGAGGAGCAGCTGTGGGGGCCGCAGACGCGCCTTCACGTCCTGTCACAGGGGCTCCGCCACAGGGGCGAATAGTTACATTCTAGAAGTTAGCCTGAAAGATCACCGGATTTCTTTGTATGACAAAATTAGATAAAATTCGCTTAATATAACAAAATACTGCCAGCCAATATCTTAAAATACAATTAACTTTAAAATAAAAATTCTGTCAAAACTGGCAAATATTTTATTTTCTAAACTGAAAAATACAGGATCAAAACTCGTCAGTGTTAGAGGATTCGTTTTACTTTAGGAAGTGCCTGCCCCTCGGCATCCTGGGCCGGCCTCACAGGAGGACCCAGCTCCAGGTGAAGGCTGCAGCCTACTCGTCAGGGGCAGGGGCGGCGGGGCTTAAAGAAAGGCGCGCCCAAGGTCAGCGCCAACTAGAAGTCTAGACTTCCAAACAGGCCACTGGCCTGAGGGGCAGACGAGCAGACTCCTCTGTCTATAGAGTTTAAGGAAATCATTTGCAAACGGCAAAAATAAGCATTTCTGCCCACTAGAAAGGAATACTCTGTCATACCACACGTAACGGTTTAGCTGTTATATCGAAATACCTAAATTTTCCTGTTTTTATTTAGCTTTCTTAAGTGACATCTCTACTGAAATTACCCACAGTGTTTTAACTTCAGACAACTTTTCTCATTTATCTTCAAGATCTCCTTTATTCCAGTTGCTGTGTCCTGCTTTGTACTTGAGCTAAAAGCTTTTGGTAAAAAAAGCCAAAGTATCAAAGAGCACACAGAACATTCCGCACATACATGTGTGCACTCAGTCACTGCCCCCCCACAGCTGTCTAAGGCCACGTTCTAGACTATTCCACAATACATGTGTGCAGTCACCGCGCCCCCCCCAACCCCGGCTAAGGCCACGTTCTAGAATATTCCACACATACACGTGTGCAGACACTCGGTCACCGTGGTCGCGTCGATGAGATACCCGCTGCATAGGCGGCAGGTGATGTGGGCGTTTATGTCCCAGAGTTTAATCTTTCTGGTCAACATCTTTGGCTTCTGCAAGAAAAAAACACGTATTAACTAATACATGAAATGGTGTGATGTTTCATCAAAGGTTCGGGTTCAGCGGAAATTGAGCTACAGTCTGTGTGTCCAGGAGGAGCTCAGCGGGAGCAGGGATGAGGCCAGGTCCCCGCCCTGCAGCCCTGCTTCCACCATGAGACAGGCAATCACCCGGCCGCCCCTGGAGGACTGGATCATCCTGGCCCCAGGGCAGCACTGGGCCGCAGACATGCTGCCGCTTCTCGTTTCTCCCCCTTCCGGGCCCCCGGGCCCTCTCTTCCTGCTCAGAACCCCGCGAGGCCAGCTGGTGAGGTGGCACGAAGCAGGGGAGGTTTGTGGAGCAGTGGGCGGAGAGGCCAGGGAGCAGGTGGGCTGAGCTGAGTCTGGGTCTGGGCAGAAGAAAACGTGGTCTCTCTGGAGCTCTGGTTCCTCCATAAAGCTGACCACACGGGAGCAGCTAAGACCCCCCCACCCTGGGAAGCACAGCCCACAACACTGCATTGTAAAAGTCCAAACGTCTGTGCACTGAAGTGTGGACTTGTCGTCTCTGCCCCGGTGGGCAGGTGCCCTCCAGAGCTGTGGTGGCTCTGACTGGCTCTCCTGCCAGACTGCAGGCTCACGAGGGCAGGGTCTTGTCATCTGACCCAATACAATGCTGTGCAGCAGGGGAAACAGTCCCAAAGACACCACGTCCTACCCAAAACCTGTGTGTCACCTCACATGGCAAAAGGCCCCTGAGGCGGGAGACGGCCCTGGAAGCCCCAGCGGGACCTCGTGTCACCAGAGGGCCCTTACGAGGGAGCACGAGGCTCGGAGGAGACAGGAGAAGCTGCCTGTGGGCTGTGAACAGGGAGGGGGCTTCTAGGAGCTGGAAGGAGCCTCTCCGGGAGAAGCAGCCCTGCCCACACCTGGATTTTAGCCCCGTGAGACCCGTTCTGGAATCTGGCCTGCAGTGCTGGCAGGTCAGACACCCATGTGGCTGCAGCCACTAGATTCCTGGGGATTCCCTGCAGTACAAGTAGGAGACTTGCCGGATGGTGACACCGTGCAGGATGCAAGGAATTTTCAAGACAACCATCACCAAGAGAACTCCGCAGAGAGAGACAGAAACACGCTCCGGGAGATGGAGGGCCTCCGCATCCGCAGGGGCAGCAGGCTGGACAGTGCCGCCTCGCCCAGCAGCCACAGCGCACGTGGCGCACGGGCTCCCACGGCTCAACACTGCCGGAAGGCAGAGGGAAGGAAACGGCTGGGCGGGCGGACAAGGCTGAGCGGGACCCGGAGGGGCAGGGCCCCCTGGAGACTAAATCGTCACCTGCACTGAAACCCAGCGGAATCGACTGTCAGCGCAGACTGACGCAACCAGCAAGGCTGCCAGGCTCAGCTCACCTACAAAACGAGAGAGCCTCTAAACCAGCAAGAATGCCCTATGACTTTCATAGAGAGTAAGTTGTGAGGCAGACACTCGTGGTTCTCACCCGAGTCTCTCCTCTCCCCTCGATCACAGGCGCGAGCCGACACGTGGTCCCCGCTAGAGACACCTCTCCCTCGGCCCCTGCAGTGGGCTCTGAGTTGTCAGGAGAGACTAAAAGGGGTGGTTCTCACAGGGGCCCCACGGGCCAACCCACGGGAAACGAGCCCACATCTGCGAGGCCCACTCGCTCTGGTGTCATGGTCACCACGTGCTGTGCCAGGCCCGGCCTGACCACTCGGACCCACTAGGACTGGCTCCATGAAGAAGGGCCCCCATGCCTCGTGGAGCAGGAAGTAATGGGAAATAACCTAAAAGAAGAGAAACCCTAGTCATTCCCAACGGAAGCAAAGCAGAGACGGGAGAGCGCTGACTGGGCAACGTCCCCGCCGGACGCCGAGGCCCAGGGTGTGCCGTCCACCACCGGCCCGACCGAGCCCAGCACTGCGCCCTTGGCTCACTGGGTGCTGTTTACACACTGGACATGTTCACACACGTCACCAACCCACAGCCAGATCAAAACCAAAACCAGCTCCGAAGTCAGACAGACCGGGGGTTGGGGTCAGTGTGAACTCATGTTTAGTGGCAACCAGGCAAACAGATACAGATGTGTATGCACACGAGTGTGGACTCACCCACTCACTCCCAGCTCTGTCTGCTGGGAGGGCCCGGGAGTGACCACTCCTGGGCAGCCCTAGGACCTGGCGTGTCCATACCATGTCTGCTGTAAGGGGCCAGTGCTGCCCGGACACGCAGCCAACTCCAGGCTGGGCAAGGAGCATAGCAGGACCTGGGGCCCCACTGTGCTCAGACAGGGGACAACTACCACCACTGCTTACTACAGCAGGATAACACAGAAGCCCATGAGGCTACACAGACAGACAAGGGACACCCTTCCTCACAGAATGTGAGCTGATAAATGGAAGGAGGGCTGCAAGGCCACCACCCAAGGACAACTGCAGTGACCCCTCGCTTAGGAATCCTCGGTGGGTGGTCGGCAGCAGCGAGACTTCGCCAAGGAAGTGAAGGTTCATAAAGGCTCCAAGCGTCTCCCCACCAAACACTCGTCAGCCCCAAGGGAGGGTGGGACCCTCGGGGGAAAAACCCCTAGAGGTCCCCGACTGGGTGACCAGGTGACGACCAGGTGACACCCAGGTGAGGACTGGCCAGCCATCACATGGAGAAGGACACAGCACCCCTGGCAGGACTCCTGCCAGAGGGTCCCCCACCCCAAGTCCCCAGGGGAGAGGTCACGCTGCAATGCCATCGGGGTCGTAAAAGCTAAGGCCAGACAGGGGGCCAGGCTGTCCAGGCGCAGCGCCCGCCAAGGGGCCTGGGCAGCCAGCTCTGCCCACACGGGGCCTCCATGCTGGCCTCAGGCGCACAAGCAGCTACCGTCGTGAGGGGCCAACGCTCATGGTCACCACCGCCGCGGCATGGTCCCCAGGCCGCCCTGCACAGCATCCGACACCCAACACCAGACACCAGGTGGGCACTCATCCGGACAGAGAAGGATGGCGGCTCGAGGCTCTGGGTCCAGTGCTCCCCCACCAACTGCGGGGCCCAGGCGGCAGCTGGGACACTTCCTGGGACGGCAGACCCGCCCAGGGAAGGCCGCATCTCCCACCTCCTCGCGAGGCCGTCTGTCCCCTCCTGCTGCCTCTGCATCGGACGCTTCCGGCTACGGGTGCGACGCGGTCACTCCTCGTTCGCCGTGCCCTCCGCGCTCTGGCTTGTCACGTCTGTGCCTGCCTTGTGTCTCTCGCTGTCTTTCCATTTTCTAGCACAGAAACGGCACCTGCTATTCAATTTCATGTCATTTATGTGACGCACACAGCCCTGTAATTACAATCTTGCTAGAAGTTTTAGATGAGTCCCATGTAGCAAACAGTGGAACAGAGTTGATCAGAAATGTTAATCAAGAGAAAACTTGAATATATATAAATAATTGTGCCCTAATCTGCTCTGGAGCTGTCACACACTAAATTTTAAAGGAGTTACAAGGCACTGACTTTTTCTATGGCTACAACAGACTCCTAAGGTGTAATTCAAGGTAAATTTAATCAATTCACATGCACTGAAAGAAGAGGAAGATCAAAGTTTACACTGCATTTACCTGTACACACAGCCGGATCCTCCGCTACATTTTGAAGCCTGTGGAGACACACGGGAGGAGGCGTCACCCACACGTGCCGTCCACACAGAGCCTGGCTCGCTGGACCAGCAGCTTCGGCTGCTCAGGTAAACAGGTCTCTTCCTTTACCTGCTTAAAACAACCAAAAGAAAAACAAGCCTGGCTGACAGTAAGGCACAGACCACGGAGACATGGGCAGGTCTTGGTGGCAGCCTGAGGCCCAGGGGCTGCTGGGAAGTGGGGGCATGCAGGGGCTGCACCACGTGCTTTGGGGACCAAGAAGGCAAGACAAGGGCCCAGGAAAGCTCCTGGGGAGGCAGTGGGCTTCAGGGTGACCTAGTGGGAGGCTGGGCCTCAGGGATGCCAGGGAGAGCGAACCGTGTTATTTAATTTCTGTGATGCTTTTCGCATCTCACGCCTTGTGAAGGTGTCCCCCGGGCCTCTCACTCAGTGACCCGAAACGAGGACACCCACAGGCTCGAGCCGGGCTCTGGGCCACCACGGACAACAGACAAACCAACGCGTGGGGATGCAGCAGGCCCATGCAGGCTTGCATGGGGCCTTGGGGCCTCAGCCAGGTGAGCACAGGCAAGCACAGGTGAGGGGCTAGGATGAGCAGCAGGCCAACCAAGGGGCAGCGGAAGGGCGGCACTGAATCAGTAGCACAAGGCCCCTGGAAGGACCTGGACTCAACTCGGGGCAACGGGAGTTGCGGGACCAGAGAGCCGCCAGTTGCTCTCAGAGGTCTGAGGGGTGGGGTGGCTGGGCGTCCAGAACCTCGGTGGACGCCCCCCTCGTCTGCCCATGCTCCCTCTCCTCATGGAAGCCCAAGGTCTCCCCACACATCAGGGGGGGAAGGGGGCAGGGCCCGGGGGCTGCTCCCTTCTGAAAAGCAGGGGTGGAAAGCGCCAGGGCCCCGAAACCATGAGAGGCACCTGTAGCTTAACAACAGTGGTTAAATGCCACCTGGGGACAAGGGGCCTGACACTCAAGTGATTCATATCACACCCAACTTATATCACTTTTACTCTCCAAGTTTTCCCATAACTGCATGCTTTAGTAACTAGTCTTTAAAGCTCAATTAACTTTTACAAGAAAAAGGAAGAAAGGGAGGAAGTGGGTCAGTTATTCAGGGAGGTTAAAAGGCACTTACAAGAGAACAAAGAGGAGACCTGGACGTGGCTGTGGACCAGAACCCCTGTGAGGGTGGAAACCGCTCCACCTGCCATCCACACAGCGGCCCCCGAGCCCTTGAACTCTGGCCAAGTCTGAACGCAGCACCTCAGCGTACTCAGTTTGATTTAATCTCGGTGTGGCCAGCTACACAGTTATAGATGCTTGACGTGAGTTCTTAGACATCAGTGAACAAAAAAGACACAGATCCCTAGAGCCCACATTCTCATGGAGGAAGACAGACAATAAGTAATAAATGCCACGAACAGGTACATTACTTAGATGTTAAAGGTGACAAACACGACAAACCAGAGCAGGGAAAGGGGGTCGGGAGAACAGGGTGGTTGGGAACATTTCACTGAGAAGGTGACATCTGAGTAATAATATAACATTATGAACAACTTTATGTCAATCGAGTTGAAAGTTCATAAGAACTTGATAAATTCCTAGAAAAATAACTCAGCAGAATTGAGGCATGTGGAAACAGAACCTGCAGAGTTAGTTCTCAAGAAGCCGACCCAGGCCGGTTCCACCAAACCTGTGGGAGCCCCCCTCCCACACAGACTCACCCAGAGGATCCAGGAGACAGTGTTTCCCGCTCTTGTGTGAGGCCTACACAACACACACCGGAGCGGAATGGGGGGACAGACCAAGTGACAACGTGACACCTCCTCCGGGGTGTGCAGGAGGGCCACCCCAGAATACGAGGGGCTCGTGTAAGAAACGGATGGAATTTATGACAAAAGCTAAAAGGAGGGAAATGATAAGATCTTCCCAAAGATGCACAGAAATCATTTGATGAAACTCATTATCCATTCATGATTTTCAAACAACTCTCAGCAATTAAGAATAGAAGCAACTGTCCACACCTGACAGAAGCTCTCCAATTAAGAGCCACTAACACACGTATCCACTCGAAGGATTGTGCCTGACGTTCACAGCTCTCTTCCCAGCAGCCGCCCGTGGGGAGCAGCGCAGCTGAGCGTCCTGAGTCCTCTGGGACTTCCTGCGGTCTACAGCAGGAAGTCAGCACCCCTGAGGGGCTCGTGACTGGCCAGACGCTCCAGGACACCAACGCTCCAGGAGGCCTGGCCTCCCCCGAGGGGCCCCAACACTGCCAGGCGGCCTCTTTCCACCTCCCCACTCCCCCTGCACCCCCGCAGCACCCGCTTTCCAAGGGGACCCTTCTCCCTCCTCCCTGGGGGTAGAACATCAGCTTCCGCACCCCCTTCTCTGGTCTCCAGGCTGATCCAGACCCCACTCTGCTTCTCAAGGGCTCTGACGGTCCCAGCAAGCCCTTCTCATTCCAGAACCTTCCATACCTCCCTCCCAACGGGACCCCCTCGACAGGACCCACC
This sequence comes from Mesoplodon densirostris, assembly GCF_025265405.1. Classification (NCBI taxonomy): domain Eukaryota; kingdom Metazoa; phylum Chordata; class Mammalia; order Artiodactyla; family Ziphiidae; genus Mesoplodon; species Mesoplodon densirostris. The sequence goes on from NC_082661.1 coordinate 107,540,369, forward strand.
CGCCGGCTCAGCCCTCTCCCTTCCGTCTTCTGTCCCCCACCCCACAGATCTGCTCTCGACAAGTTTCCGGTGACGAGGACAGCGCCAATGCCCCCAATCTCCAAGGCCACTGCCCACCCTGCAGCCCGGCTGACCCCTCCCATGTGGCACCTAACACGGGGGAAGCATAAGGTCATGGAGGCCGACCCCAGCCCGACACTGCAGAAGGGCCAGGCCGCGCTCCCCACACCTCTCAGGCTCACCCCGGGTGCCGGGGGCATTCGCGCCTGCGAGAAGAGGCCCTGCCTTCCTGTCCACTCACCTCGGATCACTGCCCTGTCCAGGGCCCTGCCCACCCTGTCTGCCCTGCTCACGCCCCCGCCCCGACTCCACAGCATGTTTAAAGGGTCTTCCCTGCACTGCTGTCCTTGTATTACACCTCTGTTATCCCTTTTCGTCCTCTAGGGAAATGCACTGGGTTTGTTTTGCAGCATAAATGCATTTACGAATCACAATCTGGAATTCTTTACTGAATGTAATTGAGGAGAAAGCCCTACAATCCTAACCACCCAACGTTTACTGCTGTTCCTAGTGTAACAGTGCACTTCCCTCCAATACTTCTAACACACACACACCCTCATTCTCACTCAAATGCATCCTCAGACCCTTGTGATGCACGAATAAAATGCGAGGATGTGCTGGTGCTCAGCACTGGGCACAGTCCAGGGTCTCCGACTGCGGCCATGGCCACGTGTGACCGGGGGGCCCCCTTGGCCCCTCCCAGAGGCGCCGGCCTCAGCCAGTCCCATCCCCTTCCCCTCAGGACCCCCGGAGAAAGAACTGCCTCCCCACACAAGCCCACCTCGGTCATGCTTCCTGCCGTTCACATATCTTACGAGAACCTTAACATTTTCTATTTATTTGGGGGTTAGTGTTGCTAAGTTATACTTTGCTAGGAAACGGGTCATCAAATTTATTGGCACAGAATCGCTCACAGTAGCCTGTAAACTCATTAAACAGCTGCACCGCGGAACGTCTGACAAATAACAACGGCACGTACTTTAAAGGACCGCTGGGGCCCTGACTCTGGAAGCTGTGTAAACGGGGCAGCTGCCGTCCCGAGACTCGCCAAGCGGCCGCATGGACAGCGCATGGCCGGCAGCTCACTCCTGTCTGAGCGGCGCCTGCCCTGACGCTCGGCCCCTCGCCCACAGCGGGCAACCTGCCTGCGTCCCTCGGGGCTGTGGGGACGAGGCTGCCACGAGGCGCTGTGGTCGCGGCTCTGTGCGGATGTCCGTTCCGGGGACGTGGCCACTGTGGAGGCCACCTGTGCCCCAGGGGGCCATTCTCCCAGCCTCGCCCAACATCACAGCCTCCGCGGCCTTCTGCACCCGTGGCCCTGCCCTGGATGATGCTGCGGCTCCTGTGTGGACGGCCCCCTCAACCACTGGCGCCGCCGATCCCTTCTCCACGGAGAAGCCTGAGCAGCCTTAGAAACACAAACCAGACACACACCTCTGAATAAACCAACCGAAGGAGCCCGAATGCTGACAAGGGTGCCCTCCCTCCACGTTCCGCCCTGTCCATATCGGTGTCCATGACGGTGCCCGTCCACGTCGGCTCCATTCCCCTTGGCCTTGCCCACCCCTCAGCTGTGTACGTGCTGCTCCCTGGCAGCCTGACACTCCATCCTCAGGGCGGCCATCAGAGACCCCAAGACTCCTGGAGAGGCCACCCAAGCCCCAGTCCTATCCCTCTTGCTGTCCTGTCCCCACACTGTCACCACCCTCAGTGTCTGTGCCTGGCGCCCCCGGCAGGGCCGAGGCCGTGTCCTCACCACGGGGCACCACGTCCAGCAGGGCGCCCACCCCAGAGCCGGTGCCCAGGAAGTAAGCCCTGTCCAGCCAGCTGGCACCCAAGCACCCTGGAAACCTCCTCCTCCTCACTTCACACAGAAATCACCAAACTGCCAGCCTCTGCTCCCCGCTGACACCCTCTTCTCAAGACCAGCCGCTCCGAGCGGAGGCTGTGCTCAGCTCCCCCACCGAATGCACCCAGAGGAGCTGACAGGCCACCCCGGTGCCCTGGGCGGGTGCATGAGAGGAGCCCCACTCTGTGAGGTCCCCCGAGGCCCTTGCCCCCTGGCCGACCTGGCCCCACGGCCTCACTGCTCTCCCTGCAGCTCCGGCGGCCTCACTCGCATGCCCACCACCCGATTCTGCCCGGTCCTGCTCACCAGGCAAGCCCACACCCATGACGGTGCCTGGCACACAGTGGGTCGTGGGACTCACACTCTGGTAGCAGCGCTGGGTCTGAGCGAGGCCTGAAAGGTGGATGGCCCCGCAGGGCTCTGTGCTTACACCTGCCCTGCTCCCGTGCCGTCCACGTTGGGCCGCACTGACCCCAACACAGCTCGAGGGGTCCCCGGTGTGAAATCCTGCAAAGGCTCAGGGAAAGCTTTGGCCTCTGGTGGCCCACGAGGCCCCAAGGCCACCTTCCTCCACGACGGCCACGGTGGACCCCCTTGGGGGTCTAGAACATTCTAAGTGCAGTCCCGCCTCGGGGTCCTTGCATTACTGTACTCTCTACTGGGACGTTCTCTCTCCGACGGCCACGTGGCCCCTCTGTCACCCCCAGCAAGCCTCTGCTCCAGTGCCACCTCCCTAGCGAGCTTTCTGAGACCACCCTGTTTAAGGTCCATGCCCACCGACACAGGACTCTGGGCTACCCACCGCCCCTCACCTATAACTTACTGATTCTGTTTTTACCCACCTCCCTAGACTACAGAGTCAGCCATGTGACCGGCAACACTGAAAATTCAACAGGACTGTATGATAATGTTGAGAAAATCCTGGGACCTCCCTGGTGGTCCAGCGGGTAAGACTCTGCACTCCCAATACAGGGGGCCTGGGTTCGATCCCTGGTCAGGGAACTAGATTCCACGTGCCACAACTACGAGTTCGCATGCTGCAACGAAAGATCCCACATGCTGCAACAAAGACCCGGCTCAGCCAAATAAATAAATATATATATATATATTTTTAAAAGTTGAGAAAATCTTTCCAAAGGGTAGAAAAGACAGGAAAGAGAAGAAATGCAACATCCAACTAACAGGTGTTTCAGAAAAAGAAAAGAGAAGGAGCTTTGATGTCCAGTCTCATGTTTTACTTCTCAAGCTGGGTAATGAGTACCCGTGTATTCCTGTGTCATCCGCTATGCTCGTTTACAGGCAATATTTCATGACTTGGAAAAAATGATTCGAGTATTTCCCCAGCTGGAAGAATCAGACGGCAAGGGACCAAGTGCCAACCCATATCCAACCAGGTCCCCGCATCTGAAGCCATCAAGGGCTCCAGGAAGGATCCTAAAGGTTCCGGGGAAAGGAGGTGCCCCACGCGCGGCAGGAGTCAGCCAGCACCAGACTCTTCACCTGCAACACCAAACTCTACGAGGCAAAGCAGTGACTCTTTCCAAGGTCCAAAGAAAGACAACTTTAAGGTAGATTCTACATCCAGCCAAACTACCGACCAAGTGCGAACTTTCAGAGGTCTCAGGAAACGTGCTCAAACACTGCTTCAAAAAACGCCCTTGAGCACATGTTATGTGCCAACAGGTGCTCACATGTCAGCACAGGTGCAGTGATGAGCAGGCTGGGCCTCTCTGAATGGGACCGAGGACAACCACATGGAGGGACGTCCCAACTTTGACCCTGGGGGTCAGGGCACCGTGCAGACAGGGCGAGGGACCCCGCACGCCCAGCACCAGCCCTCTAGACAGGACGGGGGTGAAGACAGGGGGCCAAGGAGGGTGTGGGGATCAGGCCCAACCCTCGAGAACCTGGACCAGAACAGTAATGTCAGACAAATTGAGGCCAAAGGGAAGGTGCAGTCAGAACACAGCCTGAAACAGACTGTATTTACATAATCACATCGATTTCCCACTCAGATCCAAGCTTTGGAGAACCACGAAAAATGCCACGAAAGGACTGGGGGACCCCAAGTTTCCACTGGCAGGCAGCTGGCTGCGGACGCTACTCCACAGCAGACACGGGGCCCCTTCATGAAAAAACCACAGGCGGAACCACGGACCTAGGCCAGGATCCCCACAGGGTCTCAGAACCGCACAGCAACTCGACTCCTTGTCACCCCCCACTTCCCACGTCTGAACTAGAACAGTTGAGCCTGCTGGCAGGTCTGCCCTGTGGTGCTATGGGGCGGGCACAGTGCCCACCTCGCTGGTTCACAGCTGCACCTGGTGGGTCACACCAGACAGGTGATCCAGGGGATTAGACTCTGCGGAAACTTGGAAGGGAGGGGCAAGTGTGTTTTGCATTTGGGGGATATGAAATTTAGGGGGACCAGAGGGGAGACTATGGTAGGCAGAATTCTGAGAGGCCCCAGGATTCTGGGCCCTGGTGTACACACACCTCTGGCCTTACTATCCCACGTACCGCACGTACTGTTGTAAAGGTTTTTTTTTTTTTTTTTTTTTTGCTGTACGCGGGCCTCTCACTGTTGTAGCTTCTCCCGTTGTGGAGCGCAGGCTCAGCGGCCATGGCTCATGGGCCCAGCCGCTCCGCGGCATGTGGGATCTTCCCAGACCGGGGCACAAACCCACGTCCCCTGCATCGGCAGGTGGACTCTCAACCACTGCGCCACCGGGGAAGCCCGTAAAGGGGTTTTTGAAGATGTAATTGAGGTCTCAAATCAGCTGACCTTAAAATAGGGCGAGTATCCAGTGGCCTGGCCAAATTGCATGGTCTTTCAAAGCAGAGTTTTCTCCAGCTGGTGGCGGAAGAGAAGGTCAGAGGGATGAGTCCTGCTGACCTGGCAGAAAGCAACATGGTCTGTCAACTGCCCATGGCACCCTGGGCAAAAAACGGGGGTGCCTCTAGGAGCTGAAGGCAGTCCCCAGCGGTGAGTCCCAGACAAGAGCTGCAGCTTGGCCCACACACTGACTTCAGCCTCTGAGGCCCTGAGCAGAAGAGTCAGCCACACCCGGCTGGACTCCTGACCGTGGAACTGTGACTAATAACTGGGTGTCCTTTTAAGCCACTAAGTTTGTGGCAATTTGCTTTCCAGCAATAGAAAATGAAGACAATAGTGTTTAGAGAAATGGACGATGCTGGCAGAAGTCCCAAGCATGTAAAATACAGAGTCACCACCAACTCTGGAAATATTCTCATTAGGCAAGTACTCTCCCAATTCTAGAGAACAGAATCAGGTGAACAAACACATGGAAGCAGCGGGAGTCCCTTGGTAGGGACTGAACTGTGCCCCCAAAATTCATGTGTTGAAGCCCTAACCCCCATCTCCAAACATGGGGCCTTTGGGAGGTTGAGATTCAGGACAGTGGGGCCAGGATGGGATTGGTGCCCTGAGAGGAAGGGATCAGCAGGTTCCCTGTGTGCCTGTGAGGACACAGCAAGAAGGTGCGTCTGCAGGCCAGGATGCAGGTCCTCACCAGGAACCAAACCCACTTGGTAGTACCTTGAGCTTGGACCCCAGCCTCCAGGACTGTGAGAAATAAATGCCTGCTGTTTAAACCACCCTGTGAAGGACTTCCCTGGTGGCCCAGTGGTTAAGAATCCGTCTGCCAATGCAGGGGACATGGGTTTGAGCCCTGGTCCGAGAAGATCCCACATGCCGCGGAGCAACTAAGCCCGTGCACTGCAACTACTGAGCCTGTGCTCTAGAGCCCGCGAGCCATGACTACTGAGCCTATGCGCCATGACCACTGAGCCTGCGCTCTAGAGCCCATGTGCCACAACTACTTAGCCCATGTGCTGCAACTAGTGAGCCCGTGCGCCACAACTACTGAGCCCGCGAGCCACGAGTACTGAGCCCGTGCACCACAACTACTGAGCCTGTGCTCTAGAGCCCGTGTTCCACAACTACTGAAGCCCGTGCACAGCAACGAAGAGCCAGTGCAGCCAAAAATAAATAAATAAATAAATTAATTAATTAAAACAACAGAAACCAGCCCGTGACGCTCTGTCCCGCAGCCACGCTGAGGCACGCTCTCCGGGCCCCTTCAGCGAAAGGCCAGGGAAACCCATCTACCCCCAGCAGCTCCCAGCTCTAGCATGCAGAAGGCAGTTTCTCTGCGATAGCAGAAGCCCTATTTCCTGTAACAAGTTCAAAAAATTTCTACCCACTAAACCTTTTACATATATATATATATATTTATTAATTCTTTTTTTAAAATACATTTATTTATTTATGTTTGGCTGCATTGGGTCTTCGTTGCTGTGCGCGGACTTTCTCTAGTTGTGGCGAGCGGGGCCTACTCTTTGTTGTGGTGCGCAGGCTTCTCATTGCAGCGGCTTCTCTTGTTGCGGAGCACAGGCTCTAGGCACGCGGGCTTCAGTAGTTGCAGCACGTGGGCTCAGTAGCTGTGGTGCACAGGCTCAGTAGTTGTGGCACGTGGGCTCTAGAGCGCAGGCTCTGTAGTTGTGGCACACGGGCTTAGTTGCTCCGTGGCATGTGGGATCTTCCCGAACCAGGGCTCGAACCCGTGTCCCCTGCATTGGCAGGCAGATTCTTAACCACTGCACCACCAGGGAAGCCCTAAACCTTTTATAAAGTCTGCTAAAAGCAACAAAGCCGACTGGAGTGGGACTCACCACCATGTGCCCACAAGAAGTGATGCAGTGGCTCCAGGACACCTCCCCATCAGACACAGATGGAGGCAGCTGATGGATTTACCCTCCTGCAAGAGCAAGGGCAGCTCTCCAGCATGAAGGCATGACTCCCCTGGGCTCCCCAACAGTCTCTGCTCCCTGGAGACTCAGCCCAGCCCACAGGGCCCTGGGAACCGAGGCACAAGAAGTGTGACCAGCAGCGCTGACCGAGTGGTGCCACAACCTGACGGCACGGCACGAAGCACAACAGTGCCTGAGAAGCCAGCTCAACCCAGAGCCTGGCCCAGCCTCCGTCTCACCCCCTTTAGTCTACGGAGTAAACAGGACAACAGACAAAGGTGGACGACACCGTAAGTGAAGAATCAGAAAAACTCAGGTGTGACAGATGGCCTGGAAAAGTCGATGCTGTAGGGGGAAAGTGGGGAGCCTGAAATGAAAGACACTACAGGGGGCATGACCCCCAGTGCCCCACGGGGAACTGCGTCTGGTTCAGGGAAAACGCCCTGGAAGACACTGTTGAGACAACTGGGGAGAGTTGAAAGTAGACAGGAAATTAGCCAGTATGTGGAATAAGTGTCTACTTCTCAGGTGCGGTCATGACATTACAGTCGTGTGCAGACCATCCTCTTACTAGGACCTCTGTGCTCTGAATTACCTAAGGAACATGGCAGCTGGTTTGCAGCTACTTTCAGATGATTCAACGATAAATATGTATTTAAAAAAAGAGATAAGCAAAATATAAGTAATTGCTGGATCTAGGGGAAGGGTAGAAGAGTGCTCATTGTCTAATTCTTTTGGTTTTTCTCCAGTGTTTTTTTCCTCAAAAACTTCAGTAAAAAAGAGTAAATTACTTGAGAACAAAAGAAGAGGCTAACCCTCCTCTGCTCCTCACTACCTGTGACCGTGCCCTGTGCCTCCTCATCAAGCACATGCGGGTGAGCAGAGAGCAGCCTGAGGTGACTTTAAGATCAAAGGCGTTGGGACTTCCCTGATGGCCCAGTGGGTAAGACTCCGCGCTCCCAAAGCAGAGGGCCCAGGTTCAATCCCTGGTCAGGAAACTAGATCCCACATGCCACAACTAAAAGATCCCACATGCCGCAATTAAGACCTGGCACAGCCAAATAAATAAATAAATATTAAAAAAAAAAAAGATTGAAGGTGTTAATACACAGAACCTTCAGAACAGAGCCACAAAAGGGAACAACAAGGTCAACTTTTAGTTATTCTTCACTGAGCACCTATTACAGGCTAGGCCCTGCTAAGAATCAGCAAATATAGCAGCTGACACGACCACCACAAGACCCACATAGGTCAAGAGGTCTGTGGACAGCTTTCTACTGTTTGCTTATTTTGTGTTAAACAACTGGAATTTGCTGTTAGTGTAGCAAAGTCCCGCAAATATTGATGCATTTGCCCCCCAAAAAAATTCCAGTTAACCTCAACTCTCTAAATTCACCTAAGCATTAGAAGTTCTCTTCAAAAAAAACCCCAATCAACCTAACAATTGGTTTTTAAGGACAATATTTTCTAGTGAGTTTTAGTTCTTCTCAATGAAGGGTTTTGCTTAATTTAATGGACAATTCTGAAGCAATGCTCCCGCCTTAACCCTCTCATCACGTGTTAAGTGTTTCATTATTGTCGTCTGGGCCTTCATATAATTCAGTGCTGTAGGGAGAAACATGCAGATTAGAAAAGACATTCTAGTTATTTTTATTTTTTAAATTATTTTTAAATAAATAAATAAATAAATTTATTTATTTTTGGCTGCGTTGGGTCTCTGTTGCTGCACGCAGGCTTTCTCTAGTTGCGGGGAGCAGGGGCTATTCTTCATTGATGTGCACGGGCTTCTCGTCACGGTGGCTTCTCTTATTGCAGAGCACGGGCTCTAGGCACGCGGGCTTCAGTAGTTGTGGCCTGCAGGCTCAGTAGTTGTGGCTCGTGGGCTCTAGAGCACAGCCTCAGTAGTTGTGGCGCACGGGCTTAGCTGCTCCACAGCATGTGGGATCTTCCGGACCAGGGCTGGAACCCGTGTCCCCTGCATTGGCGGGCGGATTCTTAACCACTGCGCCACCAGGGAAGTCCCTCTAGTTATTTTTAAAAACCTCACTTTTTAAAATTCAATGAAAAACTATCAACTTGTAGAGCTGAAGAACAGTTCCATTTTTTGACACACAATGAATTGTGCAGCATTTTTGCAATAGTGACAGCAAATATCAGAAAGGTAGTAAGAAACTGTCCCCAAACCTCAACATATTTCAATAGAGAAGAAAATTACATTTTCAGTTTCAGATCCGATTCTGACCATTTACCAAATAAAGTCCAATGAAATAACATATCCTGCCATATAGTAGATTACAGAGTAACAGTACAGACCAAAACAAACCTTGCTTTATACTCCAAATCAAACAACCCAAATAAATAGTTCCAATCACTGGCAAAGGGCCCTGCCTCACCCCAGCAGGGTGGAAACCTGGCAGGTCCACAGAGCAGGGTGGCAGGAGGGGACACCTCCCTCCATGTGGTGACAAGTTCTCGAGGGAGCCTCCTGTGCGGGCCCTGCATGGGTGCCCTTCACAGCCCTGTGCTGCAGCCCCAGCCCAAGCGCCACAAAGTCCAAGCACCGTGGAGGAAAGGCCACAGGGCTGAGCACAGAGGCCCTTGCACACAGGTTCCTGGAGCATCCTTCCCTACAAAGGTCAAATAAAAACATTTTGGGATCTCACATCTTAAAAACGTCTTACAGATGTCAGTTGATCATTTCTGGAGGAAAATAATTGGCAGGAATAAAATGAAGCTCTAGAAACAACTAAAATCACTGTACTTGAAGCTTCCAAGAACTCTATATCACCGACACATACATACCTACAATTTAATTGTATGTGGGAAGCGGGGGAGCTTATGGTTTGCTACAGACGTTCTAAGTTAATTCCTAAAACTCTTCCTTATTTGAATTTCTCTCCTCTCATGCGTAAGCTCCAGCGTCATCACATCATCACAATGGTGACATCAGAGCAACCTGTGTAACTAAAGAGACAGCTGAGCTGCTGCAACCTTGGGCTGAGCACACTGCTCTACACAATTCTGTTCATTCACCTGCAGGGCACTTCTCAGACCCAGGCCCTTCAGGAGCTAACAACACCTGATCAATGCCAGGCATTAGAATGGCCCAGGGGCCCCGCCCCCTCCCAGGAAGCACACCCTTGTGGAGTTCCTCCCCCTCAGCGTGGGCTGGGCCTGATGACTAGCTTCTAACAAAGGATATGGCAAAAGGCATGGGTGTCACTGCCAAGATTAGGTCATGAGGACTGTGGCCTCCTGCTTGCTCCCCTGTCCTGTCGCTGGCCCTCGAGCTGCCCCACGGATGTCTCCAGCCAGCAGCCTGGAAGCAAATCCTCCCCAACTGAACCTCCAGACAAGACCACAGCACGGGTGGGCACCCTGACGGCAGCCTTGTGAGACCCTGGGCCCAAGGACCCGGCTAAGCTGTGCCTGGACTCCTGACCCACAGACACTGTGACATAATAACTGGTATCATTTTAAGGCACTACATTTTGGGGTAGTTTGCGGGACAGTAATATATAAATAATACAACCATCCAGCACTATCACACCTTCAGAAATCCAAAAATGGGAAAATAAAGAGCCTAACCAAACCTGAATGCCCAGTTTTACAAGTCTTTTCTAAAGCTTCACAAAGCAAATTAAGTTTTTTAAAAAGCAAAGTACATGTTAAAAAAAACCCACAGGGACTTCCCTGGTGGTCCAGTAGTTAAGAATCCGCCTTCCAATGCAGGGGACTCCGGTTCGATCCCTGCTGGGGAACTAAGATCCCACATGCCGCGGGGCAACTAAGCCCACGTGAGCCCTAGAGCCCGCGGCCACAACTAGGCAGAAGCCTGCGCACCGCAACGAAAGATCCCGCGCACCGCAACTAAGACATGCCGCAACTAAGACCCGACGCAGCCAAATAAATTTAAAAAACAAACAAACAAAAAAACACACACACAGAAAAAGTAAGCACTGAGTAACAAGGTCGCAGGTGTGGTTACATTTGACAAATAAAAATAGGCTGGACTATTCAGGGGCTCCATTCGCTTAAGCTTAGTTACAATGAAATGTTACACTGAAAATGCAAAGGGGTTTTCTCCTAAGTAATCAAGAAGTGAAGTTATGGCACAAAATGAAATACTGAACTGACCAGTTCAAGCATCTCCCTTGGGAATTTTAGACTCGTGCCGCACCCTAACACAGGTCGACCTCTCTGCAAGCACTCCCATCTTTCGTCCGCGCAATGAATGTGCTGCACGCCCACCCCATGCCAGGGAGCCAGTGTCTGCCTGGGCTTTCCATCCTCTCAAACTCCTCCAACATTATCCTACTGGACACACTCTGGAGCCCTTCCCCAGCCAAAGGGCAGCACTTCTCCATCCCCACTTCCAAATTAAAGGACAACATGGGCAAGATCTACATGAAGTCTGCTTTGAAGGTTTCAGAAGAGCAAAGCTCCCATCCCAAGGTACTTTCCTGGAGTGGAGAAGGTGCCTGATGGCTCACCTGACACGCACTGGGCCGACTGGCCCCAAACCCTTCCTGCAGCCCACACTCCCAGCTTGGACCCCACCCCTCCTGGAAATTCCTGGACACAGAAAACACATCCAGACCTTGAGAATGGGGCTCCTTTGGTGACACCACTGGAGGGAGGGGAGGGCAGGAGTGGTTGAAGGTGCCTGACACTGACCACAGGGCCCAGGTAAGGAAAGGATGGCAGCCCTGGAGCAGGGACTGGGAGAACAGGGTAGGGGACAGCTTTCTGGGTCTGGGGAGGGGCAAAGCACTGGCCTGGGGCATGGAGCCAGTGTGGACTAGGAGCCCCCCACCCCCCACCCCCGCTTGAGTCCCCAGAGCTGGGAGGATGGGCCTCAACCCTGCCTACCCCCAGGGCCCAGCCCAGGCAGCATCTACTGAAGGTCAGAAGGTTTGTGAGGCCCAGGTGCTCAGGGGCCTCACGAAGAGGGCTGGTTTGCACCTGTGGGGCTCAGGTGACCAGGATCCCTGATGCTCCAGAGCCTTTATAGAAGCTGGGTCCAGTTGAGTGGGCTGGGTAGATTCTGGGCACCTCTGGAACCTGCCCCAGGGCCCAACCCCCTGGGAGTCCAGCCTGGGGTCCCAGCGCTCCTTACATACCACCCTTGAGGTCTGAGTGCTTCTCAGTGACTCATTCAAGAGCCTTGGCCTCCCTGGGGACCCTCCAAGTTCCAGCTCTTATCACGGTTGTGGCCCTCTCTGAGAGCCAGCCTTCTTCACGGCTGCCCCAACATCCGACTCTCCTACATGACCTACCTGGGTCATCCTTGGAGCCTGTCACAAGGCAAGTGCCCTCCACATGGCACAGTCCCAGGGTCATGGCCTCCTGGGAAAGAGGGGCTGTCCCAGGGTCCCAGAGGTGCTCACAGGATGGTTCCATAATTCTGGTTCTACTGGGGGCCAGTCCTGGGGTCCAGACCTCCCCAGGTGCCCCATCCTAACGTCCAGGCCTCCTCAGTGACTTGTCCCAGTGTCCCAGCTGTTCCTGGGTCCTGGCCCTGCTCGGTGACCTGTCTCGGGTCCAGCTCTCTCTGATTCCTGCTGAGTCTTAAGGTTCCAGCCCTCCTCCGTGACCCATAGTGAGGCTGGACCCTCCTCCATGACCCATATCACGGTTGGGCTCTCCTAGGTGATCTGTCTCAGGGTACAGTGAGTGCTTCCTAGTCCTTTTCTTGGTGGGTCCTGGGGTCCAGCCCTCCCCGGTGACCCGTCCTGGGGTCTGGTCCTCCATGGTCCCTCCGCGGTGGCCATTCCTGGGGTCCGGTCCTCCCTGGTCACTCCACGGTGGCCCGTCCTGGGGTCCGGTCCTCCCTGGCCCCTCCGCGGTGACCCGTCCTGAGGTCCGGTCCTCCCTGGTCCCTCCCCGGTGACCCGTCCTGGGGTCCGGTCCTCTCTGGTCCCTCCCCGGTGACCCGTCCTGGGGTCCAGTCCTCCCTGGTCCCTCCCCAAAGACCCGTCCCGGGGTCAGGCCCTCCCCGGGTTCCCGGCCCCGCCGAACGGAGTAGGGGATCCGCAGGCCGGGCCGACGAGGGCGCAGGGGCACGGGCCAGGGTTCGGAGCCTTCCGGGCCCGGACACGGGCCGAGGCCGCGGCCTGTGTAGCGAGCGCCGCGGGCCAGGCCGGGCGGGGCGCGGACTCACTGACCTGCCGTCTCAGCTGTGGGCGAGCGGGGCGCACGCGGGGGCCGCGCCGGGAGAGGGAGGGGGCGCCGCTCCCTCCGGGTCCCCCCCAAGAGCAGGAGAAAAAAACCCGTCCGGAGTTTAAAACAAAGAGGCGGAAATGCCCGAGCAGAGCCGAGCGCAGAGTCGGGGGCGCCGCTCTTGGAGCATGCGCGTTGCGCGGACCGGCTCCCACCCGGCAGCCGGGGCAGGGGCGGGGCCTGGAGTCGGTGGGTCCCGGGGCGGGGGCCAGGGCGTGGTCAGAGGGCGCAGGCGCGTCCGGGCTGGGCTGGGCCCTGGCACCTGGAGAGGCTAGGGGGCGTGGTCAGAAGGTGTGGGTGGGGACAGGGGGCGGGGTCAGAGGGAGAGGGACCTAGAGAGCCTCGGGGCGGGGCTCTGCGCGGAGACCCGGGAGGGGCAGGGGAGGCGGGGCCAGAGATGGGGCGGGGCCTCGAGGAGGTGTCGGGCGATCCCTGGCTTGGGGGCGGGGCCGGGGCGGGGCCGGGGCGTGGTCGGCTGGCGCTGCGCCAGGAGGGGGAGGGGCTTGCGGAACCCTGGAGCCTAAAGGCAGCTGGCGCTCCGGGACCAGGGGTTTCCTCCAAGGGAGGCGTTCTTGCTTTTGCATTCCTGTTCTTCCTGGGAACTAGCACCAGGCAGTATCAGGGGCGCCTCAGACAGGGACCCTGCCTCCCGGGCTCCCGGACAGTAGGCAACAAGGCTGACCCCACAACTCGTCCCTGTTTCCGGCTTTCCGCAGGCCCCGCCCTGGAGCTGTAAGCAGTGACCGTGACGTCCACGCCCTCGTGGGGTCCGCACTGCGAGGGGGGGCGGGAATAACAGAGGAGAACGTAAATGCAGTGTCCTGTGGGAGACAAGCCGGTTGGGGGAGGCAGTGGGTGTCCGGAGTTGGTTACATAGAGTGAATGGGCACGGAAGGGACTCAGGGAGCGAGCCCTGCAAGTGTCTGGGGATGGGGCCGGTTCACAGGCAGGAAGTCCAGCCAGCCTCAGGCCCCGAAGTAGGAGGGGGGTGTGGAGGATGCTTTCCAGAGACCAGCCCAAAAGCTAGAGGGCACAGAGAGGCTGGAGATGAGGTCAGATGCGAGGTGCCTGGGCTGTCTGAGCAGAGGGCTGTGGGCACAGGGCTGGCGTCCCGCTGCCTTGTGTCTGCGGGGGCGAGGCTGGAGCAGGAGGCAGTGCAGGGGTGCCAGGGCGCTACACCTGGTGGTGCCCTGGAGGGCGGGAAGGGTGGGACTGCTGAGAGGAGGCGGGGTTGGGCAGCTGCTGACCATCTGGGGAGGTGATGTCGCTAGACCCCCAACTGGGACTGCTGTGAGGCTGGGGGCTGTAAGAGTGCAGCGTGAGCTTGCAGTGTCTGGAGATGATGAGATGGTCAAGGGAGCGAGTGAGGGATGGGGGACCAAGCCCCCTGCGGCCCTCCCAGTGGAGAAACCCAGGAGTCCAGGAGGAGCCAGTGAGAAAGACCCAGATGGAGCAGACTGGGGAGGAGGACCCCAGAGGTGAGTGATGTACATTTGGCTGCTGGAGGGATGAGGGTAGTGAAGCCCCTCCGGGGCCATGGCCAGTGCAGTGTGGATGCATGGTTGGGGTGAAAACAGATTGCTCAAAGGAGGAGGGCAAATATAGACAACTTTTCAAGATTGTAGATGGAAGCCACAAATGGGGCTCGGAGGCCAGGAGGAGAAGACAGTTTGCTATTTGGGCTGGAGCCCTGGTGACGTCAGTGGTGCTGACTGGGTGCAGGGGGAGAATGACCACGCTGCATGAGCCGAGGTCCCCACCTAGGACTGGGGACTGGATGCAGGGGGCAGTTGGCAGCCCTTCACGTTGGGGGGGAGGGGAAGACCCTGATGTGTGGTCTCTTCTAGCTGCTTCTGTTTTCCAGTAAAATGGGAGCTCAGTTGACCCAGATCGGAAGTGGAGGCCCAGGGGACAGCAGAGTGGGAGCAGCCCTAGGCTGAGGGCAAAGTGACCCCAGGAAGTCACCTGACAACCCTCTGACACCGTGGCCACCTGTCTGCAAATGGGGCAGAGCCAGGAGCAAGTGTGTGAGGCATGGTAACAGTTCCAAATTTGTTCCAAGCCTAGGGTCTCTTGCTGAGGATGCACGCCAGACATCTGGGCTGCCCGCCTGTTCTCCCAGGTGACCTCATCGGTGACAACACCCCAGACCTTGACCCTGAACTCTGGGCTCCGGTGTCCAGCTGCCTGGCCACATCTCTGCTGGGATATCTTCAGGGAACTCAGGCTCTGATGTCAGAAGGTCAACCCCTGGCCTTCCCACGGCCCCCATCGCAGGGCTCCTTCCTGCCTGCTGAGCCGAGGCGCCCGGGTCCTTCCCTCCATGCTCATGTGGGCTGTCAGCAGACCCCTCAGAATCTGCCACGGCACCCCCCCACCCCCCCAGCCCAAGGCCAAGCAACTCCCCCAGTTGGAGTATCACCTCAGGACTGGCCTTCTGCTTCTTTCCTTGGGCCCCAAATCTATTCTTAACGTGAAATAGTAACTCTCATAACACATTAGCCAAGGAATGTCCCTCCTCTGCCCGAAACCGTCCAGGGGCCTCACTCAGAGCAAAAGCACAAGAGTGGAGGTCAAGGGGGCCCAAGGATACCTGGGATGATGGTGATAAGCTCTTGAGTGTGTGCATGGGTCAGAACTCACTGAAGTGTACAGGTTACCTTGTGTGGATATACCCCAATAGGGCAGAACAAAAAGAAGGAACCAGAAACCAGGACACAAGCAGTGAGAGGTGACCCCCACCCCACCATGCCCACGCCTCCCCTTTCCCCAGAGGGTGAGCAGCCCTCGCTCCTCTGCCTCCTAGCCACCCCCAGGGGCGCCCATATCCACACCCGCTCGAGGCCTCCTCCCTGCCCCTCTCCTGACGGACCTGTCCCCTTCCCCTCTGGTGGACCATTCCAGTGAGGCTGCCCATCTGAACAACAGAACAGAACAAACAGGCTCTCTCCTGACCTAGTGCTTCTCTGCTCATCTTTGTATATAACACGACTCCTCAGAAGTGCTGTCTACACTCGCCCGCCCCAATTTCCCTCCCTGTTTTATCCCTTAACCCTGCAGGCTTCTGCCCTCCCCCAGGAAAATGCTCTGGTCCAGGTCACCCCAGGTTTTGTGGACTGCATCTGTCGTCGTCTCTGCCCCTCTGCGCTGCTCTCTTCTCCTGGAAACACTTTCCCCTTGGCCCACTGTCCCGTGTTCTGCCCCCGAGCCGTCCTCCTCTCCTCTCCCTGCAGCCACTCCTGGCCAGCCTCTCACTGGTGTCTGTGCACTGGTGTGTCCCTCAGTGAACTGCAGATGCTGAACTTGCCCGTCTCAACCAACGGCGTGCTATCTTTTCCGCTTCCGGGGCACAAATATGTGGACTCATGCCTGATTCCTTTCTTTCTGTTTTCCCACAGCCAGTTCATGGGGAAGTCCTCTCAGCTCTATCTTCAAACCTGCCTAATGCAACCGTGGTGCTCAGCCTCTGCAGCGGCTGCTGCCCTGGCCCGAGCCCACCTGTCCCATCTGGGTTGGTGCCACAGCCTCTGCCCCTGACCCCCGGTCTCTCCCGGACAGGGAAGCCAGTGGGCCAACCCCTCAACGCCTGGGTCAGAGTGCAGCGGGCCTCTGCTCAGCAGCCCAGCAGCTGCTCCACGTCCCCGAGGTCCTGCCTTGGGCCTGGGCCCTGCCCCAGCTCTGGCCTGGCCTCCACGGCCCTCCTGGACATGCCGGGCCCTCACATCTCATGGCCACAGCTGAGCTGCTCCCAGGCCTGGGTGGTGCTCCCTGGCCGCCCACATGGCTCCTCCCACCCTCAGGCCTGTGCTCAGATATCTCCTGAGGCCTCTCTTGACCAATCGGGCAACAAACCCCAGCGCTTGACCACTTACCTTGTTGGCAAGACTCTCATCTCATGTATTGCTGGTGGGAACAGAGGGGAGATGGACAATATCCGGCAAAACGATGCGGGCATTTATCCTCTGGCCCAGCAATCACCACGTAGGAATTTATCCCAAAGATACACTGGCAAAAATGCAAAAGATTAATGAACAAGGCTACTAACTGCAACATAATTTGTAATAGAAAAAACTGGAACGGCCCACATGGCATCAGGGGCAAGTCCTTAATAAACCATTGACCCTCCACACAGGAGCTTTTGCAGCTGTAAAAGGAGCGCCAGACACCTGCACATGCCGTCATGGGGTCGCCTCCAGGACTGTGTCTAGGGCACACCATTAAGATGGGCAAGATGGAGAAAAGGGTATTCAGCCTGCTACCACATACCCAGAATGTGGGGTTACTACTATGCGTTCCACGTATCTGCCTGTGTGAGAAATCCACGTGGATTCCATGAAGGTGATGCCAGGAGCAGGACTTATGTCTCCCTGGACCCCTCATAAAGCACAGAGGGGGACGCAGCAGCGCAGCAACAGTCAGGTGGCCAACACTGACCCCAAAGCTCCATGACAAGCAGGTGGCTACGGCCTACGGCCTCCGCTGCCTGAAGTCAGCATGTGTGTGGAGGGTCTGAGCTCACCCTCCCACCGGAAGCAGCTAAACGCTGGACCACATCAGGCAGTGCAGGCCGTGACTCCCAAAAGAGAGGGACAAATGGAGAGAGCCAAGGACCAGAGGCCAAAGTGCTGGAGGCGGCAGGGCAGGGGGCCAGAGAGGAGGGCCTGTCTGGAGGGGCGCTCCAGAGCTGGGCCGAGGGTGCTGAGGCCAGGCCGAGCCCTGATAAGGATGTGCATGGAGGAAGCTGCCCAGGGCTACGTAGAACCCCTGAGAGGCGCCAGGAGAGAGGTTCTGGGAGGTCACAGAGGGCTGGGCGTGTCCTGCCAGCCCAGGAGCCCTGGGGGCCAGGCACCAGGCCAGAAGATCACCGCCTCAGCAGAAAGGCAGCCCCCGTCAGCCTGCAGAGGAAACGCATGGAAGGGACCAAGTGCGTCCAGGAGCCCCACCTCAGCCAGGACAAAGCGTGATGGGGAGGCACTCGACAAGGATGGTGCCCTGCATCTGGGGTCCAGTCACACTCACCGGGCGAGCAGAGGAGGGACCTGTGACTCTCAGTGGGGGAGGAAGTCAGTCACTGAGGCAGACGCACTGCTGGCACTAATGCCAGAACCGGTAGAACAGGCGTTAAAACGGTTCCTGTAACTGTATCCCACATGTTCAAAGGCCGGGAAGATGGCTGGGCACGCTTGGACATGGATCAAGAAACGAACAAGGCCACAGGAAGCAAAGGCCCTGCACAGACTGCTGTGGCCAGGAGCCAGGGGCCAAATGCGGGCCACTGAGCATCAGAGAGAATAACAGCGGCAACAGGTTAAAATATACCAAATATGTTTAAACCACAAATACATATGCTACTTAAAAACCCAACTTGGTGTTGCTATAGGGCTCTGAGGAACCAACCTGTAATTTTCAAACCTGGTAGATGATGGGAGAAAACCCATCATCCACCTGGTCTTGTATACAGACCGCATCGCAGGGTAACCAAAGACGTGATGAGGGATCCGTTTTCTTTGTGAATATTCCAGCTATTACGTGAAGAAGAAATATAGAGTTAATGGGCTTCCCTGGTGGTGCAGTGGTTAAGAATCCACCTGCCAATGCAGGGGTCACGGTTCGAGCCCTGGTCCAGGAAGATCCCACATGCCAAGGAGCCACTAAGCCCATGTGCCACAACTACTGAACCTGCGTGCTGCAACTACTGAGCCCGCGTGCTGCAACTACTGAAGCCCGTGTGCCTAGAGCGCATGCTCCACAACAAGAGAAGCCACTGTAATGAGAAACCCGCACATAGCAGGGAAGAGTAGCCCCCGCTTGCCGCAGCTAGAGAGCCCGCACGCAGCAACAAAGACCCAACGCAGCCAAAAATAAAATAAATAAAAATTTAAAAATACTACCATTTCACAGCCCTAATGGTAATGCCAACCCAAACGGGAGATGGTCAGACACGCATGCCTTCTGGTCAAAGGCTGCACCAAAAAACCGAACCTGAATCCAAGTACAGCCAATGCTCTATGCTTCACCCCACACCATTCCCCGTGAGCGCCCTCAAGTGTCCAGCACAGTCCGTTCAGTCTCTGTCGCAGGTCTTCTCCAGCAAGGTCGGGGAGAAGCCCCCATGACCACACACGCGAGGAAGAGGCGCTGTCTGGGTCAGCCCCCGCCAGTGGGCTGGCAGCTGGGGTGCACCTCTGGAGCCACGTTTTGTACCCCTCCAGCACCGGGAGGAATCAAGTCCCCTTCCTGCAAGCTGCCCTGTTGATGTGCCTCTGTGTCTGGTGTTTCCTCCCTGCCTGTGTCTCACTTCTCACTCTTTCCTGCTTCCTAAGATCATCTCCTGAGAGCAGCTCCTGACCCAGGTCTTTATCTGAGAGCAGCTCCTGACCCAGGCACCCTGGCAGGAGGGAGGCTGCTCGGGAAGCTCGGAAGCTGCCGCATGAGAGGCTCTGTTTCTTCCAAGAACAACTTGCGAGGGACTGAAAAGATACAGCGAGGGAAACTAGAGATGGACAAGGAGGTGAGCGTAGACCAATGACTGATTTGTATCCTGAGTCAAACAAACTGAACTAAATGAAACTAAACACACACGCATCAGTTGGAGTGACTGGACGCTGCAGCGATACTTGATGGTCAATTTTCCAGGTGTAATCATGAAATTATGGTTATCTTTATCTTACCCTTATCTTTCAGAGATAGATACTAAAATATCTAGGGATGGAAATGATATGGTGTCTGAGTAATTTCTCAGAATAATTTGGAGGAGTAGAGGCGGGGAGGAATCCAGAGAAAACAAGATTGGCCACAAGCTGATCATAACTGGAGCTGAGTGATACATTCATGTGTGTTTATTATACAATTCTCTCTCCCTTTGTGTTTGTTTCCATTTTTCCATAATAAAAACTTTAAAAGTTGCAAGCACATTCACTGCTGGCCCTCTCTGCTCTTTTTCTGAAGTGCTCACCACCTTTGGGCGCAGTACAGACTCTGTCTTCTTCACTCTCCTCTCTGGAAATCAGGCTCCCCTGGGAGGTGGGGGTGTCTTTGTCAGTTTCTTCAGAGCTGTAGACCCTACACCTGGAGTGGAGCCTGGCCCCGAGGCCACGTCCACGTGCAGATGACGGCCAGAGGCTCAGGCTGGGGCAGTGGAGCAGGAAGGCAGGTGAACACTGAAGGGTGGTCAAGGGCTGGCCCGGCAGACAGATTTAACAGAAGAAAGGTGGGAGGACACAGAGGCAACAGTTGATGAGAGAGTAGCTGAAGTTTCAGATTTAAAGACTAACCTGACCCCACAGATCCAGACACTAACGTAAAGATAAGAGCATGGGGCTTCCCTGGTGGCGCAGTGGTTGAGAGTCCGCCTGCCGATGCAGGGGACACGGGTTCGTGCCCCGATCCCGGAAGATCCCACATGCCGCGGAGCGGCTGGGCCCGCGAGCCATGGCCGCGGAGCCTGTGTGTCCGGAGCCTGTGCTCCGCAACGGGAGAGGCCACAGCAGTGAGAGGCCCGCGTACAGAAAAAAAAAAAAAAAAAAAGACTAACCTGACCCCACAGATCCAGACACTAACGTAAAGATAAGAGCATGGGGCTTCCCTGGTGGCTCAGTGGTTGAGAGTCTGCCTGCCGATGCAGGGGACACGGGTTCGTGCCCCACTCCAGGAAGATCCCACATGCCGTGGAGCGGCTGGGCCTGTGAGCCATGGCCGCTGAGCGTGCACATCCAGAGCCTGTGCTCCGCAGTGGGAGAGGCCGCAGCAGTGAGAGGCCCACGTACCGCAAAATAAATAAATAAATAAAAATAAAGTGTAAAAAAAAAA
Organism: Mesoplodon densirostris; assembly: GCF_025265405.1. Taxonomy (NCBI): domain Eukaryota; kingdom Metazoa; phylum Chordata; class Mammalia; order Artiodactyla; family Ziphiidae; genus Mesoplodon; species Mesoplodon densirostris. The sequence continues at coordinate 107,561,082 of NC_082661.1, forward strand.
AAAAAAAAAGATAAGAGCATGCTGAAACCCCTGAAGCTGGGGAAGGACAGGGGAGGTCAGCCACCCACCAGCCTCCTCTGGCCAGAGAAGGCAGACACTGATGGGAGAACAGCACCTAGACCATCAGAAGACACCACGTTGGCAACAGCTGAAGCCTGATTCTGACCAGGTATTCAATCACAAAGAAAGTCTCAGACAATTTGAAAAAAATTTATTTCATACAAATGACACTTTCTGACATCTCTGCAAGTAATATGGAATTAAACAATAAGACAGTTTTCTAAATATTCTTGTTTGGAAAATTAAAAATACATTTTAAAATAACTTGTGAATTGCATACAGAAACTAATGTGGAAACCTACAAGTCTCTGATGAAAGAAATCAAGAAGATCCCAACAAATGGAGAGATATTCCATGTACATGGATAGGGTGACTCAATATTGTCAAGATTTCAGTTCCTCCCAGCTGGATCTATCAATTCAATGCAATCTCAATCAAAATCCCAGCAAATTATTTCGTGGATATGGACAAACTGAATCTAAAGTTTATATGGAGAGGACTTCCCTGGTTGTGCAGTGGTTAAGAATCTGCCTGCCAATGCAGGGGACACAGGTTCGAGCCCTGGTCCGGGAAGATCCCACATACCACGGAGCAACTGAGCCCGTGTGCCACAACTACTGGGCCTGCACTCTAGAGCCCGTGAGCCACAACTACTGAGTCCACGCGCCACAACTACTGAGCTTGCACACCTAGAGCCTGTGCTCTGCAACAAGAGAAGCCACCGCAATGAGAAGCCCATGCACTGCAACGAAGAGTAGCCCCTGCTCGCCGCAACTAGAGATAGCCCGCACACGGCAAGGAAGACCCAACGCAGCCAATAAATAAATAAATTAAATAAATAAATAAAAATCATCTTAAAAAAATAAAAGTTTATATGAAGAGACAAAAGGTCCAGAACAGCCAACCTAATATTGAAGGAGAAGAAAAATTTGGAGGACTGAGGTTACCCCACTTCCAGACTCACCATAAAGTTACAGTGATCAAGTTAGTACGGTACTGGTGAAAACAGATAAATAGATCCATGGAAGAGAATAGAGAGCCTAGAAGTAGAATCACACAGATTTGGTCAACTGATCTTCAACAAAGGGACAAGGGCAGTTCTATGGAGAAAAGACAGTCTTTTCAACAAATGTTACTGGATCAAGTAGACACCCACATGCCAAAACACATAACACATGTAAAGACACAGATTTTACAACTTTCACAAAAATTATACACCTAAGTGTAAGACACAAAACTATAAAACCCGTAGAAGATCACATAGAAGAAAATACAAGCGACTGTGGGTTTGGTGGTGACTTCTTCGTTTTTTGTTTTTTTTTAAAATTTATTTATTTATATTTATTTTTGGCTGGGTTGGGTCTTCGTTTCTGTGCGAGGGCTTTCTCTAGTTGCGGCGAGCGGTGGCCACTCTTCATCGCGGTACGCGGGCCTCTCACTGTTGTGGCCTCTTCCGTTTGGAGCACAGGCTCCGGACGCGCAGGCTCAGCGGCCGTGGCTCACAGGCCTAGCCACTCCAGGGCATGTGGGATCTCCCCAGACCAGGGCTCCAACCCGTGTCCCCTGCATTAGCAGGCAGATTCTCAACCACTGCGCCACCAGGGAAGCCTGGTGGTGACTTCTTAGATAAAACACTGAAAGTGTAAGCCATGAAGGAAGAAAGTGGATAAGTTGGACTTCATTAAAATTAAAAACTTCTGTTCTGTGAAAGACACTGTTAAGAGAATGAAACGAAAAGCCAAAGACTGGGGGGAAATTTGCAAAACACGTCTGTTATGCAAAATATGCAAAGAACTATTAAATCTCAACAATAAGAAAATAACCGAAGTTTAAAATGGGCAAAAGACCTCACCAAAGATGATTTATAGATGGCAAACAAACACATGAAAAGATGGTCCACATCATATGTAATCAGGGAAATGTAAATCAAAGCAACATTTTGATACCACTACATACTTAATAGAATGGCCAAAATCCAGAACACTGACAATACCAAATCCTATTGAGGATGTGGAGCGACAGGAACTCTCATCATTTCTGGTGGGAATGCAGAATGGTGCAGCCACATTGGAAGACAGTGTGGCAATTTCTTAGAAAACTAAACGTTCTCTTACCATTAGATCCAACAGCTGTGCTCCTTGGTATTTACCCAAAGGAGCTGAAAATGTATGTCCACACAGAAAATCACACATGAATGTTTACAGCAATTTTATTCATAATTGTCAAAACTTGGAAGCAACCAAAATGTCCCTCAACTGGTGAATGGACAAACTGTGGTCTATCCAGAAAATGGAATACTATTCAGCACTAAAAAGAAATGAGCTATCAAGCCATGAAAAGACATGGAGGAACCTTAAATGCATATTTTTAAGTGAAAGAAGCCGGTGGGAAAGGCTGCACACTGTATGATTCCAATTTTATGACATTCTGGAAAAGGCAAAACAATGGAGATAAAGAAAGGATGAGTGGTTACTAGGGGTCTGGGCGGGAAGGGACGGGCAGGTGGAGCACAGAGGATTTTTAGGGCCAGGAAACTGCTCTGTGTCACACTATAGTGGTGACATGTGTCATCATACATTTCTCAGGCCCATAGAATGTACAACACCAAGAGTGATCCCAATGTCAACCATAGACTTTAGTTAGTAACAGTGTGTTGATACTGGTTCACAATTACAACAAATATACTGATGTTAATAGGGGACGTGGTATGCGGGGGCTGGGGGAGAGGGGACATGTGGGAACTCTGTATTTTGTGATGAATTTTTCTGTAAACCTAAAACTGCTCTAAAAAGTACAGTGTTATTAATCAAAAAACAAATTACTGGGCTTCCCTGGTGGCACAGTGGTTGAGAGTCCGCCTGCCGATGCAGGGGATGCGGGTTCATGCCCCGGTCCGGGAAGATCCCACATGCCATAGAGCGGCTGGGCCAGTGAGCCATGGCCGCTGAGCCTGCGCGTCCGGAGCCTGTGCTCTGCAACGGGAGAGGCCGCGGCAGTGAGAGGCCCGCATACCGCAAAAAAACAAAACAAACAAAAAACAAAAAACAAAAAAACCCAATTACTAATAAATGTAATGAAAGAGTACAATACTTATATTCTGAAAACTATGAAACACTTTTGAAGAAAATTAAAGAAGACCTAAATGAATGGAAACACATCCATGTTCATGGATTGGAGACAATATTGTTAAAATATCAATTTTCCAGGACTTCCCTGGTGGTCCAGTGGTTAAGAAGCCTTCTCCCTATACAGGGGATGAGGGTTCAATCCCTGGTAGGGGAACTAAGATCCCACATGTCATGGGGCAACTATGCCTGTGCGTTCTAGAGCCCGTGCCACAACTAGAGAGCCTGTGCACTGCAACTACTGAGCCTGTGTGCTCTGGAGCCTGTGAGCCACAACTAGAGAGAAGCCCTTGCGTCACAACGAAAGATCCTGCATGCCCTAATGAAGATCCCGTGTGACGCAACTAAGACCCGATGCAGCCCCCCCCAAAAAAGATATCAATGTTCACCCAACTGATCTACAATTCATATCAAAACCCAGCTGGCTTCTTTGCAGAAACTGATAATGTGATCCCAAAATGTGTATGGAAATTCATGGGACTCAGAATAGCCAAAACAATCTAGGAAAAGAACAGGGACTTCCCTGGTGGCTCAGTGGTTAAGAATCCACCTGCTTATGCAGTGGACACGGGTTCGAGCCCTGGTCCGGGAAGATCCCACATACCGCGGAGCAGCTAAGCCTGTGAGCCACAACTACTGAGTGCGCATGCTGCAAGACTGAAACCCGTGCGCCTAGAGCCCATGCTCCGCAACAAGAGAAGCCACAGCAATGAGAAACCCGCGTACCGCAACAAAGAGTAGCCCCCGCTCGCCGCAACTAGAGAAAGCAACAAAGACCCAATGCAGCCAAAAAAAAAAAATATATATATATATATATATATATATGTATATATGTATAAAAATTAGAAAAGAAAAGAACAAAGTTGGAGAACTCCCATTTCCTGATTTCAAAATTTACTATAAAGTGACAGTGAACAAGACAGTGTGGTACTGGCATAAGGACAGACATACAGATCGATGGATTAGAGTTGAGAGTCCAGAAATAAGCCCTCACGTTTATGATCAACTGATTTTCAAGAACGATGCCAAGACAAGTCAATGGAGAAAGCATAGTCTTTTCAAGAAATGGAAAACTGAATATTCACGTGCACAAGAATGAAATTGGACTCCTACCACACACCGTATACAAAAATTAACTCAAATGCACCAAAGGCCTAAATGTAAGAGCTCAAACTTTTAAACTCTTAGAAGAAAACATAGGTATAAATCTTGGATTAGGCATTGTTTCTTAGACATGATACCATAGGTACAAGCAACAAAAGGAAAAATGGATAAATTGAATATCATCAAAACAAAAAACATACGTATTCAAAGGACGCCATCAAGAAAGTGAAGAGACAGCTCGAGGAATGGGAGGAAACTTTTGCAAATCATATATCTGATAAGAGCTTCATACCTAGAACACATAAAATATGTAAGAATACAAACAATACATAAACCCTTATAACTCAACAAAAGAAAGACAAACACTCAATCAAAAAATGAACAAATTGGGACTTCCCTGGTGGCGCAGTGGTTAAGAATCCACCTGCCAATGCAGGGGACATGGGTTCGAGCCCTGGTCCGGGAAGATCCCACATTCCACGGAGCAACTAAGCCCGTGTGCCACAACTACTGAGCTTGTGCTCTAGAGCCCGCGCACCACAACTACTGAGCCCGTGTGCCACAAATACTGAAGCCCGTGCACCACAACTACTGAAGCCCGTGCGCCTAGAGCCCGTGCTCCGCAACAAGAGAAGCCATCGCAATGAGAAGCCTGTGCATCGTAAGGAAGAGTAGCCCCCACTCGCCGCAACTAGAGAAAGCCCACACGCAGCAACAAAGACCTAACACAGCCATAAATAAATAAATAAATAAATAAATAAATAAATAAATAAATAGAATTTAAAAATGAACAAATTATTTGAATAGATATTTCTCTAAAGAAGATGCACAAATGGCCAATAAGCACATGAAAAGATGCTCAACATCATTAGCCATCAGGGAAATGCAAATCAAAACCACAAGATACCACTTCACACCCCCTAGGATGGCTAGAATCAAAAAGACAGGCAAAAACAAATGTTGCCAAGGACAGAGATAAATTGGACTCCTCAGGCATTGTTGGTGGGAATGTAAAATGGTGCAGCTGCTTTGGAAGGGTCTGGCAGTTCCTCAGAAAAAATTAAATGTGAAGTTAGCATATGACCCAGCAGTTCCACACCTACAGACCCAAGAGAAACAAAAGCAAATGTCTGCCCCAAATTGGCATATAAATGTCCATAGCAGCATTATTGATAACAGCCTCAAGATATAATAACCCAATGTCCATCAACTGATGAATGGATAAACAAAATGTGGTCCATCCATACAATGAAATATTATTTGGCAATAAAAAGAAAGGAAGCACTAACACATGCATAAACATGGATGAACCTTGAAAACGGTACACTCAGTGAAAGAAGATAGTCACAAAAGACCACATATTACGATTCTACTTAAATGAATTGTCTAGAATCGGCCAGCTGAAGAGACAGAAGGCAGATTAGTGACTGCCAGGGGCTGGAATGCTGGGGGGACTGGGGAGAGCCTGCTAATGAGGACAGGGCTTCTTTCAGGGGTGAGAAAATGCTCTAGAATTGATCATAGTGATGGCTGCATATATATGCAAATATACTCAAATCGATTTAATTTACATATTAAATGGGTGAATTATATGACATGAGGATTATATCTCAATAAAGCTGTTATTTAAAAAAGAGAATTACAAAGGAAAGTACAAAATATTTAGAACTGATGAAAATGAAAGTGCTACATGTTTATCTCCGTGGTAAAAATAAAATTAGATAACTCACACCATAAAGACACACAAAGATATACATAAATGACCATCTCACGCAATACACAAAACAGATATCCATCTCAAAAACACATATATGAAAAATTAGATACCCTCTCTCACCATACATACAAAAAATGAGATGTCAATTTCACATCATATACAAAATATTAGATATTCAACTTACAGCACACACACAAATAGATACCTATTTCCAATGTATACCAGAAAATTTGGTAACTATCTCATACCATACAAAAAATATCATGCCACACAGCAGACAGAAAAATGAGATACTAATTTCAGCCATATAGAGAAAAAAGCTAGACACCCACCTCACATTTTAAACAAATAAATTAGTCACTCATGTCACACACACACACACACGCACACACACATACACCATACTTTTCCAGCTCAGAACACCATGCTAAATGATTTATCACGCCATATCCACACATAGAAAATTAGACACCCATCTTGAAGTATTTTTAAAAAATAGATGCTGTTGGGAAGCAGTTCTCCATGAACATCTCACGTCTCTGTTTCTGTGAGGTCCAGGCTCTCAGAGCAAGGTCGTTTACAGCCAAGTCAAGAAGGTTTGTCTCAGAGACATTCCAGGGCAGACAGGAGTGTCCCCACTGGGAGAAGATTTGCTTACATTTCAGAGTAAAGAGAAGGTTTCTCTCTCTGGAAGGCAGGATGGGGAGGTCTCCAGCAGTCCTGTATAAGATCAGAGTTTCCTAATTTCAGGGTTCTTCTGAAACACACCCCTCTGCGGGTACGGGTGCCACCTGCATGCCCGTGGAGACGACATGGAGGAGCTGCTCGGGGGCATCGCCGCGGCTGCAGGGAATCAACGCTCTTTGCCTCTGACCCGGGGGTCGCGATCCCACAGAGGCACACGTGGGAGCCTGTGCTGGGTCACCTTGTCAGCTGCAGAGAGAGCAGTCTCAGACCCTTCAAGGTTTCTGACCTAACACATGCATCTTACACCAAAGAATGAGATGCCCATTTTTTCCATCCAGGCAGAAAAATCAGGTAAATTTTCTACCCCATATATACACACAAAAGACAAAACCCATCTCAAACCACACATACCTTACTAACCACTAGCCACACAGCCTTACATAACACACTGTGAACACACACTGGATACCCATCTAATAAACACACACGAAATAGATGGACATCAGGCCATGCACGACATTACATACCCACCTCCCTCTCCCCCTCCCTCTCTCTCCCTCCCTCTCCCTCCCTCTCTCCCTTCCTCTCTCTCCCTCCCTCTCTCCCTCCCTCTCTCCCTTCCTCTCTCTCCCCCCTCTCTCCCCCCCCCCTCTCTCCCTCCCTCTCTCCCCCTCCCTCTCTCTCTTTCTCCCCGCCCCAACAATACGACCTCACATCACGCACATACAAAAAGTTGTCCATCTTGTTTATACACACACACACACACACACAAAAGAAGCCCCTACTTCTTCAACAGGCTGAATGGTTCTGAAAAGCAAGCGCGGGTGGATGGGGTCACAGGCTCCCCAGTGGGAAGGGGCAGCAAGTTGGGTCCCAGATACTTGTTGCCAGGACCTTGGGGTGTATGTGCTGACCTTCCCCACCTATGCTGGGGGAAGACAGAGGGTAGTGGGGAGCAGCCACCCTAAGGGCTTCTCTCTGGGAGAGCCAACGGCACACAGGCCAAGGTGGCCAGAGCGTTCCTTTGTTTAAGTAAATAGGCTCACGGTCCAGTGCAGGTTTGTCAAGTGTTTTCAGTGGAAAGATTCCCTGCTCGGCCTCCCACACGGATAAGGATGAAGTCAGTGCCATTTTGATGCAGCCAGAGAATCCAGATACTGATTTGCTTACTCACTTCCCTGTCAGGGTGGTATTGGGGTGTGTGGTCTTCAGCAGCTGGGAACCGAGGGAAACAGTAAAGGCTTAGACTCTGGGAGGGGACGCTGTGCTTCGTGACCAGACAGTCTGGCCGGCTCCGCCTCAGGGGTGCGCTCTGGGGAAATGGGCCCCCTCCAAGAACCTGCCAGGCAGGCCAGGGCCTGGAGACGCAGGGGCTACGGTGGGGGGCACAAGGCAGAAAGCGCACCCACCCCACACAGTCCCCTCTCAGCCACAACCGCATGCCGGCCCCATCCTGCTCCAGGGATTCGGGCGTGGACAGACTGATTCCTGCCCCCACGTAGCTGGTCTTCTCCTGAGGGGAGAAAATAAAAACCAAGTAAACACCAAACAAACGGGATGAGGCAACTCCTCTTGGAAGGTGAGCTTTCTTCTCCGATATTATCCTCAGCAAAGATGTGTTGCCTTTGATCCAGTCTTGGCAAAGAAACGCCCCTCAGTTGCCTAATCACGAGCAGGAGACAGTTTAAGGAGGACACATCAGCCTGAAAAAGCTTCAGTTAATGGTAGTGTGGGATGCTGATCGGAGTCTATATTTGGTTAAGAAAAAAGGAGAAAAAGAAATTGAAGCACAGATTTAGTCATAATCGTGTGCGTCGTATGTTATTTTAAACAAGCCTTTAAAGACGATTTTCAAAAGTAAGATGCAAGGTGGTTTTTGTGCGGAGATCACTAAAGGGTATGTATCTCCAAGAAGTGATGGTTCCAGAGATGCGCACATGGATTCCAGGTGCAGAAAGACACTTGTGTGGATGCTGGTACAGCTTGAGTCAAAACCTGAACAGTGTAGATGCTTACGGTAAAGATAGTTGTCCAGAATTTAAACAAAACTCTTTCTTTAAATGTGAGTAGAAAAAGTCATTGTTTCCAAATGAATGTACTTGCCACATTATGTGAGTTTTAAAAGTTAAGCTTATTTTGAGATAATTATAGGTTCAAATGCAGTTGTAAGAAATAATACCAAGATTCCTTGTACACTTTGCCCAGTTTCCCCCAAAAGTAATGTCTTGCAAAACACAGATGTACTCCATCACAGCCATAACACAGTTGCTGATATAATCCACGATCTTTTTAAGATTTCTCCAGTTTTACTTGCATTCACTGTGTGTGTATGTGTGTGTGTACCTGACACGAGTGTATCACATGTGTGGGTCCGTGTATCCATGCCACAGTCAAGATACGGACACATGTCCCTTCATGGCTTTTGCCCATTTTCTAATTGGACATGTTTTTTTTTTTTTTACTGTTGAGTTTGGAGGGCCCTTTATATACTCTGGATACCAGTCCTTTGTTGGGTACATGGTTTGCAAATATTTTCTCCCAGTCTATATCTACAATAACCCTTTGATGAGAATTGTATTACACCTACAGATCAATCTGAGAAGACTTGACACCTTTACTATGCTGAGTTCTCTGATCCATGAAAATGGTATCTCTCTCCATTTTTTTAGGTCTTTATTGGTTTCTTCCATTACTGTTGCATAATTTTTAGCATACAAGTCCTGTGTACACTTTGCTGTTTACACCCAGGTATTCAAATTTCTTTGACATAATTGTAAATGGTATGTGTCTTTAAGTTTGGTTTCCACACGTTCCAAGTTGGTGTATAGAAATGTGATTGATTGTTCTGTGCTGCCTCCTCCACATAAGAGCCCTCTGGATGGGGAGTGGAATCCCACAGTAGAGCAGGAGCATCAGAGAGGCAGAGAGGAAGAAGAGCACAAGGCCAGCATCATGTCCATTTATGTCAGCCCCACATAGGGAGCTACATAGGTGACCTCAGGAGGGGTAATACTAGGGGAGTCATGGAGAGATGTCCAAGGTGGACCTCGGGGGAGGGAGGAAGCTGGACAAGAGACTTCCTGCGCCCACAGGGGAGCTCTTGTGGCAGAGGGACAAGGTGGTACCTCCCTCCTCCCTGCCCTCCAGCGCACAGAAACCTACATCTCCTAGCTCTGCCCCAGCTGTTTTCTCAGCTGTAAACTGCAGATAATAACCAGGTGGGAGAAGCTGCCTGCCCTCTCCCTGGGCGAAGGCCCGTGCTCTGGCACAGCCCTTCCCCTGTCGGAGGACAGGGGGCCCCGCCCTCCCTCCTCTACCAGGACCACCTCTGCCCTACGGGGCTGAGTCTAATGACTAGTACGGATTTGAGGCGCTTTGCAAACTGACCCCAGCCTCCTCTTCCAGGCTGGCCTTCTGCTGCTCCTTGTGACTTGTTTGGATCTCAGGAATTGGCGGGGGGGGGGCGGGGGCGGAAGGATCTTTCCACAACCCCTTGCAGGAACTGTGGGCCTCCCGCGGGGCGGTGACTTCCCGGCGCCCTGTCCTGCACCCGCCGCTGGGACCACACAGAGGCCGCGGCCCGGCTTGGCCCCTGCGAGGGGACCTTGTTCTTGTTTCTGGGGCTGATTTCTGTCCCGGCCGACGGGGGAAGATCCAGCTTCTTAATTCGTCCCTTTTCCGCCTGGCGGGGTGTTGACCCCTGCCCCTGGGGCGGGGACTGTTCGACCCCACCTCCGAGGGCGGTCCCAGCCCACGCGCGGCTCCAAACGCCTGCAGCCCGGGCGCGGCGGCGATGGCGGGCCGGCGGTGGCATGGCCTGGGGTCGCCGCGACGCCCGCCCGGAGCGTGCTGGGGAGCTGCCGCACCTACGCGCCCCGCCGCGTCTTCCTCCTGGTGATCAGCCTGCTCACCTGCTCCAACGCCGCGGTACGGGGCTCGGGGTTCGGGGGGCTGGGGCGGGGGTGCGAGCCGAGGCCGGGACCAGGCTGAGCCCCGACTGTCGCGCCCAAGTGCTCGCGCTCCTCGCACCCGCCCGTGTCCCGGTGCTCGCCCGGCGCCCGCCTCTCCGGAGACTCGGACAGTGAGAACCCGGTTGCGGCCGGGCTAGGACCGGCCCTCCACCTCTCGGGATCTTCGGGACGGCGGCGACCTTAGGGTGGGACAGGCACGGAGAACCCCTTCCCTGGCCGTGGCTGAGCAGGGAGAACGGGGCTTGTGTCTGCCCTCGCAGTGACTGCGCCTGGGTCCTGTGACCCTCGCTGGTTTGGAAAGGATCCCTCTCCTGCCACAGGAGGAGGTCACTGTCCACAGCCAAGAAGGACTCCTCCAGTTGTCCCCCCCTCCCTTCTGCAAAGCACAACCCCCGGCACAGGCCTTCGCATCTGGCTCTGGCTCTTGCCCTCCCCACCCCCTTACCTGTGCCCTGGATGCCTTCCTTGGGTTTCTGACTCAGTTCCAAGGTCCTTCACAGGAGGCCTTCCTTACCTGCCCAACCGTTCTCTTCATAGCTACCCAGCTGGGGTCTGCAGTGACCCGTCACCTGTTCTAGAACTGTCTCCACTGTTGTCTGGGACTGTGATCATCATCACAGCCCCCGAGACCAGAGAAGCAGGCAGTGAGAACCAGGTCTGCCAGTTCCAGGGACCCAGCTCTCCCTACCTGCTTCTCCCCCAGACTCACCCCTGAGGCCCCAGTCGTTCTGCCCAGCCCATCACACGCTGCCTGCCGGGCTCAGCCGATGGACCTCTCTCCTCCCTTCCAGCCCTGGGCCGGGCCACCCTCGTGTGCCCTGGGCAGGCATCTATCTGCACGCGCTTCCCAAACCCGACCCCGAGTGACCGCCTTCCCTGGGGATCAGGCTGCAGTGCTGGCCGCACGGGCTCCCTGGGCTCCCCTCCCCTGTGCTGCCACTCTGCCTGAAGGAATATCGCTTGGCCTCCCTCAGGATCCCAGGGACTGGCTGGGCAGCCTTGGGTGGCCACAATCATGTAGTGCAGAGCTGCAGGTGGCAGCGGGACCCACAGCTCAGGGAGGTGCCACGCGGCCGAGGGACAGTCAGAAGCAGAGACCGAGAGGAGGAGAGGTGGCAGGCGAGGCAGGAAGACACCGCCTCGGAGAGGTTCTCGGGTGGCAGCCCCTCTTGGATGTCATTCCAAACTTCTTGGGGCCTTTTCCCTCCTCTCCTTGCTGGCTAGCCCCATGCTGGGACAGGTGGCCTCTGCAGCCTGGGCCTGAGGTCTGCCGGGACTCCAGAAGCCTCTTTTCTCTGCAGGACTCACCACGTCCCTGTGTCTAGACGCTGTGAAGCCAGAACTGGGTTTGGGTGCATTGGTCCGAGAATGCAGAGCAGCGGTCTCCCCCAGCCCCCTGAGCTGCTCTGATGAGTCTGGGTGTGGACAGGCATCGGGCGGCCCTGAGAAGGTCCTTGTACACCGCGGCTGTCCCACTGCACTTCTCTCGTTCACAAGTCATTATGGAGCAAACAGGAATCGCACCAGGAATTGTCATGATCCCTGTGTAGTCACGACAGGGAGCAGGGACCATCAGGTGTGCCCCAGCCAAGTCCACATGGCCCCTTGCTTACTCCCTTTGCAGCTAGATGAGCAGGGCCCTCGGGTTCTGAGGGGCAGTGTGAAGGTCAGGTGGGGCTGTGCTTGGAATGAGGTCTGGGTGGCCCCGGAGCGGGTCTGGGTGAGAGCCAGTGTGTGGGGCGGCTGCCAGCGTTCTCAAAGGACGTGCGGGGGCACCGGGCAGGCTGGGAACAGTGGAAGGGAAATGTTGTGCAATGGGGGCAAACAGTTGTCCCCACGCTGCTGTGTGTGTTTTAGACCTGGCTCTGCCCCTCTGGCCACAAGCTCTGGAGAGGAACGAGGATGGGGCGAGGCTGGCGAGGGATGATGAGCTTGCCTGCTCAGCAGGGCAGGTGTGGCAACCAGACACCAGGCTTTCTCGCCGCTGGATCAGGCCGGGCAGGAAGCAGCTGGGCCTGCGTGGAGCTCTTCCTAAACCTGGGAGATCTGCACCCGGCTCTGTGCTGAAGAAAGGGAAGGAAAGGCAGCTGTTGCCCAAGCTCGGTGTCTCGTGTGAGGCTTTGTGGTCAGAGCTCTGTCTGGATTAGGAAGCCTGGATCTCGTAGCCTCCACTGTGGGGGGTGTGGCCCGGGGCGAGCTCCTGCGTTGCTGGGTCCGCTGAGTTGGAGTGGCCACGGGCTTGTTTTGAGACACCTTCATCTCTGGGCCAAGCCAGGCCTGCCTCCCCCTCCCTCCTGCAGTAAGCCCTTGTCCACCTGGGTGTCCCCCACAGGCACTGAGTGTCCACTGAGTGGCCCCCAGTGTGCTCCTCTGCCTGGCCCATCTGGGCAAACTACACATCCACGTGGCTGGGGGCGGGGGGCCCTCTCCCGTGCTCCAGCTCTGGCCGCACCCAGTCTAGGTGCCCCCTCCCGCCCCCGCACGGGGGCCACCTCTCTTCTGCTGCCAGCCCTCGGGCCTTCTCCTTGGAGGGTCAGTCCTGGGGGGACTTGCTGTCCTGCAGGCTCCAGCCGGGTTGTTGGCCTCTGTCTGCCCCCGGGACCACACCTGCAGAGATGCTGCTGGTCCGCGGCCCGGGCGTGCTAGCTGAGCCTCCGCTCTGTGCCTTCCCTCTGGTGTGACCGGATGAAAACCTGGCCCTGACAGGACCGCTGGGCCTTTTCCTCCCACAGACCAGCCAGCCACGCCCAGGACAGCAGGCAGTCGTGGTGTCTGTAAGTGCCCCCTGGGCTGATGCCGGCCTGTGTCCACAGCTGTGGCTCAGCTTCGCACCCGTGGCTGACACGATCACCCGGCACTTCCTACTCTGCACCGAGCAGATCAACTGGCTCTCACTGGTCTACCTTGTGGTGTCCATCCCATTCGGTGTAGTGGCCATCTGGGTTCTGGACTCTGCTGGGCTCTGCTGGGCGGTGAGTCGGACCCCACACTGGGGCGTGCTCTGGGATGGGCGGGGTCCCCGAGTGTGGGCCTGAGAGCCATCACCTCCTCCCTAGATCTGGGTCCCCAGCCATTGCATGGTGGGTGGAGGTTGGGGTGCTGGAGTGGGTAGTCTGGGCTGGTGGGCAGCTCTTCTGACCCCAGCCCTACAGACCATCCTGTGTGCGTGGCTGAACTTTGCGGGGAGCATGATCCGCTCCCAGCCCTGCATGATCACCAGCAGCCAGGACCCATTTGCTTTCTTCATGGGTGGGCAGAGCCTCTGTGCCCTCGCCCAGACCCTGGTCATCTCTCCAGCCAAGCTGGCCGCCTTGTGGTTTCCCGAGCACCAGAGAGCCACAGCCAACACGATGGGCACCGTGTGTGAGTCCCAGGGGTGAGGCCGACGTCCCCGCTGGCTTAGTGTGTGGCCCGGCACCTGTGCACTCCCCACTCTTGGAGGGTGGGGACTCCTCCTGGGGGCTGGGGACCAGCCTGCCACTCTGAGCTGACACATGTCCCCGTCTATTCAGCAAACCCCCTGGGTATCCTGGTGGCCAACCTGCTGTCTCCTACCCTGGTGAAGAAGGAGGAGGACATCCCCTTGATGGTGAGGGAGCTCAGGAGTGCGTGCATGTGAGTGTGTGTGCGGTGTGTGTGCATGCATGCACACGTGCATGTGTGTGTGCATGCGTGTGCGCCCGTGTGTATGGTGTAGAGTGTGTCGGTGTGCATGAATGGCTACGTGTTTGCATGTGTGTGTGTATGTTTATGGACTGTGTGTGCTAGTGCGTGTGCGCACGAGTGCCATAGTGGCGGGCTCGTGCATCCACACCTGTCTGTGTGAGTGTGCACTTGCCACCTTCTGCGGTCACACGTGGGTCGCACTCCATGCACGTGGGGTTTCCTAATGTGCAAGTACTGGGCACCTTCCCAGCATCAGGCACAACTCCAGGGACTGGGATGTTCGGTGGTTTCCTTGGCGGGGAGACAGCTCGGGAGACGGGAGGCAGCTGGGCAGAAGGAAGCGTTTGTGGGGGGCGAGGGAGGGAGATGTGGGAGGCGAGGGAGGGAGGTGAGGGGGGCGAGGGAGGGAGGTGAGGGGGGCGAGGGAGGGAGGTGAGGGGGCGAGGGAGGGAGATGTGGGGGCCGAGGGAGGGAGATGAGGGGGGCGAGGGAGGGAGGTGAGGGGGGCGAGGGAGGGAGGTGAGGGGGGCGAGGGAGGGAGATGTGGGGGCCGAGGGAGGGAGAGGTGGGGGGCGAGGGAGGGAGAGGTGGGGGCCGAGGGAGGGAGATGAGGGGGCGAGGGAGGGAGGTGAGGGGGGCGAGGGAGGGAGGTGAGGGGGGCGAGGGAGGGAGGTGAGGGGGGCGAGGGAGGGAGATGAGGGACCAGCCGACTCTGAGGTGGACGTGAGGCTGAGGGGTGGGGCCTGCAGCCAGAGGCCAGTGTGTCCACTGAGCAAGGGGAGGGTGGCGAGAACGGTCAGCCCAGGTGGCAAGCATTGGCGTGATGGATACCTCGGGGGGCGTCTGAGGGGAGAGTGACTCCATCTGGTCCAGAATGACTTGGAGAGCCAAGGGTGTGCCCAGAGTGTCCAGGGAGAGAGCCAGGGCTTTGATCGGGTGGGGCAGTGGGGCAGGCTCAGGGTTGGGGGTTTGGAGGTGCGCCGAGGTGAGAGGGGCTTCCAGGTGGGCGAGTGTGGGGTCATTCACAGAGGTGGGAGGGGGGTCCAGGTGGCCGCTGGATGGAGCTCCTGGAGAAGGCTGAGCTGAGGCTGTTGCTGTTGCAGTCATCTTCGGGTGGTATTTTGAAAGCTGGGTTTCCAAATGCAACAAAGCAGAGCAGGCCTAGCACAACCCTGGGGCTTGCCGACGTCCACCTGGGGATGACCTGTGGGGGTAGCCGGGAAGGAGCCTGGAGTAGCGGGCATGAGGCACCCACACGCGCGTCACGCATCCTCGAGGGCCTGTGCCTGCACACACACGCGAGTGCACTCGTGCATACCCTCCCCGCAGCTGGGCATCTACATCATCCCTGCTGGCCACTGCTTGCGTCTGGGAGAGCACACCCCCCGCCCCGCCCTCCGTGGGGGCTGTCCACTCCACCTCACAGAAGTTCCTAGCCGGGCTGGAGCTGGTCAGTGCCGTGTGTGTGCTGCGGGATCCCGGGGCCGCGGGGGGAGGCCGGGATGGGAAGGGTGCGGGGCTGCCCTGGGGAGCCTCTGGCTCGCAAGGAACAAGGCCCACGTCATCCTGGCCCCTGGCCGCATGCTTTGGGGGCAGCATTGGCATCTTCTCCAGCTTCTCGTCCCTCTTGGAGCAGATCCTCTTCATGAACGGACACTCCAGCGTGGGTGCCGGCCCTGCCCTGGGGGCCCCGCGGCAGGACGGAGCTTTGGGGGCCTGTTACCCCACAGGCTCTCTTCCGCCGCTGCTCTCCCGCTGGTGGCTGTGGAATGGCCCGTGACCTCCCCAGGCGCTGGGTTTCCACACCTGGATGGGGTGATGTGGGCACTACTGAGATGCTGTGTGAAAATTTGTGTCTGCAGACAGTGGGGTGGTGGCCGTGGGGAGGGGGTGCTGGCAGAGCCCAAGTGTGTTCCACTGGGATTTCGTATGGCGCTTACCCCCTGCCCCACCCACCCCAGCCCTGTGGGACCCTCTGATATTGGAGATGCAGAGGAGAGGGACCTGCTCTGCTCATAGCATCTCTGGCCGTGCCCTCCACTGTCTGCATCAGCCCTGGGTGTGGGGTTTGGGCCTCTTGTGTTCCCAGTTTTTCAGGGGTGACCGGCACTGACGGGTGTCTGCAGTAGCCAGGCCCTTTCTCTAGCAATTGTTGAGTTCCTGGGTGGGGGTAACGCAGGGAAATGGCACGTCCAGGGGAGGACACCTCTTCGCCCAGCCAATGGTGCAGCCAAGCCTTCTATGTCATCCTGCCTGGGCCTCAGGCTCTGTTCAGTGACCCTGCCGTCGGCTCCCCAGTGACGGCGTACATCCTAAGGATGAGGGCCTCCTCCTGGGGCCCAGATGACAGGGTGCCCCCGCCTCCTCTCCTCCTCCAGGAATTTTCAGGCCTCTGCGGGGCTCTCTTCATTGCTTTTGGGGTCTTGGGGGCTCTGCCTCTTGGCCTGTACGTGGACTGGACCAAGCATTTCACTGGAGCTGTCTAGATCGGCCTCTGCCTGACATCTCTGGTCTGCGTGGCCCTCGCCCTGGTGAGAGTCCTCTGAGCCGAGACCACCTTGCACGAGTCAAAGCAGGGTGCCCCGGGGTGGGGGAGTTGGCAGGTCGGCCGTAACGGACATCCAGACCCACTCCGGCCCAGGCACTGCTCGTTGGGCTGGTGGGCCCTGAGTGGGACAGGCTCCATGGCCTCTCCGACCCTGGGCACTGCCCTGACCCCCCAGTGCAGGGCCTGGCTGGGTCTGGGCGTCTAGGGCTGTGGCATGTCTGACTCCTGCTGCATCCGTCTGTGCGGCTCGCTGCCCCCAGGTGTCCCAGCTGGGGGGACAGACCATTGCGCTGGCCGCCACCTGCTCGCTGCTTGGGCTCTTTGCTTCTCAGCGGCACCTGTCGCTATGCAGCTGGCTGTCGAGTGTTCCTTCCCTGTGGGTGAGGGTGGGCCACAGGCCTGGTCCTCGTGCTGGGGTGAGTGCCCATCCCCCAGCGCTTCCCTGGGGACCCAGAGACCCTCCCCTCACCCCACCCCAGGCCACACAGCAGGTGACCTGAGCACCTGCCGTGTGCTGGCCTGGGCTGGCCACAGGGCCCGTGGGTGACCAGAGCAGCACCCTGCCCTCGGGATGACTACGGGTGCCGGGGCAGCAAGCAGTGCCCCAGGCAGGGCGGAAGGCCTCGTGGCTGTGCAGGCTGCCCGGGGGTGTGCCCAGCACGGCGCTGCTCACCTCCCTGACCGTGCGCCACGTGGAGCCATCCTCCTCCACCTGCCGGGACGGCCAGGACCTGCTGACCTGAAGGGTGAGGACTGCAGCCTTGGGGCTCCGAGGGTGCAGGCCAGCAGCTCGACCCCCACCCAGCCCTGGGAATCTCCCCTCCATGGGCCTCTTGGTGACTTCCGCCGTCCTTGGTGGGCGGGTGCAGGGCACCCACGGTGGGGGTTGGGGGGGTCGGGGTGGGGTCAGAGGGCAATAGGCCGAACCTCAGGCTCAGCCTGGTGGGAGCAGCCCTGAGGCCCTTATGAGAGCTCAACCTCTAACCCCTATGTGACTGGTTTTGAAATGAGATCAAAGAGAGACAGGGAGAGTCAGAGAGTGAGAAAGACAAAGACAGAGACAGTGAGTGTGAGAGAGGCGGGAGTGGGGTCGGCCACCAGAGAGATGGCGTGTTGCACGCCCACGTCCCCAGACCTGGTGCGGTGACCTCGGGGCTCATGGCTGTGAACCCACCTTTGGGGCCTCTTGGGGCTGGGACAGGATCTGTCCCCGGAGTCACTCTGAGGTCATGGTTAGTGGGGTCCGGGGTCCCCTGCACCCAGGTGGGCACTCTGGCACTTGGGGAGCCTCGGCAGAGCTTGGCCACAGCTCCCCGGTGTCCACGTTGCCGATGGCCGGCCTGTGCGTCCTTTTCAGCTGCCTTGGGGTGCTCTTCCTCCACACCCCATACCGGCGCCTGCAGGCCGAGGCCGACGCCAGCCCCTCCATCCAGGAGGACGTGCACCTGGCAACCTTGGCAGCCACCCTCCAAGGCCCCGCCGCGGCCCCCCGTCCCCAGCAGCCCCTCCTGGAGCCGGCGCTCCTGGCTCTGCCTCCCTCCCCCGGGAGTCCTCCGAGACGTCATGGGGCCCCTGCAGCAGACCAGAGGCCGGGGAGCAGTTGGTGTGATAAGAGGGCCTGGGGACTTGAAGGGGCGGCCAGGAGAGGCAGGCCCTGGTCTCCTTGGCTGCACCAGTCACACCTGAGGCTGGGACGGTGCCAGCATCCGGGGGGCCCGGGGTCCTCGAACACAGGCAGGCTGGCCCAGGGGACTCCCTGTGGATGTAGCAAGGAGAGCTGCCGCTGTGTAGACAAGAGGCCGCTGACCAGGTGGGGCGTTCCAGCGGCCAGGCCGGACCCAGGATGGCTGGGGCAGGGGCTGCGTATGGGGAGGCTGGCCTGGCCTGGGGGCACGGCTGAGGGGCACTGAGTGGACTGGGGATTCTGAGGGCCCCAGCATGGCTGAGTCTGGAGCGGACAGGTGTGGGGAAGGCCTTCCTTGAAGGAGCCTATCCCAGAGCCATGCTCAACCTCTGCTGAGCCCTGAATGAGCAGCCCCCCAGCGAGGCGCTAGCACAGGTGGGGAGAGCAGGTGGGGCCAGGCTGGGCCGGAAGCAGAGGGTGGGCCCCAGGCAGACGCTCCCATCCCCTGAAGACCCTCCTGCCCCCATGGACACTCCCACCCCCAGGGGGACACCTTCTCTCCCCGAAAGAGACACTCGCAGGCTGGTTTGTGGGTTTGCGTTTATTGAACTGGCCATGGCCCAGGGGGGTAGGGGTGCCCCTCACTCCTCCTCCCCGTGGGTGAGCACGTAGCTCAGTGCCTTGTAGTCCAGGTTGCCTGCAGCGTCGATGGTGGAGAACTGGAACATCTGGTCAACCTGCGAGTTTGGTGGGGGTCGTGAGGCCCAGGCAGGGGTGGGAGGGAGTGGGAGGGTCCCCGAGGCCGCAGCCAGCAGGTGGATTAATTACAGGAACTGGACTCCAGGCTCTGTCTTGTTGCTGTGCTTGGGGGGAAGGAAGTGGGGGGAGACCCTGCAGAGCAAGGGTTGGGGCCGGGGCGGGTGTCTCCCCCCCGGACACCGGGCGTCCCACCCTCCCCAAGGCTGAAGCCTCTGGGGGCTGAGGCACATCCCCCTCCTGAGCCCCCAGAGCCCTGAGAGCCATGCTTGGGCTTCACAGAGGGCCTTGGGGAAGGAGGTGGGGTGGGGGTGAGGGGACAGACCTCCTCAGCAGTCATCCTGTCAGCCTGGGACATGAGCAGCCGCCTGATGCTGAGGACAGGAGGGAGGGGCCACATTAGGCTGCTTGGGAGAAGGCATGGCCCTGAACTGGAGGAGTGGCCCCAGGGGAGCCCCGTGACGGGTCCACATGGGGGGACAGGGCTGCTCCGAGGTGGATGTGCCCCCCTTCAATCCCACCCACTCACAGGGCAGGTGCCTTTTGGGAGCCTGGCTCCGGGTGAGTCCTGGGCACTAGGGTGGGGTGGGGGGGTGCCCACAGGGAGCCTTCCCTGACCCCCCCACCCCTGGGGGCCAGTGCCTGGCATACCGAATAGGTCCGTTCACAGTGCCTGGCTGAAGTAGCCCCCAAAGGGGCTAAAGACCCAGCGATGGTCTGAATGGCAGTGACCACTGGCCCCGTGTGGGTAGGGCTGATCCTGCCCTCGGTTACCCTGAGGGACTCAGGATCCCAGGCAGACCAATCAGGACCTGAAAGCTGGGTGGGGGGCTGGCACCCCTCCTACCCTGGTGACGCCCGGGCGCCTGCGGCCACACTTACTAGTCCTTGTTGATGCTGCCTTTGCCGTCAGAGTCCAGCATCTTGAATGCGTTGAGGATGGTCTCCTCGGCATCCGTGCCTGCCCACAGGAGGCCTTGAGTCCTGGGCTTCTTGGGGTCCGTGCCCTTGCCCACTCAGTGCCCTGAATGGCCTCCCCACTCTGAGCACCTGGGAGACCCTCAGCTCCCACCCCAGGGGTACTGTTCTCGGGGTCCCTTGGGTCCCGCTAGGCCCAGAGCTGGGCGAGTTCTCAGTGAGGGACAGAGGTCCCCATCAGTGGGCGAAGAGTTGGGTCTGGGCTGTCAGCTCACCCACCCTGGGGGGCTGACGGTGCCCCACAAATGTGGGTCCCAGAATGCCAGGTCCTGGGGCTTTTCAAGAGGTCTGCAGATTTGGGTTTTTATGTGAGACGTGTGGATCTCTAAGTGCTTGGAACCAAGTAAGCGCACACACTGCGCTGGCAGACCTGCGGGCTGGCCCGGCACTCACCGCTCAGCTTCTCCCCAAACATGTTCAGGAACATGGTGAAGTTGATGGGCCCCGAGGCCTCCCTGAGCATGGCGTCCAGCTCCTCGTCCTTGACGTTGGTTTTGCCTGTTGCAGACGTCGGGGGTGGGACGGGGGCAGGAGTGTCGCCCTGCGGACTCCAGGGCAGGAGTGTCACCCGCCCTGGCTGCCTTGTGGTCCGAACAGGTGCCCCACGGGGCCACCCCCCTCCATCTTTCTCCAGGCAACCCCGGAACAAAGATGGGGTGACTGGAGAGAGGAAGGTGAGCCAGTGCAGGCACCCTTGGCCCAGGCGTGGTGGATGCAGGCTCTGAGGGTCAGCAGAACCCCACACCCCAGCCCTGGGAGGTGGACTGAGTTGGGGGAGGAGCCAGAAGGCCTGTGATCTGCTACCTGGGTGTGAGGGGGCCTGGAGGAAAGGCGGGCACCCCCCCAGGTAGAAACCAGCCTACCCCCCCCCAGCTCCAAGGGCAGGACCGCCTCAGGCTGAGGACAGCCGTCCCCAGGTGGGGAGTGAGGGAGGGCCGCGGGCTGGGCCGCGCCGCCTGCGAAGGACGAGCCTTTGGCTCTTCGGAGGAGCACAGGTGGGTCTCCCTGTCCTCTCCCAGCTCCATTCCTGGGCCTCCTTACCGTGCCTGGGGGTGGGAGTGCCAGACTCCCCCGCGCAGAGGCATCAGCCCCTTCCTCGAGCTTTTTACCCAGCCTCCCTCCCTGGGACGCCCATGCTTGGGTTGTGCCACCCACCCCGTGATGCCCTCTGCCACCCGATCAAACTAGAGGGGAATTTCTCCCCAGGAGAGGCCCACCTCCTCCTCAGAGCCCACGGGAAGTCAGGTCAGGCTTTAAGGCCCAGGAGCAGAGCGAGGCTCTCTGGGACTGGAGGACACTCCTGGGAGCCGGAGGGCGGGGAAGTCGGGGTGCTGTGGTGGAGTTCTGCCCCCGGGGCACATACCCAGGGAGGCGTAGGTGTCCTTCAGGTCCTCCTTGTCAATGAAGCCATCTCGGTTCTGGTCCATGAGGGTGAATGCCTGGAACCGAGGCCAGGTTCACTGGGCTGCCCCGAATGAGGGCAGGCGCCCCCTTTCCTGACTCTGGATCGAGGGTCTTGTTACCTGCGTTACATTTCCCAGGGGACCCCTCAGGCATGAGCTTCTGGGTGGAGGGGTTCCCGTTACAAGAGCAGGGCCTCACCTCCTTGAACTCCTGGATCTGGGTCTGCTCAAAGTTGGAGAAGACATTGGATGATGCCCTCTGGGCCCGCAGGGCCCCCCCTTCCTTCTTCTTGGTTTTCCTGCTGGCCTGAGATGAGAACACCAAGGCTCAGGGTCCCCCAGCCTGCCTGAGGGTCTCCTTGGGGGCACCCAGGCATTTGGGGAGACTTAATGCAGAGGATGGGTGGACCATGGCATTTGGGGCTCCAGGGGGCCCCAAGCCTGTGTCCCTGGGCTGGGGCAGCTGCAGGTGCTTGGCATGGTCAGAGGGACCCCTGGGGGGCCCCTGACAGAGCACAGCACCCAGGGTTCACCCTGAACTATGCCCTGCCCAGTCTGCAGTCCAGCCAGGAGGACCAGGGAGCAAATGAACCGTGCCGGCGGCCAGAAGGTGGAAAGGCTTGTTCTGGGGATCCCACTAGGGTGAAGGCCAGGACCCCCACCTTCCAGCCCCAGGCTGTCACCAGGGCTGTCATAGGGCACAGATCTCCCCCAAACCCCAGCACACGCAGACCCTCACACGTGCACAAACTCAACTTGTGTGCACACGTAATCAGGCAAAACACTCATGCATGTGACACGTGCACACACACCCATCCACATGGTCCCACACGCAATCAGGTACAGACACACTCGTGTGTGTACACGCAGCACACTCACCATGCCTGGGTCTGCCTGATGCAATGGTCTGTGCCCTCCCTGCTGAGGTCGTCCGTCTTAAGCTCCTACCCAGTCCCCCAGGACAGCTCAGACTCCGGCTGCCACTCCCTACAAGGACAGGCTCAGGGCTACCCGGGGGACCGGACAACTGCAGGGCGAGCTTTGGCAGCCAGCAGTGAGTCAGACGCCCCCATCCTGCTGGCCCAATAGGCCCGCAGTCTCCAGGCACCTCCCCACCTGCCCCCTACCCTGGAGCCTGTGTTCTCCTGGATTCTGTGCATCTCTGGGGTGACCTGCACATGGGTCAAGGGCCTGGGGACTGCGGGAGCCAGAGGAATGGGCACCTTTCCCAGACTTGCACACAGTTACTGTGAATGACCCTGGTGGCCAGTCAGCAAGCGCTCCCCGAGTATGCCTGTCTGCCCTTGCCTCTCCGCCTTGGTGGCAGAGACGTCCCAGGCCCTGACCCCAGCCCTGGGGCCAGCCCTCCTGTCCCCACGGCAGGGAGCTCCTTGCCTGGCCCTCAGAGGGGGATGACATTTCTGGGATGGAGGATGGCCCATATGGGCTGGGCTGGGCCCAGCACTCAGCCAGATCTTCCTGCTACAGCATGGCCCCAGGGGCAGAGTCTGGGGAGGGGACCTGGCTCAGGTGCCCGTTGGTGGCACCAGATGTTGGAGGCCACCACAAAGTCAGGGAGAAGATGCCCTGGTCCTTGGTGGCAGGAAGGGGTGGAGGTGGTGGGTCTGCAGGCCGAAGAGGAGGAGGAGGCCGGTGGGTGGATGAAGTGGGCAGATGGGATTCCACGGTTTCATACCTGGAGAACAAGTTTTCTTAGCCTCCGGGGCCAAGTCTGGGTGGGGTTGGGATGAGCTGCAATCACTGGGTGGGGGTCCTCAAGGGCACATCTCCGAGCCACACAGCACCTGCTGCGGCTGGAGGGCGAGGGGCACACACCCTCCGTCACGTGGTGCTCCTGCCATCCGTGATCCCAGGGTCGGCTCACCATTTGAGGAACCTGGCTGGGGATGCGTGACCCGCCTGGAGGGGCCTGGGGGCTCCTGGGGGCTCTGTCTGGAGGACCCCTGGAGGGCTAACGTGTGACCGATGTGGGACACCTGGGCCTGAGCTACGTGGGGACCCCATCACTCCCAACCAGGCGGGTCTGGGTGCAACGCCGGGACGGACCTCGGCCGGGCTGCGGGAGTGGGGAACAGCACACCGAGAGAGGGGTAGGCCCATGGGGTCTGTGCTCAGGAGGCCCAGGCTCGGGGAGGGCCAGAGGAGGCTAGCTGAGCCCCTGGGGAGCTGTCCTGCGGCTGGCCTCAGTCTGAGCACAGCTCTAAAGATAGCCTCAGAGCCTGGCTCCTGGGAGAATATCGGGATTCAGCACAGACAGCTGGCCCTGACAGGTGCAGGGGTGTCAGCAGGCAGCCCCTGCGTCCTGAGCCAGTTTGGATGCCAACCCCCCGACCCCACCCCACAGTCCCCAGGAAGGACTGTGGGCCAATGTGGGTCTCCCCGGCTTCAGGGGTCTTCCCTGGGCGGTTTCTGTAGCGTGTGTTCCTGGGCCTGTGCGCGCCCTCTACTGGCCGCCACTCCCCCGGGCACCGTGGAAGCTACCGGTATGTGGTCCCCCCACCAGCACTCTGGCCCCACCTTCAGCCCCAGAGAAATTTATTTTTGATTCTGGAAAAAGGAGTTGCTGAGGAATCTGGTTTATTTTAAAATGCAGGGAAGGGAAAACACATTTGCCTCCTGAGGTCATCTGCCCGGCTACTCCAGGGCAAAATGGAGGTGGAGGGGTGGTGCTCAGCATCCCCACACAGCATGTGGGCGGTGGAGGAGGATTACTTTGTGCCTTGTGGAGTCAATGTATGCTTACAGCTCCTTGGGAAGGAATGAGTGGGGAGGGGGCGGGTCAAGAGGCCCTCCCCCTACCCCAGGCCCCGCAGAGGCCACAGAGGATGGGTGTCAGGCAGGAGTCCTCAGAGGTTTCAGAAAAGAGCCCAGCTGCCCTGTAGGATCCGCCTTGGCGTTCCCACTCCCAGCCCAGGAAACAGCACAGGTGATTTACTAGTTTCCCAGTGGAAGGCCCAGAGCCAGGACTTCCCAGCAAATGGAGAGGGAGCAGGGTCTGCTCAGGCCCCTGGTGGCTGCCAAGGGGCTTCCCCTTGGTGCAGATTTACTGAGCACATTCTATGTGCCCTGGAATTTCTGTTCCTGCATTCTATTCTCTTTAGAATCGGAAGTGATCTCCCCTAGCAGTGGAGCAGGGATGCTTGTGAGCCCCCAGCCCTGGTTCTCCGGGAGTTTATGCCTGGAGCAGCGCAGGGCCCAGGGCATGGGTGGTCCTCCCACCAGACCCCCAAGCCCCGTTGCCATGGGAACTGTGTGTCAGCACAGCAGGCTCAGTTGGGAGGCTGTCTGGCCACCACTGCCCATCTCTGGGCAGCCTCTTTGCACACCTGGGCTCGGTCAACTGTGTCTTCGCTGGGGCCGACCACAGATCTGGAGGAGACAGTCTTCTCCTCTGAGGGGGCCAGAGTACCCCACCAGTGCAACCCCTGCCTCCCCAACAGAGGGCAGCAGAAGTGAGAATGAGGACTTGTCTGATGTGAACCGTGAAGCTTGGGGCTGCATGATCCTGAGGGCAGGAGTCGGGGAGACCCAGGGAGCAGGCTCTGCTAGGGTGGCCTTCTCAGGAAGACCTGAGCCCCCTTCTGCTGGAGAGGCTCCTAGGGTGAGGAAGCTCTAGCTCTGCTGGGGGGCTGGGTCCGGGACCGGGGGTGGGGGTTGCAGGAAGGGGCACCCCAGGCAGTGCACTCCCGGGAAGCGACTCGGAGGCCACATGGTCGGCCTGACCTGTCTGTGAGCCCAAAGGGGCTGGCCACGGCCACCCCTCTCTGCTGGGAGCCGGCCTGCACTCAGGTTACATTTTGTACCCGGACCCCGGATTCCCTGCCCAGAGCCTCGAGCCCCTTCCTGGGCTGTCCTCTGGGCTGGCCTGGGGCTGCTGCGGGCCTGGACGTGGCTCAGCGCGGCTGGGGCCGCACTGCCGCAGTGGGCGGGGCAGGACAGCCCAGGGAGGGAGGATAGCAAGCACTCTATTTCTCACTTTGTAATGTGGACTTATACTTTACAAATATTTGTACCTGTGGTGTGCGGGCCTCGATTTGTGCTCAACCTGGTCCGAAAATGTCAGTGCCTGGAGGGATCGCACCCGCTCTGGGGAACCAGCACGTGCCGCCTGGGCCACTGCGCATGCGGAGCCAGTCGCGAGCCGCGCGCCTGGTGACGTCACCCCTCCGCGAACGGGAGCGCGCGCCGTTCTCCCTCCGGCCGCCAGGGGGCGGCTCCGGCGCCTTCTCGCCGCTGACGGCGCATGCGCCCACCCGGGTGAGCTTCTGCGTCTCCAATGTTTTCCGGGCCCTTGCAGCGTCCTTCTCGGTCCGCGTTGTGCTTCCGGTACGGAGGTCACGGGCAAGATGGTTCCGCCGGTGCAGGTCTCTCCGCTCATCAAGGTGAACCAGGTTTCCCGGCCGCGGCCGGGTGCTCGGCTCCGCGTGGGCCCGCGCGTGAGCGACTCCGCGGAGCTCGAGACTTCCGGCCCGGCCTCCGCCCGGCGGGACAACCATCCCTCTCACCCCACCGCGCCCCGACCCGGAGGCTGCGATTTCCCCCCCCACCCCGCATCGGCCCCAGACGCCGCGGGTGCGAGCCCCCCTTGCCCGCACCCGTCCCCAGCGCCCCGGACCCCCTGCGGGCTGAGAAAGCCCCCGGACCCCGGTTCCGCTCCGCCGGTTCTGACTGCCCTTTCCCCGCAGCTCGGCCGTTACTCCGCCTTGTTCCTCGGCGTGGCCTACGGAGCCAAGCGCTACAGTGAGTGACCACGGGCGGATACAGCCGTCCCAGCCCACGGGGCGCTCACGGGGCTTCTCGAAGGCGGTGCGGGGTCCCCGGTGCCGGGCAGTAGACGCGCTCGGGCAGGAGAGGGGGCAGGGCGGGAGGCTCCAGACCCAGAAACCCGAGCGGGCTGGACCCTTGAGCGCCGCCGCGGCAGGCGTGTAGTTTGGTCCGGCAGCCCCTTGCAGCACAGAGACCTGAGTGAGGGGCAGCAAGACGCCTGGGGTGGCAGCGGGGACCCTATAGCTGCCCTCCGGGTTGGGCTCTCTGTTGAGTGAGTGTCAGGCCTTGACGTATATCTAGATAAAGCAGGTACCTGTGGCGTTCACAGTGCACTTGAAGATGACTTTGCTTGTGGACTGAATTCCTTTTACTCAGCGCTTCGGTGAAAAAGTTCATTGATGTCATCCCTCCCCTTCCCTTTCCTTTAACAGATTACCTGAAACCCCGGGCAGAGGAGGAGAGGAGGATAGCAGCTGAGGAGAAAAAGAAGCAGGATGAGCAGAGACGGATTGAGAAAGAACTGGCAGAAGGTACTCGTATTGTCGAACCTCATGGATTTGTTCTCCACCCGGATTTCCAGAAACAGCTGCTACTCCAGATGAGCCCCACAGTGGAGGGGAAGGGCTGCCTTCTTGGTCTCTGCTGGCCCCTGGGTCCTCTTCTGGGGGAGTGGGAGGGAGAGCAAGTGTGGGTGTTGGGGGTGCACGGTGATAACTCCCTTTAGTGAGGCCTGGGCCCCTAGGCCTTGGAGGTGAACTGTCTGCCATCCTCAGAGAGGCCCCAGGACCAGAACTAGGCTCACCTCTCCTTGCCTGCGGCGGCAGGTTCCAGTCAGGACCGTCAGGGATAAGGAAGGCCCAGGATGGGAGTGGCAGCAGAGCATAGCCAGGCTCACCGTGGAATGAGATACTGGGTGGTTTAACACCGAACGTAGAAAGTGGGCCCTTTGGATGGCCCGAGTGTGTAATGGCGCATCTGTTTTCCTTCCAATTTTTCAGCCCGAGAGGACAGCATATTAAAGTGAGCCCGCCTTTCCCCAGAGCAGTGTGGATGAATAAAGCCTCCTGTACTGTGTGATTCTCTGACTTTCCTTTACTGTCCCCGGTTGTTTGGTTTCTGGACTCAGACTCAGCAGTTGTGTTCCTACCTTCTCAGGTTATGTGGGGTGTGGATGGGGAGGGATTCCAGAAGAACCAGTCAGTGACCAGTGCATAAACCGGGCGGGATGCACAGAACCTCCATCGCCTGCTCTGGGGTATGTGTGGCGGAGGCCAAAGGATGCAGTCTGTAGCGGAGACACAGCTGGCCAGGCGTCTGAGCGCTGCTCCGTCTTCTATGCTCCGAGCCTGGCCCAGACCTTTGGATGGGCAGGGGAGGGGCAGGCTTTGCAGGTGGTGGGGGTGGAGATGGCCTGATGCCTTTACGGTTGGGATCTGGATTTGCATCGCCCTCCTGCACATTCTCCCCTTGACCCCAGGGATGGGATGTGGCCTTCTGAGGACCAGGCTGGGGTGCAGCTAGGTGTTCAGGGGGCTTAGGCCTTTGTGCCGGAGCAGACGGCAGACTCCACCCCTGGTGGCTGTGGCCTTTCATCCCCAGGCCTGGTGTCAGAAGTCACTGTTCCCAGTTTTGTGCCAGGAGCAGATTGCCTAGGCTTAGAGCCCCAGTTTATTTGTCAAATGAGTTCATCTGCAAACGTGAAGAGAAAGAAGCGGCGTACAGCCCTGTTTTCAGTTAAGGTGAGGCTGGAGTGCGTGATGGTGCACATCCCCTGGGGTATCCTGAGGTTGGTGGGTAGCTGGCACTGGGTCCCCCTGGGAACCTGGAGGAGCCCCCAGTCGCAGGCCCTTGTCACCACCAGGTGCCACTGTGAGCTGAAGGTTTTGTGGGGCGTGTCCATCCCCCCACCCCCACCCCCGCCGGGAGCGCTGGCAGAGGGCAGCATCTTGAACCGGGTTTAAAACAACTCATTTGGCCTTGCAGTTCTGGCCAAGGATGCAGCCAAGAAGAGTTTCCACTATCTGGAAACATTTGCTTTGGAGCTAACGTTGAGTTAAAAGTCCTTAATTGCTGTCAGGTAATTTAGTACCCATTTCAAGCGTGAGTCTTGCGTTGTCCCATTTGGGTCTGACTCGCTTTTCTTCCCGGCTCAGAACCATTAATTAGGTCCTTGGAGGCATGTGGTTGCTCCCATGAAGGAAACCTCAGTGGTGCAGGAGGACTTGGGCAGACCACAGGCGCTGGTCCGTCAGTGCAGTTCAGAGCAGCTCCCGGGCAGCGTTTATTACAGATTATTTCTGCACAGATCAACTCAAGTCTGATCACTGCTGTTCTTACAGCCTGGACCTTTCTGGCAGGATTTTCTGGTTGGTCACAAATGAACATCCTCCGCCAAATAAAAAAAGGGCAGTATGTTTTCTTTTGATTTTATTCTAAATTTTTGTGCATATATTTTTTCCTAAACCAGATGGGAATTGGCATCTATGTATCCATTTCTCCACCCATATATACATAGATACATGTGCAGTGTGAATATATTCACCCAGTGCTTTTAGACACACAGTTCACAGACCCTTTTTGAAGATCTTGGTGGTATTACTATGCATCCAAAAGATGGATGAGTGTAAGGTAGGCTACACTGTTCAAATTGTTCGTAGTTGGCTTTGGTTCGTAAACATACAAACCTTAAATTCAAAATATCCAAAATGGTCTTCAGTTATTTTCTCAGGCTTCTTAACCTCTTGTACCAGTGGTTAGAGGCACAGCCCCAGTGGGGTGAGGGGGCAGGGGGCCCGCTGACCGGCTCACAGGATGCAGCAGGTGGAAGACTGGGGTGCAGGGCCGCCGTTGCAAATTTCTGTGCCCGCTGCAAGAGAAGACAGGACGGTGAGCGAGAAACGGGCGCGGCCAAGCTCCTCCCCTCCACACACCCTGCAGGAGGAAGGGCAGAGATGGCCTGGTTGGCCTAAGCCGATCAGCCCAGCAGTTCCTAGTTTAGCCCTTGGTGACGCTCCAGCCTGGGCCTCTGAAGCTGGCTTGTTTCTATTGGTTCCCTCCCCTGCGGGACATTTCAGGGAATGGCGACAAAAGTTCCAGAGCGCAAGCAAGCAAAAACCAAGGCAACAGCTCACAGGTTCTGATTTGGGGGGCGTGCTGAGCGGTTACAACAGAGCCACGTTCCCGCAGTGCAGGGTGAAGGTGAACAAGTGACCTGCACGCAGCGCAGGGAAAGACCCCACGCACACTGACTCCTAGCTCGCGTCCTGTCGTCTTCTGTGGGTCTGCTGCTTATCTCTGAGGCTGGCGTGGGAGCGTAGGTAGAGTTTCTGAGCTCCTTAAAGGCACTGCTGATTGATTATGGGACAGAGGAGCTGTTAAGAGTTCACGGTGTTTCAGCGGGGCTTTCCTCCCCTTTATAGAGGAAGTAACACTCAGTTACTTCCCTCCTGAGTTCCCGGCTAGGACCCCGAGCGCGCCCTTTCAGCCCGTGCTCGTTAGCTACACTGAATCAGCAGGGCTGTTCCTGTGGGATGGGCCTCCCCACGTGGCCGCCTGTGCCCTGTGCAGCCAGGAGCCCTGGAGCGCCGACCACAGGGCCTCCTGAAGCCTGGCTTTTCTCCAGGTTGAACTCTGTTGCCTCATGCCCGCCCCCCGCAGGCCGGGGCCCCGGCTGTGTGGTCCTGGTGGCGGCAGGGGTGGAGCGCAGACCTTTCTTGGCCGCCGTCCTCTCCGCCTCCTTCCTCTGCTCCTCCAGGGCCTTCACCTTCTCCTCGTGCTCGTCGGCCAGGGTCTTCCACTCCTTCCTGTTGTTCTGCAGCCGGTCGAACATGGGCAGGATCTCCTCGTGGAAGCGGGAGAACTCCTGGAAAGGGAACCGAGAAGTCGGGCCACACCCCCAGCGGCTCCTGGGCAGGCTGGGCTGGGCTGGGCTGGGGCATGGAGGTGCCACGTTCCCAGCAGAGGCCTGAAAAGGGAGAAGGACTTGGGGGTTTGTGTCCTTGAGGTTAGAACAGGAGCTGCGGGACGAGGTCCCCAAGAATAGAGTAGGAAACATCAAAGCAGAAGGGACTTTCCCCCGGCAGGGGGGCTGGGAAGGCGGGCCAGACGTGCAGGTCTTGGGGCTCCTCCACCCTCTCTCATACGCACGTCGTACGTCACACAGAGCCCGTGCTCACCCAGGAACACGTGTGAACGCCCACAGGCTGTGCGGGTGGATGCAGGCAGGGAAGGCAGTGGGAGGGGAGTGCCTGGTGGTCCCAGGCAGTGACCACCTCAGGACCAGCATGTGCACCCTGGTCCCGCCTGCCTCCCCAGCACTGACAGCCCCCCACCTTGGTGGGGGCAGAAAAGGGAGCTGGTGTTTCAGTAAAGGGAAGCATGAGACCTCGGGGGCTGGGGTGGGGAGTGGGGCAGGAGGGACGTCACTCAATCTGAAAACCTCCTCGGAGTGTGGGGTCTGCCCCCCACCAAGACGATCGGGACCTATGACGTCGTGGTGTGTGTCACTCGGGAGGGCTCTGCCCCCTCACTCCCTTGCCAGTCCCCGGAGCTGATGTCACAGCACCTGTCCCAGCTCCTTGGCATGCGTCCCACTGTCACTTGGCTGTGCCCGGGTGTTTGCTGGGCTGTGTGCACCCAGCTGGCGACAGTGGACCACCCTCCTCCTCCCAGGGTTCAGACACCGAACAAATGCACTGCACATATACTGCAGTCAGTGCCCTGAAAACAGTGTGCAGGCCCTGGGCGGGGGTGCCTTAAATGGGGTTCGGGAAGGGACGTTTGAGGTCCGACCTCGAGGTGAGCAGGAGGACATTCTGAGAGGGAGAAATTGGGGGGGGAAAGCTCATGGTGCTGCTGAGGAACTGATGGGGAGGGGACCCCCTTAGGGTGACACTGAGGATTTTGATTCTAAGTGCAGATTCAAGGGGGATGGGAGCCACCATCCCCTCCACCCCCCCCAATGCCCACCCCCCGCCCCTCCCCTGCAAACCCAGCCAGGCCCTGGGCCACCCCGCTCACCTTGTACACGAACGTGCACACAAAGTCAATGAAGCCGACCTGCAGTTTGGGGAGCTCGGCTGCCTTGTTCCGGTCCATCATCGGCTTGTGGGGGAGCAGGGACACGGTGAGGCACCTGGTGGCAGGCATGCCCGACACCTCCCCAAGCCCCCAGGACTCAGCCCCACCCTAGCTCGATGAAATTGTCCACGGAGACAAGAGTGAGCAGCGCCCTGGGGATGAGCTGGCCTTGGAAGGGAAAGCCAGGACGCCCCTTCCCTTCCGAGGCACCGCCCCATTCTGGGGAGCTGCCCTAGGCAGCGCTGGGCTCAGGCCACGTCAGCCAGGGGTGGAGCGCGGAGCCCCTTCCTCCAGCTTCCCCCCGCCTTGAGCTATCCATGGTGCTGACCCAAGGCCTGGCCCGTGACTCCCAAGGGGGCAAACCCCGGATGCTCTTGAAGGAGCTGTCCTTGGTGTCCAGACTCTGGACCCTCTCCCCCACCCCTGGTTGCCTCCTGGCAGGCTCTTCCCCGGAGTTTCCCTCTGTCTGGAGCTCGGCGTGCTGGAGTGAGCCATGCAGGACCCTAGAGGCCTGGCCCGGAGGAGACAGACAAGATGCCTGCCCTTCCCCCAAGAGACTTTGCTAGTTGGTCAGGGCACCCTTTCCTGCAGTCTGTGCCTGGCCCCAGAGCCTTCCCAGCCCAGTGCTCAGAGAGCTCTTCAGTAGCTGGAGTTGGCTTGTGAGACAAAATCTCTCTCCATCTCTTCTGCCCATTGTTGGGTAATGCTCGTGTCCTTGTCCCCATGCAGGTGCCACTTCGGTCTAACAACAGATTCCTGACCCCCACATTGCTGAGCTGAAGATCCCGGCATCGTTATGGCCCTGAAGGCAGACTAAGTTCTAGTCACGCCCAGACTGGCCTCCCTCCCTCACCTCCGCCCTTGTGAGGCCCAGTGACCGTGGCGCACAGGTCCAAGCCCCAGGGTCCTTCCAATTCTGGACAGCCCTACCCTGCACACCACTCCAGCCCTCCCCCCCCCCCACTCCCCGCCTCCTCTCCCCCTCCTCCCTGCAGCCTCAGCCACATCCGGGGTGAGCCCTGGACTCTAGCCACCAGCTCTCTCCCCATGGGCCAGGCCTGCCCTGCCCTGGGCCTTCCTGGAGCAGCTCACGGCTGGGCAGGGGCTCACTGCAGAGCTGCCTGGGCCCATGGAGGCTTTCGGTTATGAGCCACAGTCTGGCTCTGCAGCTTCGGCAACGGCTTTCCATCACTGCAGGGCATCACAGTTTTACCCAATCCCTGTCTTTTCCACAATTTACCCAGATTTGGTCCCAGCTAAATTCTCACCAGACTCATGTCACATGACCCCACAAAGTGAGAGTTAGGTCCCAGGACCCCAGAACCCCCAGGGGTCCCCTGTCTGGAGCAAGCCAGGCCTGAAGCTCCCAAGCACTGTGATGGGTAAGGAGGATTCTGGAAGCAACACTCACGATGGGCTGCTGATCCAGAACCGTCCTCTCCAGGTCCCCTTGTTCCCAGAACTCAGCTGCCACCAGCAGAGCGACCTGAAAGGCACACAGAAGGCAGGCATGCTGTGGATTCAGTGCTTGGTCAGATATTGTCCTGAGATCCTGTCAGGTTGGCCAGTGCCCTTGGTCTTCTGCACCCCAGACTCTGGTGTCCCTACCATTCAGGTTGGGCCTGGCACACAGGAGTGCGGCAGCCTGTTCCACCATGGCGGCACTGGCTGGGCCCCAGAGCTGGGCAGCAGCCCTCGGCACTGCTTGCAGATGAATGGGTCTGTTCCCACATCCCAGGCTCCACCTAGACGCAACCCTGTGAGGACGGGCAAGCCGTCTGGGGCCCCGCATGACTCTGACCTTGCTCTGGACTTCCCAGGGCTTGGTGATGGCAGACAGGTCACACGCCGTCATCATCATGGCCCTGTGGGCAGACAGAGCTCCAGGCACATCCACACGGCACACTCCCTTCCCCTCCACCTCTGCAAGGCCCGGTGACCGTGGGGGCACATGTCCAAGCCCCAGTGTCCTTCCGGCAGTGGACGGTCCTACCCTGCACACAGCTCCAGCCCTCCCCCCACGCTCCCCGTCTCCTTGCCCCTCTCCCTAGGCAGCCAGGGACTACAACGAAGGTCAGCAAGTGCTTCTTGGGGACCAGTGATTTACACATACTTCCTAATTGGGCCTCTGGGACAGGCCTGGGGCTGGATGTAGTTCTGAATGTCCACTTTGCAGGCGAAGGGATGGAGGCTCATGAAGCGAGCATACTATTTAATTGTGCACATGGCCTGTCCAACCCCAAGTCCTGCAGCTGCTCCCCTGCAAGGAGAGCGGGCAAGGCGAAGCGTTTGCGTGAGGCATTGAAGCTGTCGAGAAGTGAGCTGTTCTTGCTCTGGAGCGTTGGGGGCCCTGGGGCTCCTAGTCCTTCAGGGGGAGATGTTGCCCTGCACTCACATGACTATCTCCTTCCGTGTCGTCTCCAGGGAGAGGTACTCCACCCAGCTCTTCCTGTCCTCGTAGTTCTGGGACTCATCCACAATCTTCTGGAACATCGTCCTCTTCCTGAACCCCAAGGACAAAGGGAGGGAGTCGACCCCCGCCCCCTCACGCCACGCAGGACCACACGTCCTCCTTGATCTCAACCCCACCCGCCCTTCCAGGAGAGGAACCGAGGTGGGGAGTGCAGGCTTTGTGGGGCCCCGGGGCGGGTTGTCTGCCTGGAGCCCCAGGTGCCCCCCAGCCAGGCTCCCTCCCCATGGGGCCTCCTGGTGGTCTCCACGAGGCGGGTGGGTGGCGGTACCCACTTGAAGTAGAGCGCCAGGTCTGTGGCGATGATGGCGATGTCCATGAGGTGGATCACATGCTCGTGCTGCCGCCGGTTCAGGTTCTGATAGATGTTCAGAGTCTGCGGGCGGGGCTCTGGTCACAGGTGCGTCCCCCACACACCCCGCCCATTCCCCTCCCCCACCCCTCCTGGAGCTCATCCCTCTGTCCTTCTTGGCATTGCTGGCCAGCTTCTACCCAAGGGTCATGGGCCCCAGACCCAGGTGGCCGCACATTGCACCGGGAGGCCCCCAACCCCCTTCTGCCCCCCAACACTCTGGGGACCCGAGCCCACTCCACCCCCAGTGAGGGCATTTCCAAACTGGAATCACCAGGCCCGTCCCATCACCCCCATCGCCACCACCACAAAGCCTGCCTCCCTTCTCCAGCACCAGAGCTGTGTGGTGTGTGGACGCTGGCAGTGGAGTTCCAGGGGTGCAAGCGAAGGTCAGTCGGCCAGGAAATACAGCAAGAGAGTAAAGGGAGGGCACGCACCTCCTCAGAGAGCAGGAACTTCCCGAACTCCAGGTGGTGTCGTTCCAAAATCGAGGAGCCATGGAGCTTGGCTAAAGGGTTCTGGGATCTGTTACAGAGGTTTAATTAAAAACAAGCAGTGGTCAGAAGCCCCAGAGCACTCTGTTTGCCCCCAGCTCCCCCCATGAGGAAGGGGCGCCCCTGTGGGTGAGGCAGGCCCTCAGAGGCCAGCGCTTTCCCCAGCTGCTCTGCTGGGAGGCGAGCTCTCCGCAGCGCCCTCCCCAGGGACGCTGTGGCTGACTCCTGTGCACAGCCACGTGGGCGCCCCAGGAGCGCGCCTACTTCATCTGGTACAGGTTGTTGGTGCCCCGGTGGTCGATGTCGTGGCACAGGCCAGCGGTCACCATTGCGAAGGCCTCCAGGTCCGTGTAGTAGCTCTTCAGTTTGCCCGTCTGCAGAGACAGGGGCCCACGATCCTGCAGCCCGGTCAGCACCCTCGCCCGCCCTTGCTTCCCTGCTCTGCTGGGTGGGGGTGGGGGGGTGGGAGGCGGGGAGCTGGGCCCGACCCCACTGCCCCTTCCCAACTCAGGTGCTCTCCATCCACTTCCCGGGCTGGGGGTGTGCGCCAGTCAGAGGGGCCTCTGCCCTTGAAGGACCCCACCTCCCACATGGAAGAGCCACCACCTAGGGTGCTGCCCTTGGAACCGGGAGGGTCTTCACCACCCTGATCAGAAGGGTGAGCCCTCTCCCCACCCCTGCTGCACCTACGCACCATGAGAAGCGTGAACATCGTCTGGGCCACGTTGAAGCCGTGGCGCCAGTTGTGGTAGGTGATTCTCCGGTACCCCTTGCTCACGGAGAACAGGAACCGCACCAAGACCTGAGGGAGGCGGAGACATGGGCTCCAGGCACCGAGCGCCCGGTCCCACCGTTGCTCTCCCAGCTGACAGCTGTGGGAAAGGCCCACGTCTCGTCCCCGCCCCACCACTGGCCTTTCGTGGGTGGCACCTGCGGGGTGCACCAGGGGTGGCAGGCAGCCAGAGGGGCGGAGCCAAAGCCAAGAGCAGCTCCGGAGTTCACAGGGCGTCTGGGGCCTCCGTCCTATTGCCAAGCCCCAGATTGGGACAAGGACCCCAGGAGAGGGGGCTGGGATATTTCAGAAGACAAGGTCCATTTCAGCCATGGGTATCTGAATGGGGCAGGATGTGCCCAGTGATGGGGGAAAGGGGATGGTGGCTGAAGGTCCAGAGGCCAAGGGGTGGCAGGAGGGTGAGCAGTTATCTCTGGACGATAGAACATGGACCCAAGGGAGCCTCTCATTGCTTCCACTGTGGTTTTTAGGGCCAGAAATTATTTGGAAATTTTTTATTCTGTTAATACTTTCTACAGTTTATTTCTTTTGTGTTTTCCCTTTGTTTTTTGTACAGTGTCTTTAGAAAATGCCAGCCTGCTGCACTTGTTCTCCAGGGCATAGAGAAAGACGGTTCCCTCACTTGGCCTTGGGGAAGCAGATTCTCCCTGAGGTGTGAAGGTGGAGGCAGGGCAGAAGCTGGAAAACCACAGGGAAGCAGCACAGCTGGGAAGGCTGTGCCCCCCTCCCTGGGACAGTCTCTGAGGGGCTCTCTGTGCTCACACCTAGAGGGTACTGTGTGCTTTCTGCACAGGTGCTGGGCTGCTTCTGTCTCCTCTTCCCCCAAAACCAAACACCCACTGCTGCCCAGTGAGGCACTTGATGATCAAACTGCCTGGAGTACCTGTGTAACAAACTTCCCATCCAGCCATCCATCTATCCATCCATCCAGCCACCCATCCATCCATCCATCCATCCATCCAGCCAGCCAGCCAGCCAGCCAGCCAGTCATGTATTCTAGGCACACTTGTCCCATATATTTTGCTGGCCTGCACTGTCCATTCTGTAATAAACATGTTTGCCCCCAGACTTCCTGTGGGACCTGGGACCCCTGACCACCTCTCCCAGAACTGGGACCCTGATCATGAATGACCTCTCACCTCCTGGGGGATCTGGAACTTTCGAACCACTCCCAGCTCGTAGTACATCTGGATGCCGCATTTGACCAGCTCCAGCTCCGTGCACTCCAGATCAGAGAAGTGGAACTCATAGATATCAAACTTGGTGGGGCCCGGCAGCTCTTGCTTCTGTGGGAAGGATTGTGGGGCTGAAGGGGGCAGACCCACCGAAGCCCCGCCTGTTCCTCATCTTTTCTCCTCTCAGGACACTCTGTCCAGCATCAGTCACCTCAGGTGTCCGGTACCATCAAGCCAGTAGCCTGGGGCACTCACATCCCCTCCCAGCTCAGCCCCCTTCCTCTCCCCTTCTCCCACCTGTGGCACAAAAACAAGAACTTGCCAGCTGGGCAGACATGGTAATGTTGTCAGGGAAACAAACAGAGATACGTACATACACAGGCACACGCAGAGAGAGACAAGGACACGTGAATATACAGGCACACGGACGGACACACAGACACACATGCACTGACACGGGCACACACGATGCGCAGGAACGTGGATGCGTATCAGCGGCAAACATCACAAGCCCATGCTCTGTGCCCAAGCTCACTCTGGCCTCCTGGGAATGGAGGCGTTGCCCCCCACCCCCACCCCACCCTCAGGCCTGCCCAGTCTCCACCTGCGGGCGGGAGTCAGGTTCTGACCAAGATTTTCGCCAGTTCGTCCTCCTCGCATTCGTCGGGCTCCTTCCCGAGGCGCTCTCTTGTTGGCTAGGACAGAGAACGTGTGCTATGAGACAGAGCGACAGTGTCAGCTACACCCCTCATGACTGTGGGACAAAGTGACACTGGGCACAAAAGAACAGCGGGAGCCTCCAGAAGTCCCAGCTGGGGCCTCCAGCTTCAGAGGCGGTGACGATGAGAGCCCAGCTGGCTCTTGGTTCCTGCACGTCCCCGCTTCTCCACGCCTGTCAAAGCTCTCCACTCAGACGATGATGGTGGAAGCCTTGCACTGCACGACCAGAAGGGCTGTGGTCACTGCCTGCTCACAGCTGAGGGCCTGGGGCCCAGGGAAGGGCTGCCCTGGCCACGCGCAGCGAGTGGGACTGCAGGTTGTGCCTTCGCTCCTGGGATGCCCCGCCTCCCCACGGGAGCACCGACGTACCAGGATCAACTGGATTTCGTCCTTGTCGCATCTCACGTGGTACAGAACCATGTCCTGGGCGATGTCCTTGCGGTTCTCCAGCTTGTTCATCTTGTCGTAGGTGTCGGTGTTCAGCACCGACCAGCCCAGGAACTGCGTGAGAGACTGCAGGAGCGTGTCACCCACCACGGGCACCCCCCAGTGCACAGGGAGCTCCCAGTGGGCCAGCCTCCAGCCCCGGGATGGGACCTCACAGCTCCTCCCGGGTTCACGTGCCAGCTCAGGGCCCGGAGCAGACGGTGTCCCCACCACACAGGCGTCGTCGCTGGAGCCCAGTGGTGACAGGTGCTTACCTCCATCAGGACTTCATCCTGCTCATCGAAGGGCTTCCCGTCTTTCCTGTTGTAAAACGTTGCAACCCCCACAATCTCCTCCTTCTTGTTGACGATGGGCATGGAGAGGACGTTCTTGATGACCCACCCAGAGTCGTCCAGAGGCCCTTCCTGCAGGGAGAGGCGTCTGGAACTGACCGCTGCCCTGGGTCTGGCCCTGGCCCAGGCCCGGCTTGTCAGCCAGGGAGTGTGAACCTCGCTTCTTCGGCCCTCAGACTGAGGAGACTGGGTCACTGTTCCTGTCTGTTGGCCCCCAAGGGTGCGTGTTGTGACTTCTACCCGGAGGAGAAGGGAGGCCTTGTCCACAGGGGCGGCCTCACTGTGTGAGTGCTGTGGTCGCACAAGGTCCCACTCTTGGAAGGCCCCCCGCTTGATTGAATGCCCTGCTGCCAAGTTCCTAATAATTGTTGAGCAAGGGGCCTAGCACTCCCATCCCAGTGGGCCTTACAGTGGGTCCTAGCTCACATCCCACTGATGCCTGGCCAGTGAAATACGGACCCTGGCCAGTTCCTGGAGGAGGCCCCGAGAGACAAAGCCCATCTCCACTGGTCCACTTGACCTAGGCCTACTTCAGAAAAGAGCCCACCCTGGTCATGTGTCCCCACATGGAGCAGACGTGAACCCTCGCCAGGCACAGCCGTGCCCAGCCAACACGCAGACCTGTGTGTACGGAACACGTGTTTGCTACCGTTAGCCTGTGAGACTTGAGGGTGTTCCTTAAACAGCAAAAACGAATTCAGTCCATCATTTCGGAATCACAATATCTTCTTTCCTAAGTACAATACACTTTCTATGAATGAACAGACAGATACCTGAAATTTGAACATTTCATCAGCCCGGGTATTCATAATGTTACAGATCTGAAAAAGGATCAGAAACACAGTTTCACTTGAAGCAGCCAAACATACAGTATGATTCTAAAATAGACTGTCCAAGCTGATGAGCTTCCAAGTAAGCAAAGCTAGGGCACACAGGCCGGTGGGAAGGGGTGGGGTGCCAGTGACCAAGTACAGGGCTCTGGGGGACTCACAAAGCCACTTTCTGCCACGTAGGTTGGAAGGCCACTGGCAAGGGCCCAGTGATCGGCAGGGGGTGAGCTGTGGGGAGAGAAGCAGAGGGTCAGAAGGACCAGACGCTCAGCTGTGTGTTCATGCTGATTCCCTTCTCTGAGCTCCAGGTGGGTTGTGGGAAGAAGGCGAGGGGGAGGCCAGGGGTGAGGTCTGGGGGCACCTGAGCTGCCTCATTCCTCCTTCTCTGCCCACCCTGAGGCCCCTTGCCCTACAGGGGGCCACATGCTTCATCCCTGCCGGCCTGGCCCTGGATCCCAGTCCCTGCATGGGACCTGCAGTGTGGGGTCCTGACAGGCTTATGGGGCCATGGAGGTCACGTGGCCATGCGGCTGTAGAGCTGGCAATGGCCAGCTGCCACCTGCCAGTCTCTCTAGGCTGCCCTGACCTCCACCCGGCTCTGCTGCCTGCTGGGCTGGGTCCTCTCCTGTCCCGCCCCACTAGGTGTGCAGTGTTGGGCCTCCCCTTCTGGGGGCTCCACCTGCTGGGCTGGCTGGGTCAACCAAAACGAGACCCTGAGGGCCCCAAAGGCCAGTCGCTCCTGAC
Source organism: Mesoplodon densirostris (assembly GCF_025265405.1). Classification (NCBI taxonomy): domain Eukaryota; kingdom Metazoa; phylum Chordata; class Mammalia; order Artiodactyla; family Ziphiidae; genus Mesoplodon; species Mesoplodon densirostris. The sequence goes on from NC_082661.1 coordinate 107,600,945, forward strand.
AGAGCCTCCTGGACAGCTCATCTGATCCCCTGGACATCCACACCAACATCCGTGGGGCTTCGGACCTCCTCAGGCCCCCACTCATTTCCTCCCAGACCAGTAAGTGGGCCTCCCTCCCCACCGCGTCCTGCCGCGCCCCCCAGCTCAGGGAGCACCAAGGTGTGCGGGGCCGAGCCAGGGGCTGCTGACTCCGCCGTGACAGGTCCTCAGGCCAATCCAGCCTGGGTCCGGGGTGGTCCTGCCCTTGGGTGATGCTTCTCATAAAACCCTGACACTTACGGGATGACCTTGATGTCTTCCTTGCCATGGAGGATGTAGTCGATGACTTTGTAGAAGACAATTTCCTGAGAAACAGACAACAGCAGGCGTGAGGGGCTCCCCGATGGGAACCCGTCACAACATATGCCCACATAATTGCACATAGGCACACAGGTGCACACGATGTACACACACACCAACCATCGTGGGACACACATTACACACTCTGGTTTACATTTGTCTTCCCTCCGTCTGTGTCCCACTCAAGCCCACACAAAAACGGGGCCCTGTACTCCTACACACATATGCATGCAGCTGACCCAGGCCTGTACATCTGTGACACACACACACACACACACACACACACACACACACTCACTCACACTCACATAACTATGAGAAGCTGTGGTCACAGCCAGCCTTTGCGCAGAGACTCCCGCATGCACTTGGCACACAGAACCCATGGAATCCTCTGATGCCCTGTTATTATCCCCATTTCACAGGAGGGGAGACTGAGGCATGGCCAGGCTCTGAAGTATGACCCGGGCTGGACGCACAATAAGTGACAGAGATACCTGTCCATGTCCCTTCCCTGCTCACACACACCCACGAAGCCCCACTCAGGCAGATGTTACAATGATTTAAGAATAGGGCAGCAGGAGGTTAGGGTCAACCAGGACAGATGTTGGTCTTTACAACCAGGCTGACAGCCCTCGTCAGGAGACCAGGCCTGGCCCTCGGCCCCAAAGCACTGCAGGGCTGGCATCAGGGGAGATGGCCCCGGGGGCCTGACCTCTGCAGCGGTCAGATAGCCAGCGGGCCCACAGCCTTGTCCTCGGCCCCCACACACTTCCCCTAGCCCTCCTTCCCTCTCCCACCCTGGATCGGGCCGGGACAGGCCCCTTCCCACCCTGGGGTTGAAGCCAGGAAATCCAGCGTGCACGGGCAGGGCCTGTCCCTCCCCCCAACCCCATGACTCACACGGCCGTCAGGTGTGCGTGGACCTGAGTACGGCTGGGCTTCCCCCATCAGCACAGGCCACACGTCAAAGAATTCCTGGTCAGAGGAGAGAAAGGAGTGAGTCACTGAGTCAGCAGCGGAGCTGGGCGAGGCTGGCCAGGAGGTCTTTGGGGCGCTGAGGCCTCACCTTCTCCTTGGTCATGTCCAGGAGGCCCACTGAGTATCGGTCACAGTTCAGATAGGCCCGCACAGTGTAGAAGGCCTTGTGGAACTGCCTCTCGATGTCCGTAAGCTCCTCAAACACCTTGTTGGCTGACCACAGCAGCACCTGGGGAGTGACATACCTGTGGGTCGTGGCCACACCTGCCCACACCTGTCTGACCACAGCGACACCTGGGTGTGAGCTGTCACACCTGAGACACACACATTCACACAGGCTCTGACCACGGGAGCCCTGGGGGACACTGATGACAACGCCTCTCCCAACGGGGTGCCGGCACCCAGGCTTTGATCCAAGCACATGACACTCTGCTCCCTGCCTCAGGGGCCCTGCAAACCTTCTGGAAGGTAAAGTCTCCAGTCTTTGGCCACATCCCTGCCGCTCACTGCCTGGTGCTGGCATCAGGCTGGGTTAGTGAGTGAATGAGTGAAAACTGAAATCAATTGCCATGAGCTTGAAAGGCAAAGATCTGACCAGCCAGCCCTCCATAATTTAGCCTGTGAGAAGCTGGGGCTTGAGAACATGAATTCATTGTTTCCTGGATGTCAAGTGCTTTTGTGGTCTCTGCAAAGTGAGTTGAGGGTGGCCCTGGCCAGACCCTGCCCCAGACATTGACGCCCAACTGGGCCCCAGGCTGCTGTCCGGGGCCACCCATCAGGCTCTCCTCCCCACCTCCTCAGCCACGGCCCACAGGCAGGTCCCTCTAGACCCCACCCTTTCACACTCACTCACCACCTCCGTGCCTTCTGACCTTTAATAAGGGCGGCCTGGTGCCCAGCCCCTCCTCCTCCACTGCAATTCTTCCTTGCCTGGCTCCCTTCCTGCCAGCCACCCTCAGGGCCCTCTGCAGCACCCGCACCCTTTGTTGTTACAGGTAGGGATGGGCACTGGAGACCCCACTTGCCTAGAGTCCTTTCACCAGGAGGCAGCCCACTGCCCATCTCGCTCTATTGGTAGAGGAGGCTTTCCCAGCAGCCCAGCCCCACTCGCTCTGTGCCCACTTCTCCCCATTGGTGGAGGAGGCTTTCCCAGCAGCCCGGCCCCGCCCCCTCCATGCCCACCTCTCCCCATTGGTGGAGGAGGCTTTCCCTGTGGCCTGGCCCCGCCACCTCTCTGCCCTGTGTCTGAATCGCACTCCCACTGTGACCTCAAAGCTCACTCTGACCAACCACAGGGCCTTTGCACAAGCTCTGTTCTCTGCCTTCACAGCCCTCAGCCCAGAACTTTCTCATCCTTGAGTCTCAGCCTAAAGTGGCTCAGGGAAGGCCCTCCTTGAGCACCTGTGGCACCAGATCCCCTGCAGCACCCCATCTCGTCCCCGGCCTCACAGATGTACAGTCTCATTGTCTCTGGACTCGACCACAAACTCCATGAGGTTGGGAGGCACAGCTTTTTCATGGCTAGAGCAGCACCTGGCCCCTGAGTGCTCAGCATGCATTTGCAGAGTGCATGGGAGGTGGTGAGATTCGCTGTTCTAAGGATCTTTAATCCTCCCAGCATTCAGAGGGCAGAACCTCACTATCCCATTTTATAGGTGGGGAACCTGAGGTCTCGAAGTTACTTGACTTTCCTGAGGTCACAGAGCTGGGGAGCGGCAGATTGGCATCCTTACCCACTGCGTGTGGGGGGAAGGTAGAGAGTTCCGTGCCAGGTGCATTCATTTCCAGGCCATTAGCAGCAGGGGACTGAGGTGCTTAGTCACCAGGTGACAGAGGAAGGATGTGCAGGGCAGTGGGTGTGGGTGACCATGGAGCCCCCCCTCCCCCGACACACGTGGGAGACTCCTAGGTGGCAGACTCTCTTAGGTGACCCGCGTGCCAGTGTGAGCAAGTCTGTGAGTGTGGGTGTGTGTGAATGTGTGCATCTGAGTGTGAGTGTGTGTGAGTGTTAGTCACCTGTGCATCTATCCCACAGGTACTTGCTGAGCTATCCCTGGGTACCAGTCCTGGTTGGGACCAGAACCCATGTCACAGATGTCAGGGTGGGGGAGGTCGGGTGCTCAGGGATGTCCTGGACAGCTGAGCTCAGGGGTGAGGGTGTCTGGACCACACACCTAATTTCTGAGCCATCTGAGTACTTCAGTCCCCAAACTCATCCCCTAGGAGGGGGACAGAGTGAGAAGGTGTCCCAGCACAGCCTCTAGGCGAGACCTTCCTCCACTCTCCACCCTGTCCCCTCCTTCTGTCCCAGCAGAGAGTGTCCTGTCTCCCCTGCCCTTCCAGTGCCCCAGTCAGACCAAGGACCAGTCCCCACGTTGGACCCTGCTCTGAAGCAGGTTCTAATATGGCCCCAAGGAAACGGGGGCTCAGCGGTCCAGGCAGCATGTCCACGGTGGTCTGAAGCCAGGCACACGGGCCACCCCAGGCTTCTGCCCTTCCCCTTCTTCCTGTTTCCATTTTTAACTCTGAGTTGAGTCCAGGGTGCACCCTGAGTGAGGTGCAGGCATCTTTGGAGGCACCTGTAGCCACTGCCAGGTCAGGGTTTAGAGTTTTCCAGCCCCCAAGAAGGGGGCTTTCACTGCCAAGGGAGTGGGTTCAATCCCTGTTTGGGGAACTAAGATCTCACAACCCATGTGACCAAAAAATAAATAAATTAAATTAAATTAAAAATTAAGAAAATTACATTAAGGCAAAGGTAATAAATATGCGAACGCATTGCTTCCTCATTATTTCACTACAGTTCACTGTTATTCATACTCTTAAGGTTTCTGATGGTGGAAAGAAGGTCCACACTATGGCAAGTCTCTTCCCAACCTCGTGTCCAGTGACATCACGGTGGGAGCTGCAATGACAGAAACCAGCCTGCACTGCCCAGGGTGGAGAGGAGAGCCAGCCCCTCCTTGCTGTCTCCAGACTCGCATATGCTGACTTCCGAATGCTTCCACTTGTTCACAGATCAGGGGTGTGTGACAGCATTTGAGCCTGTATGCTCTCTCTGTAGCTCCTGAATCGGGATGTCTCCCACCCCATCCTGGGAGGGGCAGCACACATGCTCCAGGCTTCACACCAGCCAGTGGGTCGTGGGCAAAAGCACAGCCTGGGGGGCAGCACGGAGGCCAAGGCCCTGCACCCCTGGGGACTTTCATCAAGCTGTGGTGCAACATGGACTGTTGGGCAGTCAGCTAAAGCTGGCCAGTCAGCTTGATGCAGCAGGTCTGAGATAAATTCCAACATCCCAGGGCCAAACCTATGATTTCTTTGTTGCTTCTATGGCCTCTGACCAAAGTGGCTGAGACACTCTCAAAAAGGGATTAACGAGAGCCCCTGAGCCAGAGTCCATGGAGATAGTGATCAGGACTGACTGACAGTGGTTCTTGACTTGGGGAGGGGGGCCTAGGACTCTGGAGGGTTGCTAAGGTCTGGGGGAGGGAAGGGTGGGCACTCTGCTGAGAACTGCTTTAATTCGAGGTCAGGGCTCCCCTACAGCACGAGGAAGAAGCGGGCACCAGGCTGAACCACAGGCAACACAGCAGCCAGGCTTGGTTCATTTTAGACTTTTCTTTTCAAAAAGAGCTGTGAGGTAGAGCTGTGAAGCAATTAGGTTTCTTTAAAATGCTGTTCAGAGTGTAAGGTCTCAGAAACGGCTTTCTACTGGGATTAGGCGATGTCTGAGTGGAAATCAAAGTACTTAATTGAGACGTGTATGCCCATTGTTGGAAGTCCCCTTCAGAACTCCCACCGAAAGCACATCTGTACATGCATGCGGTCTGAAGAGCTGGAAACGATGAGTCTCCAGATAGTCGTGTTTCCTAAGTGTCAGAAATTCATTTGCTGGAATGATATTTATTGCCTGCTTTAGGTCTGATATAACTGGACAACAGAACAGACAAAAATCCCCAACTCTTAGAATTCACTTTCTAAAGGGGGGAGGGGGTGGCAGCTAGAACATGACCAAACCAAGCAACCAGATGGCTTGGTACAGGGAGATGAGTAAATGCAGGGGATACGGCAGGTGAAGTTGGGTAGGGAATACAGGGCCAGAGTGTGGGGATGCTCAGGTCGGGGGAGATCTCTCCACAGAGGAGCCATAGGGTGTGTGGGACAGTATTCTTGGCAGAGGGACCTGCAAATACAGAGGCCCCTGAGGGGAGCATGGCCGGGGCGGAATGGTGGGATGGGGTGAGCCAGAAAGGTGCAGGGGAGTCCCTGAAGACCACCAAGTGACAGGACCTAAGTTTTCAAAGTATGGCTCTGACTGCTGAGTTGGGGTGGCTGATGAGAGGTGCAGAAGGACAGGGACCCTGAGACAGTCTGCATGAGAGGGAGCAGAAAAGCAGGGTATCCAGAGAAGGAGGTGAGGGCTCAGGATATGACAGGTAGAGAATCAAATACCTGGCTTCTCCTGAGATCTGGCTTTCCTAGAGGGAACACAATCCCCTGGGTGAGATCCACTGGGGGAAAGTGTGTGTGGTGGGGTAAGACCCAGAAAATGCTCCAGACTTGCCTCACTAGGCCCACACCTGGGGTATGTGGGGTTGGATTTGAATCTTACCTTGAGACAACTGTTATGGAGCTGCTGATATGAATTTGGGGAAATGTCTTCACAGCAGTTAGGTTAAGGGGCTTGGCTGAGAGGAAGCTGGGAGAAAGCAAGCCTCAAAGCAAGGGCAGAATGAGAGCCACTCAGAACACCTCCTCCAAGGGAGATGGGCTAGACCTCACCTAGGGCAGATGGACACACAGCGAGAATATTTGAAGAAATAAAGCCTGGAAACCCCTGGAATTTGATGAAAGACATGCATATTTCCACCCAAGAAGTTCAAAACATACCAAGTAGGATGAACTCAAAGACACCAACACCAAGACACATTATAATCAAGCTGTCGAAAGACAGAATCTTGAGAGCAGTGAGAGAAGTGACTCATCACATACAAGGGATCCTCAGTAAGTTTATCAGCAGATTTCTCATCAGGAACTTTGGGGCCCAGAAGGCAGTGGCCTGATGTATTCAAAGTGCTAAAAGAAAAGAAAAAAAAATAACGACAAAACTGTCCTTCAGAAGTGAGGGAGAAATTAAGACATCCCCAGAAAAACATAAGTTGAGGGGGTTCATGACCACTAGGCCTGCCCTGCAAGAACTGTCCTGCAGGTGAAATGAAAGGACCTCAAAGCTGTATGGAGAAATAAAGATCCCAGTAAAGGTAAATACATGAGCAATTATAACAGCTAGAATTATTGTAACAATGAAAACTATAAAACATTGCTGAAATAAATTAAAGAAGACACAAATACTTAGAAAGACATCCTTTGCTCATGAATTGGAAGACTTAATATTGTTACAGTGTCAGTACTACCCAAAGTGACCTACAAATTGAATGTAATCCCTATCAAAATCTCAATGATGTTTTTGCAGAAGTAGAAAAACCCATCCTAAAGTTCATATAGAAGCTCAAGGGACCCTGAATAGTCAAAACAATCTTGAGAAAGAACAAAACTGGAGGACTCATGTCTTCTGATTTCAAAACATAGTACAAACCTACATTAATCAAAACATGTGATACTGGCATAAAGACAGACCTATAGACAAAAGGAAAGCTTATAGAGTCCAAAAATAAACCCTAGCATATATGGCTAAATGATTTTTGACAAGAATGCCAAGACTATTCAGTGGGGAAAGGGCAGTCTTTTCAACAAATGGTACCAAGAAAACTAGATATCCACATGCAAAACAATGAACTTAGAAGAAAACACGGGAAAAAACTTCATGACATTGGATTTGTCAATGATTGCTTGGATATGACTTGAAAGACACTAACAACAAAAGAATAAAATAGACAAACTGGACTTTCTGAAAATTAAAAACCTTTGTGCATCAGAAGACACCATCAACAGAGTAAAAAGGCAGCACACATGGGAGAAAATATATGCAAATCACATTTCTGATAAGGGATTAATACCCAGATTATGTAGAGAACTCCTAAAATTCAACAACAAGAGCAAAAACAAACAACCACATTTAAAAATGGGCAAAGAACTTGAATAGACATTTCTCCAAAGAAAAATACAAATGACCAATAAGCATATGAAAAGATGAGCAATATCACTAATCATTAGGGGAATGCAAGTCAGAACTACAGTCAGAACTAACTAACACCGTTAGGTTGACTACTGTTCAAAATAAAACAAAACAGAAAACAAGTATGGCAGGGATGTGGAAAAACTGGGACTGCTTTGCACTGTTGGTGGGAATGTAAAATGGTGTAGACACTTTGGAAAACAGTATGGAAGTTCTTTAAAAAATTAAACAGAATTACCTTATGATCCAGCATTTCCACTTCTGGGCATACACTCAAAAGAATTGAAAGCAGGGTTTTAAAGAGATATTTGTACCCCCATGTTCACAGCAGCATTATTCATAATAGCTAAAATGTGGAAGCAACAAAAGCATCCAGCAACAGAAGAATAGATAAGCAAAATGTGGCATCTACATACAATGGAATACTATTCAGCCTTAAAAAGGAAAGAAATTCTGTAATATGATACAACATGGAGGAACCTTGAGGACATTATGCTTGGTGCAATAAGCCAGTCACAAAAAGACGAATACTGTAGGATTGCACCTATGTGAGTTAAAATCATAGAAACAGAAAGTAGAATGTGGTTTCCAGGGGCTGGGATGGGGGTGCTGGGGAGTTAGTGTTTAATGAGGATAGAGTTCCAATTTGGGAAGCTGTGTAGAGTTCTGGAGATGGACGGTGGAGATGGACGGTGGAGATGGTTGCGCAACATGAATGTAGTTAATACCACGGAACTGTACATTAAAAATGATTAAGATAGTAAATTTTTTGTTATGTGTATTTTACCACAATGAAAATAATTGGGAAAAAATTAAAGGGATGCAGAAATATATACCATGCTGACACCAATCAAAAGAAAGCTAAATAGTTATATTAATTTTATACAAAGCAGACTTCAGAAGAAGAAAAATGATCAGGAGTAAAGAGGGATATTACATAATGATAAAGGGGTCATTTCTCCAAGAAGACATAACAGTCCTTAATGTGTATGTACCTAACAACAGAGCATCAAATTCCATAAAGCAAAAACTAATAGAACTGCAAGAAGCAATAGATAAATCCACTACTATAGTTGGAGACTTCAATGTTCTTCTTTCAGTTAATTGATAGATCCAGCAGGCAGAAAATCAGTAAGAAAATAGTTGAACTAAACAGCAATGGATATAATGAATATCTATAGACTACTTCATCCAACAACAGCAGAACACACATTCTTCTCAGGGTCACATGGAACATTCACCAAGATAGACCATATTCTGGGCCACAAAACACATCTTAACACATTTGAAATAATTAAAAATCATAAAGAATACTTTCTCATACCACAGGGCAATAAACTAGAAGTCATTAACAGAAAGATGTTGGAAAATTCCAAAATAGATTAAACAATACACTTCTAATTAATACATTTCTCTTGAGAAAAAGTCTCAAGAGAAATTTAGAAAGATGTCGAACTAAATGAAAATGGAAATACATGTCAAAATTTGTGGGATGCAGTGAAAGCAGTGCTTGTAGGGAAATTTACAGCATTGAATGTACATATCAGAAAAGAAGAGAGATCTAAAATCAATAATCTAATCCTACGAAACTAGAAAAACAAGACTAATTTAAGCCTAAAGGAAGCAGAAGAAAATAAGTAATAAATTGTAAAACTCTATGCCCCCCAATTTAATAATCTAGATTAAATAGCTTAGATTAAATGAATGTTTCAATGCCTTGAAAGACACAAACTACCAACACCCACAGAAGGAGAAATAGAATAATCTGAATAGAGCTATAAGTATTAAAGACATTGGATCAATAATTAATAACCTTCCAAAAAGAAAGCACCAACCCCTGATGGATTCACTGGTGAATTCTACAAAACATTTAGGGAAGAAATTACACCAATTCACTATAATCTTTTCCAGAAAATAGAAGCAGAGGAAGACCTTTTAACCCATTCTCTGAGGCCAGCATTACCCTAATACAAAAACCAAATAAAGCCATTACAAGAAAGAAAAACTACAGGCCAAACTCTCTCATGAACATAGGTACAAAAATTCTTAACAAAATATTAGTGAAACAAATGCAATAGTATATATAAATAATTATGCTCCATGACCAAGTGAGAGTTATCCCAGGTGTGCAAGGTTGGTCCAGCATTTGAAAATCAATTAATGTAATCCACCATATTACCAGGCTAAAGAAGAGAAAAATAACACGATCATATCAATTGATGGAGAAAAATATTTGACAGAATCGAACACTCATCCAGAATAAAAGCTCTCAGCAAAGTGGAAATAGAGGGGAACTTGGTCAACTAGATAAAAATTCTACAAAAACCCTACAGCGAATGTCATACCTGATGGTGAGAAACTGGTTCTTTCCCTAATACTGGGAGCAAGGCAAGGATGCCCCTCTTACCACTCATAGTCAGCATCGTACTGAAAGTCCTAGCAAATGCAATAAGACAAGGAAAGGAAGAACAATGGATAGAGATGGGTAGGAAAGGAAAAAAACTGTCTTTGTTTGCAGATGACATGATCATCTATGTGAAAATACCAAGGGATCGATCTTTAAAACCTCTTGGAACTAATTAGTTATTGTCTCAAGGTCACAGGATAACAAGGTTGACATACAAAAGTCAGTTGCTTCCCTTTATACCAGCAATGAACAACTGGAACTTGAAATTGAGAACACAATACCACTTACATTAGTATAAAATTAAATTCTTAGGTACAAGTTAACAAAATATGCACAGAATCTATATGCAAAATCAACAAAACTCCGAAGAAATCAGACAATCTAAGTAAACAGATATTCTCCTTTCATGAGTTGAAAACTCCTTATTGTTAAGATGCCAATTCTTCCCAAATTAATGTGTCAGCAAGCTATTTTGTGCATACGGACAAACCGATTTTAAAGTTTATATGGAAAGGCAAAACCCCACAAAATAGCCTGTACAATACTGCAGGAAAAAAAGTTGGGGGGTTGATATTACCAACTTCAAGACTATAAAGCTATAGTGATCAAGACAGTATGGTATTAGTGACAAAAATAGGAACATAGATCAATGGAACAGAGTAGAGAGCCCAGAAATAGACTCACACAAATACAGTCAACTGCAGTTTGACAAAGGAGCAAAGAATCTCAATGGAGAAAGGCTGGTCTTTTCACTAACTGCTGCTGAACAACTGGACATTACATGCAAAAAAAACTGTATGTAGACACTCACACCTTTCATGAGATTAACTCATAGAACTGAGTGTAAAATGCAAAACTATAAAACTGCTAGAAGATGACATAGGACAAAATCTAGGTGACCTTGGGTTTGCTGAGGTGTTTTAAGATACAACACCCAACTACAATCCATGAAGAAAAAGTTTATTAAATAAATTTATTAAAATTTTAAACTTCTGTTTTTCATACTCATGGACATAGAGAACAGACTTGTGGTTGCCAAGGGGGAGGGGTTGCGGAGGGATGGAGTGGGAGGTTGGGGTTAGCAGATGTAAGCTTTTATATATAGAATGGGTAAACAATAAGGTCCTACTGTACAGCACAGGGAACTATATTCAATATCCTGTGATAAACTATAATGGAAAAGAATATTAAAGAAGAATGTATGCATATGTATAACTGAATCACTTTGCTGTACAGCAGAAATTAACACAACATTGTAAATCAACTACACTCGATTTAAAAAAAAGAGAATGTAAAACTTCTGTTTTTCCAAATACACTGGTAAGAGAATGAAAAGACAAGCTATACTTTTGGAGAAAATATTTGCAAAATACATATCTGATAAAGGACTTAAACCCCAGTTTTACAAAAAAACTGTTACAACTAAACAGTAAGAAAACAGACAACATAATTTTGAATTGGGCAAAAGATCTGAACAGACACCTCACCAAAGAGTAGGATATACAGTTGGCAAATGAGTATATGAAAAGTTCCTCAACATCATTTGTCATTAAAGAGTTGTAATTTAAAACAATAATACAAACCACCTATTAGAATGACTAAAATCTAAATAACTGACAATACCAAAAGCTGACAAGGATGCAGAGTGACAGGAATTTTCATTCATTGTTGATGGGAATGTGAAATGATACAGCCACTTCTGCATAGTTTCTCACAGAGTTAAACACAATTATACCATATTATCCAGCAATCACACACCTTGGTATTAACTCAACCAAATTGAAAACTTGTACCCCCACAAAAACCTGTCTACAAATGTTTATAGCAGTTTTATTCATAATTGCCCCAAGCTGGAAGCAATCAAGATGTCCTTCCATGGGTGAATGGATAAATAAATGGTAATACATCTAGACATTGGAATACTATTCAGCAACAAAAAGAAATGGGCTGGGAAGAGATATGGGGATGTATGTATATGTATAGCTGATTCACTTTGTTATAAAGCAGAAGCTAACACACTATTGTAAAGCAATTATACTCCAATAAAGATGTTAAAAAAAAAAAGAAATGGACTACTAAACCATGAAAAGACATGGACGAACCCTAAATGCATATTACTAAGTGAAAAAAGCCAGTCCTAAAAGGTTCCATACCATATGATTCCAAGTGTATGACATTCTACAAAAGGCAAAACTATGGAGACAGTGAAAATATCAGTAGTTGTCAGGGCTTTGGTGGAGGTGGGGGTCTTTAGGGTGGTGAAAATGATTCTTTATGACACTGTAATGGTGGGTACATATCATGATGCATTTGTCAAGACCTATAGAAATTTACAGCACAAAGAATGAACCATAATGTTTGCAAATTTAAAAATCATTTGGTAGGTTGGGGGATTCCAGGAAAGAATGCAGACTGTGACAAGAGAATGCAAGAGATCTCCTCACGGAAGGGGATGGGGAAAAGGTGCTGACCTCAGCATTTTTGGAAATGCATGGCGTCTGCAAGAGTAAAGGCAAAGGAACTGCACACATCTCTGTGCTCCAGTGATGAACTGGTTTCTCATGGGTCACAGGTACCCTGCTGTACACGTGCAAGGGGGCTGGACAATGACGTTAAGTGGACAGCAGAGGACGGGAGCCAGGGGTCTTCGTGTAGCGTGGAGTGGGCGGAGGCCACTCCATATGGGGATGATTGGGGTTGGTGACATCAGCAAGAACTCAGACTTAACTCAATATAGATGCAAATGGTTACACGTAGAAGTATTTACAGACGTGCACATGCATGGGCTTGTAGACACACACCTATCTCCTCGCTCTGTCAGCTGAGAGGGCCTAGAAGCTATGACACGCCAAGCCAAGATCACACCTGGTGCCCAGGTCATTGTTTCTAAGACCGTCTCCAGCAAAAAGAACCAGTACTTCTTGAGGAATGGCTAATTCCAGGACTGGGCCGGAAAATACAAATGAGACTAAAGCATTTTGTAGTGCCAGAGAATAAGGATGTGCAGAACCTCCAAACCAAAACAATCCGCCCACCAAACAACCAAACAAATGGGGTCGATGGACATGTCAGAGGGCACAGGAGCTGCTGAGAAAACAAGCTGAGCAAAGAAATCAGTCAGGTCATGCCAGAAACACCCTTGAGTCCAGACTGATAGACAAATGACGGCAGAAAGAAAGAAGCGGGCCTAATAAATCCCCCGTGCAACCCCGTCCCCACAGCGTGGGGCTCAGAGTCCACCTGGTGGTCTTTCTACGTGCACTCTGGAGCCCTCAGTGGGCCCCGAGGCCCTGCTCTCAGCCCCACACTGCAGTCCAGTTGGCCGCAGGCTTCCAGCTCCTCTGTGGCCTCAGGCCCTGCCCAGGGCCCTCTCTCATGCCCTCCCCTCGCCACCGTGTCCGCGCCCCCACCGCCTTCTGCACGGGCCACAGAGGGTGGAGCGCCGTGTACCCCCGGGGCCCCCAGGCCTCCTCGCTCAGGGGGAAGCAGACTCCAGTCCTGGAAGCCACTGCTCTCCTGTGTGGCCAGAGGCAGAACCCACCGGGAGGCTCGGCCGGGGAGTGGGGGGACCCTCTGCTCCTGCTCTACGTTCATAATCCACCCCTGCTCCTTCCACAGAACGCTTGAGGCAGCTTCTAAGGAGGAGTGCTGACGCCCGTGTTTGCAGGTGGTCACAGCCCTGGGGCCTGAGGGCGAGACACCCGGCCTCGCTGCCCTCAGCTCGGCATACTCACAGCTCTGCGTCCACAGCCACGAAAGCCCCGGGCCCTCTCCCTCGGCTGCCCAGGTGCCCACAGAACCATGTGCCTCTGTCCAGAGAGACCAGGGTGGGGGGACCTGGCCACACTCAGGCAGCCCAGAGGGCCTGGAGCCGGCGGGGGTGCCCTGGCTGGCAGCACGTGCGGGTACCTGGCCTCGGCGTGTCTCGCAGTTGTGCAGGTAGCTCAAGTGGTAGATCTTCAGGTTTAACGTCCCGAAGTTCAGATACTTCAGGAAAACCTGAAACAGGAGTTGTGACAACAGCAGGTAAAAACCCTGGTTTTCAGATGTGTGCCCAGGTGTGCGTTTGTGGAGGAGACTCCCAGCTGCCTGGAGGAGGGGCCGCACACGCAGCATGGACCTCAGCCCGTGGGCCGTGGACTTGTACACACAGATGTGTAGATGAGTCCTCGGAGCCAAGCCTAGGAGAGGTGCCTACACAGACATCACCTGCCAGGCACGGGCCCCGCCAGGCACAGGACTGTGAAGACTCGGGGACAGAGGGCTCCCTGACACTCACGTCTTCATCTTCACTTGTGAAACACGGGCCGTCCAGCTTGTTCACAGCCATGATCACAGCGACAACATCTTTGCCGTTCATGATGGGCGTGGCCAGGATGTTCCTTGTCACATAGTCGGTCAGCTCATCAGCAAAGGAGCTGAAGTGGGGACACTGCAAGGCAAGAGGAGAGAAGGGAGGGGCCGTCGTTCTGTGGACCTGGAGTCTTGGTCTCCCTGGTCCCTGGGGGTCAGGGCTAAGCTGCCCAGACCAGTGCTGAGACCTAGGTGACCATGCCCTGGATATCAGGAGCCTGGGAAGCACATGAGGACACAGCCAATGGCCTGCCCTCGGGGCTCCAGCCTGGCTCAGTCTCTACAACCCCATCTCAGAGCGAGCGACCCCCAGGTCTCGATCCACTCTGCAGGGCTCTGCAGGGTCCTTGCAGGCTCTGCACCCATCCTGGGCTGCGGGCAGACCTAGGTCCTCCCACATCTGCTGTCATCTGGCCGACTGGCCTTCTAGATGCCTCTTGAGTCTGTCTAGTCCACCTGTCCCCAAGCCCCTCCTTGTCCAGGCTGCCGTTTCCTGCTGCCCTCAGACACCTTGGGCCACCTCAGGCCACCTCGGGCCACCTCCCATATCCAGGACCTATCTGCCAGGCCCCGGGGGGGCATCTCCTGGGCCCACACTCCAGCAGGCTTCCTGCCCCCACGATGAGACCTTTGCCCAACTCTGGCCCCCAGGGCAGGTTCCCCCAGCCTTAGAGTTGCTCTTTGGGGCCTCTCCCTGGTCAGGGGCCAGTTGAAGGCCTCTCAGGTCTGTCTCCACAGGGAACAGCTCATCTAAGCTTTGTCCTGGCCCAGTTGATTGAGTGTGACCAGCCTCAGGCCCACTGCCCCTGAATCTCACTGCCAGAAACACCTGCCCGCCCCGTCCCCATTCCAAGGATTGGCATCCACCCTCCGCCCCACAGAGAGGACCTGGGCCTTGGTGCTTCCCTGCCCCTCCAACCCAACCCATTTCTTTAAAGTGCCCCCAACTCTCTGCTTGCACTGCCCAGACCCAGTCATTGGTCACCACAGCATCCCCAGGTCCCCCCGCCTCCTGGCCCAACTGTGCTCTGCACGGCTTGCTCAGCCCTGCCCCCTCCTCCCTCATCTGAGCCATCCCAGCTCCTGGGAATTTCCTCCCACAGCCAGCCGCCCACCTCGACAGGGTCTAGATGCCTCGGTGACATGCCGGACCCCCATGACGCGGTTTCAGAGACTACTGCTGAGCCAGGCGCCCCTGCTGAGCCTTCTGGGACCTCCTGCCCGGCCGCCTCCCCATGAGTCCTGGGGTCTCAGGGGCCACAGAGGGGTGGCGGGGTGACATCACAGCCCTGTGGCACCCCCTCTGGCCACCGCTGTCCACACACCCCCCGCCACGGTGGGACACAGGCTCTGCCTCAGTTTCCCCTCCGTAAAGTGACATCTGGGCTTCATGATACACTTATCGGAGACTCAACTTTTTGCTGATTTTGACTCTGGTCTCTGTTCCACTGCAGCTATGACAAACAAGACCCAGCGTAGCCCTGAGGATTAAGGCCAATGCCATGCCCCTGCCCCATGAAGGAGGCATCTAGCTGTGCTGGGCGGTTGGGGAAACATCAGAGCGAGCTGTCCCGGTGAAGGCTGGAAGAGAAGCTGAGCCCCAGGGAGAGACAGCCGCGCCCCTGGGCGGGCACAGGCAGTTTGAACCAGACCCTCAGAGACACCAGTAGCACAGGTGGGGGGCGCAGATGGAGGCTCACAGAAGGGGGTGGGGGGAGGCGGGGGAGGGAGGGAGAAACGGGAGGGCGGTGGGGGCAGGGGAGGCGCTCACTGTAGCCCCCCCATTCCTGCCGAACTTTCGTTCCTGGTAATTTATGCTCCTGAGATCCCAATTCACGGGTGACCCATTTCCTAAAAAGGAAGTGAAGATGAAGCTAATCTGAGAGATTAGTATATTCAGGTCGCGGGACCGAGGCTTGGTTGAGCAGATAAGTTAAGAGGATTGCAGCCAAGGAGCCAGGGTCTGGGGGTCTGTCCACACGTCCGTTTGTCTTCAGGGACGAGGGGATATTGGCTGCTTTGGCGGAGGCCTGTCCGCTGGGTAACGCCCTCTGGATTCCTTCACAGAAAGTGGAGGAGGTGAGCCAGCCCAAGGCTGCTGCTTCACGCTCCCAGGCCATACCAGCAGCCCTGGCCCTCTCCGAGGTGGGACGGATAGGATGGGAGAAGGCAGCAGGCTCTCCCTGCACCCCCTGGGGGCCCTGTCCCTCACACGTGTCCAACAGGCGTGGTCCCCCCAGTCCAAGCCCCCTTCTCCCCTGAGGCATCTGTCCTCCTGGCACCCCGCCCCACCCCTGAAGTGGCATTGGCCTCCCCCTCCCTCCCGTCCAACCAGAACCTGTCCTCCCAGACTTCTCCGCTCCAGGCACTCACTGCGTCCACCCCTCCGGCCCCCTTCTGGACCAGCTGCTCCTGCTTTTTTTTTTTTTTTGGCTGTGATGCTTGCAGATCTCAGTTCCAGGATTGAACCCGGGCCGCGGCAGTGAAACTGCCGAGTCCTAACCATTGGACTACTGGGGAACCTGGACCAACTTCTCCTGAACCCCCAAACTTGCTCGCCCCAGTGAGCAGTATGGTTAGGGCTCTGAGGTCCACTGGCCCCTCCATTCTGGGCCTCTGCGCCAGCCCCTGCTCAGACCCCGTCCTCCCAAACCCCCATCCAGGGAATTATAGGTCAAGGGGGCAGCAGGGCCCGCCCAGGCTGCCCTCCCAGCCACCCCAGGGCCTCCTTCCTTCCCGCGAGCTCTGGCCTGGACCTGTTCCACTTGCCTGTCTGGCTGCCTTCCTAAAAGCCTAGGGCCCCCTCTCAGCCAGTGGGCTGACCCGTCCTTCGGGGACTGTGGGAACACTTTGCCAACTCCCACGAGGCCCAGGACCCACCTCCGTCACATCCTTGACATTCACCATCTTCTTGGTCTGAGCCACGTGGCCCACGACCCCAATGTCCAGCGGGAAGACAATCTCTGAGTCAGGAGGCACCAGGCAGTCCTCCAGGGCGCTGCCAGGCTGCACGCTGAAGAGGCGTGTGGCGAGCTCGGCCATGCCGTTGCGCTGGCGGTACATGAAAAGGCTGCAGCGGTCGGCATGCAGGAGGGAGCAGAGACGCCGCAGGATCTTGAAGACCACCCGCTCCATGTTCACGCTCTCCTGCATGTCCTGCACCAGCTCGAATAGGGCCATGCTCTCCTCCACCTGGCACAGCTCTTGGAAACTGGTGCAGCCCGCCGGGCACCCGTCCTCGCAGACGCTGGCCACATCCTCAGGGCTCAGCTTCTTTCCAAAGTACTGGTCCGCGAAGCCAGGGTTCTGGTCCAGGAACGTCTGCACCTGCTCCTCGCTGAGGCTCATGGTGTCCGGCTTCCTGTCTGAGAGAAGCGCCGGCCCCCAGCGCACGAGGCCCTCCCGCAAACACTGCCATCAGCAAAGCCTTTCTTAGCGATGATTACCATACCAGCTGACGCGCCCACACCTGCCCTCCCTCCCCTTAGGTCCCGGACTGCCCGCTTCCTTCCTGGGAAAATCAGACCCCCTGGAATGGGGGCTGCAGCGTAACAGCTCAGGGCCTTCTGCCTGAGGCAGGGATCCTGGGTGCTGGGATAAGCCCGCACACCCAACCCCTGGAGAGGGGTAACCCCTGGAGTGCCATGACCCCTTCTGCCTGAGCGGCCGCCCGAGAACTTGGGATGGTCCAACAGGTAGCTCCAAGTCTCTTGGGCCCCCAGACCTGGGCTGAGGTGTTGTGGGGTGGCAGGGCACCAGCTCTGCCTTGGGGAGGTGGAGGGACCCCCCGACAGGGCTGCCCACGCCCACGGAGGGAAGTGGGGAGAAGGGAGGAAGATGTGGAAGTGGGACCGTAAGGGGGGCCTGCACAGACTTTCCCTTCTCTTCTGTGGTGAGGAGGTGGCTCTTGTCTGTTAAGAGACAGCACCCTTAGTTAGGAATGGTCTTGGCGAATGCCCACCACGCATCTCCTTTTCCGGCCTAATTCCTACTTATTGGGACCCTTATTCATGCTGCCGGACCCTCTCCTTGCATAGAGCCCACAGCTGCACTGCCGGCACTGCCATGTTTTACTGACGGGATCATTCCTGAGCGTCCGTGCCTCAATCAGGGATCCGTGGGCCCAGACGGCAGCAAGCTCCTCCCGCTGAGGGCACAGCCGTCCTCCCCCGAGTCAGACAGTTATTAGCCTCCCTGTGAGCCAGGATGCGATAAGAAAGGTTGGGGGTTACGACTGGAGGACTCATCCCAGGTCAGTCTGAATCTCCGGTTGCAGGAGTGCCCTTCACGTCACACAAGAAACCATGTACAGATGTGTGTGCATACGTGAGTGTGTGTGCTTACATGTGCGTGGGTGCTGGGTGCGCACGAGGACGAGGGTGTATGCATGCGTGAGTGCGCACGTGTGCCCGGGGACTGCTGGACGGCTGGGGGTGGGAGCTCTGTCCACGGTGTGACACACCACACCGCGATGTGTGTGTGACCAGCCGTGCACGTCGCTCACAAAGGCTGGGTGGGTGCCTGGCGTTCTGGGCTCACCTTCTGCAGCGGCCAGAGGGGTGCTGACCACCCTGTGCAGAGACGGAGGCAGAGCAGTTCAGCTGGAACTGGGAGTCCCCGAGGACCAGCAGGGACAGAGCCTAAAGTGTCTGTCTTTCTCATGCTGCCTGTGTCTATATTGTTACCATGCTCCGAACTGGGAAGCACGGTTTGTGTGCACTGAGCTGGTAGAAACGTGCACGCGCGCATTTGCGTGTGGGGCCTGCGCCCCTTGTGCTTGCACGCATCTGTTCCAGGGAGCCTTCCGCGTGGGCCCCGGGCGGGCTCCCGGCAGCTGTACCAGCCACAGTGGGCCCAGCGGGCCAAGCGCGGGCACTGGCCTCGGACCGCGACGTTCCTGCCTCCGCTGGGTCACCAGCAGATTCTTTTCACAGATCAGCTCTGAGGTCCCCCACTTCCCTGAAAATAGTGAGTGTGACTGGGGCCGAGGGACAGCCACACGCGTGTGGGAGGTGCTGTGGGTGGGCGCTGGTGCTTGGCTTTGCGGCCAGGGCTGTGGTCACGGCGCTCTGAATTCAGCCCCAGACGGCTTCCAGAGCCCCCCAGAGCTGGAGTCCAGGTCACGCCTGGATGTGAGGCCAGTACCCACGAGGCAGCCATCTGGCCGAGCGGGTCTCTGGGCGGATGCTTCCCAGACCCTCCGCTCACCCCACCCGGGCCCACCCTCCCTGCTTGTGCTCCTATCCCCTTCCTGCAGGGCTGAAGAGGGCGGGGCGTGGGCGTGGCGCTCACCTGTTCAAGGCGCGTGCCTGCTTCTGGCGAGGCTGGGGGCACGGCCCTGGGCTCAGAGGCACCCCCGCTGGTGGGTGGGGCTGCAGCGCAGAGTCGGTGGGGAGCACTCTCGCGAGACACCGGGGGCAGTGAGTGATGTACTGGTGGGTCTTGCTGCCCCCAGCCCTAACGTGCTTGTAGGTGTGGGAGCAGAGGCACCGGCATTAGTGCCCTGAGGCGCCCTGGGAGCGCGGCTCGCGGGGTGGAGGTGCCCAGCCCTCTCACCTGCAGCGCTCCTCCCCTCTCACTTTGCAATGTGCCCACTGGTGGTGCCTGGGCCCCTAAGCAGCCCCCAGGGGTGGGCTCGATGCAGTTAGATGCACCACTTAGGGAGTGCCTGCAAGGTGTGCAGAAAGGCGTGTCTGGAGGGGCTCCTGTAGGGTGCGCCTGTGAGATACACCTTTGAGATACACCTGTGAGGTGCTGCACCTGTGGGGTGCACACGTGACATACACCTGTGTTCAAGGGTTCATCGGATACAACAGGTAACTTCTCCACAGGTGAACCTGGAGGGCGTTTGAGGAGAAATGGGATTGCTCCTTCACCAGGGTCCTGCTAATTTTACCTCATCACCATGTGGGATTTTATCAGCAAGCCCATCCTGGGAGCCATTTACAAGGCGTGTCTCAATAGCTATTACATGGAGAGTGTTCTAGGTTCTTGTCCCAAACTGTGGAGAGGATGCAACTTCACCAGGAGCAAATGCCCTGAAATTAAAATTAACCAGTCAAGAGGAATGGCAAGAGGTGGAAAGGGTGAGAAAATCGGAGTTCCCATTCAGAAATCTCATGAACTTTGTGGTGCAGAAAATGTGGATACATCCATTAAGACCTTTTACAGGGTGGTTTCGCTGGAGAGATGATGAGGAGGCGGTAGCGGTCCCGCCGTGAGAGGACGGGTGCTAACGGGGGCTGGGGTGAGGGGAGCCACTCAGACTCTGACCCATGCACCCCTGCCCGCCCCCCACCTCCGCTGCCTGACTCCGGGGCAGACTCTAGCCAGCAAGCACCTTGCCGTGTGCTGCTGTGAGCCGTGGCGACATGAAGTGCGTGGCGCGGGCGTAGTGCATGGCGAAGGACCACTAAACAGGTCGCGGAGGGCCGAGCGGGCAGGCTGGGACTGGGGAGAGAGCAGAGGTCAACCTCGAGGGGGCCTGGGGGGAGGGGGCGCAGAGCTGGGAGCAGTGGGACGAGGCGGCGACGTGGCCACTGTCTGGGGTCTGTGTTGGTCTGAGGGGGCCAAAACATGGGTAAGAAACAATGTCAGACCGAGAAGAGAAAGCAGGGCCGGCACCTGGCGTTTGGGCGGTGGCGTCCAGGGGAAACTGGAACTTCCTCTCTCATGTTTTGTCATCGTCTTCAGTGTGGCACGGACTTGGGCCTTGATGTGCTTGAGCCCGGCATGGGGTGAGGGGACCTCCAGATGGGACCACACACCTAGCGGGGGTGCGGCTCTGGAGCTGCCCAGAGCACAGAGGGCAGGGGCAGGAGGCAGAACACATCCCCTCCGAAGGTTGGGACATCCCTGGTCCCATCCCAGCAGGCTCTGCGGTGCCCCCAGGGAGGCTCGGGGTGACTGAGGTCCCTGTGAGCCGGTCCCCCGCGGCAGGCAGGGGCGGGGGCGTGCGGAGGGGCCCCGACCCCCAGCCAGGGGCCGGCCCTACTGCCAGACGTATGAGTGTGGCCGTCTTAGACCATCCCACCTCAGGCCAGCTGCCAGCTGACCACGGCCCCAGGGTGACCTCAGGCGAGACTGGCAGAGCTGCCCAGCTGAGCCCCGCCCAAATGAGTGACCCACAGATCATGAGACAGGAAGTTGCTTAAGCCATTAAGATTTGGGGCGTCTTGTCTTGTTGTGCATGGCTGATTCCCTGAAAACAGAGCCAGGGGCAAATACTTCACAGGAGAGGTGCGATCCCGGGGGTAGTGGGGGTGGACGGAGAGTGAACCCTGGTTCCCAAGGAGCCACAGACACAGTTGGCCGAGCAGCAGGTGTGACCATTTGGTCATGTGCCCCAGGACAGCTGAGGAAGGAGGAAGGAGGGGACTTGATCTCCTCTTTTCCTCCAGTCTCCCGCTTCCCGTTGGCCAAGGCTTGCCCGTGGGGAGTGAGCTTCCACACCCTCAGGGGCACCCCAGCCCTGTGGGCAGCCATTCAGAAACCCTGGCGCCCTGCCATGGGGTGGCGGTCCACCCTCGGCCAGAAGTGGCAGGAGAAGCAGCCAAGGGGGACTGTGCCCTCCCCGAGCCCCAGGCGGGAGGTCAGAAGGGGTGAGGTGGACCAGAGGGAGGGCCTGGGGCACTGTGACAACCCCAGGGGCCACAGTGGGAGTCTCACGCAATGTTCCCCGTGGGTCACCACCCAACAGGAGGCAGTTCTCCAACCGAAATGGGACATGTTAGAAGTAACATAAGAAAACACGTGTCGTCAGAGAGCTAGCAATGCAAAGAATCGCCCTGCCAACTCCCACGAGGGGGCTGTGTCGGGCCCAGGGGGCAGATGCAGCCACGCTCACTGGCGCCGTTTCCCTGCCAGGAGCTTTGCTGGCGATGTTGGTCCCTCCTCTCTGCACACAAGTCCAAGCCAGCGATTCTGTGCTGGGACCCAGGGCACCGGCCTTTTCTGGCCTGCTCATCACCATTTTTAGTGGCTGCACAGAATTCCATTTTGGGGAGGTTCCACACTTATTTAATTAGTCTCCTATTCATGGACATTTAGGATGTTCCTGTTTGAGTTTTGATGGGAATTAAATGTTGCCTTGTTCTCTACCCCAGTTCTGGAACAGCTGAGATAGCGGATGGAGGGGACCATCACCTTTGTTGCTGCCAGCCCTCCAGAGAAGGCGTGGCCTCGGGTGCTGCCAGGTGGCCTTACTAATGCTGCCTGCCTCCCAGGTAAGGACCTCCCAGGCCATTACCTACATGGATCCAGGGGCAGAAGAGATGGAATCCCTCAAGCTTACAGAATTTTAATAGCTTCGCTTAGCTCAGCCAAAAAAGGACCTATGGCTGTGACTGCCAACCAAGTAGCATTCCGCCTCCATGGGGTGGGTTGAGAGGGGCACATGGAGAGCTCAGGGGAGCAGGGGCCTAAGAGCAGGCATCCCCTTGGTACCATGGGGCTTTGTCTTTTCTGTTTAAAACTGTAAAGAAGGCCTTGGTGAATTAACTTCTGCTTTTGGGGGGTTTTTTTGTTTGTTTGTTTTTTGCGGTACGCGGGCCTCTCACTGTTGTGGCCTCTCCCGTTGTGGAGCACAGGCTCTGGACACGCAGGCTCAGAGGCCATAGCTCATGGGCCCAGCTGCGCCGTGGCACGTGGGATCTTCCTGGACCGGGGCACGAACCTGTGTCCCCTGCATCAGCAGGCGGACTCTCAACCACTGCGCCACCAGGGAAGCCCCTGCCTTTTGTTTTTTTAACCTGGAATCTGTGAATGGGAATCTATTTGGAAATAAAGTCTTTGCTGGTGCAACCCATTTAAGACAAGCCCTACTGGACTAGGGTGGGTGGTGTCTCTATAAGAAAAGGCACAGAGGAGAAGGCCACTCGTGGATGGAGCCAGAGACTGCAGTGTTGTGTCTGCAAACCAAGGGATGCAAGGACAGGCAGCCCACACCAGAGCTGGAGAGAAGCCTGGACTTCTGGCCTCCAGAACTGAGAGATAATAAACTGTTCAAGCCCCTACGTGATGTACTAGGTTAGGGCAGCCCCAGGAGGCTAACACAGGTGGTGGGCTCGGTTTGGCTGTGGACTGTAGTTTGCCTGGTCTAAGCCAGCCTCATCTTGGGGCCAGAGACTGGCTGGGGGCCAGCTGGGAGCTGCCTCCAATGTTTCCTGACCACTGCCACCGGTGCAGAGGGAAGCACCCAGGCCATGCTGGCCAGTCATGATTCTTTGCTCTGGGACATGCACAGTGGTTGCCCAGTTGTGGCTGTACTGGGGAAGGCAAGTCTGAGGGCAGGGCCAAGACCAGAGGAGGGAAGTGCCGAGAACTTGAGAACTTGAGGGGACTGACCTGGAACCCACCCTCCTCAGCAGGTGTTCATTCAGCCCTGTGAGCAGCTTTTCTCAACCTGTGGGGGAAATTCAGCTGTTATCGTGTGAGCCCGGGCTCCCCAGAGAAACAGACCAGTAGGCTCTGTGGCCCGAGCGTGAATCTCAGAGTGAGACTCACCATGGGAAGTGTCTGAATGCACAGAAAACAAGCTGAAAGGGATGGGCCCTCACCTCAGACGGGATGTATGCTTGACTGAGACAGAAAACTCAGGTGATGATCACAGACCCAAGGGCCAAGAGGAACGTTGAAAAGCCCTGTGACAGAATATTCTGGTTCAAAGGATCAGTCTCCTCAGAAGAAGCCGTGGCTGCACATAAGGTGACAAGTAAGGAGCTGGGATAAAATACTACTGCCCAGCAGGGATCGTAAAAGCAGTGGCTGACAGTCTGGTAAGAGGATTAAGCTCCACCCACCCCATCCCTGCAACTGACCTCAGGCAACTGACCTGTGGCTTTGGCTAATGGAATGTGGAAGGAAGCAAGAATGGCACTTCTCAGCAGCCGTGGGGGCCTCCAGGGCCCTTTATCCCTCTTCTATGAACGCGTCACATCCCCAAAGGGGCTATTTGGGGTCCTAGAATGAAGAAGACAGACCACAGCCTCCTGCAACCATGAAATATGAGTGAGGGATACTTTGGTAGTTGTAAGCCACACTCACCTGAGGCTGATTACTACCCCAGCACAACACAAGAAGTTAACTTCTTCTTTAACCGCAGATCGGAGTTGAGTTAATCCTGTTCCCCAGTTCATGGCACATTGTCACCACTGGTCTTAGTCCATCTTGCATTTTATTTTATCCACTTATCCTATTTATTTATTTATTTGGCTGTGTCGGGATCTTCGTTGCAGCACGTGGGCTTCTCTCTGGTTGTGGTTCGTGGGCGCGGTAGTTGCGGTGCACAGGCTTAGCTGCCTTGCGGCATGCGGGATCTTAATTCCCCAACCAGGGATCGAACCCGTGTCCCCTGCACTGGAAGGTGGATTCTTAACCGCTGGACTACCAGTGAAGTCCCCCACCTATCCTATTTATCCATCTATCCCTCCACCCACCATCCATCCGTTCTCCCAGCTCCTGTCTTTCAGTTTGTGTACTACCTTCTAGTATCTTCCATCAGGTACCACCTTAAAAAGTTATGGGGGCATGTAAAGAAAAAGTGAATTTTCTTTTATGAATTCAAGTTCAAACTAAGGGATTCAATTCACTCAGTGTTGATGTAAGTAAACCACTAAGCAATGTTTAAAGGGAAATTTATAGCATTAAAAGATTACCTAAGAAATGAAGAAAGGTCTCAAATCAGAACCAGAAAAAAAAAAAAGAGCAAACTAAAGCCAAAGTAAGCAGAAAAAGAAGGGGGAAATAAAAGAGCAGAATCAACGAAATATAAAACAAAAAATAAAGAAAATAATGAAACCGGAAACTAGTTTTTGCAAACGGTCAAAAACTGACAAACCTTTAGCCAAACTGATCAAGGAAAAAGCACACAGATTATCAATATCAGGAATGAAAGAGGGAATTTCACTGCAGATCCTACAGATACAACTTTTTTAAAAAAAAAATTTTTAAACATTTTATTCTTTCAGCTTTATTGAGATATATTTTACATATAATAAAGATCACAACTTAAAAGGGAATATTGTGGACAACTTTATGCCAACAAATCTGAAAACTTAAATGTAATAGACAGGGCTCCCCTGGTGGCACAGTGGTTGAGAGTCCGCCTGCCGATGCAGGGGACAAGGGTTCGTGCCCCGGTCTGGAAAGATCCCACATGCCGCGGAGCGGCTAGGCCCGTGAGCCATGGCCGCTGAGCCTGCGCGTTCAGAGCCTGTGCTCCGCAACGAGAGAGGCCACAACAGTGAGAGTCCCGCGTACCACAAAAAAAAAAAAAAAAAAAAAAAAAAAAGTAATAGACAAATTCTTCAAAAGACACAAACTACTAACGCTTATTCAAGAAAAACATACAACCTCAGTAGCCCTATAACTGTTTTAAAAAATTGAATGTATAGTTAAAATCATCCCAGAAAGAAAAATTTAACCCCAGATGGTTTCATAAGTGAATTCTACCAAACACTTAAGGAAGAAATAATACCAATTCTACACAGATTCTTCAGAAAAGAGAAAATAAGGGAGTGCTTCACAATTCATTTATGACTTAGCACCACTGTGACACTAAAACAAGACAGAAACATTACAAGAAAACTAAAAATAATAAAACCCTCATTAACCTAGACACAAAAATCCTCAACATCACTTTGTTACAAAGCAGAAACTAACACACCAGTGTAAAGCAATTATACCCCAATAAAGATGTTAAAAAAAAATCCTCAACAAAATAATAGCAAATCACATCCGCCCCAGGATAAAAAGGACAACACATTATGACTGTTGAGAAAGGCACACAGTCTTTTAATCCCCCACTTGGCCCATAACAATGGGCCTTGGGCCTGGAGCAATTCCTCACCAAGAGGTAAAGGGTCCTCAAGCCTGTACTGGGCTTGTCACCTTGTGTGGGAATATTTTCCCGTTTTAGGCTCAATATGTGTTCCTTTGTTCTGCTTAAGAGTGTGTGCCATAGGGCACCTGACCAACCCCACATCTACACCTTGTAAGGAGGAGACGGGGTCCTTCTGCTGCAGCACAAGCAGGGTGCATGCAGGCTAATGGCCACATATCAGCTGCTGGGAAGGACCCGCTGGCCACGGGAGACCAACGCTCACTTGTGAAGCTGTTATTTTGCTCTGTCACTTCTTTGTGTGCGTAAAGCTTGTTCCATCGAGTGTTTGACTGTATTGTGTTTTCCTTGGTGACTCCTAAAGTAAGATGTGGTGGGCAGAAGTATCTGTACCTCTCTTCCTGATAATAGGCGATAGATGCTACTTGCTTGAGAACGACTGAGTGGGATTTAGGTTAGGAACGCCATAAGTGTTATTCACTGTACTAACAGACTGAGAAAGGAAAGCCATGTAATAATCTCAACAAATACAACAGCAGCAACAACAAATTGACAAAACTCATCACCTGTTCATGATTAAACAAACTCTCAGAAAACTCGAAGTAGATTTCAACCTGATGAAAATTTTCTGCAGAAAAGCATCATACTTAAGGATGAAAAATCAAATGATTTCCCACTGAAATCAGGAACAATGGAGAATTCCCTGGCGGGCCAGTGATTAGGCCTCTGCGCTTCCCCAGTCAGGGAGCTGAGACCCCGCCTGCTGCGGTGCAGCCGAAATAAACGAATAAACAAATAAATAAACAATAAAAGGCATGCAGGTAGGGAAAGAAGCATTAAAACTGTTTCTACTTACCTGTGATATGATTGTCTATATAGAAAATGTTGAGGAATCTACAAAAATAGCTGCTAGCATAAGTCAATTTAGCAAGGTTACAGAATTAAAAGGCAACTTAAAAAATCAAATGTATCTCCACATACTAGTAACAAACAATTGGACAAGAAAGTATTATTTAAAGTAGTATTTAGGGCTTCCCTGGGGGCGCAGTGGTTGAGAGTCTGCCTGCTGATGCAGGGGACACGGGTTCATGCCTCAGTCCAGGAAGATCCCACATGCCACGGAGTGGCTAGGCCCATGACCCATGGCCGCTGGGCCTGCGCGTCCAGAGCCTGTGCTCCGCAACGGGAGAAGGCCACAACAGTGAGAGGCCCGCGTACAGCAAAAAAAATAAATAAATAAAATAAAGTAGTATTTACAGAAGGGTTAGATATACAAAATACTTAAAGGTAAATTTAACAAAATGTGTGCAAGTCCTGTATACTGAAAACTATAAAATATTGAGAGAAATTAATGAAGATCTAAATAAATGTAGAGATAAACCTTGTTCATGGATCAGAAGATTCAACATTGCTAACATAACAGTTATGCTCAAATTAATCTATAGGCTCAATATAATTCCAATCAAAATCATCTGGTCAGCATTACTAAGAAGACTGCTGATAACACCGAGGTTTGGTGAGGGGATGGAGTGCTGGGAACTTTCATTCTGCTGAGGGGAGTGCAGAATGGTACAGCCACTCTGGAAAACAATTAGTCAGTTTCTTATAAAGTTAAATGTAAACATAAGACACAACCTAGCAATTCCACTGCTAAGTATATACCCAAGAAAAATTAAAACATTCACAAAAGACTTGCACGTGAATGTTAACTCATAGTAACTCCACATGGACAAACTATGTCCATCATCTTGTGAATGGATAGTCAAATTTTGGTGGAATTCTACTCAACAATAAAAACAAAGCATTGTCAAGTGAAAGAAGGCAAACATGAAAGACTACATACTTTATGATTGTAGGAGCATGAAAGTTTTTACTAAAACTACAGCAACAGAAATCAGATGAGCAGTTCTGTAGGGCCTGGGGTGGAGGAGAGCATGACTGAAAAGGGGAACTTTGGTGGAGGGTTTGGACTAGTCCTGTATTGTCTCTGTGTCTCTGGTATGTGACTCATACCAATGTGTACAGTTGTCCAAACTCATTGAATAAAACACTTAAAATCAGTGATTGTTATTGCACATAAATTGTGTCTCAATAAAAACGTGCACAAAAATCTGAACATATACATTACTCATGATCCAACAAAATGCAGGCTCAAGTGCATCAGTGCACAAGCATAAGAAAGTTCACAACAGCTGTATTCATAATATCCCTAAACTAGAAACAATCAAATGCTCATCATCAGTAAAATGGATAAATAAATTGTGGCACATTCACACAATGGCTTAGTACCAGCATTAAAAGGGATAAACTACAGACACAACAACAGGCATTCAGTTGGATGAAAGAAACCAGATGTGCAACAATCATGCTCTATGAGTCCATTTGTATAAAGTTCAAAAAACAGGCAAAGCCAAACTAAAATGTTTAGGGGTGCATGCTTAGGTGATCAAAGTACAAATAAACACAAATAAGTGGTTTCAGTGATGTCAGCAGAAACTTTGGAGGAGGGCAGGGCGAGCTGCATCTTTGGATCTTCAGTGTTCTGTTTCCTGATGTGGTGGCAAGGACGCAGATGCTCATATATAAGTCATTAAACTGTTACATGCATATTTTATGGATTTTTCTGTGGCTCTATTATATTGCACAAGACAAAAGCTTATAAAATAGTAAAGTGCATGCTGTATCTCCAATAATTCACTGGCTCTGCATTTGTGAGACTGAGTGCTTTACATTAACCATCACTTGTGCAGTTTTGGCACAGAGATGCACACACTGCACCTGTACGTGAAGATCAATATTGATTGTTCCTGGGGGAAAAAGGGGCTTAGAATTAATAATAAAAGAAAAATTTGAGCATTTAACCAGTTAAAAAGATAAAGGATAAAAATGCTGGAAAGTTAAATGAAAAACAAATTAGAAAAAATAATTAGAATCAGGCAAATTAATTGAAGTAAACACTGTAGGAGATTGGATTTTAAATGCTAATAAATATGTAAGATTAAAATGCAATTTAAAGTTAATAGGGAAAATATTCTTCACTTGACACATGATTACCTCTGTAATTAGAAAAAAACACATGACAGTTTAAAAACATCGTCATCTCTGCTCTCTGGGCCCTGTTTTTAAAATGTGGCAGTGATGTGTCCCATGCGTTGGAGACTCAAGGGTCCCGGTGAATTTGCTTGGCATGTGGTAGGGTCTGTGATTTTAAAACTTACTCCTTCCCACCTGCCCATCACCACCTAGAGAGGCATTTCTCACAAGGGCGGTGCTTCTTTCTGGAGTGAGCTCCCTGCCTCAGAATTCACTGTGGGGGCCCCCAAGTCACTCCCTGGACCGCAGCTGTGCCAGGGTCCCCTCTGGCCGCTGCCGGGTGGCTGGGAGAGGAGCCTCAGAGGTGAGCCCGTCAGGGGTTGGGGAAAAGGATTCTGTCAAAAAGCAATGGAATTAGCTTTCAAAATGTGCATGGATTGTTTTAATTTACACCCCTGGTCGTAGGTGTCAGAAACCAGCTCAGGTGCAGAGGCGCTCACTGTGAAAGTGGGCAGTTACAGGGTCCCTGTGAGCTTTGTATGGCAGGGACCCCAGACTTCTGCCCCTCCGTCCTGCGGACACAGAGGGGAGACAGACACACACTCGGCAAGATAGCTGACCATCTGCTGAGTGCCAGGCTGTGGGGAGGCTGGGCGGGGGGTGGGGGGAACCCGAGATGGACACCGTGATGGGGGCAGGACTGTCCACCTGCACGAGACCCCCCACATGCCGCCATTTCCCCAGCCCAGCCTCGCAGCAGTGCTTCTAAAACACAGCACAGCATCCTTGGGCCTTTCTAGGGTCTCCTCATCCTCAGGATGAAGTCCGAACTTGCACAGCTCAAGACCCTTTATGACAGTATACCCGCTGGTCGCTCTCTGCCCGCAGAGCTCCACAAGCTCTCCGCGACAGGGAGGTGGGTCCTCTCCCGCCTGCTGGCCTGGCCTGTGTCACCTGGCCCTGCTCTCCTTGTGAGCAAAACTAGACTGACATTAGATGCCGTCAGAGGACAGAGCAACCCCAGGTTGGCTGCCATCAACCCATTCATCCATCTGCTCACTCGTCCATTCTGCTCGGCTAGGGCAGGGCCGAGTCCTGATGGGGAGAAGGTGGGGACAAGTCGGACATGGACCCTGCCTGCACTGAGCTCCCAGTCTGGTCGGGAGGACAGACATTGAGACCGCTGGGAGATCCTGCTTGTTATGGGAGACTCTTTGTTAGGAGCTGGAGGGCAGGGAGGTGGGGTGCAGGGAGGTGGGGTGCAGGGTAGTGGGGGGCAGGGTAGTGGGGGGCAGGGAGGTGGGGTGAAGGGAGGTGGGGTGCAGCGTGGTGGGGTGAAGGGAGGTGGGGTGAAGGGAGGTGGGGTGCACAGAGGTGGGGTGCAGGGTGTTTGGGGGCAGGGAGGTGGGGTGCAGGGAGGTGGGGTGCAGGGAGGTGGGGTGCAGGGTGGTGGGGGGCAGGGGGAGGGCACAGAGTCTGGTTTTGAGTTCTGTCTCCACAGGTCACCCGATTTTGGGTGGGAAGCCTCTGTTAGGATCACAGTGCCAGGTGCCTCAGGGTTTGTTGCAAGGACTGAACAAGAAAGCCCTGGGGAGCACTCTTTACATTGCCGGCAGGACAGAGGGCACCCAACAAAAGTTAGGTCCAATTAAGGGAGCTGAAGCTAAGGTCTAAGAAATGAAAAGGCTGAGGATGTGGCATGGGGAACATAAAGTAGAAAAAGGCAACAGCACATGCCAAGGCCCTGCTTGTGGAAGAGTCACGGCTCATTTAAGGAACATAGAGGTGTTCATGGGGAGGGAAGTGTCTAGTGAGGCGGGGTGTGGCGGGCTCGAGAGGAGAGAGGAGGCCAGATCCCGGAGAAACACTAAACCACAGACCTGCCTAGTTCAGGTCGTTCGATTTGAGAGGCTGCTGCACGACCCCGACCCCCAGCCCGCCCAGGCCGACTCAGGCCTCCTTTCGAGGCCCGGCGCAGGACCAGGCGACGTCAGCTCCCTTCTCCCCGCAAAGCCTAATCAATCGGGCTGCTGCGGCACCGCATTGGGAATGGAGAAGCAGCTCCATCCTTCACGGAGGTGGCTGCAAACCTCGTCTCCCTGGAAACCGAAATAATCATTGGAAGTCAGCTCATGGCAACTCCGCTTACGCGCGTGGGTGCCACGATTATTATACAAGCTGATTTACACACTGTCCTTTTAAAACCTATACACCATAAATGTGAAAGAAGGCTCACTACCCCTACTTTTCTGGCAAGTCGTTATGCATGCGGAGCAGGACGGAATCAGGAGGTTCAGCCGATGTGCTAAAATCTGCGCCCCCCGCTAAAAATACAGCGAAACCCGCTCCTTCTCCGCGCAGCTACTGACGTTCAAGTCGATCCCACGCAAATGTCCAGAGAGCCGCATGAAGGGCGCTCACATATATTCACTGGGCAGATGGCTTCCGTGAAACGTGGGCGAGGGACCCCTGCGCGCGGGCTTCCTGGCGAATGCAAGTGAGGCTTTCTCCAGACGCAAGGGGCCTCTGGGGGCTTGTGCCCCTGCTCACCGGGCACCATGACACTCTGTGAAGGAAGGGGCACGACGCTGTGAGTTCTGGGGGACGTCTTCACAGGCCTGAACTTGCCAAACGGGCGGCAGGAACGCGGGTGTGTTCTCAAGCACCCCTGCACCTCCCCCGTCCCCTCCTCCCCCAGCGCATTCCCTAGCCGCTGCCACTCCCGCCTCCCCTGGATCCAGCGCAAAGTTATTTAACGCTGCAATTAGCCGGCAGGGTGAGTCATCGGCTCCCCGTGCCTCGCTGCAGCAGCGGCAGCGACAGTGTGGAAAGAGCCGAGGGCGCGGGCCCAGCCGCTCAGCCCGGCGGGACCTCAGAGGGCTTTCCAGAGACGCCCCTCCCAGGTCTGGTTCCGGGAGGAGGATGGGGGCCCAGAGAGGCCTGCGGGAAGGTCATCTCCACGCCCCACCCATCCCCAAGCCTTCCTCTCCCTCATCGAGAGTTCTTCTCGGCCCGCGTCGGTCGGAAGGAGGCGATTTTACCCTCCCCCGCGCTGCATCCCCTCCGCCGCGTTGCTCTCAGGCCATGAACCGCTTCTGATGAGTTAACTCACTCGCACCCGCATCTGGGGGAAATTCCTGCATGATCCGTGAGAAGGGCTTTTGAGACTAAAGCGCCACGAGACTCCTCCGAGGTTCTGCCTGAGGCTTCACCTCTAGTTCCGCAACACTTCCACCCCCTCCCCCGCGCGCTCGAGCCAGAACTACCCGGGCGGCGCCGGGGGGTCGCAGCACCTGAGCTCCTCCTCCAAGCCCTCCCCCCAACCCAGCATCCAGACTCCCGACCTCATCCCGCCAGCAGCCCGGCTTACCCTCCCCCGAGCTCCCCTCTCCCCGTCCCTTCCCGCCCCCCCGCGCTCAAACCTCCTTCCCACCCGGGCTCTTCCTTCTTCCGCTCTCCCCCAGACTCGCCTCTTCCCCTGTCCCACAGTCAGGCTCTCCCCCGTAACCCCTCAGCGCCGGGGCTCCCCTATTCCTGCCCCCAAGCTGACTTCCCAGGCTTCCTGATTTCTAGCGGGCCGGTGGGCATGGAGTGAGACCCCAGCCCTGTGACCAGGGGAGCGCAAACGCAGGGTCTCGAGAGGTGGGAGGTGCCGGAGGTGGGGCCTGGGGGCATCAGGGGAGGGAGGCAGGGGTGGGGGGTGTTCCCAGAGAGGCCAGGGGCGCTGATAGGGGAAGGAAGGCGGAGAGACGCGGCGCGCGGGCACCTCTCCTTGGGGAGGCAGCAGAGGGGTATCCTAGGGGCTACGGGGGTTGGGGGTTGGGGGGGAAGGGGGAAGGGGGGAGGGCGGCGCCTGGGCCTGGCGCACCGGGCCGCGGCTGGGTGCGGGGGGAGCTGAACGTCCTGGGAGGGGCGCCGCGGGCTGGGGAGTGGGCGCGCGCGTCCTGCGGTCCTCCGCGTCGCATCGGTTCCCTGCGCGGGGCCGCGGCGGCGGCGGGAGGTGGAGGATGCGGGCTCCGGCGGCGGCGGCGGCGGCGGCGGCGGCGCGGGCCCGGGAGGACGCGGGAGGATGAGGAGGAGGCCGGCGGTCCGGCCGCGCGGCGCCGGGAGGAGGCGCAGGCGGCGGGGGCGGCGGCGGGCGGCGGCGGGCGCGCGGGGTGCGGGCCGGCTCGGGCGCGGAGGATGAAGTGCAGCATCCGCGGGGCCTGCGCCGCGCTCTCCTCCTGCCTCCTGCTCGCCTGCGCGCTCAGTGCCGCCGCCGTCGGCCTCAAGTGCTTCTCGCTGGGCTCGGAGCTGCGCGGGGAGCCGTTCCGGCTGGGGGCGGCCGCCGGCGCCTTCTACTCGGGGCTGCTGCTGGCCGCCGGCCTCTCGCTGCTCGGCGCCGCCCTGCTCTGCTGCGGGCCCCGGGACGCCCCCCTCGCGGGGCCGGGGCCGGGCCCGGGCCCGGGGCTCGGGGTCCCCGCGGCCCCAGCAGGGGCTCCGGAGGCTGCGCCGGGCGAGCCGGGGAGCGCAGCCGGGTCCTCGGGGCGGGTGAACAGCCAGAACCTGCTCCTGCTTGGCGTTCTCGTCTTCATGCTTGGGGTCCTCAGCGCCTTCGCGGGCGCCGTGATCGACGGCGACACCGTGTCCCTAGTGGAACGCAAGTACTCCCACTACTGCCTGCCCCCGCGGGCGCCGGCTGCGGCCCCCGGCCCGGCCCCGGGCACTGCGGCCGCGGCCTCCGGCGCGCCGCGCGGCCGCAGCACCCTGGACAGCGCCACGTCCGCCAAGTGCCGCCAGCTGAAGGACTACCAGCGCGGCCTGGTGCTTTCCACCGTCTTCAACTCGCTCGAGTGCCTCCTGGGCCTGCTCAGCCTCCTGCTGGTCAAGAACTACAAGTCTTCGCAGGCCCGGCGCGGCCGGCGCGGCCGGCGGAAGGGAGGCCGGGCCCTGGCGCGTCCCCGCGGCGGCCCGGGGTTCCGTGCGCAGCCGCCAGCCTCCCGGGCGCGGCGGGGCCGACGGGGCCGGCGGGGGCGGAGGCTGCAGCAGCGGCCGAGCGAGGCTTCCATCCTGTCCCCGGAGGAGTCGGACTTCGCCGCCCCGGGGGACTGCGCGGGCTTCGCGGCGCGCCACTCGGTCTCCTACATCAACGTGGGCGTCTTCCACGCGTTTGACGAGGCGGGCGTGGAGGTGTGCTGCGGGGGGCACCCGTCTGTGGAGCTGCCGGGGTACGCGCCCTCGGACCCCGACCTCAACGCCTCCTACCCCTACTGCTGCCGGCCGCCCTGCGAGGCGGCGCGCCCCTGGGAGCCGAGCCGGGCCTGCTGAGCCCCCGGCCCGATCCGGATGTACTGCGGCCGCCTTCCTTCCCGCCACCGCAGCGAGGGAGGTCGGGGGCTGGCGGGGCGCAAAGCCAGGCCTCTCCGTGGCGACGCATCTTCAGGGGCGGTCTGGCCCAGCGCCTCTTGGGGTCCCCCGCCACGAGACTGGCCCTCCAGTATGATTATTTCTGTGTCTGGGAGGTTTCTCTTCTTTTCTGTGTCTGTTCGTATCCGGACTCCATTTTAAAGTTTACAATAAATGTTTTGGGGTTGGCTCGCCCCACCGCACTTCTCTTTGGCAAGTCCGTTCCCTGGGCGCGTTCCCTGGGCGCCCTCCGAGACCCGAGTGAGAACTCACCCAGAGAGGGTTATTTCGCGGCGGGAAGAACGCTCGCTGAGAGGACAGAAAGACAGAGCAGCTGGTCCTTTAGGAATGGAAGAAGTGAAGAAGCACCCAACAGCAACACTTTGTACACGGATGTGCCTGCTTTTGTTGATACTTTCTTACTGTAAAGCTCTCCATAAACAGTGAAAATGTTTGGTACATTTATTGCAATTTAAAATTGGTGAGTTCCTTTATTAAATTAATTGCCATGTTATTGGAGATATTCATCAAATTGGGGTTAGAGGATGTCGACAGAAATCCGTTCTGGGGGGAAATGATTGAATTTGGTCAGACAAATGTTGAGTTTGAACAGTTGTATTATGCTAGTTGGTTGACTAAATCCAACCTCTTTCTGAGGCTAAATTTCTGTGTGTATATCAGGTCCCATACAATTTCTTTTTCTGGAAACTGGCGATGGGGTTTTTACAGCAAAGCTGAGCTTATTTTGGTTAATACATATGAACAATCCAATCCTATTCTGGAAAATCACAGTCATAGTTTTTCTGGCAAAGATTATTATCCTGTTGATTAATTCATTAATCTGGTGATTTTGAATATTATAGCATTTCATTTGAAATATACCCCTTAAATAGCCTTAATTGATGTGAAGGTCATACTTTCAAATCATTAGGATATGCATGTGTGTGCATGTTTACACATGCAATATGAAATGCGTTCCAAATGATGGTGAAGTGTTTCCACCCAGTCTTGTGCGCTGACTGGGAGCCAGGCAGGCTCTGAATCTTGGGAAAAGGTGATCCCACTCCCATGTGCTGGAATTGTGGTGCCAGGCAGGTGTGCTGCTAACTCTGAACGTGCTCTAAGCAGAGCCCCACCTTGACCCAAATGGTGTATGCCTCCTACAAAAGGAGTTGAGGATACACTCTGTGCTCTGCTAGAGTGAGCACAGCACAAGACACTTGAGGTGACAAAAGCTACAGAAATAATGTGTAATCTCTCTAGAGTGTATAGGGGTCCACTTCTAACTGTGAAAAAGTAGCCAGATTTAGCGTTGGAAATGTAGTTTCCAGGTGCAGGCTCTGGGGTGAGGTCTCTCCTTAGCTCCCAGGTGCACTGCCTGCATCTCAAGTTCCCGTGTACCCAGGTGACTGAGGCCCACATCCAGCCGGGACCTGGCCAGACTGCCCAGCTGCAAAGGAAACTGCTAGAGAGAGGAGGCCCTCTTTCTACTCAGAGAAGTGCAGACCTGTCACCATTCAGTGGAGGTGGCAAAGCCGTCGTGCTGATGCTTGGACAATTACTTTGAAACCTGGGGATTCTGATCGAAGACACCATGGGCAGTGTCTTCTCCTTGTTATGCTCATGCCACCCGAGGAAAAAGAATCATTCAGAGCCAATCTACTAGGTCCTCATCCACAGACCTCTTCAGATAATGGTCCATACTGGGCCTCTGGATTCAGCCAGGCTGAGGACCCGGCCCAAGTAGTCCCACTGCCGGTCCTTATGGCATGGTGCCCCCTGCCCCCACACCCCCAGCCCACTGGCCATCAACGTAAGTAGAAAAAGTGATAAGTGGCAGTAAAAGTGACTTTTAAAATACTTTTCCCCATCTCCCTAAGTGGCACTCCCCAATACGGCACTGCCAGGCGTTTCCTGCCCCCTGAGCAGGGCTGCTCCTCCCTCCTGGAGCAGAGACCTCACTGGCAGCTGCAAGGCTTACCTTCCAGAACTACACAAGGAGGCAGCCTGGCCAGTGTGTGCCCACTGGCTGGTCACATGGTGGGCTCTTGCGGAAGGCAGATGGGCAGGGCCCCCCGGCACAGAGCAAATATGTGAGCAGCACAGACATCAGATGTCAGACCCTCCCATATCCTTCCTGTTTTCTGAGGTTCTGTCTTACACGGTTTGTGCAGCTGAAAATGTTAGATGCCTTATGAATCTTTCAAATTTGCAAGCAAAATCAAGCATCAAACTTTCCTTGGGATAGAGCAGAAGGCAGAACGGGGCGGGGCAGCAGAGAGCATCTGGGGGTGCAGACAGCGGCTTCTCCCCTGTCAAATGTACGTTTGACCAAGAAGCCAGATGGGATTTTTAAAGATGTGTTTCTAACTCCATGAATATGGTTAAGTCCACGTTATAGAGGCTGATATAATGATGTGGGGATACCAGGGTTTTAATTTTTAAAGTTTACTAGAGGAAATAAAATCTCAAATATCCCTACACTCAAATTGTTCCAAAGACCAGTACTCAGGGAAACGAGTGGAGAATCGTGAAGCTGCCCAGCTTCCTTCTAATTGGGACGAACTTCCTGTGATGGCTCCAGAGTCCTGGAAGTTTATCCACCACGCAAGCCCTTCTCATTCACGTTTGTTCTCCTTTTTGAAAGTTTAAGTTAGTTGTTTAGAATTGATTCTTTATGCTCCTTGGAAAATAATGCCAGTTCTTGGAGCTTTCTTAAAATATGGTTCTTATTCTATTTCTCAGAATTATAATAAACTCTTGGCCTGGTGGAGGCCAGACCAAGAGTTTATTATCATGATGAAATACCAAAATTAAACACATTTTAGTGTTTTTACATCACTTAATGCTGAGTTTGTAAGATACTATTTTAAACATAAAGGTTGTTTACATTTAAAAGAATAATTTAATTAACACTGCACATGACACAGTCACCAAACAAGCCGTGTTTTCTTAAGACTGATGAACCAGTGATCCCAGAGTGCCTGGGTTTACATGCCTCCTCAGGCAGAAGAGGTGCTCTTGGCAACACAAATCGCAACCACAAAACTGAATTTTTGACTGATATTCAATTAAACAATCATTTAATTTAAAAAATAAGGCAGATGGTGTTTGTGGTGAAGATGAAACTGCTGGTGAGCAATGTTTTTACTCTTGGCTGGTGTCATGACACCAAGCAGGTGGGAACCTCCAACGTGTACAGAGGCACACACATACGTGTGTACGCACACATATGAATACACACACATGCACACAGTTATGTGCAATGCATGCATGCACATATGAGCGTGCACACACATCACATGAGTGCACATACACATAGGAAAGCCCACAAAGGCACACGTGTGCACATGTACACATGCATGCATGTGTTCATACTCCCACACATACACTTGTTTGCAAGCACATGCACCAGTGTATGAACACACACACACACACACACACAGCCTCCCCGGCGATGTCTGAGGGCCAGGCCAGTGGCCCTGCCTGGGGCACCCAGGCCGCCAGGTGCAACGTGTCAGGTGGAGTGGCCTGGCCGTGGGCTGGTGCTTTTCCCTTGAGAAGGCATCATAGCAGCACTGCTTGGAGGGCACCTGTGGGTGCTGAGCGGGACCACATAGACCTTCACACTCTGTCACATCCAGGTGTGGCAAGCTGGTGGGACGGCTCCTCACCCAGAAGCCAGCACAGCACAGCCAGCCACAGCAGGGATGCGCCGGGGTCCAGGAGGCTGGGGGCAGGCTGAGTTCCCAGGCTCCCAGGCGGCAGTGTTGCTGAGACACTGCTGGGCTTGGTGGGCACTGACCTCTGGGTGACCTCCGGGCCGGGGGAGGGCTGCATGCAAGCCCTCAGTGTTGTTATTGCCCCAAAGCACTGTTTTCTCACCAAGATGTGAATGAAAATTAATAAATGAGAGACGAAGAAAAATGAATTCTGGCATATAAATAAGTATAACCTCTTTATATACCTGTGTACCTATTTTTATAGGAGACAGAGGCAGCAGCCTAGTGTCCATTGGTTTATTTTCTGGATGATCCAATATCTTTGCTTAATTTGCTACTTTTCAGCCTAGTGATTGACAGGAAAAAACCCACCAAAATGGAAAAAAAATGTAACTTTGGAAAACAGTGCCCGTACATCATTATGTCCCCAGTTTGAATTCTAAGGACTTACTGGGGAGGTGGGAGAAAGCCTGGTGGTTCCTGTCGCTGTTTATAATGGTTTTCTTAAAATCTCCATGTTTGTTTCATCTAGAGAAGCTGCGATGTGAGTTTCATGTAGAGAAGCCACGATCTCTACTTTACCTTCTTATCTACTATTGATCCTCAACAGAATGTCAATAGAAATCCTGTTACTTTAGGATCAGTGAGATCTGTGTTAAAGCACAACACATTCCACAAAATGATCATTTCCTTCCTGTCTCTGTGTGGCGCTTGTCCTGATCGAGCAGACTGCGTGGTCACGACCACTTGGGCTATACCGAGGGCAGGAGCTCCCAGCAGCCGGGGTGGGGGGGGGCGGGGAATGGGGACGGCCGCCCTGACACCTGGAGGAGTGCCTTTCTCCCTGACCCCAGGCTGGCTTCGGCTGCACACCTGTGATGCCCTTCCACTATTCCTACACCGCCAGCCTGAGCCCTTTCTTCAGCTCCACTCCTGATACAACTTTCTCCTAAAACGTGTGTCAGATCGTGCTGTCCTACCCAGAAACTTTCAAGAACTGCCTTTTCTGAAGTAACCCTCATGGACCTGGCCCAGCCTGACCCTTCACCCTTCTCTGTGGGCCACAGGGGGCTCCTGTTTGGTGGGGCCGAAGTAGGTGTGGCAACCGAGGCTGGTGTGCTTCCTTGGGGAAGCTAATGGAGCGGCGTCGCTGAGTCAGGGAGGAGAGAAAGGGGCACGAGGATGTGGGCCTGGACCTTTGCATGGGTCTGTGCTGCCTTGGGCGCCTGTTTTAGGAGCTTATCTTAGTTTCCTGGGGCTGTTGTCACAGGCTTCAGAAACTACGTGGATTAAAACAGCAAGTATTTATTCTCTCACAGTCTGGAGGTCATAAGTCTGAGGTCAGGGGGTCGACAGGGTTGGCTCCTTCTGGAAGCTCTGAGGAAGAATCCATTCTGTGCCTCCCTCCAGGCTCCTGGGGGCCGGCAGTCCTAGGCGTGCCTGGGCCTGTGGACTCACTGCTATCTCTGCCCGCCTTTGGTGGCCTCCACCTCTGTGCATCCTTCTCTGCCTCTTAAAAGGACACCATTGGCTTTAGGTCCCTCTCTAGTCCAGAGTGATCTGCAAAGACCCTATTTCCAGATAAGGCCATGTTCTGGGTGAACAAGAATCTGGGGGGGGACAGTGCTGAACTATATTGAACCCAGTGCAGAACTCAGTCGAGGCTGAGCGGTTTGCTCCTTCCTTCCTGCCTGGGGCCAGCTCTGAGGACCCCTGGGGACAGGCACCCCTCCCCTGAACCGGGGCACAGGCATGAAGCTGGTGGAGACCTCGTCAGCCCTCAGATGAACATTCTAAAAGAAGCTGAAAGAGTAAACTTAATCCCCTGCGGCGAAAACTTTCTGAAAATAAGTTCCATTTGGTGTATGTGCAAACACTTTCAGATAAGAGCCCCGGAGACTGCGATGTTTTGTGAATCCAGCCTGGAATGTATCACTCTCCTCTTCTTGGCAGGTTGGGGAGTGGGTGGTCCTGGTGTCAGAGGCTCTCCTCCCGCTGGGAGACTCCACTCGTGTTCAGGTGAAAGGCCACGGACTGTGTGCTCCCGGCCCCAGGCTGCTCTGAAAGGGGGCTTTTCCCATCTCCAGGCCTCTCTGCCTGGGGCAGCGTGGGACCCTGCTGCGGCCTTGGTCTTGCTCATTTTAAGGGCTTCCTCCCCACCTCTCTTTCACCTCCCAGCCTTGGTGCACACAGTCCCCTCAGCGCCTCTGCCCATTCCTGGACCCTTGTCCCCGCCCCGTGTCGTGGCCCCGCTGGAACGTAGCCTTTGCTGGGAGCGCCCCTCAGGTGCACCTGCTGGACCACCTGCTCCGCCGGCCCTTGAGGCAGTGCCCCTGCCCCTGCCCAGTGGAGCCGCCCACAACTGTGAGCTCTGCTCCCCTCCTGCCTCCCTCACCTCTTGCCATCCCCATCCCTTCCTGGAGGCTGGGAAAAACTCCAGGGGCTGCCGGAGACCATGCCCTCACCTGCCCATGCAACTAGCCTTGACGGAGCCTGCATGCCAGCCCCTGGGGTCCCACACCTGCCGCCATCTCTGTCAGCACAGGCATCACCTGATCACGGGCTAACTTGTCTTGAGGGCTCACCATGGGCCAGGCCCCATGTGGCAAGCACTTTGCAGCCACTGCCTCCCCTAATCCTGGAAATGGCACTTTACAGGTGGGAAAACCAAAGCTTAGGGAACGTGCTGTGTGCCCGGGATGGAGCTGGTGTGAGAGCAGCAGTCTGAGCCCAGTGTTGCCCGGTGCCTGGGCCCCTTGCGTGTTGCAGCCACAAGCAGGACCAAGGTTCTGTTCCCAAGTGGCATTTGTGGGAGTTTTGTGAGCCCAGGCGTGGGGTGGGCGGTGTAACAATCTCCAGCTCCCTCCAGACCTCTGTGCCTTCAGCCACCGGCCTGCTCACTGCCCCCTTCAGGGTCTGCCGCGGACCAGCTGGACGAAGAAGACCAAACTGACCAGAACCAGAAGGCAAGGGGTAAGGAATGGAAACAGCACCGACGAATGGGTTCAGAAGGACCAAGACAACTGTTGGTTGCAAGGCAAATTTTATTGCGCTACAGTTGCAGATGATGTAGACTAGAGAAGGGAAGGTTCCAGATGGTGGTTTATATGATATAATGACTGTCTCGGCTCAGGGTTAGCTTCCCTGGGAGAAAACCCATAAGCCCAGAACCATCCAAAATAACCTGCACGTGCAGGGGGGAGGCAGCTTTGCTTGTCTCATTTTACATTCTTTCTGATCTCTGGGCCCTGGTGATTTATCTTCCATGGAACGGAACGAGGAGGGGAACAAGTAGGGACAGTCCCTTCGAGCAGCGGTGGCACGCCTGGCACGTCCTGCTCTCTTGGCTGACTGCTTCCCACGAGGGTCCTTCAAGACCCTAAACTCAGCTCAGCATCTCCCTCTTCTTGGTTGAGGGACTCCCTCCCTACGCCCATCACCAAGCCCCTC
The DNA here is from genome assembly GCF_025265405.1 of Mesoplodon densirostris. Lineage (NCBI taxonomy): Eukaryota > Metazoa > Chordata > Mammalia > Artiodactyla > Ziphiidae > Mesoplodon > Mesoplodon densirostris. Next base: position 107,642,587 of record NC_082661.1, read on the forward strand.
AACTCAGCCTCTGCTAATTCATCTCAGTGTTCGGTTCAACAGCTACCCACTGGGCCAGATGCCCGGAATTCCAGAGGGTGCTGCACACTCCCTCCCTGCCACTTGCCCTGATGCAAGTGCATGTGCTCACTCTTGGGAGACTGGAGGGTAAAGAGACTTTCATATTCTTTTTTTTCCATACTAAGTGCACAAATCTGGTTGTGTTTTACACATAAGGCACATCTCAATGTGGACCGGCCACGTTTCAAAGACTCAATAGCTGCCGTGGCGAGTAGCTGCTGACCAGCCTAACTTCGGACAGCCTCCTCCCCAAATGTTTCCTTTATTTTGATCAGTAAAAATGTTAAATATAATGTACCTCATGTAATATAATGCACGCATATCCACTGTCTAGATTCAGTTTACATTGCATCAAAAAACAAAACAGAAAACTCTTAATGGTCTAAAATGTCATTCCCCGTACTTGGTCCCCATTTCTCTTCTATTTTTAAATATGTAAAGTGGTACATGGACAGCCAGGGTGTCCCCCTTATCCTCTGGGTCACCACTCATCTCTCGTTGGTTGTGGGTCATGCCTGGGGTGTTTTCGTGCTTCCACAACAAAAGTGTGTATCTGTGCACATTATATAGTGTTGCTTTGAATTTTTTTTTAAATTGAACTATAGGTGATTTACAATGTTGTGTTAATTTCTGCTGTACAGCGAAGTGATTCAGTTATACATATATATACATTCTTTTTGATACTCTTTTCCATTATGGTTTATCACAGGATATTGAATATAGTTCCCTGTGCTATACAGTGGAACCTTGTTGTTTACCCATCCTGTATATACTAGTTTGCATCTGCTAATCCCAAACTCCCACTCCATCCCTCCCCCTTGGTCACCACAAGTCTGTTCTCTATGTCTGTGAGTATGTTTCTGTTTTGTAAATGAGTTCATTTGTGTCATATTTTAGATTCCACATATAAGTGATATCATATAGTATTTGTCTTTCTCTTTCTGATGTACTTCACTTAGTATGAGAATCTCTAGGTCCAACCGTGTTGCTGCAAATGGCATTATTTCATTCTATTTCATGGCTGAGTAGTATTCCATTGTATATAGTACCACATCTTCTTTATCCATTCCTCTGTCGATGGACACTTAGGTTGCTTCCATGTCTTGGCTACTGTAAATAGTGCTGCAGTGAACATTGGGGTGCACGTTTTTAAACTTTATGCAATGGTGTCATACTGAGAAGAGTTCCTGGACCCAATTCCAATGACTGTGTGTGGAGGCTTCTTCACACCAAGCAGTTCTTGATGCCAGCGTGGAATCTGAGAATTCCACTCAATTCTGACACTATCAGCCCAGAGATGGAATCTGATTTTGCTCCACTTCAGACTCCGAGCACAAGTCTAGGTTGTACCTCTGACCGACTGACTATAAATCAGAGGTTCCCACGAGTCCCTCCTCTGGGTCGTTCCATTAATTTGCTTGAATGGCTCAGAGAGCTCAGGAAAACCTTATGTTTACTCAGTAGTGTAGGGATTTATTATTAAAAGATATTAAAGGATATGAATCAACAACCAGATGAAGAGACACACAGGGCCAGGTCCTGAACAAAGGCGCTTCTGTCTTTGTGGAGCTGGGGGCCCAGCACGGTGGCACCAGGAACCTTCCTGGTTCCCTGACATGGAAACTCTCCAAAAAGGGTCAAAAAGAACTCCTTTTTTTGTTTGTTTGTTTTTGTGGAGGCTTCATTAAACATAGTCATGATTGACTAAGTCATTGGCCAATAGTGATTGACTCAACCTCAGCCCCTCCCCTCCCCTCCCCAGAAATCAGGGGGTGGGACTGAAAGTTCCAGCCCCCTAATCACCTGGCTGGTTCTCCAGGCAACCAGGCCCCACCCTGGGGTGGGATACAAAAGTCACCTCATTAACATAAACCCAATTGTGATAGAAAGGGCTTGTTACGGATAACAGGACAGCCACTTCAACTTCATGATTGTGAAACACTTTCAGAAACTGAAGACAGGAGGCCAAATATTATAACAAAGGAGACTCCCGTTGCTCTCATCGATATGAAAATTCCAAGGGCTTTGGGAGCTAGGAGACAGGAACTGTGGGGTGAAGAGCAAATAGATCCGAGAAACACATTTCATCACATGCGCATTTTGTAAATGATAATATCACAGGACACGTAGTGTGTTAACCTCAGCATCATGTTGTTGAGATTTGTTGGTGGTCTTACTGGAACTCTTGTTCCCGTATTCTAACTGCTGTGCTGTGTCCAATCGTGTAGCCAACCCTCAGCTCATTTGCCATTTCCCCAGAGTCACTCCTAGGGGATTTCCTTTCTCCCGTTACAATCCTTGCTGCACAAAACCCCTCACCTGTCTCATTCCCAGGGAAGGCTTCTCTAAGCCCCAAACTCCGGTGTGTTCCTGGGGCCTGTGCCTTTCTGCTCTCCCAGGAGCTGCACTGTGGGGGCTCTGGGTAGGCGTGTGTACGGCCTGCCCCCGCTGCAGCTCAGGGCCATCTCCTGAACCTCCCTCAGAGACCCTCGCGTCTCCTCTTGTTAGTTGCTGTGAAATGGTATCTCACAGTTCTCACCTGCATTTCCACAGTTACCAGTGAGGTATTGACCGCTCTGTAACTCCTACATTCTTATTCTCTAGCATGAAAAAAAATTGCTTGTCTTTTTACTGATTGATTTCTAGACACATACCCTGGGTACTACTCCTTATCCCAGAGTTGAGTTGCCTTTTCGTTTGTTTGGGGTGTCATTTGTCAAAAAGTAAATCACATTTATTAATCCTTTCCTATATGGCTTGTGATAAATAAAGAAAACGCAGATTAAGTCATCAGCCACTGAAATGCTGACTGACATGCACCCTGAGAGGAATTTAGGAGGAAAACAGGATGAGCGATCTGTGCTTTGGACAAGCAGGCTCCTTAGATCATTAGATGCATATCTCAGGAAGAATTTTAATGAAGCCAGGCTCTTGCATCTTCCCCTACATAGAAAAGCACTAAAACCTTTCACTTGAGATGTCTGTTCTTTGTGAATAGCAGTAGTCTTTTACCAAGATGTAAGCTTTACTGCACATATTCCCAGGCCAAAGATTATATATAAACTAGGCTTCTCCCCTGACCTCTTCAGAGCAGTTTCTCAGAGCTACTGAGTGGCTGTCTCCCAGGCCATTGTCCTCAGTAAGGTCCCTGAATAAAATTTAAGCTCACAACACATATGTTGTGCACTTTTCTGTAAGTCGATGCTTGTCTTCTTGTTTCTCGCTTAAGAAGTTCTCCCTATCCTGGTGGTTTTTTGTTTTGTTTTTTTTTTGGCCCCACAGACTCTTCATTGCAGGGCTCGGGCTTCTCTCTAGTTGTAGTGCGCGGGCTAATCAGTTGCGGTGCGCGGGCGTAGTTGTGGTGCGCTGTCTCAGTTGCCCCACGGCATGTGGGATCTTAGTTCCCTGACCAGGGATCAACCCGTGTCCCCTGCATTGGAAAGCGGATTCTTAACCACTGGACCACCAGGGAAGTCCCTATCCTGATGTTTTAAAGATATTTTTCCTTTTCTTGTAAAAGTTTTACAGTTTTGCTTTTATATTTAAGTTGTTGGGGCCCAGGGTAGGCTGCCCCAAAATGTGCCTCAATGGCATATGGATTATTTAGAATTAAAGTTACTTAAGAAATGGCCAATGCAAAAGGACACTCTGAACCTCCTCTCTGTGCCCTGAAAGCAGGAAATAATTCTCCCATGTGAAGGTGCCCTCCCTGTATCTGGACGTAGAAGGACACCCTTATCTCCAGGGACAGGGAATTAGGACTGAGAAGCCTGTCTAAAGAAACCTTGTTACTTTAAAATTTTATTCCCCAAGCCCAGACTCTGCTTAGATTCTTCACTAATTGAGCACTAAAGCCTAAGTTTCTTTGTCCTCTCAATTCCTCACAAATTTATAGTTTCTTTGTCTAAAAAGTATAAAAGCTGCCTACTTTGGCCACTTCTTAGGTACTATTTTTATGAGACCTCTGTGCACATGTATTAAATTTTGTTTCTTTTTCTCCTGTTAATCTGTCTTGAGTCAGTTTTATTACTAGTCCAACCACAAGAACTCCCGAGGGATAGAGAGAGAAATTTCCTCCTTCCCAATAAGGCCTTTAATCCATCTGGGAAGTTATCTTTGTTTATAATTTAAGGTAGAGATCTCACTTTATCCTTTATTATTAGATATAAATATACGTGTTAACCAACATTTTAGAATCTGAGATGAGACCTGATTAAAATAAAAAGGTGTTTATTTGGGGTTTGTTAGGACTGTAGCCCAGGAGACACAGATTCAAGATTACTTGAATTGTGTTCTGTGGGACCTCAAAACAGGGGACGCGTATGAAGGCAAAATCAGCAAGGTTACAGTTAGTTAAATGAGTTTTTTATCAAGAATTATAACTGGAGTTGGCAAGAAGTAAGGATGCTAGTTAAGCAAGGATTGGTTGGAGTCCGAAATGTTTGCGTAGTTAGAAGGGGAGACCTTGAGATCATAAGGTTACAGCTGGCAGTGGCTAGCAGATACTGTCTTGAGAACGGCTGGTGGTGTCCTTGAGTTTAATACGGTTCAGAAAATTCAAGTTCTCAGTGGTGCAGGTAGTGTCTGAGACCAGGTCCTCAGTGGTTGCCTGACTCCATCTTTGTATGCCTTGAGGCAGGAGATAGATGGGCCCTTGGCTGAGCAGCTGGAGTTTGTCCCCTGTGGACAGATACTGCCAGATGAAGAGGAAGAGAAGCTGAGCCCTGCCCAGATAAGAGACCACATATTTCTCATTCTTGAGGTCAAAGAGACCTTCCCAACTATACATGCACAGAAAGACTCCTTGGAGGTCAAAAAGGGAGTGATGTCAACCTACCCGTAGGCCTCTTCACTAGAATCCATCTTGGCTAAGAGATGCATGCACATACATGGGAGGATCCTGAGATAAAGCAAATATGGACTCAAAATGAGGCAAAGCAAGATGATTGGCCGAAGGAAACATGGAAGAAATGCCCCATAAAAGTGATTCAAACTACCACGAAGGGGCTTCCCTGGTGGCGCAGTGGTTGAGAGTCCACCTGCCGATGCAGGTTTGTGCCCTGGTCCGGGAGGATCCCACGTGCTATGGAGCGGCTGGGCCCGTGAGCCATGGCCGCTGAGCCTGCACGTCCGAAGCCTGTGCTCCACACTGGGAGAGGGCACAACAGTGAGAGGCCCGCGTACCGCAAAAAAACACAAAACACACACACACACAAAACTACCATGAAGACCACTCTCTCTCTGAGCCTACCTCTGTGTGCCTATTCACACGTACTCTTTTCCCTCCTAATAAACACTTCACTTATTTCACTACTTTCTGTTTCTTTCTGGAAATTCATTTTCTGCAAAGCCGTACAGGCCAGGGCCTTGTCACTGGCCACTGGTCTAGTGGCTAGGATTCAGCGTTCTCACTGCCACAGCCTGACTTCAGTCTCTGGCCAGGAATCGAAATCCTGCTTCAAGCCGCTGCAGGCCAAGGCCACCCAAGATCATGCCTGAGCTATTGTTGCCGAAAACTTGGCCTCTGTGCACTGGTGCCGAATCAAATCTCAGAGACAGAGTTTTGGGTGAAGCAGAAAAGAAGAGCTTTATTGCTTTGCCAGGCAAAGGGGGCCACAGTGAGCTCATGCCCCTCAAAAACTGTGTGTCCCCACCCGGGAGGATTTGGTGAGGAGTTTTATAGCAATGGTTCAAAGGCAGGTTGCTGGTAAGGATCAGGGTGTGTGCAGGGCCTGCGCTCCTTTAACCTGGCCTCAGGTGGTCTCCTGATGAGCTTCTCTGGTTCCTTTAATCTGGCTTCTGGTGGCCTCAGGTGGTCTTCTCTGGAATGAAAAATGCTGACATCTTCCATTTGTTGGAGGTTTTGGTTCTGTAAGAAGCTCAAAGATATTGGATTTTTAAAAAAATTATTACTTATTTTAGGCTGCACTGGGTCTTTGTTGCTGCACGCGGGCTTTCTCAGGTTGCAACAAGCGGGGACTACTCTTCATTGCGGTGGCTTCTTGTGTTGCAGAGCATGTGCTCTAGGCGCTTGGGCTTTAGTAGTTGTGGCACGTGGGCTCAGTAGTTGTGGTGCACAGGCTTGTTGCTCTGTGGCATGTGGGATCTTCCCGGGCCAGGGCTCAAACTCATGTCCCTTGCATTGGCAGGCGGATTCTTAACCACTGTGCAACCAGGGAAGCCCAAAGATATTGTTATGTGTATCCCTTGAGGCAGAACCAGGACCCTCCCCCAAGGCTGCGATATTGTTTCTTGGCTGCTCCTCCCTTGTCTCTGCATCTCCTCCCTTCCCTGATTAGCAAATGTTTGGACCTGCCATTTAGGACTCAGGGAAGGTCATGGAGGCTGGAGTCTGTAAACAAGAAACAGGGGACACAGAAAGGCTTCTGTGTCCAGGAGCCCCACAGGGTCCTCTTCAGTTTCACTATGTTTACTCTATTTATAATTCTAATTTGTCATCAGATGTGTGTGTGTATCTATCTGTCATCTATCCATGTATCTCCTTTATCACTTTATCTTTATTGTATGGGTAGCTAATTTTTCTCACACCTTTTCTTTTTTATTTCAGTGCCTTTATTAAATCTATTATTTTTAAGCTGTTTGTAACATCATCTCTCACATAAGGGAACAAAATTTGCCACCCCAAAATGTGTCTTACAGCATATTATTTTAAGCTGGTTATTTTCTAAGAAACAGCAGGACATGGGGAAAACTCTGAAAACCAAGCAGGAATTTCCTTCCCTTTTGTAAGAAACATTTACACTTGTAAGGGAAATCTCCATTTGTGAGGGCGTCTTCACCTCTATACCAGGAAGAGGAGGGTGGCCAAATCTCTAGAAACTCTTAACAATGGAGAAGGCACTGACTTAAATCTGCATCACAATCTTACCCTTGTTTACTGTGCTTTTCCTGTAACCGCCCATAATTGATTCATCCCACCCTAAACATCCTCTTTTGTCTTTAGCTGAGGATGGTATTAAAGGTGAGGGCTTTGGCCATTTTGGTCAGTTTTCCTGGGTCTCTCCCATGTATACGTATTAGTAAACTTTTGTGAAATAAAATTCATATTTTATGGCAAGACAAGAAAAATTTAAACATAAAAAGTTTTCTCTGCCCTTTGGCCTCCTATCTCCCCTCACCGTGCACTGTGTATCTGCATCATGCATCAAGCAAACCTCTCCATTGGCAGGAACACCTGCTCAACCATAAAGAGCAACATTCTCCCAGTGTCAACAAGATAACTCCTTAAAGATAACATTCCGTCTAGATCTTCTAAGGGGTCACATGACCAATCACGATGACACTTAGATCTGGATTATGTAGACTGTCAATAATACATCTTTTGATGTATAGCCCTCTGTCTCAAGAAAAGTATATAACTATGCCTTGACTTCTAACAGGCAGAAGAGTTCTCAGAGTTTTCTGAGATGCTCTTCATGGGTTATAATCCTCAAATTTGGAGCAAATAAAATTTTCCATTTCTTCCTTAGATTGACTAATTAACTTCTCATTGACAGTTTGATTTTCTCCTGTTAATTTGTCTCATGTCAATTTAATTGTTAGACCAGCGGGAATAACCTAGAAGGGGCAGGAAAATTTCCCCCTCCCCGACACTCACATGTATTGATATTCTATATTTACACAAATTTTCTTCCATGTTATTCATTTTTTTCTATTGAACTGCATGTCCAATGTCTTCCTTCAGAATGTTGCTCTTGGCACCTTCCATGTGCATTTCAGATAAGACTGTCATGTACCCTGCATTACCTTGCTAGGGCGCAGGCTAGAATTGCATGGGGTTTACACATTACTCTGAGTAGAATGCCATCCTGTAATTTTGAGTCCTTCCATCTTTGAATAGGTCTCTCTCTCCACTTATTTGGGTCTTCTTTTATGTTTTTCAATAAAGCTTAATACTTTTCTTTGTAACTGCCTTGCCTGACTTTTGTTAGATTTCCCCTGAGATGCATTTTAGTTTTTGTGGCTATTGTAAATGTTGCCTTTTTAAAAACTTCACTTTCTATTCGGTTATTGCCGGTGTAAAGACTGTTACTGACCTGGTGTACTAATTTTGTAACCAACCACATTGCAAAAATTTCTTTTTAGTTCTAATTATTTGTCCATTTCCAATATCATCTGTGACTAATAATGTTGTCTTCCATCTGGTTCTACAAGGGCCAGGTCATTAACCACTGCAGTTGTTAACCTACTGTTACAGAACACAAGTCCATGTGCCCGACGCACAGTGAGGCCAAACAAACCAAAAAGTCGGCGTTTGGAGCAGAGAAAGGTTTATTGCAGGGCCACGTGAGGAGACGGGTGGCTCAAATTCCCTGATGGGAGTATTCCCCAGCCAAAAAATGCACATATACTGACTGCTCCCCTACCTCTTCGGAGCAGTTCCTCAGAGCTACCTGAGAGGCTGTCTCCTAGGCTATTTTGATCAGTAATGTCCCTGAATAAAACTGAAACTCACAACTCTCATGTTGTGCATTTAAAAATTTCAGTTGACATAAATGATGTCCTTGGTTTCCAAACCCTCTGCAAGTGATCCAAGGGTTCTTGCTAAGACCTCTGCTGGGGCCCAAGGTAGGTAGAAAAATGTACATCAATGGCATTTTAGTTAGTTTGAATTAAAGTTACTTAGGAAATGGCCGACACAAGAGAGACACTCTGACCTTCTTCTCTGTGCCCTGAAAGCAGGAAATGTCTCCCATGTGAAGGTGCCCTCCCTGCATCTGGACGTAGAAGGACACCCTTATCTCCAGAGACAGAGAATTCAGGGTGAGAAACCTGTCTAAACAAACCTTTACTTCTTTACTACTCACACCCAAATTTTGCTTACATTCCTTTTTATCTATTTATTTATTTAGTTGTGTTGGGTCTTAGTTGTGGCATGTGGGATCTAGTTCCCTAACCAGGGATCGAACCCGGGCCCCCTGCATTGGGAGCATGGAGTCTTAACCACCAGGGAAGTCCCATAAATTCCTTACTAGTCAAGCACCCAAACCTAAATTTCTTTGTCCTGTCACTTACTCTCAAATTTATTGTTTCTTTGTCTAAAAAGTATAAAAGCTGCCTGCTTTGGCCACTTCTTAAGTCCTTTCTAAGTGACCTCTGTGCTCATGAATTAAGTTTCTGTCTGTCTCCTGTTAATCTGCCCTGTGTCAATGTTATTAGTCCAGCCACAAGAACTCAAGGTGGGTACAAGGGGAAATTTTCCCCTCCCCGACATCTCCAACACAAAGTTGAATAGAGGTGGAATGACAGGCCTCCTCTTCTTTTTTCTGAGTTAAGTCATTAAGTATGAGGTTTGCCTGGAATTTTGGTAGATACTTTTTAACATTAAGGAAGTTTCTTCTATTTTTAGTTTGCTAAGAGTTTATTTGGGGGGGATGGATTTGTTTTTTTTGTGTGTGTGGTTTTTTTTCCAATATAAATAAGCATTGAATTCTATCTATGTATTTTTCCATTGATTATCATGATCGTTTGTTTTGTCAACCAAAGAGGAAAAAAAGCCACAGAAGCTTGCAACTAAGAAAAGAGTTTATTTGGGGTCTTAAGAATTATAATTCAGGAGGTACAGATTCAGGTAAAACCAAAAGCGTGCTCCAGGGAATAGAAAGAGTCAGAAGCTTATAAACCAAAAGCCATGAGGCTGTGCTCTGACACAAGAAAGGAAATATTTGTCCTTAAGCGATGGCTATCTTTAGGGTGAGGGTCAGATTAGTATCTGGAGTTTCTGGCAGATGCCTTCACTGGGACATTAACTGGTCAAAAGGTCAGATTCCATTCAGGTTGGGACCATATAAGCTCCCGCAGTGGCCCCCAGCTCCATTTCAGAGCTCTCTTAGCAATACTGACTCCATTTTTTTCCTTCCAGTTTTTTCCTGGATTAATCTGTTACTGTGGTAAATTATACTAATCCAGTGTTCAATTTTAAGTCAAGCTAATACTACATCTAATTTGAAAGTCAATTGTACTATTGTTTTATCTATTCATATTTCCACCCCTGTAAGCAACCATTTTCTTTGATAATATGCCTCCATATGTATGGAAAAAATGATTACTGTGCTCGTTATTTCCATTTTAGACTATTACTGATTTTAAAAAAATTTTTTATTGAAGTATAGCTGATTTACAATGTTGTGTTAGTTTCAGGTGTACAACAAAGTGAATCAGTTATACATATAAATATATTCACTCTTTTTTTAAGATTCTTTCCCTATATAGGTTATTACAGAGTATTGAGTAGAATTCCCTGTGCTCTACAGGTTTGTTCAGGGCTCTGCTCGAAGTCGCTTCTTCAGAATAGCTGATTGTGAACACCTTCCCTAAAAACAGTATTTTGGCCACCCTTTACACACTTCCCTTCTTTATTATTTTCTTCTCAGCAGGGAACAATGGATCTGAGTTATATCTGCCTTCTTCCATTAGAATGTCAGCTCCATGAGGGCAGGGTTTTGCCTGTTTTGTTCACTAAGGTTCCCCAGAGCCCAGGATGTGCTGGCACCCAGGAAGCAAATACTTGTTCAGGAGCTGAAATCAGGCTCTAATTCCTAGTACTTCAGCGAGAACGATCAGAGGTTCATTCTTTCGAATAAACTCTACAGGCTGCCTGTGATGGGCACCAAGCACATTAAGAGCAACAGTGGGTCAAACCGCTGTGCCCGTGGTCACGGCGCTCCTCACCGCCGTAGCTCAGCAAAGGGGCACCAGGTCCCTCAGGACATGCTGGCAGAAGCGGACCGATCCCTCAAGAGCTGGGAATGTACCTGATACACAGGATGTGCCTGGACCGTGAGGTTGTCTCCAGAAAAAGCCCCGTCACTGAATGCCATTTGTACTTGAAAGAATGACAAACTGGTTGCCAGGGTTTGGGTATGTGGCAGCCATTTCCTTGAAAACGAACCAAGTGAGACTGCCAGTTCAAGGAAAAAAACACTCAGTATTTGCTGTCAACCATAAAATTTGAGTTTTTACATGTAAGTAAAGTTTTGGAAAACTTACAGTTGCCACTGTGAGCTTCCAATATTTAAAAACTTTTCTGATGAGACTGTTGGTGACATAACAAGTGAATTTGCGTGAATGATGGACTGGGTCAACATTCGGAAGATCTATATAGCTTAAAGAATCATTTTTTTCCAAATGATAATACAGATGTTACAGAATCACACCCGTGTAAAAGATCCATTCAGGGAGCAAGACAGATCAATGGATTTTAATGAAGCAGAGCATGAAAGTTCATTGATATGGTTTCAGATTCCACAATGCAACTGATCTGTTCTTTTTTAAAATAACTTTTATTTTGAAAAGTTTAAATCTCACAAGTTATAAAAATATTACTGAGAGTCCCACGTACAATTCACCCAGCTTTCCCCAAGAAGAGTACCTAACATGGCCACAGTCCTTGTCAAACCTGGCAGCGGACATGGGTGCCAGTCTGTTCACTCAGGTGAGACCTGAGTAGGTCTTCACCTGTTTTACACACGCTCATTTCTTCTTTCTCCAACTAACCTTTAAGAAACTATCACAGCTCCAATTTTAGTGCAGTATCAAGAAAGAATATCCATGATGATCAGAAAAGGATATTAAAGTACTCTTCCCTTTTCCAATGACATATCTGTGCGACTGCTGCAACCACACACACAGACCACAACAGACAGATGCAGAATCCAACCGCCTTCAATTAAGTCAGACATTAGATTTACAAAAATGTAAAGCAATGCCACTCTCCTCGCTCAATATTTTTGTTTTGGAAAATATATTTTTCTTTAAAATGTTATATTAACACACAATGGGTTTATAACCTTATTTTCAAATGAATACATATTTTTCAATGTCTTAGTTTTGATTTTAAATGCCATAAACGCTGACAGACGTAGCCCACATAAACCCAAGCAGCTGGGGGCCCTGGTAGTTCCTGAGTTCTGCGAGGGGGCCCCGGCAGCAGATGAGCCCCATCCCACAGAGCCCCCAGGCCCTCCGAGGCTCCCGTGCACCGTGACAAACCTGGAAAGTTTTTATTCTTCAGTTTAAACAGATAAATTTGGGTAACTTATCCAGAGGAAATTAAAAGTTCAGAAGTTTCTGGAGTGATTGTCAACAGGGGAATACAATTCATATCCAAACTAACTATTTTAAAATGACTTTTTAAAAACACTTACTATTTAACCTAAATTCAAGTACAGTAGTCAAAATGGAAACTATTCATCAACCTTATAGAATTCACACCTTGTTTTTTTAAGAATGATTTTGCATTTAAACAGATTCCTTTCATTATGCAAATCTATGAAGTAAACACTAAAGTTTAAAAAATATATTCTTTTTAATAGCTTAGCCTAAGATTTTGTGTTGGTTTGGTCCATGGCTGTGAAGAATATACAGACAGCAGCTGTGATGAGTAGATGCATTCCCTCATAGAGAAGTTTTGGAGAAAACACACTCCATATAAATAAATGATAACGCAGGGATGTCACCAAAATGATATATGCAGAAACTGGAATAGAACAAATCAGTGCGTAGCAGAAGCAAGCATGACTCAGTGCCGAACCGCTGTTAATAAAAAGGGAAACATGCATTAGTACACGCCACTTCTGGATCATGTGAGGCATGAATACACACAAATAATCGATATTTGTACTTTGACTACAGTAATTCCTGTTCCTGGGACTTAGTCTGGTGGGCACTGTGGCGCCCGAGGAGAGGACAGCTGTAGACAGGCACCTCCAGTCACTCAGGGCCACCACAATCTGCAAAATAGTTTTGAAAGATGCACCCCCAAATTCTACAGTTATTTATTTTAAAATTATACACGTTATAACATATAAACAATGAAAAGAAAATCACGCAAGGATGAGATACGTGTGGTGTCCAGTGGGGTGTCTGGTCTGTCTGGTCTGGTCTGGGGACATTGGCTCACTCCTGAAATAAGAACAGTCCCCCTCAAGGCACATGCGTGCACTGCCTTTGTTTCCAAGCCATCCCCACACCATTATCTAAATCTAGCCTGTTCTTCAAGGCACCTTCCGGGGATTGTGACCATTTCAGGATGACAAATTCCACCACTCAGGCACCTTTCACTCCTTGTCAACCCCACAGATCCTCAGGGGCCAGGCTTTCCAGATTCCAGTCCTGGCGCCTCTCCTCACCCCCGCACCGAGTCTCCAGGTCGCCTGTCCGAGGTCATCCATGACGTGCATCGCTGCTGCTCACCCCTCCCAGAGCAAGGGCTCCATCACGCATGAAGGCGTCCTTGCCTGGCCCTAACTGGCTCCCCACTGGGGCTTCAGTGCCCATCCTTCCTGCTGGGATCTCCAGCTGCCCGTCACCCTCAGCAGGCAACACACTCTGCTTACTTCTCCTTGATGCATCACGCAGCCTTGACTCCTACCTGCAGGCCCTCTTCTGGGATGCCGTCCTGACCCCTCACACCAGCGTTGTGACTGGCTCATTTTGCCGCTGCCCCACCAGACCACACGCTCCTGGAGTGAGTCCTCACGCCCACACCTTGGGTCCCACTTGGGACCCAGTCCACCCGGCAGGGGATTCCTGGAGAGCTGGGCCCCGAAGCATCACCTCTTCCCTCCCCAGGGCCTTTCTCCCAACACCCAGCAAAGGGCACCCTAGGGAAAGGCCTAGTGGATGACGGGCCTCAGCGCGGGCTCTGCTGCCCCCTCCTGGGGCATCAGGGCGTCTGTGCTCAGCTGGGAGCCTGCTGACTCCGCTCCCCTCTTAACCAGACAGTGAGGGAGGGGAGCTCAGGACACTCACTTCCTTGTGTTTCGATTTCACACACTTGGAAGACACTGACTGGGGTTCCTTCCAGAGCGACAGCCAGTGGGGTGACAGTTCCTGTAACCTCAACAAATGACAACTTGCGACCTAGGGGATGAACGAAGGACCTGCAGCTTGGACTGCTCAGTTGTCCCCGCTGCCGAGCTCCAGACCGGAGGCCAGCCCCTAAAGCAGAGGGGCACGGGCCACCCAGGGCCTAAATTTTAAGCCATTAGAAATATATTTTCTTTTTCTACCACTTTAATCTGGTTATAGTTTCCTTATTTTACTAGAAAAAGTAGAAACAATGAGTGAAACTTGAGTGAAAATGAAGAAGAAAAACCTTTTCTAAAATAAAGGAGAAACATTCCTTAATTAGGGAAAACATCATACAACACTCTCCAACCGATTAAAATGCTTTCAACTCACTTTAAAAACATGCTTTCATCTGTCTTTTTTTCTCCCCAGTAAAAGTGTAATAGATGAGAAGTGCCAGGAAAACCAAGTTGTGATTTTAGCACCAGGAAGCTGCTCTTCACAGAAGCCCAGGCTCTCACCGTCTGGTCCTCACCCGCCTGGGTCCCCCTGCCCAGCAGCCCTGGGGTCTGCAGACGCGGTACATGCAGAGAGCCGTGCTACAGAGCAGGCAGCCCTCTGGGGCAGTGGTGAGCGCACCTCACCGGCTCACGGCCCCTTGGTCCCCGAAATGCAAAGACACCTGTCGGTCAGTTTGGGCCTCTGGACCGCAGCAAACCCACCCCCCAGGAATCCACCTAGGAATCCGTTAATGAAAGAACCCCCAGCTCGGCAGCGATCTTGCAGCTGACGTGGGCTCACGTCCAGCAGGAAAGACTGGCAGGGCGTCCTGGGCCCCCCCGCACAGCGACCCCACGTCCCTCCGCTCCCGCCAGAGGCGCTCGGCTCGTAGGAGACCAGATCGGCAGCAGCTGATCAGAGGGGAGTCTGTCCACAGACATCCCAGAGGCCACATGCAGGCACGTCCCTCTTCCTCAGGAAGCCTGCAGCTGGGGAAAGAGAGCCTCTCGCTAGGGAAGCCAGGGCTCAGCCATGGCAGTCTGGAGAGTAGAGAGCAGGTGGTGCCCACCGGGAGCCAGCGGCCTCAGAGCAGAAGCCCACCCTCCTCACGGGGAGCCGTCCCTTGCTTTCTTGCTCCAAAATCCGACGCTGACCTTTGCCCCATCCATCGATGTGGACGTGAGCTTGGTGCAGAGGCAGAGGGTCCCGGAGGCCTGTGTCTCAGGAGCTGGTCTGGGGGTGACACGTGGGTCTGAGAAGAACCCGTGAAGGAGGCTGAGGAAGCGGGGGCAGGTTCAGTGTGGGGTCAGACACCACCACAGTGAGGCCTGCACTGGTAACTCGGGCGGAGAAGTGGGGGCCCCGACGGGGGCGGGGGCAGGAAGCTCGCCCTCCCCTCAGCTGCAAAGTGTCCTCCTGGGGCCTCCCTAACCCGCTTGACCCCCCAGGGTGCGGAGGGGAGCGTGTTAGGAGTTCAGAGGCGCTAAGGGAGCCTCACACCCCGCGGCACCTCACATGGGCCTACAACCCATGGCGGTGACACCATCGCCCGTTTTACAGACCGGGGAGCCAGGGCCCATGTGGGAAGCACAGAATCAGGCAGCCACACACCACCTGGGCTGCACTCTGCTAGGTGGGCCCGGGCACCGAGGTTACTGTGTGGGTAGAAGCTGGAGGCCCCTTCCTCATGAAGCCCCCTTTCTGAGGGGAGCGGTGTATAAACAAGGAAGGAAGCACTGCATGTGAGGGGGTGGGAATGCTGTGGAGTAAACAGGCAGGGGAGGGGTGGACGGATGGACGTGCTGGGCAGGACAGAGCAGTGGGCTGCCCCGTCAGTTCGGTGGGAAAGGCGCCTTTGGGGCTGGTGACTGTTGGACTCCATGGGGGCAGGACAGGGCAACACAGAGTCGCACCCCCATGGACAGCCCCTCAGGACTGTCCAGGCTCCTCTCTCCAGCAGGGATCCTGGAGGTGAGAACCAGCACCTCCTGTTCTCTTGTTCCAAAGGGAACCCCCCCATCCCCCCCACCCCGTGCTTCAACCAGGTCACCAGCAAGTAGAGAAAATGAAAAGAGACTTTCCTTCTTGTCCCTCTGGAGACACACCTTGGTATGAGCTGGAAAAAGGCAGCAGGGGCGTCTGAGCCACCCCCACACAGAGCAGCCCTGCCACGCACTGTGGACTGTTCAAGGTAAAGAAAACCGATGAAAGAGACCTTTGAGCCCTTGGGGTTCAGGCACCCTGTCTCTGGAACAGGAGTTAATCTGCCATCAGATTAAAGACGAAAGAGCCTCACCTGCTGGCTTCTGAGGTCAGGAAGTTTATCAGGTGGCTGGCCCACAGCACAGGCCCCGTATATGTCGCAAACACCGTCAGGAGCATGGCTGGGATCTCCACATAGGCGTCCAGGCCCACGAAGCCTGCTGAGATGTCCACGGTGGCAATGCTGTTGGAGTTTCCCTGGACACGGGGAGAAACATGCTGAGCCGGCTGGTCTCATTCCATGGCCACTAGCAACTGTGAGAGCCGGTCACGGTGACCTGGACACACAGGAGCCCCAGCTGCCCGCTCACTCCTGGTTCCGGGGCTGACCCTAGATGCTGTCCCTCCACCTGCCCGCCTCACGCCCAGGCAGGAGGAGCAAGTGGAATGTCTTTTACCTTCAAGAAACTATACAAATGTAAGTCTGATGATGAACTATGGAAAATTCCAAACTTCCGCAGATCTATTTACTTCAGACAGACACACCGACCTCCCTCCTCAGGGACCCAGTCTGAGGGCTGCACGTGGCTTGGGGGGGCTGAGGGCGGTGTTGCCACATGGCTCGCTCGAGGGTGGACGCCGCTGTGAGGTGGCGGAGGGCGGGCGGGCTGGCTGCCTGGCGTACGGCTCAGGTGTCAGATGCAAGATCCGGGCCAGTAACAGGACAGCTGATCCCACACAGGGACGGTGGGGTTTTGAATCCAAGGGAAGGGTCTCAGAAGGTTCAGTCCCTCTCCACTCTCAGTCTTCGTTGACGCTGGGGGCCTTTTCTGAGACACTCATGATGTTTACGGGTCTGACAGCACAAATGTCTGTCCCAGCCCAGCGAAGGCCCCTCCCAGGAGCTCTTGCCCCAACGGCCTGGGACACAAGTCCGGCTGGGTGAAGCCCACCACCTTCTCCCTTGGCCGTGTGCCACTCCAGGCAGTCACTGGGTCGTGGTGCAGACCCCAAACATCTCAGAGCCGTGCTCTTCCCTCGACTATAACCTCCTTCGTGCAGCTTCCCCCCTGACCCCCCGCTCTGCCCATGTCCACCTGGGCTTTCCCCTAACTGCATGACTCCCTCCCTGGAGAAGGAGACCCTAGAGCTGCTGAGAGGAGGAGGGGAGCAAGAACAAGAGTCCCAAATGCCACGCTGAGGTGGGCCGAAGATGGAAAAGCGGGTCCGACACCAGGCAGGTCGCTGGAGGTCCCGCTGAAGCCGATTCAGCCGTCAGAGAGGGTTGGCCTAAGGCGCGGCCCGCATGCTCTGGGGCTTTCCTTGCGTTAACTCACTAGATCCTCAACAGTCCCGACACCGTGCAGGTGGGGAATCGAGGCAGGGAGAGACCCAGGGGCCCGCGGAGAGCTGTGGATGCCAGCTGGGCACCACGCTCCTGACCCCATACCACGAGGAGTTGGTGAGCTGAAGGCTGGAAGAAGAAGCGGAGAGCCTGTGATTCTCCTGCCAGGAAACCCGCCAGGGAGCAAAGGGAGACGCCAGAGGGAAGGGCTGTGGGAGGGGAGATGAGGACGGCCCAGGGGCGCTCTGCTCCCAAGCCCGCACAATTGCCGCGCGTCCGACTTGCTGTGGGGCCCCCGTGCAAGGGCCGACCTGCGCTGGTCTTGCTCCTGAGGGCCTCTAGCACATCTGATGGCGCCTGCTGCAGGGACGCCCGTGGCCGTTGGACTCGTGCACTCTGGCTGCCCATGGGCAGCGCCGGAGATGTGCCAGCATCACATGCCGTCACAGAAGTTTCGTGCTCACCCCCGTGGGACGAGGTCACATGCCCCAGAGGAGCAAACCGAACGTCCGAGTCTGCCTCCTTGCTCGGGCATTACCTGTGGTCAGTCTTCCTGACACTGAGGCCTCAGCGCTGAGCCAGGCTGCCTGGCCAGCAGCTGCCTTCTCCGTCTGGGTTCAGAGGGAGACTGTGGGCACCTGCTTGATCAGGCCAGCAGGGTCTGCTGTGCCCCCAGGACACACCTGCAGCTTGTAGACTGTGTGGGCGCTGCCGGGAGGGCTCCCACACAGAGCTGTGGGGCTGTGCGCCCCCCGGCAGGGGTGTCCTGCGTTCATGAGACAAGCCCGCTGTTCAGCTGGGCCCTGGGGAGCCTGGAGAAGGGAGAGGGATGAGGCGACCTTCCCATGTGGCAGCGTTCCCATCCCCACCAAGCCACTTGTGCTCAGAGACAGAGTGCCCATTGTTAACTGACCTCCAGACAGGAGGCAACCCCCAGGAACAAGCCTGCAAGTGACGTCCAGGTGAAGAGAGGAAACAGACTGACATGGGCCGTCTGGACATTTCTGGAGATGTGCAGTGAAACCTACGGTCCTTCTGAGGCCACACATGAGCTACACCAACCAGCCGGCAGGACAGCTCTGACGCAGGCGCGCTCGGAACAGGCACCCGGCCGCTCTCCTCCCTCCTCCCTTGGGGCCCGCATTCACGCTGGTCCCTTCGCTGTCTTCCCACTCCCGGCTGGTACTCTGCAATTCTGGAAATGCAAGCTCTGCATTTCTCCACATCCATGACGCCTGTGACCTTCTGAATTTCTTCTGAGAGGTACGAACAGCTCTGTCCTTGGTGGTAAAACACCATGAGGCATACAAGGAACAGAATCCGTGGTCCGGCGCTCGGCTGTCAGAGGGCACCTTCCCGCGATGGGCGGCTCAGACTCCAGGAGGTGCGGTCCACGCCCTGGGTCCGCAAGGACCCCAGCTGTGACATCGCTGCGGGGTCCTGGTGACAACGGTAGGCACTGAAGTGGGGGGTACTTGGGGCGAGGCTACAGCTGGACTGAAAGGGAGATGGAAGTAAAGTGGGGTTGGAGGACTGGGGAGGCACAGATTGGGGGAGGGTCAGGTCACATCCCTCCAGGACTTACAGGTTTCTAGCACTTTATCCCTACCCACTTCTGGGCTTCAGGGAACAAAAGGAAAAGCCATGCGACTGTGGTGAGGCTGGAAGCAGCAGGAAACCAGGAGAGGAGGAGGAGGAGACGAGGAAGAGGCCCTAGGCCAAGCTGTTGGGACACAGAGAACCAGGCAAGCGCAGGGTCTAGACAGAGGAGAAGGGAGGAAATACAGATCCTCACTGTACAGACGGGAAAACACACTTAGACGTTCAGTAGGGTTGCCAAGCTCCTCGGCTGGAGAGCGCGGAGCAGGCGGGACGCTGGCGACTGCGCTCCACTGCGCTCCACCCTCGGGGTGACGCATGTGGTGCAGGTCGAGGGCGGGGCCGCCTGACCAGGGCAGCGGTGTGGGAAGGCTGCGGCGGAACTTGGTCCCTCCAAGGCCAGGAGCTGGATGCTCTGTTCACCTCTCCAGGTGCTTCCCAAGTACACAGCTGCACACTGAAGTCTACCCTGGCGGCGGCTGGACTTGCCTTTATGGGCCCTTCAACACTGGAGAGAAGACATGACAACCACGGGGCCCAAGAGATTAATAACCAAGTGAGGAGCCCCAGAAATGCCTAGTGCTGACAGCCAGGGGAGCAGGTGAGAGCAGTCATCATCCACATCCGGTAAAGCCACGGGAATACGATGCGCTTCCCTAACCGCCCGCTGAAAGCAGATCCAGCGCAGCTACTATACACTGCCCCCAAGGATGTCTGTCTTAAATAACTAAATGCACTTTATGTTATATGTGCAATTTAAGCATAATTCACCACGCCATACTGACAGTTCTTTCACTAAACATACATGGTAACTTCCTAGCTTATGGTAAAATTTTCTCAAAGAAAAACTAAAAGATAAACGACATAAAAAGTTAATAGTCTTCTACTCATGATAATGATGAAAACCCACCTGAAAATAGAAGAACGCTTGACCGAACCAGTAATGCATCACGGTGACCTCAGCTGCGTCGTGCCTCAGGGGCCTCCAGATGAACTGAGTCAGGATGGTCTGGATCACAAGGCTCAGCAGTAAGACGGGAAGATTGTGAGGCCTGAGGAGCAGCGCCGCCAGCAGAACTAACCCACTGTATATTTCCCAGAGGCCCACAGCCTTGACTGTGCAGTCATCAGCAGTGATTTGAGATTTAAGCAAGTCTTTGGTGCCCGTGAACAGAATGCCAAGGACAAAGACATAAACAAAACGAGCTTCGGTAATGCCCCTAAAGAAAGCAAAACAAGTCAGATTTATTAGCACCAGCTAGAGAAATTCAAACACACGTTTTCCCATGAAAACCACGTGTCTACTGAGCTGACAGTACAAGCTTCAGGACCCACCTGCCGGGGAAGCTCTGTGGAAGCGAGGGCGTCTGCCTCTGCACATCAGCCCCCCAGGACCCCCTGCCCAGAGGCCGGCAGGCCTGTCCTCTCTGTGCTCACTTCTCTGATGGAGCCGGCTTACAGGAAATCTTGCTCATGTGGCCCAAGGATCACCTGGGTGTAGGACCAGAGCCATTACTTGTAGCCAAAAGAACTGTCCACCTACTTTGCATCGTTAGTTTGAAAAACCACTGCAGTAGGATAAGGTCCAGCTCTGTCAGGAAATTCCGTAAGTTCGTAAGTGCTAAGACACAACCGAGCATGTTCACAACCAAGCAGATTTAAGTACGTGCTTGCATGTGTGTACAGACACACACATACAGTGGTGCAGTCCAGACTGTGGGTCTGGAGGAAGGTGGCGCCAGGTTAGTCTGGGCACTGCCACAGACGAGCTCTGCTGTTGGGGCAAGTTAATTACAACTTCTGATGCTCAGCTTCTTATTCATAAAATGAAGAGAAATGGTACCTACACCTCACAAGGCTGTCCTGACAATTAAACAAGAGAACGCACGTAAAGCATTTGGTACACAGTAAATATTAAATACTACTGTGGATTAAGTATTTTAGCACAGTCATCATCTGTAAAGGATACAATTTATGGCACTTTATATTCCTAAAGCATATTTTAGATCAATTTCATAAATCAAACATTTTATATAATACTAGAAAAGCTGATTATTTAAAGTGACGCTAAGTAAATAAAATTTTAAGTGAAATGTTCACCTTAAGAACATATCTGGGGACATCCCTGGTGGCGCAGTGGTTAAGAATCCACCTGCTAATGCAGGAGACATGGGTTCAAGCAAGCCCTGGTCCGGGAAGATCCCACATGCCGCAGAGTCACTAAGCCCGTGTGCCGCAACTACTGAGCCTGTGCTCTAGAGACCGCGAGCCACAACTACTGAAGCGCGCGTGCCTAGAGTCCATGCTCCACAACAAGAGAAGCCACCGCAATGAGAAGCCTGCGCACCACAGCAAAGAGTGGCCCCTGCTTGCCTCAACTAGATAAAGCTGCACACAGCAATGAAGACCCAATGCAGCCAAAATTAAATAAAGTAAATAAATTTAAAAAAAAAGAACGTATCTGTGTTGAAAACTGAATTTTCCTATATCAGATTTTCTTAGGAAAAGGCTTATGCATTTCTTTAAAATAAATTTATTTATCTTATTTATTATTTATTTTTGGCTGTGTTGGGTCTTCGTTGCTGCATGCGGGGCTTCCTCTAGTTGCAGTGATAGGGGGCTACTCTTCGTTGTGGTGCGCGGGCTTCTCACTGCAGTGGCTTCTCTTGTTGCAGAGCACGGCTCTAGGCACGCAGGCTTTAGTAGTTGTGGCACGCAGGCTCAGTAGTTGTGGCTTGTGGGCTCTAGAGTGCAGGCTCAGTAGTTGTGGCATACGGGCTCAGTTGCTCGGCGGCATGTGGGATCTTCCCGGACCGGGGATCGAACCTGTGTCCACTGCACTGGCAGGTGGATTCTCAACCACTGCACCACCAGGGAAGCCCAGTTTCTGCGTTTTTTAAAAATGCTTTTTTTTTTTTTTAAGGATGATCCGTTTAATTTAAACAGTGGAGCACTATCTACTGGCAACATGGAGACACCAGAGACTGATATGAGGCCCGCCATGGGGTCACACCCTGGTGGAGGAGCTGGGGTCAGATGCAACCACAGCCAAGGTGTGTGCTAAGCTGAGTGCTGATGATGGACCCACAGGGTCAAAGAGGGAGCAATGAGCAAAGGCCCAAGTAGAGAAGTTTCAAAGAAGAAAGGGGCTGGGTTCTGTATCAAGGAGGACGCCAGGGCAGACTGACTGTGAACAGGAGGGAGAGCACCACCGGATGCCTTTAATGGATCCACCTCTTGCCCTAACCAGTCAGCTGTGCCTGCAAATCCAGAACCACTGAAAATTGGCTTTCTGCTCCAGCCAGGTCTGGGCTTCAGAGTGGAGAAGAAAGTCAAGAGTTAAATGTAGAGGATTCTAGAATACCGATGGACAGCAGCACCTGCGGGGGTTGAAAGGAGAGAAGCAGCTTTCAGGGAGACCTAGAATTAGGGCAGCTTTAGAATTGGGGCACATCTAGAACCAAGAGGGGTCCAGAATCAGGACAGATGGGGGTGGAGGATGGAAGCATTCTACGGGACGGATGTGAACCAAGCAGTGCAGGTTAATGAAAGGGTGCACTGGCCTATATTTTGGGCACCAACAAGGTACATGCTGTTCTATCCATGAAAGGTAAGGAAGTCATCGAAGTCTTGGAGTGATGCTGAAATCAGGTGCATCCGAGAGGAAAGAGGAATTTATTCATGTGTTGCCCTCTGAGATTTAAACAAACACCCCTGGATTGGACGCCCTCACATGTGACATCCAGCCTTGACATCTGCCCAGAGTCTCAGACTTTGAAGTGAACAGTCTTTAAGATGTCTCCCCACCAGGCCCTCCCCACCTGACCTCCCTGCCTCAGGTGAAGGCCTGCCACTCTGCCGTCACCTCAGCCAGGCCCTTGGCATCACCTTGACGTCCCACACCAGTTGACAGGTCTTGTTTCCAGGTGTGGCCCTTGTGCCCCTCAACCACCCAAACAACCGGGCCATAGCACTCAGAATTCACCTTGACACCTTTTTAGAGAGGATAACACTTGTTTTTCTTTCTCTGTTTAGGAAAGCAATACCAAACATCTAGAGAAGAGTTAATACCTATCCTTCTCAAACTATTCCAAAAAATTACAGAGGAAGGAATGCTTTCAAACTCATACTATGAGGCCAGCATCACCCTGCTACCAAAACCAGACAAAGATATTGCACACAAAAAAATTATAGGCCAATATCACTGATGAACACAGGTAACAAATCCTCAACAAAATATTAGCAAACCGAATTCAACAAAACATTAAATGGATCATACACCATGATGAAGTAGGATTTATCCCAAGGATGCAAAGATGGTTCAATATCTACAAATCAATCAAAGTGATACACAACATTAACAAATTGAAGAATAAAACCCATATGATCATCTCAATAGATGTAGAAAAAGCTGTTCCAAAATTCAACATCCATTTATGATAAAAAAAAAAACCTCTCTAGAAAGTGGGTATAGAGGGAACATACCTCAACATAATAAAGGCCACATACGATAAGCCCACAGCTAACATCATACTCAGTGGTGAAAAGATCTAGATCAAGAACAAGACAAGGATGCCCACTCTCGCCACTTTTATTCAATATAGTATTGGAAGTCCTAGCCACAGCAATCAGATAAGAGAAAGACATAAAAGACATCCAAATTGGAAAGGAAGAAATAAAACTGTCACTGTTTGCAGATGCCATGATACTATACATAGAAAATCCTAAAGACAATACCAAAAAACTACTAGAGCTCATCAATGAATTCAGTAAAGTTGCAGGGTATAAAATTAATAAACAGAAATCTGTTGCATTTCTATAACTAACAACAAACTATCATAAAGAGAAATTAAGAAAACAATCCCACTGACAACTGCATCAAAAGAATAAAATACCTAGAAATAAATCTAACTAAGGAGGTAAAAGACCTGTATTTGGAAAACTATAAGACACTGATGAAAGAAACTGAAGACAACACAAACTGACGGAAAGATATCCCATGTTCTTGGATTGGAAGAATTAATACTGTTAAAATGACCATACTACGCAAAGCAATCTACAGATTCAATGTAATCCCTATCAAAATACCAATGGTGTTTTTCACAGAACTAGAACAAAGAATTCTAAAATTTGTAGGGAAACACAAAAGACCCCAAATAGCCAAAATAATCTTGAGAAAGAAGAACGAAGATGGAGGTATCACATGCCCTAACTTTAAACCATAGTACACAGCTACAGTAATGAAAACAGTATGGTAATGCACAAACACACACACATAGATCAATGGAACAGAATAGAGAGCCCAGATGAACCTACACTTATATGGGCAATTAATCTACAACAAAGGAGGCAACGATATACAATGGGGGAAAGACAGCCTCTTCAATAAATGTTGTTGGGAAAACTACACAGCTACGTTTAAAAGAATCAAACTGGACAACTCTCCTACATCATGCACAAAAATAAATTCAAAACGGATTAAAGACTTAAATGTAAGACCTGAAACCATAACTCCGAGGCTTATCCAACTACTGTTGGCCAACTACCTTGTTTTTTACTCTGTGCAACTGTAAAGTAATGCTTCAGAGAGCATGCCCGTATCCCAGTCTCTCACCTCACCTCTGGTTGTATTTTTGAGATAAATTCTATAAGAGTATAAGAGGACACCCAAGTCAGAGAGTTGGACAAGTCAAGGTTCTTAACACGTTTTAGGAACAGTCCCCCAGAACAGGCTCTGCCCACCCCAGCCCACATCACCATTAAAAACAAAAAAGCTCCCACTTTGACATGCAAAAAGTGGTACTGACGATTCAATCACCCTGAGCCCCCACTCCAGGAGCTCACATAAGTTATGGGAAAGTTTGGTTTTCTCGCATGCTTCGCCCCCCAACTGCTAGGAAGCATCCACTCGTTATTATCCTCATTACTAGTTACTTCTTGATGGAGCAAAACTGAACCCTTTAAATTCTTTATTTTTAAAGAATCCCTTACTAAAAACAAAAATAAATCTTAGTGACCTTACTTCCAGGTTATTTGTCTCTCTCCTATCAAAAAAACAGGCTAACAGAATTGGCTCACTGAGGCACTGTCAGTAACTGTTGACAAAATCACAATTCACAAAGACCAAACTCCAATGTTCTCAAGATTGCATGGCTTTTTTTTTTTTTTTTTTGCATTACGCGGGCCTCTCGCTGTTGTGGCCTCTCCCCTTGTGGAGCACAGGCTCCGGACGCACAGGCTCAGCGGCCATGGCTCACGGGCCCAGCCGCTCCGCAGCATGTGGGATCTTCCCGGACCGGGGCATGAACCCGTGTCCCCTGCATCGGCAGGCGGACCCTCAACCACTGCGCCACCAGGGAAGCCCCATGGCATTTTTTTTTAGTACATAAAACATTAGAACAGATCTAAAAACAAATGCTCGTGTCTGCCAGTACACTTACTTTGAAATGTCTTTGTTGTTTTGTTGCCATGGGAACAGCAGATTTCCAATGGCCACCCTGTAGCAATAGATGCCCAGCAGGCCAAACGCCATGGCCACTTTTGATGCCAGGGAGCACCTCTTCTGAACCAACACAAAAATCATGATGAGGGAAACTGCGGCCAGAACAGAGAGTTCAGCCTTATGATCAGAGCTGAAATGAAATGTAAAATGCCAAAAATTACTACCAAGGATAACTAGTGATATTATGGATCTACACCAAGTGGCTTTCTAAGAACTGTACTAAAAAGAGCTCATTTTCCTGAAAAGCAAAAAAGAAAATTTTTGATCTTTTAAATTCAAACAGAGGTTCTTAAAGTGGAACAAATAAAGGGCCATTAACCCAATCTCTCATTGCTCATTCACAATTGGTACCTACCATCAGCTCTGCACTGGCCAGGGCAGTGATATATTTAACACTGTCCACTGGCTCCCCTGGTGCCCCCTTTCCGGGGCAGCCTCATTTTCCCCAACCACAGGTGAAGAGGTTGTGTGCAAACTGCGTATTTACCAGTGTGCGCCTGCTCATGGGAGACGCACACATCCTGGCACTATCCTCTTCCACTCACTCATCAGTGCAGACAGATTCACTCAGGAGTGTCTGCCCTCTCCCAGGTGGGGAGACTTAGTGAAGAGGCTGGGCACATAGCTGTCACAGGCCCTCTCTCTGCCTGGCCCTTGCCCACCACTCCCTGATACCTCTGTGAGCTGTGCCCTGGGAAGGCAGGGCTCTTTCCTGTTCTATTCACTGCAGCTCATGCTCACAAAGCCCAAATATTCGATAGCTGTTAAGCCAAGGTATATATATGCCATACGGAAAAACTGACTTGGAAAGATGCAGAGGAAAGGAGGCCAGTGTCAGGGCGTGGGTCCCGGGAATGGCAGATAGTGATGGGGGCCACACTGGGGCCTCTGTTGTTGCTCTGTAAGCTGCATGTTCCATGCAGATCCTGGATTGTTAATTGTCACAAATGGAAAATGGAGCATAGAGCCGGCGACTTTGGGCGTCTCTTGAAGGCTCTGCCCTGGAGGAGGAAATCACCGAAACTGCAGCCTCTTTACAAACTGACAGGGAGAATCGTGCTGCAGGAGGGGAGCACCCTTGACGGAAAGGGGTGGGGGTCCAGCGTGCTGGAGGAGGGTCTAGACCCAGGAGTGGGCACAGCTGCACCCTGGAGAGTGGGCCAGGGGTGGTGGGGGCATCCCTGCACGCCATGTTCGTGCATCTCTGGGTGGAAATCAGCAAATCTTCCTGCAGCGCTGCAAGTTCCCAGGAAAAGAAGAAGTGAGCTGTCTGTGCTGCCCCAGCACACGCCCTCCTCCTCACATGCTCTGGCTCCGCCTGGTGCTGCCCCAGCTCCCCTCTGCTTTCACACCCCAAGCGCAGACAGGCCAGCGCCCTCTGTTCAGGGTTGCTGTGAAAATGAAATGAGTGGGCACACAGCAGGAACCTGAAAAACCTACCTGTGATTACTATGGCTGCCGAAGGTTTGCTAGTATTGTTAACACTCGGGAGAAATTTATCATGAGGATTATTTGGCCAGGGGAATAAACAATCTTATGGCCTTTGATGCATAATTCCAGGTATCTTCCAAAAGGACTGTGCCAGCGTGTGGTCCCAGGACCGTGCGGTGCTCGCCAAGCCTGGGCTTTTGGCCCCTCCCTCATCATGTATAAAACCACACATTGTTATCTAACTGAAGTTCCCGAACCACGAGCAGGAGCGAGCACTTCCTGTTCTTTCCTTTGGCACTTCCTCCTTTAGGAATGTGTCTACGACCTTCCTGAGTCCTGCTTCCTGCTGACAATTCTCACAGAAGCTGTTACCAGCGATCCGACAGTGACCCTTGTCGCTCTCGGAAATACTTTTTCATTTCACTGTTCCCATACTTGAGTTTTCTAAGCCTTCACTGACAGAGAGTAAAACTTATGATATAGCCAAATGTTGGTCTTTTCTGTCCTAGTTTCTTCTCTGTACTTCAATCCTCTGTATCTGCTATACTTTCTACTACATTTCCCAGCCACTCGTAAGAGGCCTCAGAGGAGGCTGAAGACTCACCTACAGGCTCCAATCAATGCAGCTGCCCTTCCTGGGGGCGGGGAGAGAGGAAGGAGGACAGAGAAGGGCGGAAGCACAGAAGGCAAAGCCACTCTCCCAAGGGCTCCTGGACACATGCCCTGCCAGCCTGTCACCCCAGCCTTGCACCGTCGGGGACAGGGCAGCGAGTGACAAACTACATCCTGCTGCAGTGATCATTTTAAAATTCACAGGTTCTCAAACAGGAACACTTACAGTGATTCAGCAATAAAAAACCAAACTATCAAGCTAGCTTCAAATAAATTCACCTCTCAATGTCAAATCATGGGTTAGTTTTCTATTTCTTCAGACCTCAAATACCATTTCTATTCTGAATATGAAAAACAGGCCTATGGAGGGTCTGGCCCGAGGCCACGGCTTATGCTCTCACCTGGTGAGCCAGTGCCCCAGGTCAGGCCGGTGGGCCCACTGCACACCTGTCTGGTTCAGTGACCGAAGCAGCCGGCAGCAGGTCAGAATCACCCACGGGCTGGCCAGCACCATCCACCTTTCAGGGCCTCTGAGCGCTTCCAGGGGAGAGGGGTGCTTGGACGCTCTGTCGAGCTCCCACACGTCAGGGCCAGTGCTCTTGCCCTGTGGGGCCGCTGAGACCCCGTCAAACTCCTCTCCCACGTGCGGGCAACGCTGAGGCGCACAGTCGTCTCCCAGAAAGCAGTTTCTGTAGATTTCGTGGCACAGAGCTAGACACAGCGTGTTGACGAGGAAGTACCATGTCTGGTGCTCCTCTTCGATGAAGCTGCTTGCGCCCAGGCTCAACATGTGGCCCACGGTCCCCAGCAAGATGAGAAGATCTAACTCCGACCACCTTGAGTTGGATTGAGGTGGATTCTGTAAAAAGGAAAATGTATTTTGTAAGGGAAGAATCTGAACAGCGCATCTTCTTGCTGCCCGAGCTTATAGCTTCCGCTCACAGAACCTAACCTGCTGTGACAGACACCTGCTGCTCCTCACGCCCGGCACGCACTCGTCCCTGTCCCCCCGAGCACCGCCAGGAGGACGTGGAAACAGCAGGGCAGTCCTTCCCTGGACTGCAAGTCCTAAGCTGAGTGACAAGGAGACTGAAGATGTCTGGACCCAAACCATCTCGGCAGTGCCAGAGCTTGCAGCGCTCGCCCACCAGTCCCAGGCCTGTCCCTTCTTGCACCGTCCTTGCCCTCTGAGCCACTGCCTGCTACTCGAAACCAAAGAGCCCCAAGGGTATATTCCACCAAACCAGACACCTAAGTTCTCCAAGAACTTTCCAGAAATCCAGAGAGTTTCCAGTACAACGGTTGGCATCACAGTACTTGCCCTTAAATACACTAATTTAAAGCATTTAAAGTAAAATGAAGACTCAATGGCCGTCATTCAATACTATTCAATATTTGTTCTACTAACTGTGTGCAGCGAGTACATGACGAAGCTTGCTACTCTGACCCTGGTCAGGCCCTGGAGAACCAGACTGCTCTAGGGAAGCCCATGCTCCAGCGGGGAGAGGTATGTGTGCTAAACGACAACACACAGGTTGCGGCGGGGTCGGGTTGGGGGGCGTCTGTGGCCCTGTGATGAGGAGCTGCACTGGGGGCCTGGAGTCACTGCACTGGGTCCCTCGGGCTCTGCACACTGTGGACCAACTGGGACTGCCCACCTCTCTCTCGCCACCCTGCCACCACAATCAGCTGATGAATGAAGGTGTCAGAGGCCAAAGGCTTGCAAGAATTCTAAAGGAAAACATCAGTCTAGAACAGGAAAGTGTATTTTATGAGGCAGGATGAGGACGGGGTCTCTCTCCTCTTGACCCCCTGTCAGCCAGCTGCCTGTCCTTCTGTGCCAGCCGCCTGTCCTTCTGTGCCAGCCGCTCTGCACAGTCCCCTGGTTACAGTCCCAGGGACCCTTTCTTTCTAACTGAGAAGGAAGGCATGAGACCTGATAGCACAGGTCTGAGCGTGTGAAGTCGGGACGCTCAGGGAGCCGGGAGACCAGCCACTGTGAGCACGTCCTGTCGGCTCCTATGAAGGGTGGGCCCTTTCCTCAGCTCCCATCAGCACCATGCCTGGTACACACCAGGGGCTTAACCCGCGTCTCATCAGCTGGAGTAACAAGAACAGCCTATCTGGAAAGCCAGCCTTACCTTACTCAGACGCTTTCCACTGGCAAACATCCTGGTGAGAGCAGATATGACTGCGCAGAACAGTGTGGAAATCAGCACCATCACTCCGCCTGCCGCCAGCCATGGGAGGCTGCACAGGTAGCACGAACTGCCCGAGGAGGTGCACACGACGACGTGGAGCGCTGCAAGAACCAGGAGCAGCAGGTAAAAGAGCAGAGAGAACACGGGCGACAGCAGAGGAACGTCCAGCTCGGCCTTGCCCCTCAGCGCCTGGGGGACGCTGAGCAGGAGCAGGGCGAGGACCTGCAACAGGAAACAGCAGTGGTGTCCGTGACATCAACACACAGGGGGCTCTCCTTTCTCTTTTTTAGAAATACTAGTACTCTACATCCTTTAAACTACCAAATCCCGGCCGAGCTAGCTGCTCAGTTTAACAGCGGAGCCGCAACACTGCACAGGCAGCCATACCTCCAGGACCAGGACGGTCCCCACCGCCATGGAGTAGACGTCATACTGGGCTGCTTGTCTGCTCAGGGATAGGCTCAGGGTCCTCAGCGCGTCCAAGTACTGCCTGCGAACCTTGCTTCCCAGGTTGGAAAGGACTTCTGAGTTGTTCTCCTCCAAGTACAGTCTGATCCAGTTCCCGTGCAACCTTTCTGACACTTTAAACTGCTCAAATCCAGGCTCTGACAAGAAGAAAAGGCAACACACATATATCACCGACATGCACGCACATGTGTAATTGTAATCTCAGAGTCCTCAGTTATTCATGGCACATGGTAGAGCCTGACACCTAACCAAGATGAACTCTGGGGGTGGGGGTAGCCGCCAACACCTCCGGTAAAACCCCAACAGATGAAGCCAGCCCGTCCTCTGCCGTCCTTCCTGCCAGCCAGCCCTCGGTGCACGCCACGGACAGCAGCGTCTGCCCGCCGCTCGGCCCCTCCTTCTCTGCCTCCCGCTTGCCGCCTCCTCCCCCTTCTCTCTCTCCACTCTTCTTCCTCAAGGTGCAATATAAAACACCCCAGAAATGCACTGCACGAGAAGGCCCTCAGTTCTACAAAATCCTTCCGACTCTCACGCTCTGGGTGAGGACGGGGCAGGCAGTGGCCTGACGCCTGCTCCACCGCATCCCCCTCCCCGAGGCAGGCCGGCCCCTCCTGCCTTTCACCGTCAGCGCCCCTCTTTCACCTGCTTCCCTTCTTCACCAGTCTTCTTTGGGAAGGGATGGCAGTCTCCCAGCCCTCCTACCACAATGCTGAGCTATGTCTCCCATGCACCACACCGGCTGAACGATCCACGGCCGACATAAAGCCAGGGCTGCGTGATGGCTCGTGGATGGAGCCCAGCCCCGGCTGCAGCTGGCTCCCCACTGGGGATGACAGTGGCGTGCCGCCCAAGGCCAGGGGGCTTGCCTTCCTTCCTTTCAGGGCTGGACCAGACTCACCTGTAACTCGGCTGGTCGGCAGAGCAAGAACTTCTTTTCCGAGACTCCCTGGTACTTAACATGCTCTTTCAACTTCAAGCAGAGCTGTTCCAAGGTGGTCTGGGCCATGCCTTTCAGGGGCCTTGGCCCAGCCCACCAGCAGTGCACTCACCCCGCCTTCCCTGATCATAGCCCGGCAACCTCACAGCACAATCCCTGAGCGTGGGCCCCGATGCCTGCAGCCCCACCACTGCTGCTGGAGCCAGCTGACCCGTACCAAATGCTGGTGGCAGGCACGACCCTAAGCCCTCACTCAGGTCCTCTCCCCGTGACCTATGGGACTGGAAAGGTTAGACACCCATTTCAGAGAGGAGGCAACTCAGACACCCGCTCATGGGCAGGCAGGTGAGAGCTGGGGTCGAAGTCTGGATCCAAGCTGGTACCCGTACTTGCTACATTCCACCACCCCAAAGTCAGACATGGGGGCACCTGTGCACGCGTCCAAACAAAAATGGGCTGAACACTGACTACATGCTAGATGCATCAGGATAGGTCCTGCCAATGTGGGTCTGTGATCCAGCAGGGTTGTCACACATGCGTGCAACTACAAATAGTGAAAAATACTACGGAGGGAAAATATACTATAGACGGAATAGTGAGAGACCCTTGGTAACGGAAAGGGAACTGACTTAAGAATGGGGTTGAGCGTGGGGGACAAGGGAGGTCTGACAGTGAAGCTAAAATGTAAAGGATGCCCAGGAACTAACCAGTGGAACAGGTAGAACAGCATCCAATCAGCAGGAAGAGCACACGCAAAGGTCCAAAGGTGATAATAGCCCCCACTACAACCAAAAAGTGGTCAGACGAGCGAGTTGCATCAGACTGGGGTGGATATCATGGCAGGCCTTGACATCTATTTCCCTGTCAGACATGTACCCAGCTTTGCTTCAGGAAACACTGTCACTAATGGTGCAGACGACGGGCATCCTGGATGGGGGTGTGAGGCCCTGGGGGTGCTTTCTCGTTCCGGGGACTGCCCTCTGTTCATGTCACAGGCTCATTACGGCCACAGCCACTGCAGTGCTCAGTCCTCCCTACTCTGCTATCCCTGAAATAAGCAAACGACCCCACTGTTTTTTGGTTTTCGTTTTTATCAGTTGTTGGTATAGGAGAAGGGACACATGCTACCAACAACAGATTTGCAAAAGCTACGAAACTCATACGTTATTTGCCTCTGGTCTGCACTGAAATGTGCACGGTGGTCGGGCCTCACCTTTGACAGAGTTGCTGGCGGGGCTGTCTCACGATCTAAGAGCTGATGCTCCCCATGCCCTCCTGCCATTCAGGACATCTGGTTCCCAACCACTCCCCGCTGGCAGGGTGTGTCTTCCACAACCAACTCAACGTCAGTTTACATCTCCCCACAAACTCACAGGCATTCACTCCACTGGGCAGTATCCCACCACTTCAAGTAGGAAAACCTGCCAACATCCCATCAAATGTTGCCTCAAACTGGGAGGTGACCTCCTCTGCATTTCCCAACGAGCCCCAGCACCAGCGTCAAATATTAGCCTTGACGTCCCTGGATGGGTCAGAGTAAACTGATTGAAAGTATGGTCCTGGGGAGCTGTCCTACCAAGATATAAACACCCTCTAGTTTCTCGCAGCTTAAAACTAAGGACACGCCCCGCTTGGGCCCCATCCACCTTAGATGCCAGACCGTTGCCCTGTCCCTGGTCCTCACCTGCACCCACGCCAGCCAGGCTGTCTCCACGTGAACCGCTCTGTCAGCAAAGTTGCTGAGACCTCACCTGCCATATAAGCGGACAGTTCTCAGTTCCTCATTTTAGTTTTGGCCACACCGCGTGGCTTGCGGGATCTTAGCTCCCGGACCAGGGATAGAACCCACGCCCCCTGCAGTGGAGGTGTGGAGTCTTAACCACTGGACCGCCAGGGAAGTCCCCTCAATTCCTCATTTTATGTTACCTTGAACCCCATTCAACACATCTGCTCACTCTCTCCTTCTTGAAATTCTTTCTTTACTTGGCTTCGTGGACACTGATCCCGCCCCGGCCCCCCAGCATACACACAAGCACCCTGCCTTGCAAGCCCTCTCTTCCCACAGCCTTCCCCACCTCAGTGATGGTCACTGCATCCTTCCACTGTTCAGCTGCAAACCCCAAGTTGTTCCTTATGTCGCTGGATTGCTTCACCTCACATCCAGTGCATCAGCCAACCTGCTTGCGCTGCCTTCAAAACAGATCCAGAACCAACCATTTGTCCCGGATCCCACTGCCTGGGCCCTTGCTCCCTCCCTTTGCGCTGAAGTAGCACACCAGCCTCCTGGCTCTGCTGCAGCACAACACAGAGCCCTCCACACGGGCACCTGAGAGAGCCTCTGAAAATGCAAGTGGAAGGTTTCAGCTCTGCACAACACCCTGCAGGAGCTCCCCACTTACTCAGAATGGAAGTGAGAACCCCTTCAACGTCCAAAAGGCCCTCACCCCTCAGACCTCATCTCCTTCTGCCTTCCGCCAGTGCCAGCCACTCGGGCCCCTGGTCACTCCTTGACTGTGCAGGCACATCCCCACCACAAGACTCTGCGTCTGCCGCAAGGCTCCCTCCCAGGCCAACCTGCCCCAGTGGCCCTCGCCCACCTGCATCCCCACCCTTCCCTGGTTGAGCCTTTTCCTAAGGCGCCCATCACTATCTGACATCTGTTGTTGCTTTTCTCTCTCTCCCGCTCTGGATGATAAGCTCCACGAGGGCAGAGCTCTCCTCCTGCTGTGTCTCTAGTGCTTTCAACAGCCCCTGGCCAAATAGGAACTTAGTGAAAAAAATTCAGCACTTGCTGAATAAGTAAATTTATGAAAGATTTTGACTTACATGGTTGCATCTGTGGGTGTTGCTAATGGTGATAGTCAGGGTTCTAATAAAAAGGAACACACAGTCAAAGACTGCTGTAGTGCACACCACGGGAACATCAGGAAGACATCAGGCGCAATGGGAACACACACACAGCATAACAGATGTTAGCAGCTACTAACTGGCTTACCTTTTTTGTATGATGGAACATTCTCCTGCAACAACTTGCTAAGCTGTACTGCATTTAAATGTAAAAATCTCAGTTGTTCCCTCATTGGTTTTCCTTCTACAACTGGGAATATAAGACTGCCGATGCTGCTCTTTGGAATCGGCAGACCAAGCCCTATTGATAGTGTTGCAGCCAAATCAGTCTGTTGAATATACTTTGGATGTCTGACGTCACCTAGAAAAAAGAAAACAGTTTAAGTGACAGGCTCTAGGACACGTGTGATGGTAGTCACTCTTGAATTTGACCTTCTACAAGTAATGTAAGTCAAACCACCCATCTCTTCAAACTGTCCTGTGTAGATTCAGACAGAAACCACATCATTGGTTTTCACGTCAGTAAAAACACTGAATACTCATTTTTTGCGGAGCCTGGTGCCTCCCTAAAAAGCAGCACACAATACACGGGAGAGGCACTAACGCAGGAAACTCAACACCACGCGAGTTTCAGAACGTGGGGTGGATGGCGAGGGATGTTCACTTTGGTGAGGTCAACGGTCACCCTGCTGAACGAGGGTGAGGGTGGATCTCTGGCGGCCCTGCCCCGCTGCAGTCAGAGCAGTCCACGCAGCCCGACAGGGAAGCTGATGCAGACTTCTCCGCGCATCCTGAGCAGCAGCTGGTGCCTCTACTGGGGAGAGCAGAACAAGGCTGGGTCCAGCTGGGTCAAGTTCCATAACCAACTCTGACAAGCGAGACACAACCCACCAACAAGTCCAAGGCCCAGCAGTGGCTGGCCAGCCTCCGAATTCCTGCCAGGAGAACGGGTGTGACGTCAGGACACTGGGCTCAGGCTCCTGCTGTGCCACCATCCAGTGGGAGGCTTTGGACAAGAAACTCAGAATTTTGTCATCTGTAAAGAGAGCATCTGGCCCACAGACCTCAGAAGCTACAATGCAGGTCTTGGGGGCTGAGGGGTCACCAGGAGAGTCTACCCGGGAGAAGCAGTGCTGGTGCAAGTCTCTTAGATACTCTAGTGTGAGTTTATAAAGGTTTTACTTTGATTGTGGCAATTTCTGGCTGTATACAATTTTTCTTTTTAATTTGATGAGATGTATTAATCTTTTCTTGACCAACCATTTACTGATGGCTTCTGGGTTCACTCAGAAGAACATTTCCACCCAACAGTATTATTTGTTTTCTTCTAGAATTTTCTTACATTAGGTGTTTTGATCTGCAACAAAACAAAACCCAAAAGAAAAACCCCACCTTAAATTGCTTTTGCTCTGATATTTGTGATGGTGCTGGTCTTGTGCTGAGACTACCGAGGGTCTCACATGATACTCTGTCAGATCCGAGGGTACTGACAACCATGATTCTAAGCTCGGGAGGAAGACAGTACAGGTGAAAGATCTCAGGAGGCAATTTTACAGCAGTGAAGTGAAGTGCAAGTTATCAATATGAACTCAAGATCGATTTTATTTTAAAAAGATTTCCTCACTTTGTACAGAAATGAGTAAGTCAGTATGCATGAGCGCTGCTAGCTGTGAGACGGTGGTCCTCAAAGACCCCTTTCCGCTGAAAGGAACCAGGGCATCTTGGAGAAGCAGCTGATTTCAGGTCCAGGGAAGGGCTTGTGCACAAGTGGCTGGGACACCTTCTCAGACTAGACAGCAACAGAGCCCTCAGAGATACTAAGGCCTCTGGGACCGTAAGGTCAGAAGGACTCAGGAGGTCATGTGAAGATGCTCCCAGTTTCCAAAGATGGGACAAACTGAATATTAAATAATATTAAATAGTATCTATAGTGAATTGAAACAAATAAAGTAAGCTTAAATCCATGAGTTCAAAATGTCCCAAAAATAAAAATAAAAACTCATTGGTCATAGTTGAAGCAGCTAGTGAACTCACAGTGAGCTAATTCACTGATTTGAAACTGGGAATTAATTGGGAAGAATAAGCCATCATTTACCTCCTCTCTCTTATATAAATGGTAATGCTGGGTAACCAAAAAGTAGATGGGGGAAGATTCTCTTTACTGAATTATTTTGGCTAATTAATAGGAAAAAAAAAAGGACTTACAGAATTAAAACATCACTATTTGTAACCTCTAGTGAATTAGTGGCCCTAGGTGTTCACCAGTGGCTACTGACATCACCACACAGCAGACAAGTCGGACACTCTGTGCTTCCTGCTAGAAAGAGTCTGGTCCAAATCAACCAAACCAACAGGATCTGAATCTGCTCATGACTCCAGGTCAGGTGGGATTTACCAGATGAGCAAAGAACATGTTAGCAGACAATGCAGAAAGAGACTCCACAGGACAACTACCCAGGTTCTTCAACAGATAATCATAATAAAAGAGGATGGGGGTCTTCCCTGGTGGCGCAGTGGTTGAGAGTCCGCCTGCCGATGCAGGGGACGCGGGTTCGTGCCCCTGGTCCGGGAAGATCCCACATGCCGTGGAGCGGCTGGGCCCGTGAGCCATGGCCGCTGAGCCTGCAGGTCTGGAGCCTGTGCTCCGCAACGGGAGAGGCCACAGCAGTGAGAGGCCCGCGTACCGCAAAAAAAAAAAAAAAGAGGATGGGGGTGGAGACCTATAAATTAAAAGAGACTTAGAGACGTATCAACAAGAACTGACATCACTTTAAAAAGAATGTGGGGAATTCAAGCCTAAGGATGCTCCTGAAAACTGTGAAGGTTTTGGAGGTAAGCAACTAAGAGGAAGCTGGCAGCTTCATGAGAGCAACAGGCTAAACCACAGTCCGGCTGGAAGTTTACCAGAGAGGATCACGGAGAAAAGACAGCTAAGAAGGGCTCCCCTGGCATCAGAACAGACTCAAAGA
The DNA here is from genome assembly GCF_025265405.1 of Mesoplodon densirostris. Lineage (NCBI taxonomy): Eukaryota > Metazoa > Chordata > Mammalia > Artiodactyla > Ziphiidae > Mesoplodon > Mesoplodon densirostris. The sequence continues at coordinate 107,679,572 of NC_082661.1, forward strand.
CTGGCCTCGAAATGACTTCTGCAAAGTGGCCCAAATAGGATGAGACCAGACTGCAAAGCACATTGATTATAAATTGTCGAAAATGAGACAGCAATCATCCTGCAATGAGGGGAGCCAACAGCCGGGTGGGTGTGGCAGCAAGAGAGGCAACAGCTTAGAGCCACCACAGAAAGTGACCGTCACAGAGCTCCGCTGGCTCCCAGGGCACGGTGCCCTCACAGGAACGACAGCAGACTTTACACACGGGGGTCAAGGCTTCCCTGGAGCAGTCCAGCCAAGGTACTCAACAAATCAACACGCAAACAATGACAACAGGCCCTTGGAGGGGAGGGGAGCAGTAGCTAGAGTTACTGCAATATAGTACTTAATGTTCAGTTTTCATCAAAAACTCCAAGCAATTATGCCAAGAAACAGGAAAGTACAATTCAAAGAGAAAAAAAAGCAGGCAACAGAACCTTCCTGGGAAGGGCCCAGATGTCAGAGTTAATAGACAAAGTCTTCCAAGCAGTCATCGTAAATTTGTTCAAAGGACTAAAGGAAACTATGCGTAAAGAAGTAAAGGAAGGTATGATGACAGTGTGCCATCCAATAGAGATTATCAACAAAGGGACAGGAATTATAAAAAAGAACCAGATGGGAACTCTGAAGTTGAGAAATATAATAACTAAAATGAAATATTCACTGTAAAGACTCAATAGGAGATTTTCAACTGGCAGAAGAATCAGCAAATTTAAAGACAGACTGATAAAAATTATGCAACCTGAGAAACAGACAAAAAATTTTCCAAATTTGATGGGAAACATCAAATCGACAGAACCAAGAAGCTCGATGAACTCCAAGTTGGACAAACACAAACTAACAGACATAATAAAAATGTTGAAAGACAAAGAGGGAAAGAAGGAAACCTAATTAGATTAATGGTTGCTTTCTCATCAGAAACCAGAGGCCAGAAGGCAGTAGGACAGCATATGCAAAGAGCTGAAAGAAAAAGACCAGTCAACCAAGAATCCTACATCCAGCAAAACTACCTTTCAAAAAATCAAGGTGAAATGAAGACATCCACAGACTAAAAAAGCAAAAAAGACAATTCATTGCTAGCAAGCCTGCCTTACGAGAAATACTAAAGGAAGTTCTTCAGGCTGAAAGCTAGTGACTCCAGATGGTAATCTGGATCCAGTCTAAAAAAAAAAAAAAAAAGCAAAGAGTATCAGAAATTATAGTTATAAAAGACAACATAAATACATATTTTTTCTCTTAAATTTCAAAGCAATTATATAGAACCATATATATGTATATATAAAACCATATATGTGTGTGTGTATACATATGTATATGTTGTCAGCCTACAACATATAGAAATGGAATGTATCTGACCACAGCAGCACAGGGAAAGAGAAGTGAAGCTGTACTAGAGAAAGAAAATAACACCATAAGAAAATACATGTCCACACAGAAACTTGTTCATAAATATCATCAACAGCATCATTCATAATAGCCAAAAAGTAGCAATAACCCAAATATTCATCAACTGATGGATGATGGATAAACAAATGTGGTACATCTGTACAATGGAATATTATCCAGCAATAGAAAGGAATGAAGTCCTGACACCTGCTACAATGTGGATGAACCTTGAAAACATTACCCTAGTGAAAGAAGTTGGTCACACAGACCATTTACTACATGGTCCATTTATTAAAAGACCATTTATACACTACATTTATTATATGGAATGTCCAGAAGAGGCAAATCTGTAGAGACAGGTAGATTAGTGATTGCCAGTGGCTGGGGGTGGGTGTGTTACTGGGTTGGGGGAAGTGGGGGTGACCACTAAAGAGGTGATATGTCCCAAAACTGACAATGACGATGGCTAACCAACTCTGAATGAACTAAAAGCCTCAAAAAATAAGCGTGATGAGAAGACAATATAGCTATTCTTAAAGCAAACAAACAAGTAAACAAAATAAGAAAGAGCTCAGACTCACTGTTGGCACTGAGGTCAGCCATGTGAGCATCCCATGCAGGCAGCTCCTATGCACAGCCGCCCTGGCCCTTCCTATCTGAAGATGTGTCAGGCCTCCCAGGGAGGAGATCCTTAAATACCCATCTGAGCAATGAAACATCAGCACTTTAGTTAAAAATAACCCTAACAGGGCTTCCCTGGTGGCGCAGTGGTTGAGAGTCCGCCTGCCGATGCAGGGGACACGGGTTCATGCCCCGGTTCGGGAAGATCCCACATGCTGTGGAGCGGCTGGGCCTGTGAGCCATGGCCGCTGAGCCTGCGCGTCCGGAGCCTGTGCTCCGCAACGGGAGAGGCCACAACAGTGAGAGGCCCGCGTACTGCAAAAAAAAAAATAATAATAACCCTAACATTCCTATAATAAAAGCACGCCAGCTTAGTTGTCTCTTTTCCCCCCAGACTATAAGCTCCCTGTCTGTAGTGCCAGCACAGTGCCTAGCCTACCGTGGGTGCTCAGTACCCCTCTGCTGAATGGGTGGACAGACGGATGGAGAGGGTGTTTCTGGCCTGGGGTTCTCACTGAGTTAGAGGAGCCCCACGGGACCCTGCTTTGGGTGTGCAGAGCGGGAAAGCTGGGTGTATGAAGGCCAGTGCTCTGATGGGCACCGTGTGCACTCACTGGAAGGCAGGCTCCAGCTGGGCACCCAGGAAAGGCTCAGGTTACAAGAGCCAAAAACTTATACCTTAGGAGGTCAGACATGCAAGAGGAGGCAGTGCTGTAAAAAGACGAAAGGAAACAGGTGGAGCTTCTTCCTCAACCAATTCCCACTCAAGTGGAAGATTTATTCACTCCACAAATTTTTTCAGCGTCCATCAGGCAATGTTGAGGCCCAAGGCATACAGTGAAGAATAAAACAGACTCTGCTCTGCCCAAGTGTAGCTCACAGCAAGGAGAGAGATGGACGCAAACCACGCGATTCAGGCTGTGATTACAAACCACGCAAAGGATGATAGTAGAATATACGAGCACTGTGAGACGACCGGAAGGAAGGCAGTTTAGTTTTTTGGTTGAGACCACGGACGACTGTATGAGCAGGCTGAGGTGCTGAGAAGCACGGGGTCCGGCAGGTGAGGAAGAGTTACCACTTGGAGGTCCCGCGGGAGAAGCCAGGATTCAGTGAGTAATGGGGAATGTGGCTCAAGACAAAGCCGTGAGGTAGGCGAGAAGTCTCACGTAGGATTTTTACTGTATCCAAGGTTCAGCTACTGAAAGGTGGCGTGTATGGGAGCTGGGAGCCGGGACGGTCTGGCTCATGTGAGGAGCAGGGAGAGGGCAGATCAAGGTGGACGCCCAGGTTTCCTACTTGAAGGGCCGCGTGAATGGCGCCGTCTGTTGACGGGGAAATAGGGAGGGCAGATTGCAGGTGAAGTCACATTTGCTTGGTCTGTGGAAGATCCAAGTGGAGGCATCAGTAGGCAGTGGAGTAGACAGTCTGGAGGTTGGAAAAGAGGAGATAGCTGGAGGGATAAATCTGACAGGTGTGAGCCTATTCATGGCATCTAAAACCATGGGAGTGGATGAGATCATCTCAGGAGTGGACGCAGAATGAAACAGAGGCAGTGCAGTAAAAAGGCCGGGGCAAGGAGGCTAAGCCTGCAAAGACTGGACAGCAAAGTGAGAGGTAGAGGGAAACCAGAAACGTGGAGGTCCCAGGGCTAGGAGTCAGCACTGCCGAGCGGTGCTGAAGGGTCACCTGAGGGAAGCCAGTGTCCAGGGTGGAAACAGCTGGTAAGCTGGCTGCCTGCGTGTGATGACGTGAGGGGGCAGAGGCCGTGCACAGGTCTGTGCTGGTCGAGGGCACCGGCGTGTCGGGGCTGGAGAGCTGCGGTGTGTCTGAGCGCTGAGCGTGGGCCCTCAGACAGTCCTACTCAGTCCTACTCCTGTGGTTCTCGTTGACGTTGCTGTTCAAGATATAGTCTCAAATAACGGATACTGTTTCTTAACTTTAAATTTTTATGTTTCTTTCAATTCATACATGCACTTCAGATGTCTCTAAGCCACTGGCACTTTTTATGAACAGTTCCAGATATCGAGGCAGTGACATTCATAGCACACACTTCCCAAAAAGAACATTTGTATTTTAAGAATCGGCAAGAAACGAAAACTCCAAATCCTGACTGGCCCTTGTCCCATTATTTTTCATTCTCACTTTGTCCACGGTTTTTTTTTTAAACTTACACAGCTTCCAAAAATGGTTAAATGGTTTTTAAAATTAAAATGAAACTACAGAAAGCAAAGAAATAAAGTACAGTTTTAAAGTGTTAAACATTCCCAAATTCTCACCAGGTTTCCTTTCAAATGCAGAGCTGATTAAGATCAGAGCAGTGTTTACTTCCTCCACAGAAGAGGCTCCATGACCTCCAGCTTCAGACATGCCATGATCACCACAAAGAACCAGCAGATTGGGTAACAGAGTCTCTCTCTCCTATAAGGTAAAGGAAGTACATTTCAGCTGAACCCAGCCTGGGGAAAAGAAGATCATGTGTTCTCAGATTTCAGCTTTACTTTGTAAACAGTAGCTCTACCTAAATTTTTTTTTTTTAACCTATGAGCTTATAGCCAGATCAAACGGTCAACGTCGAGTAATGTCATAAATAAAACAAATGGAATCATATGGAGGTCACAGAGCACAGGAGGGTTGTGTTAGGCCTCTCAGGGCAGAGAATCAGGGTTTGGTTTCTGTCTTTGCCATTTCCAACCTATGGGAGCCTGGGCACATTGCTCTTCATGCCCTAGTCTCCTTATCTGTCAAACAGAGCTGCCCCTGGCCCCTGGGGCTCTGGCCAGTGGCTTTTGCTGCCCTTGCATGTACCTGACAGGCTCTGACTTGCCCTTGCTGCTTTTTCACCTGGAATACACCTTCACAGATGGCGCATCGACACCCCTGCCCTTCAAGTCTTGGCTCACATCTCCCACGTCCTTAAGGACGACGGCTCTGACCATGCAGTTTAAAACTACAGCTTTTCTCTCAGATGTTGTGCCCTCCTCCTGCCCTACGTTCTGCTATGGCACCAATCACTGTCTAGAATACTTATGTACTCATTGATTATGCTTCGTGTTCTTCCCTCCTGGCTAGAGATTAAGCTCCACAAATGCCCAGACAGGAACAGTGACAGAGAAGGCCTCCAGGAAACATGAGCTGGATGAACAGGTAGAGATATTAAGAGCCGCTATTCTGCAGGGCTGCTGGGTATGGTGCCCGGCACAGGGCACGTGCTCTGTAGGTGAAGGCTGCTTGAGTGATGGTAGATATGAAGCTCGCACAAGGTCACTCCAGTTCACTTTAGAAGCTACATTTCTTCTAGGAAACATTGGCACCTTGACATTCTAGGCCCACCTCTGAGAGCAGAGAGGTGTGGATCTTCATCACGACGCTGTCCATCTCACTGAGCTTGTGCCCGATCAGCGGGCTGTTGGGCCCAGAAACGTGGCCGATGTGGTCCAGCCCAAGGTAGTGGAGGATTAACACATCCCAATCCCGCCTTTTTAATACTCTATCCAAATGTCTTGTAACATTATCATCCACCTTTAAAGGGAAAAAGAGTACATATGAATAGCCTCCCTAATTTCCCTGGTGTTCACTCTTCAAGGAAAAGTGATTATGGTCATTTTAAAATCTACGGGCTGATTTTAGGTACTAGGACTCATGGGAGTTTGAAAAGACCGAAACCAAAACCAAAACCAAAACACCAAACAAACCAGCCCCCCAAATAAAAACTGTCTTAAAAAATGTTTGCATTAGATTAAGCTTTCACTAATACTGTTTTTATGTCTCTAATTTATGGATAGAACATATTATAACTTAAACGAACAAAGGCTGTTCTCACAAAACAATTCTTCAGGATCACTACTGGAGCTTAAACTAAAGCTGACCAGATAACCAAGTTACATGGGTGCCAGGTTGCTATGAGGCAAGTGAGGGCTAAGGGCAGTTGGCTAAAACAGGACAGTGCCCAGAGTTCAAGAAACCAGCGGGGTGAAGCTGGGGACGTCTGCCTGTGTCCTACGAGAAGGCTGTTTGGGGAAGAAAGAGACACATGCTCAGCGGTTCCCAGCCACACAGCCCCTGACAGAGCCACTAGCCAGGTCAGCCCTGACCCCTCCCTCCCACTGGAGAATCTACTACAAAGACAAGTGCTTCTGAGCCGTCACACACAGGGTGGGCAGTGACTGCTGTGTCTACACGGTCAGCTTTGGCAAAGGGTGTCGGTGTGCACAGGACAGCAGGCGCTCCCCTGGGCCAAACGGGTCCATCCAACGCCAGCTCAGAAGCACGGTGCCTTTGCCCTGTGGGCCTCCCTCTGCCCCGGGGCCAACACGGGGCGGGGCGTCTAATCTCCTTGTAGGAGGCTGCAACCCAGCACAGGGCGCACAGGGCCGACGCTCTCCGCACCAGGTAGGCTCGCCCAGCTCATGTCTGCCGTCATGCTGCCGCCCTCGCGGGAGAACAGCAGCAAGGCAGGATCCCAGGCAGAGCGTGGGGACCTCAGGCTCTGCCTCACAGACTCTGCCACCCCATTCTGTCCACTTGCGAAGGCCCCACTCACCTGTCAAAACTCTGGCTGAGCGGCTCCTCCTGGGAAGCCCTTCCCAACCCCCGGTACCCGTCAACGGGTGCTCACCTGGTCTGGGCTTTGGGCTCAGAGAACTATGCTCACAACTGCGTTAGGGTTTACGGTCCTGGCTTGTAGCTCATTACGGGAAGGAACAATGTTTTCAATCTCTCCATACTATTTTCAGTATATTGATAAAAGCCACATAGAAAACAACGTTGCCTCTAAGTTAGAGGGTACCAGGCTCTGTCTCATAGGATATATTTTTCTTAAAAACTGACCTCTGTATAATCTGATACAAAAAAAGAGGTTGTTCCATCATATTCCACAAAATGCTTTGGGAATAACTTCACCCATGTTTCATCTCCGTAAAAGATGATTCTTTTCCCCGCTGCTTTTGCTCGTGTGATCACGTTGTCTTCCAGCAGCGTGGGAGAATTGAGGTTCCTGACGACATCGATGAAGCCGGGGAGGCTCCCTGTCATCAATGCCTGCAGAAGGAAGCATTCAGGAGTCAGACCACAGAATCCAAGCACAGCGTGGGAACAGGCACCGAAGGTGATTCCAACGAATGGAAGAGGCAAGCATAAAGCTAAAGCAACACCAGTGCTGAAGGCTGGGTCAGTATTAGGACAAAGGGGGAAAAGCTACACAGATTCTTGGCAAAACCAGCAAACTCAGTTAAGTGAAGAACTGACCATATTTCAGCCGATGAGAGGACAAAGGAGGCCGTGGGGCAGCTGGACGGCTGTGGTCAAAAAAGCAGTCATGGATAATAAGAAATGAAACAAATGGCAAAGGGTGGTATGCAGTCTGTATACCCAAACCCACCGTCAGGTCCTCATCTAAGCTTCAGATCTGCTTCATGTGACAAGCAAACTCCACACACTGATCCTGAAACCCAGCAATTCTACTGTCCACCCCCGAGAGAAAGAACAGCCTCCCACACACCCAGGGAGGAAAGCGGTCTCTAAACAGGAACTCTGAGGAATCCTCACAGTAAACTCGCCCAGGGATGCTGGTGGGGCCACCTCCCCGCCCCACTCAGCACCATCATTTCTTGGAGGAGCAGGTGGGTGTGACATGTCTTCACACCTTTCTGCTATAGAATTAGGTCAACCACCTCCCTCATTTTAGCAGAATCTAAATGGGTCGTGGGTCTCCGTGATCTGGAGTTAGCTGACAACATACAACACTGGCATCCAGGGACCTGTGCAAAGAAAATAAAGAGGAATCTGGACAATGCTAACAAGTATAATAATTTTGCCAAGACTTCTTTAACAGCAAAGTAACGCAAAAATGAGTTAATCTTGGACTTTGAGAATGAGGAGCTTGGCAAACACTCTACCTGAAGAGCAACAATAAAACTGGATAAAACTGTCAAAAGCAACCCCTTCAAGACTTTGAAAACTCAACGAAGATATACACAAATTGAAATGTTCTTATCCAAAACACTTCCGCATTTCGGTAAGAACTGAGTACCTATGGTGTTTTAACATGGGCTGCTCCCCTCCCGCACACCCAGTTCTGTGACGTGGCAGCCATGAGGACCAGGAGGGGCCTGACCAATTTGGCACTCCACGGAGAAGCCCCATGCCAGGGACAAGGTGAAATCAGGGAAGGCCAACATCACAGCTACCTGAGGCTTCAATGCTGGTTGTCGTAAGACACAGGAAAAAGTCTGGAAAGGGGGTCTGGGGAATGGGACAGCTGCGGTAGGCTTCTGTGAGCTCCCACGTGGTCCTGGAATCTGGAAGGCTGTGTGCACACATAGGGTGAGTGTACACTCAGGAGAGAACAGAGAGGGCCTAGTTGCCTGGTCCTTCCAGCTGAACACGAGGCCCTGCTCAAACAAGGTGAGAGTCAGGGAAGACTCATAAACTGCCTGAAGATGAGCTGACGGCTGGACCCACATGCAAAGACCCCCTGTAGAGAGTGGAGGCCACACCTCAAGGTGTTTAAGCACAACCTGTGACCAGTCATTGGCTCACCACTCAGCCATCCTGACCTGGCTGCCCCTCAGGAAGAGTGGCTTAAAAAAACCCCAGGAATTTTAAAAAAACACAACAAGCAGAGACATCAGTGAGTATACATTTCAGGACTTCAGGAGAGACAGACTCTCTGTGATCTGTGTGGATAAAACACACAGGAAGAGGGAAGTCGGCTCAGATGAGGGTGAAGAGGTAAACGGGGGAAGACCATGCACCCTGAGGCCTGGGTTAGGAGGCAGAGTGTAAGCCACTGGAGGACTGTTGGGACTAGAGCAGAGCAACGTGATCTGTTTGGACAGGTTCTGGGTGAGAAGTGCTGGGAGAGTTTTACAGTCCAGGCTCACACCATAGCAGACTGGACTACAGTGGGGGTAGTGGAGGTGCTGGCTGAGTCCAGTTAGTCACATAAACAGTATACAGAGATCTGTTCACCTCGTTTCTTGTGAGGAGTGTTATCATCAACCTTTCAACTTTTACAATATGATAGACTCTTTAGTTGTCTTTAATCTGATTACTAGTACAGTTAAGAATCTTTTCCTATGCTTACTGGCATATTTCAATTCCTTTCTATGTGGATTTCTTTATATCCTTTGTCCAGCTGCTACTGGATTGTTGCCCTTGATCGGATCCTCTTTACATATCATGGGGTTCACATCTTGTTTGTTGTGTTAACTGTAAATAATTTTTCCATTTATTGTCTGTCAGTTGACTTTGTTTATAATGTCTTCCACCACTTTGGGTTGAATCTGTCCACCCTTTCCTCTGGGTTTTTATAAGGCACTTCCCTCCTCTTCACACTAGTTTGGGTTCACACGGACATTTTTAAGAAAGGCAGGGACTACCTGGTATCCCCTTCACCCCAGGAAACATGTAGGCAGCAAAAAAGTTGCAGCTGAGAGCCCAGGAATTTTAAGTGAGTGCTTGCCTGTCATCTCCTTGGAGGTTTTCCTGGGGTTGCTGTGGTCTTGGGAACAGTAGTTTCCTGACTTCTGAGAATTAAGGAGGGTTCTGCAGAGACTACTGAAAGAGAATTTGACCTGGTCACCTTATTCTGTATAACACAGTGTTGCTGTATAACACAGTGTGACCAACCGAGGCTCTGGAACTAGGCAAACATAAGGTTATGCTCGGTTTCTGATGCCAGCTGTGAGATTTCACACTTCAAGTCTGTTTCCTCACCTGGGAAATGGAGAAGAGAGTGGCACCAACATCATGGAGCTTCCACGGGGCTGTGGTAAGAGTGTACAAGACAGTGCCTGCACCACGGGTACACCACAGCCAGTGGTAACTGCCGCTATTACAACTATAAATTCCCAGGAAAAGGAAAGGCATTCAAAAATCAGTTACAACCTTTTAGAAGGAAGCTACTGCAGCATCTTAACATGTGAACATGCTACTAGAGACATTAGTCTTGAAATTTTAAAACTGGTGTCTCGTGGCAATTGTATCAGCACCTCCAGATGAACTAAGTCCCTTCCTGGGTGGAGGCAGGGCAGGGGACACACTCCTTAGCCAACACTACCTGATCCTATCAAATTCCAGAGCAATGTAACCCTAACTCCAGGATGGACTTCCTATATACTAGCTCCTCCCTGACAGAGAATGAGGAGCAAGAACCTGCAAAGGACCCAAAACAAAACACTGGTTTGGTAAAATGAAACAAACTGGAGAAGGGAGGACCACACCGGCCAATGTGCAAGACTGAACAGAACCTGGAGCCATCACGCCCACTTATATTTTTTCTTACAAATCTGCCCAGATTCCTAATAACTCTTTTCTTATCAGAACAAAGAAGGAATGAGTTCCTTCCACACTTCTGACAGGACAGATAAAGAAAGCAGTGATCCTCATGGTCAGAAGCCTGGATGCCCTTCTTCCAGCTTCCACAGGACTTGTTTCAGCAGAATGACTGCACCCCAAAAGGCTGTTCCTAAGCATCCTGACTACAGGTGGCCTCCCCCACTCCCCATCACTCTCTATCACATTCTCCCCCTCAATTTCTTCCATAGCATTTATCACCTCCTGAAACAATTTTGATTATTTATTTGTATACTTACATATTTTCTGTCCCCTCAATTAGAAAGTAAGCTTCATGAGGACAGGACAGTTGCTGTCTTGTTTTTTCACTGAATCCCTCTTATCTAGAACAGCACACAGTACATATAGATCCTCAATAAATATTGAGTGAAGGACAAACCACATCCAAAAGTGGCAGAGAGAATGGGAAACTCAAGAAAAAAAATCAGTAAAAGATGCGGCATGAACCCCTTCAATCCCAGACTGCTTTACTCATCTAGTAAACATTTGTTGAGTAACTACTAATGCCGCCCCCAAGCTTTAAATCCACAAGTGACACCTTCTCACCAACTAATAAGGTGTCCCACGATCATCCACAGATGTAAGGTTCAGCCAGAGACTTCTACACCGTACCGGCCTGCAGTATATTCACAAACTTTTAAGCTCCTCTGTCCTTTTCTGATCCCACTTCTTTACTCAATCTTCGGGTCTGAGCTTGAATGCAATTTCCTCAGACAGGCTTTTCTGAACCACCCCAGTCTAAATTAAGCCCCCAACCAGCACTGAACAGCACGCTCTGTTCTTTTTCATTATGCATTAATCACACTTTGTAACTGCACATTTACTTGTATGTTCATTTGTTTAATGGCTATGTCTCTCATTAGAGACTGAAAGTTCCATGAAGGCAGAGATGTTATTTTCAAAAAAAACCTTGTTTTTGAGCAAATCAATAAACCTTTACTCTTTTCTTTCCCCACAGTTCTTAAGTAAAGCATATGTACTTCAAAGGCACTCCCACTAGGCTGAACACCTGAAGGAGGTTTATAGAGTAAAAACAGGTATCTGTGAGGCCAGATCATGTTGGTTTGGTCACTGTGTATACTAAAATTTTGTACAAGTTATTTAACTTATCTGAATTTGCTTCCTCATCCATAAAGTCAAGTGATTGAACTAGATAACCCTAGAGGCTCCTCCCAGAATTCTAACTGACCCACTGATGATTAAAGAAGATAACAGGTTAGCAAGGAGCATGGTTTCTCCTGGATTAGATTGGCCTAGATGATCTGGCTCTAAATCTGTTATGCTTCCCATGAAGCATGAGCTTTTGGCTACCTTAACAGAGGGCATAAATCATGGGTCTTAGTTCCATCCTATCTGGGAGGCTTTTTCAGCATTCTATTGCCCCAGCCAGGTTGACAGCACCAAACTAATTTCCACTTAGTTAAAATTGGGACTCCAAGTAACAGACTACAGAGAGCCCCTGTAAACCTCTGAAAGAGCCAAACCATGATCTATAATACATTAAGTCAAACTGTTTACCTTGATTCGAGGCATAGTAACTGTAGGTGGCTTTGCTTCAGCCACAAAACTGTGAGATGATCCTTTTTCCACAAGATAAGTTGTGTAGGGCATAAATTTCACACCCTTTGACCCAAACACAAAGTCATCTCTCAAGGCGTCTATCAGCATAATAACAACTTTACTGAAGAGAGGTGGTGGGAGCTTGGTCCAGTTGGAAATGGCTCCTAAGAGTGTTTGAAAAAGAAAAAGAAAATTGAATTTAGCCTTTATTTAGCATTCAAGCACCTTATAATCTAGTTTCTGCTTACTTCTCCAGCACATACTCTGTCACACCTACATATCCTGAGCCAAAGAAAAAGGCCTGTTCTTGGGAAACAACGCTGGGGTCAGGGGGTGGGTAACAAGTAAGCTCAGGGAGCCCTAATATTATGTAGTGAATTACTCTTAGCATGATGGGGAGTACTGGCACAGGGGAGTCCCTTCGTGAGTATCCTGGAATGGGACATTAGGGAGATTGACCTAAAACACAGTGTTGCAGGTAAGGGATGGGCGAGCATTTACAAACTGTCTTTCCATGGTTAGTAGCTGGTATTGTGTGGATTTGATCCAAAACGTGAGTTCCTTTACCTAAGATATACTGTTGGGTAGGTGAGGGCTAGGAAGTGGCCTAGGCAGGGAGGTCTTAACTACTGGAAAAAACGGGGTCTTGGAGGAATGCCATAGAAGAAAACACGAGAGGTCGGCAGCCATCTTATCTGTTGTGTCTTCCTGAGCAAAAAGGGTGCCTGGAACAGGGAGTGACCCAAACATCTGCTCAGGGAAGGGGGTTGGGGTGTCACGGGATGAGTAGAGCTGGGGAGACGCTTACTCTTACGGGTATGGAGACCTTACTTTGCGGTGACCAGGGAGGAGGATCTTAGTAGGGCTGGTAGTGGTGCTTGCCACAAACTTGTAGGATACATAAAAGGAGGCTGGAACGGTAAGAAGGGGACCCTAGGGGGTGGGGACCAGAATGGAAGAGACCACCCGGGAGCCGCGGGAAGAAGTCCAAGAGGCGAGGCTCATAAGGAGGGTCCTCCGGGAAAAGTGGGGCCCGGGGAGCAGAGACGCCCGGGGAGCGGTCCATACCAGCCGAGGGTTCGGGCGCTGGGGACTCTGTTTGCTGCTCCGTCCCGGAAAAGGAACAAACGGGAGCCGGGAAGAATCCCCGGAGGAAAAGCGCGACCCCGAGCACCTCCATCACTACGCAGCAGGCGGCGAAGGTCCCGGAGCCCAGCCGCATCGTGCCCACCCGCCGGGCCGGGATCCGGGCTCCCGAACTCCAAGTCACGTCTCGCCCCAAAGCAGCGGCTTCCGCCTCCAGGGAGCCGCCTCCGAGCAAGCGCGAACGGGAGGTCCAGACAGGTGCCCGGCGCCCCCGCGTCTGCCGTCGCGCCGGAAATACGCGCCAGGGTCCGGGCGCTTCCGCGGCGGGGCGGCCCTGAGCTCACGGGCCCCTCGTGTACTTCTGGGGCGTCTGCCCGCCAGACACCGCTATCACCTTGTTAAGGTCTCAGCCCCTCTGGCTGTCTCGGGTTGATGGAGTCTATGCTGTGTGCCGTGCCTCTTGCCAGGAGCTGTCACACATTTTGCCGCGTTTGCTCCTCAGCAGCCTGCTGAGTCAGGTGCCATCGCCCTGAGAGCCCTCGTGTGTTTTGGGCAGGTCTGTGCAGAGGACGCCGTCTCCGACCATGACTTCGAGTTGGGCTGCCGTTACCTCGCTAAATGACCTCCAGAAGGCAAGCAGACTTCCTGGTTCTGGGTGTCCATGTGTGGGATTGGACCCCGGGACTTTCTTGGGGCCGCATCCAGACCCCTTTACTGCCTGGTGCCTCCATCTCCGGCTTCTGGGTGTGCTGTGGGCCAACAGCTCACAGCCACCCCCTTCTCTGAATAGTTGATTGTCCTTGGCTGATGGGGACTGCTGCGCCCTGGAAGTTATCACTCCCCAAACACCTGGAGCTCATGACTGACTGGGGCTGCAGTATAAAGGCCCAGCTCCTTTGCCTCCAAGAGAGTTGACTCGTGCTATTCGTGCTCCGAGCTCCTCTGGAATGAAGTTGAAGGTAGCCTTAAGCAAAGACCACATCCCTGCTGCTTTCTCCTGCTTTCTTCACATCCTCCTCCCCAGAGCCTTCCCTTGTTAAGGCTTATGCACCCGACCTCCCTTCTAAGGCTCTCCTTTAAGGAGACCAGGCCCAAGGCAGACTCCACGGTGTGTCTCCGAGCCTTAAATGTGATGAGTCTATAACGAGTCAGTTTTCCCAAGTTCTGACGACGACAGTCTAAGCTTCTACCACCTTCTCACCAGTACACACTAACCATGGATGTTAATAATAACCATTTAATGATAGCTGAGGTTTATCTAGTTTATCACCTGCCAGGCACTAGATCAAGCCCTTTAAATGGATTATTTTATTTGGTTAACACAACAACCCTTTGAAGTAGGTAGTCTTATTATTTTTTATTGCGGACAAAGAAATGTCAGAATGTAAAGTAGCATATCCAAAGTAACACAGCTAAACAGCCACAGAGCCAAGATTCAGAGCTATCGGTCTGACTCTGAGCCTGAGCTTTGGATCTCCACACTTTGCTAACACCTCAGAAAAACAAAAAACATCTTCTCCCTTCCAGTGGTTCTTGTTATGGGCTGAATTGGGTGCTCCCCAAAATTCATATATTGAAGGCCTAACCCTCAGTAGGTCATAATGTGATTTTATTTGGAGATAGTGCTTTTAAAGATATAATTAAGTTAAAATGAGGTCATTTGGGTGGGCTCTAATCCAATGTGACTGGTGTCCTTAGAAAAGAGATTGGGACACACAGGCACAGAGGGAAGACCATGTGCACACATGGTGAGAAGGTGGCCATCTAGGAGCCAAGGAGAAAGGCCTGAGGAGAAACAAGTACTGCCAACACTTTGATCTTGGACTTCTGGCCTTTGGAACTGTCAGAAAGTAAATTTCTGTTGCTTAAACCACCCAATCTGTGGTACTTTATTATGGCAGCCCTAGCAAATAAATACAGTCTGTATTAGATTTATACCTCTTCATAACAAATACCACAAACTTAGTAACTTAAAACTAAGTTTTATGATTTATGATCTCAGCATCTGTGGGTGAGGAGCCTGGGCATAGCTTGGTGGGTCCTCTGTAGGGTTGCATTCGAGGTATTGGCTAGGGCTGTGTTCGCATCTGGAGTCTCGACTGGGAAGGATCCAGTTCCACCCTCACTCAGGTTGTTGACAGAATTTATTTCCTTGCAGCAGTAGGACTGAGGCCCTGGCTTCCTGCTAGCCTCTAGCCAGAGGCCACCCTTGACTGCTAGACACATAGGCCTCCCTAAATAGACTTCGACGTTTCTGTGAATTAAAACTATGATGTTCTAGGTTTATGTATAAAATAGATAACTAGTGAGAACCTACTGTATAGCACAGGGAACTCTACTTGGTGTTCTGTGGTGACCTGGCTGGGAAGGACATCCAGGAGGGAGGGGATGTATGTGTACCTAAGGCTGATTCACTTTGCTGTACAGCAGAAACTAACACAACGTTGTAAAGCAACTATACTCCAGAAACAAACAAACAAACAAAACTCCTAGGTGACACAGAATCACTGATCCCTGGGAATCCCTCTGAGAGTGTGTCCTTATTCAGCTGGGCGTGGCTGGGGGAGATGCAGACGCTGGGTGGGAGTCAGACCTTACAGGGGCTGCTGAACATCTCTGTTCCTTTTCCTTTCCTGTCCAGGAGTGAGAATCCAGAATAATGAGAGGACAACCAACAGGGGAAGGAAGTCCCTGGGAGGTGAGTTGGTTTGTTTGTATTTTCCTTATTTTAGCATGCATTTTGTTATTGTGTGTTTTTGCTAGGAAATCACCTATTTCCTGTGGATTTCCAGTTTAAAGCAATAGGTTTCTCTTATTTGAGTTTTAATTTTTCCTCTTTCTCTCGTTTTCAACAGAATTGTCAAAATTAACAAACAAATATGGGTACCTTATTGTTAACTAAAATCCATATTTTATTTGGGTTCCTTTCATTCTCCCATTTTCTGTCCTAGGATCCCATCCAGGGTATCCCATGGCATTGAGTCATAATGTCACTTTAGTATGTTTTGGCTTTGACATTTTCTCACACTGTCCTTCACTCTATGACCTCAGCAGTGTTGAGGTGGACTAGTCAGGTATTTCGTAGACTGTCCCGCATTGAGATTTACTTGGTGTTTTTCTTGTGATTAAAATGGGGTCATGAGTTTTGAGGAAGCAGATCACAAGGGTAAAGTGCTTTCTTATGACTTTATATCATGGGAACATACATCAAGGCAACTTATCACTGTTCATGTTAGCTTTGCCCTTCTGGCTCAGGTAGTGTTTGTCAGATTTTCCCCACTGTGAAGTTACTTTTTCCCTAAGTCTGTACTGTGTGTCTTCTTTAGGATGAAGTCACTGTGTGGCACCCACACTTCAGGAGAGGGGAGTATTGTATTTACCGTTGCTGTGTACTAACATTTGAAATTGGGCAGTGTGACCCTGCAACTTTGAATTTCTTTAGAAAAATTGTTTTAGCTCTTTAGGGTCTCTAGAAATTCCATCTTTTGGTGTTTCACATTTTGCTCCCCTTCACATGGATGTACCCCAGTTTGCTTATGCATTCATCTACTGAAGACATCCTGATTCCATTTAGGTTTAGACATTATGAGTAGAGCTTCCGTGTACAATAGCATCCTTGTTTTTGTTTGGATAGAGTTTTACAAAGCAGTTGTGTAAATATTGAAGGTGTGATTGATGGATCTCAAGGTGTGAGACTTGTTTGGCTTTGGAAAATCCTGCCAAACTGTATCTCAAGGCCGTCTACGCATTCCATCAGTGATGAAGGAGAGCTGCTGTTGTTCCCCACCCTCCAGTGATCAGGGTCGTCATTGTGGGAGGAGGTTAGTAGTTCTAATAGGTCCGTATCGCTGTCTTGATTTACTTTGTGATTCCCTAATGGTATATGATGTTGATCATGTCTTCTTTGGCCAGACATCTATTCAGATCTTTACCCTCTCACTGTTGTGGCCTCTCCCGTTGCGGAGTACAGGCTCCGGACGCTTAGGCTCAGTGGCCATGACTCACTGGCCCAGCTGCTCCGTGGCATATGGGATCTTCCCGGACCGGGGCATGAACCCGTGTCCACTGCATCGGCAGGCGGACTCTCAACCACTGTGCCACCAGGGAAGCCCCTTTACCCATTTTTAATGCAGTTTTTTGTTTTATAGTTCTTTGTATAATTTGAGTACAAATTCTTTATCAGATATGTGTTTTGCAAATATTTTTCTCCCAGTTTGTTGCTTGTTTTTCAGTTTTCTGAAAAAGGCATTTCACCGAGTAGAAATTTTTAATTTTATAAAGAACACGTTACTGGGATAAACCATAATGGAAAAGAATATATATGTGTATAATAACTGAGTCACTTTGCTGTACAGCAGAAATTAACACAGCATTGTAAATCAACTATACTTCAATAAAAAAAATAAATTTACAAAGAACATGTTATTAACTTTTTTCCTTTTGTGCATTGGCTTTTTGTGTTGTGTGTTAAAAGTCAAACCTCATGATCTATGTGACCAAACCCATGGTCATGTAGATTTTCTTCTATGTTTTCTTTTATAATTTTTATAGTTTTATATTTTAAATTTGTCTGTGGACACTTTGGAATGACTTTTGGTGTAAGTTGCAAAGTCTGTATCTACATTCATTTCATTGCATATGGTTTCTGATTGTTCTATACCTATTTTTCAAGAAGCCGTGGCATATTTGCTGCCATATGTTTGAATTTCCAAACATTAGTGGATTCAGCAGGACAGCCAGCAGGGAACTCGGTCTCCTCTGAACTGGGAGTGGGTGCAGCCTGCATTTCCCACTTTGCCAGCATAGGGTGACAAGCCCGCCCCTCTTACCAGTGCGCACCTGCCTTTTCTGCACACAGCGTTGGCCCTGTGCACAGCTGACAGGAGCCTGGCCTCCTCAGGAACCTACAAGGATTTGGCTTCGGGACAGTGCAGGGCTGCATCCACATTGAGACGAGCTCGGTTTCCTCAGGACTGGCTGGGAGGTGCCTCCATGGGAGAAAAAGGTGAGGAAAAAGTGGGGAGAAGCTTGCTGTGCTGACTGCCTGGTTGACTGCCTGGGGGTGGTGTCTGTTTTCAGAGGACCCAGCAGAGGAGGGGCTTGATGTGGAAAATTGTGGGTTTTAGTGAGTTTTGTGTGTGGTGCAGTGTCCGGTGTCCTCCTTTGGCTTGTGATGTTCCATTTTCCAGGCAGTTTATTGAGGGGACTGTCCTTTCCCTGGTGTATGTCCTTGGCAGCTTTGGCATAAATTAACTGAGTACATGTGTGTGGGCTTATTCTTGGGCTCTCTATTCCATTCTTACAGCCCCTTTGTCTCTTTTTGTGTCATTTCTACACTGTTTGGTTACTGTAGCTTCGTAATATGGTTTGAAGTCAAGGAGTGAGTTTCCTCCAGCTGCTGTTCTTCTTTCTCAGGATCCCCTTGGCTGTTCAGGGTCCTTTGTGGTTCCATACAAATGTCAGGACTGTTTGTTCAGTTTCTGTGAAAAATGCCTTTGGCATTTTTGTAGGAATTGCATTGAATGTGTATATTTGGGTAGAATGAACATTTTAGCACTACAAATTCTTTCTATCCATGAGCACAGGATATCTTTCCATTTATTTACGTCTTCAATTTCTTCATTAATGTCATAAGATTTTCAGTGTGCTGGTCTTTCACATCTTTGGGTAAGTTTATTCCTAGGTATTTTGTTCTTCTGATGTTATGGTAAATGGGGTTGTTTTCTTAATTTCTCTAATAGATTTTTGGTGGGTTGATGTGGAAAACTGGAATTAGAAATCCCACTGTTTCTACCACATCCAGGTCATCCAGAACACCCAAGACGGGACTTCCCTTGTGTTTTTTTTTTTTTTTTTATTAGTTTCTGCTTTATAACAAAGTGAATCAGTTATACATATACATCTGTTCCCATATCCCTTCCCTCTTGCATCTCCCTCCCTCCCACCCTCCCTATCCCACCCCTCCAGGCGGTCACAAAGCACCGAGCTGATCTCCCTGTGCTCTGTGGCTGCTTCCCACTATCTATCTGCCTTACGTTTGGTAGTGTATATATGTCCATGCCTCTCTCTCGCTTTGTCACAGCTTACCCTTCCCCCTCCCCATATCCTCAAGTCCATTCTCAAGTAGGTCTGTGTCTTTATTCCTGTTTTACCCCTAGGTTCTTCATGATCTTTTTTTTTCTTAAATTCCATATATATGTGTTAGCGTATGGTATTTGTCTTTCTCCTTCTGACTTACTTCACTCTGTATGACAGACTCTAGGTCTATCCACCTCATTACAAATAGCTCAATTTCGTTTCTTTTTATGGCTGAGTAATATTCCACTGGGGGCTTCCCTTGTGGTGCAGTGGTTAAGAATCCACCTGCCAATGCACGGGACGCGGGTTCGATCCCTGGTCCAGGAAGATCCCACATGCCGCGGGGCAACTAAGCCCGTGAGCCACAACTACTGAGCCCGCATGCTGCAACTACTGAAGCCCGTGCATCTAGAGCCCGTGCTCCGCAACAAGAGAAGCCACCGCAGTGAGAAGCCTGCGCACGGCAACGAAGAGTGGCCCCCGCTTTCCGCAACTAGAGAAAGCCTGCATGCAGCAACGAAGACCCAACGCAACCATAAATAAATAGAAAAATAAGTAAATAAATAAAATAAATAAATAACTAGACTGTCTTTTCTAATCTGCATGTTTTCAGTGTACAATTCTTGTACACCTTTTTCCTCACCTCTATTGGAGGCTGATTCAGAACACAAACAACCTCCTAGAGAAACTTGCCCCAACCCTGCCATGTACTGCCACCTAGCTGGCCTGGTACTGAGTCACCAAAAACTTTTGTTATTTACTTGATTCTTAATTCCTTTAGAATTCATTACTTTACTGTTATAAATGTTTATTGTCCTTGTAATAAATCTTTTAATAAATCATTTTTATTTTAAAAATAAAATATTGTACTTTAATTACTCCATAGATGAGTGATGAATGGATCACACTTGACATATGATTGTAATCTTTTTATAATTATTAAAGTAATACATGTTATAAAAAATTGAAATATTACCTAAAGAAAAGAGGTTTGCCAATCCCACCCCCAGAGGTGACCATCTTGAATGGTTTGGTGCATCTCTCTCAGGGTCTATCTGTCTCTATCTCTGTCTCTGTCTCTCACACACAAGCAGATTTGTTTACATTTATGTTGATTTCACATCTATGTGGTCTTACAGATGGGATCCTGGATGCAGATGGTTAGTCCTCGTGCTTCCCACCTAAGAGGACCCTGAAGTCTCCCCTGTAATCAGGGGAGTGGGGGCATTTGAGGGCATTTCCCTCAAAATATGCCTTAGTGACATATTGTTTGTTTTGAATTAATGTTACTTAAGAAAAGAGCCATGCAAGAGAGACACTTTTTACCTCTTTTTAGGAAGAAATAAATCTCTCCTGTGAAAGGTACCCCACCTGGGGGCTGAGACGTGAGGGCAGAGGGCTGCAGGCATGCTGGCCCCTGCAAATCAATTCATTTTGGGGACTTTCTGTCGAGACTACTGAGGTGCCAGTTAGCTTTGTGATGACCAAAGCCAACTCCTCTCTCTGGCTATTTCTGAGAAAAGGCCTGAGTCTGAGCCATTATAGATTCTCTGGATTTCTTGGCATATGGACTGATCTGCACCCTCTCATCCTGACAGACCCCTTGTAGAAACACCTTCACTTTAAGAGTTTTTTCACCTCGTCCAGAAGATAAACAATGCCCCCATTCCCATACCCAACAAACAAGGAGACAGATATTCATTTGCTTTCCTACCTCAGCCACTTCAGAGAAGTCACTCTCTTAGAAATACCTTAAGCTCAATGACATACCTCTGTCTCCCTTTCTCTGGCACCATGGCATCCCTGGGTGAGCCCCGTCTTACATGGGCTTGACGGCACCACTTAGATGAGCCAGAGACAGTACCCCGAAATGGCCTGATGGTACCACCATACATTGAAAATGACCTACACACCAAATCAGCCTTAAACATGGTGGTCCAGAGACCAGGGATGTGCATGTGCCTCTGATGAAATCATTGCTCAGGAAACCCCAGCATCTATCATCCATCTTCTCCACATTCTTCTGACCTTTGCTTTTCCTCTTTTCAGCTGATATCTTGCTAGATTGTTCATGGACAGATCCCATCTGGCAAAAGCAGAATCATCTTCCCAACACATGAGACGAGAACAGGCACGGGCCCGCACGCATCTTATCCTCCTCTGCCTGCCCAGTCCATCATGTTAGAAAAATGTGCCCCTCTTCCTGTCAGAAGCCAGACGCCAGGTAAAGGACTTAGATGTAAAGGAAACCAGAATATTGTCTTGAGCTACAGACACTTCAAAAAACAAAGCAAAAACAACATTCCCCCCCCCCAATACACCAGGTGCAGAAGGGTATGCTGAGCCTTCCCCTTCTTTTTCTTGGAAGCAACAGATAACATGTCATGCCCCCCCCGCCGCCCCACCAAGAAGACATCTTCCCTCTCCTGGAAGGAGAGTGACATTGTGATCGTCAAGGGCAGAGAGTGGAGAATGAGAGAATTCTGTACAAACAGACCGTGTTCAACCTAATTCTCATCTTCCTTAGCTTCTTCACTTAGTGTAGTTCCTTTTCCACATCACCTCTCTTTGTTCAACCTAACAGAAAAGAATTTAGGTTTTGTCACTTCTCTGGGTCTTTCTTCATTTCCTTAGGAGGGCGCCCTGGGTCAGGTAAAACTTGTGGGAAATAAATGTGTATGGTTCCCTTCTGTGAATCTGTCTTGTGTCTGTTTAATTCTCAGGACCAGCCTTCAGCTCTAAGAGGGTGGAGGTCAGGTTCTGTCTTGGCCACATCTTCCTTGCTGGCATCTTTGAATTCTACCTCCTTCCTTGGCTTGATTCCTCAGCATGCTGATATGCTCTCAGCTACCATCTTTAGAAGCTCTGTGAACATGGGCTGTGTGTTTCAAAATGAAACACATTTGTACCCTACGATACAGCTCTTGAATTCCTTGGTATTGATGGACCTAAATGAGTCGAATGCTTATATCTCTACAGAAACCTGTATGGGACATTTATGGCATCTTTATTCATAACTGCCAAAACTTGGAAGCAACCAAGATGTCCTTCAGGAGGTGAATGGACACACAGACTGGTCTCCATCCATGCAACAGAATGTTCTTTGGCACTGAAAAGATATGAGAGAGAGATGGAGCCATGGGGAGACGGGAGGGGCACCTTAAGTGCATATCACTCACCAAAAGAAGCCAATCTGGAAAGGTGGCATAGCTTAGGGTACCAACCACATGTGACATTCAGGAAAAGGCAAACCAAAGAAAGGGTGGGTTGCCAAGGGTTTGTGGCAGGGTTGAGGGGTGGGGCATGATAAACAGGTTGAGCACTGAGGATTTTTAAGGCAGTGAAACTATTCAGTGTGATACATTCATGGCGAGACACATTTGTCAAAACCCATAGACTGTGCAACACAAGGAGTGAATCCTAGTGTAAACTCTGGATTCTGGTGATCATGATGTGTCCATGTAGATTCATCGATAGTGACCAACACACAGAATGTTGATAGGATAGTTGGGGAGAGGGAAACTCTGAGCACCTGTGTGGGTGGGGAGGGGGTAGGTGGGGAGAGCAGTAACAGCAGAGCAGGGGGCATATAGTACCTCTCTGTACTCTGCCCAATTTTGCTGTGAACTCAAAACTTCTTTAAAAAAATGATAAACCTTATTTAAGCAAAGAAACAAATAACGTTCCATTAGCATCACATGGCTGTTCCTCTTCAAATCCTCAATCTGTCTGGGCCACTTGAAAGTCAAACTTCAGCGGACACTTGACCTTTCAACCCTCATCCTTTCAAAGTTTCTTCTACATCTGCTCTTTATCTCACTACACTTTTGTTTTTTAATTTTTAATTAAAAAAATGTTTCTGGCTGCGCTGTGAGGCTTGCAGGATCTTAGTTCTCCAACCAGGGATCGAACCCGCACCCTCAGCACTGAAAGCATGGAGTCCTAACCACTGGACTGCGAGGGAATTCCCCTACACTCTTTTTTTTTAAGATAGTATTTTTTCTTCTTTTTTAAAGTTGATGTATACTTGACGGGCAATATTACATATTAGTTTTCTGGTATATGACATAGTGACTTGATATTTTTATACACTACAAAATGATCACCAAGATAAGTCTAGTTACTATTTGTCACCATACAATGTTATTACAGTATTATGGACTCTATTCCCTGTGCTGTACTTCACACCCCATGACATTTGTTTTATAACAGGAGTTTGGAACCTCTCAATCTTTCTCACCTATTGCACTCATCCCTCCACCCCCCCTCCTATCTGCTAACCATCAGCATGTTCTTGGGATCTATGAATCCCTTTCTGTTTTGTTGTGTTTGTTCATTTGTTTCATTTTGTTTTGTTTTCATTTGTTTTGTTTTGTAGATTCTATATATAAGTGACATCATAAGGTAATTATCTTTCTCTGTCTGCCATATTTCACTTAGCATAATGCCCTCTAGATCCATTCATGTTCTCGTAAGATTTCTTTTTTTTGGTTCTTTTTTACGTTCTTTTTTCTTTTATATATATATATATATATATATATATATATATATAGAGAGAGAGAGAGAGAGAGAGAGAGAGAGAGAGAGAGAGAGAGAGAGAAACTATATATATGAAACTTTCTTTATTTTTCTATCAATGGATACTGTGCTGGCTTCCATATCTTGACTATTGCCAATAAAGCTGCCATGAACATAAGGGTGTGTATATCTTTTTGAATTCGTTTTTTGGTTTCCTTCAGAAAGATACCCCCAAGTGTAATACCTGCATCATATGCTATGTCTATTTTTAATTTCTTGAGGAACCTCCATACTGTTTTCCATAGTGGCTTTACCAGTGAGCATTCCCAGCAAAAGGGAATGAGGATTCCCTTTTCTCCACATCCTCAGCAATACTTTTTATTTGTTATCTTTTGGATGATAGCCATTCTTTCAGGTGTGAGGTGATAATCTCATTGTGGTTTGGATGTGCACTTCCATGATGATGAGTGATGCTGACCATGTTTTCATGTGTCTTTTGGCCATCTTTATATATTCTTTGGAAACATGTTCAGTCTTCTGCCAATTTTTTATTTGGATTTTTGTTTTTCTGGAGGTTGAGTTGTGTGAGTGAGTTCTTGGTCTATTTGTGTATGAACCATTTCTAGCTGTATTGCTTGCAAATATTTCTCACATTCAATAGGCTGCCCTTTTGTTTTGTGGATGTTTTTTTTTGCAGTTGAAAAGCTTTTCAGTTGGATGGAGTCCCATTGGTTTATTTTGCTTTTATTTCCCTTGCTTGAGGAGACAGATCCAACAAATATTGCTAAAACTTATGTCATTGTACTGCCTATGTTTTCTTCTAGGAGTTTTATGGCTTCAGGTCTTATATTGAAGTGTTTGATTCATTTTGAGGTTAGTTTTTTAGATGGTATAAGAAAGGATTCCAGGGCTTCCCTGGTGGCGCAGTGGTTGAGAGTCCGCCTGCCGATGCAGGGGACACGGGTTCGTGCCCCGATCCCGGAAGATCCCACATGCCGCGGAGCGGCTGGGCCCGCGAGCCATGGCCGCGGAGCCTGTGTGTCCGGAGCCTGTGCTCCGCAACGGGAGAGGCCACAGCAGTGAGAGGCCCGCGTACAGCAAAAAAAAAAAAAAAAAAAAAAAAGAAAGGATTCCAGTTTGATTCTTGTGCATGTAGCTGTCCAGTTTTCTCAACACCATTTATCGAAGAGGTTATATTTTCCCCATTGTATATTGTCACCTCCTTTGTCATAGATGAATTGACCATGTAAGCATGGGTTTATTTCTTGGCTGTCAATTCTGTCCCATGGGCATGTGTGTATTTCTTTTGTTCCAATACCATATTGTCTTGATGATTTTAGATTTGTAGTATAGTTTGAGATCAGGGAGCATGATATGTCCAGGTTTGTGCTTCTTTCTTAAGACTGTATTGACAATTCAGGTTCTATACACATTTTAGAACTCTTGGTTCTAGTTCTCCGAAAAATTCCATTGGTATTTTGACAGAAATGGCATTGAATCTCTAAATTGCCTTGGGGTGTGGAATCATTTTAACAATATGAATTCTTCTAATCCAGGAGCATGGTGTATATTTCCATTTGTTTGTGTCATCTTCATTTCTTTCATCAATGTCTTCCAGTTTTCTGAGTATAGGTCTTTTACCTTCTGGGTTAGATGTATTCCTAGGTATTTTATCTTTGTTAATGTCATTGTCATTAACAAAGAGATTTCTTATGTCATTGAGATTTCTTAATTTCTCATTCTGACAGTTTGTTGTGACTGTATAGAAATGTAACCGATTTCTGTAAATTAATTTTGTATCCTGCAGCTTAACTGAACCTTCTGATGAGTTCTATTTGGTTTTGGGTGTGGTCTTCAAGATTTTCTGTATAGAGTATCATGTCATCCACAAACAGTGACAGTTTTTCCTCTGTCATGAGATTCCTTTTATTTCTTTTTTAAATCTAATTACTATGGCTAGGACTTCTTAGACCATGTGGGATGAAAGTGGTGAGAACCGTCAGGGTTAGAGTTAGGTTTAAGCATAATTGTCCATAATTGTGTGAGTCTGTTCAGGGGCTGCCATAACAAATACCACAGAACAGACAGTTTAAACAACAGACATCTCCCAGTCCTGGATGCTGTCTGAGATCAAGGTGTCTGCAGATTGGTGTTTCCTGAGGCTTCTCTCCTTGGCATGTAGACAGCCATCTTTTCCCCCTGTCCTCACATAGTCTTCCCCTGTGCCTATCTGTGTCCTAATCTCTTCTTGTAGGACATCAATCCTATTGGATTAAGATCTACCCTAGTGACCTCATTTTTACCTTGGTCACCTCTTTATTTTTTAAAATAAATTTATTCTATTTATTTATTTTTGGCTGTGTTAGGTGTTCATTGCTGCATGCGGGCTTTCTGTAGTTGCCATGAGTGGGGGCTACTCTTCGTTGTGGTGCACAGGCTTCTCATTGCGGTGGCTTCTCTTGTTGCAGAGCATGGGCTGTAGAGTGCAGGCTCAGTAGTTGTGGCGCATGGGCTCAGTAGTTGTGGTGCACAGGCTTCAGTAGTTGTGGCTCGCGGGCTGTAGAGCGCAGGCTCAGTAGTTGTGGTGCACGGGCTTAGTTGCTCCGCGGCATGTGGGGTCTTCCTGGAACAGGGCTTGAACCCTGCACCACCAGGGAAGCCCTATTTTTTCTTTTTAAATTGGGGTATAGTTGCTTTACCATGTTGTGTTATTTTCTGCTGTACAGCAAAGTGAATCAACCACACATATCCATATATTCCCCTCTTCCTTGGATTTCCTTCCCATTTAGGTCACCACAGAGCATTCAGTAGAATTCCCTGTGCTATACACTTTGTTTTCATTAGTTATCTATTTTATACATAGTAGTATATATATGTCAATCCTAATCTTCCAATCCATCCCACCCTTCCCTTCCCCCCTTGGTATCCATACGTTTGTTCTCTACGTCTGTGTATCTATTTCTGCTTTGTAAATAAGTTCATCTATACAATTTTTCTAAATTCCACATATATGCATTAATATACAGTATTTGTTTTTCTTTTTCTGACTTACTTCACTCTGTATGGCAGTGTCTGGGTCTATCCATGTGTCTGCAAATGGCACAGTTTCATTCTTTTTTATGACTGTGTAGTAATCCATTGTATATATGTACCACATCATCTTTGTCCATTCCTCTGTTGATGGACATTTAGGTTGCTTCCATGTCCTGGCTACTGTAAATAGTGCTGCAGTGAACATTGGGGTGCATGTATCTTTTTGAATGATGGTTTTCTCCGAGTATATGCCCAGAGTGGGATTGTTGGATCATATGGTAGTTCTATTTTTAGTTTTTTAAGGAACCTCCATACTGTTCTCCATAGTGGCTGTATCAATTTACATTCCCACCAACAGTGCAAGACGGCTCCCTTTTCTCCACAGCCTCTCCGGCGTTTATTGTTTGTATATTTTTTGATCATGGCCATTCTGACTAATGCGAGGTGATACCTCACTGTAGTTTTGATTTGCATTTCTCTAATGATTAGTGATGTTGGGCATCTTTTCATGTGCTTGTTGGCCATCTGTATGTCTTCTTTGGAGAAATGTCTATTTAGGTCTTCTGCCCATTTTTCGATTGGGTTGTTTGTTCTTTTGATATTGAGCTGCATGAGCTGTTTGTATATTTTGGAGATTAATGCCTTGCCAGTTGCTTCATTTGTAAATATTTTCTCCCATTCTGAGGGTTGTCTTTTTGTCTTGGTTATGGTTTCCTTTGCTGTGCAAAAGCTTTTAAGTTTCATTGGGTACCACTGGTTTAGTTTTGTTTTTATTTTCATTACTCTAGGAGGTGGGTCAAAAAAGATCTTGCTGCGATTTATGTCGTAGAGTGTTCTGTCTATGTTTTCCTCTAAGAGCTTTATAGTGTGCAGCCTTACATTTAGGTCTTTAGTCCATTTTTGTATATGGTGTTAGGTAGTGTTCTAGTTTCATTGTTTTACTTGTAGCTGTCCAGGTTTCCTAGCATCACTTATTGAAGAGACTGTCTTTTCTCCATTGTATATTCTTGCCTCCTTTGTCAAAGATTAGATAACCTTAGGTGCATGGATTTATCTCTGGGCTTGCTATCCTGTTCCATTGTTCGTCTCCTCTTTAAAAACTCCATCTCCAAATATAGCCACATCCTGGGGTCCTGGGGGTTAGGGATTCAGCATGTGAATTTGAGGGAACACGACTGAGCCCACGCCATCCTGCTTAGGAACTAACATGTGCCTCGGTCCTTCCTTCCCTCAAGTCCCACTGGGGTGATGTGATGGGTGAGGGAGAGGCCACTTGTGCCGTGTTTGTGTCCCAGCTGGGGAACCCTTCTCTGCTCTGTTTGATCAGACAGCAGCAGTGCCAGCCCCCTCCTGAGGTGAGCGATTCTAGGGTTTTGTGCTATGTCTGTTACCTGGCCTGCTGAGGTGCTCAGTGACAGGGAACCCAGGAGCCAGCAGCGTAGTGGGGATGCCGGGGGCTCTCAGGGCCTTGGCAAACACTTCTCCCACCACACACCCCAGCAAAAGTGGGGAAACCTTTGGGGGATTACAGGAGGTCTCATTTATGCTTCAGGAAGAGCACATTGGGGTGGGATGTGAGATGCACCATGGAGGCAGGGAGCTATGTCATGGCCTACAGAACCAGGCACAAGATCAAGCCTGGGCCAGGGCTGTGGCTGTAGAGGAGAATTAGTGTGGGGACTGGCCTTAGGCTCTGGAGGAGGAGCTGGCAGTCACTGGGGCAGAAGGAGAGTGGGAGCCTGGGAGGCCCTGGGTGTCTGGGCTGCGTCCTGGGGTGTGGGGAGCGGTAGGATCCCAGTCCTCCGAGGGGCCTGTTAGCCCCCAAGGTGAGATGGGGATGCAGTGGCTGCACAGATGCCTGTGGCCTGGGAGAGGGGTCCATGCTGGAATTATTGCAGGGAGGAGGAGGAAAGGCCGGGTGGGGGCAGGCCGGTACAGCAGGCTACCTACAGGTGACTGGTCCTGTTGGAAGCAACTCAGAGCCAGAAGGAGTGGCCGTCAGGAGCTCAGCTTCTTTCTCTTGTTCCTTTGTAAAACCACTGTGGTAGAGTTTGAAACACCACCAGGAGACTTCTGAGCCCAGTGCTGCCGTGGGTTCATCAAAGGGGCCTGGGTGGAAAACAGAACCACTGCAGGCCCCACCCATGTCCTCACTGGGGATGAATCCCATCAGGATACTGGGGCTCACAGACTTTAGGGAATCCCTGCCCTCAGGACTGGTCTCCTTTCTTCCAGCCAGCTGCTGGTCAGAGGCCCAGGCACCCCCATCCTGGCTCCAACCCCTAGGGCCTGGATTCTGGGACAGTTTAGGGGTAATGCAAGGCCCTCATGCTCTTTTATTTGCTTGGGGGCAAGAATGCCTTAAAAGCTGCAATTGGCTGATTTCGGAGGTCTGAGTGTTTCTAGCTGATATGGGTGGAAAGGTGGGGTGTGAGGTACATACATCTGCAGAGCCTTCTCAGTGTAAAGATCTATGCATTCCACTGGCCAGTCAGTTCCCCACACTATCCTCCCAGGAAGCTCAGATCCAGGATTAGGAGGGCAGAGGCTCTCCCTTTGCTTATCTGTAACTTCCCACTCCCACCCTGAGGAGCCTGACTCCCACTGTCTGCCATTTATCAATTCATTTCTCTTTTCCAGATTCCATGTACAGTGGTTTCAGAATTGTTAGCTACTACACCCTGGAAAGAACTTTATAAAATAAGGTCCACTGTTTTTGTATGGTCCATTTAGCCTTTAGTCTACAGATTCCAGTGATTTCCAAGGTTAACTTAGGTCAGTGCCTTTTGCCCCACTGCCTACAGTGAGGTTTTTCATACATTTCTTATACAGTTACATTCTGTCGCGTTGTGTATTCCATCCTGTGACACTCCTACACTCTAAATAAATTTGAATAGATTATGATTGACTCCTTGGACTCTACAAATCTATGGGCTTAGATGTATGCATAGTGACAGGTATCCATCCTACAGTATCGTGTGGAATACCTCAACCCCCACCCCATGATCTGCTTATCTGTGCTGTTTTGCCTTTTCCAAAATGTTATAAATGGGGTCATACTCTGTACATCCTCCTCAGACTGGATTCTTCCACTTAACAATATATACATAAGATTTATTCTTGTCTTTTCATGGGTTGATGGTTCATGCCTTTTTTTTTGACAGCATCATACTTATTATTTCATTTAAAGTTTTACTTGCTAGAAATACAGTGTTGTTATTCTTCAGAATAGTATCTTTCAGGTCCTCCTTTTTAAAAAAAATGTTTATTGGAGTATAGTTGCTTAATGGTTCGTTCCTTTCTATTGCTGAGTGGTATTCCATTGCATGTGTATGGGAGGAAAAACTATTTTCCCCCTACCCTTCTAGGTTCTTGGTTGAGAACCCCCCCCCACTTAAAAAAACAAAAAGACAGATTACTAGGAGAAAACCAGAAGTGTAATAATATGTATATCTCCTCTATACAGGGGAGCTATCCAGAAAAACTGAGTCACTGCCTGAAATGGCCAAAACCATCATCTTAAATACCATCTTCAGATAAAAACAAAAGAAAGACCTTGGGGAAGGGGTGAAACCAGTTATGGCAGGTTATCATGCAAAGCACAGTAAACAAGGGTATGGTTGTATGCAGATTTAAGTCAGGACTTGTACGTTGATAAGAGTTAGTTGAGATTTAATCATCCTATTTCTTGTGCAAAGAGGGACACAACCTTACAAATGAAGATTTCTATTGTAAATATCCTTCACAAAAGAGCAACCTCTGCTCAGTTTTCTGAGACTCTTTTTTTTTTTCCCTTTTTTTGAACCAGACTGAAATAATCCTTATGCCAGAGGGGCATATTTTGGGATGGCATATTCTACTTTGCTTGACCTGGATGTACCCCACTTTCCTTATGCATTCCTCTATTGAAGGATATCCTGATTTCTTCAAGTTCTTAACCATTATGAGTAGTGGTGCTGTGCATAATTGCATCTTTGTTTGCATTTGGCTATAGATTTTCTTTATTATTTATTTATTTGTTTGTTTATTCATTTATTTATTTTTGGCTGCATTGGGTCTTGTTGCTGTGCATGGGCTTTCTCTAGTTGCGGTGAGAGGGGGCTACTCTGTTGCGGTGCACGGGCTTCTCATTGCAGTGGCTTCTCTTGCTGCGGAGTATGGGCTCTAGGGGCGTGGGCTTCAGTAGTTGTGGCTTGAGGGCTCCAGAGCGCAGGCTCAGTAGTTGTGGTGCACTGGCTTAGTTGCTCCGTGGCATGTGGGATCTTCTCAGACCAGGCATCGAACCTGCGTCCCCTGCATTGGCAGGTGGATTCTTAACCACTGCGCCACCAGGGAAGTCCCTTTTCT
This sequence comes from Mesoplodon densirostris, assembly GCF_025265405.1. Lineage (NCBI taxonomy): Eukaryota > Metazoa > Chordata > Mammalia > Artiodactyla > Ziphiidae > Mesoplodon > Mesoplodon densirostris. The sequence continues at coordinate 107,710,577 of NC_082661.1, forward strand.
TTGTTTTTTTAAAAAAATTTATTTTATATTGGAGTATAGTCGATTAACAATTGTGATAGTTTCAGGTGCACAGCAAAATGACTCAGCCGTACATATACACATATCTAGACATAGATTTTCAAAGCAGTTGCATAAATACTGGAAGCACGATTGTTGGATCTCAAGGTGAGACTTGTTCAGCTTTGGGAAAAACTGCCAAACTGTCTTTCAAAGTGGCTGTACGTGCATCCCACCAGCAAATGGGAGAGTTCCTGTTGTTCCTCACCTATAGCAGTTGGTATTGTCATACTTTTGGAGTTTAACAGTCCTAATAGGTGTACTGTGATACCTCATGACTTTAATTTGTAATTCCCTAAAGGTACATGATGTTGAACATATTTTTGTATGATTTTCACTACCTGTATATCTTTTTTGGTGAGGTGTGTGTTCTAATCCTTACCCATTTTTTTTTTTTTTTTAGCGGTACGCGGGCCTCTCACCGTTGTGGCCTCTCCTGTTGTGGAGCACAGGCTCCGGACGTGCAGGCTCAGTGGCCATGGCTCACGGGCCCAGCCGCTCCGCGGCATGTGGGATCTTCCCGGACTGGGGCACGAACCCGTGTCCCCTGCATCGGCAGGTGGACTCTCAACCATTGCGCCACCAGGGAAGCCCCCCATTTATTATGGGGTTGCTTTAGAGGCCTTTGCCTATTTTGAGTCCAAATCCTTTATTGGTTATGTGGTTTGCAAAGATTTTTCTCCCAGTTTGTGGCTTTTCAGTTTCTGAATAAGGTCTTTTAGAGTACAAATCTTTAATTTTATAAAGTCTATAATATGACTTTCTTTTGTGGATTGGCTTATTGTGTTGTGTGTTAAAACTCAAGCTCATGGTCTACAGACCAAACGCAAGGTTATGTAGATTTTCTTCTGTGTTTGTCTCTGTAATTTTGATAGTTTTGCATTTTATAATAAATGTCTGTTAATAAGTTTGAGTGAATTTCGTGTAAGTTTTAAAGTTTGTGTCTACAGTCATCATTTCGTTTCATACAGTTTCCAGTTAAGTATTCCTTAACTATTTTGGAGAAGTCATGGGATATTTGGCTCTATTTCAGTTTGAATTTCCACAGTGTAATGGATCAGCAGAATTGCCCTCAGCGGGCGGGGCCTTCACTGAACTGTAAGGGCGGCTTGGTCTGCTCCGTTCCCGCTGGCTGGCAGGGAACGCGAGCCCGCCTCCCTGACCCTGCGCGGCAACTCGCGTTTTGCCAGCGGCCTTGGCTCCGCGGTCAGCTGACAGGGGCCCCTGTCTCCTCAGGACCCCCTGAGGCTTCAGCTTTGGGACATTGTGGGGTCCCGTTCTCTCTGACAGGGGCCCGATCTCCTCAGGACCTGTCGAGAGGGGGTGCCGCTGAAGGAAAAGGTGAGGAAAAGTGAGGAAAAGTGGGGAGAAGGTTCCTGTGCGTGGATGACCAATGAGGGTGTCTGTCTTCAGAGGAACTGAGGAAAGCTCGGTTTTTAGTTAGTTTGTGTGTGTGGTGTAGACAGATCGCAGTGTTGTTCTTTGGCCTGTGGCGTCCAGTTTTCCCAGCACCGTTTATCGAGGGGACTGTCCTTTCCCTGGTGTATGTTCTTGGCTCCTTTCTTGTGGATTAACTGACCACACACCCATAAGATTTTTCTGGGCTGTCTATTCTGGTCCTCTGGTCTGTGTGCCTGTTTTTGTGTCAATTCCACACTAGCTTTGTAATGTAGTGTCAAGTCAGGGAGCGAGATGCCTCCATCCAGTTCTGCTTTCTCAGGGTCACTTTGACTATTTTGGGTCCTTTGTAGTTTCACAGAAATCTTAAGATTGTTCTGTTTCTGTGAGAAACGTCATTGGAATTTTGGTAGGGATTACATTGAATGTGTACATATATTGGGTAGAATGCATATTTAAAATATTTTATTTAAAAATTTTTATTTATTTAATTTATTGTTGGCTGCGTTGGGTCTTCGTTGCTGTGTGCGGGTTTCTCTAGTTGTGGCGAGCGGGGGCTACTCATTGTTGCAGTGCGCAGGCTTCTCATTGCAGTGGCTTCTGTGTTGTGAAGCACAGGCTCTAGGCGCCCGGGCTTCAGTAGTTGTGGCACGTGGGCTCAGTAGTTGTGGCTCGCGGGCTCTAGAACGCAGGCTCAGTAGTTGTGGCGCACGGGCTTAGTTGCTCCGCGGCATGTGGGATCTTCCCAGACCAGGGCTTGAACCCGTGTCCCCTGAACTGGCAGATGGATTCTTAACCACTGTACCACCAGGGAAGCCCAGAATGCATATTTTAACAATATTGTTTTCACCCATTAGCACGGGATATTATTCCATTTACTTGTGTCTGTTCAGTTTCTTTCATTGGTGTCTTACAGTTTTCAGTGTGCAGGTCTTTCAGGTCCTTGGTTAAATTTACTCGTAGTTATTTTCTTGGATGCAGTTGTAAATGGGATTTTAAAAAAATTCTCTTTCTGATGGTTCATTATTAGTGTATAGAATCACAAATGATTTTTTTGTATTGATTTTTTTTCCTGCAGTTTTACTGAATTCATTTTTAGTTTTAGCATGTTTTTGGTGGTATGATGTGGAAAAGTAGAAATCTGAAATTTATCTATTTTTTTTCTTTCATTGCTTATGCTTTACTGTCAAATCTAAGAAACCATTGTTAAATTGAAGGTCATGAAGATTTAATTCGTTGGTTTCTTGGAGAGTTCATACAGTCATCCCTCGGTATCCACTAGGCCAGGGTTTAGGCCTGGGGTTTGAAGTCAGTGTGAGGGTTTAGGGTCAGAGTTTAGGGCTGTGGGGCAGGGTTTGAGAGTCAGGGTAGAGGGTTGTGGTTAAAGGGTCAGGGTCAGGGATTAGAGTTTGGGGGTCAGGGTTAAGGGTCTAGGGGTCTGGGATTAGAGGTGTTAGGCTGTTAAGGTTAGAGGTTAGGGCTCTTGGGGTTAGGGTTAGAGTTAGGTTTAAGCACAACTGGCCCTCATTGCCCTCCCGTCCTTCTCTCTGAGGCCTTCAGGATGGACAGGGTTTGCCCACGGTCACACATGAGTCAGGGAGTTGAGCTGGACCACTGTTTTTCTACCGCACCCCCACCCCCAACCCCACCCCGCGGCCTGGGCTCTGAGAGAAGAATGAAATGTCTGTTTTTGTCTCTGACTGTTTCAAATCCAACTCATCCTCAGTCAAGCTTTGGGGAAGGTGTCAGAAGTCATGCATGGTTTCCTTCTGCCGTCCCACCTGGCAAGGGTGATGCTGGCCCCACTCTGCCTCAGTAGCCCCAGGTTCCAGCATAGGGAAGTACTCAGTAGAGATGTGTAGATTTGTACAGGACTGGGTGGAGTGACCTGCCAGCCCCCAGGTGCTGCCTTCTTGAGGGCTGGTTGGGCCCTCCTGGGACTGGATGGATCCTTTGTCCCATCTGAGTGGGCATCAATAGACAATCAAGTCTCAGACAGGACAGCCCTTGACCTCTGACCATCCAGGCAGTCATCTGTGGTCCTCTAGGTCAGTCCAGCCTGGGAACTGTCAAGCTCCCATGAACAATTAGTGAGCTGACCATGTTGCTGAGCAACTGAACAGCTACCTGGGCAGTATAGACATTCCTTTGAGATGTTTCAGTTACCAACATCCATGTGGCTGAGAAAAAGGCCTCCCCTTGGCAGCCTCATAGCTTGCCAAGAGAGGTAATAACCCTGTAAGCATTCGAGTGTGTCCCTGAAACAACAACCCTACAGCAGACCATGGCCCTGCAATCCTTTGGCCTTCCAGTGGTAAGAAACTTTTGACATTCATACTCCTTAAGAATCAAAGATATGGAAGCAACTGGGCCTTCCAATGGGAGGTTCACACTGAGGCTGCATGGTATTGGAGAGCTGTTTGCATCCATGTGGCCTCTGGAAAGCCAGCCAATCACGGATCATATGGTATGGAATAGTTCTTGAGCCTCCTACTACTTCATTGAGCAAGAGTTTCCTTACTACACTAGTATTTGGTTTCTTCCCTTATTAAAGGAGAGAGAAGAAACTAGAAAATGAGCAATATTATTCTTCAGAGATGGGTAAATTAATATGGCCGGGGGGCTGGCATGACTCAAGGGCTCCCACCTCTCAGGGGCAGGAGTAAGGTATGTGTGTCTTCTCAGGGCACATGGGCTATTGCAGGCCTACCTCTGAGATGTGAGGACCTGATGCCCAAGGCAGGAGGCTTGAGTTTACCACCAATACCTACTCTGGTTTTTCAGCAAGTGGAAGAATTTTTTGCTGTTATGAGAGGGCAGTAAGAGCACTGGAAGTGTGGCCTTGGTCCCTGGCCCTAAGTGAACCGCTTTCATCCTTTTATGTCATATTCTGTACTGTGCAATGAGGTGTCATTGATATGGAATATGCTGCTTTTTACAAATTGGCGTCGGTTCTCATCCCCAAGTCCAGCATCTCAGCTTTCGTTTGGGAACTACATCTCCCGTTTCCAGTCCAAACAGTTCCAGAGGGCTGATCCCATGTTCCACCTGGCTTGAAGATGGGTTTATGATCCATGTCTAGCCAATCTCATTTTCCATCTTCTGATTCCTGTGATGGGTTCAAGGATGAAAATGTAACCCAAGCAAGGGCAAAGACATTTAAATCTGTGACTTTTCTTGGGAACCAGGAAAGGAAAAACCTTTTTCCTTTCTGGAAACCATTTTCCCTTTCTAGGAAAATGGATGGTGAGTGGTTGTCAGCCTAGAGTTGCTGGAGACCCCAGATATAGAGAGAGACTGTGTCTGTGAATGGGGTCACCCAAAGTCACTTAGCAGGACAAAGGTTTGGAGAGGAGTAATGTCACACTGAGAGAGTGTGAGCCCCTGAAACTGCCAGGTCCAAACCCATTCTTAAACTTGCAAATATTAATTTAGTTCTACCATTAAAATAAATGTTAATTTATTTTACTTAAGTAATTGTGTCCAGCCCCTGGGAATAAAAAAGTCCTAGTTGACACATCTGAATCAATAATCCATGATTCTTCCTGAGGTGTCCTCACTGGTGATGCGTGGCTGGGGGAGATGAAAACACTGGGTGGGGTTAGATCTTAGAGAGATCTGAACAGCTCTGTGCCTGTTCATTCCCCCTCCTGGGAGAGGGAAAGCCCACGGCAGTGAGAAGACAACTAGCAGGAGGAGGAGGTCTCTCATGGTTAATTGGTCTTTTTAATTTTCCTTATTTCAGGGTCCATTTTTGTAATGCATTTTTAGAAGGAAATAGCCCATTTTCTCTAGATTTCCGTTTGGTACAATAGGTTTCTCTTATTTGACTTTCAATTTTTCTTCTTTCTCATTTTCTACACAATTGTCAAAAGTAAAAAACGTTGATACTTTATTAACTGAAGTCCGTATTTCATGCAGGTTCCCTTTGTTACACCGTTTCTTGTTCCAGGATCCTAAATGACACGTAGTCATCATGTCCGTTTAGGTTTTTCTGGGCTTTGACAGTTTCTTAGAGTCTCTTTGTTTCTATGACCTTGACAGTGTAGGAGGACTGGTTAGGTATTTTGTAGACTGTCCTGCATTGGAATTTGTTGGTGTTTTCCTTTTTAAAAATTTATTTATTTATTTTTGGCTGCATTGGGTCTTCGTTGCTCCGCGTGGGCTTGTGAGCAGGGGCTACTCTTTGTTGCAGTGCGCGGGCTTCTTATTGCGGTGGCTTCTCTTGTTGCAGAGCATGGGCTCTAGGCTCGTGGGCTTCAGTAGTTGTGGCACATGGGCTCATTAGTTGTGGCTTGGGGGCTCTGGAGCACAGGCTCAGTAGTTGTAGCACACGAGCTTAGTTGCTCCGCAGCATGTGGGATGTTCCCGGACCAGGGATCCAACCCGTGTCCCCTGCATTGGCAGGCGGATTCTTAACCACTGCGCCACCAGGGAAGTCCCTGTTGGTGTTTTTCTTATGATTAGGCTGGGGTTATGGGTTTTGAAGATGCAGATTACATAGGTAAAGTGCTTCCTCATCACTGTATATCAAGGGAACATGGTCTCAGGCAACTTATCACTTTCAGTCTTAAGTTTGGTCACCTGGTTGAGGTCATGAATGTCAGGTTTTCCATAGTGAAGTTACTTTTTTCCCACGTGCATACTAATATTAGGATAATTATTTCTATGAAAAATTCCATTGGGTATTATATCCTGATTGCAGTGAATTTATTGATGGTTTTGGTTGGAATGGACATTTTAATAAGTCATTGTTCCAATGCATGAGCATAGAATATTTTTCTGTTTGTGTTTTCTTGAATTTCTTTATCAGTGCTTTATAGTTTTCTGAGTATGGTCTTTCCTGTGCTTGCTTAAATTTGTTCTTATGTATTTTATTCTTTTTGATGCAATTGTAAATGGGATTGTTTTCTTAAGTTTTCTTTCTGATGGTTCATTATTAATGTATAGAAACACAACTGATGTTTGCATACTGATTTCATATTCTTCAACTTTAGTGAATGTATTTATTCTAACAACTTTTTGTGAAGTGATATGGAAAATTGTATTCCTAAAATCTCACTGTTTCTCCTGCACCAGGTCATCCAGAGGACCCCCGACATGGTGGCTACTAATATACTCTTCCCACAGTGCTTCTTAATACCATGTGGACTCCTACAAGGGGAATTAGCATCACAACTTCAGTTGACTTTGTCTGGGTAAGTTTTGGCCTCTGTTACAAAGTTTGTTGTCAGTCTTATCTGCTTTTGTGGCATGGTATTGATATGGTTGTTTAGAAAAGTGATTTACTTTCCAGTAATTTCAAACATACAGAAAACTTTCAGTAATGGTAAAAGGCACTCACATTTGCAACATCACACAAAATACTCCAGCGTGTTTTATATAAAAAAGGGACACTCTCCTGAGGAACTGTTTCAGGAAGGGGGACCCCTTCCAGGGCTGAAGAGTGGGCTCTTGTCTAACACTTGGTAATGAATTGTCCACAGAGACACACGTGCTGACAGAGCAAGAGACTTTACTGGGATGGGGTGCCTGGGCGGAGAGCAGGAGGGTCAGGGAACCTAGGAGGACTGCTCTGACACGTGGCTTGAAGAGTTGGGTTTTATGGTGATGGGAGTAGTTTCTGGGTTGTCTCTGCCTGATCATTCTGACTCAGGGTGCTTTCTGGTGGCATATGCAACGCTCAGCCAAGATGGACTCCAGCGAGGAGGATTCTGGGAGGTTGTTAGGACATGTGGACTGGCGTCTCCGCTTTCCTTTTGACCTTTCCCATATTCTTCTGGTTGGTGGTGGCTTGTTAGTTCCCTGTTCCTTACCAGGATCTCCCGTAGTAAAATAACTCATGCAAACTGTTACTGTCTTTTCCTGGCCCGGGTGGGCGGTTTCAGTCAGTGTTTCCCCTAACAGAACCAGCACATAACTCCCAAATGAGGAAATCACATGGTTTCCACAGTGTATAATAATTCAGAGGCACACTTCCACATTCACCAGCAATCCCAACTGTATGAAAATGTCTTTTTCCATCTTGATCCAGTTTTCTTTTTATGGAACTGTTACCGAGACTTTCCCTCATTTTGACAACCTTGATGGATTTAAAACAGAGAAGATGAGTATGGGATCTGGGTGGCCTTTTCTGAATGGATTTGTTCACTAAGGATGGTTTTTAATGTTCACTCATATTGCAACATATATCAGTACTACATTTTTTCCCCATTGTAATTACAAATACATAACACGACATTTACCATTTAAATAATTTTAACTATATAGTTTTAAATTTTTATTTATTATTTATTTATTTTTATTTATATTTGGCTGCGTTGGGTTTTAGTTGTGGCACGTGGGAGATTTGTTGAGGCATGCGGGATCTTTTGTTGCAGTGCGCGGGCTTCTCTCTACTTGTGGCATGTGGATTTCCTCTACTGTAGTTGTGGTGTGCAGGCTCCAGGGCACGTGGGCTCTGTAGTTTGTGGCACGTGGGCTCTAGTTGAGGTGCATGAGCTCAGTAGTTGTGGCGTGCAGGCTTAGTTGCCTCGTGGCATGTGGACTCTTAGTTCCATGACCAGGGATTGAAACCGAGTCCCCTGCTTTGTAAGGCGGATTCTTTACCACTGGATCATCAGGGAAGTCACTAAGTATATAGTTTTGTGGTACGAACTACCTTCACACTGTTGTGCAAACAGTTGTATAACATGTACCTTCTGTGGGTCTGGGAGATACCCAGGAAATTGAGTAACACCGTGAAATGGCCCAAGACATCCCGTTCAATACCATCTTTATGTAAAAACAAAAGAAATGAAGGGTATGGTAGTTGTGCAGATTTAAGTCTTAGACTTCGCTATTGATTAAGAGTTTCCTGAGATTTAGTTATTCTTCTATTTCTGGTACAGAGAGAGACTCCCTTTCAAATGGAAATTTCCTCTATAAATGTAAATTTGCCTCAATGAAGGGCAATCTTATTTTTTTTTTTTTTTTGCAGTACGCGGCTTCTCACCGCTGTGGCCTCTCCTGCCGCGGAGCACAGGCTCCGGACACACAGGCCCAGCGGCCATGGCTCACGGGCCCAGCCGCTCTGTGGCACGTGGGATCCTCCCGGACCAGGGCACGAACCCATGTCCCCTGCATCGGCAGGCGAACTCTCAACCACTGCGCCACCAGGGAAGCCCAATGAAGGGCAATCTTGACTTGGTTTCATAGATTCTCATAAGTCTTCTTTTTTTTTTTAAAAAAATAATCAGCTCAAAATAATCCTCATTACAGAGAGGTGTATTGTGGGGTATCATTTTCTCCCTTTCACATGGATGTATCCTGAGTTGCTTATGCATTCATCTACTGAAGGACATCCTGATATTTAAAAATTTTTAGCCATTATGAGTAGAGCTGCAGTGCATGATTGCATGCTAGTTTTTGTTTGGATGCTGTTTTTCAAAGCAGGTGTCTACATACTAGAGGCATGATGTTGTATCCTTATGTGAGCCTTGTTTAGCTTTGGAAAAAATTGACAAAATTATCTTTCGAAGTAGCTGTATATGCATTTTTCCATAAGTAAAATTCCCATTTTCCTCACTCTATATCATTTTTTTTGCAGTTAGGGTTAGGGTTAGGGTTAGGGCTAGAGTTTACGGTTGGGGTTGGGGTTAGGGTTAAGGTTTAGGGTTTACGGTTTGGGCTTAGGGGTTAGGGTTAGGGTTAGGGTTTAGGGTTTAGGGTTAGGGTGAGGGTGAGGGTGAGGGTGTCAGTGTCAGTGCCTGAGTTGGGAGTAGTGTCAGGGTCTTAGTTAGGGACAGTGTCATTGCTTTAGTTAGGAGTAGTTTCAGGGCCTTAGTTAGGGACAGTGTCAGTGCCTGCATTGGGAGTAATGTCAGGTCCTGAGTTAGGGGTAGACTCAGGGCCTTAGTTAGGACAGTGTCAGTGCCTGAGGTGGGAGCAGTGTAAGGGCCTGAGTTAGGAGTAGTGTGAGGGCCTTAGTTAGGGACACTGTCATTGCCTGACTCAGGGGTAGACTCAGGGCCTTATTTAGGGACACTGTCAGTGCCTGAGTTAGGCGTGGCATCAGGTTGGTGGATGGCCCTGTGGCTCCCAGGCTTGTCTTTGTGTTCCTCCCAGACAGTGGCCCAAGGCAACTCACTTGAGACCTCAGCTAATGTCAACAGCCCTGGAGGCTCATCCTGATGGTGACGATTACTGGGGACACAGCCCCTGCACATGTGGACACAGCACAGATATTAAAAATAGCTGGGGGGCTTCCCTGGTGGTGCAGTGGTTGAGAGTCCGCCTGCTGATGCAGGGGACATGGGTTCGTGCCCCCGGGAAGATCCCACATGCCGCGGAGCGGCTGGGCTTGTGAGCCATGGTCGCTGAGTCTGCGCGTCCAGAGCCTGTGTTCCGCAACGGGAGAGGCCACAACAGTGAGAGGCCTGCGTACAGCAAAACAAACAAACAACAAAAAAAAACAAACAAAAATAGCTGGGGAGTGGGCTCCACTATGATGTTGAAACCTCTTTCTCAAAGTTCCATTTCCGTTGGGCTCTATTGCCAGGGCAGTTAGGTCACCTCCTCGGGTCCCTGACCAAGAAGAGTGACAGAAACACCCCATGGGAAGATCTATGTCCCCAGCTCAGTTGACACAGCTGCTTTCAGCACTGACTGCTCTCCTCTATGTCAACAGGGATGTGGCCCCATACAAACCATGGACCTCTCCTCCCGAGTCTCCCCATCTTCCAAATGGCGCTCATTCTGGCATCGACTTCCTAGGGAAGGCTTTAGGGGGATAGGCCTAAAAGCAGTACAATACCTGTCAAATCTGTAGGCTGGTATCACAGGGACGGCTGGTATCACATGGTGCACAGGTGGACACTGAACCAATTTGCCTATGTGGAGATTCGGGAGGAGAGGCCTATGGTTTGTACAGGGACACATCCCTGATGACATGGAGGAGTGCAGCCATATCTGAAACCAGCTCTGTTCACAAAATCAGGGCCATAGCTCTTCCCATGTCTGGTTTGTGTCATTGTTCTGGGCCAGGGACTGCAGGAGGTGACCTAAATTCTCTGGCAATTGATACAAACAGGAACTGGAATCTGGGTAATGAGGCATGGACATCCTAGTGGAGCCCACTCCCCAGGTCACGTGGCAGTAAACATGGATCTGCTGTGTCCCCATGTGCAGGGGTTGTAGCCTCAGGAAATGTCACAATCGTGGTGAGCCTACAGGGCTGGTGACATTAGATCAGGCCTCAGATGCGTTGTCTTGGGCCATTGTCCAGGAGGAATCCAAAGACAAGCCTTGGAGACCCAAACCAGTCTACCACCCTGATGCCACCCTGTTAGCAATCTGTCCCTTGCCTGGGTCTGTGGACTGATATTGCAGGTGCATGTTCCTGTCCTGTGGTGTGGGTCTCCAAACAAAATGGGCCGGCTCATGTGGGGTGAGAAGCCTGGTGGGCCGGACACATTCACAGCAATGTCCCAAGCTGGCTGGTCCACATGGAACATGCCCAGGCAGCACCTTTAAAGTGAGCTTTATGCCAAAAACTCTAGGATGTTCTCTTTGGTCCCAGATGGATATGTGGTCAGACATAGGTCTGTGCCTGACCTGGGAGCGGAAGGTCGAGTGGGTAGAAAAAGCTATGATAATTGCAGCATGTGTCCCTGATCCCTCTGGGCTTGGTGGGCCCTTATGCTGGTCACTGTTATGATAGAGCCCCACGTTGGAAATCGGAGAGGAGCTCAATGATGTGGACACCCAATGCTTCCTCCCGAGTGCTGGACCAAGTCACGCCACACCTCACCCCACCCCCACTGTCCACAAGGGTCAGGGCCAGATCCAGAAGGTGTGACGACAGAGGATTCTCTATAACAGGTCCCAGGGTTCTACGATGCCCAAACCTGGGGTACAAAGAGAGCTCAGCACAGCCGGATCTGACCTGGAGCATCATGCTAAGTTTCCTCCCGAATCATCTACTGTACCCAGACCACACCAAGGAAGAGCACAAAGGTGAGCAGGCCGGGGATGAATCCTGACCCCACAGGATGAGTTCCCAGAGCCTGGTCTTGGGCACGTACTAAAGGGTGGCCTCTGACCACCCACTTGGTGGACTGCTATTTGCAAACACATAATGAACACAGGATTGCTATAAATGGATGGTAAGTTCTGAAGGAAGCATCCCCCCAAACCCCAGCCACAGAAAGTTGACAGATGGTAGGGCAAATTTCCCCCAGGAGGGTGGGGCAGACTAACAGCAGTACAGCTCACAGAACTGGGGACCATGTACTATGCCTCCCCTTCCTGGATGACTCAGAGAGATGGAGAGGGAGGAAGGAGGAAACAGCCAGTTATTGCATACACTTACCTCTAACACTGGTACGCTGTCTATATTCATTCATCCAGGCAGAGGAAGGCTTTGCCATTATAACATCATGGAAAGAAGAAAGAAGAATTATCCAACAGCAGAGGAAAGACTCCAATTGTCCCGAATCTCTGTACAGAAAATGTTGACGGTGACAATCTCCCAAGAGAAATCAAAATAGAACAGAACTCAGGAAACTCAGTTTGGTATAATCGTAAAACTTCATTGATGCTAAATAAATTGCTTGCCTTTCTGTATACACACAACACTATCCGAATGAGAAATGAAGGAAACAACCCAGTGGACAATGACGGTAACAACACAAAGAAAATGCCTAGGAGACCATCTAACCCGTGACCTACAAGACTCGTAACTCAGAAAACGGGATGAGAGACATATTGATGAAAGACAATGAAGACAACACACACCCAAAATGGAATGGTAGGTACTGCTCACGGACCAGAAGAGTACGTCCTGTGCAAATGATTCCACACTCTCGAGGAAATCCAAGAGTTGAAGCCATTCCTCTCAAAATACCTGTGGATTGTCTCAGACAAGTACAACCAAGAATTCCCAAATGTGTCTGGAAATACAAAAGACCCTCGAGAGTGTCCATACACTCTTCAGCAAGAAGTGCCGATTTCATATGCCTAAGCTCCCTGATTTCCAACTAGACTGCAAACCTACCATCAACAGTACAGCATGGTATTGACACACAAGTTATCCACATAGATGCAAGGAAGAGAATGGAGAGCTCCAAAGGAAAGCCAAACTTGTGCGATCAAAGGAGGTGAGAAAGTCTGATAGGGACAATATAGCCTGTTCCAATCATGGTCCTGGAAAAACTGGACCACTCCATGCATAAGCATCACACTGGATTCCTTTCTCGTGTAAACCAACAACAAGAACTTCACACTAAATCGACTACCACAATGTCAAATCTGAAGTCAGGCCAGGCCTAGAAGAAACCCATAGGCAGTACATTCTTGAACCTCAGCCTTAGAAGTATGTCTGTTAATCCATCTCCTCACTAAAGAGAAACAGAAGCACAATAAAGGCAGTTGGGGCTCCAGTTGACTGAAACGGGATTTCGATGGCAAAGGAAATGCATCTACACAAAGAAGAGATACTGGATCGAACGTGAGAAAACATTGCTTTGTACACGATGAAACTGAAGAGGTGGCTCATCTGGAGAGCAGATCTAGAAGTTGGAAAACTCAAGCCTTTGAGAAACAAAAAGCCTAAAGTATGCTGAACCCAACAATGTGTGTGTGTGTATGTATGTGTACCTGTAGTTATTCTATACATGATATACCTAGATTATATATAATAAACATATTCTATATAAAGAATTTATTATATAGAATAAATTTAGGATACATAATATATATATGAAGGGCAGTATGTATTACATATTATACATATGTAATAATATACATATTACATATCATAAATTTTTCTACTTAATACTTATATAATAAATACATATAATGAATCATACATAGAGATACAAATTTGTGTTTGCTAATCTAAAAATACATGCATAAACCACAAGATCACAGGACAGAACTGAACAGAAGTCACAGAGTTTTCATAAGTCTGTCTGTAGGTTAGCAACAAGTCACAATGTCCATTCAGACTGGAGGGGTGGGAATATCGACAAGGATATGTGACCTGGAGGCAAGACTGCTGGGAGCCAATGCATGGGCAACCCACCCAGAGAACATACAGGAGAACATGGAAAGTTGTATGCCAGAGGTGTCTATGTCTGTAGTTTCTTGATGTTCAGCCATCGCCTGGCACAATGGGGATGTAAGCCAGAGGATGAGTGACACTCCCGAGATAGCAGAGCAGTCCCAAGCCAGTTTCACCTGGATTCTGTACGAGGCCAGCTCCTGAGACAGTCCTTCCATTGTTGTGTGCACCTGTGTTCCATGTCATACCAGCCCTCCATTTGATACCAGCCTACTGGTTTCTCAGGAAATGTAGGTGCCTCTAGGCCTGTCAGCCTAATGCCATCCCTAGGATGTCGATGCCAGAATGAGTGCCAATTTACAGATGTTTAAATTCTGGAAGAGAAGCCCATGGTTTGGAGTGTGCCATATCCCTGATGACATGGAGGACAGCAGCCGGTTCTGAAAGCAGCTGTGTCCACAAGCCAGGGTCATGGCTCTTCCCATGTCGTGTTTGTGTCACTTTTCTGGGCCAGGGACCCCAGGAGTTGACCTACCTTCCCTGGCAATAGAGCCCAACAGAAACTGGAAGCAGGGGAACGAGGCATGGACATCCTAGAGGAGCCCACTTCCCAGGTCCCATGGCTGTATACATGGATCTGCTGTGTCCCAATGTGCAGGGGCTGCCTCCTCAGGAATCGTCACAATCATGGTGAGCCTCCAGGGATGTTTACGTTGGGTCATGTCTTACGTGTGTTACCTTGTCCAGGAGGACCCCAAGGACAATCCTGAGAGCCCCAAACCAGTCCACCACCCTGATGCCACCAAAGTAGAAATTTGTCCTTTGCCTGGATTTGTGGAGTGATATCGGGGGTGGGTGTTCCTGTCCTGTGGAGAGGGTCTGCCTCCAGAATGGGCGGGTTTATGAGGGGAGAGAAGCCCAATGGACTGGACACATCCACAACCATGTCCCAAGCTGGCTGGTCTGCATGGAGTGAGCCCAAGCAGAGACCTTAACCTGAGGTTTATTCCAAAACTCTAGGTGGTTCTCTTTGGACACCGGTGGATATGTGATCCGAAATAGGTCTGTGCCTGACCTGGGAGCAGAAGGTCCAAAGGGCAGAAGAGCTATGATAATTGCAGGGTGCGTCCCACATCCTTCCGGTCTGGGTGGGCCCTTCTGCTGGTCATGGTCATGGTAGAGCCAAACGTTAGATATCTGTGAGGAGCTCACTGATGTGGACATGCAATGCCTCCTCCAGAATGTTTCTCTGAGTCACGCCACACCGCACCACACCCCCACAGCCCACAAGGGTGAGTGGCGGCTATGGAACTTCTGGCCATGGAGAGTTCTCTTTAACCATGGGCCCGGGGTCTATGGGGCCCAATCCTCGGCTACAAATATACCTCAACACAGCCGGATCTGACCTGGAGCATCATATTAATCTTCCCCATGAGTCAGCTACAGGACCCAGAGCACACCAAGGAAGAGCCAAAAGGTGAGCAGGACGGGTATGAGTCCTGACCACACAGGGTGAGCTCCCAGAGCCTTGAATTGGACACGTACCAAGAGCTCCCTCAGACCACCCATCTGTTGGACTGCAATTTGCCAACACATAACGAACAGAGGATTGGTCTCAATGGAGGGAAAGGTCTGATGGAACCCTCACCCCACACCCACAACCACAGCCACACATGTTTCACAGATGGTAGAGCAAATTAAGCCCATGAGGGAGGAACAGAAGAAGAGAGATACAGCTCACTGAGCTGAGGCCCATTACACCATGGCCTTATCCTCCACTTGCTGGATAACTCACAGAGAGACGGAGAAGGAGAAAGGAGGAGGCGGTCAGTAATTGCATACACCCACCTCTAACACTGGTACGCTGGCTACATTCATTCACCCAGGCAGAGGAAGCCTTCTCCATAATAAACGCATGGAAAGAAGAAAGAAGAATTATCCGACAGCAGAGGAAAGACTCCAATTGTTCTGAATCTCTGCACAGAAAATGTTGAAGGTGACCATCTCCCAAGAGAAATCAAAATAAAACAGAACAGAAATCAGGAAACTCAGTTTGATACCAGGGCACAAACTTCACTGACGCTACAGAAATTGCTTGAATTTCTGCACACACACAACACTATCCAAATGAGAAAGGAAGGAGACCACCCTGTGGACAATGACAGTAACAACAGAAAGAAAATACCAAGGAGACCATCTAATCCACTACCTGCAAGACACGTAACTCAGAAAACGGGAGGAGAGACACAGTAATGAAAGAAAATGAAGACGATACACCCAACATGGAATAATAGGTAGTGTTCATGGACTGGAAGAGTCTGTCTTGTGCAAATGATTCCACACTCTTGAGGAAATCCAGCTAGTCAATGCCATTTCTCTCAATATACCACGGATTGTCTCAGACAAGTACAACCCAGAATTCCCAAATGTGTCTATAAATGCTAAAGACCATAAAGAGTGTCCATATGCTCTTCAGCAAGAAGTGCAGATTGCAGACACCCAAGCTGCCTTCTCTCAAACTAGACACAAACCTAGCATCATCAACACAGCATGGTATTGGCACACAAGACATCCACATAGATGCAAGGAAGAAAACGGAGAGCCCCGAAGGAATGCCAAGCTTGTGCAGTCAAAAGAAGTGAGAAAGTCCGATAGGGACATAATATCCTGTGCAATGAATGGTCCTGGGAAAGTGGACTGCTCCATGCAAAACAATTACACTGGGTTCCTTTGTCATGCCACCACCAACAGGAAGCTCACAACAAATCGACTAAGGCAATGTCAAATCTGAAGTCAGTCCAGGCCTAGAAGAAACCTATAGGCAGTACATTCTTGAACCTCAGCCTTAGAAGCGCTTTACCATCATCAAGACAGCATGGTATTGGCACACAAGACATGCACATAGATGCAAGGAAGAGCAAGGGGAGCCCCGAAAGAAAGCCAAGCTTGTGCGGTCAAAGGAGGTGAGAAAGTCCAATGGGGACAAGATAGCTTTTGCAATGCATTGTTCTGGGAAACTGGACCTCTCCATGCAGAAGAAAAACACTGGATTCCTTTCTTGTGCCACCAACAATAAGGACCTCACACCAAATCGACTAACAGAGTGTCAAATCTGAAGTCAGACCAGGCCTAGAAGAAACGGATAGGCAGTACATTCCTGGACCTCGGCCTAAGAAGCATGTCTGTGGATTGGCCTCCTCAGGCAAGGTAAACAAAAGCATAATAAAGGCACTTGGGGCTCCAGTCGACTGAAAAGGGATTTTGACAGCAAAGGCAAAGCGTCCCCACGACAAAAAGGCAGCAGAGTGAACATGAGAAACCGTTGATTTGCAAACGATGTAACAGACGAGGGGGATCAACTGGAGAGCAGACGGAGAAGTCGCAAAACGCAAGCCTTCGAGACACAAAAACCCTAACCGAAGCTGAAACCTAACAGTGTGTGTGTGTGTGTGTGTATTTATGTGCACCTTTAGGTATTCTATACATAATATATCTAGATTACATATAATAAACATACTCTATATCAAGAATTTATTATATAAATAAGTTTAGGACAAATAATATATATATTAAAGGCAATATGTATAATATATATATTTCGTATCATAAGTTTTTCTACTTAATAGCTATATAATATAATGAATCATACATAGAGATACAAATACATGTGTGCTCACACGTATACACATGCATAAACCACAAGATCACAGGAGAGAATTGAGTAGAAGTCACAGACTTTTCCCAAGTCATTCTGTAGGCGAGGACCAAATCACAATGTCCATTCATTCTGGAGAGGTGTGGAATCCACAAGGATATGTGACCTAGAGGCAAGACTGCTGGGAGCCAAAGCATGGGCAACCCACCGTGGAGACCAAGAGGACAGATGTGGACATGAATCTACCTGCAACAGGAAGACTTGGAAGGTTGTATACCTGAGTGGTCGATGTCTGAAGTTTCTTGACATTCAGCCCTCGTTCGGCAGGATGGGGATGTAGGCCAGATGACGAGTGACACTCTCCAGATCCCAGAGGAGTCCCAAGCCAGTTTCAGCTATATTCTGTGCTAGGCCAGCCCCTAAGACAATCCTTCCTTGGTTCAGTGTGCACCTGTGCTCCATGTGATACCAGCCTACAGTTTTGACAGGCACTGTAGGTGATTCTAGGTTTATCCGTCTAATACCTTTCTTTGAAGTCAATTCCAGAATGAGTGCCATTTATCAGATGGAGAGACTTGGGAGGAGAGGACCATGGTTTTTACAAGGCCACATCCCTGATGCTATGAAGGAGAGCACCCAGTTCAGAAAGTTGCTATGTCCACAGAGCCGGGACCATGGCTTTTCCCATGTCATGTTTGGGTCACTGTTCAGTGTCAGTGACCCCAGGAGATGACCTAACTTCCCTGGCAATAGAGCCCAACAGAAACTGGAACCTGGGGAACAAGACATTGATATCCTTGCCAAGCCCACTCCCTAGATCACATGGCTGTATACTTGGCTCTGCTGTGTCCCCATGTGCTGGTGCTGTGGTCTCAGGAAATGACACAATCAGGGTGAGTCTCCAGGGCTCTTGAGATTGGGTCAGGTCTCACGTGGGTGCCTTTGGCCATTGTCTGGGAGGAACAAAAAGACAAGCCTGGAAGCCCCAGGCCAGTCCACTGCCCTGATCCCACCCAGGTAGCAATTTGTCCCATGCCTGGGTGTGTGTAGTGATATAGAGCGTGGAATTTCCTGTCCTGTGGGGTGGCTCTGAATCCCGAATGGTCAGGCTCATTAGGGGTGAGAAGCTCGGTGGGCCAGACACATCCAGGCCATATCCCAAGCTGGCTGGTCAGGATGGAGCAAGCTCAGGCAGCGGTTTTAACCCCAGGTTTATGCCAAAAACTCTAGGTGGCTCTCTTTGGTCCCGTGTGGATATGTGATCTGACCTGGGTCTATGCCTGATGTGGGAGAAGAAGGTCGAGTAGGCAGAAGAAGCAATGATAATGGCCGGGTGGGTCCCTTATCCCTGCAGTCTTGCTGGGCCTTTCTTCTTGTCACTGTCATCATAGAGCCCCACATTGGAGATTGGTGAGGAGGTCACCGATGTGGACACCCAATGCATATCCCTGAGTGTTGGGCCGAGTCACCCTACTCCAAACCCCACCCCCACTCCCCACAAGGGACTGTGCCAGCTCCAGAAAGTGTGGCCATGGACGGTTCTCTGTAACCAGGGATTGGGGGTCTTTGGGGCTCAATCCAGAGCTACAAAGAGATGTCAGCACAGCCGGATCCGACTGGGAGCATCATGCTAAGCTGTACCCTGAGTTAGTAACAGGACCCAGAGCACACCAAGACAGAGAAAAGAGGTGAGCAGGCAGGGTTTGGATCCTCAGGCACACAGGGTGAGCTCCCAGAGCCTGGTCTCGGGCTTGTACGAAAGGCTGGGCTCAAATGGACTGCAATTTGCCAACATATAATGATCAGTGGATTGCTTGCACTGCAGGGAGAATCTGATAGAACCCCCAACCTCCCAAACTCAGCCACAGAATGTTCACAGATGGTAGAGCAAATTATGCCCTGGAGGGAGGGGCATATGAACAGAGGTACAGCTCACCGAGCTGAGGCCCATGGGGCTGTTGCCTAGTCCTCCCCCTCCTGGATGACTCAGAGAGATGGGGAGGGAGGAAGGAGCAGACGTCCAGTGATTGCATACACCTACCACTAACACTGGTACGCTGGCTACATTCATTCACCCAGGAAGAGGAATTCTTTGCCATAATAATGGCATAGAAAGAAGAAAGAAGAATTATTCAACAGCAGAAGAAATACTCCAATTGACCCGATTCTCTGTACAGAAAATGCTGAAGGCGACCCTCCCCGAAGGAAAAAAAAAACAAAACGAACAGAACTCAGGAAACTCAGTTCAATAGCAGGTTGGAAACTTCACTGACACTAAAGAAATTGGTTGCCTTTCTGTACACACACACTATCTGAATGAGAAAGGAAGCAGAAACCCTGCAGTCAATGATGTTATCAACGCAAAGAAAATGCCTAGGAGACCATCTAACCCACGTACTACAATTCATGTAACTCAGAAATCAGCATGACACACACATTGATGACAGAAAATGAAGAAGACACACACCCAACATGGAATGATAGGTATAGCTCATGGACTAGAAGGGTCCGTCTTGCGCAAATGATTCCATACTCTATAGGAAAACCAGAGAGTCGATGCCATTCTGCTCAAAATACCACAGATTGTGTCAGACAAGTATAAGCAAGAATGCCCAAATGTCTCTGGAAACACAAAATATCCTCAAGAGTGTCCATGCACACTTCAGCACGAAGTGCAGATTTCAGACATCCCAAGTTGTCTGATTTCTAAATCGACTAAAAACCTACCATCATCAAGACAGCAAGGGATTGGCACACAAGATATCCACATAGATGCAACGAAGAGAACGGAGACCCCCGAAAGAAAGCCAAGTAGTCAAAGGAGGTGAGAATGTCTGATGGGGACAAGATAGCCTGTGCAATGAATGGTCCTGGGGAAACCTGACCGCTCCTTGCATAAGCATGACATTGGATTCAATTCTCATGCCACCAACAACAAGAACCTCACTCCAAATCGACTACCACAATGTCATATCTGAAGGCAGTCCAGGCCTAGAAGAATCCCATAGAAAGTACATTCCTGGACCTCAGCCTTGGAAGTATGTCTGTGAATTGGTCTCCTCTTGCAAGGGAAACTGAAGCACAATAAGGCAGTTGGCGCTCCAGGCAACTGAAAAGTGATTTCGACCTCAAAGGCAAAGCCTCCATAGGATGAAAAGGCAGCAGAGCGAACGTGAGAAAACATTGATTTGCAAACGATGAAACTGATGAGGGGGATCATCTGGTGAGCAGACCGAGAAGTCGCAAACACAAGCCCTCGAGACACAAAAACCCAAACTGAAGCTGAACTTTAACAATGTGTGTGTGTGTGTGTGTGTGTGTGTATGTGCCCCTGTATGAATTCTATACATAATATACCAAGATTATACATAATAAACATTCTATATCAATAACTTATTGTATACAATAAGTTTAGGGTACATAATATATATATTAAGGGCTATATATATATGTATATATATCATAAATTTTTGTACATAATACCCATATAGTACATTCATATAATGAATCATACGTAGAGATACAAGTACACATGCACTCACGCACACACACACACGCATAAACCACAAGATCACAGGAGAAATTTGAGTGGAAGTCAGAGACTTTTCCCAAGTTCGTCTGTAGGTGAGGACCAAATCACAATGTCCATTCATTCTAGAGGGATGAGGTATCCACAATGATATGTGTCCTGGAGCCAAGCCTGCTGGGAGGGAATGCGTGGGCCAACCAACCCAGAGACAAAGAGGAGACATGTAGTCATGAATCTACCTGAAACAGGAGTACTTGGAAGGTTGTATGCAAGAGGGGTCAATGTCTCTATTTTCTTGACGTTCAGCCCTCGCTTGGCAGGACTGGGATGTAGGCCGGAGGACGTGTGACACTCCCCATATCCCAGAGCATTCCCAAGCTGTTTCAGCTGGATTCTGTGCTAGGCCCACCCCTGAGACAATCCTTCCTTGGTTCAGTGTGCACCAGTGCTCCATGTTATACCAGCCTTCCATGTGATACCAGCCTACAGGTTTCACAGGAACTGTAGGTGCTTCTAGGTCTATCTGCCTAATACTTTCGCTAGGAAGTCAATGCCAGCGTGAGCGCCAATTTGCAGATGGAGAGATTCTGGAGGAGAGGCTTCATGGTTTGTACAGGGCCACATCCCTGATGACATGGAAGAGAGCAGCTGGTTCTGAAAGCAGCTGTGTCCACAGAGCCATGATCATGGCTCTTCCCATATTGTGTTTTTGTCACTGTTCAGGGCCTGGGATACCAGGAAGGACCTAACTTCCCTGGCAACAGAGCCAAATAGAAACTGGAACCTGGGGAATGAGGCATCAGCATCCTAGAGGAGCGCACTCCCCAGCTCATGTGGATGTAAACATGGCTCTGCTGTGTCCCCATGTCCTGGGGCTGTGACCTCAGCAAAAGTCACAATCAGGGTAGGCCTCCAGGACTGTTGACATTTGGTCAGTTCTCACATCAGTTGCCTTGGGCCATTTTCCGGGAGGAACACAAAGACATGCATTGGAGCATCAGACAAGTCCACCACCCTGATACCACCCTGGTGGAAATCTGTCCTTTCCTTGTTCTGTGGAATGATATTGGGGGGTGTGTGTTCCTGTCCTGTGGGGTGGTCTGCCTCCAGAATGGGCAGGCTCATGAGGGGTGAGAAGACCAGTGGGCCGGACACATCCACAGCCATGTCCCAAGCTGGTTGAACAGCATGGAGCGAGCCCAGGCAGTGCCTTTTACCTGAGGTTTATGCCAAAAACTTTAGGTGGTTCTCTTTCATCCCGGGTGGATATGTGATCTGACCTAGGTCTGCACCTGAGCTCAGAGCAGAAGGTCGAGTGGGTAGGAGAAGCAATGATAATGCCCAGATGGAATCCTAATTCCTCCTGTCTTGTCAGGCCTTTAGGCTCTTCACTGCCATGGTAGAGCCCCATGTTGGAGATTGGCGAGGAGCTCACCAATGTGGACACCCAATGCCTCTCCCAGAGTGTTGGGCCGAGTCATGCCACCCGCACCCTACCCCCATGGCCCACATGGGCCAGCATAGGCTCCATAAACTGTGGCCCTGGAGGGTTCTCAGTAACCAGTGCCCAGGGTCTATGTGGCTGAATCCTGGGCTATGAAGAGAACTCAGCACAGGCAGATCTGACCTGGAGTATCATGCAAAGCTACCCCAGGAGTCATCTACAGGACCTGGATCACACCAGGAAGAGCACAAAGGTGAGCAGGCAAGGGATGAATCCGGACCCCACAGGGTGAGCTCCCAGACCCTGGACTTGAGCACATAACAAAGGCTGGCCTCAGACCACCCATCTGGTGGACTGCAACTTGCCAACACATAATGACCAGAGGATTGGTCTGACAGGAGGGAAAGGTCTGATGGAACCCCCCCAACCCCAGCCACAGAAGGTTCACAGATGGTAGAGCAAATTACGCCCAGGAGGGAGGGGCAGACAAACAGAAGTACAGCTCACCCAGCTGAGGCCCATGGCGTCGTGGCCTAGCCCTCCCCTTGCTGGATGACTCAGAGAGATGGAGAGGTAGCAAGGAGGAGACAGCCAGTTATTGAATACGCCTACCTCTAACACTGGTACTCTGGCTACAATCATTCACCCAGGCAGAGGAAGCCTTTGCCATAATAACGGCCTGGAAATAAGAAAGAAGAATTATCTGACAGCAAAGGAAAGACTCCAATTGACCCGATTCTCTGTACAGAAAATCATGAAGGCTACACTCTCCCAAGAGAAAACAAACAAAACAGTACAGAATTCAGGAAACTCAGTTTGATAGCAGGGTGCAAACTTCATTGATGCTACAGAAATTACTTGCCCTTCACTACACACAAAACTATCCAAATGAGAAAGGAAAGAAAGAGACAGTCCAGTGGGCAATGATGATAACAAACAAAAAGAAAATGCCTAGGAGACCATCTAACCAATGACCTACAAGACACGTAACTGAGAAACTGAGACAAGAGACACATTGCTGAAAGAAAATGTAGAAAACCCACACCCATCATGGAATGATAGGTAGTGCTCATGGACCGGAAGAGTCCGTCTTGTGCAAATGATTCTACACTCTTGAGGAAATCCAGAGAGTCAATCCCATTCCTGTCAAAATACTATGGTTTGCCTCAGATGAGTACAACCAAGAATTGCCAAATGTGCCTGGAACACAAAGACCCTCGAGAGTGTGCATACACTCTTCAGCAAGAAGTGAAGATTTCAGACCCACAAGCTGCCCAATCTCCAAATAGACTGCAAACCAACCATCATCAAGACAGCATGGTACTGGCATACACAACATCCACATAGATGCAAGGAAGAGAATGGAAAGCCCCAAAAGAAAGCCAATCTTGTGTGGTCAAAGGAGGTGAGAAAGTCCAATGGAGACAACATAGCCTGTGAAATGCATTGTCCTGAGGAAACTAGACCACGCCTTGTGTAAGAATCACACTGGATTTCTTTCTCGTACCACCAAAAACAAGAACCTCACACCAAATCGACTACCGCAGTGTCAAATCTGAAGTTAGGCTAGGTCTAGAAGAAACCATAGGCAGTACATTCTTGGACCTCAGCCTTAGAAACATGTCAGTGCATCGGTTTTCTCAGGCAAGGGAAACAGAAGCACAATAAAGACAGCTGGGGCTCCATTTGACTGAAAAGGGATTTCGAAGGCAATGGCAAAGCGTCCACACAATGAAAAGGCAGTGGAGCGTACATTAGAAAACATAGATTTCCAAACAATGAAACAGTCGAGGGGGAACATCTGGAGAGCAGTCTGAGAAGTCACAAAATGCAAGCCTTTGAGACACAAAAACCCTAACTGAAACTGAACACTAACAGTGTGTGTGTGTGTGTGTGTATGTATGTGCACCTGTAGGTATTCTATACATAATATACCTGGATTATATAAAAAAGCATATTCTATATCCAGAATTTATTATATAGAATAAGTTTATGATACATAATATATATATATTAAGGACTATATATAATATATATATTATGTATCATAAATTTTTCTACTTAAAACCTATACAATACATACATATAATATATCATACATACAGATACAAATATGGGTGCACTCACTCGCCCAGACACTCATAAACCACCAGATTTCAGGAGTGAATTGCATAGAAGTCACAGATATTTCCCAAGTCTGTATGTAGGGGAGGACCAAATCACAATGTCCATTCATTCTGGAGGGTTGGGGATATCTACCAGGATATGTGACCTGGAGGCAAGACTGCTGGGAGCCAATGCATAGGCACCTCACCACTAAGAGGACACATGTGGACATGAATCTACGTGCTACAGGAGGTAATGAAAGGTTGTATGCTAGAGTGGTCGATGTCTGTATTTTCTTGTTGTTCAGCCCTCGATCAGCAAGACGTTGATGTATTCCAGAGGACGAATAACACTCCACAGATCCCAGAGCAGTCCCAAGCATGTTTCACCTGGATTCTCTGCTGCACTAGGACCTGAAACAATCCTTCCTTGGTTCCGTGTGCACCTGTGCTCCATGTGATACCAGCCTACAGGTTTGACAGGCACTGTAGGTGATTCTAGGCCTATCAGCCTATCCCCTTCAGTAGGAAGTCAATGCCAGAATGAGCGCTACTTTGCAGATGGGGAGATTCGGGAGGAGAGGCCCATGCTTTGCACAGGGCCACATCCCTGATGACAAGCAGGAGAGCAGCTGGTTCTGAAAGCAGCTGTGTCCACAGTGCTGGCGCCATGGCTCTTCCCATATCATGTTTGTCACTGTTTTGGGCCAGGGACCACCGGAGTTGAACTAACTTCCCTGACAATAGAGCCCAACAGAACCTGGAACCTGGGTAACGAAGCCTAAACATCCTCGAGGAGCCCACTTCCCAGCTCATGTGGCTGTAACATGGCTCTGCAGTGTCCTCATGTGCAGGGGCTCTGGCCTCTGGAAACGTCATAATCAGGGTGAGCCTCCAGGGCTGTTGACGTAGGTCAGGTCTCACATGAGTTGCCTTGAGCCACTTTCCGGGTAGAAATCGAGGACAAGCCTGGGAGCCCCAGGCCAGTCCCCCAACCTGATGTCACACTGGTAACAATCTTTCCTTGCCTTGCTGTGTGGAGTGATATTGGGGGTTGTGTTCCTGTCCTATGGAGTGGGTCTGCCTGCAGAATGGGCAGGCTCATGAGGAGTTAGAAGCCCAATGGGCCTGAAACATCCACAGCCATGTCTCAACATGGCTGATCAGATGGAGCAAGCCCAGGCAGCAAGTTCAACATGAGGTTTATGCCAAAAATTCCAGGTGGTTCTCTTTGGTCCCAGGTGGATATGTGAACTGACCTAGTTCTGTATGTGACCTGGATCAGAAGGTTGAGTGGGCAGAAGAAGAGATGATAATGGCCGGGTGAGGCACTGAAGCTTCCGGTCTTGTCAGGCCCTTCTGCTGGGCACTGTCATGGGAGAGCCCCATGTTTCAGATCGGCAAGGAGCTCACGGATGGGGACACCCAATGCCTCTCTCTGAGTGTTAGGCCAACTCATGACAACCCGCACCCCACCCCCACTGCCCACAAGGGACAGTGCTGGCTCCAGAAAATGTGGCCATGGAGGGTTCTCTGTAACTAGGGTCCAGGGGTCTACAGGGCCAAATCCTGGGCTACAAAGAGACCTCAGCACAACTTCATATGATCTGGAGCATCATGCTAAGCTTCCCCACAAGTCAGCTACAGGAGCTGAACCACACCAAGGAAGATCAAAGGTGAGCAGGCTGGGGATGAATCCTGACCCCACAGGGTGAGATCCCAGAGCCTGGTCTTGGTCATGTACCAAAGCCTGGCCCCAAACCACCCATCTGGTGCACTGTATTTGCCAGCACATAACGAATAGACATACAGCTCACCAACCTGAGGCCATGAGACCATGGCTTAGTCTTCCCCTTCCTGGATGACTCAGAGAGAAGGAGTTGAGGAAGGAGGAGACGGCCAGTTATTGCATACACCTACCTCTAACACTGGTATGCTGGCTACATTCATTCACCCATGCACAGGAAGGCTTTGCCATAATACCGGCATGGAAGGAAGAAACAAGAATTATCCAACAGCAGAGGAAAGACTCCAATTGACCCGAATCTCTGCACAGAAAATGCTGAAGGCGACTGTCCCCCAAGAGAAAAAAAACACACAGAACAGGACTCAGGAAACTCAGTTCAAGAGCAGGGTACAAACATCACTGACGGACAAAAATTGCTTGCCTTTCTGTACACACAGAACATTATCCGAATGAGAAAGAAAGGAGACCACGTTGTAGAAAATGACAGTAACAGCACAAAGAAAATGCCTAGGAGACCATTTATCCCACCACCTACAAGAGCTGTCATTCAAAGAACAGGACGAGAGACATATTGATTTAAAAAAATGAAGATGACAAACAACCAACATGGAATTATAGGTCGTCCGCATGGACCGGAAGATTTCGTCTTGTGCAAATGATTACACACTCTCTAGGAAATCCACAGAGTCGATGCCATTCCTCTCAATGTACCCACGGATTGTCTCATACATTACAAGTAGGAATTCCCCAAAGTGTCTGGAAACACAAAATACACTCGAGACTGTTCATACACTCTTGAGCAAGAAGAGCAGATTTCAGACCCCCAAGCTGCCTGATCTCCCACTAGATGGCAAACCTACAGTCTTCAAAACAGCATGGTATTGGGACACAAGACATCCTGATAGATACAAGGAAGAGAAAGGAGAGCCCCGAAAGAAAGCCAAGCTTGTGTGGTCAAAGGAGGTGTGAAAGTCCAATGGGGACATGATAGCCTGTGCTATGCATGGTCCTGGGGAAACTGGACTGCTCCATGCATAAGAATCACACTGGATTCCTTTCTTGTGCCACCAAAAACTAGAACCTCACACCAAATCAGCGAAGGCAATGTCAAGTCTGAAATCAGTCCAGGCCTAGAAGTAACCCATATGAAGTACATACATGTACCTCAGCCTTAGAAGCCTGTCTGTGGTTTGGTCTCCTCAGGCAAGGGAAAGAGAAGCACCATAAAGGCAGTTGGGGCTCCAGTCGACTGAAAAGAGATTTCCATGGCCAAGACAAAGTGTACGCATGACGAAGAGGCAATGGAGTGAATGTAAAACAATACTGATTTGCAAACGATGAAACTGACGAGGGGATTCATCTGGAGAGCAGACCTAGAAGTCACAAACCGCAAGCCTTCAAGACACAAAAACCCTAACCGAAGCTCAACCCTAACAGTGTGTTAGTGTTTATGTATGTGCACCTGTAGGTATTCAATACATAATATGCCTAGATTATATATAATAAATGTATTCTATATCAAGAATTTATTATATAGAATAAGTTTACAATACAAATATATATATATTAAGGGGAATATGTTTAACATATATATATGTATCATAAATTTTTCTACTTAATACCTATATAATACATACATATAATGAATCATACATAGAGATACAAATACACGTGTACTCTCTCACACACACACACATAAACCACAACATCACAAGGGAGAATTGAGTAGAAGTCACAGAATTTTCTCAAGTCCATCTGTAAGCAAGGATCATATCACAATGTCCATTCATACTGCAGGGGTGGGGTTATCCACAAGGACATGTGACCTGGAGGCAAGACTGCTGGGAGCCAATGCATGGGCAACCCACCCCGAACACCAAGAGGAAACCTGTGGACTTGAATCTAACTGCAACAGGAGGACCTGCCAGAGGGGTCAATGTCCATAGTTTCTTGATGTTCAGCCCTCAGCTGGCTGGACCGGGATGTATGGCAGAGGACGAGTGACACTCCCCAGATACCAGAGCAGTCCCAAGCCAGTTTCAGCTGGATTCTGTACTAGGCCAGTCCCTGAGACTATCCTTCCTTGGTTCAGTGTGCATCTGTGCTCCATGTGATACCAGCCATCCATGAGATACAAGCCTACAGGTTTGACAGGCACTGTAGGTGCTTCTAGGTCTATCTGACTAATGCCTTCCTTTGGAAGTCAATGCCAGAATGAACACCACTTTGCAGATGGGGAGATTCGGAAGGAGAAGCCCATGGTTTATACAGGGACACATCCCTGATTAAATGGGGTCGAGCAGCCCGTTCTGAAAGCATCTGTGTCCACAGAGCCGGGGTCATGGCCCTTCCCATGTCATGGTTGTGTCACTCTTCTGGGCCAGGGACCCATGGATGTAATATAACTTCCCTGGCAATAGAGCCCAACACAAACTGCAACCTGGGGAATGAGGCATCAACAACTTAGAGGTGCCCATTCCCAGCTGACGTGGCTGTAAACATGGCTCTGCTTTGTCCCCTGTGCTGCGGCTGTGGCCTCAGGAAACATCTCAATCAGGGTGAGCATCCAGAGCTGTTGACTTGGGTCAGGTCTCACATGAGTTGCCTTGGACCATTGTCCGGGAGGAACCCAAAGACAAGCCTGGGAGTCCCAGCCCAGTCCACAAACCTGATGCCACGCAGATAGCAATCTTTCCTTTGCCTGGGTGTGTGGAGTGATATAAGGGGTGGGTGTTCCTGTCCTGTGGGGTGGTTCTGCCTCCAGAATGGGCAGGGTCATGACAGGAGAGAAGCACCGTGGGCAGGACACATCCACAGTCATGTCCAAGTCTGAATGGTCTGCATGCAGTGAGCCAAGGCAGCACCTTTAACCAGAAGTTTATTCCAAAAATTTTAGGTGGTTCTCTTGAATCCCGGGTGGATATGTAATCTGACCTAGGTCTGTGCCTGACTTGGGAAAAGAAGTTCGAGTGGGCCGAAGAAGCAATGATAATGTCTGGGTGGGGCCTTGATCCCTCCGGTCTTGGCGAGCCCTTCTGCTGGTCACTGTCAAGGTAGAGCCCCATGTTTGATATCGGCAAAGAGCTCACCAATGGTGACACCCAGTGCCTCTCCCCGAGTCTTAGTGCTGAGTCACACCACCCAGCACCCCACACCCACTGCTCACAATGGCCAGCGTCAGCTCCTAAGTTTGTGGCCATGGAGGGTTCTCGGGAACCAGGACCCAGGTGTCTATGGGGCCCAATCCTGGACTACGAAGAGACCTCAACACAGACGGATCGGACCTGGAACGTCATACTAAGCTTCCCACCGAGTGAGTTACAGGACCCAGAGCACACCAAGGAAGAGCACAAATGTGAACAGGCCATAGATGAATCCTTACTCCATAGGGTGAGTTCCTAGAGCCTGGTCTTGGGCACGTACCAAAGGCTGTCCGCAGACCACCCAAGTGGTGGACAGCAATTTGCCAATACATAAATAACAGAGGATTGGTCTCAATGCAGGAAAGGTGTGATGGAACCCAACCTCACCAATGCCAACCACAGAAGGTTCCCAGATGGTAGAGCAAATTAACCCTGGGAGAGAGGGCAGATAAACAGAGGTATAGCTCACCGAGCCGAGACCCATGGGGCCATGGCCTAGTTCTCCTCTTCCTGGATGACTCAGAGATTTGGAGAGGGAAGAAGGAGGAGACGGCCAGTGTTTGCATAATCCTACCTCTAAAACTGGTACATTGGCCACATAATTCACCCAGGCAGAGGAAGTCTTCGCCATTATAACAGCATGGAAAGAAGAAAGAAGAATTATCTGACAGCAGAGGAAATACCCCAATTGACCTGGTTCTCTGCACAGAAAATGCTGAAGGTGGCCTTTCCCCAAGAGAAAACAAAACAAAACAGAACAGAACTCAGAAAAGTCAGTTCGATAGCAGGGTACAAATTTCACTGATGATACAAAAATTGCTTACCTTTCTGTATACACACAACACTATCCGAATGAGAAAGGAAGGAGAAAACCCCATGGACAGTGAGGGTAACAATACAAAGAAAATGCCTAGGAGACCATCTAACCCAAGACCTACAAGACATGTAACTCAGAAAATGGGACGAGAAACACATTGATGAAAGAAAGTGTATATGACGCACACCCAACATGGAAGGAAAGGTAGTGCTCATGGAAGAGAAGATTCCATCTTGTGCAGATGATTCCACACTCCTGAGTAAATCCATAGAGTCGATGCCATTCCTCTCAAAATAGCCACAGATTTTCTCAGACAAGTACAACCAAGAATTCCCAAATGTGTCTGGAAAGGCAAAAGACCCTCGAGAGGGTCCATACAGTTTTCAGCAAGAAGTGCAGATTTCAGACCCCCAAGCTGACTTATCTCCAACTAGACTGCAAACCTACCAACATCAAGACAGCATGGTATTGGCACACAAGACACCATTCAGATACAAGGAAGAGAATGGAGAGCCGTGAAAGAAAGCCAAGCATGTACAGTCAAAGGAGGTTAGAAAGTCCGATGGGGACAAGATGGCCTGTGCAATGAATGGTCCTGTGGAAACTGGACTGCTTCAAGCATAAACATCACACTGGATTCCTTTCTCATGGCACCTACAATAAGAATCTCACACTAAATAGATTATCACAATGTCAAATCTGAAGTCAGGCCAGGCCTGGAATAAAACAATAGGAAGTTCATTCTTGGACCTCAGCCTTAGAACCATGTCTGTGGATTGGTCTCTTAAGGCAAGGGAAGCTTAAGCACAATAAAGGCAGTTGGGGATCCTGGCTACTGAAAAGGAATTTTGATGGAAAAGGCAAAGTGCCCATAGGACAAAGAAGCAGCGGAGCATATGTGAGGAAACATTGATTTGCAAATGATGAAAGTGATGAGGGGGATCATCTAGAGAGCAGACCAAGAAGTCGGAAAACACAAGCATTAGAGACACAAAAGCCCTAAATGAAGCTGAACCCTTACAGTGTGTGTGTGTGTGTATGTATGTGCACCTGTAGGTATTCTATATATAATATACCTAGATTGTATATAATAAATATATTCTATATTAAGAATTTATTATATAGAATAAGTTTAGGATACATTATACATATATATATAAATATATAAAGGGCAATATGTGTAATATATATATAATATATTATAAATTTTCTCCTTAATACCTGTATACTACATACATATAATCAATCATACATAGAGATACAAATACACGTGCACTCACATGCAAACACATGCATAAACCACAAGATCACAGGAGAGAATTGAGTAGAAGTCACAGACTTTTCCCATGTCCGTGTGTAGGCGAGGACCAAATCACAATGTCCATTCATTCTGTAGGGTTGGGGTTATCTGCCAGCATATGTGACCTGGAAGCAAGCCTGCTGAGAGCCAATGAATGGGCTACCCCTCCCGGAGACCAAGAGGACATACGTGGACGTGAATCTACCTGCAAAAGGCAGACCTGGAAAGTTGTATGCCAGAGGGGTCGATGTCTGTAGTTTCTTGACTTTCAGCCCTCACTCAGCAGGACAGGGATGTAGGCAAGAGGACGAATGACACTCCCAGAACCCAGAGAAATCCCAAGCCAGTTTCAGCTGGATTCTGTGCTAGGCCGGACCCTGAGACAATCCTTCCTTGGTTCAGGGTGCACCTGTGCTCCCTGTGATACCAGCCCTCCATGTGATACCAAACTACAGGTTTCACAGCCAGTGTAGGTGCTTCTAGGTCTAACCGCCTAATGCCTTCCATAGGAAGTCGATGCCAGAATGAGTGGCACTTTGCACATGGGGAGATTCACGAGGAGAGGCCCATGGTTTGTCCAGGGCCACATATATGATGACCTGGAGGAGAGCAGCTTTTTCTGAATGCAGCTGTGTCCACAGACCCGGGGCCAAGGCTCTTCCCATGTAGTGTTTGTGTCACTGCTCTGGGCCAGGGACCACAGGAAGTGACCTAATTTCCTGGCAATAGAGCCCAAGAGAAACTGGAACCTGGGGAATGAGGCATTGACATCCTAGAGGAGCCCACCACCCAGGTCACATGGCTGTAAACATGGCTCTGCTGTGTCCCCATGTGCAGGGGTAGTGGCCTCAGGAAACATGACAATTAGGGTGGGCCTCCAGGGCTGTGGATGTGACCTCAGCACAGCTGGATCTGACCTGGAGCATCATGCTGAGCTTCCCCCTGAGTCAGCTACATGACCCGGAGCACACCAAGGAAGAGCACAATTGTGAGCAGGACACGGATGAATCCTGACTCCACAGGGTGAGCTCCCAGAGCCTGGTCTTTGTCACGTAGAAAAGGCTGCCCTTAGACCACCCATCTGGATTGCTGTAATTTGCCAACACATAACTAACAGAGGAATGGTCTCAATGGAGGGAATGGTCTGATGGAAACCCCCCCCACCCCCCAAGCCAGAGAAGCTTTACAGATGGTAGAGCAAATTATGCCTAGGAGGGAGGGGCAGATGAACAGAGGTACATCTCACAGAGCTGAGGTCCATGGGGCCATGGCCAAGTTCTCCCCTTCCTGGATGACTCAGAGAGATGGAGAGGGAGTAAGGAGGAGACAGCCAGTTATTGCATACACCTATATCTAACACTGGTATGCTGGCTACGTTCATTCACCAAGGCAAAGGAAGTCTTCGCCATAATAACAGAATGGTAAGAAGAAAGAAGAATTATCCGACAGCAGAGGAAAGACTCCAATTTACCCAATTCTCTGAAGAGAAAAACGCTTACAGCGACCCTCCTACAAGAGAAAACAAAACAAAGAAAACAGAACTCAGAAAACTCAGTTCGATAGCAGGGTACAAATTTCACTGATGCTACAGAAATTGGTTGCCTTTTCGTAGACACATAACACAATTCGAATGAGAAAGGAAGGAGAAAACCCCGTGGACAATGACGGTAACAACACAAAGAAAATGCCTAGGATACCATCTAACTCACGACCTATAAGACATGTAATTCAGAAAGCGGATGAGAGACACATTGATGAAAGAAAATGAAGGCGACCCCCCCCCCACATGGAATGATAGGTAGTGCTCTGGATGAGTCCATCTTGTGCAAATGATTCCACACTCTCGAGGAAATCCAGAGAGTCGATGCCATTCCTCTCAAAATACCCACGGATTGTCAAAGACAAGTACATTCAAGAAATCCCAAATGTGTCTGGAAACACAAAAGACCCTCAAGAGTGTCCATAAACTCTTCAGAAAGAAGTGCATATTTCAGATGTCCCAACCTGCCTGATTTCCAACTAGACGGAAAACCTAACATCATCAAGACAGCATGGTTTGGGCACACAATATATCCATATAGATACAAGGAAGACAACAGAGAGTCATGAAAGACAACCAACCTTGTGTGGTCGAAGGAGGTGAGGAAGTCCGATGCGGACATGATAGCCTGTGCAATGAATGGTCCTGGGAAAACTGGACCACTCCATGCATAAGCATCATACTGGATTCCTTTCTCATGCCAGCAACAACAAGAACCTCACCTTAAATCAACTACTGCAATGTCAAATCTGAAGTCAGGCCAGACCTTGAAGAAAGCCATATGCAGTACATACTTGGACCTCAGCCTTGAAGCATGTCTTTGAATTGGTCTCCTTAGCCAAGGGAAACAGAAGCACATTAAAAGTAGTTGGGGCTCCAGGTGAATGAAAAGGGATTTCAATGGCAAAGGCAAAGCTACATAGGACAAAAAGGCAGTGGAGCGAACGTGAGAAAACATTGATTTGCAAATGATGAAACTGATGAGGGGGATCATCTGGAGAGGAGACCAAGAAGTCACAAAATGCAAGCTTTCAAGACACATAAACCCTAACAAAAGCTGAACCCCAATAATGTGTGTGTGTCTATTTATGAGCACCTGTAGGTATTCTATACATAATATACCTAGATTGTATATAATAAACATATCCTTTATCAAGAATTTATTATATAGAATAAGTTTAGGATACATAATATATCTATATTAAGGGCAATATCTATAATATATATATATTATGTATCATAAAGTTTTCTACTTAATACCTATATAATACATACATGTAATGAATCATATGTAGAGATACAAATATACAACATGAAAACCTCAAGATCACAGGAGAGATTGAGTAGAAGTCACAGACTTTTCCCAAGTCTGTCTGTAGACAAGGACCAAATCACAATGTCCATTCATTCTGGAGAGGTGTGGAATCCACAAGGATATGTGACCTGGAGGCAAGATTGCCAGGAGCCAAACCATATGCAACCCACCCCGGAGACCAAGGGGAGACATATAGACGTGAATCTACATGCAACAGGAGAACATGGAATGCTGTATGCCAGAGGGATTGATGTCTGTATTTACTTGACGTCCAGCCCTTGCTTGGCAGGACTGGGATGTAGGCTGGAGAACGAGTGACACTCCCCAGATCCCAGAGCAGTCCAAAGCCGGTTTCAGCTGGATTCTGTGCTAGGCTGGCCCCTGAGGCATTCCGTCCTTGGTTCATTGTGCTACTGTGCTCCATGTGATACCAGCCTTCCATGTGATATCAGCCTACATGTTTGACAGGCTCTGCAGGTATATCAAGGTCTATCCATGTATTGCTTTCCCTAGGAAGTCGATGCCAGAATGAGCGTCACTTTGCAGATGGGGTAATTCGGGATGAGGGGTCCATGGTTTTTACAGGGCATGCAGTGAGCCAAGGTAGCACCTGTGATGACATGGAGGAGAGTAGCCGGTTCTGAAAGCAGCTGTGTCCACAGAGCCAGGGCCATGGCGCATGCCATGTTGTGCTTGTGTTACTATTCTGGGCCATGGACCTCAGAAGGTCACCTAACTCCCTGGCAATTGAGCCCTACAGAAACTGGAACCTGGGGAACAAGGCATTGACATCCTAGTGGAGCCGTCTGCTCAGCTCACCTGGCTGTAAACATGGCTCTGCTGTGTGCCCATGTGCTGGGGCTGTGGCCTCTGGAAACATCACAATCAAGGTGATTCTTCAGGGCTGTTGATGTTGAGTCAGGTCTCATGTGAATTGCCTTGGGCCACTGTCTGGGAGGAATCCAAAGAAAAGCCTGGGAGCCTCAAGCCAGTACACCAACCTGATGCCACGTTTATAACAATCTGTCCCTTGCCTGGTTGTGTGAACTGATATTGGGGGTGAGTGTTCCTGTCCAGTGTGGTATGTCTGACTCCAGAATGAGCAGGCACATGAGGGATGAGAAACCCGGTGGGCCGGACACATCCACAGCCATGTCTCAAGCTGGCTGGTCGGGATAGAGCAAGCCAAGGCAGCACCTTATACACGAGGTTTATGCCAAAACCTCTAGGTAGTTCTCATTGGTCCCAGCTGGATATGTGATCGACTTAGGTCTCTGCCTGACCTGGGAAAAGAAGGTCGAGTGGGCAGAAGGAGCAATGATAATGGCTGGAAGGTGCCCTGACATCAACGGTCTTGGTGGGCTCTTCTGATGCTCACTGTCAAGGTAGAGCCACAGTTTGAAGATCAGTGAGGACCTCACTGATGTGGACACACAGTGCCTCCCCACGAATGTTGGTCCAAGTCATTCCACCCTGCACCCCACCCCCAGAGACCACAAGGGCTAGCGCCGGCTCTGGAGATTGTGGCCATGGAGGGTTCTCTGTAAGCAGGGGCAGGGGTCTACGGAGCTCAACCTGGGCTACTAAGAACCACAGCACAGCCGGATCTGACCAGAAGCATCATCCTAAGCTTCCCCCCGAGTCAGCTACAGGACCTGGAGCACACCAAGGAAGAGCACAAAAGTGAGCCGGCCACGGATGAATCCTGACCCCACAGGGTGAGTTCCCAGAGCCTGGTCTTCTGCACGTAACAAAGGGTGACCTAAGACCACCCATCTGGTGGACTGCTATTTGCCAATACATAACGAACATAGTAGTGGTATCAATGGAGGGAAAGTTCTGATGGAACCCCCACGCCCCAAACCCCAGCCACAGAAGGTTTACAGATTGTAGAGCAATTTACGCCTGGAAGGAGGGACAGATGAACAGAAGTACAGCTCACCAAGCTGAGGCCCATGGGGCCATGGCCTTGTCCTCCCCTTTCTGGATGACTCAGAGAGATGGAGAGGGAGGAAGTAGGAGATGGCCAGTTATTGCATACACATACCTCTAACACTGGTATGCTGGCTACATTCATTCACCCAGACAGAGGTAGTCTTCACCACAATAACGGCATGGAAAGAAGAAAGAAGAACTATCCAACAGCAGCGGAAAGACTCCGATAGCACTGACTCTCTACACAGAAAATGGTGAAGGCGACCCTCCCCCAAGAGAAAACAAAATAAAACAGAACTCAGTAAACTCAGTTCGATAGCAGGGTACAAATTTCACTGATGCTACAAAAATTGGTTGCCTTTCTGTACACACACAACTCTCCAAAGGAGAAAGGAGGGAGACAAACCTGTGGACGATGACGGTATCAACACAAAGAAAATGTTTAGGAGACCATCTAACCCACGACCTACAAGACATATAACTCAGAAAACAGGACAAGAGACACAGTGAGGAAAGAAAATTAAGACAACAAACACCCAACTTCGAATGATAGGTAGTGCTCATGGACCAGAAGAGGCCATCTTGTGCGAATGATTCCACACTCTCGAGAAAATTCAGAGAGTAGATGCCATTCCTCTCAAAATACCCACGGATTTTAACAGACAAGTACAACCAAAAATTCCCAAATGTGTCTAGAAACGTAAAAGATCCTCAGGAGTGTCCATACACTCTTCAGCAAGAAGGGCAGATTTCAGAACCCCAAGCTGCCTGATTTCCAACTAGACTGCAAACCCACCATCTTCAAGAAAGCAAGCTATTGGCACAGAAGACACCCACATAGATGCAAGGTAGAGAACAGAGAGCCCTGAAAGAACGCCAAGTTTTTGTGGACAAAAGTCTGATGGGGACAAGATAGCCTGTGCAATGAATGGTTCTGGGGAAACGACCGCTCCAGGCATAAGCATCACACTGGACTCCTCTCTTGTGCCACCAACAAGAAACTCACAGAAAATTGACTACCGCAGTGTCAAATCTGCAGTCAGAACTGGCCTAGCAGAAACCCATAGGCAGTACATACTTGGACCTCAGCCTTAGAAGCATGTCTGTGGATGGGTTTCCTCACGCAAGGGAAACAGGAGCACAATAAAGTCAGTTGGGGCTCCAGACAATTAAAAAGGGATTTCGATGGTGAAAAGGCAGCAGAGCAAATGTGAGAAAACAATGATTTGCAAACAATGAAACTGACAAGGGAGATCATCTGGAGAACAGACCGAGAAGTCACAAAATCAAGCCTTCGAGAAACAAAAACCCTAACCAAAGCTGAACGCTAACAGTATGTGTATGTGTATATATATGTGCACCTGTAGGTATTCTATACATCATACACCTAGATTATACATAATAAACATACTCTACATCAAGAATTTATATATACAATAAGTTTAGGATACATATATATTAAGGGCAATATGTATAATATATATATAATGTATCATAAATTTTTCTACTTAATATATATGTAATACATACATATTATGAATCAAACGTAGAGATACAAATACACATGCGCTCATGGGCACACACACACATAAAGCACAAGATCACAGGAGAGAATTGGTAGAAGTCACAGACTTTTCCAAAGTCCGTCTGTAGACGAGAACCAAATCACAATGGCCATTCATTCTGGATGGTTGAGGATATCCAAAAGGATATGTGAACCTGAGCAAAGATTGCTGGGAGCCATTGCATGGGCAACCCACCCTTAGACCAAGAGGAGACATGTGGACATGAATCTACCTATCTACCTGCAAAAAGAGGACCTGGAAGTTTGTATCCTAGAGGGGTTGATGTTTGTAGTTTCTTGACGTTAAGCCCTTGCTTGGCAGTACTGGGATGTACGCCAGAGGATGAGTGACAATCCACAGATCACAGAGTAGTCCAAGCCCCTTTCAGCTGGATTCTGTGCTAAGCCAGCCCCTGCGGGAATCCTTCCTTGGTTCAGTGTGCACCTGTGCTCCATGTGATACCAGTCCTCCATGTGATACCAGCCTACAGGTTTGACAGGCACTGTAGGTGCTTCTAGGTCTATCTGGCTAATGCCTTCCCTGGAAGTCAATGCGAGAATGAACACCACTTTGCAGATAGGGAGATTTGGTAGGAGAGGGCCCTGGTTTGTAAGAGTCACATCCCTGATGACATGGAGGAGTGGAGCCTTTTATGAAAGCAGCTGTGTCCACAGAGCCAGGGCCATGGATCTTCTGATGTCGTGTTTGTGTACTGTTCTGTGCCAGGGACCCCAGGAGGTGACCTAACTTCCCTGGCAATAGAGCCCAACAGAAACTGGAACCTGGAAAATGAGGCATCGACATCTTAGACGAGCCCACTCTCCAGCTCACGTGACTGTAATCATAGCCCTGCTGCATCCCCAAGTGCTGGGGCTGTGGCCTCAGGAAACGTCAAAATCAGGGTGAGCCTCCAGGGCTGTTTACATTGGCTCAGATCTCACGTGAGTTGCCTTGGACCATTGTCCGTGGTGAATCTAAAGACAAGCCTTACAACCCCAAGCCATTCCACCACCCTAATGCCACCCAGGTAGCAATATGTCCCTTGTCTCTTTTTGTGGAGTGATATTTGGGATCAGTGTTCTTGTCCTATGGGGTGGGTCTGCCTCCAGAATGGGCAGGTTCATGAGGATTTAGAAGCCCGGTAGGCCAGACACATCCAAAACCATGATCCAAGCTGGCTGGTCAGGTGGAGCAAGCTAAGGCAGAGCCTTTATCTCGAAGTTTATGCCAAAAATTCTAGGTTGTTCTCTTTGGTCCCAAGTGGACATGTGCTCTGACCTAGGTCTGTGTCCGAACTGGGAGCAGAAGGTCGAGTGGGCGGAAGAAACAATGATAATGGCCAGGTTGGGACCTGATCTCTCCAGTCTTGACGGGCCCTTCTGCTGGTCATTGTCATGGTAGAGCACCACGTTGGAAATCACTGAGGAGCTCACCAATATGGACACCCAATGCCTGTTACTGAGTTTGGGCCAAGTCACACAAACCCACTCCCCACCCCCACTGCCCATGTGGGACAGCACCAGCTTCAGAAAGTGGGGCCATAGAGGGTTCTATGTACCTATGGCCCAGGGGTAGACGGGGCCCAATTCTGTGCTATGATGAGACATCAGCAGAGGTGGGTCTGACCTGGAGCATCATGCTAAGCTCCTCCCTGAGTCAGCTAGAGGACCCAGAGCACACCAAGGAACAGCCCAAAGTGAGCAGGCCGGGGATGAACCCTGGGCCAAACAGTGTGAGTTTCAAGAGCCTGGTATAGGACACGTAACAAAGGCTGGCCTCAAATTGACTGCAATTTGCCAACACATAACAAACAGAGGAGTGGTCTCAATGGAAGGAAAGGTCTGATGGAACCCCCACCACCCAAACCCCAGCCACAGAAGGTTCACAAATGGTAGAGCAAATTACGCCCAGGAGGGAGGGGCAGAAGAAACAGAGGTACAGGGGCTTCCCTGGTGCTGCAGTGGTTAGGAATCTGCCTGCCAGTGCAGGGGACACGGGTTCGAGCCCTGGTCTGGGAAGATCCCACATGCTGTGGAGCAACTAAGCCCGTGTGCCACAACTACTGAGCCTGTGATCTAGAGCCCGAGCTCCGCAACAAGAGAAGCCACCACAATGAGAAGCTGGCACAATGAAGAGTAGCCCCCACTCGCCGTAAGTAGAGAAAACCCATGCGCAGCAACAAAGACCCAGCACAGCCAAAATAAATAAAATAAAATAAAATAAAATAAGTTAAAAAAAATTAAAAAGAAACAGAGGTACAGCTCACTGAGCTGAGGCCCATGGGGCCATAGCCTTGTCCTCCCCTTCCTGAATGACTCAGAGAGATGGAGAGGGAGGAAGGAGGAAACGGCCAGTTATTGCATAGACATACCTCTAACACTTACGCTGGCTACATTCATTCACCCAGGCAGAGGAAGTCTTCACCATAATAACGGCGTGGAAAGAAGAAAGAAGAATTATCCCACAGCAGATGAAAGTCTCCAATTGACCCGATTCTCTGCACAGAGAAGGCTGAAGGCGACCCTCCCTCAAGAGAAAAAAAAACCAGAACTCATGAAACTCAGTTCGATAGCAGGATATAAACATCATTGTCAGTGCAGAAATTAGCTGCCTTTCTGTACACACACAACACTATCCGAATGAGAAAGGAAGGGGACAACCCTGTGGACAAAGACAGGAACAACACAAAGAAAATGCCTAGGAGGGGCTTCCCTGGTTGTGCAGTGGTTAAGAATCTGCCTGCCAATTCAGGGGACATGGGTTTGAGCCCTGGTCCAGGAAGATCCCACATGCCGCGGAGCAACTAAGCTTGTGTGCCACAACTAATGAGCCTGTGCTATAGAGCCTGCGAGCCACAACTACTGAAGCCTGTGCACCTAGAGCCCATGCTCTGCAACAAGAGAAGCCACCACAATGAGAAGTCCTTGCACGGCAATGAAGAGTAGCCTCCCCTCGTGGCAACTAGAGAAAGCCTGCACGCAGCAATGAAGACCCAGCGTAGCCAAAAATAAATAAGTAAAATAAATAAATAAATAAAATAAAATTATAATTAAAAAAAAAGAAGAAAATGCCTAGGAGAGCATCTAACCCATGACATACAAGACACGT
Source organism: Mesoplodon densirostris (assembly GCF_025265405.1). Lineage (NCBI taxonomy): Eukaryota > Metazoa > Chordata > Mammalia > Artiodactyla > Ziphiidae > Mesoplodon > Mesoplodon densirostris. The sequence continues at coordinate 107,751,278 of NC_082661.1, forward strand.
AATGCAGGAAACAGGACGAGAGACACATTGATGAAAGATAATGAAGAAGACACACACCCAACATGGAATGATAGGTAGTGCTCATGGACTGGAAGAGTCCGTCTTTTGGAAATGATACCACACTCTTGGGGAAAGTGAGAGAGTCGAATCCATTCCTCTCAAAATACCCACAGATTGTCTCAGAGAAGTACAACCAAGAATTCCCAAATGTGTCTGGAAACACAAAAGATCCTCGAGACTGTCCATAACTCTTCAGCAAGAAGTGCAGATATCAGACGTCCCAAGCTGCCTGATTTCCAACTAGACTGAAAAAATACCATCGTCAAGACAGCAAGGTAATGGCACACAAGACATCCACATAGAAGCCAGGAAGAGAATGGAGAGCCCTGAAAGAAAGCCAAGCTTGTGCGCTCAAAGGAGATAAGAAAGTCTGATGGTGACAAGATAGCCTGTGCAATGAATGGTCCTGGGGAAACTGGACCGTTCCATGCATAAGCATCACAGTGGATTCCTTTCTCGTGCCAGCAACAACAACAACCTCACACCAAATCGACTACATCAGTGTCGAATCTGCAGTCAGGCCAGGCCTAGAAGTAAACGATAAGCAGTACTTTATTGGACCTCAGCCTTGGAAGCATGTCTGTGGATTGGTATCCTCAGGCAAGGGAAACAGAAGCACAATAAATGCATTTGGGGCTCCAGGTGACTGAAAAGGGCTTTCCAAGGCAAAGGCAAAGCGGCCATTGGATGAAAAGGAAGCGCAATGAACGTGAGAAAACATTGATATCCCAATGATGAAACTGACGAGGGGGATCATCTGGAGAGCAGACAGAGAAGTCGCAAAACACAAGCCTTCGAGACACAAAAATCCTAACCAAAATAAAACCCTAACAATGTGTGTGTGTGTATGTATGTTCACCTGTATGTATTCTATACATAATATATCAGGATTATATATAATCAACATATTCTATATCAACAATTTATTATATAGAATAACTTTAGGCTACATAATATATGTATAAAGGGCAATAGGTATAATATATATATATTATGTATTATAAATTTTTCTATTTGATACCTATATAATACATACGAATAATGAATCATATGTAGAGATACAAATACACGGGCACTCACTCACACACACACGCATAAACCAAAGATCACAGGAGAGAATTGATTAGTAGTCACTTTTCCCAAGTAAGTCTGTAGGTGATGACCAAATCACAATGTCCATTCATTCTGGAGGGGTGGGGATATCCACAAGGATATGTGACCAGGAGGCAAGACTGCTGGGAGCCAATGTATGAGCCACCCAGCCCTGAGGCCAAGAGGAGACATGTGGACGTGAATCTACCTGAAGTGTAGGACTTGGAAGGTTGTATGCCAGAGGGGTTGATATCTGTAGTTTCTTGAAGTTCAGCTCTCGCTCGGCAGGACTGGGATATAGGCCGTAGGACGTGTGACACTCCACATATCCCAGAGCAGTCACAAGCATATTTCAGCAGGATTCTCTGCTAGGCCAGCCCCTGAGACAAGCCTTCCATGGTTCAGTGTGCACCTCTGCTCCATGTGATACCAGCCCTCCATGTGAAACAGGCCTACAATTTTGACAGGCACTGTAACTGCTTCTAGGTCTATCTGCCCAATGCCTTCCCTAGGATGTCGATGCCAGAATGAGTACCACTTTGCAGATATGGAGATTTGGGGGGAGGGGCACATGGTTCCTACATGGCCACATCCCTGATGATACGGATTAGAGCAACCGGATCTGAAAATAGCTGTGTCCACAGATCCGGGGCAATGGTTCTTACCATGTCATGTTTGTGTCACGGTCTTGGGTCAGGGACCCCAGGAAGTGACCTAACTTCACTGGCAATAGAGCCTGACAGAAACTGGAACCCAGGGAACAAGGCATCAACATCCTGGAGGAGCCCACTCCATATCTCACATGGCTGTAAACATGGGTCTGCTGTGTCCCCATGTGCTGGGGCTTGGCCTAGGGAATGTCACAATCAGGGTGAATCTCCAGGGCTGTTGATGTGGGGTCTGGTCTCAGGTGAGTTGCCTTGGGCCATTGTCCGGGAGGAACCAAAAGAGAAACCTTGGAGCCCCAGGCCAGTCCACCATCCTGGTACAAATCTGTCCCTTCCCTGGGTGTGTGGAGTGATATTCTGTCTGGGTGTTCCTGTCCTGTGGGGTGGGTCTGCCTCCAGAATGGGCAGGTTCATGCGGGTGAGAAGCCCTGTGGGCCAGACACATCCACAGCCATGTCCCAACCTGGCTGGTCGGCATGGAGCAAGCCCAGGCACCACCTTTAAACTCAGGTTTATGCCAAAACTTCTAGGTGGTTCTCAGTGGTCCCGGGTGATATGGGATACAACGTATGACTGTTCCTGACCAGGGAGCAGACAGTGAAGTGGGCAGAAGAAGCAATTCTATTGACCGTGTAGTGCCTGATCGCTCCGGTGTTGGCTGAACCTTCTTCTTGTCACTGTAATGGTAGTGCCCCACGAGGGAGATCCGTGAAGAGCTCACTGATGTGGAAACCCAATGCTTCTCCCCAAGTGTGGGGTTGAGTCATGCCATCCCACACCCCAGCCCCACTTCCCACAAGAGCTAGCGCAGGCTCTGGAAAGTGTGGCCATGGAGGGTTCTCTGTAACCAGGGCCCAGGGGCCTATGGGGCCCAAGTCTGGGATATGATGAGACCTCAGCCGAGCCGGGTCTGACCTGGAGCATCATGCTAAGCTTCCCCACGAATCATCTACAGGACCCAGAGCACACCAAGGTAGAGCACAAAGGTGAGCAGGCAGGGGATGAATCTTGGGCCCCACAGGGTGAACTCCTAGAGGCTGGTCTTGAGCACGTACCAAAGGCAGGCCTCAGACCACCCATCTGGTGGATTGCAATTTGCCAACACATAACGAGCAGAGGATTGGTCTAAAAGGAGGTTAACTTCTGATGGAACCCCACTCCAACAACCCCAACCATAGAAGATTCACAAATGATGTGGCAAATTATGCCCAGGAAGGAAGGGCAGACGAACAGAGGTACAGCTCACCGAGCTGAGGCACATGGGACCATGGCATACTACAATCCTTCCTGTATGACGCAGAGAGATGGAGAGGGAGGAAAGAGGAGATGGCCAGTTATTGAATACACCTACCCCTAACACTGGTACACTGGCTACATTCACCAAGGCAGAGGAAGTCTTCCCATAATAACGGCATGGAAAGAAGACAGAAGAATTATCCAACAGCAGGGGAAAGACTCCAATTAATCCGATTCTCTGCACAGAAAATGCTGAAGGCGACACTCCCCCATGAGAAAACAAAACAGAATGAAACTCAGGAAACTCAGTTCGATAACAGGGTACAAACTTAACTGATGCTGGAGAAATTGCTAGCCTTTCTCTACACACACAACACTATCCGAATGAGAAAGGAGGGACACAACCCCGGGGACAATGACGGTAACAACACAAAGAAAATGCCTAGGAAACCATCTAACCCACGATCTGCAAGACACGTAACTCAGAAAATGGGATGAGAGACACATTGATGACAGAAAATGAACACGATCCTTACCCAACATGGAATGTTAGGTAGTGCTCATGGACCGTAAGAGTCCGTGTTGTGCAACTGATTCCACACTCTCGAGGAAATCCAGACAGTCGATGCCATTCCTCTCAAAATACCCATGGATTGTCTCAGACAAGTACAACCAAGAATTCCCAAATGTGTCTGGAAATGCAAAAGATCCAAAAGAGTGTCCATATACTCTTCAGCAAGAAGGGCAGATTTCAGACGTCCCAAGCTGCCTGATTTCCAACTAGACTGCAAGTGTACCATCATCAAGACAGCATGGTATTGTCACACAAGGCATCCACATAGATGCAGGGAAGAGAATGGAGAGCCCCTAAAGAAAGCCAAGCTTGTTTGGTCAAAGGAGGTTTGAAAGTCCAATGGGACAAGATAGACTGTGCAATGAATGGTCCTGGGGAAACTGGGCCTCTCCCTGCATAAGCATCACACTGGATTCCTTTCTCGGGCCACCAACAACAAGAACCTCACCCCAAATCGACCACGGCAATGTCAAATCTGAAGTCAGGCCCAGCCTAGAAGAAACCCATAGGCAGTACATGCTTGGACCTCAGCCTTAGAAGCATGTCTGTGGATCGGTCTCCTCAGGCAAGGGAAACAAGCGCAATAAAGGCAGTTGGGGCTACAGGCGACTGAAAAGGGATTTCAAAGGCAAAGGCAAGGCGTCTGTAGGATGAAAAGGCAGTGGAGTGAACATGAGAAAACATTGTTTTGCAAACTATGAAACTGGTGAGTGGAATCATCTGGAAAGAAGACAGAGAAGTCACAAAACGCAAGCCTTCAAGACGCAAAAACTGTAAATGAAGCTGAACCCTCACAATGTGTGTGTGTGTATGTATGTGTGTAGTATCCCTATATTATATATAATAAACATTCTATAGCAAGAATTTTTTTATATAGAATAAGTTTAGGATACATAACATATATATTAGGAACAAGATGTAAAATATATACATATACTATGTATCATAAATTTCTTTACTTAATACCTACATAATACATACATATAATGAATCATACATAGAGATACAAATATGCATGTGCTCATGTGCAGAAATAACGCATAAACGACAAGCTCAGAGGAGAGAAATGAGTAGAAGACACAGACTTTTCCCAAGTCCATTTGTAGGTGAGTACCAAATCACAATATCCATTCATTCTGGAGAGTTGGGGATATACACAAGGATATGTGACCTGGGTGCCAGATTGCTGGGAGCCATAAATTAGTCACCCACCATAGAGACCAAGGGGAGACATGTGGACCTGAATCTATCTGCATCAGCAGGACCTGGAAAATTGTATGCCAGAGGGGTCGATATTTGTAGTTTCTTCACTTTCAGCCCTCACTCGGCAGGACTGGGATATAGGCTGGAGGACGAGTGGCACCCCTCAAGTCGCAGATCTGTCCTAAGCCAGTTTCAGCTGGATTCTGTGCTAGGCCAGCACCTGAGGCAATCCTTCCTTCGTTCAGTGTGCACCTGTGCTCCATGTGATACCAGCCCTCCATGTGATACCAGCCTACAGGTTTGACAGGCACTGTAGGTGCTTGTAGGTCTATCCGCTTAATGTCTTCCCTAGGAAGTCAATGCCAGAGTGAACGCCACTTTGCAGATGGGGTGATTAGGGGGGAGGGGTCCATGGTTTTCATAGGGCCACATCTGTGATGACATGGAGGAGAGTAGCTGGTTCTGAAAGCAGCTGTGTCCACAGAGCCGGTGCCATGGCTCTTTCCATGTCGTGTTTGTGTCATTGTTCTGGGCCAAGGACCCCAGGAGGTGACCTGACTTCACTGCAATAGAGCCCAACAGAAACCTGAACCTGGGGAATGAGGCGTCAGCATCCTAGGGGAGCCCACTCCCCAGCTCATGTCGCTGGAAACATGGCTCTGCAAGGTCCCCTTTTGCTGGGGCTGTGCCCTCAGGAAGTATCACAATCAGGGTGAGCCTCCAGGGCTGTGGACGTGGGGTCAGGTTTCATGTGAGTTGCCTTCGGCCATTGTCCGGGAGGACAGCATAAACAAGCCTGGGAGTCCCAGGCCAGTGCATCAATCCGATACCACCTCGGTAGCAATCGGTCCCTTGCCTTGGTGTGTGGAGTGATATTGGGGCTGGGTGTTCCTGTCCTGTGGGGTGGGCCTGCCTCCAGAATGGGTAGGCTCATGAGGGGTGAGAAGTCCGGTGGGCCGGACACATCAACAGCGATATCCCAAGTAGCTGTTCGGGATGGAGAGAACCCAACCACACTTCTAACTCAAGGTTTATGCCCAAAACTCTAGGTAGTTCTCTTTGGTCTCGGGTGGATATGTGATCCTGCCTAGGTCTGTGCCTCAACTGGGAGCAGAAGGTTGAGTGGGCAGAAGAAGCAATGATAATGGCCGGGTGGGGCCCTGATCCCTCCAGTCTTGGTGGGCCCTTCTGCTGGTCGCTCTATGGTAGAGCCCCATGTTGGAGATCATCGAGGAGCTCAACAATGTGGACACCCAATGCCTCTCCTGGAGTGTGGGGCTGAGTCACGCTACCCTGCACCCCACCCCACTGCCAACAAGGGTGAGTGCTGGCTCCAGAGATTGTGGCAATGGAGGGTTTTCTGTAACCAGGAACCAGGGGTCTATGGGGCCCAATCCTGCACTTAGAAGAGACCTCAGCACAGCTGGATATGCCCTGAAGCATCATGATAAGCTTAGCCCCGATTCAGCTACAGGACCGGAGCACACAAAGGCAGAGCACAAAGGTGAGCAGGCCGGGGATGAATCCTGGGCCCCACAGGGTGAGTTTCCAGAGCCTGGTCTTCGACACATATGAAATGCTGACCTCAGACCAACCATCAGGTTTACAGCAATTCGCCAACACATAACAAACTGACAATAGGTCTCAATGGAGGGAAAGGTCTGATGGAACCCACACTCTCACAACCCCAGCCCCAGAATGTACACCGATGGTGAATAAATTATGCCCGGGAGGGAGGGGCAGACAAACAGAGGTACAGCTTATAGAGCTGAGACCAATGGGGCCATGACCTAGTCTTCCCATTCCTGGATGACTCAGAGAGATAGAGAGGGAGGAAGGAGGAGACGGCCAGTTATTGCATACACCTACCTCTAACACTGGTACGCTGGCTACATTCATTCACCCAGGCAGAGGAAGTCTTTGCCATAATAACGCCATGGAAGGAAGAAAGAGAGTTATCTGACAGCAGATGAAATACTCCAATTGACCAAACTCTCTGCACAGAAAATGCTGAAGGCAACCTTCCCACAACAACAACAACAAAAACAGGACAGAATGCAGGAAACTCAGTTCGATAGCGGGGTACAAACTTCACTGACGCTACAAAAATTGCTTGCCTTTCTGTGCACACACAACACTATCCGAATGAGAAAGGAAGAAGACAACCCTGTGGACAATGATGGTATCAACACAAAGAAAATGCCTAGGGGACCATCTAACCCACGACATAAAAGACACGTATCTAAGAAACTGGGATGAGAGACACACTGATGAAAGAAAATGAAGATGACACACACCCAACATGTAATGATAGGTAGTGATCATGGACTGGAAGAGTCCATCTTGCACAAATGATTCCACACTCTCGAGGAAATCCAGATTCGATGTCATTCCTCTCAAAATACCCATGGATTGTCTCAGGCGAGTACAACCAAGAATTCCCAAAAGTGTCTGGAAACACAAAATATCCTCAAGAGTGTCCATACACTCTTCAGCAAGAAGTGCAGATTTCATACGTCACAAGCTGCCTAATTTCCAAATAGAATGCCAACCTACCATCATCAAGACAGCATGGTATTGGCACACAAGACATGCACATATTTGCAACAATGAGAACGGAGAGCCTTGAAACAAAGTCAAGCTTGTGCGGTAAAAGGAGATGAGAAAGTCTGATGGGGACAAGGTAGCCTGTGCAGTGTATGGTCCTGGGGAAACTGGACCTCTCCGTGCATATGCATCACACTGGATTCCTTTATCGTGCCACCAACAAGAAACTCACAGAAAATTGACAACCGCAATGTCAAATATGAAGGCAGACCAGGCCTAGAAGAAAGCCACAGGCAGTACATACTTGGATCTCAGACTTAGAAGCATGTCTGTGGATCGGTCTTCTCAGGCAAGGGAAACAAGCACAATAATGGTAGTTGGGGCTCCAGGCGATTGAAAAGGCATATTGACGGAAAAGGCAACACATCCACACGACGAAAAGGCAGTGGAGTGAACATGAGAAAACATTGATTTGCAAACGATGGAACTGTCAAGGGGGATCATCGGGAGTGCAGACCGAGAAGTCACAAAACGCAAGGTTTGGAGACAACAAAAACCCTAACCGAGCTGAAGCCTAACAATGTGTGTGTGTGTATGTATGTGCATCTGTAGGTATTCTATACATAATATAGGTAGATTATATTTAATAAACATATTGTATGTCAAGAATTTATTATACAGAATAAGTTTAGGATACATAATATATATATTAAGGGCAATATGTATAATATATATATGTATTATGTATCATAAATTTTTCTACTTAATACCTACATAATACATACATATAATGAATCATACATAGATGGACTAGATGGACTCCTAGTTATTTTCTATGTGTGTTCCCTTCATTGTCCACGAGTTTGTCACTTTCTTTCTCATTAGGATAATTTGTTTTGTGTGTATAGAAAGGCAACCAATTTCTGTAGCGTCAGTGAAGTTTGTACCCTGCTATGGAAATGAGTTTCCTGAGGTCTGTTCTGATTTTTTTGGTTTTCTCCTGGGGGAGGCTCACCTTCAGCATTTTCAGTGCAGAGAATCGGGTCAATTGGAGTCTTTCCTCCGCTGTCAGATAATTCTTCTTTCTTCTTTCCATGCCGTTATTATGGCGAGGATTTCCTCCACCTTGGTGAATGAATGTAGCCAGCATATAAGTGTTATTGTTAGGTGACAGCAATAATTGGCTGTCTTCTCCTTCCTCCCTCTCCATCTCTGAGTCCTCCAGGAAGGGCAGTACTAGGTCAGGGCCCCATAGGTCTCAGCTCAGTGAGCTGGAATGCTGTTCACTTGGCACTCCCTCCCAGGCATAATTTGACTTACCATCTGTGAACTTTCTGTGGTTGGGAGTGCAGGGTTTGGGTGGCAACAGGTTCCATCAAAATTTTCCCTCCATTGAGACCAATCCTATGTTTGTTATGTGTTGGCAAATTGCAGTCCACCAGATAGGTGGTCTTAGGCTAGCCTTTGGTATGTGCCCAATATCAGGCTCTCGAGGCTCATTCTGTGAGGCCCAGGATTCATCCCAGGCCTGCTCACATTTGTGCTCTGCCTTCGTGTGCTTCGGATCCTGTAGCTGGCTCGGGGGGAAGCATAGCACAATTCTCCAGGTCAGATCTGGCTGGCTGACCTCTCTTGGTAGCCCAGGATTGGGACCCTTAGAAACCTGGGCCCTGGTTCCAGAGAACCCTCCATGGCCACACTCTCTGGACCTGGTGCTGGCACACGTGGGCAGTGGGGGTGGGTGCTGGGTGGCATGACTCGGCCCAACACTAGTGGAGATGCTTTGGGTGTCCACATAGTTGAGCTCCTCGCCGATCTTCATTGTGGGGCTCTGCAATGACCATGACCAGCAGAAGGGCCAGCCCAGCCCCAAAGGATCAGGGTCCCACCTGGCCATTATCATTGCTTCTTCTGCACCCTCTATCTTCTGATCCCAGATCAGGCACAGACCTAAGTCTGATCACATATCCAACTGGGACCAAAGAGAACCATTTAGAGTTTTTGTTATAAACCTTGGGATAAAAGGCTCTGCCTGGGCTCACTCCATCCCAACCAGCCATATTGGGACACAGCTGTGGATGTATCTGGGCAAGTGGGCTTCTCACCCATCATGAGCCTGACCATTCTGGAGGCAGACCAATCACACAGGACAGGAACACCCACCACCAACAGTGCTCCACAATCCAAGCAAGAGACTGATTACTACCACCCTGGCATGAGTGTGGTGTCCTGGCCTGGGGCTCCCAGGCTTGCATTTGGGGTCCTCCCAGACAGTGGCCCAAGGCAATTCATGTGAGACCCGACCCAATGTCAATAGCCCTGGAGGATCACCCTGACTGTGAAGTTTCCTGATGCCCCAGCCCCAGCACATGGGGACACAGCACAACCATGTTTTCAGCCATGTGAGCTGGGAAGGGGGGATGTGGATGCCTCGTTCCCCAGGCTCCAGGTTTGCACTCTATTGCCAGGGACGTGAGGTCACCTACTGGGGTCCCCTGGCCAAGACCAGTGACACCAACACTGCATGGGCAGAGTCATGGCCCCGGCTCTGTGGACACTGTTGCTTTCAGACCCGGCTGCTCTCCTCTGTGTCAGCAGGGATGTGGCCCTGTACAAACCATGGGTCTCTCCTCCCCAGTCTCCCCATCTGCAAAGTTATGCTCATTCTTGCATTGACTTCTTAGGACAGCCATTAGGTTGATAGACCTAGAAGCACCTACAGTGCCTGTCAAACCTGTAGGCTAGTGTCAAATGGATGGCTGGTATCACATGGGGTGCAGGTGCACACTGCACAAAGGAAGGATTGTCTCAGGAGCAGTCCTAGCACAGAATCCAGCTGAAACTGGCTTGGGTCTCCTCTGGGATTTCGGGAGAGTCAGTTGTCCTCCGGCCTGCATCCCAGTCCCACCGAGGGAAGGCTGAAAATCAAGAAATTTCAGACATCGAACCCTCTGGCATACAACCTTCCAGGTCCTCCAGTTGCAGGTAGATTCACATCCACATGTGTCCTCTTGGCCTCCAGTGTGGGTTGCCCCTGCATTGGTTCCCAGCAGTCTTGCCTCCAGGTCACATATCGTTGTGGAAATCCCTACCTCCCAAGAATGGATGGACATTGTGATTTGGTCCTCGCCTACAGATGGACTTGGGAAATGTCTGTGAATTCTACTCAATTCTCTCCTGTGATCCTGTGGTTTTTGTGTGTGTGTTCGCATGAGGGCAGGCATATTTGTATCTCTACATATGATTCATAATATGTATGTATTATATAGGTATTAATAGAAAAAATTATGATACATAATATATATATATTAAACATATTGCCCTTAATATATATTATGAATCCTAAACCTATTCTATATAATATATTCTTGATATAAAATATGTTTATTATATATAATCTAGGTATCCTATGTATAGAAATCCTACAGTTGCCCATACATAGATACACACACACATTGTTAGGGGTCAGCTTCCGTTAGGGATTTTTGCCTTGAAGGCTTACATTTTCGACTTCTCATTCTGCTTTCCAGATGATCACCCTCCTCAGTTCCATCATTTGCAAATCAATGCTTTCTCAAATTCTCTCCGCTGCCTTTTCTTCTTGGGGACACTTTGCCTGTTCCATTGAAAACACTTTTCGGTCTCCAGGAGTTCCAACTGCCTTTATTGTGCTTTTGTTTCCCTTGCTTGAGGAGACCGGTCCACAGACATGCTTCTAAGACTGAGTTCCAAGAATGTACTACCTATGGGTTACTTCTAAGCCTGGTCTGAATTCAGGTTTGACATCATGGTAGTTGATTTGGTGTGAGGTTCTTTTTCTAGGTGGCATGGGAAAGAAATCTAGCGTGATGCTTTTGCAAGGAATGGTCCAGCTTCCCCACGACTATTCATTGCAGAGGCTATCTTTTCCCCATTGGACCTTCTCACTTCCTTTGACCACACAAGCTTGGCTTTCCTATGGGGCTGTCCATTCTCCTCCTTGCATCTATGTGGATGTCTTGTGTGCCAATACCCTGCTGTCTTCCTGATGGTAGGTTTGCCATCTAGTTGGAAATTAGGCAGCGTGGGATATCCGAAATCTGCACTTCTTGCTGAAGAGTGTATGGACACTCTTGAGTATCTTTTACATTTCTAGACACATTTGGGAATTCTCGGTAGTACTTATCTGAGAAAATCCGTGGGTATTTTTAGAGGAATGGCATCGACTTTCTGGATTTCCTCAAGACTGGAATCATTTGTGGAATCATTTGTACAAGATGGACTCTTCCGATCCATGAGCACTACCTATCATTCTATGTTGGGTGTATGTCATCTTCATTTTCCTTCATCAATGTGTCTCTCATCCTGTTTTCTGAGTTACGGGTCTTGTATGTCCTGGGTAGATGGACTCCTAGGTATTTTCTTTGTTTGTTACCATCATTGTCCATGGAGTTGTCTCCTTCTTTTCTCTTTAGGATAGTTTGTTGTGTGTGTACAGAAAGGCTACCAATTTCTCTAGCGTCAGTGAAGTTTTTACCCTGCTATCGAACTGAGTTTCCTGTGTTCTGTTCTGTTTTGTTTTGATTTCTCCTGGGGGAGGATTGCCTTCAGCATTTTCTGTGCAGAGAATAGGGTCAATTGGAGACTTTCCTCTGCCATTGGATAATTCTTATTTCTACTTTCCATGCCGTTATTATGGCAAGGATTTCCTCCGCCCTGGTGAATGAATGTAGCCAGCATACCAGTGTTAGTGTTAGATGTATGCAAAAACTGGCTGTCTTCCCCTTCTCCCTGTCCATCTCTCTGAGTTCTCAAGGAAGGGCACAACTATGCCAGGGCCCCATAGGGCTCAGTTCATTGAGGTTGAACGCTGTTCGTCTGGCACTCCATCCCCCACAAAATTTGATTTACCATCTATGAACTTACTGTGGCTGGTGGTGTGGCATTGGGGGGGTGTAGTGGTTCCATCATACCTTTCCCTCCATTGAGACCAATCCTCTGTTCATTATGTGTTGGCAAATTGCAGTCCATCAGATGGGTGGTCTGAGGCTAGCCTTTGGTACGTGCCCAAGACCAGGCTCTGGGGGCTCACCCTTTGTGACCCAGGATTCATCCCTGACCTGCTCACATTTGTGCTTTGCATTGGTGTGCTCTGGGTCCTGTACCTGGCTCGGGGGAAGCTTAGCACAATGCTCCAGGTCTGATCTGGCTGGGCTGAGCACTCTTGGTGGCCCAGCATTGGGCCCCATAGAACCCTGGGCCCTGGTTCAGAGAACCCTACATGACCACTCGCTGGATGTGGCACTGGCCCTCGTGGGCACTGGGGGCAGGGAGTGGGGTGGCGTGACTCAGCCCCACACTAGAGGAGATGCAATGGGTGTCTACATCATTGAGCTCCTCACGGATCTCCAATGTGTGACTTTGCCATGTCAGTGACCAACAGAAGGTCCAGCCCCACTCGGAGGGATCAAGGCCCCACATGGCCATTATCACTGCTTCTTCTGCCCACTCATCTTTCTGATCCCAGATCAAGCAGAGACCGAGGTCGGATCACATATCCAACTGGGACCAAAGTGAAGCACCAGAGGATTTGGCATAAACCTCGGGCTAAAAGGCACCGCCTGGGCTTGCTACGTTTGGACCAGCCAGATTGTGACATTGCTGTGGATGTGTCTGGCCCACCAAGCTTCTCAGCCCTCATCAGCCTGCCCATGGTCAAGGCAGACCCACACCACAGGACAGGAACACCCACCCCCAATATCACTCCTCACATCCAGGGAACGGACAGATTGCTACCAGACTGACATTAGTGTTGTGTCCTGACCTGGGGCTCCAAGTCTTGCCTTTGCAGTCCTCATGGATAGTGGCCCAAGGCAACTCATGTGAGACCTGGCCCAACTTCAACAACCCTAGAGGATCACCCTGATTGTGACGTTTCCTGAGGGCTCAGCCCCAGCACATGGGGATCACAGCAGCCAAGTGAGCTGGGGAGGTGGCTCCATTAGGATGTGGATGCCTCATTCCCCAGGTTCTGGGTTCTGTTGGGCTCTATTGCCAGGGAAGTGCGGTCACCTCCAGGGGTCCCCTGGCCAAGACCAGTGATACCAACATGGAATGGGCAAAGTCATGGCCCCAGCACTGTGGATACAGATGCTTTCAGATCAGTCTGCTCTCATCCATGTGTCATGAGGGATGTGGCCCTGTACAAACCATGGGCCACTCCTCCCGAATCTCCCCGTCTGCAAAGTGGCACTCATTTTGGTATCGACTTCCTAGGGAAGCCATTAGGTTGACAGACCTAGAAGCACCTATGGTGCCTATCAAACCTGTAAGCTAGTGTCACATGGAGGGCTGGTATCACATGGAGTGCAGGTGCACACGGCACAAAGGAAGGATTGCCTCAGCGGCTGGCCTAGCACAAAATCCAGCTAACACAGGCTTGGGTCTCCTCTGTGATCTTGGGAGAGTCACTCATCCTCTGGCCTACATCCCCGTCCCCCTGAGGGAGGCCTGAAAGTCAAGAAATTTCAGACATTGACCCCTCTCTCTTACAACCTTCTAGGTCCTCCAGTTGCAGGTAGATTCACGTCTACATGTCTCTCTCGCTCTCCAGAGTGAGTTGCCCCTGAATTTGCTCACAGCAGTCTTGCCTTGAGGTCCCATGTCATTGTGGAAATCCCCACCTCTCCAGAATGGATGGACATAGTGATTTGATCCTCGCCTACAGACTGACCTGGGAAAAGTCTGTGACTTCTACTCAATTCTCTCCTGTGATCATGTAGTTTGTGTGTGTGTGTGCGCACGAGTCAGGGCCTGCTTAATTGTATCTCTAAGAATGATTCATAATATGTATGTATTATATAGGTATTAAGTAGAAAAAATTATGATACATAATATATATATTATACATATTGCCCCTCTTATATATTTATTATGTATCCTAAACTTATTCTCTATAATAAATTCTTGATATAGAATATGTTTATTATATATAATCTAGGTATATTATGTATAGAATACCAAAAGGTGCACATACATACACACAAACTCAATGTTATGGTTCATCTTTGTTTAGGGATTTTGTGTCTCGAAAGCTTGCGTTTTGCAAATTTTCAGTCTGCTTTCCAGATGATCCCTCTTGTCAGTTCCATCGTTTGCAAATCAATGCTTTCTCACATTCATTCTGCTGTCTTTTCGTCATTTGGATGCTTTGCGTGTTCCGTCAAAAAAACTTTTCTGTCGCCTGGAACCCCAGCTCCATTATTGTGCTTCTGTTTCCCTTGGCTGAGGAGGCCGAATCACAGACATGCTTCTAAGGCTGAGGTCCAAGTATGTACTGCCTATGGGTTACTTCTAGGCCTGGCCTGACTTCAGCTTTGACATTTTGGTAGGTTATTTGTTTTGAAGTTCTTGTTGTAGGTGGGAAGAGAAAGGAATACAGTGTGATGCTTGTGCATGGAGCGGTCCAGTACCCCAGAACCATTCAATGCACAGACTATCTTGTCCCAATCGGACCTTCTCACTGCCTTTGACTGCACAAGCTTGTCTTTCTTTTGGGTCTCTCCATTATCTTCCTTGCATATATGTGTATGACTTGTTTGCAATTACCATGTTCTCTTGATGGTGGTAGGTTTGCAGTCTAGGTTTGCCTGTTTGGAAAACAGGCAGTGTGGGACGTCCGGAATCTGCACTTCTTTCTGAAGAGTGTATGGACACTCCCGAGGATCTTTTGCGTTTCCAGACACATTTGGGAATTCTTTGTTGTACTTTGTCTGAGAAAATCCGTGGGTATTGTGAGAGGAATGGCATTGACTCTCTGGATTTCCTCGAGAGTTTGGAATCATTTGCACAACACGGACTCTTTCGATCCCTGAGCACTACATATCATTCCATGTTGGGTGTGTTTCATCTTCATTTTCTTTCATCAGTGTGTCTCTCGTCCCATTTTCTGAGGTACGGGTCTTGTAGGTCCTGGATTAGATGGTCTCCTTGGTATTTTCTTTGTGTTACCATCATTGTCCATGGGGCTGTCTCTTTCCTTTGTCATTTGGATTGTGCTGTGTGTGTAAAAATGGCAACCAATTTCTGTAGCGCCAGTGAAGTTTGTACCCTGCTATTGAACTGGGTTTCCTGACTTCTGTTCTATCTTGTTTTGCTTTCTCTTGGGGAGAGTCACCTCCAGCATTTTCTGTGCAGCGATTCGGGTCAATTGGAGTCTTTCCTCTGCTGTCGGATAATTCTTCTTTCTTTTTTCCATGCTGTTATTATGGTGAGGACTTCCTCCTCCTGGGTGAATGGATGTACCCAGCGTACCAGTGTTAGAGGTAGGTGTATGCAATAACTGGCCGTCTTCTCCTTCCTCCCTCTCTATCTCTCTGAGTCCTCCAGGAAGTGCAGGATTGGCCAGGGCCCCGTAGGGCTCTGCTCGGTGATGTGAACTGCTGTTCGTCTGCCCCTCCCTCCTAGGTGTAATTTGCTCTACCATCTTTGAACCTTCTGTGGCTGGGAGTAGGGGGTTGGAGGGGTGGAAATTCCATCAGACATTTCCCTCCATTGAAACCAATCCTCTGTTCGATATGTGTTCACAAATTGCAGTTCACCAAATGGGTGTCCTGAGGCCAGCCTTTTGTACATGCCCAGTATCAGGTTCTTGGGGCTGATCATGTAGGGCCCAGGATTCATCCCCAGCCTGCTCACCTTTGTGCTCTGACTTGGTGTGTTCTAGGTCCTGTAGATGATTCTGGGGGAAGCTTAGCATGATGTTCCAGGTCAGAACTGGTTGTGCTGAGCTCTTTTCGTAGCCCAGGATTGGGTCCCATAAACCCCTGGGCCCTGGTTCCGGAGAACCCTCCATGGCCACACTCTTTGGAGATGGTGCTGTTCCTCTTTGGAAGTGGAGGCGGGGTGCAGGGTTGTGTGACTCAGCCCCACACTTGGGGAGATGCATTGGGTGTCCACATCAGTGAGCTCCTAGCCAATCTGCAATGTGGAGCTCTGCCATGACAGTGACCAGCAGAAGGGCCAGCCCAGACTGGAGGGATCAGGGCCCCACTCAGCCATTATCATTGCTTACTCTGCCACTCCACGCTCTGCTCCCAGATCAGGCACAAACCTATGTTGGATCACATATCCACCTGACACCAAAGAAAACCACCTAGAGTTTTGGCATAAACCTTGGGCTAAAGGATGCTGCTTGGGCTCACTCCACCCCAACCATCCAGCTTGGAACATGGCTGTGGATATGTCTGGCCCACCGGGCTTCTCACCACCCCTGAGCCTGCAAATGCTGGAGGCAGAACCACCCCACAGGACAGGAACAACCACCCCCAGCAACCCTCCACACACCCAGACAAGGAGAGATTGCTACCAGGCTGGCATTACAGTGATGGCCTGCCATGGGGCTCCCAGGTGGCCTCTGGGGTCCTCCCAACAATGGTCCAAAGCAACTCCCGTGAGACCTGACCCAACGTCAACAGCACTGGAGGATCACCCTGACTGTGACTTTTCCTGAGGCCACAGCCAAAGCACATGGGGACCCAGCAGAACCAGGTTACAGCCACATGATCTGGGGAGCTCTGGCTCCTCTAGAATGTGGATGCCTCATTCCCCAGGTTCCAGGTTCTTTTGGGCTTTATTACCAGGGAAGTGAGGTCACCTCCTGGGATTCCCTTGCCCAGACTGTTGACCCAACATGGCATGGGCATGACCATGGTCCCAGCTCTGTGGACACAGCTGCTTTCAATCCCGGCTTCTCTCCTCCGTGTCATCAGGGATGTGGCCCTGTACAAACCATGGGCCTCTCCTCCCCAGTCTCCCCATCTGCAAAGTGGCACTCATTCTGTCATCAACTTCCTAGGGAAACCATTAGGCCGATAGACCTAGAAGCCCCTACAGTCACTGTCATACCTATAGGCTGGTATCACATTGAGGGCTGGTATCACATGGAGCACAGGTGCACACAGCACAAAGGAATGATTGCCTCAGGGGCTGGCCTAGAACAGAATCCAGATGAAACAAGCTTTGTTCTGCTCTGGAATCTCGGGAGAGTCACTCATCCTCCGTATACATCCCAGTCCTGTAAAGGGAGGGCTGAACGTTAAGAAACTTCAGACATCTACCCCTCTGGCATACAACCTTCCAGGTCCTCCTGTTACAGTTACACTCACGTCTACACGTCTCCTTTTGGCCTCTGTGCTGTGTTGCCCCTGCATTGGCTCCCAGTAATCTTGCCTCCAGGTCACATATCCTTGTGGATATTGCCACCTCTCCAGAATGGATGAACACTGTGATTTGGTCCTCGCCTACAGATGGACTTGGGAAAACTCTATGACTTCTACTTGATTCTCTACTGTGATCGTTTGTTTGTGTGTGTGTGTGCGCCCGTGAGTGCATGCGTATTTGTATCTCTATGTATGATTCATAATATGTATGTATTATATAGTTATTAAGCAGAAAAATTTATGATACATAATATATATATTATACATATAACCATTAATATACATATTATGTATCCTAAGCTTATTCTTTATAATAAATTATTGATATAGAATATATTAATTATATATAATCTAGGTATATTATGTATGGTATACATAGAGGTGCCCATATATACACACACACACATTGTTAGTGTTCAGCTTCGGTTAGGGTTTTTGTGTCTCAAAGGCTTACTTTTTGTGACTTCTCTGTCTGCTTTCCAGATGTTCCCCCTTGTCAGTTCCATCTTTTGCAAACCAATGTTTTCTCACATTCGCTCCGCTGCCTTTTCTTCGTTAGGACGCTTTTCCTGTGCCCTCAAAAGCACTTTTCAGTAGCCTGGAGCCCCAACTGCATTTATTGTGCCTCTGTTTCCCTTTCCTTAGGATACCGATACACAGACATGCTTCTAAGGCTGAGGTTCAAGATATACTTCCTATGGGTTTCTTCTAGGCCTGGACTGATTTCAGGTTTGACATTGCAGTAGTCGATTTGGTGTGAGGTTCTTGCTGTATGTCGCATGAGAAAGGAATCCAGTGTGATGCTTGTTCATGGAGTGGTCCAGTTTCCCCAGGACCGTTCATTGCACAGGCTATGGTGTCCCCATCGGACCTTCTCACCTCCTTTGGCCGTTCAAGCTTGGCTTTCTTTCAGGGCTCTCCATTCTCTTCCTTGCATCTATATGGATGTCTTGTGTGCAAATAGCATGCTGTCTTGATGATGGTAGGTTTACAGTCTACTTGGAAATCAGAGTTAGGCGTATGCAATAATTAGCAATCTTCTCCATCCTCCCTCTCCATTTCTCTAAGGCCTCCAGGAAGGGCATGGCTAGGTCAGGGCCCCATAGGGCTCAGGTCGGTGAGCTGGAACACTGTTCATCTGCCCGGCATCCTGGCAGTAATTTTCTCTACAATCTGTGACCATTCTCTGGCTGGGAGTGGGGGATGGAATGGGTGGCTGTGCCGTCAGATCCATCCCCCTTTGAGACCAATCATCTTTTCCTTATGTGTTGGCAAATTGCAGACAAACAGATGTATGTCAGAGGCCAGCCTTTGGTCCAGAAATAAGACCAGCCTCTGTGTGCTTACCCTGTGGGGCAGGACATTCATACCCACCCTGCTTACCTTTTTGCTCCACATTGGTGTGCTCTGGGTCCTGCACATGCCTCCAGAGGAAGCTTGGCACCATTCTCCAGGTCAGAGCATGCTGTGATGAGCTCTTTTCCTAGCCTAGGATTGGGCCCCATAGACTTTTGGTTCCTGGTTCCACAGCATCAACGGCTACCAGTGCCACTGGAAATCAGTGTCCACATATAAAACAAGGGCAATCACAGCATCAATAGTTATCAGTCTCACTATAATCTGTGTCCATATATAACAAGGGGAGCCACTGCATCAACAGCTATCAGCTGCCCTGGAACTCAGTGTCTACATATAGTAAGGGGAAGCACAGATCCCCATCTAAGAGTCTCACTGGAAATCTTTGTACACATATAACAAGAGCACCACAGGTCAATGGGTATCAGTTGCACTGGAAATCAGTGTCCAACAACAAGGGAAAAACAGCATCAGTGGATGTCAGTCTCACTGGAAATGAGTGTCCAAATATAACAAGTTCATCCACAGCATCAAGGACTATCAGTCTGACTGGGAATCATTTTCCACATATAACAAGGTCAACCACAGTTCAACTGTTATCTGTCCCACTGAAAGATCACTCTCCACATATAACATGGGACACCACAGGTCATCGGCTATCAGTCACACTGGAAACAAATGTCCACATATAACAAAGGCAACCACAGCACCACTGGGTTTCATTCTCACTGGAAATCAGAGTCCACATATATCATATGCAAACACAGGTCAACGGCTATCAGTCTCACTGGAAATCAGTGTCTACATATAACAAGTGCAACCGCAGCATCATGGGTTATCAGTCTCACTGGTAAAGAGTGTCCACTTATAACAAGGGAAACCACAGGGCAACAGCTATCAGTCTGATTGGAAATTTGAGTCCAAATGTCACAAGGGAAACCATAGCATCAACGGCTATCAGTCTCACAGAAAATCAGTGTCCGCATATAACAAGGGCAACCTCAGCATCAACGGCTATGAGTCTCACTGGAAATCAGTGTCCATGTATACCAAGGGCAAACACAGCATCAACTGTTATCAGTCTCAATGTTAATCAGTGTCCACATATAAAAAGGTCAGCCACAGCATCAATAGCTATTTGTCTCTCTGGAATCAGGATACACATAAAACAAGGACAGCCAGAGTATAGAATGATATCAGTCTTACAGGAAATCATAGTCCATATATAACAAGAGACACCATGGTCTCAACAGTTATCAGTCCCACTGGAAATCTGTGAACACAATTAAAATGTGTCTCCACAAAATCAATGGCTATCAACACCCTGTAAATATGTGTCCAAATATAACAAGGGCAACAACATCTTAACAGCTGTCAGTCTTACTGTAAATCAGTGTCCAGATATATCAAGTGCAAACACAAGTCAACCTCTGTGTGTCTCACTGGAAATCATTGTACCAATATAACAAGGAGAACCACAGATCTGTGACTATGTCTAATTGGAAATCACTCTCCACATATAACAATGGCAACCACAGCATCAATGGCTATCAGTCTCTCTGGAAACAGGGTCCACATGTACTAAGGCCAGCCACTGGTCAAAGGCTATCCATCTCACTGGAAGTAAGAGTCCACATTCATCAAGGGCAGCCACAGCATCAAGAGCTTTCAGTCCCACTGGAAATCAGTGTGCACATATAGCAAGGGCAAACACAGCATCAACAGCTATAAGTGTCCCTGGAAATCAATGTCCACATATAACAAGGACATCCACAGCATCAAAGGTTATCAGTCTCATTGGTATTCAGGGTCTACACATAAGAAGGGAAACCACAGGTCAATGACAATCAGTCCACTTGAAATCAGTGTCCACATATAACAAGGGCAACTGCTGGTCAACATATATTTGTCTCACTGGAAGTCAGTGTCCACATATAACTAGGGCAGTCACACCATCAACAGCTATCACTCCCAGTGGAAATCAGAGTCCTCATTTAAAAAGTGCATCCAGAGCATCAACGGCTATCAGTCTGACTGGAAATCACTGTCCACATACAACAAGTGCAACCAAAATTCAACGGATATCCATCCAACGGGAAATCAGTGTCCATATATAACAAGTTCTATTACAGCATCAATGGCTATCTGTCTCAATGGAAAAGAGTATCCACATATAACAATGTCAACGACAGCCTCAACTGCTATCAGTCTCTCTGGAAATCAGTGTCCACATATAACCAGTGCAACCACAGAATCATTGACTATCATGCCCACTGGAAATCAGTATTTACATATAAAAAGGGCACTGACGGAATCAACGGTTATCTGTCTCACTGGAAATCAGTGACCACATATGCCAAGGGCAACCACAGTATTAATGGCTATCAGTCACACAGTAAATCAGTGTCCACGTATATCAAGGGCAACCACAGGTCA
Source organism: Mesoplodon densirostris (assembly GCF_025265405.1). Taxonomy (NCBI): domain Eukaryota; kingdom Metazoa; phylum Chordata; class Mammalia; order Artiodactyla; family Ziphiidae; genus Mesoplodon; species Mesoplodon densirostris. The sequence continues at coordinate 107,772,649 of NC_082661.1, forward strand.
ATGGATATCATTCTCACTGGTTTCTGTGTCCATATATATCAACAGCAACCACAGCATCAACTGCTAACACTCACTGGAAATCAGTGTCCTCCTATAGCAAGGGCAACCACAGCATCAGTGGCTCTAAGTCTCACTGGAAATAAGGTCCACATATACCAAGGGCAGCCACAGTGCAATGGCTAGCTGTCTCATTGGAACACAAGAAGGGCAGCCACAGCATCAACAACTATTAGTGTCACTGGAAATCAATGTCCACATATAAAAGGGCAAGCACAGCATTAATGGCTATCAGCCTCACTGGAAATCACTCCCCTCATATCTTTTGTAGCACTTGAGCTAATCACACAGCAAGTAAAGTCAGGGAACTGGAAATAGTGTAACTCCTGTTTCTGATTTAATTTACAGAGGATTTGGGTGGTCAGACTCAGTTAGTCCAAATAACTAAGAAGTCAGTTGGAAAGAAATCATCACCTGAGTTCTACTTGTTGGCACAGTAACACGATGTGTGCCTGGCGAGTAGAGGGTATTCACATGACGACGAGAGGAAGACTTGACATTCCAAAGAATGAATAACAAATACGATATAGAACATACGAATAAGGTGTTATGGTCCATTCTTCAGAGATGTCACATCTGAATTTAAACACTTAAATTACAAATCTCCAACCTGTCACTTTCTCAAATATATATCTTAAGAGAATCTGGATAAAACGGGCTGCATTTGACGTTCAAAAAAATGTTGCTTAATAATGAATCATACACAGTTACTGGACAGGTGAGCTGGTCAGCAGTGCACTGGCAAGAGGGACAAGGAAGGTATGTGGGATCTTGGAAGATCCTTTTATTATAGTAGGAAAATCAAAGTTGGGCAAGGGAAAGCAGATGGTGTTCTCTGATTTTTCAGAAGTATTTGACCTATATTTAGAAATCCATTTCTATGTAACTTAATATCTGATTTGTTGTTTGGCTAGGAAGAAAAAAAATTCACTCAAGCATAAATGTCTCTTTCCTAATCATATATTAGGGAGGAAACGTGTTTCACGGACCTTACTTGCAACAATGATAAGAATACATTTATGATATAACAGCAATAATGTTGTGAACATCACCCAGGGAAGTCAGCTAACTTACCCAAGGTCATTGCATATCCAGAAAAAGAAAGTAAATTGTCCTACCTCCAACTAAGCAGATAAGCTTTCCTGCAGTACAAAGAGCCTATATACTGAGACCCTGAAAAATGATGGTTTTTTAAAAAAATCCAAGCTGAATACAACTTGATATTCTGGTTGGATTAAATATGTAACAGAGCTTCTAGTATTATCCAATGGAAAGAAATAAAAAACAAATGGAAGTGGTAAGATGTTCTGGCAATTAGCAAGGTACATTTATAGTTTACAAACATTAAGTTAAACCTTGGTTCATAGTATTACTTTTGAAAAAGTTACTTAATCTCCCTGAACTTCCAATTTTCCTGGGTACAATGAGGATAGTATGAGTTAATTTTTGCAAATCACAGTGCTTCAAGCTCTGGTAAATGCTCGATAAATAAGTACCAACTGTATTTATTAATAATAGTTAATACTGTAATAATTTACTACACTCAACTTCTGATGACCCAGAAAACAAAGCTATTATTTCTCTCAGTGACTGACACCTTAAGGAAAGCATTAACCTAATATAACAATGACTAAGAGAACACTATTTTAGTGAAGCCACGCACGCCCACACATCTCCCACCACTACACACACATTTCAGTTCTCGGAAATAATTAACTGTGAGCAACTATTTTATTCCAGATACACAGTAAATGCTGTAAAGTGATCTACATTTCTACAGCTTTAGAAGATGGTCTCCCCATAAAGTATTAGCTAACAGCACAACACTGTGGGGGGAAAAATGACCTGTCAGAGTGAACAAAGAAAACTGTTAGGTAAATCCATAGTTGATAAAGTCCTTAGTTACACACCTTCCAAGACCAAAAAAAAAAAAAAAAAAATTTTTACTTTCACTTTCTGGATTTCAGAAGTACAATTAAGGGTAAATGAACTTCAAATTGAAAATTCTGTTCTTCCATTCTTCCTAAAGCCTTCAAAAGCCTTCTGAAGTGGCAAAATAAATATTTGTTTGTTTCTAGACCATACTTTTCCTTCTTTCTTCTCATCTTTCCCATGTATTATTGTTCAGATGATTAACAACTGTGTCTGTTCATCCTCGGTGACCCTTACCAACATTCAGGTACTCAAATTCAATGTTCGTGGTCAGAACATTTTGCTTTACTTTTTTGGGATACAGGTCCTGACACAGCTCTTTTATTTTGCATGAGGCCTTCCCACTACAAAAGTGGATTTCTCTTACCATCCCAGGGTCCAACAGCCTGTCAGCTCTGGCCTGCTCTAATTCAGAGGTTGGAAGCGTTTAAAAAAAAAAGTCCTCCTTGGAGGCAAGTGCATGGCCTGTTTGAGAGACAAGCCTGCCAGGCTCCACCTCCCACCCCATCACCATGGAGGAAGCCAGGTTCCTGATGCAGCGTGGCCTCCCCAGAAAGCCTGTGAAAACAAAGCTTGCACAGCAGACATGAATTAAATAGAAACTCCTCTGCAGAGACTTAAGACTTCTGAGCAACTAATCAATAAATATGAAATATCCTAAAATGAAATTTCATAAGAACTGACTGGGTTGGAATTTAAATAAATGCTTTTGATCTGCCTCAAACCAAGCTGAATGCTTCCCTCTGCATGGGCCTTCTTCTCAGTGACACACATAACAATCCCAAGTTCTAGCCAATATTAAAAAAAAGGCATCTAATTAACTTTGATGTGCCAACTTTCAGTTAAATGATGTAACTATGGAGTCCTTTCGTAAACTAACAAACTGTGAATTGTTCAAAAATTTTGACAGTATGAATTATTAAAAATTAGTCAAAAATTACATCTTCCATCCAGTCTCCCAAACTAGAAACCTTGGCTTTTGACAACCCTGCACATCCTAAATCCAGTCAGTCACCAAAACCAATCATCTCTAACTCAGACAGGCCTCTGGAATTAGAGTCTCATTCACCCCAACCACTTTCATTCTCGGACCTAGTTTGAACGATTTCAATACTCTCTTCCTTGGTCACAAGTCTGTTGCATCCACCTCTCAACATGCAGTAAGACCTCACCAAAAGCAAAGATAAGCATGCCCATCACTTGCCAGGAAAAACCTTGGAGATCTCCAGTGATTCTGAGATGGAATTCCGGGTCCTGGTCTGGCCTGTGATGATTCCCTCATGGATGACCACCTGCCAACCCATCTCCTCTTGTCCTTCTCAAGTCCCCCTTTGTTCCTGCCGCCCATTATGCCTCCCCATTTCTTGGATGTGACAGGACCCATCAGAGCCTCTGGGGCAGAATGAGCTCTTCTCTCAAAGACAGCTCAGCTTTATACTTGGTGCACTCCTACTTAACCTTCCAGTGCCTCTTTGAATGCCCCCTCTTTATGGGGGGCTTCTCCCCCTTTTCCTTCCCCAAGCCCTTGAGTACATTATCGTGTGTTTCTGCAGCATGTTTAGCGTCAGCATTACCTCTGTGTGAGTGTTGTCTGTGTGCTGCCCTCTCCCCAGCAAGAGCATGAGCTCCCATAAGACATGAACCACGTACTATTCCTAGGCCGGTATGAATGCTAACATTGACTGAATCCTTTACTGCATATTCTCTTCATCATGATGTAACACAAAGTACCTGAAATTAAAGCCAGGCAACTCCTGGGGTAAATCACAAATCCTAGCACCGTCTTCTTCTAGAAACTTAGCTGTGGAGCATTGCACTTCCTCACCTGTAAACTAGTAACACATCCAGCTCATGGGAAGGCAGGGGTAGAGGGAGGGAGAACTATGGAAGATTAAATGAGATGATACGACCACTGTCTGGAAACGTCCGGGCATGAATATATTTATTAATGATAACAAAGAAAAAACGGCCCTGGCAGCCACTCTGTGCTGTCATGAGGTTAACAAACTCCCCATCTAACCAACTAGTAACAAAGGCCCACGGACGACACAGGAACTGACGGATCCCACAGGGTAAGTGCCAGCAAGCCAAGACTCAAAGCCAGTTGGGGATCTAACCATAAGCTCCGAAAATTACTTTACTTACCTAAGTACCTGATAATTTATCTGATCCTCATCAAAATTCCTTTTACCTTCCTCATTTTATGGATGAAAAAACTGAGCCTCAAATACATAACTTGCCACAAATCATACATACAGTTACAGGGTAAACAAGCTAGGATTCAATTCCAGTGTGCCTAAACTCAAAACACTTCAGTCAAAATCCCATAGGCTATTTTCAATATAAAATGAGCAGACATACTATAAAACAGAAGACTGGCATGAACCTCTGGAACAGCACCTGTGTGGTGGTGATTCAAAATGAAGCCAGATTCCCCCTGGTTAAGGTGATCAGGAAACCTTCCTGGAAGGTTTTTAAAAGTATTTAAAAAAAATAAAATTTGACATTTGAAAAATGATAATTATTATTGGAAACAAAAGTATGGCTGGAGAGCATTCAGGATAAGGGAGAAATCTGCAAATCAGGGACAGAGAAACACAGGGTCCTCAGGGGACCAGGGGAGGGTCAGAGTTGGGAGGGCAAAGGTGGGGAGTGGGGATCCAACAAGGGTGTGCACCACATGAGAAGGAAATAAGGCAGACCCGGTCCTGGTGAGAATAAGCCACAAAGATAAGGGGATGGGATGTACGGCGACTGATAGAAGCAAGAGGCCCAGAGCAGAGATATGGTGGGGGCCCTGGGCAGAGAGGCAGACTTCCCAGGAGCTGAGGGACACAGGTGTGGGTCACAGGGTCTCAGTGCAGGGGAGGTTTTAGACATGGAAGAAAGCCACAGTCATGCCCTTGAGAAAGGAGGACCACTTGATGACGTTCTGCAAAGGAGTCTGATTTCAGGTAAGTTGAATCTGAGATGCCAGTGGAACACCGAGGTCAAGTTTTGCATCAGGCAGACAGACCCACAATCAGAGCTGCAGGTGTGACTGGAGCTGGGTGTCTGCATGCAGGCCAGTCCGTGGGCACATGCATGTATGGAGACAAAAAACGGGGGGAGGGAGGGGAGAGAAACTCAAGGACTTGACTTTCTACATTTTAGCAGCAGGAAGAAGAAAGGAGAAGAAATCATGCTATGCAGCACGTGGAGTTTGCAAGAAGCATTGTCTAAAACCACCTCAAATCCTACTAGAAGTTATGGAAAGTGAATTCTCAAAACTAAGGGAACAGACACCTTTTCATAAATATCTGAAATGTGTTGATGGGCCTGGAAATTGGATAGTTAAGGACGAAATGGTGATAGAAAAGTAGAAGCAAGTTCTCCCGAAGTCTTGCAAGAAGAATTAGTCCATATAAGATGAAATTGAGGAAGGTCACATAAAACTGCAAACCTTCCAATAAAATGAGAAAGAGTCCCAGCTCAGATCCAGTGTCTGGATGGTTGCTGAGAAGAAGGAAAAACATTTGATCATGGCTACAGCTGTGATCATCCTCATTCAGAGACCAGCCACTCTCCAGAGCGCAAACACAACTACACAAAACAGAGGCCTTGACAAGCCATTTCCAAAGACCAAGCACTTATAGTAATGTCACAATCAGGACTTAGAGGCAACAAATTTATCAATAGGACCCATGTATGCACAAGCTATCCAGGGAAGATAGTTTATTAGCTTCATCTTACTACATATCACTTATTTTCTGAAGTTATTAACAAAGGAAGCCTCCTGTTAGAACATGTTCATTTGCCTTAGACCATACTTAAGAGATGCTAACATGTTTGTGTCCATAGACTGTACTGATTCTGAAAGAATTTCAACAGCCTCTGCATGACAGACACAGTCGTCAAGAGGAGGCGTGCCAGAGTTCTACAGACTTAGATGGTGACCATTTCCTGCTAATTGCAATGCCCAGTCTCCCTCTCTCTAAAATAGAAATTAATAATAATACCTCCAGGGTGTTATAAGGTGTGTAAGATCAAATGACATGTGTAAAATCATTAGCAAAATAACGGCTCCACAAATGTTACTGTTATTTGAAGGATCATGGAACTGTACTTCATTTTACCAGTGAGGTAACACAACTAGTAACAGAGCTTAGAAACAAAATCAATTCTCATCCCTTAGCTCAGTGCTCTTTAGTTGGATTTTAATTTCAAAGTATTATTAAATGTCAGTGTGATCTTAATTAAAGTCATGACCCAACAAGATCCTGAGTAGGAGGTGCCTTAATTGTGTTTGCTTGGTTACATTGTGGAAACTTTGCTCGTGCTCAAAGACACTGTTTCTTGCTCATAGCTAAGGAGAACATGGGATGGCCTGGTGTCTCGTTTAATCAACGGTAGTTTACTGCTGGGTACAGAAGAGGTTAACCGGTTCCCATCAGTACTCTGTGTTCACTACGTCTGATTTGTAGCCCATCATATCTGTCAGCATCCATGATCTTTTTATCTTGATATAAGCTCCTTCACAAAGTTTTGTACAAATCTTTAAAAGTGAAAGAATATTTCAATACAAGTTAATCCCTTAGCTAAAGAAGATAATGGCTTAGCAAATTCAACTTAATGCAAATTGTTTTTTCTAAAAGGGAAGGTGTGTTGTTTTAACCAGAAACTCAACTGAAGGGAGTTATCCCAAGCTTTAACTGAAAAAGTGCTGGGTCAGAAGAGTACAAAAAATCCTATAACTTCATCAACATCAGCATTCAAAATATTGGATTATTTTCTCTAATATGAGTGTAACCAGAACTATATCTATACTTGTTTTCATCTGTTCTTAGAGAAAGAAAACTACAATGACTCTTTTCTTGAGCAATGTAGAAAGCAGCTTACATTTCACTCCAATTTTAAAAATTTGCTAAATGAACAAATACTTTACATTTAAAAATCAAAAGTAGTAAAATTAACTTTCCATGGAATATATTTTGTGGTGCTGAAGTTTGAAAACGTCTTCCAGCAACTCTGTAGCCTTGGAAATTACAGCTGACCATTGAACAACAAGGGTTTGAGCTGCACAGGTCCACTTATACTCAGATTTTCTCAATAGTAAATAGTGCAGCCCAACCAGCTCCTTGAATGGCAGACATGGAGAGCTCACTATAAATTATAGGCAGCCTGTAGACTGCTTGGAGAGTAGCCCTCACCCCAGGTTGTTTGTTCAAGGGTCAACTGTAATCCTGTTCTGGGAATTCCCTTTCCATAATTTGAAATCATCAAGAGGGCACAGGTAACTATGTGATACTTGGATTCCCTGGGCATGAATGTGAAGAAACTTTCAAAATGAAGCTGAGTTCTATTTTTCACTGAAATTAGCACCTCACTTGCTCTTTTTGCTGAGCATAGAGACTTGCCGAGAAGAAATGGCCACCTAATTTCTCTTACGCACAAACGGGATAAAAATCAACACTGCAATAGAATAAATGCAGTAGAAATGCCTGACAATTAACAGAACAAAGACATGGAAGAATATAATATTTATAGTACCTTGCTCATTTTATGCATATGCATTTATGTGAAAAAATTAAATAGCTTACAAATCAAATCAGAAATAACCTGGTATATGTGATAATGGTAGACATTAAAATATCTGTAAAAATTAATCTGTAAAAAATAACTTTATCTGTATCTGTATATGCAGTACGTAAAAACATCTTAATCTAGACTACTTACCCTGTAGACAAGTTTCTTGAAAAGTTTAAAATTTTTTCTCTATAGAATTGTTTGATACTTTGATAAACTCACAAATAATTATTCTAAGTCTTAATATTCTCTAACTTCAATGTTCCACAACCCCTTATACTTCAAAAGTAAAATTCAGAAGAACATGCTTATAAATATATAAAGGAAAAAAATCCCAGGGATTATGCCTGGGGCCACAGTAAATATTGAATAAGATTAAATTTAATAAACTTTTTTGTTAAAGATAGAGATTTATTCAGAGTTACATTTCCAGGTCTGAATATCTGCATTTTAACATCTCAACATTTTTCAAATAAAAACAATGAAAGAGTTAAACAGAGAAAGTTCCCCTAAGAAATTATATGTGGTATTAGCTCCACTGAAGAGTCTGTCAACCACCTGGAGACCAGCTCCATCTCTCTCAGCTGAGCAGCTTCTCAATTACACACAGAAAGTGGACCAAAGCATTAACCAGCCGTCCGGGGAAGATGTTCTGTAAATAAGCTTAGGGCTCACCCAGCGGACCTCATCACCTGTGCAAAAACTCTTGAGAATTCAAAGGTAGGACTTCCTTGGAGTTAAAGGAAATGGGCAAAAAGCAGCATCTACAGCAAAGCTGCAACTAATTTCTACAGAACACATTTTCTGGAGCAAGGCTTTCCCAAACCTGGCTGATCAAAACCCCTATTTTCAGAGTCCAAACTCAGGCTTAGCCAGTCGGACATTCCAAAACTGGAGGCCAAACTAGAATTTTAGGAGCTGCAGACCCAGCCAGGATCCCTCTGAGGGAGGGCCCTGCAGGCATGAGTGAGGGCTCTGAGGCTGCCTCAGGTCAGAGTGAGCATCTCCAGCAGGTAACGGGATCGCTTGTCTGTGGGGAAGGAGCTGAGGGGCAGGAGGAGACACGGAGGCCAAGTAGAAGGCACAGAGGTGATGTGCACCAGAGTGATGACAACAGAAGAGAAACAAGGTCAGAATTTATAGATAGACAGGTGACCCCTGAACAACACGCGACTGATTGGTGTGGGTCCACTTACATGTGTATTTTGTTCAAGAGGAAACACTTCAGAACCACATGCTCTGCAGAGAGAACCACGGCTGCAGTTGGAGGGCCGCCCGTAACTTATGGGGGGATGCTCCACTGCAGGGGTTTGGAGGCCCTGACCCCCGTGCTGTTCAAGGGGCAGCAGCATCTCTGAATCAACAGCTTTGGCAAAAGATCAGCTACAGGAGGTAAAGAAAAGGCAGGAGACATGGGGTCAGCTTTCCTTGGTGTGGCTTCCACCTCTGCCGCTTACAGAACTGTGCGACTTAGCAAGCGACACTTTCTAAGCCTCAGTTTTCACACCAGGAAATGGAAATAGGGTTAAATACATAAATGTTTACATTAAAATTAATCAATTTAAGTGATCTATGTTAAACACTAAGCACAGGGCTTAGCCCTTAGACTAAATGTTGGCTGCTATTCATCGGTTTTGTTGTTAATGACGCTGCTGTAAAAATATCATTCGTTGAGACCTACTTTAGGCCAGGCACTGTGAAAATAAAGACTTTTTTTGAAAGGGAAAAATAGTTCCCCTGATGACAAATGTGTGCTCCCCAAGACCACTTTCAGTTTCCCCCATAATGCCTGCAGACCTATTTATTTTTTTTGCAAAACAGAGAAGTGCTGAAGTATGGAAACAGTTTAGTTTGTTACCAGGATCCTCAAGGCCACAGATCATCTACAGTATGTGTCTCATGGTATCAAGAACAAGAAATAAGCCCCAGTTTTCTGACTCTCCTCATTCCTAACACCGGGACTGAGGGAACAAAACACACCCACGTGGGTTCACTTAACCTGCATTTGCCTTGGACCTAATCACTCCCTCTAGCATTTTCTCACTCACACTAAAGAAACCATTGCCCACCTTTAGGTTTTCATTGCCTGTGTCCACAGTGAGTCTGAAATTCCTGCTTTGTCAAGATACCATTTTAAAGAATGCGCCTATAGCAGTTGTCAACTGAAATGACACAATACTGCTATCAGATCAGTGCCCGATAAATCAGGGGCAGCTTCTTAAATATCAAGTCAATATATCCTGTATGAGAGTAAATTTTTCTTATTAGATAGCAAACGAGACGTTATACTCCTCAGTATATATTGTACTTCTCCCAAGTACTATGAGAGTCAGCATAGGTAGACCACTGTCTTTCAGTTCCCTAACTGACACTTGGGAACAGGAGTGATGGATGCATCAATGGGGGCCCCTCAAAGACCCTCTGCCTCTTGTTGCATGAATCTCAGAGCCTGTGTTGCAAAGCATTAATCAAGATCAGCATTCTAAGTTGCATAATGCAGGATTTCTCCTGGGACCTTGCCCTGGCTTCCACTGCCATCTATTTTGATTCTGAAAATCACTTCATACTGCAGTAAACATTGGTTGCATTCATAATAGAAAACTGGAAAGGCCTTCTCCACTGCGTGTTGTGACCCTCCTCAGGACTCACCTGTCCTCCTTCTCCACCTCCACGTGTCCAGACGTCCTCTTCCCCGTCCACCTTCAGTAAATATATAGAAAACATACAACCAATATTTACTACAAAAGGAGGCCACTTTCAGATTCAGATTCCATTAATGTCAATCCCTAACCTCAGTTATATTTTGACTTTGCATCAGATGCTTTGTTTTCAAGGATAACCTATTCTCATGCCCCCGACGGGATCAGTAAGACCTTCACTACAGCCCATCTGGTACCTCGAGAAGCTTGGCCTTAAAAAATCATGGTGAAAACAACCAGGCGCCTTACTCCTAACCTGCAGGCTCACATGTGGTCTCTCCAGACTCACAGGTATCAGGACACGCCAACACGTTTCTGAGCTGCACCCATGGCCCAGCCCTTCAGTCTCTGAACAAAACAGACCTCCTCCCAGGCGGCTGCTCTGAGTGAACTTGTGACACTGGGGTTTTCATATGGAACGCTGTGGGGAAATTCTCGTTTTTAAAGTTCTCCTTTCAGGGCAGTATTTAAAGTACATCTTCGGGTACTGATTTTCCATGCAGATTTCTCAGGCTACTAATACTAGCTCCATTCTTCCTAGGCCGTCTTCCATCTTTGAAACCCCAGTATTTACTTACAAGGATCCCCAAAATCTTTTTCAAACAGCTTAAAAAATATCCAGGATTCTTTACAGCACATTAACCTGACCCAGAAGTCACACAATTGCTTCGTTAAAGAAATACTCATTACCAACCACTGTTAAGGAATGAGATGGTACCATTAGCCACCAAGAACATGGGGAAAGTTAGAACTTGTTTCTAGTGGAAGAAGTTTTTCCTTCTCTCACAGAGGCAGGGTGGTGTGCAGGAAAGTGATTGACCTGAATGTCAGGAGACTGAGATTTCTGTCTCTGCCCAAAGAATTTCGGCCACAGGTAAGTCACTTCCCCTTTCTAAGCTGGAGTGACCTCATCTGTCAGCTTTTTCCACTCCCAACTCCCATCCTCACTCACCTTCAGATGCATCACCCGGCACAGCGCCAGCCTGAGTTCCATGCCTTGCTTTGCCTTTGTCACACCTAGTGCTGCGGCAGAGCCAACATTAACCCACCACCCTGAACCTCCGCCGGCCTCCACAGCACCCCCATCCCTCCCACGGGCCCTCAGTCCCACTTCTGGGACATCCAAATGAACCGTTTACACACCTTTTTCAAACATCTGGCCTCACACACCCCTACTCACCCAGTGCAGAGGTGGACGGCTCCTAATGCACAGCGAACGCGGAAGCCGCCAGCACTCCCTCACCTTCCCGTGAGCCACCTAGAGAGCCCACCTGCACTGCATCCCCCTTCCCACGGCTGTTTTCACACACGTGTTCTTGTCTGTGTCCCAGGCCAACCCCCACCTGAGGTATACATGCCCTCCCTCTGCTTTCCAGCACCACAGGCTATCCATCAGTTCACCTTCTCTATTGGATCCCTCCCATCACCATCTGCACAGGCTGTAAACATTCCCAAGCTTTTTTAAAAAAAGGTACTTCTCTTTCCCCACTCATAACACACCTGACACAAAGTCGCTGGCTGTCATCACACACCTGCGCTGACCCCCTCTGATCTCCCTATCTAACCCTGACTCTCCATCCAGCCTCAGCCTGCAGAGGCCTGGCCAGCGACCCCGCACCCCACCCAGACTGCTCTCTACATCTGCAAGGTTATTGACGATTACTTTGGCAAATTCAATGACTACTTTTCAGTCTTGCTCTTCCTTGACTTCTAAGCAATATTTTTACATCACTTAATACACAATCTGTTTTCTTAATCTTTATTTCTGCCCCCGCTCTGACTGCATTTTATCTACCCCATGGGGCTTTCCACCTGCCCGTTGCATACATGTTCATCTGTATGTCAGGCCCTGCTTGATTCTCAATCTGCAGGCACTTTTCAATGCATAACATCTTCAGGGATCATCTACGAGGTGAAGATTCCTCCATCTCTCTCCCTCTAGGCTCTGTGTCCTGATGCCTAGACACAAGTAACCAGTTACATTTGAGTATCTTTCAGGAGATTATCCATAGATTCAATAAGACCTAAACTGAATTAACTGTTCTCCCAAACTGCTCCTCCTGTACCTCACACAGTAAAGAGCACCACCCTCTCCCCTGTCGCCCAAACCAGAAATCTGGTCACATACCCTCCTTATTCCTGCCCTCTCCCTCACCTTTATACCATCAGCCAAATCCCTGATGCTCATCATCTGGACCTTCCAAGGCAGAGCTTCTCAGAAGGTGGTCTCGGACCACCAGCAGCAGCATCACCTGAGAACCCAGCTCAGACCTCCTGACTCAGAACCTCTGGGGTGGGCCCAGTAATTTTGCTCAAGTGTCCTCCAGGTGATTCAATACTTGCTCACTTTGGGAGAACCACTAATCTACGAGTATCATCAGAACTGCCCCTTCTGCATCCCCAGCACCACGTCCACAGCTGAGGGCAGCACCTCTGCTCCCCTGGATCCCCACATCATTTACTCAAAATCTTCCAGCCTCCAAGTCAGACCCACAGAACACCCCTCGGTCCAGACTCCACAAGCACCCAGAAAGGTGTCTCTAAAACATTCCTCTGCTGAGTTTAGGTCTGTGCTTTGTGATCTCGGCATCTATGTCTTGTGCCTGCCCTCCCTCTTGGGAGAAGGGCCATGCCTGGCTCTGCTAACAGCTGCTAACTGCTAACAGGGTGGATTGTGGTGGGCAGTGGGGGTGAGACCTGGGAACTCACCTCACCCTTTGGAAGCAGTTCCCTGGCTAGGGGCAAGTTGTGGCTCAAGAAGGTGGCTCCTATGTGTGCCTGGGTGTAGTTAACACGTGGCCCAGAAGCCTTCCATGGTACTGTCAGTCCAGGCAAATCCAAGAGCATCTGAGCATGTCTCTGACTTCCCAGTGACAGCAGGTTTCTCAGAATTTGAATTTAATGAAACAGGGTGTAAGTTTTCCACACTCTGTGTGGTCTGGCCTTGCAGGTAGGGAGAAGTCAGTCTAATTAAAAATTGGGCAGGTCCTCATGACAGGTGCCAGAGGTTATGATACATGTTTCTTGTGTCTGTTGTATAGTGTGAATAAATGGTTGCAGCTCTTAGCCCTTTGTTGATCAATGAAGCACTTTTTTATTACTGTTTTTCGTCATATGTCAAGGAGGAACCGTAACTCTCCGCAGCTGTATATATAACCCTTTTCTCCTAAAGAGGAGCTGCGCAGTGCTCCTGTATTTCTTTCATTTTTTGTCAAAGCAAGAAGTAAATACTTCAGAACTGTTAAATATATAAATAAAGTGAATAAAGTTTAGTGTTCTGCATGGTAATAAATAAATAAACAAAACATTCCTCTGTGTAAAACTCGCCAGTGTTTCCCCACAACTCCCAGGATTGAGTTCCAATTCCTAAACCCGTCTTCCAGAAGCCTCCACCAAAGGTTCTAGGTAACAAACAGAATCTTCTCTGCAGATGACACCCCCATGCCCGCCCCTCACACTGGACACTGTGCTCCAGCCACAGTGACCACTTGGAACTCAAGTCTTCTGTCACCACGAAACACTGTGTCATTGCATCTTCCCACCTGGCAGGCCTTTGGACAGTGAGTGACACAGCACAGGGAGAGGAACTGCATTTTTCATGAAAAAAAAAGTCAGTAACTGTTATGTGACTGGCTGGTGACCACATATGATTACAGACAGAAAGAAAGTCACACTGACAGGATACATTTACATTTTACGTTTTACCTAAGTATAGACCAGGGACCAGCAAACTTCAGCTGCTGCCCATGTTTGTAAATGAAGTCTTGCTAGGAAATAACAGCCACGCTTATTCACTGCACGTTTTCCATGGTGGCTCTCAGAGGATGACAGCAGAGCTGGGTACTGTGACAGAGGCTGTAAAACAATTACTAAAGCCTAAGATATCTTCCCTCTGGCCAATTTTAAGAAACTGTGCCAACCCCTCATCTAGATAATAATGTAATACAAAGGAAATAAATCATCTTTCAGATTTACAAAGGCTAGTAAAACTCTGGAGGAAAAGCCCTCTAAGCTCCTGGTTAGCTGGTGTCCTCTCTGTCCAAGGGCCCTTCAAGTTCTGCACTCCTCCTGGCTCTTGAGATGGGAGAAGGAGACCACCAAAATATACTTGTTTATAATGGTGTGTTAGTTTCTACTTTATTACCAAGTGAATCAGCTATACATATACATATATCCCCATATCTCTTCCCTCTTGCATGTCCCTCTTTCCCACTCTCCCTATCCCACCCCTCTAGGTGGTCAAAAAGTACTGATCTGATCTCCCTGTGCTATGTGGCCGCTTCCCACTAGCTATTTTATATTTGGTAGTGTATATATGTCCATGCCAATCTATCACTTCCCAACTTACCCTTCCTACTCCCCATGTCCTCAAGTCCATTCTCTACATCTGCGTCTTTGTTCCTTTCCTGCCACTAGGATCTTCAGAACCTTTTTTTTCCCTTTAAATCCATATATATGTGTTAGCATACAGTATTTGTTTTTCTCTTTCTGACTTACTTCACTCTGTAGGACAGACCCTAGTTCCATTCACCTCACTACAAATAACTCAGTTTCGTTTCTTTATATGGCTGAGTAATATTCCATTGTATATATGTGTCACATCTTTGTTATCCATTCATCTGTTGATGGACACTTAGGTTTCTTCCATGTCCTGCCTATTGTAAATAGAGCTGCAATGAACACTGTGGTACATGACTCTTTATGAAGTATGGTTTTCTCAGGATATATGCCCAGCAGTGGGATTGCTGGGTTGTTTGGTAGTTCCAATTTTAGTTTTTTGAGGAACATCCATACTGTTCTCCATAGTGGCTGTATCAATTGACATTCCCACCAACAGTTCAAGAGGGTTCCCTTTTCTCGACATCCTCTCCAGCATTTATTGTTTGTAGATTTCTTGATGATTGCCATTCTGACCAGTGTGAGGTGATACCTCTTTGTAGTTTTGATGTGCATTTCTCTAGTGATTACTGATGTTGAGCGTCCTTTCATATATTTGTTGGTAATCTGTATATCTTCTTTGGAAAAATGCCTATTTATGTCTTCTGCCCATTTTTGGATTTGGTTGTTTGCTTTTTTGATATTGAGTTGCATGAGCTGCTTGAAAATTTTGGAGATTAATCCTTTGTCAGTTGCTTCATTTGCAAATATTTTTTTCCATTCTGAGGGTTGTCTTTTCATCTTCTTTATGGTTTCCTTTGCTGTGCAAAAGCTTTTAAGTTTCACTAGGTCCCATTTGTTTATTTTTGTTTATGTTTCCATTTCACTAGGAGTGGGGCAAAAACGATCTTGCTGTGATTTATGTCATAGAGTGTTCTGAGTGGGTTGTCCACTAAGAGTTTGATAGTGTCTGGCCTTACATTTAGGTCTTTAACCCATTTTGAGTTTATTTTTGTGTATGTTGTTAGGGAGTGTTCTAACTTCATTCATTTACATGTAGCTATCCAGTTTTCCCAGCACCATTTATTGAAGAGGTTGTCTTTTCTCCATTGTATATTCTTGCATCCTTTATCAAAAATAAGTTGACCATAGGTGTGTGGGTTCATCTCTGGGCTTTCTAGCCTGTTCCATTGATCTATATATCTGTTTTGTTACCAAGCCATACTGTCTTGATTACTGTAGCTTTGTAGTATAGTCTGACGTCCAGGAGCCTGGTTCCTCCAGCTCCGTTTTTCTTTCTCAAGATTGCTTTGGCTATTAGGGGTCTTTGTGTTTCCATACAAATTGCGAAAAGTTTTGTTCTAGTTCTGTGAAAAATGTCAGTGGTAGTTTGATAGGAATTACATTGAATCTGTAGATTGCTTTGCATTCTACAGTCATTATCACAATGTTGATGCTTCCAATCCAAGAACATGGTATATCTCTCCATCTATTTGTATCATCTTTATTTTTGTTCATCAGTGTCTTATAGTTTCTGCATACAGGTCTTTTATCTCCTCAGGTAGCTTTATTCCTAGGTATCTTTTTCTTTTTGTTGCAGTGGTAAATGGGAGCGTTTCCTTAATTTATCATTCAGATTTTTCATCATTAGTGTATAGGAGTGCAAGAGATTTCTTTGCATTAATTTTGTACCCTGCTACTTTGCCAAATTCATTGATTAGCTCTAGTAGTTGTCTGGTAGCATCTTTAGGATTCTCTCTGTATAGTATCATGTCATCTGCAAACAGTGACAGATTTACTTCTTCTTTTCTGATTTGGATTCCTTTTATTTATTTTTTTTCCTTCTCTGATTGTTGTGGCTAAAACTTCCAAAACTATGTTGAATAATAGTGGTGAGTGTGGACAACCTTGTCTTCTTCCTGATCTTAGAGGAAATGTTTTCAATTTTTCACCATTGAGAACAATGTTGGTTGTGTGTTTGTCATATATGGCATTTATTATGTTGAGATAAATTCCTTCTATGCCTACCTTCTAGGAGTTTTTAAAATCATAAATGGGTGTTGAATTTTGTCAAAAGCTTTTTCTGCACCTATTGAGATGATCATATGGTTTTTATTCTTCAATTTGTTAATATGTCATATCACACTGATTGATTTGTGTGTATTGAAGAATCCTTTCATTCCTGGGATAAACCCCACTTGATCATGGTGTATGATGCTTTAAATGTGCTGTTGGATTCTGTTTGCTAGTATTTTGTTGAGGATTATTGCATCTATGATCATCAGTGATATTGGCCTGTAGTTTTTTTCTTTGTGACATCTTTGTATGGTTTCGGTATCAGGGTGACTGTGACCTCGTAGAATGAGTTTGGGAGTGTTCCTCCTTTTGCTATATTTTGGAAGATCTTGAGAGGGATAAGTGTTAGCTCTTCTCTAAATGTTTGATAGAATTTTCCTGTGAAGCCATCTGGCCCTGGACTTTTGTTTGTTGGAAGAGTTTTAATCACAGTCTCAATTACAGTGCTTGTGATTGGTCTGTTAGTATTTTCTATTTCTTCCTGGTTCAGTCTCGGAAGGTTGTGCTTTTCTAAGAATGTGTCCATTTCTTCCAGGTTGTCCATTTTATTGGCATATAGTTGCTTGTAGTAATCTCTCATGATCCTTTGTCTTTCTGCAATGTCAGTTGTTACTTCTCCTTTTTCATTTCTAATTCTATTGATTTGAGTCTTCTCCCTTTTTTCTTCATGAGTCTGGCTAATGGTTTATCAATTTTGTTTATCTTCTCAAAGAACTGGCTTTTAGTTTTATTGAGCTTTGCTATTGTTTCCTTCATTTCTTTTTCATTTATTTCTGATCTGATCTTCATGATTTCTTTTCTTCGGCTAACTTTGGGGTTTTTTTGTTCTTCTTTCTCTAATTGCTTTATGTGTAAAGTTAGGTTGTTTAAGATGTTTCTTGTTTCTTGAGGTAGGATTGTATTGCTATAAACTTCCCTTTTCGAACTGCTTTTGCTGCATCCCATAGGTTTTGGGTCATCGTGTTTTCATTGTCATTTGTTTCTAGGTATTTTTTGATTTCCTCAGTGATCTCTTGGTACTTAAGTAGTGTATTGTTTAGCCTCCATGTGTTTTTATTTTTTACAGATTTTTTCCTGTAATTGATATCTAGTCTCATAGTGTTGTAGTCAGAAAAGATACTTGATATGATTTCAATTTTCTTAAATTTACCAAGGCTTGATTTGTGACCCAAGATATGATCTACCCTGGAGTATGTCCCATTAACACTTGAGTAGAAAGGGTATTCTGTTGTTTTTGATGGAATGTCCTATAAATATCAATTAAGTCATCTTGTATAATGTACTATTTAAAGCTTGTGTTTCCTTATTTATTTACATTTTGGATGATCTGTCCATTGGTGAAAGTGGTGTGTTAAAGTCCTCTACTATTACTGTGTTACTGTCATTTTCCCCTTGTATGGCTGTTAGCATTTGTCTTATGTATTAGGGTGCTCCTATGTTGGGTTCATAAATATTTAGAATTGTTATATGTTCTTCTTGGATTGATCCCTTGATCATTATGTAGTGTCATTCTTTGTCTCTTTTAATAGTCTTTATTTTAAAGTCTCTTTTGTCTGATATGAGAATTGTTACTCCAGCTTTATTCTGATTTCCATTTGCATGGAATATCTTTTTTCATCCCCTCCCTTTCTGTCTGTATGTGTCCCTATGTCTGAAGTGGGTCTCTTGTAGACAGCATTTATATGAGTCTTGTTTTTGTATCCATTCTGCCAGTCTATCTCTTTTGGTTGGAACATTTAATCCATTTATATTTAAGGTAGTTATCGATATGTATTTCCTATTACTATTTTCTTAATTGTTTTGGGTTTGTTATTGTAGGTCTTTTCTTCTCTTGTGTTTCCTGCCTAGAGAAGTTCCTTTAGCGTTTGTTGTAAAGCTGCTTTGGTGGTGCTGAATTCTCTTAGCTTTTGCTTCTCTGTAAAGGTTTTAATTTCTCCTTCAATTCTGAATGAGATCCTTGTTGGGTAGCGTAATCTTGGTTCTAGGTGTTTTCCTTTCATCACTTTAAATATGTCCTGCCTCTCCCTTCAGGCTAGCAGAGTTTCTGCTGAAAGATCAGCCATTAACTTTATAGGGATACCCTTGTATATTATTTGTTGTTCTTCCCTTGCTGCTTTTAATATATTTTCCTTGTATTTAATTTTTGATAGTTTGATTAATATGTGTCTTGGCAGGTTTCTACTCGAATTTATCCTGTATGGGAATCTCTGTGCTTCCTGGACTTGATTGACTATTTCCTTTCCCATATTAGGGAACTTTTCAGCTATAATCTCTTCAAATATTTTCTCAGTCCCTTTGTTTTTCTCTTCTTCTTCTGGGACCCCTATAATTCAACTGTTGGTGCATTTAACGTTGTCCCAGAGGTCTCTGAAACTGTCCTCAATTCTTTTCATTCTTTTTTCTTTATTCTGCTCTGTGGTAGTTATTTCCACTATTTTATCTTCCAGGTCACTTATCGGTTCTTCTGCCTCAGTTATTCTGCTATTGATCCCTTCTAGAGAATTTTTAATTTCATTTATTGTGCTGTTCATCAATGTTTGTTTGCTCTTTAGTTCTCTAGGTCCTTGTTAAATGCTTCTTGTATTTTCTCCATTCTATTTCCAAGATTTTGGATCATGTTTACTATCATAACTCTGAATTCTTTTTCAGGTAGACTGCCTCTTTACTCTTCATTTGTTTTGCCTGGGGTTTTTAACTTGCTGCTTCATCTGCTGTGTGTTTCTTTGTCTTCTCATTTTCTTAACTTACTGTGTTTGGGGTCTCCTTTTCACATGCTGCAGGTGAGTGGTTCGTATTGTTTTTTGTGTCTGCCCCCAGTGGCTAAGGTTGGTTAAGTGGGTTGTGTAGGCTTCCTGGTGGAGAGGACTGGTGCCTGTGTTCCAATGGATGAGACTGGATTCTGTTTTTCTTGTGGCAGGATGGCAGCCAGTGGTGTGTTTTGGGGTGTCTGTGACTTTATTATGATTTTAGGCAGTCTCTGTGCTAATGGATGGTGTTGTGTTCCTCTCTTGCTTATTGTTTGGCATAGGGTGTCCAGCACTGTAGCTTGCTGGTCGTTGAATGGAGCTGGTTCTTAGCATTCAGAAGGAAATCTCTGGGAGATCATTCTCCGTTTGATATTACGTGGATCTAGGAGGTCTCTGGTGGACCAGTGTCCTGAACGTGGCTCTCCCATCTCAGAGGCACAGGCCTGACACCTGGCAAGACAATGAAGACCCTGTCAGCCAAAGGGCCCAGGTCACTCAGTGGCTGGGACAGGATGGAGAACATCTTTCATGGATTCTGGATTCCCAGCTTTCCCCAATATGTATGTATTATATAAGTTTTATGTAGAAAAATTTATGATACATAATATATATATTATACACATTGCCTATAATATATAAAATATGTATCCTAAACTTATTCTATATAATCAATTCATGATATAGAATATGTTTATTATATATAATCTGGTATATTATGTATAGAATACCTACAGGTGCACATACATACACAAACACACCTTGTTAGGGTTCAGTTTCAAATGAGGGTTTTTGCGTCTGGAAGGCTTGCATTGTGCGGCGACTCAGTCTGTATTGGAGCTGATCCCCTTGTCATTTCCATCATTGGCAAATCAATGTTTTCTCACGTTCACTCAGCTGCCTTTTTCATCGTGAGGACACTTTTCCTGTGACGTTTAAAACACTTTTCAGTCGCCTGGAACCCCAACTGCCTTATTGTGCTTCTTTTTCCCTAGCCTGAGGAGAAGGATCCACAGACATGCTTCTAAGGCTGAGGCGCAATAACGTACTGCCTATGGGTTTCTTCTAGGGCTGGCCTGGCTTAAGGTTTTATGATGTTGTAGTCGATTTGGTGTGACGTTCTTGTTGTACGTGGCACAAGAAAGGAATCCAGTGTGATGCTTTTGCATGGAGCAGTCCAGTTTTCCCAGAACCATTCAATTCACAGGCTATCTTGTACCCATGGACCCTCTCACCTCCTTTGATGGCATAAGCATGGCTTTTTTGGGGGCTCTCTGCTCCCTTGCTTGGATCTATGTGGTTGTCTTCTGTACCAATGCCATGCTGTCTTGATGATGCTAGTTTGCAATCTATTTGGAAATCAGGCAGTGTTGGATGTCCGAAGTCTGCACTACTTTCTGAAGAGCGTATGGAAACTCTCTAGGTTCATTTGGGTTTCTGGACCCATTTCGGTATTCTAGGTTATACTTGTCTGAGAAAATCTGTGGGTATTTTGAGAGCAATGGCATCAACTCTTTGGATTGCCTCGGGTGTGTGGAATGATTTGCATAAGACGGACGCTTTCGATACATGAGCACCGCCTATCTTTCCATGTTGCATGTGTGTCATCTTCATTTTCTTTCATCAGTATGTCTCTCATTCCATTTTCTGAGCTACGGGTCTTGTAGGTCGTGGGTTAGATGGACTCATAGGTATTTTCTTTGTGTTTTACCATCATTGTTGATGGGGTTGTCTTCTTCCTCATTCAGATAGATTGTTGTTAGTGTAGAGAAACACAATGGATTTCTGTAGCGTCAATGAAGTTTCTACCCTACAATTGAACTGAGTTTCCAGAGTTCTGTTCTGTTTTGTTTTGTTTTATTTTTTGTGGAGGGGCTGGGGTTGCCTGCAGCATTTTCTATTAAGAGAATTGGGTCAACTGGAGTCTTTCCTCTGCCGTCAGATACTTCTTCTTTCTTCTTACCATGCTGTTATTATGGTGATGACTTACTCTGCCTTGGTAAATGAAAGCAGACCATGTGCCAGGGTTAGAGTTAGGTGTATATAATAACTGGCCCTCTTCTCCTTCCTCCCTCACCATCCCTCTGGGTCCTCCAGGAATGGCAGGACATGGCCAATGCCCCATAGGACTCAGCTCGGTGAGCTGGATGGCTGTTCGTCTGCCCCTCCTTCCCGTACGTAATTTGGTCTACCATCTGTGACCCTTATGTGGCTGGAGGTTGGGGCTTGGGGGTTGTGGGTGCCTTCAGACCTTTCCCTCCTTTGAGACCAATCCTCTGTTCATATGTGTAGGCAAATTGCTGTCCACCAGATTGGTGGTCTGAGGCCAGCCTTTGGTCCAGGCCCAAGACCAGCACCTGGGGTCTCACCCTGTGGGGCCCAGCATTCAGCCCCAGACTGCTCACCTTTGTACTCCTCCTTGGTGAGCTCTGGGTCTTGCAGCTGACTTGGGGGGAAGCATGGCATGGTGCTCCTGGTCAGAGCCAGCTGTGCTGAGCTCTCTTCATAGCCCAGGATTGGGAACTGTAGTGCCCTGTGCCCAGGATCCAGAGAAACCTCCACAGCCCCAATCCCCGGAGCCAGTCCTGGCCCCCGTGGGCAGTTGGTGCAGGGTGTGGAGCAGAGCAACCTGTCCCCACGCTCGTGGAGGTTCATTGGTTGTCCCCATCAATGAGCTCCTCACCAATCTCTGCCCTGGGGCTCTGCCATGAGAGTGAGCAGAAGACGGGCAGGCCCGGCCTGAAGGGATCATGACTCCACCCGGCCATTATCACTGCTTTTTCTTCCCACTCGACCTTCTGCTCCCAGATCAGGCACAAACCTAGGTCGGATCACATATCCACCTGGGACCAAAGAGATTGACCTCAAGTCTTTGGCATAAACTTCGGGCCGAAGATCGCTGCCTGGACTCACTCCATACTGACTGGCCAGCTTGGGACAGGGCTGTGGATGTGTCTGGCCCACCAGGCTTCTCACCCCTAATCAGCCTGCCCAAGCTGGAGGCAGACCCACCCCACAAGACAGGAAGACCCACCCCCAAACCAACTCCACACAACCAGGCAAGTGACTGAGGGCTACCCGGCTGGCATCAGAGCTGTGGCCTGGCCTGGGGCTCCCTGGTTTACATTTGGGGTCCCCTAATCCAATGGCCCAAGACAGCTCGGGTGAGACTTGACCCAAGGTTGACTGCCGTGTAATACACCCTGACTGTGACCTCTCCTGAGGTCACAGCCGCAACACATAGGGACACAGCAGAACCATGATTGCAGCCCCATGACCTGGGGTGGGGACTCCTCTAGGATGTGGATGCCTTGTTCCGCAAGTTCCAGGTTCCAATGGGCTCTTTTGCCAGGGAAGTGAGGTCAAGTCCTGCTGTCCCCTGGCCCAGACCAGACACCAACACAGCGGGGGCAGATCCAGGGCTCCATCTCTGTGGACACAGCTGCTTTCAAGACCTGGTGACTCTCCTCCATGTCATCAGTGATGTGGCCCTGTACAAGCCATAGGCCTCTCCTCCCCAGTCTCCCCATCTGAAAAGTGGCGCTCATTCTTGTATCGACTTCCTAGGGAAGCCATTAGGCGGATAGACCTAGAAGCACCTACAGTGCCTGTCAAACCCATAGGCTGGTATCAAATGGAGGGCTGGTATCACATGGACACAGGCACAAACCTCACATAGGAAGGAAGGCATCACGGGCTGGTCTAGTGCAGAATCCAGCTGAAACAAGCCTGGGTCTGCTCTGGGATCTCCAGAGAATCACTCATCCTCCAGCAACCTATATCCCACTCTTGCTGTGGGAGGGCTGAAGGTCAAGAAATTTCACACAATGCTCTCTCTGGCTTAAAATCTTCCAGGCCCTCCTGTTGCAAGTAGATTCAGGCCCACATGTCTCCTCTTGGCCTCTGGGGTGGGTGGCCTCTGCATTGGCTCCTGGCAGTCTTGTCTCCAGGTCACATATCCTTGTGTAAATCCCCACCTATCCACAATGGACGAACATTGTGATTTGGTCCTTGCCTATAGACGGACATAGGAAAAGTTTGTGACTTCTACTCAATTCCTCTCCCCTGTGATCATGTGGCTTGTGCATGTGTGAGTGCATGAGCACACAAGTATTTGTATCTCTAAGTATGATGCATAATATATATGCAGTATATACATATTATGTAGAGAAATTTATGATACATAATTTATATAATGCATATTGTCTATAATATATATTATGTATCCTAAACTTATTCTATATAATAAATTCATGATATAGAATATGTTTATTATATATAATATAAGTATATTATGTATAGAATACCTACAGGTGCACATACCTACACACACACACATTGTTAGGGTTCAGCCTCGGTTAGTGTTTTTGGGTCTCGATGGTGTGCATTGTGAGACTTCTCAGTCTGTTAGCCAGTTGATCCCCTCTTCATTTCCATCGTTTGCAAATCAATGTTTTCTCACGTTCGCTCCACTGCCTTTTCGGGGTGCAGATGCTTTCTCTGTGCCACCTAAAACACTTTTCAGTTGCCTGGAGCCACAACTGCCTTTATTGTGCTTCTGTTTCCCTTGCCTGAGAAGACTGATCCTCAGACATGCTTCTAAGGGTGAGGTCCAAGAACATACTGCCTATGGGTTTCTTCTATGGCTGGCCTGGCTTCAGGATTTAAGTTGCGGTAGTTGATTTGATGTAATCTTCTTGTTGTAGGTGGTATGAGAAAGAAAACCAGTGTGATGTTTGTGCATAGAGCGGTCCTGTTTCCCCAGCACCATTCATAGCACAGGCTATCTTGTCCCCATGGGACCTTCTCACCTCCTTTGACCGCACAAGTGAGGCTTTTTTAGGGGCTCTCTGTTCCCTTGCTTGGATCTATGTGGATGTCTTGTGTGCCAATACCATGCTGTCCTGATGATGCTAGGTTTGTAGTCTAGTTGGAAATCAAGCAGCGTTGGACGTTTGAAGTCTGCACTTCTTTCTGAAGAGCGTATGGACATTCTCTAGGTTCTTTTGGGTTTCCAGACCCATTTTGGTATTCTAGGTTGTACTTGTCTGAGAAAATCTGTGGGTATTTTGAGAGGAATAGCATCGACTCTCTGGATTGCTTCAAGGGTGTGGAATCAATTGCACAAGACAGACTCTTCCGATGCATGAGCACTGCCTAACTTTCCATGTTGCATGTGTGTCATCTTCATTTTCTTTTATCAGTGTGTCTCTCATCCTGTTTCTGAGTTATGGGTCTTGAAGGTCGTAGGTCAGATGGACTCATAGGTATTTTCTCTGTGTTTTACCATCACTTTCGATGGGGTTGCCTTCTTCCTCATTCAGATAGATTGTTGTGAGTGTAGGGAAAGGCCACCGATTTCTGTAACGTTGATGAAGTTTCTACCCTGCAATCGAACTGAGTTTCCAGAGTTCTGTTCTATTTTGTTTTGTTTTACATTTGGGGGGGGGTCACCTTCAGCATTTTCTGGGCTAAATTGGGTCAATTGGAGTCTTTCTTCTGCTATCAGATATGTCTTCTTTCTTCTTCCCATGCACTTATTATGGAGATGATTTCCTCTGCCTTGGTGAATGAAAGCAGCTGGCATGCCAGGGTAGAGTTAGACATATGTAATAACTGGCCCTCTTCTCCTTCCTCCCTTTCCATATCTTTGGGACCTCCAGGAATGGCAGGACATGACCAAGGCCCCATAGGTCTCAGCTCGGTGCTCTGGACAGCTGTTTGTCTGCCCTTCTGTCCCGTGCATAATTTGCTCTACCATCTGTGACCCTCCTCTGGCTGTGGGCGGGGTTTGGGGGTGTGGGTGGCTTCAGATCTTTCCCTCCATTGAGACCAATTCTCGGTTCGTTATATGTGGGCAAATTGCAGTCCACCAGACCGGTCACCTGAGGCCAGCCTTTGGTCCAGGCCCAAGACCAGTACCTGGGGTCTCACCCTGTGAGGCCCAGCATTCAGCTCCGGCCTACTCACCTTTGTACTCCTCCTTGGTGAGCTCTGGGTCCTGCAACTGACTTGGGGGGAAGCATGGCATGGTGCTCCTGGTCAGAGCCAGCTGTGCTGAGCTCTCTTCGTAGCCCAGAAGCGGGAACTGTAGTCCCCTGTGCCCAGGATCCAGATAATCCTCATGGCCAAACTACCCATAGCCGGTACTGGCCCTCATGGGAAGTTGGGGCAGGGTTCGGGGTGGGGCAACATGTCCGTACACTCGTGGAGATGCATTGGTTGTCCCCATCAATGAGCTCCTCACCGATCTCCAACCTGGGGCTCTGCCATGACAGTGACCAGCAGATGGGCAGGCCTGCCCCGAAGGGATTAGGGCCCTGCCCAGCCATTATCACTGCTTTTTCTGCCCACTCGATCTTCTCTTCCCAGATCAGGCACAAACCTAGGTCGGATCACATATCCACCTGGGACCAAAGAGATCAACCTAGAGTCTTTGGCATAAACTTTGGGCTGAAGATCACTGCCTGGACTCACGCCATATTGACTGGCCAGCTTGGGACAGGGCTGTGGACGTGTCCAGCCCACTGGGCTTCTCACCCCTCATCAGCCTGCCCATGACGGAGGCAGACCTACCCCCCAAGACAGGAACATCCAGCCCCCAAACGCACTCCACACATCCAGGCGAGGTTCAGAGGGCTACAAGGTTGGCATCAGGGTGGTGGCCTTGCCTGGGGCTCCCTGGCTTACCTTTGTGGTCCTCTGGGCAAATGGCCCAAGTCCTCTTGGGTGAGACCTCACCCAACGTCGACAGAACAGGAGGACACCTTAACTATGACCTTTTCTAAGGCCACAGCCCCAGAACAAGGGGCTGATCTTTCAGCAGAAGCTATGCACGCCAGAAGGGAGTTGCAGAACGTATTTAAAGTAATGAAAGAGAAAAACCTACAACCAAGATTACACTACCCAGCAAGGATCTCATTCAGAATTCAAGGAGAAATTAAAACCTTTACAGACAAGCAAAAGCTAAGAGAATTCAGCATCACAAAACCAGCTTTACAACAAACGCTAAAGGAACTTCTCTAGGCAGGAAACTCACGAGGAGGAAAAGACCTACAATAACAAACCCAAAACAATTAAGAAAATGGTAATAGGAACATACATATCGATAATTACCTTAAATATAAATGGATTAAATGCTCCACCCAAAAGACATAGACTGGCTGAATGGATACAAAAACAAGACCCATATACATGCTGTCTACAAGAGACCCACTTCAGACCTAGGGACACATACAGACTGAAATGGAGGGGATGGAAAAAGATATTCCATGCAAATGGAAATCAAAAGAAATCTGGAGTAGCAATTCTCGTATCAGACAAAATAGACGGTAAAACAAAGACTATTATAAGAGACAAAGAAGGACACTAAATAATGATCAAGGGATCAATAAAAGAAGAAGATATAACATTTGTAAATATTTATGCACCCCACATAGGAGCACTCAATACACAAGG
Organism: Mesoplodon densirostris; assembly: GCF_025265405.1. Lineage (NCBI taxonomy): Eukaryota > Metazoa > Chordata > Mammalia > Artiodactyla > Ziphiidae > Mesoplodon > Mesoplodon densirostris. The sequence continues at coordinate 107,799,557 of NC_082661.1, forward strand.
CAAATACTAACAGCCATAAAAGGGGAAATTGACAGTAAGACAATCATAGTAGGGGACTTTAACACCCCACTTTCACCAATGAACAGATCAACCAAAATGTAAATAAATAAGGAAACACAAGCTTTAAATGATACATTAAACAAGCTGGACTTGATATTTATAGGACATTCCATCCCAAAACAACAGAATACACTTTCCTCTCAAGTGCTCATGGAACATTCCTCAGGATAGATCCTATACTGGGTGACAAACCAAGCCTTGGTAAATTGAAGAAAATTGAAATCATATCAAGCATCTTTCTGACCACAACGCTATGAGACTAGATATCAATTACAGGAAAAAATCTGTAAAAATGCAAACACACGGAGGCTAAACAATACACTACTTAATAAATAAGAGATCACCAATGAAATCAAAGAGGAAATAAAAAATACCTAGACACAAATGACAATGAGAACATGACGACCAAAAACCTATGGGATGCAGCAAAAGCAGTTCGAAAAGGGAAGTTTATAGCAATACAATCCTACCTCAAGAAACAGGAAACATCCCAGATAAACAAACTAACCTACACTAAAGCAATTAAACAAAGAAGAACAAAAAAACCCCAAAGATAGCAGAAGGAAAGAAATCATAAAGATCAGATTAGAAATAACTGAAAAAGAAGTGATGAAAACAATGGCAAAGATCAGTAAAACTAAAAGCTGGTTCTTTGAGATGATAAACAAAAATGATAAACCATTAGCCAGACTCATCAAGAAAAAAAGGGAGAAGACTCAAATCAATAGAATTAGAAATGAAAAAGGAGAGGTAACAACTGACACTGCAGAAATACAAAGGATCATGAGAGATTACTACCGGCAACTATATGCCAATAAAATGGACAGCCTGGAAGAAATGGACACATTCTTAGAAAAGCACAACCTTCTGAGACTGAACCAGGAAGAAATAGAAAACACTAACAGACCAATCGCAAGCACTGTAATTGAGACTGATGAAAAATCTTCCAACAAAGAAAAGCCTAGGATCAAATGGCTTCACAGGTGAATTCTATCAAACATTTAGAGAAGAGCTAACACCTATCCTTCTAAAACTCTTCTAAAATATAGCAGAGGGAGGAACACTCCCAAACACATTCTACAAGGCCACCATCCCCCGATACCAAAACCAGACAAAGATGTCACAAAGAAAGAAAACTAGAGGCCAATATCACTGATGAACATACATGCAAAACTCCTCAAGAAAACACTAGCAAACAGAATCCAACAGCACATGAAAAGGATCATGCACCATGATCAAGTGGGGTTTACCCCAGGAATGCAAGGATTCTTCAATATATGCAAATCAATCAATGTGATACACTATATTAACAAATTGAAGAATAAAAACCATATGATCATCTCAATAGATTCAGGAAAAGCTTTCAACAAAATTCAACACCCATTTATGCTAAAAACCCTCCAGAAAGTAGGCATAGAGTGAACTTACCTCAACATAATAAAGGCCATATATGAAAACCCCACAGCGAACGTCGTTCTCAATGGTGAAAAACTGAAGCAATTTCCACTAAGATGAGGAACAAGACAAGGTTGCCCACTCTCACCAGTATTATTCAACATTATTTTGGAAGTTTTAGCCTCAGCAATCAGAGAAGAAAAATGAATCCAAATCAGAAAAGAAGAAGTAAATCTGTCACTGTTTGCAGATGACATGATACTATACATAGAGAATCCTGAATATGCTACCAGACAACTACTAGAGCTAATCAATGAATTTGGTAAAGTAGCAGGATACAAAATTAATACACAGAAATCTGTTGCATTACTATACACTAATGATGAAAAATCTGAAAGTGAAATTAAGAAAAAACTCCCATTTACCATTGCAACAAAAATAATAAAATACTTAGGAATAAACCTACCTAAGGAGAAAAAGACCTGTATGCAGAAAACTATAAGACACTGATGAAAGGAATTTAAGATGATGCAAATAGGTGGAGAGATATACCATGTGTCTGGATTGGAAGAATCAACATTATGAAAATGACTATACTACCCAAAGCAATCTCAGATTCACTGCAATCCCTATCAAACTACCACTGGAATTTTTCACAGAACTAGAACAAAAATTTTCGCAATTTGTATGGAAACACAGAAGACCCCGAATAGCCAAAGCAATCTTGAAGAAGAAAAACAGAGCTGGAGGAATCAGTCTCCCTGACTTTAGACTATACCACAAAGCTATGGTACTCAAGACCATATGGTACTGGCACAAAAACAGAAATATTGATCAATGGAGCAGGATAGAAAGCCCAGAGATAACCCCATGCACATATGGTCACCTTATCTTTGATAAAGGAGGCAAGAATATACAATGGAGAAAAGACAGCCTCTTCAATAAATGGTGCTGGGAAAACTGGACAGCTACATGTAAAAGAATGAAATTAGAATGCTCCCTAACACCATACACAAAAATAAACTCAAAATGGATTAAAAACCTAAATGTAAGGCCAGACACTATCAAACTCTTAGAGGAAAACATAGGCAGAACAGTCTGTGGCATAAATTCGAGTAAGATCCTTTTTGACCCACCTCCTAGTGAAATGAAAATAAAAACAAAAATAAACAAATGGGATCTAATGAAACTTAAAAGCTTTCGAACAGCAAAGGAAACCATAAACAAGACGAAAAGACAACCCTCAGAATGGGAGAGAATATTTACAAATGAAACAACTGACAAAGGTTTAATCTCCAAAATTTACAAGCAGCTCATGCAGCTCAATGTCAAAAAACCAAAAATCCCAATCCAAAAGTGCGCAGAAGACCTAAATGGACATTTCTCCAAAGAAGATATACAGATTGCCAACAAACACATGAAAGAATGCTCAACATCATTAATCATTAGAGAAATGCAAATCAAAACTACAATGAGATATCATCTCACACCAGTCAGAATGGCCATCAGCAAAAAATGTACAAACAATAAATGCTGGAGAGGGTGTGCAGAAAAGGAAACCCTCTTTCATTTTTGGTGGGAATACAAATTGATACAGCCACTATGGAGAACAGTATGGAGGTTCCTTAAAAAACTAAAAATAGGGCTTCCCTGGTGGCGCAGTGGTTGAGAGTCCACCTGCCGATGCAGGGGGCGCGGGTTCGTGCCCTGGTTTGGGAGGATCCCACATGCCGCGGAGCGGCTGGGCCCGTGAGCGGTGGCCGCCGAGCCTGCGTGTCCGGAGCCTGTGTTCTGCAACGGGAGAGGCCACAACAGTGAGAGGCCCACGTACCGCAAAAAAAAAAAAAAAGCAAACAAACTAAAAATAGAACTACCATATGACCCAGCAATCCCACTACTGGGCATATACCCTGAGAAATCCATAATTCAAAACTAGTCATGTACCACAATATTCATTACCGCTCTATTTACAATAGCCAGGACATGGAAGCAACCTAAATGTCCAGTGACAGATGAATGGATAAAGAAGATGTGGCACATATATACAATGGAATATTACTCAGCCATAAAAAGAAACGAAATTGAGTTATTTGTAGTGAGGTGGATGGATCTAGAGAGTGTCTTACAGAGTGAAGTAAGTCAGACAGAGAAAAACAAATACTGTATGCTAACACATTATATGGAATGTAAAAAAAAAAAGTTCATGAAGAACCTAGGGGCAAGACAGGAATAAAGATGCAGACCTACTACTACAGAATGGACTTGAGGACATGGGGAGGGGAAGGGTAAGCTGGGACAAAGTGAGAGAGTGGCATGGACATATATACACTACCACATGTAAAGTAGATAGCTAGTGGGAAACAGCCCCATAGCACAAGGAGATCAGCTCGGTGCTTTGTGATCACCTAGAGGCGTGGGATAGGGAGAGTGGGAAAGAGGGACACGGAAGAGGGAAGAGATATGGGGATATATGTATAGCTGATTCACTTTGTAATAAAGCAGAAACTAACACACTATTATAAACAAGTATACTCCAATAAAGATGTTAAAACAAAAAAGACTAACATATTGTGGGCAAAGTTCTACATTTCTCATATGCATGAGTTTATTTAAGGATTATACATATCTGACTGGGCTTCTCATCCCCACCATCCCTCAGATGATATCTGACCACCTTTGTCTTCAGTGGGAATCCTGTCAGGTCAGCTTAGCCAGAGTCTCCCTTAATTATCCCTGCTGTTGCCTCTTAGGAACTTTCCATCCAGTGACACCTGCCTCCCCTCCTCCTTGGCTATAAGTTCCCACTTGCCCATGCTGTGTTCAGAGTTGAACCCAATTTCTCTCCTGCAGTGTAAAATCCTATGGCAGTGGTCTGTATCCCTATCTTAATAGTCCTGAATAAAGTCTGATTACTATGTTTAACAAGTATCAGTGACTGTTTTTTTCTTAACAGCACACACATACACATGCTTGAGCACATCCCTCAACTCAACCAACGGCCCAGATTTTCTCTTGGCTCTTGATTCTCTTTGTGTTCAGGGTGACTCAGAAAAATCTCCTTTATGGATCCCAAGACCCCAGGTAGAACTGCAGATTTTTATCCTCAAAGTTAAGAATGACTGTCACAACCACACCATGACCTCTGTGACCCCTCCAAAATATGCCCTGCACATCGGCCACTAGGGGGCAGAATATGTTAGGTCTACAGATTCCTGGCCTAGTGTTTCTCTATTTAGAAATCATGCCTGCTTGCTTGTATGTCTCTATGAAAGAGTGAGAAGTCTGTTCTTCAGAATACATCCAGAGGTTTTACAAATCATCAAAAACAAAAAGACAACCCAATTGTATGAATAGAAAAGGACTTGAACAGACCCTTCTCTAGAAGAGAAATGCAAATGGTCAATAAGCACATAAAAAGATGTGTACCAAGAAGAAAGGAAACCCACAAGATGGAACTGTGTCAGAAGAAAGCAGGAGTCCATGGAAAGAGCTCTCAGTAGGCAAAGCAGGAGTGAATTGAACAACCAAATACTGTTCTGCTGATTTATAACCAAAAGCTTAAAATAAAAATCTGGGTGGAGTGTCCACAATGGTAAAAAAATAAATGATTAAACAGTGTGTGTGTGTGTGTGTGTGTGTGTGTGTTTATGAGTTATGTTTAATACAAATCTTCTATGTGGAAGAATTCCAAATAGTTGATGTTTGTACCTAGTCACTTATTAAGAAGATAGTGCTAACTTCCATCTCCTGATGTGTGGGTCCTGCATAGTAACTTCATCTTAAAGAAAACACACAGTACAGACTTGGGGAAAAAGTAATGTCACAGTGAGGAAAATCTGACAAACACTACCTGAGCCAGGAAGGCCAAGTTAACATGAACAGTGATAAGCTGCCTTGAAGTACATTCCCATGATAAAAAGTCATGCAATATACTTCCTCAAAATGCAAAACCCCATTCTAAACACAAGAAAAACATGAAGTTATTTACTAAGTGATACAGTCTACAAAATACCTGACTAGTCCTCCTGAACACTGCCTAGGTCACTGAGAGAAGGATACTGTGAGAAAATGTCAAAGCCAAAAAGATCCTAAAGTGACATGATGACTAAATGCCATATGATACCCTGGGTGTGATCCGATGGCATAAAAAGTAGAATTAAGGGAACCAGAATAAATTATGGATTTTAGTTCATAGTAATGTATCCATATTTGTTCATTGACTGTGACAATTCTGTAGAAAACTAGGATGAGAGGTGAAATTGAAAATCAAATAAGAGCAAGCTATTACATCGCCCTGTAAATCTAGAATAAAAAGATGATTTCCTAATAACACACAAAACGAACCCTAAAATACGGAAAATACAAGCACACCAATGAACCATCCTATGACCCTTTCTCCGGGCTAGTTCTTCTCTCATTGTTCTGGGGTTTCCCTCTCCTGGGACATAGACGAAACAGGCACAGAGCTGTTTGGCAGCTCCCCTAAGATCTGACCCCACCCAGGGTCTTCATCTCCCCAAGACACGCCCACCCAATTGGTCCTGATGTGTCAGGACTTTTTTGATTACAAGGGACTAGAAATGCTTACTCATGTCAAGTAAATTAATATTATTATAAATGATAGAAATAAATTAATACAAGAGACAAGCTGAAGAGTGGGGTTGGAGGTGTCAGGCCCAAGGGCTCATGTTCTCTTGGTGACCTGGTCCCTCTCCAACCGTCCATCCTGCTGAGTGCCTGAGCCATCCATGCACAGGCACAGTCTCCCTCACTGCATCCAGGGCCTCCAGCAACTCCAGGCAGGCACCTGTTCCACGTCCGTTCTACCTGGAAGGGTTTGGCCTTCCCTAGGACTCCATGAAAACCCATGATTTGGAACGTCTTTGGCCTGGCTTGGGTCACATTCTCATCCTTGAACCCATCACAGGAAGCAGAGGACAGAAAATGGGATTGGCTAGACTTGGATCATCCACCCATCTTCCAGGTGAGTGGAATGTGGGGTCAGCTCTCTGAAACTGTTTGGACTGGAAGCAGATATAGTTCCCACAGGAAAGCTGATGTGTTGCACTTGGACATGAGGACAGATGCTGCCTCTGAAAGCAGCAGATTCCATATCAGTGATGGCCTGATGCACATAACAGAATCTGAAGCATAAGGTAGGAAAGCATTCACGTAGGGTCAGGGCTGCAGCCACCCACCCGAGGCTCTTGCTATACTCCCACGAGAGCAAGAAGTTCTTTCATTTGCTGAAAAGCAAGGTTGAGGATGGTGGTAAACTCAAGTATCCTTCCTTGGCTGTTGGGTCCTTACATCTCAGACACTGGCCCAGAATAGCACATGTGCCCTAGGAAGACACACGGACCTAATTCTTTTTTTTTTTTTTGGACCTCATTTTTGTTCCTGGGAGGTGGTCGCCCAGGATTCATGCCTGCTCCCTGGCCATGTTACTCACCGTCCTCGAAGAACAACGTTGCTCATTTTCCAGTCTCTTCTCTCTCCTGTACAAAGAGCAGAGACCAAAGGCTAGGGATGTAAGGAGACTCTTGCTCAGTGAAGAACTGGGAAGCTCAAGGATCATTCAATACCACAGAATTCATAGTCAACAGACTTTTCAAAGTCCACCTGGGTGCACTTGGCTCTCCAATGCCACACAGCCCCTGGGAAACCACCAGTTGGGAGGCCCAGTTGCCCCCATATCTTTCATGCTTAATAAGTATAAATGTCAAAAGTTTATAACGACTAGAAGACCAAAGGATTGCAGGGCCGTGATCTGCCACATGGTTCTTGTTGCAGGACCACACTCAACATTTTGAGGTTCATTACCTGTCTTGCCAGGCTAAGAGGCTCTGAAGGAGGAGACACTTTTCTCAACCACAGGGATGTTGGTAATGGAAACATCCCTAGGGGCTGTATATGCAGCTTAGGTGTAATTGGTCACGGGGGCTTGACAGGGCTTAGGCTGCCTGAACTGGAGAAACAATGGGTGCTTAGCTTGATGGTCAGAGGTCAAGGGTTACCCTGTCTGAGATTTCATTTTCTTTTGATGCCTGCTCAAATGGGACAAAGGATCTATCAAGTCCCAGGAGGGCCCAGCAGCCGTCAAGAAGGCAGCACCTGAGGGCCAGCTGGTCACTGCACACAGTCCTGTATAAATCCACACATGTCTTCTGAGTGCCCTTGTGTCAGAACTGTGCTGGAACCTGGGACTGCCCAGGCAGAGTGGGGCCAGCACCACAATTTTCAACTGGGAGGAAGGGCAGAGGGAAACACTGTGTGACTTCAGATGCCCTCCACAACCCTCGACTGAGGTTGAGTTGTATTTGAAACAGTCAGAGACAAGGACACACATTTCATTCTTCTCTTAGAGCCCAGGACAGGGAGGGGATGGTGGGGCAGAAAAACAATGATACAGCTCACCTACCTGACTCAGGTGTGACCCTGGGAGAATCCTGTCCATCCTGGAGGCCTCAGGGAGATGGAGAAGGGAGAAGGAGAATGAGGGCAGGTTACACTTAAACTTAACTGTAACCCTAACCCTAACCTATAACCCTCATTTCCTAACCTATAGCCCTACACCTAACAATCTTAACCTGGGAATCTAGACCTTCCATCCCGACACCCCAGCTCTAATCCCTGACCCTGACCCTTAAACCATCACCCACTCCCCTGACTCCCCAATGCTGAACCATAATACTGACTATAACCCTATACCCTGACAGTGGCTCTAACCACAGACTGAAACCCTAGCAAAGTAGATACCAAGGGAAGACTCTATAATCCCTCAAATAAAACAAGGAAATAAGTCTTCAAGACCTTACATTTGGCAGTTGATTCTTAAATCTGACACCAAAGAACAAGCATTAAAGAAAAGGTTGATACACAGTATTTCCTCAAAGTTAAAAACCTTATCACATCAAAAATGCTATCTGGGGCTTCCCTGGTGGCACAGTGGTTGAGAGTCTGCCTGCCAATGCAGGGGACACGGGTTCGAGCCCTGGTCTGGGAGGATCCCACGTGCCATGAAGCAACTGGGCCCGTGGGCCACAGCTGCTGAGCCTGCGCGTCTGGAGCCTGTGCTCCACAACGGGAGAGGCCAGGACAGTGAGAGGCCCGCGCACCGCGATGAAGGGTGACCCCTGCCCGCCGCAGCTGGAGAGGGCCCTCGCACAGAAACGAAGACCCAACACAGCCAAAAATAATAAATAAATAAAATTAAAAAAAATGCTATCTGGAAAGTGAAAAGACAGCCCACAGAATGGAAGAAAGTATTTTCACACTATACAACTAGTAAGAGTCTGCTATCCAGAACATATCAGGAAACTCATCAACAAAACCATAAAGAACTCAATTTTTTTCCTTTATTTTATTTTTATGTGCTGGGCCATGCAGCATGCAGGATCCAAGTTCCCCGACCAGGGATCAAACATGCACCTCCTCCAGTGGAAGTGTGGAGTCCTAACCACTGGACCACCAGAGAATTCCAAGAACTCAATTTTTTAAATGCACAAAGGACATGACCAGACTCTTCTCCAGGCAAGACATAAAAATGGTCAACAAGGACATGAAAAGATGTAAAACATCAGTAGTGCTGATGGAAATGCAGACTAGTACCATAATGCAATACCCTTTCAAACACACTAGAATTGTTATACTCAAGAAAAATTAGGAGAGACCTTCAAGATGGCGGGGGAGTAAGATGTGGATATCACCTTCCTCCCCACAAATACATCAGAAATACATCTACATGTGGAACAATTCCTACAGAACACCTACTGAACGCTGGCAGAAGATCTCAGACTTCCCAAAAGATTTTTTTTCCTTTTTCTCTTTTTGTGAGTGTGTGTGTGTATGCTTCTTTGTGTGATTTTGTTTGTATAGCTTTGCTCTTACCATTTGTCCTAGGGTTCTGTTTGCCCGTTTTTCATTTTTCTTTTCTTTGTTTTAGCATAGTTTTTAGTGCTTGCTATCATTGGTGGATTTGTTTTTTAGATTGGTTGCTCTCTTCTTTCTTTCTTTTTTCTTTCTTTCTTTTTTCTATTTATTACTTAATTTTTTAAATTTTTAATAATTTTTTCAACTTTTATTTTAATAACTGTATTTTACTTTATTTATTTTTTCTTTCTTTCTTTCTTGTTTTCTCCCTTTTAGTCTGAGCCATGTGGCTGATGGGGTCTGGATGCTCTGGCTGCGTGTCAGGCCTGAGCCTGTGAGGTGGGAGAGCAAAAATCAGGACATTGGTCCACCAGAGACCTCCCAGCTCCACAAAATATCAAATGGTGAAAGGTCTCCCAGAGATCTCCATCTCAACGCTAAGACCCAGCTCCACTCAATGAGCAGCAAGCGACAGTGCTGAACACCATATGCCAAACAACTAGCAAGACAGGAACACAACCCCACCCATTAGAAGAGAGGCTGCCTAAAATCATAATAAGGTCACACACCCCAAAACACACCACAAGACGTGATCCTGCCCAACAGAAAACAGGATCAAGCCTCATCCACCAGAACACAGGCACCAGTCCCCTCCACCAGGAAGCCTAAACAACTCACTGAACCAAACTTAGCCACTGCAGGCAGACACCAAAAACAACAGGAACTACAAACCTGCAGCCTGCCAAAAGGAGAGCACAAACACAGTAAGTTAAGCAAAATGAGAAGACAGAGAAACACACAATAGATGAACGAATAACATAAAAACCCAAAATACCAAACAAATGAAGGGAAAATAGGCAGCCTACCTGAAAAAAAAATTCACAGTAATGATAGTAAAGATGATCCAAAATCTTGGAAATAGAGTGGAGAAAATACAAGAAATGTTTAACAAGGACCTAGAAGAACTAAAGAGCAAACAAACAATGATGAACAACAAAATAAATGAAATTAAAAATTTTCTAGAGGAATCAATAGCAGAATAACTGAGGCAGAACAACAGATAAGTGACCTGGAAGATAAAATAGTGGAAATAACTATCGCAGAGCAGAATAAAGAAAAAAGAATGAAAAGAATTGAGGACAGTCTCAGAGACCTCTGGGACAACATTAAATGCACCAACATTCAAATTATAGGGGTCCCAGAAGAAGAAGAGAAAACAAAGGGATTGAGAATATATTTAAGGGATTATAGTTGAAAACTTCACTAATATGGGAAAGAAAATTGTTAATCAAGTCCAGGAAGGGCAGAGAGTCCCATACAGGATAAATCCAAGGAGAAACATGCCAAAACACATATTAGTCAAACTATCAAAAATTAAATGCAGAGAAAAAATATTAAAAGCAGCAAGGGAAAAACAACAAATAACATAAAAGGGAATCCCAATAAGGTTAACAGCTGATCGTTCAGCAGAAACTCTGCAAACCAGAAAGGAGTGGCAGGACATATTTAAAGTGATAAAAGGGAAAAATCTACAACAAAGATTACTCTACCCAGAAAGGATCTCATTCAGATTTGATGGAGAAATTAAAACCTTTACAGACCAGCAAAAGTTAAGAGAATTCAGCACCACCAAACCAGCTTTACAACAAATGCTAAAGGAACTTCTCTAGGCAGGAAACACAAGAGAAGGAAAAGATATACAATAACAAACCCAAAACAATTAAGAAAATGGTAATAGGAAAATACATATCGATAACTCCCTTAAATGTATGGATTAAATGCTCCAACCAAAAGACATAGACTGGCTGAATGGATACAAAAACAAGATCCATATATATGCTGTCTAAAAGAGACCCACTTCAGACCTAGGAACACATAAGGACTGAACGTGAGGGGATGGAAAAAGATATTCCATGCAAATGGAAATCAAAAGAAAGCTGTAGTAGCAATTCTCATATCAGACAAAATAGACGTTAAAACAAAGACAATTATAAGAGACAAAGAAGGACACTAAATAATGATCAAGGGATCAATCCAAGAAGAAGATATAACAACTGTAAATATTTATGCACCCAATATAGGAGCACCTCAATACATAAGGCAAATGCTAATAGCCATAAAAGGGGAAATCGACAGTAACACAATCAGAGTAGGGGACATTAACACCCCATTTTCACCAAAGGACAGGTCATGCAAAACTAAAATAAATAAGGAAACACAAGCTTTAAATGATACATTACACAAGACAGACTTAATTGATATTTATAGGACATTCCATCCCCAAACAACAGAATATAATTTCTTCTCAAGTGCTCATGGAATATACTCCAGGATAGATCATATCCTGGGTTACAAATCAAGCCTTGGTAAATTTAAGAAAAGTGAAATCATATCAAATATCTTTTCCAACAACAAAGCTATGAGACTAGATATCAATTACAGGACAAAATCTTAAAAAAAATACAAACACATGGAGACTAAACAATACAGTACTAAATAACCAAGAGATCACTGAAGATATCAAAGAGGAAATGAAAAAATACCTAGAAACAAGTGACAATGAAAACACAACGACCCAAAACCTATGGGATACAACAATAGCAGTTCTAAGAGGGAAGTTTATAGCAATACAATCCTACATCAAGAAACAAGAAAAATCTCAAATAAACAACCTAAACTTACACTGAAAGCAATTAGAAAATGATGAACAAAAAAACCCCCAAAGTTAGCAGAAGGAAACAAATCATAAAGATGAGATCAGAAATACGTGAAAAAGAAATGAAGGAAACAATAGCAAAGGTCAATAAAACTAAAAGCTGGTTCTTTGTGAAGATAAACAAAATTGATAAACCATTAGCCAGACTCATCAAGAAAAAAAGGGAGAAGACCCAAATCAATAGAATTAGAAACGAAAAAGGAGAAGTAACAACTGACACTGCAGAAATAAAAAGGATAATGAGAGATTACTTCAAGCAACTATATGCCAATAAAATGGGCAACCTGGAAGAAATGGACAAATTCTTAGAAAAGCACAACCTTCCGAGACTGAACCAGGAAGAAATAGAAACCAACCAATCACAAGGACAGAAATTGAGACTGTGATTAAAAATCTTCCAACAAACAAAAGTCCAGGTCCAGATGGCTTCACAGGCGAATTCTATCAAACACTTAGAGAAGAGCTATCAGCTATCCTTCTCAAACTCTTCCAAAATATAGCAGAGGGAGGAACACTCCCACACACATTCTACGAGGCCACCATCACCCTGATACCAAACCAGACAAAGATGTCACAAACAAAGAAAACTACAGGCCAATATCACTGATGAACATAGATGCAAAAATCCTCAACAAAATACTAGCAAACAGAATCCAACAGCACATGAAAAGGATCATGCACCATGATCAAGTGGGGTTTCTCCCAGGAATGCAAGCATTTTTCAATATATGCAAATCAATCAATGTGATAAACCATATTAACAAACTGAAGGAGAAAAACCATATGATCATCTCAATAGATGCAGAAAAAGCTTTTGACAAAATTCAACACCCATTTATGATAAAAACCCTCCAGAAAGTAGGCATAGAGGGAACTTTCCTTAACATAATAAAGGCCATATATGACAAACCACAGCCAACATCTTTCTCAATGGCGAAAAACTGAAACCATTTCCTCTAAGATCAGGAACAAGACAAGGTTGTCCACTCTCACCACTATTATTCAACATAGTTTTGGAAGTTTCAGCCACAGCAATCAGAGAAGAAAAAGCAATAGAAGGAATCCAAATCGGAAAAGAAGAAGTAAAACTGTCACTGTTTGCAAATGACATGATACTATACATAAAGAATCCTAAAGATGGTACCAGAAAACTATTAGAGCTAATCAGTTAATTTGGTAAAGTAGCAGGAGACAAATATGTGCAAAAAAATCTCTTCCATTCCTATACACTAATGAAGAAAAATCTGAAAGAGAAACTAAGGAAACACTCCCATTTACCAATGCAGCAAAAAGAATAAGATACCTAGGAATAAACCTACCTAAGGAGACAAAAGACGTGTATACAGAAAATTATAAGACATTGATGAAAGAAATTAAAGATGATACAAACAAATGGAGAGATATACCGTGTTCTTGAATTGGAAAAATCAACATTGTGAAAATGACTCTACTACTCAAGGCAATCTACAGACTCAAAGCAATCTACAGACTGCAATACCTGTCAAACTACCAATGGCATTTTCCATGGAACTAGAACAAAAAACTTCACTATTTGTATGGAAACACAGAAAACCCCAAATAGCCAAAACAATCTTGAGAAAGATAACCGGAGCTGGAGGAATCAGGCTCCCAGCCTTCAGACTCTACTACAAACCTACAGTAACCAAAACGGTATGGTACTGGCACAAAAACAGAAATATAGATCAATGGAACAGGATAGAAAGCCCAGAGATAAACCCACACACCTATGGTCACCTTATTTTTGATAAAGGAGGCAAGATTATACAATGGAGAAAAGACAGCCCCTTCAGTAAGTGGTGCTGGGAAAACTTGACAGCTACATGCAAAAGAATGAAATTAGAACACTCCCTAACACCGTACACAAAAATAAACTCAAAATGGATTAAAGGCCTAAATGTAAGGCCAGACACTATAAAACTCTTGGTGGAAAACAGATGCAGAACACTCTGACATAAAGCACAGCAAGATCCTTTGTGACCCACCTCGTAGAGAAATGGAAATGAAAAAAAAAAATAAACAAATGATACCTAATGAAACTTAAAAGCATTTGTAGAGCAAAGGAAACCATAAACAAGAGGAAAAGACAACCCTCAGAATGGGAGAAAATATTTGCAAATGAAGAAACTGACAAAGGATTAATCTCCAAAATTTACAAGCATCTCATTCAGCTCAATATCAGAAAACAAACTACCCAATCCAACAATGAGCAGAAGATCTAAATAGACTTTTCTCCAAAGAAGATATACAGATTGCCAACAAACACATGAAAAGATGCTCAACATCCCTAATCATTAGAGAAATGCAAATCAAAACTACAATGAAGTATCACCTCACACCAGTCAGAATCGCCATCATTAAGAAATCTACAAACAATAAATGCTGGAGAGGGTGTGGAGAAAAGGGAACCCTCTTGCACTGTTGGTGGGAATGTAAACTGATACAGCAACTATGGAGAACAGTATGGCAGTTCCTTAAAAAACTAAAAATAGAACTACCATACAACCCAGCCATCCCACTACTGGCCATATACCCTGAGAAAACCGTAATTCAAAAAGAGTCATGTACCACAGTGTTCATTGCAGCTCTATTTACAATAGCCAGGACATGGAACCAACCTAAGTGTCCATTGACAGATGAATGGATAATATTCCACATATATACAATGGAATATTATTCAGCCATAAAAAGAAACGAAATTGAGTTATTTGTAATAAGGTGGATGTAACTATAGACTGTCCTACAGAGTGAAGTCAGAAAGAGAAAAACAAATACCGTATGCTAACACATATATATGGAATCTAAAAAGAAAAAAAAAAAGGTTCTGAAGATCCTAGGGGCAGGACAGGAATAAAGACGCAGACATAGAGAATGGACATGAGGACACTGGGAGGGGGAAGTGTAAACTGGGATGAAGTGAGAGAGTGGCATGGACTTATATACACTACCAAATGTAAAATAGATAGCTAGTGGGATGCACCCGCATAGCACATGGAGATCAGCTCGGTGCTTTGTGACCACCTAGAGGGGTGGGATAGGGAGGGTGGGAGGGAGACGCAAGAGGGAGGGGATATGGGGATATATGTATACGTATGACTGATTCACTTTGTTATAAACCAGAAACTAATGCACCATTGTAAAGCAATTATACTCCAATAAATATTTTAAAAATAAATAAAATAAAATTGCTTTCTAAGTAATAGATTAAAAGAGTCTGAGTAGGCATGTATCAATGTTTACAGCAGTAATGATATCAAAGATTTCTGAAGATGGCATTTTTGTCCTAGATTTTTATAGAGTTTCTATTTTTTAATCTTCCTTCTTGTTTATTTCAACACTTTCTATATGATTTGAAAACTTGTTTGCCAGTATTTTTTGTTATTAAAAATCTTTAGCAACATTAAAAAAAAGAAAAATTCAAAATACCGAACATTAGCAACAATGTAGAACAAATGGAATTTTTAAACATTGCTTGTGGAAATGGAAAGTGGTGTAGCCTATGTGTACAATACTTTGACACTTCCTCAAAAATATAAATGTACAGTACAATTTGGTTCAGCAACTCCACTCCTGGTGTGAGACCCTCAAGGATTGAAAACAGGTGTTCAAACAAAAACTTGTACATGAATATTCACGGCAGCACTGTTCACAATAGCCACAAGGTCAAAATAGTTAAAAGGCCCATCAACAGGTGTATATATTAACAAAATGCAGCACATCCATGAACTGCCATATTAGTCTGCCATGTACACCAATAAAGTAAAATGGTGCAGCCACTGTGGAAAACAGTTTGGCAGCTCCTCAAAAAGTTAAACACAGAGATAACGTATGATCTGTCAATTCTACTTCAGGGTATTAACTCAAAACATTTGAAAGCAGGGACTGGAACAGATATTGGTACACTCATATTCATACCAGTATCATCAACAATAACAAAGGCTGGAAAACCCCCAAGCATCCACAGACAGATACATGGATAAACAGAATGTGGTACATACACAAGAAGATATTATTTAGCCTTGGTAACTAAGGACATTCTGACACATGCTACAATGTGGTTGAACCTTGAATTTACTATACTAAGTGAAATAATTTGGTCAGAGAAGAACAAATTCAATGATTCCACTTACATATCGTATCCAAGCGAGTCAAATGCATAGACAGAAAGAATGTGGTTGTGAGGAGCTGTGGGGACTCAGTGGTTAATGGATACAGTTTCACTTGGGAAAATGAAAAAGTCCCGGAGAGGGATAGGGAGGATATTTTGATAACAGTGCAGGTGTAGTTAAAGCCACGGTTTGACTGGTAAGTGTTACGTTATGTGTTTTTAATCACGATGAAAAAACTGAAGGATTAATTCATGCTACAACATTGATGAACACTGACAACGCCCTAAGTGAAAGAAGCCACACAGGAAATGCCACTCAGATCACATGCTTATCTCGTGCTTTAAATCCATCAAGATTTTGAATATGAGGGAGAGTCTCAGTCAGAGTTCCAGAAAAAAAGAAAGAGAGAAAGAAAGAAAGAAAGAAAAAGAAAGAAGGAAAACTAAGTCAGAATGAAAAAAGGCACTTCCATAGAGTTGGGGCAGCTGGTGAAAGTTGAAGTGGACATGTAGATTGGATTATTATAACAAACTGTAGTGATCCTCATTTGGGGGTTATGTGCTGGTTCCCTGGGAGAGTGTCCTTGTTTGGGGTAAAAACACACTGGAGTATTTTGTGTGAAGGGGCAAATGTGAGTACTTTGAGTACTGCTGTTGAAAATTTTCTGTACGTTTGAAATGACTGGAAAATAAATTGCTTCTCAAAACAACCATGTCAACACAAGAACAGAAAAGTCGAGAAGACATCAAACTTGGTTACAGAGGCCAAGCCCTACCCAGATCCTGCTCACACAAAGTGATGATGCAAGTCACTCTTGTAGGGTTTCACCTGTTTTTAAGGGAAACTGTGGGAAGATTCTATTAGGAGCCACCATGTCTTGGGTGTTATGGATGACCTGGATGTGGTAGAAATAGCGGGGTTTCTAGTTCCTGTTTTCCACATCAAAGCACCAAAAAGCTCTTAGAACTAATAAATTAATTCAGTAAAGCTGCAGGATACAAAATCAACACACAAACTTCAGTCGTGTTCGTATACACTAATAATGAACCATCAGAGAGAGAAGTTAAGAAGACAATCCCATTCACAATAACATCAAAAGAAAAAAACACCTAGGAATAAATGTATCCAAAGATGTGAAATATCTGCACACTGAAATCGTTGAAACATTGATGAGGAAATTGAAGACTCGGATAAATGGAAAGAGATCCTGTGCTCATGGATGCAAAGAAGTGGTAGTGATGAAGTGTTCATTCTACCCAAAACAGTACATGCATTCAATGCAATTACAACCAAAATTCCAATGGCATTTTTCACAGAAACTGAACAAACAATCCTGACATTTGTATGGAACCACATAGGACCCCAAACAGCCAAGGGGATCCTGAGAAAGGAGAACAGCAGCTGGAGGAAACTCATTACATGACTTAAACCATATTGCGAAGCTACATATGCAAACCATGTTGAAATGGCACAAAAAGAGGCACGTGGGCCAGAGGAATAGAAGACAGAATGCAGGAATAAACCTACACATATGTGGTGAGTTAGCTGATGACAAAGCTGCAAAGGACATACACCTGGGAAAGGACAGTCCCCTCAGTAAATCACCTGGAAAACAGAACACCACAAGCCAAAGAAGGACACCGGACACCATCAACACTGCACACAAAACTCACTAAAACCCACAATTTTCCGCTGAAGACGGACCCCCTCCCAGCAGTCAGCCACACACAAGAAACTTCTTCCCACTTTTTCCTCATCTTTTCTTCCCATGGAGGCCCCTCCCAGCTGGTCCTAAGGAAAATGAGTTCCTCTTAGTGTGAACGCAGCCCCAAGTTGTCCCAAGGCCAAATCCCCGGTAGGTCCTGAGGAGACCAGGCTCCTGTCAGCTGTGCACAGGGCCAAGACTGCGGGCAGAACAGACAGGCACTGCCCTGGAAAGAGAGGCGGGCTTGTCGCCCTCTGGCTGCTAACTGTGAAATGCAGGCTGTACCTGCCCACAGTTCAGTGGAGGCCTAGATCCCTGCTGGCCGTCCTGCTGAAATAACTACATTTTGGAAATCCAAACAGATGCCGGCAAAGATCCCCAGACTTCTAGAAAAATAGTTATAGAACAATTAGAAACCATATGCAATGAACTGAATGTAGACACAAACTTTACAACTTACACCAAAAGTCATTCAACATTGTCCACAGGCAAATTTAAAATAGGAAACTACAAACAATATAAAAAAAAAACCCAGAAGAAAACCTACATGGCCATGGGTTTGGTCACATAGATCATGAGCTTTGACTTTTAACACACAACATACACAGCCCACACACAAAAATAAAAAAATTAGTAACATGTACTTTATAAAATTAAAAAATTTCTACTCGGTAAAATATCTTATTCAGAAAACCAAAAGACAAGCAAAAAAACTGAGAGAGAAATATTTACAAAACACATATCTGATAAAGAATTTGTACTCACATTACACAAAGAACTATAAAACAAACAGCTGCATAAAAAACTGGGTAAAGATCGAAACAGACACCTGGTCAGAGAAGATATACAGATAATAAGTGGACAAAAATAGGATCAGCACCATATACCATCAGGGAATCACAAAGTAAAACAACAAGACAGCTCTGCCTCCCAATTAGAACTGCTAAGCTCCTCCCACAATGACTATAGAGATGACTGGAGGGTGAGGAACAACAGCAACTCTCCATTGCTGATGGAATGCACACAGGGCCTCTTGAGATACAGCTTGGCAGTATTTTCCGAGCCAAACAATTTTCACACCTTAAGATCCACCCATCATGCTTCCAGTTTTCACACAATGGCACTACTAAACTATATCCAAACAGAAACAAGGACGTCATTATGCAAGGAACTCTACTCATAATGTCTAAACCTTAAAGGAGTCAGGAAGTCTTCAGATGAATGCATAAGCAAATCGGGGTACACCATGTGAAGGGGAGCAGAATAGGACACCCCAAAATATGGGATTTCAAGAGACCCCAAAGAGCCAAGACAATTTTTGCAAAGGAAATCAAAGTTGGAGGTGCACACTTCCCCACTGTGTGGGAACACACTGTGATGCTGGCATGAAGATATACATATAGACGGATGTGGACTTCCCTGGCTGTCCAGTGGTTAAGACTCCGCACTTCCACTGCAAGGGCACGGGTTCAATCCCTGGTCTGGGAACTAAGATCCTACAAGCTGCGTGGTCTGGCCAAAATATCAACAACAAATAAAAACATATAGACAGATGGAATTGAATGGAGATCCCAGAAATACACTATCCATCTATGATGAACTGACTTTACACAACAGTCCGCAGCACCAAATTGGGGGGAAATGGTGTTTTCAATAAATGGTGCTGCTAGGCAATTGGCTATCCACATGCAGCAGAATGAAACTGGACCCTTACCTCATGCCACATACTAAAAATTATCTCAAAATACATAAAAGGCTTAAATGTCAAAAGTAAAATTTCAGTCAGCCCCTTGTATCCACGGGTTCTACATCCATGGATTCAACCAACTCCAGATCAAAAATATAAGAAAAACATGTATGAAACTGTTTCAAAAAGAAAAACTTGAATTTGCCACAACCAGCAACTATTTACATAGCATTTATATTGTATTTACAACATTTATACAGCATTTATATTGTATTAGTTATTATAAGTAATCTAGAGATGATTTAAAGTATACAGGAAGATGTGCCCAGGTTATTTGCAAATACCATACCATTTATTATAAGAGACTTGAGCATCTGTGAATTTTGGTATCTGCACGGTGTCCTGGAACCAGTCCCCTACAGACACCGAGGCACAACTGTATAAACTCTCCAATAAAACTTGGGGATAAACCTTCCTAACCTTGGATTTAGCAATGGTTCCTTAGATCTGACAGCAAGGCACAAGCAACAAAATGAAAAAAACAAAATTGGATGTCCTCAAAATTAAAAATCTTTGTGCATCAAAAGATGCAATATAGGGCCTCCCTGGTGGCGCAAGTGGTTGGGAGTCCGCCTGCCGATGCAGGGGATACGGGTTCGTGCCCCGGTCTGGGAGGATCCCATATGCCGCGGAGCGGCTGGGCCCGTGAGCCATGGCCGCTGGGCCTGCGCGTCCGGAGCCTGTGCTCCGCAACGGGGGAGGCCACAACAGTGAGAGGCCCGCATACCGCAAAAAAAAAAAAAAAAAAAAAAAAAGATGCAATACAGGGCTTCCCTGGTGGCACAGTGGTTGGGAATCTGCCTGCCAATGCAGGGGACACGGGTTCGAGCCCTGGTCTGGGAAGATCCCACATGCCACGGAGAAACTGGGCCCGTGAGCCACAGCTACTGAGCCTGCGCGTCTGGAGCCTGTGCTCCGCAACAAGAGAGGCCGCGATAGTGAGAGGCCCGCGCACCGCGATGAAGAGTGGCCCCCGCTCGCCGCAACTAGAGAAAGCCCTCGCACAGAAACAAAGACCCAACACAGCCAAATAAATTAATTAATTAATTTAAAAAAAAAGATGCAATACAGAAAGTGAAAAGACAGCCCACGGAATGGAAGAAAATATTTCCACATTATATATCTGATGAGTCTTTACTTAGTATATATCAAGAACTTTTACCACTCACCAACACAGACTGACAACCCAATTTTAGATATGGACAAAGGACTCAAATCAACTCTTCTCCACACAAGACATTCAAATGGTCACCAAGCAGTTGACAAGATAGGAGGGAAATGCAAATTAAAACCACAATGCAATAACTCCTCACACACTCTAAAATGGTTATTATCAAGAAAATTTAAAAATAACAAATGTTGGAACTTCCCTGGTGGCACAGTGGTTAAGCATCTGCCTGCCAATGCAGGGGACACGGGGTCAATCCCTGGTCTGGGAAGACCCCACATGCCACGGAGCAACTAAGCCCATTCACCACAACTACTGAGCCTGTGCTCTAGAGCCCGCGAGCCACAACTGCTGAAGCCCGCATGCCACAGCTACTGAAGCCCGCGTGCCTGGAGCCTGTGCTCTGCAACAAAAGAAACCACCGCAGTGAGAGGCTCGCACACTGCAGTGAAGAGTGGCCCCCGTTTGCCACAACTGGAGAGGGCCTGCGTGTAGCATCGAAGATCCAATGGACCCAAAAACATAATTAATTAATTTAAAAAATAAGAATAAAAATAACAAATGTTGACAACAATGCAGAGAAGTTGGAAACTTTAAACACTACTTGTGGAAATTGAAAAGGATGCAACCTATGTTTATGATGTGAATATACAATTACAATACAGCTCAACAACTCCACTCCTAGATATATACCCCAAAGAATTGAAAACAGGTGTACATGTATATTGATAGCTGTGCTGTTCACAAGAGACAAAATGTAGAAATGGTGCAAATGCCCACCGATGGGTAAATGGATAAACAACATAGCGTTGATCCATAAACTGCCCTATTATTCTGCCATAAAAGGAATCAAGTGAAATGGTGCAGCCTCTATGGAAAACAGTGTTCCTCTTCCTCAAAAACTTCAACATAGAATTAACCTATGACCCACCAATTCCACATCAGTGTATACACCTAAAAGATTGAAAGCAGGGACTGGAACAGATATGGGTATACGCATCTTCAGATCAGCATTCATCACAATAGCAAAAGGTGCAAGCAACCCAACTGTCCATTGATGGATGAGTGGATAAACTAAATGTGGTTGTGTACACACAGACGAATGGAGTTCAGGCTGAAAAACGGAGGACATTCTGACACGTGCTACTACATACATGAACCTTGAAGTCATTATAATAAGTGAAAAACCCTGTCACAAACAGAACAAAATGACATGATTCCACTTATATGAAGTACCCGTAGAAGTCAAATTCAAAGGCAGAAAGTAGAATGTGTTTGCCAGGGACTGAGGGGAATTTGTCTTTAATGAGTACACAGATTCACTGGTGAAAATAGAAAAGTTCTGAATACGGATGGGGAAGATATTTGTATAAAAATGTGAGTGTGGTTAATACTATAGAATGGTGTACTTAAAATGGCTTAAATGGTAAATGATCTGTATAGTTAATCACACACACATACATGCACACAATGAATGAAGTACTGATACATGTGACAATACAGAAAAGGTCGCTCAGATCATACTCATCTTGTGTGCTTTAAATCCATCAAGGTTGTGAAAATGAGGGAAAGTATCAGTCATAGTTCCAGGAAAATAAAACTGGATCAGAATGGGAAAAGATATTTCCCTAGAGTTGGAGCAGCTGGTGAAATTTGAAGTGGGCCTGTGGATTGGACTGTAACATGGAAACCATCATAATTTCCTCATTTGGAGGTTACATGTTGGTTCCCTAGAAGAGTGGCCCTGTTTGGGGTAAAATGCACTGGAGTATTTTGTGTGAAGTGGCAAGTGCAGTAAAGCAAGGACAGCTGGGAAATCTGAGCATGCAGATATACAGGACTTCGCTCTGTTATTGCAAGTTTTCTGTATGTTTGAAATTACTGGATAGTAACTCACTTTCCAAAACACCGCGTCAATCCCACACCAGAAAAGCAGAGAAAATGTCACACTTCCTTATAGAGGCCAAGCCTTGTTACCCAGATCCACTTCACATGAAGTCGTGAACCTAATCGCCCCCGTATGAGCCCACAAGGAATTGACAGGCACTCTGTTAGATGCTAGTAGGAGCCACTATGTCTTCCATGTTATGGATGACCTGGATGTGATAGAAACAGTGGGATTTTCGAGGAGTCCCAATTTTCTACATCATTCCATCAAAACACCATTAGTCTAATACATGAAGTCAGTAAAGTTACAAAATCAATACACAAAAATCAATTTCTCTTCTAAACACAAAAAACAAAACATCAGAAAGAGAACGTAAACAATCCAATCGACAACAGCATCAAAAAGAACAAAATACCAAGGAATACATTTAACCAAGGAGTTGAAAGACCTGCACACTGAACACTTCCAGACGTTGATGAAGAAAATGAAGAAGACACAAATAAACGGAAAGATATCCCATGCTCATGGAATGGAAGAACTCGTATTTTTAAAATGTCCATTCTTCCCAAAGCAATGTACACTGTGAATGCAATCTCTGCCTAACTTCCAACGGTATTTTTCACAGAAATAGAGCAAATGCTCTTAATATTTGTGTGGAAACACAAAGGACCCCAAATAGCCAAAGTGATTCTCAGAAAGGAGAACAGGCTGGAAGCATCTCACGCTCTTACTTCAGACAGACAGTGTTGCCAAGCAACGGTCATCAAAACAGTATAGAACTGGCCAACAAAGCAGGTGCACAGACCAGAGGAACAGGACGTTACCGAGCCCAAGCTCCTTCTGCTCCCGCATGAAGGGCCATTACTCCCCGAGACGAGTTGCTGGAAGAAGGAATAACGACTTTAAACGGAAAGCTAGCCCACCGAGAAGATGGCCGATCAGCACTTCAGACAGCCGTCTCCCCTTAGTCCCAGCTGGGGCTCCTTCTATACAGAACGGGGAGGGATGGGGCCCGCGGCGCCGGCCCCGCCCCCACCACAACTGCATGACGTCAGTCAGGCGGTGATGGGCGCTGAGAAGAAATGAAGCCGGTTAAGGGGTAAAGACCGCCAGCTGCTTTTCTTGGAGGGCGCGGCAGGGGCGGTTCTGCAGGAACCCGAGGGTCGCCGTTCCCGTGCCGCCTCACTGATGCTCGGAGCCAGGCTCGAGTAACAGCCGAGAGGCCGGCCTGCCACCGTGACCCGCCCCGGTTCCCGGCCCTCACGGAGGCGCGTCTCGGGCCTCCCCGCGCCGTTCTTCACTCCGGTTTCCGCCGCGCCCCCACGCCGGCGCAGGGGGGGCCAGGTCACCGGAACCGGGTCCGGTCGCCAGTGCAGGCTGGTCCCCTGGCTCCGCTGCGCGACGCCGGCGTGGTGGAAGCCTTCGGCCTCGGCCTCTCGCCGCCTCCCGTTCTCTGCGGGGCCGGCTCTTCCACGCGGTGGCGGTCTCTTCGGCTTCCGTTTTCCAAGCTTTTTCCTCAGCCCTGCCCTTCCTTAGAAACGTCGCCTCACGTCCGCCAAACGCCCATTTGGAACGTTTAAGACCTCCCTTGAAACAGGCTCCTGGGTGACGTCAGCGCCGCTGCCCGCCCCGCCCGGGACCCCGGGCATCCAGCCCCCGAGCCGTAATAAACTTACCTTAGCTCCCAGCACAAAGTCCCTTTCTGCGGCTCAGGCGACATCTCTGGCCGTCCTTTCCCCTCTGTGCCCTGCTCCTGAGTCTCGCCTGGTTGCAGGTCTGAGAGAAGTGAGGCTCCCGGCGCCTACAGGGCCTCCTCTTCTCCCCTGCACTCACCTCTTCCTCATCCCTCTGCATTTAGCACTCTGCACTCTTTGAACTGGGCATTACAATGAGTTTTAATTGTTGCTTTACACGTTTTTCCCCCAACTTGACATTTAGTTCTTTTCCTTTATAGTTTTTTAAATTATTTTTTATTGTGCTAACACTGATTTATAATATTACATAACTATCATGTGTACACTGTATGTCGACTTCTGTACACACTACAGCCTGCTCACCGCCAAAAGTTTAGATTCTGTCCATCATCATACAGTTGGCATTTTACCCATTTCACCCTCCCTCCACATTTTCCTTTTAAAATGTCAGTTATTAGTTAGCATCAGGCCTTGGCACAAAGGAAATGACAAGCCAGTGTACAGGTGATGAAAAATTAGATCAGACCTAAATGCAAAGATTATTTATGAAGAAAGTCTTTTCATGCTTTTCCATTAGCATAATGCTTCCTTTTTATTCCTTCTATTTCCCTGTCTACATCCTTCTCTTTGCACCAAAATGTCCTCTGCCTTATTGTTTTCCAATAACCCGTCACCACTTAATCTGTATCAGATGAATTTTTGCATATAATTTCTAACTTTTAGAAAAAAGACTTCTCAGATATTAATACACTGGTGTCCATAAGTGGGAAATACTTCTTCCTTAAAATTGCATAAGGAAATTTAAAAAAAATGTTTGGATTTAGCACAATGATTGTTATCTCTAAAAACCAACATTCATTAAATACTTCACTACTATCAACTGTTAAGCCTGAAATAAGAAACGTTAAAGATCTTCAAGACCTAAATAGACATTTTTCCAAAGAAGACATACAGATGGCCAACAAACACATGAAAAGATGCTCAACATAACTAATTATTAGAGAAATGCAAATCAAAACTACAATGAGGTATTACCTCACACCAGTCAGAATGGCCATCAACAAAAAATCTAGAAACAATAAATGTTGGAGAGGGTGTGTAGAAAAGGGAACCCTCCTGCACTGTTGGTGGAAATGTAAATTGATACAGCCACTATGGAGAACAGTATGAAGTTTCCTTAAAAAACTAGAAATAGAACTACCATATGACCCAACAATCCCACTGTTGGGCATATACCCAGAGAAAACCATAATTCAAAAAAACACATGCACCCCAATGTTCATAGCATCACTATTTACAATAGCCAGGTCACTGAAGCAACCTAAATGTCCATCAACAGAGTAATGAATAAAGAAGATGTAGTACATACATACAATGGAATATTACTCAGCCATAAAAAGGAATGAAGTTGGGTCATTTGCAGAGACGTGGATGGACCTAGAGAGTGTCATACAGAGTGAAGTATGTCAGAAAGAGAAAAGCAAATATCGTATAATAACGCATATATGTGGAATCTAGAAAAATGGTATAGATGATCTTATTTGCAAAGCAGAAATAGAGACACAGATGTAGAGAACAAATGCATGGATACCAAGGGGGAAAGGGGTGGGGTGGGAAGAGTTGGGAGACTGGGATTGACACATATACATTATTGATAGTATGTATAAAATAGACAACTGACGGGAACATACTGTGTAGCACAGGGAACTCTACCTAATGCACTGTGGTAACTTAAATGGGAGGGAAGTCCAAAAGGGAGGGGATATCTTTATGTGTATGGCTGATTCAAATTTTTTGTGTGTAGTGGAGGCTAACACAACATTGTAAAGCAACCATACTCCAATAAAAATTAATAATAGGGGGCTTCCCTGGTGGCGTAGTGGTTAAGAATCCGCCTGCCAATGCAGGGAACATGAGCCCTGGCCTGGGAATATCCCACATGCCATGGAGCAACTAAGCCTGTCTGCCACAACTACTGAGTCTGTGCTCTAGAGCCTGCGAGCCACAACAACTGAGCCCATGTGCCACAACTACTGAAGCCCGTGCGCCTAGAGCCCGTGCTCTGCAACAAGAGAAGCCACCACAATGAGAAGCCTGCACACCGTAAGGAAGAGTAGCCCCACTCGCCGCAACTAGAGAAAGCCCACGCGCAGTAACGAAGACCCAACACAGCCAAAAATAAAAATAAATAAAATAGATTTATTTTTAAAAAATTAATAATAATAAAAAAAGATCTTCAGACATGGACGATCTAACTTAATTCCGCCCCCATGGTAAGTATTTTGCAAGTATCTTTAGGTGATACATACACAATAGGCACAGAACTCTTTTATTATTCATTTTATTTTCATATAAATTAACATCCTAGAAAAATTAAAATAGAAACACTAAATACAGTATTGCACATAGCGATCTCTGTTAAATGCCCTATTATATCATTGAAGAAAGTCATGTACACATGGAGGGGCCGAAGGAGACAGGAGAACAGCAGAACAGCAACCCGAGAGCCACTACTGTGTCTGTGCATGTCGACTACAGACTGAAAGCTAAGGACCGTACTCTACATAAATACAAACATAGTTATGATTCAGAGTTTCTTTTTAAGTTGATTCCATAATTGGTTTACATTAGCAACACACTCTCCCCTTTATTCACAGCTGTACCCCAAAACATATCATTAAAGGAATTTTTAAAAATATCTATTAATGTTAGACAAAACCATCACAACGCATCAGGAGCTGACTTTAAAATACTTTCAGAGAGAGTGGAAGATTTACTTTTTTTCCCTCTCAATCTAAAAATCTTTTCCTAGGCTCCTTTAGATCATAAATCCTTGCATACTCATTTCATAGTTTTTAATCAACTGCCATTAACACATAAAGACAACCCCAATCAGGTCACAATATTCAGGCAGCTGGGTTTAAGTAACAAGTTCTAGGTAGATGCCAATCCATCTAAAAGTTACTCTTTTTTTGCCAACAGTTAGTCATGTTTGGCAATTTTATGAGCATCATTTATTTAAATTCCTTAAAAGTATTGTGTCATTTTCTTTGTGAAGGGCAATGGTAAAAGTACAGAGAGGCACAACTTTGGTTTAATTGACCTTTGCTGCAGATTGGCTTTATGTAAGGTCCCAAAGGACATAGTTGATAAACACCCTCATTTCTGATTCCTGCCTATTTTAAATGATTTATAGGAAGGGATTTCCTTTTGCTATATTCTTTTCTATTCATTATCTGATGAGTAAAAAAAAAATGATAATCTTCTTTCACAAATATATAGTTACAGAAACCAACCCAAGAGCTGGGAAAGCCTTGACTATGACATATATAAATGGTACTTCGATTTCAAAATAGAAAATTTATATGTAGACGTGAAACTGATACAAACAATTCACTAGAAATAACATTTTAACCATAACTCTAAATGCAGTGATGTGGAGTACTGGTCGTCAGTAGAAAGGAACGTGTTTCACTGTGACAGGGCTATTTGCACATCAGTAAATTGGAGGTTACTGTTTAGCATGTTCAGAATTAATGCAGATACTGCCTCTTACACATGCTGTTTTGGTCTATCGGTAAAATACCATAAACTTTTACAAAAAGAAAAGGTGTCACATTCTCCACTGGCCTACTGCTTTTGCTTTTTTTTTTTTTTTTTTTTTAGTATACAGTAGAATTCAACAATCAGTGAACTGTCTGGAAAACACAAAGATTATGCAAGAGGCCAAGAAGAAAAGTGATCAAAATGATGAGTTTCCTTCCTGCCCTCAGGTCGGCTGAATTCTGTGGAAGTGGCTGCAGGGACTCATTTTCTTTCTGCTTTTCGTTGTTCAGGTTTTCATGCTTATTTTCGCTTTCTGAAAATAAATGCACCAGGGAAGAGTTATAGTTAGAAGGAAGAACTTTAAAAAATGTATGGCGTTTAGAATAGCCCAAACAAGGTCTTTTCATTTGGATCAAATTCTCTGAAAAAACGTTAAAGATACACAAGGTCATAAAGGAAAAAAATAGAAGTAGAATCTGTTTTATCTTTTAGAATTTTCACTAAGACAAATCAATGAATGTTTTTGAGAAAAAAAAGTTTTGAAAATTTAGCTTCTAATCGACATGAAAGAATACCAGCTCACCTTTCTCACTTTCTCATATTTATGTGTGCAAATACATAAATATGAAAATTGAATCGAGGCTTCATCTCATGGTTAATGTGATTTAACTCTCTTCTATCCTTAAAATACCGTAATTGTGGTTAATAAATAACTTCCTGCTCATTCTATACATGTACTTTAAGATTGTACTTTCATCAAAAAGACAGAACATAAACCAAACCATAATATAATACTTGTTGTTACATAAGATTTTTATACAGAGAAACTGAAAGGAAAATATCTTTTAAATGAAGATATAATTTCTAACTTTTTCTAAATAAAGCTGGTTAATTGTATTCCAATTTGTTTTATTTGAATATCTTCCACTTAGACTATATTAGACTAACTCAATTCAAACTGCTCCTATTTTAAGGCCTAAAACATCATCATTTACTTACACTGTGGGGTCAAATGACAACCCCTCGAACACTCAACGAAACATTGACAGTATCACAAGGGAAAACTCGTCATTTCCACCACCCTTTCCTCTCTGGGGGCACAACTTGGCGTTTTATTTTGAAGGGGAGAGCGGACAAAGAGGGAACACCTTGGCTTGTTACACTCAGGCTGTGAGCTGACAGCTGCTGGGCAGCCGACTCTGCAGAGCCTGAGCCCTGGTCCCGGCAAAGGACAACACTGCACCTGGCATTTCATGTGTTAGATCCCAAGGGTGCTCATCCAATTACAACAGTTGTGCTGTGACCCGTGTGTGATGAGGAAAGTGAACGATGGCCCCCAACTCTGCCAGCAACCCCACACACATACGTGCACCCCCTCAGTGGATTTATCTTAATTGTTAGTCTTTGAATGCTGAACCCTGAGATTCTTTTAGCCTTTGGGGCCTGATTAAAGGCAGAAGGAAAAGGAGATTCTTTAAGTCAGAGGCTCATTATTTGTTCAAACTTAAGAGGAAAATAATTAAAATATTATTAGATAAATTTGTATATATTGAGAAAAGAGTGCTTAAAAGCCAAACAAAATCACAAGTTAAAAAAACAGAATAAATACTTACAATTCCAGAGTCATGCCTTGGTTTTATCTTATAAAGTGATTTTCCCTTTTTCTGCCTACACACCTCTTCAGCTTCTTTTACTCTGGGTGGGGGAGAAAACACACAATTAAGCAAAGATTTAGAAAGCTCACTACAATCCACGTATAGCAGGTTGAGTTATTAGAGAAAAATACCACATACCACAATGTCACCTGATATTTGATTTAAAAACAGAATGTTAGAGCTAGAGGCGAATTCACCTAGTGGTTCTTAACTTGGAATCAAAGGATGTGGAATGGAATAGAATACAGCACATTTATATTTTTAGGTTACACTTTATCCTATACTAACGGAGTCTTACATTCAGAAGGAAAGTAAAGAAATATCCTTCATTTTCAGGTGAGGGTGCTGAGCCTGGCTCCATTACATAAATGGGGCTGCCACTATTACATAAATCAGAAGCATTAAATAATTAAATAAGCAGTACCATATAAAAACTCATATGTTTATTTAAAACAGTCTCAGGTTCAGTTTCCACATAGCGTTTCCCCAGGCATGGAAGTCTGTGCAATGAATACTTGGGGTGGTTTTTAAAAAACTGAGCTTCATCAAGCATGGGAATGAGCCATTGGAAAGCAGAAAATAGAGAGTGAGCAGTGATGTTTGAACGCGTCTAGGATTTCTTTTTAAACACACGCTCCAAGGGAAAACAGTATTGAGTTTACCAGAGGAACAGTTAAAAGAGGACGTCATGGGGAGGGAGGTTGTGCAGCAAGTCTGGCTCTGCTGTCTGACGCTGGGTAACGTCTGCTCACTCTGCCCTCTGTGTCCCTTAGGAAGGACAAGGGCTCGATAATGCAGAAGAGCATCACTAAGAAGATCACACAGAGCTGCTGCAAAGGTCCAAAAAGTTTTACTTTAAAAGTTCTTTATAGTAACACAATTATATTCCTATAAGGATGTTAAAAAAAATCAGTCCATGACTTTATAAACAGACATGTTTATATATATATAAAAGTTCTTTATAAAATACTGTAAAATGTTACCAATGATTGCTTTAACTAAACAAATAGTAAGAAATCTGTAAACTGGAATTCTATTAATAAAAATAGGTGCCATAAGAAAGAAAATAACCTATTAGGTTAATTTGTTTTTATTACTGTGGTTTTCCTCGGGAATTAAAAATAGAATATTTCTGGAGAAACTGAAAAGGCCGTGACTTATCTTAATAAAAGACTTAGATCTTGAAACCTGTTTCCTGAAAGAAATGAGTTTTAAATATATTTCTTGAGCCTGATGGTAAAAGTTCTAATGATAGAAGAACCCCTGTTTTTAAACAACAGAAGGAAACAAATCATGGAGTACAGCAGCTATGAGGTTACTGTTACAGCTCACAGTAAAGGGTGACAGATCAAAGTAACTCCTTTTGGATGTAAAATGCCTGCTGACTTGCTAATGTCAGTAATTCCAGAAAATGATGACAGTTTAGAAGACAATCCATTGTTACCACTTCTACCACTTTCTTCCCAAGCCATAAATTTGCCTTTAATCTTTTCTCCAAACATTTGAATACAAACACGTTATAACAAACTAAGGATTGCAGAGTTCCCATCTTCCTCTGAAATAACTACCAGTTAATACAAATTGAAATATTTGGACAAGAAATTAAGGAAAACTTTTTTTTTTTTTTTTAGCAGTTAGCAAAAATCCAGTAGATCCCCTTTTAAATTTACTTGGAGCTCTTTAAAGCGTTTTGTGACATTTAAAAAAATCTACTTCACAAGTTTATAAATCACCAAAGCATCTTAATTTTCTCACTACCTTACTTAACTTGTTCTTAAAAGTTTTTTCTAAGTATCACAGGAAGCTGAGTCTAATACAAACATATTAAATTTTACACAAAAACAAGTCCAGCCATTCCCACAGCAGACACAAGGAGAGACAGAGAGAGTGGTCAGGGAGCCCTCGCAGTGACTGGGCACCGGGCTAAGGACACTTAAGCCCAGCGTCTGCCAGGGGAGAGGCCCGTGCGCACAGAGGCTGGGGCGCTCGGAGCCCAGCGCCGGGTTCGGGGGCTGTGCCCCGAGGGGACCCTGGGGTTGGCGGGTGGGGTTCCTGAAATCCTTCGGAAGCAGGTCGACAGCGGAGCTTCGTTTCAAAGAGAAATCTTAATTTTCCATACTTTTCTTGGAAGGGGAAATGGGGCTGAGGGTGAGGGGAGAGGGCTTGTACAGAGTAACCTGGGGGCGCCGCGGGGACCCTGCTGCCTGGGACCCGCCACCGAGGCAAGAGCTCCCCCGCTCCGGTGCTTCCCTGTCCGACCAGGGCGAGTGGTCCCTGCGTCCCCAGACCCCGGCCGCGCACATGGCTCCCGAGCGGTCGCTCAAAGTCAGGAGCAGAGGGATCATGGAGAATCAGATAAAACGCAGCTCCCGGGCCCCCGCGTGTCTGTTCTGGGTCAGGTGTCTCTGTTCCCCCACCGTACCCCGCCACACAACCCCCCCCCCCCCCGCCCCAGCCAGGACGCGCTCGGGAGCAGCATTGGGAGAGTCTGATCTGATGTGGGCGCCTGTGGGCGACACCAGGAGAAGCTGCGCCCCGGAACCGCGGCGGCGGTTGCCCACGCGGCACCCCAGGACCCCGGCGCTCCCTCCCCCTCGAGGCAACGCCGTGAACCCCGGGTCACGACCCCAAACCGCAGGAATGGGCTCCCTGCAGTCCCCTTGGGGCCCACCCATCCTAAGTCTCCTAGCAAATGCTGCTTCTTCCAAAGGCCAATTTTATTTCAACAAAACTCTGACAAGACATTTTCCCCACACTTTAGGCAGGAAAAAAGAACGTGTCCTTGGAGGTGAGCGTGCCGCCAGAGTTGGCAGAAATAAGAGGAAAAATAATGAGGTGAGCCGGAAGGGAGAGGGCTCCCGAGTGCCCTCCTACTTGGGCCTCCCTCTGGGGGCCAGGAGGAGTTCTCCGCTCCAAGTGCAGGCCTCTTGAGTAACCCTCTTCCCTCCTGCCTCGCCCCTCATTCAATGAGTGCTGAAATTTCCTAAACTGAGTAGGAAAAAGATGTTCATTTCATAACTAGATATTAAGTGAAAAGGCACAGTGGTGATAACTTTTCAAATAACAAAAATGACCTACACATCATATTTGGAAAGGAGGAGGGGAGTGAAAAGAGGGATAGTACTTCATTTTTAAAGAGAAAGCAGTCACATGAGGAAGGAGGAAGTCAGGGCTTGGCTGAAGGGGACAGTCCTTGGCCTGCACTTGAGTTTAACCTCCAGTTAGGAGGGGTCTGTGGTTGGCATATGGATTCATAGCTCTTGTGCATGATTCACGAAGATGATTTCTTTTTAATGTGGCTGCATAAGGGACTGCCAGGGCGTTCGTTAATCAAGATTTGACTCTATTAGTCAGTCTCCCAAGGCAACAGAAATAAAAGCAAAAAAAATGGGACCTGATCAAACTTACAAACTTTTGTACTGCAAAGGAAACCATAAACAAAATGAAAAGACAACCTACTGGCTGGGAGAAAATATTTGCAAATCATGCAACTGACAAGGGCTTAATTTCCAATATACAAACAGCTCACACAACTCAGTAATAAAAAACCAAACAACCCAACTGAAAACTGGGCAGAAGATGAAGACATTTCTTCAAAGAAGACATACAGATGGCCAATAGGCACATGAAAAGATGATCAACATTGCTAATTATTAGAGAAATGCAAATCAAAACTACAATGAGGTACCACCTCATACCATTCAGAATGGCCATAATCAAAAAGTATACAGATAACAAATGCTGGTGAAGGTGCGGAGAAAAGGGAACCCTCCCACTGTTGGTGGGAATGTAAATTGGAGCAGCCACTATGGGAAACAGTCTGGAGGTTCCTCAAAAAACTAAAAATAGAGTTACCGTATGATCCAGCAATCCCACTCATGGGCATGCATCTGGACAAAACTATAATTCAAAAAGATACATGCACCCCTATGTTCATAGCAGCACTATTCACAATAGCTAAGACATGGAAGCAACCTAAACGTCCATCAACAGATGAATGGATAAAGAAGATGTTATATATACATGCAATGGAGTATTACTCAGCCATAAAAAGAATGAAATAATGCCATTTGCAGCAACATGGATGGACCTAGAGATTATCATACTAAGCAAAGTCAGAAAGAGAAAGACAAATACTATATGATATCACTTATATGTGGAATCTAACATATGACACAACTGAACTTATCTACAAAACAGAAACAGACTCACAGACACAGAGAACAGACTTGTGGTTGCCAATTGGGAGGGGGCTGAGGGAGAGATGGCTTAGGAGTTTGGGATTAGCAGATGCAAACTATTATATATAGGAGGAGTAAACAACAAGGTCCTACTGTATAGTACAGGGAACAATATTCAATATCCTATGATAAACTATAATGGAAAAGAATATAAAAAAATATATGTATGTATAACTGAATCACTCTGCTGTACAGCAGAAATTAACATTGTAGGTCAACTATACTTCAATAAAATAAACTAAAAAAAAAAGATTTTTACCTTATTAGATAACTAAAAAGGGAAGTAAAAATTTTTCAGATGACATCTTTGGTAGGCTAATTCTAACAACTGCAACTTCTAACCAG
The DNA here is from genome assembly GCF_025265405.1 of Mesoplodon densirostris. Classification (NCBI taxonomy): domain Eukaryota; kingdom Metazoa; phylum Chordata; class Mammalia; order Artiodactyla; family Ziphiidae; genus Mesoplodon; species Mesoplodon densirostris. The sequence continues at coordinate 107,833,716 of NC_082661.1, forward strand.
AAATTTAGACAACAAAGAAAATATGAACAAAAACAAATGATGTGATAAGGAAAACTCTTCTCTCATCACTTTTAGTGGTTTTGGAAAAACAACACAGAAAGCAGAGACTAGAAAACAGGAAAGGTAGACAGAACAGAAGGATACAAACAGTATATCATGGCCATGAAATTGGATGTTTATGTTAAATTTTGGTGTAATATCTTTTATTGTCCATAAAACTTCAGACACAACAATGTGCTGAATACTTTTCAAAAGTATGCACTTATCCCTCAAATGAAGGACCAAAAGTAATAAAAGAATGTGAGGCTCTCCTTGATCTTTTAAAGGAGAATTTAATCGTGGGAAAAAACCAAAAAACAGATGGAATCAGGTTTGGAAAACAGAGTAGGTGACCAATTTGAACAAATATTTTTTGTTCTTAATTTTTGTCCTGGCAATGGGTCAGAAAGAGTTAGATAAATGAATGGGTGATTCCCAGTAAGTGGAAACTCACTCTCTACAAGGACCAATCTTTGTATAACCAATTTTTTTTGTGTGTGTGTGTGTGGCTTTTTTTTTTTCTTTTTTTCGGTACTCAGGCCTCTCACTGCTGTGGCCTGTTGTGGCCTCTCCCGTTGCGGAGCACAGGCTCCGGACGTGCAGGCTCAGTGGCCATAGCTCATGGGCTCAGCCACTCCGCGGCATGTGGGATCCTCCTGGACCGGGCCACGAACCCGTGTCCCCTGCATCGGCAGGCGGACTCTCAACCACTGCGCCACCAGGGAAGCCCTGTATAACCAATTCTGAATAGACTTTTTGAAAAAATGAAACGTTTCTCTTTCTTAAATAAATGGAAATATTTAACCTTTACTTGATGCCGCCTTCATCACTGTTGTGATGTGCGGACTCAGGCCTCCCTCAAGGCTCCGAAGGCGTCGACAGCAGCTCACCCACTCTGACGCCACCCTGTGCTCTGTTGGACTTGACCTCACAGCCAGTTTTAAATCCTCTGTCTGTTCCTAAGATGGCACGTTGTGATCACTCCTCACGGTGCCAGCATATCTGCCTTACGTAGAGCCTTTCTCTTCTTTAAAAAATTCCTGTCCTCTCTAGAGGGGAAAACCAGACAACTAAGCTCATTTAAATGAGCCTCAAATTAGAGCAATAATGCTCTGAGTTCAGTCCCAGCTACACAGATACAGCTCCTGGGCCGGGAGGCAGTCCTGTCAGCTGCCAGGGCTTCTCCCCCACACACCGCCCTCCACCTCCCACAGCTGGGTCTGGAAGGTTAGGACGGCCAGGAGTCTGACTCACAGTCGGGCAGGACAGGACAGCGACAGCCAGCGACAGCCAGCGACATCGCTCAGCGTGTCTGGTGAGAAGATCCTAAGATATCGCACAACCCGACCTGCCCATTCAGCAGCTTGTTTGGGAAGATGTCAAGTAAGGCTGAAGTGAATGTGAAACCTGAAATTCAAGCTTATCAAGGTAGAGAAGTGTGACACCATTAGTCAGTAATGACAGATTTTGTGATGCTACAGAGAATACAGGATAAGGAGTGAGCATTTTGTGATCAATGTGACTATGAGATGAGTCCTCCGTTGAAACTGTTGTCTGGGCAAAAATGACTGCAGAAAACATAACATCTCTATGTGTTAAAGCTTAAAATTTCAAGAGAACTCTTACACTAAATTTATCTTCTAAAAAAAAAGTGGTAAGTGTAACCTAAAAAGAAGCTAAATAAATTTCAATACATCTATATAGATTTTTATTCCCTACATGCAAAAATTTTCAGTTGTAACAGCTTCACTTGGCTTTAAGATATTAAGCTTAGAAGTTATTAAGCATAGAAAATTTGAGTCCAGGAGACTGAGAATATTTTTAAGGTTTATATCACAGAGAAGACAAAGGTAGGTGACAGAATGAAAAATATTTATTTATCATAGAATTTCTTGAAACATCATAATCTATAAAAATACTGAATCACTATGTTGTACACCTGAAACTAACATAATGTAAGTCAACTATACTTCAATTAAAAAAAAGAAACTAGTTTAAATTCCAATAATAATTTTGCCCTTAATACAATTGGATACATTTATACTAAAGGTTATTCTAAACAGAGAGGGTGGTTTCTTATTTCTCGCCTAATAAAAATGTATATTTCTCTGCACTTTCCTTCCCAAGCCCCAGACCCATTTATTGTAAGGCAAACATACAAAAAGTTCAATGTGATTCAGTGTAAAGACAGTTTGTGAGATGCTACAGTGACACAGACACAGAGAAGAGAAACCACATGTCCAGACCACTCCCCCGCCCAGCTCAGCGGAGTCCCCACCGCTGCCTACTAAGCCCAGAGAAACCATTCTAATCCAAAAGAGAGGGGAGGGGGCTCTGGACGGAGGCTGGGTGGAGCTGGCATGCGGCTCCAGTAGAGCCGGAAGCAGGTGTAGACGTCCTGTGGACTCGACTTCGTCTAGGCCTGCCCTCCTTTATGACCGAGATGCTTACATCCCCCCAACCCCCCCGAAAATATAGTGGAAACAATCAACCACAGCGCTCCTTATCACTGCAAGGGAAAAGAAATGAAGTCTCGTCAGGCACGTATTTCTGAATTTGAGTCTAATTTCTGAATTTCATCGCTCATACTCTCTGACTCTTTCAGAGAAAACCGCCTCTGCGCCTCCAGGGCTGACGGCGCAGTTAGAACCAGCGAGCGCACGGCTGCAGCGACTCAAGGCGGCCACGCTTTACACGACCCCCGCCCGGGGACCGGCCTGGGGAACCCCGCCTGGGGACGGTGCCTCGGAGACTGGCCTGGGGACCCCCGCCTGAAGACCACGCCTCGGGGACCAGCCTGGGGACACCCGCCCCTGGACCACGCCTCGGAGTAGAGGTGGGTCAAAAGAGAGGAATCATTCATTCATAAGAAAACATTCAAGCAGTCAAATGAATTCTTTATAGTCGGCATCTCTTTGATAAATGTCTAATGTTCTACAAATGTAGGACATTGTAACTCATGGATGAGCTACCATAGGAAGAAATGTTTCTCCCTAGGTTTGGAAAGGCTGTAGGTGAGGAAAGATGGGTCCGGAGGACACGGCTGGGTTCTCCGGCTGGGCTCTCACTTCAAGGCAAACAAAACAAAAAATCACACACACACATCTCAGAATAACCCCATGAGGTGGGTACTGCTGTTACCCAACTTTTACGGTGAAGAAACTGAAACTTAAAATGGTCACATTACTCGCTTAGGGTCAGAAACCAACGTTGCAGATCCAGACAGACACAGACAACACCTCCTCAGCTCTAATAAGCATCGCTCTGTGTGGCCTCACAAAGCAAAGGCACGGGATGATGAAAAACACGACCACCGGGCTTCCCTGGTGGCGCAGTGGTTGAGAGTCCGCCTGCCGATGCAGGGGACATGGGTTCGTGCCCTGGTCTGGGAAGGTCCCACATGCCGTGGAGCGGCTGGGCCAGTGAGCCATGGCCGCTGAGCCTGCGTGTCTGGAGCCTGTGCTCCGCAACGGGAGAGGCCACAACAGTGACAGGCCCGCGTACCGCAAAACAAAACAAAACAACAACAACAAAAAAACAGGGCCACCAAAATCTTCCTCTAGTTATTTATATGTACATAGTTATTTACATTTATGTATTTACACTTACCATGTATTTATATATTTACATTCATTATATTAATTTATATTTATTAATTTTATTTCTGTTTATTTAGAAGCATTTAATTTCAAAAGACTGAATTTTCTAAAACTCTGAACATATAAAACGTGGCAAGTTAAAATGGTTTTTGAAAGAGAAACTATTTGGGAAAGTGGGTGCATGTGTTTTACTAGCTCCTGGGGAGAAGCACTCTAACTGGACAAATTCTGAACCCTATTCAAGGAAAAGTATTAATGGAAACACAGTGGGCTGTAATGTTCATCTTTGAAAAAGGAAAACATGCAAGATCATCCGGAGAAAAAACTACCACCATATTTTCTTGATTCTAATTTCTAGGAGGAATTCTTGACAGTGGCTCTCTACATAAGGGATGTGAACTGTAGTCAGTAAAAATCTAAAAATACAGAAGACAGAGAAACTTCTCCAATGGCTTTTTTCTTTTTAAACACAAATCCTCAATATAAACAGCAACTAAATTTTAAGCTTTAACTCAATGAAGGCATTTCTGAGGAAAGGGGAGTCGGCACACACTTGGAGTGTGTTGTGCCCTTGCTTTTTGGTGATCTAACCTGATAGAGGGCTACAACTCTGAGAAACCCAGAAGGACAGTGAGCACATTTCCCCCACTATCTCAGATCCCAATGGTCTCAACTGAACAGCAGTCAGTAGGTGGTTAGAGTCTCTGACAAATGTTGGAAATGCCAACACACTGTGCTGCTGAAGATGGGAGATGCATTTACCATAGGGACTAGATGATTAAACAGTAAGGTTCACACTCCACTGTGTAAATGAAGACCATGAATTATATTCTGTCAAACCAGAGTATCATTTTCTCATGTTCTTCCACAAGGAATTTACTGTGGTATCAGAAAAAGTGGAGAAATCTGGAAGGTGCCATTTAGAACGTTTAAAAATGCCTAGATGATAAGCTTTTAACAGTTACTGAAAATAGTAATATTTGTATTCATAAACATGGGCTTTGCACTTGCCGCTCCGTCTGGAATGTTCTGTCTCAAAATCCCCTGGTTTCTTCCATCACTTCCTTCAAGTCCCGGCTTATCAGTCGCTTCTCAGAAAGCGCTGCCCGGCAGGCTTACATGCACCGCCAGCACCTCCTCCAGCCCTCTTTTCCCTCTACCCAAAGTCCCCAGAGGACAGAGCGGGCCTCCCTCCTGACTGAGCACTGGCACAGGGCACCTTCAGAGAACTCCGGACAACACAAGGCAGGTGCAGCTCACGCTAGGAGGACCATATGCCCTTTTAGTAAATGCAGAGTGGCCACATCCTCTCTGAGGCACGGCTACCCAAACAGGACTCTGTACAGCTCAGCATCAAGCTTTAAATCATTCATGGGAGGGGCTTATAAGGAGACATATCAGCCTTTCTCCAGAGAGATCAATGAGATCGGGGACGTGAGGGCAGGAACACTTTATCTAGAACAGAGTATGACACACAGGTGACAGCATAACTGCTGTTCCTAAAGGAAGGGGCGACCTTTGTAATCAGCTGGGGGTGGAGCATGGCCAGGGCTGTGGAGGACGATGGGGAGAAAGCTGAAGGATTATCCAGAGAATGTCAACATCCCTCAACAAGATAAAATGACAGATGAAGCTGATTAAAGTTTTCAAACTTAGAAAGACATTCAAGGTATCAGGGATCTTAAGCATTTTATTACTGATCTTACTCAGGAAACAAAAGCAAAATAAATCAAAATGGAATGAAATAAAGTAAAATAAAATGCTCCTGGGCTTCATATAAGACAACATTCAAAAAGAGCAAGCATAAGTTGGTGCAGCCACTATGTAAAACAGTATGGAGAGTCCTCAAAGAATTAAAAATAGAGTTACTATATGATCCAGCAATCCTATTCCTGGGCATATATCTGACAAAACTATAATTCAAAAAGATGTTTGCACCCTTATGTTAATAGCAGCACTATTTACAATAGCCAAGACATGGAAACAACCTAAATGTCCATCAACAGATGAATGGATAAAGATGTGGTACATATATACAATGGAATATTACTCAGCCATAAAAAAGAATGAAATAATGCCATTTGCAGCAACAAAGATGGACCTCGAGATGATCATACTATGTGAAATAAGTCAGAAAGACAAATACCATATGATATCACTTATATGTGGAATCTAACATATGACAAATGAACTTATCTATGAAACAGAAACAGACTCACAGACATAGAGGACAGACTTCTGGTTGCCAAGCGGGTGGGGAGGGGAGGGAAGGACTGGGAAGTTGGGATTAGCAGATGAAAACTATTATATAGAGAATGGATAATCAACAATGGCCTACTGTATAGCACAGGGAACTATATTCAATATCCTGTGATAAACCATAATGAAAAAGAATATCAAAAAATGTATATATGTAAAACGGAATCACTTGCTATACAGCAGAAGTTAACACAACATTGTAAATCAACTATACTTCAGTTAAAAAAAAAAGAGCAAGCTGACAACCCTCTGGTGTATCCATAAGCTAATAATATCATATTATCATTAGAAAGCCTAAAGTGAAAAAAGAAGTCTTACATCATTTTAGGGACTATATTAAGTACGATATGATTTTCATTTTTTTGGTTCTGCAATATTATCACTCTTAAAAAGTGCAAATCATAGCTCCTAGAACTCCAAGAGCATTAGAATTTGAGTTTGATATGAAATTATAATATGCATATAAGAAATATCATGCATGTATAATAACTTAAATGATGATGATGACCACGGTGACAATGACCTAAAGGTCCTTCTAAGGAGGAACAAATCATAAACAAGAACTTTCCACATAAACCAAGGAACCCAGGCTGGGGAAAACTTATTTGCTATGATAGCTGTTCAATGGTGGACACCTGAATTGACTAGAAATGCCCGTGTCCAGACCACACTGTACTTCCATGGCCAGTTCTGCAGCACCAGCACGGCCAGTCCTCACTGAGGGCCCCCGTATAAACGGTCTACCCCTGACTCAAAAAATGTCTGCTTTCTTCACATGGACTCAAAATTCCTCTCCTGACCTAGCAGCTGCCCATGGTTCACGTTTCTAAGCCTAACTGTTTATGACAAGCAGAAGCAGCGACCTGGTCAGAGGCCCGTGGGGAGGGTCCCGAGTGAGAACTCAGACGCCAGGTAAGGGCCGGTGGGCAGGAGTAGGGAGACATTCTGGTGAGAGGGTGGAGACCTCATGAAACACAAGTGAGAGATGGGTCTTTACACCATAGCAAACGCAGACAAACTTCTTCCCCTTTTTATTTATTTTCACCATTATTATTATATCCACTTTTTTTCCCCCTAAGTATTTATCTCTTTTCCATTAGAAATACAGTTTAAGAAAACTTGGACAATCTGACTCCCCGCATGGAGATTAGATTTGAAAAAAAGTTTGTTTAGAATAGATGAGTAATTTCAGAATAGACACACGTACTGTATGTATGTGTATTTTTAACATGAATTAAGGTTTCCTGAGTCTGAAGTTTACACAGGGAAAGCACTAGTCATTTCATCACTACAGAGTCAAGCTATTATAAATCACTAAGTATTTAAATAGATGGAGATCTTTTTGATCTTGGAATTAACCGTGTGATTTTATTTTTTTACAATTTTTGCCAGCAGATTTGTCTCTGAAATTTTGATTTAGCTCATTTATTCATGTTAATAGTTAAAAGGTTTGCTTTCCTTGAGTACGTCCCCTGGGCACAGGGGAAATGGCCAGGAGTGGACCAGGCAGGAAGAAAAGTAACCAATGTATGATTTCAAAACTGTGACCAACCTGAACAGACCGCTAGGGTGGGACGTTCAATCCTGGTCCACTTTTAGGCTTAGTGGTTAATGTGAGAATTCTATTTACTTTCTTCAAAAAAAAAAAAAAAGCTTTATTGAGATATCATTAGTGTACTATTAAATTCACCCATTTAAAGTGGAAAATTCACAGGGCTGAACAGGGAATTTCCTGGTGGTCTCCTGGTTAGGACTCCTCACTTTCACTGCCGAGAGCCGGGGAGGGGTCGGGGAAGTAAGATCCTACAAGACGCGTGGTACAGCCAGAAAACAAACAAAAAACTGGAAAAAACAAAACAAAACCCTAACCCACAGGGCTATGCAGCCATCTAGTTTTAGAACATTCCACCCCGCCAAGAAACCTCATCAGCAGTCACTTTCCATTCCTCTCTGCCCCCAGCCCCCGACAAGGGCTAACCTACTTCCAGATCCTATATACTTGCTAATTCTGGGTGTTTCATATAAATCAAAACACACCACATAGTCTTCTTCTGTGACCATCTGCTTTCACTTAGCACCCATGTTACAGCCTGTATCAGTGCTTCATTTCTTTTTTATCACGTAATGCTATTCCACTGTAAGGATATGCGTGCTTTATTTACGCACTCATCAGTGGACAGACCTCCAAGTTGTTCAGGTGTCATGAGTGACACTGCTGCGTGTCCACAGGCCTCTTCCGCAGACCCGCGGCGGGAGCTGCGGGCCCCATGGCAGCTCTAGGCTCACTTTTTTTTTTTTTTTTTTAATTTTCCCTGCGGCTTGTGGGATCTTAGCTCCCCGACCAGGGATGGAACCCGTGTCCCCTGCAGTGGAAGTGCAGAGTCCTAACCAGTGCACCACCAGGGAAGTCCCTAGTCTGCCCCCTTTGAGGAAAGGCCTGTTTTCCAAAGTGGCTTCACTGCCCATAGTCCCCCCAGCACGTGAACGTCCCATACACTCAAATTGAGTTTCGCGCCTTATCACAGTTGCTTCTTAAATGTTAACCAGATTTTAGCAGGCAAAACCAGTGAGTGGACTGCTCTTTGTCCAATAAAATGATGCTGCAATGTCTGGGTCTAATGTTGCCATCAGCTGCAAACCTGTTGTAGAGACCGACACCTACATCTTCGGGACGATCTCGCCCACCCCCATCTCTCACGACTAGCTTTGAGTACTCATTACTGACCCCACGATCCCAAAATTTTAAATGTAGAAGGAACACCTTCCATTTCTCTGCATTACCCGCACCACCCCCCGTGTCTTAGGGAGGAGTCCCGAGGCGGACCAGGAGGAAGGGTGCCTGGCCAGTGGGCTCCTCTACTGGGGGCTCCGAGTCAGCCAGGAAGACATCACAGTGGGGTGGCTGCGGGGGCATTTGTCACTACCTAAAAAATCCAGGCTCCGGCAGAAGTCCACACAAACCTAAGAATTCGGCGTTGGACAAATCTAACAGGTCTGGCCCCCTCCTCCGTCAGGTTATAACCATCACATTGTTTGAGAGGCTCCTAAAGAAACTTACAATGATCCCCAAATAACGGCTTGCTGGTAAAGATATAGCTTGTTCTAGGAGCTAGTTGCAGCTCATATAAGCTGCACGATGTTATTTTTAACAGGTAAAATCTTAAATATCTTTACGCCATGAAGCATATTTTTTGCCAAGACAGTTTTATGACAAACTTTGCTAAGGCACCAAAAAATATTTTTAGCAAATGCTGAAGGGAAATTTATAATTGCTCAGATACCTTTACAAGCGTCTGCAAACTCAGCAGAAGGTGCAACAATGTTTAAATCCTTTTAAAGCAAAAAAGTCTGTGGATAAGCTATTTTCTTGACTCTTGGCCCCAGCTGTCTGTTGGGAGTTGGAACCACAACATTTAAGGGTGACTTTCTTCCATTTTTGAACATGAGGCTTGGAGACAGGATTTTCCGAAATTTAAAAAGATCTCTTGGGACATGGAAAGATGAAGCAAATGCATAGATTTTTTCCATCTAAACTTCACCTTAGGATTTTACATCATTTTTGGAGAACTAAGTTTTAGAAAGTAAATTTCCTGATACTCAGGGCTTCAGACTTTGTAAATCAGTTTAGGAGAAGAAAGGGGGAAGCTCACTTTCCTGATCTCTAAGGTCTGGTTAACCTAAGCTCATCAGTCATGGAGCTGAGACTAGACTTTTCTGACCTCCAGAGCTGCCCCAGCCAGGAACCCGTACTAACGCGTGTGTGTAGGGTCCCAGCACCCTCTTCCTGTCTCCTCTGCTGCCTCTCCTGGTCCAGAATATCACACCTTCCACCTGGGCCACCTCAGGTTACTGAGGAGTTTGCTCAGTAACTCCTAACTTGCTTCTCAATACCACCGTCCAATTTCCTACCCATTGAGCCAACCATCTCTTCTCTGCATGAATCATATCAGGTTGTCCTCTTTCAAAAGCCCTGTGATGGCCTTCTACTGCACCCACGATAAAAGTCAGCCTCTTACCGTGACTGCAAGGGTTGGAACGGTCAGGCTTCTGCCTGTTTCCTCAGATTCATCTCATGACCTGGAGAGCAGTCAGACTTGTCTGCCAGGCTGCTGTGACCTTCCCACCCCTCTACCTGCCAGGCTCACCACCGTACCCCTACACCAGTCTCAAATTCTTTAGGTGTCAACGTAAATGTTGCCTCTTCAGAAAGGCCTCTTCCGACCAAACTTTCTAAATGAAACCCTTCTGCTTTTTATTGTGCAAAAATGGTTCACTGTTTACTTTCCTCACAGTGCTAATTTCAACCTATAATTTTAAAATGTGCATGTTTACTTTTTTATTGTCTGCGTCTCTCACTAGAGGGTAAGATCCACATGGCCAGGGAATTTGCCGAGCACAGAGTAGGGCATAAATAATTGGTGAATTAATAATTCATGAATTTAACTTCCTACGACGTCTTAATGCATATTAATTATTCCTTTAATGAGCGTAGGTCACATTCCCTACATATTCTCAGGCACCATTTGCACTGTCCTGTCTTGTTTGTCAATTTCCTGCCATGTCTTCCACTACAGGGGACAGAACTAGGAAGAGGGTTGCTTTATGGGTCGTTCCTGTAGAAACTGATGCCTGAATTAAAGGGGTAAGCAGTTGGCCAACTTCACGTACTGCTCCAATGTGACAGTGCTGAGCAGAGGTCCAAGAGGCAGCTCCACTTATGTGTCCAACAAACACATGACTACAGAATAATAAGCCTCTTTCCTTAGCTCAGGTTTATTTTCAGTTGCTTTGAAAGTGGTTGCTTCCTTCTACTCTGATGACATCATACTTCAACCTGAACACACAGCTCAGTGTATGAGGTGCCTCTGGTCTAATGTGTACCCTCCTAAGGCTGGACCCTCACACGCTTTCCCTCCAACCGCAGACCAGCTGGGCAGAGACCAGACCTGACTACCACACGCTCATGCAGCTGGAGGAGTAGCTGCCCTTTCTCCTGGTTCCTCAAAGACCACCTGCCTCAGAATAAAGTGAACCAGCAAATTAACTTAGCACTTTAAACACAACTCTTACTAATGTCACCACTGATTTATGAAATCAAAATGTCTTAAGCTGGGACTCCCCTGGTGGTCCAGTGTTTAACACTCTGTGCTGCTAATGCAGGGGGCCTGGATTCCATCCTTGGTCAGGAAACTAGATCCCACATGCAGCAACTAAGACCTGGAACAGGCAAATAAATAAATAAATAATTTAAAAAAAGTCTTCAGCTGACTACAAGTGAAATGGTGATAGGCTGCACTGCACACGATGGGGCTTGAGGCCCGGGTGCCAGAGCCCAGTTTCCTAGTTTAGGACGTCCTCCTCTCCCAGGACTGCCTGCGAAGCTCCTACTCGACTCAGATCTGTGTCCAAAGAATAATTCTGGAGGCACTGATGCCCCCTCTTGCTTCCCCCTCCTGTGACACCTCACCAAGGCTAGGCTGTCAGCTCCAGGGAGACGGGGCCTTCATCAAATGACCGAGGGTCTCCTGTGCCTGGACACTTAACATGGAACGAGAGGACGGCCACACATCACAAGCTGGACTCTGCCTGAAAACTGAGTTTCGCTACAACAGAGCAAAGGCGGGCAGTGAAATTGTCTCCCCCAGGACCGCAGTCCCTCCATCACGGTGGAAAAGCACAAGTGTTCCTAGTACCCTGTGCTAAGTCGTCCAAGCTCCCCTGGGCCCCCAAGTGGCTTGGTGATGCTGATGGCTTCCTGGAGATAAGACATGGGTCACCTGGGTCCTCACACATGGACACTGCGCTCTGTGAGGCCATGGGGAGAGGCTGGGCACCGTTCACGTCAGTTTGTTCCCATATTCTGGACAGAGTCGAGCTGATATTTTTTAAAAGTTATTTTTCATATGTTTTGTGTTGCTCAGTAATAAATAGTCCAGATTTCTTTGAAGAAGAATTTCTTATTAACAAGTGTACAAGCCTAGTTGCAAGTATATGAAGAAATATTTTTTCTGACTCACGACAAAACCAATGGGTCAGCTGTCTGAAGCATCAAAACAGGAGTAGAGCATAATGTAAATAATAATGTAAATAATGTAAGTAAGAAGGGATAGGTCACATGAACACTGTCAAACAAAAGTTCATCCTTGGACTCAGAATCAAGACATTTTACCAACGAAGAAAGCAACTGAGTCACAACAATGCCTTGTATTTACAGATGTGTTCTTTTTTTTTTTTAGTCATATATTTTATACACATCAGTGTATACATGTCAATCCCAATGGCCCAATTCAACACACCACCACCAACCCCGCAGCTTTCCCCCTTGGTGTCCATAGGTTTGTTCTCTACATCTGTGTCTCAACTTCTGCCCTGCAAACCGGTTCATCTGTACCGTTTTTCTAGGTTCCACATACATGCGTTAATATACGATCTTTGTTTTTCTCTTTCTGCCTTACTTCACTCTGTATGACAGTCTCTAGATCCATCCATGTCTCAACAAATGACCCAATTACGTTCCTTTTTATGGCCGAGTAATATTCCATTGTATATATTTACCACATCTTCTTTATCCATTCGTCTGTCGATGGGCATTTAGGTTGCTTTCATGACCTGGCTATTGGAAATAGTGCTGCAATGAACACTGGGGTGCATGTGTCTTCTTGAATTATGGTTTTCTCTGGGTATACGCCCAGTACTGGGATTGCTAGATCATATGATAATTCTATTTTTAGTTTTTTAAGGAACTACCATACTGTTCTCCATAGTGGCTTTATCAATTTACATTCCCATCAACAGTGCAAGAGGGTTCACTTTTCTCCACACCCTCTCCAGCATTTGTTGTCTGTAGATTTTCTGATAATGCCCATTCTAACTGGTGTGAGGTGATACCTCATTGTAGTTTTGATTTGCATTTCTCTAATAATTAGTGATGTTGAGAAGCTTTTCATGTGCTTCTTGGCCATCTGTATGTCTTCTTTGGAGAAATGTCTGTTTAGGTCTTCTGCCCATTTTTGGATTGGGTTGTTTGGTTTTTTAATATTGAGCTGCATGAGCTGTTTATATATTTTGGAGATTAATCCTTTGTCTGTTGATTCATTTGCAAATATTTTCTCCCATTCTGAGGGTTGTCTTTTCGTCTTGTTTATGGTTTCCTTTGCTGTACAAAACCTTTGAAGTTTCATTAGGTCCCAATTGTTTATTTTTGTTTTTATTTCCATTACTCTAGGAGGTGTATCAAAAAAGATCCTTATGTGATTTATGTCAAAGAGTTCCTATGTTTTCCTCTAAGAGTTTTATAGTGTACCGGTCTTACATTTAGGTCTCTAACCCATTTTGAGTTCATTTTTGTGTATGGTGTTAGGGAGCGTTCTAATTTAGTCCTTTTACATGTAGCTGTCCAGTTTTCCCAGCACCACTTATGGAAGAGACAGTCTTTTCTCCATTGTATATCCTTGCCTCCTTTGTTATAGATTAGTTGACCATAGGTGTGTGGGTTTATCTCTGGGCTTTCTATCCTGTCCCATTCATCTTTATTTCTGTTTTCGTGCCAGTACCATATTGTCTTGATTACTGTAGACTTGTAGTATAGTCTGAAACCAGGGAGTCTGATTCCTCCAGCTCTGTTTTTTTTCCCTCAAGACTGCTTTGGCTATTCGGGGTCTTTTGTGTCTCCATACAAATTTTAAGACTTTTTGTTCTAGTTCTGTAAAAAATGCCATTGGTAATTTGATAGGGACTGCACTGAATCTGTAGATTGCTTTGGGTGGTATAGTCATTTTCACAATATTGATTCTTCCAAACCAAGAACATGGTATATCTCTCCATCTGTTGCTATCATCTTTACTTTCTTTCATCAGTGTCTTATAGTTTTCTGCATACAGGTCTTTTGTCTCCCTAGGTAGGTTTATTCCTAGATATTTTATTATTTTTCCTGCAATGGCAAATGGGAGTGTTTCCTTAATTTCTCTTTCAGATTTTGCATCATTAGTGTATAGGAATGTAAGAGACTTCTGTGCATTAATTTTGTATCCTGCAACTGTACCAAATTCATTGATTAGCTCTAGTAGTTTTCTGGTGGCATCTTTAGGATTCTCTATGTATAGTATCATGTCATCTGCAAACAGTGACACTTTTATTTTTTCTTTTCCAATTTGTATTCCTTTTATTCCATTTTCTTCTCTGACTGCTGTGGCTGGGCCTTCCAAAACTATATTGAATAATAGTGGTGAAAGTGGACATCCTTACCTTGTTCCTGATCTTAGAGGAAATGCTTTCAGTTTTTCACCATTGAGAATGATGTTTGCTGTATGTTTCTTGTATATGGCCTTTATTATGTTGAGGTAGGTTCCCTCTATGCCCAATTTCTGAAGAGTTTTTTATCATGAATGGGTGTTGAATTCTGTCAAAAGCTTTTTCTGCATCTATTGAGATGATCATATAGTTTTTATTCTTCAATTTGTTAATATGGTGTATCACATTGATTGATTTGCGTATATTGAAGAATCCTTGCATCCCTGTGATAAATCCCACTTGATCGTGGTGAATGATCCTTTTAATGTGTTGTTGGATTCTGTTTGCTAGTATTTTGTTGAGGATTTTTTCATCTATATTCATCAGTGATATTGGTCAGTAATTTTCTTTTTTTGTAGTATCTTTGTCTGGTTTTGGTATCAGGCTGATGGTGGCCTCATAGAATGAGTTTGGGAGTGCTTCCTCCTCTGCAATTTTTTGCAAGAGTTTGAGAAGGATGGGTGTTAGCTCTTCTCTAAATGTTTGACAGAATTCACCTGTGAAGCCATCTGATCCTGGACTTTTGTTTTCTGGAAGATTTTAAATCACAGACTCAATTTCATTACTTGTGATTGGTCTGTTCATATTTTCTATTTCTTCCTGGTTCAGTCTTGGAAGGTTATCCCTTTCTAAGAATCTGTCCATTTCTTCCAGGTTGTCCATTTTATTGGCATAGAGTTGCTTGTAGTAGTCTTTTAGGATGTTTTGTATTTCTGTGGTGTCTGTTGTAACTTCTCCTTTTTCATTTCTAATTTTATTGATTTGAGTCTTCTCTCTCTGTTTCTTGATGAGTCTGGCTAATGGTTTATCCATTTTGTTTATCTTTTCAAAGAACTAGCTTTTAGTTTTATTGATCTTTGCTATTGTTTTCTTTGTTTCTATTTCATTTATTTCTGCTCTGATCTTTATGATTTTTTTCCTTCTGCTAACTTTGGGTTTTGTTTGTTCTTCTTTCTCTAGTTCCTTTAGCTGTAAGGTTAGATGGTTTATTGGAGATTTTTCTTGTTTCTTGAGGTAGGCTTGTATAGGTATAAACTTCTGTCTCAGAGCTGCTTTTGCCGCATCCCTTAGGTTTTGGATCATCGTGTTTTCATTGTCATTTGTCTCTAGGTATCTTTTGACTTCCTCTTTGATTTTTTCAGTGATCTCTTGGTTATTTAGTAACGTATTGTTTAGCCTCCATGTTTTTGTGTTTTTTCTGTTTTTTCCCCTGAAATTCATATCTAATCTCATAGCGTTGTGGTCAGAAAAGATGCTTGATATGATTTCAATTTTTTTGAATTTACTGAGGCTTGATTTGGGACCCAATATGTGATCTATCCTGGAGAATGTTCCATGCACACTTAAGAGAGTGTAATCTGCTGTTTTTGGATGGAATGTCCTGTAAATATCAATTAAATCTATCTGGTCTATTGTGTCATTTAAAGCTTCTGTTTCCTTATTTATTTTCATTTTGGATGATCTCTCCATTGGTGTAAGTGAGGTGTTAAAGTCCCCCGCTATTATTGTGTTACTGTTGATTTCCTCTTTTATAGCTGTTAGCAGTTGCCTTATGGATTGAGGTGCTCCTATGTTGGGTGCATATATATTTATAATTGTTATATTTTCTTCTTGGATTGATCTCTTGATCATTATGTAGTGTCCTTCCTTGTCTCTTGTGACATTCTTTATTTTAAAGTCTATTTTATCTGCTATGAGTATTGCTACTCCAGCTTTCTTTTAATTTCCATTTGCATGGAATATCTTTTTCCATCCCCTCACTTTCAGTCTGTATGTGTCCCTAGGTCTTAAGTGGGTCTCTTGTAGAGAGCATATATATCGGTCTTCTTTTTGTATCCATTCAGCAAGCCTGTGTCTTTTGGTTGGAGTGTTTATTCCATTCACCTTTAAGGTAATTATCAATATGTATGTTCCTATGACCATTTTCTTAATTATTTTGGTTTTTTTTTTTTTTTCGGTATGCGGGCCTCTCACTGTTGTGGCCTCTCCCATTGCGGAGCACAGGCTCCGGACGCGCAGGCTCAGCGGCCATGGCTCACGGGCCCATCTGCTCCATGACATGTGGGATCTTCCCGGACTGGGGCACGAACCTGTGTCCCCTGCATCAGCAGGCAGACTCTCAACCGCTGCACCACCAGGGAAGCCCATTGTGTTTGTTTTTGTAAGTCCTTTTCTTCTCTTGTGTTTCCCACTTAGAGAAGTTCCTTTAGTTTTTTTTTGTAGAGCTGGTTTGGTGGTGCTGAATTCTCTTAACTTTTGCTTGTCTGTAAAGCTTTTGATTTCTCCATCGAATCTGAATGAAATCCTTGATGGGTAGCGTAATCTTGGTTGTAGGTTCTTCCCTCTCATCACTTTAAGTACATCATGCCACTCCCATCTGGCTTGTAGAGTTTCTGCTAAGAAATCAGCTGTTAATCTTATGTGAGTTCCCTTGTATGTTATTTGTCATTTTCCCCTTGCTGCTTTCAATAATTTTTCTTTGTCTTTAATTTTTGCCAATTTGATTACTATGTTTCTCGGCGTGTTCATCCTTGGATTTATCCTGTATGGGACTCGCTGTGCTTCCTGGACTTGGGTGGCTATTTCCTTTCCCATGTTAGGGAAGTTTTCGAGTATAATCTCTTCAAATATTTTCTCAGGTCCTTTCTCTCTCTCTTCTCCTTCTGGGGTCCCCTATAATGTGAATATTGTTGGATTTAATATTGTCCCAGAGGTATCTTAGGCTGTGTTCATTTATTTTCATTCTTTTTTTCTTTATTCTGTTTAGCAGTAGTGCATTCCAGCATTCTCTCTTCCAGGTCACTTACCCATTCTTCTGCCTCAGTTATTCTGCTATTGATTCCTTCTAGTGTATTTTTCATTTCAGTTACTGTATTGTTCTTCTCTGTTTGTTTGTTCTTTAATTCTTCTAGGTCTTTGTTAAACATTTCTTGCATCTTCTCGATCCTTTCCTCCATTCATTTTCCGAGATCCTTGATCATCTTCACTATCATTATTCTGAATTCTTTTTCTGGAAGGTTGCCTATCTCCACTTCATTTAGTTGTTTTTCTGGGGTTTTATCTTGTTCCTTCATCTGGTACATAGCCCTCTGCCTTTTCATCTTGTCTATCTTTCTGTGAATGTGGTTTTTGTTCCACAAGCTGCAGGATTGTAGTTCTTATTGCTTCTGCTGTCTGACCTCTGGTGGATGAGGCTATCTAAGAGGGTTGTGCAAGTTTCCTGATGGGAGGGATTGCTGGTGGGTAGAGCTGACTGTTGCTCTGATGGGCAGAGCTCAGTAAAACTTTAATCTGCTTGACTGCTGATGGGTGGGGCTGGGTTCCATCCCTGTTGGTTGTTTGGCCTGAGGCAACCCAACACTGAAGCCTACCTGGGCTCTTTGGTGGGGCTAATGGCAGACTCTGGGCGGGCTCATGCCAAGGAGTACTTCCCAGAACTTCTGCTGCCAGTGTCCTTGTCCCCACGGTGAGTCACAGCCACCCCCCGCCTCTGCAGCAGACCCTCCAACACCAGCAGGTAGGTCTGGTTCAATGTCCCTTGGGGTCACTGCTCCTTCCCCTGGGTCTTGCTGAGCACACTACTTTGTGTGTGCCCCCCAAGAGTGGAGTCTCTGTTTCCCCAGTCCTGTCGAAGTCCCGAAATCAAATCCCACTAGGCTTCAAAGTCTGATTCTCTAGGAATTCCTCCTCCCGTTGCCGGACTTCCAGGTTGGGAAGCCTGATGTGGGGCTCAGAACCTTCACTCCAGTGGGTGGACTTCTGTGATATAAGTGTTCTCCAGTCTCCGAGTCACCCATCCAGCAGTTATGGGATTTGATTTTACTGTGATTGCGCCCCTCCTACCGTCTCATTGTGGCTTCTCCTATATCTTTGAATGTGGGTTATCTTTTTTCGTGAGTTCCAGTGTCTTCCTGTCGATGATTGTCCAGCAGCTAGTTGTGATTCTGGTGTTCTCACAAGAGGGAGTGACAGCACGTCCTTCTACTCCACCATCTTGGTTCAGGGCTCATACAGATGTGTTCTTAACACGCCTTACCAGAATGTCACATGACCTTGTGTGTTGTCATGATCAGGACGTCATTTATTTTAAATGATGGAGAAACAGCCACTGAGCATCTAGTATGGAGACACTGTGCTACATACTCTAATATATAACCTCATTTAGTTACACAGTCTCACTGCAGAACAGGTATTACTGTCTCCATTTTGCTGACTTTGAAACCATGCCTTGGGACTTCCTTGGCAGTCCAGTGGTTAAGATTTCACCTTCCAATGCAGCGGCTGCATATTCCACCCCTGGTGGGGGAGCTAAGCTTCCCACATGCCTCGTGGCCAAAAATCCAAAACACAAAACAGAAGCAATATTGTAACAAATTCAATAAAGACTTTAAAAATGGTCCACGTCAAAACAAATCTTAAAAAAAAAAAAGATAGCATACCTGCCTAGGACTCAAGTGGGCAAGAGGGAGATCTAACTCAAATGCTCATGTTTTCCACACCACATCAATGAGAAGGATAGCAGACCTTTTCACCATAGACTAGAAGTTCACCATTTCAAGAAATACATCTACTAACTCATGCGAGTCATTAGGAAAAGCCAGAAAATACGTTACTAACACTCTGTACTCAAACACCAATTAGAAAGAATGGGATGAGGACATTTTATAGAGTATTTACAACCTTAAACATATTATTCAATGCATACATTCCAAATTAGAGCAAGGAAAACTTGATCACAAAAGAAAATTTCAACCACACCATTAAACCATCTTTTGGGTTATTTCTACCATGCTAAGACATTCTGCTAATTACACAGGTTATCTTTAAAGGCTTAATAAATTAGGGCTAGTAGATTATTATTTACTTTCTTTGGGCAACTGCTCTCCCTAACTCCAGTGACAGTGCTGAGAAGGAGACTGTCGACCATGGCAACACTCCCCTCTGGCTGCAGGACTGCACCTGTGAACCGCTGAACCAACCACGGTATCCATACCTCTGGCCACTGTGGCTGATCCAAAGATGAACATGACTCCTCTGGAATTCCTCCCTGGGATTCTTCTACAGGGTGGAGAATGCCCTCTCTTCCTGATTTAGGAGAATGTGAGCCATGGCTGGACTGATGGCCAGGGGTCCACTCATAAAGAAACAGCCTGGCCTGGAAGTTAGGCTGGAGCACAGAGCAGGTGGGAGGGAGGACGTTGGAAGGGGAGAGAGGGTGAGAAAGTGAGGATGAGAGAGAGAAAGAGAGGAGGAGAGAGAGGAGAGGAGGAGGAGGGGGCATTTAAAAGACAGGTGGAGGGCGGCAGGTAGAGACACACCTGACTAACAGCCCCCTCAACCCGCCCTGCACAGCTGTGGTTGGTTAGGATTTCCGCACTCAGGCACCCACAGCCACCTTCCATCCTGCTCTTCTGTGGTTTGACCGTCTAAACAAAGTCTCTCTTTTTGCTTCCGGTGTTTGGAGTGGGGTTTTTATTACCTCCAGTGGCAAACTTAAATTACCTAAGAAAACACGTTCGTTACTTTACTAGACTAAGTTCTTATTTCCATGTCTGCGTCAAATACAATGTGACAAGTCAACTCAGCAAATATGTATGGAAACACCAAAAGGGGGCACTGTGGCCTAGAGGCCCCGAGAGCGACGCTGAAAAAGGAGACACAAAACACCATGTCCAGGAAACAAAGACAAATGCAAACACGGAAGAAGCCATGGTATAAAGTAAGAGCAGCACAGGACTATGAAAATACACAGCCAGTACATATCACAGGAGAAGAGGAGGGAACACTCAGGTTGGGGAGAGCATCCCATCTGAAGCACATGTCACTTGAAGCCTTGCTCACACTGACATCGGTGTGTCAGGGGTTTAACCCCTCCACTGGCTGCACCCCGTGTCCTGTACATGTCTGGGGGCGTCGGAGCATTCCTGAAACACGCTTCCACCTAACCGCAGAGCACGTGCCAGCAAGCTTACACCAGGGCAAGGCCGCCTTCAAGGGTGGACGTTTGTGCAGCACACAGGGCCTCCTCTCAGGGCTCTGCACTTGGTTTAACAGTTTGCTGTCTTGAAATTGTTAATGCTTTTTGAATAAGGGGCCTGTTGTTTTTATGTTGCACTGTTTCCTGGAAGTTTTGTGGCTGGTTTTCCACTAAGGAAAGGGACAAAATTTTGCTAAAAACAATTCAGACCAACAGTCTTACTTTTCAAACCAGTCTCTTTGCCAAGAGATGTAATATAGTTTGGGAGTCAGAGGGCAAAGATGCTCTCTCACCTGCCACATGTTCTTCCTTAGCCTTTCGTTAAAAGCAAATGATTTAGGAAAATGAGGAGTGTGCAGTGGAGAGCACCTGTCACATGCCAGTTCACAGCACTGCCAAGTTGAAAGTGAAGTCACCAAGGGTGACTCAAAAAGCCCATCGTATTTTTTTAGCAAAGGATGAAGTATAAAAAAAGGATTGGGTTGATTTTATGAGATATTCAGTGGGCATGTCCAATGCATAAACTATCATAAACAGTGGACTGTTATCCGTAGTGTTGCCTGGTAACACAACTCTATCTCAGAGAGCACAGGCTGCAAATGGCTGGTCCTTCCCGACATCACCTCCACGGGGGCCTCTCAGCAGCTTCCCTACAGGCCTCGCAGTAATGGGAGCTCAGATGACAGTCCCCCTGCCATCTCACACCAGGACCTCCAGAGCCACCGCCACAGGGCCTGCGGCCTCTGCTGCAATTCACTTGCTCACCATGTGCCCTCAGAGCAGCTGCCCTCCAACCACGGTCTCCTCACTCCTGCTCTGTCCATGACTATATCCCACCATGTCCACTCTCGTCAGGATCATCTCAGCTCCCTCACAAAGTGAAATACTGATCTTTCCATTTTGTTCCCGAGTGTGAACGAGCCCCAGGCCCTTCTTAGGGGCCCAGGCTTAGATCAGAGCTGAAGGAGGCACGTGGGGAGTAGTGGGCATCAGGAAGGGAGGTTGTCTGTGACGTGCTGATGTTAAAATCAGTTTCCTCCTCACCATTGTCCAAACTGAGCAAGCCTTGCTGGGTGAAAAACTGGAAACATACAGTTAAGTCTGAAAGAAGTGAACGGTGGTCCAAAGGTGCCCGTGTTTACATGATTCTCCCTCCTGTCTCACCCGCATGGACTTCTGACTAACATCTCATCTTTTATGTTAACTCCTGGTGATGTGTTTTGAGGTAGAATAAGCTCAGTGTTTTCCTTCTGCTCACACTGCTCCCTTTTTGCATCCGTTGTTCACTGAAGCAGACTCCCTTCTCTGATGGAGCCTGGGTTCTAGGTAGGTAATTCTGTGAGTGAGCACAAGCCAGGCACAGTCCACATGCTCAGGACATGTCCGCAATTAACTTCACCTGATTTAAGAATGGATGAGAATCTACTTACAGATGAAGACTAGGCAGGCGAGCATGGTTTTGTATGTAAGCAAGACCAAAATGAAGATTATAAGCAGAAAACTGTGGAATTTTGTGCTCTGATGAATAAAGTCCCTTAGGAGGTAAGTTTTCTAAAGCAAAGTCCTTGTTAGGGCCAGGATGTTGGAAAGCACACTAATTGGTTCAGGATTAGGGTTTGGTTTCCTTTTCCTTTTTCCTTCTCCCTCAAGACTCAGCTACTTGGGGATGCTGCTGTGCGTGGGCCAGCCTGCTTCCTGACTTGGTAACAGGACACCTCTGTGACCTTCATAATCAAGTGACAGAGACTCCATTTCATGTACTTAAGAAGAGAAACTTCCCTTCATTCCTGAAAGAATTTACTTTAGGAAACGTGATATGATCTGATAAGATTCTTGAAAAATCTTTTTAAAAATATTGATCATCAGTTTCTTGGTGACACCTGGAAGAAATTTTGATACGAATGGTGAAATTTTGACAGTATCTAATGAATTGAGCAAAAATAAAACCAAACCAATTCATCTTACCTTATGGTCTTTTGAAGTGAGTGGGTTTGTCATCTCGGCAGTGTTCTTTCACTCCTGTTCTTACCTTGTTTGCTTCTGTGTGGCCTCCTCATCACAGAAGCTGTTTTACCAGAAGGTGGTCCTGGCAAACCATCACCCTAGCTGTCCTTTGTAGCATCACAGCCATTGTGCTGACTTTTCTTACTCAAGCTGCAAATACCGTCTGATCTCAGCACCCTCTCAGACTGGACACCCAGGGTTAGAACCTAATTTTTCATTCAGGCTATAAAAGTTGGCAAGCCCTAATTGGCCACACCCGAGAAAACACGTTTCAAAATGCCACTGTGTAAATGAAAAACACCTACCTCTCTTGTAGAATAAGTTTGTTTTCTTTCTTCCAAAAGTCTTTAAAGTCGGAGCTGAATTCATGCCAGATACTGAAGAAAACATTTGGGGACACTTCCTTCTCTCCAATTTTTGGTCTCATGAAGAAATAGGCTGTAGTCTCCAAAAAGCTGTCAAAGCATGCACACACACACACAAGGATAAAAGCTATGATTACTTTCCAATATGGGATATTCTTTCCCCATCCAAATGCTGATTTCATTCATGCAGTTATTATTACCAAGAGGACTCAACTCCTCAGGCACCAACAGTAGTTCTCTTAAGGTTTCATGTTAGGGTTTTTGGACACAGATGTTAGCAGCTGACAAGAGTCCTCCATATACTGGTAGCTATCCCTGGTCCAACCATTTTCAAAATTAATCATTATGTGTCCAACCTATTTCAGAAATGAACCTGTAATCAAGTTGGGACATAAGGGAAGTGGTGGGTCTATACTTTCCTTCTAGACTCTAAACAAATGAAATATCAGCTCTTTGTCCCCAAACTAATATGTCTCTATATGTATATTATACTGCTTCTATACTATGGGCTTCCTACACTGCTGGTGGGAAAAAAAAGCAACAGCCCCGGGAGATGCTGACAAAGGCTCCCACCGGAGATCATGGCAGCACCAATGAGTGGGTACCAGCAGGGCAGCCAGCACTGTGACAGTGGGTGGCAGTGCCCATCTCCAGAAGGTGCCATTGAGGCTGCTTCATATTACAACTACCTGACACTCAGAGGGGTTTCAAAGGGTTATTTGACAAAGAACATACAACTAGTAAGTGGTAGATTTATGCTGCACCTTGACCTGGACCTCCCAGCCTCCAGAACTGTGAGAAGTAAATGTTCACTGTTTAGGCCACCCAGTCTATGGTATTTTCTTATAACAGCCAGAACTAAGTCAAGGACAAATGATCTAGATTCTTCAATACATAAATGTAAAGGGAAAAAAAGTCTATTATAAAGACTTAAGAGATATTGTCTGATTATAATGGTTTGAATTTCTTTATATATTGCTTCAAACAAACTGTAAGAAAATAAAATCATTTCTTACATATATGAACTAATTGGACTTTCGAACAGAGACTGGGTATTTGGTGACATTAGGGATTATTATTATTTTTAGGGGTAAAACTGGTGCTGGTTATTTTTTAAAGGGGATTTTTTAGCGATACATACTAAAATATATATGGATGGAATTATACCTGTTGAGGATTTGCTTCACAAACAATATGGGAGGGGGCAAGTGGGCAGGGGTGTAGATGAAACCAAGTCAGGAACTGCCGGGTGATGAGCGATGATCACTGTACATTTTGTTTACCATCTCTAAATCACAGCCAAGTTCCTCACCTGCATGGTCTTTAATCTACCTACCCCTACTTCCTTTAGGAAAGTATCAAATCCATTGTCTCCTATTTCCAGCATCCAAAATCTCTTATTACTAGGTTTTCCTTCTGATCCTAAGAGCATATGAAGATTTCTGCATCTATAAATATTCTCTCATCCATGCAGACTCACTGAAAGACACCATGCTTTATATACAGTTGCTTTATAATTCAATGCTCCTGTGTTCTCACTTGTTTTGAAATCTGGCTTCATAGGCCACCTTCACTACTTTCTCACAAGAGTCTCTGATCTAAACCTACAACTTTTAGCAATTTTCATTCTCATGTCCTAAAGTAATGGAACCATTACTGTCCTGTTTACTTGAACTTAAAAATGAGAAATTATTCACAGAGCTTTTCTTTTACTCCTTTAGGTTAAACCGATGCAAACGGAATTAAATGTATTATTTCCATTTTCCCTGTATGAAGCTCAATTATAGGAGACAGCTGAGGTAATGATCACCTATTTCATGGCCTTACTTTGTATTAACTTCAGATTTACAGAAAAGTTGAAAAGATAATATAGAGTTCAAGTATGGCCTCCACTCACCTTCTAATATTAACATCTTACCCAGACACAGTGCGCTTAACACTGAAAGTGAGAGGAACTCTCTGGCAGAAGCTACTGCAAACTACCTTCTGAGTAAAGTAAGAGAAACTGTGCCGATGAGTAGGGATGACGGGTAAGGGTGGTCACCCCACTGTGGTGCTGCCTGCTGGCCCCAAGACACACACACACACACAGGTGTGTGTGTGTGTGTGTGTATATATATATATATATATATATATATATTTAATTGAAGTATAGTTTAAGTATAGTATTGTGCTAGTTTCAGGCTTACATCATAGTGATTCAGTTATCTTTTTTTCAGATTCTTTTCCATTATAGATTATTATAAAATACTGAATATAGTTCCCAGTGCTATACTGGGAATTTATAGGTCCTTGTTGCTAATCTATTTTATGTATAGTAGTTTGTATCTGTTAATCCCGTACTCCTAATTTGCCCCTCCCTCTATCCCCTGCTTTGGTAATCATAAGTTTCTTTTCTATGTCTTTGAGTCTGTTTCTGTTTTGTAAATAAGCTCATCTGTATTATTTTTTAGATCCCACATATAAGTAATATCATATAGTATTTGCCTAACTCTGTCTAACTGATTTCACTAAGTATAATATTTTCTAGGTCCACACATGTTGCCGCAAATGGCAATACTTCATTCTGTTTTTATGACTGAGTGATATTCCATTATATGTGTGTGTGTGTATACACACACACACACACACACATATACACACAGCACATCTTCTTAAGCCAGTCGTCTGTTGATGGACACTTGTTTCAATGTCTTGGCTACTGTGAATAGCACTTCTAGGAACATTGGGGTGCATGTATCTTTTCAAATTAGAGTTTTTCTCTTTTCCAGATATATACCCAGGAGTGGGATTGCTGGATCATACAGTAACCCTATTTTTAGTTTTTTAAGGACCCACCATAATGTTTTCCATAGAAGCTGCACAATTCACATTCCCACCAACAGTGTAGGAGGGTTCCCTTTTCTCCACATCCTCTCTAGCATTTATGATGTGTAGACTTTTTAATCATGGCCATTCTGACAGGTGTGAGGTGATTCCTCATTGTAGTTTTCATTTGCATTTCTCTAATAATTAGCGATACTGAGCATTTTTCTTGGTCATCTGTATGTCTTCTTTGGAGAGTTGTCTATTTAGGTCTTCTGCCCATTTTTTGATTGAGTTGTTTGTTTTTTCAATACTGAGTTATGTGAGCTATTTTCATATTTTGCATGGTAGCCCCTTGTTGATTGCACTGTTTGCAGATATTTTCTCCCATTCTGTAGGCTGCCTTTTCATTTTGTTGATGGTTTCCTTTGCTGTGCAAAAGCTTTTAAGTTTGATTAGGTCTTACTCGTTTATTTTTGCTTTTACTTCTTTTGCCTTGGAAGACTGATATAAGAAAATGTTGCTATGATTTATGTCTAAGAATGTTTTGTCTGTGTTCTCTTCTAGTTTTATGGTGTCATGTCTTATATTTTGGTCTTTAAATAATTTTGAGTTTATTTTTATATATGGTGTGAGGGAGTGTTCTAATTTCATTGATTTACATGTAGCTGTGAAGCTTTCCCAATACCACTAGCTGAAGAGACTGTCTTTTCTCTACTGTATATTCTTTTTTTTAAAGTAAGTATTTATTTATTTTTACTTATTTGGTTGTGTGGGGTCTTGGTTGCGGCAGGCTGGATCCTTAGTTGTGGCTCGCAAGCTCCTTAGTTGCAGCTCCAGGGCTCCTTAGTTGCAGTTTGCCAGCTCCTTAATTGCATCATGCAGGGTCTTTAGTTGTGGCATGCAAACTCTCAGCTGTGGCATGCATGTGGGATCTAGTTCCCTGACCAGGGATCAAACCTAGGCCCCCTGCATTGGGAGCATGGAGTCTTATCCACTGCACCACCAGGGAAGTCCCTTTACTGTACATTCTTGCATCCTAATTGTAGATTAATTAACCATAAGAGTGTGAGATTACTTCTGGGCTCTCTATTCTGTTCCATTTGTCTATATGTCTGTTTTTGTGCCATACTATGCTGATTCCTAATTCTGGAAGGGTTATGCTTTCAGCTTTGTTCTTTTTCCTCAGGATTGCTTTGGCAATTTGGGGCCTTTTGTGTTACCATATAATTTATAGGATTATTTATTCTAGTTCTGTGAAAATGTCATGGGTGTTTTGATACAGACTGCATTAAATCTATAGATTGCCTTGGCCATTTAAACAATATTATTTCTTCCAATTCAAGAGAATGGGGTATCTTTCCATTTCTTTGAATCATCTTCAATTTCCTTTATCAATAGTTTTTAGTTTTTAGAGTATAAGTCTTTCACTTCCTTGGTTAAGTTTATTCCTATGTGTTTTATTTATTTTGACATGATTTTAAATGGGATTTTTTTTACTTTCTCTTTCTGATATTTCAATATTAGTGTAAAGAAATACAACAGATTTCTGTATATTAATCTTATATTCTGCTACCTTGCTGAATTCATTTATCAGTTCTAATAGTTTCTGAGTGGAGACTTTAGGGTTTTCTGGGTTCTCTATATAGAATGTCATGTCATCTGCAAACAGTGACAGTTTTACCTCTTCCCTTCCAATTTGGATAACTTTCACTTCTTTTTCTTGTCTGATTGCTGGAGCTAGGTCTTCCAGTACTATGTTGAATAGAAGTTGTGAGAGTGAGCATCCTTGTCTTGTTCCTGAATTTTAGCGGGACAACTTTCAGCTTTTCACCATTGAGTATCATGTTGGTTGTGGGTCTGTTGTAAATGGCTTTTACTATGTTGAGACTTGTTCCTTCTATACCCACTTTGGTGAGAGTTTTTATCATGAATGGATGTTGAATTTTGTCAAATGCCTTTTCTGCATCTATTGAGATGATCATGTGGTTTTTTTTTAACATCTTTATTGGAATATAATTGCTTTACAATGGTGTGTTAGTTTCTGCTTTATAACAAAGTGAATCAGTTATACATATACATATGTTCCCATATCTATTCCCTCTTGCGTCTCCCTCCCATCATGTGGTTTTTGACTTTTGTTTCATTAACGTGGTTATCACATTGATTGATTTGTGTATGCTGAACCATTCTTGTGACCCTGGAATGAATCCAATTTGATCTTGGTGTATAATCCTTCTTATGTATCGTTGGATTTGGTTTCCTAATATTTCATTGAGGCTTTTTGCATCTATATTCATCAAAGATATTGGCCTGTAATTTTCTTTTTTTGTAGTGTCTTTGTCTGGTTTTGGTGTCAGGATCATGGTGGCCTCAAAGAATAAATTTGCTTCCTCCTGTTCAATTTTTTGGAATAGTTTGAGAATAAGTATTAGTTCTTTTCTATAGGTTTAGTAGAATTCCCCATTGAAGCTGTCTGGTCCTAGACTTTTGTTTGCAGGGAGTTTTTTTAAAATTACAGATTCTATTTCATTTCTAGTGATCAGTCTGTTCAAATTATCTCTTTCTTCTTGACTCAGTCTTGGCAAACTGTATGTTTCTAGAAACCTGTCCATTTCATTTATGTTGTCTGATTTGTTGGCACATAACTGTTCATAGTATTCTCTTATGATTTTTTAATCTTTGGTATTGCTATTTCTCCCCTTTCATTTATTATGTTTATTTGGGTTATCTCTCTTTTCTTCTTGGTGAGCCTGGGTAGAGGTTTGTTGATTTTGTTTATCTTTTCAAAAAACCAGCTCTTGGTTTTACTGATTTTTTTCTATTTTTGATCTCTATTTTATTTATTTCCTCTCTGATCTTTATCTTCCTTCTGCTGATTTTGGGCTTTCTTTGTTCTTTTTTTTTCTAACTCTTTTAGGTGGTAGGATAGGTTGTTTATTTAAGGTTTTTCTTTTTTCTTGAAGAAGGCCTGTATTGCTATGAAACTGCCT
Organism: Mesoplodon densirostris; assembly: GCF_025265405.1. NCBI lineage: Eukaryota > Metazoa > Chordata > Mammalia > Artiodactyla > Ziphiidae > Mesoplodon > Mesoplodon densirostris. The sequence goes on from NC_082661.1 coordinate 107,862,046, forward strand.
CTTATAACTGCTTTTGCTGCATCCCATAGATTTTGTAAGGCTGTGTTTTCATTTTTGTTTGTATCCAGGTATTTTCTGAATTCTTCTTTGATTTCATCATTGACCCATTGTTTTTTTAATAGCATGCTTTTTAGTCTCCATGTGTTCATTCCTATTTTCATTCATTCCTATTTTTCTTTCTGTGGTTGATTTCTAGCTTCATACAGTCGTAGTCAGAAAAGATGCTTGAAATAATTTCTATCCTCTTAAGTTTGCTAAGGCTTGTTTTGTGACGTAGTATGTGGTCTATTATACAGAATGTTCCCTGTGTGCTTGAAAAGAATGTGTATTCTGTTTTTTTGTTTTTTTGGATATAGAGTTCTGCAGATGTAAATTAAGTGCAGCTGGTATATTATATCATTTAGGACCTCTATTGCCTCATTGATTTTCTGTCTGGATGATCTGTTCATTGATGTCAGTGGGGTGTTAAAGTCTCCTATTATTATTGTATCATTGTCAATTTCTTCCCTTATATCTATTAGTATTTGTTTTATATATTTAGGTGCTTCTATGTTGGGTGCATATATGTTAAAGAGTAATAGCTTCTTGTATTGATCCTGTTATCATTATATAATGCACTTTTTTATGGCCTTTGTTTGAATGTCTATTTTGTCTGATACAAATATTGCTATCCCTGCTTTCTTGTCGTTTCCATTTGCATGAATTATCTTTTTCTGTCCCCTCACTTTCAGTCTGTGTGTGTCTTTTGCCACAAAGTGACTCTCTTGTAGGCTGGATAGTGTAGGTTCTTGTTTTTTTAAATCCAGTCTGCCACTCTGTGGCTTTTGATAGGAGCATTCGGTCCATTGACATTTAAAGTAACTATTGAAAGCATGTGCTTATTGCCATTTTAATCCTTGTTTTCCAGTTGTTTCTATAATTCTTCTATGTTCATTTCTTCTTTTTGTTTTCCTTTTGTGGCTGGATGATTTTCTTTTGTAGTATGCTTGAGTTCCTTTCTTTTTGGTTTCTGTGAATCTACTGCATGTTTTTAATTTGTTGTTACCATGGAGTTCAAGTATGCTGACCCATAAGTATATCTACTTGCTTTAAACTGATAGTCATTCACATTTAAACACATTATAAAAGATCTACATTTTTATTCTTCCCCTCCCCCATATTTCGTGATTTTGATGTCTTATGTTACATCTTCCTGCTTATCATTTTACTGTTTATTGTAGTTATAATCACTTTTACTTTTTAAATTGTTTTGTAATCTATGTATTGGCTTATTTAAGTGATCTTCTTTCCTTTTATACATTTGACTTTCTTATTGTGATTTTCCCTTTTCTATAGATCCTTGCTTCTTTTCTACTTAGAGAACACCCTTCATTTTTTTTTTTTTTAGGATAGGTTTAGTATTGCTAAATTATTTAGTTTTTGCTTGTCTGAGAAATCCTGTATTTCTCCTTCAATTCTAAATGACAATCTTGCTAGTTAGAGTATCCTAGATTGTAGGTTTTTCTCCTTCAGGACTTTGAATATATCATGCCACTCTCTTCTGGCCTGCAAAGTTTTTGCAGAGAAATCAGCTGATAACCTTATGGGGGTTACAATTTTTTAAAAATTGAAGTATAGCTGATTTACAGTGTTGTCCCATCTCTGCTGTACAGCTAAGTGACTCAGTTTTACATATATATACATTCTTTTGGGGGTGCCCTTGTAATTAACTCTTTGTTTTTCTCTTGCTGCCTTTAGAATTCTCTCTTTATCATTAACTGTTGCTATTTTTATTATGATATGTCTTGCATGGGTCTGCTTCGGTTCATCTTGTTTGGGACCGTCTGTGCTTCCCATACCTGGATATCTGTTTGTTTCTTTAGGTTTGGGAAATTCTCAGTCATAATTTCTCAAATATATTTTTGATCCCATTCGTTCTCTCTTCTCCTTCTGGAATCTCTATTTTGTGTAGGTTTGTGTGTTTTATATTATCCCACAGATTTTGTAAGTTTCTTTCATTTTTTTCATTTATCTTTCTCTCTGCTGCTCTGATTGGATGATTTCCATTATTCTATCTTCCAGATAACTTATTCATTCATCTGTGTCACTTAGCCTGTTATTCATTGCTCCTAGATTGGCTTTTATCTTGGCAATTGAATTATTTTTATTGGCTCACCTTTATAGCTTCTATACCCCTGTTACAGTGATCTGCACTAATATTTCTTAATTTACTTAGCATTTTTATTACCTCCTTTTGAACTTGGAATCAGTTAGAGTGGTGAGGTCTGTTTCACTATTTGTTCTTTCAAGGGATTTCTCTTGTTCTTTTTATTGGGAGTAGTTCCTCTGTCTTTTCATTTTACTTAACTTTCACTGTCTCTCTGAATTAAAGAGAAACAGTTACCTACTGTGGTCTTGAAAAGGTGTTTTTATGTGGGAACGTCCCTGTGTAGATTGTATGTGTCCAATATTTTTGGTGCAACAGCTGGTTTCAGCATGGATGCCAGCCACGTCTTTCCTCAGAGTGTGCTGTTATCCCCTTGAAGGAGGGTGGGGATTGGTGTTGTGGTGTTCAGAGTCTGTGCTGGATGTGAGGTGGGGGTCTGCTCCCCAGTTGTTGGAGTAGGAGCCCTGAGGGTTGGGTTAGATAAGGCTCTGTTGTCCTTGAGTGTGTGCCCTGCCCCAAATGAGCTGATTCCTGAAGCATGGGAGGCCTGTGCAGTCACAGAGGACCCATGCTCTGTCTGTGATGGTTTCTGTGTTTCTGCTCAGAAGCAGCCCAAGGTCGCATACCTTTCTCTGTTGTGTTCATCCTAGATCTATTGCTAGGCTGCACTGTGTAGTGGACGGAGCCAGGATGCTCTCTCACTATGTATTCCTGAGCTCGCTGACAGTGGGGGTCTCTGCCCCACCCAGATCACAGACCAGGTCCCCCAGATTGTCTCTGCATAGCTAGACAAGTCCTCTCCCAGGGCCTGTCTGCCGGAGATTCAGCGCCTAGCTGCTGTGCACTCCTGTGGCATTGCCCTGTGTGCGTGCTGACAATGCCTGCCCAGTTTGACCTGCCACCCCCATGCATGCAATGACAAAAGCCTCTGCAGTTCTGCCCAGATCACACCCCTGGTGCCCCAGTCTGTCTCTGTGTAGCTACTGAGTGGACCCAGGGCGTCCACCCCTCTGGACTGGGAAGTGCAGCAAGGTGGCAGCCGTCAGTGCAGGGCTCTCTCTGCCCTGACTGTTAGCACACCAGCTCGTGACTGGAGTCTAGGCTTCTCCAGCCCTGTATCTGTCTCAGAAGATTTCCCAGCAGGCAAGCAGTCTTGTCTTCTCTGTGTATGACACCAGGATCAGGATGTCCAGACTGCAGCTCAACCTGCATGCTCTCCGGGGCAAGGGTCCATCCACGTGGACCTTCTCCTCTGTACAGATCCCTCACAGGGGTGCAGATCCTGTTCCAATGCTTTTTTTCCCCCCATCCTACTCAGTTACATGGAGATCTTTCTTGCAGCTTTGGTTGTATAGGAGTTCTTCTGCCAGTTTCCAGTTAGTTTTGCATAAGAATTGTTCTACTTGTAGATGTATTTTGGATGTGTTTGTGTGGTGAGGTGAGCTCCATGTCCTCCTACTCTGCCATTTTGATCCCTCTCCAAGACTGATATACTGACATCAGTTTTAATTTATATAAAGGTCCTGTGTTGTCTTATAATTATGTGGGGTGAGGGAATGAGGGAAAGGAACTGAAATCATACTAAGTACGCACTCTGACTACGATGGAATTAAATTAGAAGTCAATAACAGTAAAATTAACCGTCCAAATCATTTCTTTATCCCTTCTTCTAGTTTTATTGGGATATAATTGACACACAGCACTGTATCTGTTTAAGGTGGACAGAAGAGTGATTTGATTTACAAACATCATGAAGTGACACCACAGTAAGTATAGTGAACACCCACCATCTCATATAGATACAAAATTAAAGAAATATTAAAATTTTTTTTCCTTGTGATGAGAACGCTTAGGATACAGCAGTGTTAATTGTATTTATCATGTGGTACATTACTTCTCCAGAATTTGTACCTTTTAATTAACCTCGTCCAATTCCCATCCCCCCACCCCCTGCCTTTGGTAACCACAAATTGGTTCTCTTTTTCTGAGTTTGTTTGTTTGTTTGTTTGTTTGCAGTATAATTGATTGACAACACTATGTTAGTTCCTATTACATGACACAGTGATTCAGTATTTCTATACATACCATTATGGTCACCACCACAGGTCTAGTTACATAGAAATATATTATATAATCATTGATATAGTTATTGACTGTATTCCTCACACTGTACATTTCATACCTGTGACTCATTTATTTTTCAACTGGAAGTCTGTACCTCTTAATCTCCCTCACCTATTTCTCTCTTCCCCCAACCTTTCCCCTCTGGCAACCACCTGTTTTTTCTCTGTATCTATGACTCTGCTTCTCTTTGTTATGTTGTTCATTTGTTTTGTTTTTAAATTCCACATATAAGTGAAATCATGATATTTTTCTTTCTCCATCTGACTCATTTTGCCTATGTGCCCAGGGTCAGCTCCAGTTGCCTCCTGCCTCTCCAGGAAGCTCTCCAAGATCAGCAGGTGGGTCTGACCCTGGCTTCTTTCAAATTAATGCTCTATTTCCCACAGCCTTCTGGGTCTCCTGAAAGTAAGTCTCACTGGCCATCAAAGCCAAACATTTTGGGGGAGGAGGAAGATGGTGGAAGGGTAAGACGTGGAGATCACCTTCCTCCCCACAGATACATCAGAAATACATTTACACGTGGAACTGCTCCTATAGAACACCTACTGAACGCTGGCAGAAGACCACAGACCTCCCAAAAGGCAAGAAATTCCCCACGTATCAGGGTAGGGAAAAAGAAAAAACAGAGACAAAAGAATAGGGACGGGACCCGCAACAGTGGGAGGGAGCCGTGAAGGAGGAAAGGTTTCCACACACTAGGAAGCCCCTTCACGGGCAGAGACTATGGGTGGCGGAGGGGGAAAGCTTTGGAGCCATGGAGGAGAGCGCAGAAACCGGGGTGCGGAAGGCAAAACGGAGAGATTCCCTCACAGAGGATTGGTGACGACTGGAACTCACCAGCCTGAGAGGCTTGTCTGCTCACCCGCCGGGGTGGGTGGGGCTGGGAGCTGAGGCTTGGGCTTCGTCGGAGCACAGGGAGAGGACTGGGGTTGGTGGCATGAACACAGCCTGAAGGGGTTAGTGCGCCACGGTGAGCCGGGAGGGAGTCCGGGGAAAAGTCTAGAGCTGTCGAAGAGGCAAGAGACTTTTTCTCGCCTCTTTGTTTCATGGTGCGTGAGGAGAGGGGATTCAGAGCGCTGCTTAAAGGAGCTCCAGAGACGGGCGCGAGCCGTGGCTAAAAGCACAGACCCCAGAGACGGGCATGAGACGCTAAGGCTGCTGCTGCTGCCACCAAGAAGCCTGTGTGCGAGTGCACGTCACTCTGCACACCTCCCCTCTCGGGAGCCTGTGCAGCCCGCCACCACCAGGATCCCGTGATCCAGGGACAACTTCCCTGGGAGAACACACGGCGCACCTCGGGCTGGTGCAACATCACGCCGGCCTCTGCCGCTGCAGGCTCGCCCCGCATCCATACCCCTCCCACCCCCCGGACTGAGTGAGCCAGAGCCCCCGAATCAGCGGCTCCTTTAACCTCATCCTGTCTGAGCGAAGAACAGACGCCCTCAGGCGACCTACACACAGAGGCGGGGCCAAATCCAAAGCGGAAACCCTGGAGCTGTGCGAACAAAGAAGAGAAAGGGAAATCTCTCCCAGCAGCCTCAGAAGCAGCGGGTTAAAACTCAACAATCAACTTGACGTACCCTGCATCAGTGGAATACCTGAATACACAACAAATCACCCCAAAGTGAGGAGGTGGACTTTGGGAGCAAGATATATTATTTTTTCCCCTTTTCCTCTTTTTGTGAGTGTGTATGTGTATGCTTCTGTGTGAGATTTTGTCTGTATAGCTTTGCTTTCACCATTTGTCCTAGGGTTCTGTCCATCCATTGTTTGTTTGTTTGTTTTTACATAAACTTTTTTTTTACTAATAACTATTCTTTATTTTAATAACTTTATTTTTTATCTTATTTATTTTATTTTATCCTCTTTCTTTCTTTTTTCTTCCTTTCTTCCTTCCTCCCACCCTCCTCCCTCCCTCCCTCTCTCTTTCTTTCTTTCTTTCTACTTTTTCTCCGTTTTATTCTGAGCCGTGTGGATGAAAGGCTCCTGGTGCTCCAGCCAGGAGTCAGTGCTGTGCCTCTGAGGTGGGAGAGCCAACTTCAGGACACTGGTCCACAAGAGACCTCCCAGCTCCATGTAATATCAAATGGTGAAAATCTCCCAGAGATCTACATCTCAACACCAAGACCCAGCTCCACTCAACGACCAGCAAGCTACAGTGCTGGACACTCTATGTCAAACAACTAGCAAGACAGGAACACAACCCCACCCATTAGCAGAGAGGCTGCCTAAAATCATAATAAGGCCACAGACACTGCAAAACACACCACCAGATGTGGACCTGCCAACCAGAAAGACAAGATCCAGCCGCATCCACCAGAACACAGGTGCTAGTCCCCTCCACCAGGAAGCCTACACAACCCACTGAACCAACTTTAGCCACTGGGGACAGACACCAAAAACAACAGGAACTATGAACCTGCAGCCTGCAAAAAGGAGACCCCAAACACAGTAAGATAAGCAAAATGAGAAGATAGAAAAACACACAGCAGATGAAGGAGCAAAGCAAAACCCCACCAGACCTAACAAATGAAGGGGAAATAGGCAGTCTACCTGAAAAAGAATTCAGAATAATGATAGTAAGGATGATCCAAAATCTTGGAAATAGAACAGAGAAAATGCAAGAAACATTTAACAAGGACCTAGAAGAACTAAAAATGAAACAAGCAATGATGAACAACACAATAAATGAAATTAAAGATACTCTAGAAGGGAACAATAGCAGAATAACTGAGGCAGAAGAACGGATAAGTGGCCTGGAAGATAAAATAGTGGAAATAACTACTGCAGAGCAGAATAAAGAAAAAAGAATGAAAAGAACTGAGGACAGTCTCAGAGACTTCTGGGACAACACTAAACACACCAACATTTGAATTATAGGGGTCCCAGAAGCAGAAGAGAAAAAGAAAGGGACTGAGAAAATACTTGAATAGATTATAGTTGAAAACTTCCCTAATATGGGAAAGGAAATAGTTAATCAAGTCCAGGAAGCACAGAGAGTCCCATACATGATAAATCCAAGGAGAAACACTCCAAGACACATATCAATCAAACTATCAAAAATTAAATACAAAGAAAACATATTAAAAGCAGCAAGGGAAAAGCAACAAATTACACAAAAGGGAATCCCCATAAGGTTAACAGGTGATATTTCAGCAGAAACTCTGCAAGCCAGAAGGGAGTGGCAGGACATATTTAAAGTGATGAAGGAGAAAAACCTACAACCAAGATTATTCTACCCAGCAAGGAGCTCATTCAGATTTGATGGAGAAATAAAAACCTTTACAGACAAGCAAAAGCTGAGAGAGTTCAGCATCACCAAACCAGCTTTACACCAAATGCTAAAGGAACTTCTCTAGGCAAGAAACACAACAGAAGGAAAAGAACTACAATAAAAACCCCAAAACAATTAAGAAAATGGGAATAGGAACATACATATTGATAATTACCTTAAATGTAAATGGATTAAATGCTCCCACCAAAAAACACAGACTGGCTGAATGGATACAAAAGCAAGACCTGTATATATGCTGTCTACAAGAGACCCACTTCAGACCTAGGGACACATACAGACTGAAAGTGAGAGGATGGAAGAAGATATTGCATACAAATGGAAATCAAAAGAAAGCTGGAGTACCAATTCTCATATCAGAAAAAATAGAACTTTAAACAAAGACTATTACAAGACACAAAGAAGGACACTACATAATGATCAAGGGATCAATCCAAGAAGAAGATATAACAATTGTAAATATGTATGCACCCGACATAGGAGCACCTCAATACATAAGGCAAATACTAACAGCCATAAAAGGGGAAATCGACAGTCACACATTTATAGTAAGGGACATTAACACCCCATTTTCACCAGTGGACAGATCATCCAAAAAGAAAATAAATAAGGAAACACAAGCTTTAAATGATACAGCAAACAAGATGGACTTAATTGATATTTATAGGACATTCCATCCTCAAACAACAGAATACACATTTTTCTCAAGTGGTCATGGAACATTCTACAGGATAGATCATATCTTGGGTCACAAATCAAGCCTTGGTAAATTTAAGAAAATTGAAATCATATCAAGTATCTTTTCTGACCGCAACGCTATGAGACTAGATGTCAATTACAGGAAAAGTTCTGTAAAAAATACAAACACGTGGAGGCTAAACAATACACTACTTAATAACAAAATGATCACTGAAGAAATCAAAGAGGAAATCAAAAAATACCTAGAAACAAATGACAATGGAGACATGATAACCAAAACCTATGGGATGCAGCAAAAGCAGTTCTAAGAGGAAAGTTTATAGCAATACAATCCTACCTTAAGAAACAGGAAACATCTCGAATAAACAACCTAACCTTGCACTTAAAGCAATTAGAGAAAGAAGAACAAAAAACCTCCAAATTTAGCAGGAGGAAAGAAAGCATAAAGATCAGATGAGAAATAAATGAAAAAGAAATGAAAGAAGCGACAGCAAAGATCAATAAAACTAAAAGTTGGTTCTTTGAGAAGATAAACAACATTGATAAACCATTAGCCAGACTCATTAAGAAAAAAAGGGAGAAGACTCAAATCAATAGAATTAGAAATGAAAAAGGAGAAGTAACAACTGACACCACAGAAATACAAAAGATCATGAGAGATTACTACAAGCAACTCTCTGCCAATAAAATGGACAACCTGGAAGTAATGAACAAATTATTAGACACGCACAACCTGCCAAGACTGAATGAGGAAGAAATAGAAAATATGAACAGACCAATCACAAGCACTGAAATTGAAACTGTGATTAAAAACCTTCCAGGGCTTTCCTGGTGGCGCAGTGGTTGAGAGTCCACCTGCTGATGCAGGGGACACGGGTTCGTGCCCTGGTCTGGGAAGATCCCACATGCCGTGGAACGGCAGGGCCCATGAGCCATGGCCGCTAAGCCTGCGTGTCCGGAGCCTGTGCTCCGCAACAGGGGAGGCCACAACAGTGAGAGGCCCGTGTACTGAAAAAAAAAAAAAAATTCCAAAAAACAAAAGCCCAGGACCAGATGTCTTCAGAGGCGAATTCTATCAAATATTTAGAGAAGAGCTAACACCTATCCTTCTCAAACTCTTCCAAAATATAGCAGAGGGAGGAATACTCCGAAACTCATTCTACAAGGACACCATCACCCTGCTACCAAAACCAGACAAGGATGTCACAAAAAAAGAAAACTACAGGCTAATATCACTGATGAACATAGATGCAAAAGTCCTCAACAAAATACTAGCAAACAGAATCCAACAGCACATGAAAAGGATCATGCACCATGATCAAGGGGTTTATTCCAGGAATGCAAGGATTCTTCAATATACGCAAATCAATCAACGTGATACACCATATTAACAAATTGAAGGGGAAAAACCATATGATCATCTCGATAGATACAGAGAAAGCTTTCGACAAAATTCAACACCCATTTATGATAAAAACCCTGCAGAAAGTAGGCATAGAGGGAACGTTCCTCAACATCATAAAGACCATATATGACAAACCCACAGCCAACATTGTCCTCAACGGTGAAAAACTGAAAGCATTTCTACTACGATCAGGAACAAGACGACGTTGCCCACTCTCACCACTCTTATTCAACATAAGAGTTTTGAAGTTTTAGCCACAGCAATCAGAGAAGAAAAGGAAATAAAAGGAATCCAAATTGGAAAAGAAGAAGTAAAGCTGTCACTGTTTGCAGATGACATGATACTATACATAGAAAATCCTAAAGATGCTACCAGAAAACTACTAGAGCTAATCAATGAATTTGGTAAAGTTGCAGGATACAAAATGAATGCACAGAAATCTCTGGCATTCCTATACACTAATGATGAAAAATCTGAAAGAGAAATCAAGAAAACACTCCCATTTACCACTGCAACAAAAAGAATAAAATATCTAGGAATAAAACTACCTAAGGAGGGCTTCCCTAGTGGCACAGTGGTTGAGAGTCTGCCTGCCGATGCAGAGGACACGGGTTCGTGCCCTGGTCCGGGAGGATCCCACATGCAGCAGAGCGGCTGGGCCGCTAAGCCTGCGCGTCCGGAGCCTGTGCTCCGCAGTGGGAGAGGCCACAACAGTGAGAGGCCCGCGTACCGCAAAAAAAAAAAAAAAAACTACCTAAGGAGACAAAAGACCTGTTTGCAGAAAAGTATAAGACACTGATGAAAGAATTTTTTTTTTTTTGCTTTATAACAAATTTAATCAGTTATACATATACATATGTTCCCATATCCCCACCCTTTTGCGTCATCCTCCCACGCTCCCTATCCCACCCCTCCAGGGGGTCACAAAGCACCGAGCTGATCTCCCTGTGCTATGCGGCTGCTTCCCACTAGCTATCTACCTTACGTTTGGTAGTGTATATATGTCCATGCCGCTCTTTCACTTTGTCACAGCTTACCCTTCCCCCACCCCATATCCTCAAGTCCATTTTCTAGTAGGTCTGTGTCTTTATTCCTGTCTTACCCCTATGTTCTTCATGACATTTTTTTTTTCTTAAATTCCATATATATGTGTCAGCATACAGTATTTGTCTTTCTCTTTCTGACTTACTTCACTCTGTATGACAGACTCTAGGTCCATCCACCTCATTACAAATAGCTCAATTTCATTTCTTTTTATGGCTGAGTAATATTCCATTGTATATATGTGCCACATCTTCTTTACCCATTCATCTGATGATGGACACTTAGGTTGTTTCCATCTCTGGGCTATTGTAAATAGGGCTGCTATGAACATTTTGGTACATGTCTCTTTTTGAATTATGGTTTTCTCAGGGTATATGCCCAGTAGTGGGATTGCTGGGTCATATGGTAGTTCTATTTGTAGTTTTTTAAGGAACCTCCATACCGTGCTCCATAGTGGCTGTACCAATTCACATTCCCACCAGCAGTGCAAGAGTGTTCCTTTTTTTCCACACCCTCTCCAGCATTTATTGTTTCTAGATTTTTTGATGATGGCCATTCTGACTGGTGTGAGATGATATCTCATTGTAGTTTTGATTTGCATTTCTCTAACGAGCAAAGATGTTGAGCATCCTTTCATGTGTTTGTTGGCAGTCTGTATATCTTCTGTGGAGAAATGTCTATTTAGGTCTTCTGCCCATTTTTGGATTGGGTTGTTTGTTTTTTTGCTATTGAGCTGCATGAGCTGCTTATAAATTTTGGAGATTAATCCTTTGTCACTTGCTTCATTTACAAATATTTTCTCCCATTCTGAGGGTTGTCTTTTGGTCTTGTTTATGGTTTCCTTTGTTGTGCAAAAGCTTTTAAGTTTCATTAGGTCCCATGTGTTTATTTTTGTCTTTATTTCCATTTCTCTAGGAGGTGGGTCAAAAAGGATCTTGCTGTGATTTATGTCATAGAGTGTTCTGCCTATGTTTTCCTCTAAGAGTTTGACAGTGTCTGGCCTTACATTTAGGTCTTTAATCCATTTTGAGCTTATTTTTGTGTATGGTGTTAGGGAGTGATCTAATCTCATACTTTTACATGTCCCTATCCAGTTTTCCCAGCACCACTTATTGAAGAGACTGTCCTTTGATGAAAGAAATTAAAGATGATAGAAATACATGGAGAGATATACCATGTTCTTGGATTGGAAGAATCAACATTGTCAAAATGACTCTACTATACTACCCAAAGCAATCTACAGATTCAATGCAATCCCTATCAAACTACCACTGGCATTTTTCAAAGAACTAGAACAAAAAATTTCACAATTTGTATGGAAACACAAAAGACCCCGAATAGCCAAAGCAATCTTGAGAACGAAAAATGGAGCTGGAGGAAGCAGGCTCCCTGACTTCAGACCATACTACAAAGCTACAGTAATCAATACAGTATGGTACTGGCACAAAAACAGAAATATAGATCAATGGAGCAGGATAGAAAGCCCAGAGATAAACCCACGTACATATGGTCACCTTATCTTTGATAAAGGAGGCAGGAATATACACTGGAGAAAAGACAGCCTCTTCAATAAGTGGTGCTGGGAAAAATGGACAGGTACATGTAAAAGTATGAGATTAGATCACTCCCTAACACCATACACAAAAATAAGCTCAAAATGGATTAAAGACCTAAATGTAAGGCCAGAAACTATCAAACTCTTAGAGGAAAACATAGACAGAGCAATCTATGACATGAATCACAGCAAGATCCTTTTTGACCCACCTCCTAGAGAAATGGAAATAAAAACAAAAATAAACAAATGGGACTTAATGAAACTTCAAAGTTTTTGCACAGCAAAGGAAACCATAAACAAGGCCAAAAGACAACCCTCAGAATGGGAGAAAATATTTGCAAATGAAGCAACTGACAAAGGATTAATCTCCAAAATTTATAAGCAGCTCATGCAGCTCAATAACAAAATAACAAACAACCCAATCCAAAAATGGGCAGAAGACCTAAATAGACATTTCTCCACAGAAGATATACAGACATGAAAGAATGCTCAACATCATTAATCATTAGAGAAATGCAAATCAAAACTACAATGAGATATCATCTCACACCAGTCAGAATGGCCATCATCAAAAAATCTAGAAACAATAAATGCTGGAGAGGGTGTGGAGAAAAAGGAACACTCTTGCACTGCTGGTGGGAATGTGAATTGGTACAGCCACTATGGAGAACAGTATGGAGGTTCCTTAAAAAACTACAAATAGAACTACCATATGACCCAGCAATCCCACTACTGGACATATATCCTGAGAAAACCATAATTCAAAAAGAATCATGTAGCAAAATGTTCGTTGCAGCTCTATTTACAATAGCCCGGAGATGGAAACAACCTAAGTGTCCATCATCAGATGAATGGATAAAGAAGATGTGGCACATATATACAATGGAATATTACTCAGCCATAAAAAGAAACAAAATCGAGCTATTTGTTATGAGGTGGATGGACCTAGAGTCTGTCATACAGAGTGAAGTAAGTCAGAAAGAGAAAGACAAATACCATATGCTAACACATATATATGGAATTTAAGAAAAAAAATGTCATGAAGAACCTATGGGTAAGACAGTAATAAAGACACAGACCTACTAGAGAATGGACTTGAGGATATGGGGAGGGGGAAGGGTAAGCTGTGACAAAGCGAGAGAGTGGCATGGACATATATACACTACCAAACGTAAAACAGATAGCTAGTGGGAAGCAGCCGCATAGCACAGGGAGATCAGCTCGGTGCTTTGTGACCACCTAGAGGGGTGGGATAGGGAGGGTGGGAGGGAGGGAGACGCAGGAGGGAAGAGATATGGGAACATATGTATATGTATAACTGATTCACTTTGTTATAAAGCAGAAACTAACACACCATTGTAAAGCAATTATACTCCAATAAAGATGTAAAAAAAAATAGAATGAAATTACAGCATTGTCTTATACCACACGCAAAAATAAACTCAATATCAATTAAAGGCCTAAATGTAATACCAGAAACCATTATACTCCTAGAGGAAAACACAGGCAGGCCACTCTTTGACATAAACTGTGGCAATATCTTTTTGGATCTGTCTCCTAAAGCAAAGGAAATAAAAGCAAACATAAACAAGTGGGACCTAATTAAACTTAAAAGCTTTTGCATAGCAAAGGAAATGATAAACAAAACAAAAAGACAGCCTACAGAATGGGATAAAATATTTGCAAATGATACACTGACAAGGGATTAATCTCTAAAATATACAAACAGCTCATACAGCTCAATATCAAAAAAACAAAGAACCCAATCAAAAAATGGGCAGAAGATCTAAATAGATATTTCCCTAAAGATGACATAAAGGTGGCCAAAAGGCACATGAAAAGATACTCCTCATCTCTAATTATTAGAGAAATGCAAATCAAAACTACAACGAGGTACCAACTCACACTGGTCAGAATGGCCATCATCAGAAAATCTACGAACAATAAATGCTGGACAGGGTGTGGAGAAAAGGGAACCCTCCTACACTTTTGATGGGAATGTAAATTGGTGCCGCCACTATGGAAAAGAGTACAGGGGTTCCTTAATAATCTAAAAATAGAGCTACTATAGGATCCTGCAATCCCACTCCTGGGCATATATACAGAGAAAACCATAATTTGAATATACGCACCTCAATGTTCATCACAGCAATGTTTACAATAGTCAGGAGATGGAAGCAACCTAAATGTCCACTGATGGATGAATGGATAAAGAAGATGTGGTACATATATAAGATGGACTATTACTCAGCCATAAAAAAGAATGAAATAATGCTATTTGCAGCAACAGGGATGGACCTAGAGATTATCATACTAAGTGACACAAGCCAGACAGAGAAAGACAAATATAATATGATATCACTTATATGTGCAATCTAAAAAAAATGATACAAATGCACTTATATTCAAAACAAAAATAGACCCACAGACATAGAAAACAAACTTATAGTTGCCAAAGGGGAAAGTGAGGGGGAGAGATAAATTAGGAGTTTGGAATTAATATATACACACTACTATATATAAAATAGATAAAAATCAAGGACCTACAAGGAACTATACTCTGTTCCAATAGAGTCGGTCCCCTCAGACGGAGCTGCAACGCTGTGGACAGGATCTCTGTGCTCCGCACGGGAGCTGAAGCCAGAGGAGGGCACTGGCCTACATGCCCCAGCGGGGACCCCAAGCCGCTCTGCAGGAGCCCCCTTTCCAGAGGAGGGAGGGCCTCACCCTGTCAGCCGGGGGTGCATTGAGGAAGGGAGCCCCATCCTCTGCACACGCTTGCCTAGAGCAGGACTTCTCAGCACACAGCGGCTGGAGGGCTGGGCCCAGCCGGGGGAGGACAGTCTGCCCCGAGGCCCAAGGGGCATCCACGGCCGTGGCTCAGATGCCACCACCTTCTGTTCTCACCAAGATGTAGCAGATTTTCTTGAATGAATGATTTCCTATTAGCTGGAGGCCTTTAGAACGTGTTTTAGAAATGTTAAGTTATTGTTTTATATCCTTTTATCCAATGAAATCGTTGTTAGTTGGGAAGAGAGTTCACTCTGGAAATCAGTCTCCCAAGCTTAAGTGTTTGGGTGAATCCAAAAGAAGGAGATTTTGAAAAACCCGTGGTAGGCAGGTTCCTACACATATATTTAACTCGGAAAATTTAATTATTCTGAGCTGATCTCTACACACTCACCATCTGTGTATTGTTTATTTCACAGATAAGGACACGGATTCAAAAGTTATGGTAAATCCTTGGAGACACAGCTCCAGCAGTTTGGAGTGGGTGCAGATACACAGATCTGACACCAAAATCTATGCTCTAATAATGCTTCCAGGTGGCCCAATCCCAGATTCAGCAGAGACAGTGAGGAACACAGAACGCACACATAAACACACACCTGATTCTGAAATCTGACTCTGCTTTCTGCTTCCACCACCCAACATTTTGTAATCTCTGATTAGGATAATAATGTGAAAATAACATAGCAATTAACATATTAGTCACTTACTAAGTGCTCAGCATCTGGCAAACACTATCTGACTTAATTCTGCAGGGGCCACCCCAGAATGTCTCTTGGGCATGTGGATTATTTCTAGCTGAAAACAATCAAGGACCAAAACACTCAGGAAGAAACTCTGACCTTGCCCCTAACTGCCTAAAGAACTTAGATAGAGGGTTTGCTGCTGGAATAGAGCTTTCAGCAGAGGTATCTGCAAGAATATGGGGGTGGGGGGGCAGCTCTTGGCAGGGCCTGCACACCAGTACACTCTGGGCCCGTCATCTCTGCTGGCTCAGCAAACACTGGTTGAGCAAGCATCTGCTTTTCTGTCTCCTTGTGAATTGCCTCCCTCCCCTCTGAAGTCCTAAACCAGTACCACCGGAACATCCTCTTTTGTCTTTAGCTGAAGGCGGTATTTAAGTTTTCCTGGGTCTCTCCCATGTATACTTGTTATTAAACTTTTCTGTGATTTTCTCCTGTTAATCTGTCTCACGTCAGTTTAATTCTTAGACCAGCCAGAAGAAACTAGAAGGGTAGAGGATAACGTCTTCTTCCCTGACATCTCTCCCTCGCCAAGTAGTCACTGCTGTCCCGGGGTTAGGGTTTGGACCCCAAGGTACAGCCATCACACACGACAGGCCAGGGCCACACCGCCTCCTGCAGAGAATTACTACTGACTGATGTCCAGGTCATGCAGCATTGCTACAGAAATGGTACAGAGACTTAGTTCTTTTAGGAATGTTTCACAGGATCCATAATTCTTACTTTTATTTTTGAATTTCAGAGTTAATTATCTAAATTATAAAGATGACTCTTTTATTAACAGCTTTGCCCTTAGCCAGAATTCCTTTCATACAATTAACTGAAATTCCTGCTTGTTATAATTTAAGGTCTTCACCTCGGTTTTTGCTTTGATAGAAACTGGCCAATTCTGTTTACCAATTTGCCTCCAATACAACTATTATGTATGTGATATCTGTTCACAGACATATGGGATCTTGCCTCATAAAGTAATAGCAAAGAACCTCTTTTATCAACATTTTCCCCTCAGGAGTAATCAAATTTCTTTAACGACTGTGATGGTTAATTTTACGTGTCAGCTTGGTTGGGCTGTCGTAACTGGTCTGGGGTCAAACACCAGTGTAGATGTTGTTGTGAAGGTATTTTTTAGATGTGATTAATGTTTAAATCAGTAGACTTTGAGAAAAGCAGATGACCCTCCATAATGAGGATGGGCCTCATCCAATCTAGTTGAGGGAATTAAGAAAAAAAGACTGGTTACCCAAATAGGAAGGAATTCTGTCTCCAGAATGCTTTCCAACTCAAGATTGTAACATCAGCAACATGCAGAATTTCCCGCCTGTTGTGAGCCAATTCCTTAAAATCAATCTCTCTCTCTCTGTAGGTGTGCACACACACACACACACACACACACAAACACATACCCCACACACACCTCACACACAGACATCCCACCCCCACACCCCCCCCACACACACAGACACACACCACACACAGAGACACCCCCCCACACTCCCCACACACCCCACACATACCCCACACACACCACACACACAGATACACACACACCACACACATACCCCACACACACCTCATACACACACCACACACACACACCCCCCACACAGACATACACCATACACACAGACACACACACTCCCCACACACCACACACACATCCTGCACACACCACAGACACCCCCCACACACCACACACACTGACACACAGACACACACACACCTATGGGCTCTGTTTTCTGGAGAAGCCTGACTAGCACAGAGAGGAAGAAGTGGAGAAGATGATGCAGAGAAGCAGAGAGATTTCTGAGATACTTTTCTACGCTCACCCATGATTGCAAACCTCCATTCTGGAAGTAAGGGTTATGCAAGGGGAACTCAGGGTGCCGGCCCAGCTGTGGAAACTCAATAGTGTCCTATAACCAAACCCTTCACCCTTTTTTCTTGAGATAGGTTCCTGCTGTCTTCCTTTCTCTTATATTTCTACAGCACTAAATCCTATTCTATAGAGAAGGTGCTAAGCTAGTCACAATAATTGGATACTTAACAGATTTATATGTCAACCAGAGTTATAAAATAAAAGCCAGAAATCCAATGTATCATCAAAGTGCATATTGAATTAGTTTCTTTCTCTTTTATGCTTGAGAATAAAAATTGAGCTAATGATTGACTCCTTGAACTGAAGCACACTAAGCACTTTCTAAGTCAACTCTGAGAACAAACATTGAAAGAAAACAATTGCTCACCATTTATGAGTCTCTGTCAGTGAGTTCTCCTCCGCTTCTTGGTCAATTTTAGCTGAAAATGTAAGAAAAGAAAACGAGATGAGATAAATGATAAATGGTTATAACCATCTCAAACAAAACAGATCCAAATAATATGAAATATATTTTAACACATTATTAACACTAAGGTACTCCAGACAGAAGTTTATTTTAAATCTATGAAGAGATATGATTGAACAGGTTATATTTAATTTTCATTAAGCTAATACTACTTTCTAAGTAATTTCTTTAGATCAGTCACATTAACCTGAGAAAACGAAACACTAGAAAACTTGATATTCACATCAAATTTGTTTGTCAAGGATTTAAATGTCAATAATTGGTTGAAAATAATTCTCTCAAGCAAAGGTACAAAAACCAAGTAAAAAAACCTAAATAAAAATGGTTTGTGACCTTCTTCACCAGTGCTCTCCACACCAGATCACAAGTGAACAGATCCAGGGATTATTTCCATGCAGATGTAAGATAAAATACTAACACTTTCTACTAATTCCAAGTGATGAGATGACAGTGCATGCATTTATTTGCTATTAGATTTGTCTAAAAATAAAGAATGGTAGCCGGACACAAACCCAAAGATCAAATTTGGGAAAGAGATTACACCACTATTTTAAAATTATTTAAAATAACACAGAAACTCCCATCATATAATATATGTATGGCAGTGACCTTCACATTTTTTGACCAGTAAGCATTCTAGGAATTTACGTATTAGTTCATACACATGTATTTGACATGAAAGCTTCAAAAATACTCCTACTTCTCACAATGTTAATATTTTTAGCCTATTCCATTAGATCTCAAAATGTAGCCACTAAGTTGATTTCATGCTTCACTAATGATCAGTTTGAACATCACTGAGCTACTGGACAAAAAGTTTAAAAATCAATGAAAAAGACTCTGGAGCTAGTGAAATAAGTTGTCTTTTCATAACCATTCCCCTTTGAGTAACACTCACGGCTATTTGGAGAAATTAGAAGACAAAGAGGAGCAGCGCAAACTGATTCTAAAAATTGGAGCTGTGAATGGAAGCAAACCCCTGGTCCCTTGGAACTGTCAGTCTCCATCAGGACTTAAACAGTCATCAGCTTGGGCTGGTTACTCTATGTTTGAAGGTCTTCACAATGTCTGCACAGCCACTGTGGAGTGTTGTGTGGCCCCTCTCTGCAGGACTGTGCCAGTGTTTTTTTTTAAATTTTTATTGGAGTATAGTTGACTTACAATGTTGTGTTAGTTTCTGCTGTACAGTGAAGTGAGTCAGTTAAACACATATATGTATCCACTGTTTTCTAGATTCTTTTCCCATGTAGGTCATTATGGAGTATTGAGTAGAGTTCCCTGTGCTGTACAGTAGGTCCTTATTAGTTATCTATTTTATATATAATAGTGTATATATGTCAACCCCAGTCTCCCAATTTATCCCTCCCTCCTTTACACCCTGGTAAACATAAGTTTGTTTTCTACATCCGTGACTGTCTGAATTTAACAGGGATCCTTGGAGCTGGCAGCAGAGATTTTTCCCCCTTTCCCCTTTTGTTCTTTAGAGTGTTTACATAAATCCACAGGTCAATCATTAGTTATATTAAGAAACAGAATAAATGTTCCATGACTTCACTTTGAAAAGTCTCCAATGTTAATATATTTTCTTACAAAACCTGCTCTGGGCTGCTTAGCATGAAAATGGTTGGCTTCCGTAAGTAATTCTAGAACCACAGAAAGTTTAAGGGAAAATAACAAAGCACCACAATGATTACCATTTTCAGGAAGGACATTCTCCCAACTGCCTGTGTCTTTTTTTTTCTTTTGTAAAATATAGAGATTAAGACTGAGAAAGGAAGAAAATTTCTGGACTATTTTAGAACCATCAAGTAAATGACATATGAAATTTAAAACACCCTAAAATTAGATTCCAGAAATCTGTGTTCTACTTCTGATTCTGCCACGGAAATTAGCTTTGTAATCTTAGGTAAATAGATTAATCTGTTAACATACATAAAATATTTAGCATAGTGCCCCCAAAAGTTAGTAGGGACTAAATAAATGTTCTTTGAAAATGCTGGATCTCAAGCTCTTGAAATTCCTAAAGTGATGTTCAGGTTTTCAAGCAAAAATGGAACATGACATATAAATAAAGTTATTTCCTATAAACCACGCAAACTTCCAATCGCTAATTATTTCATTCTCTGACCTATTTTTTCAGAAACATAAAAATTATTTTCAGTTAATTTCTAATGGCACAGAGGGCTTTCTGACTAGTTTTGAAAGCCAGTGTTACTTTTAGCAGCATTTTCTTACATATTTATAATCTTCTATTGATAGTTTATTATACCAAAGTATGCAAATTACTACTTAAAGTAACATTCATTTTCCCTTTCTTTATAGCACACAGATCATTTCTTTTTTAACATTTCAAATGGGGATGGCAGCCTTCTCGTTTGTTCATGACAATTGCTAACTGTAGGATACCTAAAAAAACATTTAAAATAGGCCAACAGGGGAGGAGCTTCAAGATGGCGGAAGAGTAAGACGTGGAAATCATCTTGCTCCCCACAAATATATCAGAAATACATCTACATGTGGAACAGCTCCTACAGAACACCCACTGAACGCTGGCAGAAGACCTCAGACCTCCCCAAAGGCAAGAAACTCCCCACGTACCTGGGTAGGGCAAAAGAAAAAAGAAAATCCAGAGACAAAGAATAGGGACGGGACCTGCACCAGTGGGAGGGAGCCGTGAAGGAGGAAAGGTTTCCACACACTAGAAGCCCTTTCACGGGCGGAGACTGCGGGTGGCGGAGGCGGAAAGCTTCAGAGCCGCAGAGGAGAGCACAGCAACAGGGGTGCGGAGGGCACAGTGGAGAGATTCCCGCACAGAGGATCGGTGCCGACCAGCACTCACCAGCCCGAGAGGCTTGTCTGCTCACCTGCCGGGGTGGGCGGGGCTGGGAGCTGAGGCTCGGGCTTCGGTGTCGGAGCGCAGGGAGAGGACTGGGGTTGGTGGCCTGAACACAGCCTGCAGGGGGCCAGTGCACCACGGCTAGCTGGGAGGGAGTCCGGGAAAAGCCTGGAGCTGCCGAAGAGGCAAGAGACTTTTTCTTCCCTCTTTGTTACCTGGTGCGCGAGGAGAGGGGATTCAGAGCGCCGCTTAAAGGAGCTGCAGAGACGGGGGCGAGCCGCGGCTATCAGCGTGGACCCCCGAGACGGACATGGGACGCTAAGGCTGCTGCTGCAACCACCAAGAAGCCTGTGTGCAAGAACAGGTCACTGTCCACACCTCCCCTCCTGGGAGCCTGTGCAGCCCGCCACTGCCGGGGGCCCGGGATCCAGGGACAACTTCCTCGGGAGAATGCACGGCGCGCCTCAGGCTGGTGCAACATCACGCCGGCCTCTGCCGCCGCAGGCTCGCCCCGCACTCTGTGCCCCTCCCTCCTCCCGGCCTGAGTGAGCCAGAGTCCCCGAAGCGGCTGTTCCTTTAACCCCGTCCTGTCTGAGCGAAGAAGAGATGCCCTCAGGCAACCTACACACAGAGGCGGGGCCAGATCCAAAGCTGAACCCTGGAAGCTGTGAGAACAGGGAAGAGAAAGGGAAATCTCTCCCAGCAGCCTCAGAAGCAGCGGATTAAAGCAGCACAATCAACTTGATGTACCCTGCATCTGTGGAACACCTGAATAGACAACGAATCATCCCAGACTGAGGAGGTGTACTTTGGGAGCAAGGATATATATATATATTTTTTCCCTTTTTCTTTTTTTCTGTGTGTATGTGTGTGCTTCTGTGTGTGATTTGTCTGTATAGCTTTGCCTTTACCATTTGTCCTAGGGTTCTTTTTTCTTAATATATAGTTTTTAGCACTTGTTATCATTAGTGGATTTGTTTTTTGGTTTCATTGCACTCTTCTCTCTTTCCTTTTTTAAAATTACTTTAAAAATATTTTTAATAAGTATTTTTTCTTTCATAACTTTATCTCCTTCCTTCCTTTCTCTCTCTCTCTCTCTCTCTCTCTCTTTCTCCCTCTCTTTCTTTCTTTCTTTTTCTTTCCTTCTTCTCCCTTTTATTCTGAGCCATGTGGATAACACGCTCTTGGTGTTCCGGCCAGGCATCAGTGCTGTGCCTCAGAGGTGGGAGAGCCAAGTTCAGGACACTGGTCCACAAGAGACCTCCCAGCTCCACATAATATCAAACGGGGTAAATCTCCCAGCGATCTCCATCTCAACACCAAGACCCAGCTCCAATCAACGACCAGCAAGCTCCAATGTTGGACACCCTATGCCAAACAATTAGCAAGACAGGAACACAACCCCACCCATTAGAAGAGAGCCTGCCTAAAATCATAATAAGGCCACACACACCCCAAAACACACCAACAGACATGGACCTGCCCACCAGAAAGACAAGATCCAGCCTCATCCACAAGAACACAGGCACTAGTCCCCTCCACCAGGAAACCTACACAACCCACTGAACCAACCTTAGCCACTGGGGACAAACACCAAAAACAACAGGAACTACAAACCTGCAGCCTGCAAGAAGGAGACCCCAAACACAGTAATATAAGAAAAATGAGAAGACAGAAAAACACACAGCAGATGAAGGAGCAAGGTTAAAACCCACCAGACCTAACAAATGAAGAGGAAATAGGCAGTCTACCTGAAAAAGTATTCAGAATAATGATAGAAAAGATGATCCAAAATCTTTGAAATACAATGGAGAAATTACAAGAAACGTTTAACAAGGACCTACAAGAACTAAAGAGCTAACAAACAGTGATGAGCAACACAATAAATGAAATTTAAAATTCTCTAGAAGGGATCAATAGCAGAATAACTGAGGCAGAAGAACGGATAAATGACCTGCAAGATAAAATAGTGGAAATGACTACTGCAGAGCAGAATAAAGGGAAAAAAATGAAAAGTATTGAGGACAGTCTCAGAGACCTCTGAGACAACACTGAATGCACCAACATTCAAATTATAGGGGTCCCAGAAGAAGAAGAGAAAACGAAAGGGACTGAGAAAATATTGGAAGAGATTATAGTGGAAAACTTCCCTAATATGGGAAAGTACATAGTTAATCAGTCCAGGAAGCAGAGAGAGTCCCATACAGGATAAATCCAAGGAGAAACACTCCAAGATACATATTAATCAAACTATCAAACATAAAATATGAAGAAAACATATTAAAAGCAGCAAGGGAAAAACAACAAATAACACATAAGGGAATCCCCATAAGGTTAAGAGCTGATCTTTCAGCAGAAACTCTGCAAGCCAGAAGGGAGTGGCAGAACATACTTAAAGTGATGAAGGAGAAAAACCTACAACCAAGATTACTCTACCCAGCAAGGATCTCATTAAGATTTGATGGAGAAATTAAAACATTTACAGACAAGCAAAAGCTGAGAGAGTTCAGCATCATCAAACCAGCTTTACAACAAATGCTAAAGAAACTTCTCTAGGCAAGAAACAGAAGGAAAAGACCTACAATAACAAACCTAAAACAAATAAGAAAATGGGAATAGGAACATACATATCGATAATTTCCTTAAATGTAAATGGATTAAATGCTCCCACCAAAAGACACAGACTGGCTGAATGGATACAAAAACAAGACCCATATATATGCTGTCTACAAGAGACCTACTTCAGACCTAGGGACACATACAGACTGAAAGTAAGGGGATGGAAAAAGATATTGCATACAAATGGAAATCAAAAGAAAGCTGGAGTACCAATTCTCATATCAGACCAAATAGACTTTTAAACAAAGACTATTACAAGAGTCAAAAAAGGACACTACATAGTGATCAAGGCATCAATCTAAGAATAAGATATAACAATTCTGAATATTTAGGCACCCAACATACGAGCCCCTCAATACACGAGGCAAATGCTAACAGCCATAAAAGGGGAAATCGACAGTAACACAGTCATAGTAGGGGACTTTAACACCCCACTTTCACCAATGGACACATCATCCAAAATGAAAATAAATAAGGAAACACAAGCTTTAAATGATACAGTAAACAAGATGGACTTAATTGGTATTTATAGGACATTCCATCCCAAAACAACAGAATACACTTTCTTCTCAAGTGGTCATGGAACATTCTCCAGGATAGATCATATCTTGGGGCACAAATCAAGCCATGGCAAATTTAAGAAAACTGAAATTGTATCAAGTATCTTTTCCAACCACAATGCTATGAGACTAGATATCAATTACAGGAAAAAATCTATAAAAAATACAAACACATGGAGGCTAAACAATACACTACTTAATAAACAAGAGATCACTGAAGAAATCAAAGAAGAAATAAAAAAATACCTAGAAACAAATGCCAATGAACACATGACGACCCAAAAGCTATGGGATGCAGCAAAAGCAGTTCTAAGAGGGAAGTTTATAGCAATATAATCCTACCTTAAGAAACAGGAAACATCTCAAATAAACAACCTAACCTTATACATAAAGCAATTAGAGAAAGAACAACAACAACAACAACAACAAAGTTAGCAGAAGGAAAGAAATCATAAAGATCAGATCAGAAATAAATGAAAAAGAAAGGAAGGAAATGATAGCAAAGATCAATAAAACTATAAGTGGGTTCTTTGAGAAGATAAACAAAATTGATAAACCATGAGCCAGGCTCAACAAGAAAAAAAGTGAGAAGACTCAAATCAATAAAATTAGTAATGAAAAAGGAGAAGTGGGCTTCCCTGGTGGTGCAGACGTTGAGAGTATGCCTGCCAATGCAGGGGACACGGGTTCGTGCCCCGGTCCGGGAAGATGCCACATGCCACGGAGCGGCTGGGCCCGTGAGCCATGGCTGCTGAGCCTGCGTCTCCGGAGCCTGTGCTCCACAATGGGAGAGGCCACAACAGTGAGAGGCCTGCATACTGCAAAAAAAACAAAAGGAGAAGTAACAACTGACACTGGAGAAAAACAAAGGATCATGAGAGATTACTGCAAGCAACTATATGCCAATAAAATGGACAACCTGGAAGAAAGAGACAAATTCATAGAAAAGCACAACCTTCCGAGACTGAACCAGGAAGAAATAGTAAATATGAACAGAACAATCACAAGCACTGAAATTGAAACTGTGATTAAAAATCTTCCAAAAAAGAAAACCCCAGGACAGATGGCTCCACAGGCTAATTCTATAAAACATTTAGAGAAGAGCTAACACCTATCTTTCTCAAACTCTTCCAAAATATAGCAGAGGGAGGAACATCCCCAAACTCATTCTATGAGGCCACCATCACCCTGATACCAAAACCAGACAAAGATGTCACAAAGAAAAAAAACTACAGGCCAATATCACTGGTAAACATAGATGCAAAAATCCCCAACAAAATACTGGCAAACAGAATCCAACAGCACATGAAAAGGATCATACACCATGATCCAGCGGGATTTATCCCAGGAATGCAAGGATTCTTCAATATACGCAAATCAATCAATGTGATACACCATATTAACAAATTGAAGGAGAAAAACCATGTGATCATCTCATTAGCTGCAGAGAAAGCTTTCGACAAAATTCAACACCAATTTATGATAAAAACCCTCCAGAAAGTAGGCATAGAGGGAACTGACTGCAACATAAGAAAGGCCATATATGACAAACCCACAGTCAACATCGTCCTCAATGGTGAAAAACTGAGACCATTTCCACTAAGATCAGGAACAAGACAAGGTTGCCCACTCTCACCAATATTATTCAACATACTTTTGGAAGTTTTAGCCACAGCAATCAGAGAAGAAATAGAAATAAAAGGAATCCAAATCGGAAAAGAAGAAGTAAAGCTGTCACTGTTTGCAGATGACATGATACTATGCATAGAGAATCCTAAAGATGCTACCAGAAAACTGCTAGAGCTAATCAATGAATTTGGTAAAGTACCAGGATACAAAATTAATGCACAGAAATTGCTTGCAGTCCTATACACTAATGATGAAAAATCTGGAAGTGAAATTGAGAAAATACTCCCATTTACCATTGCAACAAAAAGAACATAATATCTAGGAATAAACCTACCTAAGGCGATAAAATACCTGTATGCAGAAAATTATAAGACACTGATGAAAGAAATTAAAGATGATACAAACAGATGGACAGATATACCATGTTCTTGGATTGGAAGAATCAACATTGTGAAAATCACTCTACTACCCAAAGCAATCTACAGATTCAATGCAATCCTTATCGAACTACAACTGGCATTTTTCACAGAACTAGAACAAAAAATTTCACAATTTTTATGGTAACACAGAAGACCCTGAATAGGCAAAGCAATCTTGAGAAAGAGAAACGGAGCTGAAGGAATCAGGCTCCCTGACTTCAGACTCTACTACGAAGCTACAGTAATCAAGACAGTATAGTACTGCCGCAAAAACAGAAATATAGATCAACAGAAGAGGATAGAAAGCCCAGAGATAAAGCCATGCACATATGGCCACCTTATCTTTGATAAAGGAGGCAAGAATATACAATTGAGAAAAGACAGCCGCTTCAATAAGTGGTGCTGGGAAAACTGGACAGCTACATGTAAAAGAATGAAATTAGAACACTCCCTCACACCATACACAATAATAAACTCAAAATGGATTAAAGACCTAAATGTAAGGCCAGACACTATTAAAGTCTTAGAGGAAAACATAGGCAGAACACTCCATGACATAAATCACAGCAAGATCCTTTTTGACCCACGTACTAGAGAAATGGAAATATAAACAAAAATAAACAAATGGGACCTAATGAAACTTCAAAATTTTGCACAGCAAAGGAAACCATAAACAAGATGAAAAGACAACCCTCAGAATGGGAGAAAATATTTACAAATGAAGCAATTTACAAAGGATTAATCTCCAAAATGTACAAGCAGCTCATGCAGCTCAATATCAAAAACACAAACCCAATCCAAAATTGGGCAGAAGGCCTAAATAGACATTTCTCCAGAGAAGACATACAGATTGCCAACAAACACATGAAAGGATGCTCAACATCACTATGCATTAGAGAAATGTAAATCAAAACTACAATGAGGTATCACTCACACCGGTCAGAATGGCCATCATCAAAAAATCTACAAACAATAAATGGTGGAGAGGATATGGAGAAAAGGGAACCCTCTTGCGCTGTTGGTGCGAATGTAAATTGATGCAGCCACTATGGAGAACAGTATGGAGGTTCCTCAAAGAACTACAAATAGAACTACCATATAACCCAGCAATCCCACTACTGGTCATATACCTTGAAAAAACCATAATTCAAAAACAGTCATGCACCACAATGTTCATTGCAGCTCTATTTACAATAGCCAGGACAAGGAAGCAACCTAAGTGTCTATCGACAGATGAATGGGTAAAGAAGATGTGGCACATATATACAATGGAATATTACTCAGCCATAAAAAGAAATGAAATTGAGCTATTTGTAATGAGGTGGATGGACCTAGAGTCTGTCATACAGAGTGAAGTAAGTCAGAAAGAGAAAGACAAATACTGTATGCTGACACATATATATGGAATTTAAGAAAAAAGAATGTCATGAAGAACATAGGGGTAAGACAGGAATAAAGACACAGACCTACTAGAGAATGGACTTGAGGATATGGGGAGGGGGAAGGGTAAGCTGTGGCAAAGTGAAAGAGTGGCATGGACATATATACACTACCAAACGTAAGGTAGATAGCTAGTGGGAAGCAGCCGCATAGCACAGGGAGATCAGCTCGGTGCTTTGTGACCGCCTGGAGGGGTGGGATAGGGAGGGTGGGAGGGAGACCCAAAAGGGAGGGGATATGGGAACATATGTATATGTATAACTGATTTAATTTGTTATAAAGCAAAAAAAAAAGTCCACCATCTTTAGCAAAGAAATGTCATTTTTTAGGCCATGTATATCTTTGGTTTCTCTTACTGTCTTTAGGAGCTCTAGATTTTGACATTGAGCACTGACATTCCAGTAACGAAAGAAAGATCTCCAACATACGTTTGCCAGCTCTACCTCATGGATGGAGATCTAATTTTCTCCAGTCATGAAAGATGGACCACACATTACCAAATAAATCTGTGCTGGCTTCTTTTCCAGCAAAATGTGCATCTTCTCCCCGGGGAACTATTAAACAGATAACACAATAATTTCTTTGGACTCTACCAATCCACTTAGCTCATCTTCTCGAATTCTCCCTCCAGTCTGTACAGCATGTCTGGGTTTAGGCACATCGCTGTTGTCTCAGTTATCTTCTTGCATATACCCTCCCCCATTTTCTTCATTCCATCAAGGATAACTCATTAATAAAGATCACATAAAAATACCATGAGCATCAAAGAAAAAAAAACAAAAACAAAAACAGTCATGCACCACAATGTTCATTGCAGCTCTATTTACAATAGCCAGGACATGGAAGCAACCTAAGTGTCTATCGACAGATGAATGGATAAAGAAGATGTGGCACATATATACAATGGAATATTATTCAGTCATAAAAAGAAACAAAATTGAGTTATTTGTAGTGAGTTGGATAGACCTAGAGACTGTCTTACAGAGTGAAGTAAGTCAGAAAGAGAAAAACAATACCATATGCCTACACATGTATGTGGAATCTACAAAAAAAAAGAAAAAGGTTCTGAAGAACCTAGGGGCAGGACAGGAATTAAGACATAGACATAGGGAATGGACTTGAGGACACTGGTAAGGGGAAGGGGAAGCTGGGACGAAGTGAAAACGTGGCATGGGGATATATATATCACCAAATGTAAAATAGATAGCTAGTGGGAAGCAGGTGCATCGCACAGGGAGATCAGCTCAGTTCTTTGTTTCCACCTAGAGGGGTGGGATAGGGAGGGTGGGAGGGAGATACAAGAGGGAGGAGATATGGGGATATATGTATATGTATAGCTGATTCAGTTTATTATACAGCAGAAACTGACAAACCATTGTAAAGCAATTATACTCCAATAAAGATGTGAAAAAAATTAAAAATATTATATAATATAATCACATATTATGTGAACAAGTATATGAGTGACACACTCATGAACGTTTTCAGATGTGAAATCTAGCAAATTGTTTGACTTCTCTTTTAATGAGTTATAGAATTAAGGACTCCTTTCTACCCATAAGCAAAACAGAATATTCCATAAAATTACAGTTTCTTGATCCTAGAAGTCCACTGGATGGAAAAACCAAGACTCATTTCATTCATCATTAAGAGCTGAGTGAGCTGTCAGGCCCATCTAATTTGTAACTACAGGACACTGATTTCAGTCAAGGACTATTTAAGAATCAACACGTAGATTTTCCACTCTAAGTCACGAGGACCTGAGGAAATGGAAATGACAATCACTCTGATACGTGACAGACCAAATTTCTGTTTCTATTGTCATGATTATCTTAAATGATTAAATGGTATTTTCCCACCTAAAAAAGAGCTGTGCTTAATGCTGTATCAAATTCCAGCACAACTCATTCACTGTATATCATCATTAAAGACACTTGAACAAACTATAAAAACCACAGAGGATGGAGCCAGTCTTCAGAGCACTACTTGGCCTCAGTCTCAGGTCATGTCAGTCTCTGAAGAATTCCTGAAAGAGCAAGAACCTTCCCAAAGCATGGCCTGATATAAATCTGATCTTCAGAAGATATGTATATAACTTTCCAAAGCAGAAATGTTTGGAGTAGTGAATGCTTTGATATAAGTTTCAAGGATTTCAATCAGCAATAGATTAATAGAATTTTTATTAGAATTTTTTTGTTTCTTTAATATGGTCTAAAATTTTCCATCCATGCTTATTTCATAGGAATATAGGAAGAATCAATAAAATAACATTTATAAAGTTTTTAAGGTCCCTGGAAAAAATGTGTTAAATATCCAGGGTTATGTATACATCCTATAAAAGATAGAATATAATGTTTTGAAGATCAGAAAATCATCAATATACCTTGTTTCTGAGCACAATGGTTTGTCAAAGCAAATAAATACCAGGTTGAAATGAAGTCATAAGTGTAGATAAAACTTAAAATAATATCTAACTTTCTATCACAAAAAGATAAATATTTTAATGCCTTTAAAAATATATGCTATTGTATTAAAATATATGTATATGCTATTTTAACTAATAACTATTGTATTTACTGTCATTAAAAAACAGGAATAATGAATATTATTCACAAAACAGCATGTTTAGCCAATTGCTTGTCTGTCACAACTGTGTGATTCGTGATTAAACATCATTTATTTTTCTGTGATGTCAAAATAATCCCTTTTAAACCAATGCATATTTTTCAAAATGCCTTCTACCTTTCTGCTGAACAGGGAGGGAAATGCAACATATCTCTTCCGAATTTACCTTGAATAATAAATTGTTCCATGTTTTCTTTGAATGGCTGGATGTGCTCTTTTGAGGACACCTGGTACACTTTCCCCGCTTCAACCTCACAGGCTGAAATTAGAAAGAGACATTGTTCAGAATGTCACACTGCTAACAGTGCATTAAAACAATTAAAAATATATATTAACTAGTGATAGAAAATCCTGCTAACCACGATAACTGACATATGTGTCTACATATATTTAGAAATATCCAATGCTGACGAAAGGTTTCACTTTAGGGGATTGTAAAAATAAACTTAAAAAAATTAAAGTATAGTTGATATACAATATTATGTTTCAGGTGTACAACATAGTGATTCGATATTTAAATACATTATGAAATTGATCACCATGATAAGTCTACTAACCATCTGTGACTGTACGGTTATTACAATATTATTGACTATATTCCTTATGCTGTATATTAAACCCCATTACTCATTTAATATTTTATATTAAATAAGCGTCTTTCTGTTTGGTTTGGTCATCTGTTTTGCTTTTTGGTTTCCTTTGTGAAGTCATACAACATTGGTCTTTCTCTGGCATACCCTCCAGGCCCATTCATGCTGCCTTTGTGCAAATGGAAAGCTTTATTTTTCATGGTTGAGTAACATTCCACTGTGTGGGTAGGTGAAATATGTGGGCATATATACATACACATATATGTATATATATGAAACACATATACACACACATATGTATTATGAGTATGTGAAACATGTCTTCTTTATCCATCCATCTATTGGTAGATACTACTTAGGTTGCTTCCAAATCTTGGCTATTACAAACAATGCTTCAATGAACATAAGGGTGTATATATCATTTTCAATCAGTATTTTTGTTTTATTGGTATAAATACCCAGAAGTGGAATTGCTGGAACATATGATAGTTCTATTTTCAATTTTTCTGAGGAATCTCCATACTGTTTCCCACAGTAGCAGCATGAATTTTCACTCCCAGCAGCAGTGCACGAGGGTTCCCTTTTCTCCACATCCTCCTTGCCAATACTTGTTTTTTCTTGTCTTTTTGATAAGAGCTATTCTAACAGGTGTGAGGTGGTATCTCACTGTGGTTTTGATTTGCATTTTCCTGATGATTAGTGGTGCTGAGCATCTTTTCATGGGTTTGTTGGCTATCTTTTTGTCCTTTGGAGAAATGTCTATTAAGGTCCTCTGCACAATTTTTAATTGTATTGTTTGTTCTTTTTTTATATTAAGTTGTAGGATTTCTTTATATAATTGGGATACAAGCCTTTTATAAAATATATTATTTGCAAATATCTTCTCCCATACAGTAGGCTGTCTTTTCGTTTTGTTGATGGTTTCCTTTGCTGTGCAAAAGCTTTTTTGTTTGATGTAGTCCCATTTGTTTATTTCTGTTTTTCTTACCCCTGCCTGAGGAGACATATCTAAAAAATCATCCCTAGGACTGATGTCAAAGAACATACTGCTGCTATGTTTTCTTGTAGGTGTTTTGTGTTTTCAGGTCTTATATTTGAGTCTTTAACCATTTTGAGTTTATTCTTATACATAGTGTAGGAAAATAGTCCAGTTTCATTCTTTTGCATGTGGCTGTCCAGTTTTCCCAAAAGCATTTATTGAAGGGGCTGTCTTTTCCCCATTGTATATTACTGACTTCTTTGATGTAGATTAATTGACCATGTAAATATGGATGTATTTCTGGGCTTTCTAATCTGTTCCAGTGATATATGAATCTGTTTTCCTGCCAGTACCATACTTTTTTTTTTTTTTTAAGTTTCGTGAAAGTTAATACTCTTTTAAAAAATATAATATATTTATTTATTTATTTTTGGCTGTGTTGGGTCTTTGTTGCTGCACACAGGCTTTCTCTAGTTGTGGCGAGTGGGGGTTACTCTTTGTTGTGGTTTGCAGGCTTCTCATTACAGTGGCTTCTCTTGTTGTGGAGCACAGGCTTCAGGAGTTGTGGCACATGGGCTTAGTTTCTCTACAGCATGTGGGATCTTCCCGGACCAGGGCTCAAACCTGTGTCCTCTGCATTGGCAGGCAGATTCTTAACCACCGCACCACCAGCGAAATCCCCCCCTACTGTTTTGATTACTATAGTCTGAAGTCAGGGAGTGTGATACCTTCAGCTTTATTCTTTCTCAAGATTGCTTTGGCTTTTGGGGTCTTTTGTGGTTCCATACAAATTTTAGGATTATTCTAGTTCTATGAAAAATGCCACTGGTATTTTGATAGGGACTAAATTGAATCTGTAGATTACCTTGGGAAGTATGGACATTTTAAAAATATTGATTCTTCTAATCCATAAGCATGGTATATCTTTCCATTTATTTGTCATGGCTTCAATTTCTTTCATCAACGTCTTAGAGTTTTCAGAGTTCAGGTCTTTCACCTCCTTGGTTAAATTTATTCCTAGGTATTATTTTCTTGATGCAATTGGGGTTGCACCAGTTCTGTTCTGAGAGCAAGTTCATTAAGTCCAATTTGTTCTTAAGTCCAACAAAGTTAGTCCATGTACCCAACTAACACAATCAGCTATATACCGCTGCTTTTACACTTGCTCTGGACATCCTGGGCTTTAAATAAAGATACTATACTAATGTACTCTATACAGCACTGTAAAGTACACAAAAGTACAACCGCTTGTAGAGGATGCAAGCACGTGACAATGTACACCAGTCATGTGAACTGATGTGACTGGACATGTGAATGCATGTTCAGATCTTTGAAAGTTTGCAACTTGAAGGTTCATATGTAGGGGACTTACTGTATTAATTTTGTACCTTTTAACTTCACTAATTCATTTATTAGTTCTAATAGTTTTTTGGTTGTGTCTTTAGGATTTTTTATATATAGTGTCATGTCATCTGCAAACAGTGACAGTTTTACTTCTTCCTTTCCAATTTGGATTCCTTTTATTTCTTCTTATTGTCTGATTGCTATGGCTAGGACTTCCAACACTATGATGAATAAAAGTGGTGAGAGCGGGCATCCTTTTCTTGTTCCTGACCTTAGAGGAAATGCTTTCAGCTTTTCACCATTGAGAATGATGTTTGCTGTGGGCTTATCCTACATGGACTTTGTTATGTTGATGTATATTCCCTCACACCCACTTTGTGAAGAGTTCTTATAAATAGATGTTGAATTCTGTCAAAAGCTTTTTCGACATCTATTGAGAGGATCATATGATTTTTATTCTTCAATTTGTTAACTGGAGAGGCTTTTCAGAGTCTACCTGCCAAGGCTCACATCCAAGCAATTTTGAAAAGTAATCTCCAAGGACAAGACTCAAAAAAGATTAAAACAGGGATTTTAATGTGCATTACTGTGTGAAGTGGGGAGGGGTAGGAAGGAGGCTGATTGGGTTCATAGCTTGAGTGGCTTGGGGATGAAGAACACAGGAGGAAGAGCATTTTTCAAAGGAAAGAAAATTAATTTGCTTTTGAACTTGCTGGGTTTTAAGGTGACAATGGAATATCCAAGTGTAGTTTCAGCAAGCAGTTGGATTTATGAGTTTGCAGATCAGAGTGATACAGGAAAACTCTGAGTAAGACCACCTGAGAACAGCATATCCAGTGAGAAAAAGAGGGGGCCAAGGTTGAACACCTGAGCAATGCCAACTTTAATAAAGAAGCAGAGGAAGAGAAGGCCATGAAGAAAAAAGCCTTAGAAGGAAATGTCAGATATTATAAGGAGAATCAGAAGTGAGTGGGGTTAGTGAGTCGAAGGGAACAGAGACAGCAAACAAGACAAAGGTGGAAGTAAAACGTCCCCCTCAATTTGGCAAATTGTGGCAACAGTTTCAGCAGTGCCAGGGACAAAGCTGTAACAGCGTGAGGACGGAATGGGAAGTCAGAGACCATGGAAGTGGACCAGGAATCTGTTACCATCTTGGTCAGTGAGCACACGTGTTCGAGAACAAGTGTCCAGCAAGGGCGAGGGGTGGGCTATGGGAAGAACGAGGGGCAAATGAACACAAACCCTTTACAGCTTCTGGAAAATTCTCCAAATATCCTAGTCTTGCCAACAGTGGGCAAGCAAATCCAGCTGCATGTTAAGAGAGGTGTATAATTCACATGCATCATTCTATCCTAAAGATAGATTTCAGAAAAATCTGATCCCTAACAAGTAAATGTCCATAGATTAATGCCAAAATAGTTCCTTATCACCTAAAAGTAATGGAAGTGGCAGAGATACCACACTCACAAACCCCACGATACCTTAGTTTGGGTGTGGCAGACTTAGCATTACAATCAGTGGAATAAGTTATGTCCACTGAGCTCACCACTTTACATGCCAAAACAAACAGGTGTTTCACATGTGTACTCTTCAACAAGAATTCTGAAAGTGAACACTGTTTTAAACTGAAATGAATGGTTTTGCTCCTTAAATAATCATTCCAATGAGAGGAACTCTCAATTTTTTTTTTCACTCTCCATACACAAGTGATGCACTTCCATGGACAAATCCAGTGTACAGGATACAAAAGGATAAAATGTACTGGCTACAAAAAGATAAAACATAACACCTGTGACTTTCAAAATCTTAGTCAGCCTTTCTGTGCCTCAGGCTCTTTACCTGTAATACACAAACAGCAACAGAACCTGCCTCCTGGGGTTGTTACAAAGAATAAGTCAGTCAATACACGTAGAGCACTTAGAACTGTGCCTGGTACATGATAAGGTCCGTGTAAGTTTTCACCATCATTGCTGTTATTGTTATCTTTAGTTTTATCAGCAACAGTAGCAGACAAAAAAGCAGGATGCTCAAGGGCTAAAAGCATGGGTTTTGGAGACTGGGTTGGCATCCTGTCTCTTCCACTTACGAGCTGTGTGTCTTTGGCGAAGTAGGTACCCCCCTCTGTACCTCAGTCTCTTCCTCTGTAATACAGAGTTAATAAGTGTCTACTTCGCTGTGAAGATCAAAGGATTTTATGTAGGTAAAATACACAGAGGACTGCTGGATACACAGTAAGAGAACTATCATGTTTGCAACAATTACTGTGACTGCACAATTACCACCACCAGACACCACCAGAGGTGCAGCTACTAACACACAACAAGAACACGGAACTCCCACTTCCTCAGTCTCAGGAAGCACTGAGGTAATGCTTCAGATTGTGGGAATGACATTTTAAAAAAAATAATAATTAATTTATTTATTTTAAAAAATTTTGGCTGCATTGCATCTTCGTTGCTGCGCACGGGCTTTCTCTAGTTGAGGGGAGCGGGGGCCGCTCTTCGTTGTGGTGCGTGGGCTTCTCATTGCGGTGGCTTTTCTTGTTCCAGAGCACGGGCTCTAGGCGCGTGGGTTTCGGTAGTTGTGCCTCATGGGCTCTACAGCGCAGGCTCAGTAGTTGTGACGCACGGGCTTAGTTGCCCCGCGGCATGTGGGATCTTCCTGGACCAGGGCTCAAACCCATGTCCCCTGCATTGGCAGGTGGATTCTTAACCACTGCGCCACCAGGGAAGCCCAATGGGAATGACCTTTATAGGGACAAACTAGGATAGTATCCTTTTTTCAAACATATTCCTTACTGGTCGTCACTAATTTTGATGTATCTCACACTAATAATCAATGGCCACACAATATATGTGGATACTGTGGGTGACACACTTGGGCTAGACGACCCTCCTGATCCCTTTGCCCCTCAATGCATCTATGTGCTCAGAGACAGGAGAGGCCATAACTGCACAGGCAGCGAAGGTAGGAATCCCTGTCTGATGTGAGCAAGCCTCCAAGTTGTTTACTGGTGGGTCTAAGCATAAACACTCAACAAAGGGGGAGTATACATGGTTGGCAATGGGCCTTCTTCTCACATTTGGCCTCAGGAAACATGAAAAGTCAACATTTACTTATTATCATGAGCAACACCATAGAGGTCACTTAGATCATTTAAATGGATTTGCTCTGTTAGTAAGGGCAGTCCAAAGTAAAACTAAAATAATTCTAAATTACTTATTTGACATGAACAGTATCTATGTAAACAGCATAATTTTATGTAATAAAACTCCACAAGTTTGTACTCTGCAGGATTTAGGACCAGACACGTGTGGATTCTTTTAGCTTCAAACTTGAATACACTGAAAGTGTCATAACATTCGTAAGACATGAAGTCATGAAGATTAAGTGCCATGCAGGTATTTACAGCCCCAAGTTTTGGGGATGCATGAGGACATTTCTAGTGACCAGGGGCCCAGTATTACTGAGGCCGGACTCTCTGCTTTCTCACCACTCATCTTGACACCGTCCTTCACTTAGAACTGAATCTTGCTTGCCTCTCACATCACATCCTCACTTTACTGTTCTCTGGTACAAAAAAAGAGGGAGGCTGACACTAGGGCAGCAAGTTTCATTTCAAATACCAATTCTGGTCACATAACAGTGCGTACCTGAAGCATGTTCTTCAGAAGGATTTTGAATAGTCAAAACCTAATTCAACAGGTTAGGTTAGATAACCTTTTCTTTATTGAAGTATAGTTGATGTACAAATTATATAAGTTACAGGTGTACAATATGGTGATAAACAATTTTTAAAGGTTATAGTCCATTTATAGTTACTATAAAATATTGGCTATATTCTCTGTGTTATAAAATATATTCTTGTAGCTTATTTTATACATAATAGTTTGTACCAACCACTCATCCACCCTTATTCTGCCCCTCACCCTTCCCTCTTCTCACTGGTAACCACTAGTTTGTTTCTATAACTGAGTCTCCTTTTTTTTTTAATGTCTTCTATTTATTTATTTATATTTGGCTGTGTTGGGTCTTTGTTGCTGTGTGCAGGCTTTCTCTAGTTGCGGCGAGTGGTGGCTACTCTTTGTTGTGGTGCGTGGGATTCTCATTGCAGTGGCTTCTCTTGTTGTGGAGCATGGGCTCTAGGCGCGTGGGCTTCAGTACTTGCAGCATGCGGGCTCCATAGTTGTGGCTCACGGGCTCTAGAGCGCAGGCTCAGTAGTTGTGGCACACAGGCTTAGTTGCTCTGCAGCATATGGGATTTTCCTGGACCAGGGATCGAACCCATGTCCCCTGCATTGGCAGGTGGATTCTTTACCATTGCACCACCAGGGAAGTCCCTGCTTTTTTAAAATTATATTCACTAGTTTATAGTATTTTATAGTTTCCACACATAAGTGATATCATACAGTGTTTGTCTTTCTGCATGACTTTTTTCACTCTGCATAATACCCCCCAATTCCATCCATGTTGTTGCAAATGGAAAAATTTCATTCTTTCTTATGGCTGAGTAGGATTCTATTCATCTTCTTTATCCATTCATCTGTTGATGGACATTTAGGTTGCTTCCATATCTTGATAATTGTAGATAATGTTGCTATGAATATTGGTGAGCACGTATCTTTTCAAATTTGTGGTTTTCTTTTCTTTTTTTCAGATATATACCCAGGAGTGGAATTGCTGGATCCTATGGTAGTTCTAGTTTTAGTTTTTTGAGAAACCTCTATACTGTTTTCCACAGTGTCTGCACCAATTTACATTCCCACCAATAGTGAATGAGAGTTCCCTTTTCTGCACATTCTTGCCAACATCTGTTGTTTGTGTTCTTTTTGACGACAGCCATTCTGACAGGTGTGAGATGATATCTCATTGTGGTTTTGATTTGCATTTCCCTGATGATTAGCGATGTTGAGCATCTTTTCATGTGCCTATTGGCCATCTGTATGTCCTCTTTGGAAAAATGTCTGTCCAGGTCTTCTGCTCACTTTTTAATCAGGTGGTTTGTTTTCTTTGATGTTGAGTTGTATGAGCTGTTTATATAATTTTAAAAAATTTATTTATTTATTTATTTTAGGCTATATTGGGTCTTCGTTTTTGTGTGCAGGCTTTCTCTAGTTGCGGCGAGCAGGGGCTACTCTTCATTGCGGTGTGCGGGCTTCTCATTGCAGTGGCTTCTCTTGTTGTAGAGCACAGGCTCCAGGCACACGGGCTTCAGTAGTTGTGGCATGCGAGCTCAGTAGTTTTGGCTCCTGGGCTCTAGAGCGCAGGCTCAGTAGTTGTGGCACACAGCCTTAGTTGCTCTGCGGCATGTGGGATCTTCCTGGACCAGGGCTCAAACCCATGTCCCCTGCATTGGCAAGTGGATTCTTAACCACTGTACCACCAGGGAAGTCCCTGTTAATATACTTTGGACATTAACCCCTTACTGGTCATATCATTTGCAAATATTTTCTCCCATACTGTAAGATGTCTTTTCATTTTATCGATAGCTTCCTTTGTTGTGCAAAAGCTTTTAAGTTTAATTAGGTCCCACTTGTTTATTTTTGCTTTTATTTCCTTTGCTTTAGGAGACAGAGCCAAAAAAAATATGGCTACAATTTATGTCAGAGTGTTCTGCCTATGTTTTCCTCTAGGAGTGTTATGATTTCTGGTCTTACATATAGGTCTTTAACTGATTTTGAGTTTATTTCTGTAGATGGTTTTAGAGAACGCTCTAATTTCATTCTTTTATATATAGCTGTCTAGTTTTCCCAGCACCAGTTATTGAAGAGACTGTCTTTTCTCTATTGTATATTCTTTCCTCCTCTGTTGTAGATTAATTGACCATACATGTATGGGTTTATTTCTGGGCTTTCTATCCTGTGCCATTGATCTATATTTCTGTTTTTGTGCCAGTACCATTCTGATTTGAATACCATAGCTTTGTAGTATAGTCTGAAGTCAGGGAGCATGATTCCTCCAGCTCCGTTCTTCTTTCTCAAGATTGTTTTGGCTATTTGGGGTCTTTTGTGTTTCCATACAAATTTTAAAATTATTTTCCCTAGTTCTGTGAAAAATGCCCTTGGTATTTTGATAGGGATTGCACTGAATCTGTAGATTGACTTGAATAGTATGGTCACTTTAACAATGCTAATTCTTCCAATCCAAGAATCTGGTATATCTTTCCACCTGTTTGTGTTGTCTTCAATTTCTTTCATTAGTGCCATTGTAGGTATGGTTTCAGACATGTTCCTGTATTACTGAGAACTTGAATTTTCTTTTAAAAAATTAATTAATTAATTAACTTATTTATCTATTTTTGGCTGTGTTGGGTCTTCGTTCCTCTGGGCGGGCTTTCTCTAGTTGTGGCGGGCTGGGGCTACTCTTCACTGCAGTGTGCAGGCTTCTCATTGTGGTGGCTTCTCTTGTTGCAGAGCACAGGCTTTAGGCACACGGGCTTCAGCTGTTGTGGCACGTGGGCACAGAAGTTGTGGTTCACGGGCTCTAGAGCATAGGCTCAGTAGTTGTGGTGCATGGGGCTTAATTGCTCTGTGGCACATTGGATCTTCCCGCACCAGGGCTCGAACCCGTGTCCCCTGCATTGGCAGGCAGATTTTTAACCACTGGGCCACCAGGGAAATCCCAAGAACTTGAATTTTCTGCACTGTATCAAACTCAAGGACACCGGCAGTCATTCTAAAAATAGTACCTGCTGGCAGCTGCCAACCTTATGGTCTCAAGGTTTCCCCTTGTAACTAAGCAACCATTTCGGGCCCCATGGGTCCTTGCTTAACAAACACCCTTACTTCTTGCACCTCCAATCCTAATTCTTAACAAACAAATTACATAATTTTGCAGTGTTTGCCTGTATAAGCCTTCCCCATTTTGTAGTCCAGCAAAACACAACTGAAGTGCTTCTTGACTTTTTGTCTCCCAGGCTATAGCCCTCAGTTTGGCTCAAATAAAATTGTTTTATGTTCCTATTGTAAATTGTTTATTGCTTATTTACACTGACATAAATAATGTATTTTCCTGTTTGCATTTTCAGTGTTCTGATGTTCCATGCTGAAGTGATATTCATTATAAAATCTTAATAAAAAATATTTTTAAAAAGCTATTGGTTGCATTTGAATTGAGTTTATAACATCATTTTTTCTTTCCTTGAACAAAAATAAATAAAACCAGAAATTTACAATGATAAATACAATTGTTACAAACAAATATAAATCAATACAAACAAGTTTAAGGACTGATTTTTCCTAAATATGTCTGGATACAGACATTATTTCAACGTCTGTGAAAGATATAGGTAATGAATTTTAAACACTTTCAAGTCAAATACTGAAGGTGGGGGAGGGTAGAGGATACAGGGAGGAATGTGCATGAGAACATTCTTGCCCAGTTCCAGGAACTTAATTACTCCATGCTCAGTGCATGCAGAGTTGAGTCATGTGGCGAGTGGAACTGTTTCGACCCAAGAAAGGCACTGGAACAGAAGCCATCACTTGGTATCCAGAGAAGCTGCTACAAGTTTTGACAGCCAAAATATTTTAAAACAATACTCTTTTCAAAGGGGAAAGATAGAAATATTGATACCTTGTCTAGCATTGTGAATGAAAGTATTTGTAGTCATCCTTTTGGGAGGCTACTAATAAAGTTAATCTCAAATAATTTAAGCTCTTTTGCTCCAACCAGCAATTGACCTGTGGTGAGACCAGTAGCTAATGAGTCTCTGGCACTAGTATTATAGCTTAGCAGATGGTTCTTAACTAATACTCTGGGGTGATGCTAAGAGAGAAAATGGGGTTCTATTTCTGGATATGTTGAATAGTTTTCTTAGAACAATTTTACTTTGATTAAAATTAATGGTTTTAAAGCTAAATGTCTAAAAGGAGTAAACAACTCTGCTGCTTGTTCTGCTTGTTTTCGGAAAATAGTATTAACCACATAAGGTGATCTGTGGGATTGGAGTGAAGGTTTTACCCTACCTTAGTTTTATTAATGCATAATGTGGAAGATGTGGAGAACATTTCAAATACCAACTGGTATTTGAAATGGAGAACATCTTGACATGGAAAAGAATGAATAAGTTAAATTTTATCGTACAGTGCTTTCCTAAATAAATTTCTTTGGTTATCATGTTTTTATATTCTAGAGAAGAAAAATTTCTTAAATAATAAATTCATGACTAGGTAGATCTTAAAACTACTAAGGGAAACAAAATGTAGTTAGCTATCTGTGCTCATGGTTTTTTAAAATCTAAGTTAACTTTAATGGTGCTGTACACCATCCAAAGACAATGCCCTTATGACGTCCTGCCTTCTTAGAGCTTGCTTGCTTTATTTTGCTTTTGTATATTTAATAAAGACTGTCTCAAATGTTAAAAAAAAAAAGAGAAGCTGCTAACGGCCAGGAGAGAACAAAAGCTACCTTTCACTGAGCTCGGACAGTCAGGGGAGCACCAAGGAGCTGCAGGAATCTTGGGAACAAGTACAGACACCAAACACAGCGGGTGCTCTTACAAAATGCTAAAATGAGGTTCAGCTGTCTGAGCCATAACGCATTATTTCTTGGTCTTTCTTTTGAAATGAAAATTAAGTCTAGAAGCAGAGGCAGAAACAGTGACAGAGCCAGAAGATGAGTGACCAAATGGTTATAGCTTATCTGTCTTTATCAAACTAGTCACACTCTTTATTCTATTTTTTTTATTATAAATAGCTAATATTTTTGGATACTTATTATATGGAAAATATTGTGAAAACTCTCTACATATATCATATCATTTTCTAAGTCTTCTTAAAAAAACTTGCTTCTGGAAAAAAAAAAGTGGACAGGCTATCTGAATCTTCTGAAATGAATTACTTAATTTGATCACTTGAAAGGAATCATTATTAGGCTACATTTATCAAAGTGAACATTATTTTAAGGTAATTATATCCAAAATAGTACCTCTCAAAAAATTTCTCTTTTTAGCTCTGCGTCTTGTGAGAATCTGCCATTTTCATGACCTCATGTAACTATAGTGAGAAAGCATGTAGATACGAAAAGTGAACGAGAAAACATTCCAAAGGGAAGCACCAACCAAAGTCAACATAAACCCTCTGTCCATGAGATCACCATTCCACCTGTTTATAAAATCATGTGTAAACTATGAAATCCTGCTTTGCAAGACTGAAGTGATCAAAGTGTTAAGTATTTTCCAGAAACCCCAGAAGTGCCCAGCACCACATGAGGGGGGTGGGCGGGGAGAAAAGAAGAAGAAGAAGGAGAAGAAAGAAGAACAAGAAGAAGGAGAAGGAGAATTTCATAAGCAAACCAAGATACCTGGCTAAATTTTGAAGTATGATAAATACTACACATGAATGGTTTGCCTTTTGTATTGCTTTAAGAAATCATACTTAAATACATAGTAATGTAGCATTACACAATTGTAACATAGTTTTAATTGTTATTTATTTAAAAACAGGCAGTCATTCTTGGGCTCTATCCATGAGCACCCATATTTGATGCTCTCAGGGGAGCATCTAAACGGCAGGACTTCACCCCTCCTTGACAGTGACGATTATATCTCTGGTACCCACAGCACCTAGCAAAGGCCTTTCATGTATCAGGCCCATAATAAATGTTAAGTATTTAGGAACTACAGGCAAATTATATAATGTTACTATGTTGATTTAAATCCATATAAACGCATCTGTGACCAAAATATAACAACTCCACAAATCTGATTACAGATCAGTATCTTTAGATAAACATTTCAACACTGGGATAGAATCTCTTAAAAAGTTTTATCATTTTTTTGGTTTCTGGGGTAACCAAGCCTCTTCTCATATAGTGATACAACATGAAATGAAAATCTCACATAAACTTACTCCATCCCTGTCTGTGCTTAAAGAGTTACAAAGATGCTTAAATCGACAGCTGAGGTGTTCTCAACTTCACATCAAGAAGAAACCTCATGAAAAGAAAGTAAAAGGGATGAGTGAAATAGGTGAAGGGGATTCGGGGTACAAACTGACAGTTATAAATAAGTCACAAGGATGTAAGGTACAGCATAGGGAAGAAAGTCAATAATACTGTAATAACTTTGGTACATAATAGATGAAGATATATTGTTGTACACCTGAAACTAATATAATATTGTAAGCCAATTGTACTTCATTAAAAAAGGCAGGGGAAGGGGATGAAAGGGATTTTATCTACAAAAATAAAAAAACTGTAAACTACTTGCTTTTGTGCTTTTCTTTAAATTTACCATTTTGAAGAATTTCAAACTCTCTTCAAAATGATTTGATATAAGGCTTTTCAACTAACAAAAAAGCATTACACATGCATGTGTCTTTTGACCAAATATGTGAAAAAAGATGTTTTCTTCCCAGAAAAGTTTACACGCCACAAAATCTCAGACAACTATAGCAAGGGTAGGTAGGAGGGAATATGTATCTTTTAACAACGACATGATAAATGTACAAATGTTCTCGGCTATAAAGTGAAAGCAAGACAGTCAAATCTGCCCCTGATGAAAGAGGCTGCTATTCAAATAACCAAGATACTATTCAATAACTAAATTTCTAATACACATAACTTTTTAAACAACAAAAGAATAAGATTATTGGTAAATTTTTTCTTTTGCCAAACACACAAAAAATGTTACA
Organism: Mesoplodon densirostris; assembly: GCF_025265405.1. Taxonomy (NCBI): domain Eukaryota; kingdom Metazoa; phylum Chordata; class Mammalia; order Artiodactyla; family Ziphiidae; genus Mesoplodon; species Mesoplodon densirostris. The sequence goes on from NC_082661.1 coordinate 107,905,861, forward strand.
TGGATGTAAAAGATTTTACTTTCTTTAAAAACATTGAAAAGTCTGTCCTAATTAAAAAAGCATAAATAACAACCATGAGTTTCTTTAACATTGTAAGTTACCTCTCAGGTCTTTCTTGAGTTTTCTGAGGTCTTTTTGAAAGTCCTCAAACTTCATCTGCGAGGCCTGAAAGAGGTCCTGGGGTTCGGGCAGTGGAAACACACACTGTTCCTTCCCAGCATCCTGATCAGCAGGAAGCACAAAACATTTAAATGAATGAGGACTGAGCAACAGCAGCAATGACAAAACGAAGACAAACACGGCCAAATTGCTCAACAATGAGGAATAACAAGATGTGACTCTATGTAAAAACTGTCTCACCTCATCAAAATTGCGAAGATAGTAGGATACGATATATGACAAAAGGCTTCTGCTATTGTCCTAGGCAGAGAGACCAAAGTGAGTAGAAATATATTTTTTAAATTATTCAATATACAATGTTAAATTAAATTCACTCCAGTAAATCCACACACGTAGATGAGAATATTTGGGATGAAACGTGAAGTTCTCTGTTTCTTCTTACTTTAACGGTCCAGACAGTCTTGTTTTCCCCACTGTTCCCACCTAAGCCCCACGTGGAAGCACAGCTGTTTCAGGGTGGAGTCTCAGATGTATACACCTTTCTGTTTTCACCCTCCTCGACCAGACAATTAGTTCATTAATTTTATGTTTTATTATTGAAAGGTATAACTACTATCTAAACTGAAATGACTAAATATCACCAGCATTTCTGCATGGCTGGACCAACAGGGACCACTCCAACAGGAAGTTTGATTGAGGCTTGTTAGTATGTAGATTAAGAAAATTTAAGTTAAGTGTTATTTCAAGTAAGCTGGAGCTTTAAAAATGCAAATGCGTATTATAAATTATGTCAGCAACTGAGATTTAGGAATTAATATCCATGCAGCTATAAATAATGTATGTAGTTCTAAAGAAAAAACATGTTTCATATCTAACAATCTTCAAAGAAGAGCTTTCCACCTTCTTTCTGGCATATTTAGAGGAATTAATTTTTAATTTTTTTTCATTGCTCAAAATTAGTATTAGATAATCTGAATGTGTGAAACCAAATACATATTTTAAAAATACACCCTATAATACAAACTTTGTTTTCTGGAATGTTCAATCTAACCATGATTTTCCCCCACTGATAATAAAAGAACAACATCCCTTTATAATCAAGTTTGACATGACATGATAATATATCTATTAGACTCCCCATATATATTTCTATATACATATATTACACAGAAATATATAGCTATAATAATAAAAGTAATACATTTATTAGAAACAGGATTGCTTGTAAAATGATTTAAGCACCTGACTTCCTTTGTGTTTCCTAACTTGCAAATCAGTGAAATGATCAGCAATACCTGAATCAATTAACAAAACACATTAAATGCCTGCTGACAGGCGTGCTGAGCAGAAGTTAATTCTGACTGATCCAAGGAACAGCTCCATCCATGCAGGTCTATATAACTATATAGATATAGTTATCTTCATTTTATATAGAAAGAACCAAATAGACTTTGCATATAGCTCTTGTGAGAATGCAAGTGAAATTATTTTTAAAAAACTTGCTTCTTGATTATTTTTTCCAGATTATTCCTTAATTATTTAAATGAATGAAATTTAACTTATAGGAGGATTGAATAACATATATCAATCAATACAAAAAAATCCCTTATTCATATATAATTATGATCATCAGAATCAATTTCAGATTCATTTTGATAAGTGACATTATATTGATGCTATTTGTATTCCAATGTTATTTACAAAAACTACTTGTTTCAATCCAACAATCAGCTGTAAGAACTATTCAAAAACTACCATGTGTTTAGAAAAAACCTTTTGTTTTTGATTAAATGATTTATCATGTTGACATATTGGAGGTTCCTATGAAAATGTATATCATACAAATAAAACAGTATTTGAAGAAATATGACCATAAAAATCACAAAAAATATATGCTGTTGGTGTTCCAAGCAAGGACTATGTTTTTCCCAATTATGGAAAAGCACACTGTCTGGCATTTCACAGAAGCCCGATGAAGGAATGTTAAATGAACATATGAGTGGATATGAGTGAATAAACCAGTGAGTTGTTGACTGGCAGAAAAAATCAAAAAACAGCATCTCCCTCCTATCAGAGAGATTATTGCCTTATCTAGGAGGGCCAATTCTCTGTACTTTCATTTTTATAGGCCAATTGTTCACTTAAACTCAATATTTTAAAAACATTTCCTTCATAATTTCCTTCATCATATAGTTCTTTGTGAAGACTCTTTTACCAGAGAAACAGAATTCTATTATTTTCTAAGTTTACAATGTCAGGCTTTAACTCTGACCATTGTGGTGGCTTCCCTGATGTTATATTTCTACTGACACTCTCATAATCTCTTAGATGTTAATTTTAAACAAACACAACTACAGAAGTAGAATAAAAAATAATAATTAGGTTTGCAAAAGGGCTTAGATGTTCCCATATATACCAGTATCAAGGAGAGGATGATACAGAGAAAAACAGGATCATCTTTTAAATTTTATTTATGAACTACTTTCATGTGTCTTTGTTTTGTTTTTAAAACATGGGCCTGTTGGCCTCCATTGCTTAACATGGAGAGAAGAAGAAAGTGATGGATACTCTGTCTAATTTATAGAAATCAACTAGTCCTCAGATCCAAAAGGATAAATATTAGCAGACATGGGGAAGATAGTAAAAATAATTATTTTTATTTTAAAATATTGTCTTCTCAATTATTCATTAGACACAGGATTCAAAATTACTCACTTTAGGAAACATTTTTCTTCTCTAGATCACAAATATACGGTGGCCACTACTTTTATCTAGCTTAGAACACAAAGGAAATTTTTACCTTGGGACATAAATATTTATCACACTGGTTTACAGTCAAACTTATTACTCAACAAGATGCCCAGTCCTCAGTGTGCTACATTCACTCACCCGAAATACTTACACTGCTTTTGACGTCTTTCAGCTTTGGAAGGATGTCTAACCCGAAACCGTCTGCCTGTCCCCGAGTCTTATTTCCACCATTCATGTAGTTGCCAAAGGCAAGAACCAAACCCAAAACTTGCATGACACCTGAGCCATTTTTTAATGTCTGTAAAACAGGATAAAGAAGAATCTCTCATTCACAGTCTTGTCTGAATTATCTTAAGTCAGTGGCAGATATTCACATTATATTAATAATTTGGGGTCACATCCAAACTTCATCAGTGCTCATTTTAGTATATTTAAGAGCAGTGTCTCCAAAGATAACTTAGAAAAAGTTGCACCACCCACAAGCATGCAGGTTGTGCTTCTGTAGCTGAGACACACTAGCCTAGGTCATTTCTGTGATGTAACTGCATGGAAAACAAATATGGCTGTGATATGAGAACCACCACAAAATAATATCACTGCCATCGGCCTAACTGTACCTGCCTCTGTGCAATGCAAATTTTTGGCTTACGCATAGCACAGGGGAGATCAGCTCGGTGCTTTGTGACCGCCTGGAGGGGTGGGATAGGGAGGGTGGGAGGGAGGGAGACGCAAGAGGGAAAGGATATGGGAACAGATGTATATGTATAACTGATTCACTTTGTTATAAAGCATAAACTAATTAAAAAAAATTTTTTTGGCATAAGGTGTAACTACCAAAACGTAGTTATAAAGTTTAATTTCCAAATTTAGATATATCCCTGAAAGGTTCACACTCACTTCTTCCAAAACACACAGTTTAAGTTGAATTTGTACATCACTTCCTCTGAAAATGTGTCTTTCATGACATCTTACTACTTTTCAAAATGATTTACCATAGCCAGAAAGAATGGTGCTATTTTGACAAACTGTTTTAAATGTTAATATTGGTAATTTCTGCTAAGCATTTGTTCTTTGTTTTCAGAAGAATATTTATCTTCTGTCGAGTCATACAGCTGTTCCTGAAGCATTTGGTTTGAATCACTAACAATTTGTTGAGGGGCCCTCCCCAAAATGGAGGAAAATAAAGAAAACGTCTTCACGTGGCTTTTGGCTGGCAGTCTGATGGAGGAGAGGCCCGTGACAAGGGAAGATTGTGCTTTGGCAAAAGCAGGGGGACAGAAGCCTGAGCGGGTGCACGCCCAGTGACCATGCCCCAGCAGCGCTGTCCCGGGTCCACTCGCCCTCCTGCACATTTGCTTTGACCTTGATGCTCAGTCATCATGCTTTCTCTTTGGTGGGACCACTATCCTTCAGATTTTATGAGTACTTATGGTAAATAAAAGACAACTTGTTTGCAATACAAACATGACTGAACACAATTAAATATCAGAACCCAAGCGACAGCCCCCGATGGACCAGCACCCACCTCACACAACTTCTGTAGCAGCTCCAGTTTGCGCCGAATTGAGCAAATGCTTTCTGAAAATGTGGACTGAAACAGGATGCAAAAGACTCGCTCTGAAAAGTTGGGGATTAGTGACAGTTCGTAAAGGAACCTAAGGAAATAAAGCCAAGTTAAGAGGAAAAAGATGCACATAAACACGTTCATCCTCACATCATTCATGATACTGATGCACAGAAGGTACTTCATTTTCTGAATGGAAAGAGCCCCCCGTGGCCTGGATGCCGCCCGCGGGGCCGAAGCCCTGCTTACTGCTCAGGTTTATCCAGAGACTTGGTGTTTTCCTTGTCTTTGGAGGACCGGCCGTGTTTTTCAATTTTTTCCAGTTCATCTGACTGTGCTCTCTGGAACAACAAAAGCCAAGTGTTTTTTAGATAATGATGATCAGCAAAACTCTCTATATTTTCATATTTCTTAGCCTCTGCTTGAAGGAAAGATCATCTCCAAATCTTCCAAATGTTATTGTCTGTTAGTGACATGCAAAATATTTATTCCAGCATGCTTTAAAACAACACAGTTTCCCTCTCTTGTTTTTTAGCGGTTTATAATACCCTCTAGAATGCAAGAAATTCATTTTAAAGTGTCATTTCTTATTCAGAAATTAATCAAGTTAAATCTGGAAGTAATTTGATCCTAAAGCCATTAAAAATTTTTAAAGGGAAAAGTACCTATTTAACTACTGAAATCATTGCTTATATCTGTTTTGGGGAAAGAACAGTACAATTGAATTATTAAGTCATGGAACAAAAATAAAAGATTTTGATTCTTCTGAATTTTCTTTTTGATACAAAAATGGCTCTAGGCTTTTCTTCCTAGGTGTCTTCTTTCCCCTTTTAAAATCTCAAGCTAAAAATTTGTTGTTCTAAGTTTGTTTCTTTGTAGGAGAGGATCCTGTGCATTTTAACATAAGGTAGAAGATTTTATAGGCTTCAAGGAACACGAACTTACTCTTTGTGGAGAATTTGGATGATTTTATTTTCAGTCTTGTCTCTGTAATTCACAAAGATGTTTCAAAACAGCCAAAATACTACATTGTCTAAGTGCATTAACAAGTTTGAGTAGACCACCCTATCTTGGGTTTGAGTCTAGTCCTCCGATATTAAAATCCCTTCAACCATTATTTGTTGTTTACACAGAAAAGCAGCTCAGCCATAAACTGCTGTAGATGACAGAACCTGATCAGTTTCTAGAGACTACAGATTTCCTCTAAACAAAGCATGTTCTGTTTTGAATTCACTGATTGTTCTGAAATGCAGGTTTTTCTATAGATGGGATTAACTAGCAAAGGCTAGCTTCTCCAAGGAAGCTTCTTTTAGCATGGAAAGATTTGATGACAGATCGGTAGATCTTCTGAGGGTTTGATCAGTTTTGTTTCGGAATGTAATGTGACAAAAGGATACTGAGAAGTAAAGGTACGACGTCCACCGCAAAGCTTGCCTTGCCCACCTTGACCCCATTATAACCAGTCTCTCTCTAGAACAGCATGGAACCTTGTGTTCGCTCTGTATTGTGCTACACGTACCACAGTGTCTCACTGGTGATGCACACACATGCCCACAAGCTTCTGGAGGAGGAAGGCCGTGTCTCACTATGGTCCTAGTGACTGGTATGGTTCACTACCATATGGTCAGCCCTCAGTATCGTGGGCTCCGCATTTGTGGATTCAACCAAATGGAGATCCAAAACATGTGGGGAAAATTCCATAAAGTTCCAAACAGCAAACTTGGATTCACTGTGCTGCAGCAACCTTTTACACAGCACTTACACGGCATCATAAGTAATCGAGTGATTTAAAGCATACGGGAGGGTGTGTGGGGTTATATGCAAGTACTGCACAACTTCATTTAAGGGACTTGAACGTCTGCGGATTTTGGTACCAAGCCCCTGCAGATACCGAGGGGTGACTGTGCAGTTAGCAGTCAGTAATTTTTTTTAAACATTGAAAAATTAAATCAGTAATTGAATATGAAAAAAGAAGGCCTCCAATTCTGGGGAGAAGAGGGAGGTAAAAGCACGAAATATAATGACAGGACACTTGAAATAAGAACTACTGAGGACATGATGATACAATACCAACTGCTCAGCATCATCCTGAGGGTACAATGAGAATCTTTATGAGGTAATTTGAATCCAAAATAGATACCTATGCCTACATGAGACAGAATGAGTCATTTCAAATGCTAGGACACAAATAGGTAGATAAAGAAATAAGAAAGCTGTGCCCAGCAAAAGTACATATGACTTCACTCATCTGTACATCCATTCCACACAACTCTTTTGGGTACCCATCACTCATCTCTTATGCAGGAATACTTATGTGTGTAAAGGTACAAGAAGTAGAACTAAAACATCGTAGGTTTTTAAGCAATATTCATCAAATCTACAAATTCTGCTATTCATCAGTACACCAAGACCAACTGCTTCTTCTTGCCCATCATCTCAGCTTTCTCCTTGCAAAACATGTGGGATCAAGCAAAAGTCAGTTATTTTCTACCTGTTAAGGCCCCAAATTCTTACTCTTATCAGCAACCATCAACTATGTCAAACTATTGACTACCAATCTGTACCAGAACTTAGAGGTCACCTCGATAATTCTGGATTTGTTTGACCCCCAAAATGAAGTTAGTCTCAAGGGTTCTTCTCTGGTCCACCAGTTTGAAGTAATCATCAGGGTCGGGCTTTAAAAAGGATGAATTTTAGGGATTTATTCATCCACCAATTCAATCAGAGATGGACTGTTTACCAGGCACTACACCAGACACTGGAGATAAAAACATATACGCTGGGCTTCAGATTTGAGAAAAACCCCACCGCACGACACAGCATGTTGCTCATAGCACCACTCTTATTTGCTCAACCCTGCTACAGCAATCGTCCACTGCTTTTTTGTTTTTGTTTCTGTTTTTTTTTTTTTTTGAGGTATGCAGGCCTCTCACTGCTGTGGCCTCTCCTGTTGCAGAGCACAGGCTCCGGACGCCAGGGTCAGCGGCCATGGCTCACAGGCCCAGCCGCTCCGCAGCATGTGGGATCCTCCCGGACCGGGGCATGAACCCGTGTCCCCTGCATCGGCAGGCGGACTCTCAACCACTGCGCCACCAGGGAAGCCCTCCCACTGCTTTTTAAAATTATACATAACCCTCTATGAGAAGGGGATGCTAGTGACCACACTACCATACCAGTGGTGATGAGAGTTATCTATCGAAATAGTTTCATTTTTCCTTATGGCCAAAGACACACAGGCAAAGTAACTACACACTCACGTACCAATGAACAACATATAGGAATTTCCAAGTTCCAAACATTCAAGTAGCAAGCCTTCCCTCTCCCAGTCTCACAAGACCAGATCATTTCAGTCTCCAGCACAGGGAATGACTTTTGGTTACTACCTTCCTTTACTTACTGCACACTCCCCCTTCCCACTCCCACCCCGATCACCTGCAGGTTTGTACCAGAATTTCCTTTTCTCAAGAGTTCCTGTTAGCCTAGAAATGAAATAGATCTATTGCTGCTAAGTTGGAGGCTTTCACCAGTTACCAAAGATTCATGGCACCCAACACCCAGACACACTCCTCACTCAACCGCTGGCCAGAACTGACCTGGATTCCTGGCTGCCAGCCCCGGATTTCACCAGGTATTTTGACCTCCACGGCCCTAAACCCACATGCCCTGCAACTGAAGGCTGCTCTTCCAACTCCTGAGAAAAACCGTAGCTCCCAGAGAGGATGGGGCTGGGGAGCAGGGGGTGCAGGGGGAGAGGAAGCTGTTGAGAGGGATGATGTGCTTTCCTGATGCCGAGTCTATTGCTGGCATTCAGCCAGTGTTTCTCAAGCCGGGTTCCAGGGAACACTGACTTGGGTCCTGAGATTCATTAAGCATTGCTGTGTGAGGACTTTCCCCGGCGGTCCAGTGGTTAGGACTCCGCGCTTCCACTGCAGGGGGCGTGGGTGGGGTTCAACCCCTGGTCGGGGAACTGGGATCCCACATGCTGCGCAGTGCAGCCAAAAAAAAAAAAAAAAAAAAAAAAAAATTGCTGTATGGTACATGCTAAATAAATACTCTCAGAAGTTATGTTGTTGAAAAAACTATTTCATTTTAACAGCGATCCTCATACCTAATTGATCATAAAACGTGTGTGTGTGAGAGGGAAACAGAGAGAACAAGATAGAAACGCTCCCAAGGAGCCGGTGTTCCAAGGGATGCAGGTGGGAACACGGTGCAGGCCAGACTCTCACCAGTCCCCGTTCGGTTTCTACCATTTTCTCAGTGTTTCTAGTCTACATCTCATCACTAAGTCTTGGCCTCAGCCCTCGCCCTCGTGTCTGCCTCCGGATGGGCTCCCGCTGGTCACAGCATCACACCCCCTGTCCCTGGACCCCCGACAGCCCTCCTCAGTCCCCAGGGCGAGGCCCATGCTCCCACCAGCCCACACACGACAAAAGGCTTCAGCCCGCGTTTCCGAGACAGCCCGCTTTCCCCTGCATATGTCCACACGAGCAACTGCTTCCCTAATTTTCTCCTGCAGAGTTCAGAAGCACCTTGGACAAAAAAGCCTAAAAACAAACTCATGTTTTCTTCCCCCAAACACTCAGCGGTCCTGATGACAGCAAAGTGGAAACGAGTCACCCAGCCGGACGCCGATGAGTTGCCCAGCCTCAGAGCAACTCTCCCCCGCCACTCCCAATGCCGTCGTCCGGCCCGGGCCACCACCCTCCTGCCCGTTCTGCCTGGCCCCCGTCACCGCCTCCAGCTGTGACACCGGCCCTACACAGCACGCAGTGTCACTCTGTAAGGATGCGGACCGGAGCCTGTGCTCCACGCCACTCCTCATGCCTGCGTCTCGGCTGACCCTCACTCTTAGATCAGCACACAGACCCCGGGTGCCCGCGAATCCCCCGTGGCTCAGCGCCCGCCCCCATCTTGTGTCCTGCCCGCACCTGCTGAGCGCTTCTGTCCCCACTGGCTTTCCTCCAGTTCCTCAAGTGGATCCCACTCCTCTTACACCGACGCTGCGCCTTGTGTCTGGAACATTCCCCACACGTCTCACCCCTCAGCACCCTTGCTTCTCTGCTCTGGGGAGGCCGCCTTTCACTTCCTCACCAGCCTGGGTCCTCCTGGGGACACAGCCCCATTGGGCATCACCACTGGAAAGGAGTCTGGGAGGCGTGGCTCCCAGAGTACAAAGACAGCTCCATAAGCCCAAGGATAAGGTCAATGTTTTCATCATTTCAACCAGAGCACATGCCTGAAATAAAGCAGACGTTTAATAAATATCTGATGAAATAATCACAAACGCATGGAGTTTATTATATATAAATTACTCCAAAGTCACTCATTTCTTCCTAACCTCCTATCTCCTCATTCAGTCTCATCTTTTCTCTCCTTTCTGCAAATAGAAACAGTAACTACCAGGCCTTGAAACAGTGGGTGTCTGACTTTGGAGAAGTCAAGGTCACAATGTCTGGTGACGTCGACGACAGCAACCAGGCAGCCGGTTCTGTGCTGGATGGTGGTTGAGGGGAGACTGTGCCTGGTCTCCAGTTTTCTTTTCTTTATTCCTGTGCTATTGATCCAGCATCAGCAGCAACCTTCCTCTTCCTGTAATTGACCTGTAATTCTCTCTCCCTCTCTCCACTCACCTTTCCCCTCAGCCCTTTCTTTCCTACCTGAGCCTCAAACTCTCTTCTCCCCCACCCATCTCTCCCTGAGCCCTTCACAGCCCTCCCTCTCCTTCCCCAGCTCAGAATCTCGGAGGTAAACTGACTTCTCTCATCTTGGGCTTGGTTTATGAATCCCCATGATCTGGCTTTTGTTCTCTCACTAAGCTCAAAAATGATCTTCTTACAGCCAAGAGTCTCTTGTTAGATAACACAAGGGGTCCTATTTATTGAGCCCTTAATAACAGTCAGGCACCCTGCAAAGTGTTCTCCATGTACAATGTCATGTAGTCCTCACAGAGCCCTGACAGGCATTGTTATCACCAACAGCATCACCCCTATCGTATGATGAGAATGCTGAGTCTTAGGTCTCAACCAGTAAGCATGGGTGCCAAGGTCCAAGCCTTCACCTATCGTCTCCTGATGTCAAGGGGCTGACACAGATGTCTTTTTTACAGAAGTGCTACTGAGCCCCAGGCTGCCTACTGAAGGGGCCCAGGGCCTTGAAGACCAACATGGGGCCAAGACGAGGACACCCCATTCCTTGCCAGTCATTCCTGCAACTAAAAGTCCTGGAACTAAGACCACAAACAAACATAGGAAAGCTATGAAAAATGCAGGGAAGGCTGACTGGCTGGGAACCTCACAAGCTGAAGAAAGCCGTAAGCTCCCTGAATTTTCTTTCTTCCTTCGTCCCCAGTGGGGTGCTGGAGAGGCCTGGATGCAGGACCACCTCTAGACAAAGGACGTCTGGCAGAAAAAAACCTCATTCTTAACACTTGGCCTACTCGAGCCAAAAACCAAGAGAAAAACTGACCCCTCGCGGAATCAGTGTGGCCGAGTGGAGAAGCGAACATCCCCCGACCTGGCAGCAATGCGGTAAAGCTGGTTGGCAGAAGGCAATGCTACTCGGTGACCCTCTTCCCCGACCTCCCCCCCCCCGGTGGCTGGGGGGCAGCTGGTACTTCTCCCACTCCCGGCAGCAACGAGGCAAATGAGGTGGCTCAGAGGGGTGACAGTGAGCCCTACAATCTAACTGGAAAAGGGGCAGAAGACGTGGACCTCACCAAAGAGAACACACAGAAGACAAACACATGAAAAGACGATCATTTGCCATTAGGAAAATGCAAATTAAAATCACAGTGAGATATTACCATACACTTACCTATTACAACAGCTAAAATTTAAAAGATGGTGACAGTACCAAGGATGCAGCAAAATTAGATCTCTCCCATATTGCTTCTGAGGACGTTCTGGAGAATAGTTTGGCAGCTTCCTAAAAATACATTCTAAATATACATTTAACATATGCCGGGCATTTATCGCAAAGATGAGAAAGCTTATATCCACACCAAAAACTTAATGTATACGAATATTCATAGGAGTTTTATTTGTAATAGCCAAAACCCGAAAACCCAAATGTCCCTCAATGTAGGAAACAAATGTTGGAGTGTTCACACCATGGAATACTATTCAGCAATGGCAAAAAAATAAGCTTTTGATACACTCAACACTTGGATGGATCTCAAGGGAATTATACTGAGTGAAAATAAGCCAATATCAAAAGGTTACAGGTTACATCCTATATGATTCCATTTATATAACACTCAAAATGACAAAATTACAGAGATGGAAAACAGAATAGTGACTGCCAGGGATCAGGAATGGGGAAAGGGGTCTCTGCAGAGGTGGAACAATTCTGTATCTTTTTTTTTTGGCTGTGCCGCAGGGCTTGTGGGATCTTAGTTCCCCAACCAGGGACCAAACCTAGGCCCTGGCAGTGAAAGCACCGACTCCCAACCACTGGGCCACCAGGGGATTCCCAACAATTTTGTATCTTGATTGTAGTAATGGTTACACAAATCAACACATGTGATAAAACTGTACAGAACTACACACACATAGAAACATGTGCACGCACGCACACACACACACACACACACACACACACACACACACAGGAGTGCATGAGGAACCAGCAAAATCGAAAAAAGGTCTATAGGTCATACCAATGTCAATTTCCAGATTTTAACACTGTACTACACTTTTGTAAGATGTTATCACTGGGGAAAACTGGGTGAAGGCTACACAGGCCCTCTGTGTACTATGTATGTTGTGTCCTGTGAATCTGCCATTATTTCAAAATAAAAACTTAAAAAATCAACACAGCCCACTGCTCATCTGTTCCTTTATGTCCCCAAATACATTCCTCCTTTGAATATCCAATCTTAGTCCAGACACCCAGGAAAGAAGCCGACTTCGGTCTCTCCCCTCCCTCGTCCTGTTAGGCAACACTTCCTAGCTCATCAGCCCTGAAAAAACCTCAGGAGCAGACTTCCCCCTCTCCCATCTCAACGCCACATCCATCCCTGTCGGTCTCAGCCCCTCCCAAATCCAATTCCAACTCTCCTGTGGGCTACCTTCCTCCAACACAAAATTCCTCACCCCAGATCACTCTGCTCCACCTGCTGGGAAAGTCCTCATCTCTACTCTTAAGCTTATAAGAACATCTGCAAACAGCCCCAAACCTTGCCTCACTATGAAGATTACCCAGGGTTCCCCAAATCAAGTAACTGTCACCTCTTCAGCAACTGTCCTGTTCTTTCCACAGAACTCTGTCCCAGCACTTGTCACCTTAGCCTGTAACTATTTAGTTACGTACCTGACCCCCAGCGTCTGATTTGGCAACCATCCATCTGATGGCTAGTTCCTCTCATTTTATTTGAATAAAAAACATGCATGTTAGGTACATTATAAATATAATATCCTTTCCTGTGTTGGACTAGGGACGTCTCAGCAATTTCAAGGGGAAATGCTTCTGTATTATTAAACGACCACTTAAAATATACTTTTTACACATTACACATCCAAGACTTTATGGGTGGTCTCCATACTATTTGTTGACTTGTATTTCCTCTGATCGTGAAAACTAGCTTTTCAAGAGATATACATTATGTAGTCCACAGACTAACATACTACAGTCCAACAGATCTTTCCTCCCAGGTAAAACAAACAACTGGAATTTCATTAAATGCCAAGGGCTGAGGGGAATTTACAAAATGATGGTCAAGGACACATAGCAATGGTGGTCAGAGACACATAGCAATCTCAAGTTGTATGTCAAGGATTGAATGGCTCTTCAGGGGACCTGAGATAACACTTAACCATTGGTAAGTAAACAAAGTAAACAAAGATTTCAGAGCCAAATATATATCTGGAATCATTCAACTTCCTAAATGTCAACTGAAAAAAAAAACCCACACAACCTAAAAGTTGAGGATTATGTTTTAATCAGGGAACTTACTGAGGACTCTAGGCCAGGATATAGCCTCTCAGATACTCTGAGGAATTGTTCCAAAGAAATAAGGGGCTTTTTGCTGGAAAAAAAACAAAAACAAAAACAAAAACAAAAACAAAACCACGTAGTTGAACATCAAAACATTACTGCTAATCACAAAAAACAGGTATCTCAAGTTAATGATGTTAGTGCTTTTCTATGTACGGGAAGATGCCAGATCTAGGCCCATTGAAATTATTCCTTTGATGTGAACCTCAGCCATCTGGGGCCAGTGTCCTTTTTTTCTCCACCCTAAATGTCTGGGGCAGCCACAGTGGCTGATGGCTTGACGGTGGGCAACATTCTTTGCTTACTGGAATGGCAGGAGACACTTTTTTTCCCCCAAAGTTAAGTGAAGGAAAATGGTAGGAATTTTACATCCTTATGAAGAGATTTGACTACTCCTTTAATTGATTAATTGCTGAGCTAAATGTTAGTTACTGCAATCATGGGCAACAAGGAGGGAAGGATGATGGACCCCTCAAGCAGAATGTCAAAACCATCCAATGCTATTCCTGTTCATGAATAATTTCAAGTCAGTTCTCTGTTTTGGAGTAACCAAGGTTCTTAGCAGGTACCTACAACAATCAACACTTGCTACCACTGAAATATCTCTACCATATATGACCATTCAGAGGCCAAACCTGCAACTCTTCTACAAAAACTATTACATTCCTAGACTAAGTACACTCCTCTACCATCAGCAGAATAAAGGGATTTAAAGAAGGTATAGCCCCTGAGAAAACCATAATTCAAAAAGAGTCATGTACCACAATGTTCATTGCAGCTCTATTTACAATAGCCAGGACATGGAAGCAACCTAAGTGTCTATCGACAGATGAATGGGTAAAGAAGATGTGGCACATATATACAATGGAATATTACTCAGCCATAAAAAAGAACACAATTGAGCTATTTGTAGTGAGGTGGATGGACCTAGAGTCTGTCATACAGAGTGAAGTAAGTCAGAAAGAGAAAAACAAATACCATATGCTAACACATATATATGGAATCTAAAAAAGTCATGAAGAACCTAGGGGCAGGATGGGAATAAAGACACAGAACTACTAGAGAATGAACTTGAGGACACGGGGAAGGGTAATCGGGGATGAAGTGAGAGAGTGGCATGGACATATATACACTACCAAATGTAAAATAGATAGCTAGTGGGAAGCAGCCACATAGCACAGGAGATCAGCTCGGTGGTTTGTGACCACCTAGAGGGGTAGGATAGGGAGGGTGGGAGGGAGGGAGACGCAAGAGGGAGGAGATATGGGGATATATGTATACGTATAACTGATTCACTGTTATAAAGCAGAAACTAACACACCATTGTAAAGCAATTATACTCCAATAAAGATGTTAAAAAAATAAAATCATATATACTTACAAATAAATAAATTACATATATACACACACACACACAATAAAAGAAGGTACAGCAAAGATTTACGGCACCAGCTTGGCATGAACATTCATCGTGGTTGCTAGCCAACGGCACCATTTCTCTAATGCCTGCCTGGTATCACGGAAAATTGCTGGGAAAGGTTTAATGTATGTGTGCCAGGAGAGACTTCTCCCCAGGAGAGCTGAATAGTCTGTAATTGGACCAGAATTTCTCAGGGAAGTGTGAACTCTGGCAAAGGCATAACACAGCAATCATGCCTCTATTCTTGTCTTTCAAGCAGTACCTGTGCTCCCAGCTACAGACATGCCACATCTCCCCTTCCCAAACCCAACAGCCTTCATATTCTACTCTTTTTTAGGAGATAGGACTTAAAGTGCCTTATGATATATATTGTGTTAAACTATTATTTCATTGAATGTTAACACTTGAATTACTTTATGATTATTAAAAATTTATGCATATTGCACCTACCCTGCAAAAGTATATTCTCCTTGCTGGGGGAGGCTGGGCAGCAATAGGTACCTAGCACATTTCCTAGAAGCATACTATAGACAAGAGCATAAATTGGAAAAGAAAACGTGTAAGCATACATTATTTTTCAAGGTATTAATATACACTATTATTTCTATATACATTATTTTAAACATTTAATTAAATATTCAATACTATATTTTAATAGGCACAATATACATAGCTTTCCAGAAATGGAGCTACCTGTTATATCTAAGAAAAACCTTACTTCAATTTTAGCAAGTGTTCACCAGTTTGGAAAATCCTATTAGTGGTGATAAAAGTAATTTTAGCTGCTATATTCAAGGTGATTATAAATAAAAGGACAAATATTGGTATCCTTCATCATGTCTTCTGGTTCAATAATTTACAAGCATCATATAATATTATAGACTACTTTGTTATTTCTACTTTAGAGTGTAGACATTAGATCTTTAAAGTTATATATGTAGAAAAATTTTTATCCATGAATTTCTTCTCAGGATGGTAAAGGAAATGTGGACAAAGAATGTCGCTGCCATTTCAGTAAACAAAGGATGTGGCAGCCATCAAGCCATCCCCACGTGTGCTCCCTGAGGGGACTCAGGATGGAGTAAAGCAGGACACTGGCCCTAGGTAGTTAAGGTACACATCAAAGGAATGATTTCCATGAGGCCAGACGCTTGCATCTTCTCATAACACAGAATACACAGAAAAGTGCTGAGGTCGTTAACTTGAGATGTCTGTCTTTGTGATTAGCAATAATCTTTTGAAGTTCGACTACATGTTTTTTTCTCCTGTGTATCTTGACTCTTCCCTTAGCTCTTTGGAACAGTCCCTCAGAGTTTTCTGAGAGGCTGTATTCCAGGCTTAAGTCCTCAGTAAGTCTGCCGAATAAAACATAATTCTCAACCTTCAGATTGTGCATATTTTTCAGTCAACAGAAACATAAATATTTGTTAGGAAAAGGAAGCACTGAATGGATAGGATTGAGAATTAACAGCCTGGTCTAAGGGGTACCCATCCAGGATGACTCATCCTTCTGCAGGAAGCTCCCTAAATAAAGAGACTCAAAAAGGAAAGTGGTAACACCGGAGCCTGACGAGCAAATGTCGCAACGTGAAGCAACACAGTAAATGTCAAGGGATTACTTCTTGACATTAGTAGTGGGTCTGGTAATTTGAAACAAGAGAGGGTGTGTGGGGAAAAGGAGGTCAGTAGCAGAAAGAAGCACCACAGAGTCATGAGCACAATCTCTCTAAGGCCCCTCACGGATACACAAGGAAGCCAGTGACCTTGACGCTGCTGGCGAGGTCTACCCAAGCAGCTCCCCTGCTGTGCTTTACATGGGAGAGCAGATTCTGTGACATGGCTCCAGAGACGTGGCTTTCTGTCCTGATGACGAGAAAGTAAGAGTCTTTATTTCAAATGTAAAAGTAAAAACTGACCCCAAATTAACTTTGTTAAACATCTGATCACAGTTCCTCTTTCTCCTTAAAATATATGCCATCATTTAAGTAATGATCAAAACCTCAATGTTTTTAAAAACATTAAGAGAACGTGTCAAAGCTAGTGTTTTGTTCACCATAAATAAATGCATTCATTTAGTAAATATTTCTTTGTAGTGCTTAGTGGGTTCCAAGGGAATATGATACTAAGGGAAAAAAGCAGACACAGAAGTTCCATGATGTTCCATGGAGGGGATGAGAGTAAATCCTGGGAATGTGTGTGGAACATCCAGGCTAAGTGTTCCAGAGGTGAGTTTGCTCTGCATTTATAACACGAGGGTTTATGACCCAGAAGAATGACAGAGGGGGAAGGAGGGCATGGTGAGTAGAAGTTTCCCATCTGAAGGCAGCTTTGTCAGTGCTTGTTCTAGTGGTGGGACCAGAAGCAGAGGCCAAGTGGCTGGAGGGCAAACAGCTGGGAGAGCTGTTCTCTAATGAGTCCACCCTTGGATTTCACCAATCAAATTAAAATCTAATCTTAAAGTAAGGAGAAAAATGTATGTGAGCATTCCCGTGTCATTCATTTCCAGTGAAGTTGTGTTAATCATTCTAACTTTCATTTCCCAGGAATTCACTGGAGATAGTTTATCTAAGAGAAGCACAGTTATCGAAAACTCAGTTGATACCTTTATGATGTGTCAGGCAATGTCACATCCCAGATGAACAGGAAAGAAACATAATTTCTGGATTTTATGAAGTCCATAGCATCAATCTGTAACTGATTCAAGACCTAAAGCTTTTCTTTTTTATTTCTGAAAATCACCTTAACCACGTTTACAGTTGAAAATGATCTACAGGGATTCCAGGAACCAACCCCAAAAAGCAATGAAATATGAGAATATGGTTTTCAAACAGCTCCATGGGGAAAGTCAGTAATCCTCTCACATTTGTTTGAAGAAACTAATGATTAAATGTTGCTAAAAACATGAATCCAGTAAAGACCTCTTGGAAGTGACAAGAACAGACAGTTAATCCAGTTCATTTTCACTAAGGTAACACAGTGCACACCTCTGAGGATGCTCCATCCTGTAAAGTGTGCCGGTTACTTTTCCAGATTGAAGTTTATGGTCTGTCAAC
The DNA here is from genome assembly GCF_025265405.1 of Mesoplodon densirostris. Classification (NCBI taxonomy): domain Eukaryota; kingdom Metazoa; phylum Chordata; class Mammalia; order Artiodactyla; family Ziphiidae; genus Mesoplodon; species Mesoplodon densirostris. Next base: position 107,923,766 of record NC_082661.1, read on the forward strand.
CATGACAGTAAGTAAAGATCACCACCACTATGCCCATGAAATCCAATCCCGAGAAGTGTAAAGTTAAACCTCTAATTCTTGCTATCTTGCCTGCTTTTTTTTCTCCTTCTAATTGGATTAGAGCTGTTTAATTACAAATGGATGGGGATTTTTTCTCCTTCTTTTTAATATTTTTTCGTGGACTGAACTTCTAATAAGATTCATTTCCAAGGTTTGGTTTTGTCTTACAATTTAAGATTTTTTTTTTCTGACTGTGAGATAAAGGGACCTGAATCTTAAAAAACAATTCAACAACCCAATCCAAAAATGGGGAGAAGACCTAAACAGACATTTCTCCAAAGAAGATATACAGACTGCCAACAAACACATGAAAGAATGCTCAACATAATTAATCATTAGAGAAATGCAAATCAAAACTACAATGAGATATCATCTCACACCAGTCAGAAAGGCCATCATCAAAAAATCTAGAAACAATAAATGCTGGAGAGGGTGTGGAAAAAAGGGAACACTCTTGCACTGCTGGTGGGAATGTGAACTGGTACAGCCACTATGGAGAACGGTATGGAGGTTCCTTAAAAAACTACAAATAGAACTACCATATGACCCAGCAATCCCACTACTGGGCATATACCCTGAGAAAACCATAATTCAAAAAGAGTCATTTACCAAAATGTTCATTGCAGCTCTATTTACAATAGCCCGCAGATGGAAACAACCTAAGTGTCCATCATCGGATGAATGGATAAAGAAGATGTGGCACATATATACAATGGAATATTACTCAGCCATAAAAAAGAACAAAATTGAGCTATTTGTAGTGAGGTGGATGGACCTAGAGTCTGTCATACAGAGTGAAGTAAGTCAGAAAGAGAAAGACAAATACCGTATGCTAACACATATATATGGAATTTAAGGGAAAAAAATGTCATGAAGAACCTAGGGGTAAGACAGGAATAAAGACACAGACCTACTAGAGAATGGACTTGAGGATATGGGGAGGGGGAAGGGTAAGCTGTGACAAAGCGAGAGAGAGACATGGACATATATACACTACCAAACATAAGGTAGATAGCTAGTGGGAAGCAGCCGCATAGCACAGGGAGATCAGCTCGGTGCTTTGTGACCGCCTGGAGGGGTGGGATAGGGAGGGTGGGAGGGAGGGAGATGCAAGAGGGAAGAGATATGGGAACATATGTATATGTATAACTGATTCACTTTGCTATAAAGCAAAAACTAACACACCATTGTAAAGCAATTATACGGCAATAAAGATGTACAAAAAATAATAATAATAATAATTCAACTGATAGTTATACAAGGACATTTTTTGGACACATTTCTGAATTGATATTAAATATTTGATTCACTAAATATTTATTCACTAAAATACGTAATCTACCTCAACTTCTCCTCTATCCCCCCAATCCCCATCCATCACTTCTCACCGGACCATCTGAGGAATGTGTACTAGGAATCAGAATCAACAGATACATTTAACCAACTGTAAATATTACATACTGCTTTTGAAGATATTTTACCCTCAGAACTCAATGGTATTAAATAACCCAAAGTTAACTGTAAAGATTTTTGCTTTTAAAAACTCAGTGGGATATACTATACTTAGTATCTCTGTGGATTCACTAGGTGTTTTGGGTTTTTTTAAACATCTTTATTGGAGTATAATTGCTTTACAAAGGTGTGTTTGTTTTGGCTTTATAACAAGGTGAATCAGCAATACGTATACATATATCCCCATATCTCCTCCCTCTTGCGTCTCCCTCCCACCCTCCCTATCCCATCCCTCTAGGTGGTCACAAAGCACCGAGCTGACCTCCCTGTGCTATGCAGCTGATTCCCACTAGCTATCTATTTTACATTTGGTAGTGTATATATGTCCATGCCACTCTCTCACTTCGTCCCAGCTTACCATTCCCCCTCCCCGTGTCCTCAAGTCCATTCTCTACATCTGCATTTTTATTCCTGTCCTGTCCTGCCCCTAGGTTCTTCATAACCTTTTTTTTTTTTAGGTTCCATTTGTATGTGTTAGCATATGGTATTTGTTTTTCTGACTTACTACACTCTGTATGACAGACTCTAGGTCCATCCACCTCATTACAAATAACTCAGTTTCATTTCTTTTTATGGCTGAGTAATATTCCATTGTATATACGTGCCACATCTTCTTTATCCATTCATCAGTCAATGGACACTTAGGTTTCTTCCATGTCCTGGATATTGTAAATAGAGCTGCAATGATTATTGTGGTACATGACTCTTTATTTTATTTTATATTTTTAAATTTTTTTTGCGGTACGCGGGCCTCTCACTGTTGTGGCCTCTCCTGTTGTGGAGCACAGGCTCCGGACACGTAGGCTCAGCGGCCATGGCTCACGGGCCTAGCTGCTCCGCGGCATGTGGGATCTTCCTGGACCGGAGCACGAACCCATATCCCCTGCATCAGCAGGCGGACTCTCAACCACTGCCCCACCAGGGAAGCCCTACATGACTCTTTGAATTATGGTTTTCTCAGGGTATATGCCCAGTAGTGGGATGGCTGGGTCGTATGGTAGTTCTATTTGTAGTTTTTTAAGGAACCTCCATACTGTTCTCCATAGTGGCTGTATCAATTTACATTCCCACCAACAGTGCAAGAGGGCCACCTTTTCTCCACACCCTCTCCAACATTTATTGTTTCTAGATTTTTTGATGATGGCCATTCTGACTGGCGTGAGGTGATACCTCATTGTAGTTTTGATTTGCATTTCTCTAATAATTAGTGATGTTGAGCAGCTTTTCATGTGGTTCTTGACCATCTGTATGTCTTCTTTAGAGAAATGTCTATTTCAGTCTTCTGCCCATTTTTGGATTGGGTTGTTTGTTTTTTTGATATTGAGCTGCATGAGCTGCTTGTATATTTTGGAGATTAATCCTTTGTCAGTTGCTTCATTTGCAAATATTTTCTCCCATTCTGAGGGTTGTCTTTGCATCTTGTTTATGGTTTCCTTTGCTGTGCAAAAGCTTTGAAGTTTCATTAGGTCCCATTTGTTTATTTTTGTTTATATTTCCATTTCTCTAGGAAGTGGGTTTAAAAGGATCTTGCTGTAATCTATGTCATAGAGTGTTCTGCCTATGTTTTCCTCTGAGAGTTTTATAGTGTGTGGTCTTACATTTCGGTCTTTAATCCAGTTTGAGTTTATTTTTGTGTATGATGTTAGCGAGGGTTCTAATTTCATTCTTTTACATATAGCTGTCCAGTTTTCCCAGAACCACTTATTGAAGAGGCTGTCTTGATTCACTAGGTTTTTTTTTTTTTTTTTTGCGGTACGTGGGCCTCTCACTGTTGTGGCGTCTCCTGTTGCAGAGCACAGGCTCCGGACGTGCAGGCTCAGCGGCCATGGCTCACGGGCCCAGCCGCTCCGTGGCATGTGGGATCTTCCCAGACCGGGGCACGAACCCATGTCCCCTGCATCAGCAGGCGGACTTTCAACCACTGCGCCACCAGGGAAGCCCGATTCACTAGGTTTTAATTCCTCAGGAAACACGTATTACACCGTCAGGATTTTTTAAAAAAAATAAATTTATTTATTTTATTTACGTTTATTTTTGGCTGCGTTGGGTCTTCGTTGCTGCAGGCGGGCTTTCTCTAGATGCAGCGAGCAGGGGCCACTCTTTGTTGTGGTGTCCGGGCTTCTCATTGCAGTGGCTTCTCTTGTTGCCAAGCACGGGCTCTAGGAACATGGGCTCAGGATTTGTGGCTTGCCGGCCCTAGAGCATAGGCTCCATAGTTGTGGCGCACGGGCTTAGTTGCTCCGTGGCATATGGGATCCTCCCGGACCAGGGCTCGAACCCGTGTTCCCTGCATTGGCAGGCAGATTCTTAACCACTGTGCCACCGGGAAGTCCACATTTGTGGTTTTTGAAATTATGTTGTGGTTAGATTTGGAGACTGCCCCAAATTCATTGACATTTAGAAGAGAAAGCTCCCTGCCAACCATATGCCACCAGGGAGAATGAAGATTACATTCTAAACAAGGCCGTGTAACAAGAACGTCCATCTGTTTCACAGAGGTTACACGGTCCAATGACACGGAAGCATCTGGAAAAAGCAAGCATGTATTTATAGTAAAGGATTCAGGTTGGCTACGTTTACTGTTCTCAAGGATAAGCAGTGGAATGCCAAATAAGAGTGTTACTTTGTACACCTGAAACAAATATCTCAACTATACTTTAATAAAAAACGAAAAGGAAAAAAATAAAAAGTAAAGTAATTGGTAATAAAAAGATTACTCCTCATATATTTAATATATTTTGTTATTCATTAAATAGACATTAGTCTTTTTTTCTTGATAAAAGTTAAATGTCCCTTTGAATACCATTATTAAACTATTAAGGCAAAATTAAGACTCTATTTAGATACCTTTCAAACAAGATTTCAGACCTGAAACGAGTAAGTACAGTTATATCAACACAATAAAGGTTTGAAAGATTTCCAAGGAGTCCCCAAGCCAGACCCAAGAGCACACATCAGTTTTTCCTTCCTGAGGTACCTTCATATGAGCAAGACTCATGTCCTATGGAGTGATACGTGACATAGGAATTACATGCCAAATAAAAACAAACCTCCCTACTGTCCATGCCAGCTACTGGCTCTGGGCCCTCAGCTTACCCCACTGACTCCATTGACATAGTGGATGGGCCTCAGCACTGTGCCCTTCACCGTGGTGAACACAATGTTACGCTTTATCAGTAGGGGGTGCTGGAGGCACACAGAAGGAGGAAAGGGGGCTTCTGGTGTGCAGGAGTTGGCCTTTTCCTCCCCACCTGTGCACAGGTGATCCACAGTGTGGGTGTGTGGCCGGCCGTGACCGCAGCCACAAACCAGAGCACATAGAGCCCCTCGGAGCTTTGCAGTCCCGGCCGAGGTCCCACGACCTCTTCACTCCCCACGTGGACACCAGGCACTGCACACCTGCACCAGCCACAGCTCACCTGGGCCCTGAGCTCTGTTTCCTGGGCTCTCTCAGCATGGATGTGGCAGGCTCTGGGCTCTGCCCGTGGGGCATCCTGATGCCAGCATGCCTGGCCACAAGCTGTGGCTCACCAGCTGCCCTAAGTTTGTTTTCCACTCACCCAGAGACTGGGGACCAGGTGTGGTCTGGGCAAACCAGGGTGCTGCAGACACACCTAGTCCAGGTAGAAGGTCTCCCTCCAAGTCACTCCTCACTTGGGTCCTAGAGCCATCTTCACATCCTTGTACTCTCCCAGCACAGGTTAACCATTCACTATAATAAGTTTCCCTCTTTACTTTACCCTGAGGGTTCTATCGCCTGATTGGACCCGGACTGATAGCACAGTCAATCCCCAGTACCTGACATTCCACTTTCTGCCCTGAAGCAACTAGACTCCTATACCCATTTGAATGAATGAGTAGACAACTCAAACCTAACAGGACCAAGACACGTTTTTATTTCCCATCCGTCACCAAACCACATCAATGTATCTCTGAATGGCAACTCTATTGTCCAGGTCAAATTCCTTGGGATCCCCCTTCATTCCTCTTTCTCACAGTCTGTATCCAGACCACCAGAACACAGGCACCAGTCCCCTCCACCAGGAAGTCTACACAACACACTGAAGCAGCCTCACCCACTGGGGGCAGACACCAAAAACAATGGGAACTACGAACCTGCAGCCTGCAAAACGGAGACCCCAAACACAGTAAGTTAAACAAACAGAGAAATACACACCAGATGAAGGAGCAAGGTAAAAACCCACCAGACCAAACAAATGAAGATGAAATAGGCAGTCTACCTGAAAAAGAGTGAAGAGTAATGATAGTAAAGATGATCCAAAATCTTGCAAATAGAATGGAGAAAATTCAAGAAATGTTTAATAAGGACGTAGAAGACCTAAAGAGAAAACAATGAAAAACAACACAATAAATACATTAAAAATTCTCTAGAAGGAATTAATAGCAGAATAACTGAGGTAGAAGAACAGATACATGACCTGGAAGATAAAATAGTAGAAATAACTACTACAGAGCAGAATAAAGAAAAAAGAATGAAAAGAACTGAGGACACTCTCAGAGACCTTTGGGACAACATTAAATGCACCAACATTCGAATTATAGGGGTCCCAGAAGAAGAAAAGAAATAGAAAGGGACTGAGAAAACACTTGAAGAGATTATAGTTGAAAACTTCCCTAATATGGGAAAGAAGATAGTTAATCAAGTCCAGAAAGCACAGAGAGTCCCATACAGGATAAATCCAAGGAGAAACATGCCAAGACACATATTAAACTATCAAAAGTTAAATACAAAGTAAAAATATTAAAAGCAGGAAGGGAAAAACAACAAATAACATACAAGGGAATCTCCATAAGGTTAACAGCTGATCTTCAGCAGAAACTCTGCAAGCCAGAAGGGAGTGGCAGGACATATTTAAAGAGATGAAAGGGAAAAACCTACAACCAAGATTACCCAGCAAGGATCTCATTCAGATTTGATGGAACAATTAAAAGCTTTACAGACAAGCAAAACTTAAGAGAATTCAGCACCACCAAACCAGCTTTACAACAAATGCTAAAGGAACTTTTCTAGGCAGGAAACACAAGAGAAGGAAAAGATCTACAATAACAAACCCAAAACAATTAAGAAAATGGTAAAAGGAATATACATATCAATAACTACCTTAAATGTAAATGGATTAAATGCTCCAACCAAAACACAGAGACTGGCTAAATGGTTACAAAAACAAGACCCGTATATATCCGGTCCAAAAGAAAACCACTTCAGACTTATGGACACATACAGACTGAAAGTGAGGGTACAGAAAAAGATATTCCATGCAAATGGAAATCAAAAGAGAGCTGGAGTAGCAATTATCATACCAGAAAAAATAGACTTTAAAATAAAGACTATTACAAGAGACAAAGAAGGACACTACATAATGATCAAGGGAGCAATGTTTATAAATTGTATAAATATATACAACTTATAACAATTGTAAATATTTATGCACCCAACATAGGAACACCTCAATGCATAAGGCAAATGCTAACAGCCACAAAAGGAGAAATCAGCACTAACATAATCATAGTAGGGGACTTTAACACCTCAATTTCACCAATAGACAGATCATCCAAAATGAAAATAAATAAGGAAACACAAGCTTTAAATGATACATTAAACAAGATGGACTTAATTGATATTTATACAACATTCCATCCAAAAAAACAGAATACAGTTTCTTATCAGGTCCTCACGGAACATTCTTCAGGATAGATCATATCTTGGGTCACAAATCAGGCCTGGTAAATTTAAGAAAGTTGAAATCGTATCAAGTATGTTTCTGACCACAGTGCTATTAGACTAGATATCAATTACAGGAAAAAATATGTAAAAAATACAAACACATGTAGTCTAAACAATACACTACTTAAGTACCAAGAGATCACTGAAGAAATCAAAGAGAAAATCAAAAAATACCTAAAAAAAATGACAATGAAAACACGATGACCCAAAACCTATGGGATGCACCAAAAGTAGTTCTAAGAGGGAAGTTTATAACAATACAATACTACCTCAAGAAACAAGAAAAATCTCAAATAAACAACCTAACTTTACACCTAAAGCAATTAGAGAAAGAAGAACAAAAAAACCCCGAAGTTAGCAAAAGGAAAGAAATCATAAAGATCAGATAAGAAATAAAAGAAAAAGAAATTAAGGAAACAATGGCAAAGATCAATAAAAGTAAAAGCTGGTTCCTTGAGAAGATAAATAAAATTGATAAACAATTAGCCAGACTCATAAAGAAAAAAAGGGAGAAGACTCAAATCAATAGAATTAGAAATGAAAAAGGAGAAGTAACAACTGACACTGCAGAAATACAAAGGATCATGAGAGATTCCTACAAGCAACTATATGCCAACAAAGTGGACAACCTGGAAGAAATGGATAAACTCTTAGAAAAGCACAACCTTCCGAGACGGAACCAGGAAGAAATAGAAAATATGAACAGACCAATCACAAGCACTGAAATTGCGACTGTGATTAAAAATCTTCCAACAAACAAAAGTCCAGGACCACATGGCTTCACAGGCGAATTCTATCAAACATTTAGAGAAGAGCTAACACCTATCCTTCTCAAACTCTTCCAAAATACAGCAGAGGGAGGGAAACTCCCAGACTCACTCTACTAGACCACCATCATCCTGATACCAAAACCAGATAAAGATGTCACAAAGAAAGAAAACTACAGGACAATATCACTGATGAACATAGATGCAAAAATCCTCAACAAAATACTAGCAAACAGAATCCAACAGCACATTAAAAGGAGCATACATCATGCTCAAGTGGGGTTTATTCTATGAATGCAAGGATTCTTCAATATAAACCAATCAATCAATGTGATAAACCGTATTAACAAATTGAAGGAGAAAAACCATATGATCATCTCAATAGATGCAGAGAAAGCTTTTGACAAAATTCAACACCCATTTATGATAAAAACCCTCCAGAAAGTAGGCATAGAGGGAACTTTCCTCAACATAATAAAGGCCATATATGACAAACCCACAGCCAACATCGTTCTCAATGGTGAAAAACTGAAACCATTTCCACTAAGATCAGGAACAAGACAAGGTTGTCCACTCTCACCACTATTATTCAACATAGTTTTGGAAGTTTTAGCCACAGCAATCAGAGAAGAAAAAGCAATAAAAGGAATCCAAATCGGAAAAGAAGAAGTAAAGCTGTCACTCTTTACAGATGACATGATACTATACATAAAGAATCCTAAAGATGCTACCAGAAAACTACTAGAGCTGATCAACGAATTTGGTAAAGCAGCAGGATACAAAATTAATGCACAGAAATCTGTTGCACTCCTATACACTAATGATGAAAAATCTGAAAGAGAAATTAAGGAAACACTCCCATTTACCACTGCAACAAAAAGAATAAAATACCTAGGAACAAACCTACCTAAGGAGACAAAAGACCTTTATGCAGAAAACTATAAGATACTGATAAAAGAAATTAAAGATGATACAAACAGATGGAGAGATATACCAATATTCTTGGATTGGAAGGATCAACACTGTGAAAATGACTATACTACCCAAAGCAATCTACAGATTCAATGCAATCCCTATCAAACTACCACTGGCATTTTCCCAGCACTAGAACAAAAAATTTCACAATTTGTATAGAATCACAAAAGACCCCGAATAGTCAAAGCAATCTTGAGAAAGAAAAATGGAGCTGGAGGAATCAGGCTCTCTGACTTCACACTCTACTACAAAGCTACAGTAATGAAGACAGTATGGCACTGGCACAAAAACAGAAATACACATCAATAGAACAGGATAGAAAGCCCAGAGATAAACCCATGCACATATGGTCATCTTATTTTTGGTAAAGGAGGCAAGAATATACAATGGAGAAAAGACAGCCTCTTCAACATATGGTGCTGGGAAAACTGGACAGCTACATGTAAAAGAATGAAATTAGAACACTCCCTAACACCATACACAGATATAAACTCAAAATGGATTAAAGACCTAAATGTAAGGCCAGACACTGTAAAACTCTTAGAGGAAAACATAGGCAGAACACTCTATGACATAAATCACAGCAAGATCCTTTTTGACCCACCTCCTAGAGAAATGGAAATAAAAACAAAAATAAACAAATGGGAACTAAGGAAACTTAAATGCTTTTGCACAGCAAAGGAGACCATAAAGGAGACGCAAAGACAACCCTCAGAATGGGAGAAAATATTTACAAATGAAGCAACTAACACAGGATTAAACTCCAAAATTTACAAGCAGCTCATGCAGCTCAATATCAAAAAAAAAAACAAATAACCCAATCCAAAAATGGGCAGAAGACCTAAATAGATATTTCTCTAAAGAATATATACAGATTGCCAACAAACACATGAAAGAAAGTTCAACATCACTAATCGTTAGAGAAATGCAAATCAAAACTACAATGAGGTATCACCTCACACCAGTCAGAATGGCCATCGTCAAAAAGTCTACAAACAGTAAATACTGGAGAGGGTGTGGTGAAAAGGGAACTCTCCTGCAGTGTTGGTGGGAATGTAAACTGATACAGCCACTATGGAGAATAGTATGGAGGTTCCTTCAAAAACTTAAAATAGAATTACCATACGACCCAGCAATCCCACTACTGGGCATACACCCTGAGAAAACCATAATTCAAAAAGAGTCATGTAACACAATGTTCATTGCAGCTCTATTTACAATAGCCCAGACATGGAAGCAACATAAGTTCCCATCGACAGTTGAATGGATAAAGAAGACGTGGCACATATATACAATGGAATATTACTCAGCCATAAAAAGTAATGAGATTGAGTTATTTGTAGTGAGGTGGATGGACCTAGAGTCTGTCATACAGAGTGACGTAAATCAGAAAGAGAAAAACAAATACCGTATGCTAACACATATATATGGAATCCAAAAAGAAAAGAAAATGAATGGTTCTGAAGAACCTAAAAGCAGGGCAGGAATAAAGATGCAATTGTAGAGAATGCACTTGAGAATAGGGGTAGGGGGAAGGGTAAGCTGGGACAAAGTGAGAGAGTGGCATGGACTTATAAATACTGCCAAATATAAACTAGATAGCTAGTGGGAAGCAGCCGCAAAGCACAGGGAGATCAGCTCGGTGCTTTGTGACCACCTAGAGGGGTGGGATAGGGAGGGTGGGAGGGAGACACAAGAGGGAGGAGATATGGGGATATAAATATATGTATAGCTGATTCACTTTGTTATAAAGCAGAAACTAACACATCACTTTAAAGCAATTATTCTCCAATAAAGATGTTAAAAAAATTTGGGGGGGATTTGAAATAGCTGTAGAATCAAGCAGTAGGAAAGTAAAAGTCAAAGGTGAAAGAAATACGTAGTGCTAAAGTATTCTTAGGTTCTATCATTCCTGTAGAAATAGAAAAGTGAAATATTCTGGTATTATTAACGAAGTGGTTAAGAATTATTTGTGTAAGACAGTGATAAATCAGGAATGATTTTAATCTCTAAGGGAACAATCTTTAAAAGTTAAATGGATAAGACACAAGCTAATAGATGGTAATGTTTTAAATAGGAAACAAAAATGATTAAACCCAAATAAAACATATAAGGGAAGAAATGTTATACTACAGAAACAAACGTTTGTATGAAATGAAAGATGATATAGCTATACTACTCAGACACTTTAAGGCTATAAACATTAGAGATGAAGACAAAATGCATTATCATGATTAAGCTGTCAATCCAACAGGAAGATATGAATCCTAAATCTCTATTTGTCAAATAGTCAAACTTCACAATATGTAGAGCCAAATTTGACTAAATGTAGACTTGAAGATTCCATATTTGTAATGTGAGACTTTAACAAACCTTCCCCACTGCTAAAAAATATATATATCAGTAACGATAGAGACTTTAACTACATGATTAGCAAACTTGATGTAACTGATATATATATATATATATATATATATATGGACTACTGTACTGTATTTAAAGGTGTATGTGAGGCCACTCTCACTTTCTGAGACAGACCACATTCTGTCTTTGGAATATGTATCTGTATAAATAAACCTGCTTTCACCTTAAAAAAAAAAAAAGAAAGTAACATTACTTTTTTTTTTTTTTTTTTTTTTTTTTTTGCGGTACGCAGGCCTCTCATTGTTGAGGCCTCTCCCATTGCGGAGCACAGGATCCGGACGCGCAGGCTCAGCAGGCATGGCTCACGGGCCCAGCCGCTCCTCGGCATGTGGGATCCTCCCGGACCGGTACACGAACCCATGTCCCCTGCATCGGCAGGCGGACTCCCAACCACTGCGCCACCAGGGAAGCCCACAACATTACTTTTTACAGCAATCTTTCTAAAAAGTGCAGCATTTGAAATAGCGATAGTCACCATTTTAATCTCTTTCATTGATAAAACCACACCAAGAGCAAAAATAGTACAATTCTCAGGTCATTCTTTAATTAATTAGTAATTATTTTGAATATTATATATAAGCCATAATGCTAAACATGGAACATGAAAACCCTACTGATAAGGAATTTATAGTTAAGTTAAAAGATAAGACATATGCACACATAACAATAATATAAATCAAAAAGAGGCAAGTGCCCAAGGAAAAGAAGATATAAAGCACAACAAGACTCCAAGGATGTCCTGCCTACAAAAGACATTATTGGAACAACCAGCAAAGCACTGGGAACTGAGGGTTAGATGACAGCAGTATATCAGTGTCAATTTCATGATGGTGCTGGTTGCATTGTGGTTAAGTGTGTGCTACATTGTAGGAAATACACACTAAAGTATTGAGGGACTATCAAGCATAATGTTGACAATTTATTTGCAAATGATACAGAAGAAGAATTGTTCTTCATAGTGTACCTGCAACTTTATTGTACCTCTGAGACTGTTTAAAAAGAAAAAAATTCAAATTTTTAAATGATGATTGTAAATAAAGTAGTATCATTCGAAATTTAACAAAAGTTTAAAAAATGTATTCCCTGTTAATTCATGTTGCCTATAAACACATGGATATTTACTCTGCTTTGTTCAGCAAAATCTTCAGACCCTTGAGGGGAAGGTCCAGTTTTAATTTAATTTACCTGGTGCACAACCTTTGTTACCTTCAATCCTACCAGCCTTAGAGACAGTTATTTGCTGTTTGACAATCTTAAATATTTTAAGTTCTATGCTCACATTTATTTTTATTTTTAAAAAATCATAATAGTGTTGAATGGCCTAGAAATTTCTTTTTACATCCATTTGATGGTGACAAAAAGTTGATGTTCTCCTTATGAATTATTAGAAACCTTTCTTAAAAATGAGGAAATTGAAGCTGAAGAAGCATCAATAAGTCACTGGAGGTGTCCATGAGCTTGTGGTGCTGGAACCTGGGCCATGTTCCTCTGACTTTTCACCCGAGTTCCCTCCGTCACACGGTGTGTCCTTGCTCCTCCTGGAAGGTCCTGTCCAGTTTGCCCTGAGAGTCAGGAAATTCTGTGCCTCAGAGCACAGTCATCAGGAGGGGACCAGGGTCACCCCCAGCTCTGAGCTGACAACCTCTCTGGGTCAGTTCCCTCTTTTCTAACAACAGTACTTCTTCCTCCTAAGTCGGGGGTAAGGCAGTTGGAGGATTAAATATAAGGCACTTAGTTCAGTGCTTGGTGTATAATAAACATTAAATTATTACAATTCTAAAAATCATATACCCTGATTTTTAAATGATCATGGCTCTTTTAGGAACTTAAACAACTGGAATGAAGGGATTTGAACAAATGCATTTTTCACTACTAGGGAATATGTATCTCAATTTTCTCTTAATTTAGGAGGAGTGCCTTGGTTTGCTAGAAGCACATTCATCACCTAACTGGATAAGCCTTCATCCACCACTGTTGTCTGTCATTCAGAAAGTAACAGATATGTCTCAGTCTTCATCTCTAGAAAACTGAAGACCCTTATATGCCAATAGGTCCCTGGGAGTCTATCCTTAATGACCCAGAATTCTAAAAACACATAAAAATTTTAAACTCTCATTTACCCTTTTCAAAGTTTCAACCATTCCACTTCTCACCACTTTCTGTGTAGAGCAGGTTACAGTAAGCTACCACACCCTCCTAGAAAGAATTGCTCATTACTTTGCATGTGCAGTCCTGTTATCACAAGGAAGTAAAATAGAACAAACATGTTCAATATGGATCCTTACTCATGATGCTGTCAATCAGTGTGAAAAGGCAAAAAGTATTTGAAAACCATGTAACAGAAAGTCCAAAGGGGTCTTAGAACCAAGCCTACCAGCAGATTCCACTCATCAATTCATATATATATTCATTTAATGTTTACTGAATACTTTCTAAGTGCCCAATACTACCTAAATCTAAGTGCTGGGGACGTTGTCGTGGACAAAAGAAATAGTTCTGCCTTCTCTGGACCTGTATTTTAATGGATGTTACTCAGGAATTTGCATGAGTTCTGTCTGTATACAAGGCATATACAATTATCTTTTTTTTTTTTTACATCTTTATTGGAGTATAATTGCTTTACAATGGTGTGTTAGTTTCTGCTTTATAACAAAGTGAATCAGTTATACATATACATATATCCCCATATCTCTTCCCTCTTGCGTCTCCCTCTCTCCCACCCTCCTTATCCTACCTCTCCAGGCGGTCACAAAGCACCAAGCTGATCTCCCTGTGCTATGCGGCTGCTTCCCACTAGCTATCTACCTTACGTTTGGTAGTGTATATATGTCCATGCCTCTCTCTTGCTTTGTCACAGCTTACCCTTCCCCCTCCCCATATCCTCAAGTCCATTCTCTAGTAGGTCTGTGTCTTTAGTCCTGTCTTACTCCTAGGTTCTTCATGACATTTTTTAAAAGAAGTTTTTGCAGGATTCCATTGAGTAGGGAGTCAGGGTTATTGCTATAAAAACAACCCCCAAGTTTCAGTGGCTTAATGCCCACCAAAAACCTTTCTCAGTGATGTGACAGTTCAATTCAAGTGTTCAGTTAGCAACCTTCTAAATCCTGTGGCTCCACCATCCCTTATGCCCTTGGGGTCCTCTGCATTTGGCTAGTAGACGGGGGGAGAGAGGAAGAAGACAATCATTAAGGACAATCACATTACTTCCCATCCCTAACAGGAACTGGTTTGCACAGCTGCACCGACCGCTAGGGAAGCTGGGGAAAGCAGTCTAGTGGGTGCCCAGGAGGAGAGGGAAGTGTGTTTTGTGAGCACACAGCAGTCTCTGCCCTGGGAGCATACCAGAGCCAGCTGGCCCTCGTGTAAAATGAAGTGCTTGTCCACCTGCAGTGGGTCCCAGAATAAGGAAATTGCACTGATGTCTACTGTTCTGGCTTTGCAGACGAACTCACGTGATCAAAATCTAAATCATTGCCTCGAACTCATTGAACAAGTCGCCAAAGTGCAGGGACAACTCTTTGGGGTCTTCACTACAGCAGCCCAAGAAGGTGAGAATGGCCCATGCATCCCCGTCTTTGCTTTCTTTTCTTTGTCCCTTCTCTGTGCTCTCTGACTGGGTTGCTGTGGTTGGATTTCTCTCACTGACCTGATTTGTGGATTCTTCTAGGAGGACATTATGATGGTGTGGAAACAATCAAATCGCGCCTTTTGCCTTGGCTGGAGGCCTCCTTTACTGCTGCTTCCCTAGGAAAACCTGTCGACAGCAAGGTCCCCTCTCTACAGGTAGGGATGCTAAAGGATCCTCCTAGGTGTTCAGCACCTGATCAGGCTCTGGGGACTCAAACATATGTAAGATATGGTTTTTACCTAGCAAGGGGCTCAACTCTAGTTAGTGAATTGAGACATGGGTCGAAAAGGTGAGTTTCTATATACAGTAATACGTGGCCTCCTTAGCCTTCCTTTCTAGTGTTTACCCCCTTCGCGCACATTTAAAGAACCAGCAATGATTATTCCTTCTCCACCGAGATTGCAGGAAAACTAAAATTCACCTCTAGTACAAAGCCTTGGATTCCCCTTACCACCTACCTTTAAAAGTGGCTACTTGTTACCTAGTCTCAGAAGGTTGAGAATAACAAGTCCTATACATGTATTCACCCTTCTTAAAACTCCCTCTTACAAGAAAAAATGTTTTTCTTACTTGTGGTCTAAATTAACTCAGAATATTAAAAAGTGTATTCAGTTTGTTACTAGACAACATTTAACACAAATGATACTAGTAGTGGCTGGACCAAGTTAAATGATTGCTTTGAAAATACCTGTAAGTACTGAGAAATGCCAAAGTTTATTGCACTTTCCCTTCTCACTGACACTGGTGCATCCCATTCCTCTGTTCTCACTGAAGCCATTTTAATCTAGATTCTTCACCTGTCCCACCCCGCCCCCTAAAACACACACACACACACACACACACACACACACACACACACACACACACGAATAGTAGAGACTACACTCTAAGAGATCAATGGCTTTCCAAATTTTGTGGCCATTCCCTGGGCAACATCATTTCTCCTCAACTCTTTGGCGTCTCTGTCACATTTGACTCTCGACACCCCTATTCTTCTAAGGCTCTAATAATTTGTCTCCTTGCCTCACCCACTCCCCTCTTGTAACTGTTCTTCAAGGGCCAGACTTTAGAAATCTTCTCTTCTACCTCCATTCCTGCTTCATCTCTTACTCCTATGCTGCTCATCTCATATCTATACTCAGGTCCTATTCTCATCTGAGCTCTCTCTTCTCCAATTGTACATTGGAATTTTCAGTTGTGCTATTGTCATCTCAAAGTCAAATCAGTCTAAGACTGACCCTAGCCTCTCCCATGCCCCAAACACCAACTTCTTTCCTAACTTAACAGTCTTGATCATGACACACTCCACTTTCTTCTCACCAGCAGAATCTGTGGGTACCTGTTGTAAATTCGTGCAGAACTCGATCACTTTCCACCACCCCTGCTGCTGCCACCCTTGTCCACCTTTGGTCATCTTTTATTTGGATCATTAAAAAAATAACCCAAAGGGATTCTTCTAAATGTCAAGTCAGATCAAGTTACTCCTCCGGCAAAACTCTCCAAACTTCCTGTCTCAGAAAAAGAGTTCCTACAATGGCCATCAAGCTCCTATACCACTGTGGTCCTTTAAATTCTGTGATCTCATCTCTTACCTTCTCCCTTGCTCAACCACTCCAGCAATACTGGCAGTCTTAGAGCAAAGATGTCCAACAGAACTTTCCATGATGACAGACATGTTCTGTATCTATATCTATAACTATATCTATATCTATATCTAAAGATGTTACTTTGAAAGGCTAAAAACTCCCAAATAAAATACTCTAAATCACTGCAAAATAAACTTCCCTCATAAATATAGTTGTCCCCAATGTTCTCTATTTTTTTATATGTTTCTGCACATGGATATACCAGCTTAAAATAAAACATTCATGTGTCTTCATATAATATACAGACATGTATCTTATGTTTCTACATAAACGCATGTACATAGTATATGGAATGTGTGCACGAGATACACATTGACACACACCGATGTCACACCGTTAAGACCTGTTGAAGGCATTACTCTCCCTGGTGTTTCCTCCTTTCTTCCACCTGGTTCTTGGTTGAGAGAGGGCTGGCAGGAAACACTCTAGAGAAATGAAAGCTCTCTGTACCTCCAAATGGCTCCATTTTTTCCAGTTTCCATCATGTACTGAGTACCAGGTAACAAAACACTCACGCCCTCCCTCTCTGCCTCATGATCGAGTCACGTGCCTGCACCCACGATGGGGACCAGGTGCCAGCGCTACATCACCCATGGACTGGGTGACACGCCAGGAGAAATCCCGGCCTCAAAGGGAAACCGCATGGACACACACTTTAAAAGTACCAAATCAAAAAAAAAAAAAAAAAAAGTACCAAATCCAAGAACGGACAAGCAGGTGGAACACACTCTCCTCAAGGGAGTGGTCAGGGACGGGGGTCTGACTCCTGCCCACCACACGTGTCTCCAGAGCCAGAAATTACTTGACTGGGTACAGAAAAGCCCAGGACCAACCAAGACCAGGCCCCAGAGAGCACAGAGGTTTAAATACCAGCCAGACCACAGGCAAGAACAGAAACAAAATGAAAAACATAGGGGCACACAGAGACTTTCTCCCAGATACAATCCAGCACACTGAAAAGAGAATCTCTTTCTCACTACGTGAATCAATGTCATTTAATGCTGTGCCCCAGCTACAGCCATTTCATGCAGCCCTGCCCGGACTGCACTTCTGAGAGCACCATGCCCTGGCCATTCTCCTCATTCCTGGTCCCTGCCAACTTTTTAAGTGAAAGTGCTACTAGAAGAAAGACACGATGTCCTGCCACTCAGTGAATGAAACTCCGGCAGATAGAGAAACAGAGTCAAAATGAATTAAATCCCAGGCTCAGCACCAACACGGCCTGTGTGACCTTGGGCAGGTCATGTGGACTCTCCATGCCAAGTTTCCTCATCCGCAAAAGGGGTAATAATAGCAGCTACGGATAGTTTCCATGTGAAGATTAAATGCATCAGCACGTCACACTATACTCCTCTCAAATTAGCCTCCGCCTAAGTATTGATTATATTTCAAAAGAGGGAATCTGAAAGACCTCATGTACAACATGGTTTGAATCACAATTTTTAAAACTATGAGACCACACATTTATTCAATATTTTCCTAGAAATTATTTTTACAAACCCATAGTTATGTAAATTCAGTGTCCCCGTAACAAATTTCCTCAGAGGACATGGAAGCAATGAGCCTGGACGTATATGTTGTTACATCCTCACACATAAAATTTCCCTGTTACTCACATTCTCATAGAGAGCTTGAAGGGTCTCGAGGTCAACCACAGAATTGTCCAAGTTCACCACAGCTGCACAAAAAAGACAAAAGAAAGAATATAAATTGCCATAAGCCAGCTGTGAAAAGCTCCAACCACCTCAAACAATAGTGACCGTCCACAGAGTGGAGTTCATACCCGGCAGGTAGAGGATGGGGGCTCTGCCTTCACGGCAGCCTCCTGTTGGGCACCCCCCAGGCCAAGCTGGCATTTCAATGGGTCAGGTGTCAAGTGTCAAAGCTTTCAAGAGCTCCACAAATACAAAATCCCAGGAAGAGGGCCCAATGGTCACAGAGAAGCTGTGTCTGTCTCTTTCATAACTCACCTGAATGAATTTGAAAAATCTGCTTAATACCAGAAAAATAGGCAAATCACTCATGTTACTGTCACATCCTGGGGTTTTTTTTTTTTTCCACGGTACGCGGGCCTGTCACTGTTGTGGCCTCTCCCGTTGCGGATCACAGGCTCCGGACGTGCAGGCTCAGCGGCCATGGCTCACGGGCCCAGCCGCTCCACGGCATGTGGGATCTTCCTGGACCGGGGCATGAACCCGTGTCCCCTGCATTGGCAGGCGGAATCTCAACCACTGCGCCACCAGGGAAGCCCACACATCCTGGTTTTACACCAATAAATGTACATATCTTCCAATTTACGTAAAGACTTTTGACAAAGGTTAAATCTAATCACTAAACTGGTAGACTAATATGGAAACAGCAGGTACATTTCCTGTTTCAACTTTTTAAATTGTTATAATCAAAGGAAAATTCTTTGATTATGGTATTGAGATTGGCACAGATGCATCCTTAAAAATCCATCTTTAATATACAAACTGCCCTGCTTATACAAGGAAGAAGTGGAATGGATAATCAAAAACTGGAAATGTGTTCTTTTTTTTTTTTTTTTTTTGAGGTATGTGGGCCTCTCACTGTTGTGGTCTCTCCCGTTGCGGAGCACAGGCTCCGGACGCGCAGGCTCAGCGGCCATGGCTCACAAGCCCAGCCGCTCCGCAGCATGTGGGATCTTCCCGGACCGGGGCACGAACCCGTGTCCCCTGCATCGGCAGGCGGACTCTCAACCACTGCACCACCAGGGAAGCCCTGGAAATGTGTTCTTAAATGCATTGTTTGGCCTGGGAAACGTACTGAATTTTGGAATTGGTGTGTTTTATTACTTAATTTAGGTGTAGGTTAACCAAAAGCATTTTGCATTAGTTGTGCACAGATTAGCCCGAAATGAGGTGAATTTGCTCTGATCAAATATGTGCCAAGTAATCACTGAAGCTGTTGTGGGATTAAAGATTTCTGGGAGAAAAATCACAGAGTGGATAATCAAAAAGTGGTTAGACTTACTTTGATAACTGTGGCATTTCACAATGCTTTTTCCTCAAAGCTTAAAGTACATGACACATTTTCTAGTTGACTCTGGCAAAATCCCAAGAAAGAATTAAGAAAGCCAAATTCAATACTGAAACACAGGATGGATAAGAAATCTCACCAAGATAATTTAGAATTTCTGTCTGGAGGTGGGAAGTGAGTCCAGATTCATGAAAAACTATCATATCAACTAGAATATAATACTTCTAGCCTAATAACATTCCCCTATCTCAATCTCCAAAAAAATTAGGTCTCAAGTTTAAATCTAAGAATTAAGATTTGCAATCAAATACTTTTTACTCTTAAACCATATAAGGCAAACATAACCACAAACTGCTTAATGTTTCAAAGTAGTAAACCATAGCCCAACTATGACTAAATTTCAAAAGCTAATTAAAAGGGATTAACAAATGATTTTCACTAGAGGTAATATGGCTAAAAATAATGTAACAAAATACATAAAACTAAAATAAAGATATCATCTTCACGCATGGAATTACCATTTTTAGATTACATTCATGCAGAGTCTAGCCCTTAAGGAGACTCTTAGAGTGAATCCAAAGTTCTCTAACTTTGGAATTCATTAGCTAATAATCCAGTATTTCTATATTCCTTGGGAGATACACCAAGAGATCTACAGGAAACTATGGAGGAAATGCTAGTCATCCACTTAACACAAGGTTTCATTTTCAGAACAAGGATAAGAAATACAATAAAATCATTCATGCTCAAGTCAAAACTCATAAAAGATACGATTAACCTCTGACTTTATTATTTTAAAACAGTATTATTTCTACAAGTTTTCCCTACATGAAATATTACTTGTAAATATACTGAGGTTTCTCATATTTTATCTCATGCAATGTTACGTGCCAAAGAATATTTTTATAAATGTCACACGGTCCTAAGCAATTCCTCAAAAAGTCCTAATCCATGAAATGTCATTTTTTAACCATCCACAGGAAATCTCAATGGAAAGCCACACTACTACGACTTTACCACATAATTTTCCCTTAATTAGCTTCACACGTGAGAAATGAAAGACACAGGGACTAGATGAGGGGAAGTATCATTCATTCATGTTTGTTTATAACTTAGTCCTGCCCCTCCTTCTCCTCCCCCCCACCAGCTTAAAAGTTTGGCTCATTTTAGGTTAATATAGAGAGTGATGTCAGCCATTTGTTTAATGTAGTGATGAGATATTTAAAATGTGAATCAATTCTTGACAACTAGTCACTTGACCATACGGCAAAAGTGTTAAATATATCTGTACTGGTTAAAAATTGTTTTCAGCTGTGAAAAGGATGTCTGAGTAAATAATGACAAAGAAAATTGAGATAGGTTGGTATTGATTCAGGGACTACAAACAGGTTAGGGCCAACATTTTTTTAATGGTCTTTTCCTCAAGTGGAAAAATGGCAGCCATGGCTCCATCGATCGCTCTCACATTCCAGGCAAAATGAAGAAGGAAGAAAGGAAGCAACAAGAAGGCATGTGTAATGCCTATTCTTAGCAGATGTCTCCTTATGTCTCTCTGGCTAGAGTAGTTTCCCATGATTACCTAGAATTGAGGAGAAGCTGAGAAGTGTAGATAATGTGGACAAGCTGCTATCTCTAAGAAAACAGTGTTTTAAAGCTTCAGCCTAAGTAATCTCTGAAACACTCCCTAACTTCCATAGCTCATCCTGACCTTCCCAGCCTCTTGATTCTACCCTTTAATACAAGTCACCTGATACATTTCAGATATTCCCTCTTTTGTATGTGAGTATGTGCTCTGTCCCTCCAAGGAGATTTTGAAGAGTGTGATAGCAAACATGTGTCTTAGGTATTATCAGCTTACGTCAGAGTGTTCCACATATAGCAGAAAACTGAAAAGATTACAGTGCAAAAACCAGAAGTTATTACTGAACCTTCAGAGAGAAGACATAACAGCCAAGCTTAAGAAAGACTCACTAGAAGCCACGTATTTGCATTATCAGTTCCATAAATCCACAGAGGCAGCAACACCCAAGAAAGCAAAAGGCAAATACCAGCACGGGTATTAGTGCTGCTCACACAGTACCACGAGCATAACGGCCCGTGTGATGATGAGGGAATCTGGCACTGAGTCCTACAACGTAAGAGAAAGATGTTTCTGGGGGGAGAGGTCTCCTCCTCCGCTTCACATCTGCAGTCTTTGGGGGATGAAAATGGTCAGTGTTTACTCATTCAGGAGTTTCTAGTACTGTCTTTAACTGTCCTGCCAGGGGATATAAAAAGAAAAAAGAAAGAAAAAACACCAGTTTGGTGGAAAGGCCTAGAAACTTGAATTAGAAAATTCAAGTAAATTTTTACTTGAAACTCAGTAAAGCACATAAACGTCGGCTGCGGGCATGTCGCTGTACCACATGATGGCAGTGGAGCCAAGGGTCACATGCAACGTCCCTTTATACGGAAACACGATGCGCTGACACCTGCCTGAGAATCTGCTCACCCAGGAGTTACTCTAAAAACTGTCCAAATGTATGACTTAACAAAACTTTCCTAAAGATGCAGTCAAGCAACTTTTAAAATTTTGTTGGCTTTGCTTGGCTTAACTGAACAAACCCAACAACTTATTAAAACTAACATTTCTCAGAGAGAGGAAGGCACTTGGGACCATCTTCATCTGAATATTTCACACTTGAAAATGAAACCAAGCAGGACCCGGCGGGGCCCTCCCGCGTACAAAAGCCTTTCCGTGTCCCCCGTTTCTTGTTTGTAGGAGAAAGGCTTCAGCCTCCGAGACCTTCCCTGAGTTACTAATGAAAGTGAGAGAACAAAGGAAAGGCAGTCGGGAAACAGGAGTGTGGCTGGCGCAGCGCCGGCCAGGGTCCCAGTTCCCCCTCAAGAGACATACTTAACAATCTGGCATACACGGAACTCTGAGCTCTTCTACAGGGGCTGGGGCCCCACCCGGTGGAGGATGGTGACTTCAGGCTGAGCACAACTACAGGGACCCCAGACTGGTTGGAACCACAGGGCTGATGATGGACATTCCTGGAGCCCCACCTGGTTATCTCCCCACCAACCAATCAGAGGAGGGTCATACACCCGGCAGCCCTCCCCCCAGATTTTGCCTATAGAAACTCTTCCCCCCAAACCATCAGAGCTTTTTGAGCCCGAGCCACGCATTCTCCTTGCTTGACCCTGTAACGGAACTTTCTCTGCTCAAACTCCAATGTTTCGGTTTGTTGGGTTTGTTTGGCACATGGACTTGGGTCCGACAACAATAAGATGACAGGAAACACTACATTTGTGTTCCTTACACATCCCAGCACCAAACACGCTTGAGCTCCTGGTCACAGATGCACAGGCACACCCTTCAGCAGGAAACTAGCCAGAAGACACATTGGGTTAGGGTTTGGGAAACACACAAGCTCTTGAATAATACTTGAAGCAATTCTGGATTACCTAAAGAATACAAAACATTTGTATTCATCTATGAAGGAAACAGAGTATCTTCTTGAAAACATTTTCATCCGTTCATTGAACAAATATTCTCAGAGTCCTAAGTCTGGACCAGACACTCCTCTCAGCCCTGACAGACATGCTTCTTGTCCTTGAAGAGTTTACACTTTATTACCGAGCAATTAAAATGCTGTACGCCCTGGAAAGGAGGAAAATTATAGTTTTATAACATCCTGTAATTTAAGAATAATATTCATTTATACTATCCTCTCTTTTCAGGCAGCTTAACCAGGTGGCAGACAATAAAATGCCAGAATTCTATAGATTTTGTACTTAGGCTACATAGAGAAAGGCTTTCCTATTGGAAAATTTAATCTGACACCCAATCCACCACTGGTGCATCTCAAGCACACCTGCTTCTACAAGGTTAACAACCTAAGTGACTAAGTCAGTGGGCCTCACTGACAAGAGCTGCATAAGTTAAACTGTCAGCAAGTGTTTTTGCCTAAGTCAGTATGGCACCTGCTTTTATGGGCAGGGGAAGAAGATGAATATCAAGACTATGCTACTGGAATAAAATCTTTAAATGCAAACATGACTGCCACTGTAGACCTTTTAATCTAGCGATACTGTATTTCACTTCTGTTTTTGGAGAGGTGTGTTGACTGGACCATACTGGTACGACTCAGGGCTTATCTCAACTATTTAGATAAGATTTACTTAGGGACTTCCCTGGTGGTCCAGGGGTTAAGACTCCACACTTCTCCTGAAGAGAACGTGGGTTTGATCCCTGGTTGGGGAACTAAGGTACCACATGTGGCCAAAAAAAAAAAAAAGAAAGAAAGAAAAAAAAGAAAAAAGTAGATTTACTTAAAAAAAAAAAGATTTACTTGACTTTGGCAGGTGACAAAATCTAGGGTGTGGGATAAAGGAGGAAGAAGAAAAGACTGGCACATCCCAGATAGTGTTTATGTTAAGCATAGTGTATAAATGACCAAATAGTTTCAAACAGTGCATGGCACTTTGTGTAAAACAGCCACTGTCTGTTGAATGTTTTCCATAAACCAGCACTGCAAAACATCCTTTATTGCCCATAGTCCTTTACTGCCCCAAATGGACTTCACCTTCCAGCTTAGGTAAACATTTATACTCATAAAAAAGAGCTTAGTGAGTCTCCCTTGATTAGGACCCTAACTCTGGGATCACATTTGCCACTGTTTTCTAGCACACTCTCTAAAAGAGCAACAGTGTAAAATTTTACTTTGAATGTAAGCATACATATTGCTCCATAAGTAGAGAACATATCAGAAATTTTAAATTCCTTATGCCAAAATAACTTTCACACAGATAATCATACTTTTTTTCAGTATAATTTACACAAATACATCTGACTTTGAAAGAAACCCAGAACAGAAAGACTGAATTTACAAACACAGTGATTATAATTATGATTTTAAAGAAAAAATTTCCTTTTAAAAATAATTCACCTAAACATACAGTTAAATACCTTCCTTACTATATTACATATGAGCAACTACATATTGGCACACAGGTTAAGGTAGGGGAAGTTTAGTCACTGAAAATTAAAAATGCATCAAAAAATAAATATATGTATATTTATAACTAAATAATTCAGAAAGGCTAAAAAATGAAGAGAAGTGAAATTATGCCCAGCACATGCAAATCAAAAAGGCAAGGGTTATGATCTTGATATTTGACAACTTAAGATTCAGGCCAGGAACATTATGTGAACAACAAAACAATGAAAAAAGATATTTTTAATGCTAACGGCTACAATTCCCAATGAAATTATAATAGATATGAATTTATGTCCCCCAAAACATAGGTGCAACCTTCATAAGAAAGAAACTACAAAATATTGACAAGGAGAGACAGACAGACAGACACACGAACAATGGGTAACTTTAATAAACCACTCTGGTCAAAACAGATCAAGAAGAAAAATACAACTAAGGATTTAGAATATATAAACAGAAAAGACTGTTATCTTATAGTTACATACTGAACTTTGTATTCTAATAAAAGAGTATACACTTTCTTTTCAAGGCACATGAAATATTTATGAATATTGACTATTAAGTTGCAACAAAAACGCCAAGCAATGTCATAATACAAACTTATTTCCTAATCCCACATAATAAACTATTAATGGATTAAAAAAAAACTCCGTTGTGAACTTGTAACCTATGACTGAGAAGATTAGAGCTTACACACCAGAACTTGACATGTTATGGTCGTTCCTTTCATTGTATTACAGATGGTTTTGACTAACAACTTGGGTCTCAGCACTACTTTTCCAAAATATTTAAATGTACGAAAAATCTAAGGAACATACATGATATTTATCATGATCCACCTGGAATAATTTCGGGTTTACTTAACTCAACATGTAATTAATATGTGCAAAATGTGAGGGGCTGGTTCATGTGTGTGTTAAATCACATTTGCTCATTTGTTCAGTTAATGAAGGTTTTCTGTTTTCTCTGTCAATGTATGAATTTGCGTGTAAGGGTTAGTTTGATGTTTCATTGTTCAGAGGAATGAGGGGTCAGTAAAATAACATAATCATGGGAGGAGTTTCCAATATTAGGATTTCTTTGATGTGATTTTAATAAATAAAAAGTTGCTTCCAAATATAACGCTAAAATTTAGAAACTTTCTCCACGTCCACACCTACTGCCTCATTGACCAGTGTCCTCTTCCAACCATCACAAAAATTTACTAAAGTCCTTGCCTTACCTGCTTCTGTACATAAATAATTCCATGAAAAATTCAACCATTAAAAGCAATCAGACTTTGAATTTCACAACCCACATAAAGATTCTTCTGCTTCCCACTAGCTAGCTATTTTACATTTTGTAGTGTTTATATGCATTTTTGTTTGTTTCTTCCTTTCAAGGGGACAGAGTCCATCTGAACATGTCTGTATAGGGAAATGAGTGCTGGTGGCTAAAATACTGTTAAACACTTAAGAATTCAGTCTCAGCTGCAATCACAATCCTCACTGTTCAAGAAGAAACAAATTCCTGTTGCTAAATTTTCCAAGACTATCGCACCTCTTTCCAGCTGAGGGGAGGGGAGAGGAAGGGCATTGTCCTCACCGGGCAGGATACCACACAGAAAACGCATCCAGGATCCCTTTATGGCACAGAATGAAAGACAAAGTTCACACGGGGAACTTGGAATACGGTTTCCACACTAAGCTTTTCCCTTAAGAAGCCACATGCCGCATTACCCGATGGTTCTAGGAATGCAATCCCAGGCACCGTGAGCCCAGTGTCACGAGCCATCTGATAAATGGCTGAAGTGCCGATCCTCCTACTCCGCTCACCCCAGCACTCTCAGACCCTCACTCACCTCAGAGGATAAAGACTGGACAGCATCTGCAGAGCGACCTCTTTGGGCTAAAACAGCACGTCAAGACACAAACGACTTTATAGAATTCAGTTTTAAAATACAAACATGACTCCAGTTATCCAAGGGGCTTTCTCTTGTCCCCAAATAACAGTCCAAATTCCCACCCATCTCACGGATTATGCAAAAGATATATTTTCGCAAAAACAACAACAACAAAAAGACTAGCTTATGGAACCTCTCCATCACAAAGCTGCTGTGAGTAATTATGTGCTCACAGCTGGGCCCCCGTGGCCCTGGGCCAGCAGTACCTTCAACAGGCACCCATGATTGTAAAGAAGAGACTCGGGTCACAGGGGAGGTGCCCAAGGGAGCTGCAGATGGGACTGCAGGCCGCACAGAGCTTACATCTGGGGGCAGAGGGGCAGCAAAAACAAACACAAACAAGACTTGATAGTAATTCAGACAGTATGTGCAGTGAAGGAAAGGAAGACTCACACCCAAAGCTCATTGCTTCAGAAAAGCCCCAGGTACTGTGTTTCTCCTTCCCACAAAAGTATAATTCAGAAGTCCAGTTGTGGAACAACGTCATAAAATATAAGCTAAGTGCAACCTAAGGGTTTTTGCTGGGCCTGTAATGAAAGGCTTATAAATCATTTTATCTTGATTCAATAATCTACATGTGACTTAAAATGATGAGGTCTTTTTATAAGAAACTCTAAATAATGAATTTATATTTTAAATTAAAGCATACTCTCAGCAACATGGATGAACCTGGAGATGATCATACTAAGTGAAGTAAATCAGAGAAAGACAAATACCACATGATATCATTTATATGTGGAATCTGAAAAAAATGGTACAAATGAACCTACTTACAAAACAGAAACAGACTCACAGACATAGAAAACAAACTTATGGTTACCAAAGGGGAAGCGGGGGAGGGATGAATTAGGAGTTTGGGATTAGCAGATATACACCACTGAATATAAAATAAACAACAAGGTCCTACTGTACAGCACAGGGAACTATACTCAGTACCTTATAATAACCTATAATGGAAAAGAACCTAAAAATGTATATATATGTATAACTGTATATATGAATCACTTTGCTGTAGAGCTGAAACTAACACAACATTGTAAATCAACTATATTTCAATAAAAACTTTAAAAAACAAAGTTTATCAGAAAAAAGACAACTGCTATAAACACTAAAGCAACCACTAAAGAGAAAATAAAAAGTTCTATTGACAATAAGCAAATAAAGGAGATCATTTGCATCTTTTAAAAATAATTCAATTAAAAGCATGTTCTGACATTAAATTTCTGAAAGTAGGTTTCAATAAAAGTGCCTGTATCTCACATGCACTTTTCTCCCCAACCAGGCCATATCGATGACAAGGTCACACCAATGACAAAGTCATGGAGCCCACTGGGTGGAGCCCACTTTCTTCTCAAATTTCTGACCCTTAGTGACTCTTCATTTCAATGAAAACTGTTCACTAAGCCACCCAACAGCATTGACTACATTTTTAATGTCTTGATAACTATACTAAATGGATCTTAAAATTCCATACACCATATGAAGAAAACACTTAAATGTTAAAAAAAAAAAAAAAAGAAGCATGAAGCAATTTCCAAGTGAACCTTGTAAACCTGAGTTTCATAAAGAAACCAGGCACTAGAAAACCTACTGGGAAGAAACAACACTGGCCACACTGAACCCAACTTCTGAGAATATTACAAAAATAAACAAAGGATTATGAATAATCTTTCTTATGGTGGACAGAAAATGCTGCTGGCCAGTCCAGTCAACAATGTATGTGGCTGTGAGCCACTGCAGCTGCCCCCAGCAGTGCACCTCAGGGGACTCGAGGTGGAGAAAAATAGGACACTGGCCCAGACAGCTGAGGCGCACATCAAAGGAATGATTCCCATGAGCCCAGACTCTGGTATCTTCCCATACACAGAAAAGCACTATAATCATTAACTTGAGATGTCTGTTTTTTGTGATTAGCAGTAATATTTTCATGTTTGACTACATGTGTTTTGTCTTGTTTTGTTTTTCCAGCAAAAACTCCTATATGCCCCAGCGCCTGCCCTACCTCTTCGGACAGTTCCTCAGAGTATCTGAGAGGCTGTTTCCCAGGCTCTAGTTCTCAGTAAGGTCCCCAAATAAAACTTAACTTGCAACTTGTAGGCTTTGCATTTTTCTTCAGTCGACATTATGGTAATTAATAGGCAAGTGAAAAAGCTTGCATCTTCAAGAAAGAAATTAGAAATTCTATTAAAAAAGAAACCTGGAGTCTGTAATCTACAACTTATTTGGTAGAAATTTCATAAGAAAGCCATTATTCAGTGGCAGACAGTGGGGTAAAAAACTGCTCCACGAGTAGGCTACCAGAATACTCGGGGAAAGAGTTACCACAAAACATTCTACAAAGTTCCAACAGTTCAGAAAGAGTATTTCCAGGTTTTTTAAGTGTTCTTATACTTTACACTCAAAGCTAGAAACTAGTTCACCTTTCAGGAAAATAGTATGTCAAAGCAGGAAACAGAAGTCTCTGTCCGTGTACTTAGATTCTGCTCATGTCCATCACCAAGGTTCATTTCACCACCAAAGCCTAACTCCTTCCCTCCGCCATCTTCCCTGCCACCAGGACCCACCAGTGACGCATGTGGAATGTGGGTGACACAAAGCACAGAGACGATAATAAGAAAGCACACAGTTACAGGAGACCCCGGCCTTTAAAGACCCAAACAAACTGCTCTCCTTGCAGATAAAGCACCAGCCAAAGATGCAGCCACACTTAACTTCTAAGAGCTGCTATTACACATAATTCTCATATTTGTCTCCATTCAGAAAAGAGAAATGGACACAGCCCAGTATTAACTCAGCATTTCAGTAATACTGATGGAAAACCCAAGCTAAGAACAATCGAATCTGCCGCGGTTACTTGCCCCCTGAACCTGAACCCCCATTTCTCCCCTCCTACCTCTCGCTTGAGAATTCCACCACAGGGCACAGCTCCTGCATTCTTCTCCCTCTGCTGTCTCCTGGGAAAGGCTTGTAGTGGAACCCCCCAGAGCCACGAAGGAGGCAAAAGACCTTCACATCCTCCTGGCTCCTTGGGTGGCCAATCTGGTGTTTCAAACACTCCCAAAGCCTGAAAACACACCTCATCCCCTAAGGATCCCAGGAAGGGGAGGACAATTAATACTGACTTTGTGTGTGTGCTCATGTGCACGCATGTGTGAATGTGTGTGTGAGTATCTGTGTGTGTGTGTTTGCGTGTGAATATGCATGCATGTGTTTACAGGAAATAACTCATTTAATAGCCCTTTTTACTAGTGAGGAAAGTGAGGAACAGAGATGAAGAAATTTGCCCAGGTTTACTTACCTAACCAGTGGCAGGGCTGAGATCCAAATCTGTCTTTGACTGGGTGGCTTAAACAGCAGGAATTCAGGTCTCAAGGTTCTGGAGACTGGAACTGGGGCAGATTTTCTTCCTGGCTCACAGAGTCCTGGTCTTTCCTCCTCTTCTTATTAGGATGCTAATCCCATCATGGGGGTTCTGCCCTCTTGACCTCACCTAAACCTGATTATGTCCCAAAGTCCCCACTAAACACCATCACATTTGAGGTTAGGAGTCCAACGCAGGAATGGGGGTGGGGTGGGATGGGTTAGGGCTTGAACATTCAGTCCATAACAGAATCCAGGGAGCCTGGCCCTAGAACTCACGCCCTCATCATTGCTAGACTACACTAGAAAGTGGAGAGAAACCCAGGGAAGCAAAGACACTGAGAAGAAATAATATGCTTAGACAGTGAGTCTGAATGAAAGCAGGCACCCCCAAGGACCACAATAGGGGGATATCTTGTATTTCCCTACATACTCTCTGAGCAACTGGTACCTAAAAGAGAGGCACAGAAAGTTCCACCTCTATGTACCACCAAACTTACAATAATCACAGTATGCTTCAGTTATTTGATAACCTTAGCCCAGATTACTTTTTCTATAAAAATTTTGTTTGGTTCAATCAAGAACAAACAACTCCACTAATTTATAATTTTCTTTAAAATATTTTTACTCACTTAATTCACAGATATGAAAAACAGTCCACAACTTCATTTCTCTAAGGAACAGAGTCAATAATCAAACAAGGGAATTTGTATAAAATGACACAAAGCAAGAAACCAAATTTGCTAAATTTATCTTGTGCAAAGTTTTAAAACTCCATATTGGTAGGAAGAAGTGTTATGTACTCCTGCCAGTTCTATTTTTGCATATTATTAGATAACACAGGTCCTCACTCTGAAACAAGCTAACATGAACTCGGAGTCGGGGGACAGATGCCCTTATTAAGGGGAAGTCACGGACACAATGATCTATAAGCCTCAATTCCCTTAACTGCAAAATGGAAATTAACCCCCTTCCTCTGGACCATTTTACACAACTGTCAGTAATAATCGGGGGAGGGGGTGGGGGTAAAATTCAAACCAATACTGAGTGCCGTCTCTTTGGATCCTGATAGAAAAGTTTCAGAATGTGTATCCTGCTTGTCAACAGCAATTATCTTTCTAAGCACCTGCTGCCTTACGTAATTCCTTCCTATACAGTTATCAGGACGAGGCTTCTCAGCTCTGGGCCCCTTTGAGCCAGTGACCGAAGAGCAAAAGATGAGCAACACGATGCGGTTCCAATGAAGGGTGAGAGACAGACAGACGTCACTGGAATTTCTGATTTAAATATAAAACATGTTATTGTCCTTGTAAAGTATCCTTAACTATATATATTTTTTTTAATAATAAAAAAAAGTGCTTGAAAAGCAATCTTAGGCTTAGAGACCAAAAATAAAAACAACCATGGTTTCATTTACCTTATCAACTATATTTCTAACAGAATACTAGTTAGTTTTACATAATTATCACCTTTAATTTCAAGTCACATAATTTTGATAAATCGCGTTTGAACGGGATAGAAATTTCAACAAGGACACAATTTAGTATTCACTGCCCTCGGCTCACAATACCAGCCGGCTTTAAACAGGACAGACATTCAAAGGAGGGAAGGAACCTGGGCCTTATCAGCCTGGGGCGGCTACTCCTGGGTGGACAGTGACACTTGTTTCCATGGGCGGGGCCATCAAACTCTTTCTTAGGTGTCCCTTGCTACTGTACCTGTAATCGATGTTGACATACGTGTACCAAGGGAATGTAACAGGGTACGTGAGCCAGTTAAGGGTTCAGTACTTGGGGCACCTGCACCTCAGGGTGGCTGGCGGCGCCCCTGTGGCCTGTAAGAAGGCCACACTCCAGAGGCAGCTCCTGCAAGGTCCTCAGCCCTCCGATAGCTGAGGCTTGCTCATTTGTAAACGAATACGTGAAACTAAGGGTATACAAGGTCTGTGGATTAGCTGAAATCTCTTAGACATGCCCCAGCCACCTCTGTCCACAGGCTGAGCACAAGAACCCCCCCGTGGAGTGAGTCTACAGCTGGGGTCCTTAAGGAGGCCACCCAAGGCTTTGTCCCGAACAGCCCTGGTTACGGCCCTGGCTGCGCTGGATTTCCAGCATCTCTGGCATACTGAGGGCAAAAGATCGCTCCCTCTGTGATGGGTCGGTGCAGAGCAAACCTTTCAGGCAAGATATTGGTGAGAGGACCTCCAAACACCGAAAGCTAGACAACCTCAGGGTTACAGTAACCCTGCTGGCCAGGGTTTAATAAATATCTAAACAAGAGAGAATTAGATCAGAAACTGCTTCGTTTGATCTGGTGGCAGGGTCACCTTACTACCTTTGTGCCTGCAAAATGTCCACTTAGCACTTGTTGTCCAGGCAGTATTATTAATGGCACCCTTTCCACTCTCAAAAGTATCCCAGTCTGGATGATGAACCACGTGGATCTTCCACCCAGTAGTGAGACTGGGGATGGGGGTGGGGGTGGGGGAAAGCTGAGCCTTATGAAATTCAGAATTCCTTTAGAGCTACTATGATCTACCAAAATGGACCTAAGAGTTGCGATGACCACACTGACTCCTTATGGGCCAAAAGTTATACAGAAAATTCAATTTATTTTCACTAAACTACAAATCTGTAGATACTCTCATAATACCAATTTCTGGGAATAATACTAGATTATTTAAAGAAATCCTCCCACTGAGAACAATTAAAAATGCTGGATAAAATATATTTGTAAAATATTTTAAAGTCTTCAAAGAGCTGATGAGATAGGAATTAGGATTCTAATCAAAAGGCAAGAGAGAGCCCTGAGACAGGAGCCCGCTCAGAGCCTGCCTTTGCCCTGCCTGACCCAACAAATCTGAACTTTGTGCTGACAGTTTCTGTGGCCTGGGGCTAAATACGAAAGCTCAGGGCCCACCCAAAGTACAGATTCTAGACCCTCTTGACAATAAACTGGGACTCGAATGGCTACACACAGGGAAATCGACTCCTGCAGTGATGGACAGTTAGCCCTGCCTGACGGGGCCTCTGGAGCCTGATTTAAGGAGATCCTAAACCCAGAGTTGCTCGGACCCCCAGCACAGACTAGGGCAAATCTCTGAAAAATACCTTCATCCTAGAGTTTAAATTATTCTAAACCCTTGGAGTGGGAGTTTTCAGAGGTGCACACCATTTTCACTCTTCCCATCTAAAAATTGTTACAATATGCAGGATAATTTAGAGTTTACCAGGCATGTTCACAACTGCATCACAGCAGCTCAGGCCTCCATCATAAGCGCCACACACACACACACACACACACACACACACGGAGATATGGTGACAAGAGGAGGATCAGACCTTTGGCACCTATGACCCAAACCTCCCATCCTAATTACTCCAATGCCGCACTTTACAATAAAAACATTACAAAGGAAACTCAGCTCTAGGCTTTGCTAGAGTTCTCTGACAGGGAAGAAGACAGAGAAGAAAATTCCTGCAGTTTTTTACCATCTGACACACGCTTTGTTTTTGAGATACCAATGCTGGTTGTAGGAAAAGCACAATCTTCGAGGAGCAGCATGTGCGGATGGGAGAAGAGGAGGAGTTAGTGAGGAGGGCTGAGGGCAGGTCAGTCTGTCCTATTAACAAGCTGCACTATATACACTACCAAACGCAAAATAGATGGCTAGTGAGAAGCAGCCGCATAGCACAGGGAGATCAGCTCGGTGCTTTGTGACCACCTAGAGGGGTGGGATAGGGAGGGTGGGAGGGAGACGCAAGAGGGAGGAGATATGGGGATATATGTATATGTATAACTGATTCACTTTGTTATAAAGCAGAAACTAACACACCATTGTAAAGCAATTATACCCCAATAAAGATGTTAAAAAAACAAAAACAAAAACAAATTCTCAGGAAGATGGCGGAAGAGTAAGACGCGGAGATCACCTTCCTCCCCACAGATACACCAGAAATACAGCTACACGTGGAACAACTCCTACAGAACACCTACTGAACGCTGGCAGAAGACCCCAGACCTCCCAAAAGGCAAGAAACTCCCCACATACCTGGGTAGGGCAAAGCAGAGAGATTCCCGCACAGAGGAGCGGTGCCGAGCGGCACTCACCAGCCCGAGAGACTTGTCTGCTCCCCCGCCGGGGCGGGCGGCGCTGGAGCTGAGGCTCGGGCTTCGGTCAGAGCGCAGGGAGAGGACTGGGGCTGGCGGCGAGAACTCAGCCTGAAGGGGGCTAATGTGCCACAGCTAGCCGGGAGGGAGTCCGGGAAAACTCTGGAGCTGCCGAAGAGGCAGGAGCCTTTTTCTTCCCTCTTGGTTTCCTGGTGCGCGAGGAGAGGGGATTAAGAGCGCCGCGTAAAGGAGCTCCAGAGACGGGCGCTAGTCGCGGCTGAAAGCGCGGAGCCCAGAGACGGGCGTGGGACGCTGGGGCTGCTGCTGCCGCCGCCAAGAAGCCTGTGTGCGAGTGCAGGTCACTGTCCACACCGCCCTTCCGGGAGCCTGTGCAGCCTGCCACTGCTGGGGTCCCGGGATCCAGGGGCGGCTTCCCTGGGAGAACGCACGGCGCGCCTCGGGCTGGTGCAACGTCACGCCGACCTCTGCCGCTGCAGGCTCGCCCCGCACTCCGTGCCCCTCCCTCCCGCGCCCCTCCCTCCCGCCCGGCCTGAGTGAGCCGGAGTCCCCGAAGAGGCTGCTCCTTTAACCCTGTCGTGTCTGAGCGAAGAACAGACGCCCTCCGGCGACCTACACGCAGTGGCGGGGCCAAATCCAAAGCTGAGACCCAGGAGCTGTGAGAACAAAGAAGAGAAAGGGAAACCTCTCCCAGCAGCCTCAGAAGCAGCGGATTAAAGCTCCACAATCAACTTCATGTACCCTGCATCTGTGGAATACATGAATAGACAACAAATCATCCCAAATTGAGGAGCCAGGAGTCAGTGCTGTGCCTCTGAGGTGGGAGAGCGAACTTCAGGACACTGGTCCACAAGAGACCTCCCAGCTCCACATAATATCAAACGGCGAAAATCTTCCAGAGATCTCCATCTCAACACCAGCACCCAGCTTCACTCAACGACCAGCAAGCTACAGTGCTGGACACCCTATGCCAAACAACTAGCAAGACAGGAACACAACACCACCCATTAGCAGAGAGGCTGCCTCAAATCATAAAAAGTCCGCAAACACCCCAAAACACACCACCAGACGTGGACCTGCCCACCAGAAAGACAAGATCCAGCCTCATCCACCAGAACACAGGCAGTAGTCCCCTCCACCAAGAAGCCTACACAACCCACTAAACCAACCTTAGCCACTGGGGACAGACACCAAAAACAACGGGAACTACGAACCTGCAGCCTGCAAAAAGGAGACCCCAAACACAGTAACATAAGCAAAATGAGAAGACAGAAAAACACACAGCAGGAGAAGGAGCAAGATAAAAACCCACCAGACCTAACAAATGAAGAGGTAATAGGCAGTCTATCTGAAAAAGAATTCAGAATAATGATGGTAAAGATGATCCAAAATCTTGGAAATAGAATAGACAAAATGCAAGAAACAGTTAACAAGGACCTAGAAGAACTAAAGACGAATCAAGCATCGATTAAAAACACAATAAATGAAATAAAAAATACTCTAGATGGGATCAATAGCAGAATAACAGAGGCAGAAGAACGGATAAGTGAGGTGGAAGATAAAATAGTGGAAATAACTGCTGCACAGCAAAATAAAGAAAAAAGAATGAAAAGAACAGAGGACAGTCTCAGAGACCTCTGGGACAACATTAAACGCACCAACATTCGAATTATAGGGGTTCCAGAAGAAGAAGAGAAAAAGAAAGGGACTGAGAAAATATTTGAAGAGATTATAGTTGAAAACTTCCCTAATATGGGAAAGGAAATAGTTAATCAAGTCCAGGAGGCACAGAGAGTCCCATACAGAATAAATCCAAGGAGAAATACACCAAGACACATATTAATCAAACTGTCAAAAATTAAACACAAAGAAATCATATTAAAAGCAGCAAGGCAAAAACAACAAATAACACACAAGGGAATCCCCATCAGGATAACAGCTGATCTCTCAGCAGAAACTCTACAAGCCAGAAGGGAGTGGCAGGACATACTTAAAGTGATGAAGGAGAAAAACCTGCAACCAAGATTACTCTACCCAGCAAGGATCTCATTCAGATTTGATGGAGAAATTAAAACCTTTACAGACAAGCAAAAGCTGAGAGAGTTCAGCACCACCAAACCAGCTTTACAACAAATGCTAAAGGAACTTCTCTAGGCAAGAAACACAACAGAAGGAAAAGAACTACAATAACGAACCCAAAACAATTAAGAAAATGGGAATAGGAACATACATATCAATAATTACCTTAAATGTAAATGGACTAAATGCTCCCACCAAAAGACACAGACTGGCTGAATGGATACAAAAACAAGACCCATATATATGCTGTCTACAAGAGACCCACTTCAGACCTAGAGACACATACAGACTGAAAGTAAGGGGATGGAAAAAGATATTCCATGCAAATGGAAACCAAAAGAAAGCTGGAGTAGCAATTCTCATATCAGACAAAATAGACTTTAAAATAAAGACTACTAGAAGAGACAAAGAAGGACACTACATAATGATCAAGGGATCGATCCAAGAAGAAGATATAACAATTGTAAATATTTATGCACCAAACATAGGAGCACCTCAATACATAAGGGAAATATTAACAGCCATAAAAGGAGAAATCGACAGTAACACAATCATAGTAGGGGACTTTAACACCCCACTTTCACCAATGGACAGGTCATCCAAAATGAAAATAAATAAGGAAACACAAGCTTTAAATGATACATTAAACAAGATGGACTTAGTTGATATTTATAGGACATTCCATCCCAAAACAACAGAATACACATTTTTCTCAAGTGCTCATGGAACATTCTCCAGGATAGATCATATCTTGGGTCACAAATCAAGCCTTAATAAATTTAAGAAAATTGAAATTGTATCAAGTATCTTTTCCGACCACAATGCTATGAGACTAGATATCAATTACAGGAAAAGAGCTGTAAAACATACAAACACATGGAGGCTAAACAATACACTACTTAATAACGAAGTGATCACTGAAGAAATCAAAGAGGAAATTAAAAAATACCTAGAAACAAATGACAATGGAGACACGACGACCCAAAACCTATGGGATGCAGCAAAAGCAGTTCTAAGAGGGAAGTTTATGGCAATACAATCCCACCTTAAGAAACAGGAAATATCTCGAATAAACAACCTAACCTTGCACCTAAAGCAATTAGAGAAAGAAGAACAAAAACATCCCAAAGTTAGCAGAAGGAAAGAAATCATAAAAATCAGATCAGAAATAAATGAAAAAGAAATGAAGGAAACGATAGCAAAGATCAATAAAACTAAAAGCTGGTTCTTTGAGAAGATAAACAAAATTGATAAACCATTAGCCAGACTCATCAAGAAAAAAAGGGAGAAGACTCAAATCAATAGAATTAGAAATGAAAAAGGAGAAGTAACAACTGACACTGCAGAAATACAAAAGGTCATGAGAGATTACTATAAGCAACTCTATGCCAATAAAATGGACAACCTGGAAGAAATGGACAAATTCTTAGAAATGCACAACCTGCCAAGACTGAATCAGGAAGAAATAGAAAATATGAACAGACCAATCACAAGCACTGAATTTGAAACTGTGATTAAAAATCTTCCAACAAACAAAAGCCCAGGACCAGATGGCTTCACAGGCGAATTCTATCAAGCATTTAGAGAAGAGCTAACACCTATCCTTCTCAAACTCTTCCAAAATATAGCAGAGGGAGGAACACTCCCAAACTCATTCTACGAGGCCACCATCACCTTGATACCAAAACCAGACAAGGATGTCACAAAGAAAGAAAACTACAGGCCAATATCACTGATGAACATAGATGCAAAAATCCTCAACAAAATACTAGCAAACAGAATCCAACAGCACATTAAAAGGATCATACACCATGATCAAGTGGGGTTTATTCCAGGAATGCAAGGATTCTTCAATATACTCAACTCAATCAATGTGATACACCATATTAACAAACTGAAGGAGAAAAACCATATGATCATCTCAATAGATGCAGAGAAAGCTTTTGACAAAATTCAACACCCATTTATGATAAAAACCCTGCAGAAAGTAGGCATAGAGGGAACTTTCCTCAACATAATAAAGGCCATATATGACAAACCCACAGCCAGCATCGTCCTCAATGGTGAAAAACTGAAACCATTTCCACTAAGATCAGGAACAAGACAAGGTTGCCCACTCTCACCACTCTATTCAACATAGTTTTGGAAGTTTTAGCCACAGCAATCAGAGAAGAAAAGGAAATAAAAGGAATCCAAATGGGAAAAGAAGAAGTAAAGCTGTCACTGTTTGCAGATGACATGATACTATACATAGAGAATCCTAAAGGTGCTACCAGAAAACTGCTAGAGCTAATCAATGAATTTGGTAAAGTTGCAGGATACAAAATTAATGCACAGAAATCTCTGGCATTCCTATATACTAATGATGAAAAATCTGAAAGTGAAATCAAGGAAACACTCCCATTTACCATTGCAACAAAAAGAATAAAATATCTAGGAATAAACCTACCTAAGGAGACAAAAGACCTGTATGCAGAAAATTATAAGACAATGCTGAAAGAAATTAAAGATGATACAAATAGATGGAGAGATGTACCATGTTCTTGGATTGGAAGAATCAACATTGTGAAAATGACTCTACTACCCAAAGCAATCTACAGATTCAATGCAATACCTATCAAACTACCAATGGCATTTTTCACAGAACTAGAACAAAAAATTTCACAATTTGTATGGAAACACAAAAGACCCCGAATAGCCAAAGCAATCTTGAGAACGAAAAACGGAGCTGGAGGAATCAGGCTCCCTGACTTCAGACTGTACTACAAAGCTACAGTAATCAAGACAGTATGGTACTGGCACAAAAACAGAAAGATAGATCAATGGAACAGGATAGAAAGCCCAGAGATACACCCACGGACATATGGTCACCTTATCTTTGATAAAGGAGGCAGGAATGTACAGTGGAGAAAGGACAGTCTCTTCAATAAGTGGTGCTGGGAAAACTGGACAGGGACATGTAAAAGTATGAGATTAGATCACTCCCTAACACCATACACAAAAATTAGCTCAAAATGGATTAAAGACCTAAATGTAAGGCCAGACACTATCAAACTCCTAGAGGAAAACATAGGCAGAACACTCTATGACATAAATCACAGCAAGATCTTTTTTGACCCACCTCCTAGAGAAATGGAAATAAAGACAAAAATAAACACATGGGACCTAATGAAACTTCAAAGCTTTTGCACAGCAAAGGAAACCATAAACAAGACGAAAAGACAACCCTCAGAATGGGAGAAAATATTTGCAAATGAAGCAACTGACAAAGGATTAATCTCCAAAATTTATAAGCAGCTCATCCAGCTCAATAGCAAAAAAACAAACAACCCAATCCAAAAATGGGCAGAAGACCTAAATAGACATTTCTCCACAGAAGATATACAGACAGCCAACGGGCACATGAAAGGATGCTCAACATCTTTACTCATTAGAGAAATGCAAATCAAAACTACAATGAGATATCATCTCACACCAGTCAGAATGGCCATCATCAAAAAATCTAGAAACAATAAATGCTGGAGAGGGTGTGGAAAAAAGGGAACACTCTTGCACTGCTGGTGGGAATGTGAATTGGTACATCCACTATGGAGAACGGTATGGAGGTTCCTTAAAAAACTACAAATAGAACTACCATATGACCCAGCAATCCCACTACTGGGCATATACCCTGAGAAAACCATAATTCAAAAAGAGACATGTACCAAAATGTTCATAGCAGCCCTATTTACAATAGCCCGGAGATGGAAACAACCTAAGTGTCCATCATCGGATGAATGGATAAAGATGATGTGGCACATATATACAATGGAATATTACTCAGCCATAAAAAGAAATGAAATTGAGCTATTTGTAATGAGGTGGATGGACCTAGAGTCTGTCATACAGAGTGAAGTAAGTCAGAAAGAGAAAGACAAATACTGTATGCTGACACATATATATGGAATTTAAGAAAAAAATGTCATCAAGAACATAGGGGTAAGACAGGAATAAAGACACAGACCTACTAGAGCATGGACTTGAGGATATGGGGAGGGGGAAGGGTAAGCTGTGACAAAGTGAAAGAGCGGCATGGACATATATACACTACCAAACGTAAGGTAGATAGCTAGTGGGAAGCAGCCGCATAGCACAGGGAGATCAGCTCGGTTCTTTGTGACCGCCTGGAGGGGTGGGATAGGGAGGGTGGGAGGGAGATACAAAAGGGAGGGGATATGGGAACATATGTATATGTATAACTGATTAAATTTGTAAAATAAAAAAAAATAATAAAAAATAAATAAAAAATAAATAAAATTAAAAAAAAAAGAAAAATAAAAAGTGGTTGGCATCTCACATACTAAAAAAAAAAAAAAATTCTCAGTAAACTAGGTATTCAAAGAAACCTTAGTTTAATAAAGACTTGGAAGACCACAATGAAAAAAATAAAATAAAATAAAACAAGCTGTGTGACATTGAGCAAGAGACACAACCACTGAAAGAGCTTAGTTTACTCTTGTATAAGGTGACCCCAGAGGTCTGGTTACATCCTGTGGCCACTTCCACATCCAAACCAATTGGTGTTTACACTTCCGTGGACTTCTCAGTGGAGGCACATCCTGACAGAAGTCAGTTTTACTATGGAGGCCGCACATGATCACAGACACCGCGATCCCGACAACACACAGCAGACCTGGGCTTCTGGCACCGAAAAGCGCGCGTGCGCGCGTGCACACACACACACATTAGTCAACTCCTTTGCTCAGAAGGTTCTCATTACTAACTCAACCCAGGCAATATCCGATTGAAGGAAAGGACCATAGCATTCATTTCAGATTTCATTCCATGGCTTGACTGGGCGATATCTGCCAGCTTTAGAAAAGCAAATGCTTCTTGTTGCCGGCCTTGGTGTCCTGTTCTATGACAACGACCCCCAATGCTTCCACTTGAGAAAGCCTCCTCACCACCAAAGCAGCTTAATAAAAATTTAAATTGTGATTGTGCTACTCACGGATTGACAGGGCAGGACAAGATTGTGCTATTTATGAATTATTCCACACATTTTTTTTTTTTTTTTTTTTTTTTTTGCGGTATGTGGGCCTCTCACTGTTGTGGCCTCTCCCGTTGCGGAGCACGGGCTCCGGATGCGCAGGCTCAGCGGCCATGGCTCACGGGCCCAGCCACTCCGCGGCATGTGGGATCCTCCCAGACCGGGGCACGAACCCGTGTCCCCTGCATCGGCAGGCGGACTCTCAACCACTGCGCCACCAGGGAAGCCCCCACACATTATTTTAAGCCGACCAAATAGAATCTACATTCATACAGGGGTAAGCTGGAAAGCCAGGTAAATGTTTTCATGATTTTTAAACCATATTTTGTTAACAGGTAAACTGGCATTCCGTTGGATAATTTAATCTGCTTTAAATCTATTCTAAGGCTCTGAACAGCTTAAGGGACATTTTGAATATAAATTTAATTCCTCTATTCACCTTCGGGCAATATCCTTCAGCACAAATGTGATAGGACTATATAGCATAGGGATGCCTGTCAATAGTAAAGTATTAAAATACTGACATGAAAGCCATTTTAAAAATGGTAAAAATCACCCTATATCCAAATACAGAAAATATTTTAAAAGCCTGGTTAAAGATATAAATTAAAACAACACCATAAAAAAAACCAAAATATCATGCTATTACTGCTTCCATGTGTCTGGATCACCAACAATAACATAAACAGGTAAGAATAATTTGAAACTATCTTTGATGCTTATTAGAAAAATAATTTGGTCCCCGTATGTGGAGAGAAGTCTGGCGGTTACAAGCTAGTCATCCCAAGGAACTGAAAAAAGAGGGACCAGTTGTCCAGCCTAAAAAGTTACACATAATAAAGCTGCTTGAGTGATTCTTTCAGCATCTCACAGCCTCTCAGAACAGGAGGACGAAGAGAATACGTCCCATCACTTACTCAATGCTTTAAAGGCATCTGAGACAAGTGGTCATGCAGCCTCTTCAATAGTTTTGAGTTTTCATTTAATCACTATACACGGCAATCCAATCTACTCTTCCACGTCTCTAATCATAAGGACATTTTAAAAACAACAATAATCAAAACAAGCTTTCATGTAACTCATACACTGGTTTTAGCTGATCTATTAGAAAATCTTAGGTTTACTTCCTCTTCTTTATGTTAGCTCAGCAAACATCTGAGATTCACTCTCAGCATATTTTCCTCTCCTGTGGACCATCCTCCCCAGGTATCATCAGGGGCTGAGGCACGGCCCACATCTGGATCTCACCAGTGTTCACCAGTCCCTCTTTGGACATGGCACAGAGAAGTCAAATCAGGTACAGAGCACAGTGGGACTAGTATTTCTCATGAGTTAAAAATTAAATATTTGCTAATGTACACTAAACATGTCACATGAGAATCATGCTCTTAGCAAGATACAGAAATAACACAAAAGCCAAATTACTCGTAACCTTTCCAGAAACAATCACGGTAGAAAGTCTGGTAGCAGTTACAGGAAACATACTCATCTCAATCTACACAGAGAGTCTAAGTATGAAATAATTTTACCACTAAGCAGCACATCCTTTGGCCCAAATTTGAGTATTCAAAAGCTGAATGTTTATTTTTCACTTACCATGTTGTATATCTTTCATATCTAAGTGAAGGCTAGACATCAATATTCCAACTGCTTGTGACCTTTTGTTGCTTAGTAACTTGACAACCTGTTCAAGAAAGGAAAAGGGAGAAATGTTATTTGAACTCAGTGATAGGCTTAATAGCATGTTATTTTTTATCCTAAATGAAGAACAAATAACTTAGAACAGTTAAAGTACCAGAACTGATGTGAACAAGCTTTTGGGTTTTGTATCTCCCGTCTTCAAAAGCCCCGCCTTTGCCCTGTTGTTCACCAGCAGCCTCAGCATCAGGCTCTTTACCTGCCTTGTAAAAGCCTGATCTGCCATCACTGAAATTTCTAACCATCTAGGAAGTTAGTTTGGTCTCTGTAAAATAACAATTACACACCTGATCATTTGCAGCCTGAGATTTAAAAAGTGTTCTTTGTTTTTAAATGCAGAACCTTGAAACACTGGCCAATAAGTAAAGGGAAAAAAAAAAGTACACAGAGAATCTGTTAGATCAGATTAGTTTGACCACAAAATAGAAAATGTGCTTTTATGAAGGATTTTTAGAAAGCTCACTATTTTACTGGCATTTGCTCTCGTTTTGCATTTGGCCCACATTTTGGGAGGAACTTTCCAACTAATTAATAGTGATATAATCATCAGATCCAACGGGCTGTGTTAGCTCAATCTCAAATCCTTCCAGAGAGTCCGGAAGAGTCAATCCACAAAACCCATGAGAAGTTTCCTAACACAGATGTAGGCATGTTTAAATTATGTTTTCTAGACAATAACACATCACTGATAAATCCTGCTTATGACACTATATTATCTCAGATACTGATCTTACATAGAGCAGCAATTTCTACTTACTCTCAGCATTTTGTTATAAATTTGCTTAGGAAAACACTGGAGGAAAAGAAAAAAGT
The DNA here is from genome assembly GCF_025265405.1 of Mesoplodon densirostris. NCBI lineage: Eukaryota > Metazoa > Chordata > Mammalia > Artiodactyla > Ziphiidae > Mesoplodon > Mesoplodon densirostris. The sequence goes on from NC_082661.1 coordinate 107,967,558, forward strand.
TAAGGTCAAACTCCAGAAGTGACAGCTGCCCTAAGTTGATCAATTAGGAAACTAATAAAATAATCATGCCCAGCTCTCAAACAAATCACAATGTAAGATATTCTCAACAGGAATAATAGCATTCTTGGTTCCCTATCAGGGAAACGGGTGGAGAAAAAGACAAATCCCTTCCAGGAGAACCAACTGCAAAAACCCCACAGTCATTTCTGAAAGCTTCCTGAGGAAAGGACATTAACACCCCCACAAGAAGCAGTGCCTCCTAATAGGAAAGACATAGAAACTGATTCTCAGTTTGCTCTTTAAACATTTTATTTAATTCAGTTTAGAACTTGAATTTGAATCCATTCACACCTAAACTATTTTTATCAATAACAATTTCCTCTTCCGAGGTGAAAAAACAGAAACTTAATTTCAGAAAAGCAGAAGGCATGTACTCTGTTCTAAAAATGTTTCTAACTTCAAATAAATAGAATCTGGGTCTCATCTGTGCTACGCTGAAAAAACTGCTTTTCCTAAGGTTTCCTATCTCCCCCCAGATCCCACCCCCCCGCGGGTTCCTAATTACAATGGGCACGTCTGCATCCGTGTGTCATCTGACCTTCCTGCTGTGCTGACATGTTTATTACACCCTTATAAAAATTCTGGTGAAAATTAATTTCTAATCCTCAATTTAAAGTGGCGTCTGGAAGGCCTGCACAGGCAGCTCTCACGCCTACCACTGGGGGTCAGTCACCCAAACGGTAAGAGAGGGTCCTTGCACCTCCAACGGGAAGGGGTCTCTACTTCCCCGGCAGGAGGAAGGGAGATGTTCTTCCCGCCCAGCAACAAGCTCGGCCAATGGAAAATATCGCAGTTCAGCCAATGAGAAACCTGAACTCCCACTTTCCTCCAATGAACTCTTATAGAGGACAGCCCCGCCCACTGCCCCTTTTCTCTATAAAAGCTCCTGCCCTTTGTTCTCCTCATTTCCCTGTGGTCAAAAGCTTGAATTTATTTCCCCAATTACGATTCCCCTGCTTATTACCAAATAAACTCATGCTGCTGAGATAACTGGCTGTTTTATTTTTAAAGTTGACACTCTCTACTCCAGGATTCCTGCCAGTCTGGCTCAGGCTTTTTTTAAGGTGAACTATTCTGATTTCACATTAAATATTGGCATATCCCAGAGTTCTGCTCTCAGCTCCATATTCTCTTCAATGTATGACCTATATTTTCTCCTCCATCAACATGTATGCCTGCACTTATATAACTGTGTTCTTTTAACAGCATCTTAACCGCAGCAGTATCCTATTTTCCTAACAAATATCTCCACTTCAATTACCCACATAAACCTCCATCTGACATGTCTAATACCAAACTTGTCATCAAGCCCACCCCAAAAACCTACTCAGCTTCTCCTCTTTTATTCCATATGTTGAGATCATGCACCACCATTTTCAGTCCACCATCAAAGTTAGAAATCCAGAAATCATTCTAGACCCACCCCCCGCCCCCTCACCTGCATGTTCTGGTCTGACAAGTCCTGTCAGTTGTAAGTCTGCTATATCCTTGAAATCTACTCCTTCCTCCCTAACTCTACTGTCAGCATTTACTTCTGTATTATAACTTGCAGAGATCAATGCAAAGGATCCTAACCAGACTTCCCAGTTCTAGTCCAGTGGTTCCCAAGGTGTATTTCCTGCAACAGGGGGCACCATAATCACCTGGGAACTTATTAAAGATGCAAAATCTCTGTCAGAAAGCTGTTAGAAGATCTAGGCAAAGAAAGACTAAATCAGCATTTTAAAAAGCCTTCCAGGTGATTATAGAATAAACAACGATTCTCATGTCTTCCTATCCATTCTCCAGTATTATCTCTAAAAGTGTCGCTATTTGCATGTCACTCCCTTGCCTTTTAAACCTGAGAGGCTCATAAATAAGGGTAGGTCACATAGCCTCTTCACAGACTGTTTCACAGTTCATACCTGAAACTTGCTTTTCCTCTTATAATTGAAATGAATTTGACTATAAACTGTATGTTACATTTAAATGTCAAAGATTATAGATATGAATAATAATTATTGATCACCTTCCAAAAAGCATACATACAGGAGAGAACACATGTCTAAAAGGATCAATTCCTCCACAGTTCCCCGGAGTTATTCAACCTAATATAACGAAACCACCATCATCACTTCTCTCTCTCTCTCTTTCTCTCTCTCTCTCTCTCTCTCTCTCTCTCTCTCTCTCTCTCCCTCTCTCTTTAATACACTGAATAAAAAGAACTTGAAGCTATCAAACTATAACATTTTAAGAATCCAGTGACTATATATATAATGGAGATGAAGGAGTTGACTCTTACAAAATGATCTTAAAACGCTTAGATGAAAAGCAGAAAATACAGATATAGCAAATTTGAATATTCCAGAAGGCAATCTACAGATTCAGTGCAATCCGTGTCAAAATGCTACAGGCATTTTTCACAGAAATAGAATAAATAAGCCTAAATCTGCATGGAAACACAAAAGATTCCAAATAGCCAAAACCATTTTTAGAAAGAACGAAGCTGGAGGTATCACACTCCTTGATTTCAAGCTACACAACAAAGCTACCATAATCAAAACAGTATTGTACTGGAATAAAAAAACAGACACATAGATCCATGGAACAGAATAGAGAGTCCAAAAATAAACCCGAGCTTATATGGTCAAATTCATTTACAACAAAGGAGGCAAAAATATACAGTGGAGGTTGGGAAAACTGAACAGCTACATGTAAAAGAATCAAAGTGGACTACTTTCTCACACCATATTCAAAAATAAACACAAATGGATAAAGACATAAATATAAGACTGGAAACCATAAAACTATAAGAAAACACAAGCAATATGCTCTTTGACATCAGTCTTAGCAATATTTTTTTGAATATGTCACCTCAGGTAAGAAAAGCAAAAGTAAAACTAAACAAATGGGACTACATCAAACTAAAAACCTTTTTCACAGTGAAGGAAACTAAGAACAACAACAGCAACAAAAGCCTGCCTAATTGAATGGATTAAGATATATCCAAACAATGTATCTGATAAGGAGTTAATATCCAAAATATACAAAGAACTCATACAACTCAACAATAAAAACAAAAAACAAGGGACTTCCCTGGTGGCGCAGTGGTTAAGAATCCGCCTGCCAATGCAGGGGACATAGATTCAAGCCCTGGTCTCGGAAGAGCCCACATGCCGTGGAGCACTAAGCCCAAGCACCACAACAACTGAGCCTGAGCTTTAGAGCCCACAAGCCAAAACTACTGAGCCCGTGAGCCACAACTACTGAAGCTTGCACGCCTACAGCTCATGCTCCGCAACGAGAAGCCATGGCAATGAGAAGCCTGCACACCACAATGAAGAGTATGCCTCAACTAGAGAAAGCCCGTGCGCAGCAACAAAACCCCAACACAGCCAAAAATACATAAATAAATAAATTTATTTTAAAACAAAACAAACAAAAAAACACCAACCAAACAACCTGATTAAAACATGGGCAAAGGACCAGAATAGACATTTTTCCAAAGAAGACATACAGATGGCCCCCATACACATGAAAAATGCTCAACATCACTAATCATTAGGGAAATGCAAATCAAAACCACAATAAGATAACATCTCACACCTGTCAGAATGGCTATAAAGCCTGCTACTGTTATTTACTGTCAATTTCTCCCTTTTTGTCTGTTAATATTTTCTTCATGTATTTACATGGACGTACATTGGGTGCATATGCACTTACAATTGTTGTATATTCTTGGATTGATCCCTTGATCACTATTTAATGTCATTCTTTATCTATTGTTACAGTCTTCATTTTAGTCTATTTTGTCTGATATAAGTATTAGTACCCCAGCTTTCTTTTCATTTCCATTTGTACAGAATACCTGTTACTCCCCTCACTTTCAGTCTGTGTGTGTCTTTAGATCTGAAGTGAGTCTCTTGTAGGTAACATATATATGGGTCCAGTTTGTGTATCCACTCAGCCAATCTATGTCTTTTGATTGGAGCACTTAGTCCATGTACATTTAAAGTAATTATTGACAGATATGTACTTATTGCCATTTTGTTAATTGTTTTTCTAATTAATTTTCATTGGACTATAGTTGCTTTACAATGTTGTATTAGTTTCTGCTATACAGCAAAGTGAATCAGCTATACATATACATATACCCCCTTTTTTGGATTTCCTTCCCATTTACATCACCACAGAATACTGAGTAGAGTTCCCTGTGCTATACAGTAGGTTCTCATTACTTATCTATTTCATACATAGTAGTGTATATGTCAATCCCAATCTCCCTTATTAATTGTTTTTATAATTCTTTTTTGTTCCTTTCTTTTTTTGTTCACCTCCCTTGTGATGTGATGACTATCTTATGTTTGGATACCTTTCTCATTTTTTGTGTGTTATCTATTATAGATTTTTGGGTTGTGGTAACCATGAGGTTAATATACAACAATAACAATTTCTCTCTCTCTCTCTGTATATATTATATATATAAAATATATACACATATATGTGTATATATGTGTGTGTTTATTTTATTTTAAATTTTATTTTTATTGAAGTATAGTTGCTATTCAATATTATATAAGTTACAGGTGTACAATACAGTGATTCCCAATTTTTAAAGGTTATGCTCCATTTGTAGTCACTATAAAATATTGGCCATATTCCCCATGTTGTATAATATATCCTTGTAGCTTATTTTATACCTATAGTTTGTACCTCTTACTCCCCTACCCCTTCATTGACCCTCTCCCCTTCCCTCTGCCCACTGGTAATCATTAGTATGTTCTCTATATCTGTGAGTCTGCTTCTTTTTTTATTATATTCACTAGTATCTTGTGTTTCTTAGATTCCACATATAAGTGATATCATACAATATTTGTATTTCTCTGCCTGATTTATTTCACCTAGCATAATGCCCTCCAAGTCCATTCATGTTGCTGCAAATGGCATTATTTCATTCCTTTTTATGGCTGAGTAGTATTCCATTATATATATATATAGATATAGATACATATATATATATATATAGAGAGAGAGAGAGAGAGAGAGAGATACATCTAGAAATGTGACATATATATATATATCACATCTTCTTTATCCATTCTTCTGTTGATGGGCACTTAGGTTGCTTCCATATCCTAGCTATTGTAAACAATGCTGCTATGAACGCTGCAGAGCATCTATCTTTTCAAATTAGCATATTTGAGTTTCTTTGGACATATACCCAGGAGTGAAACTGCTCGGTCATATGGTAGTTCTATTTTTAGTTTTTTTGAGAAGCTTCCATATTGTTTTCCACAGTGGCTGCACCAATTTACATTCCCACCAACAGTGTACAAGGGTTCTCTTTTCTCCACATCCTCGCCAACATTTGTTATTTGTGTTCCTTTTGATGATAACCATTCTGACAGGTGTGAGGTGATATCTCACTGTGGATTTGATTTGCATTTCTCTGATAATTAACCATGTTGAGCATTTTTAATCTGCCTGTTGGCCTTATTTGGAAAAATATCTTTTCAGGTTTTCTGCCCATTCTTTAATCAGGTTTTTTTTTTTTAATGTTGAGCTATATGAGCTATTTATATACATTGGATATTAATCCCTTATGGGTCATATCATTTGCAAATATTTTCTCCCATTCAGTAAGTTCTCTTTTCGTTTGGTTGATGGTTTCTTTTGCTGTGCAAAAGGTTTTAAGTTTAATTAGGTCCCACCTGTTTATGTTTGCTTATATTTCCTTTGCTTTGGGAGACAGATCCAAAAACAATATTGCTAAGGCCAATGTGAAAGAGTGTTCTGCCTATGTTTTCCTCTAGTTTTAGAATATCCAATCTTACATTTAGGTCTTTATCCATTTGGAGCTTATTTTTGTCTATGGTGTTAGAGGATGTTCTAATTTCATTCTTTTCCATGTAGTTGTCCAGTTTTCCAGCACCACTTATTGAAGAGACTGTCTTATCGCCATTGGGTATTCTTAACTCCTTTGTGGTAGATTAATTGACCGTAAGTGCGTGGGTTTCTTACTGGGCTTTCTATCCTGTTCAATTTATCCAAGTGTCTGTATCTGTGCCAATACCATACTGTTTTGATTACTGTAGCTTTTTAGTTATAAGTGATTATTTTAAATTTCTGATGTCTTAATTCAAATATCTTTTAGCAATCCTGCATTTTTACTTCCCCCACCAAGTTTGCTTATTTTGACATCATATTTTACATTTCTGTAACTACTTATTGTGGATGCAGATGATTTTACTATTTCTGTCTTTTAACCTCTCTACTAGTTTTGATCTATTACCTTTAATGTATATTTGCCTCTATCAATGAGATTTTTCCTTTTGCAATTTTCGTATTTCTAGTTGTGGCCTTTCTAGAAAAGCCCCTTTAGCATTTCTTGTAAAGCTGGTTTGGTGGTGCTGAACTATTTTAGCTTTCGTTTGTCTGCAAAACTCTTTACATCTCCTTTGAATCTGAATGATAGCCTTCCCTGGTACAGTATTCTTGGTTGTAGGTTTTTCCCTCACACTGCTTTAAATATATCATGCCACTTCCTCTGGCCTGCCGTTTTGGCTAAAAAGTCAGGTGATAGCCTCATGGGAGTCCCCTTGTATGAATTAGTTGCTTTTCCCTGCTGCTTTTAATATTTTCTCTTTATTTTAACTTTTGCCATTTTAATTACAATGTGTGGACATCTTTGGGTTATTTATTTGGGACTTATTTGGGACTCTCTGTGTTTCCTGGACCTGGATGTCACCTTTCTTTCCCAGGTTAGGGAACTTTTCAGCCAATAGGTTTTCAAATAACTTCTCTGTCCCTTTATCCTCTCTACTCCTCCTGGGGCCCCTATAATGTGAGAATCAGGATGCTTGAGGTTGTTCCAGAAGTCTCTTAAACTCTCATTTTAAAAGATTTTTTTTCTTTTTTCTATTCTGTTTGAGCAATTTTCACTATTTGGTATCCCAGTTCGCTGATTCATTCCTCTGTATCATCTAAGTTACTAACAATTCCTTCCAGTGTATTTTTTTTTTTTCCTTGCGGTACATGGGCCTCTCACTGCTGTGGCCTCTCCCGTTGCGGAGCACAGGCTCCGGATACGCAGGCTCAGTGGCCATGGCTCACGGGCCTAGCCGCTCCGCGGCATGTGGGATCTTCCCAGACCGGGGCACGAACCCGTGTCCCCTGCATCGGCAGGCGGACTCTCAACCACTGCGCCACCAGGGAAGCTCTCCAGTGTATTTTTAATTGCAGTTATTTTATTCTTCAGCTCTTTGGTTACTTATACTTTCTCTTTCTTAGAAACTTCTAACTTCTTACAGGGTTCATCCACTCTTCTCCCGAGTTCTTTGATCATCTTTACCTTCATTATCTTGAAGGGAGGTTGCTTATCTCTACCCGACTTAGTCCTTCTTCTGGGGTTACATCTTGTTCCTTCATTTGAAACATGTTCCTCTGTCACCTCATTTTTCCTAATTCTCTTTTCATTTCTATATATTTGGTGGTTGGTTACATTTCCTGATGTTGGAAAAGTGGCCTTAAGCAGGAAACATATTCCCCTAAATGCTACAGGGGTGCCCCCTCTGTGGGTCATGTGGGTGCTTTTGTTGTGGGGGACTGACTGCTGTGGGGGCACTGGTAGGTGAAGTTGCACCCTGGCCCATTTGGTTGCCAGGCCCTGCCTAGTGTGGGGGCTGCACCTGCTGTTGAGCAGGGCTGGGCCCAGGCACGGCTTGCTGCAGGGTCCAGGGAGTCCTGGTCCTGGTGCTGGCCCAGTGGTGGGCAGGGGAGGTACTGGGGTGGATGGTTGTGGGCTAGAGGTTTCCTGGAGCTAGTGTTAGCCTGCTTGTGAGTGAGTTTGGGGCCTGGTGTGGAGGGTGGGGTGGAGGGAGCTTCCAAGGCCTGGTTCTGGCCCGCTGACGTGCGGGGGCAGTTCCTGATGCGGTTGGCTGCAGTGTCCAGGGTTTCTTGGAGCTGGTGTCAGCCCACTGATGGGTGGGACCAAGGCCCACGGCATCTTGGGGCTGGTGCAGACCCTCTAGTGGGCAGAGCCAAGAACCAGGCTCTCTGGCTGTGGGGCCCAGTGATTCTGGAACTGGTGTCAGCCATCTGCTGTGAAGGACCAGGGCCCAGGGGATCCCAGGGCTAGTGCTGGCCCACTGGTGGGTAGATTTGTGTCCCAGGGTCTCTCTCTGCAGGATTCTGGGGGTTCCATAGCTGTTGTCAGCCAGCTGGTGGGTGGAGCTGGGTCTTGGGGTCTTGAATTCCAGACTCAGGGATCTGGTGTTGGCCCACTGATGGGCATGTCTGGGTCCTGACAGCTAGCTGGAGGGCCCTGGGTGTCCCAGTGCTAATGCTGGCCCACTGGTGGGTGGGGCTCATTCACGCCCCCTCTGTTGGTCAAGGCCAGGTCCTGGGCACCAAGGGTATGAGGGAGCTGAGGGCAGGCTGCCTGCTGTTGGATGGGTCTGTGTCTCTGCCCAGTTGGCTGCTTAGCCGGGGCATGCCAGGACTGGTGCTGACCATTGGTTGGGGGGGGCCAGGTCCCGGCACTAATAGGCTAGAGGGAGGACTCCAAAATGGTGCCTACATGCTCCAGTGCCCACGCAGAGAAAGAGCTCCCAAAAGGCCTGTACTTGTCCCCAGGGTGAGCCCCAGCTCCCTCAGCCTGTCTGGAGACTCTCCACCATCAGCAAGAGGGTCTGTCCCAGGCTCCTTTCAACCTCCTGACTCTGCCCTTTAAGGACAAAGTGTCTTTTCCCACAGCCCTCTGGGACTCCCTAAAGCAAGGCTTGTTGGCCTTCAAAGCCAGACATTCTCGGGGCTCATCTTCCCAGTGCAGGACCCCCGGGCTGGGAGCCTGAAGTGGGGCTGAGAGCCCTCGCTCCTTGGGGAGAACCTCCGCAACTGTGATTATACTCCTGTTTGTGGTTCACCTGCCCATGGGCATGGGTCTTGACTAAACCTTGTATCCGCCCCTCCTACCCCTCTTGTTGTGGCTCCTTCTTTATGCCTTTAGTTGTAGACGATTTCTTCTGCTGGTCCTCAGGTTGTTCTCATAGACAGTTGATCTGTAAATAGTTGTAATTTTGAGGGCCTCATGGAAGGAGGTGAGGTCAAGTCTTCTTACTGCATCATCTCAGCCATTCCAAGTCGATTTTAATTTTTTTCTTTTCTTTTAATGTTTTCTCTAAGAGATGATGGATGTTTGCTAAACTTATTGTGGTAATCATTTCTTGATGTATATGAGTCAAATTATTATGTTGTGCACTTTAAACTTATGAAGTACTGTATGTCAATTACAGCTCAATAAAACTGGAAGAAAAAATTTATTTGAAATCCACAAAATTAGGACATATAACCAGAAAAAAGGGATTACTTTAAATCTCTCCAAATTCATATCAGATTCAGTTAATATTCTTAATGAAGTTTTTATCTTAGACACCCCTTTGATGAAGGACTCTGTAGGAATTATGAACATGGAATCTGTAAAATAAAGCGTTATTTCTCAAGCTTCAACATGCACATAAATTACGTGGGATATTTTAAAAATGTAGACTCTGCTCTTCAGCAAGTGGAGTTGGGAAAGCTGGACAGCTGCATGTAAATCAATGAAGTTAGAACACTCCCTCACATCATACACAAAAATAAATTCAAAATGGCTTAAAGACTTAAATATAAGTCATGATACCTTAAAACTCCTAGAAGAGAGCATAGGCAAAACATTCTCTGACATAAATCAACAATTGTTTTCTAAGGTCTGTCTTCCAAGGCAATAGAAATGAAAGTAAAAATAAATAAATGGGAACTAATCAAACTTACAAGCTTTTGCAAAGAAAAGGAAACCATAAACAAAATGAAAAAACAACCTACACACTAAGAGAAAATATTTGCAAGTGATGTGACCGACAAGGGTTTAATTTCCAAAATATACAAACAGCTCATACAACTCAATAACATAAATAAATAAATAAATAACCCCGCCCCTGCTTAGGCTCGCCCTCCACAGCCAAGGCCTTTTCCACCACTTTTTTCTTTCTTTCTTTCTTCTCCTCTTCTTTTTTTTTTTTTTTTTTTTACTATTTTGGTTCGGTTTTACCTTCCAGTTGTTGTTTCATCTATATTTTTATTTTTATATTCTTTCTAACATACCTGTTAGTTTCCTAGTCTAATTTTATTTTTAACTCTTCATTACTGTTCTCTTTATTTCTGGTTACCCTGCACGGCTTGTGGGGTCTTGGTTCACGAGCAGGGGGTTGAGCTAAAGCTCCTGCAGTGGGAGCTCCAAGTCCGAACCACTGGACTAACAGAGAACCTCAGATCCCAGGGAATATTCATTGGAGTGAGGTGTCACAGAGGTCCTCCTCTTGGCACCAAGACTCAGCTCTACCCAACAGCCTACAAACTCCAGTATTGGAAGCCTCAGGCCAAACAACCAGTAAAACTGAAACATAACCCGACTCATTAAAAAAAAAAAATGAGATGGCAAAAAAATATGTCACAGATGAAGGAGTAAGGTAAAAACCTACAAGACTAAACAAATGAAGAGGAAATAGGCAATTTACCTGAAAAAGAATTCATAGTAATGATAGTAAAGATGATCCAGAATCTCAGAAATAGAATGGAGGCACGGATTGAGAAAATACAAGAAGTATTTAACAGAGATCTAGAAGAACTAAAGAACAAACAGAGATGAACAAAACAATAACTGAAATGAAAAATACACTAGAAGGGGGCCTCCCTGGTGGCGCAAGTGGTTGAGAGTCCGCCTGCCGATGCAGGGGATACGGGTTCGTGCCCCGGTCTGGGAGGATCCCATATGCCGCGGAGCGGCTGGGCCCGTGAGCCATGGCCGCTGAGCCTGCGCGTCCGGAGCCTGCGCGTCCGGAGCCTGTGCTCCGCAACGGGGGAGGCCACAACAGTGAGAGGCCCACATACCACAAAAAAAAAAAAAAAAAAATACACTAGAAGGAATCAAAAACAGAATAACTGAGGTAGAAGAATGAATAAGTGAGCTGGAAGACAAAATGGTGGAAATAACTGCTGAGGAGCAGAACAAAGAGAAAAGAATAAAAAGAATTGAAGACAGTCTCAGAGACCTCTGGGACAACACTAAAGGCAACAACGTTCAAAAAATAGGGGTCCCAGAAGAAGAAGAGAAAAAGAAAGGGTCTGAGAAAATATTTGAAGAGATTATAGTGGAAAACTTCCCTAACATGGGAAAGGAAATAGTAGTCACCCAAGTCCAGGAATCACTGAGTATCCCATACAGGATAAACCCTAGGAGAAACACACCAAGACACATATTAAGCAAAGTAACAAAAATTAAATTCAAAGAAAAAATATTAAAAGCAGCAAAGGAAAAACAAAAAATAACGTACAAAGGAATCCCCATAAGGATACCCACTGATTTTTAAGCAGAAACTCTACAGGCCAGCAGGGAGTGGCAGGATATACTTAAATCGATGAAAGAGAAAAACCTACAACAAGATTACTCTACCCAGCAAGGATCTCATTCAGATTCAACAGAGAAATCAAAAGTTTTTCACACAAGTAAAAGCTAAGAGAATTCAGCACCACCAAACCAGCTTTACAACAAATGCTAAAGAAACTTCTCTAGGTAGGAAACAAAAGAGAAGAAAAAGACCCACAAAAACAAACACAAAACAATTAAGAAAATGGTAATAGGAACACACATATCAATAATAACCTTGAATGTCAATGGATTAAATGCCCCAACCAAAAGACACAGACTGACTGAATGGATACAAAAACAAGACCCATATATACACTGTCGACAAGAGACCCACTTCAGACCTAGGGACACATACAGACTGAAAGTGAAGGGATGGAAAAAGATATTCCATGCAAATGGAAATCAAAAGAAAGCTGGAGTAGCAATACTCGTATCATATAAAATAAACTTAAAATAAAGACTGTTACAAGAGACAAGGAAGGACATGACATAATGATCAATGGATCAATCCAAGAAGATATAACAATTATAAATGTTTATGCACCCAACATAGGAGCACCTCAATACATAAGGCAAATGCTAAAAAGCATGGAAGGGGAAATCGACAACAACACAGTAATATTAGGGGACCTTAACACCCCACTTACGCCAATGGACAGGTCATCCAAACAGAACATAAATAAGAAAACACAAGCTTTAAATGACACAATTGATCAGATAGATTTAATTGATATTTATAGAACATTCCACCCGAAAGTGGCAGAATACACTTTCTTCTCAAGTGCACATGGAACATTCTCCAGGGTAGATCACATCTTGGGTCACAAATCAAGCCTTGGAAAATTTAAGAAAACTGAAATCATATCAAGCGTCTTTTCTGACCACAACACTATGAGATGAGAAATCAATTACAGGAAAAAAATCTGTAAAAAACACAAATACATGGAGGCTAAACAGGGCACTACTAAATAACCAAAAGATCACTGAAGAAATCAAAGAAGAAATTTAAAAATACATAGAAACAAATGACAAAGAAAACACAATGATCCAAAACCTATGGGATGAAGCAAAAGCAGTTCTAAGAGGGAAGTTTATAGCAATTCAATCTCACTTCAAGAAATAAGAAAAATCTCAAACAAACAATCTAAGCCTACATGCACCTAAAGCAACTAGAGAAAGAAGAACAAGGAAAACCCAGTCAGTAGACGGAAAGAAATCATAAATATCAGAGCAGAAATAAATGAAATAGAAACGAAGAAAACAATAACAAAGATCAATACAACTAAAAGCTGGTTCTTTGAGAAGATAAGAAAAATTGATAAACCCTTAGCCAGACTCATCAAGAAAAAAAGGGAGAGGATACAAATCAATAAAATTAGAATGAAAAAGGAGAAATCACAACTAACACTGCAGAAATACAAAGGATTATAAGAGACTACTACAAACAACTATATGCCAATAAAATGGACAACCATGAAGAAATGGACAAATTCTTGGAAATGTACAATTTTCCAAGACTGAACCAGGAAGAATTAGAAAATATAAACAGACCTATCACAAATAATGAAATTGAAACTGTAATTAAAAATCTTCCAACAAACAAAAGTCCAGGACCAGATGGATTCACAGGCGAATTCTATGAAACATTTACAGAAGAGCTAACACCCATCTTTCTAAAATCCTTCCAAAAAATTGTAGAAAGAGGAACACTCCCAAGTTCATTCTACGAAGCCACAATCACCCTAATATCAAAACTAGAAAAAGATATCACAAAAATAGAAAATTATACACCAATATCACTGATGAACATAGATGCAAAAATCCTGAACAAAATAGTAGCAAACAGAATCTGACAGCATATTGAAAGGATCATACACCATGATAAAGTGGGATTTATACCAGGTATGCAAGGATTCTTCAATATATGCATATCAATCCATGTGATACACCATATTAACAAATTAAGGAATAAAAACCATATGATCATCTCAATAGATGCAGAAAAAGCAATATTCAGCACCCATTTATGACAAAAACTCTCCAGAAAATGGGCATAGAGGGAACCTTCCTCAACATAATAAAGGTCACAAATGACAAACCACAGCAAAAATCATATTCAATGGTGAAAAACTGAAAGCATTCCCACTAAGATCAGGAACAACACAAGGATGTCCACTCTCGCCACTCTTATTCAACATAGTTTTGGTGGTCCTAGCCACAGCAATCAGAGAAAAAGAAATAAAAGGAATTTGTATAATTGGAATTTTTATAATTTGTATAATCTGTATAAAATTTGTATAATTGGAAAAGAAGTAAAATTGTCACTGTTTGCAGATGGCATGATACTATACATAGAAAATCCTAAAGATGGCACCAGAAAACTACTAGAACTAATCAGTGAATTTGGTAAGGTTGCAGGATACAAAATTAATGCACAGAATCCTCTGGCATTCCTATACACTAGCAACAAAAAATCAGAAAGAGAAATTAAGGAAACACTCCCATTTATCATCACAACAAAAATAATAAAATACCTAGGAACAAACCTACCTAAGGAGGTGAAACACTTGTAATCAGAAAACTATAAAACACTGATGAAAGAAATGAAAGATGACATAAACAGATGGAGAAATATACTATGTCCTTGGATTGGTAGAATATTGTGAAAATGACTATACTACCCAAAGCAATTTACAGATTCAGTGCAAACCCTATTAAACTACCAATGGCATTCTTCACAGAATGAGAACAAAAAATTTTTACAATTTGTATGGAAACACAAAAGACCCTGAACAGCCAGAGCAGTCTTGAGAAAGAAAAACAGAGGTGGAGGAATGAGGCGTCCTGACTTCAGACTATACTACAAAGCTACGGTAATCAAGACAGTATGGTACCAGCACAAAAATGGAAATATAGATCAATGGTACAGCATAGAAAGCCCAGAGGTAAACCCATGCACATATAGTCACCTAATTTACGACAAAGGAGGCAAGAACAGATAATGAGAAAAGACAGCCTCTTCAATAAGTGGTGCTGGGAAAACTGGACAGCTACATGTAAAAGAATGAAATCAGAACACTATTTAACACCATACACAAAAATAAGCTCCAAATGGATTAAAGACCTAAATGTGAGACCAGACACTATAAAACTTTTAGAGGAAAACATATGAAAAACACTCTTTGATGTAAACCACAGCAAAATCTTTTTTGACCCACTTCCCAGAGTAATTAAAATAAAAACAAAAATAAACAAATGGGACCTAATTAAACTTAAAAGCTTTTGCACAGCAAAGGAAACCATAAACAAGACGAAAAGACAACTCTCAGATGGGAGAAAATATTTGCAAATGAAACAATGGACAAAGGATTAATCTCCAAAATATACAAACATTTCATGGAGCTCAGTATCAAAAAAAACAAACAACCTGATTAAAACATGGGCAGAAGACCTAAATAGACATTTCACCAAAGAAGACATACAGATGGCCAAGAGACACATGAAAAGATGCTCAGCGTCACTAATTATTAGAGAAATGCAAATCAAAACTACAATGAGGTATCACCTCACACCAGTCAGAATGGGCATCATCAAAAAATCTGGAAACAATAAATGCTGGAGAGGATGTAGAGAAAAGGGAACCTTCCTGACCTGTTGGTGGGAATGTAAATTGATAAGACCACTATGGAGAACAGTATGGAGGTTCCTTAAAAAACTAAACACAGAATTACCCTATGACCCAGCAATCCCACTACTGGGCATATACCCTGAGAGAACCATAATTCAAAAAGAGACATGCGCCAGAATGTTCATTGCAGCACTATTTCCAATAGCCAGGACATGGAAGCAACCTAAATGTCCATTGATAGATGAATGGATAAAGAAGATGTGGCACATATATACAATGGAGTATTACTCAGCCATAAAAAGAAATGAAACTGAGTTATTTGTAATGAGGTGGATGGACCTAGAGTCTGTCATACAGAGCGAAGTAAGTCAGAAAAACAAATACCATATGCTAACACATACAAATGGAACCTAAAAAAAAAAAGGTTATGAAGAACCTAGGGGCAGGACAGGACAGGAATAAAAATGCAGATGTAGAGAATGGACTTCAGGACACAGGGAGAGGGAAGGGTAAGCTGGGACAAAGTGAGAGAGTGGCATGGACATATATACACTACCAGATGTAAAACAGATAGCTAGTGGGAAGCAGCTGCATAGCACAGGGAGATCAGCTCGGTGCTTTGTGACCACCAAGAGGGGTGAGATAGGGAGGGGGGCAGGGAGACACAAGAGGGAGGGATATGGGGATATACGTATGCATATGGCTGATTCTCTTTATTGTACAACAGGAACTAATACAATATTGTGAAGCAGTTATACTCCAATGAAGATAAATAAATAAATAAATAAATTAGATTCCACATATGAGGACAATTGGAGTCCCAGGACAATATACAGTAATTAAATTGACAGGCACTCCAAAAGCTTAAGGTTGAACACATCTTGAAAGCCAGCAATTTTCAATAACTTTTGTTGCTTTTTCAGCTTCAACCACCATTCTGTGAAAACGCACAATAAAATGACAAAGAGACAAGTCTTGGTGCCCCTTACCCTGTCTTCCCACTGCCCCCTTCCCCCCTTCTATCCTGGGTAGGGGAGGCCAGGCACATTGGAACAGCGTCCTATCCTCCAACACAAGCACAGAGGGAAGGTGGGAAGCCAGCCAGCCCTGGGGTAGGGACACTGCTCCTAATTCCACCAGAGATCCCTGTGGGTTAGCAGCAATTCTGGGTCAGAATGCCAGCTCCAGGTCTGTCATATCCTTGAGCATCTTATTAAATCGCTCAGATTCTTGTGTCCTAGCCTGTAAAATGGAGGATACATATCACAGAGTGGGTGATGTAAGGATGACATCGCTACCTGCTACCTGCTACCTGCTCAAAATGTGGTCACAGGCTGCGGCCAGTCCTGTGTGTTACCTGTCCCCCTAAGGGATAAATATGTACAGAAATTGAGAGAAAGTGTTACAAAAACCCAAAGAGGGACATGCAATCTAGCTTCAACAGATAAAACATTCCTCCATCAAATTGCTATAAAATTTCTAATTTCATTTTTCTAGTAATTCATACATATTGTATTTTCCAAAAGTATCAGGACATAATGAGTTGAAGATTTAAAGAAAGACTGGCTCTTCACTAATTTTGAGAGCCACTTGGGCAAAGAACTTCCCCAGGCACAAAGGACAGTACCAAGATGCTACAGACTGAATGTTTCTTCTACCAAAATTAGTATGTTGAAACCTAATGCTCGCTGCAATGGTACTTGGAGCTGGAACCTTTGAGAGGGGATTAGGTCATGAGGGTGGAGCCCCAATGAATGGGATTAGTGCCCATAAAAGAGACCCAAAGGAACCCCTCATCCCTTCGACCACGTGAGGACACAGCAGAAGGACAGCCGCCTATGAACCAGGAAGAGGGTCCTCTCCAGACACTGAATTGCTGGTGTCTTCATCTTGGACGTCAGGCCTCTAGAACCGTGAGAAACAAATCTCTTGTTCATAAGCCACCAAGTCTAGGGTATTGTGTTACAGCATCCTGAACAGACTAAGAGACTTGGGAAGCAAGACCAGAATGATAATGAAGACTCTGACCCCAAGTCTACTCGTAAGCCCCCATGCCTTCCCCTACAGTCGCAGGGCTTAACGACCGAACCAGGTCCCAGTGAGGCCGCAGGGTCCCAGGGGCCCTCAGCATCCTATGTGGAGCCTCAGGTTCAATAGTAGAGCCATTTTAAATCACAGATTATTCTTCTAAAATAAGTCAGAAAAAAATTATTGTGAGGAAAGCAACAGAGGTCATGTAGAACAACACATTCAGGAATAATTTAACAGCTTTTTTATCTTCAAGAAAACCAAGTTAAAAGTAGTAATTTGATCATCTTAGGTGATCCATTTTACCTCTGAATAAATGATACAGGAAAAAGAATTAAAGGATAAAAATAATCTTAAAAGAAACAATTATTACTTACTTCTTCAGAAATATGTTAATTTTTTTTAGATTTGATAATTGATTACAATAACAACAAGGTGATAGCCAAGCACCTCCATGAAGTGAAATAAAGGCTGTCTAGATTATTTAAAGGAGCATCTGAGTCTAGCCTGGCAGGAAAATGATAACACCTCCCCTCTTCTCACGTGACAGCCCCAAATCTATCACAACAGAGCAGACATTGAAGCTCACATCAACTGGAGAAAGAAAACGTAATGAGTGAGAAAAACTTCAGTCTTCATGAACCCACCCAATAGTAATTTTAAATATAATCGAGAAATCTCAGGTCACATTGAAAGTCAAGTGCTTTGGGAAGGAATGATAGGCCCTTAGTTCCCACTCACATGCTTTAGGGCCTAACAGTGAAAAAGCAAACAATGTAACACTAATTCACTAAACATGCCTATCAGAAACAGTGGCCAGGGGCTTCCCTGGTGGCACAGTGGTTGAGAGTCCGCCTGCTGATTCAGGGGACACGGGTTCATACCCCGGTCTGGGAAGATCCCACATGCCGCAGAGTGGCTGGGCCCGTGAACCATGGCTGCTGAGCCGGAGCGTCCGGAGCCTGTGCTCTGCAATGGGAGAGGCCACAACAATGAGAGGCCCGCGTTAAAAAAAAAAAAAAAAGAAAGAAACAGTGGCCAGTGTTAACTCCCATAATTAAAATTAGGGAGAAACCCTTAATGAGTCCTTAATAGAAGACCTGCAAGCAGCAGACTAGCGTCCACATTTCAAATGAGCAGAACAATGAGCGCTCAACATGGAACAGCTGCACACGCGGCCACCTGGGTGCTTGGAACACTCAGACTTGAAAGGAGAATAATGTAAAATAGTTTGTTAATTTTTATATTTATTATGTGTTCAGATGATGGTATTTTAGATGCTCTGTATTAAATTTGCCATCAACATTCATTTCACCTATTTGTGGATTTTTAATGTGGCTACTAGAACATTTAGAACTGCATTATATTTCTATTGGGCAACACTGATCAAGAAGATCTAACAGCTCCAGACATACTGCTAAACTCATTTAGCCTGGACCTAGATTTCCTTTTTTTTTTTTTTTTTTTTTTTTAAGGGCAAAATATAAAGAAAGTTAAGATGGCACTTTGTCAGAGGTTCCTTGGCTGTTGAACGGACCTGACTTCTGGGTCAGTAAAAAACAAAAACAACCTCCCTCAAAAAAAAAAAAAAAAAAACCTACATGCCAATTTGTTCCCTATTAGACAGTGTAGTGTAACAGGTCAGAAGTAAACACAGAGGAACCATGTAACACAGATGCCAGAATCCGAGCTCCCTGAGTGAGTCTGGGAAGATTCTTCTTTCCACCATACACAGGACTCCAGAGAATGTAAAACCACCTATTCAAAATCCTTTCCTTTTGGACTGGATTTGAACTTTCCTACTGACCAGATGTGGTTCACAAGACCTGCTGATTATAAAACCTAACCTAAATGAAGCTACTTAGAGAAATTAATGTCTTTTTTTTTCCTGTTGACAGAAATCATACCTGATCTTTTTTAAGATGTCAATCTCAGCATCAAAATAGTAGACAGTAAATAATTCGCTATAATATCAAGTCTCAGCTACAAGCACCACCTCCCGCTAAGTGGATGCACTTCCACACCCATCACAGAACCTGCCCCTACGGCGTGTTCCGAGGGCTCCCCTCTGGAGCAGGGCACACACCCTCGGAGATCGCCTGTCTGACCCGACGCTCGGAAGAAGCCTAACACTGGCAACAGTCAGTTCTCTCCCCTCAGACACACTCCTTGGACCCTACATCTTCTATTTCGTCCTCTTTAATGTTTTATCCTTTCCCCAGTGTCATTTCATCCATTTCTACTGTTGCTCAGGAAACAGTATCTCTCGGGGTCTTTAGACGTCAGTCCTCCAATTATTTCTCAGGATCCTCCCCCCTAACCACGGCCTGATCTATAAGCAGTCTCTGCAAGCCTCGCTCCTGCTTTATTCTCTACATTCTATCCAGACGTCCACAGCCTTTGGAAAGGCCTCATGTTGAGTGTGTGGGCAGCTCACGGTTCTGAGTCCTCTCTGTGTGTTTCACTAACCCCTGGGGGTCCCACTTCGGAGGAGGCCTCCCTTCTCCTTGAAGTCAACAGGGCCCAATTCTAACCCCTTCATTCAACAAAACTAAGGACTCTGTGGCAGGTCCCATGCTTAAGAGCTTATTCTGCAAAATCCTCTTCAGCTTTTTTTTTTACATCTTTATTGGAGTATAATTGCTTTACAGTGGTGTGTGAGTTTCTGCTTTATAACAAAGTGACTCAGTTATACATATACATATGTTCCCATATCCCTTCCCTCTTGCTTCTCCCTCCCTCCCACCCTCCCTACCCCACTCCTCTAGGTGGTCACAAAGCACCGAGCTGATCTCCCTGTGCTCTTCAGCTTTTAACAACAGAACATCTGCATTTCAGCTGGGTATGTGTCTAGCCACTAACAGTATTTTCCACAGCCTACGTTACACCGAGGTGTAGCCATGTGACCAAGTTACGGGCAACGGAGTGCAGGGAGCAATGAAGCACAGCGGCAGAAAGGAATGCCGTCTCGGGCTCAAAGGCAGAATGAAGGAACTGAGCCACCCTCGGCAGTACTAACCCCTGAGGGTGTTGAGACAGCAAAAGCTAGAAAATAAAACCCTGGACAAGCCGGTGGAATGGAAGCACTTGACCTCCCGGGGACTCGCCTGTGCAGACTTCCCCTGAAAGAGGGAAAATGACTTTCCACCCTTGTAAGTCACGGTGGAGGCAGTCAGAACGACACTGTAACTCGTACGCCCACCGAGCAAAGGCGTCCTGCACAAACGGCCAAAGGGATGGGCAAACTCAGCAGCCCTCAGCAGCCGGCTCGGGGAGACCACTCCCATCACTGGTGCAGACCCGGCTCGGTCCCAGATCCGGTCACACATCAAGGTTCCCGTATTTCCTCAGCTTCCCTTCCTCTCTCCCCCAGACTCTGGGGCAGGTCCTTATCTCCTCCTCGTAGAAAATGCAGGAGGCTTCTGCCCCCAGGATGCCAGGCTGGCCCCAGCCCACATCCTGTAAATGCTGCCCTTTTGTCATTCCTCCTTAACAAACAGTGAATGGCCCCTTACCTTCAGCTCTGTTCTCCACTGTCAACAGCACTGACCCCAACTTACTACCCGGACATGAGGGTCCCGGCATCAGTCTCAGGGCTGACTTAGGACCCTCTTCCTCCTGTCATCAGAAGTGCATTCTCCTCCCATCATATACACGCTATGAAGTAACTGTCGGGGTAACTCTCACGGAAACACAAGTACTGCTGGACAGAGACTGTCGCAGCATGCACCCCAGCCCCCAGCCGTGACGGGTACGTGGAGGCTTCAGTAAACCTACGTGAGTACATGAACCTTGTTCAACCACAATGCTCACTCGGAAGCCCTCTAACCTTCAACAAGTGACTCCCACCCTTGGCAAGACATCAGAGTCACTCAGGTAGATTCCTAAATAAAGGTTCCTACTCTCCATTCTGAAAAATCATTTTTCTCTAGGATGGAGCCCTGGAATGGGCATTAAAAAAAAAAAAAACTCCACAGCTAATGCCAAATCACTGAAAAGTAAGTACAGTTTCCCCTTGAACAAAACGAGTTTGAACATGGATGTTTTTCCAATAGTAAATACGACAGCACTGCAGGATCCACGCGGGTTGAATCCGCAGACACGGAGGACTGACTCTAAGCTACACCTGGATTTTCAACCAAGCGTCAACTGTATTCAATTAACAATTGAGCTGTGATTTTACAACTAAACCCAAGTCAAACACTGAAAAGAATTTATACAACTTGCCCCAGAGTTATGTCAGGATGTAGTAGAAAGCTGATGTGAACTCTATTCATTATGTAAGTAACCAAAACCACACTTAAGTAATAATTTAATGAGCCAACCATAGTGTCTGCTGTTAAGGCAGTGAAGAATGTATTTTACGTACGTCACGTGGAATGTGACATAAGTAAGCCGATGCCGCAAACGCTCCACATTAAATATCCAATAAACAGATAACTTGCAGTTCCTTACAATCTGGTGAAATCACGCACTAAAGACAGAAACTACCTAACTTGCTCATGGTCTAAATGCAGAGTCACGACAAGGGCTTTGTTGCCTAATACCTGGCCAGGGAGTGAGCGGGGCTTTCCTCTGACACGCTGGCCTGGCCCTTCAGGAAACTGAATATTGGCTTAGAGGGATGTACGGCCAGATCCAACCAGGCAGGCCCTCCCCTGAGGAGGGAAGAAGAGGAGCAGTGACTACCGAGATGGAATGTGGGTTCCAGAGCAGAATCCCAGGACATAAACGCTGCTGTTTCTCACCCAAATGTCAGGACACAAGAGGACACAAAAAGCAGCCTTGGACCCGTGAATGAGCAAGTGACAGGAGAACATGGGCCGATATCAAACAGTGAAGCTGAAGCCAACCACAGGCGCAAGATGGAGGGAGTTGCAGGGAGGGGACAATTCCCAGACTCAGGATTTCAAGCACTTTGACCTGCGTGCGGGCAGGAAGTCTGTATTTTGCTCCATGTCTTTGCCTTAATGAGCAGCCATGTAACTGCACAACTTCTTCAGCCAATGGATCTCAATTGTCCTACCTATAGAATATAGTTAATAGCCCGTATGCAATATTCCCATCATTTGAGACAATCAAATATGTAATGTGAACTATTTTTAAAGTTTAAGACACCTTGCAAATGCAAGGTGCTGGTGTTAATTTGCTAATTTAAAAACGAGCGTTTAGGGCCTCCCTGGTGGCGCAGTGGTTAAGAGTCCGCCTGCCGATGCAGGGGATACGGGTTCGTGCCCCGGTCTGGGAGGATCCCATATGCCGCGGAGCGGCTGGGCCCGTGAGCCATGGCCGCTGGGCCTGCGCATCCGGAGCCTGTGCTCCGCAACGGGAGAGGCCACAACAGTGAGAGGCCCGCATACCGCAAAAAGAAAACAAAACAAACAAAAAAAAAAACAAAAAAAAAAACCGAGCGTTTATATCTTACTATGCTGCAAAAGCACTTGAGCTTATTCCAACAAGAGGAAAACAAGCAATAATAGAAAGTAATCAGGAACAAACCAAATGAAGTTCGGTGAACTCCACAGCTAAGAGAGGACAACCCCACACGCTGACTCAGTTACAAAACGCTGTCTCTCTAAGAACTCTCTGGACACACTGTCGGTCATTCCATAGCTTTGGTTTGGATTCAGTTTTCTTACTTTGGAAAGATATGGTCATTTCTACATTTTCATGAGAATCTGGAAGAATCTGGTGAGGATCTGGAACCAGAAGCCTTCTCTGTACTGCCTGATACTGTTTCATGACAACAGCAGACACCTTAAATCTTACCTAGTCTACACTCAAAAGTGAAGGATGCTTATATAGGATTTAGCAGAGCAACAGGTGGTCAGGGTTCTTAGTGCACACACAGGGCAGAGAGAGCTGCCGTTCTGACTCACAGCACACCTCCTTCTCTGATGAATGTCAAGCCTCAGGGCAGGATGCCCAGCCTCCCGGACATCAGAGCAGCCTCCCAAGGCCCTGCAGACCACAAGAGGCATGGACACTCCATGCCCTGCAGTGATTTTCATGGAAATGCGGACTAATTTCTCTTGGATAAACACACATAGAAGCAACACTAGTGGGTTACATTGTATATATATTAAACTTTAGGATTTACTACCAAATAGATTTCCATATGTGTTGTCCTTGCTTGCAAATTCAGTAGACTAACTAATGAAATGAACAAATAAACTTCACACTTTTCAATAGTATTCATACATAGATGTGATAAAAAAATTAAGTATCTCAGAACAAAATCACAAGGTTAAATAAATTACCCAGGAACCTCGAAACTAGTCAGGTGTTTTGGAAAGCATTACACATGTCACTAGTGTCCACAGAAACACACACATGAAGGACACGCAAAACTAAGTTAGATATTCACCAAATAAATTTTCATTTCTTTACCCATGAGCATTAGCTGAGCATTTAGAAGCAGTGGATATAGAAATACAGTATCAGACATATTTCAGGTGTCCATAAAACTACTGAATACATTTCTAGTGGATAGCTAAATCATGTCAGCACTACAGTCAGCTGCATAGAGATGTTGATTAAAAGTAATTTTGAATGATCTGTAAGAATACAGCATCCTTGGAAAGTACTATTGGCAAATGTTTACTTCTAGATTAGATTTTTCTAGCCAATTCACTCTGTGTCACTCCTACAATCTGTGGGTAATATGTTCATAGAATACAAACTAAATCAGATCAAAATAATCATCTTTAAAAAAAATTCATTTAGAAGTCAAATAAAAGCAATTCCAGAGTCAGATGGTATTTGGGATTATGAAGGTTTGTTTCTCCCAGCTCAGCGTTACTCTCTTGACTTTTGGGCAGCGAGAAGGCAAGAGACTCGAGTAGCCTTTGGAATTGTACACATATAACTCAACTCCGACCTTCTCACAAACCCTAGGCTTATTTCCCAATTTCCTTATCCTACCCAACGGAGCTAAAGTACAAAGTTCAGTGCTTCACCAATAGTCAGTATTCAATAAAGAGTCATGGAGTGAATTAACGCCGTGTGGAATCTTGTGATCCTACTGCTCCTATGAAATCCCCTACATCACTGCACAATGACTCCACCTCAGGGGAAGCCATAGGTTACAGCCTTTATTTCATTTGTCTATTTCTAAAAATCCAGAGACAGGAAAGATATTGAAAATGCAGAGTGGTAAACAAAAGCATAACAACAATACCTCAGGGCAGGAAACTGATAAAGGGCAAGATCCAGATGCAGGAAAGCCCGTGGTCTGTACAAAGGGCTGAGCCAGGGGCGCCAGCAGCCGACGTGCACAGCTGAGCCAAGATGGACCTGTTTGGGTCTTATGAATATCCCTGAACATTTGCTCGGCTGGTGGCAAGACTCATGCACCAACAGAGTCCACCAGCAGTCAAACAAGTGGATTAACTCCTATGAAAACAGAATGGTTAGCCCAGCCCTCAAATCACCTCTTTGTTTTATGAGACAAGACCCAAGATCCAAACCCCAGCCCCTCCCAAGACTGGCCCCATTTGTGTATAAGACGACATCCCTCCAACCTCAGCTGCTCCTAATGGAAGCAACACTGATTTGCTGGAGACATGGAAAGAAGTGTCACTTTCAACTTTCAAAGGCACTTCCATGAAAAGCTAAGCCCAGAGTAGCAAACAAGAAGAAAATGAAACCCCTTTAAGAAACCTCTAGAACAGTTTAATATACATATGGCCATTTCAGAAAGTCTAATAATTAGAAAACACATCACTTTAAGGCTGGTAATGGACCCAGACCATTGTCTTACTGCGTTAGGGCCCGAGGTAGCAGCTAAAGGCCTGGCTAGATCCCCTGAAGATTCTCTAAAGAGGATGGATGATGCCACTGAGGGAAGGGAAAAGTCCATTTTCAGGTAATCACCTTCTTCAGGTAATCCCTCTTCTACCAACGGAACCAAGTGGATATAAAGAACTAAAGCTGTGCAAAAATGGCGTTAACTCTCAACAGAAACTCACACCGAAATTCCACAGTGGCTCACTCGTGGGCTAAATCTGCGTGAGCTCCAGTCATGACCCCACATCCTTTATGCCATCTCATTACCAGCACAGGCTGATTCTACACCAAAAACCTCCCAGAGGAAAAGGGAGGGACCTCACACATGGCAAAACAAGCATGAGTAACCTGAAGAATTAAGATACAGACAACTTGGGCTTCCCTGGTGGCGCAGTGGTTGAAAGTCCGCCTGCCGATGCAGGGGACACGGGTTCGTGCCCCGATCCCTGAAGATCCCACATGCCGCGGAGCGGCTGGGCCCGCGAGCCATGGCCGCGGAGCCTGTGTGTCCAGAGCCTGTGCTCCGCAACGGGAGAGGCCACAGCAGTGAGAGGCCCGCGTACAGCAAAAAAAAAAAAAAAAAAAAAAGATACAGACAACTTAAGAAGAGAAAATATGAATAATCAGGAGCTAGTAATGATGAAGGTACCAGCCTTTCAGGTACGATTCTTTCTGCCATCCCATTCTTTCCTTTCTGACGTTGGGGAGGGGGTGAAAGCAGAGATGGGTCCTTATTCTTAGAGAGAACAGTGGACTTCTACCACCTGAAGACAGGAAAACCTTAGGCTCACTGATGTAAGATTATGTACTTAACAAATCAATAACTCATCTAAATGAAAAGGCACTTTTAAAAGAAAAGCAAATGAGTACACGAGCCGTTTTACAAATACATGTTCTTTCACGTCTTCTCAGATTGCTGCCTCAACCTAGAAGCTCCTCTATCTCAGGCCAGGATGACAGCCGAGCTCAGGTTCTCAGCCCGTGTGCAGAGGGACCCTGGGACAGTAAGGCGTCATTCCTGACTCACTGCACTATCTCAGGCTTCCTCTTCTTCTCCCTTTCCTATTTTTGAACTGGAAGCCAAAAAACCAGTAACTAAAGTACAGGCAGGAAAGACAAGGTTTCAAATTTGTATGACTGCTTTGATAAAACATGACTGGGGAAATAAGGTCAGGAAGTAAAGGACTGAGTAACTCCTTGTTTTCTCAGAAGGACCACGGGGAACACAAGAGTTATTACCCTCGTCTGATTCAACACGAGTTTCTAATTATAACTCATCCATAGGGAGATTGACATACACATATCTTTTTGGTAATGAGAGAAGGTTTTTACACACTTCCTAAAACAAAAGTCTTGATTATTCTCCAACATCATGATAATGATAAGCATGACATATGTCTCCTTGTGGTAGAAAAGAAACAGACATGCAAACTCAGACTGGATTTCAGCTCAAAGAGACACATATTGGCAACTTCACATATAATGCTCAAGTGCACTCACCCTTCCAAGGCCTCTTTCCCTTTCTTCTACAATGGGTTTTCCCTTTTCTGGAAGTTCTCTACACCCTTGGTATCTTCTCCAACAGAAGTTCTGCCCAGTGTGTAAAATGTCTTTGGCCCTCCTCACCTTTTCCTCCTCTTTTCAGGGGTCATCGGGAAGAAGGTTAAGGATCATGGCGAGGGTAGGGGGTTCAATGCCACCTGAGGAGGTTGTTAATGCAAAAAAAATTCAATAATTTGTACGAATTTTTTCTGCCCTTGTTTTTTTTCTTTGTTCCCCTAGAAAAAACAGCTGACACTATGGGCTAAAGCAGGGGTTCCCAACCCCCCAGCTACAGACTGGTACCAGTCCGTGGCCTGTTAGGAACGTGGCTGCACAGCAGGAGGTGAAGGGTGGGTGAGTGAGCAAAGCTTCATCTGTATTCACAGCCGCTCCCCATCGCTCGCATTACCGCCTGAGCTCCAGCTCCTGTCAGATCAGCAGCGGCATTAGATTCTCACAGGAGTGGAACCCTACTGTGAACTGCACATGCGAGGGATCTAGGTGGCACGCTCCTTATGAGAATCTAATGCCTGGTGATCTGAGGTGGAGCTGAGGTGGTGATGCTAGCGCTGGGGAGTGGCTGCAGATACAGATTATCCTTAGCAGAGAGGTTTGACTGCATAATAAATCAATTGCTTGCAGACTCATATCAAAACCCTATCAGTGAGTGGCAAGTGAAAACAAGCTCAGGGCTCCCACTGATTCTGCATTATGGTGAGCTGTATAATTATTTCATTGTATATTACAATGTAATAATAATAGAAATAAAGTGCACAATAAATGTAATGTGCTTGAATCATCCCGAAACCATCCCCCCTTGCCCCGGTCCGTGGAAAATTTGTCTTCCACAAAAACTGGCCCCTGTTGCCAAAAAGGTTGGGGCCCGCTGGGCTAAAGGACAGTCTGACTGGGATAAATGAAAAATAATGGACCTATTATCACAGCTACCAATCAGTTTAAAACCACCTTATCGAAGAAAAGGATTCAGGGAAGAAATGAATCCACATACTAGAGCAACTGCATCCCCACCGACATCTCTTTCATCCATTTGAAAAGCTTACTTACATACACCCCAGACCTTAAAGAAACTATGAAATACAGAGACTGTGACCAGCAGCTATCTCAATAGTTGTCAGGAACCTATTTCCAAAGTTCCAGATCATTGGAACGTGCAATGTTTGAGAAGATCTACCCCTTCCTTCTCGTTCTTTGTATGAAAATACAGAAGGAGGGGTATGTAAAAGTCTGTTTTTACCCCTAGTTAGTAAGGGAGTCTGGGTCTTATTCCAAGATTACTTTATGAGTTTTCAGAATAAGTAATATCTTTTCAAATGTAAACTTTTCTGTGAAACTTGGGGTGAGTCTTCATAAAGATATGTTATTCCTTTCAAATGACTTCTGTGTAGTTAAAAAAAACACAATAATCTTAGCAAGAGAGATGGTTTCACATGCTTTGAGAAGAAAATTTAAAAAGAAGATAGGGCCTCCCTGGTGGCGCAGTGGTTGAGAGTCCGCCTGCCGATGCAGGGGATACGGGTTCGTGCCCCGGTCTGGGAGGATCCCATATGTCGCGGAACGGCTGGGCCCGTGAGCCATGGCCGCTGGGCCTGCGCATCCGGAGCCTGTGCTCCGCAACGGGAGAGGCCACAACAGTGAGAGGCCCACATACCGCAAAAAATAAATAAATAAATAAATAAATAAAAATAAAAAGAAGATAGACCCTTGGGCTTCCCTGGTGGCGCAGTGGTTGAGAGTCTGTCTGCTGATGCAGGGGCCACGGGTTCATGCCCTGGTCCGGGAGGATCCCGTGTGCCGCGGAGCGGCTGGGCCCATGAGCCATGGCCACTGGGCCTGCATGTCCAGAGCCTGTGCTCCACAATGGGAGAGGCTGCAGCGGTCAGAGCCCACGTACCGCAAAAAAAAAAAAAAAAAAGATAGACCCATACTCAGTAGTTTACTAATCACTTCAGTTTATTAAGTGCCTGTAAAAGCTGAATGAATGAAAAAAGTGTGGGCAATACATAAACCTCTGAAAATTTACAACAGGTTACATTTTTAAAAATGCAATTTCAGTGTAAGTAAACATACAGAAAAGATAAAATTAATATATGGGCAAAACAGCAAGACTGCAGTAAGTTAAGCAAGAAAGATGGTGATAACAATGACAAATTCCATATACATAGTCCTGGGTGGCCCGGTGTAGCTGTGCAACAAGGGGAAATGGGATGGTTCTCAAAACAGGGAGGTGAAATCTGTAACCTCGACAATGGCAAACGTGATTCATGAAGCTGAATCAAGATAAACAGAGAGAAAACTGGAAGCAAACAACAAATCATTGTTTGGTATGAGTTGTGTGCTAAATACCTTTTCTATAATTTTGTATTTTGGCTGCAATACATGAAATGCTAATTTCACCTCAACATGGAATATAGGAAAGAGTGCAGATTCTTCAACAACATGAAATTGTAAGTACAGTTAAGGTAGCCATGCTCATGCCTTAGACACATCAGCAGCTCACATGGCCCTGCTAAAAAGAGGTTTATAAATACATGAAAAAGATTTTGCAAGTAGGCTTCTAATTCCATACTGTTTTATGATTCCAAACGAGGTAAAAGAATGAGCGAATGGAAGAGACCCAGGAACAGAGATGTTCAGATACTCGTGGTAAACACAGGACACAGGTAACAATATTTCCTGAGAATGTGGGGAAAATGTATGGAGTGTGTTACCAGGAAGAAAACACGCAGTGAGCATAAGTGAAATCAGGCAGTGCCCGGGGCTGCTCCGGAGAACAGGGGCCTTGCCTACAAGGAGAAACTCAGAAGGATGATAAGGGCCTGATGCAGATTTGACAAGAGGACTTACTCCAAACCACTGTTTCTGGCCCTTGAAGACGTCTGCTGGATAAATAACACCAAAGAGGATCATCTCACACAGGGCTTTACTCTGTTTAGGTGGAAAATCCCTCAATGAGCCACGTCTTAAATTTGAAAATACAAACCGTCAAATCAGTTGAAAACCTACTTATTATTTCAAGTCATCCCTGGAACCACTCCAAGCCCCTCAGCCGTTCCCCCAGGTTAAACAGCACAGGGTCTCAAATCTCCAGGCCTTCAAATCTCTATTCAGAAGTTGTGTTTTTTCCTCCAAGTTATATACACTATTCTAATTTCGCCAATAGTATAATTTGCTTTTAAACTGTACATTTTACACTAACACCTCCCTTCCTGTTTCATTTTTTGCATCACCAAAACATTGAGAATAAACTAAAACCATGTTGCCATTTGATTATTTTCTTCATGTGCATTTTATAATGATCAGACTTTGAAATTAAAACAAGCTTTAGCCATACTCGGTAGAAAAAAGGGAAAATATTTCTTATCTTTTTAAAAGGGGAAATTTGGTTTGGTCTTATATTTGGCTGCTTTGTATTTTGGGAAGACTTAATCTGGAATCCAAAAAGCCAGTCTAATGAGTTTCTGTTTTGTTTCTGGAATGTGAGTCCTCTCCATCTACCTGCTTCCTACGCGGCAGTATTCAAAAGCAAGCTGGTATTACTGTAATACGAAAGTTTATACTTAACAGAAGACAGCCAAGTGTGTCTGGGGTTGCCAGGGTAACACTGAAATCTAACTTTCAAAACAGCAACAAAATGTTACTTTTTCTTCTCTCGCCACTTAGAGGCTGGAGACTTGCTCAGTTTCTATCAAGCCCTGTGCCCATCTGGGCTTCAACAAGTGTGTCTCACCTCAAACTCCAGCTTCTAGCGCTGCTTCAAGAACATGCTCACTTCTAGAACAAAGCAGGAGACATTCCATCCTAATATGAAAAACTTTAGTTATAACACGAATTGATTAAAGTACAGAAAACCTTAGTAAAAGGGGCCGCAAGTAAAGCCACCAACATTAGGTAGAAAAGTACTAAAAGGAGATACTTTGTACTATACTTAGAGCTAAGGAGTTATAAAGAATCACCTGCTTATGTTCTATGGGAAGTTTTAATGGCATTAGAATGAATTCATGTGGAGAAGTATACAAAACACAAAACCATCCATAAAGACGGCCATGCAGATCAATTAAAGAAAAACTTTGCCTACGTTCCTCAAAACACAATGATTGTTATGATTATACAGGAAAAAGCGATAAGAAAATGTGCCTGACCTCTGCAAGGCCGTGGCTGACTGCAGCCCAAGCTCAGTCTTCCTTTTGCCCTCCTTCAAGTTCACTGACATCACTCTCAGTATCTTTCCCCGTAACTTCTGAGTGGTAAGGTTTATATTAGTTTCCCAAAATATTTTGTAAAACTTGCTATTTTGAAGTCACTTTTCCTACCCTAGTTAAAACTTGTTAATTATGAAAGGATAGGCATTTCATTCACTTCTAATCCTGACACAACCTCATAGAAAACAACTGAATACAACCACCAAACTTAAGTCACTTTTTTGGTTTTGAGGCTAAACATATGTAAACAATGGTTTACAATGGTACCATAATTAGGAGCAAATTAAGTCCTGCTTCTTCTATGGAGGCATCATTATCTAACAGTTTTTGGTCTGAATTCACTCTCTTCATGTGTGTAAAGGGTAAGAGATCACAGGGGCAAGAGCACATGGGACCTCACAAATCACATTACTGCACATGGCGGGGGCGGTAGAGCTGAAGGTGCCAGGATGGCCAATTTTAGTTTATGAACCGAGGTTTAGGCTTAAAAACGCAAATCTCCTCTGCCTCACGTGTCTGTTCAGCACACAAGTTAAAAACACAGAGGGCCTTAGATTTTGCTTTCAATCCTCTTTCATACATAAGGACTTGAGGGAAGAAAAATCCTTTGAAGCTTCCACTGGTACAGGTGGTAAACCAGTTTATAATCAAAGTTAAACCAAGAGCAGACGTAACCCTCATAAACACTGTCCCGGAGTGTCCGCGGGAAGGCCAGTGGGTCTCCTAAAGGGGTTTTCATTATGTTCCCAGGGACCATGTTCCTAAAGAGAAAAATCAGTCCATAGCTTTAGCATTTTCATCAAAAGAAAAAAGACATCAATTTCTCCTTCAGAGGTGAATGGAGTCTTGCCTATAAAACCGTTTTGTTCTGTAAGTCAAAAACAAGCTTATACTTTTGACGATACACTTTTGGGGAGGTTACCTTAAAAGATTTTTAAGCTTGAAAAAATTATTATTTACCCAGAAAATTATAGTCTGGCATGATTATTCTATAGGTAACTGGAGCTACCTGAAAAATATTTACTTTCTCATAAAATAAGATTTTTACTGGTAATTACATGAATAGGAAATTAAGACTGGGAATTCGCACTGAAATCCAGAGCTGCAGCTTCCCCATACCCTCTGCACACTGGTTACTGTCTTTCCTTTGAATTCCAGCCATCCTAGTACATGTGAAGTGTGTCACACGGTGGTTTTGAGTTTCATTTCTATTCACATCTTCGCCCATCTTTCAGTCAGGCTGTGTTGTCGTCATTTCACTGAGCTGTAAGAGTTCAACACATATTCAGCATATTAACCCCTGATCAGATACGATTTGCAAATACTTTCTCCCATTTTGTGGGTCATCTTTTTTTATTTTCTTGATAGTACTGTTTGCAGCACAGATATTGTTCATCTTGATGTTGTCCAACTGGTCTATTTTTTTCTCTTGCCATATGTGCTTTTGGAGTCTATCCAAGGAACCACTGCCCAAACCATGGTCATGAAGATTTACTCCTATGTTTTCTTCTGAGTTTTATAGTTTTAGTTCTTATGTTTAAGTTTATGATCCATTTTGAGTTAACTTTTGTTCACAGTAGGAGTTAAGAGGTACAAATTCATTTTTTTGCATGTGGATGTCCAGTTGTCTCAGCACCACTTGTTGAAAAGACTTACCCTTTGCCCTTGAAATGTCTTGGTACCATTGTCAAAAATCAATAAACCATAAACGACACTATTTCTGGGCTCTTAATTCTATTCCATTGACCAAGACGTCTATCCATATGCCTGTGCCACACTGTCATAATTACTGTATCTCTGTAATCACTGTGTAATCAGGAAGTATAACTCCTCCAACTTTAT
The DNA here is from genome assembly GCF_025265405.1 of Mesoplodon densirostris. Taxonomy (NCBI): domain Eukaryota; kingdom Metazoa; phylum Chordata; class Mammalia; order Artiodactyla; family Ziphiidae; genus Mesoplodon; species Mesoplodon densirostris. The sequence goes on from NC_082661.1 coordinate 108,000,109, forward strand.
TCTTCTATATTGTTTTGAATACTCCGAATGCCTTGGATTTTCATATGAATTTTCAAGATTGGCTTGTCAATTTCTGAGGGGGAAAGGCAGTTGGGATGTTGTCTAGACACCGTGTTGAATCTGTGGAACAATTTGGTGGTGTCTTCTATCTATAAATACAGTGTGTCGTTCTGTTTATCTGGATACACCTTAACTTTCTTCAGGGTCTTCTAGTTTTCAGTGTAAAAGTCTTAGACTTCTTTTGTTAAATTTATACCCAAGTATTTTATTTTTTGATGCTATTATAAAGGAAATTGTCTTCCTAATTACATTTTCACAGTGTTAATTGCTAGTGTCTAGAAATAGAATTGATGTTTGTACACTGACTCTATACCTTGTTCAACCTCATTGAATTCCTTTATTATTTCGAATAGTTTTTTAGTGGATTCCTTAGGTTTTTTATATAGAAGATCATGTCACCTACAAAGAGAGACATCTCAATCTAGATGCCATTTACATATTTCCTTTTCTTGCCCAACTGTCCTGATGATAACTTCTAGCACACTGTTAAACAGAATTGGTGAGAATGTACATCCTTATCCCCTTCCAGATCTCAGGGCAAAATATTCAGTCTTCCATGTGAGCTGTGGGTTTTTCACAGACGCTCTCTATCAGGTTGAGGAAGTTCCCTTCTATGCCCAGTTTCCTTTGTGTTTTGATCATGAAAGGCTGTAGGATTTTGTCAAATGCTCTTTCTGCATCTATTGAGATGTTCACAGGGCTTTGATCCTTTTTTTGTGTATTAAACTAATTGATTTTCATAGATGAAACCTTGCATTCCTAGGATAAATCCCATTGGCCATGGTGTATAATCCTTTATACGTTTTGCTGGATTCAGTTTGGTAGCATCTGGCGAGAATTTCTGTCTATATTTGTATAAGGTATTGGCCTGTACCCCTTTTTTTCTTGTGATGAGTTTGCCTGGTTTTGATAGCAAAGTAGTCTCACAGAATGAGATGTGATGTGTTCCCTCCTATTTCATTTTTTGAGATTGTGAATGACCAGTGGTAATTCTTCTTCTTATGTCTGATATAATTCACCAGTGAAGACATCTGGGACTGGGTTTTTCTTTGTGGGTAGTTTTCTTGGTGTTGTTTTGTTTGTCTTTTACTGATTAAGTCTCTACTTTCTATTCAGATTTTCTATTTCTTCCTGAGTCAGTTTTTCTAAGAATTTGTCCATTTCGTCTAAGTTAACTAATGTGTTGTCATATGATTGTTCATAGTACTACCTTATCCTTTTTTTTTTTTTTTTTTGCGGTACGTGGGCCTCTCACTGTTGTGGCCTCTCCCTTGCGGAGCACAGGCTCTGGAGGCACAGGCCCAGTGGCCATGGCTCACGGGCCCAGCCACTCCACAGCATGTGGGATCTTCCCGGACCGGGGCACGAACCCGTGTCCCCTGCATCAGCAGGCGGACTCTCAACCACTGCGCCACCAGGGAAGCCCCCTTATCCTTTTTTTATTTGTATAAGGTCAATAGTGATCTTTTCTTTTATTCCTGATTTTAGTAATTTGAATCTTCCTATTTTTCATGGTCTAGCTAAAGGTTTGTCAATTTTGTTATCTTCTCAGAGATTCAACTTTCAGTTACATTTACTTTCTCTATTATTTTTATGTTATTTATTTCATTTATTTCCACTCTAGTGTTTATTATTTCCTTCTTTCTACTTGCTTAGGGCTTACTTTGCTCTTCTTTTTTAGTTTTTTAAGGTGGAAGGTAAGATTGATTTCAGATATTTTTTTAATAAGATATTTACCACTATAAATTTCTCTGAGCGCTGATCTACTTGCATAGTACTAAATATATTTAATATATTATGTTATATATAAAAAATATATATTTATATACAATATAAAATTTAATTTATTGTGATTTCACCTATATTCATTTCAAAGTATTTTCTAATCTTTCTTGTGATTTCTTTTTTGAATCATTTGTTATTCAAGGGTTTAATATTTACAGATCTGAAAATTCCCCCAATTTTTTATTTTTTATTTATTTATTGTCCATTGTCACTATTTTTCTTTTCTTTTTTTTATTAGTTTCTGCTTTATAACAAAGTGAATCAGTCATACATATACATCTGTTCCCACATCCCTTCCCTCATGCATCTCCCTCCCTCCCACCCTCCTCATCCCACCCCTCCAGGCGGTCACAAAGCACCGAGCTGATCTCCCTGTGCTCTGCGGCTGCTTCCCACTATCTATCTACCTTACGTTTGGTAGTGTATATATGTCCATGCCTCTCTTTCGCTTTGTCACAGCTTACCCTTCCCCCTCCCCATATCCACAAGTCCATTCTCAAGTAGGTCTGAGTCTTTATTCCCGTTTTACCCCTAGGTTCTTCATGACATTTTTTTAAAAATTCCATATATATGTGTTAGCATACGGTATTTGTCTTTCTCCTTCTGACTTACTTCACTCTGTATGACAGACTTTAGGTCTATCCACCTCATTACAAATAGCTCAGTTTCGTTTCTTTTTATGGCTGAGTAATATTCCATTGTATATATGTGCCACATTGATTTGTAATTTAATTCCATTGTGATCAGAAACCACACTTTGTTTTTCAATATTTTTATATTTATTAAGGCTTTGATCTCCTCAAATTTATTAAGGCTTGTTTTTTGGTGTGTCCTAACATATGGTCCATCCTGGAGAACGTTCTATGAATGCCTGAGCAGTATGTGTGTTCTGCTGATTCTGCAGATGCTGAGTGGAATGTTCCATGTCTCTTAGATCTAGTTTGTTTATACTGTTGTCCAAGTCTTCTATTTCCTTGTTTATCTTCTGCTTAACTTTCTATCCATTATTGAAAGTGGGCTATTGTAGTGTCCACATAGTATTCATTTCTCCCTTAAATTCTGTCAGTTTTTACTTCATGTATTTTGGGACACTGTTGTTAGATGCCTGCATGTTTAGAAATCTTCCTGGTAGATTGACACTTTCATTATTATGGAATGTCCCACTTTACCTCTGCTAACATTTCTTTTAAGTCTATGTTGTGTGGTACCAGTATAGCTACTCCAGCTCTTTTATGGTTGTTGAAAGTTGTTCTTTCTACTTCCAACCTATTTGTATCTTTGAATCTGAAGTATATCTCTTATAATACAATATATACTTAGATTTCTTTTTATCTAATCTGACAATGTCTGCCTTTTGAGTGGATTATTTAATACATTCACAGTTAAAGTTATTATCCATATGGTTGAATTTATATCTGCTATTTTTCATTTTGTTTTCTGTATATCTCATGTCTTTTTTGTTCCTCTGTTCTTCCTTTATTGCCTTCTTTTGTAATGGATGGATACATGGATTAAGTGGATATTTAATTCCTTTAGTGATTTCATTTTATACAGTATTTGAGTCTTCTTAGTGGTTGCTCTAGGTCTTACAATATTTATCTTAATTTACCAGAATCTACTTCATATTTATACTGACTTAATTCCAGAAACATAGAAACTTCACTCCTCTATACGTCCATTCACTCACCACCTGTTTATGTTATTACTGTTACACACACTGTCTGTGATTTATATATGGTGCAAACTGTTATCATCGATTTATGTAATTATACATCTTTTAAAGAAGTTGAGAGAGGGAAGGAGAGAGATATATCCATATAGTTTGTTATATTCACCTTCTTATTTACCCTTTATTGTTCTCTTCACTGTTTTCTGTAGATTCGCACGCCACACAGTGTCACTTCCTGACTGTAATACAACTTTTGTTTCTACTAGTTTCCTTTGTTCTCAAATATATTTCATTTCTGGGTGTCACAGGCTCAACAACATACAAATTGTTTTATGCGGTTGTTTTTAAGTCAGTCAGAAGAAGCAAGGAGAAGAAATACAAAAAATACACAGTATTTTGTGTAGATGAAAATTATGTTTACCAGCGGTGCGGTGTGTGTGTGTGTGTGCACGCATGTCTGGTGTAACTTACCTTCAGACTGAAGAACACCCTTTTAGTATTAGAAGGCAGGTCTGGTAGCAAGAAATTCTTGCAGTTTTTTTGTTTGTTTTGTTTTGTTTTTTGCGTTACGCGGGCCTCTCACTTTTGTGACCTCTCCCATTGTGGAGCACAGGCTCCAGACGCGCAGGCTCAGTGGCCATGGCTCACAGGCCCAGCCACTCCACAGCATGTGGGATCTTCCCGGACCGGGGCACAAACCCATGTCCCCTGCATCGGCAGGCGGACTCTCAACCACTGTGCCACCAGGGAAGCCCTCGCAGTTTTTGTTTATCTGAGAATGCCTTTATTTCACCTTCATTTATGAACACTTGTTTTGCTAGATGTAAGATCTTGGTTGGTCACTTTCATTTCAGCATTTGAATATGTCATCCCACTGCCTTCTGGTCTCCGCTAGTTCTGGTAAGTCTGCTGCTAACATTGCTGCAGTTTCCTTGTATGTGATGAGTTGTTTCTCTCTCACTGCTTTCAAGACTTTTTCCTTTACCTTTGGCTTTCCACATTTTGACTAAGATATAACTAAGATCTCTTTGTATTTGCCTACTTGAAGTTCACGAAACTTAGATGCATATATTAGTGTTTTCATCAAATTTGGGAACTTTTCACCCATTACAACTTCTAATAATTTTCTGCACCTTTATTCTCTCTCCTCTCCTTCTGATATTCACATTTCATGTACATTGGTCACTTAATGGTATCCCACATTTTTCTGAGGTTTCAACTTCCTTTTTTTCTGTTTTTCAGACTACATAGTCTCTATTGATTTATCTTCAAGTTTGCTGATAGTTTTTTTCTGCCACCTGCCACAAACCAATTGTTCAACCACTTAGTGCTTTTCTTTTTTCATTTTGGTTATTGTACTCTTCAGCTCTAGAATTTTTAAATAATTTCTTTTTACTGATATTCTCAATTTGATGAGACATTATCATCATACCTTCCTTTATTTCTTAGAAACTCTTTTCTTCAGTTCTTTGGAGACATTTAGAATGGTGCTTTGAAGTCTATTTCTGTTAAGTACAACACATGGGCCCCTTTGAACAAAGTTTCTGTTGCCTGTTCATTTGCTTCCCTGTATATGGGTCACATTTTTTTTTGCTTCCTTGTATGTCTCATTTACTGTTCTTGAAAACTGGACATTTCAGACAACATAACAGCAGCTCTGGGTACGGACTTTCCCTTCGTGGCCCCAGAGCTTATTGTGTTTGTTTGTTCATTTGCTCAGTAACGTGGTCAAACCCACTCAGGAAAGTCTGTTCCTGCTGCAGTGTGCTACCTGACCTTCCTGCACACACGCTTCCCCATGTTTTTATCTAAAGCGAAAGCTAAAGAGTGTGCTTCCACTCCTTTAACCACTTAAAGCTTTACCCTTAACCACTCTGTGGGTGAGATACAGGGCACGCCTTAGAGCAGGGATCCCTAAACCCCAGTACCGGTCTGTGGCCCACCAGGAAATGGGCCGCACAGCAGGAGGTGAGCAGCAGGCGAGCAATCGAGGCTTCATCTGTATTCACAGCCGCTCCCCATCGCTCGCATTACCACCTGAGCTCTGCCTCCTGTCAGATCAGCAGTGGCATTAGATTTTCACAGGAGTGCCAACCCTACTGTGAACTGCACATGCAAGGCATCTAGGTTGTGTGCTCTTTATGAGAATCTAATGCCTGATGGATGATCTGAGATGGAGCTGAGGTGGTAATGCTAGCGCTGGGGAGCAGCTGCAAATACAGATTATCATTAGCAGAGAGGTTTGACTGCACAGAGACCATAATAAATCAACTGCTTGCAGATTCATATCAAAACCCTATCAGTGAGTGGCAAGTGACAATTAAGCTGCATCTGGTGGCAGGCTTTACAGTGGCAAGTGAGTTGATGTACTTCCATTGTACAGTTGCATCTGGTGGAAGGCTTGAAGTCAGAATCTGACACTTATTTTAGTCCACGTGTGTCCTGCCCATTTTTTTTTACCACTTCCGTCCGTGCCTCTTTCCTGCACTGCGCACTTGCTCAGTCATAGTTTTCGTAAGCCCACAAGCTAACCCTAGCCGAAATGAGTAAAAAATAAACATCACTGGAGAGCTTCTTTGAAAAGGGGCAAAGACCCAATGATGAGACAACAGAAGACTCTAAGACTGTCAACAAAAAGAAAGCTGCATTTAAAAGAAAATACAAAGAGTCCTACTTAAATTATGGGTTCATTGCAACAGGTGATTCACATTCTCCAAGCCCGCTTTGTATAATATGTGGTGACTGGCTATCCAATGAAAGCATGAAAACTTCAAAGTGGCTTTGCCACATGGAGACCAAGCACCCTGCATTAAAAGACAAGGCTTCGGATTTTTTCAAAAAAAAAAAAAAAAACGTGAACACAAAGAACAGAAGCGATTATTGAAGGCCACCACTTCATCAAATGTATGTGCACTGACAGCATCATTCTTAGTGGCTAACCACATTGCTAAAGCTAAGAAGCCCTTTACTACTGGAGAAGAGTTGATCCTGCCTGCTGCTAAGGACATTTGCATGAACTTTTAGGAGAGGCTGCAGCTCAAATGGTGGCACATGTTCCTCTTTCGGCTAGCACCATAAGTAGATGAATTGATGAAACAGCAGAGGATATTGAGGCACAATTGTTAGAGAGGATTAGTGAGTCTCCGTGGTACGCCATCCAGGTTGACGAGTATACTGATGTTGACAACAAGGCAACAATGCTTGTTTTGTGCAACATGCTTTTCAGGAGGATGTGCCTGAGGATATATTATGTGCACTTTTGTTGCCAACCAACAGCAGAGCTGCAGAACTATTCCCAGTCTTTGAATGATTACATATCAGGAAAACTGAATTGGTCATTTTGTGTCGGTATATGTATGGACAGAGCGGCTGCCATGACTGGACGGCTTTCTGGTTTCACTACTCTGGTCAAAGAGGTCGCTTCTGAATGTGAGTCTACCTACTGTGTCATCCATAGAGAAATGCTGGCTAGCTGAAAAATGCCACCTGTTAACAACGTTTTGCAGGATGTGATTAAAATTATCAACCACGTTAAAGTCCATGCCCTTAACTCATGGCTGTTCACGCATCTCTGTGAGGAGATGGACACAGAGCACACATGTCTTCTTTCATACACAGAAGTGAGATGGCTTTCTAAAGGTAGATCACTGAACAGTGTTTTTGAGTTATGAGAGCTGCTCCAGAGATTTCTTTCAGAAAAACAGTCACCACTGGCAGCACATTTCAGTGACACAGAATGGGTGGCAAAACTTGCTTACTTCTGTGACATATTCAACCTGCTCAATGAACCCAATCTGTCACTTCAGGGGAGAATGAAAACTGTATTCAAGTCGGCAGATAAAGTGGCTGCATTCAAAGCCAAACTGGAATTATGGGGGTGAACACTGGGATTTTTGACATGTTTCAAACATTAGCAGAGATTTTGAAAGAGACTGAGTCAGGGCCTTCTTTCTCCCAGCTGGTGCATGATCACCTATCTCAGCTTTCAAAAGAGTTTGAGCATCACTTCCCAACCACAAAGACCCCTGAACTGGGAAGGAATGGATCCATGACCCATTTGTGAATAAGCCAGGTGAATCGACTTTGTCCATGCTAGAAGAGGATCAACTGCTCGAGATCGCAAATGATGGTGCCCTCAAAAGTATGTTTGAGACAACTTCAAATCTCCATACGTTCTGGATTAAAGTCAAGGTGGAATATCCTGAGATTGCCACAAAAGCACTGAAAAGCCTGCTTCCATTTCCAACATCCTATCTTTGTGAAGCAGTGTTTTCTGCAGTGACAGCAACCAAAACGAGATGATGGAGTACAGTGGACATAAGGAATACATCTTGGGTATCACTGTCTCCCATTCCTCTCAGATGGGACCAGCTAGTTGCAGGAAAACAAGCTCAGGGCTCCCACTGATTCTGCATGATGGTGAGTTGTATAATTATTCCATTATATATTACAATGTAATAATAATAGAAATAAAGTGCACAGTAAATGTAATGTGCTTGAATCATCCCCAAACCATCCCCCCACCCTGGTCCGTGGAAAAACTGTCTTCCACGAAACTGGTCCCTGGTGCCAAAAAGGTTGGGGCCTGCTGCCTTAGAGGGCATTTACATAATTTTTTTTCCCCACAATGAGCCAGGAACTAATAACTTGGATTTTCTCTAATTGCTCCTGAAAAGTTGCAGTCTTGGGCATGCACAGTCTTCAGGTTGCCAGACATGACGGACTTTATTTTTAAGCCTGGATTAGGAGTTGTCCCCAGGTCAATATTTACACAAAGGTGTATTTAAGACGCTTGTGCAATGAAGATTCCACTCAGTTCTGATGAGTCTGATGAGGGTTAGGGACACTGTCCCGGTGCCTGTGTCCTGTCCTGATGGCTCCTGAGTGGAGGCAACGTGCACGGCCTTCCTGACATCCAGGGCTGACTGTGATCAGTGGATGGCCCTTCTCAGCTATTTCCCTAGTTCTCCGTGGTTGCCTGGAACAGAGCTTCTGCAATAGGGGACTGAGGAGAGTAGAGATGCCAGCTTCCTGCCCTCCCAAGGTAGGGCCACAGCCACAGACAGAGCCTGTCCAGGCTGCACACACCAGAGGCTGGAACGGAGCATCTCAGGGCTCAGACGCTGTGGGTCTCACTGTCCTAACCGAGTTTCAGGAGGTCTTCTTGAGTGGGTGTTTCTCCATTTCCTCTGTGCCCTGAGGACAATTTCCAGAGACTTTAAATGAGTATTTTTGTTATAATTCTCACCAGTTAAATTGTTGTTTTGCTGGGAAGAGGACCTGTCAAGCTGCTGGTCTGTCAGTCTAATAGGCCCATCTCCAAAGAAATTTTTAACGTCATATTTCAGATGGAGTTTCAAGTTACAAGTTTAGTAATTTTAAAAATTCACTTATTAACAAAACCAAAAAATAAGCAGAAATGTTAGAAATCTTCCATTATGAACATCGTTTTGAAAAAGAAACATACATTTACTTGTATTTTGGTTTAAATAAAAAAGTTTTGGGACTTCCCTCGTGGCTCAGTGGTTAAGAATCCGCCTGCCAATGCAGGGGACAGGGTTCGAGCCCTGGTCCGGGAAGATCCCACATGCTGTGGAGCAACTAAGCCCATGCGCCACAACTACTGAGCCTGAGCTCTAGAGCCTGTGAGCCACAAATACTGAGCCCACGTGCTACAACTACTGAAGCCCACGTGCCTAGAGCCCGTGCTCTGCAACGAGAAGCCACCGCAATGAGAAGCCTGCGCAACGCAACGAAGAGTAGCCCCCCGCTCACCGCAACTAGAGAAAGCCCGCACGCAGCAATGAAGACCCAACACAACCATAAATAAATAAATAAACAAACAAATAAATAAAAGGTTTAAATAAAAAAATTAGAGCTATAAATAAGAACATTAATTTTTCTTCTAAGTCTTAAATTTGTGCCCCCAAATAACTGGGAACATTTTTCAGCTTAGGTCACAGGAGGTACAGTGGGAACAACCAGTCTACTGTCAGTAGCATCACCGCCCACAGGCAAAGGCAGGAGCTATCGTAATGGTAACTGTGTAAGTCAAACGAGAAATAAAATTCTCCTTTGCTCTCGGATAGTCCAGAATCCTGCCGCTGTCCATGGTATAGAAACGTACATTCCACTATGTAGCATCAAGACATCAAAGTTAACTTCAAGTCTAATTTACCTAAATTCAATTCTCACTCTTAGGTCTCATGAGAAAAACCTAAAGACTTTTGCTGAAAGATGAGAAGGACACACATTCAGTGAAGGGAAATATCTGTCAACAGCCCATGTCTGCATCCCTGAAACCATCAGACAGGAGCTCCCGCACACAGAAACCTGCTGCTCTACTGGCTGATTTTCTAGGGTTTTAAACAAGATGCAGGGAAATCTCTGCTCGCGGTGCTATTTTCAAAATCCATCCCTTATTCCTCTGTACATGTCTGAATGAAATACATTCTTCAAGGCCCACTTCAAGCCTCATCTCCTCCAACAGCCTCACCCTAAGTCCAGCCAACTCGCTCCATTTCAGTCCTGACCACAGGCAGCACCCACTGTGACCGGAGTGGTTAGTGCTGGCTCTCCCTGGCATGGCTGCTGCTTTTCTTTGCTGCACTCCCGGCTGAAATGGAGAAACCCTGTTCCCATCGGATCAAGAAAGGAATGCAACAGTGAAAGTAATTTGTGCCCCCCTTCCCTCCAGTTTTCTGGGTTCTCCACACTAGCAATACTGAGAAAACACTCTCCCCTCATCTGACCAAAAATCTTTCCTCACTTTTGCAAGGATGAGTTTTAGTTTCCATAGATAATCATAAAAAGTAATGAATCTCAAGTATATTTTCCAAACAACCCTTTTTTCAACGTCAATGGATCATAATAAATAGAACACCCCAGCCATTAAAAATTAATACCCTTTTCTAATATACCTAGTCCGACAAAATCTTAATATCATCATAGTAGGCAAATATGAAGTCCAAAAGAATTAAACTTTAGCATCATGATTAAATTTTTGCAATTCCAAAGTACAATTAATCAGATATAATTTTCCCAATACAGCCAGCAAGGTCAAGGATCATTAGCCTAATTACATTTCCTTTTTATTATGTCATTAGGCTTTTTGCTTATTTGTTTTATAGCCATTTACTTACAAGTATAAAAATAATATTTTGCCCAAAAGAAAATTTTTTAAAAAGAGGTTATTATTGTTACATTCTTTGAACTGACTGGGTGTGCTCTACAAATAATTATAGGAAAAGCATCTCCAAAAAAAGTAATGAATCTTTCAACATCTAAAACAAACCTAGGATCCACAAAACATATGTTCTTCTAACTACAGCCTTGTATTTTGATGTGGTTTTCTACATAAATACACTTTTAAGGCTTGCAACAGAAAGGTATTCTATTATTGATAAAAACAGACATCCTGTTAAAAATTACAAAGTACCAAATATTTATGATGTATTCCCCAAAGCAGATCTAAATTGTCTTATTATAAGATATTTGGTATTTCAGACATTATTTTAGGTCTATGAGACAAATAGAACCATCCAATCAAAACACACCCTTGGGGCTTCCCTGGTGGGGCAGCAGTTAAGAGTCCACCTGCCGATGCAGGGGACATGGGTTCGTGCCCCGGTCCGGGAAGATCCCACATGCCGCAGAGTGGCTGGGCCCGTGAGCCATGGCCTCTGAGCCTGCGCGTCCGGAGCCTGTGCTCCGCAACGGGAGAGGCCACAACAGTGAGAGGCCCACGTACCGCAAAAAAACAAACAAACAAACAAACAAACAAAAAACACCTTGCCAGCTATGACAGGAAAACTTAACACCAATACAGACAACTAGACTTATACCTCTCAGATGATCATTCAGGCCATCAGCCTGTGAACACTGAAATATCAACTGATTATGATAAAACATATTTTTTAATCTAAAGATAAATATTTGCACTTAGTAAAAGTAAAGCAGAGATTCACAGGTAAAATACATAACCTTTTTTTTCTTTTCTGACCAACCAATCTTACAATAGTATACTGAAGTCCAGCTCAAACGTTTTCCCAGCGCCCCAACATAGTAGGAAAAATCCTTTTAATGGCAATTACTATTTCATGTAAGAATACTTGGAGGTGTTACATTACACGCTCCCACACAGGAACATTTAAGTAATGAATGCTTCTTTTCCCATTGTTATTATGAAGTTTTACAACACACAAAAAAAGCCTTTTTAGAAGTTAGGTCAGCAAGCACAGTGGCAAGATCAAACAAAATGCCAAATGTCTTTTATTAACTCCCCTAATAATAAGTAGCAGATTTAACTATCTATTTTTCTAATCATATTTCCAGAAGCTGAAGCCAAACAAATACTTAACTATCATGAATTCCTTTTCTCCCCCATTCTTTGGGCAGAGCATTTTAATGTGATAAATAGAACAGAAGAAACCCAGGAAGAAATTCATTTGTTGCATTAAATGGTTACATAAATGGCAATTATGTATTTAAAAAGCAAAACAGATTCTTTTCATTCACTCTTGTTAAGTTCTGTGTGCAAATTTATATTGTGGGAAGCATGTTCCTTTACACACCTTTTAAGAATTATTAGACATTTTTGACTTAAGGCATATTTTACAGAGACGTCCCTTTTTGTGGAATCAAAACTATCTCCACTCAACATTTGGTGAGTTTAACCACAGTGGCTGTATCTCCACCCACTATTTATTTGCCACACAAGCAAAAGGCCCTCATTTTTACTGCTTACAAAAGCTGATGTGTCTAAGGCTCACATCACTCTGATAAACTTTTATTTAATTGGGCAAATATCCTATTTGGTGGTATCATAGTTTATGTACTTATCAAAATCTGTTAGAATACAGAAAAGGCTTTAAAAGTATCTCCACACACAATTTTATAAACGTAACTAGTCATTTAAATATGGAGCACATATGAAAATCAGTACAAATTCAGATTCTTTTCAAAAAGGATCTATTCTAGTCTTCTTATAAATCCCATCCCACACTTGCCCTCAACTATAATATTTCACATCCACACCTATGGCTAATGATGAGGAACACAGGCTCTGCAGCCGGACGGCTAGGTCTGCACCCAAGCTCTGCCCCTCACTGCGCTGGGAGCGTGAGATCGTGCCTGCATCTCAGCTTTGTGTGCTGTGCACCAGGGGTACGGGGTCTTCCTCACAGGATTAGGGGGTGGGATGAGCCAGCTTGGGGCTGCGCAGACAAGGACCACAGCCTGCAGGCTCCGCGGCGGCCGGGGCTGCTGCCATGATCCCCGCTGCTACTAGTGCTACTGCTGAAGCTGCTGCTGCTACTGCTGTTTCCCAAAGTATGTCTGCTCGGACCTCATCTGACACTGGATTAACTAGAAACCTCTTTGTCAGGGAACTCCTACTGTCAAGATCACTCCAGTGTAAATTCTCCCACTTCCCTGCTCATAAGCTTGGGTTAATTTAATCTTTCCTTGGACATGAAGATCCTGAGGTGACTTAGGGTCACTCTCAACATTAACAAGCACTGAACTCGCCTGTGAGACACAGGACATGGGTCACCACGCACTCGCTCTGGGACGTTCCTTAAAAATTGGCAGGTGCGTGTGTGTGTCATGTTTCAAACAGGGACCTCACCTTCCTCTTGATTCCGTGGGCGACAGGGTTGTTGTTTCACCGAGTGAGCAGCTCGATATTTAATTCTGACCTATAAGCATCACGCTCATTTGCTAAAGGAGAACTACATGAAATCATAGCCTGATAAAACTATACCTTCTCAGCGAATCTCCTTATGCTTTCATAACCTCACAATGAAGACCGGTGAGCTAAGACGTAGGCACACAACTTAAATACAGGTTTCATGAAAAAATAAGGAAAGCTCTGTGTTGGGTTCCCTGGAGGACAAAGGGCTGAGAGACACCAGACATGCCTCACTGCAGCCGCTCCAGAGTCCAGAGAGCAGCCCCTTCTCTTTACGCCACAGAGCAAGCTGTCCAGGTGGGGAACCTCTGTGGTCACACAGAAGACATCTCCCGAGAGAGCTACTAAAGACCAGTGCATCCAGCCGCAGACTTACTTTCAAGAGGACAGATCACAGAAATATTATCCAGCTATTTTTAAAGTATTGGGAGAAACCAGAGCTCTTGGCTTCCACCGTGTGTGAGAAGAGTGGCTAGAAAAACCTCCATAAACACAGGCTATAGCATCAACGACAATCAGTCTCACTCGAAATCAGTGTCCACATATAACAAGGGCAACCACAGCATCAACGGCTATCAGTCTCACTGGAAGTCAGGGTCCACAAAACAAGGGCAGCCAAAGCATCTATGGCGCTCAGTCCCACTGGAAATCAGTGTCCACATATAACAAAGGCAACCACAGGTCAGTGGTTTGGACTGTGCAGGTCAGCTGACACACAGAGTCTTTTCAGTAGTAAATGCTGCACCACGACACGAGCTGAGGGTGGTTTTGTCCATGGATGTGGAACCTCGGATATGGGGGGACCCCGAATACGAGAGGCTGATTCTAATTTGTACAGAGATCTTGGACTGCACAAAAGTTGGTGCCCCAAGTCCATGTTGCTCAGGGCTCAGTGTGCTTGCATGCATATGGAAAATACGTTTTCCTTAAATGAAATTTTACATGTCTCAAGTAGTTGGAATGGGTACATGTTTCTTCCAAATACAACAGAGTTAAAGAAAATTGGCTTTCTTCAGCCATCTAACACTTTGTAGCAGATTTTTCTCTTACCAACATACTGGAAAAATTACTTCATTCCTCCCAAAACAAACCTGAATAGCAGAGCTGAGTACAAGACCCTGGCCAAGGATATGCTGACAAGCTCATCAGGAGTCAGGATGGAGACTGATCCACAAACCCTCTTGAAGCTGCAGGTCAATAGCTGTGTCACCACCAACGGGTGCAAATAACAGCACTGGCAAAGGCTCATACCCACAGTTTACTGATGGGCTCACGACAGGGTGAGGCCACTGTGCAGACATGATGCTGCACATGATGGTCGTGTGCAAGGGGGCCATCTCATGCCAGCTAGCTGAGTCTGAAGTCTTCATGATTTGGACAGAAATCTTATTTCAGTAGGCTTAAAAACTGAACGCTACGTCAAAAAAACATGAAATCGTACACTTGCAGGTAACATGTGGCAGCTTCCTCATCTCTGTTCATTTAACAGAAAAAAAGTGGTGACAGGAGATATGGAGGGCGTGCTTGGCATTTTGGAGAATTTCATCCCTAGACTAGTGACCTCTGCATCACCCCTGCCCTTCATCACGTGACAACCCCGCTGCCTCGCTCTACCCAGCCTCTGTGCTCCCCGCCCGTATTCCCCACCCAGACAGCTTTTCCATTTCTGATACAGTCCATGGGAAGAGGTGTGATGACTCAGCCTACATGTACTATATGCAAACATGCTGTTTAGAACATTTACCTCTGCCAGAAAAACGTGGTTTTCCATTTACCTTTATTCCACTGACAAAGCCACCTTGGCGATATTGCTTATTTTGAGATGAGTTATTTTCTGGCTTTTAATCACTACCGGGTATAGCCACTGATATGTGTATAAAGCCCTCCTCCTCCAGCCAGCTGGCTTATTTGTTAAACAAATATTTATTCGGTACCTTTTCTGATCTAAAGTCACCAGCAACCAGCTGTGTCATCATAAATGGTTCTGGAAAATGCAACTGCATCATATTTGGGTTTGCATCATCGTCAGATTAATACAGATGCCTGTGGTGAGGCTGCCCCCAGCTCAGCTACAGGTTCCATTCAAACCCACCCCTCCCGGCTGGATTCCGCAGCACCCATCTGGGGGCAGCTGTCTGCTTCGAAATAAATATGGATGGAAATATCTCTGGGTCAGACTTCTAGCTACAACTTCCAGGTCAGTAGCAAAAGTTCACAGAATCACATCACCGCTTAGTTGCCACTCGCCTCGGGAAGCTGTGCCAGCTTCAGGCCTCATTTCTCTCTATTTGTTTCACTCAAAAAGACGGAGCTGCCCACCATCCCTCCGCTTCAGGGTGAAGGATGGGCAGCAACAGCAATACCTTCCTTCTGGCCTCATTGTTCTAAGACTTTACTACACTTTCCTGAATGGCCGCCTTGAGAAATTTACAAAATCATTTCACAATCAAGGCCACTGGGTGGATCACTGGAAAAACATTGCATGAAAATGTTTTCCTCCAAATGCACTTTTCCTTATCTTCAGGACTCAGGTGTCACAGGATAGATCAAAAATGCTGACACAGAATGGAGATGTTGGAACTGGATACAAAAGTCCCTTCCCTGTGTCAAGTACAAGGTGACTGTTTAGCTGGGTTCTGCAGGGCATCCACTCAGGTATTACAATAGCAACAAAATACCAAACACATGACTGGTTACTAAGGACTGGATTTCTTGCTTGCTTTTCTTTGCTCACTCTTACCTTTCTTTCCATCCATACTAGCACTAATATAGATTTCAATCAAGTGACAGTTTGTTTCTAGACAACTAATTCTGGAAACAAGCAATTGCTGAAATTTTGGAAATATGTATCATGAAGCTACAAATAAAGTAGTCAGAACATGATCCCTTGGTGGAGATGATTATTTGTTGTTCTATCTGGGAAAGTCTTACTTGACTTCATGTTCTAAAATGCTAACCTCTGTTACCTGCTTACAGACTGCGGAGGGTACACAGCCCAGAAAAGAATGTCAATGTTGGGTTTCCCTGGTGGCACAGTGGTTGAGAGTCCGCCTGCCAATGCAGGGGACACGGGTTCGTGCCCGGGTCTGGGAAGATCCCACATGCCGCGGAGCAGCTGGGCCCGTGAGCCATGGCCGCTGAGCCTGCGCGTCTGGAGCCTGTGCTCCGCAACGGGAGAGGCCACAACAGTGAGAGGCCCACATAACGCAAAAAAAAAAAAAAAAAGAATGTCAATGTTTTTCTCTAATGAAAGTTCACACTTATGCCCAAAACACTGTCCAATTTCAGAAAACACATGAGTACTCACTTGTTTAGCCTTGGTCTTTGTGATGGTGTCAGAAATCGGTTTCTTCCTTTCCTTTACAGTAGTTTTAGAAAATAATTCCTCAAATTCATGACAATCTATGGATGGCTCTTCAATTTTTTCCCAAATAAGTGAAGCACTGGAGTCTCTAAAGTTAAGCAAAATATCCATGAGAGAGCCATCAAACCAAACTGCAGGACGTTACAGTGAGCAGGGACAGATGGGGACAGGGAGGACAGAGGTGTCAGAGGAGCAGGGAGAGGACGGCAGGCAGCGGAGGACGGAGGGAGATCGGGGGAAGATGCTCTTTTCTGTACAATCACCATTTGCTTAATCAACGTGATGAGAAACAGCATCAATACAGAATGAGACATTTGCCTGGAAAGAATCATTTCCAGGAATTCTCAGTCATCAAGTCGCCATATAAAAACATAAAAGAAGAACCCTTCTCTGTACGGCTCTCAAGGCAGGAAATGTCTGATATCTCACAAACCCAACCTGACCCATCAGCTTTGTGGGTTATTTGTGGGTTGAAAATAAATCACTTCATGCCCACAGAGGCACCTTCATCTCCCCACCGCTGCCCATCACTGCATGTCACCTGACTCTTCAGTGACTGTGGAGTCATGTAGTGCCACCTAAAAAGGGGAGATCCATTCAAAAAAACCAAAACAAAAAGAACTTCATATACTGCATATGGATAAAATGAGTTTGGGGCACATTTGGAAATGATGCCTTGGCACATAGAAGTGACCCAGCAAATCACTCAGAGAATGAGCTGCAAAGTCAGAAGTAGTCAAAATAGATAGGTTCCTCTCCCACCATGATTCAGTGGAGAGAAAATTAATATAAGAAATGAAAATGAACCTGTTCAATATCCTATTTCTAAATCTGTGCCACATCACACACACACACACAAATTCAAAGAGTCACAAGAACTTGGGACAAGGAAGTCCAGTGAAATTTAAAGGGCATGTTTTTTCTCCCACTGGCACATTCCACAGCCATGTCCCAGTACCGTCCCAGGGGTCGGGGAACCAGGTTATGGACCACCCATGGATAAGTAATACACCAGCAGTGTACCTGCTGGGAGACATTCTTTTACAAATATCATATATTTTATAGAAATCATAGAAGTGTGTGATTTTATGACCTCACAGCTCTGCATATCATCTACAGAAGTGCCATGAGATGCTCAGAACTAAATCATTTCACACATGGGGTGTGGATGTGTGTATTTTTGTGTAGCACATTTCTGAATAGTAAAACAAGACCATGCCTTCAAAAGGATGCAGGAAACATCCTCAAGAGTCAGTCTAAGGATTTGATTTACTTTTATAAGCTATTTATCAGAGTGGGGTTCTGCAATGAGGCAACAGAGCATGTATGCTAAGAAAAATATATCCATCTATAAAAGTCAATCAAAAACTATATAGACAGAAATCTGTACATTGATTCGTGTCATTTGTTTTATCCCTTTGATACTTCTGGAAAAAAGTCTAAAATTGCTTCACTAAATATTGAAGCAATCATCTACAGGCAAGTTTTATTTTTATTTATTTTATTTTTACTCATTTTTCTCCAGAGTTTTAAAGGAAAATGCTTCCCTTGTATTGACAATATTGTACAAAGATGAGCCCCTGTTCACATTACCTTTTACTGTGCAGTTGAATTCTCGTCCAATACAGAGGCTTCATCGGCCGACAAGGCTCTATTGGCTGCTTCCTGCTGCCTTTGTCCTGGTTCAACCCGAATCCAAACAAGCTAGCTGGCAATGGTGGAGGAAGAAATCCACACGCCTGCGGTGTTGGTGAAGTGCTACTCCCAGCTTGTGGTGGGAGAGCAAGGCCGGATCCAGGAAGCAGAGGGGGTGGGGGGGGTGGGGGGACACCTGTTCCAGGAGCAGGAGGAGGGGGAGGGGCTAGAGGAGGCGGAACCCTCACACCTGGCAAAGGAGGAGGGGGGGCAGGAGGAATTCCTTCACTGGGAAGAGGGGGCGTGGGAGGAATTCCCACACTGGGAAGAGGGGGGGCGGGAGGAATTTCCACCCCGGGAAGAGGGGGGGCGGGAGGAATTCCCACCCCGGGAAGAGGGGGGGCGGGAGGAATTCCCACACCGGGAAGAGGGGGTGCGGGAGGAATTCCCTCACTGGGAAGAGGAGGCGCGGGAGGAATTCCCACACTGGGAAGAGGGGGGGCGGGAGGAATTCCCACCCCGGGAAGAGGGGGGGCGGGAGGAATTCCCACCCTGGGAAGAGGGGGTGCGGGAGGAATTCCCTCACTGGGAAGAGGGGGCGCGGGAGGAATTCCCACCCCGGGAAGAGGGGGGGCGGGAGGAATTCCCACCCCGGGAAGAGGGGGGGCGGGAGGAATTCCCACGCCGGGAAGAGGGGGGGCGGGAGGAATTCCCACCCCGGGAAGAGGGGGGGCGGGAGGAATTCCCACCCCGGGAAGAGGGGGGGCGGGAGGAATTCCCACGCCGGGAAGAGGGGGGGCGGGAGGAATTCCCACGCCGGGAAGAGGGGGGGCGGGAGGAATTCCCACCCCGGGAAGAGGGGGGGCGGGAGGAATTCCCACTCCGGGAAGAGGGGGGGCGGGAGGAATTCCCACTCCAGGAGGAGTGGGGGCGGGAGGAATTCCCTCACCAGGCAAAGGTAGGGGAGGGGGTGGCAGCATCTCTGGACCAGGCAGAGGAGGAGGTGAGGGGCACGGTGGGCTGGGCAGCGCAGGCTCAGGCGCGACATGGGGTGGGGGCCGTGGAGGAGCCACGGTGCCCAGACCAGGCATCTGGCGGGAGAACGTGGGAGACAGAGGCAGTGCAGGGGGGATGTCACAGATGTTTTCAGAGGAGGGGAAAGCAGAGTGCTCGTGGCTGGTTTCAAACTCCGTGTGAAAAGAAGGATGGGAAGGCTGTGAGCTCGCCTGTCCTTGACCATCAGACCAGGGTGGCGACGTGGGTGGTGGAGCCTGGAGGGATGGATGTGCATCGAGCTGAACTGATATTTGCCTT
Source organism: Mesoplodon densirostris (assembly GCF_025265405.1). NCBI lineage: Eukaryota > Metazoa > Chordata > Mammalia > Artiodactyla > Ziphiidae > Mesoplodon > Mesoplodon densirostris. The sequence continues at coordinate 108,019,627 of NC_082661.1, forward strand.
GGAGACACGACCAAAGAAACCTCTGCGCAGAATTTGGTCTGAGGTCCGGGAGGTGAGGATGGCCTGGCTGAGTCTCCACTTGTGGCCTCAGGCTGGGTGCCCGTGAGAGGATGTGTCAGTGTCCCACCCTCCTCTGTCGGGGATGTCTGGATGGACTTTGCCTGTAAAATCCTTTGATGCCCTACTTCCTTTTCTCCCAACCTGAGAGCTCGCAGACATGCGTCTCCAGAGGCGGCCACCTCCAGGTCTGCGGCTGGGTACTGTTTCTCTAGCTCAGCTATTTTGGTCCTCAGATCCTCAATGGTCTGCTCCAGCTGCTGAATGACAGTGGCCTGACCCTCAGATTTCATGTCACAAACTTCCTGAGGGGCAACAGAGACATCACAGTTAAATATAAAATAAGGAATACTCAAAATACCAAAAACTAGTCTTACAAAATTAAGCAAAATGTATTTGTTTGTTATAATACTTCTAAACGCTCCCTCCATGGAAAGACACTATTACTACTTTCACTTGTCCCTTCTTTTCCATCCTCGGATTTCAAATTAGTTTACACATGTGACCATGAAGTCCTAAGGCCCCTGTCTAATCTTCGAATGAAATCATGGAAGACCGGCAGACCGCTGAGAAGAGGGAAGAAAAGGCTGACTGACAGACCCACATAATGCCACCATAGGCTACTCCCTTCCTGCCCAGTAACATCTCCTATTAGGATGTTCCCTAAAGACATTTTAAATCCTGAGTTTTAAAGTTAATCACAACCTTTAAAAGGTAATCTCTAAGGGGTGGAGAAGTGTCCCAAAGAGAGCTACAATATGTGAGCAGGGATTGCGAGCCTGGGAGCCTGAACCAAGATGGCACAGTAGAAGGACATGCTTTCATTCCTTCTTGTGAGAACACCAGAATCACAACTAGCAGCTGGAAAATCATTGACAGGAAGATAATGGAACTCACCAAAAAAGATACCCCACATGCAAAGACAAAGGAGAAGCCACAATGAGATCCTAGAAGGGTTGCAATCACAATAAAATCAAATCCCATAATGGCTGGGTGGGTATCTCACTGACTGGAGAACACTTATACCACAGAAGTCCACCCACTGGAGTGAAGGTTCTGAGCCCCATGTCAGGCTACCCGAGCTGGGGGTCCAGCAACGGGAGGAGGAATTCCTAGAGAATAAGACTTTGAAGGCTAGTGGGATTTGATTGCAGGATATTGACAGGACTGGGAGAAACAGAGACTCCACTCTTGGGAGGCACACACAAAGTACTGTGCACATCAGGACACAGGGGAAGGAGCAGTGACTCCATAGGAGACTGAACCAGACCTACCTGCTGGTGTTGGAGGATCTCCTGCAGAGGCGGGGGGTGGCTGTGGCTTACCGTGGGGATGGGGACACTGGCAGCAGAAGTTCTGGGAAGTACTCCTTGTTGTGAGCCCTCCAAAAGTCTGCCATTAGCCCCAACAAAGAGTCCAGGTAGGCTCCAATGTTGGGTTGCCTCAGGTCAAACAACCAACAGGGAGGGAACCCAGCCCAACCCATCAGCAGTCAAGCAGATTAAAGTTTTACTGAGCTCTACCCACCACCAGTCCCTCCCATCAGGAAACCTGCAGAAGCCTCTTAGAGAGCCTCATCCACCGGAGAACAGACAGCAGAAGCAAGAACTACAATCCTGCAGCCTGTGGAACAAAACCCACATTCACAGAAGGCAGACAAGATGAAAAGGCAGAGGGCTATGTACCAGATGAAGGAACAAGATAAAACCCGAGGAAAACAACTAAATGAAGTGGAGACAGGAAACCTTCCAGAAAAAGAATTCAGAACAATGATAGTGAAGATGCTCCAGGACGTCAGAAAAAGAATGGAGGCAAAGATCGAGAAGATGCAAGAAATGTTTCACAAAGACCTAGAAGAATTAAAGAACAAACAAACAGAGAAGAATAATACATTAACTGAAATGAAAACTACACTAGAAGGAATCAATAGCAGAATAACTGAGGCAGAAGAACAGATAAGTGACCTAGAAGACAAAATGGTGGAATTCACTGCTGCAGAATAGAAGAAAGAAAAAGAATAAAAGAAATGAACACAGCCTAAGAGACCTCTGGGACAACATTAAACACAACAACATTAGCATTATAGGGGTCGCAGAAGGAGAAGAGAGAGAGAAAGGACCCTAGAAAATATTTGAAGAGATTACAGTCGAAAACTTCCCTAACATGAGTAAGGAAATAGCCACCCAAGTCCAGGAAGTGCAGCAAGTCCCATACAGGGTAAACACAAGGAGAAACATGCCAAGGCACATAGTAATCAAATTGGCAAAAATTAAAGACAAAGAAAAATTATTGGGCTTCCCTGGTGGCACAATGGTTAAGAATCTGCCTGCCAATGCAGTGGACACAGGTTCAAGCCCTGGTCCGGGAAGATCCCACATGCCATGGAGCAACTAAGCCTGTGCACCACAACTACTGAGCTTGTGCTCTAGAGCCCACAAGCCACAACTACTGAGCCTGCATGCCTAGAGCCCGTGCTCTGCACCAAGAGAAGCCACTGCAACAGGAAGCCTGCACACAACAACGGAGAGTAGCCCCAGCTCACTGCAACTAGAGGAAGCCCGTGTGCAGCAATGAAGACACAACACACCCAAAAATAAATAAATTTTAAAAAAAATTATTGAAAGCAGCAAGGGAAAAATGAAAAATAACATACAAGGGAACTCCCATAAGGTTAACAGCTGATTTCTCAGCAGAAGCTCTGCAAGCCAGATGGAGTAGCTTGATATACTTAAAGTGATGAAATGGAAGAACCCAGAACCATGATTACGCTACCCGCAAGGACCTCATTCAGATTCGATGGAGAAATCAAAAGCTTTACAGACAAGGAAAAGCTAAGAGAATTCAGCACCACCAAACCAGCTCTACAACAAATGCTAAAGGAACTTCTCTAAGTGGGAAACACAAGAGAACAAAAGGGCCTACAAAAACAAACCCAAAACAATTAAGAAAATGGTCATACGAACATACATATCGATAATTACCTTAAACGTGAATGGATTAAATGCTCCAACCAAAAGACACAGGTTTGCGGAATGGATACAAAAACAAGGCCCATATATATGCTGTCTACAAGAGACCCAGACACATACAGACCTAGGGACACATACAGAATGAAAGTGAGGGGATGGAAAAAGATATTCCATGCAAATGGAAATGAAAAGAAAGCTGGAGTAGCAATACTCATATCAGATAAAATGGACTTTAAAATAAAGAATGCTGGGGACTTCCCTGGTGGCATAGTGGTTGAGAGTCCGCCTGCCGATGCAGGGGACACGGGTTCGTGTCCCGGTCCAGGAGGATCCCACATGCTGCAGAGCGGCTGGGCCCGTGAGCCATGGACACTGAGCCTGTGCGTCCAGAGCCTGTGCTCCGCAATGGGAGAGGCCACAACAGTGAGAGGCCCGCATACCGCAAAAAAAAAAAAAAAAAAAAAGAATGTTACAAGAGACAAGGAAGGACACTACATAATGATCAATGGGATCAATCCAAGAAAAAGGTATAACAATTATAAATATGCATGTGCCCAACATAGGAGCACCACAATACACAAGGCAACTGCTAACAGCTGTAAAAGAGGAAATCGACAATAAAACAATAATAGTGGGGGACTTTAACACAGCACTTACAACAATGGACAGATCATCCAAAATGAAAATAAATAAGGAAACAGAAGCTTTAAATGACACAACAGACCAGACAGATTTAACTGATACTCATAGGACATTCCATCCAAAAACAGCACATTACACTTTCTACTCAAGTGCGCATGGAACAATCTCCAGGATAGATCACATCTTGGGTCACAAATCAACCCTCAGTAAATTTAAGAAAATTGAAATCATATCAGACATCTTTTCTGACCACAACACTATGAGATTAGAAATGAATTAGAGGAGAGAAAACGTAAAAAACACAAACACATGGAGTCTAAAAAATAGGTAACTAAATAAGCAAGAGATCACTGAAGAAATCAAAGAGGAAATCAAAAAACACCTAGAAACAAATGACAAGGAAAACATGATGACACAAAACTTATGGGATGCAGCAAAAGCAGTTCTAAGAGGGAAGTTTATAGCTATACAAGCCTACCTCAAGAAACAAGAAAAACCTCAAATAAACAAACTAACTTTACACCTAAAGGAACTAGAGAAAGAAGAACAAACAAAACCCAAAGTTAGCAGAAGGAAAGAAATGATAAAGATCAGAGCAGAAATAAATGAAATAGAAACAAAAAAAAAACAATAGCAAAGATCAATAAAATTAAAGCTGGTTCTTTGAGAAGATAAAATTGATAAACCATTAGCCAGACTCATCAAGAAAAAGAGGGAGAGGACTCAAATCAATAAAATTAGAAATGAAAAAGGGGAAGTTACAACAGACACCGCAGAAGTACAAAGCATCCTAAGAGACTACTACAAGCAACTCTATGCCAATAGAATGGACAATCTGGAAGAAATGGACAAATTCTGAGAAAGGTATAACCTTCCAAGACTGAACCAGGAGGAAATAGAAAATATGAACAGATAAATCACACATAATGAAATTGAAAATCTTATTAAGAATTTTCCAAAAAACAAAACTCCAGGACCAGATGGCTTCACAGGTGAATTCTATCAAACATTTAGAGAAGAGCTAACACTCATCCTTCTCAAACTCCTCCAAAAAATTGCAGAGGAAGGAACACTTCCAAACTCATTCTATGAGGCCACCATCACCCTGATACCAAAACCAGACAAAGATACTACAAAAAAAGAAAATTACAGACCAATATCACTCATGAATATAGATGCAAAAATCCTCAACAAAATACTACCAAACAGAATCCAACAACACATGAAAAGGATCAAACACCATGATCAAGTGGGATTTATCCCAGGGATGCAAGGATTCTTCAGTATATACAAATCAATCAATGTGATACATCATATTAACAAACTGAAGAATAAAAACCATATGATCATCTCAGTAAATGCAGGAAATGCTTTTGACAAAAATAAACACCCATTTATGATAAAAACTCCCCAGAAAGTGGGCATAGAGGGAACCTACCTCAACATAATAAAGGCCATATACAACAAACCCACAGCAAACATCACTCTCAATGATGAAAAACTGAAAGCATTTCCTCTAAGTTCAGGAACAAGACAAGGATGTCCACTCTCGCCACTATTATTCAACACAGTTTTGGAAGTCCTAGCCTCGGCAATAAGAGAAGAAAAAGAAATAAAAGGAATACAGATTGGAAAAGAAGAAGTAAAACTGTCACTGTTTGCAGATGACATGATACTATACACAGAGAATCCTAAAAAATGCCACCAGAAAACTACTAGACCTAATCAATGAATTTGGTAAAGTTTCAGGATACGAAATTAATGTACAGAAATCTCTTGTATTCCTATACACTAATGATGAAAACTCTGAAAGTGAAATCAAGAAAACACTCCCATTTACCATTGCAACAAAAAGAATAAAACACCTAGGAATAAATCTACCTAGGGAAACAAAAGACCTGTATTCAGAAAAGTATAAGACACTGATGAGAGAAATTAAAGATGATACCAACAGATGGAGAGATATACCATGCTCTTGGATTGGAGGAATCAATACTGTGAAAATGACTATACTACCCAAAGCAATCTACAGATTCAATGTAGTCCCCATCAAATTACCAATGGTAATTTTTATGGAACTAGAACAAAAAGTCTTAAAATTTGTATGGAGACACAAAAGACCCCGAAGAGTCAAAGCAGTCTTGAGGGGAAAAAACGGAGCTGGAGGAATCAGACTCCCTGACTTCAGACTATACTACAAAGCTACAGTAATCAAGACAATATGGTACTGGCACTAAAACAGCAACATAGATCAATGGAACAGGATAGAAAGCCCAGAGATAAAGCCACGCACCTATGGTCAACTAATCTATGACAAAGGAGGCAAGGATATACAATGGAGAAAAGACAGTCTCTTCAATAAATGGTGCTGGGAAAACTGGACAGCTACATGTAAAAGAACGAAATTAGAACACTCCCTAATACCATACACAAAAATAAACTCAAAATGAAATAGAGATCTAAATGTAAGACCGGACACTATAAAACTCTTAGAGGAAAACATAGGAAGAATACTCTTTGACATAAATCACAGAAACATCTTTTTTGATCCACCTCCTAGACTAATGGAAATAAAAACCAAAATAAACAAATGGGACCTAATGAAAATTAAAAGCTTTTGCACAGCAAAGGAAACCATAAAGAAGACAAAAAGACAATCCTCAGAATGGGAGAAAATATTTGCAAACGAATCGTCGGACAAAGGATTAATCTCCAAAATATATAAACAGCTCATGCAGCTCGATTCTGAAAAAACAAACAACCCAATCCAAAAGTGGGCAGAAGACCTAAATAGATATTTCTCCAAAGAAGACATACAGATAGCCAAGAAGCACATGAAAAGCTGCTCAACATCACTAATTATTAGAGAAATGTAAATCAAAACTACAAGGAGGTATCATCTCACACCATTTAGAATGGGCTTCATCAGAAAATCTACAAACAACAAATGTGGAGAAAAGTGAACCCTCTTGCACTGTTGGTGGGAATGTAAACTGATACAGCCACTATGGAGAACAGTATGGAGGTTCCTTAAAAAACTAAAAACAGAATTACCATATGATCCAGTAATCCCAGTACTGGGCATATACCCAGAGAAAACCACAATTCAAAAAGACACATGCACCCCAATGTTCATTGCAGCACTATTTCCAATAGCCAGGTCATGGAAGCAAACTAAATGCCCATCGACAGACAAATGGATAAAGAAGATGTGGTACATATATATACAATGGAATATTACTCGGCCATAAAAAGGAACGGAATTGGGTCATTTGTTGAGACGTGGATGGATCTAGAGACTGTCATACAGAGTGAAGCAAGTCAGAACGAGAAAAACAAATATCGTTTATTAACGCATATATATGGAACCTAGAAAAATGGTACAGATGAACCGGTTTTTAGGGCAGAAATTGAGACACAAATGTAGAGAACAAACGTGTGGACACCAAGGGGGGAAAGCTGCGGTGGGTTGGGAGTGGGGGGGTGATGAATTGGGCCCTTGGGTTTGACATGTATACACTGATGTGTATAAAACTGATGACTAATAAGAACCTGCTGTATATATAAAAAAAGAATTCCATAACTTCCAATATTAAATCTCCCTTCCTTGAAGTGGAGATAATAATGGTGCCTTATCTCTGATGGTTGTGATGAATGAGATAAAGCCTATAAGTTACTTAGCACACTGGGTAGTGTATTATGAACACCCAATAAATGTTAGCTATTTAAAAAAAAAAACTAAGGTAATCTGAATCAAGTATGGACTTTAGGTAATAATAATGTATTGATATTGGTTCAATGACAAAGGTACTTCCTAATATAAGATGTTAATAATAATTTTTAAAAAAAGATAATCTCTAAAAGGATCTCCAATAAGATCAAGGGAAATATTTCTGATATCCACATGGGCATATTCATATATCTTAAGTGCATGTATACAACTTACATTACATTACTACAATTCAAATATTTTATCCAAGGCACTTCAGAAAGGGATGCCTTTTGTCACCACAATTTATGAAGATGGCTGACAGCAACTGTGCCCCCGTGTAGGTTACCCTCACACCCACACAGTGTCTTCCTCTCCCAAGGGGACACTTTCAGGAAAAAGTGTTTGGGGTATAGAAAAGGGGGAAGCCCTCTGGGTAAACTGATTAGCAATAACAGATGAGTAAGAAGAAAAGACAAGAGAGAGGAATGGGTAGAGAAAAAGGAGAAAAGCAGGGACAGGAGGTAGGAGAGAAGGGGGGACAGACTCCAGCTGACTAAAGCTCAGGATCACACACCTGCTCACACAGGCTCAACTGCTCCCTTAAGGCTGGAATGAGAGGGGAGGGGGCAGGGTCCCCGTGCTCAGAACTGCTTCTCCAGAGCATCCAGGGCTTTTCACAGATGACCCCAGGAGAGGCCAACATGAGGAGCCACCATCCACAGCATGGACACCTACTACCTTTCCCTCTCTTCATCTACTGTGGAGGAATAATTAAGAGGTTAATACAAAGATGACACAAACTACTGGATTGGCCAAAAAGTTCATTCGGGTTTTTCCAGAATTTCATTTTTTTTATAGCTGAGTAATATTCTATTGTATAAATGTACCATATCTTCTTTATCCATTCATCTCTTGATGGAAACCTAGGTTGCTTCCATATCTTGGCAATTATAAATAATGCTGCTACGAACACTGGGCTGCATGTGTCTTTTCAAATTAGTGTTTTCTTTTTTTTTTTTTTCCTTCAGATAAATACCCAGGAGTGAAATTGCTGGGTCACATCGTAGGTTTTAGTTTTTTTGAGAAACCTCCATACTGTTTTCCATAGTGTCTGCACCAATTTACATTCCCACCAACAGTGTATGTGGGGTCTGTTTTCTCCACATTCTCACCAACATTTGTTATTGTGTTCCTTCTTTTTCTTACATTTTCTTTCTAAAAAAATTTTATTGAAGTATACTTGATTTACAACGTGTTAATTTCTTCTGCACAGCAAAGTGACTCAGTTATATATACATATATATATTCTGTCATTGTGTTCTTTTTGATGACAGCCATTCTGACAGGTGTGAGGTGATATCTCATTGTGGCTTTGATTTTCATTTCTCTGAGGACAAATGATGTTGAGTATCTTTTCATGTGCCTGTTGGCCAACTGTAGGTCATCTTTAGAAAAAAGCTTATTCATGTCTTTTGCCTATTTTTAAATTGGAGTTTTTGTTTTCTGTTTTTAATATTTATTTATTTGGGCTGCACTGGCTCTTAGTAGCAGCATTCAGAACCTTCATTGTGGCATCTGGGATCTCAGTTGCAGCATACATGTGGGATCTAGTTCCCTGACCAGGGATCAATCCTGGGCCCCCTGCATTGGGAGCACAAAGTCTTAGTCACTAGACCACCAGGGAAGTCCCAGGGGTTTTGTTTTTAATGTTGAGTTGTATGAGCTATTTATGTATTCTGTATATTAGCCCCTTATCAGTCACATAATTTGCAAATATTTTCTCCCGTTCAGTAGGTTGTCTTTTCATTTTGTCGATGGTTTCCTTTGCCATGCAAAAGCTTTTCAGATTAATTAGGTCCCATCTGCTTATGCTGGTTTTTATTTCTTTTGCTTTAGGACACAGATTCATAAAACTACTGCTATCATTTGTGTCAAAGACTGTTCTGCCTATCTTTTCTTGTAGGAGTTTTATGGTTTCTGGTCTTACATTGATATTTAGGCCTTTAATCCATTTTGAGTTTATTTTTGTGTATGGTGTTAGAAAATATTCTAATTTCATTCTTTTAAATGTAGCTGTCCAGTTTTCCCAGCACCACTTATTGAAGAAACTGTCTTCTCCATTGTATACTCTTGCCTCCTTTGCTGCAGATGAATTTGACAATATAAGCTCAGGTTTATTTCTGGACTCTCTAATCTGTTCCATGGATCTGTGTGTCTGTTTTTCTGTTGGTACCATATTGTTTTGTTTTGGGGTTTTTTTTAAACATCTTTATTGGAGTATAACTGCTTTACAATGGTGTGTTAGTTTCTGCTTTATAACAAAGTGAATCAGCTATACATATGCATATATCCCCATATCTCCTCCCTCTTGCATTTCTCTCCCACCCTCCCTATTCCACCCCTCTAGGTGGTCACAGAGCACTGAGCTGATCTCCCTGTGCTATGCAGCTGCTTCCCACTAGCTATCTGTTTTACATTTGGTAGTATATATAAGTCCATGTCACTCTCTCACTTCGTCCCAGCTTATCCTTCTCCCTCCCTGTGTCCTCAGGTCCATTCTCTATGTCTGCATCTTTATTCCTGTCCTGCCCCTAGGTTCTTCAGAACCTTTTTTTTTTTTAGATCCATATATATGTATTAGCATACAGTATTTGTTTTTCTCTTTCTGACTTACTTCACTCTGTATGACAGACTCTAGGTCCATCCACCTCACTACAAATAACTCAATTTCATTTCTTTTTATGGCTAATAGTCCACTGTATATATGTGCCACATCTTCTTTACTCATCTGTTGATGGACACTTAGGTTGCTTCCACGTCCTGGCTATTGTAAATAGAGCTATTAGCTCTCCTGGCTATTGTAAATAGAGCTGCAATGAACACTGTGAGTACCATATTGTTTTGATTACTGTAATTCTGCAGTATAGTCTGACGTCAGGGAGCCTGATTCCTCTAGTTCTGTTCTTCTTTGTCAAAATTATTTTGCCTATTTGGAGTCTTTTGTGTTTCCATAAAAAATTTTAAAATATTTGTTCTAGTTCTGTGATAAACACCCTTGATATTTTGATAGGGATTGCATTGAATCTGTGGATTGCCTTGGGTACTATGGTCATTTTAAAAACATTAATCCTTCCAGTTCATGAACATAGTGTATCTTTCCATCTGTCTGTGTCGTCTTCAATTTCATTCACCAGTGTCTTATAGTTTTCCAAGTACAGGCCTTTTACCTCCTTAGGTAGGTTTATTCCTAGGCATTTTATTCTTTTTAATTTGATGGTAAATGGGATTATTTCCTCAGTTTCTCTTTCTGATAATTTATTGAGGTGTATAGAAAGGTGACAGATTTGTTTATATTAATTTTATATCCTTCAACTTTACCAAATTTATTGATGAGCTCTAGTAGTTTTCCAGTGGTGTCTTTAGAATCTTCTATGTATGATATCATATCATTGGCAAACAGTGAGAGTTTTACTTCTTCCTTTCCAATCTGGATTCCTTTTATTTCTTTTTCTTGTCTGATTGCTGTGGCTAGGACTTCCAATAGTATGTTGAATAAAAGTGGTGAGAGTGGGCATCCTTGTCTTGTCCCTGATCTTAGAGGAAATACTTTCAGCTTTTCACCACTGAGTATGATGTTAGCTGTGGGTTTCTCACATAAGGCTTTTATTTTATTGAGGTATGTTCCTTTTTTTTTTTTTTTTTTCTTTTTTTTGCGGTATGTGGGCCTCTCACTGTTGTGGCCTCTCCCGTTGCAGAGCACAGGCTCCGGATGCGCAGGCCCAGCGGCCATGGCTCACGGGCCCAGCCGCTCCGCGGCATATGGGATCCTCCCAGACCGGGGCACGAACCCGTATCCCCTGCATCGGCAGGCGGACTCTCAACCACTGCGCCACCAGGGAGGCCCAGGTATGTTCCTTTATACCCACTTTCTGGAGAGTTTGTGTCATATATGGATGTTGAACATTGTCAAAACCTTTTTCTACATCTATTGAGAAAATCGCATGTTTTTATTCTTCAATTTGTTAATGTAATATATCACAGTGACTGATTTGAGGATACTGAACCATCCTTGCATCCCTGGAATAAATCCCACTTGATCATGGTGTATGATCCTTTTGATGTATTGTTGGATTCAGTTTGCTAATATTTTGAGGAGGACTTCTGCATCCATGTTCATCGGTGATATTGGCCTGTAATGTTCTTTTTTTGTGATATTTTTGTCTGGTTTTGGTATCAGGGTTATGCTGGCCTCATAGAATGAGTTCAGAAGCATTGCTTCCTCTGCAATTTTTTTTTTGGACTATTTAGAAGATGTTAGGTGTTTACTCTTCTGTGAATCTTTGGTAGAATCCACCTGTGAAGCCATCTAGTCTTTTGTTTGTTGGAAGTTGGTTTTTTGTTTTTGTTTTTTAATTACTGATGCAATTTCAGTACTGGTAATTGGTCTGTTCATATCTTCTATTTCTTCCCAGTGCCAACTTGACAGATTGTACCCTTCTAAGAATTTTTCCATTTCTTATATGTTGTCCATTTTATTGGTGTATACTTGCTTTTAGTAGTCTCTTATGGTCCTCTGTATTTCTGCGGTGTCAGTTGTAAGTTTTCCTGTTTCATTTTGGATTTTATTGATTTGGGCCCTCTCTGTTTCTTGATGAGTGTGGTCAAAGCTTTATCAATTTTTAAAATATCTTTTCAAAGAACCAGCTATTTGTTTCATTGATCTTTTCTATTATTTTTTTTACTCTCTCTTTCATTTATTTCTGCTCTGATCTTTATGATTTCTTTCCTTCAACTAAATTTGGGTTTTGTTTGTTCTTCTTTTTCTAGCTCCTTTAGGTATAAGGTTAGGTGGTTTATCCAAGATTTTTCTTGTTTGATGAAATAAACTTCTATCACTACAAACATCTCTCTTAGAACTGCCTTTATTATTGTGTTACTGTTGATTTCTCCCTTCATGTCTGTTAATATTTGCATTATGTATTTAAGTGCTCCTATGTTGGGTGCATATTTATTTACAATTCTTATATCTTCTTCTTGGATTGATCCCTTGATCATAATGTAATATCCTTCTTTGTCTCTTTTAACAGTCTTTATTGTAAAGTCTATTTTTTTCTGATATAAGTATTGCTACCCTGGCTTTCTTTTCAATCCATTTGCATGGAACACACTTTTCCATCCCCTCATTTTCAGTCTATGTCTCCTTAGATCTGAAGTGAGTCTCTTATTGGCAGCATATACACAAATCTATATATATATCTATTTATGTATCTATTTGTATATATATGACTGCTATAAGTTTACTGATCTCTTAATTTCAAGCACGTTATAAAAACCCTGCATTTGAGGCTTCCCTGGTGGTGCAGTGGTTAAGAATCCATCTGCCAATGCAGAGGACATGGGTTCGACCCCTGGTCTGGGAAGATCCCACATGCCATGGAGCAACTAAGCCCATGAGCCACAACTACTGAACCCCGTGGGCCGAGCCTGTGCTCTGCAACAAGAGAAGCCACTGTAACGAGAAGCCTGTGCACCTCAACGAAGAGTAGCCCCCACTCACCGCAACTAGAGAAAGCCTGCGTGTAGCAATGAAGACCCAACAAAGCCAAAAATAAATAAATTTTTAAGAATAAGTAAGCAAACAAAATAAAAAATACAAACCCTGCATTTGTACTCTCCTAGCCTCCTGATTACTGTTTTTGATATATTTTACATTTAATTGTTTTGTATATCACTTAACTGCTTATTGTGGATATGGATGATTTTACTACTCTTGTCTTCTAATATTCCTACTAGCTTTTTGTGTGGATGACTTCCTATCTTTACTGTATGTTTGCCTTTACTGATGAACTTTTTCCTTTCATAACTTTCATATTTCTAGTTGTCGCCTTTTCTTTCTCACTTAGAGAAGTTCCTTTAAAATTTGTTGTAAAGGTGTTTTGGTGGTGCTGAACTCTTTTAGCTCTTGCTTGTCTGTGATGCTTTTTATCTCTCAATCAAATACCTGAAAGAGAAAATTGATGGGTAGAATATTCTTGGTTGTAGGCTCTTCCACTTCATCACTTTAAATACATCATGCCCCTGACTTCTGGCCTTCAGTTTCTTCTGAAAATTCAACTGATAGCCTTATGGCAATTCCCTTGTATGTTACTTGTTCCTTTTCCCTTGCTGCTTTTATATTTTCTAATTCTTTGTTTAAAAAAAAAAACTTCTAATTTTCACTCTGTACATCCATTCTCCTCCTGAGTTCTTTGATCATCTTTACAATCATTACCCTGAACTCTTTCTCAGAAAGAGTTCCATGTCACTATCTCCAGGTCACTTATTTCTTCTTCTGGGGTTTTATCTTGTTCCTTCGTCTGAAATGTATTCCTCTGTCACCTCACTGTGTCTAAACTGCTATTTGTATGTGTGTGTGTGTATATATATATATATATATATATATATATATATATTTGTGTGTGTGTGTGTGTGTGTGTGGTACGCGGGCCTCTCACTGTTGTGGCCTCTCCCATTGCAGAGCACAGGCTCCGGATGCGCAGGCCTAGCGGCCATGGCTCACAGGCCTAGCCGCTCTGTGGCATGTGGTATCTCCCCAGAGTGGGGCATGAACCCATGTCCCCTGCATCGGCAGGCAGACTCTCAACCACTGCGACACCAGGGAAGCCCGCTATTTGTATTTTTACGTATGTGGTAGGTCAGTTACATTTCTTGACCTTGGAGAAGTGACTCTCTGTAGGAAACACCCTATGCATCCCAGGAGTCCACTCTCCTCTCGTCACCCAAGGGCCAAGGGCCAGCTGGTCCCAGGGTAGTGTCTGGCCTGCATTTGCAGATTATATCTGCAGGCTGCTGGACCATAGTTTTCTTGCTTCTGGTGTCTGCCCCCTGGTGGGTGAGGCTGGTCTAGAGGCTTGTGCAGGCTTCGTGGTGTGAGGGGCTGGTGCCTGCCCACCAGTGGGTGGAGCTGGGTCTTGGCCCTCTGGTGGGCCGGGTCATGCCTAGGGTGTGTCTAGAGGTGGCTGTGTCTCTAGCCTGCCTGCCTATGGATGGGGCTGTGTCCCTCCCCCCAGTTTCTTGTTTGGCCAGAGGTGTCCAAGCACTGGCACCTACAGGCTGTTGGGTGGGGCCAGGCCTTGATGACAATATGTCAGCCTCTAGGAGAGCCTGCACAGGTGAATGTTCCCTGACATGTCCACCACCAGTGCCCTTGTCCCCACAGTGAGCCAGAGACACCCCTGCCTCCCCAGAAGACCCTCCAAGACCAGCAGGTAGGTCTGTCCCAGGCTCCTATGAAATTGTGGCTTTTGCCTTTGTTCCTGGTGTGCGTGAGATTTTGTGTGCGCCCTATAAGAGTGAAGTCTGTTTTCCCCAATCCCATGGAACTCCTGCAACAAAGCCCCACTGGGCTTCAAAGCCAAATGCTCTGGGGGCTCCTCTTACCAGTTTCAGACCCCCACACTGGGGGCCCTGACATGGGGCTCAGAACTCTCAATCCTGTGGGAAAACCTCTGTAATATAATTATTCTCCAGCTTGTGGGTCGCCCACCCAGAGAGTGTCAGATTTGATTATATCACAACTCCACTCCTCCTACCAGTTTTGTTGTGCTTCCTTCTTTATGTCTTTAGTTGTAGAGCTCTTTTCTGGTAGGTTTCAGACTTTTTCAATGTTGGTTGTTCTGCAGATTTTTGTGATTTTGTTGTCCTCATGACAGGAGGTGAGCTTAGGGTTCTTTTACTCCACCATTTTGGCCACTCTCTCAGGATTCACTTTCCCCTTTGCTGAGTTTAATATTCTCTCTTTGCCTTTTGTTTTTGCCAATTTAATTACAATATGCCTTGGTGTGTTCCTCTTTGGCTTAGTCCTCTATAGGACTCTACACTTCCTGCACTTGGCAACTCTTTCCTTTTCCTACATTAGGGAAGTTTTCAGCTATTATGTCTTCAATTATGTTCTCAGCCCCTTTCTCTTCTCTCTTCTCCTTCTGGGACCCTTACAGTGAAAATATTAGTATGCTTGATGTTGTCCCAGAGGTGTCTTAAACTGTCCTCATTTCTTTTCATTCTTTTTCTTTTTTCTGTTCAGTGTCAGCAATTTCCACTGCTCTGTCTTCCAGCTTGCTGATCCATTCCTCTGTATCATTTATTTTACTATTGATTCCTTCTAGTATATTTTACATTTCACTTATTGTATTCTGCATCTGTTTAGTTGTTCTTTATATTTTCTGACTCTTTGCTGAAAACTTCTAACTTCTCACTCTGTGCATCCATTCTTCTCCCAAGTGCTTTGATCATCTTTACGGTCATTACCTAGAACTCTTTCCTGGGTAGATTTCCTATCTCCACTTCACTCAGTTCTTCTTCTGAGGTTTTATTTGTCCCTTCCTCTGGAACATTTTCCCCTGTCACCTCATTTTGCCTAACTTGCTGTTTTTATTTTTATGGGTCTGGTAGGTATGTTTCCCGACCTTAAAGAAGGGTTTTTTTACGAGAGACAGAGTTCCAGCAGCACACTCCCCTCTCGTCACCAGAGCCATATGCTCTAGGGGTCCCCCCTATGACATCTGTGTGGGTCTTTCTGATGTGGCAGGCTGACTATGTGGGTGGTCCAGTAGGCCTGGTGGCTCCCAGTCTATTTAGTTACGTGGTGTGGCTTGTGAAGAGGCTGCTGGCCACTGGTTGGCAGAAGTGGGTCATAAGGCAGCTGACTGCAGAATCCCAGGGAAGCCTGGGGCTAGTGCTGACTCTCTGGTGGGTGGATTCAGGGTCGGGTAATACCAGGGCTGTTGCCCACCCACTGGTGGGTGAAGTCAAGTCCTAGGGCAAGTACCAGCCTAGTGGTGGGCAGAATCAGGTCCTGAGGTCTGGTTGCTGGGCCCCAGGGGTCCTAGAGCAGGTGTCGGATCACTGGTGGATGGCGCCAGTTCCTGACAAAGATTTCTGTGGGTCCCGAGTTTTCTTGACACTTGTGTTGGCCTGATACTGGGCAGGGCCTGCTCTCTAATGGGATGGCCGGTCCAGGCTGCAGGGCTGTGGTTTTCTTACAGCTGGTGTCTGCACGCTGGTGGGTGGAACTGGGTCCAGAGGCACCTATGAACTCAAGGGTTCTTAAGGCAGCCTGTCTGCTGTTGGATGGGGCTGTGTCCATGCCCAGTTAGTTACTTAGCCTGAGGTGTCCCAGCACTGGAGCCAAAATGGCCCTTGCCAGCACCAATGTCCATGTCCATGTGGTAGAACAAGCTCCCCAAACAGCTGCCACCAGCGTCTATGTCTGCAGGGTGAACTGCAGGGAGAGGAGGTGAGCTTAGGGCCTTTCTACTCTACCATCTTACACATTCTCTCCCAAACTTTTTTTTTTTAATTGAACCATAGTTGATTTACAATGTTGTGTTAATTCTATTGTAGAGCAAAGTGACTCAGTTATACATACATACATACATATATATATATATATATATATATATATATATATACATTCTTTTTTATGTTCTTTTCCATTATAGTTTATCACAGGATATTGAATATAGTTCCCTGTGCTGTACAGTTGGTCCTTGTTGTTTATCCATTCTCTATGTAATAGTTTGCATCTGCTGACCCCAACCTCGCACTCCATCTCTCCCCAACCCCTGCCTTGGCAACCCCGAGTCTGTTCTCTATGTCTGTGAGTCTGCCAAACTTAATTCTTAAATACTATTACCTCAGCCAGCTATTTTCCATCATAGGTTTAGGTATAATAAAAGAATGTATAAAATTTAAAAGCCATGAAGAGGAAGAGGGGGAAGAAGAAAAAAAGGAGGACAGACTGATCCTAAATCAGGTTTTCACTAAAAATTAAAGTTTTAAAGGGAGAGAAGGGGGGAATTCCAGTGGTCAGGACTCCACTCTTCCACTGAAGGGGGCAAGGGTTTGATCCCTGGTCAGGGAACTATGATCCCACATGCTGCATGGCACAGCCAAAAAGAAAAAAAAAAAAGAAATTAAAAGAGAAAAGGAAAAAAGTGATCTTTGCAATTCTGTACAGAATCTATGAGTGAATCCTTATAAATGGAGGAAAGATAATAAATCTATTTTAGTCAACACAGTAATATATTTTATATACCACCAATTTTGAGATTATTTATATTTTAAAATATTGCTTCAAACCTCTAAATCGTTACAAGTGGTAGAGTCTGCCACCCACTTTGGCCAAACAATTATATACAATAAGTCAGCCAAAATTCTTCCATTTCTGTATAATCTTATATGTGGGTGGTGTTGGTTAGTTCTTATAAATTGTTTGAATACTTACATATCACAAAAGACAAGTTGCCATTAAAAAATAGTATGTTCACCAAAGTATTTTTCAAAATACAAGATTATCTGATTCCCAGAAAAAGAAACATTACTGTATTAAGGCTAAAACTGTGAAAAAGAAAGCCAAGATGCGTCCAAGGAAAGCTTTTGCTGAAAAGTTAATTTGCTCATCTTTGAAACTTTATTATGTTTACTGTGTAAGCAAGATACTTTCAGAGGCTAGAATATAAAACCACCTATTAGTAAGTTAACACCATAAGAGTTTATTCTATAAATGTTAATTTGAGATATGCAATTCATTTTCTACAATATTCAAATTTTCAAGTTCTGCTAAATTCTAAGGCCACGTTACTGGCAAGTTAGGATACCTCTAGACATCTGTAAAGTTTGAATTCTACTCTTCACAGAAGCCTACAAATTCTCTGTCTCATGCTCTAAATTCTAAAACATTCTATGCCTTTGGAGAAAGCCAACGAGATTCCAGATTTACAATAAGACAACAAATACTGTACATAATCTTATAAGAAAAGAAACCCAGATTTTAAATCGATAATACTATGCACAGAAGTAAAGTGCCATCGATTTCAAGTTTGAAACGGAATTTCAAGTTTGAAAAGGAATTTCAAGAAAGAAGGAAGTATCAGAACATATGGTGACTAGTAAATAACTCACCTTGGGCTCCTTAAAGCAGAACGTATTATGGAAAAGAAGAGTGTCACACAGAGAGCTAAAATAGCATCTCTGCAATCCTTACAATGAAAAAGATAAGGAATTACTGAAAATGGAATATTTCTGAACTGGAATGGAAATGACAAGTGTCTTCCAACCCCTTCATTGCATAGATGAGAAATATGGGGTGCAGGGGGGAGTTCAGTTAGAAATCATCATCGGCGGTGTAACTTCTGATGTCTATAGCACTGATTGATCATCTCATTGATGGGAAGGTACAGTCACCATCATTAGTGAATAACCAGACTGGAAGTAATAAACAACATGTCTGGGAAAGCGGTCAGAAAAAATGGAAACAAACAACCTTTTTAGTTCCCTCACGTCTTCTGAATGCTCTCTCTCGTTACCTGAGTTGCAGCAAGGTCCTGCACTAACTCTAAAGCAAAATATTCCTCAACTGTCCCAATTAGTGCAAGGAAGAAAAACAGTCTTATTGCAGTTTCCCTTCAGTGATGATCCATGGATAAATGTCTCACCTTCTAACCACCCTCTGCACCAACACACAACTAGCCTCTAAGGTCGTTAAACTTCTAAAGAACAGAGCTCACAGCAAGTCTGGTGGAGTGGCTCAGGGGTGTATGCACGTGACTGCAAATGAAGGGAAAGCCCTGCAAGCAGTGATCTAGGCGCTGTAAATAAATTCTAGCTGGTTGTCAGGGTTGCAAATACAGAATCTATAAATAATGAGGATCAACACTACACCAAGACAGCGACTGTGGAAGCCAGAGTACTGCCCAGACATAACAACAATAATGACAAGGTAACAGCTAACATTTGAAGTGCCCTACTATGTGCCAGGAGCTATTCTAAGCACTTTATAAAAATCAGTGCATTTAAATCTCACAAAACCCTATGAGACCAGGGTTATCATTATCCCCATTTTGTAGAAGAGAAAATTAAGGCACGGAGAATATAATACGTTGCTAAGGTTCCCCAGGTAACAGTGGGGTAGCTAGGATTTGTGCCCAGGAAAACTGGTCCAAAGCCCAATCCTCAGTCACTATGGGGTGAACAGAAGCAGGATTTCTATGACTCCCCAACCAGCACCACTGCTCTAGTTAGTGTGGTCCCTGATATATTTCTTCATTCATCAAACACTTTCTGATCTGCCCAAAAATGTCAGGTGCTATGTTAGATATTGGAGGGACAAGTAGAATAGGGGGAGTCTTAGCTTTAAGGAGGTCAACTGTCTATGAGACATGTGTAACACAATAATTATGGAAAAGCAAGGTAAGAATAGGGTCCCAGAGCACAGGTATCAAAAGGGGTCTCTAGATGGAGGCCTCTCTGGGGACGTGTCTAAGAAGGAGTGAAGTTTGACATGAGTTTAGATTAAGATATAGGAATTCAGTGAATTAAAAGGTGACAGTAGAAGGAAAAGATATCAAAAACAGTTATGATGGATGCTAATGCCTAGAAAACAAGGGTGTCATTTTAAGGCTGTAAGAAACCAAACACGTAGGAAATAGTGGGTGATGAGGCTAAAAGCAGAGGATGGAAGGGAAAGCCTTGCATGTCACCTGGGGGTCTGAATCTTCTCTCAAAAGCCATGAGCAAACAGCAGACATGAGTACATTTGGCTCCTAGAAGGACAGCGCTGGAGGGCTGTGGAGGGCAGATCAGAAGGAACTGAGACTGGAGTGACGAGACCAGCTGGGAGACCACTGCAGGGACCCAACAGGGCTGCGGCGAGCCTGGAGGGATGGGGGGTGCGACCCTTCATGTCACCAGGACTCCCACACCTGCCATATTCTCCCATCGCGATGCATGCTCATTTCTACATCTGGATCTTCAATCTCTCCTCCATCTGAAATGCTCTCTCTCCTCCCTTCCTCTGTCCAAAAATGATCACTTTGAGGACTTGCTCTAAGTTTCTCCCTTCCTAAGAAGCTGCCCTTAATTACAAGTTCTAAACAATGTTCCCATTTTTTAAATTCTGTAATACAACATACACTAAATACCTTGGCCAAATCACATTACAGCTTGCAGATCACTTCATATATACGGAAGGGCCCAAGACCGTACAATTCTTTGTATTTCCTTCAATACCTACCACAACTACCTTGCACATGGCATGTCAGCACACGTCCAAGAAGCATCCTTTGTAAGCTGTGAACTTTTATCAGCTCAGCTATTCCTTTAGAGCAGGTGTCCCCAACCCCCAGGCTGTGGACCAGTACCAGTCTGCGGTCTGTTAGGAACCGGGTCACAAGGCAGGATGTGAGTGGTGGGAGAGCGAGCAAAGCTTCATCTGCCACTCCCCATCGCTCCCCATCACTCACATTACTGCCTAAACACCACCACTCCGTTTGTGGAAAAACTGTATTCCACGAAACCAGTCCCTAGTGCCAAAAAAGGTTGGGTACCGCTGCTTTAGAGCAGCTGCTTGAACTGTTTGCCCTTCTCCACAGGTCATCAACCATGTTGCCCAGCACAAAGGGATTTTACACCCGCTAAAGCTCAGTAGAACAAAGACATAACTTGCTTTCACCTGCAAGTCCTACTGCCCCAGAGAAAAGCAAAAACAATGTGTGACCTCTAATGCTTTTCTGACATTCTCACCACAAACTGCTTTCCAGATTCCTGCTGGTTTTCACTCTTAAAACTGACAAACCAATTTCCCTTTTTTCTTTATTTCTAAAATTAAAATGTCTAATTTTTGTCCTCTAAGCTAGGTGGAGTTTCCATAAAATGAAAATGTATTTTCCAGAAAAACCCTGTCTCCCCAAAATGCATCATGGTGAACACCTTGCTAAAATGTCACCACTTTCCAACTCAGTGCCTCCACAGGTGTTTCACTGTGTCTCGCCTCTTCCCGACTAGGCCCCCGTCACTGCGCCAAAGTGTTTATTATGGCACCTAAGAAGGTTCAGAGTGTGAGGCAAACTTCAAGGAATACTAACCCCTAATTTTGGACCTCAACCACGTATTTCCCCCTCCCCTTGAATCCCTCTTTTTCTTACTCTGGTCTATATATATATATAGATTGAATCTGAAATATATATATATATTTTTTTTAAGTTAACAGGCATTATTATTTATTCCTTCTACACTTATTAAGCTAGGCACTGGGTATTAAAAAGTAAACATAGAGATTCAGTCCCTTCCTTCTGTTTTGTGCTACACAATGGTGTGTAAGTTTCTGATTTATAACAAAGTGAATCAGCTATACATATACACATGTCCCCATATTTCCTCCCTCTTGCATCTCCCTCCCACCATCCCTATCCCACCCAACTAGGTGGTCACAAAGCATGGAGCTGGTCTCCCTGTGCCATGCAGCTGCTTCCCACTACCTATTTTATATTTGGTAGTATATATAAGTCCATGCCACTCTCTCATTTTGCCCCAGCTTACCCTTCCAGCTCCCCGTGTCAAGTCCATTCTCTACATCTGCGTCTTTATGCCTGTCCTGCCCCTAGGTTCTTCAGAATTTTTTTTTTTAGATTCCATATATATATGTTAGCGTACAGTATTTATTTTTCTCTTTCTGACCTACTTCACTCTGTATGACAGTCTCTAGGTCCAACCACCTCACAACAAATAACTCAATGTCATTTCTTTTCATGGCTGAGTAATATTCCATTATATATATATGCCACATCTTCTTTATCCATTCATCTCTCAATGGACACTTAGGTTGCTTCCATGTCCTGGCTATTGTAAAAAGAGCTGCAATGAACATTGTGGTACATGACTCTTTTTGAATTATGGTTTTCGCAGGGTACATGCCCAGTAGTGAAATTGCTGGGTCGTATGGTAGTTCTATTTTTAAGTTCTTAAAGAACCTCCAAATTATTCTCCATAGCGGCTGTATCAATTTACATTCCCAACAACAGTGCAAGAGGGTTCCCTTTTCTCTATACCCTCTCCAGCATTTATTGTTTGTAGATTCTTTGATGATGGCCATTCTGACTGCTGTGAGGTGACACCTCATTGTAGTTTTGATTTGCATTTCTGTAATGATTAGTGATGTTGAGCTTTCTTTCATGTGTTTATTGGCAATCTGTATATCTTCTTTGGAGAAATGTCTATTTAGGTCTTCTCATTTTTGGATTGAGTTGTTTGTTTTTTTGATATTGAGCTGCATGAGCTGCTTGTAAATTTTGGAGATTAACCCTTTGTCAGTTGCTTCATTTGCAAATATTTTCTCCCATTCTGAGGGTTGCCCTTTCATCTTACAGTTTCCTTTGCTGTGCAAAAGCTTCTAAATTTCATGAGATCCCATTTGTTTAATTTTTGGTTTTATTTCCATTTCTCTAGGAGGTGGGTCAAAAGTCATCTTGCTGTGATTTATGTGATTATGTCAGTGTTCTGCCTATGTTTTTTCCTAAGAGTTTTATAGTGCCTGTCCTTACATTTAGGTCTTTAATCCATTTTGAGTTTATTTTTGTGTATGGTGTTAGGGACTGATCTAATTTCATTCTTTTCCATGTAGCTGTCCAGTTTTCCCAGCACCACTTATTGAAGAGGCTGTCTTTTCTCCATTGTATATTCTTTCCTCTTTTATCAAAAATAAGGTGACCATATGAGAGTGGGTTAATCTCTGGGTTTTCTATCCTGTTCCATTGATCTATATTTCTGTTTTTGTGCCAGTACCATACTGTCTTGATTACTGTAGCTTTGTAGTATAGTCTGAAGTCTGGGAGTCTGATTCCTCCAGTTCCGTTTTTCTTTCTCAAGATTGCTTTGGCTATTCGGGGTCTTTTGTGTTTCCATACATAGAGTGAAATGCTTTAGTTCGAGTTCTGTGAAAAAAGCCATTGGTAGTTTGATAGGGATTGCATTGAATCTGTAGATTGCTTTGGGTACTAGAGTCATTTTCACAATGTTGATTCTTCCAATCCAAGAACATGGTATATCTCTCCATCTGTTTGTATCATCTTTAATTTCTTTCATCACTTATACTTTTTGGCATACAGGTCTTTTGTCTCCTTAGGTGGGTTTATTCCTAGGTATTTCATTCTTTTTGTTGTAATGGTAAATGGGAGTGTTTCCTTAATTTCTTTCAGACTTTTCATCATTAGTGTATAGGAATGCAAGAGATTTGTGTGCATTAATTTTGGACCCTGCTACTTTACCAAATTCATTGCTTAGCTCTAGCAGTTCTCTGGTAGCGTCTTTAGCATTCTCTATGTATAGTATCATGTTTTCTGCAAAGAGTGTCAGCTTCCAATTTGGATTTCTTTTATTCCTTTTTCTCTGATTGCTGTGGATAAAACTTCCAAAACTATGTGGAATAACAGTGGTGAGAGTGGACAACCTTGTCTTGTTCATGATGTTAGAGGAAATGGTTTCAGTTTTTCACCACTGAGAATGATGGTGGCTGTGGGTCTGTCATATATGGCCTTTATTATGTTGAGGTAAGTTCCCTCTATGCCTACTTTCTGGAGGGTTTTTAGCATAAATGGGTATTGAATTTTGTCGAAAACTTTTTCTGCATCTATTGAGATGATCATATGGATTTTCTCCTACAATTTGTTAATATGGTTTATCTCATTTGTTTATATTGAACAATCCTTGCATTCTTGGGATAAACCCCACTTGATCATGGTGTATGATCCTTTTCTGTTTGCTCGTATTTTGTTGAGGATTTTTGCATTTATGTTCATCAGTGATATTGGCCTGTAGTATTCTTTCTTTGTGACACTTTGCCTGGTTTTGGTATCAGGGTGATGGTGGCCTTGAAGAATGAGTTTGGGCGTGTTCCCCCCTCTGCTATATTTTGGAAGAATTTGAGAAGGATAGGTGTTAGCTCTACTCTAAATGTTTGATAGACATCAACTGTGAAGCCATCTGGTCCTGGGCTTTTGTTTGTTGGAAGATTTTTAATCACAGTTTCAATTTCAGTGCTTGTGATTGGTCTGTTTACATTTTCTATTTCTTCCTGGTTTGGTCTTGGAAGATTGTGCTGTTCTAAGAATTTGTCCATTTCTTCCAGGTTGTCCATTTTATTGGCATATATGTTGCCTATAGTAATCTCTCATGATCTTTTGTATTTCTGCAGTGTCAGTTGTTACTTCTCCTTTTTCATTTCTAATTCTATTGATTTGAGTCTTCTCCCTTTTTTTCTTGATGAGTCTGGCTAATGGTTTATCAATTTTGTTTATCTTCTCATAGAACCAGCTTTCAGTTTTACTGATCTTTGCTATTGTTTTGCTTAATTTCTTTTTCATTTATTTCTGATCTGATCCTTATGATTTCTTTCCTTCTGCTAACTTTGGGGTTTTTTGTTCTTCATTCTCTAATTGCTTTGGGTATAAGCTTAGGTTCTTTATTTGAGATGTTTCTTGTTTCTTGAGGTAGGAGTGTATTGCTATAAATTTCCCTCTTAGAACTGCATTTGCTGCATCCCATAGGTTTTGGGTCATCGTGTTTTCATTGTCACTTGTTTCTAAGTATTTTTTTTAATTTCCTCTTTGATTTCTTCAGTGATCTCTTGGTTATTAAGTAGTGTATTGTTTAGCCTCCATGTGTTTGTATTTTTTACAGATATTTCCCGTAACTGATATCTAGCCTCATAGCGTTGTGGTCAGAAAAGATACTTGATACACTTTCAATTTTCTTAAATTTACCAAGGCTTTATTTGTGACCCAAGATATGATCTATCCTGGAGAATGTTCCATGAGCACTTGAGAAGAATGTGCATTCTGTTGTTTTTGGATGGAATGTCCTGTAAATATCAATTAAGTCCATCTTGTTTAATGTATCATTTAAAGCTTGTGTTTCCTTATTTACTTTCATTTTGGATGATCTGTCCATTGGTGAAAGTTGGGTGTTAAAGTCCCCTACTATGACTGTGTTACTGTTGATTTCCCCTTTAATGGCTATTAGCATTTGCCTTATGTATTGAGGTGCTCCTATGTTGGGTGCATAAATATTTACAATTATTATATCTTCTTCTTGTATTGATCCCTTGATTATTATGTAGTGTCCTTCTTTGTTTGTTGTAATAGTCTTTATTTTAAGTCTATTTTATCTGATATGATAATTGCTACTCCTGCTTTCTTTGGATTTCCATTTGCATGGAATATCTTTTTCCATCCCCTCACTTTCAGTCTGTATGTGTCCCTAGGTCTGAAGTGGGTCTCTTGTAGACAGCAAATATACGGGTCTTGTTTTTCTATCCATTCAGCCAGTCTATGTCTTTTGGTTGGAGCATTCAATCCATTTACATTTAAGGCAGTTATCAGTATGTGTGTTACTATTACCATTTTCTTAATTGTTTTGGGTTTGCTATTGTAGGTCTTTTCCTTCTCTTGTGTTTCCTGCTAGAGAAGTTCCTTTAGAATTTGTTGCAAAGCTGCTTGGTGGTGCTGAATTCTCTTAGCTTTTGCTTGTCTGTAAAGGTTTTATTTTCTCCGTTGAATTTGAATGAGATCCTAGCTTGGCAGAGTAATCTTGGTTGTAGGTTTTTCCTTCATCACTTTAAATATGTCCTGCCACTCCCTTCTGGCTTGCAGAATTTCTGCTGAAAGATCAGCTGTTAACCTTATGGGGATTCCTTTGTGTGTCATATGTTGGTTTTCCCTTGCTGCTTTTAATATTTTTTCCTTGTATTTAATTTTTGATAGTTTGATTAATATGTGTCTTGGCGTGTGTCTCCTTGGATTTATCCTGTGGGACTCTCTGCGCTTAATGGACTTGACTATTTCCTTTCCCATATTAGTGAAGTTTTCAACTATCATCCCTTCAAAAATATTCTCAATTCCTTTCTTTTTCTCTTCTTCTTCTGGGACACCTATAATTCAAATGTTGGTGCATTTAATATTGTCCCAGAGGTCTCTGAGACTGTCCTCAATTCTTTTCAGTCTTTTTTCTTTATTCTGTTCTCCAGTAGCTATTTCCACTATTTTATTTTCCAGGTCACTTATCCATTCTTCTGCCCCAGATATTCTGGTATTGATCCCTTCTAGAGAATATTTAATTTCATTTATTGTGTTGTTCATCAGTGTTTGTTTGCTCTTTAGTTCTTCTAGGTCTTTGTTAAACATTTCTTGTATTTTCTCCATTCTATTTCTTACATTTTGGATCATCTTTACTGTCATTACTCTGAATTCTTTTTCAGGTATACTGCCTAATTCCTCTTCATTTGTTAAGTCTGGTGGGTTTTTACCTTGCTCCTTCATCTGCTGTTTGTTTCTTTGTCTTCTAATTTTGCTTAACTTACTGTGTTTGGGGTCTCCTTTTTGCAGGCTGCAGGTTTGTAGTTCCCGTTTTTTTTTTTTTTTTTTGGTGTCTGCCCCAGTGGCTAAGGTTGTTTTAGTGGGTTGTATAGGCTTCCTGCTGCAGGGGACTAGTGCCTGTGTTCTGGAGGATAAGGCTGGATCTTTTCTTTCTCGTGGGCAGGACCACATCTGGTGGTGTGTTTCGGAGTGTCTGTGAACTTATTAT
Source organism: Mesoplodon densirostris (assembly GCF_025265405.1). NCBI lineage: Eukaryota > Metazoa > Chordata > Mammalia > Artiodactyla > Ziphiidae > Mesoplodon > Mesoplodon densirostris. Next base: position 108,046,420 of record NC_082661.1, read on the forward strand.
GATTTCAGGCAGTCTCTCCACTAGTGGGTGGGGTTGTGTTCCTGTTTTGCTAGTTGTTTGCCATAGGGTGTCTAGCACTGTAGCTTGCTGGTCCTTGAGTGGAGCTGGGTCTTAGCATTGAGATGGAGATCTCTGGGAGATTTTTCATCTTTCGATATTACGTGGAACCAGGAAGTCTCTGGTGGACCAGTGTCCTGAATTCGGCTCTCCCACCTCAGAGGCACAGGCCTGATACTCAGCTGGAGCACCAAGACCCTGTCAGCCACACAGCACAGAAGAAAAGGGAGACAATAAGAGAGTAAAAAGAAAATACATAAATAAAATAAAGTTATTAAAATAAAAAGTAAGTATAAAAAATTAAAAATAAAAAAAGAAAGAAGAGAGCAACTAAACCAAAAAACAAATCCACCAATGATAACAAGTGCTAAAAACTATACTTAAAAAAAAGGACAGACAGAACCCTAGGACATATGTTAAAAGCAAAGCTATACATACAAAATCACACAAAGAAGCATACACATACATACTCACAAAAAGAGAAGAAGGAAAAATATATATATATCTTTGCTCCCGAAGTCCACTGCCTCAATTTTGGGATAATTTGTTGTCTATTCAGGTATTCCACAGATGCAGGGTACATCAAGTTGATTGTGAATATTTAATGCACTGCTCCTGAGGCTGCTGGGAGAGATTTCCCTTTCTCTTCTTTGTTCACATAGCTCCTGGGGTTCAGCTTTGGATTTGGCCCCATCTCTGCTTGTAGGTCGCCTGAAGGCATCTGTTCTTCACTCAGACAGGACAAGGTTAAACTAGCAGCTGATTAGTGGGCCCTGACTCACTCTGAACAGGGGGAGGGAGAGGTACAGAATGCGGGATGAGCCCACGGTGGCAGAGGTCAGTATGACGTTGCACCAGCATGTGGCATGCCATGTGTTCTCCCAGGGAAGTTGTCCCTGGATCACGGGATCCTGGCAGTGGTGGACTGCACAGGCTCCCGGGAAGGGAGGTGTGGAGAGTGACCTGTGCTTGCACACTGGCTCCTTGGTGGCTGAAGCAGCAACCTTAGTGTCTCATGCTCATCTCTCACGCCCGTCTCTAGAGCTCGTTTAGGTGGTGCTCTGAATCCCCTCTCCTCGTGCACCCCAAAATAATGGTCTCTTGCCTCTTAGGCAGGTCCCAACTTTTTCCCAGACTCCCTCCCAGCTAGCTGTGGCACACTAACCCCCTTCAAGCTGTGTTCACGCAGCCAACCCCAGTCCTCTCCCTGGGATCTTACCTCTGAAGCCGGAGCCTCAGCTCCCAGCCACCACCTCGCACGGCAGGTGAGCAGACAAGCCTCTCGGGCTGGTGAGTGCTCGTCAGCACCTATCCTCTGTGAGGGAATCTCTCCGCTTTGCCCTCTGCACCCCTGTTGCTGTGCTCTCCTCTGTGGCTCCGAAGCTTCCCCCCTGCCACCCCCCGTCTCCGCCAGTGAAGGGGCTTCCTAGTGTGTGGAAACTTTTCCTACTTCACAGCTCCCTCCCACTGGTGCAGGTCCCATTCCTATTCTTTTGTCTCTGTTTTTCCTTTTTTCTTTTGCCCTACCCAGCTAAGTGGGGAGTTCCTTGCCTTTTGGGAGGTCTGCAGTCTCCTGCCAGCATTCAGTAGGTGTTCTGTGGAGTTGTTCCACATGTAGATGTATTTCTGATGTATTTGTGGAGAAGAAGGCAATCTCCGTGTCTCACTCCTCTGTCATCTTGAAGCTGCCTCTCTCTGGTCTATATTTTAGTTGGTCACTCATCTTGGAAATTGTTGTGTGCTGGGTTAATAATTAACATGTGAATGCATGTCACTTTTTGCCTTAGAGTTCAGTAGGAACATATGATTTTCCCCCAACCTCTGATATGTCTAATATATTCTCATGCAATTCAAGTGCCTTGTTTCTGTGTCTCCATCACTATTCCTTCAGAACTACGTTCCCCACACCTTTCTTTTGATCTGACCAATTCTGTTTTACTTTCTGAACATGCCTCTGCCAAGACACAGGTGAGTAACCCTCAAGTGCCATCAACCAGGCCACCCCACCTCGTTCATACACATCCCATGATTTGCTCCTAAATAAACATGTTTCTGAAACAAACAATAAATTGTAGTGAGTGGTCACTGTATGAAGAGCTTTAGAAAAGATACTCTACAAGGAGAACCAACAGAAAAGAATACTCAATTCCTCAATTAAGTTTGTAATCCAATTAGGCACTGAGAGGACCGGGGAGGACTGATCAGAGCAGGATCCTGGGGGAAGAGAATTAAGCCAATTTCAAAGGAGGTTAAAACTGGACTGAGATAGGATTTTGTCACTCACCTCAAATCATACACATTTTTCTGACCTTTGAGAATTTGGTTGCATAAAACATATGTGGTAAGAAAGTGTTGATCCTTGGTTAATTTCTTTTCATTATCCAACACTTTGTAATAGACGTGGTTGTTCTCAATTAATCCATACCGTAATGTGTAGGAAGACCCAACTTTCAATTGCTTTGATGTACCAATTCCTACCCAAAGCTAGAGTTTTCAAAGATCAAATTCTATTCTATTTACCTTTCAACTAGTCCATTTACATCAGAAAGATGTTGAGAGTTTTAGGAAAATATTTTGAAGCACACATTTTATATACAATTTCAAAATTATTATTATTAATTTAAAATTATTTATATAATTTAAAAATAAGTTTAAAACTGGGTGGTAACCAGTTTAGCTACCATATATTAATCTTTAATGTAGGAGTAAATGTTTCTAGAGAATGGAATTGATATTTGGCTATTTATATATTGAAGAATGCAAATGGATTTACAGTTTAAATAGTATTTCAAATGCCAAAGAATAAAAAACAGAATTGAGACAGTTCTGTTTCATTTTATGAAATAACTCTTTAGATACAGCAGATTTCAGAGCATATTATTTGAAATTAATCAGTAAGTGAGGTCTAAAGAAAGCAGTTTTGTTTTACAATTTCCTGATCCCACGAGACCATGGGTGACAACACTCAGGGGTGGCCACACGTCTCCCTCCACAGATGCAGAGGATCCCCGCACCTTCCACTCCTTCCAGCTGAGAAAAGGCTTTAGGAATCATATATTTTGTCTAGGGATATGGAGCTCTCAGAATTATTAATTACAGGGAGAGAGCAAAAGACAAAACCAATTCCGTAAATTCCAGCATGCTTGGATGGAGAGAACAGGTGCCTGGACGCACACCTAAAGAAAACCGAGAGTGCAGGATGTGCTTCACCTCTGCGGAGGGCCCCACTCTCTGCGTGCATCACTTTCATCAGTCACACAGCAAACCCGCCGGAAGCCCCCCACTTCCTCTGCAGGGGCAGCTCACAGACAGACAGACTGCCCTCTAGTAACTAAGAAGCAAGGCATTCTATGTAAAAAACAGAACTGTACGTTTTTTTTTAAAGAGCAGTGAAGCACTAAAGTTAGTAAAATCGACACAATTTAGAACAAAGTTAAACACGTGTCTGTGATCTAATCAGTTTCAATCTATGCCTCTAAAACATATCTTGACATCAGTCTCTTATAAATGGCATAAATACAATAGAATAACTTAAAATAAACTTCTCACCTCATCCATTTGATGATTTTGGCATGAGATGGTATTAAACAGCTGCAGTTTGATTACACGTGCAAAAGTCTAATTTTTGTCATAGTGGAGAGAACAGGAGGTATAAAGTCGAACAGACCTATGTTCATACCATGGCTCTTATCCTTTAACAATTTTTGATCTGAAGCAAGTTAACTCCTATAAACATCATTTTCTTACCAGTTAAATATGAATTATAATAGTTACTTTAAAGGGTTATTATAAGAATCGCATAACATAATGCAGTAAAAGAACAGGTGCACAGGGCTTCCCTGGTGGCGCAGTGGTTGAGAGTCCGCCTGCCGATGCAGGGGACACGGGTTCGTGCCCCTATCCCGGAAGATCCCACATGCCGCGGAGCGGCTGGGCCCGCGAGCCATGGCCGCGGAGCCTGTGTGTCCGGAGCCTGTGCTCCGCAACGGGAGAGGCCACAGCAGTAAGAGGCCCGCGTACAGCAAAAAAAAAAAAAAAAAAAGAACAGGTGCACAGTACATAGGTAATTAATTCTAGTTTCCTGAATCGCTTTTATGGTGGTTACTTTAGGCTCTTATGAAAGAGACACACATCATCTCAGAAACGAACCAGTCCCTAAGTAAACTTATGATAACGAGTCACCGATTCCAAGAGTCCATGATGTCATTACTGAGGGCTAGGCTTCAACTGCTTCCCAACAATCTTACCACTCAATTAATTTATTATATTTTCTAGCTTCTAGACACTTTACTGGCAACAAGGAAATGCGAAGCTGTGAAATTTAAATCAATCTATTTCCCCCGTGAGTTTCCAAGCTGTAACATCAGGTGTTTTAAAATCACCCAGTTCATCAGGTTTTCTGCTTATTATTGGTTCAGAGCTCATGAAACATAGAAAATCACTATAATTTTACACACACGAATATCTACCTTGAATTATTCCAGCTGGAATCTTAATACACAAAGCAATGTTGTTGGTGTTTGGTCACCGTTGATAGTATAGAATACTTTTTGTCCAGGTTTTCTTTGGTGTTATCAGTATAACAGAGAATTCAGTAATATACGCCCTGGAAATAAGAACTAGAAAGATCTAACATATTATCCCAGATCACAACTTAGTCATGCCAAAAAAAGTGTTGCAAAAATAATGAGAAGATATTTTGAGGGCACTGTTTTTCTTAATTATTTCTCACTTTATTTCTCTTAACCTCTTTTCATTTTTCTTCATTGTATTCACTACTGGCTAATCATGACAGTTAATGAACTACCAGCTCAGTCCACCAGGGCTTTTCAACGGCCCCAGCCTGATAGAAGTCTCTGCTCTTAAAAAAAAAAAAAGATGGGAAAACCTGTTTTATGACATTATCCTTAAGAGTATCTTTACTCTTATGAAAGTGACCAGAATAGCTATATTTCTGAAAAGCACCAGATAATTTATAAAATGAAGTTCTCAACCAATTTATATCCTTATTTATCCTCCAGGAGGAGTAAATTTTCATGTATGATGCAGGGCTGCTTCTTTTAGAAAGGGAAGTCATTTTATACTTGGAAAAGTTCTCAAAAATCATCAGATTCTTTGATTTTACAGAGAAGAACACTATGTCCCAGATAGCCTGAGTATGTTGTCACAAACTGACCAGAAACTGACCTGGTCCTGAAACTCAGAAAGCAGCCGTCTCATTTTCTACTCAGACCCCACTCCAGAAAACACACTTCTTGGTGGTAATTTCTAACACTAAGTTATTTTCAAAGGTAGAGTTGGGAGAATGTATAAATAAATTTTAAAAATGGTTTTATAACCAAGAAAGCAATTGCTAACCACAATTATTATTTCATATAAGTGTTTCCTATTTTTACAGAAAGTGCATTTTGGTGCAAGAAAAAAAGGCATAAAATGTGGCTTCTTTAGTAACAGAATAAGAAAGTTTCTGTGGAAATTAAACAGACACTAACTAATGTTTCATCCACCAAAGCAACTTAAGAATATTATTTGGTTTTAGAAAAGCCCTGGCATACCTTATAAAAAATCATATCCACGTGACTCTTAGTGCAACCAGGCCCATCTCTATACAACACCTGAGCAGCCGCTGTTTCCTGCTGGAGCCAGCACTTGTGGGCCCAGCTCTCCGGCAGGACATGGAACAACATGGATGCTGAGGAGTTTGTGCCCAGTACCACTTCCAGGCTGATTTCCTTCACAAAGTCTGAATGGAAAAAAAACCCCTCCCACCTGACTGGGGTCCCCTGCAGGCTGAGAAACATGGCCACCTAGCTGGCTGGGCAGATGGAAAGATAAAGCAGAGGCGAACAAGAGAGGAAAGGGAGCTGACATCCTAATTAAATCTTACCTGCTGAGCAGCATCTGAACATTTTTTCGGAGTTTCTAAAACAGCAGATTGAGACTCTGGGTTGAAAAGGAAGAAGACAGGCAATATGTTAAAGGGCAAATTTTCCCATTTCTCTGTTCACAGAATGAAACGAACTGTAATATACCTTCAACCATAATAAGCACCCAAACACCCAGGTTATACCTCTGTGTTATGAGGACATGACTGCTTTTGAGTACATGTAACACACAAAATGACACACTCATGTCATTAGGTATTTTTTAAATTAGATTATCTCTACGCCCTTCTTTACACATCAGTCATGATTATTTGTCTCAATTGCTAGTTTCTACTTTGTGCCATGAAGTATCTGCCAAGACATTCACTGTTCGTATTATTCACTTAAGTCTGTACAGTGACAGAAGCCAACTCCCCAGTCTGGAAGGGTGGGATCTTGGATGCCTTACCTGACTACTGACAACTGACCTTCCACTCTCAGTGAGAGGTAATGAGCACTCACCAAGAGGCACTGAGTAATTGTCATTTGAGAACCTACGGGACTGAAAATTCTTCATGCTGGAAAACCTAAGGGGTAACCAAGGCCATGTTTTCTTTTGTTTTTTAAGCTAGGGGATACTTTCCTCTAAGTGAAGCTTGCACGGGAGTTACATAAAAACCTAAGAGAGCTTCCAGGAACCCCCAGCTCTCTGTGCATGGGAGTCTGAGAACAACTCCCCTTCCCCATCCTGGGCATCTGCAGTGAGGAACGGAGGCCCCAACACAGTGGCTGGTGGAGAGACAAAGATGAGTCTGTCTCCTGACCTTCACGCTGCTCCCTGCCCCCGACTGGCATGCAGACCAGACACCTGACAGCACACAGCTGTCGCTCTGGGGGATACCTCAGACCTTCCCAATTCAGCAGCATTTTAGTATGTGACATGTATGTGACAATGCATACAAAAAATAAAAGGCAGTCGTGGTTTAAATCGTACAACATATTGCTAAACTAAATTGAAAGTTCTCATTTCACTTGGATTAAAGCACCGTCTCCACCTGGGCCCACGGACCTCCTTCCACCTGAGCACACCCCTACCTCTCTGGCTCCACACCCGCTCACAGGGCTCCGGCCACACTGGCCTTCCTGCCGCCCTGTAACACGCCAGTCCCGCTCTGGCCACAAGATGTCCAATGGGGCAGGGGGAGAATGTCCGCCCCTGCCCCGACCCGCTCCCGGTAGCACCCCGTTACCCCGCCCCCACCCGCTCCCGGGAGCACCCTGTTCCCTCTCTCTCTCCACAGTGCGGATTCTCTAAGGAAAGCCTGCAGAATTCACTTGTTTGCCGACTTCGCTCTCCCCTCGACTAAGTCAAACGCTGTGAAGAGAGACTTCGTAGATTCTTCCTTAATGAATCCCCAGCATCCACAACAGTGCCCGGTGCACCACAGATGTTTAAAATATGTGTTGAGTAGTTGTGGGAGGGGATGAAAGGAGAGATCAAAGAATGAAGAAAGCATGGAAGCGAAGCAGCAGCCCCAGGACAGTGGGCACTGGGCCATCACAAGGCCTGCACCTGAGCTCAGAGAGCATCTTTCAGAACAAAATCACTGAGAACAGCATGATGTAATCACTCACCAACACGTGTCACTGTGGCAACAGAATATTAACAATGCAGGCCTTTTCCCAAATACTGCATTTCACTAAGTTAATCGAAACGTTTGTCTCTTACACTGCAAATTTCTACTCTGAACACAACACCAGAGTTGGCGAGTTTTGAAGAAAGAGCTTTAACATCAAAGCGAGGACAGTTAATATTAAAGCAAATCCAGACTCTTGAATGCCTTTTGTTTTCTGCTGGTTTTAGTCACCTCCAAATCCTCCCAAACACAAGAGACTTGAGACAAGGTCCTGGGGCTTTGTACAGACGAGGACATTTTCTCTTCCTGTCTTTCTATGTAGATGGTGCAGGAAGAGCCCACAGGGTCTCCTGGGGTGGTCACGAATAGTTCGTTCCCGTAGAGATGCACGCAGGGTTTCCCAGCTTTTCTCTATAGCCCTAGACCTCGTGACCTGCCCAAAAAAGCAAACCTCTGGCTCTGATGGTAAAAAGAATGTGTATACCTCACCAGAACAATGAACTAGAAAGACTTATCAATATTGCAAATTTTTGATCACCTACACCTAAACTTTGAGTTTCTATCTAATTCAATGGCTACCTGAATTGAGTTCATTCTCCCACCCTCACCTCTTTGACTGCACTTACTTCCTTGAATCAGTGTGTTATGACATCTAGGAGAAAATTATACGCCAAAATATTCTCTTCAAAATCATAAGCTGTAGTACAGGAGTTCTAGAGGGTCAAGATGTTAAGGTGAAAGGAATGTATAGAATAACTATAAAGCAAGGGGAAAATGAATGAGAATAATCAAGAGAAGAAAGAAAAATAAATGTCAAGGAGAAAGAAAATAGGAGAGAATAAAAGTAAGAAAGAGAAAAAAGAAGGAAGGGAAAGAGAAACAGTAAAGAGAAGCATGAAAAATCGCAAAAAGCGCTGCCCGTAGAGGGAAGCCACAGGCCTGGGCTGCACCCAGTGAGCTGCCTCTGAGCACCTGCCGAGTTGGGAGCCCGTGGGCAGGCAGGTAAGAAGCCCACCGGGCTCCAGAATCCTCAGAGCGACGACCCCTCGTGAGAATCCCCGGGCCCTCGCCCCGACATCCTCCCTGCAGGGCCTGGAGCTTTCGGGAGCCCCTCCTCCTCAGCCCCGCGTCCGCAGACAGTCCAGACAGCCCCCTTCATCAACAGGATGGCTGCTTTCGGAGTGACCCAGGGAAGCTCTCAAGGGCACATCTTAACTGCCAACTCCTCCACTCACCTGCCCTAAGGATTAAGAAACTAGACTGGTTTTAAAACATTACTGTGGGGCTTCCCTGGTAGCACAGTGGTTGAGAATCTGCCTGCCAATGCAGGGGATATGGGTTCGAGCCCTGGTCTGGGAAGATCCCACATGCCGCGGAGCAACTAGGCCCGTGAGCCACAACTACTGAGCTTGCACGTCTGGAGCCTGTGCTCTGCAACAAGAGAGGCCGCGACAGTGAGAGGCCCACACATCACGATGAAGAGTGGCCCCCGCTCGCCACAACTAGAGAAAGCCCTCGCACAGAAACGAAGACCCAACACAGCCCTAAATAAATAAATAAATAAATAAATAAATATAAAAAAAAAACCCATTACTGTGAGGCAAAGTAGGAGAAAGAACCTTCCTGACAAAACTTCAAATGTTCCATGTTTTTAAAGTTACCTCACAAACAGTTCTGGACCCCCCACAATTCCAAATATGTTCTAGAAATGATCTCTATATCAACACAAATAGGCCTATGACTTATAAAACAAAACACATGTGGATGAGTTTTACATTTGTAGAGGGGACAGCAAGAAAAATAAGCGGGACATGACATTCTGGTAGGAAGGGAAAGTAAATCAAATCACCCCTTTAAATATACAAAACATGCCTTCTGAAAAATGAACTAAGAAGTCTCTAAAAACTTTTACATTTTAGTGAGAAATGCACTTATATAAAATAACTAAATTACGCTTCTTTAATTCTATACATCAATTTGATTCAAATCTAGTCAATTTAATTGAAAGAGAATTCATTAAATTTCATTTTAATAGCATGACTTATGATTAGTGGCCTAACAAATGGTAGATGTCTTTACTTCTGGTATACCCTGTCCTTCCACAAATGAAGATGGGGTTAAACATGTAATTTTCCTAAAAGGAGTCACACTATTCTGCATATTTGATTATTTAATAGTCTGGATCTGCCTGTCATTGCCAACAAAGGTTGTCCACACACGGGCGTTACCTTGCATATATAAGGGGGAAATGCAGGCTGATTAAAAAAAAAACTTAACATGGAGAATCATTTCCAGAAGACACAGTTGATCTGTTCTAGAGCATTTTATTCCTTGAGAGATGAATGCCATCGAACATCCCCCAGCCCCTTACAGAATCTCTGCTTTACCTCAAGTGAACATGTGTTAAAGCATTGGGACAAACCTGGAAATAGGGTGAGGATGCTGTTATTTGCATTTCATCCCACAGAATCTCCTTTATGAAGAACCAGTAGAAACCCTTCTTTTGGATACGAGAGGACAGCAAAGTTGTCCTTCTGTGACTGTTGCTTTTCATTTCACAGACACACAAGGTGTGATACAGACTTGTTTCCACTTCCCTTCTACATTAAACCCAAGGCATAAATTTCAACTACCTTAAAAAACTGCAAGTCCTTCTGAAATACACTTCAGCATGCTAGTTCACCCCAGCCTCATTTTATTGCCCCATCCTAAATTCCTTTCAGTTTAATCTGTTTTCCTTTGTAATCCTTTTGTACACCTCACATATTCATAAGCTGCTCAGATCTTTTTTTTGGAGCCAAGGTGGGTTACCATTCTTTCAGCCAGCATGTAAACAGATATTTTAAGATTTCTACACAAAAAGCTTGTCATGTTTCTAACAGCTCTCTTTCCATATTTTCCTCCAGGATTTTTTGTGTCCAGAACTGCCTTTCTAATATCAGTCCTCCATTCACTCTCTTGATCATTCACATTTTTAAAGGAAGATAAGAGCCTTGATTTTCCAAAGACACACCAAGAATGATCAAGTCTCTGTTCACACCTAGACATCTTGACCCTGTTCTCCACACATTCAAAACTAAAGTTAATTCTCTCTTTGTGTAAATCTATCGAATAACTTTTGAAGCTTGGTAGTGAGCCCCTAAAATCATCCTCAAGCTGTTTCAGCACACAGCATTCCATCAGATACTTGCATTCATATGCTGAGTAGATATTTTATTTATTTTTATCTTTTTCAACAAAAGATCTTCATTTATTCACTTAAATATTTAAGTATATACTATGTGTCCAAAGGTCTTGAAATGTCGGGAGTCTACACAGAAGACAGATATGTAGAGACAGAAAAATTACATATCTAAATAATCCACATGATAGAGATATGAATAAAATGCCACGGGGCTCCAGAATAAAGAACCACCGTGGCAGGGAGGTGGGTTGTATCAAATAAGTAAAAGAAAATGAAGAGAGTAGAGAGAAAGAGAAAACAAGGTAAGTAAAAAGTTTTCTTCTTATTACTATTTCTGCCACAAACTTCTGGAGCAAGCACATTGCTTCCTAACTTCTCTTCCAGCCTTGTCCTTCCAGGAAACATTCTACAGACTTCAGACAGTCAGGCTCCACTGTGGAGGCAATGTAGACAGGCTGCAGGGAACAGGCTGGGAGCCAAAGATTCCCAGGAATCCACAGCCCTTGAGGCTTCACCGCAGCCTCTGCACTCAGACTCACAAAGCAGAAGGTCCATTTCTACATCAATAGGTGAAGGTGGAGAAAAGCCCGTTTCACAAAATGGATCATGGAAAAACAAAAGTGAGTTTCCCGAGAAAGGCAGCACCATGAATCTGAATTAGCTGGACATGTGGATTAGAAACCAGTGTGGAGAAGAGCCAAAAGGGGGAAAATAAAGAAATACCAAGTTGTCAATTTTTTAAGATGGAACCACAAGTCTTTCTTCTTCGAAAAGAAAAAAAGTCATTGAGCTCTTTAAGTCAAAACTGAAAGGGACCAGATGCTGCAAACAGTGATTTTAGCCGTGACATCCTTGCACCAATCACAGTCAAGTACACTGAAAATAGTTTATCACTGTTAATAATCACATTATCAAAGACTACAATTCATACCTATTTTTTTTAAACAGTAGACTCTATGCACAGTTTTTACTACATTATCTACATTCTCACTCTTACAACTGACTGCTTGCCTATGACAGGGAAGGTGAATGCCCCAGAATGAGAATGCCGCATGGAATCACAGCAGCAAAAGTTTAGAAGGGCCATTAGACAATTTGGACAAAAGAGCTGTTGGGCTGTTGGGTTTAAAACAGATCAATTGAAACAAGTCACTACATTAAACTATTTTCTACTTACCTCCATCATCCTCTTCAAGAAGGCATATTTTAAAAGGAGACAAGTTGTTATATTAAAAATTACTGCTCTGGCGTTTTGCAAGCTACATCAAATAATGAAGAAAAAACTAGGTTACAAACTTCCTGACATCAATTCCGACTATCATCTCCTACCAAACTAAAATTCTGATGATCACTAATTAACTTTCCATCTAGTGTTCCTCCAGTATACAATAAAATCAGTAACATAAAATGTTTCAGTTAAAGTTGAGATTAGTAGACACACTAGGAAAGAAAAAAATGAAAACATCATCCTAATCAATGATGTAAAACACAAGATATGAACAACTGTTAAAATAACTCATTGAAATTGACTGATTCTACTATATCTACACCTAGTTATTTCCTAACCAGTAAGTAATTTTTAACATAAACAAATAAAATAGTGTATTTAATGGGATCATTACTTTTAGTTATATGCTTTTCCTTTTAAAACTAAATATGCTTTTATGTGCTTGTTTTTTTCAGGTGTTATGTCAGCACTCCCTCTTCTCTGAAGGTCTACCTTGGCCCTTGATCAACTGTTCTCTGCACCACAGGAAACTCAGAGCCCTACACAGAACACGTGTCCTACGTTGCATCTCTTGTATGTGGTTCATTTCAGGGAGTACAGTCCACCAAGTAAACACTAAGCAGTGTTTCAAAAGCATCAGACAGTAAAAGGGGGACATGCAGCATTAGGTGTGAGCCCCCATTCAGTGTCTCAGTGCAAAGAAGAAACAGGTAAATGCATCGCTCCAGGACTGGGAGAAAAACAGAGGTTATAAGCACTAGGCCCCTCTGCAGACCTTTGGGCAGGAACCTAGAATAAAGTCCCTGACAGTGTGGGTCATTGTTGGCTTTAAAGGGAACTCATGAGTTAGACAATGATAAACAACCAAATTCCATAAAAACATTGTTACAAAAATAGGATTCTTAATTCAATACAATAAATACAAAGTGCTTTCCTAGCTTCAGGCTCCATATAAAGCTGACAATAATCTCATGTTACCTTCAAAATACTTCAAAAATAACACAAAATACTTTAGAATGACACAAAGGACAAAGAGAAAAAACCACCAAAAGGAAATATTTTTTAGAAAAATATTACATCTGAATACTGAACAATTTTTTGAATTACTTAAAATTTAGATTTAGTAAAACATGTTTCTCTATTTTGCCTCTGTCAGTTATCTCTGAAGGCAAAGGAAGAAACAAAGAAAAGTTCAAAGAAAGCAGTAAGGGAAGAGACAGGGGAAAGAGGTATGGTGGCCACCACCCTTGAAGCCAGTAGGCAGAAAGTTCCTTTCCGAGCTCTCAGCCCATGCGGAGTGTGCAGCTTCCCCCCGGGTGGTGGCCACAGCTGGACCCCGAAGCAGTGGTTCTCGGACTTTATATACACTGTAGTAACTGGACAACCCAGTGGCCCGTTCCCCAGAACTCAGCAGCCTTGAAGATGGGGCATAAGAATTTTCAATTTAACAAGCTTCCCGGTGATTTAGCTTGAGTTATATGCAGAGTATAATCTAAGAAATACTTGGAAGAGAAACCCAGACTCAGTACCCAGTAGATGCTGCACAGTTATTCGATGTTACTTTCAGAATATTCACTCTTCCCGGGGGCCTACCTGTGTCAGCATCCTTGGGCCTGTGTTTTTCGTCAGGAGGTTTAGACGGTGGCCAAGTAGCTGGGACTCTCCTGGGAAACTGCCCTTCTATATAATCCAGTGAGTGTGTAGGTTGACTAACTGCAGCCCAGGTGTAAAGTTGATCTTGCTATATTTCAAAAAAAAAACCAAAAAAGCTATTTTAATTCAATCATGAAAAAAAATGGAGTCTTCTTGATTGATATTTGCAACATCATTTCTATCATAAACATACGTGTGGTGTGCATATATATACACGCAAACATCCATAAAACATTAAACAGCATTTTATACAAGTCAGTGTAGATTCATCACATAAACAATCCTTCAAACGAACTTTTCATTTTCATAACCATACGTGTTTCAAATTCTATTCTATGGTAAGATTTAAGTCTCTATCTTTGAGGGTAGGAGGCCATGTGGGCCTAGAGGGAATTACAAGGTCAGAAAATCCACTCAATCACAAAGCCCCCTGATGAGGCATCTTCAATGCACTGGAATACGATGTCCCTTTGAAATCTGTTTAAACACTTGTGGTAAAGTCAGAGAACAGGCAGCGCTGGGCATGAAGGACCATAATAGCTTTATCACCTTCAAGAGCAGGAAGCCCAGGAAACTGATTATTGTGCGTCCAGGTTGGGGACTGTTTGGGAGACAAACCATGAAAAAAAAAAAGTAAATGAACCTGCCAAGAAAAAAAGAACTGGGCAGGGATCTGGCAAAGAAAGCTCTTCCCAGCTGCAGACCAAGAGAATCCAGACAGAATGAGAAGCAGGCTCATAACTACACCTCGTGCCAGGAAGCCAAGTGGGAACCTCACAAAAGACACCACACCAAGGCCTGTGAACAACTTGGGAAACTGCCCGCTAGGATTTCAGGGTGACAGCTTCTTCAGGATGCAGGCTCACAATGTACACAAGCCCTGGGTTCTCTTCATGATGTCTTCCTTCCTTACAGGTATATTTCCCTAAACCTTTTGATCAACATAAAAAGTAAAGCAGAGAGAATAACAAAAAACATGCTGTAACCACCACGCTGAAATTGTGAACTTGAGTGAACGGATGGAGAGGCACTGATATTTCTGTAATTTGTTTAACAAGTTAATTTAAGAACTTCATAAAATATTCTTCAGTGTCAACAGTAAAATACAATGTATAGATCATTTAGCTTAAACTTCACCTTTAGGGACAGTCACTGGCCTTAACTGAGAACTCAGATTCCTGGGTCAGTGGTATTGAATCGGAAGGGTCCCAATGCAGACCTGGCCAGCATTTCAGCCAGTCACATCTTTCAAGTATTCATACCTTGATTGACATCAGAGGCTTTGCTATTTGGCCTACTGAATATTAAAAGTAGCTTTTCCAGCACTGTTGACAATAGCCAAAACATGGAAACAACCTAAATGTCCATCAACGGATAAATGGATAAAGAAGATGTGGTACATATATACAATGGAATATTACTTACCATAAAAAGCAATGAAATAATGCCATTTGCAGCAACATGGACGGACCTAGAGATTATCATACTAAGTGAAGTAAGTCAGAAAGAGAAAGACAAATTTCATATATCACTTATATGTGGAATCTAAATCTAAATGAACTTATCTAAGAAACAGAAACAGACTCATAGACAAAGAGAACACACTTGTGGTTGCCAAGGGGGAGGGGAG
The DNA here is from genome assembly GCF_025265405.1 of Mesoplodon densirostris. Lineage (NCBI taxonomy): Eukaryota > Metazoa > Chordata > Mammalia > Artiodactyla > Ziphiidae > Mesoplodon > Mesoplodon densirostris. Next base: position 108,061,673 of record NC_082661.1, read on the forward strand.
TGGGGAAGGGAGGGATTGGGAGTTTGGGGTTGGTTGATGCAAACTATTACATTTAGAATGGATAAACAACAAGGTCCTACTGTATAGCACAGGGAACTATACTGAATATCCTGTGATAAACCATAATGGAAACTAATATAAAAAAAAAGTCTGTATGTGTATAACTGACTCACTTTGCTGTACAGCAGAGATGGGCACGACACTGTAAATCAACAACACTTTAGTAAAAAAAAAAAAGTAGCTTTTCATTGGCAAAATGAGTGGTTTAATTAGCATGATATTAGAAATGAGCTCTCGTTGGTAAAATAAAGGAATTCAATGAATATGGACCAGCAAAAACATCAGACAATGTCCTCATTCTTACAAGAACAAGGTAAGACATGGGCAAGGGGCGAGGTCAAGGCTCGATGCCCTGACAGTGTTGCATCCAGCGCTGGTCTAGGAAGCAACACCCAGGCTGTCGGCAACCACTCGGCACAGAATCCTACAGTCCTCATGTCCGCATCACGTGAAGCTTGCACGTAAGGAGCAGTCAAGCACTCGCTGCCAGGGGAACGAGATGTATGTTCCCTAAAAGGGGAACTCTGACCTAGCGTCACCATCCTACTAGTAAACCCATTCAGCCTCGGACTTCATCTGCTTCATATAAGAGGCAGCATCAGCAGCTAGGGGGACAAAAGGCTGCCCTCAGGATTTCATCACTCACTGAAAAATGAAGTTTGCTACAAGCACTCTGCAAAAGCCAGAACAGCCCGGCCAGTCCTGCAGTCTTTCAGCCCCACCCCAGGACTGGAATACATTACAGCTCTGTGATGACAAAACCTCTCCTTCATCGTGTGGCTCCACGAGCAGAGAAGAAGCAACCACAAAGCTCTTGCATGGCTCTTTAACATCTACAGAATCACATGTCAACTCTTTGACCTGTCGTTCAAGTTTTTCTGTATTCCTCCCATTCATCCTCCCAGATTCATCTCCCCGAGTTTCCTAAATCAAGCTCCACTCCACTAGAAGGTCCCACTTAGCCTCCCCACCCGTGGAATCTAACCGATGATTAAGTCTAGCTGGGGTGTCCCCTCCCCACTCCCAAGTCACAGCGCCGACAGGACGCCGGCCACCCCTTATGTTGACAGCTACCAGCACGTGATCTGGATCGGTGACCGAACACGGTTTTGAGTGTAGCTCGTCACCTCTCAACTTCCTGAACTCCTTCAGCACATGAGGTGTGTACACAAGTCCTGTCAATCTCCCCAAGCACTTGAGAATATTAAGACGACTCCATAAAATCCGCTTAGTGTCTACTGAATTAACGAATTTGTCAAATAAAAGGAAAAAATGAAAGAGATGGTTTGTCAACATGAGCAGCAGCTGGAGCTGGGGATCTCATTTTCTTTATTTGCTTATTAACAAGGTGCCAGAGGGATACTTTGTGTGCATCAAATGGAAAACAAAGGTATCAAGTGATCCATTATATCTAAACCTATTCACAACTATACCATATAAAGAAACATATGGAGCAGATAAAACTCCTAGGATATAATCAGTGCTGTACCCCAGACAAATCTCATAACTTTATGAGGCCTCAGTGTTCTCGCCAGTAATTCAGGAAAACTGCCTGCTCTTGTCTTTTTCGCAGGACTGGAGTGAGGCGGGTGCAAACACTATGTGGAAAGAGCTATGAAAACCACATGGTGTGATTCAAGTATAAGCACCACGACTACTACTTGTTTTGATTTTTTTAATCTATGTTTCATTAGAATAATCACACATTTCCCGTATTTTGAAAAGTCCTTTTAGAGGAATTAAATATTGTCATCAAATGTACACCACACCATGTGGTTGTTGAATCAGCACGAAATCTTTGCTTTATTCTGAGAAGCTAGGTGAACAAACTGTAGTCTGCAAAGTTCCCTTGGCATCTGTGCTGACTGTCACTAAGCTTTAAATTCAATTAACAACTGCCCTATGGCATTTCCTCAACCATCCATGCATGTCTTTTTCTCTGTTGTATTTCTGTTTAATATTTCAAACATGTATGTGTTATTTTCCCAAGTAGAATATGCAAGCTTCCTGCCACCAGTCACCAACCACATCCTATACCCCTTGTTTTCTGCCGGTTTTATTCTGTATACATAACAGACACACAATGAGTATTAAGGAATTGGAAGGGTCAAGATCAATAAAATTGTCTTTTAACAAATTATACCATAGTTTTATATGAGTTAAAACAGGAACACTTTTCCCTGACACTACTCCACCGCCTTAAATTCTTAAAGTCTGTTTTGATTTTTGTTGAACTGGATCATTTATTCCTATTAAAGAAAACAAATACATGCTTTCAACCTTAGGCAGATCAGAAGATTTAAAATCACAATCTCAAAGTGGCATAAACAGGCCACAAGCTAGTGATCCCAAAAAAGAAAACAGTTTCTTTTAGCAGATATTTCCCCATCTTTTAACTGGCCTATATATAATAACCCCCCAAATAACTCAGAGCTGCAATTCACAAATAGTTTATTTTAGAGGGCCCATTAGAAAACTGTAACAACTGAAGTGAGGCATTCTAAGAGTGCTTTGTTGAAACTGCTGTAGTCAAGATGAGGGTTTGGTTGTCACCTTTCGATAATATTTGGTAACGTTTCTGTTAACCATGCCTTCGGTCTGTGCATGGGGGAGGATCTAGATTACTCCCTGAGAGGCGTGGCTGCCCACTCCTAGGACGTGTAAGCACGTGGCCATGGGCTGCCCTGCATGTGGGAACAATCCTAGTCTGGGCTCTTCACCTCCTCAGCTCTCAGCACTGCCTCAGCTCCACTGTCTGTCTTTCAAGGCCAAAGGGTCTCTATTTGAGTGGTAAATACAGTCCGTGTATCCCAGACATCCCAGCAAGTGCACTCTCCTAACAAACTTCGAAAGTTTGACTGACAGCAACAAAAGTAAAAAATTGCCACGAAGTACGGCACACGACCATTTCTTTACATGCACGCTATCCATCCCTGGAGTACAGAGAAAAATCTGTGTCAGGCCAGCAGACGGCTCTCAGCCTGTACCTGGTCACACTGGCCTCAAGAACTGCTCCAGCCAGCTAAGCCTGGGCGTGACCACTAAGAACAATACAGCAGGCCCTCAGGGAGTACACGGAGGGTGTGTCCATCCCCTTCCACAGCACTCTCTGGAGAAGGGTTCTGAGGATCAAAGGTCTCATCTTGGAACTTTACAGCTTCATTTGAGGAATTAAATACCTGGATGGTACTAAGTTTATTTGTGCTTTGTTAATGCCATGGACGTGATGTGCTTTTTGTTCTGGCTGTTGGAAAATCTGAAATAGGTAAATGGGCCGCATGTCACGTGTTTTCCAATTCCAGAATGTATGCTTCTGATTAGCCTCATTCCTACCTCCATTTATGTTCCCTGCGCAGCTTAGTTTTGTCTTTTTTTTTCTTTTGTGCACTCATGGCTGAATTTTACTATTTTACCATATCTTACTTTTCTTACTAATCACTGTAAATACTATTTGGAATAAGGTGGTGATAAACACATTATTGATATTAGGGGAATGATGGAAAATCCATTTATCTACTTTAACTCACTTGGACTTTTTATGACTGGAAGGATAAACAGCAGATGCACTGAGAGTAGACTGAACTGTACTCACGATATTTTGGTTTGCGTTGATCATTTAATCGTTAAAAAACAACAGGACAACTATATAGAGTCACTTTGAAATAGGGAAAATAAAAAACAATAAATAATCACTACTATACACAACAGCATCCACTGGGTATATTTTCTAATCCTTCTTTTAATATATTCTACAGCTGTAATCATACTGCACATGATTTCATAATAACATAGTGTAGACTTTTTTAACTACTGCATCATTTTCAAACTGATAATTTACATTTTTGCCACAATCATGACACAGTTAATATTATACTGTAGCCATTTAATCAGCTCTTGACAGAACACGTGAATGTGACTTCCCAAAGCACCCCTGGTTCATAATTAAATAAGAAATTACAACCCTGGAAGAGGACACTGACCCTTGAACAATGTGGGTTTGAATTGAGAGGGTGCACTTACATGGGGTTATAAATACTGCCATGCTCCACGGTCTGTGTCTGATTGAATCTGCGGATGGACAGGAACCACAGATATGGGGCCAACTACAAAGTACAGTGAGATTATCTCCTACATTATTCAAGGGTCAACTGAGTACATAAAAATGACAAATAAAAATGAATAATTACCAAGGCTTAATTTGTGACCCAAGATATGCTCTATCCTGGAGAATGTTCCATAAGCACTTGAGAAGAAAGTGTATTCTGTTGTTTTTGGATGGAATGTCCTATAAATATCAATTAAGTCCATCTTGTTTAAGTTATCATTTAAAGCTTGTGTTTCCTTATTTATTTTCATTTTGGATGATCTGTCCATTGGTGAAAGTGAGGTATTAAAGTTCCTTACTATGACTGGGTTACTATCAATTTCCCATTTTATGGCTGTAAGCATTTGCCTTATGTATTGGGGTGCTCATATGTTGTGTGCATAAATATTTACAATTGTTACTTGTTCTTGGATTGACCCCTTGATCATTATGTAGCGTCCTTCTTTGTCTCTTGTAATAGCCTTTATTTTAAATTTTATTTTGTCTGATATGAGAATTGCTACTCCAGATTTCTTTTGATATCTGGAGCTGGAGGAATCAGGAGCCCAGACTTCAGATCATACTACAAAGCTACAGTAATCAAGACAGTATGCTACTGGCACAAAAGCAGAAATATAGATCAATGGAACGGGATAGAAAACCCAGAGATAAACCCACACGTACATATGGTCAACTTATTTTTGATAAAGGAGACAAGAATATACAATGGAGAAAAGACAGCCTCTTCAATAAGTGGGGCTGGGAACACTGGACAGCTACATGGAAAAGAATGAAATTAGAACACTCCCTAACACCATACACACAAATAAACTCAAAATGGAATAAAGACCTAAACGTAAGGTCAGACACTATAAAACTCTTAGAGGAAAACATAGACAGAACACTCTATGACATAAATCACACCAAGATCCTTTCTGACCCACCTCCTAGAGAAATGGAAATAAAAACAAAAATAAACAAATGGGAACTAATGAAACTTCAAAGCTTTTGCACAGCAAAGGAAACCATAATCAAGATGAAAAGACAACCCTCAGAATGGGAGAAAGTATTTGCAAATGAAGCAACTGACAAAGGGTTAATCTCCAAAATTTACAAGCAGCTCATGCAGCTCAATATCAAAAAAACAAACAACTCAATCCAAAAATGGAAAGAAGACCTAAAGAGACATTTATCCAAAGAAGACATACAGATTGCCAACAAACACATGAAAGAATGCTCAACAGCACTAATCATTAGAGAAATGCAAAGCGAAACTAGTGAGGTATCACCTCATACCAGTCAGAATGGCCATCATCAAAAAATCTACAAACAATAAATGCTGGAGAGAGTGTGGAGAAAAGGTAACTCTCTTGCACTGTTGGTGGCAATGTAAACTGATACAGCCACTATGGAGAACAGTATGGAGGTTCCTTAAAAAACTAAAAACAGAACTACTATACGACCCAGCAATCCCACTACTCGGCATATACCCTGAGAAAACCAGAATTCAAAAAGAGTCATGTACCACAATGTTCATTGCAGCTCTATTTACAATAGCCAGGACATGGAAGCAACCTAAGTGTCCATCGACAGATGAATGGATAAAGAAGATGTGCCACATATATACAATGGAATATTACTCAGCCATAGAAAGGAACGAAATTGAGTTATTTGTAGTGAGGCTGTTGGACCTAGAGACTGTCATACAGAGTGAAGTAAGTCAGAAAGACTTACCATATGCTAACACATATATATGTGTTAGCATAAGTAATACATAAGTAATACATACTTACCGTATGCTAACACATATACAGCGAATCTTAAAAAAAAAAAAGTTCTGAAGAACCTAGGGGCAGGACAGGAGTAAAGACACAGACTTAGAGAATGGAACTGAGGACAGAGGGAGGGGGAAGGGTAAGTTGGGACAAAGTAAGAGAGTGGCATGCACTTATATATACCACCAAATGTAAAATAGATAGCTAGGGGGAAGCAGCCACAGGGAGATTAGCTCGGTGCTTTGTGACCACCTAGAGGGGTGGGATAGGGAGTGTGGGAGGGAGACACAGAGGGAGGAGATATGGGAACATATGTATATGTATAGCTGATTCACTTTGTTATAAAGCAGAAACACACCACTGTAAAGCAATTATACTCCAATAAAGATGTTTAAAAAAATGAATAATTAGAGTAACACCAAGAAGACTAAATTTAAAGATGAGCCAAGGTCTCTGAAAATATTTCAGGATAATATAAAGGGGTGTTTTCTTAACTATGTTGAAAATAAGTACTGACATTACTACCATTGAGACTGCAAATTTGTGCAAATTTTCTGAATTGGAATTGAGTAGCAAAAGAATTTAAATATTGATGCAATTCAACTTCCATTCATGATAAAATTTTTCCCAAAGTGGGTATAGAGGGAACATATCTCAACATAATAAAAGCCATTTATGACAAACCCACAGCCAATATAATACTCAACAGTGAAAAAGCTGTAAGTCTTCCTGCTAAAATCTGGAACAAGGCAAGTAAGCCCACTCTCACTACTTCTATTCAACGTTGTATTGGAAGTCCTAGCCACAGCAGTCAGGCAAGAAAAAGAAATAAAAGGTATCCAAATTGGAAAGGAAGAGGTAAAGCTGTCATTATGTGCAGATGACATTATACTACATATAGAAAACCGTTAAGACTCCATACAAAAAATACTAGAACGGACTTCCCTGGTGGCGCAGTGGTTGAGAGTCTGCCTGCCGATGCAGGGGACACAGGTTCGTTCCCCAGTCCAGGAAGATCCCACATGCCACGGAGTGGCTAGACCCATGAGCAATGGCTGCTAAGCCTGCGCGTCCAGAGCCTGTGCTCCACAACGGGAAAGGCCACAACAGTGAGAGGCCCACATACCGCCAAAAAAAAAAAAAAAAATAGAACTGATAAAGGAATTCAGCAGGGTGACAGGATATACAATCAATCTACAGAAAGCTGTAGCATTTCTTTACACTAACAATTAAATATCAGAAAGAGAAAGTAAAAAGAAAATCCCTTTTAAAATCACATCAAAAATGAAAAATAAAATAAAATACTTAGGAATAAATTTAACCAAGGAGGTGAAAGACATACCCTGAGAAATGTAAAATGTTGATAAAGGAAAGTAAAGATGATTCAAAGAATGGAAAGTTATCCTGTGCTCTTGGATTGGAAAAATTAATATTGTTAAAATGGCCATACTACCCAAAGCAATCTACAGATTTAATGCAATCCCTGTCAAATTACTCATGACATTTTCCAAAGAACTAGAACAAATAATCCTAAACTTTATATGGAACCACAAAAGACCCAAAATTGCCAAAGCAATCCTGAAGAAAAAGAACAAAGCTAGAGGAAGAAACCTCCCAGACTTCAGACAATATTATAATCTACAGCAATCAAAACAGCGTGGTATTGGAACAAAAACAGGCATATAGGTCAATGGAACAGAAGAGGGAGTTCAGAAATAAACCCACACACCTATGGTCAACTAATCCTCGCCAAAGGAGGAAAGAATATACAATGGAGAAAAGACACTCTCTTCAGCAAGTGGCGTTGGGAAAGCTGGACAGCTGCATGTAAACTGATGAAGTTAGAACACTCCCTCTCACCATACACAAAAATAAACTAAAAGTGGCTTAAAGACTTAAATATATGACATGACACCATAAAACCCCTACAAGAGAACATAAGGGAAAACATTCCCAGACACAAAACGTACCATTTTTTTCTTAGGTCAGTCTCTAAGGCAATAGAAATAAAAGCAAAAATAAACAAATGGAACCTAATTAAACTTAAAAGCTTTTGCACAGCAAAGGAAACCATAAACAAAGTGAAAAGACAACTTACGAACTGGGAGAAAATATTTGCAAACAATACGACTGACAAGGGCTTAATTTCCAAAATATACAAATAGCTCATACAACTCAAAAACAACAACAAAAAACCAATCAAAAAATGGGAAAAATAAAAATAAAAAATGGGCAGAAGACCTAAATAGACATTTCTCCAAAGAAGACATACAGATGGCCAATGGGCACATGAAAAGATGCTCCACATCACTAATCATTAGAGAAATGCAAATCAAAACTACAATGAGGTACCACCTCACACCAGTCAGAATGGCCAGCATCAGAAAGTCTGCAAATAACAAATGCTGGAGAAGGTGTGGAGAAAAGGGAAACCTCCTGCACTCTTGATGGAAATGTAAGTTGTGCAGCCACTCTGGAGAACAGTATGGAGGTTCCTTAAAAAACTACAAACAGAATTATCATATGATCCTGCAATCCCACTCCTGAGCATATATCCGGAGAAAACTCTAATTCAAAAAGATACATGCACCCCTATGTTCAGAGAAGCACTATATACAACAGCAAAGAAATGGAAGCAACCTAAGTGTCCATCAACAGATGAATGGATAAAGAAGATGTGGTAATATATACAATGGAATATTATTCAGCCATAAAAAGGAATGAAATAATGCTGTTTGCAGCAACATCAATGAACCTACAGATTATCATACTAAGTGAAGTAAGTCAGAAAGAGAAAGACAAATATCATATGATGTCACTTTTATATGGAATCTAAAAAAATGATAAAAATGAACTTATTTACAAAACAGAAATGACTCACAGACATAGAAGGCCAACTTACGGTTCCTATGCGGGGCTAGGGATAAATTAAATTTGGGGGTTAACAGATACACACTACTGTAATACACACTACTATATATAAAATAGATAACCAACAAGAACATACTGTATAGCACAGGGAACCAAATTCAATATTCTGTAATAACCTGTAATGTAAAAGAATCTTAAGAAGAATATATACATGTGTGTATATAAAACACTTTGCTGTATACTAGAAATTAACACAACACTGTAAATCAACTATACTTCAATTAAAAATTCATTAATTTTTAAGAAATTAAAATACTGATCCCTTTGGAACCAGCAATTCTACTTATAGAAGTTTTCCCTAAGGGGAAAATAAATCAGTAATGTATAAAAAATATTCATATAATAGAATATATTTATTTCAGTGTTATTTATGTTTAAAAAAGAGAGAAAAGCAGAATTTCCAAAAGTAGCACTATGAATTGAAAATTATGGTATGTAAGAGTAAGCAAGAGTTGTTAAAATCCTATCCCATCAAATGCTCTGTAACATTTTCTTCATGACGTATGTTGACACGAGAAAGGAATTGGCTATAAATTGTATGTGCATTATAAAAATAATAACCAGTGTAATGACAGAAGAAGTCATTAGAACCAGCCCTTCTGCTGGAGACTTAAAAAATGACATTTTGTGGTGTGTGTGCACACGCACACACACACCCATACACATATTTATATACCCTTCAGTAGAATAAATGTAAATGTAAATAAAGGGGAGGGGAGTATTAAATTAAGGAAGAATTGAAAAGCAAGAATCCAGGGGAGGACAAACACCTAGGGAGCAGACACTCCCTGAGGGTTTCTGTGAGAATCTGACTGCAGGTTATCAGGGAAAGGATTGGAAGTTAGTGTCTCTGCAGGGGTTGCTCCTAGTGACACTCTTGCTTTAGGTTAGGATCCAAAACACCATCACACTAGGAATAAAGGTAAACTAGAAGGAGACAGTCCTCTCAGGGCTAAAAATTCAACTTTAAATTTTCTAAATCCCTGAATGTAACTCCAGGTGATCCTGGAGTGCTAGTGTCCCAGGTCCCTGGCAAAATCAAACACAAGTCCTATCCCAAAAAAGATAATGTCAATCTAGGTATCTGCACAGCATAAAATAAAAAATAACTATATGGGCTTCCCTGGTGGTGCAGTGGTTGGGAGTCCGCCTGCCGAAGCGAGGGACACAGGTTCGTGCCCCGGTCCGGGAAGATCCCACATGTCGCGGAGCGGCTGGGCCCGTGAGCCATGGCTGCTGAGCCTGCGCGTCCAGAGCGTGTGCTCCGCAACGGGAGAGGCCACAACAGTGAGAGGCCCGCGTACCGAAAAAAAAAACCAAAACTATAAACATGGAGATACAAATCAAAAATAAAAGAAAATCAATAGAAAAATAGACAACAGAAAAAGACACACAAGTGCATCAGATATTATCAGACACATATTGTTAAATGATTATGTTGAGTCTCAAGAAGATAAAAGACGAGGTTGTAGGAAAGATGGCGGAAGAGTAAGACGCGGAGATCACCTTCCTCCCCACAGATACACCAGAAATACAGCTACACGTGGAACAACTCCTACAGAACACCTACTGAACGCTGGCAGAAGACCCCAGACCTCCCAAAAGGCAAGAAACTCCCCACATACCTGGGTAGGGCAAAGCAGAGAGATTCCCGCACAGAGGAGCGGTGCCGAGCGGCACTCACCAGCCCGAGAGGCTTGTCTGCTCCCCCGCCGGGGCAGGCGGCACTGGAGCTGAGGCTCGGGCTTCGGTCAGAGCGCAGGGAGAGGACTGGGGCTGGCGGCGAGAACTCAGCCTGAAGGGGGCTAATGTGCCACAGCTAGCCGGGAGGGAGTCCGGGAAAACTCTGGAGCTGCCGAAGAGGCAGGAGACTTTTTCTTCCCTCTTGGTTTCCTGGTGCGCGAGGAGAGGGGATTAAGAGCGCCGCGTAAAGGAGCTCCAGAGACGGGCGCGAGTCGCGGCAGAAAGCGCGGAGCCCAGAGACGGGCGTGGGACGCTGGGGCTGCTGCTGCCGCCGCCAAGAAGCCTCTGTGCGAGCGCAGGTCACTGTCCACACCGCCCTTCCGGGAGCCTGTGCAGCCTGCCACTGCCGGGGTCCCGGGATCCAGGGGCGGCTTCCCTGGGAGAACGCACGGCGCGCCTCGGGCTGGTGCAACGTCACGCCGACCTCTGCCGCTGCAGGCTCGCCCCGCACTCCGTGCCCCTCCCTCCCGCCCGGCCTGAGTGAGCCAGAGTCCCCAAAGAGGCTGCTACTTTAACCCTGTCCTGTCTGAGCGAAGAACAGACGCCCTCCAGCGACCTACACGCAGAGGCGGGGCCAAATCCAAAGCTGAGACCCAGGAGCTGTGAGAACAAAGAAGAGAAAGGGAAACCTCTCCCAGCAGCCTCAGAAGCAGCGGATTAAAGCTCCACAATCAACTTCATGTACCCTGCATCTGTGGAATACATGAATAGACAACAAATCATCCCAAATTGAGGAGCCAGGAGTCAGTGCTGTGCCTCTGAGGTGGGAGAGCGAACTTCAGGACACTGGTCCACAAGAGACCTCCCAGCTCCACATAATATCAAACGGCGAAAATCTTCCAGAGATCTCCATCTCAACACCAGCACCCAGCTTCACTCAACGACCAGCAAGCTATAGTGCTGGACACCCTATGCCAAACAACTAGCAAGACAGGAACACAACGCCACCCATTAGCAGAGAGGCTGCCTCAAATCATAAAAAGTCCGCAAACACCCCAAAACACACCACCAGACGTGGACCTGCCCACCAGAAAGACAAGATCCAGCCTCATCCACCAGAACACAGGCAGTAGTCCCCTCCACCAAGAAGCCTACACAACCCACTGAACCAACCTTAGCCACTGGGGACAGACACCAAAAACAACGGGAACTACGAACCTGCAGCCTGCAAAAAGGAGACCCCAAACACAGTAACATAAGCAAAATGAGAAGACAGAAAAACACACAGCAGGAGAAGGAGCAAGATAAAAACCCACCAGACCTAACAAATGAAGAGGTAATAGGCAGTCTATCTGAAAAAGAATTCAGAATAATGATGGTAAAGATGATCCAAAATCTTGGAAATAGAATAGACAAAATGCAAGAAACAGTTAACAAGGACCTAGAAGAACTAAAGACGAATCAAGCATCGATTAAAAACACAATAAATGAAATAAAAAATACTCTAGATGGGATCAATAGCAGAATAACTGAGGCAGAAGAACGGATAAGTGAGGTGGAAGATAAAATAGTGGAAATAACTGCTGCACCGCAAAATAAAGAAAAAAGAATGAAAAGAACAGAGGACAGTCTCAGAGACCTCTGGGACAACATTAAACGCACCAACATTCGAATTATAGGGGTTCCAGAAGAAGAAGAGAAAAAGAAAGGGACTGAGAAAATATTTGAAGAGATTATAGTTGAAAACTTCCCTAATATGGGAAAGGAAATAGTTAATCAAGTCCAGGAGGCACAGAGAGTCCCATACAGAATAAATCCAAGGAGAAATACACCAAGACACATATTAATCAAACTGTCAAAAATTAAACACAAAGAAATCATATTAAAAGCAGCAAGGCAAAAACAACAAATAACACACAAGGGAATCCCCATCAGGATAACAGCTGATCTCTCAGCAGAAACTCTACAAGCCAGAAGGGAGTGGCAGGACATACTTAAAGTGATGAAGGAGAAAAACCTGCAACCAAGATTACTCTACCCAGCAAGGATCTCATTCAGATTTGATGGAGAAATTAAAACCTTTACAGACAAGCAAAAGCTGAGAGAGTTCAGCACCACCAAACCAGCTTTACAACAAATGCTAAAGGAACTTCTCTAGGCAAGAAACACAACAGAAGGAAAAGAACTACAATAACGAACCCAAAACAATTAAGAAAATGGGAATAGGAACATACATATCAATAATTACCTTAAATGTAAATGGACTAAATGCTCCCACCAAAAGACACAGACTGGCTGAATGGATACAAAAACAAGACCCATATATATGCTGTCTACAAGAGACCCACTTCAGACCTAGAGACACATACAGACTGAAAGTAAGGGGATGGAAAAAGATATTCCATGCAAATGGAAAACAAAAGAAAGCTGGAGTAGCAATTCTCATATCAGACAAAATAGACTTTAAAATAAAGACTACTAGAAGAGACAAAGAAGGACACTACATAATGATCAAGGGATCGATCCAAGAAGAAGATATAACAATTGTAAATATTTATGCACCAAACATAGGAGCACCTCAATACATAAGGGAAATATTAACAGCCATAAAAGGAGAAATCGACAGTAACACAATCATAGTAGGGGACTTTAACACCCCACTTTCACCAATGGACAGGTCATCCAAAATGAAAATAAATAAGGAAACACAAGCTTTAAATGATACATTAAACAAGATGGACTTAATTGATATTTATAGGACATTCCATCCAAAAACAACAGAATACACATTTTTCTCAAGTGCTCATGGAACATTCTCCAGGATAGATCATATCTTGGGTCACAAATCAAGCCTTGGTAAATTTAAGAAAATTGAAATTGTATCAAGTATCTTTTCCGACCACAATGCTATGAGACTAGATATCAATTACAGGAAAAGAGCTGTAAAAAATACAAACACATGGAGGCTAAACAATACACTACTTAATAACGAAGTGATCACTGAAGAAATCAAAGAGGAAATTAAAAAATACCTAGAAACAAATGACAATGGAGACACGATGACCCAAAACCTATGGGATGCAGCAAAAGCAGTTCTAAGAGGGAAGTTTATGGCAATACAATCCCACCTTAAGAAACAGGAAATATCTCGAATAAACAACCTAACCTTGCACCTAAAGCAATTAGAGAAAGAAGAACAAAAACATCCCAAAGTTAGCAGAAGGAAAGAAATCATAAAAATCAGATCAGAAATAAATGAAAAAGAAATGAAGGAAACGATAGCAAAGATCAATAAAACTAAAAGCTGGTTCTTTGAGAAGATAAACAAAATTGATAAACCATTAGCCAGACTCATCAAGAAAAAAAGGGAGAAGACTCAAATCAATAGAATTAGAAATGAAAAAGGAGAAGTAACAACTGACACTGCAGAAATACAAAAGATCATGAGAGATTACTATAAGCAACTCTATGCCAATAAAATGGACAACCTGGAAGAAATGGACAAATTCTTAGAAATGCACAACCTGCCAAGACTGAATCAGGAAGAAATAGAAAATATGAACAGACCAATCACAAGCACTGAAATTGAAACTGTGATTAAAAATCTTCCAACAAACAAAAGCCCAGGACCAGATGGCTTCACAGGCGAATTCTATCAAGCATTTAGAGAAGAGCTAACACCTATCCTTCTGAAACTCTTCCAAAATATAGCAGAGGGAGGAACACTCCCAAACTCATTCTACGAGGCCACCATCACCTTGATACCAAAACCAGACAAGGATGTCACAAAGAAAAACTACAGGCCAATATCACTGATGAACATAGATGCAAAAATCCTCAACAAAATACTAGCAAACAGAATCCAACAGCACATTAAAAGGATCATACACCATGATCAAGTGGGGTTTATTCCAGGAATGCAAGGATTCTTCAATATACGCAAATCAATCAACGTGATACACCATATTAACAAACTGAAGGAGAAAAACCATATGATCATCTCAATAGATGCAGAGAAAGCTTTTGACAAAATTCAACACCCATTTATGATAAAAACCCTGCAGAAAGTAGGCATAGAGGGAACTTTCCTCAACATAATAAAGGCCATATATGACAAACCCACAGCCAGCATCGTCCTCAATGGTGAAAAACTGAAACCATTTCCACTAAGATCAGGAACAAGACAAGGTTGCCCACTCTCACCACTCTTATTCAACATAGTTTTGGAAGTTTTAGCCACAGCAATCAGAGAAGAAAAGGAAATAAAAGGAATCCAAATGGGAAAAGAAGAAGTAAAGCTGTCACTGTTTGCAGATGACATGATACTATACATAGAGAATCCTAAAGATGCTACCAGAAAACTACTAGAGCTAATCAATGAATTTGGTAAAGTTGCAGGATACAAAATTAATGCACAGAAATCTCTGGCATTCCTATATACTAATGATGAAAAATCTGAAAGTGAAATCAAGAAAACACTCCCATTTACCATTGCAACAAAAAGAATAAAATATCTAGGAATAAACCTACCTAAGGAGACAAAAGACCTGTATGCAGAAAATTATAAGACACTGATGAAAGAAATTAAAGATGATACAAATAGATGGAGAGATGTACCATGTTCTTGGATTGGAAGAATCAACATTGTGAAAATGACTCTACTACCCAAAGCAATCTACAGATTCAATGCAATCCCTATCAAACTACCAATGGCATTTTTCACAGAACTAGAACAAAAAATTTCACAATTTGTATGGAAACACAAAAGACCCCGAATAGCCAAAGCAATCTTGAGAACGAAAAACGGAGCTGGAGGAATCAGGCTCCCTGACTCCAGACTATACTACAAAGCTACAGTAATCAAGACAGTATGGTACTGGCACAAAAACAGAAAGATAGATCAATGGAACAGGATAGAAAGCCCAGAGATAAACCCACGGACATATGGTCACCTTATCTTTGATAAAGGAGGCAGGAATGTACAGTGGAGAAAGGACAGTCTCTTCAATAAGTGGTGCTGGGAAAACTGGACAGGGACATGTGAAAGTATGAGATTAGATCACTCCCTAACACCATACACAAAAATAAGCTCAAAATGGATTAAAGACCTAAATGTAAGGCCAGACACTATCAAACTCCTAGAGGAAAACATAGGCAGAACACTCTATGACATAAATCACAGCAAGATCCTTTTTGACCCACCTCCTAGAGAAATGGAAATAAAGACAAAAATAAACACATGGGACCTAATGAAACTTCAAAGCTTTTGCACAGCAAAGGAAACCATAAACAAGACCAAAAGACAACCCTCAGAATGGGAGAAAATATTTGCAAATGAAGCAACTGACAAAGGATTAATCTCCAAAATTTATAAGCAGCTCATGCAGCTCAATAGCAAAAAAACAAACAACCCAATCCAAAAATGGGCAGAAGACCTAAATAGACATTTCTCCACAGAAGATATACAGACAGCCAACAAACACATGAAAGGATGCTCAACATCTTTACTCATTAGAGAAATGCAAATCAAAACTACAATGAGATATCATCTCACACCAGTCAGAATGGCCATCATCAAAAAATCTAGAAACAATAAATGCTGGAGAGGGTGTGGAAAAAAGGGAACACTCTTGCACTGCTGGTGGGAATGTGAATTGGTACAGCCACTATGGAGAACGGTATGGAGGTTCCTTAAAAAACTACAAATAGAACTACCATATGACCCAGCAATCCCACTACTGGGCATATACCCTGAGAAAACCATAATTCAAAAAGAGACATGTACCAAAATGTTCATAGCAGCCCTATTTACAATAGCCCGGAGATGGAAACAACCTAAGTGTCCATCATCGGATGAATGGATAAAGAAGATGTGGCACATATATACAATGGAATATTACTCAGCCATAAAAAGAAATGAAATTGAACTATTTGTAATGAGGTGGATGGACCTAGAGTCTGTCATACAGAGTGAAGTAAGTCAGAAAGAGAAAGACAAATACTGTATGCTGACACATATATATGGAATTTAAGAAAAAATGTCATCAAGAACATAGGGGTAAGACAGGAATAAAGACACAGACCTACTAGAGCATGGACTTGAGGATATGGGGAGGGGGAAGGGTAAGCTGTGACAAAGTGAAAGAGCGGCATGGACATATATACACTACCAAACGTAAGGTAGATAGCTAGTGGGAAGCAGCCGCATAGCACAGGGAGATCAGCTCGGTTCTTTGTGACCGCCTGGAGGGGTGGGATAGGGAGGGTGGGAGGGAGACGCAAAAGGGAGGGGATATGGGAACATATGTATATGTATAACTGATTAAATTTGTAAAATAAAAAAAATAAAAAAAAGAAGATAAAAGACAAAATGCAGAATTTCAATACAAAACTGTAAACAAGAAAAAACAGAAATTGTAGAACTGATAAATAAAATAAGCAAAATTAAACTATACAACAGATGTATTTGATGATAAATTAGAAACAGTTGAATAGAGAATTAGTGCACTTGAAGAGACACCAAAAGAAACGACCTAGAATGTAACAGAGTCAAGAGTATGGCTGATACTGCAGAGAGAATAAGAGACAAAGGACACAGTGAAAAACTGTAACATATGTGTAAATAGACTGACAGAAAAAATGGAAAACAGAGAAAGAATAACATTGAAGCATCATTTGAAGAGAGGTTCTGGCTGATGACATTGTAAAGTGAGAGAAGGGGACTTCCCTGGTGGCTCAGTGGTTAAGAATCCACCTGCCAATGCAGGGGACACGGGATCAAGCCCTGGTCAGGAAGATCCCATATGCTGTGGAGCAACTAAGCCCGTGTGCCTCAACTACGGAGCCTGTGCTCTAGAGCCTGTGAGCCACAACTACCGAGCCTGCATGCTGCAACTACTGAAGCCCATGTGCTTAGAGCCCGTGCTCCACAACAAGAGAAGCCATTGCAATGAGAAGCCTGCACACTGCAATGAAGAGTAGCCCCCGCTCGCCACAAGTAGAGAAACCCTGCACACAGCAACAAAGACCCAACGCAGCCAAAATTAAATAAATAAATAAATATTTTTAAAAATGAATATAAAATGAGAGAAGGCATTCAAGTCACTGATTTAAGAAACCCTATGAAGCCAAAGAGAATAAATGTAAGACAACCACACATAGGTGCATATAGCAAAACTTTTGGATAAAACGGTAAAAATAAAAATTTTAAAGCAGTCACAAAAAAAATAGATTAATGACAAAAAGCAGTAAATGGACAATTTTTGTTAAGGAGTCAGTATCATTGGAAGCTATAAGATTCTAGAACAGTCTTTTTAAAATGCTGTAACAGGGGATCAGTCACGGTAGCAGAGAAAGAGGATGTGGAGCTCACCTCTCCTGATGAGCACATCAAAGACACATCTATATGTGCAACAAATCTCACTGAAAACTAACTGGAAACTGGCAGAAGAATTGCTGTACAGCCAAGGCTGTAAAAAAGATACACATACCATCATATAGGAAGGGAAGGAGAGCAATTGGGTTGGGACCTGTGCCTGGGAGGGGACTCAGGAGAAGGGAGATTATATGAGCAGAAATCCTCCCTGGGGGTGAACAGCTTAAGCCACAGATTGGGGGCCCCAGTCCTGGTGTCTGATGCGGGGAAGGTGAGCCCCCCTGGCTGGTTGGAGGATGGCCAAGATGATAACAGGAGGGCTGAGGGAAGCCTGGACTCCACTTGTGAGGAACACGAGCCCTGGAAGTGTGCCCCCAAGGCAGAGAGGTCTGCCTAGAGGCTGCTGGTTTTCCCTTGACCATCCTGCCGAGCTCCCCAGCCCCAGCTGAAGGAACACTCCAGCCCCGCTCAATCCATGTAACACTGTAGGACTGGATCTGAGGTGGACGTGACTGTGGAAAGGATGCTAACATGGGACATAGAGGGACCCCGGTCCCAGGACAGAGTCCGGGTGGGGCAGCAGTGACCGCTGTTGCAACCTACTCAAGCAGAGGCTCAGAAGCAGCCCAGATTCTGATGGCGGCCGCTTCATCACACCTTGCCCCCTAATACCCTCTGAGAGTGCACGCTAGCCCAGCTGCCCTGCGACGTGGCTCTGCACCACTGTTGGGGCGGCAGAGGCTGGGGGCGGGGATCGGCTGTGAGGGGAAAGGGGACTTGCTCCCAAGGCAGCGTCTGAGCGGAGTGGGCACACAAATACAGGTGCCTGCACAGGCAGCACACTGCAAACAGCTAGGAGCCAAAGGCCTGCACGGGCCCCACTTGCTTCAGCACACCCCGCTCTGGGGCAAGGGTCCTGGCGCTGGGAGAGGGAAAAGCACAGACTTAAAGGAAACAGCCAGCTCGGGGTCAACATTCAGGGGGTCTGCTCTGGCCACGTGGAATCAGACCCTGCACCCAATAGGGTGGTGATGGCCACTGAGCAGAGAGGAAGTCCCGGCATACACCCGGCTTCAGCTCTTGCACCTCCATTTCCAGCCCCACCCCCTACACCAAGGTAAGAGCTGCCAGCACACCCTGAGGAAAGACCTGGCTTGCACCCATGTCAAATCCACCGCTCCCTCCAAAGGCATGGGGCACACGGAGTCTGTACAGGGATATTCCCACATGGGAACATCCCTTCAAGATGACAACAGGGGGCCTCCCTGGTGGCGCAGTGGTTGAGAGTCCGCCTGCCGATGCAGGGGATACGGGTTCGTGCCCCGGTCTGGGAGGATCCCATATGCCGCGGAGCGGCTGGGCCTGTGAGCCATGGCCGCTGGGCCTGCGCATCCGGAGCCTGTGCTCCGCAACGGGAGAGGCCACAACAGTGAGAGGCCCGCATACCGCAAAAAAAAAAAAAAAAAAAAAAGATGACAACAGGTAACTGTTTTACCTAAATTCATAGAGGCAGAGAAAGTTAAGCAAAATGAAAAGGCAGAGGAACTGCTCTCAACTGAATGAGCAAGAGAAACCCCTGAAAAAATAAATAATGAAACAGAAATAAACAATTTACCAGGTAAAATATTCAAAGCATTGGTAATACAAATGTTAACTGAATTAGGGAAAAGAATAGATCAACACGATGAAAACTTTAACAAGGAGCTAGAAAACATCAAAGAGACCCAATCAGAAATAAAGAATTCAACAGGTGAAATTAAAAAAAAAAAAAAACTAGAAGGAATGAAAGGCAGACTAGGTGATACAGCAGAATGCATAAGTTATCTGGAAGATAAAATAATGGAAATCACATAATCAGAACAACAATCAGAAAAGCAAATTTTAAAAAATGAAAACAGTTTAAGAGATTTCTGGGATAACAATAAGAATACCAATATTCACATTATATGGGTTCCAGAAGGAGGAAAGAGAGAAAAGGAGATTAAAAAATGTATTTGAGGAAATTATGCTGAAAACTTCCCAAATCTGAACAAGGAAACAGATGTCCAGGTACAGGAAGCACAGAGGGTCCCAAGCACAATGAACCCAAACAGACTCACAATAAGACATATCATAATTAAAACAGCAAAAATTAAAGAGAGAATTCTAAAGGCAAGAAAAGAAAAACAGAAACACATACAAGGGAACCCCATAAGACTATCAGCTGATTTCTCTGCAGAAATGTTGCAGGCCAGAAGGGAGTGGCATAATGCATTTAAAGTGCTAAAAGGGAAAAACCTGGAAACTAGGATACTCTACCTAGCAAGATTATCATGAAGGAGAGAGAAAGAATTACTCAGACAAGCAAAAACTAGGAGTTCATCAATATTAAACCTACTCTAAAAAAAAACCGATAGTGTCTTATCTAAGTAGAAAAGAAGGAAGAATCTATAGGAAAGGGAAACTCTAACTAGGAGAGGCAAATATATAGTAAGAACTGAGGATCAACCACTTAAAGCAAGTACAAAAATTAAAAGAAAAATGCAGGGGACGTGGGTTCAAGCCCTGGTCTGGGAAGATCCCACATGCCACAGAGCAGCTAAGCCTGTGCACCACAACTACTGAGCCCGCGCTCTAGAGCCCGCGAGCCACAACTACTGAAGCCCATGCGCCTAGAGCCTGTGCTCCACAACAAAGAGAAGTCACTACAATGAGCAGCCCACCCACCGCAATGAAGAGTAGCCCCCACTCACCACAACTCGAGAAAGCCTACACACAGCAATGAAGACCCAATGCAGCCAAAAATAAATAAATAAATTTATTTTTTTTAAAAAGACAAAAGGTTGAAAAACCAATAAGTTAAATATCCATCTCAAGAATTTAGAAGGGAAAAACTCCCAGCAATATAGTCCAAAGACAGAGGAAGGAAATAGATAAAAGTACTAATAAAATAACCCCAAAAGAAGTGCTCCAAAATGTCTAATAAAATTGAAAACCTCTGACAAGTATTATCAAGGAAAAATACAATTAACCAATGTTAGAAATGAAAAAAAAACCCGCACTCCTACAGACAGTAAAAACTGTTAAGTAAATATTAAAAGAACTTTATACCAAACATTTAAAAATATTAGATGAAACGAATAAATTCTTTTAAAAAATGCAACTTACCAGGGCTTCCCTGGTGGTGCAGTGGTTGAGAGCCCGCCTGCTGATGCAGGGGACAAGGGTTCGTGCCCCAGTCCGGGAAGATCCCACATGCCGCGGAGCGGCTGGGCCCGTGAGCCATGGCCGCTGAGCCTGCGCGTCCAGAGCCTGTGCTCCGCAACGGGAGAGGCCACAACAGTGAGAGGCCCGTGTACCGAAAAAAAAAAAAATGCAACTTACCAAAATTGGGAAACAAAATAATGTGAATCGTCCCATACATAACTGAAATTAAACTAAAAATTTAAAAACTGTCTCATAAGGAATACTCCAGATTCAGGTGGCTAGAAGGACAAATTCTGCCTATACCCTTGAGGAAGAAATAACGTCAATCTTACACAAATTCTTCCAAAGAATAGAAAAAGAGAGAACACTCCCCAACTTATTAGACCAACAAAACAGAGGTAGCAAAATCTAAAAGGACATTATGAGAAAGGAAAAATACAGACCAAGCATCTTCCTGAACATGGATGAAAAAAATCTAAAACATAATAATAGCAAGCAGAATTCAGTTTGGAACATTAAAAGAATGATATATCACAATCTGGGTTGATTCCAGGAAAATAAGGTAGGCTGAACATTTAAAATTAAATCCATGTAATATTCCATATTAATAAAATAAAGGAGAAAAAAGTATTCTCAGTAGAGACAATAAGAAAAGCATTTGATAAAAGGTATTGCCCATTTATGACAGAAACTCTCAGGAAACTAGGAATAGTCATCCTGTGTTCCAGGAACCCCATAGATACCAAAATCTGCAGATGCTCAAGTCCCTTACATAAAATAGTGCAGGATTTGCATATAACCTATGCACATCCTCCCATATACATAAATCATCTCTAGATTACTTACAATACTTGATACAATATAAATGCTATGTAAGTAGCTGTAAATACAATTTAAATGCCATGTAAATATTTGCTAGCATTCAGCAAATTCAAGTTTTGCTTTTTGTAACCTTCCAGAATTTTTTTCCAAGTATTGATATTTTTGATCCACGGATTCAACCAACTGTGGATGCAGAACCCACAGATACGGAGAGCTGACTATAGAACACAACTTGCTTATCTGAGAAAAAGGAGAAATGTTGGTCCTTGTAAACTGGGAAGTGAGGAAACAATGCCACTATCACCACTCCTTCTATTTAACAATTATTCCTATTCAGTCTAGAAGTTGTTGAACAAACAAGACAAACAAATAAGAGATTGGGGAAGAAATAAAACTGCCATTATTCATGATGACATGATTGTATACATAAAAATTTTTTAAAAGACAGATAAACTATTAGAAATAATAAATTTTGCATGGTTGCTGAATACAAAATCAACATACAAAAATCAATTGTTTTCTCCATCCACAAACACACAAATAAACCGTTAAAGATGTTTTTAAAAATACTTTCATGATACTGGCATAGAAATAGACACACAGACCAACAGAACCGAATAGAGAGCCCAGAATTAAACCTCCACATATACAGTCAACTCACATTTTCATAACGACGCTAGGAACATGCAGTAGAGAAATGATATTCTCTACAACAAATGGTGATGGGAAAACTGGATAAACACATGCAGAAGATAAAACTGCATCCCTATCTTATGCCACTCAGAAAAATTAACTCAAAAATGAATCAGAGGGCTTCCCTCGTGGCGCAGTGGTTGAGAATCCGCCTGCCAATGCAGGGGACACGGGTTCGAGCCCTGGTCTGGGAAGATCCCACATGCCGTGGAGCAACTGGGCCCGTGAGCCACAATTACTGAGCCTGCGCTCTGGAGCCTGTGCTCCGCAACAAGAGAGGCCACGATAGTGAAAGGCCCGCACACGGCGATGAAGAGTGGCCCCCGCTTGCCACAACTAGAGAAAGCCCTCGCACAGAAACGAAGACCCAACACAGCCATAAATAAAATAAATAAATTAAAAAAAAATGAATCAGAGGAGATATGGGGATAGATATATATGTATAGTTGATTCACTTTGTTATAAAGCAGAAACTAACACATTGTAAAGCAATTATACTCCAATAAAGATATTAAAGAAAAATGAATCAAAGACTTAAACATTAAGACCTGAAACCATAAAACTCCTAGAAGAAAACATAGGGAGGAAGCTCCTCAATATTGGTCTTGGCAATGATTCTATAGATATGACACCAAAAGCACCCCAAAAAGTGAAAAAAATTCAACCAGTGGGACTACATCAAACTTAAAATCTTTTGCAGGGCAAAAGATACAATCAACAAAATGAAAAGGCAACCTACAGAATGGGAGAAAAATTTTGCAAATCATGTATCAGATAAGGGGTTAATATCTAAAATTTATAAAGAACTCATACAAATTAATAACAACAACAAAACCCAAACAATCCAATTTTTTAAATGGGCACAAGAGCTAAATACACATTTTCCCAAAGAAGACATCCAAATGGCCAAACGTACATGAGAAGGTGTTCAACATCACTAATCATCAGGGAAATGCAACTCAAAAGCACAATGAGATAGCACCTCACACCTGTAAGAATGGTGATCATCAAGACCAACAAGAAAGAAGTGATAGTTATCATATGATATTTGTCTTTCTCTGTCTGACTAACTTCACTCAGTATGACACTCTCTAGGCCCATCCATGTCACTGCAAATGGCATTATTTCGTTCTTTTTTATGGATGGCTCAGTAATATTCCATTGTATATATGTACCACATCTCCTTTATCCATTCCTCTGTTGATGGACACATTTATAAAACAGAAATAGAGACACAGATGTAAAAAACAAACTTATGGTTACCAGGGGGAAAGGGGAGGAGGGATACATTGGGAGATTGGGATTGACATATACACATTACTATATATAAAAATAGATAACTAATAAGGACCTACTGTATAGAACAGGGAACCCTAGTCAATACTCTGTAATAACCTATATGGGAAAAATCTAAAAATGAGTAGATATATGTATGTATAACTGATTCACTTCGCTGTACAGCAGATACTAACACAACACTGTAAATCAACTATACTCCAATAAAATTTTTTTTTATTAAAAACTTTAGAAAACATTAAAGAAGAGATAAGTGTTGGAGAGTCTGTGGAGAAAAGGGAACGCTCCTACACTGCTGGTGGGAATGTAAATTGGTGCAGCCACTATGGAGAACAGTATGGAGGTTCCTCAAAAAAATTAAAAATAGTGCTACCATATGATCCAGCAATTCCACTTTTGGATATTTATTAGAAGAAAGTGAAAACACGAATTCAAAAAGATATATGTACTCTCATATTCACTGCAGCATTTTTTATCACAGTCAAGATATAGAAACAACCTAAATGTCCATCAACGGATGAATGGATTAAGAAGATGTGATCTATTTATACAATGGAATATTCAGCCATTTAAAAAAAAAAGAATAAAATCTTGCCATTTAAGACAACACTGATGGACCATTGTGCTAAGGAAATAAGTCAGACAGAGAAGGACAAATACCATATTATCTCACTTATACGTGGAATTAAAAAAAAAAAAACAAGCTCATAGATACAGAGAACAGATGGGTAGGTACCAGAGATGGGGGGTGAAGGGTGGGCAAAATGGGTGAAGGTGAGCAAAAGGTACAAAATTCCAATTATAAAATAAGTGACTGCAGTTAACAGGTCTTAAAAGTTCTCACCACAAGAAAAAAAGAAATCTGTAACTATGTATGCTGACAGATGTTAAGCAGACTTATGTGGTGACCATTTCACAATATATCCAAATATCAAAGCATTATGTTGTACACCTAAAACTAATATAATGTATTATATGTCAATTAAAACTCAATTTTAAAAAAACCTTCAGAGAAAATAAAAATGATGTAGGTATATATAAACAAATTTATCTGTTTGTGGATTTGAAATCTGTTATTTCACTTTTCTCCAAATTGACAGTTAAATTTAATGAAATTTTAATCAACATCTGAAGTGTGCAAGTGCGTTTTATTGGGATATGATAAACTGATTCTAAAATATATATTCAAAAGTATCTAAAATGGCCAAGATAATATTTAAAAAATCAAAGTGGAAAGAGCTACTATTCCAGATATCAAGACATTACAATGCAACAATAATTAAGCACTCTGACATTTGTACAAGGACACACAAATATACAGTGGAATAGAGAGCCACATAGCAGACTCTCACCCACACAGACAGATAATAAAATATGAACTCTACCTCACAAACATACTTTCCAGGATGATTACAGATCTAAGTAGAAAAGACAAAACAACAAAACTTCTGAAGATAACAGAAGAGGATATCTTGCTGCTTGCAGAGTAGGCAAAGACTTTTAAACAGAACACCCAACACACAAGCTATAGAGGAAAGGATGGATAATTGAGACTACATTAAAAGTAATCATCAGAAGACACCGTGAAGAAAGTAAAAGCTTAATTTACCAAGGGTCTGAATCCATAACTAAGACACTACAGCCACTAAGAAAAATACAATCAACCCACAGAAAAATGAGCAAGATACCTCAAAGGAGAACACACAAATAAACATAAGAAAAAGTTATCAACCACATTAATAATCAGAGAAAAATAAACTAAAACCACAGTGACATAACATTACACCTCCATCAGAATGGTTAAAGTCATACAAAAAATAAAAGAGTGACAGTACCAAAGCTGCCAAGAATGTAGAACAATGGGAATTCTCATATACCGCTGACGGAACTGTAAATTGATAGAACCACTTATGAAAACCATTTTGCCATAGCTCATAAAGCTGGATACATGCATACCTACTCCTAGGTATATACCCAACAGAAATGTACAAGAATGTTCATAACAGCATTATTTGAAATCACTTCAACAATAAAACAGGTGCATTCATAAACAGCAGAGCAGCTAGGTAAAAGATGAAGTCTTCACACAGTGGGGAACCATACAAAAATGAAAACAAACGACAACTTCACTTAACGTGAGCAAAAGCAGCAGACACAGAAGAATGCATACTGTAGGATATTTATATCAAAGTTGCAGAAGCAGGTAAAATTAAACCACAGTGTTTCAGGACTGATACTAGGGTAATAAAATCATTAGGAAAAGTTGGTTGTGGTTCCCATACAAGCCAATATTAGTTCCCTGTGACAGCAAGGAATGGGCGTGAGAGGAGTTTTCTGTGATGCTGTCCATGTTTTATCTACTTATTTATTTTGCATTTCAGTAACTTTATTAAAAGCTAGATCCCTTAGTACGAAAACATAATGATAGTTGGTTAGGTTACCTACACTGATGTATTCAAAATATTGAAATATATCAGCCTTTTGAGAAAGTGAAAAGTTTATCCATAAAACATCATTTACAAAAGTGTAAGATACACTGTGGTTCTTCAGTTTATTTTCCAGGGCATATCTACCCATAACTTTATGTCAAAATTGGGTACAGCCATCCTGGATAGACCCAGGCTACACGTTGAACAAAGTAACCCCTAATGCTGCAGATCTCCTTAGATTCACTGACTTACCAGGAAATCCCGACCTCAGGAACCTCCAGTTATAAAGATGCCCACTTACTTTTAATACTTTCTTTTGGCACAGTGGGAACAATATAATTTTGTATACTCTCTTCTTTTTAAGCAAAATTGTAAATTAGAAGCAATGACAGTTTTGAGGCTTTTTTAATATTTATTTATTTGGCTGCACCACACGGGATCTTCGTTACCACGTGCGGGATCTTCATTGCAGCATGAGGGATCTTTAGCTGCAGCATGTGGGATCTTTAGCTGCGGCATGTGGGATCGTTAGCTGCGGCATGCGGGATCCAGTTCCCCAACCAGAGGTCAAACCAGGACCCCCTGCACTGGGAGCACAGAATCTTAGCCACTGGACCACCAGGGAAGTCCCAATGACAGTTTTATAAAAACAGTCCTTAGTAAAAACTTCTGGAGTGTTAAATCAGCAAGTTTTTGGAGTGATGCTAACAGTAATTTGAGTTATTAATACAATAAAAGTTAATTTCATCAGTGGGGCTAGATTAAGGCAGTAGATCTTTTATAAAAATTTTTTATCATGGATATAAACATCACCTATTTTCTAGAATAAATATTAAAGATAACTTAATATGCCAAAATGACTAGGTCTGTAGTTGTGCTTTATGTAAAATGCCCTCAAATTGAAATGTAATTCTCCTGTATCAGTAAAGTCCACATCTCTGGATTGTCTATTACTTGCACTACAGTGTCAAGAAACCATTTTCACTGCCTACAATACTGACCCTTGTTATGCCTTAAAAGTGCCTTTGCAAAATGTTGGTTTTGATGTAAACCTCATAATTTAAAATTTAAAGTTACCATTTTTTAACGTTTTTATTGGAGTATAATTGCTTTACAATGGTGTGTTAGTTTCTGCCTTATAACAAAGTGAATCAGTTATACATATACATATATCCCCATATCTCTTCCTTCTTGCGTCTCTCTCCCTTCCACCCTCCCTATTCCACCCTTCTAGCTGGTCACAAAACACTGAGCTGATCTCCCTGTGCTGTGCGACTGCTTCCCACTAGCTACCTATTTTACATTTGGTAGTGTATATATGTCCATACATACACTACCACTCTCTCATTTTGTCCCAGGTTACCCTTCCCCTTCCCCGTGTCCTCAAGTCCATTCTCTAGTAGGTCTGCATCTTTATTCCCGTCTTGCCCCTAGGTTCTTCATGACCTTCTTTATTTTTAGATTCCATATATATGTGTTAGCATATGGTATTTGTTTTTCTCTTTCTGACTTACTTCACTCTGTATGACAGACTCTAGGTCCACCAACCTCACTACAAATAACTCAATTTCATTTCTTTTTATGGCTGAGTAATATTCCATTGTATATATGTGCCACGTCTTCTTTATCCATTCATCTGTCGATGGACACTTAGGTTGCTTCCATGTCCTGGCTATTGTAAATAGAGCTGCAATGAACATTGTGGTACATGACTCTTTTTGAATTCTGGTTTTCTCAGGGTATAGGCCCAGTAGTGGGATACCACATAAATACAATATATTGATCCAATGTAGAATGTTTTATTTCTTGACCTGGGTAGTAATTACATAGGTGATCAATCTGTGTTAAATCTTGAGCCATACATCTGTACTTTTCTATATGTAAACTGTATTTCCCATTAGAAAGGCTAAAAAAAAATGTTGAATCACATTGGCACGTATGTTTAAACAGACCAAATATATGTGGGTCTCTTTCTAGATACCCTGTTCTGTTCCACTGATCTCTGTCTGCATGTCTGTCCTTATGTCTGTACCACACTGTCTTAATAAACATAGCTTTACCATCAGTCTTGTAATCAGGTAGTGTTTGTAAGTTGACCTGCTTTGTTGGTCTTGTCCAGAACTATTTTATCTATTCTAGTTCCTCTGCACTTCAATACATATTTTAGAATCAGCTGTTAATGTCTACAAAATGCCTGCTGGGATTTTTACTGGGATTGTGTTGAATTCCTGCATTTTAATGGTGTGGTGGCAGGGCCACCATCTACTTAGCTCTTTACAGATCTTATATATATTCCATTAAATTTATCTCTACAGGGCTTCCCTGGTGGCGCAGTGGTTGAGAGTCCACCAGCCAATGCAGGGGACACGGGTTCGTGCCCCAGTCCGGGAAGATCCCACATGCCGCGGAGTGGCTGCACCCGTGAGCCATGGCCGCTGAGCCTGCGCATCCGGAGCCTGTGCTCCACAACGGGAGAGGCCACAACAGTGAGAGGCCCGTGTAACGCAAAAAAAAATAATAATAATAAATAAATAAATAAAGGAACAGGGAGTGCAAACTTAAAACAATGCTAAAACAGCTGTGCATGTGTATACATACATGGATGCAAATAATTCTTATTCACTGAGATGGTTTGAAAAATTTGTTAAGAGCTCAAGAGAAAGTAAAAATATCCATATTGCCATGACCTTGGGCGTTTATAAATTTCCTCTCTCAGTGAGCATGTATTATTTGTAACTAGAAACAAAACCAACAAATAGCAGTCAGAGCTTTCAATAAATTAAAGGGGATCTTCTCACACTCTGTTCTGAGCCTGTAGGGATGATGTAGAGGGGCTTTCCAACTTGGCTATGAGTTTACAGCAAAGTATGTATCACCGTGAAGATTCTATTAGTTGGTTTCACTAGTCTTCCACTTCTCACACAGTCAGGGCAGAGTAACACCTGACTTTTAAGAGGTTGAGAAATACCAATTTGAACTTCACGACCAGGAAAAAAGAGATGTGATGGTTCAGGTTTGTCCAATAGAGAAGACAAAGGAGTTAGAAATAAGGGCCAGGGAAAATTCATGTCGAGCCTGGAAAAATGGAGAGTATCTTCCAAATGACTAGAGGTCATTTAGAAGATGCTAATATAATTCATTTCTAATGAGGCCACAGCAACTCACAGCAACCACAGCTCAAGTGTATCGAATAGAAGATGGATGCAAAGAGAAATTTCATAAGGTATATTTAGAAAACCACATGAAAAGTTGAACAAACAGCCCAACTTCTCAAAATTTCTTGTTGAGTCTCTGACTTTATTGTGCCACAAGAATATTCTACCAACAGTAACATAATGCAAATAATTTACATACGTTCCCAGAATTAAAGGAAACAAAACAAAGCTATCAAGTTAGGGGGCAACAGTTTTTATAATGACTTTCCTTAAACCTTTTTTGTTGGCTCCAGATAAAATAGTGTGTATAATCTTTTGTAGCACTTGAGCTAATCCCACACCAAGTAAAGACAGGGAGCTGGAAATATGTAACTCCTGTTTCTGATTAATTTTACAGAGGATGTGGGTGGTCAGACTCAGTTAGTCCAAACACTTAAGAAATCAGTTGGAAAGAAAACATCACATGAGTTCTCCTTGTTGTCAGCAGTAATACGGTGTGTGGCTGGGGAGTAGAGTGTATTCACATGAGGAAGAGAGTAAGACTTGAGATTCCAAAGAATGAATAACAAATAAGTTTCAGAACATACAAACATGGTATTATGCTCCATTCTTCAGAGATGTCACATCTGAATTTAAACACTTAAATTATAATTCTTCCACCTGTCATTTTCTCAGATAGAGACCTTAAAGAGACCTTAAGAGAATCTGGATAAAAGAGGGGCTGCATGTGAGGTTCAGAAGAAAGTTGCTTAGTAATGAATCAGGCACAGTTACTGGACAGGTGAGCTACTCAGCAGTGCACTGAGAAGACGGACGAAGCAGGTAGGCGGAACCTTGGAAGATCCTTTTATTATAGTAGGAGGATCAAATTGGGCAAGGGAAAGCAGATGTTCTCTAATTTTTTAGAAGTATTTGACCTATATTTAGAAGTCCATTTCTATTTAATTTAATATCTGAATTGCTGTTTGACTATGAAGAAATAAATTCACTCAAGCCTAAATGTCTCTTTCCTAATCATATATTAGGGAGGAAACGTGTGTCACAGACCTTACCTGCGGCACTGATAAGAATACATTTAGGATATAACAGCAATAACGCTGTGAACATCACCCAGGGAGGTCAACGGACTTACCCAAGGTCATTGCAAATCCAGAAAAAGAAAGTAAGTTTTCCTGTATCCAACTAAGCAGAT
Organism: Mesoplodon densirostris; assembly: GCF_025265405.1. Lineage (NCBI taxonomy): Eukaryota > Metazoa > Chordata > Mammalia > Artiodactyla > Ziphiidae > Mesoplodon > Mesoplodon densirostris. Next base: position 108,092,354 of record NC_082661.1, read on the forward strand.
AAGCTTTCCTGCAGTACACAGAGCCTATACTCTGAGACCCTGAAAAATGATGTTTTTTTAAAAAATCCAAGCTGAATACAACTTGACATTCTGGCTGGATTAAATATGTAACAGAGCTTCTAGTGTTACCCAGTGGAAAGAAATTAAAAAACTAATGGACCATCATCAAAAAATCTACAAACAATAAATGCTGGAGAGGGTGTGGAGAAAAGGGAACACTCTTGCACTGCTGGTGGGAATGTGAATTGGGACAGCCACTATGGAGAACAGTATGGAGGTTCCTTAAAAAACTACAAATAGAACTACCATACGAACCAGCAATCCCACTACTGGGCATATACCCTGAGAAAACCATAATTCAAAAAGAGTCATGTACCAAAATGTTCATTGCAGCTCTATTTACAATAGCAAGGAGATGGAAGCAACCTAAGTGTCCATCATCGGATGAATGGATAAAGAAGATGTGGCACATATATACAATGGAATATTACTCAGCCATAAAAAGAAACGAAACTGAGTTATTTGTAGTGAGGTGGACGGACCTAGAGTCTGTCATACAGAGTGAAGTAATTCAGAAAGAGGAAGACAAATACCGTATGCTAACACATATATATGGAATCTCAGAAAAAAAAAATGTCATGAAGAACCTAGGGGTAAGACAGGAATAAAGACACAGACCTACTACAGAATGGACTTGAGGATATGGGGAGGGGGAAAGGGTAAGCTGTGACAAAGTGAAAGAGTGGCATGGACATATATACACTACCAAATGTAAAATAGATAGCTAGTGGGAAACAGCCACATAGCACAGGGAGATCAGCTCGGTGCTTTCTTACCACCTAGAGGGGTGGGATAGGGAGTGTGGGAGGGAGGGAGATGCAAGAGGGAAGAGATATGGGAACATATGTATAACTGATTCACTTTGTTATAAAGCAGAAACTAACACACCATTGTAAAGCAATTATACTCCAATAAAGATGTTAAAAAAAAAAAACTAATGGAAGAGGTAGGATGCTGTGGCAATTAGCAAGATACTTTTAGAGTTTACAACGTTAATTTAAACCTTGGTTCATGGTCTTAATTTTGAAAAAGTTACTTAATCTCCCTGAACCTCACTTTTTCCTGGGTAAAATGAGGATAGTATGAGATATTATTTGCAAATCACAGTGCTTCAAGCTCTGGTAAATGTTCGATAAATAGTACCAACTGCATTTATTAATAATAGTTAACATTGTAATCATTTACTACTCTCATGTTCAGATGACCCAGACAACAAAGCTATTATTTCTCTCAGTGACTGACACCTCAGGAAAGCACTAACCTAACAATGACTAAGAGAACACCCTTTTAGAGAAGCCACACATGCCCACACATTTCCCACCACTACACACACACTTCAGTTCTCAGAATAATTAACTGTGAGCAACTATTTTATTCCAGATACACAGTAAATGCTGTAAAGTGATCTACATTTCTACAGCTTTAGAAGATGGTCTCCCCATAAAGTATTAGCTAACAGCACAGCACTGCAGGGGGAACAAGGACCTGTCAGAGTGAACAAAGCAAACTGTTAGGTAAACCCATAGTTTTATAAAGTCCATAGTTACACACCTTCGATGACCAAAAAAAAAAAAAAAGCTTTAACTTTCATTTTCTGGATTTCAGAAGTACAATTAAGAGTAAATTAACTTCAAATTGAAAATTCTCTTCTTCCACTCTTCTCAAAGCTTTCAAAAGCCTTCTCAAGTAGCAAAATAGATTTTTGTTGGTTTCCAGACCTTATTTTTCCTTCTTTCTTCTCGTCTTTCCCACGTGTCATTGCGCAGACAATGAACAACTGTGTCTTGTTCATCCTCGGTGACGCTTACCAACATGCAGATGCTCATATTCCATCTTTGTGGTCAGAACATTTTGCTTTATCTTTTTGGGAGACAGATCCCGACACAGCTTTTCTATTTTGCATGAGGCCTTTCTGCCACAAAAGTGGATTTCTCTTACCATCCCAGGGTCAAACAGCCTGTCAGCTCTGGCCTGCTCTAATTCAGATGTAGGAAGTGTTTTAAAACAAAACCAAAAAAAACCCCCTCCTTTGAGACAAGTTCATGGCCTGTTTCAGAGTCAACCCTGCCGGGCACCACCTCCCACCCCATCACCATGGAGGAAGCCAAGTTCCTGACGCAGTGTGGTCTCCCCAGAAAGCCTCTGAAAACACAGCATGCACAAGAGATGAATTAAATAGAAACTCCTCTGCAGAGACTTAAGTCTTTTGAGCAGGTAATCAATAAACCTGAAGTATCCTAAAATGAAATTTCATAAGCACTGACTGGGTTGGAATTTAAATAAATGCTTTTGATCTGCCTCAAACCAAGCTGAATGCTTCCCTCTGCATGGGCTTTCTTCTCAGTGACACACATTCATAACAATCCCAAGTTCTAGCCAATATTAAAAAAAGGCATCTAATTAACTTTGATGTGCCAACTTTCAGTTAAATGATGTAACTATGGAGTTCTTTCGTAAACTAACAAACTGTGAATTGTTCAAAAATTTTGACAGTATCAATTATTAAAAATTAGTCAAAAATTACATCTTCCATCCAGTCTCCCAAACTAGAAACCTTGGCTTTTGACAACCCTGCACATCCTAAATCCAGTCAGTCACCAAAACCAATCATCTCTAACTCAGACAGGCCTCTGGAATTAGAGTCTCATTCACCCCAACCACTTTCATTCTCGGACCTAGTTTGAACGATTTCAATACTCTCTTCCTTGGTCACCAGTCTCCTGAATCCACCTCCCACCACGCGGTGAGACCTCACCAAAAGGAAGGACAAGCATGCCCATCTCTTGCCAGGAAAAACGGTGTAGACCTCCAGTGATTCTGAAATGGAACTCCGGGTCCTGGTCTGGCCTGTGACTATGCCCTCATGGATGGCCATCTGCCCACCCGTCTCCTCTCGTCCTTCTCAAGTTTCCCTTTGTTCCTGCTGCCCAGGACAGCTCCCCATTTCCTGGATGTGCCAGGATCCATCAGAGCCTCTGGGGTAGAATGAGTTCTTCTCTCAAAGACAGCTCAGCTTTCCCCCTGGCAAACTCCTACTTAACCTTCCAGTGCCACTCCGAATGCCCCCTCTCTATGGGGGGCTTCTCCCCCTTTCCTTCCCCAGGCAGTTGAGTGCATCATCGTCTGTATTCCCACAGCATGTTTCGCATCTGTACCAGCATTACCTCTGTGTGAGTGTTGTCTGTGTGCTGCCCTCTCCCCAGCGAGAGCATGAGCTCCCCTAAGATGTGAACCATGTATTATTCCTAGGCAGGTATGGATGCTAACATTGACTGAATCCTCTACTGCATGTTAGCTTCATCATGATCTAACACAAAGTACATGAAATTAAAGCCAGGCAACTCCTGGGTTTAAATCATAAGTCCTAGCACCGTCTTCTTCTAGAAATTTAGTTGTGGAGCCTTGCGCTTCCTCACATGTAAACTAGCAACACAACCAGCTCATGGAGAGGGAGGTGGGGAGGGAGGAGGAATTAAGGAAGATTAAATGAGAAGATACATGAACACTGCCTGGACACATCTGGGCATGAATATATGTATCAACGATAACAAAGATAAAACAGCCCTGACACCCACTCTGTGCTGGCATGTGGTCAACAACCTCCCAATATAACCAACTAGTAACAAAGGCCCACGGAGGACACAGGAGCTGACCGATGCCACAGGGTAAGTGACAGCAAAGTCAAGACTCAAGCCCAGTTGGGGATCTAACCATAAGCTCCGAACGTTACTTCACTTACTTAAGTACATGATAATTTATCTGATCCTCATCAAAATTCCTTTTACCTTCCTTTTATAGATGAAAAAACTGAGCCTCAAATAAATAACTTGCCACAAATCATACAGTTACAGGGTAAACAAGCTAGGATTCAATTCCAGTGTGTCTAAACTCAAAACACTTCAGTCAATATCTCATGGGCTATTATCAATATAAAAGGTGCAGACATACTATAAAACAGAAGACTGGCATGAACCTCTGGAACAGCACCTGTGTGGCGGTGATTCAAAATGAAGGCAGATTCCCCCTGGTTAAGGTGATCAGGAAACCTTCCTGGAAGGTTTTTTAAAGTATTAAAAAATATAAAATTTGACATTAAAAAATGAAAATTATTATTAGAAACCAAAAAGTATGCCTGGAGAGCATTCAGGAAAAGGGGGAAATCTGCAAATCAGGGACAGAAAATCTCAGGGACAGAAAATCACAGGGTCCTTGGGAGACCAGGGGAGGGTCAGAGTGGGGAGGGCAAACGCGGGGGAGCATGGATCCTGAAAGGGTGTACACCACATGAGCAAGAAATAAGGCAGACCTGGTCCTGGTGAGAATAAGCCACAACAAGAAGGGGATGGGATGCACGGGGACTGATCCAGGCAAGAGGCCCAGAGCAGAGACATTGTGGGGTCCCTCGGCTGAGAGGCAGACTTCCCAGGAGCTGAGGGACACAGGTGTGGGTCACAGGGTCTCAGTGCAGGGGAGGTTTTACACATGGAAGAAAGCCACAGTCATGCCCTTGAGAAAGGAGGACCACTTGATGACGTTCTGCAAAGGAGTCTGATTTCAGGTAAGTTGAATCTGAGATGCCAGTGGAACACCGAGGTCAAGTTTTGCATCAGGCAGACAGACCCACAATCAGAGCTGCAGGTGTGACTGGAGCTGGGTGTCTGCATGCAGGCCAGTCCGTGGGCACATGCATGTATGGAGACAAAGAACGGGGGGAGGGAGGGGAGAGAAACTCAAGGACTTGACTTTCTACATTTTAGCAGCAGGAAGAAGAAAGGAGAAGAATCATGCTATGCAGCAAGCGGAGTTTGCAAGAAGCATTGTCTAAAACCACCTCAAATCCTACTAGAAGTTAAGGAAGTGAATTCTCAAAACTAAGGGAAGAGACATCTTTTCATAAATATCTGAAATATGTTGATAGGCCTGGAAATTGGATAGTTAAGGATGAAACGGTGGTAGAAAAGTAGAAGCAAGTTTTCCCGAAGTTTTGCAAGAAGAATTAGGCCATATAAGACGAAACTGAGGAAGGTCACATAAAACTGCAAACCTTCCAATAAAATGAGAAAGAGTCCCAGCTCAGATCCAGTGGCTGCACGGTTGCTGGGAAGAAGGAAAAACATTTGATCATGGCTACAGCTGTGATCATCCTCATTCAGAGACCAGCCACTCTCCAGAGCGCAAACACAACTACACAAAACAGAGGCCTTGACAAGCCATTTCCAAAGACCAAGTACTTATAGTAATGTCACAATCAGGACTTAGAGTCAACAAATTTATCAATAGGACCCATGTATCCACAAGCTATCCAGGGAAGATAGTTTATTAGCTTCATCTTACTACATATCACTTATTTTCTGAAGTTATTAACAAAGGAAGCTTCCTGTTAGAACTCATGCATTTGCCTTAGACCATACTTAAGAGATGATAACATGTTTGTGTCCATAGACTGTACTGATTCTGAAAGAATTTCAACGGCCTCTGCATGACAGACACAGTCGTCAAGAGGAGGAGTGTCAGAGTTCTACAGACATAGATGGTGACCATTTCCTGCTAATCGCAATGCCCAGTCTCCCTCTCTCTAAAATAGACATTAATAATAATACCTCCAGGGCTTCCCTGGTGGCGCAGTGGTTGAGAGTCCACCTGCCGATGCGGGGGACATGGGTTCGTGGCCCGGTCCGGGAGGATCCCACGTGCCACGGAGCGGCTGGGCCCGTGAGCCATGGCCGCTGGGCCTGCGCGTCCGGAGCCTGTGCTCCACGACAGGAGAGGCCTCGGCAGTGAGAGGCCCATGTACCGCAAAAAAAAAAAATAATAATAATAATAATAATAATACCTCCAGGGTGTTATAAGGTGTGTAAGATCAAATGACATGTGTAAAATCATTAGCAGAGTAACGGCTCCACAAATGTTACTGTTATTTGAAGGGTCATAGAACTGTACTTCATTTTACCAGTGAGGTAACACAACTAGTAACAGAGCTTAGAAACAAAATCAATTTTCATCCCTTAGCTCAGTGCTCTTTAGTTGGATTTTAATTTCAAAGTATTATTAAATGTCAGTGTGATCTTAATTAAAGTCATGACCCAACAAGATCCTGAGTAGGAGGTGCCTTAATTGTGTTTGCTTGGTTACATTGTGGAAACTTTGCTCGTGCTCAAAGACACTGTTTCTTGCTCATAGCTAAGGAGAACATGGGATGGCCTGGTGTCTCGTTTAATCAACGGTAGTTTACTGCTGGGTACAGAAGAGGTTAACCGGTTCCCATCAGTACTCTGTGTTCACTACGTCTGATTTGTAGCCCATCGTATCTGTAAGCATCTATGATCTTTATATATTGATATAAGCTCCTTCACAAAGTTTTGTACGTGAAAGAACATTTCAATACAAGTTAATCCTTTAGCTAAAGAAGATAATGGCTTAGCAAATTCAACTTAATGAAAATTGTTTTCTCTAAAAGGGAAGGTGTGTTGTTTTAACCAAAAACTCAACTGAAGGGAGTTATCACAAGCTTTAACTGAAAAAGTGCTGGGTCGGGAGAGTACAAAAAATCCTATAACTTCATCAACATCAGCATTTAAAATATTGGATTATTTTCTCTAATATGACTGTAACCAGAACTATATCTATATTTGTTTTCATCTGTTCTTAGAGAAAGAAAACCACAATGACTCTTTTCTTGAGCAATGTAGAAAGCAGCTTACATTTCTCTCCAATTTTAAACATTTGCTAAATGAAAGAATATTTTACATTTTAAAAATCAAAAGTACTACAATTAACTTTCCAGTGAATATATTCTGTGGTGCTGAAATTTTAAAACGTCTTCCAGCAACTCTGTAACCTTGGAAATTATAGCTGACCCTTGAACAACAATGGTTTGAGCTGCACAGGTCCACTTATACTGGGATTTTCTCAATAGTAAATACTGCAGCCCAACCAGCTGGTTGAACGGCAGACACGAAGAGCTCACTATAAATTATACGCAGCTTGTCTACTGCTCCGAGGGTAGCCCTCACCCCACTTTGTTCAAGGGTCAACTGTAATCCTGTTCTGGGAATTCCCTTTCCACAATTTGAAATCACCAGAAGAGGGCAGAGCTACTAAGCATGTGCTACTTGGATTCCCTGGGTATGAAATGTGAGGAAACTTGCAAAATGTTTCAGTCTATTTTTGACTGAAATTTAGCACCTCAGTTGCTATATTTGCTGAGCGTAGAGACTTGCCTAGAAGAATTGGCCACCTAATTTCTCTTATGCACAAAAAGGGGAGCAATAGAATAAACGCAGTAGAAATGCTTGGCAATTAATAGAACAAAGACATGGAAGAATCTAACATTTATAGTATCTGGCTCGTTTTATGCATACGCATTTATGTGAGACAATTAAATAGCTTACAAATCAAATCAGAAATAACTTGGTATATGTGATAATGGTAGAGATAAAAATATCTGTAAAAATTAATCTGTAAAAAATAACTTTATCTGTATCTGTATATGCAGTCCATAACAACTTCTTAATCTAGAATACATACCCTGTAGACAAGATTATTTTAAAGTTTTAAAATTTTTCTCTCTAGGATTGTTGGATACTTTGATAAATTCACAAATAATTATTCTCAGTCTTAATATTCTCTAACTTCAGTGTTCCACAACCCCTTATACTTCAAAAGTAAAATTCAGAAGAACATGCTTATAAATATATAAAGGAAGAAAAATCCCTGGGATTAGGCCTGGGGCCACAGTAAATATTGAGTAAGATTAAATTTAATAAACTTTTTTGTTAAAGATAGGGATTTATTCAGAGTTACACTTCCACGTCTGAATATGTGCATTTTACATCTCAACATTTTTCAAATAAAAACAATGAAAGAATTAAACAGAGAAAGTTCCCGTAAGAAATTAGAGGTGGCGTTAGCTCCACTGAATAATCTGTCAACCACCTGGAGACCAGCTCCATCTCTCTCAGCTGAGCAGCTTCTCATTTACACACAGAAAGTGGACCAAAGCCTTAAACAGCCATCTGGGGAAGATGTTTGGTCAATAAGCTTAGTGCTCACCAAGCGGACCTCATCAGCTGTGCTCAAACTCTTGAGAATTCAAACGTAGGACCTCCTTGGAGTTAAAGAAAAAAGGAAAAAAGCAGCTTCCACAACAAAGCAGCAACTAATTTTCACAGAACACATTTTCTGGAGCAAGGCTTTCCCAAATCTAGCTGATCAAAACCCCTATTTCCAGAGTCCAACTTCAGGCCTAGCCAATCGGACTTTCCAAGAGTGGAGGTCAAACTAGAATTTTAGGAGCTGCAGACGCAGCCAGGATCCCTCTGAGGGAGGGCCCTGCAGGCATGAGTGAGGGCTCTGAGGCTGCCTCAGGTCAGAGTGAGCATCTCCAGCAGGTGACGGGATCGCTTGTCTGTGGGGAAGGAGATGAGGGGCAGGAGGGGACACGGAGGCCGAGTAGGAGGCACAAAGATGTGCACCAGAATGACAACAAGAGAATAGCAACAAGGCCAGAGTTTCTAGACAGGTGACCCTTGAACAACACGGGTCTGACTGGCACGGGTCCACTTACATGCAGATTTTGTTTAAGAGGAAACACTTCAGAACCACATGCTCTGCACAGAGAACCGCAGCTGTAGGTGGAGGGCCGCCCATCACTTATGGGAGGATGGTCCACTGCAGGGGTTCGGAGGCCCTGAGCCCCGCGCTGTTCAAGGGGCAGCAGCATCTCTGAATCAACAGCTTTGGCAAAAGATCAGCTACAGGAGGTAAAGAAAAGGCAGGAGACATAGGGTCAGCTTTCCTGGGTTTGGATTCTGCCTCTGCCGCTTACAGAAAGAACGGTGGGACTTAGCAAGTAACACTCTCTAAGTCTCAGTTTTCACACCAGAAAATGGAAGTAGGGTTAAATAAATAAATGTTTAAATTAAAATTAATCAATTTAAGTGATCCATGGTAAACATTAAGCACAGGGCTTAGCCCTTAGACTAAATGCTGGCTGCTATTCATGGGTTTTGTTGTAAATGATGCTGCTGTAAGAACACCATTCGCTGAGACCTACTTTGGGCCAGGCACTGTGAAAATAAAGACTTGTTTTGAAAAGGAAAAAAAGCTCCCCTGATGACAAATGTGTGCTCCCCAAGACCACTTTCACTTTCCCCCATAACTGCTGCTGACGAATTTACTTTTTTTGCAAAACAGAAAAGTGCTGAAGTATAGAAACAATTTAGTTCTGTTACCAGGATCCTCAAAGCCACCGATCATCTACGGTATGTGTCTCATAGCATCAAGAACAAGATATAAGTCCCAGTTTTCTGACTCTCCTCATTCCTCACACCTGTACTGAAGGAACCTAACAGACCCACTTGGGTTCACTTAACCTGCATTTGCCATGGACCTAATCACTCCCTCTCGCATTTTCCCCCCTCACACTAAGGAAAGCATTGCCCATCTTTTGGTTTTCATTACCTATGTCCACAGTGAGTCTGAAATTCCTGCTTTGTCAAGATACCATATACTCAGTATATACTGTACTTCTCTCAAGTACTTTGAAAGTCAGCGTATGTAGACCACTGTCTTTCGGTTTTGTAACTGACACCCGGGAACAGGAGTGATGGATGCTCCAACGGGGGTCCCTCAAAGACCCTCATCCTCTTGTTGCATGAATCTCAAAGCCTTTGTTTCAGAGTATTAGTCAAGATCAGCATTCTAAGGTGCATAATGCAGGATTTCTCCTCGGATCTTGCCCTGACTTCTGCTGCCATCTATTTTGAATCTGAAGATCACCTCCTATTGTAGTAAACATTGGTTGCATTTGCAATAGAAAACTAGAAAGGCCTTCTCCACTGCGTCCCGTGACCCTCCTCAGGACGCACCTGTCCTCCTTCTCCAGCTCCACTTGTCCACACGTCCTCTTCCCCGTCCACCTTCAGTAAATATGTAGACAACATACAACCAATATTTACTACAAAAGGAGGCCACTTTCAGATTCAGATTCCACTAATGCCAATCCCTAACCTCAGTTATATTTTGACTTTGCATCAGATGCTTTGTTTTCAAGGATACCCTATTCTCATGCCCCTGACGGGATCAGTAAGACCTTCAATATGGCCCACCTGGTACCTCGAGAAAATTGGCCTTAGAAAACCACAGGGACACACCCAAGCGCCTTACTCCTAACCTGCAGGCTCACATGTGGTCTCTCCAGACTCACAGGTATCAGGACACGCCAACACGTTTCTGAGCTGCACCCATGGCCCATCCCTTCAGTCTCTGAACAAAACTGACCTCCTCCCAGGAGGATGCTTCAAGTGAACTGGAGACACCAGTGTTTTCTTATGGAATGTCGTGGGAAAATTCTCGTTTTTAAAGTTCTCCTTTCAGGGCAGTATTTAAAGTACATCTTCGGGAACTCATTTCCCATACAGATTTCTCAGGCTACTAATACTAGCTCCATTCTTCCTAGGCCGTCTTCCATCTTTGAATCCCCAGTATTTACTTACATGGAACCCCAACATCTTTTTCAAACAGTTCTAAAAATGTCCAAGATTCCTGACAGCATGTTCACCTGACCCAGAAGTCACACAACTCCTTTGTTAAAGGAATACTCATTGGACATATATACACTACCAAACGTAAAATAGATAGCTAGTGGGAAGCAGCCGCATAGCACAGGGAGATAGGCTCATTGCTTTGTGACCACCTAGAGGCACCCCTCTAGGGATGGGGAGGGTGGGAGGGAGGGAGACGCAAGAGGGAAGAGATATGGGAACATATGTATATGTATAACTGAGTCACTCTGTTATAAAGCAGAAACTAACACACCATTGTAAAGCAATTATACTCCAATAAAGATGTTTAAAAAAAAAAATACTCATTACCCAACCACAGTTAATGAATGCACTGGGACCATTAACCACCAAGAACATGGGGAAAGTCAGAACCTGTTTCTAGTGGAAGAAGTTTTTCCTTCTCTCAACAGAGGCAGGGTGGTGTGGGGAAAAGTGACTGACCCGAGTGGCAAGATACTGAGATTTCTGGCTCTGCCCAAAGTATTTCAGTCTCAGGTAAGTCACTCTCCCTTTCTGAGCTTCAGTGACCTCATCTGTCAGCTCTTTCCACTACCAATTCCCATCCTCACTCACCTTCGGATGCATCACCCGGCACAGAGCCAGCCTGAGATCCGTGCCCTGCTTGGCCTTTGCCACACCCAGTGCTGGGGCAGAGCTGACATTAACCCACCACCTGAACCTCCACCGGCCTCCATGGGCACCCCCATCCCTCCCACGGGCCCTCCGTCCCAGTTCTGGGGCACCCAAATGAACTGTTTCCACACCATTTTCAAACATCTGGCCTCACACACCCCTACTCACCCAATGCAGATGTGGACGGCTCCTAATGCACAGCGAACGCGGAAGCCGCCAGCACTCCCTCACCTTCCCGTGAGCCACCTAGAAAGCCCACCTGCACTGCATCCCCCTTCCCACGGCTGTTTCACACACAGGTGTTCCTGTCCATGTCCCAGGCCAACCGTCACCTGAGCTACGCATGCCCTCCCTCTGCTTTCCAGGACCATCAGTTCGCCTTCTCTATGGGACCCCTCCCATCAGCATCTGCACAGGCTCTAAACACTCCCAAACTTTTTGTAAAAAAGGTACTTCCCCTTCCCCATTCATAACCCACCTGACACAAAGCCGCTGGCTCTCATCACACACCTGCGCTGACCCCTCCCATCTCCCCAGCTCATCTGGACCCTCCGTCCAGCCTCAGCCTGCGAAGACCAGGCCAGCGTCCCCCAGACCCCACCCAGACTGCTCTCTACATCTGCAAGGTTATTGACAATAACTTTGGCAAATTCAATGACTACATTTCAGTCTTGCCCTTCCTTGACCTCTTAGCAACATTTTATATCACTTAATACTCAATCTGTTTTTTTAATCTTTTTTTCTGCCCCACCTCTGACTGCTCTTTACCTGCCCCGTGCAGCTTTCCCCCTGCCTGTTGCATAAATGTTCATCTGTACATCAGGCCCTGCTTGATTCTCACCCTGCAGGCCTTTTCAATGCATAATGGCTTCAGGAATCATCTACGCGATAAAGATTCCTCCATCTCTCTCCCCCTAGGCTCTGCCTCCTGACCCCTAGACACACATAACCACCTACTTTTGCGTATCTTTCAGGAGACTATCCCCAAATTCCAAAGACCTAAACTGAACTGTTCTCCCGACCTGCTCCTCCTGTACTTCGTACAGTAAAGAGCACCACCCTCTCCCCTGTCGCCCAAACCAGAAATCTGGTCACATACCCTCCTTATTCCTGCCCTCTCCTTCACCTTTATACCATCAGCCAAATCCCTGAGGCTCATCATCTGGACCTTCCAAGGCAGAGCTTCTCAGAGTGTGGTCCCGGACCACCTGCAGCAGCATCACCTGGGAACCCAGCTCAGACCTCCTGACTCAGAACCTCTGGGGTGGGCCCAGCAATTGTTCTCACAAGCCCTCCAGGTGATTCAATGCTTGCTCGCATTGGGAGAACCACTAATCTACCAGTATCATCAGAACTGCCCCTTCTTCATCCCCAGCACCATGTCCATAGCTGAGGGCAGCACCTCCGTTCCCCTGGATTCTCACTTCATCTTCCTCAGAATCTTCCAGCCTCCAAGTCAGACCCACAGAACACCCCTCAGTCCAGACTCCACAAGCACCAAGAAAGGTGTCTCTAAAACACTCCTCTGCTGAGTTTAGGTCTGTGCTTTGTGATCTCAGCATCCATGTTTTGTGCCTGCCCTCCCTCTCGCGGGAAGGGCCATGCCTGGCTCTGCTAACAGCTGCTAACTGCTAACAGGGTGGATTGTGGTGGGTAATGGGGTAAGGCCTGGGGACCCTCCTGACCCTTTGGAAGCAGTTCCCTGGCTAAGGTCAAGTTGTGGCTCAGGAAGCTGGCTCCTGTGTGTGCCTGGGTGTAGTTAACACGTGGCCCAGAAGCCTTCCACAGAACTGTCAGTCCAGGCAAAGCCAAGAGTAACCGAGCTTGCCTCTGACTTCCCAATGGCAGCAGGTTGCTCAGAATTTGAATTTAGTGAAATAGGGTGTAAGTTCTCCACACTCTGTGTGGTCTGGCCTTGCAGGTAGGGAGCAGTCTAATTAAAGATTGAGCAGGTCCTCGTGACAGGTGCCAGAGGTTACGATATGGGTTTCTTGGGTCTGATGTAGAATGTGAATAAATGCTTGCAGCTCTTAGCCCTTTGTTGATCAATGAAGCACTTTTTTTTTTTTTTTTTTTTTTGCGGTATGCGGGCCTCTCACTGTTGTGGCCTCTCCCGTTGCGGAGCACAGGCTCCGGACGCACAGGCTCAGCGGCCATGGCTCACGGGCCCAGCCGCTCCGCGGCATATGGGATCCTCCCAGACCGGGGCACGAACCCGTATCCCCTGCATCGGCAGGCGGACTCTCAACCACTGCGCCACCAGGGAGGCCCGAAGCACTTTTTTTTATTACTGTTTTTCATCATATGTCAAGGAGGAACCATAACTCTCCACAGCTGTATATATAACCCTTTCTTTCTAAAGAGGGGTTGTTCAGTGCTCCTGTATTTTTCATTCTTTTGTCAAAGCAAGAAGTAAATACTTTAGAACTGTGAAATATGTAAAGTGAATAAAGTTTAGTGCTCCGCATGGTAAAAAAATAAATAAATAAACAAACAAAACACTCCTCTGCGTAAAACCCCCCAGTGGTTCCCCACTGCTCCCAGGATTGGGTTCCAATTCCTAAACCCCTCTTCCAGAAGCCTCCATCCAGTGCTCTGGGTACCACCCAGAATCTTCTCTGCAGATGACACCCCCATGCCCACCCCTCACACTGGACACTGTGGTCCAGCCACAATGACCACTCGGAACTCAAGTCTTCTGTCACCACGAAACACTGTGCCATTGCATCTGCCCACCTGGCAGTCACTTGGACAGTGAGCGACACAGCACAGGGAGAGGAGCTGCATTTTTCATGAAAAAAAGTCACTAACTATTATGTGACTGGCTGGTGACCACACATGGTTAGAGATGGGTAGAAAAGTCGCACTGACACAGTACATTTACATTTTACCTTTTACCTAAGTATAGACTAGGAGTCAGCAAACTGCAGCTGCTGCCCGTGTTTGAAAATGAAGTCTTGTTAGGAAATAACAGTCACACTTATTTACTGCACATTGTCCATGGCGGCTCTCACAGGACGACAGCAGAGCTGGGTACTGTGACAGAGGCTGTGAAACAGTTACTAAAGCCTAAGATATCTTCCCTCTGGCCAACTTTAACAAACTGTGCCAACCCCTCATCTAGACAATAAAGTAATACAAAGGAAATAAATCATCTTTCCGATTTCCAAAGGCTAGTAAAACTCTGGAGGAAAAACACTCTAAGCTCCTGGTTGGCTGGTGTCCTCTGGGTCCAAGGGCCCTTCAAGTTCTGCACTCCTCCTGGCTCTTGAGATGGGAGAAGGAGGCCACCAAAATGCGAGTCACACCCACACAACTCATTACTATTCAGTGCACATCCAGGAGAAAGACAAGAAAATCATGAAAGAAAAGTTGGGCTGAGTCACCCATTTTAATAAAAGTCCATCTTATAAACTCAAAATGAATTCTGCATCACCCAGTTTGCCAAAAGAGTGATAAAAAGCGCCACTCATAAAAGCAAAACAGGCATCCAGAATAGCATGCCCCTTAAATGAGGAGAAACAAACCAGAGGAAAAAGGTACGTCATTAACTTAAAAAGTGTGACTGCCACAAATGAGGGGGTTTTTTAATACTATTTTTTAAGACACTTTTAAATATTTTAAAATTTTTATTATTTTTTCATCTGCATTACATCTTAATTGCTGCACACGGGCTTTCTCTAGTTGCAGTGAGCGGGGGCTACTCTTCGTTGCGGTGCGTGGCCTTTTCATCACCGTGGCTTCTCTTGTTGCGGAGCACAGGCTTCAGTAGTTGCAGCACGCGGGCCCTAGAGCACACAGGCTTCAGTAGTTGTGGTGCGTGGTTCAGTAGTTATGGCTTGCAGGCTCTAGAGCTTAGGCGGCGTATGGTCGTAGTTGCTCTGCAGCATGTGGGATCTTCACGGACCAGGGCTCGAACCTGTGTCCCCTGCATTGGCAGGCAGATTCTTAACCATTGCGCCACCAGGGAAGTCCCACAAATGAGTTTTTGAAAGTTGATTTTTCTGAACGTCAATGACTTTCATGGCTGGGGATTATCCTAAAATCCATAAAAGTCCTGGCAGCATTTCCTCTATGCTCAGAACACTGTGGTGAGGTAATAACAACCATACCTTTGCTACTTTTGCAACAATACTCTGGAATTGAGCATAATGGGGGGAGGAGGTGGTAGGGGAATCAGCTCTTTTGCCTTCTAAAATAAAATACACAGAAAGCAGCACATGTTAGAAATGTATTAAACCACATACCAGGTCAAAAAACTAAAATAATCTCAAAATATATGTACTTCAATTCATATGCATAAAAGCTTGGATACTGATTACTACATACAATCATAAAATGATGGGAGTCTAGAGAAAAAATCCTTCTCCTTCACACTGAACCGTATGACTACAATCCTAGGGGATGTAACCTGACCCACAATACAATCAAGTCTGTGCTAAAGAAAGGTTACTAGGGCTTCCCTGGTGGCGCAGTGGTTGGGAGTCCGCCTGCCGATGCAGGGGACATGGGTTCGTGCCCTGGTCCGGGAGCATCCTGCATGCCGCGGAGCGGCTGGGCCCGTGAGCCACGGTCGCTGAGCCTGCGCATCCGGAGCCTGTGCCCCGTGACGGGAGAGGCCACAGCAGTGAGGGGCCCGCATACCACAAAAAAAAAAAAAAAAGTTACTAATACAACTATTTAAAAACCATGCAAGTGTTCAGCCAGCAAAGAAAGAAACCAACTTGGAACTTCTTGACACAATCCACTTATATTATTTAGGAAATCAGCTTTTTTTTAACTAAAAATAAAATTGGATGAAAAAATCCCCCTTGAAGAAAACTAAGAATAGTAAGCAGATTTCTTCCTGTTTATATTTATTGACTGTTCCCTTCAATAATTTTATCCTACAAGAATTATCCAGCCAAGAAAACTAAGTGTATTCCACGTGGTAGAGTCCCTGAGAGAAAAGAACAATGTTGGGTATAAACCAGCCTCTAGCCCTTGGGTCCCGCTGTCTCAGGAATTCTGAGTAAAGCAGACATCCTTGTAGACAGCGGTACTTTCATTCATCCAGGCCACATTGTCTACAAAGTATGCTGGACACACACACAACAGAGCGAGTGAAAGTGACCACGAGAGGATTTCAGCCTGAAATGGAACTGGAGGAGGGGATGGAGACTCTCACACACACACACCCAGGAAACAAACTGAGGAACCAAGAGACTGATTTCCCCTTAGTGCCTGGTTTACAGAAGACGGAAACCTGTCTCCTGACCAGTGAACACCAGCCAGGAGTCCCGCCCCATCTTCAAGCCAATGAACTCACTGCCTGGACTCTGGCTGGCTGCCCCCTCTTTTCACTCCTTGCCCATAAACAGAGCTGCCCTGAACCCTCAACCGACTTCCTGAATTGCAAGTCCTCTGCTATCTCCCCAATAAACTCAATTTCTGGTCATTTGAGCTTGCCTCAGCTTACCTCCTTTATTTAGGTTGACACTATAAGTAAGTGATATGCCAATATTTGCATGTGACACTTTCCCAGGGAAGCATGTGGTCACTATGAAGTGGCCATGAACACAGCACTAAGTGGGTGTGATGGCCTCACCTTC
This sequence comes from Mesoplodon densirostris, assembly GCF_025265405.1. Lineage (NCBI taxonomy): Eukaryota > Metazoa > Chordata > Mammalia > Artiodactyla > Ziphiidae > Mesoplodon > Mesoplodon densirostris. The sequence continues at coordinate 108,109,203 of NC_082661.1, forward strand.
ACAAACTGGCAGGTATCTGACTCACAACTTTTCCTACTCTCTCCAGAAAGATGTGGGGAGGGAGGGTTGTGGGAAGAAGGTGGGAATTACACCAGTAAAATCAAGAGTAGCAAGTAGATTAAGAAATAAGAATGGGGCTTCCCTGGTGGCGCAGTGGTTGAGAGTCCGCCTGGAGGTGCAGGGGACGCGGGTTCATGCCCTGGTCTGGGAAGATCCCACATGCCCCGGAGCAGCTGGGCCCGTGAGCCATGGCCGCTGGGCCTGTGCGTCCGGAGCCTGTGCTCCGCAAGGGGAGAGGCCACAACAGTGAGAGGCCTGTGTACCACACACAAAAAATAAAGAAAGAAAGAAGAATGACAATAAGCCTGGAAGCAGAGATCCAATAGAGAGTCGGTTCCCAAGCCAAGCAATTCCTGAGCAAATCCACACTTCATCCATCCTCCACCTTCTTTCCATCCAAGTTCACGTGATTATGAAATATAGGTAACTCCTGATCATTCAAAACAATCCACTTAATAGATTTTGCAGGTCTTCCTTTCCTCAGTCACCGTGGCTTTCCCTCCAGCCTTGTGAAATCAAAGCATATTTACTGAACAGCTCTGCTGAGTTCTGTGATAGAAACTTGAAATAAAATAAAAATAGTAAACACTAATATTTACTGGGCACTTATTACATGCAAGGTGCTATGGTAAATGCTTTATCAGTTAATCTCATTTAATCTTCAAGATTGTCCCCAGAGGCAGGTACTATTATTATACACGAAAATTTTTAGCCTATGACCTTGGTACCTGTCCCAACCTCTTCAGTAAGTGGAGGAGATGGACCAGAATCCACAGTCTGGGACTAGGGTCTGCTCTGACCACTCTGGGGACGCCAGATCCCTGCGTTCATTGTACATCTGTGTTTCTACAGTAAGCACGGGGATGCAGCACTGCACCATCACGAAGACACCTCCACGGAAGATTTAATGTGCATTGGGGCATGCAGAGTGTGTAGCCTATTATGACACAGGTAAGGTCCTTTGAGACAGAAAATACAGACTTTGTTGGTGAAGGAAGGTGTCTGAGGAGTGACATCTAACTCTGAAGAGCATCCTCTGACAGAGAGTGAACTGAACTAGGAAGTAACAGTTCAGGAGCAGAAACAGGAGCTCTCATCCAGCTCCAAGAACAGTCGGGAAAACTGAGAAGCACTTCGGGAGGTGAAGGACAGTGTTTGGAGAAACAGAAAGGGAGGTGGGTCATGAGCTGGAGAAGCAGGCAGGTCATGGAGGTCCAAGGAATCTGGGCTTCATTCTGACAGAAAAACCACTCAAAAGGCTTTATGTAGGAATATGATGCAGTCAAATGTCATCACATGGTTTCTCAACAGCTGGCCTTGGTGCTGGACACTCTCTGTTGGGGAAAGGGTCCCGTAAAGTGCTGGGCAGCATCCCTGCCTCCACCATTAGATGCCAGCCACACCCCTTCCCCACTGTGGCGACCAAATATTCTCAGACATTGCCAATCCCACGCTGGAAGGACCGTGGCCCTGAACTGAGAACCTCAGGCTGGAGCGAAGAGCCAGGACTGAAGAACCAAGACAGTAACTGACAAGATGGATGTGAAAGCCAAGCAAGTGACAGCTGAGCTGAAAGGTGACTTTCCTGATTCCTCTCACACAACGTGGCCGCACAACCTAGGCCTCCAGAATCATCTAGAGAATGTTCCAGGCCCACCCTGTGCAAACTCCTCTCCACCTCTGAAGCCCCTTTCACCTGGCAGTGTCATCATCGACCCCCTCAGCGGGGACCCTGGCCTGTCTCCTTGGCCCCTCCCAACCTCAAGGCCCCGCCTACCTCTTGATGCCCCGCCTTCATCCCATGGACCCACCTACCTCTCATGGCCCCGCCTTCCTCTCCCTGTCCCACACCCCACACCTGCTTCTCAGAACTTCCTCCACCATCCTTGGAGGCATCAAGTCTCAGCCAACACCTGAGCCCCTCAGGTCTAATCACTCCACAGACTGGACTTCAGAATCAGGAGACCAGCTCCGCCCCTCAGGTCTTAAAGGATATCCTCCAGCCAAGCCTCCCACGATTCCATCCCCTCTAGACTCTCTACACCTGCTCTTCACTGCCCTTAAGAATTTTATCCCAATGTACTTCTCTCCACTGTATCTTGACTTCCGAGGTTTATTCACTTACCTTTTTAGCACATAACTCATGGCCTATGCTAGTAACCCCAGTTCCTCTGTCCTCCAGAATTGTCACCACAATGTCCCAAGGAGTTGTGAATTCTAGATGTCCAAACGAAAATGACCTTCTTGCCTGAAACCTGTTCTCACTTTCACATTCTGAGAATCACCCTCCACCCACAGGTGTGAATCAGAAACCAAGGAAAGCATCCAATCAAACGTCGAGTCCTGACAACAGTAAATCCTGAATACTCCCCACATCTGTCTCTTTCCTTCCTCATTGCCCCTGTTTCAGTTTAGGCACTTTTACCCACCACCCAGACATTAATTTTAAATTTCTTCAATCCATTCTCCATTCTGCCACCAGAATAATTTTTCTTTTATAAATGCCAATCTGTTTATGGTTTAACTACGCAAAATTATTTAAAAGCATCACCAGGATGACATAAATGTCCTTGTTTACATGTCTGGCCTCCTTTCCACCCTTCAGTCTCCCAGTTTACAATCCAGAACCACCTGTACTCCATGGTCACTTGCATCTCCATGGCGAGCACACACACTCCTCCTTTTATAGCCGGTCTCCGCAGTCAACTCCTCGTGGACCCTCAGGCCCTTCCCCAAGTACTACCTCCCGAACTACAAGGGGACTCAGTCAACCCTCCCCTTTTGCTCCCCCTACTGTGCATGTCTCCACTGGGACCCCAAATACGATAACACTGAACACATCCAACACTCACTGTACACCCCATACTGTGCAAAATGTTTTACTTGTGTTCATGCTTTCTTCTTATGCAGAAACTACTATATCACTCCTCATTTTACAGAAGTGACAAAACTTTGAGAAATTAAGCCATTTTCCTTAGTTTGCACAGTAAAGCGGAAAATCCAGGGCTCAAATCCAGGACAGTCTGACTAGAGCCCATTTCAACCACTAAACTCCAATAATTTGTTTTCGCGTCTTATTTAAGTCGATGTAAGTCAGTTGAGAATAGAAGCTTTCTTTTAATGTGTGTGTCCCTTGTAACTAGGGGTGGGCAGGTCAAGAGAAAGGGGAGGAGGTGAAAGAAAAGAAATGTAAATCATAACTGCATATCAAGACCCTGATCTAAATTAAGAGGATCTATGTATAAAATAAATAAGATACATGGATATAATATACCACACAGGGAATATTGCCTATATTTTATAATAACTATAAATGGAATATAACCTTAAAAAATTGTGAATCTGGGCTTCCCGGGTGGCACAGTGGTTGAGTGTCCGCCTGTGATGCAGGGGACACGGGTTCGTTCCCCGGTCCAGGGTGATCCCACATGCCACAGAGCGGCTGGGCCCGTGAGCTGTGGCCGCTGAGCCTGCGCGTCCAGAGCCTGTGCTCTGCAACGGGAGAGGCCACAGCAGTGAGAGGCCCATGTACGGCAAAAAAAAAAAAAAAAAAAAAAAAAAAAAATTGTGAATCACTATGTTGTTACACCCGAAATTTATATAATTCTATACATCAACTATACCTCAATAAAAAAATAAATAAATTAGAAGAGGAAATCCACAGTTATCGTAGATCATTCGGGGCTGCTTTAACAAAATACCACACTTTGGGTGCCTTAGAACAACAGACCTTCCTTTTACACAGTTCTGGAGACTAGAAGTTCAAGATCAAGGTGCCAGCATGTTTGGGCCACAGCATCTTCCTGCGTCACATCTGGTGCCTTCTCCCTGAGTCCTCACACGGTGGAAGGGGTGATGGGGTCTCATTCATAAGATGCTAACCCATCACTGGGGCTCCACCTAATGACCTCAGCACCTCCCAAAGGCCCCACCTCCTAACACCATCCCATTAAGTATCCCTGGATGTGAACCTGGGGCGCAAACACATTCAGACCACAGCAGAGTCTTAAGGAGAACCGAAAGTGTCACAGCGGCCTTCCCAGCCCAAACCCCAAGCGCGATGGGCCCTTCCCTCCTCCTTCCCTGGCACCGGCCGGGTGGTTGGCACAGGGTCCACTCCACCGCACCTCTCCATGCTTGGGCAGGGCCTAGCCTATCAGCCTGGCCCCGCGCCTGCGCAAGCAGGCAGGAGGGAGTTCCGCTCTGGGGACAGCAGCTCCCGGGCCACCTCATTGGTCACGGACTGACTGGTGAAGCCAGTGGCAGGGTGAGACCTAGGTGCCAGCGCCTCAGACAGCAATCCAAGTAACGGGCAACAACCCCTTCCACGTGGCCACCGTGGTCTCCCCGCTTGTGTGCCTAGTTCCACCAAGAGCTGGAGGACGACGTTGCTGGGACAGCCGGTACTTCTTCAGCCCCGGGCGCTGGCTGGAATCGCACCTTCCTACTCCGGGTAACAGCGGGCCCGCTCAGCCATTGGCTGCCCCACAGTGGGCCCCTCCCTCTTCTGTATAAAAGGAGCCCCAGTCGGACGGAGGGTAGATGGCTTTCTGAGGCGCTGATCTGCCAATTTCTCGTTGGGATAACTTTGAGATTAAAGTTGTTATTCCTTGATCCAGCAACTCGTCTCCCAAGTATTGGTCTGTCGTTCGCAGTGCAGAAGGAGCTTGGGCTCGGTAACAAAAGAATGTCACTGAACAGTAAGAATAAAGTAAAAACTCCAAGATACTGAGAATAGAGAAGAAAAAAGCAAAGAAAGTTACATGTGTCTTCTCCCAATAGGAAAGAAAAGAAAGGGAAGGAAAGAAAAACAAAAGGAAAAGAAAAGAAAAAGAAAGAACAGAGAAGAAGAAAAAAGACAATAAAAAATTTTGTTGCACTGGATGGAGGCTCCCTGTATAAGAAAGGGATAAAACAAATGAAAACTAAACTAAATATGGGATACTTCTGAGCAAGTGACTGTTCACTGCAATAACAGAATCCGTTTGAACTTGACCCCAGGAACATCGTGGTTTGAGTGTTCTAGGTACTGTGATATTGGGATATTGAGAAGGAAATGAAATCAGAGCACAGAACTGCCTCTGCTGGGCAACATTTACAGTATGCATATCTTCTTCAACTTTTAGAATAAACTTACAGATAAAACAGTAACCATAAAAATATGCCCTAAGGATGAAAGTGCACCTGCTGGAAGCTGGCACAGTCCCGGCGTGGACCAGCTGGAGGGGTCAGCAGAGGAGCTAACAACAGGCGGGGTGGCTGGAGACAGGACCCGGCATTGGTGGAACGACGACACATCAGAAAGCTTACTGTTTCATGTTCAAAGCCAATGACCACAGGGAACTAGGACAGCAATGGGAACCATGCTGGGAGGAATGGGGACACCCAGAAAGTGACAGTAATGTGGATAACTGCATCAGCAAGCCTAAAACACCGGAAATCAACACCAGCTAAACGAGGGCGGGGGCACCACACAGGGAGGGACCGAAAGTGGGCAGCAGGTGGGGGCCAGGGCCGCTGCTGGTCTCCCAGCCCTTCTGCTCTCCTCACCAGGGGAAGGTGGTGCTTTAGACGTTTCTAAGTCCTTAAAATTTTAAAAAAGGGAAAAAAAAACCTGTGTGAGTAAAACTGAGAAAGGATTACAGCTTCAATCTACTCTTGTTACCCTGCTTATAATGGATTATGCAGTGATCACCTAGGTAACGGAACAGATATAAAACATGGCTACTAAATGAATTTCAGAAAATGAAATCTTCCATTTTACTACTGACTTCTATGCTGACATTAGAGAGAAGTCTGTGGGGAAAATAAATATTTCAGTTAAAATAATTTTAAAAGCTGGGCTAAAAATTAAGAACAATTTTAATACCACATTTCAAATAAAGCAACTTCTGAGAGTTAATACTGTATGTAATGTTTCAAAAGTAAAAATACAGCTTTATATACACACATGTTCTTTCAGAGTTAAAAGACGTGTCATAGCTTTTATTGCTTCTCAGGAAAATATTCGTGTGGGTTTGACTGAACAGCATCTAAGTATTCTTCTTGCTCTGAAAAAAATGAATTTAAATACAAATGATCATTTCTGTTTGTCACTGAAGTCTCAATTCTGGCTACTGATGACAGTGAGGAGAGTGCATTTCATTCGGTTTCTGGAAGTGGCTGCTCTTGGTGTTGATTTATGACATCTTTCAACAGGTTCAAGATCATGTTTCTCTTATTCCTTTCTGGCCTGGATTTTCACGTCCCCCTTCTCTGTAATTCTAGCCTCAAGAATATACTCCTCCAAACCTATGTCCATATACACACACCAAAGGCTTCCAGCCATGCGGAAAACATGGGGATCACTACATATTTACCAAAATCAGCAGATCTGCCAAACCCAAAACAGCCCATCCAAAAATATTCTACTAGAAAGATGTTTAAGATCTGTTTTAAATTATTAGGTAGATAAAACCATATAATCCTGCCAATCCTTGGGTCACGTATACTTGCTTTATTTTTTGTTATGTAAAGAGATTATGTGATATCTAACATAGTTATGACTGGAGAAATCCTAGAAGAGCTTGCTAATGGATAATCAACAATTATGTAAGATAATTATGGTTTGCTGAAAACAGCTGCTGATGAATATGACCCAGAAAAAGGGTCTCAATTTGAATAAAGGCATTCTAAGGAGAAGGACTCTTAAGGGACCATATCCTGAATGTACTCTGGCAAAATGACCTCCGTCCACACCTAACAGGCAATGAGCCAGGGTCCGTGGTGGACAGCAGGCTGAGATGCCTTGTCCACAGGTAGCAGGGCAGTGGCCCAAAACTTCAAATACGTGGTATGTCACAATAGCGAATGCTTTGCTATTTCTAAGGATTTAGAAACCATGCCAAATATTTCAAGAGAGAGTTTCCCTCACACCTGACAGATGAGTAAAACAGGTTCCAAAAGAAGAAAGTCTCCTCAGACCACAAAGAACACAATCCACAACTCAACAACACATGCTACCATGCTGCAGGCAGGAGGATTATTCCTATATTTTCCCTTGCTATCTTCAGAATTGCTCTAGATTAGAATTTTATTTGAGATATAAAACACAAAGAAACAAACAAAGCAAAAGGCAAAGGTGAGGATAATGGCAATGCTACTGGGCTATTAAAGGAGCTCAATCTTTCCTTCTGATTTGAGAAAATGTGACTATGAAAAGGGCTGTCAGCCCTTTTGTGGCTGAAAAAAGGTTAAGTGTCACGGCCTTAATTAAGTCAATGACGTTCCACTCAGCAGAAAGCAAAACCGATTGTTCATCAGGTGATATGCTAGGTTATTAGTTTTCTAAATAAACAATTTTATTCAAGAAAAGTACATAAGGAACACCAGTTGTCCTTACAATACTTTCCTCCTAAAACTGGCCTATCTTCGCAGCCTCGGTAAACAGTGCCAACACCCACCAGACACTTAAGACGAGCACCAAGAACTCATCTTTGATTCCCTTTTCCATCGCCCCCTCGTCTAAGCCCCGGAGGTCCCATCAGCTCCACCGGCAGGGCAGGACCCCTCCCACGCCCACCGCCCCCTCTGTCTCCTCCACTGGCTCTCGCTCAGCTCCTGCGGCAGCCCCCCTGCTGTTCCAGCTCCTGCTTCAGCCCCTGGAACAGCACCCAAGGCCAGGTCCCATAAGCCACACGCAACACGGAACAAACACGCTCTCTCCCTGCACAAGACCCTCTAAAAGCTCCCACTTAAAAAAACGCATTATCCTTCCATGGCTTTCAAGACCCTGAACGTCCTGGCTCTGTAGTCCTTGCTGTCCTCAGGCCGTGTCTGCGCTCTCCCGGGGCACTTGCACTTGCCTCTGGGCTCCTGGGGGGACCTTCCCTCTGACCTCCCCGCCAGGGCTCCTGACATTACATGCGGGGCTTCCTCCTACACTCTCCTCACCCCTGCTTCACTGACCATCTTCCACCGGTTCACTTCTTTCATGGCACTTAATCAGAATCTGATGTAAGTCCATTACCTCCACTACATGTTTGTGTTTTCTCTGTCTCGCCCTGCTGTGAAGAGGATGTAAATCAGGAGAAAAGGAATCTTAGTTCTCTTGCTCACTAATACATCTCTGGAGCCTAGAACACTGCCTGGCATAGAGAATGCAGTCAGTAAACATTTGTGAATGAATGAATGTTATCACTCAAAACTATTTGTCTTTCAGTATTCTTGAAGTTTTAACCAAGTTAACATGTGAGAGAAAATGTGAAATTCTTTCACATTTTCTATAGCATCTCTAAAGCAAAATGTTAGGCCCTAAAAATGTATAAAATAACATGGAACTGAATCAAGAGGGTTGACTGAAGTAGGCCAATCCATAAACTGCATGAAAAAGATCTCCAGATCAAACTCCGGTGCTCTAATTCCATGTGGATGGAGATAAAGGGGCGTGCTCTCAGGGAAGGGAGCAAAATTAGGGGTGGGAAGAGGGCCTGTCATGAGCTTATTCCTGTTGTGTCTCAAAGGGCAACTGTCCTCAAGAGAACTGTTGGTGAGAAATCCTCCTAGCAGCAACTTTCTGGAAACCAGCAGAGAGGCTAATTATCAGAAACTTCTCTCCCTACAGAAAGTGCATTCCTCCCCCTTCCCCCACTAATGCCTCAGTTTGCATAACTCCCTGTACTGTTAGCTCTTCTGAGCTTTGAAGAAAATCCTCAATTATGCATACAATAAATGCACATTTCTGCTGTTGAACTGCCATTTAAGTATCTGGAAGAATATTTCCTACTTGTTTTGTGTTAGGTTTGGCATGGAAGTAAAAAGGTAGCACAAAGCCAATGAACAAAGTGAGAAAACGCAACCACACAAATTTGCAAAAGAAATTCCCCACTCTGAGATAATTATTTCATACCATATTAAGGGACTGCATTTATTTTGCTTGTCACTCTCTATGCCATAGCCGGCTGCCCCCCAAAATGACAAGGCCGGGAGGGGTTACTAGTCTCTCTAACACAAAAATGGAGGAAGTAGGAGGTAAAATACAGCCAGTTCAGTAATTTTAAAAAAAAAGGAGGAATAGGGTTATTCTATTATTTTCAGTTTACTCCAATTCCACATTTATTGACTGATAAGACTTCATTTCTGAGCTCTAAGGGAAGAAAATGCAGTCAACTTGGGAATAGTTTTAATCCAAAAGCAAGTGTTAGGCACAGCTAGTGTTTGCCTCTGTCTGTCCCATAATGATTCTAATTCCTAGTTGCAAACTGATGTATCTCCTAGAACATAGCTCAATAAAGCTCTTAGCTCACAACTGTCCCCAGGTTCTGTACCTGTAATAACACACCTTTCAAAAAGGAAAAGGGAGGGAAAATTTAATTATCCAATTTTTCTCATAGAAGAAAAAGATCTACCGAGCAGTGGTTAGCTGCAATGTCATGAATGGATAGATGGACAGACAGACAGATAGACGAATGATAGATGGATGGATAGATAGATGATAGATAGATAGACAGACAGACAGATAGAAAGATAGGTCAGTTGATCTTAAGAAGGAAGCTTCACAAGTCACAGTACATCCCAGGGAATCTTCTTTCACATGAGAAGTATCAAGAAGATCTCACAATATCTTATGTGGTTTATTTTCCTAATACTGAAGGGAGACCACAGTTGTGATGGGTAAAGAACAGGAAGAAGAAAAACAGGCACATATGGATGTTTTGTTATTTACTATCACTTCTTGATCTCAGCCAGGGCTCATTTCCATCATCTTCAAACACCTCTCTCAGTCGCGCACACACAGAGGAGAAGGAGTGCGGTCAGAAGCAGGGCACAGATGTAACCAACCTACAAGGATGAGACCTGTACCCTGCCTCATAAACTCCAAGCTCCACACAGGAAGCCAAGCAGACTCCACTTTCCTCACGAAAAAGTCTGCTCGTTACAACACCCAGGGTCGCACACGTACCACATACATGAGAAAGATGAGCAATACTCTGGTTTGGAAGCAACAACCCAGCTGTGCTGTTATTTGTTATGAATTATCAAACAGCTTGGGAATGACTGTTCTGAAGTATTAACCCTCTTGGTGAGCAGGAGCTGGGGAGCAAGCAGACGGTGCTACTTCGTGTCAACAGTTAGTACCTGGATGAGCCATGAATGCACAGGAATAGTGCTCCAGGGCCCGCAGAAACCTGCTGCCTTCTGGGAACAAAGCTCCAGTGCTCAGAGCTGCTTCTGAAGGTATGTACATGACCAGCTAAGTCAGAAATACCGACTCAGAGCCACTTTAAAACCATCACTGGTTAAAGCAGGCTAGAAAACTGCCAAGAGTGGCCATCTGTTACGAAAAGGAGGTTTGGCAAGTATACTTAAGAATACCCTAGTCAGAAAGGAAACAGATGTGCTAAGCTGTTGAGTGGCAGGGGCAGGATGGCCTGCATCCCATGCGGGTCTTTAAATTACAGGGCGATGGGTAGACACACATCAGAGCTGCTGTTTCCACTGCAATCTGCCTCACAGCCATTGAGTTCTGTGAATTCTCCTACTTACATCAAACGGAGCTGAGCTGGACTGGGCATTCTGACCACACGGCTCCCTGAAGCAGTCACCGAAAGGAAGAAGGAGTCCCATGGCAATGATCCGCGAGCAGAACTTCTCTGCTTCGTCTGGAGGCCCGTTCTCCTGCTGGCTGAACAGCTTCTCCAGCAGAGTTCGCCCTGCAGGGGAGACACGGTCGTTAGGCAGGTGCACTGGAGGGTCCCCTGGCTCAGACTCCCGGAGGAGAGGCCGACAAACACAGCTGAGGTAGCACTGTTGTCAAGGCTTTGCCGTGCACAGGGAAGACTCTGCAGGTGGGCCTGGTACCACACGGGAAAGGGCAGCTCTGGGTCCCTCTCCCATCCCCAGAATACCTCCCGCCTCCAAAGAGAATGGGACACGTGATGGGACCTACATCCTCTTCCATCTGAAGAAGACCCAGCCTTCCGGGTTTCACTGGAAATCCTCCTTCCACTCTTTGTCAGCCGGCCGGTGGCTCTCTGAGAAGGCAGCCAGTAGTCACCATTTGGGCTACGAAATGTCAGTGGCTGCCTCACAGTCTGAGGGGTGGCCGTCGGGGGGCAGGAATGGGGTGGGCAGGGAGGCAGGCACCAGCCACTGGAAGGGGACAGGGCTGGCCCGCAAAAAATGCCTCCCTGACGAGGAGAGTGACAGAAACTCAACATCTTCTCATATAAGCCTCAGAAACATCACTCTAGGGTAGGTCTACACTTGAGGTTTCTATTACTTCCTGAAGAGAGACAAGAGAAGAGAGGCACATGGAGAGGAGAGCGTTGGCTGCGGCTCGGGCCCACCTGGTCCCGTGGCTCTGAGTCCCGGCCGCGGGGAGAGCACAGCGATGAGGGGGGAACCCGGCGTCTGCTCTCACTGGTCACCCAGAGCCGAGAGCCGCAGGCCAGCCCCTCATCCATTTGACTCTCAACTCACTATCCTTCGGAGAGCGATTTCTCTGGCTTCCGCACTAATCATCTACGGTGGAGGAAATAGGAAGTCTCCAGGGTCACTCAGTTGCCGCTGCTCTGGCCCTCCCTCTATCAGCAGGTTCAGTCTTCAAATTTAAAGTCCCTTATCCACAAAAGCTCCCAGTGACCCCCTCCTGCACTCTCCCAGCTCCATTCAGAGCTCCTCTGTGTCATTAATTACTTTAGTTAATTATTTGTTTAATGTCTACCCCCCTCACTATTACACAAACTCTCTGACAGCCAGCAGACATCCTGCAGACCTGTCCCCTCGCACAGGAGAAGCACCAATGAATACTTTCAGGATTTCTGAATGAATACAATGCTATGATTCTGTGACAAAGACTCATTCATATCATGGTCAGAACTGGAAATGAAATATTGGTCTAGACCAGGGGTCAGCAAACTTTCGCTGCAAACGACCAAATAGAAAATATTTCAGGCTTTAAGGGCCAACTAAGATCTCTGCTACACATTCTTCCTTGGTTTGGCTTGGTTTGGCTTTTGAACAACTTTAAAAATGTAAAAAGCATTCTCAGCTTGGGGTTGTGCAGGGCCAGGCCTCACTCTACACATCAGTCACATCTAAATTTCAAACGTATACATGTTCAGTTCTGCAGGATGGTTTCCATGCAATTTCAGTGCCTCTTCCTAGGTTTGTTTGTAAAAGAAAACTAAATTCAATATCTACCTCTCATACGCAGAATGACAAAGCAGGGCAAAAGAGGCTCTCTGTTTTCTCCGTTCCTGTGGGTCACTAGACAGCATTTGCAGGTCTCCCAGGACATTTTCTGAGGGGAAACGGAACTCTTTTTCCCTATATAACTTAAGTTTGCCTGCACCTAACTGGACCCACACACCTAGGAAACCACATCCCTCAGTTCTCAAGTGATTGTCATTACAGTAAACCCATCTTATGCAGACCATCTTACAGTAGCTCTGCAAATGGCCAGAAAGCTCATTAGTTCTTTCCTACAACTCAATCCTGTATACAACATAAAACAAGGGAGACAGGATCTCTCATGTGTGTGTCCCACAGTGAATGAATGTGTATGTATTCATCAAGCCAAAACCTTATGAGCAGTGATAGGGGAGCGGTGTGGAAGCACAGGCCCAGAGCTTCGTGCCCTGAGGGCGAACACCCTTCACCCCGAGCACCTCCCCCTGGGCAGCACTTCCAGTTCTAACAGCCCTGAGTGTCCCCCTGGTGGCAAACTCCCCCTGGGCTGGAAGCCCTGCCCTCACCTCCCTGCCTTCACAAAAGCCTGTGTGCCCCAGGCCTTCCTCTCACAGGAATCTCGGATGGAGATGTCACGTCCAATCCCACACGGTTAGGGACAGGAAGCAGGGGTGACTTCTTGATCCCACGAGCACTTTCAAACGATGTGACTCCTCCAAACCCTCAGCACCCTTGACACTCCCACCGGCCCTCTTCCTGCAGCGTCCACTCCTTCTGGCCCTTCTGGCTCTCTCTAAGCCCTCCACCTCCTCACTCACCACCTTGGTCTCCACTCGACCCCATCATCATCGTCACCGACGCTCATGGAGGTAACTCACCCCTGACCTTGAGTCCTGCCTTCACCCCGCAGGACCTGGCCCGTCCACCCCCCCCGGCTGGGCCGCCTGCGCCAGGCCCGCGTCCAAGTTCACTCAGCCCTCAGGGCTCCCTGTACCCCTCAGGCTGAGGCTGTGACACAAGACCCACCTCCTGCTGCCTCTTGCAGCTCCCTGGGCACCACCCGGCGCTCCTGCACCAGAGTACTCTGCCCCGGGACTTGCATGACCAACACTTTCTCACTCACCCACATCTCTGCTCAACTGGCACTTCCCCCACCCTCCCTAAAACAGCACCTACCACTCTTTCCCATTGTTGCCTTCGGCCTCCAGAGCCGGGCCCTGAGCTCCTGCAAGCCCGTGGACCACTCCTCCTCACGGAGTGTCAGCTCCATTTCAGCAGATGCTGGTGTCTGTTCACCACTTTCACCCAGAAACTCAAGAGAGGCCTGGCCCAGAGCAGGTCACCAGTGAACCAGTGGATGGACATCTAATCCCCGACACGACTCTTTCGGCTCTGCTTCTAGAATTCCCACTAAACCTTCATCCTCCACATGGGCCTTGAATCAGTCACGGTTACACGGTTACTGCCACCCTCGCCGGTCGATCCCAGGCTCCACCACCACACCACAACCAGGCCCCCATCCCCCTCTCCCTCAGTCACGTCAGCCTGGAAACCCACACACACTCCAGCCTGGCCCACCCTTCCCTCCGCCTGCACCTGAGCACCTCAACACCACAGAAGAAAGACACGCACACTGCCTGTCCTCACTTTACTGTCTGGACTATAAACGTCAATCAGGCCCAACCCTGCTCTGCATTTTCAACTCAGCATCCAGTCGCCCGCCTCATCCCACTCTTTCCAATGAGGAGATGATGACCCTGTCAAATAATTTACTGAGAAAATGTAAGGATCTGGGACAAACTGTATATGCAGAACACCCACACCTGCACCCTCCTCTGCCTACGCTTCACTGTGGACACCCTGCTCCAGACAAAAGCAAGGTCTTCCCTCTGTGTCCTGGATCTAATTCCTTGTTCCATGCATGGAACTTCACTCTTTAACTGTTCCTTCTCTCTCTGAATCATGAACACGCCCTCCTAGACTGGACGTTTCCAGAATCACAAATACATGCTTAACTGTAAAAGAATCTCCATGAGCCCACATCATTCCCCACCGCCAGCTACTGTCCCATTTCCTGGTTTCCTTTCACATCAAATCTACCAGGTATATCATCACAAAGTATACAAATAACAAATGTTGAAGAGGATGTGGAGAAAAGGGAACCTGCATACTTTGTGGGTGGGAATGTAAACTGGTGCAGTAACAACGAAAAGCACTATGGACGTTTCTCAAAAATTTAAAAATAGAACTACCATATGACTTACCAATTCCACTACTGGGCATATATCCAAAAAAATGATTCAAAAAGATACATGCACCCCAATGTTCACAGCACCACTATTTACGATAGCAAAGATATGAAAGCAACCTAAATGTCCATCAACAGATGAACAGATAAAGATGGTGTGGTATTCCATTCCAAGTAATATTGGAATTACTTGGAATATTCCAAGTAATATTCCATTGTGACATATATACAGTGGAATATTACTTTGCCATAAAGAATGAAATCATGCCATTTGCAGCTACATGGATGGACACAGATTATCATACTAAGAGAAGTAAGTCAGAAAGAAAAAGACAAACACCATATGATATCACTTATATGTAGAATCTAAAATACAATATAGGGGGCCTCCCTGGTGGCGCAGTGGTTGAGAGTCCGCCTGCCGATGCAGGGGATACGGGTTCGTGCCCCGGTCTGGGAGGATCCCATATGCCGCGGAGCGGCTGGGCCCGTGAGCCATGGCCGCTGAGCCTGCGCATCCGGAGCCTGTGCTCCGCAACGGGAGAGGCCACAACAGTGAGAGGCCCGCGTACGGCAAAAAAAAATAAAATAAAATACAATATAGGGGATTTGGTTCAAGATGGCAGAGTAGAAGAACGTGCTCTCACTCCCTCTTGTGAGAGCACTGGAATCACAA
This sequence comes from Mesoplodon densirostris, assembly GCF_025265405.1. NCBI lineage: Eukaryota > Metazoa > Chordata > Mammalia > Artiodactyla > Ziphiidae > Mesoplodon > Mesoplodon densirostris. Next base: position 108,124,358 of record NC_082661.1, read on the forward strand.
CTAACTGCTGAACAATCATCTACTGGAAAACACTGGAACTCACCAAAAAAGATACCCCACATCCAAAGACAAAGGAGAAGCCATAATGAGATGGTAGGAGGGGCACAACCACAGTGAAATCAAACCCCATAACTGCTGGGTGGGTGACTCACAAACTGGAGAACAGTTAACTACAGAAGTCCACCCACTGGAGTGCAGGTTCTAAGCCCCACATCAGGCTTCCCAAACTGGGGGTCTGGCAATGGGAGGAGGAATTCCTAGAGAATCAGACTCTGAAGACTAGTGGGATTTGATTGCAGGACTTCAACAGAACTGGGGGAAACAGAGACTCCACTGTTGGAGGACACAGACAAAGTAGTGTACGCATTGGGGCTCAGAGGAAGGAGCAGTTACCCCATAGGAGACTGAACCAGACCTACCTGCTAGTGTTGGAGGGTCTCCTGCAGAGGTGGGGGGTGGCTGTGGATCACCATAGGGACAAGGACACTGGAACAGAAGTTCTGAGAAGTACTCCTTGGTGGGAACCCTCCCAGAGTCCTCCATTAGCCCCACCAAAGAGCCCAGGTAGGTTCCAGTGTTGGGTCGACTCAGGCCAAACAAGCAACAGGGAGGGAACCCAGACTGACCCATCAACAGTCAAGAGGATTAAAGTTTTACTGAGCTCTGCCCACCACAGCAACACCCAGCTCTACCCACCACCAGTCCCTCCCATCAGGAAACCTGCCCAAGCCTCGTAGAGAGCCTCAACAACCAGAAGACAGACAGCAGAAGCAAGAAGAACTACAATCCTGCACGCTGTGGAACAAAAACCACATTCACAGAAAGGGAGACAAGATGAAAAGGCAGAGGGCTATGTACCAGATGAAGGAACAAGATAAAACCTCAGAAAAACGACTAAATGAAGTGGAGATAGGCAACCTTCCAGAAAAAAATTCAGAATGATAGTGAAGATTATCCAGGACCTCGGGAAAAAAATGGAGGCAAAGATCGAGAAGATGCAAGAAATGCTTAACAAAGACATAGAAGAATTAAAGAACAAACAAACAGAGATGAACAATACAATAACTGAAATGAAAACTACACTAGAAGGAATCAACAGCAGAATAACTGAGGCAGAAGAACGGATAAGTGACCTGGAAGACAGAATGGTGGAATTCACTGCTACAGAACAGAATAAAGAAAAAAGAATGAAAAGAAATGAAGACAGCCTAAGAGACCTCTGGGACAACATTAAACGCAACAACATTCGCATTATAGGGGTCCCAGAAGGAGAAGAGAGAGAGAAAGGACCCTAGAAAATATCTGAAGAGATTATAGTCGAAAACTTCCCTAACATGGGTAAGGAAATAGCCACCCAAGTCCAGGAAGTGCAGTGAGTCCCATACAGGATAAACCCAAGGAGAAACACACAGAGACACATACTAATCAAATTGACAAAAATTAAAGTCAAAGAAAAATTATTGAAAGAAGCAAGGGAAAAATGACAAATAACATACAAGGGAACTCCCATAAGGTTAACCTCTGATTTCTCAGCAGAAATTCTACAAGCCAGAAGGGAGTGGCATGACATATTTAAAGTGATAAATGGGAGGGAACTACAACCAAGATTACTCTACCCAGCAAGGATCTCATTCAGATTCCAGGGAGAAATCAAAAGCTTTACAGACAAGCAATACCTAAGAGAATACAGTTCCACCACACCAGCTCTAAAACAAATGCTAAATGAACTTCTCTAAGTGGGAAACACAAGAGAAGAAAAGGACCTACACAAACAAACCCAAAACAATTAAAAAAATGGCAATAGGAACATACATATCGATAAGTACCTTAAACCTGAATGGATTAAATGCTCCAACCAAAATACATAGATTGGATGAATGGATACAAGAAAAAGACCCATATATATGCTGGCTACATGAGACCCACTTCAGACTTAGGGACACATACAGACTGAAAGTGAGGGGATGGAAAAACATATTCCATGCAAATGGAAATCAGTAAAAGCTAGAGTAACAATACTAATATCAGATAAAATAGACTTTAAAAAAAGAATGTTACAAGAGACAAGGAAGGACACTACATAATTGATCAAGGGCTCAATCCAAGAAGAAGATATAACAATTATAAATATATATGCACCCAATATAGGAGCACCTCAATTCATAGGCAACTGCTAACAGCTATAAAGCGGAAATTGACAGTAACAGAATAATATAGGGGACTTTAACACCCCACTTACATCAATGGACAGATCATCCAAACAGAAAATTAATAAGGAAACACAAGCTTTAAATGACAAAATAGACCAGGTAGATTTGATTGATATTTATATGACATTCCATCCAAAAACAGCACATTACACTTTCTTCTCAAGTGCACACAGAACATTCTCCAGGATAGATCACACCTTGGGTCACAAATCAAGCCTCAATAAATTTAAGAAAACTGAAATCATATCAAGCATCTTTTCTGACCACAACGCTATGAGATTAGAAATCAATTACAAGGAAATAAACATAAAAAACACAAACACATGGAGGCTAAACAATACGTTACTAAATAACCAATAGATCACGGAAGAAATAAAAAAATACCTAGAGACAAATGACAATGAAAACACGACAATCCAAAACCTATGGGATGCACCAAAAGCAGTTCTAAGATGGAAGTTTATAGCTATACAAGCCTACCTCAAGAAACAAGAGAAATCTCAAATAAATAATCTAACCTTACACCTAAAGAAACTAGAGAAAGAAGACCCAAACAAAACCCAAAGTTAGCAGAAGGAAAGAAATCATAAAGATCACAGTAGAAATAAATGGAATAGAAACAAAGAAAATAATAGCAAAGATCAATAAAACTAAAAGCTGGTTCTTTGAGAAGATAAACAAAATTGATAAACCATTAATCAAACTCATCAAGAAACAGAGGGAGAGGACTCAAATCAATAAAATTAGAAATGAAACACGAGAAGTTACAACAGACACAACAGAAATACAAATCATCCTAAGAGACTACTACAAGCAACTCTATTCCAATAAAATGGACAGCCTGGAAGAAATGGACAAACTCTTAGAAAGGTACAACCTTGCATGACTGAACCAGGAAGAAGTCGAAAATATGAACAGACCAATCACAGGTAACGGAATTGAAACTGTGATTAAAAATCTTCCAACAAACAAAAGTCCAGGACCAGATGGCTTCACAGGTGAATTCTATCAAACACTGTGAGAAGAGCTAACACCCATCTTTCTCAAACTCTTCCAAAAAATCGCAGAAGTAGGAACACTCCCAAACACATTCTATGAGGCCACCATCAGCCTGATACCAAAACCAGACAAAGATACTACAAAAAAAGAAAATTACAGACCAATATCACTGATGAATATAGATGCAAAAATCCTCAACAGCATATGAGCAAACAGAATCCAACAACACATTAAAAGGATCATACACTGGGCTTCCCTGGTGGCGCAGTAGTTGAGAATCTGCCTGCTAATGCAGGGGACACGGGTTCGAGACCTGGTCTGGGAGGATCCCACATGCCGCGGAGCACCTAGGCCCGTGAGCCACAACTGCTGAGCCTGAGCATCTAGAGCCTGTGCTCCACAACAAGAGAGGCCGTGACAGTGAGAGGCCCACGCACCGCGATGAAGAGTGGCCCCCGCTTGCCACAACTAGAGAAAGCCCTCACACAGAAACGAAGACCCAACACAGCAAAAATAAATAAATAAGTTAATAAACTCCTACCCTCAACATCTTCAAAAAAAGAAAAAAGAAATAGCAGAAAATTTTTTAAAAAAGGATCATACACCATGATCAAGTAGGTTTTATCGCAGGGATGCAAGGATTCTTCAATATATGCAAATCAATCAATGTGATACACCATATTAACAAATTGAAGAAGAAAAACCGTATGATTATCTCAATAGATGCAGAAAAAGCTTTTGACAAAATTCAACACCCATTTATGATAAAAACTCTCCAGGAAGTGGGCATAGAGGGAACCTACCGCAACATAATAAAGGCCATATACGACAAACCCACAGCAAACATCATTCTCAATGGTGAAAAACTGAAACCATTTCCACTAAGATCAGGAACAAGACAAGGATGTCCACTCTCACCACTGTTATTCAACATAGTTTTGGAAGTCCTAGCCATGGCAATAAGAGAAGAAAAAGAGATAAAAGGAATACAAATTGGAAAAGAAGAAGTAAAGCTGTCACTGTTTGCGGATGACATGATACTATACATAGAGAATCCTAAAGACAGCATCAGAAAATTACTATAGCTAATCAATGAATTTGGTAAAGTTGCAGGATACAAAATTAATGCACAGAAATCTCTGGCATTCCTATACATTAATGATGAAAAATCTGAAAGAGAAATTAAGGAAACACTTCCACTTACCATTGGAACAAAAAGAGTAATATACCTAGGAATAAACCTACCTAGGGGGACAAAAGACATGTATGCAGAAAATTATAAGACACTGATGAAAGAAATTAAAGGTGATACCAACAAATGGAGAGATATACCATGTTCTTGGATTGGAAGAATCAATATTGTGAAAATGACTATATTACCCAAAGCAATCTACAGATTCAATGAAATCCCTATCAAATTACCAAAGGCATTTTTTTTTTAACAGAACTAGAACAGAAAACCTTAAAATTTGTATGGAGAAACAAAAGACCCTGAAGAGCCAAAGCAGTCTTGAGAGAAAAAAACAGAGCTGGAGAAATCAGACTCCCTGACTTCAGACCATACTACAAATCTACAGTAATCAAGACAATATGGTATGGACACAAAAACAGAAATAAAGATGAATGGAACAGGATAGAAAGCTCAGAGATAAACCCACGCACCTATGGTCAACTAATCTATGAGAAAGGAGGCAAGGATATACTGTGGAGAAAAGACAGCCTCTTCAATAAGTGGTGCTGGGAAAACTGGACAGCTACATCTAAAAGAATGAAATTAGAACACTCCATAACACCATACACAAAAATAAACTCAAAATGAATTAGATACCTAAATGTAAGACCGGTCACTATAAAACCCTTAGAGGAAAACATAGGAAGAACACTCTTTGACATAAATCCCAGCAAGATCTTTTTTGACCCACCTCCTAGAGGCATGGAAATAGAACCCAAAATAAACAAATGGGACCTAATGAAATTTAAAAGCTTTTGCACAGCAAAGAAAAGTGCAGGGATTTCCCTGGTGGCGCAGTGGTTAAGAGTCCACCTGCCGATGCAGGGGCCACGGGTTTGGGCCCTGGTCCGGGAAGATCCCACATGCTGCAGAGCAACTAAGTCTGTGCGCCACAACTACTGAGCCTGCGCTCTAGAGCCCGTGAGCCACAACTACTGAAGCCTGCGCACCTAGAGCCCGTGCTCCACAACAAGAGAAGCCTCCGCAATGAGAAGCCTGCGCACCGCAACAAAGACCCAACGCAGCCATAAATAAATAAATTAAAAAAAAAAAAAAGAAAAGTGCAAACAAGACGAAAAGACAACCCTCAGAATGGGAGAACATATTTGCAAATGAATCAACAGACAAAGGATTAATCTCCAAAATATATAAATAGCTCATGCAGCTCAGTATTAAAAAACCAAACAACCCAATCCAAAAATGGGCAGATGACCTAAATAGACATTTCTCCAAAGAAGACATACAGATGGCCAAGAACCACATGAAAAGCTGCTCAACATCACTAATTATTAGAGAAATGCAAATCAAAACTACAATGAGGTATCACCTCACACCAGTCAGAATGGCCATCATCAGAAAATCTACAAATAACAAATGCTAGAGAGGGTGTGGAGAAAAGGGAACCCTCTTGCACTGTTGGCGGGAATGTAAATTGATACAGCCACTATGGAGAACAGTATGGAGTTTCCTTAAAAAACTAAAAATAGAATTACCATATGACCCAGCAATCCCACTACAGGTCATATACCCAGAGAAAACCATAATTCAAAAAGACACATACACCCAAATGTTCATTGCCACACTAGTTACAATAGCCAGGACATGGAAGCAACCTAAATGCCCACTGACAGATGAATGGATAAAGAAGATGTGGTACATATATACAATGGAATATTGCTCAGCCATAAAAAGGAACGAAATTGGGTCATTTGTAGAGACGTGGATGGATCTAGAGGCTGTCATACAGAGCAAAGTAAGTCAGAAAGAGAAAAACAAATATCATATATTAATGCATATATGTGGAACCTAGAAAAATGGTACAGATGAACAGGTTTTCAGGGCAGAAATTGAGACACAGATGTAGAGAACAAACGTATGGAAAACAAGGGAGTTAAGTGACAAGGCTGGTGGTGGGATGAATTGGGAGATCGGGATTGACATATATACCCTAATATGTATAAAGTGGATAACTAATAAGAACCTGCTGTATACAAAAATAAATAAAATAAAATTCAAAGAAAAATAAAATATGATACAAATGAATTTATTTACAAGACAGTAACAAACTCACAGACATAGGAAAACTCATGGTTACCAAGGAGGGGGGAGGGACAAATTATGAGTATGGGATTAAGAGACACAAACTACTATGTATAAAATAAACAACAAGGATTTACTGTATAGCATAAGGAATTATACCCAATATCTTGTTATAACTTATAATGCAATACAACCTGAAAAATACTCACTTTGCTGTACACCTGAAACTAACACAACATTGTAAATCGACTCTACTTCAATTAGAAGAAACCTACTAGCCAGAATTACCTACACCTGCACCTCTGGCCCCTCCCTCCTGGCTCAGCCCACTCTGCGCTTAATCCCTCTGGAAATTCTCACTGTCGACTCACTCTGACTCCTTAGAACACTTTCCTCTCATGCCCTGATGCTCCCTCTGTTCTCTCCACCTCACCAGCCACGGTCTCTCCAAGCCCATTTCCTGGCTGCTCTGCTCAGAGTGTTCAGGCTCATTCTACGGCCTCCTCTCAACTCTTCCTGTTTTCTCTCCTACGGACTCACCCCAACTGCAAACGCTCCTCCCCTTAAAGCCAGGCAGCCCGCTGCGACTGCATCAGCCAGCAGAGGACGGGAGAATCGGCATCCCCCTCGGGAAGAAGATGAGAAATCAAAGAACCTCATACCAGGCACAGAGAGATTTTTCCTCCAGGGTCCCTCAACCTGGACTCAAGGAAGCCTGAAACCCAGAAGTGGGTATCAGAATTGACTGGGGAAGCTCTTGGGGGCAATTTGGCCATGCGTGTCAGTAATCTTTAAAAATTCACCCCTTGACCCAAAAATTCCACTTTGGAAAACATGTCATAGGCCACTATCCAGAGTGATGCATCACAGGATTATTGTGAAGATTAGATGAGATAACATGTAAAGTGCTCAGCACAGTTCCTGGTACAATAATAAATGGATCGTTACTAGTAAAAAAAAAAAAAAAGAAAAGAAAAAAAAACCCTAAAATGTCCAACTGTAAGGACATAGATAAAAAAGGATAGCTTTATATAGATGACAGCTTACTATACAGCTGTCAGAAGTCATGTTAGTATAGAAAGAATAATGACTCAATTAATTTAAACACATTGAATATATGAAAAGGAATAGGAAAAGTAATATCAATAGATGTCACTGGAGAATGCTAGTGCACCAAAAGCCACTGATAACAGAGAATTAATGGGAAATAAATAAAGCATTTAATCTGCCTTTCCAGTACGAACTGGATTTTGGGTTAATAATCATGCCTCGTAATTAAAGTTTTCAGTACAGGAAAATTCCAGCCAAAAATGCAAAGAAATGACAAAATTAGAAAATTGCAATCCCTAATGGTTCACTTAATGAATAGATGGGAAACCCGTTATAAAAAGGTCAACAGAAAAATCTGCAAAGAAGACATCAAGCTGTCATCCCCAAACCCACAAGTCATTCAGAGTCAACACAAGGAGACACGTAAACCTGGTGAGCTCCTCGATGGGGGGGTGGTGGGGGGACTGTAAAGTCCACAGCACTGCCCAACAAGCTCCCATGCTGTCTCTCCAGGAAGACAGAAAAGAGGCCCGAGCATGGGTCACACCATGTCAGCCTGGACTTATTCTCACCCAGGGTTTCAGACAGTCTGTGAATGCCTAGTTAACAGACTAGTGTTGTCTGTTGGGGTTAGGGCTACCCTAACACTCACCCTAAACAATGAATTCTATGTGCCTTCAATATAATGATGCCATTGTGGCATATTAAAAAGTACATTTTTGTGATGCTGACTTAAGTATTTGAGATTCACATAACATGATGCCAGGAATTTGTCCAAATTAGTCCATTAAAAAAGGGTGGTTAGGGGCGTCCCTGGTGGCACAGTGGTTGGGAGTCTGCCTGCTAATGCAGGGGACACGGGTTCAAGCCCTGGTCTGGGAGGATCCCACGTGCCGCGGAGCAACTGCGCCCGTGAGCCACAACTACTGAGCCTGCGCATCTGGAGCCTGTGCTCCTCAACAAGGGAGGCCGCGATAGTGAGAGGCCCGGGCAACGCGATGAAGAGTGGCCCCCACTTGCCACAACTAGAGAAAGCCCTCGCACAGAAACGAAGACCCAACACAGCAAAAATAAATAAATTAATAAACTCCTACCCCCAACATCTAAGAAAAAAAAAAAAAAGGGTGGTGAGGGGTGGAGGTGATGAAGCTATTACAGGGTAAATAATGCTGATAATTATGGGAGGTAGGTGGTGGTCCCATGGGACTTCATCACACCTCTGCTTTATGTATGACCAAACTTTAACAATTAATATCTTCAATCATGTTATTAAAAAGGTTTAATGACATGGAACAGTATGTCAAAAATATTATGTGAAATACTCAAGATTACACAGCTTAACAAGGTATGCTCCTGATTCTGCAAAAATAGCAGACACGACTTCACTTATTAAAGAGTCAAATCACTGCAGTAGGAATATGACAAGTTTTTTTTTTTTCTATGACCTGCACACAAGCTGGAGTGAACTGAACTCCCCTTCTGACCAACAGATGTAATTTGACCAGAGCAGGTGGAACGGACAGAGACACGACCTTCTGTTTTGCTTCTTGCACTGATGGCTGGGGATTTATTTGGGACACACTGGCCCCAACAGACATCAGAGGCCTTGTACCTTAACTGGGGAGAACGGGCTGACCTAAAGCTTCTGGACCCACCCCTCCTTCTTCATCGTACAAACCAGCCCCTGTGACCAGGAAACACAGGCTCCAGGGTCCCTCCAGCACCCCCCTCCCCACCCCACCTCCTACCCCATGTGACACACAGTTGGGGTGCCCCCAACTCCTGGTCCCCTCACTCTGTCCTGGGTCACAGCACCTGTTTCTAGACAGGATGTGTTGACCACACCAACAAATGAAAATACTGGCCCTAGAATATGAATAAGCATAACTTTTCTAAGTGCTCAGCTACTTAAACTTCATTTTATTTTGTATTTTCATTTGTTATTTAATCAACTATATTTACTGAGCTCTTACTGTATACAAAGCAGCTCTAAATCTATTTGCCAAAAACCGACTTGCTAAATGAAATAACATTCATCCAATGACAGTCAAGGAACTTACTAACCACAATGCTCTGATTATTTCTGAACTAATCGTCTCTCCCTCCTCCCATATGTGCTTACACACTTAGAAAACTTCAGCATGTGGAGCCGCTTTGCACTCATACTACAGTATCCCCACGGGGTTGGTTCCAGGACACCCTCGGTACCAAAATCTGCAGATGCACAAGTCCCTTATATTAAAGGGCCTAGTATTTGCATATAACCTACACACATCCTCCCTTTAAATCATCTCTACATTACTTAATACCGAACACCATGTACATGCTATGTAAATAGTTGTAAATACAATGTAAATGCTATGTAAACAGTTGCCGGTGCCCAGCAAGTTCAAGTTTTGCTTTTTGGAACATTCTGGAATTAAAATATATATATTTTTTCAACCTGCAGTTGGTTGAATTGGTGGATGCAGAGAACGCGTGGATACAAAGAGCTGACTGTAGCTATAAATACTCCTCTTGCATTGCTAAGCAAATATCACAGGGCTAAACATGGAAACAACAGCCAGGGGACAGTCCTAAAGGACTATTTAGCATCACAACAAATCTTCTCACACAATGAAGTAAAATCATCAGTCTCTGCACTGGAGTTCTCGGGTGGGTGAGCAGTGACACTATAAAAAGCAGAAAACCTTTTACTTGGATATAACTATACCATGTAAAAGGCACATCTATATCTACTGTCAGCTTTGAAAAGCAGAGCAAGGATTTATCCCCGTGATTTCAAAGAAACCAACTGAAGAACGAAAAGGTTCTAGAATCTGCCTGATGTCCTAAGACCAGAAAGTGGCAGTGCCAGAACTGGACGCACGCTCTGCTCTCCTAATTTTTATTCCAGGCGTCTTCCACTTCTGGGTGGGCCAGCAATTCTGGGAAAGGCTCCTGACCAATATTCTGTGCTAAGATATAAAAGACAGAGACCACGAGGTCTGTGCCCTGCAAGGGCTCACGAGCTAGTCACAATGACCAAAGCTCTAGAAGAAATACTTTACATGCACTCTATTTAGAACATGCTCTCTTAACCAAACATCCTCAGTGGAAATGGCGGCAGGGGGTGGGGGTTGTTGGCAGCAAAGACAAGATACAACCAAGCACTTAGGAGTCTATCATTTGCCAGAGAATGTCCTGGTCCATTAAGAATTTCATCACGAGGAAAACATGCACCTTGTCCTCAATAGCAATAAAACAGGACAATGTAGGCAGGACACCCTTGCAGAAAAGACATAGAGTAATCGTGATGACACAGAGCAGAGAAAGCCTCTGGCTCCTTCTCCATCTACTGGAGAAAATAAAGCATCTAAACCGGAAGAGTAACTTTTAATACGTGGAGACAGCAGGAGACTTTTTTCCCCTAGCCTGGATAATGCATGTAACTTTTGTTTTTATTGTACTTTTTGTCATTACTAGGACTGAATAACTCAGTGACAACCCACCACTTAATTTTCAGCATTTTGGAGCCAGAAGAAACCTTAGTGATTATTTGCCTCAATCCTCCAATTTTGCCTGAAAAGAAATCAAGGCCCAAATATTTGAGTAACATCCCAGGTTATACACGGGGGATGGCTAGGTGTGAGTTTTTATATTATTCTATGTCCCATAATATCACTAATTTATAATCATGTTTTTAATTTATATCTTAACAGCCTAGAAACATATAATGGGTATTTTTTTCCTTTTGTTGATGCTTTAATGGCTGAAGGATGAACAACGTAATTGCTATATTCTGAAAGGCATCAACATAAGTTTTTGTTTCTACAGGCCACATATCTTATGCAAAATAAGAGTTAAACAGAAGTCTCATTATGTTAAACTTTTGTCTGACTTTATAGCTCAGACATATCTAATAAATTTCTCCTGAAATCCTATATTATCTAGCAGTTGAAATAATAAGAGGAAATGAGGTTGTGGACCAGCAAGTCCACAGTTAGACATTAATGATAATTGCTTAAGTGTATGATGAAGTGAGCAGAGAGAGATCACATATTATGTATGGATCATCATATACTGATGACCTCTGCGGGATAAATAGGAAAATAGAGACACGGTCAAGTACAATCGAGTGGAAATTAACATGTCTAGTGCCAGATCCACAAGGCTACAAGTTTCACAGTGACTGAAGGGGTCTCAGGAGTATTAACATCTAGAACTTTCTCGAGGAAAGAAGGCCGGCATGTGGTCAAATGGCTGGACGTGTCACAGGAGGTGCAAGGACCCATCTGGGCCCACCCCCAGAGACGACACCACAGCTCACCAAGGGCTCCGCATACGGGCGCAAGCTCCCTGCACCCCAGGCTCAGAGCCCACCAAGCCCACAGCCAGGGCTGGTCTAGACGCTCTCACAGGAAGACGCCCGTCCTCAGGCTCTGAACTCCAGGGAAGGAAGGGAGACAAGATATTTTAAACTTTATAAAACTCTACAGACTGGGTACAGATTTGCTGATGGCCTATCTGAGTCCTTAACAGTAAGTGCCTGTAATGCGTCTTCACATCCGTTTTGAAGAAGTTGACTGCTCTGTGTGGTGACCTGGGACTCATGTGTGATGCATCTTGGTTACCTGACACTGAGAGTATGGAGAATAGCAGTAAAAAATATGCTCAGCTTCAACTACAGTAAAACATCACACAGAGACACAGCATTCAAAAGTGACTCGGTGTAGAGAACTCTGACGACAGTCGCTGCACAGTCTACTCAAATTGATATAAATTTAATGCTCAGTTTTGGCATCCATCAAGGTTTTTCGGGGGGGGAGAGAAAAAAGAAACTAGGCAACTTCAGTTGATCAAGGACTGAAATATGACAAGAACAAGCTGAGAAATTTAATCAAATGAATCTAATAAAATCACCCAAGTAATATCATGGGACATATGTGACAGTGACAACCAACCCCTTTTCAGGACCTATGTTAGATTATGGATTTCTCTGGTAATTTCTTCAAAGATCATGAAACAAATCAAACTTCAAAGGAAAAAAATATGGAAATGTCAAAAGGAAAAATGCTTTAAAAATTAATTTCAGTCTATTATGTTAAATCCGTAAAAGTGAGTCTAATAAATGGCAGCTTGAAAATACCTCTGGCTGAAGACTTTTTTACATATTTAAAGCAGCCCCAAATAAAAGGAACGAGACACACAGACCATCGCAGCTGCTCTAAGCTTTTGAAGTCAAACATCACTGACTCTTGTAGCTGGAAGGAAAGTCAGTGGTCAAGTTCAGTCTCTCCAGGGTTGTGGTCACATCAGTAGATCTTCAACCAGCCTCTGAACATCTCCAGTAAATAGTGAAATCGCCCCACCCAAGACCAGCGGTTCCAAAGCTGGACCTTCTTTGAGGGACGCCTCCCTAATGCTGAGCGAATCACACACAGTGTTAGCAAATCTAGCTCCTCCGTCCCAGACACGTTCGATCTTCTTCTTCAACATCAATCTCAGGCTTAAAATCTGTCCTGGTCAATGAAGAGCCATAGAATAATTCTGAGAAGAGCATTAAGAACTCTCCTGGAAAGAAGGGGATGAGTTTTTTTTTTTTTTAATTTTGGAGGTATATTTTAACAGGGGTTAGTGACTGGAGAGTCTGAGGAGGAAATGTGAGGAACTTGCTAACTTTACACCTCCCAGACTTCTGGCTGAGGAGACTGGGTAGATGGCTGCGCAGATGCTGTTACCACCCACCAGGCAGGCAATGAACAAGGGAGCAGGGTGGCTTTGGAGGACAGAGAAGCTCAGCGTGGACCGCCTCCCACAGCCCATGTCAAAATTTTTTCAAGGCAACAGGAAATCTGCGTCTGAAATTCTCAGAGAGACCTGAACCGTGCAGTCATCCACATTCAGGGAAAGGGTTCCTGAAGATGAATGTTCAGATGGACTGAAGCCCAGGGGAAGCAGCATGTACTTAGCAAGGGTCCGGGGGCAAGAAGAGGACCAGGAGAAGGTAACAAAAGCCAGCCCGAAACGAAGGAGGCAAACCAGCAGAAGCAGGGAGTGGAAACCAAGGAATGTGGGGGTTTCTGTTTGGATAAAATTTACAGTGGTTTAAATGACATTTTTGAAGTATTTTTTTAAATTAGACATTTTTATTAATGTTGAGTGTGAAACACAACCTACTAAATTAGATTAATGTTTCTGGATTTTAGGATTATACCTTCCCCAAAAGAGCACAGATTCACAAAGACTGATAATATGTAAGCCCAAAGAGTCACAGTAATTTCAAAACAATCCACACAATGTACACTATGTTCTATGATTGTTTCAATTATTTTGCTGTAAACAAAGATAAAAGGACTGCCTTTAAAATCCCATGACTATTGCGATATTGTGATTTATAATAAGAAATATGTATTTGGTCTTTGTCCAATTTCTGGCACAGAGCTTCTAAAACCCTTGGCATTTCCTCAAAAATATTATGAGTGAAAAAAGTCAACATCATTGGTTGCCAGTGGTGGGGTAAAGTAGGGAAGACTGACAGCCAAGGAGCTTGAGGGAACTTTTGGAGGTGATAGAAATATTCTGTTTTCTGATTGAGGTGGAAGATTATGTATGGGTTTATACATTTTCCAAATTTATTAAACTGTACACTGAAAATGGTGCATGTTGTTGTATATAAACTATACATGAATAAAATTTACTTTAGAACTATCTGAGCTTAGAATGATTTCTAGCCTATAATTAGACATCCAAATTTCCAGTAGTTATGAAGGTGAAATAAAGACATTTTTAGATATAAAAGGGCTCAAATATTTGCACGGTGTATTCACCTCTAGTTAAGGTCCTAGAGGATATACAGCAAACAGGGAGAAAACCAAAAAAAGAGAAACTTACAGGGGTCCAGGGGAAACAGAGGATGTGAAAGGAAGTCCAGGAATGACAGGTGATCAGCAAGATTGAGAACAACCAATGTAGATTGGAGCAGGGGGCCTGAGTCCTCTGGAAATGCGGCCTCCAGGGGAAAAAATAAATTTATCTCTTAGAGTTTATAGGGAATATTAAAGATAGATTTAAGTCAAAAATTTTGAAGCATCTGAAAAATTCTCCTAGAAAAGTAGGAAAATGAAAAAATAATAATTGTTAACTCCAGGAAACAGAAAGCATGATATAAGAAAGGACATTTGGACATAGTACACGATATGACTTTGCAGTGACTACTATTTGCATAGTCCTAAGAATCTAAATATTAACTTTTTATTTTATAAAAATCTGTGATCTCTGTTACGCAATTGGGAACACAGGAGGTAATAAGAGAGGTAGATGTGAGAAAACTAAAACCCCATCTATCGTGATGGGGAGTTGGAAATCTAAAATGGAGATATTTTAGAAATAATTAGGCAAATGCCAAAGAAAACTGCTACACAAATTGTGAATGGTTGCCTCTGTTGAAAGGGGAGTAATCAAAGGATCAGAAGGGGCAAGACAGGAAACTGCTTTTATTCATGAAAATTAAAGTTAATAAAAAATAGAAAATGTCTTCTAGCTCTAAAAAAAAAAAATAAAGGACAAAAAAAAAATAAAACCCTTGGACTTTCCTAAATGATTGGAGCAAAAAAGGTGTATTGATATTCATAACAGCCCCTTTCAAGTACACTGAGTTTATGTTAATGCAGTGACTTCTGGAAGCACCTAAGGATGGGGGCTGGTTGTCAGGGGAACCAACTCTGTCATTAGTGTTGGAACCTTCAGTCCCACCTCTGACCTCCAGGGAGGAAAGGGGAGCAGAGCTGGAGGCTGATTCAATCACCAATGTCCAATGATTTAATCAGTCAAGCCTGTGTAAATAAGCCTCCATAAAAACCCAAGGGGACAGGGTTCAGAGAACTTCTGGGTCAGCGAACGGGTGGAGATTCAGGGAGAGCGGCACCGAGGTTCTCCGTGCCCTTTCCCCATACCTTGCCCTGTGCATCTCTTCCATCTGACTCCTCCTGAGTTTTATCCTTTTATAATAAACTGGTAATCTGGAGAGTGAAATGCTTCTCTGAGTTCTATAAGCTGCTGTCGAGAATTAATTAAACCCAAGGAAGGGGCTGCTGGAACCTATAAGCTGCTCAGTCAGAGCCCAGGTGACAACCTGGACCTGTGACTGGCATCTGAAGAGTGGGCAGCCTTGTAGGACTGAGCCCTTAGTCTGAGGGACCTGACACCATCTCCAAGTAAGCAGTGTTGTCAGAATTGAGTTGAATTGTAGGGCACCCAGCTGGTGTCCCAGAGAACTGCTTGGTGATGTGGGGAAAAACCCCACACATCAGAGTTAGTGTTAGAATCGTAGCTATAAACCACAGATATGACTAATTAATTAACCTTTAGGTTTAAAAAATATTCGTAAGCGAGATCCCATAATACGTACAACTGAAAGACAATGAAAACATTTCGTTACCCCAACAATAACTAAAAACAATTCAAAAGTAAAATACCGTTCCCATTAGCAATGAAACATATGAAGCACCCAGAAACTAGCTCAGCAAAGAAAACACAAACCCTCCATTAAAAAAAGTCCAAAACTCTATTAAAAGGACATAAAACATGATCTGCATAAATGAAGAGGTCTTCCACAGTCTTGGATGACATTATTAAAATGACAATAGTCCTCAATATAAACTACAAATTTAATAAATTGAACACCATCAGGACTTTTTAAAAACCTCAACCACTTAATTTAAATTTATATAAACAACTATAAGCCCATCGACGGCTAAGTCCTGATAATGTTCAAACTTTGAAAAAGGGGACACTTCTCCTCCAGGTAATGAGACATACTGCAAAGCACATTTATGAGAGCTGTCTGGTACCCACTGAAGACAGAAAAACACCCATGCAAGGAAGAGGACAGACCCTCAGACAGGGTATGGGAATGACAGAAAGACGGCATTAAGCATCCGTGAGTAAAAACTGTTTAGCAGACGATGTCGAAAACTCTGCTTTGCCATGTGTGTCACACCACACGCTCAGGAGGACTCTGGGCAGAGCAGATGTTTAAATGTAGATGGTGAATCGATAACACTACAGAATGCTGGGGAGGAGAGAATGTTGGTGACCTCGGCCTAAGAGAGGATTTCTTAAGTGAGAAGAAAACAGCACAAACCACAGATGAAAAATAGATCTGATTATGTCAAGATTAAGTACTTCTGTTCAGCAAAGGACACAACAAATTTTAAAGAGGGATGCAATGCTAGGGGAAGATATTTATAACATCAAAAATTGATTCTAGGGCTTCCCTGGTGGCACAGTGGTTAAGACTCCGCCTGCCAATGCAGGAGACATGGGTTCGATCCCTGGTCCGGGAAGATCCCACATGCCGCGGAGCAACTAAGCCCGTGTGCCACAACTACTGAGCCTGCGCTCTCCAGCCTGTGTGCACAACTACGGAAGCCCACGCACCTAGAGCCCATGCTCCGCAACAAGAGACTCTATGACAATGAAAAGCCCGCGCATAGCAACAAATACCCAACGCAGCCAAAAATAAATAAATGAGATAAATATTTTTTTTTTTTTTTTTTTTTTTTTTGCAGTACACGGGCCTCTCACTGTTGTGGCCTCTCCCGTTGCGGAGCACAGGCTCTGGACGAGCAGGCTTAGTGGCCATGGCTCACGGGCCCAGCTGCTCCGCGGCATGTGGGATCTTCCCGGACTGGGGCACGAACCCGTGTCCCCTGCATCGGCAGGTGGACTCTCAATCACTGTGCCACCAGGGAAGCCCAATAAATTTATTTTAAAATAATTGATTCTATATGTCAAAATTTCAACAATTACATAGAACTGAATCCACTCCAAATAGTTTAAATAGCAAGAGATTCACAGCAGGGTATTCCTTGTCTTACAGAGTCTTGGAAGGGCTGAAGACAAAGTAGAGACCACTCACCGAGCCTTGACTGAGAACCAGGCCACCAAAACAGTGGCCACTCTTCTCTGATCTAAGGCCTGGGTCCCAGGTCAGGAGGTCTCCCAGCTGGGACACCCCTGCTGCCAGCCCAGAACTGGGCTGTGCCCGCCGGGGCCACACCAGGGCCTGTGGGAACTGGTGCCTGGACACCAGGCCTCTGCTTGGCTTGGAAGAGCAAACAGCAGAGGTCAATCCTGGGCCTTGTCAAGGTCTTCCAGACGTGGCACGAATTCATCCAACCTAAACCACATCTTAAACACAACCCACAAGGGACTCTGAGAAACATCACTTTTACAAGAGCTTATAATGTAAGGAAAGAAGACCAGAAGGGGGTTTAGCAATGCTCCATTACATCCTAAACACTGGTAATAGAGTCGCATCTGGAATATACAGAGAACCTCTGTGACCAAACAAGAAAAATCAGGAAACCCTATAGAAAAGGTACAAAGATATGAACAGGCAATTCACAGAAGGGTAAACCCAAACAGCTAAAAACACACAGTTTTTCTCAAAGGCATTAGCCAGCAGATAAATACAAAGTAAAAAGTAAAACAATGACATACCACTTTCTCACTGGATTAGTAAAAATTCAAAAATCAGATAAATGCTGATTTGCTGTGCTAGCGAGTATAAACTGGGAGAAACATTTAAAAAACTAAACTGGCAGTACCCAGACAAATTAAGTAAATTTTCATTTTTTTGACCTAGCAATCTCACTCCTGAATATATATTCCAGAGAAGTTCTTACACAGGACCCGTGTGGGAATACTAATCACAGTGCTGTCTGTGGTGGCATCTAGATGTCTACCCTGGCGGATGCGGAAATCAAAGGTAAGGACCATCCGTGGTCACAATACACACCTCCAGGGTCAAGACTCACATACAACAGATATGAACAGTGTCCCTGGGGCTGGACGACCCAGAGGAACTCTCACTCTTTGTAACAAAATAAAGCAGTAAGAAACAACCCACCTGATAAACATTCACCAGGAAAAATCTGTACATTTTTTTCCCAAAGGCTCCTGAGTTTAAAAAAAAAAAAAAAAAAAAAAAAAGCAAAAGAATGAAGTCTACAATTCAGACTGTTTGTATAACAGAAAATTAAATACACACAAAAATACTACACACTTTACAAAATACATACAATTTTAAGGATATCAATCAAACACATAAAAGCAGTTCCCTGCATCCATGAGGGAGGTCAGAATAGGAAGTGAAAATACAGAAAATAAATCCAAGGACAACGTGAAGAGTTCTGCATGGACTAACAACGCCCTCAGGGTACCAATAAACGCGCATTTCTGTCCTCAAGACCAGGGAGAGAGTGCCAGTAAGACCTAGAACTACTAGGGAGAGCACAAGCTACCTGAAAAAGGACTCGGAACATTCAAGACAGGGGAGGGACAGAGACTAGGCAAGGGGAGAAAAACTGCAGCACAGTAAATAATAATATACAAAAGTGTGTATATAAGAGGGTGTGGAGGAAAGGGAATCCTCCTCCACTGGTAATGGGAATGTAAATTGTGCAGCCACTATGGAAAACCACTGTGGAGGTTCCCCAAAAAACTAAAAATACAACTACCATATGATCCAGCAATCCCACTCCTGGGCATACAGCCCAAGAAAACCGTGGTTTGAAAGGATACATGCACCCCAATGTTCATAGCAGCACTATTTACAACAGCCAAGACATGGAAGCAACCTAAGTGTCCACTGACAGATGAATGGATAAAGAAGATGTGGTACATATACACAATGGAATGTTACTCAACCATTAAAAAGAATGAAATAATGCCATGCAGCAATAGGAATGGATCTAGAGATTAAACTAAGTAAAGTACAGAGAAAGACAAATATCATACGATAACACTTATATGTGGAATCTAAAAAAAATGATACAAATGAACTTATTTCCAAAACAGAAATAGACTCACAGACATAGAAAACAAACTTATGGTTACCAAAGGTGATAGCACGGGGAGGGGTAAATTAGGAGTTTGAGATTAACACATGCATACTATGATATATAAAATAGATAAACAAAGACCTACTGGATAGCACAGGGAACTATATTCAGTATCTTGTAATAAACTATAATGGAAAATAATCTGAAAAAGGAAACATATATATGACTGAATCACTTTGCTGTACACCTGAAACTAACACAACACTGTAAATCAACTATAGTTCGATTAAAAAATGGTTAAATAAATAAATAAAAATTTTAAAAATTGTTAAGTATATATATAATATGTAATCATTTATACATAATATGTTGTATTTTTATATATATGTGTAGTGCATATGAACTTTAGTCTCAGGGCAAGAGGGAACCACTGAAATGTTTCTACTCTGGGACCGGCCAGTTCATCTTTGTATTTTAAATAGTGGACTCTCTTGCCTTGTAGAGAATTACTGGAAAAGAGCCAGACTGAAGACAGGGAGAACCTTTAGAATCTCAATGTTGGATAATCTTTTCTAGGAAACGTAGAGGCAATGGGAATACAAATTAGAAGACTTATCAAAGAGAAATTTAAGAATAGAGAAAATGGAAGGACTAATTGAGGTCAAGTTCAAGTATGAGAAGGGTGAGAAAACCAAGGAGTGTGGCAAGGCTGGGCAGCCAAGCCTCGGTTGGGAATCCCAGGAGGCAGGTATTTAGAAGGAGGGAAAGAGTAGGTACAGTGACCCATTAGACACAGTGGCCCTCCTAGACCTGTGACAGCTCAGTAGGACAAGCGTGATGCAGAAGGGAGGGGGCCAGAGGTGCAGACAGTCGTCCACTGGATCTAGGCGGTGATGAAGCCAGGAGGCCACATGCTCAGCTTTTATTATCCCGAAGCAGATGGTAATGAAAATGATCTGTGAATTTAGAGTCAAGTGAGGCTCCTTAGAGAAATCATCCAAGTCAGAGATAAAAGGCTTCCAGAATCACCCCTTCACTTACATCACATTTTCAGCCCAGAGACAAATGTCTCTCCACCTAAATCACTGCAGTTCTTATTCAGCCTTATTCGCCCACCAACAATATATTGGATCCAACGGAGTCAACACATTTTTAATTTTTCCAAGAACAAAATAAAGACACATCAAACCCTATATCCTGAAGTAAACTGCCAGGATACTATCCAAACATTTTACACCCTCAAGGCCGTTTAACCAAAATAGCACAGCAAGGATAGTGAGAAATAATTGCTGAACATCCTGGGTAGCTGCAAAATGTAATACCTCCCAAGGAGAAACCACATCCCTCACCTCTCCAAGCAGCAAGTGCTGGTCTATAGCTTTGAAACATGCTGGGTGGGGGAAATTATCTACAAGTACATGTTTGCAAAAACCATCTCTATTGTTACCCCATTGTTTTTATTACTCTTTTCAAAGATAAGACTTGTATGTTAATAATGAAGAGAGGGGCTTCCCTGGTGGCGCAGTGGTTGAGGGTCCGACTGCCGATGCAGGGGACACGGGTTTGTGCCCCGGTCCGGGAGGATCCCACATGCCGCGGAGCGGCTGGGCCCGTGAGCCATGGCCGCTGAGCCTGCGCGTCTGGAGCCTGTGCTCCACAACGGGAGAGGCCACAACAGTGAGAGGCCCGGGTACCGCAAAAAAAAAAATAAAAATAAAAATAAAATAATGAAGAGACTCATGGCTTCCAAAACTTTCCACAGGGTATTCAAATGCATCTATTTGGAATCCTGAAATAGTTCCTTTCTAGCCTATTTGCTTCTTAATGAGCTTGAACAAACTGCACTACTTTAAGGCCAATAAAACTTTTTTTTAAAAAAGTAAAATACCTAAAAGCTCTCAAAACCTTTTATCTGTCTTATCTCTTCAGAAAATTTCATGTCAACGCAAACTTCTAAATGAAATACCATGCACTCATAAGTTATTTAAGTAAGCATATAAAATAGTATGGAAAATTGAGGACAAAACCAATATATTAAAGTATACTGAAATAATTTATAAGAATTAGTACTACTACTTTTACTGAGAAGTTTAAACTAAGAGGAAAAATGCAAAGCCTATAGCCCATTCAAGAATCGGAGACTCTTTTTGTCCTTAGATAATGAATCTAAGGATTTCCTCAATGGATGTGGTGTCACTATTAGAATTTGGAGTGTATTTAGACTCCATACACTCTAAATCCTTGGGTCGTAACATCGAACAACACAGCCTTCCCTTCTGTAGATTCCATAAAACAGGTCCACCACCCACCATACCCGCAGTCACTACCCTGGTGTACAAAAACACAAGGTCCCAAGTGCACATCAGATAACAGCTTTCCAACCAACCCAAATCCCTTTTAGCATCAATTAACAACTGATCAAAACCACCAAGGTCTTACCACCAGCTAGTACCGATGCCCAGAGCATCTTTACTCCACAGTAAAAGTGGATCCTCCTACATAGGGATTTTCTTCCACTCTAACAGTAAAGTTCTAAATATGCAAAGTATCATTATCCGGAGAAAAGAATAACTCCTGGAACCATCATTCCTATAGAACTGCTGGGATGGATAAGACTTGGAGGAAGCAGCTTCCCACCAGGATTACACTCATTTTTACAACCTGGGAAATCAGGACACTAAGAGGAGGTAAGAAATTATCGCCACGTTTTACAGGAAACCAGTAGGATACTTAAAAAGGGAGGCCGAAGGAAAGACTTCTCAGCCTGCACTCCTGCTGCAGTGCTGCTCTGTGTGTATAAAGCCACAATTTAAATGACACAGAATTCTTCTCCATGCATGTGCACTAGATCATGGGTTGGCCAAAAAGTGCCTTCGGTGTTTAAGTAAAAATAAAAGACACATTTTTCACTTTCACCAAGAACTTTATTGAACAATGTATTCACCTTTTTGTTCCACTACCTTCTGCCATTTTTCTGGCAACTTCATAATTCCACCTTCCCAAAACTTTTTCTCTTTTTGAGCAAAGAACCGTTCCAGGTGCCTTTTACAGTCTTCCAAGGAATTGAAATTTTTTCCCTTAAGAGAATTTTGTAAAGAATTCTTGTTAAAGAAATAAATGGAAATCTGAAGGTGCAGTGTCTGTGAATATAGCAGATGAATCAGAACTTCCCAGCCAAACTGTAACAGTTTTTGCCTGGTCATCAAAGAAACATGTTGTCTTGCATTATCCTGATGGAAGATTACACGTTTTCTGTTCAAATTCCGGAAGCTTTTCGTCGAGCGCTGCTTTCAGTTGGTCTAATTGGGAGCAGTACTTGTTGGAATTAATCGTTCGGCGTTCAGAAGTAGCTCATAATAAAGGACTCCCTTCCAATCCCACCATATACACAACATCGCCTTCTTTGGATGAAGACTGGCCTTTGGTGTGGTTGTTGGTGGTTCATTTCGCTTGCCCCATGATCTCTTCCATTCCACATTGTTGTACAGCATCCACTTTTCATTGCCCATCACAATTTGTTTTAAAAACAGCACGTTTTCATTATGTTTAAGTAGAGAATCACATGCGGAAATACGGTCAAGAAGGATTTCTTTCCCACTTAACTTCTGTGGAACCCAAACATCAAAGCGATTAACATAACCAAGCTGGTGCAAATGATTTTTAACGCTCGATTTGGATATTCTGAGGATGTCAGCTATCTCCCATGTGGTATAACGTTGATTGTTCTCAATTAATGTCTTGATTTGATCGCTATCAATTTCAACTGGTCTACCCAACCGTGGAGCATCATCCAGTGAGAAATCTCCAGCACCAAACTTTGCAAACCACTTTCGACACGTTCCATCAGTCACAGCACCTTCTCCATACACTGCACAAATCCTTTTTTGTGTTTCCATTGCATTTTTACCTTTCTTGAAATAATAAAGCATAATATGCCAAAAATGTTGTTTTTTCTTTCATTTTCAATATTAAAATGGCTACACAAAAATTCACCAATTTTGATAACTTTTTTAAATGCACGCTGCTATGACAGCTGTCACATACAATCTAACAAAATGGTTTTGAATGAAGTTAGAGACAACTAAGTGCTACCAGAGCCATCTTATAGAAAAAACCGAATGAACATTTCGGCCAATAGCACCGAGACCCTTCTGCCTGAAGTATAAAAAGAGACCCAGGGAATTCCCTTGTGGTCCAATGGTCACAACACGGGGCTTTCACTGCTGTGGGCCCGCGTTCCATCCCTGGCCAGGAAACTAACATCCCGCAAGCTGTGCAGCATGGCCAAAAAAAATACTACTACTAATAAAATTTTTTTTAATAAAAAGAAACAAGAAGGAGTAGGGTTTAAGCATTTTTAAGCATAATTTTAAAACACAACAAAGGCTTAATTTTCTCAAGAAATTATTCTATTCTCCCTGAAAATAAAAAGGACTATTTTGGGCCCATTGCAGCTCTGGCATAACAGATACTAAAAGCTCCAGTGGGTCCAAGGTACAGTGCACAGAGGAATGGCAGTAATTTTCCCACCCAATCAACGCCTCCAGGTACATCCTTGAAGGGGACGAAGATACAAAGGTTTCCCTCTCTCTCTCCCACAGTGGAGCAGGTATCAAAAGACAACACTTCTCTGGCATGGTCAGCATCCTCTTCTAAGCATCCAATAACTGTTATCTTTTGTTCTTATCATTCTGATGTTACAATACCTCGATTTACTAACTACCATTTCAAATTGACTAGAAGTTTTATTTTCCATGTATTTATATATTTAATATTTATAAAGCCTCAGAAAGTTTTCAATCACTCAAATCATATCCAAAACTATCAAGTCACAAGGCAGTACATATTTGTTTCTTCCTAATGGTCCCTTAATTCTAAATTTCATTAACACCAGGTTGTTACTTATAATGCAAAAGCAGGAATGAAGGGAATAATGAAATTTTCCTCTTCTTTCATTACCAACAAAATTTATATTTGGAAGCTTAGATTACTGCATTATCATTGCTATGTTAAAATCAATCCACAAAAATCAGAATAGATGTTCTCTCAACACAAATTCTACCAAGGTATCACTCTACTTTCACCACTGAGTCAATCATACCTCAATGAAAATAATTAATTTCCACCACCCAAAAATGTTAGTAATTTTCCAACTTAAATTCAACTAGTTTTAGTTACAATAGATAATCAACTCCCCTGTTTGGAGAAAATGGTGAACAAGTTTCATAAAGGTCTCAGTGTGCTCAGTGTCCACCTTACTGACTGGCACACAGTGGGCGCGGAGTAGGTACTCGCAGAGGATAGACAGGAGTGGGTGATGAATGGACAGAATCAGGTGAGCAGGCAAGGAGAAAGGAAAAGCAGAAGGAAGTGAGAAGGAAGACCTAAAGAATCCCCAAATCCAAGAAGTATACATGATATGATATAGACAGTAAGCACAGAGATGCAGAGATGACCACCAGTCAGGTCCAGCTGGGAAAGATACAAAAGAGGAAATGGGAATTCAATCAGCCTTTTCAGATGCTAAGTCAAGAGAGACAAATTGTGTTACAGGAGATTGAAAACTGTTAGACAAAGGCACAAAGTCAGGGGAATGAAATGCATGTTCATAGAACAGTAAGCAGATTAACTTGACTAAAGTAGAGGGTTTCTGAAGGAAACCATGGGAGGTGAAGCTGCAAAGCCAGGCGGGTAAATACTGCGCCTCCTCTACCCCATCCCCCTTTAAACATGACCACCTCCCCCTAATCACACAGTCATCCTCCATCATATGCTTTCCTTATCCAAACCCCCAAGAAAACTACAATTTCTGATAAAGTGACAAAAAGGCTTACAATCATAGAAAATGCAAGAAAAGAAAAAAAACTGATGCATAAACAATTTGCCAAAAAAACCCCTATTGACTAGAAATATTAATTTTCAACTAGCATCGGATTACATCCTTCCCAGTGTTTATACACAATTTCAGTGTTGTTTTGTTTTGATGTGACAAATTTGGTTTGGACCACTTTGAACAATGTAGTCCATTAAGGCAATAAATCAGGACAGATAAGTAAATAGCACCAACTGTGTGCCTTCTATGTACCAGGCAGAGTTGTAGGGGCTTTACATACACTATTTAATTGTAATATTATTAACTTGAAACAATTCCTCCACCTTCATACATATGAGAAAAAATTACTTAAGAGTCACCTAACTGAACAGCCAGCTAGGATGCAGATATATCTGGAATACCAGTAGTTAGAGGAACCACTGCTGCATCACCCAAGGTGTGTGTTCAGCACCTTTTTAATGGAATCAGAAGGAAACACTTCTCTAAATGCACCTGCTCAAGTTCATGTACACATGGCTTGTATCCAAATGCCTAAATGCATGAAAAGCCAGGCCAGTGGGGTAAATGACTTCAATCCAAACCACAGCCTTACAGAAACCATGAGAAAGGATGTTTTAGACCAAACTAAAATGAGTTGAGAACAGTGCTCCCAGTCCCAGCTTATGCTGCCAAATCTGATTCAAATACATGAAGCCCAGTAACGCAAGATACAGGGGAAAAGACGGCATTCTTTTTTTTTTTTTTTTTTTTTTTGCAGTATGCAGGCCTCTCACTGTTGTGGCCTCTCCCATTGCAGGGCACAGGCTCCAGGACGCACAGGCTCAGTGGCCATGGCTCACGGGCCTAGCTGCTCCGCGGCATGTGGGATCCTCCCAGACCGGGGCACGAACCCGTGTCTCTTGCATTGGCAGGCAGACTCTCAACCACTGCGCCACCAGGGAAGCCCAAGACGGCATTCTTGTAATCCCCTTTCCTGTCACAGTAACACTGATGCATTACACACAACAGGGGTGATTTCTGACCCTCACTCATTTATTGGTCAATAACTGGACGTCTACACTCTGTCAGATGCTACTGCTGGATATAAGACTGCTCCAGACTCTAAAAAGTTCACAGTCTAATAACTTCACAAGCAGCATGAGAAAGTCTGTACTCCTAGAGAGGGTCTTCTTTCTATTTTGATATAAAAATCAAGATAACCTTTAGAAAAGCCAAAATGAGAGTCATGCAATCTAAATTTTAAAGCCCACGCCCTTTATTGACTAGCTAGTGCTCCAAAAGCTCACTGACACACTTCATTTTATTTTATTCACATTAACAACAGATTTGGTTTTCTAAGTACAGATCCTAGATGGGCCATTGGCTGCTTAAGGCCCCGAGGCAGGTTACTTCACCTGCCTGACCATGGTTCGCTCACTGGGAAAACGAGGATAAATAGCTATACCTCAAGACTATTGTAAGGATTTGAGATAATTATGTAATGCACCAACACAGAGCCTGGCATTTGGTAGAAGTGCAATAAATATAGCTAACATCATAATCACAGGATTCATAAACCAATAACAAATTGATCACAAAAATCAAATTAGAATTAATGGGGGTGAGGGTGGAGAAGAGACCAAAGACAGCTCTAAGAATCAATAGCTGACAGGAAGGAAAAAGTCAAGAAAACCACACAGATACAAAACCTCAGCAACAGCCAACTGGAGTCACCAGCCTATTACACTTCAACAGCAGTTGAGGGCAACAGCAGTGTTTTCACGGGATGCAACATGATGGGTCTAAAGATGACATTAAGCCAGTTAAAACAGATGAACCATTTAGGCCATGTGTTTAAGAAAAAGAAGGATAAGCACATAATTGACTTTGGAAAGATTTCTATCAAAAGTGAATCAGCATCACAAATTTAACATTTCACACATCTACACTTTAATTAACTGAAAAATTCTATTCAAAAGCTTCTGCTGTAAGGAAAGCATGTGCAAAGAAATCTCTTAAATTTCATAGCAATTTTTGCACTAAACACTGACAAAGATGTTTTTTCAAGCAAATGAACTGTGAAATTTCAGTGCAGTGGCCTAAAACATCATCAGCTCCTTAATAGCTAAAACAAGATAAAGTCTTGGTCCCCATTATTGGTAAATGTTATTATATCTGCTAAAGAAACACAAACATGTGCCATGGAGATCTCTTTTCACTCGAATTTTCTCCCTACATTTGGAAGGCAGTAAAAAGCGAAAAACATCTGTTCCTTCCTGCAGAGCTGACAACCCCCATTCTATGGTTTAAAAATAAAAGCTGTCCATGGAAGCTTAGAGATATAACTATCACCTGCTTCAAAGGCAGCTGGCAATTAATTGATCCAAAGACATGCAAATTAAGGCCAGAAAACAACTTCCCTGAGGACAATGCTAGGGCTCCCCAGGGTTCTAGCAATTTCCAAGACACCCATAAAATAGGAGAGGACGGTAAAGAACCAAATGTAAAGCCAAATGACAAGAAAGCAGACAACACCTGAGGAACAGAGGCCTGTGTCACCCTGGATTCACTCGACCACCGCAGGAAAGCTTCCATGAGAGATGCCTGGAGAAAACCTGCTTCACTCTGACCAGCAATCACCCTGCATCCAGCCCAAGAAGGCCACACGTTCAACAATGAAAGGAATTCACCTTATTAATAATAGAAATTTGGAAATCTCATAAGTGAAGGCCTTAAATTCTATAATATTTTTTAAAGTTTTTACTCCATATGAAGTCTTACAGTGTTGAACATCCAAAACTGAGGAATAAGCAACAACAGTCAGACTCAAATCAGTAGACTCAGCTCCTATTTTTGGCTCAGCCTCTGAAGGTAACAGTGTGACCTTGGAAAACTCTCATCTCTTTGTTTACCTCCATTTACCCACCAGTTACAACATTTGGTTAAACCTACCTTTTTTTTTTTTTTTAAGAAAGTGAGTGAGATAAATATATAGAAACTGCAACACAAATATCCACTGGTCACTGACCAACTATATCCAAGCATCACATATAAAGTAGGGGATGCCTCATATGTATCACTTATGTGTGGAATCTAAAATATGACACAAATGAACTTACCTACAAAACAGAAAGACTCACAGACATAGAGAACATGGTTCTCTGGTTGCCATGGGGGAGGGTGTTGGGGGAGAGATGGAGTGGGAGGTTGGGGTTAGCAGATGTAAGCTATTACAAATAAAATGGATAAATAACAAGGTCCTACTGTATAGCACAGGGAGCTCTATTCAATATCCTGTGATAAACCATAATGGAAAAGAACACTAAAAATAAAGAATGTATATATGTGTATAACTGAGTCACATTGCTGTACAGCAGAAATTAACATAACATTGAAAATCAACTGTACTTCAATAAAAATATATATATAAATAAATAAATAAATAAAGTGGGTGATGCCCATATTAAAGCAACTAACTCTGCACAGTAAGAAATCCTGCTTGGAGATATCAACAAAAAAACCCAGGTACCTCTTGAACAGGAATCCTGTAAGAGTCCCAAATTTCAAGTTTGGAAATACTTAGCAAATTTAAATGAAATGCTAGCTCCAAGAATACGCTTTTCTTTCTTTTTTTCCTTAATGGAAACAAAACTTCAACCTATTTAGGGTCCCACGATCTTCAGGACTCTGACCAATCCTCCTATGAATTCCTGTCTCCTCATCCCTTGCCAGGAGGTAAGTCACTGCACACTTGATGCACCCAGAGTACTACATCTCTATGTGCACTTGTCAGTGAGCCTTGGAAAGGCAGAGACATGATTTAATGATCTTTATATCATCTAGCATCTAACACACTGCCCGGCATAACATGGCTGCCCGGTATACACAGATATATGTATTTGTTAAATGAAGGAAATGAATATACTTGAAATTCTAAAGCAGAACAACCATTAATATTAATGAATGATCATCTTAATTTTGGTGATACTTTCATTTCTAGAAAAATAATATACAAAATGAGTGTTACCTAGATAAGGAGGAAATACTGAATTTCTCAACAACATTAAATTCACAAAAGTTAACTAAAGAACTTTCCGATCCTCTTCCTTCAAAATCAGTCTTTTGGACGATTTTATGTTTCTTTTTTGTTTTATTTACAATTTATCTAACGGATATTAGACTATAAACATTCCTTTAACTTAACCTACACGATATCGGGAAGGGAGAAGTAAAAGAGGGACAGCAAGCATGTAAAATCAATCAGAGAGGCTACTCTGAAGTGTAAGAATCTTTAAACGTAAAATAAAAGATAGCCCATGGATGAAATTTAAAATGTGGCCAATACAAGTAAGTACCAAACATGAACAGCATTTAGCTAACTAACAAGCATCCATGCTCTGGAGAAACATCATCTACCGTTTCATAGATAACCTATTTATTAAAGCCACAGAACCTAAGATTTTAAGCTTTTCAAATTACATTTGAAATTTTTAATCATTCAAATACTTATCACTACCTACCGGGACTTGCATAAATTCTCATTTTCCCCTGCTCCTTAAATTATTACACTCAATTATTTCATTTAAAAATTAAGAGAAGTTAGTAAACATGAAACAAGCTGACACTCTACCAGCGGGCACTTAAGGAAAGGCGTGGGACCTACGCAAGGATAAACTCATCGCACTGTTCCACATTTTCCGCCGTGAGCCGACCGTTCAGCCGGCTTTGCCAAGTCCATACGGACGCTGGAAAGGTACCAGTAGTAGCATCCCGGGTGCTTTTGGCCTGCTCACCATCACTGTCTCCAGCTGGGCCATGAAACCAAATGTAAATGATGCCTAATATTCTAGATCACTATGCATTAATTTCCTGAAAGCATGCATCAGATTTGGTTGCGTCAGCAACCAGGAGTGACCACCTAAGTTCACTACGGCGTCCACGCCGATCGCTGAGAGAGAAACTACGTGTCACATGCGTGCACATGGGCGTGTACCTCAGAGGAGTCCTAGAATAGATGATGTGTCAGAGGACCGTGAACAATCTCGTTATTTTTAATGCTGTGGGAGGAGAAAGGAAAGAGAATGATGGCTTTGCAAACGGTGCCAAAAAAGGAGCCGATCTGCCTGGCGTGACCCGGGATATTTTGGAGAAGTGGACAGAGCGGCCCTTGCGCCAGATGCCTTAGGACAGAGGCGCCTAAGCTGTTCCCTTTAAGACCCTGTGTACAAACGGAAACGTCTCCGAGGGGCAGGCGCCCTGGACCCCGAGTCCGGCGCTCACCTGCGAACACGTCCTGAAGACCGCCGGCCCCACGCTGCGCCAGGTGCGCCGAGACCCCCGCCCCGGGCGCGCGGCCCAGCTCCGCGGTCCAGTCGGCCGAGCGGCTGCGGCCCGCGCGGGGCTTCCTGGCCGGGGCGGCGGCAGCGGCGGCGGGGGCCGCAGCGGCTCCGGACCCCCGGTCCAGGGAGGACTCCGGCCGCCTCTGGACCCGGGGGCTGTGGCTGGGGGACGGGGCCGGGGAGGGCCCGGGCGAGCTGAGCTGCCGGGTGGTGGTCCTGACGTAGCAGGGCGCCAGGAGCGGGCGGGCCCGGGAGCAGCGCGGGCTGCGCGCCGGGCTGCGGGGCGGGGAGGCGGCCTCGGGGACGCTGGGCCTCGGCGCGCCCTCCTCGCGCGTCGCCCCCGGCCTGCGCGGGGCCTCTCCCGCCGCCGGGCCCCACTCCGCCCCCGGAGAGTCTCGGGGCGCGTCCTCGAAAGCGTCCTCCTCGCCTTCCTCGTCCGTGTCCGCGGCCCCTCGCTCCCCGGGAGCCGACCCGGGAGACGGCAAGATAGCGGCCGCGGGCTGGTCTGCAGCCGGGGGCCGGTCGGGGGGCGCGGACGTTGCCGCCTCGGCGCCTGGGCCCGGCGGGGGTCGGTCCAGGCCCGGCAGGGCCCCGGGCGGGGGGACGGCGGAGGGGGGCGACGCCGGGGCCGACTCGGGGCTCGGGGACTGCAGCAGCTGCTGCTGCATCTGCTGGAGACGGATTGCCTGCTGGATGTCCGAAAGCAAGTCCTCCTGCTCCGCGGCCGAGTGAAAGCTGTAGAGGTCTGTGTCTGAGCCCGAGCTGGTCCTTTGTCCATCCTGCACCCCCGCCGCAGTCTCCGAATCCTCGGCCACCGCCGGGCCCCCGACCCCGGCGGAGCCAGGACCCCGGGGCCGCGTCACCTCGGAAGGGTCGGCACACTCCGTATCGGACAGGCCCGTCTCGTCGGCCGAGAGGCTGAGGTCCGGGGTTTTGGTGACCAGGGAGTGGGCGCTGTCCAGCTCGCCGGCCTGCAGGGCCTGGGGGTCCAGCACATCCTCACGGGAGCCGCCAGCACCTCTGCCCTTGGACAGGGTCTTCCGGATGCGCAGGTTGGAAAAGACCGAGGCCCTGGGGTCCGACCGGCTCTTCTTCCTGCCCGGCTCCCCACCGCCGCCCCCCTTGCCGTGCCGGCCCGGCGCCTTCTTGCCCCCGCCCGCCTTCTTTGTGCCCTCGGCCTCGCGGGGCCCGGCGGCGTCCTCGCTGCCGCCGCCGCCGCCTCCGTGCGGGGCATCGCCCGCACTCCTCTTCGGCTTCGCGTCCTGGTTCCCCATGCTGCTGCCGCCGCCGCCGCCGTCGCCGCGGGCGCTCAGGCCATGCCAGCTCCTCGGCCCGGCCGCGCTGGGATCCCGAGGATTCGGGCGGCGAGCGAGCTGCTGAAAAAAGGGAGGCCTGCCGCGCACCTGCCGCGCTTCGCAGAACGCGCCGCGGCTGCGCCCGCCCGCGCGGGGCCGAACGCGCTCACGCAGCGCCGCCAATGGCCGCGCGGAACGCACAAGGCCCCGCCCCTGTCCGCTTTCAGCCCCGCCCCCTCCCGCCTCCGGGCCTTCAGCCCCGCCCCCTACCGCTGAAGCGTCTGGAGCGCCTCTGGGTCTGAGGACCTCAGTACCCGCCACGGGAATCCAATGCCTGGTCCCTGCTGAAGGGCTTGGCAGCTGGAAGATCCACGCTGAACAAAAAAAAGAAAAAATTTAAAAGGGAAAAAGGAAAGCCACATTCCAGTTTAGAGGTGCGGTAATCTCAAGGCCACATACACTACCCCCTCCAACCTGCCTGCAGAAGCATGGCTCTTTAATAAATACTGGTCGAATGGATCGGTCTCTTCTTCAATAACTGATCATTTAAACACCGTTAATGTGCTTGACATATGGTTTAGGAAAGGTTACTACACACAGTGCTGCTTTTATGTTCATGCAGACCTTGCATCTCCATGAAAGAACATTAGCGGTCATCTCAAAATTTCATTTTTCAAACTTTTTTTTGACAAAATGGCGAGGGGGGGATCAGAAAATACTGAGATTAGACTTCATTAAAATGCTAATCTCTAAATTTCTATGCGCTTACCA
Organism: Mesoplodon densirostris; assembly: GCF_025265405.1. NCBI lineage: Eukaryota > Metazoa > Chordata > Mammalia > Artiodactyla > Ziphiidae > Mesoplodon > Mesoplodon densirostris. The sequence goes on from NC_082661.1 coordinate 108,156,933, forward strand.
TATAAACCAAATAGCATTTATATTCAAAAAGGGTGCATATACTTTAACTCCCAGGAGGTCAAACTCATCAATATTTAACATGTGCCTATTGTTGCCGCCTACAAAATAGAAAAAGATAAAAAAGAAACACCCTTGGCACAAACACAAGAAATCACATGCTATGCGGAAAACCACCATTCTCCCAAGACAAACTTTGTCCCTGCCTTGACTATAAAAGTTTTCAACAGTTCACTGTCTGGGGGAGAAAAAATTGCTGCCCCAAAATGTGTCTCTTTGGCACTAGGATTAAGTTAGGCTGATTACTTTTAAGAAACAGAAGACTAAGGAAGTCTTTCTTTTTCTTCCACTTAGCTGCCTAAAGAATTCATATATTAGAGCTGAAAAGAGTTATCGTCAGAGATACCCGCCAGGAAAAAGCGCTGGGCCCAGAGATCTGATCCACTCTGTTCCTTGTCTCCGCTGGTCCAGCAAATGCTCCTTTACAAAACAGTTCCTTTCCTACCTCCATATGAATTGCCGTCCTCCCCTTTGAAGTCCCAAACCATTACCCACAACATCCTCTGTTGCCTTTAACTGAAGACAGTATTTAAGGTGAGGGTTTTGGCCATTTTGGCCACGATTCTGTTTTCCTGCGTCTCTCCCATGTAGACATGTTATCAAACTTTTGTGTGATTTTCTCCTGCTAATCTGTCTCTTGTCAATTTAATTCTTAGACAGCCAGAAGAACCTATAAGGGTAGAGAAAAACTTCTTCCTCCCTGATAACTGTTACAAAGTTTCTTAATATTCTGCTTCAATATTAATATAAAAATTTTCCTCACTGTAAATCGTCATTATTTTAATTACTTAGGAAATTTAGTTACCTATATTTAAAAGAGATTTTTAAACATCATTGGTATGTAAAGAAACTCCAAGCAGTAAATTAAAATAAGGGTTAAGTGGCATTAATCAATAATGTTACAAATATTTAAATTAGAAGTTAATTGTTAATCACTTTGAAAATAGGTATACCTAGCTAACATGTTAGTATTTCTAAAGTAAGCCCAAAGGAGGAAAAAGTACTACATATTACATGATGCATTTTAAATGCCACAAGCAAACGTTCCTTTGCATGCTGTGAACCAATATTTTAAACCTCCCTCCTTAACCATTTTATCAAAAAAACTTTTTTAAGGTCCTATAATTCTTTGATGTAAAAGCTTCACACAGCAATAATTACTAACTTCTTCCTAATTGGTCTCTTAAAAATAAATGATAACTTCAGGACAAGTGGTCAGTTATCCTCAGGTGGCCCTTTTGAACAAATAACTCTGAGAAATCAACTCTAATAACTTTGCCAGGGTACTGTCCCAGTCTCTGAGCAATTCCCGAGGACTTGAAAAGCCTTTGTTTCAGGTCTTTCACAAGACTGCTCTTTCCCAGAATCCAGGCTCCTCAGAGGGCACAATTTGACTGAGGCTGTAAGAATTTTCTGCTTCTCTGAGGACTGAGGCATATGGATCTTTATTTTTGCTTTTTCTTTAACAAGACATCTTTGATTCTGAACTATTTGTTTCCTTACTATTTTTTCTGAGATATGTTCTACAAGTTCTGAAGACAAAAAAAAAGAGAAGGAGAGAGGAAGACAAAGAGGGAAGAAGAAAGAGGGAAATTGAGAGAGAAGACTGCTGATTTTTTCACACCCTTTGAATGTGAAACAACAGATGACGGTTGTGTAGCAGGTCACAGATGACAAAGCTCTATTACATGCAAAGGCCTATTTGAAACTCAAAAGTGTGCTCAGTAGGTAGGTAGGTACCTTCAATCCAGTTTAATTAATAAACAAGCTCAGACTATGAGATTTTTCCTAGGTGACATAGAAGCAAAGGCAATACTTGAACCTACAAATTTAGATCCCTAGTTCTTTATAACAAGCAACACCACATAATTTATGTTTCCAGGGACTGGAAGAAATGAAAACACTGCTTTTGTTCTTCTGTCATAAGGGATCTCCTACAAAGCTAAAGAGGTTTGTAAAGGATATTGGCCTTTCTACCTGAAAGGGATCATTCAGGGACTCTTAAGTAAGCTGTCATCAACCATTCAGAATGAACTACAGAAAGCCCACTCTGAGCATCTCAGCCCACAGTGTTCCTAGTTCAAGGGCAAGAAGCGACAAAAAGCATTCTAAAGACAGAGCCCAGGAGAAATTAAGGTTGAGGAAGCCAATCTTTAGCCTTAGAGTAGCATTCTTCAGTAGAAACATAATGCGAGCCTTATGGGTAATCTTTAATTTTCTAGTAGCCGCATTAAGAAGGTAAAAAGAGGGACTTCCCTGGTGGTCCAGTGCTTAAGATTCAGCACTTTTACTGCGTGTGACCTGGGTTCAATCCCTGTTCCAGGAACTAAGATCCTGCAAGCTGTGTGGCACGGCCAAAAAAAGAAAGGTAAAAAGAAATGGATGAAATTAACTTTAATAATATATTTTATTTAACACAAAATATCCAAAATAGTTCAGGAAAAAAACCAATAAAAATTACTAAGGAGATATTTTACATACTTTTTTTCACACTAAGTCTTTAAGTCCCAGCATCAATTCCAATTTGAGGCAAACCCCCAGTCCTGAAGCACAGCCTAGAGACTGGACTTGGGGGTTTACATCTGACTCTGGTATCATTGTGTCCAGGACCACATGCTCATCCCTCTGCCTGCTTTTATTTTACAGCCCATACCACACCGGCAACACCATGAAGACGCAATCAGCAAACTGCCTAAGAATTCCTAACGTGAAAGGCCTCTAGGGAGTGTGTCCAGATATTTGGCTTTGCAAAATGTATTGATTTCTAATTTAATTGCATTGTGGTTGGAGGACATACTTTTTGTATTTCTATCCTTTATTTTAGGGCCCAACATATGCTCTGTCCTAGAGAATGTTCCATGTGTCCTTAAATGTATCTCCTTTAATATCTTAGATGCCGTGGTGGAAGCTCCCACTTGGACTACAAATGACCACTTACCTCTATTGCCGTCTCTGTTCTCATGAAATCCAGCCTAACTCTCCGGTATGAACCATGTGTGTCCAGTAGACATTGCATTTTCTTTCTGGGCTAAAAAATAAACAGGATAGCCCATTGGGTAAATTCATCATGAGAATCTGGAGTGGCATTCCAAAAGTAACTTTCCAAGACCTGTTCATCCTGTGAACCAAGGGAGGTAAAATACTGCCTTTATGTGTATTATACTTATTCCATAATCTAGACATTTTCACTGTTAAGTATGTTGGTGTCTGACAAGTGGTGCAGATTAATGCTTGACCACATTCTTTATCTGGTGGAGGGTTCAAAGCTCTAGAATCTAAAGAAAGATCCAACCTGGACCCCAAGACGGCCAGCATCTGTGACCCTCAAGAGCAGAGGCATTTTATTTCCTATACAGGAAAGCACTTCCCTGAGTGACACCGGGTGAAGAAAGACACTTTGAAGGCAAAAAAGACATTGGCAGTTTCCACAGAATCAAGTTTGTGAGTTGAAATGTTTGTGGAGATTTACACTGACACCTTGTTAGTAAAATTGTGTTGGCTTCTGCTTGAAGATTCATTGATTCTCTGCCCTTATAGCTTTTGTTCAAGACTATATTTTGGAACAGAGGTGCTTCTGCAGCATAGGTGCAGTCAAGTTTTTTCAAACCCCTGTGCTATTAATCACCAATCCTGATAATGTGGTTTGGTTTTCTTTTGCTGACTTAAAAAAAAAAAAAAAAAAAAGACCCAGCATCAATTTTTCACTAACAGCCACATCTCAGTTCAGAGCAGCTGCGCTCACTTGTACAGCAGCCACGTGCAGTGAATGGCTACTCTTTCTGAACAAGGCCTTACCTTTGATTTCTCAGAGCTTCTGGAGCAACGCTGAGAACTTGGGAAGGCTGATCCAAACTGTGTTACTTGGTTGTTCAGAGCAGTATTAGGTATTTGGATGGACTTAAAATGTCCTGTAGGTATTAAAGCTCTATATGTTTTCACATGTAAGCATAACATTTCTTATTTAACACACTGTAGGAAAAAAATTTACCATCTTTTTTAAACCAGTTTATTAGGGATTTAAAAGCAGTTAAGTCCTTGCTCTGGACACAGCTATCAGGACACTAAAGAATTCATAGAACAGGAAGGCCCGTGGGAAGAGATTCCAGTATAAATGTGGACATGGAAACAAACAGAACAAAGAATGTTGCTCATGAGCCCCTTTCACAAGGGTTAAGTCCTAATGCACCGCAGACGGTGTGCCCTGAGGGGAATTCAGGGTGGAAAAAACAGGAAGCATCCTGTGCTTTTGGATATATGGGCCCCTAGGTAGTGAAGATGCATGTCCAAGGAAGAATTTCAATGGTCCCAGATTCTCATATCTTCCCATACATAGAAAAGCACTAAAATCATTAACTTGAGATATTTGTGATTAGTCAAGCCAGTCCTTTACTAATGCTTGACTACATGTACTTCCTCACCAAAAAAATTCATATCGGGCTTCCCTGGTGGCACAGTGGTTGAGAGTCTGCCTGCCCAGGCAGGGGACACAGGTTCGTGCCCCGGTCCGGGATGATCCCATATGCCGCGCAGCGCCTGGGCCCGTGAGCCATGGCCGCTGGGCCTCCGCATCTGGAGCCTGTGCTCCGCAGCGGGAGAGGCCACAACGGTGAGAGGCCCGCGTACCGCAAAAAAAAAAAAAAAAATTCATATCTAAACTGGCCCCTTCCCCACCTCTTCAGAGCTGCTGAGAGGGGTCTCCCAGGCTCAAGTCCTCAGTAAGGCCCCAGAATAAAACCGAAACCCACTGTTCTCATGTTGTGCGTTTTTTTCAGTCAGCAGAAAAAAGAGGAAATAATATTCCAGAGAGCACTCCAGTTTTAATAATCTTTTCTCTGCCTTAACTACTAAAATAAGAGCTGCCCACAAAAATTAGGCCAAACCATGAATGTTCATTAAGTCAAGACTCCACAAATAGCATGCATACACGTTTTTCCCTAATAAACATTAGTTTCTCGGTGCATAGTCCAGAAGATGAGCTTAATGTTGATTTAAATCACACTGCTCCCTAAAATCTTCACTATTTATATATATATATAGATATAGATAGATAGATATGTATTCTTTTAAAGATGTTTTTACGTTGAATTCTAAGTGACAGAATTTTCTCCTAGAATTTGAGTCAATCTGGTTAATTATCATAATATAGGAAAAAGGCAAAAAGAGTAAAGAGAAAATATTTCCATTTCCGGGCAATGGCTTGACTGCTCATTACAAGACTTTGCACTTCCACACAGAAACTCAAGGCACTTGTTCTGACAAGAAATGAATCCAAAGCACTTTTGAAACTGATGTCTGTCAGGTAATTTACATTCAGTAGGATGTGGCTACTTGTCTTTTTTTTTTTTTTCAACACAAAGTAGAGGTTTCTTCTAGGAGCTTTGCATCAGCTTCCTTTTCCTCAGGGGAGCGGGTAAAGGCTGGTGCGAGATTTGATTCCTCCCCTGTGTTAGAGCCTTAGCTATACAAATTTGACCTCACAGTGCTCTCAGGGGAAGGGGAAATTTTTACCCTTGACAACATACCTCGTTTTTCTTGTAATAGTACAGAAATGACTGTCATCAGAGTTTCAGGGCAAAGTGACTGCATTACTAGCTTACTGGGAATTAATTTATGAGTATCTATCTCAATACTCTAAACCCTTCCTACCTCAGGGATTAGAGAGGCAGGAAAAGAAAAGGGATTGGGAAGTCTGCCTTTCCTTGCCCGCGATGCTATATTAAAGACCGCCAGAGCTCTTCCGTGCATGTGTCTCTTCTTGTCTTCTAGAAACTTCCTAGCCTGGGAACCGTTTTTACGCATTTCTTCCTCAGCCCCAGAAAAACTCCTGGGACTTCGTTTAAGGTGGATGCATATATACAGGATTAAAAATGACAGCAAAAATTCAAATAGCATTTGAAGAGTTGAGTGGTTCCTTTCACAATTTACACTGGCCCTTCTTGGCACTCTGTGGGGCTGTTGCATCTGAGGAGCCGGGGGAGAAAGGCCAGGGTGTGCCAGCTTGTCCCCATATAGCCCACAGCTTTACTGGCCTCAGGGAGGTTAGATGGAGCGCGTCCTCCTGAGCCAAGCTCAGCTGCAGATGGAAGCCGGCGAGAGCAGCTCAGCTCCTGTGCACCCCCAGCCTGCTGGTCTCCAAAATGGATTAACCCCGCAAAGCGGCAGCTCCTCCGATATTCAAGGAGCTTGTGAGCAGTGGAGAAGGTATTCCTTGAAGCCTGACCTGTCTGTCTTACTGCTGATTTTAACAGACTTGCTCCCTGCCCTCAAGGAACTTACAGTGTAACAGGTGAGGCAAGACAGACACTGAACGAGCCAATAAACTACCTAATTACAAATTGTGATGCCTGCGGACTTCGAGGTTAGGAACTGGTGCTTTGTCTATGAATGGGAATAACCTGCTTTAAAGTGGGAGGTCAGGGAAGGCCTCTCCAGGAGCCTGATACCCATGATGAGAGATGGAGTTGGAGAAGGATTCAGGCAGGCAAAACGTGCGAGAAAAGTATTCGGGTAGAGGAAGGAGTGTGAATCAGGGTGAGTAGGCCACGCAGTTTACTGGTAACAGCAACAGCAAGGTGTTTCCGTGCCTCAGAATCTATGACCCTACTTTCAGGGCATCTGAGTTCCTGGGACGTCTCTGAACATTTTTAATTCCCATATACCACCTGTTTTCAATATAACAGAATGGAGTATAAATCATGTAATACCGGGCCTCCCTGGTGGCGCGGGTGGTTGGGAGTCCGCCTGCCGATGCAGGGGATGCGGGTTCGTGCCCCGGTCTGGGAGGATCCCATATGCCGTGGAGCGGCTGGGCCCGTGAGCCATGGCCGCTGGGCCTGCGCGTCCGGAGCCTGTGCGCCGCAACGGGGGAGGCCACAACAGTGAGAGGCCCGCATACCGCAAAAAAAAAAAAAAAAAAAAAAAAAAAATCATGTAATACCTTTTAAGAACCATCTGATCCCTGCAATTATTTATGTCGCTAGGGTATAAGGCAAGCGGCCATATGAAATGGGCAAGCAAAGATTAGTGGACCCACCTTGGGGATACCTGCAAACTGACTCTCTCACCATTCTGATAGGTATTCAGCCTCTGTCCTTTTTCTGTCCCTAAAACCACTGGAAAAGACCTATTTTAACCACCTCCTACTTCTGCCCTCACCATTCTATCATAATCAATTAACCCCCCCCCTCCTTTTTTTAATGCTACTTGTTCAAAGTAGCTTCAGTCTGTAGGGAGCATTGGCCTTAGAGAAAATGGGTTTGAATCTTGACTTTCCCATTTATCCTGAGTGATTTGGGACAGATAATCCCTCTGAGGTTATATTTCCCCATCTATAAAATAAATACAACAGCAGCTATTTTATAAGAACATTGCTAGGATTTAATTAGATAATGAATACAAATGGCCTAGCATATATTCAGTGCTCAATAAATGTAGAACAAAGGAAATGAGTCAGTTATGTAGTCCAGATACGTCCAGATGTCTTACGACCTCTTCCAGGCCTCCTAGAAACGCAAGAAGGCAGAATTGCTAATTCACCAAGACTGAGGAAGCCTGCCAGTTATGAGAAGCTGGACATTCTCAAGTTCTGTTGCTAGGTGTTCTGAGCTGTCGTCATCTTGTCAACAAAGACCTTTCACTTATGACACCCTCAGATGAGTGCCAAGGGCTGAGTGTTTTTCTGATTGACCCAGGGTTTTCCTGCCCCAGATGCTGGATTCTATCCACCACAGCCTCAGAGGCGTGGGTTAGGAGAGCCTGAGCCCTGAGTCAGTGTACCAAGGACTCCAACCAGAAGATGCTGTCTGAGCTGAGCTTTGAGTCCACTTCAGGACAGAATTCCCAACCAGACAGGAATCTACCCAGTACCCCAGGTCTGACTGCATCTGGAAGGTTCCTTAGAATACATTTTCTGAGCTTGAATACATTTTCATGATCTAATAGTAGAAATTAATAGCATTAATCAACGGGTAGACAAAAGTAGTTTATCCATTAAAGGAACACTATTTGGCAATAAAAAGTAAAGAAGTACTGATACATGTTAGCATTTGAATGAACCTCAAAAATATTATACTAAGTGAAAGAGCCAGACAAAAAGACCACATCTTTAACAACCCTGTTTATATGAACTGTCCAGAAAGGGCAAAGGTATAGAGACAGACAGTAGATTAGTGGTTGCCTGGGGCTGGGGATAGGAAAGGAGAGCGACTGTAAATGGACATGAGTTTTATTTTGGGGGGCGGATGTAAATGTTTTAAAATGAGACTGCGGTGGTGGTTACACAATTCTGCAAATAAACTAAGGGATCATTGAATTAAAATAGGTGAATTTATGGTATGTAAATGACACCTCCACAAAACCATTAATAAAAAATTAATTTGAAAAGTGAGTAGTTCTCACTTTGTGCCTCAGCTTGGAGGCCGTAGTTTCCAGATAAGAAGTGGCCTGTGTCCCATTGCCCTGCAGCCTCGGCCTGGGTGCCCAAATTCAGCTCCCCACTCAGGCCCAAAGGAGCCTCACAGTGGCTCCAGAGATGAATGCTCCCAAGTCCTGAAGCTGGGAGAGGCCAGGGGATGAACTCTCTCCAAGAGCGTTCAGGAGGGGCCCTGCTGACACACTGGTTTTAGGACTTCTGATCTCTAGAACTGTAAGGCAATACACTGGTGCTATTTTAAGTCATGAAATTTGTGGTAATTTGTTACAGCAGCATTAGCAAACTGATGCAGTGTTTAAAAGATGAATTCCCACACTGCATGGATTATCCTCAGAAGGACTTAAAATTTAGCCTTTAGGCCTTACTCATTCGCAAATTTTATTTCTATAAATACAGGGGGAAGCCTTATTAAAAGACTATTAGGAAAAGGTGCTGCTTCCATTGTCTTCCTGGGCTGGGTACCAGAATTTTGACTGCAATTGTTAATTTGGAGCACAGCTGATTCAGACGTCATACAAAATCAATTTGCGACATTAAAATGATAATAAGGATTGATTAAGACAGATTTAGCTACACTAAAGAATAAGAACCTCAATTTACTTAACAATTAACTTAAACGGGGGGAAGTTTAAATTGGAAGATTGAGATTGACATATACACACTACTATATATAAAATAGATAACTAATAAGAACCTACTGTTTAACACAGGGAACTCTACTCAGTACTCTCTAATGACCTATATGGAAATAGAATCTAAAAAGAGTGGTTATATGTGTATGTATAACAGATTCACTTTGCTGTACAGCAGAAACTAACACAACATTGTAAATCAATAAAAATTAATTTAAAAATTAACTTAGAGAATAAATAATATATAGGCTTTGTTAAAGTTAGCTCCCCATTCTTTATTAAAAGTTTAGTATATTTTAATTCTGCTGTCTTTGGTTTCAGTTTCTCCCTATAGGATGATAACTCTCTCTCTGCCCTCAGCCTAACTATAACACATCCCAAATCCACTCGCCTCCTTCACATTTCCTCTAGGATGACTCGGACATTCCAAATCCGACACTACCCCACCCCACCTCCCATCTCATGCTCTAGCATCCTTTAGTCCCTGACTTATGAGGTTGTCAGTTAGAGAAACCAGAAAGTCACTCTAAATGCTGGTTAATTTTTTTTAAATTCCTAAACATTCCTTACATCTTCTCTCCCCCCTGCCCCAGCCATGGTTCAGCTATAAGCCCTCAGGCTCTACCTCCAGGACCACTCTCACTGCTTCCTCACTCATCTACCTCCAGGCACGTAAAGGTCAATCCATTCCAAGCAGACCACAGAAAAAAATTCTAACATGCAAATCTAATCATATACCACCTCTAAGTAAAACCCACTCCTTACTCACCAGCTTTAACTGAAGGCCCTAAATGATCTGGACCCTAACTCTTCAGTTTCATACTAGATTTGTATATGTGATTGCTTCCCCCCACCAACACCTTAGAACAGTTCCCGGTTTCCATTTGGAAATCCACAGGCTTCTGGGGAAGCTGACTCCTGCCCTACTTGGTATTTAGTATCTGGAATGGAATATGTGGCTTAATACAGATATACTATTTTAGAATGTGAACAGGACCTCTGCTAGTTGAATCAGAGTAGATCTGGGACTATGGCTGGAATTTTTTGCACAAAGTCTCTGGACAATGGACTAGATGCACCAGAGGCCAGTCAATTTAGCACCAGGAAGGCAGCAAATATGGCCTCTGTGGGGCAAACATTAGTCCTGGGATAAAATCATGAACCTCTGCATGAAATTATGCCTGAGGGCTATGTTACCTTGAAATGTTTCCATTATGTCAGTAAATAAATTCCTTTCACTATTTAATATATTTAAATTGAGATTTATATAAATGGATAGATACCCTATGTTCATGCATTGGAAGACTAAATATTGTTAAGTTGTCAATTCTTCCCACCTTGATCTATAGATGCAACATATTCCAGTCAAAACCCAGCAAGCTATTTTGTGGATATTAACAAACTAATTCCAAAGTTTGTGTGAAAAGGCAAAAGATCCAAAACAGCCAACATAATGCTGAAAAAGAATAAAGTTGGGAGACTGACACTACCAGATTGCAAGACTTATTATAAACTATGGCATTTAATACAGTGTAGTATTGGTTAAAAAAAAAAAAAAGACATGGATTAATGGAACAGAGTCCAGAAATAGATGCACCTTAATACAGGCAACTGATCTTGTACAAAGAAAAGAAACAAAGGAATCCATGGAGAAAAAAAGTAGTCTTTTCAACAAATGGTGCTAGAGCAATTGAAATTCCATATGTAAAAAAAAAAAAAAAATCTAGACACAGACCTTACACCAGTTATACAAATCAACTCAAAATGGATTATTGTAAAGAAAAAAGTTTCCCTCCACTCGCACACAGAATACTTCTGCAACCACATGTGTGGGTTTTCCACACCAGGGAATTCTCCAACACCTCCTGGATGTCCTACAATTCAATTCCGACACCAGCCAGACCCAGCACAGACTCCATGAGGTGGCCTGACCCCGCTTCAGATGCCACCTCCAAGTCCAAGACGTCCCCTGTGCTTCTGACCTGGCTATAAACTGGCTATAAACCAGAGTTTCCACAACCCCCTCCTGAGGTTCAAACATTTTCTAGAACAGCTCGAGGAAACAGTTAGGTTTACATGTTTGTTCCATAATAAAGGACACAGGTGAATAGCCAGAGGAAGAGACATGGGGGTGAGGTCCAGAAGGGTCCTGAGCACAGGAGCTTTTGTCCCCTTGGAGTTGGGGTGCACTACCCTCCAGGCATGTGGATATGTTCACTGACCTGGAAGCTCTGCAAACCTCACACTTTCGGGATTCTTTGGAGACTTCATCATGTAGGCATGATACATCAACTTCATTTCCAGCCCCTCCCCTCTCTCCTGTCTCCAGAGAAGGGGTGTGGGCTGCAAGTTCAAGCTTCTCATCCCACTTACTCTTCCTCGTGATCAGCCTCCCCACCCAGAAGCCCACCAAGAGTTCTCTCATCAGAAGAAAAGATGTTTCTATCATCCAGGAAATTACAAAGTCTCAGGAACTCTGTGCCAGAAACTGGGGGGATGTATATACTATTATTTAACAATTATAGACCTAAATATGAAGCACTATACTATAAAACTTCTATAAGAAAATATAGGATGAAATTTGTGTGAACTTGGATTTAGCCATTAGTTTTTAGGTATAACCTCCAAAGTACATTCCATGAAAGAAAAAATGATAAATTAGATTTTATTAAAATTAGAAACTTCTTAATTAATTTAGGACTAAGAAACCAAGAATATGCAATGGAGAAAGGATAGTCTAATAAATGGTGTTGGAAAAATTGGACAGCCATATGCATAAGAATGAAACTGGACGACGATTTAACACCATACACAAAAAACAAACAAACAAAAAAACTTCAAAATAGATTGAAGACTTGAATGCAAGACCTGAAACAATAAAACTCCTAGAAGAAAACACAGGTGGTAAACTCCTTGACATGGGTCTTGGCAATGATTTTTTGAATCTGACACCAAAAGCAAAACCAACAAAAGCAAAAATAAACAAGTGGGACTACATCAAAGAAAAAAGATTCTGCACAGTGAACGAAACCATCAACAAAATGAAAAAGCAAACTACTGAATGGGAGAAATATTTGCAAATCGAATATCTGGTACAGTGCTAATATCTGAGATATATAAAGAATTCATACAACTCAATAGCAAAAAACCAAACAATTTGATTAAAAAATGAGCAGAAGATATGAATAGACATTTTCCCAAAGAAGACATACAGATGGCCAACAGGTACATGAAAAAATGCTCTACATCATTAATCATCAGAGGAATGCAAATCAAAACCACGATGAGATATCATCTCACACCTATTAGAATGGCTATTATCAAAAAGACTAGAAACTAGCTGTTGGCAAGAATGTGAACAAAAGGGAACTCTTCTGCACTGTTGATGGGAATGTAAATTGGTACAGCCACTATGGAAAACAGTATGAAGGTTTCTTAAAAAATTAAAAATCGAAGCACCATACTATCCAGCAATTCCATTTCTGGGTATTTACCTGAAGGAAATTTTAAAAACTGGAAAAGATGCAGGCACCCCCATGTTCATTACAGCATAACTTGTGATAGACAAGATATGGAAACAACCTAAATACCCATCAATGGATGAATGGATAAAGAAACTGTGGTGTATATATATACACAATGGAATTTATTCATTAATAAAAAATAATGAAACATGGACGGACCTCAAGGGCATTATGCTAAGTGAAATAAGTCAGATAGAGAAAGACAAATACCATATGATCTCACTTATATGTGGAATCTAAAAACAAAAACAAAAAGGGTCATAGATACAGAGAACAGATTTGTGGTTTCCAGAGGTGGGGGTGGAGGCTGGGAGAAATGAGTAAACTGTTTTTGTGGGGTTTTATTAGTTCAAACAAATTGAATTCAAAATTTTCAAAACTCTACTCTATGTCTGTGAAAGACTGATAAGAAATTGCAAGACATGCCACAGCCAGAAAATGCTTGCAAAAACTACATTTGACTTTCATCAAAAAATATAAAGAGCTCTTAAAACTCAACAATAAGAAAAAAGACAGCCCACTAAAAAATGGGCAAAAGGGGCTTCCCTGGTGGCGCACTGGTTGAGAGTCCACCTGCCGATGCAGGGGACAGGGGTTCATGCCCCAGTCCTGGAGGATCCCACGTACCGCGGAGCGGCTGGGCGCGTGAGCCATGGCCACGGACCCTGCGCGTCCGGAGCCTGTGCTCCGCAGCGGGAGAGGCCACAAGACTGAGAGGCCCACGTACCGCAAAAAAAAAAAAAAAAAAGGGCAAAAGAAGAGGGTTTCAAGATGGCGGAAGAGTAGGACGTGGAGATCACCTTCCTCCCCACAAAATACATCAGAAATACATCTACATGTGGAATAACTCCTACAGAACACCTACTGAACGCTGGCAGAACACCTCAGACCTCCCAAAAGGCAAGGAACTCCCCACGTACCTGGGTAGGGCAAAAGAAAAAAGAATAAAGAGAGATAAAAGAATAGGGGGCCTCCCTGGTGGCGCAGTGGTTGAGAGTCCGCCTGCCGATGCAGGGGATATGGGTTCATGCCCCAATCTGGGAGGATCCCATATGCCGCGGAGCGGCTGGGCCCGTGAGCCATGGCTGCTAGGCCTGCGCATCCGGAGCCTGTGCTCCGCAACGGGAGAGGCCACAACAGTGAGAGGCCCGCATACCGCAAAAAGAAAAAAAAAAAAAAAAAAAAAAAAAAAAGAATAGGGACGGGACCTGCACCTCGGGGAGTGAGCCGTGAAGGAGGAAAGGTTTCCACACACTAGACGCCCCTTCGCGGGCAGAGACTGCGGGTGGCAGAGGGGGAAGCTTCAGAGCCGTGGAGGAGAGCACAGCCACAGGGGTACAGAGGGCAAAGCGGAGAGGTTCCCGCACAGAGGATCGGTGCCAACCAGCACTCACCAGCCCGAGAGGCTTGTCTGCTCACATGCCGGGGCGGGCGGGGCTGGGAGCTGAGGCTCGGGCTTCGGTCGGATCCCAGGGAGAGGACTGGGGTTGGCAGCGTGAACACAGCCTGAAGGGGCTAGTGCGCCACGGCTGGCCGGTAGGGAGTCCGGGAAAAGTCTGGACCTGCCGAAAGGCAAGAGACTTTTCCTTCCCTCTTTGTTTCCTGGTGCGCGAGGAGAGGGGATTAAGAGCGCTGCTTAAAGGAGCTCCAGAGACGGGCGCGAGCCGTGACTATCAGCGCGGACCCCAGAGACAGGCATGAGAAGCTAAGGCTGCTGTTGCCGTCACCAAGAAGCCTGTGCGCGAGCACAGGTCACTGTCCACACCTCCCCTCCCGGAAGCCTGTGCAGCCCGCCACCGCCAGGGTACCGTGCGTGATCCAGAGAACTTCCCCGGGAGAACACACGGCACGCCTCAGGCTGGTGCAACGTCCTGCTGGCCTCGGCCGCCGCAGGCTCGCCCCGCATCCGTACCCCTCCCTCCCCTGGCATGAGTGAGCCAAGCCCCCAAATCAGCGGCTCCTTTAACCCCGTCCTGTCTGAGCAAAGAACAGACGGGCTCAGGCGACCTACAGGCAGGTGCGGGGCCAAATCCAAAACTGAACCCAGGGAGCTGTGAGAACAAAGAAAAGAAAGGGAAATCTCTCCCAGCAGCCTCAGGAGCAGCGGATTAAATCTCCACAATCAACATGATGTACCCTGCATCTGTAGAATACATGAATAGACAACGAATCATCCCAAATTGAGGAGGTGGACTTTGGTAGCAACGATATACATATATTTTTCCCTTTTTCTCTTTTTGTGAGTGTGCATGTGTATGCTTCTGTGTGTGATTTTTGTCTGTATAGCTTTGCTTTTACCATTTGTCCTAGGGTTCTGTCTGTCTGTTTTGGGTTTTTTTTTTTTTTACTTAAAAAAATCTTTTTTCTTAATAATTATTTTTTATTTTAATAACTATATTTTATTTTATCTTCTTTCTTTCTTTCTTTCTTTTTTCCCTCCCTTTTATTCTTAACCGTCTGGAGGACAGGTGCTTGGTGGTACAGCCAGGAGTCAGTGCTGTGACACTGAGGTGGAAGAGCCAAGTTCAGGACACTGGTCCACAAGAGACCTCCTGTCTCCACGTAATATCAAATGGCAAAAATCTCCCAGAGATCTCCATCTCAATGCCAAGACCCAGCTCCACTCAACGACCAGCAAGCTACAGTGCTAGACACCCTATGCCAAACAACTAGCAAGACAGGAACAAAACCCCATCCATTAGCACAGAGGCTGCCTAAAATCATAATAAGGCCACAGACACCCCAAAACACACTACCAGACGTGGACCTGCCCAACAGAAAGACAAGATTCAGCCTCATCCACCAGAACACAGGCACTAGTGCTCTCCTAAAGGAAGCCTACACAACCCACTGAACCAATCCTAGCCACTGGGGGCAGACACCAAAAACAACAGGAACTACGAACCTGCAGCCTGCGAAAAGGAGACCCCAAACACAGTAAGTTAAGCAAAATGAAAAAACAGAGCAACACACAGCAGATGAAGGAGCAAGGCAAAAACCCACCAGACCAAACAAATGAAGATGAAATAGGCAGTCTACCTGAAAAAGAATTCAGAATAATGGTAGTAAAGATGATCCAAAATCTTGGAAATAGAATGGAGAAAATAAAAGAAACGTGTAACAAGGACATAGAAGAACTAAAGAGCAAACAATGATGAACAACACAATAAGTGAAATTAACAATTCTCTAGAAGGGATCAATAGCAGAATAACTGAGGCAGAAGAACGGATAAGTGACCCGGAAGATAAAATAGTGGAAATAACTACTGCAGAGCAGAAGAAAGAAAAAGAAATGAAAAGAATTAAGGACAGTCACAGAGACCTCTGGGACAATATTAAATGCACCAACATTCGAATTATAGCGGTCCCAGGAGAAGAAGAGAAAAAGAAAGGGACTGAGAAAATATTTGAAGGATTATAGTGGAAAACTTCCTTAATATAGGAAAGGAAATAGTTAATCAAGTCAAGGAAGCACAGAGAGTCCCATACTGGATAAATCCAAGGAGAAACACACCAAGACACATAATAATCAAACTATCAAAAATTAAATACAAAGAACAAATATTAAAAGCAGCAATGGAAAAATAACAAATAACACATAAGGGAATCCCCATAAGGTTAATAGCTGATCTTTCAGCAGAAACTCTGCAAGCCAGAAGGGAGTGGCAGGACATATTTAAAGTGATGAAGGATAAAAACCTACAACCTAGATTACTCTACCCAGCAAGGATCTCATTCAGATTTGACGGAGAAATTAAAACCTTTACAGACAAGCAAAAGCTAAGAGAATTCAGCATCACCAAACCAGCTTTACAACAAATGATAAAGGAAATTCTCAAAGCAGGAAACACAAGAGAAAGAAAAGACCTAAAATAATAAACCCAGAGCAATTAAGAAAATGGTAATTGGAACATATATATCGATAATTACCTTAAATGTAAATGGATTAAATGCTCCAACCAAAAGACATAGACTGGCTGAATGGATACAAAAACAAGACCCATATATATGCTGTCTAAAAGAGACCCACTTCAGACCTAGGAACATGTACAGACTGAAAGTGAGGGGATGGAAAAAGATATTCCATGCTAATGAAAATCAAAAGAAAGCTGGAGTAGCAATTCTCATATCAGACAAAACAGACTTTAAAACAAAGACTATTACAAGAGACAAAGGACACTACATAATGATCAAGGGATCAATCCAAGAAGAAGATACAACAATTGTAAATATTTATGCACCCAACATAGGAGCACCTCAATACATAAGGCAAATAATAACAGCCATAAAAGGGGAAATTGAGAGTAACACAATCATAGTAGTGGACTTTAACACCCCACTTTCACCAATTGACACATCATCCAAAATGAAAATAAATAAGGAAACAGAAGCTTTAAATGATACATTAAACAAGATGGACTTAATTGATATTTATAGGACATTCCATCCAAAAACAACAGAATGCACATTTTTCTCAAGTGCTCATGGAACATTCTCCAGGATAGATCATATCTTGAGTCAAAAATCAAGCCTTGGTAAATTTAAGAATATTGAAATAGTATCAAGTGTCTTTTCCAACCACAACACTATATAGATATCAATTATAGGAAAAAATCTGTAAGATGGAGGCTAAACAACACACTAGTTAACAACCAAGAGATCACTGAGGAAATCAAAAATACCTAGAAACAAATGACAATGAAAACATGATAACCCAAAACCTGTGAGATACAGCAAAAGCAGTTCTAACAGGGAGGTTTATAGCAATACAATCCTACCTTAAGAAACAAGAAACATCTCAAATAAACAACCTAACCTTACACCTAAAGCAACTAGAAAAAGAACAGAAAAACGTCAAAGTTAGCAGAAGGAAAGAAATCATAAAGATCAGATCAGAAATAAATGAAAAATGAAGGAAACGATAGCAAACATCAATAAAACTAAAAGCTGGTTCTTTGAGAAGATAAACAAAATTGAGAAACCATTAGCCAGACTCATCAAGAAAAAAAGGGAGAAGACTCATATTAATAGAATTAGGAATGAAAAAGGAGAAGTAACAACTGACACGGCAGAAATACAAAGGATTATGCGCGATTACTACAAGCAACTGTATGCCAATAAAATGGACAACCTGGAAGAAGTGGACAAATTCTTAGAAATGCACAACCTTCTGAGACTGAACCAGGAAGAAATAGAAAATATGAACAGAACAATCACAAGCACTGAAATTGAAACTGTGATAAAAAATCTTCCAACAAACAAAAGCCCAGGACCAGATGGCTTCACAGGCGAATTCTATCAAATATTTAGCAAAGAGCTAACACCTATCGTTCTCAAACTCTTCCAAAATATAGCAGAGGGATGAATACTCCCAGACTCACTCTACGAGGCCAACATCACTCTGATACCAAAAACAGACAAAGACGTCACAAAGAAAGAAAACTACAGGCCAATATCACGGATGAATAAACATGCAAAACTCCTCAACAAAATACTAGCAAACAGAATCCAACAGCATATTAAAAGGATCATATACCATGATCAAGTGGGGTTTATCCCAGGAATGCAAGGACTCTTCAATATACGTAAATCAATCAACATGATAAACCATGTTAACAACTTGAAGGAGAAAAACCATATGATCCTCTCAATAGATGCAGAGAAAGCTTTTGACAAAATTCAACACCGATTTATGAGAAAAACCCTCCAGAATGTAGGCATAGAGGGAACTTTCCTCAACATAATAAAGGCCATATATGACAAACCCACAGCCAACATCGTCCTCAATAGTGAAAAACTGAAACCATTTCCACTAAGATCAGGAAGAAGACAAGGTTGCCCACTCTCACCACTGTTATTCAACATAGTTTTGGAAGTTTTAGCCACAGCAATCAGAGCAGAAAAAGAAATAAAAGGAATCCAAATCGGAAAAAAAGAAGTAAAGCTTTGCAGACGACATGATACTCTACATAGAGAATCCTAAAGATGCTACCAGAAAACTACTAGAGCTAATCAATGAATTTTCTAAAGTAGCAGGATACAAAATTAATGCACAGAAATCTCTTGCATTCCTATACACTAATGATGAAAAATCTGAAAGTGAAATTAAGAAAACACTCCCAGGGCTTCCCTGGTGGCTCAGTGGTTGAGAATCTGCCTGCCAATGCAGCGGATATGGGTTCGAGCCCTGGACTGGGAGGATCCCACATGCCGCGGAGCAACTGGGCCCGTGAGCCACAATTACTGAGCCTGCGTGTCTGGAGCCTGTGCTCCACAACAAGAGAGGCCGCGATAGTGAGAGGCCTGTGCACTGTGATGATGAGTGGCCCCCACTTGCCACAACGAGAGAAAGCCCTTGCACAGAAATGGAGACCCAACACAGCCATAAATTAATAAATTAATTAAAAAAGAAATAACTAGAACGGCTCCAGCAGAAATGGGGTGTGCCCCACTTAACATTCCGACGAAAGAAAAAAAAAAAAAGAAAGAAAACACTCCCATTTACCTTTGCAACAAAAAGAATAAAATATCTAGGAATAAACCTACCTAAAGAGACAAAAGTCCTGTATGCAGAGAATTATAAGATGCTGATGAAAGAAATTAAAGATGATACAAATAGATGGAGAGATATACCATGTTCTTGGATTGGAAGCATCAACATTGTGTAAATGACTCTACTACCCAAAGCAATCTACAGATTCAATGCAATCCCTATCAAACTACCACTGGCATTTTTCACAGAACTAGAATCAAAAATTTCACAAGTTGTATGGAAACACAAAAGATCCCGAATAGCCAAAGCAATCTTGAGAAAGAAAAACGGAGCTGGAGGAATCAGGCTCCCTGACTTCAGACTATACTACAAAGCTAAAGTAATCAAGACAGTATGGTACTGGCACAGAAACAGAAATATAGATCAATGGAACAGGATAGAAAGCCCAGAGATAAACCCATGCACATATGGTCACCTTATCTTTGATAAAGTAGGCAAGAATATACAGTGGAGGAAAGAGAGCCTCTTCAATAAGTGGTGCTGGGAAAACTGGACAGCTACATGTAAAAGAATGAAATTAGAACACTCCCTAACAGCATACACAAAAATAAACTCAAAATGGATTAAAGACCTAAATGTAAGGTCAGACACCATCAAACTCTTAGAGGAAAACATAGGCAGAACACTCTATGACATAAATCACAGCAAGATCCTTTTTGACCCACATCCTAGCAAAATGGAAATAAAAACAAAAATAAGTGGGACCTAATTAAACTTAAAAGCTTTTGCACAGCAAAGGAAACCATAAACAAGACGAAAAGACAACCCTCAGAATAGGAGAAAATATTTGCAAATGAAGCAACTGACAAAGGATGAATCTCCAAAATTTACGAGCAGCTCATGCAGCTCAACATTAAAAAAACAAACAACAAAATCCCAAAATGGGCAGAAGACCTAAATAGACATTTCTCCAAAGAAGATATACAGATTACCAACAGACACATGAAAGAATGCTGAACATCATTAATCGTTAGAGAAATGCAAATCAAAACTACAATGAGATATCATCTCACACTGGTCAGAATTGCCATCATCAAAAAATCTACAAACAATAAATGCTGGAGAGAGTGTGGAGAAAAGGGAGCCGTCTTGCACTGTTGGTGGGAATGTAAATTGATACAGCCACTATGGAGAACGGTATGGAGGTTCCTTTAAAAACTGAAAATAGAACTATCATATGACCCAGCAATCCCACTACTGGGCATATACCCTGTGAAAACCATAATTCAAAAAGAGTCATGTACCACAATGTTCATTGCAGCTCTATTTACAATAGCCAGGACATGGAAGCAACCAAAGTGTCCATCAACAGGTGAATGAATAAATATGTGGCATATATATACAATGGAATATTACTCTGCCATAATAAGGGACGAAACTGAGTTATTTGTAGTGAGGTAGATGGACGTAGAGACTGTCATACAGATTGAAGTTAGTCAGAAAGAGAAAAACAAATACCGTATGCTAACACATATATATGGAATCTGAAAAAAAAAAAGTTCATGAAGAACCTAGGGGCAAGATGGGAAAAAAGATGCAGACCTATTAGAGAATGGACTTGAGGATACGGGGAGGGGGAAGGGTAAGCTGTGAAAAGTGAGAGACTGGCACGGACATATATACACTACCAAACGTAAAATAGATAGCTAGTGGGAAGCAGCCACATAGCACAGGGAGATCAGCTGGGTGCTTTGTGACCACCTAGAGGGGTGGGATAGGGAGGGTGGGAGGGAGGGAGATGCAAGAGGGCAGAGATATGGGGACATACGTATATGTATAACTGATTCACTTTTTTATAAAGCAGAAACTAACACACCATTATAAAACAATTATACTCCAATAAAGATTTTTAAAAAATGCTAGGGGAATGGCCACCAGTGCGGAGTACTCCATAATCAGCTGTATTATTATTGCTCAGAAGGCATTCTAGGCATGCCTTCGATTGCACAATAAATACATTTATTTCAAATAATAAAAAAATATATAAAAATGTGCAAAAGATCTGAACAGACACCTCACTAAGGAAGACGGCAAATAATTCAACATGCTCATCATCACTAGTCATAGGGAATTCCATGAAACAACAGTGAAATACCATACACATCTCTCAGAATGGCTGAAATCCAAAACACTGGTAACACCAAATGCTGGTGAGCATGCAAAGCGACAGGCAATGTCCCTCATGCTGGCTGGGAATGCAAATGGTACAGGCCCTTGGGCAAACAGCTTGGCTGTCTCTTACAAAGCTAATGCAATAATCTTATTTATCCAGTTTATTTGAAAACCTAAATTCACACAAAATCCTGCAAACAATTGTCTATACCAACCTATAATTGCCTAAACTGGAAGCAACCAAGCTGTCCTTCCACAGGGGTATGGATGAACAGCCTGTGATGCATCCAGACAACGGAATGGATTCAGTGTAACAGAGAAGCAATGTGAAAAGACATGGAGCACTCTTAGGTGAATATTGCCGGATGAAAGAAGCCCATGTGGAAAAGCTGTATTGCCTAGTCTAAAAACAGGCCATTCTGGAAAATACAAAATGACATGGACAGTAAAATGATCAGTGGTTGCCAGCCTTTCTGAGAGGGGAGGAACAAAGAAATAGGAGGGACACAGGGGATTTTTGCGGGGAGGAATGGGTTTTCTCTCACTATAAGTGCAAATCCATTACCCTACCTGTACTTTATACTCTAGGACTAATGTCTGTGAGCACTTTATGCTGTATTCATTCATCATTTCCTCAAGAAGTGATTATCAGGCACTATACAATACGTTATGCATGTTCTAGGCTAGAATACTCTATATACATTTGGACTGACTTCCTCCCTTACTAGAATTTCTTTCTCCATTAGTTGCCTAGCATTTGCCTATTTAATATTCTAAGCTCTTCCAGTCATCAAGTGCTCTGAAAACACATACATAATGCCTCTCCCCCGCAACAGTTAGTTCATCCTCTTCTCTTACCTGAGCTTCTTCTATAATTGAATATTTCATCATATGAATCATTATTTAGCTACATCTCTTCTATAAGCTCTTAGAGTTGGAGGAGCATTGTTATTAAAATGACTTTGCAAATTACAACCACCAGTGAGTGAAAACCTTGTGAAACACACAGGGTTCAAAGAAATACATTTTTAATACCTGTTTTGTGTGGGTCTGTAAAACATACAAAATAAAAATAATGCAGGTTTTTAGTAAGGTTCAGAGATTTTTACATGGAGAGAAGAAACATTAACATATCTTAAAATCCAAAGCCATGCAAAATGTAATCAAGTGATCAACATCCGTGGGCTGTAGATTTCTGGCAGAGCCTCAGGAATTAGGGGATGAGTAGGACCTGGATCCAGGGACACGGGCTTGAGGACTGTGAACCAGAACGTAGCATCCCAGCCAAAATCTCCCGTTAACAGAGATGGTAACTGTCTTTCTTTTATTTTGTAAAATATTTATTTATTTATTTTGTCTGCACCGGGTCTTAGTTGCAGCATGCAGGCTCTTAGTTGTGGCATGCATGCGGGATCTAGTTCCCCGACCATGGATCGAACCAGGGCCCCCTGCTCTGGGAGCACGGAGTCTTACCCACTGGACCACCAGGAAAGTCCCTTTTTTATTTATGTTTTTAATAAGTTAATAGAGTATATTTTTTAGAGCTGTTTAGATTCACAGCAAAATTGGGCAGAAGGTACAGAGTTTTCCCACATACTCTTTGTCCGAATACATGCAGCTTCCCCCACGATGGGCATCCTACTCCCCATGGCCCTTCTGCTACAGTCGAGGACCCTGCCCTGCACTGCAACGTGTGCTTGTCTTTCCTAGTGGGTAAGCATCTTATTAGTGTCAGGAAGGTTCTAAATGTTTAGGAAAATCAAAATCATAGCAATAATATCATTGTGTTAAGGAACATGCATGAATTTCTTACATATTTTTCATGTATAAAATAATTTGTCATATTAGAACTTTAGCTTTATAACTAAAATGTCAGATCAAGAAATTGATTTAGACTTGTAATTTTAAGTTGAAATTTTCCTGAGTTGGAATATTTATGTGACCTTTACTAAACTTCACTATATTTATAAAAGTTCAGTTTATTACATTTATAAGAATTGTATAATACTTAGGTTTTGTTTATTAGGTCAAAATATTTGTAAACAAAATGGGATGTATTAAATTTGCAAATGCAATTTAAAAATATAAAATGTGTAAATAGGCCAGACTAAGCATTAGTAAGAGCTGCCCTACAAGTGACAATTAATAATTGCTCAAAAAAATAAGATTATTGTAATATGAACTTTAAAACTTTGGGAATAGCTAGGATTTTGAATCAGTGACTTATTTTAAAAATCTCAGTAGACTTTTTGGAATAGATGCAGTTTCCTATGAGGAAAACAAAACAAACTTCTTATATTTAACTTATCCAGAGTAAATCAACCCTTCCTTTAATCGTTCAAACTTCTATAATTGTATCAATCAAAATAAAGGTTTTTTTAAAAAATTATTTATTTATTTGGCTGTCCTGGGTCTTAGCTGTGGCATGCGTGTGGAATCTAGTTCCCCGACCAGGGATCTAACTTGGGCCCCCTGCGTTGGAAGCATGGAGTCAGCCACTGGACCACCAGGAAAGTCCCTAAAATGTTTTTTGTTGTTGTTGTTGTTCTGTTTGTTTTTTGTATTTATCTCTTTGCTCTCCTGCAGTGAAATTCCAGAGCACAGGGACAATGTCTCATTTATATTTGGTTCTGCAGTGTCTGGCATAAGGCTTTGGTACACAGTAAGTGCTCAATAAATGCTGAACACAATACAAAGGTTCTGGAAAAGATGGCAGAGTGTGACAAAATGGCTCAAATTTACATTTATTCATTTTCAAGATACGTGTATCAAAGCAGTACAAGTGTATCCGAGGTGACTTGAAGCATGATTAACATTTTCGTCAAATCTCAAAGGGAAAAAATTGTGTAACAGCTCATCTCTCTTCCTATCCATTCTTGTGTCAGTTAAATCCACAGGAATTGTTATTGGTCTTTTAACTTTGTGCATCTTGTCCTTGAGTAACACTGAGGCTTCTGAATTCATTGAATGTTTCTGGATCTTGACTTAAACATTGACTTTGCGGTAGTGAAAAGAACTTGGAAAGAAGAAACCTGCACTCAAGTCCTGATCCTGTCACAAGCCAAATACAACAGAGCAGCTGTACAGCCTGTGTCAGTTGCTTACCCTCTCTGAGTATCGCTTTCCTTGTCAGTAAAAGAAAATGATATCAGTATCTATCTCATAGGAACTCTGTTTATAAAATGCAGTCATAGTGGTTAAGAATCCTCCTGCCAATACAGGGGACACGGGTTCGAGCCCTGGTCCAGGAAGATCCCACATGCCGTGGAGCAACTAAGCCCGTGCACCACAACTACTGAGCCTGTGCTCTGGAGCCCGTAAGCCACAACTACTGAGTCCGTGTGCCACAAATACTGAAGCCCGTGCACCCAAGAGCCCGTGCTCCACAACAAAAGAAGCCACCACAATGAGAAGCTCACGCACCACAACAAAGAGTAGCCCCCGCTCGCTGCAACTAGAGAAAGCATGCGTGCAGCAACAAAGACCCAGTGCAGCCATAAATAAATAAAGAAATTTATTTATTTTAAAAATGCAATCATAATGTATAAATTCAGGACAACTATACAAATGGAAGACTCATGCTATATGCTCAGAAGAACTGTTTCTCTCTCTGTCTCGACATTGCCTTCTAGGTCCTTCCTACTCAGAGTGTGGCCTGTGACCCAGCAGCACCAGCTTCACCTGGAGATGGTTGGATGTGCAGAATCGCAGTCTCACCTCCCAGCCCTACCGGATCAGAGGCTGCATGTTGACAAGGTCCCCGATGACTGCATGTTACAGCTTGAGAAACACTGTCTACACAGGGCTGAAGGGGTGAGTGTGTTCCTTTTTTATTGCTGCTGTAATAAATCAAAACAAACTGAGTGCTTGAAACAAGAAAAGTGTATGACCTTACAGTTCTGGAGGCAGAAGTCCTAAACTCAAGGTGTGGGTAGGGCTGGTTCCTTCTCACACTCCAGGGGACTTTCATCTCCTTGACTTTCCTGGAGGGGCCTGCATCCTGGGCTCGTGGCCCCTTCCCCCATCGTTGCTCTGACCACTGCCTCTGGCTTCAACCTTCCTCTCTGACTCCCCAGCCTCCCTCTTTCACTAACAGGACCTTTGTGATGACAGTGGGCCACCGGATAACCCAAGATACCCTTCCCACCTCAAGTTCTTAAACTTTAATCACTTCTACAAAAGTCTGTTTTGTCGTATAAAGTAACATATTCACAGGGGGATTAGGACATGGCATCTCTGAGGGGCCATTGTTCTGTCTATAACAGATTCCGTGCGACTAAGCTTTGCTCAATTGATTGGAAATCTATTTCAAAACAGCGGCAACTCAATGACATGCTCGCATTAATTCATTGATTCAGTCATTTGTATCCTTAGCGTTTCAGGGCCTAAAGGCTGCCCAACAATTCACTTATGTTCTTTGTCCTCACTCTCTTCCACTCCCACCCCCTCCCCTGAAATCCTTTCTCTTCCATGTGCCGACCTCACATTTCACCTTTACTCTCAAGGGATGAATTGGCCTCCCATTTCACAGAGAACTTACAGTCCACCAGACATTTTTTTTTTTAGTCACACCATGTGGCAAGCAGAACTTCCCTGACCATGTATTGAACCTGCATCCCCTGCAGTGGAAGCACAGTCTTAACCACTGGATGACCAGGGAAGCTCGACCAGACATATTTGATGATAGGTGATTCTGTAATATTTTGGCATATATTCTAGAAGGAGTTCAGAGAATTAGGTAGAATTGCTATAATAAAACTCCTTTCACTCCTTCTATGTACTTATTATACAAATAGGGTGTTTCATTATTTTTTTTAATTTGCATTATAAAAAGAAAAATATGAATAGAACTGATGCAAAGCTTGTTTTATTTTATTAATATGTAATATTTATCCACAGATATATGAATTAAAGTTTAAAGGCCCTATTCATCTCATTAGGAGATATACTTCAATAATATTTTATGTTTTATGTTAATAGTTATTATCAAAATTATAAAAAGTTATACTATCTTTTGTGCTAAAATAATTATATCTAAATTGAGGACGAATATTTTATTACATTCATATTTTGTTGCAGATAAATATGGTAGGTTGATTAATAGAATATAGTATAAAGTTCAGTTATGGAAATTAAAAGAATATGAATGTTCAAGGAATGAAGGTACATTTTGAAATTGCTAAACTGTTTTTAAAAAGAGCTTGTTTATTTTTTTTAGTGTGTTTATCTTCTCACTGTGCGATGGTGGATACCAATTGCTAGAGTATTTTGAATTGATTGACGGTAGTTAAAAGATATAATAATTTTTGATATGCTAGAAATTACATCCTTTGCAAAGAAAATGTTTGGATGTCAAATTTAAAATGTGTGAATTGTACATATTTTTTCAAACATTTTTAAGGGTGCTGAGCAAAACAGTTCGAAGAACCATGAGCTGAAACATTGGTTTTCAAGCTTAAGCACGCACCAGGGTCCCTGGAAGGTGGTTAAAACTCAGGTCGCTGGTCTCCTCCGCGGACACATTTCTCACTCACTGGGTACTGAGTGGAGCTGGGGAATTTGCATTTTTCATCAGTTCCCAGGTGGTGCGAACGCTGCTGGCCCACACCCTGAGGACCGCAGTCCTGCTCTAGAATTACTAGCCTACTTGCAGCTGACTAAACTGGAAACACGGGTATCCTCCTGCCCCTCCTCCTCCCACAGCCTCCCAAACAATCACCACCTAGTCTTTCCCATTTACTCCACCGGCAAATAGGAAGCGAGTGCAACCGCCCCTCCCCATCCCCCGCCCTGGTCCAGCGCAGCCCCGCCCTCACCTGGATCCCTGCCGCAGCCCCCCTCCCGCCATCTCTCCGCAACGCAACCAGAAAGACCTTCCTGAAGTCCAGCCACAATTAGTCACACGCTTGCTCAGAACCTTCCCTAACCCTCCGTTACACTGAAGATGCAAGACCAAATATCCTCCTGTGTCTCTTGGTCTCGGCTCATTTTTAGAGCTTCATTCCCCGTCTCCAATCCACACCACGACTGTAAACTCCAAGTCTACTGGAGTATTTCTTGTCCCTTTAATGTGCTCTGCTCTTTCTCACCTCTGGGATGCAATTTAAACTCTGGGGAAAACTCCTCTGCTCCCCCAACCCTTCTTCACTGGGCTGAGTCCTACTCACCTCCAGATTGCTTCTTAGAAGTCACTTAGTCCAGAGCTCATCGTGGACTCTTTACAACCAGCTCAAATCCTGCTAAATGTGCTCTCGTGGCCCCACTGCTGGCTTCAAGGATCACACATCACATTTGATGGTACTTGCCTGTTGGCTTGCCTGTCTCTCTCCCTCCAGATTTCAGTTCTCTGGGGGCAGAACCTTGTCTTGTTTACCACCGTATCTCTGGTTACAGTGCCGGAGCATAGTAGATATGCAGCAGATGTTTGTTTCATGAATTCATGTCCCTCCCGTTTGCATGGCACCAATGCTGAAATGAGCAGAGCATAGAGTCATGGTCCCTGCCGCTAGCATTTCCACAGAAGACGGTGGCAGGAAGACAAACACACAGAGAAAGAGAAGACAGTATGGTTTACTGTGAGAATGAGTGATACAGAGTGGAAGTGCAACAGAAGTTTCAAAAGAAGGGAGATCATGCTTGATGGATTGTTTGGAGGAGACCAAATGAAGACCCTGAATCTCCACATTTTCTTTTCATGACTTTTCTCGTTGAGGACAAACGGCATTTTGGGAGCCTTTGGGCAAGGCAGTGAGCTATTTATTTAGCATGAATCTTTTCCGAGACTGGGAGCTATCATATGAAGAGAGGCTGGGCAGCCTGCCGTACGACCTTAGTGCAGTGAGTTCAAAGCTTGTAATTGCTATTGATTATTATTATTTTTGCATCAGTTCACATCTGGTCCAAGGGAATATAGACAGATACAGAATTTCCGTTTTTGGAAACTGCATGGAGTTTTATTGCAGCAAAGAGGTGACAAATGGTTCCTCCAAAAGCTAGTTTAGTAAACTGCTATAGTTGAAAAAGACATAATGATAGTGTTTTCTTTCAAAGATATTTAAAGGCACACATTTTCATTCAATTCAAGTCTCATATACTATACAGGGTGAAAGTACTCAAAGATCCTAAGAATCATGCATTCTTACATCTACGACAAAGGCAGTTTTAAAAAACCTTTTTAACAAACATTAAATTTTAACAGGGACTTCCCTGGTTGCTCAGTGGATGACTCCACGCACCCAATGCAGGGAGCCCAGGTTCGATCCCTTGTCAGGGAACTAGATCCCACATGCATGCCGCAACTAAGGAGACTGCATGCGCAGCTAAGGAGCTGGCAAGCCGCAAATAGACCCGGTGCAACTATATAAAGAGATAAATATTAAAACAAAAAAAGTTGATGTTTAAAAAAATAACAAATATTAAACATTTTAACAAATATTCTAAATGTTGATCTGGCTTTTTTTTTTTTTTTGCGGTATGCGGGCCTCTCACTGCTGTGGCCTCTCCTGTTGCGGAGCACAGGCTCCTGACACGCAGGCTCAGCGGCCATGGCTCACAGGCCTAGCCACTCCGCGGCATGTGGGATCTTCCTGGACAGGGGAACGAACCCACGTCCCCTGCATCGGCAAGCGGACTCTCAACCACTGCGCCACCAGGGAAGCAATGACCTGGCATTTTTATTAAAAAGTTTAAATTTCCTGATAGTAGTGGTTGTTAAAATACCATATAGCAAAGATGTAAGTTTTTCCCATGTGAGAAGCAATTTCGTTCTGCTCTCACTGGTCCATGTGATCACCAAGTAATAGGAGTACTCCTGCCCATGTGTTTGCATAACTTACTTACAAATAAATATTATACATGTTTATTTAACATATACTGCTGCAGTTTCCCTGATTATTTATGTAAAGAAAGTATCCAGAAAAAAATTAAGGCTCCAAATAAAATCCTTCAGGGACAAAAGGGAGTAGCTACAAATAGGGCAGGAACAGCTGAGCGTGTGACTTGCAAACACAGGAGCAGGGGCGCTTGCAGACTAGAAAGCCCTTCTGGAGAAATGATCTGGGACAGCATAGTAAGGAGGTGTATGAATGTTCGTGGGAGGCCGTTCTGAACATAAAGGGCAATAGAACACA
Organism: Mesoplodon densirostris; assembly: GCF_025265405.1. NCBI lineage: Eukaryota > Metazoa > Chordata > Mammalia > Artiodactyla > Ziphiidae > Mesoplodon > Mesoplodon densirostris. The sequence goes on from NC_082661.1 coordinate 108,186,371, forward strand.
AGGGGTGGGTTTTGTGCAGTGGGCGAGGGAGACAAAGCCTGCAGTCAGAGGATGGGCTTGGGCACAGCAATGCATGAGCCACGTGTAGGAGGTTGGAGGGCCAGAAATGCACACAGATGCCAAACGAGTCAGGTCTGCGTCAAGCTGGGAAAGCCGACAAAAGGCAGCAGATAGGAATGTAGCAAACAAGGGCAGAACTGTCAGAGCGGGTGATGTGTGGCTGGAGAGGAAGGGGCAGAGGCGAACAGTGAGGATGAGGGAGGGAACACGTCACGATACTGACGATGCACAAAAGTGAAGCGTGCGCAGTGATTTCGTAAGATCGATGCTGTATGTTCTTTAGAGAAAGTAGCTATAGGGGTTCCACAAGGGCGACCAACTCATTTTTAATGCTGAAGAAAACCCACAAAGTTCACAAATGAGAAACATGAGCATTAGTTTTTAATGCCATTAATGGGTTGGATGAGATTGGGGGCGTTATTAAAGACCCACACCAAACCATATCAAAGTGAAAGAGAATTTCATACTGATGAATAGGGAAAGTATGGTTCCATGTACCACACAATAATTTTGGAGTATATAAAATTTATTAATTGCACTGACCCTGTTAAAATAATAATTGTGCATACCTGTGCAGTACACGTCTAGGTTTATAAAATACAGCATAAGAATATTAAATATACTTTATCATCAAAGTTAAGAAGAGTCCACTATGCTTGACTGAATGCATTCTCCACATAAGGAACAGTGTAAATGAGAACTTTTCACAGCCTCGACTCAAGGGTCATACACAGATATGAGTGGATAAGCAGAGAAGTAAATATTAGCTTCTTCCACCAACTTATTTGCTTCTGAGGCTTAAAATACTGAATACATTCTCACTTTTCTACTGTGCTTTATAAGGAAGTTAGTTGCAGAGCCTAAGGGACTAAAAAAAAATTGACTTAAACAGAACTATTCTTTCCTGGAAAATATATGGTGTGCTTTGTAAAAGGAATATCTGGGGTTGTTTTGTTTTTGTTTTTGTTTTTACAATGTTGCAAAAGTTTGCATTCAGCTGATAGAGCATAACTCTCATTTTGGGGTTTCATAGTATGCTGATAATTTTGGCAAAATTCATGGGAGCTGTCCAAATGAGACAGACTTTAAACTTACAGACAAGGAGAGTATCATGAATTCTCGAATCACTCATTGGGAGGGAGCTAAATATTTTAAATCCCTTCAGTTAGCTCCTCTCACAGCAGACCCAGATGCTAATGTGAACTCCTGGTTAATGACCTTGTTCAAGGTCACAGAATAAATCTGTTTCAGTCCTAAGGCTGGACTTCTAATCTCAGAGTCCTTACATGTAGCCTGTCTCCTGAGCTGAGAGACAGGCTACATGTAGACAAGCTACAGTCTATTACTTGCCATTAATAGACTCATTAGATATTGTGGGTTTTCAAATCTGATTTAAAAATTCAATGTGAGTAAACCATGAATACAGATAACACATGTGCAATTTACGTACTTTGCAGCATTGCTTAGTGTTGAGTAAAAATCTAGACGCCCTCAGGTCCAGACAAATGTACATTTAGAAATGCTTTTTTTGGCCAACAAACTGTTGAAATCTTTGATTTTAAATTAGTTGCCAACATTGAAAAATTAGAAGTTTCTTGTAGCTGGCTTTCTGGCTTCTTTTAAAATTTTTAAAGAACTGATCTAATGTACAGTATAGTGAATATAGACGACAATAGTATTATAGTCGTCAAAGTTGCTAAGAGACTGGAACTTAATTATACCAACCACTGAAAGGAAATGATAGTTATGTAACCTGATAGAGGTGCTAATTATCGCTACAATGACAGTCACACTACAATATGAAATGTATTAAATTGATGTGTACACTTAAAATTTGCACAATGATATGTGTCAAGTTTACTTCAATAAACATTTTCCTGAGTTGAGGACGTTGGCCTATAGTCTCAAATGATAAAAATCTCCTGGAGCTAGGGAGCATGGCCCCGTTCAGATGGCATAGTTCATCCCTGCCTTCACATGGCTTCTTCATCCTTTACATGAAGAGCCTGGCCCTGCAGGCACGTGAATTAGAGAAGTTTGCTGTGGAGGGGTTCTAGTCGCGTCACCAGATTAGAAACTTCAGTAGTTCCAAGGGCATTTTCCTAGCTGCCAGACTCTTTACGAGGGATGGTCCTTTCATTTCATTTTTCTTATCATCTCATCTTTCTCCATTTATCTTTCTCTGCTCCCCTTGTTTCCATTCCAACTACTCCCTTTCCCTGAATATAAAGTACATTATTCTTTATCTAAAATACTCATTGTGCCCTAAATACAATGTGTACATGTTGATATTCATTATTGTACACATGCTACTGATTTACCTTGCCCAAACGGCTTTCTCTATAATATCCCTATTCTCCAGGGCAACTTTCTACATACTTTCCTTTCAGTTCTAATACTTTTTTTTAAATTGAAGTATAGTTGATTTACAATGTTTCAGGTGTGTAGCAAAGTGATTCAGTATACATATATTTACATATACAAATATATATATTGTTTTTCATATTCTTTTCCATTATAGGTTATTACGAGATTTTGAACACATTTCTCTGCGCTATATGGTAGGTCTTGTCATTTATCGATTTTATTTTTTGCAAAACTAAATTTTACTTAAACCACAAATACATTACTTTTTGCAAAGAGATCCATGACACATAACTAGACAGTGAGGTCAGATAGCCACAGAGCTCACGTTTAAGTCCACAGGGCCTCACAGGTGATGAGGGAGTGGCCCCGGGACCTTGGACAAAGACGTCTGGGCTGGTTCTAGGGGGTGACAGTTCAGGCTGAAGTTTAGTGCCATAAATACTGGTTTCACTTGAGCACCACACAGTGGCAGCTCTTGACGTTATTAAAAAGGACACATAGAGAGATATGAGGATATATGTATATATATAGCTGATTCACTTTTTTATACAACAGAAACTAACACACCATTGTAAAGCAATTATACTCCAAAAAAGATGTTAAGAAAAAAAAAAAGAACATAGTGCACTAAAGGGAAGGTTACAGACGGGTTTAGTGAATGACTAATTCTCACTAATAAACACACAAACTTAAGTTACTGTATCAGCCATTCTAACATCTGTATAGAAATTCCCAGGAAGATGTGCTCCTAAGGCTAATTGTAAACCAGGACATACATTTTGGAAGTTGGTCCCTTGCAGTGCCTGCAACAGAAGTGTCCTTGAGACGCTGTGGTGGCAGGACAGGTCACTTTCCAGAAGAGCTACCAGGGTCTAGAAGCTTCATCCTTCAATCCCCCGTTGGTGCACGTGGGCTCTGGGGGTCGTCTTGGGGAGGACAGGGCAGAGGCACTCCTCGGTAAATAAGGCCGGGTACAGACTTGGGTTTCGTGCTCTATCCTGCAGTCCTCCCATCCCTTAGCCCAAATGAGTGACTGAGGAAGAAGGAACAGCAGCCAGCAGGGTGGGAACAGCAGCCAGCAGGGTGGGAACAGCAGCCAGCAGGGTGGGAGCAGCCATCCTGCTCCCCTGCTGGGTTCTCCCTGAGTTGCTGGTGGTTGAGCACGCTGACGAGGGCTGGTGTCTCCTTTCTGCAAAAGCACCAGTGCACACAGGTAGGATGCAGGGTGGGGCTGTCCTCGAGTCCCTCTAGTGACAGTTCATGGGACAGCAGTATGGAAGCAACTTAATGGCCCAGCCAACCTGGTCCTTTTTGAGAGCAGCTGACCCGTGAAGGAGAAGCTCCAGCCCACGGACTTCAGTGTTTCCGGTGGGGCAGCAAGTAGAGGAACTGGGCCACATGTGCGTGGGGAAGCTGGCGTGCTGGGCACAGACCTGCCCAGAAGGACAACGACGAGCCCTTGGGGTCTGCTTAGTGCGGCGGTGCTCCAGCCCAGGCGGCTCCCACTTCCTGCCGGGAAGAAGGCTGCCTCACCCTTGCAGGGAGGCAGGGCTGTGAAGTGGTCAGTCTCCTCCCTGCTGGAGGGTCAAGTATGGTTCAAGTCACAACTTCAGCAGACTCCGCTGTTTAACCAGTTTCTGTTCCCTTAGGAAACAAAGACCCAAAGAACCAAATCCTACACGACAGTAAACATGGTTTCTCCACAGTATTGCTTAGCCAGCAATCCAGTCATCCTGAAGGTCCTGAGCCCGCCGGCGCCGCCCTGGGCGGGACAGGGTTACATCTGGACCCCAGCAGAGGGCGGGGCCGCTGGGCTGAGCGGTCCAGCTTGAGCTTGACCAGGGCATTGGTGGGTACAGGAACTTGGCGTAAGACGCGACCTTGCCATCCGCCCCCAACTCAACGCCTTCCAACAGGAAGACGATCTCGGAAGACACGGACACTCACTGCCGGATGGATCCTCTGCTTCTGGCTGTCCACTCTCAGGCCACTGGGCCGCAGGCCTTCTCCACAGGTCTGGACCAAGAAGGCTGCACACAGGGACCGCTGGCCACAGATCAGCACAGTCCTGCTGTTCTCGGTGTCCTACTGCCTCATGTTCTTGGTGAAGTGGGTCTCCTTCAGGCCCTTGTGTCTCAGGATCTGTATACATGTTTGGTTCTTTGGACCAAGGCACATCCCACTGCTTTTGCAGAACCTCGAGCAGGCAGTGCTGGGAGGCGACTGGCCTTCTCTGGCACGGCCCCGTCCAGGTCCAGGTCGAGGCCCAGGCCAGGGGTGCGGATGGCTATCGATTTTACATATAGTAGTTTGTATCTGTTAACCTCAAACTCCTAATTTATGCCTCCCCGCTTTCCCCTTTGGTAAGCATAATTTGTTTCCTATGTCTGTCAGTTTATTTCTGTTTTGTAAATAAGTTTCAATTGCATCTTTTTTTTTTATATTCCTTGTGTACATGATATCATATATTTGTCTTTCTCTGTCTTACTGACTTCACTTAGTATGATCATGTCTAGGTCCATCCGTGTTGCTGCAAATGGCATTATTTCATTCTTTTTTTATGGCTGAGTAGTATTCCAGTATCACTTCTTAAGTGAAGACTTCTCGAATCAGCCCACTTCCATCCTCTCCAGTGTTCCTCACTTTCTCCTCCTGGATCTTCTGCTACAGCACATAGCAACTTGCCTTGTGGTAATCTGGCTATTTATCTACCCAGCCTGCCCCAATAGCACCCCCTGGAACTGTGATATTTGCCTCTTTGACCTCAGGATCTGGCTTTCTTCCACTTCCAGGTAGCTTCTTCCACTCCAGATTAACTCTGATAGGAAACCCCTCCTCTGAAAGTTTGAAGCAAGCACCACTGCTAGCTGAGCACTTTGGTCCAGCTAGCTTGACCTACCAAGATAGGGGGACCTGACATTCCTCTCTAAGTTGCTGGTTCGGAAACCTTCCACATGTCCTTGACAACAGGGATAAGTCTGTTATGATGTACCAGTCCCTGACCTTGGGACGTATGGCACAGAGTAAAGAACACAAATTCCTAATATCTGCAGTCTAATGTGTTGTTCGACCTATTAGATAATTGGGTGGAGCCTCGTGACTGCTGTTCATAGATGCTGTAAGACCCCAATTTCATTCCTATTCTCCACAACCAAAAGTTCACAAGAAATCCAGCAAACCACCCATGTCTAGTTTTTTGTTTCATGTTGCTTGTATGTGCATTTAAAAAAATAAACACACAGAGCCCATGATTCACGTGGAAGCCTCAAAGCGTGGTGTTTCTGTTGTCTCACTGGTTTTGCAGAGGCAGAGCTGGATCCAACCACTGACAGCACAGAAGTTTGTTTTGGGCACAGGCAGGGGAGCCCTACATTGAGCTGGGGTGGTCCAAAGAGGCTTTTGCAGAACACACTCTTGTTTGAAGATGGAGGTACTTGCTTGAAGGGAGTGTACACACACTTTCTGGCTCTTGACTTTCCCTAATGTGGGGATGGGGATTAAGATGGGGTAGAGTAGAATTGCTTGGCATAAGAGCCTGTCACTTTCCAGAATGGGTAGCACCACCAGGCAGCACTGTATCATTTCAACTTAAAAAGGAACATAAATTTCTCGTTCCAGAGCTATCAGAACTGCTTCTGGGCAGTGTCACAGTGTGTTGATCTTGGGGAGTTTGGGCCCTGCTTTTGACCTTTGCTAAATCTAAAACCTTAATGAAAATGATATGTTCTGCAAGTAGCATTATTTCACTCTTTTTCATGGCTGAGTAATATTCCATCATATATATACTGTATAGCACACGGAACTCTACTCAATACCCTGTAATGACCTAAATGGGAAAAGAATCTAAAAAAGACTGGATATATGTATATGTATAACTGATTCACATTCCTGTACACCTGAAACTAACACAACATTGTAAATCAACTATACTCCAAAAAAATTAATTTAAAAAAAAGAAAAAAAATGTATGTTCTGGTTTCCAGCCAAGAATTGCCTTAAAAATCTTTACGGAGGTGTATCATGGAAAATTGAAATGTTGTTGACAAGGCCCTGGTCAGTGGGCCCAGATATAATTTGATCTGAAGCATTACCTGTGGAAACCTGGTGTTTAGGACCCACATCACAAAGAAAATCAGCCTCCCCACCTATTCTCACACCTACCCCCAACTTCACGGGGCTGATATACTCCACCACATACTATTGATTTATGGCATTGAACTTGGTGTTTCCGTGATCCCACTGTTTCTGGGGGGGCACTCACTGCCATGTAATACTATACATTCTTCCCTTGGTTCTTAGGATCTCCTAGTCCACAAAGACACCCCAGTTGTTGGAATACTGACCAAGTATGGCATCCACTGGGAGGATTTTTCCAAGGAGAAATCAAAGGAAAAATCACAAAGGAAGTACAACTGCATACTTGTCTTGTAAACAAGATTATAACCAATGCTCCTCTGAAAGTAGTATACTCATTATTGTATATCATTCTAGGATACTTCCTATAAAAAATATCAGAAAGGGGCTTCCCTGGTGGCGCAGTGGTTGGGAGTCCGCCTGCCAATGCAGGGGATGCGGGTTCGTGCCCCAGTCCGGGAGGATCCCTTGTGCCGCGGAGCAGCTGGCCCCATGAGCCATGGCCGCTGAGCCTGCACGTCTGGAGTCTGTGCTCTGCGGCAGAAGAGGCCACAGCAGGGAGAGGCCCGCGTACCGAAAAAAAAAAAAAAAAAAATCAGAAAGCCCAGAGAGAGGGGATTCAAGATGGTGGAAGACTAAGATGTGGAGTTTACCTTCCTCCCCACAAATACTTCAAAATACATCTACATATGGAACAACCGCTACAGAACACCTACTGAATGCTGGCAGAAGACCTCAGACCTCCCAAAAGGCAAGGAACTCCCCACGTACCTGGGTAGGGCAAAAGAAAAAAGAAAGAACAGAGACAAAAGGATAGGGACAGGACCTGCACCTCGGGGAGTGAGCCGTGAAGGAAGAAAGGTTTCCACACACTAGAAGCCCCTTCACGGGTGGAGACTGCGGGTGGTGAAAGGGGGAAGCTTCGGAGCCGCAGAGGAGAGCACAGCAACAGAGGTGCAGAGGGCAAAGCAGAGAGATTCCCGAACAGAGGATCGGTGCCGACCGGCACTCACCAGCCCGAGAGGCTTGTCTGCTCACCCGCCGGGGAGGGCGGGGCTGGGAGCTGAGGCTCGGGCTTAGGTCGGATCCCAGGGAGAGGACTGGGGTTGGCAGCGTGAACACAGCCTGAAGGGGGCTAGTGCTCCACGGCTGGCCGGGAGGGAGTCCGGGGAAAAGTCTGGAGCTGTCGAAGAGGCAAGAGACTTTTTCTTCCCTCTTTGTTTCCTGGTGCGCGAGGAGAGGGGATTCAGAGCGCTGCTTAAAGGGGCTCCAGAGAGGGGTGCGAGCCGCGGCTAAAAGCACAGACCCCAGAGACGGGCATGAGATGCTAAGGCCACTGCTGCCGCCACCAAGAAGCCTGTGTGCGAGCACAGGTCACTCTCCACACCTCCCTTCCGGGGAGCCTATGTAGCCCGCCACTGCCAGGGTCCAGGGATCCAGGGACAACTTCCCTGGCACAACACACGGTGCACCTCAGGCTGTTGCAACATCAATGTCAAGCCGGGGCCCTGCAGCCGCAGGCTCGCCCTGCATCCGTACCCCTCCCTCCCCCCGGCCTGAGCCAGAGCCCGCAAAGCAGCTGCTCCTTTAATCCCGTCCTGTCTGAGCGAAGAAGAGGCGGGGCCAAATCCAAAGCTGAACCCCGGGAGCTGTGCGAACAAAGAAGAGAAAGGGAAATCTCTCCCAGCAGCCTCAGGAGCAGCGGATTAAATCTCCACAATCAACTTGATGTACCCTGAATCAGTGGAATACATGAATAGACAACGAATCATCCCAAACTCAGGAGGTGGACTTTGGGATCAATGATATATATATATATATTTTCCCCCCTTTTCTCCTTTTGTGAGTGTGTATGTGTATGCTTCTGTGTGTGATTTTCTCTGTATAGCTTTGCTTTTACCATTTGTCCTAGGGTTCTGTCAATCCTCTTTTTTTCTTTTTTCTTTTGTATAGTTTTTAGCACTTGTTATCATTGGTGGACTTGTTTTTTGGTCTAGTTGCACTCTTCTTTCTTTCTTTTTATTACATTTAAAATTTTTTTGAAAAATATTTTTTATTTTAATAACTTTATTTTATGTTATTTCATTTTATTTTATTTTATTTTTTCCTTTCTTTCTTTCTTCTCCCTTTTCTTCTGAGCCGTGTGGAGGACAGGCTCTTGGTGCTGCAGCCAGGAGTCAGTGCTGTGCCTCTGAGGTGGGAGAGCCAAGTTCAGGACACTGGTCCACAAGAGACCTCCCAGCTCCACATAATATCAAATGGTGAAAATCTCCCAGAGATCTCCATCTCAACACCAACACCCAGGTTCACTCAACAACCAGCAAGCTACAGTGCTAGACACCCTATGCCAAACAACTAGCAAGACAGGAAAACAAACCCACCCATTAGCAGAGAGGCCGCCTAAAATCATAATAAGTCCACGGACACCCCAAAACACACCACCAGATGTGGACCTGCCCACCAGAAAGACAAGATCCAGCCTCATCCACCAGAACACAGGCACTAGGCTCCTCCACCAAGAAGCCTACACAACCCACTGAACCAACTTTAGCCACTGGGGGCAGACACCAAAAACAATGGGAACTACGAACCTGCAGCCTGCAAAAAGGAGACCCCAAACACAGTAAGATAAGAAAAATGAGAAGAAAGAGAAACACACAGCAGATGAAGGAGCAAGGTAAAAACACACCAGACCTAACAAATGAGGAGGAAATAGGCAGTCTACCTGAAAAAGAATTCAGAATTAATGATAGTAAAGATGATCCAAAATCTTGGAAATGCAATAGTGAAAATGCAAGAAACAGTTAACAAGGACACAGAAGAACTAAAGAGCAAACAAACAATGATGAACAACACAATATATGAAATTAAACATTCTCTAGAGGGGATCAGTAGCAGAATAATTGAGGCAGAAGAACTGATAAGTGACCTGGAAGATAAAAGAGTGGAAATAACTACAGCAGAGTGGAATAAAGAAAAAAGAATGAAAAGAATTGAGGACAGTCTCAGAGACCTCTTGGACAACATTAAAGGCACCAACATTCGAATTATAGGGGTCCCAGAAGAAGAAGAGAAAAAGAAAGGGACTAAGAAAATATTTGAAGAAATTATAGTGGAAAACTTCCCTAATCAAGTCCAGTAAGCACAGAGAGCTGCATACAGGATAAATCTAAGGAGAAACACGCCAGGACACATATTAATCAAACTATCAAAAATTAAATACAAAGAAAAAATATTAAAAGCAGCAAGGGAAAAACAACAAATAACATACAAGGGAATCCCCATAAGGTTAACAGCTGATCTTTCAGCAGGAACTCTGCCGAAGGGAGTGGCAGGACATATTTAAAGTGATGAAAGGGAAAAACCTACAACCAAGATTACTCTATCCAGCAAGGATCTCATGCAGATTTGACGGAGAAATTAAAACCTTTACAGACAAGCAGAAGCTAAGAGAACTCAGCACCACCAAACCAGCTTTACAATAAATGCTAAAGGAACTTCTCTAGGCAAGAAACACTAGAGAAGGAAAAGACCTACCATAACAAACCCAAAACAATTAAGAAAATGGGAATAGGAACATACATATCGATAATTACCTTAAATGTAAATGGATTAAATGCTCTAACCAAAAGACATACATTGGCTGAATGAATACAAAAACAAGACATATGCTGTTTACAAGAGACACACTTCAGACCTAGGGACACATACAGACTGAAAGTGAGGGGTTGGAAAAAGATATTCCAAGCAAATGGAAATCAAAAGAAAGCTGGAGTAGCAATTATCATGTCAGACAAAATACACTTTAAAGAGTATTATAAAAGACAAAGAAGGACACTACATAATGATCAAGGGATCAACCCAAGAAGAAGATATAACAATTGTAAATATTTATGCACCCAACATAGGAGCACCTCAATACATAAGGCACATACTAACAGCCATAAAAGGGAAAATCGACAGTAACACAATCATAGTAGGGCACTTTAACACCCCACTTTCACCAATGGACACATCATCCAAAATGAAAATAAATAAGGAAACACAAGTTTTAAATGATACATTAAACAAGATGGACTTAATTGATATTTATAGGACAGTCCATCCAAAAACAACAGAATGCACATTCTTCTCAAGTGCTCATGGAACATTCTCCAGGATAGATCATATTTGGGTCAGAAATCAAGACTTGGTAAATTTAAGAAAATTGAAATTGTATCAAGTAACTTTTCCAACCACAATGCTATGAGACTAGACATCAATTACAGGAAAATATCTCCAAAAATTGCACACACATGGAGGGAAAACAATACACTACTTAATAAGGAAGAGATCACTGAAGAAATCAAATAGGAAATTTAAAAAATAACTAGAAACAAATGACAATGAAAACACGACGACCCAAAACCTATGGGATGCAGCAAAAGCAGTTCTATGAGAGGAATTTATAGCTATACAATCCTACCTTAAGACACAAGAAACATCTCAAATAACCTAACCTTACACCTAACACAATTAGAGAAAGAAGAACAGAAAAACGTCAAAGTTAGCAGAAGGAAAGAAATCATAAAGATCAGATCAGAAATAAATGAAAAAGAAATTAAGGAAACAACAGCAAAGATCAATAACACTAAAAGCCGGTTCTTTGAGAAGATAAACCAAATTGATAAACCATTATCCAGACACATCAAGAAAAGAAGGGAGAAGCCTCAAATCAATAGAATTAGAAATGAAAAAGGAGAAGTAACAGCTGACACTGCAGAAATACAAAGGATCATGAGAGATTACTACAAGCAACTAGACGCCAATAAAATGGACAACCTGGAAGAAATGGACAAATTCTTAGAAATGCACAACCTTCCGAGACTTAACCAGGAAGAAATAGAAAATATGAATAGACAAATCACAATCACTGAAATTGAAACTGTGATTAAAAATCTCTTAATAAACAAAAGCCCAGGACAAGATGGATTCACAGGCGAATTCTATCAAACATTTAGAGAAGAGTTAACACCTATCCTTCTCAAATTGTTCCAAGATATAGTAGAGGGAGGAACACTCCCAAACTAATTCTACGAAGCCACCATCACCCTGATACAAAAACCAGACAAAGATATCACAAAGAAAGAATACTACAGGCCAATATCACTGATGAACATAGATGCAAAAATCCTCAACAAAATACTAGCAAACAGAATCCAACAGCACATTAAAAGGATCATACACCATGATCAAGTGGTGTTTATCTCAGGAATGCAAGCGTTCTTCAATATATGCAAATCAATCAATGTGATACACCATATTAACAAATTAAAGGAGAAAAACCATATGATCATTTCAATAGATGCAGAAAAAGCTTTCAATAAAATTCAACACGGATTTATGCTAAAATCCCTCCAGAAAGTAGGCACAGAGGGAACTTACCTTAAAATAATAAAGGGCATATATGACAAACCCACAGCCAACATCGTCCTCAGTGGTGAAAGCTGAAAGCATTTCCACTAAGATCAGGAACAAGACAAGGTTGTTCACTCTCACCACTATTATTCAACATTGTTTGGGAAGTTTTAGCCACAGCAATCAGAGAAGAAAAATAAATAAAAGGAATCCAAATCAGAAAAGAAGAAGTAAAGCTGTCACTGTTTGCAGATGACATAATACTATACATAGAGAATCCTAAAGATGCTACCAGAAAACTACTAGAGCTAATCAATGAATTTGGTAAAGTAGCAGGATAAAAAATTTATGCACAGCAAACTCTGGCATTCCTACACACTAATGATGAAAAATCTGAAATTGAAATTAAGAAAACTCTCCCATTTACCATTGCAACAAAAATAATAAAATACCTAGGAATAAACCTACTTAAGGAGACAAAAGACCTGTATGCAGAAAATTATGACACTGATGAAAGAAATTAAAGGTGATACAAATAGATGGAGAGATATACCATGTTCTTGGATTGTAAGACCCAACATTGTGAACATGACTATACTACCCAAAACAATCTACAGATTCAATGCAATCCCTATCAAACTACCACTGGCATTTCTCACAGAAGTAGAACAAAATATTTCACAATATGTATGGAAACACAGAAGAGCCCGAATAGCCAAAGCAATCTTGAGAAAGAAAAATGGAGCTGGAGGAATCAGGCTCCCTGACTTCAGACTATACTACAAAGCTAAAGTAATCAAGACAGTATGGTACTGGCACAAAAACAGAAATATAGATCAATGGAACAGGATAGAAAGCACAGAGATAAACCCATGCACATATGGTCACCTTATCTTTGATAAAGGAGGCAAGAATATACAATGGAGAAAAGACAGCCTCTTCAATAAGTTGTGCTGGGAAAACTGGACAGCTACATCTAAAAGAATGAAATTAGAACACTCCCTAACAGCATACACAAAAATAAATTCAAAATGGATTAAAGACCTAAATGTAAGGCCAGACACTATCAAACTCTTAGAGGAAAACATAGGTAGAACACTCTATGACATAAATCACAGCAAGATCCTTTTTGACCCACCTCCTAGAGGCATGGAAATAAAAAGAAAAATAAACAAATGGGACCTAATGAAACTTAAAAGCTTTTGCACAGCAACGGAAACCATAAACAAGACAAAAAGACAACCCTCAGAATGGGAGAAAATATTTGCAAATGAAGCAACTGACAAAGGATTAGTCTCCTAAATTTACAAGCAGCTCATGCAGTTCAATATCAAAAAACAAACAACCCAATCCAAAAATGGGCAGAAGACCTAAATAGACATTTCTCCAAAGAAGATATACAGATTGGCAACAAACACATGAAAGAATGCTCAACATCATTAATCATTAGAGAAATGTAAATCAAAACTACAATGAGATATCATCTCACACTGGTCAGAATGGCCATCATCAAAAAATGTACAAACAATAAATCCTGGAGAGGGTGTGGAGAAAATGGAACGTTCTTTCACTGTTGGTGGGAATGTAAATTGATACAGCCACTATGGAGAGCAGTATGGAGGTTCCTTAAAAAACTAAATATAGAAGTAACATATGACCCAGCAATTCCACTATTGGCACATACCCTGAGAAAACCATAATTCAAAGAGTCATGTACCACAATGTTCACTGCAGCTCTATTTACAATGCCAGGACATGGAAGCAACCTAAGTGTCCATCGACAGATGAGTGGATAAAGAAGATGTGGCACATATATACAATGGAATATTACTCTGCCATAAAAACAAATGAAATTGAGTTATTTGTAGTGAGGTAGAGTCTAGAGTCTGTCATATAGAGTGAAGTATGTCAGAAAGAGAAAAACAAATACCGTATGCTAACACATATATATGGAATTTAAAAACAAACAAACAAACAAGTGGTCATGAAGAACCTAGGGGCAAGATGGGAATAAAGACACAGACCTACTACAGAATGGACTTGAGGACATGGGGAGGGGGAAGGGTAAGCTGGGACAAAGTGAGAGAGTGGCATGGACATATATACACTACCAAATGTAAAATAGATAGCTAGTGGGAAGCAGCTGCAAAGCACAGGTAGATCAGCTCGGTGCTTTGTGACCACCTAGGGGGGTGTGATAGGGATTGTGGTAGGGAGGGAGATGCAAGAGGGAAGAGATATGGGGATATATGTATATGTGTAGCGGATTCACTTTGTTTTAAAGCAATTATACTCCAATAAAGATGTTTAAAAAAATTAAAGTAAAATAAAAATAATATCAGAAAGCCCAATTAAATGTTGATAAACTCACATAACAAAAAGCTGAGAAAGGCACCATGGAATTACTTACATCAGAAGTAGAGCAATTCACTTTGTTATAGAGCAGAAACTAACACGGCATTGTAAAGCAATTATACTCCAATAAAGATGCTAAAAATAAAAATAAAAAATAAAAATAAATATAGTTTTACTTAAAAAAAATTACAGCATTGCCATCAAGGCCTTGATGGATTCTGTATTCCCAAGTTGCCATCCTCTGACTTACCCCTTCATGGTCTCAAGGTGGTTATTACACTTCCTCGGATCAAATGAAGACAATGTCTTGCCAAATTTGCCACTGGTATTTTTTTTTTTCATGAATCTGTTTTTTATTAGGTAGGAAATCTATTCTGAGAAGTCTTCCAGCAGTCTCCCACCAGGTCACTTGGCCACTTTTGGATCTTATGCTTGACTCTCCCTGGAAGGAGGAATGGGAATATAGTATCTGGCATTGTCAGACCTATACGTAGCCAGAATGGAGGCGGGAATGTGGGTTGTGGAGGTGGGATGGGGCAAATGACTATTTTGAAGGCAACCAAGGATGCCTATCCATTCTCCCGGAACACAAAGACCTAACTCAATGACAAGGGACCATTGGCCCTTCAGTGTTTCCCAGTGGAATAGCTGTGTTCCAGACTAAGGCTATCAGAGCACCTGGGCGAACACTGTGGACACTGATTGCTTGTTTCTTACTTGCTGTTAATCTGATCTGATTTCTGTCTAAACACTAGACACTGCATCACCTCTCCATTCTTGCTGTTGTCCCTTCTACTTGATGTTTGAGCTAATTTCTCTGGTGTTTGACTCTCAAGTCTTTCTCACAGACGTCCAGCTTATCCTTACACGTCTGGCTTCTCCTATTACCTGGTTAGGCGATGTAGGAGGCTGGGGACCCACGGCCAGCACTGGGGACAAGAGCAGAGGCGTCCGCCACACCCTCCCCTTCCTGCAGTGTCCAAGTGGAGCACGCACTTTGTGCAGCAGAACACCATGCCATAACCAGCCAGGAACCATCCTCCCTTCCATTACCAGCTGGGATGGAAATTAGGAAGATAATATTTAGGGACAGAAGGATTATAAATATTATATGACAAGAAATTTACAATAATTGAAAAGCAGACCATTGCTCTTTCCCTACCCCTTCCCTCAAAAAAAAAAAAAGTTCCCACATCTTATATGATCTCATTGATATAAATTCACAGAGCAGGCAAATCCATAGAGACAGAAATCAGATCAGTGGTTGCCAGGGGCTGGGAGAGGTTGGGGGGAAGTGGGAAGTGACTGCTAATGGGTATGGATTTGGGGGAATGTGATGAAAATATTCTAAAATTGATTGTGATGATAGTTGCACAACTCAGTGAATATATACTAAAACCCATTGAACTGTACATTTTAAATGGGTGAATTATATAATTTGTAAATTATGTCTCAATAAAGCTGTTTAAGAAAAAGAAAGTATGTGAGGCTTTTTTTTAAGTTATTCATTGAATTCCAATGGTATCACTGCAGTCTCATAACCCACATTGCCACTTAGCCAATTCCTGGAATGTTACAAAAAAGGTATGAGAATTTTCCAGAACTCTGGTGTTGAAGAGGTATTTCTGCCCTTCAGTGTTCAAACCCAGGTTTGTTTGTCACTTGAGTGAGTAGAATGGACACCGACTGTCTTTTTTTTTTTTTTTTAGTAAATTTATTTATTTTATTTATTTTTGGCTGCGTTGGGTCTTTGTTGCTGCACATGGGCTTCCTCTAGTTGCAGCGAGCGGGGGTTACTCTTTGTTGCAGTGCGCAGGCTTCTCATTGTGGTGGCTTCTCTTTTTGCAGAGCATGGGCTCTAGGCATGTGGACTTCAGTAGTTGTGACACACGGGCTCAGTAGTTGTGGCTCACAGGCTCTAGAGCGCAGGCTCAGTAGTTGTGGCACACAGGCTCAGTAGTTGTGGCTCGTGGGCTCTAGAGTGCAGGTTCAGTAGTTGTGGCACATGGGCTTAGTTGCTCTGTGGCATGTGGGATCTTCCTGGACCAGGGCTCGAATCTGTGTCCCCTGCATTGGCAGGCAGATTCTTTGCCACTGCGCCATGAGGGATGTCTTGAGCAAAATTGCACACAGTTGCCCCATAGATGTTTGGTCCTTGCTAATATGATTTCCAGGATAATTATCACAGAAATTTAATCCATGCTGGCAAGTTCTGTACACTGGAAGTTTTCGGTCTGTGATAGATCAGGAAAACTATCACTTTAATAATAAATAAAAATATCACTTTAATAAATGTCTGAAAAACATTTTTCCTTGTATGAAAATGAATGCTCCAATCTAGTTCTTTTTTTTTTTTGAGGTACACTGGCCTCTCACTGTTGTGGCCTCTCCCGTTGCAGAGCACAGGCTCCGGACACGCAGGCTCAGCGGCTATGGCTCACGGGCCCAGCCACTCTGCAGCATGTGGGATCTTCCCAGACCAGGGCACGAACCCGTGTCTCCTGCATCGGCAGGCGGACTCTCAACCACTGCGCCACCAGGGAAGCCCCCAATCTAGTTCTTGTATGTGAACATCATAGTAATCTAACTCCAATGAGAAGTTTCTACTTTCTAACAGATAATACTATCTTCAATACATAAAGGGAAGGTGTTATTACTATGGATATTTTGTAAGGTTCTCAGTGCCTCCCCAGAATCTTTTCAACAATTACCCTGGGTGAGTGCCACTGGATATCCACACTTGCAGCTCCGAGCTTCAAAGCTTAAATTGTTCCTCTAATAGTTTTCACCCCCTTTACAATACAACAGAAAATGCTAAATGTTCACTGTCTAGAGAAGGTTCTTTAATTCTTTATGCTCTTTATCAAGTTATAATAATTCCAAGGTGTTTACTTATTCTATGCATATCTGCATATGTATGTTTTGGCCCCAAATTTGGGGAGGGTAAGCTATGAGGAGCAGATTTTGCTTGATTTTATCTTCACCAGAAACTTCCTTAAAAACTAAAAATTTTGTAAATTAAAAAGGACCTGTGAGGGATTTCCCTGGTGCTGCAATGGTTAAGAATCCACCTGCCAATGCAGGGGACGTGGGTTCGAGCCCTGGTCCAGGAAGATCCCACATGCCATGGAGCAACTAAGCCCCTGCGCCACAAGTACTGAGCCTGCGCTCTAGAGCCCAAGAGCTACAACTACTGAAGCCCGCGAACCTAGAGCTGGTGCTCCACAACAAGAAAAGCCACCACAATGAGAAGCCCGTGCATCGCAATGAAGAGTAGGCCCCGCTCGCCACCACTAGAGAAAAGCCCGAGTGCAGCAACAAAGACCCAATGCAGCCAAATATAAAATAAATTAATTAAAAATAAATAAATAAAAATAAGAAAAGAAGATACATTCCTTCTACCAAGAAATAATTGTCTTTCTTTCCAAACCAGATACAAAATAAACTCAAAATGGATTAAAGATTTAAATGTAAGACCTGACACCATAAAACTTCTAGAATACATAGGCAGTATGCACTTTGATATCGGTCTTAGCAATATTTTCTCGGATATGTTCCTCAGGCCAGGAAAACAAAAGCAAAAATAAACAGATGGGATTCCATCAAACTCAAATCTTTTGCACAGTGAAGGAAACTATCAACAAAGGGAAAAGGCTGCCTACTGAATGGGAGAAGATGTTTGCATACAATGTCTCTGATAAGGGCTTAACACCCAAAATAGACAAAGAGCTCATTCAGCTCAACCCCCCAAAAATGAAAACCCAAATGGGCAGAAGACCTAAACACATTTCCCCAAGAACATACAGATTACCAACAGACACATGAAAAGATGCTCAACATCACCAATCATCAGAGAAATGCAAATCAAAACCACAATGAGATATCACTTCATTCTTGTCAGAATGGCTGTCATCAAAAAGAATACAAATAACAAATGTTTGAGAGGATGTGGTGAAAAGGGAACACTTATATACTGTTTGTGGGAATGTAAATTGGTGAAGCCACTGTGGAAAACAGTATTGAGGTTCCTAAATAAACTAAAAATAGAACTACCATACAACCCAGCAATTCCACTTTCAGGTATTTATCGAAAGAAAACAAAATCACTAATTCAAAAAGATATATATGCCCCCCAATGCTCATAGCAGCATTATTTACAATAACCAAGATATGGAAGCAATCTAAGTGCCCATCGACAAATGAATAGATTAAAAAATATGTGGTATATACACACACACACACACACAATGGACTATTACTCTGCTATCAAAAAAGAATGAGATCTTGCCATTTGCAATAGCATGGATGGACCTTATGCTTAGCGAAATCAGTCAGACAGAGAAAGACAAATATCATATTATTTTATTTCTGTGTGGAATCTAAAAATCAAAACAAATGAAAGAATGAACAACACAATAGCAACAGACTCATAGATACAGAGAAGAAACAGGTAGTTGTCAGGAGGAAGGGTTGTATGGGGATGCCAGAAATAGGTGAGGAAGATGAAGAGGTACAGATTTCCAGTTACAAATAAATGAGTCACAGGAATGAAATGTACTGTATTAGTGGGGCATATGGTCAATAACAGTTTAATATTTTTGTCTGGGGACAGATGGTAACTAGACTAATCACTGTGATCATGTTGAAATGTATAGACATAACACTATGTTGTGTGCCAGGAACTAACATAGTGTTCAAGGTAAAATATACTTTGAAAAACAAACAAACAAACTCATAGAAAAAAGACCAGATCTGTGGTTACAAAAGGTGGGGGGTGATGGGAGGGGGAACTGAATGAAGGTGGTTGAAAAGGTACAAACTTCCAATTATAAGGTAAATGAGTACTAGGAGATGTGGTACATATATACAAGGGAATATTACTCAGCCATAAAAAGGAATGAAATTGGGTCATTTGTAGAGATGTGGATGGATCTAGGGACTGTCATACAGAGTGAAGTAAGTCAGAGAGAGAAAAACAAATATATATTAATGCATATATGTGGAACCTATTAAAATGGTACAGATGAACCGGTTTGCAGGGCAGAAACAGAGACACAGATGTAGAGAACAAATGTATGGACACCAAGGGGGAAAGCGGCAGGGGATGGTAGTGGGATGAATTGGGAGATTGGGATTGATATGTATACACTGATATATATAAAATAGATAATAATAAGAACCTGCTGTATAAAAAAATAAATAAAATAAAATTCAAAAATTCAAAAAAAAAAAAACGAGAAGTGAGTACTAGGGATGTGATGTCCAAATGATCAATACAGTTACCACTGCTGTGTGTTATATATGAAAGTTCTTAGGAGTAAATCCTAAGAGTTCTCCTCACAAGGGAAAACACATGTTTCTTTTTCTTTTATTTTGTGTCCATATGAGAGGATGGATAGTCACTAAACTTCATGATGATTGTAAGTCAAATCGGTAGGCTGTATACCTTATATTTATACAGTGCTGTGTGTCTATATCTCAATAAAACTGGGAGAAAATAAAATAAAATTCTGAAAAAAAGAAATAATTGTTCTTAACAAGTGGTTTCCATTTTTCCAGTCTTTTCCATTGGACAGTGCAGTGGGGGTGTTTGTGTGTGTGTGCACACAAGAGGGTAAGGGTGGTGAGGCCCCAGGGCTGTGTTCTTCTGTAAACTGATGTCCCCACAGGTGGACATGCAGGTCAGTCCTGTATCCCTTGTCCTGTATCGGTGACCATGCATTCCAGGTTACTCAGCAGCCCCAGCTGTGCACAATTGGGCCATTCCCAGTTTTTCACTCTCGTAATTGTACTGTATATCTGCATCCTTCAGTCTCTATTTTTTTTAAGGACTGGTCCCTATAAGTGGAATTTGGGGAACACAATTCATACGTGTTTTTAGGTGTTGGCTGCAGTTCCCACTATCTGTGTCTCTTCATCAAGTTTGCGCTTTGTTTGGGAAAGCAGGGGCTCCTGAGAGCCCGGAGCTCCACCTGAGGCAGGGAGGTGGCCTAGTGGGCAGTGGAGGCCCTCAGGGGGTCTAAGAGTGACCCACGGAGCAGGGAGGGCCACCCCAGTCCCCTGGCCCAGGTATCCCACCCCACCCCCCTGCCACGTTTCCCTGCAGAAAGTAGGCATAGAGGGAACTTTCCTCAACATAATAAAGAGCATATATGACAAACCCACAGCCAACATCGTCCTCAGTGGTGAAAAACTGAAACCATTTCCACTAAGATCAGGAACAAGACAAGGTTGCCCACTCTCACCACTGTTATTCAACATAGTTTTGGAAGTTTTAGCCACAGCAATCAGAGAAGAAAAAGAAATAGAAGGAATCCAAATCAGAAAAGAAAATGTAAAGCTGTCACTGTTTGCAGATGACATGATACTATACATAGAGAATCCTAAAGATGCTACCAGAAAACTACTAGAGCTGATCAATGTATTTGGTAAAGTAGCAGGATACAAAATTAATACACAGAAATCTCTTGCATTCCTACACACTAATGATGAAAAATCTGAAATTGAAATTAAGAAAACTCTCCCATTTACCATTGCCAAAAAAAGAATAAAATATCTAGGAATAAACCTACCTAAGGAGACAAAAGCCCTGTATGCAGAAAATTATAAGACACTGATGAAAGAAATTAAAGATGATACAACTAGATGGAGAGATATACCATTTCCCGGAGCTCATCTTAGCCCTGCTGGTCCAGTGACACACCCAGCCCTGCCCGGCCCCACCTGGGAGCCACCCAGCCCTCGGCTCCTAACTCTGCTTCCGAGCCAAGAACGCAGGCCTGCTTCCCGGCCAGAGGAGGCTTCAGGCCCTGCCGTTCCCTCCCCCTCCAAGGCAGGGTTCCTTCTTCCCAAGAGAGCACCTCTCAGAGCAGGTGGGTGACTTACAGACGTGGCTTTGACTGTGCTCAAGCCAGACGAAGTTCTGAGCCGCAACAGCAAGAACCGCTGCAGCTTGTGTGAGCAGGAGAGGCCTTAGCAAAGCACATGGGCGCCCTGGGAGCTGCGGGAAGGTCAGAGCTTCGGGCTGGGGGCTCTGGAGGCGGCACCGCCCCTGAGCACCCCTCGGGCTCCCGCAGCAGTGACCCCTGGCTCGGCCCTGCACCAGCCCTCGGCCCTGGCACCCCTCACATTCAGCTTCTGCGTGGGGTGGGGTTCTGCTTCCCGCCCAAGACCCCAGGTGAGGAGAAGGGGGGAGCCCTCACCTCCCTCAAGGTGAGGACAGAGGGCGCTTTATCTGCGGCTGCGGGTCAGCGACCTCTCTCTCCTCGGCCAAGAGACGGGTCCCCATGCACAGAACATAGACCTTCACAGGGAGGACACTCAGGGCTCCCCTGAGGGTAAGAGAGGGACGCCCCTGATGGAACCGGGGTGGAGAGCAGTGAGGACCACGGGACAGGGTCCCCACGGCAGGGGTAGTGCCGTCACGGTTACGGGCTCAGGCTCAGTGTTGGTTTGTATGAAGGGGCCCAGACTCCCCCAATGTCGTTTCCATTAAAGACTAACTTCTTCTCCAGAAACTGACTTTCAATATCGACCCGCGAGAAGACACTGCCCCCCGACCCCCTTGGCTGCGGGACCCTGAGATGCGGTCTCAGGGTGAGGCACAGGGGAGCTGGGGAGGAGCCCCAGGGAGCTCACTGTGGCTGCTTGGAAGGAGGGAGCCCCTTTCCCGGGCGCCCCGGCCTGTGGTCCGAGGAGGAGACGGCACTGTGCACGGAGCTCCAGGGTCAGATCTGCACACTCAGAACCTCATTGTCCACAGGCACAGGCTCATATCCAGCTCCAGGGATTCCCTGGGTCTGATGGCGTGAGCCCCAGTGCTGTTCCCCACCGCTGGCCAAGGGACACCCCAGCCAATGGGAGTGTGAAAAGGGCTTTCTGGAGAATCATCTGAGTCTGAGGGAGCTGAGCCCTCAGCAGAGGGAACAGAGTGGGCAGAGGCAGGGAACCCAGGGCAGCAGAGGGCTTGCAGGGAGGTCATATCAGCAGGTAAAGCTAAGGATGATCCAGTCCTTACCTAGTTCTCTTTTCCAGACATGAATCGTCTCATTGAATCTCTTTTTTTTTTTTGATCCTTTGATTACTAATCACTGATTAAGAAATTTGTAATAATATTAAACTATTTTTACATATCTGAAATTAAACCTATGTTCATTATAATAGATAACTCTTTTAAAAATCTGTCAAATCCAATTTGCTAGTATTTTTATGCGGGCCTCTCACTGTTGTGGCCTCTCCCGTTGCAGAGCACAGTCTCCAGACGCGAAGGCTCAGCGGCCATGGCTCACGGGCCCGGCTGCTCCACACAGCATGTGGGATCTTCCCGGACCAGGGCACAAACCGGTGTCCCCTGCATTGGGAGGCAGACTCTCAACCACTGCGCCACCAGGGAAGCCCTCATTGAATCTCTTAAAACCCCAGGAAGAATGTAGAAACACTGTCCCTGTTTGACTGATGAGGGAATGGAGCTGAAATAAACTGCCCCATTTTCTGCCCCACAGACCGGCAGAGGCAGGATTTGAACCCAGTGTTCAGTAGATGCCTGCAGGGCCCACCTGACAAGCAGGCTGCAACAAGATGCTGCAGGGGGACTTCTCAGCTCTGAGAATACAAGAACCTTTACTCTTCGTGCCCATAGAGAGACCTCCTTCTGCCCAGATATCGGCTGATCTTGGCACCTGGAGGGCCCCCAGTGGCCAAGGGGGGCCGTTCCTGGCCAACAAACCAAGCTCCAGGCATAAGTGGTGACCCCACCCCAGATCTCAGTGAGCTCTCAAGGTCTGGGGATCCGATTTCTGGAGGAATCCAGGGCGGAGCAGTGTGGAAAGAGCACAGGGTCCAAGGGCAGAGAGACTGCACTCTGGTCCCTGCTCAGCCTCTTCTTAGTTGGGTGACTGAGAAAGGCTGTGAGCCTCAGGGGCCCAATCTCTAAAATGGAGAAAATAACTGGTACTGCTTAATGGGTTTGGGGAGAATTACTGGAGAAGTGACCTGTGTAATTCTTGCCTGGGGCCTGAGGCACCCTAAGAGTCAAATGGAAAACAGTCATGTCAGTGATCCTTCATGAAAAGTGTCACCTTTAAGAAACCGACTCCAAATCCAAAGTCATGAAGATTTGCTCCTATGTTGTCTTCTATAAGTTTATAGATTTAGCTCCTAAATTTAGGTCTTTGATCCATTTTGGATGAGTTTTTAAATTTTATGTTAGGCAAGGGTCCATCTCATTCAGACACTCATAATTTCATGTCTGCCTGTGTAAGGAGGGGCATCTCCCATCCAGTGCATTACCTTTAGTTGTTATTTGTAAGGAGTTTTCATTAGATTCCAAAGGTTTGAAGAATAAAAGGAAATTAAATAATCCTCAAAGAAATGCTCTAAGGATATAAAACATGTTCTGAGGAAGACTGTTTGTAAAAGGTTTGATGGGGGGCAGTGTGATTGCCACAAGCAGCCACGCACTGCCCTCTGGTGGTCACATGAGAAATGACAGGAGTGCTCAGGGTTCCCTGGTTCTGTTGCAAAAGAAGCCACATCTACGGCTTCCCCGGTGGCGCAGTGGTTGAGAGTCTGCCTGCCGATGCACGGGGCACGGGTTCGTACCCCGGTTCGGGAAGACCCCACATGCCGCGGAGCGGCTGGGCCCGTGAGCCATGGGCCCTTGAACCTGCGCATCCGGAGCCTGTGCTCCGCAACGGGAGAGGCCACAACAGTGACAGGCCCGCATACCGCAAAAAAAAAAAAAAAAGAAGCCACATCTAAACTCACAAGATTGCAGGTAGATCAAAACCAAATTTGTAAGATTCAATGTTTAGGGGGGAATCTTCGAGTGGAAGTAATTTTCCTATTATTTCACACTATGGAAAAATAGGCTTCTTTCCAAGTGCAGTATATCAGGGAGCATTTATGGAACCCCTGAGTCAGGCACTGGGCTCGAGGACAGAAAGTCAATGCCTCCCAGGACGCACAGGGGGTGGTGTGGGAAAGTGTTCGTCACACCTGGTCTGCATCGCAGCTCTGTGTGTCTGGTTGAAAGAAAACAGAATATCAAACCAAAGCATGCTTATGGAATCCTTCCCATTGTATTAACACTAAAACCTTTTTAAAAATTTGAGAACTAGCACTCAGCATATCTATATTTCATCTAAATTAGATGGGATCATCCTATATTCCTAGTTACCTTTTCACTTAATATTAGTACTTATCCAAGTCATTAAAAGTTTTTGAAAACAGTATTACTTAATATCTTATACATAAATTAGGTTTCCATTTCACCATGGAAATATAGTGCCCCCCAAACTTTTAAATTTTAATCTAAAGCTTGCCTTTTACATTTATTTTAATGAGAATTCCTCTGAAGAGCTAAAATTCTTACAGAAAGTAAGTTATTTTGAGTCCTTGTTCCTTTCTGTTATTCCTTACTATCCTTTATTTCTAAGGATTCTTTCAATTTCTTGATATTTTTGCATTTACCTGTAATTTTTCACTGAGATAATATTTTAAATTCGGATTTTAAGAATATCAAGGACCTTGATGTACATAGATGCAAAAATCCTCAACATAATATTAACAAACCAAATTAAAAGAATCATACACCATGATCAAGTGGGATTTATTCTAGGGATGCAAGAATGATTTAATATCTGCAAATCGGGACTTCCCTGCTGGTCCAGTGGGTAAGACTCTGCACTCTCAATGCAGGGGGCCCGGGTTTGATCCCTAGTCGGGGAACTAGTTCCCGCATACATGTCACAACTAAGAGTTTGCTTGCTGCAACTATGAGCCTGCATGCCACAACTAAAGATCCCACATGCTGCAACGAAGATCCCACAACTGAGGCCTGGCACAGCCAAAATTAAAAACTAAAAAAAAAAAGGTTGTTGTTTCTAAAAATATCTGCAAATCAATCAATGTGTTTGCAGCTTGAGTGCCTTCAGTGACAGCACGTACATTCGTGTCACTGTCGTGGTATTTCTCAGAGCAGAGCAGTTTGTATTGCTGGAACTGTTAATAGGGAATCTCAGATTCAATTTTTATTTTTATTTATTTTAAAAATTTATTAAAATATAGTTGATTTACAATGTTGTGTTAGTTTCAGGTATACAGCAAGTGATTAAGTTATAAATATTTATGTATTTGTAAATATTACATATTTATAAATATATATATGTATTTGGATTTTCTTCCATTACAGGTTATTACAAGATATTGAGTATAGTTCCCTGTGCTATACATCTATTTTATATATATAGTGTGTATACTTTATTCCCAAACTCCTAATTTATCCCTCCCCCTCCTTTCCCCTTTGGTAACCATAAGTTTTTTTTCTATGTCTGTGCGTCTATTTCTGTTTTGTAAATAAGCTCACTTGTATCATTTTTTCAATTCCACATATAAGTGATATCATATGATATTTGTCCTTCTCTGTCAGACTTACTCCACTTAGTATAATAATCTCTAGGTCCATCCATGTTACTGCAAATGGCATCATTTCATTCTTTTTTTCAATGGCTGAATAGTATCCCATTGTGTATATGTACCACATCTTTTTTATCCATTCCTCTGTCGATGGACATTTAGGTTGCTCCCATATCCTGACTATTGTAAATAGTTCTTCTGTGAACATTGGGGTACATGTATCTTTTTGAATTATAGTTTTCTCAGGATATATGCCTAGGAGTGGGATTGCCAGGTCATATGATAACTCTATTTTTAGCTTTTTAAGGAAACTCCAGTCCGTACTGTTCTCCATAGTGGCTGTACCAATTTACAATCCCACCAACACTGTAGGAGGGTTCTCTTTTCTCCATACCCTCTCCAGAGTTTATGACTTGTAGACATTTTGATGATGGCCATTCTGACTAGTGTGAGGTGATACCTCATTGTAGTTTTTACTTGCATTTCTCTAATAATTAGTGATGTTTTTATGTGCCTGTTGGCCATCTCTATGTCTTCTTTGGAGAAATGTCTAGTTAGGTCTCCCACGCATTTTAAAAAATTTTTATGTATTTTACTTTTGCCTGCTTTGTTTCTTTGTTGCTGTGCACAGACTTTCTCTAGTTGTGGAGAGTGGGGGCTACTCTTCGTTGCAGTGTGCAGGCTTCTCATTGCAGTGGCTTCTCTTGTTGCGGAGCATCGGCTCTAGGCGTGCGGGCTTCAGTAGTTGTGGCACACGGGCTCAGTAGTTGTGGCTCGTGGGCTTCAGAGCGCCGGCTCAGTAGTTGTGGTGCACAGGCTTAGTTGCTCAGCGGCATGTGGGATCTTCCCAAACCAGGGCTCGAACCTGTGTCCCCTATATTGGCAGGCGGATTCTTAACCACTGCACCACCAAGGAAGCCCCCATGCATTTTTTGACTGAGTTGTTTGTTTATTTTGATATTAAGCTGTTTGTATATTTTGGAAACTAATCCCTCATTTGTCGCATCATTTGCAAATATTTTTTCCCATTCCATATGTTGTTTTTCATTTTGTTTATGGTTTCCTTTGCTGTGCAAAAGCCTTTAAGTTTTATTAGGTCCTATTTGTTTATTTTCTGCTTTTGTTTCCATTACTCTAGGAGGTGGATTCAAAAAAATATTGCTGCGATTTATGTCAAAAAGTGTTCTCCCTATGTTTTTGTCTAGGAGTTTTATAGTATCCAGTCTTTTTTTTTTTTTCGGTACAGGGGCCTCTCACTGTTGGGGCCTCTCCCTTTGCGGAGCACAGGCTCCGGTCGCGCAGGCTCAGCAGCCATGGCTCACGGGCCTAGCCGCTCCGCGGCACGTGGGATCTTCCCGGACCAGAGCATGAACCCGTGTCCGCTGCATCAGCAGGCGGACTCTCAACCACTGCGCCACCAGGGAAGCCCCCAGTATCCAGTCTTATATTTAGGTCTTTAACCCATTTTGAGTTTATTTTCGTATATGGTGTGAGAGAATGTTGTGATTTCATTCTTTTCCATGTAGCAGTCCAGCTTTCCCAGCACCACTTATTGAAGAGACTGCCTTTTCTCCATTATATATTCTTGCCTCCTTTGTCATAGATTAGTTGACCATCAGTGCCTAGGTTTATTTTTGGGCTCTCTATCAGATTCAATTTTTAAAAGCCTCTCAAAGGCTAGGAAGCCAAGCCATGGACTCACCACCATATTTCTCCTGCAATACCTCGATTTGGGTGAACTTCTCTCTTCTCAATGTCCCCCAAATAGCCTAAGGTTCTGAGTTTGTCAGGAAGTGAACTTCCTTTCTCACTTCCCAGGGTAAGCCTGGGAACCCTGTAAGCCAGGTACCAGACCAGTTATTTTCAAGGGACTTTGTAAGCATTGACCGCACAAAATCAACATAGTTCCTGAAAATGGTTTGGTTCTATCTACATCTTTCTAAATATGATATTTCAGGCAAAGTCTTGGTAATAAATCGATGTTTCTAATTGTGTCCTGTTACAAGGAGAATAGATTGTTATAGAATTTATGCAAATAACTTCATTTCCATGAAAAGAATACAGTTGATCTCTTAGTTTTAATTTCAAATTAATGGAGGAGCACTCTGTATCAATCAGAGTCTCAACAGAAAACAGAGGGCTTACTTGGCTATTATTTTTCAACAGAATTTAATTAAGGGTGTTTTGAGAGTGATGGAGGAAAAAATTAAAGAACCTGTAATGGAGATTAAGGCACCCAAGATCTAGCAACAGGAGGAGGTTTTTATCGTCACTAGGTCAGAGGGAGAAAGAGGAGGGAAGACTGGAGGATGAGGTTTCCCCAAAAGAGCTGTAGTTAAAGACAGACCCATCCACTGAAAAATCCATAGTGATGAGGCAGAGAGAGAACAAGGTAACATCTAGATCTCTGTGCTCCATACTCCAGACCCACTGGCAGCCAGAGTGCAAGGGAATCCCAGTAAGTTGATACTGGTCAGCCTCCTGGGCACAGAGCAGGGAAGGGCTGGAAAAACAAGGAACAGAATTGCAGGGTAAGGAGATAAGAGATGGGGCAGAGGCAAAAGAAGAATGACCAGCATACACTCTAAGTGATCTACCTGGCTTGGATTCCTTCCTTTCCATTCAATGAGTTATGTCTAAGAGGTTAAATCACTAAAGAGTGACTTGACTGCCCTTTTATCATCCTGCACTTTTAAAAACTGTAGTGTAGTTGATTTACAATGTTGTGTTTCAGGTGTACAGCAAGATGATTCAGTTATACATACATTATGTTCCCTGTGCTATACAGTAGGTCCTTGTTGTCTATTTTATATTTACTAGTGTGTATCTGTCAGTCCATTATAGCAGTTATCCCATTTGATGATTATGGTTCTTACTGTTATTACTTGTTTAATGTCTGCTTCCCACCATGCATTTTCCCTTAGGACAATGAGCACATTCCTTCTTTTCATTAC
The DNA here is from genome assembly GCF_025265405.1 of Mesoplodon densirostris. NCBI lineage: Eukaryota > Metazoa > Chordata > Mammalia > Artiodactyla > Ziphiidae > Mesoplodon > Mesoplodon densirostris. The sequence continues at coordinate 108,215,053 of NC_082661.1, forward strand.
AGCATCTCCACTGCCTAAGCTCAGTGCCAATCTCTAGTGAGCACTTGACAACTATTTGGAAATGGATGGATGAATAAAGGAAAACATATCTGCAGTTCTGAACCCTTAGATTCAACAAACCCCAGGTCATGTGGTACTGTAATATTTACTAGGGAAAAAAAAAATCTGTGTATAAGTGGACCCATGCAGTTCAAACCCATGTTACTCAAGGGTGAACTGTATTCAGTAAGAGTTGCTAAATTCCAGAGGGATTAGGGAGAGAGAAAAGATAATTTTTTTTTTAATTTACAAAGGCTTAATGTATTAAACTGTTGCAAGTTTTAGATAGCTTGTTAAAAAACAGGGCAAGACGGTTTCTTAATCTGGAAGATAAGTCATTAAAGAACCAGCATGTTTCAAACAAAAGTTTAGAAAAATTATAATCATCTTTATCAGTTCATTCAGTCACATGTAATTCACTCTTATTTTGCTTGATTTGGGGTCAGCAGTTCAGGAACACATCAACGTCTCCACTAAATCTTTCCTTTTTTGTTGATGATAAAGCACATTGGTGTGTAACTGACTGTAAGAGCTCTCAGAAAGCATCAGAGTAAGAGGATAACTATGAATGCAAAAGGCTTAAGATGGTCAGGATTAAAGACCTGATGAGAGTTCACTTTAAAGAAAATGACTAGGAAATTTGATTGTTTCAGTGACATAACATTTTAAGATAATAACTGGAATTATGACTAATTACATTATAACTGGACATTTGAACAATACAATAACTGAAATGAAAACTAGACTAGAAGGAATCAATAGCAGAATAACTGAGGCAGAAGAACTGATAAGTGACCTGGAAGACAGAATGGTGGAATTCACTGCTGTGGAACAGAATAAAGAAAAAAGAATGAAAAGAAATGAAGCCAGCCTAAAAGACCTCTGGGACAACATTAAACACAACAACATTCTCATCATAGGGGTCCCAGAAGGAGAAGAGAGAGAGAAAGGACCCGAGAAAATATTTGAAGAGATTATAGTCGAAAACATCCCTAACATGGGAAAGGAAGTAGCCACCTAAGTCCAGGAAGTGCACAGAGTCCCATACAGGATAAAGCCAAGGAGAAACACACTGAGACACATAGTAATCAAATTAGCAAAAATTAAAGACAAAGAAAAATTATTGAAAGCAGCAAGGGAAAAAAGACAAATAACATACAAGGGAACTCCCATAAGGTTAACAGATGATTTCTCAGCAGAAACTCTACAAGCCAGAAGGAAGTGGCATGATATACTTAAAGCGAAGAAAGGGAAGAACTTACAACCAAGATTACTCTACCTGGCAAGGATATCATTGAGATTCCAGGGAGAAATCAAAAGCTTTACAGACAAGCAAAAGCTAAGAGAATTCAGCACCACCAAACCAGCTCTACAACAAGTGCTAAAGGAACTTCTCTAAGTGGAAAACACAAGAGAAGACAAGGACCTACAAAAACAAACCCAAAACAATAAAAAAATGGTCATAGGAACATACATATCGATAATTACCTTAAACGTGAATGGATTAAATGCTCCAACCAAAAGACACAGGCTTGCTGAATGGATACAAAAACAAGACCCATATATATTCTGTCTACAAGAGACCCACTTCAGATCTAGGGACATGTAGAGACTGAAAGTGAGGGGATGGAAAAAAGATATTCCATGCAAATGAAAATCAAAAGAAAGCTGGAGGAGCAATACTCATATCAGATAAAATAGACTTTAAAATAAAGAATGTTACAAGACACAAGGAAGGACACTACATAATGATCAAGGGATCAATCCAAGAAGAAGATATAACAATTATAAATATACATGCACCCAACATAGGAGCATGTCAATACATAAGGCAACTGCCAACGACTGTAAAAGAGGAAATTGACAGTAAGACAATAATAGTGGGAGACTTTAACACCTCACTTACAACAATGGACAGATCATCCAAAACGAAAATAAATAAGGAAACAGAAGCTTTAAATGACACAATAGACCAGATAGATTTAATGGATATTTACAGGACATTCCATCCAAAAACAGTAGATTACACTTTCTTCTCAAGTGCGCACAGAACATTCTCCAGGATAGATCACATCTTGTATCACAAATCAAGCCTCAGTAAATTTAAGAACATTGAAATCATATCAAGCCTCTCTTCTAACCACAATGCTATGAGATGAGAAATGAATTACAGGGGAAAAAACGTAAAAAACACAAACGCATGGAGGCTAAACACTACGTTACTAAATAACCAAGAGATCACTGAAGAAATAAAAACAATACCTAGAGACAAATGACAATGAAAACACAACAATCCAAAACCTATGGGATGCAGCAAAAGCAATTCTAAGAGGGAAGTTTATAGCTATACAAGCCTACCTCAAGAAACAAGAAAAATCTCAAATAAATAATCTAATCTTACAGATAAAGGAACTAGAGAAAGAAGAACAAACAAAACCCAAAGTTAGCAGAAGGAAAGAAATCATAATGATCAGAGCAGAAATAAGTGAAATAGAAACAAAGAAAACAATAGCAAAGATCAATAAAATTAAAAGCTGGTTCTTTGAGAAGATAAACAAAATTGATAAACCATTAGCCAGACTCGTCAAGGAAAAGAGGGAGAGGACTCAAATCAATAAAATTAGAAAGGAAAAAGGAGAAGTTACAACAGACACCACAGAAATACAAAGCATCCTAAGATACTACTACATGCAAATCTATGCCAATAAAATGGACAACCTGGAAGAAATGGACAAATCCTGAGAAAGGTATAAGTTTCCAAGACTGAACCAGGAAGAAATAGAAAATATGAACAGACCAATCACAAGTAATGAAATTGAAACTGTGATTAAAAATCTTCCAACAAACAAAAGTCCAGGACCAGAAGCCTTCGCAAGTGAATTCTATCAAACATTTAGAGAAGGGCTAACACCTATCCTTCTCAAACTCTTGCAAAAAATTGCAGAGGAAGGAACACTCCCAAATTCATTCTATGAGGCCACCATCACCCTGATACCAAAACCAGACAAAGATACTACAAAAAAGTATATTAAAGACCAATATCACTGATGAATATAGATGCAAAAATCCTCAACAGAATAGTAGCAAACAGAATCCAACAACACATTAAAAGGATCATACACCATGATCAAGTGGGATTTATCTCTATGATGCAAGTATTCTTCAATATATGCAAATCAATCAATGTGATACACCATATTAACAAATTGAAGAATAAAAACCATATGATCATCTCTATAGATGCAGAAAAAGCTTCTGACAAAATTCAACACCAATTTATGATAAAAACTCTCCAGAAAGTGGGCACAGAGGGAACCTACCTAACCATAATAAAGGCCATATATGACAAACACACAGCAAACATCATTCTCAATGGTGAAATACTGAAAGCATTTCCTCTAAGATCAGGAACAAGACAAGGATGTCCACTCTCACTGCTATTTATTCAACATAGTTTTGGAAGTTCTAGCCTCAGCAATCAGAGAAGAAAAGAAATAAAAGGAATTCAAATTGGAAAAGAAGTAAAACTGTCACTGTTTGCAGATGACATGATACTATACATAGAGAATCCTAATGATGCCATCAGAAAACTACTAGAGCTAATCAATGAACTTGGTAAAGTTGCAGGATACAAAATTAATGCACAGAAATCTCTTGTATTCCTATACACTAATGATGAAATATCTGAAAGAGAAATTAAGAAAACACTCCCATTTACCACTGCAACAAAAAGAGTAAAATACCTAGGAATAAACCTACCTAGGGAGACAAAAGACCTGTATGCAGAAAACTATAAGACACTGATGAAAGGAATTAAAGATGATACCAACAGATGGAGAGATATACAATGTTCTTGGATTGGAAGAATCAATATTGTGAAAATGACTATACTACCCAAAGCAATCTACAGATTCAATGCAATCCCTATCAATTACCAATGGAATTTTTTACAGAAATAAAACAAAAAATCTTAAAATTTGTAGGGAGACAAAAAAGGCCCTGAATAGCCAAAGCAGTCTTGAGGGAAAAAAACATAGCTGGAGGAATCAGACTCCCTGACTTCAGACTATACTACAAAGCTACAGTAATCAAGACAATATGGTACTGGCACAAAAACAGAAATACAGATCAATGGAACAAGATAGAAAGCCCAGAGATAAACCCATGCACCTATGGTCAACTAATCTATGACAAAGGAGGCAAGGATATACAGTGGAGAAAAGACAGTCTCTTCAATAAGTGGTGCTGGGAAAACTGGACAACTACATGTAAAAGAATGAAATTAGAACACTCCCTAACACCATACACAAAAATAAACTCAAAATGGATTAGAGACCTAAATGTAAGACTGGACACTATAAAACACTTAAAGGAAAACATAGGAAGAACAGTCTTTGACATAAATCACAGCAAGATCTTTTTTGATCCACCTCCTAGAGTAATGGAAATAAAAATAAAAATAAACAAATGGGACCTAATGAAACTTCAAAGCTTTTGCACAGCAAAGGAAACCATAAACAAGACCAAAAGACAACGCTTCAGAATGGGAGAAAATATTTGCAAATGAATCAACGGACAAGGGTTATTCTCCAAAGTATATTAACAGCTAATGCAGCTCGATATTAAAAAAACAAACAATCCAATCCAAAAATGGGCAGAAGACCTAAATAGACATTTCTCCAAACAAGACATACAGATAGCCAAGAAGCACATGAAAGGCTGCTCAACATCACTAACTATTAGAGAAATGCAAACCAAAACTACAATGAGGTATCACCTCACACCAGTTAGAATGGGCTTCATCAGAAAATCTACAAACAACAAATGCCGGAGAGGGTGTGGAGAAAAGAGAACCCTCTTGCACTGTTTGTGGGAATGTAAACTGATAGAGCCACTATGGAGAACACTACAGAGATTCCTTAAAAAACTAAAAATAGAATTACCATATGATCCAGCAATCCCACTATTGGGCATATACCGAGAGAAAACCATAATTCAAAAAGACCCATGCACCCCAATGTTCATTGCAGCACTATTTACAATAGCCAGGTCATGGAAGCAACCTAAATGCCCATTGACAGACTAATGGATAAAGAAGATGTGGTACATATATACAATGGAATATTACTCAGCCATAAAAAGGAACGAAATTGGGTCATTTGTTGAGACATGGGTGGATCTAGAGACTGTCATTCAGAGTGAAGTAAGTCAGAAAGAGAAAAACAAATATCGTATATTAACGCATATATGTTGAACCTAGAAAAATCGTACAGATGAACCGGTTTTCAGGGCAGAAATTGAGACATAGATGTAGAGAACAAACGTATGGACACCAAGGGGGGAAAGCCGTGGGGCTGTGGGGGTGGTGGTGTGATGAATTGGGCGATTGGGATTTACATGTATACACTGATGTGTATAAAATTGATGACTAATAAGAATCTGCTGTATAAAAAAAAGGTGATCAAATGTATTCTATTGGAAAGAAGCAAAAATAGTCCATATTTACTGTCTAAAAAAAAAAAAGGAGACAATGACCTAAATGCTGTCAATGTATCAATGCATAAATAAAATAAGGTATATTTATATGAGAAAAGTATTCAACCATAGAGATGAATGAATAACTGATATATGATACAATCATGCATGAGCTTTTCATTTTATGCTACAAGGGAAATTCACACATAAAAGACCACATACGACAGGATTCCATTTATATGAATGGTCCTAACTGGAAAATCCATAGAGACTGTAGGTACATTACTGTTCGTTAGAGCCAGGGGAGAGGACAAATGAGGAGTTGTAACATTTAGGGCCCAGGGCTCCTGTTGGGGTGATAGAAATGTTCTAAAATTATAGTGATGGTTGAACAACTCTGTGGATTTATTAAGAACCACTGAATTGTATAATTTTAATGGGCTGTATGGCATGTAAATTATATCTCAATAAAACTTTACAAAAATAAAAAAGGGAATTCCCTGGTGGTCCAATGGTTAGAACTCCACACTTTCACTGCCGAGGGTGTGGTATGGCCAAAATAAATTTTTTTTAATTTTTGTAATTAAAAGAAAAAGAAAGCTCACGTTCTTTCCTTTCAAAGTTCCTATGTGTCTCCTGCTCAGAACAACCAGGATTAGGCAATTGCTTTCCCCCCAAATCACAACAAACTCAAATTATATGGGTCAAAATTCCGTAAAGCTCACCCCAGGGGAAATAGGGGTCAACCACCCTGGAAAGAAAGGATGAGGGCTGTTGTCTGCAGAGGTGTGATGCAGGCGGGTTCTGGGAAGCTGCGTGGATGCAAACACACATCTTTTACTTGATGCTTTGATCTTCCAGACAAAGGTTAAGCGTGTGCAGCCTAAGCTAGGCAAGAGGGTGGCTGTTTCAAAGCAGAAAGAAGAACGTTTTGTTTCGTTAAGTGTCTGTATATGTGAGAAATACATCACAGAAGGGGCAAAAGCAAATGAAAATTGTCGATATATTCACTGCAATCCCCTCAAAACAATAAACAGTTGTTTGCTTTAAACCTTGCTCAGAACAAGAATAAATATGAGGATTTTAAAAATAAGACTTAGGGAAATTCCCTGGCAGTTAGGGTTAGAATTAATGAGTATAATTGAGCTTGAAGATTAGAGTTTGCTCGATGGATGCTAATCCAGGGATCATCATGCTTAATATATATCTGCACTAATTATCAACAAAAAGCTTCAAGATCATGAATAAACCCTGGTAAAATGGAAGGAGCAGTACATACACAACTGTTCACATAAAGGGTAACTTTCCATGACACAAGAGACGTAAAGGAGTTTCATTCTGATAACTCATTTTAGAGCTGGTGCCCTGAGGTTACAAAATTCTAATAGCTTATGAATATTAAGGGAAAATCTATTTGTATCAACTGTTTCCTGGTTTATAGCACATTTGTTCTCTCACATCCATTGATTGTTGAACTGCAGGTGTTTCTGGAAACCATTTAGACTCCCATCCTATGTCCACCTGACAGATAGGGAAAGGAAACTGAAGACCAGAGCATGAACCTGAATTGTCCAAGGACACACTCTCCTAACATCTGATCCAGAATTCCTTCTCATCTGGGATGGAGGAAGATTTCTGTTCTTTCCTCAGGCAGTAGTTTTATCATTAGAATACAGCATTTCAAAGCAAGGAGCCTTTGAGATATATTGCACTTTAGGGAACATTTGAACGATATAAACCTTTTGTACCATCTTAAAGAAAACCCAAGGTTTGGTGTTTTATGCTTTTTAGAGTGGAAAAATAGGATTAGTTTTATCATTCCCAGTGGCATTTAAACAAAGTAGACTATATGAGAAGAGAAAATTTTCAGGGCATGTTATGATTTCAGATCATCCTAAAGGTTTTTAACACAATGGCCTAAGTCCTGACTGCTTTGTTTTTCCAGCCAAGCCAGGGAAGCAGAAATGAACTATAACATCTATTTCTGCTAGCCCTGTGCCCTCAGCCAGGGAATGTCACCATTACAGCAAGAATGACCACAGGTGCATACCTGCCATTGGTTACAGGTCCGTCTCTCAGGTTTCCACACAGGGGATGGAACAGTGGCCAGGAGGGTTTAATTACAGTGACATTGATCAGCTCTCTCACCTGCAGGATGACTGGTCGGGGTCCAGGTGTCATTTGCAGAGGTGATGTCACTCTCCAGCTCATATAAAATATGTCCCGCTCAGCCCTCACATACACAATATGTAGAACTCAATGAAAATGGACAGGAACACAGAGATTTCAAGTTCTGACCCAAGTCCAGCCTTGCAGGTAAAAAGAAGACAAGTCTCTGGTTCAGAGGCCAGTATACCCCTTGCATTTGAACCTCTTCTGAAATTGATGTGGGTGTTGGTTTGGTTGAGATAGAGGGGACTACTGGTTCCTTGGAAACAGAGGTCAGTCCACACTCTGCTCCCCACCTCTCCACATACAAGACAGGGCCCACAGGGCTTGGGGAACTCAACAAATACCAGTGGACTAAGAGTGAAAGAATGATTAACTTTGAATAAGGGCAATTTTGGGCAAGATTCCAGCCCTTTCTCATACTGCCAGATTCTAGAAGGTACTGCTTCCTGTCCACATGTAATGTTGCCCAGTCCCTTCATCCTATCATTACTCGGTTGTTTTTCTAGTTCCTTCTGCCATCTTTTTCCACCAATAAAATCTTGTTTATATCTGAAAGTAGACCTCAGTTGCTATCATCTTCAGGTTACCCATCAAGAATAATTCACTGAACTTCTACAGCTCACTCACAGTATCCTATGTGTCTTAGGAGGGTAGCTCATTCACACAAAATCTTTTTTTTTTTGCAGTACGCAGGCCTCTCACTGTTGTGGCCTCTCCTGTTGCAGAGCACAGGCTCCAGATGCGCAGGCTCAGGCTCCGGATGCGCAGGCTCAGCAGCCATGGCTCACGGGCCCAGCCGCTCCATGGCATGTGGGATCTTCGCGGAACGGGGCACGAACCCGTGTCCCCTGCATTGGCAGGCGGACTCTCAGCCACTGAGCCACCAGGGAAGCCCCACACAAAATCTTTAATCCTACTTTAGACTATGAATTTCTTCCCGGCCAGGGTCAGCTGAATCAGCTCTGTCACACTTTTACCTCTTAGTTCTGTGGTCAGAAGAAAGTCAGTGCTCAGTGAAGATTTGTGAAGCAGAATAAATCCCAGTGAGTTATTCACGATTGCAGAGAACTCTAGTCATTCATCAAAATCCATCTTCTACTTCTTTGTATGCACAACTAGACGGCATTTCCTAGCCTCCCTTGTGGTAGGTGTGTTCGTGTGGCCAGTCCCTGCCAGTGGATGAGGAGAGGAGCCGCTCTGTGACAACAAGCTTTGGAAGCTGATATGCCCCTAAGACATGGCAGTATATTAATGCTCAGTGTTGGTGTCTGGTATTAAACAATTGAAAACTCAGGAAAGGGATGTCATCAAGATGGTGACAAAGCTTGTTCCCAACCTCAGTCCCCTCGCAAGCAGACCAACTAGCAATTAGTCATAGACAAGCACCTTTGTAAAAATCTCAAAACTAGGAGGTGAGGCTGAAGCACACCCTTGGAAAACAGAGACTGAGAAGGACCACATTAGATAGTAACACTCCAACTGCATCACCCCTCCCCAGGCAGGCAGAGCACCACACTGAGAGAACACACACCCTGCCCCCCACCTGGGCCTACAGTTTCTCCAGGGGAAAGAAAAGAGCCCAGAAGGGACAGTCAGTTCCCCCAGCACTGCAGGGCACTTCCCAGGAGGCCCACTTGGGGATTAATGGGATTAGTGGGAAAATCTGTGGGGCTTGACTACTGAGGATCATAGAGACATAGGGTAAGGGGGCTGGTCCTCCAGGACCCAGCAGTCGGAATGTGGCAGATCACTGCAGCTGCACCGAGCAGAGAGCCCAGTCAGTGGTGCTGTCTACCCAGGGAACTCAGTGGCTAGTTCTTTCTGATTCAGGTCACCAGCCAGTGAGCTGTATCTGCCATGGAGCCTGTTCTAAGGCCTTGCCTGCACAGGGAATCATCTTCAAAGCCCCATCAATAGCCTCCAGTCCTGACCAACAAGGAGACCCTCCCAGAGAATCTGAGCATCTGGAGAGCCCATCCTACAGTGATGCATGGCAGGGAACCAACCTAGCAGTCCTACCCAACTGTAAAGAATAGCCTCTGCCCTGCATAACCTATAAGCCATAACAGTGCCCTTGGACACAATATAACTGGCCTGTGTTACCAGCCAGCCTGGACCCCAGCTTACAGCCTTGTCCAACAGCAGAGCTCAGCGTATGACCTTCCCCAAGTGCTGAACGCAGCCTGTGATGTTGCCCAGGCAGGGAGCACAGCCAGTGACCAAACCAACTATGGAGCATAGCCTGTGGCCCCACCTGACAAGGAAGCCCAGCCGGTGATCCATCCCAACCTCAGAGCACAGTCTGTAGCCCAAACCAACTGCAGAATATAGCAAGAGCCCTCTCCCAATAAAAAAGCCTGGCCAGTGATATTACCCAAAAGCAGAGTACAGTCAGGGCCTACCTGAGGCCCAGGTTCAGGGTCAGCCAAACATTGAGGCAAAGTCTGCATCCCTGCCTAACAGCAGACCACAGCCTGAGCAGCTGTCTGAGGAGTCGTGCTTATGGGCCTGCATGAACAGAGAACCCAGCCAGTGGCACCATCCACTTGGGGATCATGGCCTGAGAATCCACTCTAAGTGGAGTGACTGTGGAACAAAGCCTGTAGCACTGCCCAGTTGAGGAGACCAACTACCCTACAGCACAACCCTGTCAGGAAAAAAACCCAAAAACACAGCAACCTTGTCCAGAGGTGACTGCAGAGACCAAGTAGCAGGTCCACCTGATTGCAAAACATATATTTATATGTCATTTGAAAAGGTCATAGGTCATATAAAGATAGGTCATATGAAAGCCCAGAAACTTCACCCAATGAGGAAGCCCACCCAGCAGCCCCACTTTAATGCAGAACACAACTAGCAGACCCACTCAACCAAGAAGCCCAGCTGGCAGCATCCTGCCTGACCTCAGAGATCAGGTAGTGCCCTTCCCCAAACAGAAACCTCAATAGCAAGCTTCACCAGACCAAAGATGCTATGAGCTGACCCATCCAGGACCCCAACCTGAGCTGACTTTTGAAGGACTATCCCTGCTGAAGCAAATCTGTAAAGTCTGGAAGAGGCAACTACCTACTCAAATGTGCAGATACCAGTGCAAAGAATCAAGAATCAAGAAGACTCAGGTAGGGCTTCCCTGGTGGCACAGTGGTTGAGAGTCTGTCTGCTGATGCAGCGGACACGGGTTCATGCCCTGGTCCAGGAAGATTCCACATGCTGCGGAGTGGCTAGGCCCGTGAGCCATGGCCGCTGAGCCTGCGCATCTGGAGCCTGTGCTCCGCAACGGGAGAGGCCACAACAGTGAGAAGCCCAAGTACCGCAAAAAAAAAAAGAAGACTCAGGTAAACAAGACATCACAAAAGAAAACTGACTGTAAAGAAAAGGAGAACTATGAACTGACTGACAAAGAACTCAGAATAATCCTCTCAAACTAGTTCAGTGATCTACAAAAACAGAGAGAAAACTAAACAAAATTAGAAAAACAGTCCATGACAAAATAAGAGTTCAAAAAAGAAATAGAAACCATAAATCCTAGAGCTGAAGAATACATAACAGAACTAAAGAATTCAATAGAGAGCATCGACATGAGACTCAGCCAACTGGAAGAAAGAGTTTCTGAACTGGAATCAGATCATAGGAAATTATCCAGTCAGAGGAGGAAAAAAATATTGAAAAAGAATGTAGAATGCCTAAAGCACTTATGGGATACCAATAAAGAAAAACACTATATGCAATATGGGACTCCCAGAGGAGAAGAAAAAGAGACAGAAATTCTATTTAAAGTAATAATGGGTGAGAACATCCCAAACATGGCAAGAAAAATAAATATCCAGATCCATTAAGTCCAAAAGAACCCAAATAGGTTGAAGCCAAAAAGGGCTAGACTGAGACATTATAATTAGATGTCAAATTCAAAGACAAAAAGAGATTTTTGAAAACAGCATGAGAAAAGCCACTCATCACATAAGGGAGTGCCCGTAAGACTAGCAACAGTCTCAGCAGAAACACTGCATGTCAAGGGAGTGAGATGATGTATTCAAAATATCAAAGGAAAAAACTGTCAACCAAGAATACTATATGTAGCAAAGCTGTTCTTCAGAAATAAAGCAGAAATAAAGATTTTCCTGAAGAAACAATGCTTGGAGATCTCATCACCACTAGACTTGCCTTGCAAGAAATGTTAAAGGGAGTTCTTAAAACTGAAATGAAATGATGCTAATTAACATCATAAAAACATGGGATTGTGTGTAACTCATTGTTAATGGTAAATACATACCCAAGTCAGATTCTCTAATATTGTAAAGGTGGTGCATAATTCACTTAAAACTCTTTTGAAGTCAAAAAATAAATTGTATTTTAAAAATAACTACAATAGGACTTCCCTGGTGGTCCAGTAGTGGTCCACTGCAGAGGGCACGTGTTCAATCCCTGGTCGGGGAACTAAAATCCTGCATGCCACGAGGCCACACACACACACACACACACACACACACAAATAACTTGCTATGAAATATATAATACAAAAAGATGTAAATTGTAATATCAATATCTAAAAATGTGAGAGGGGGGTGAATAAAAGTATAAAGCTTCTGTATGCTTCTGATCCAGGAGGGGCTCTGAGGAGATCAGTTCCTAGGGAAGAAGTTCTGGTGTTAGGGAGTCACTGGGGCTCTTACTCCAGCGCTATGGTCCTTGGCCACAGGAGTGAGTCTTATAAAACTGGAGTTCCTTTGCAGCTTAAAAAACAAATGCACGGGGGAGGAGTCAAGATGGCAGTGTGGGAAGACGTGGAGTTAGCATCTCCCCACAACTAGGGCACCTGCTGGCCGCTGGGGGGGGACTGTGGCCCCCAAAGAGACGGGAGGAAACCCAAGGTGAATCAGTAGGATGTAGGGGACCGAGGTGGAAGCCAGAAAGGATTGGCGCCCCTGAGGCCAGGGAGATCAGGAGAGGCAGAGGAGGGACTCTCTGGGAAGAGAGGGAGAGGAGTAGAGGGTGATCGCCTGGCCCACTCGGGCCCAGGGAGCCTGCTGAGCTCCCAGGCTGATCCCCTGCCCTCCAAGGCCCCCGTCCCCCCTCCCACCCACTGGCCGCATTGGTCCTGGGGGCATAGGAGGGAGGTAGGGGACATCAGGAGAGGGAGGTGAGAGGGGCCCTCCCAGACCCCAGACCGGAGGGGCAGGACAGGAGAGGAGGGGGTTTGCCCCTCCCACTCGAACCCAGGAAGCCTGCTAGGCTCCCAGGTGAGGTCCCCTGCTCTCAGAGACCAGGGGTGGGGGGCAGCCTGGGCCCCTTCTGTTCCTTGAGCCTAAGCCCCACCCCCCAAAGGTCCCAGGGCCTTTTCCAGCCCTGTTGGTCCTGAGCATTGACCCCAACTACCGCCCAAACCTCACCCTTGCTTAGGCCACACTCTCAACAGCCAAGGCCTTTCCCCCCAACTTTTTTTTGTTTTTTTTCTCCCTTTCCCTCCTCCTCTTTTTTACTATTGTGGTACTGATGTACCTTCCAGTTGTTGATTCATCTGTATTTTAATTTTTACATTCTTTCTAACATATCTCTTAGTTCCTAGTCTAATTTTATTTTTTATTTTCTATTTTTCTCTTTTTTTCCCACCCCACATGGCTTGTGGGATCTTGGTTCATGATGTCAGGCTGAAGTTCCTGAGGTGGGAGCTCCAAGTACAAAGCACTGGACTAACAGAGAACCTCAGACCCCAGGGAATATTCATCAGACTGAGGTCTCACAGAGGTCCTCATCTCAGCACAAAGACCCAACTCTACCCGATAGCCTACAAACTCCAGTGTTAGAAGTGTCAGGCCAAACAACCAGTAAAACAGGAACACAATCCCACACATTAAAAAAATAAAAGAGAGATGAGAAAAATATGTCACAGATGAAGAAGCAAGGTAAATACCTACAAGACCAAGTAAATGAAGAGGAAATAGGCAACTTACCTGGAAAAGAATTCAGAGTAATGATAGCAAAGGTGATCCAGAATCTTGGAAATAGAATGGAGACACAGATTGAGAAAATACAAGAAATGTTTAACAAAGATCTAGAAGAACTAAAGAACAAACAAACAGAGATGAACAACACAATACCTGAAATGAAAAATACACTAGAAGGAATGAATAACAGAATAATTTAGGCAGAAGAACGAATAAGTCAGCTGGAAGACAAAATGGTGGAAATAACTGCCGAGGAGCATAATAAAGAAAAAATAATGAAAATAATTGAAGATAATTTCAGAGACCTCTGGGACAACACTAAATGCACCAACCTTCAAAGTACAGGGGTCCCAGAAGAAGAAGAGAAAAAGAAAGTGTCTGAGAAAATATTTGAAGAGATTATAGTGGAAAACTTCCCCAACACGGGAAAGGAAATAGTCAACCAAGTCCAGGAAGCACAGAGAGTCCCATACAGGATAAACCCTAGGAAAAACACACCAAGACACATATTAATCAAATTAACAAAAATTAAATTCAAAGGAAAAATATTAAAAGCAGCAAGGAAAAAAAAAACATACAAAGGAATCCCCAAAAGGTTATCAGCTGAATTTTCAGTGGAAACTCTGCAGGCCAGAAGGGAGTGGCAGGATATACTTAAAGTGATGAAAGAGAAAAACCTACAACCAAGATTACTCTATTCAGCAAGGATATCATTCAGATTCAATGGAGAACTCAAAAGCTTTTCAGCCAAGCAAAAGCTATCAGAATTCAACACCACCAAACCAGCTTTACAACAAATGCTAAAGAAACTTCTCTAAGCGGGAAACACAAGAGAAGAAAAAGACCCACAAAACAATCCCAAAACAATTAAGAAAATTGTAATAGGAACATACATATTGATAATAATCTTGAATGTAAATGGATTAAATGCCCCAACCAAAAGACACAGACTGGCTAAATGGATACAAAAAGAAGATCCATATATATATGCTGTCTACAAGAGACCCACTTCAGACCTAGGGCACATACAGAATGAAAGTAAAGGGATGGAAAATGATATTCCATGAAACTGGATATCAAAAGAAAGCTGGAGTAGCAATACTCATATCAGATAAAATACACTTTAAAATAAAGAGTGCTACAAGAGACAAGGAGGGACACTACATAATGATCAAAGAATCAATCCAAGAAGAAGGTATACTTTTATAAATGTTTATGCACCCAACATAGGAGCACCCCAATACATAAGGTAAATGCTAACAACCATGAAGGAGAAATCGATAGTGACACAATAATAGTAGGGTACTTCAACATCCCACTTACACCAATGGACAGACCATCCAAATGGAAAATAAGTAAGGAAACACAAGCTTTAAATGACACAATAGGACAGATAAATCTAATTGATATTTATAGAACATTCACCCAAAAAGTGGCAGAATACAATTTCTTCTCAAGTGCACATGGAACATTCTCCAGGATAGATCACATCTTTGGTCACAAATCAAGCCGCAGAGTATTTAAGAAAATTGAAATCATATCAAGCATCATTTATGACCACAACTCTATGAGATTGGAAATCAATTACAGGAAAAAAACTGTAACAAACACAAATACATGGAGGCTAAACAGTATGCTACTAAATAACTAAGAGATCACTGAAGAAATCAAAGAAGAGATTAAACAATACATGGAAACAAATGACAATGAAAACACGACGACCCAAAACCTATGGGACACAGCAAAAGCACTTCTAAGAGGGAAGTTTATAGCAATTCAATCTCACCTCAAGGAACAAGAAAAATCTCAAATAAAAAATCTAACCCTACACGTAAAACAATTAGAGAAAGAAGAACAAAGAAAACCTAAAGTCAGTAGAAGGAAAGAAATCATAGAGGGGAGGAGGAAGATGGCAGAAGAGTAAGACGCGGAGATCACCTTCCTCCCCACAGATACACCAGAAATACATCTACACGTGGAACAACTCCTACAGAACACCTACTGAACGCTGCACACACTAGGAGACCCTTCGCGGGTGGAGACTGCAGGTGGCAGAGGGGGGAAGCTTCGGAGCCGTGGAGGAGAGCACAGCAACAGGGGTGCGGAGGGCAAAGCAGAGACATTCCCGCACAGAGGATCAGTGCCGACCGGCACTCACCAGCCCGAGGCTTGTCTGCTCACCCGCCGGGGCGGGCGGGGCTGGGAGCTGAGGCTCGGGCTTCGGTCGGAGCGCAGGGAGAGGACTGGGGTTGGCAGCGTGAATACAGCCTGAAGGGGCTAGTGCACCACGGCTGGCAGGGAGGGAGTCCGGGGAAAAGTCTGGACCTGCCAAAGAGGCAAGAGACTTCTTCTTACTTCTTTGTTTCCTGGTGCACGAGGAGAGGGGATCAGAGCACTGCTTGAAGGAGCTCCAGAAGGGGGCGAGCCGCGGCTAACAGCGCGGACCCCAGAGACGGGCATGAGATGCTAAGGCTGCTGCTGCCACCACCAAAAAGCCTGTGTGCAAGCACAAGTCACTATCCACACCTCCCATCCCGGGAGCCTGTGCAGCCCGCCACTGCCAGGGTCCCGTGATCCAGGAACAACTTCCCCGGGAGAACGCATGGCGCGCCTCAGGCTGGTGCAACGTCACGCTGGCCTCTGCCGCTGTAGACTCGCCCCAACCCCTCCCTTCCCCCGGCCTGAGTGAGCCAGAGCCCCCGAATCAGCTGCTCCTTTAACTCCATTCTGTCTGAGCGAAGAACAGAGGCCCTCAGGCGACCTACACGTAGAGGCAGGGCCAAATCCAAAGCTGAACCCTAGGAGCTGTGCGAACAAAGAAGAGAAAGGGAAATTTCCCCCAGCAGCCTCGGGAGCAGCGGATTAAATCTCAACAATCAACTTGATGTACGCTGCATCTGTGGAACACCTGAATAGACAACGAATCATCCCAAATTGGGGAGGTGGACTTTGAGAACAAGATATATTATTTTTCCCCCTTTTCCTATTTTTGTCAGTGTGTATGTGTATGCTTCTGTGTGAGATTTTGTCTGTATAGCTTTGCTTTCACCATTTGTCCTAGGGTTCTGTCTATCCGTTTTTGTTTTTGCTTTTGTTTTTGTTTTTACTTTAAAAAAATGTTTTCTGGGGCTTCCCTGGTGGTACAGTGGTTGAGAATCTTCCTGCCAATGCAGGGGACACGGGTTCGAGCCCTGGTCCGGGAAGATCCCACATGCAGCGGAGCAACTGGACCCGTAAGCCATAACTACTGAGCCTGCGCATCTGGAGCCTGTGCTCTGCAACAAGAGAGGCCATGATAGTGAGAGGCCCACGCACCGCGATGAAGAGTGGCCCCCTCTCGCCACAACTAAAGAAAGCCCTCGCACAGAAACGAAGACCCAACACAGCCATAAATAAATAAATAAATTTATTTAAAAAAATGTTTTCTTGGGCCTCCCTGGTGGCGCAGTGGTTGAGAGTCCGCCTGCCGAAGCAGGGGATACGGGTTCGTGCCCCGGTCTGGGAGGATCCCATGTGCCGCGGAGCGGCTGGGCCCATGAGCCATGGCCGCTGAGCCTGCGCGTCCGGAGCCTGTGCTCTGCAACGGGAGAGGCCACAACAGTGAGAGGCCCGCATACCGCAAAAAAAAAAAAAAAAGTTTTCTTAATAATTACTTTTTAATTTTTATTTTAATAACTTTATTTTTTATCTTATTTTATTTTATCCTCTTTCTTTCTTTCTACTTTTTCTCCCTTTTATTCTGAGCCTTGTGGATGAAAGGCTCTTGGTGCTCCAACCAGGCATCACGGCAGTGCCACTGAGGTGGGAGAGCCAACTTCAGGACACTGGTCCACAAGAGATCTCTGAGCGCCACGTACTGTCAAACGGTGAAAATCTCCCAGAGATCTCCATCTCGACGCCAAGACCCAGCTGCCCTCAACGACCAGCAAGCTACAGTGCTGGACACCATATGCCAAACAACTAGCAAGACAGGAACACAGCCCCATCCATTAGCAGAGAGGCTGCCTAAAATCATAATAAGGCCACAGACACCCCAAAACACACCACCAGATGTGGACCTGCCCACCAGAAAGACAAGATCCAGCCTCATCCACCAGAACACAGGCACTAGGCCCCTACACAACCCACTGAACCAACAGCCACTGGGGGCAGACACCAAAAACAATGGGAACTATGAACCTGCAGCCTGCAAAAAGGAGACCCCAAACACAGTAAGATAAGCAAAATGAGAAGACAGAAAAGCACACAGCAGATGAAGGAGAAAGGTAAAACCCCACCAGACCTAAGAGGAAATAGGCAATCTACCTGAAAAAGAATTCAGAATAATGATAGTAAGGATGATCAAAAATCTTGGAAATAGAAGAGAGAAAATGCAAGAAACATTTCACAAGGACCTAGAAGAACTAAAGAGGAAACAAGCAATGATGAACAACACAATAAATGAAATTAAAAATACCCTAGAAGGGATCAATAGCAGAATAACTGAGGCAGAAGAATGGAAAAGTGACCTGGAAGATAAAATAGTGGAAATAACTACTGCATAGCAGAATAAAGAAAAAAGAGTGAAAAGAACTGAGGACAGTCTCAGAGACCTCTGGGACAACACTAAACGCACCAACATTTAAATTATAGGGGTCCCAGAAGAAGAAGAGAAAAAGAAAGGGACTGGGAAAATATTTGAAGAAATTATAGTTGAAAACTTCCCTAATATGGGAAAGGAAATCATTAACCAAGTCCAGGAAGCACAGAGAGTCCCATGCAGGATAAATCCAAGGAGAAACACGCCAAGACACATATTAATCAAACTATCAAAAATTAAATACAAAGAACAAATATTAAAAGAAGCAAGGGAAAAACAACAAATAACACACAAGGGAATCCCCATAATGTTAACAGGTGAGCTTCCAACAGAAACTCTGCAAGCCAGAAGGGAGTGGCAGGATGTATTTAAAGTGATGAAGGAGAAAAACCTACAACCAAGATTACTCTACCCAGCAAGGATCTCATTCAGATTTGATGGAGATATTAAAACCTTTACAGACAAGCAAAAGCTGAGAGAGTTCAGCACCACCAAACCAGCTTTCCAACAAAGGCTAAAGGAACTTCTCTAGGCAAGAAACCCAAGAGAAGGAAAAGACCTACAATAACAAACCCAAAACAATTAAGAAAATGGGAATAGGAACATACATATTGATAATTACCTTAAATGTAAATGGATTAAATGCTCCCACCAAAAGACACAGACTGGCTGAATGGATACAAAAATAAGACCCATATACATGCTGCCTACTAGAGACCCATTTCAGACCTAGGGACACATACAGACTGAAAGTGAGGGGATGGAAAAAGATATTCCATGCAAATGGAAGTCAAAAGAAAGCTGGAGTAGCAATTCTCATATCAGACAAAATAGACTTTAAAATAAAGACTATTACAAGAGACAAAGAAGGACACTACATAATGATCAAGGGATCGATCCAAGAAGAAGATATAACAATTGTAAATATTTATGCACCCAATATAGGAGCACCTCAATACATAAGGCAAATACTAACAGCGATAAAAGGGGAAATCGACAGTAATGCATTCATAGTAGGGGACCTTAATAACCCACTTTCACCAATGGGCACATCATTCAAAATGAAAATAAATAAGGAAACATAAGCTTTAAATGATACATTAAACAAGATGGACTTAATTGATATTTATAGGACATTCCATCCAAAAACAACAGAATGCACATTTTTCTCAAGTGCTCATGGAACATTCTCCAGGATAGATCATATCTTGGGTCACAAATGAAGCCTTGGTAAATTTAAGAAAATTGAAATCATATCAAGTATCTTTTCCTACCACAATGCTATGAGACTAGATATCAATTACAGGGAAAAAAATCTGTAAAAAACACACACACGGAGGCTAAACAATACACTACTAAATAACCAAGAGATCACTGAAGAAATCAAAGAGGAAATCAAAAAATACCTAGAAACAAATGACAATAAAAACATGATGACCCAAAACCTATGGGATGCAGCAAAAGCAGTTCTAAGAGGAAAGTTTATAGCAATACAATCTTAGCTCAAGAAACAAGAAACATCTCAAATAAACAACTTAACCATACATCTAAAGCAATTAGAGAAAGAAGAACAAAACCCCCCCAAATTTAGCAGAAGGAAAGAAATCATAAGGATCAGATCAGAAATAAATGAAAAAGAAATGATGGAAACAATAGCAAAGATCAATAAAACTAAAACCTGGTTCTTTGAGAAGACAAACAAAATTGTTAAAACATTAGCCAGACTCATCAAGAAAATAAGGGTGAAGACTCGAATCAGTAGAATTAGAAATGAAAAAGGAGAAGTAACAATTGACACTGCAGAAATACAAAGGATCATGAGAGATTACTACAAGCAACTATATGCCAATAAAATGGACAACCTGGAAGAAATGGACAAATTCTTAGAAGAGCACAACTTTCTGAGACTGAACCAGGAAGAAATAGAAAATATAAACAGACCAATCACAAGCAGTGAAATTGAGACTGTGATTAAAAATATTCCAACAAACAAAAGTTCAGGACAAGATAGCTTCACAGGCGAATTCTATCAAACATTTAGAGAAGAGCTAAGACATCCTTCTGAAACTCTTCCAAAATATAGCAGAGGGAGGACACCACAAAACTCATTCTACGAGGCCACCCTCACCCTGATACCAAAACCAGACAATGATGTCACAAAGAAAGAGAACTACAGGCCAATATCACTGCCGAACATAGATTCAAAAATCTTCAGCAAAATACTAGCAAACAGAATCCAACAGCACATTAAAAGTATCGTACACCTTTATCTCAGGAATGCATGGATTCTTCAATATATGCAAATCAAGCAATGTAATACACCACATTAACAAATTAAGGAATAAAAACCAAACGATCATATCAATAGATGCAGAAAAAGGTTTCAACAAAATTCAACATGAATTTATGATAAAATCTATCCAGAAAATGGGCATAGAGGGAACCTACCTCAACATAATAAAGGCCATATGTGACAAACCCACAGCAAACATCATACTCAATGGTGAAAAACTGAAAGCATTTCCACTAAGGTCAGGAACCAGACAAGTATGTTCACTCTCACCACTCTTCTTCAACACAGTTTTGGAAGTCCTAGCGATGGCAATCAGAGAGGAAAAAGATATAAAAGAAATATAAATTGGAAAGGAAGAAGTCAAACTGTCACTGTTTGCAGTTGACATGATACTATATATAGAAAATCCTAAAGATGCCACCAGAAAACTACTAGAACAAATCAATGAATTTGGCAAGGTTGCAGGACACAAAATTAATGCACAGAAATCTCTGGGCTTCCTATACACTAACAACAAAAATCAGAAGGAGAAAGTAAGGAAACAATCCCATTTACCATCACACAAAAAAAGAATAAAATACCTAGGAATAAACCTACCTAAGGCAGTGAAAGTCTTGTACTCAGAAAATAATAAAACGCTGATGAAAGAAATCAAAGATGACATAAACAGATGGAGAAATATACCATGTTCTTGTATTGGAAGAATCAATATTGTGAAAATGACTATCTTACCCAAAGCAATCTACAGTTTCAATGCAATCCCTATTAAAGTATCAATGGCATTATTCACAGAATTAGAGCAAATTTTTACAATTTGTATGGAACACAAAAGACCCTGAATAGCCAAAGCAATCTTGGGAAAGAAAAACAGAGCTGGAGGAATCAGGCTCCCTGACTTCAGACCACACTACAAAGCTACAGTAATCAAGACAGTATGGTACCAGCACAAAAACAGAAATATAGATCAATGGTACAGCATAGAAATCCCAGAGATAAACCCACGCACATATGGTCACCTTATGTTTGATAAAGGAGGCAAGAATATACAATGGAGAAAAGACAACCTCTTCAGTTAAGTGCTGCTGGAAAAACTAGACAGCTACATGTAAAAGAATGAAATTAGAACACTCCCTAACACCATACACAAAAATAAACTCTAAATGGATTAAAGACCTAAATGTAAGGCTAGACACTATAAAACTCTTAGAGGAAAAAAGAGGTGGAACAGTCTATGACATAAATCACAGCAAGAGGCTTTTTGTCCAACCTCCTAGAGAAACGGAAATATAAACAAATGGGACCTAATTAAACATAAAAGTTTTGCACTGCCAAGGAAACCATAAACAAGATGAAAAGACAACCCTCAGAATGGGAGAGAATATTTGCAAATGAAGCAACTGACAAAGGATTAATCTCCAAAATATACAAGCAGCTCATGAAGCTCAATATCAAAAAAACAAACAACCAAATCCAAAAATGGGCAGAAGACCTAAATAGACATTTCTCCAGAGAAGATATACAGATTTCCAACAAACACATGAAAGGATGCTCAACATCACTTATCATTAGAGAAATGCAAATCAGAACTACAGTGGGGTATCACCTCACACCAGTCAGAAGGGCTATCATCAAAAAATCTACAAACAATAAATTCTGGAGAGGGTGTGGAGAAAAGGGTACCCTCTTGCACTGTTGGTGGGAATGTAAATTGATAGAGCCACCAAGAAGAACAGTATGGAGGTTCCTTTAAAAACTAAAAATACAACTACCATACGACCCAGCAATCCAACTACTGAGCATATACCCTGAGAAAACCATAATGCTAAAAGAGTCATGTACCACTATGTTCATTGCAACACTATTTACAATAGCCAGGACATGGAAGCAACCTAAATGTTCAGTGACAGATGAATGGATAAAGAAGATGTGGCACATATATACATGGAATATTACTCAGCCATAAAAAGAAAAGAAACTGAGTCATCTCTAGTGAGGTGGATGGACCTAGAGACTGTCATACAGAGTGAAGTAAGTCAGAAAAAAAAAGTATGCTAACATATACATATGGAATCTATAAAAAAAAAAGGTTCTGACGAACCTGGGGCAGGACAGGAATAAAGATGCAGACGTAGAGAATGGACTTGAGGACATGGGGTGGGGGAAGGGTAAGCTGGGATGAAGTGAGAGAGTGGCGTGGACATATATACACTACCAAATCTAAAATAGACAGCTAGCAGGAAACAGCCACATAGCACAGGGAGATCAGCTCCGTTCTTTGTGACCACCTAGAGAGGTGGGATAGGGAGGGTGGGAGGGAGATGCAACAGGGAGGAGATATGGGGACATATGTATCCGTATAGCTGATTCACTTTGTTATACAGCAGAAACTAACATAAGATTGTAAAGCAATTATATGTCAATAAAGATGTTAAAAAAATAGAATGGGCTAGAAGAATTAATATATTTTAAGTGTTTAAATGTTAACTGAAAGCACTCTACAAATTCAATGCAGTCCCTATCAAAATTCCATTACATTTTTCACAGTAATAGAACAAACAATCCTAAAATTTGTATGGAGCCACAAAAGATCTGAAATAGCCAATGTAATCTGGAGAAAGAAGAAAGATGGAGGCACCACATACCCTGATTTTAAAGTATATCACAAAGCTATAGTAATCAAAACAATATGGTATTGGCATGAAAACAGACACAAAGATCAATGGAATAAAATAATGAGCCCAGAAATAAACTCATGCATATAATCAATTAATTTATGATAAAGAAGGCAAGAACATACAATGGGGCAAGGATAGTCTGTCAAGAAATGGTGTTGGGAAAACTGGACAGCCACAAGCAAAAGAATGAAACTGGATCCCTATCATACACCATACACAAAAACTGCCTCATAGTTGATTAAAGACTTAAATGAGAGGCCTAAAATTATAAAATTCCTAGAAGAAAACATAGGCAGTAAACTCCTTGACACTGGCCTTGGCAATGCTTTTTTTGCATGTGACTGCAAAAACAAGGGCAACAAAAGTAAAAATTAAAAAATGAGACTACATCAAACTAAAAAATTTCTGCAGAGTGAAGAAAGCCATCAACAAAATGAAAAGGCAACCTACTGAATGGTAGAAGACATAGGCAAATGATACATACAATAAGGGGTTAATATCCAAAATAGATAAGGAACTCATAAAACTCGAAAGAATATTGGACTAGAAAACAGTCAGAAGGGCTTCCCTGGTGGAGCAGCAGTTAAGAACCCACCTGCCAATGCAGGGGACACGGGTTCGAGCCCTTGTCTGGGAAGATCCCACACGCCACAGAGCAACTAAGCCTGTGAGCCTCAACTACTGAAGCCCGCATGCCTAGATCCTGTGCTCCGCAACAAGAGAAGTCACTGCAATGAGAAGCCCACACACCGCAATGAAGAGTAGCCCCTGCTCTCCGCAACTAGAGAAAGCCCACATGCAGCAACAAAGACTCAACTCAGCCAAAAATAAATAAACAAATTTATTTAAGAAACAAAAACAAACAAACCAAAAAAATGGTCAGAAGATCTAGGGACTACCCTGGTGGTGCTGTGGTTAACAATCTGCCTGCCAACGCAGGGGACACGTCTGATCCCTGGTCTGGGAAGACCCCACATGCCATGGAGCAACTAAACCCATGCACCACAACTACTGAGCCTTCACTCTAGATCCCACAAGCCACAACTACTGAAGCCTGAGCACCCTAGAGCCCACATGCCTCAACTTCTGAGCCTATGTGCCTCAACTACTGAAGCCTGTGCACTCTAGGGCCTACATGCCACAATTACTGAGCCCGCATTCTGCAACTACTGAGGCCCACACACCTAGAGCCCATGCTCCACAACAAGAGAAGCTACCGCAATGAGAAGCCCACACACCCCAAGGGAAAATTTTTTTCTGTTTCTTTAATTTTGTATCTGTATGAACTGATACAGATAATCATTTCATGATACTTGTAAGTCAAATCAGTATGCTGTACATCTGAAACTTACATAGTGCTGTATATCAGTTATATCTCAGTAATATTGGAAGAGGGACTTCCCTGGTGGTCCAGTGGCTAAGACTCCATGCTCTCAATGCAGGGGGCCCAGGTTCAATCCCTGGTCAGGGAACTAGACCCCACGTGCTACAACTAAGAGTGCACATGCCACAACTAAAGATCCTGCATGTCACAACTGAAAGATCCCACATGCTCCAACTAAAAGATCCCACATGCTGCAACTAAAAGACCCCGCATGCCACAACTGAAGATCCCGCATGAGGCAACAAAGATACCATGTGCCACAACTAAGACCCAGCACAGCCAAATAAATGTTTTTTTAAAAAGGAAGAAAAAATCTATCAAATGGTGTAAAAAGATCAATACCAATAATTCATAAACTCTTCCAGAAAATAAAATATGGGGCAGCACTTTCTAAATTATTCTATGAGGCCAGTATTATCCTAACACCAAAATCAGATAAAGACATGACAAGGAAACTATAGACCAATATCCCCTAACAATACAGATGCAAAAATTCTCAACAAAATAACGTGGCACCATATAAAAATTATTACATGCCATCTTCAAATGGGATTTTTCCCAGGAATGCAAGGTTGGTTCAACATACAAAAATCACTCAATGTAATACATCATATTGATAAAGGATAAAATCGCATGATCATCTCAGTAAATGCAGGACAGGCATTTGACAAAATCCAACAGCCATTCACAAAAAAAAAAAAACACTCAACAAACTAGAAATAGAAGGGAATTTCCTCAACCTGATATCTACAGCCAACATCATAGTTAATAGTAAGATTGAAAACTTTCACCATAAAATCAGCAACCAGACAAAGACGTTTGCTCTTGCTACTTCTATTCAACATTGTACTAAAGGTTCTAGCCAGGGCAATTAGACAAGAAAAAGAAATAAAGAACATCCAGATTTTAGAAGAATAAGTGAAACAATGTATTTGCTGATGACATAATTTTATATATAATAAACTAAAGAATCCACAAAAAAACTATTAGAACTAATAAATGAGCTCAGCAAGCTTACAGGATACAAGGTAAACATACAAAAATCAGTTGCATTTCTATACATTAGCAATAAACAATCCGAGAATGAAATTAAGAAAAGTTTCCTTTACAACAGAATCAAAAAAGAATAAAACACTTAGGAATAAATTTAACCAAAGAAGTGTAATACTTGTACACCCAAAACTACAAAACATTAGTGAAAGAAATTAAAGACCTAAATAAATGAAAAGACATTTATGAGAGTGCCGAATCCTAAACACTAGACCACCAGGGACAGTTGAAAAGGCATTTACATGGGCTTCCCTGGTGGTGCAGTGGTTAAGAATCAGCCTGCCAATTCAGGGGACACGGGTTCAAGCCCTGGTCCAGGAAGATCCCACATGCCGTGAAGTAGCTAAGCCCCTGCGCCACAACTGTTGAGCCTGTGCTCTAGAGTCTGCGAGCCACGACTACTGAAGCCCACATGCCTAGAGCCCATGCTCTGCATCAAGAGGAGCCACTGCAATGAGAAGACTGAGCACCACAATGAAGAGTACCCCCCATTCGCTGCAACTAATGAAAGCCCTCGTGCAGCAACAAAGATCCAACTCAGCCAAAAATAAATAAATAAATGAATAAATGAATTAATTAAAAAAAAGAAAAGGCATTTACAGATTGAAAGACTTAACACTGTTAAACTGGCAAAATGGATAAGCTGATCAAAAATGCATACAGAAAGGCAAAGGGCCCAGAATGTCCAAAACAATCTTGAAAGTAAAGAACAAAGCTGTAAGGCTCACACTTCCCAATTTCAAAGCTTATTACAGCGACTTCCCTTGTGGTCCAGTGACTAAGACTCTGTGCTCCCAGTGCAGGGCGCCCAGGTTCGATCCCTGGTCAGAGAACTAGATCCCACTTGCCACAACTAAGAGTTCGTATGCTGCAACTAAAGATCCCGCATGCCGCAACGAAGATCCTGTGTGCCGCAACTAATACCCAGTGCAGCCAAATAAATAAGTAATAAAAATAAATAAATTAAAAAAAATAAAATAAGTTATTACAAAGCAACATTAATCAAGTGTGGCACTGGCATAAGGGTAGACATATAGATAAATGGAATATAACTGGAACATAAGTCCAGAAATAAAGCACTACATGTATAATCAACTGATTTTAAACAAAGATGCCAAGACATTCAATGGGGGAAAACAGTCTTTTCAACAAATGATGCTGACACAAATGGATATCCACATGAAAGGATTAAAGTTTGACCTTACCTCACACCATACACAAAAATTAACTTCAAACTGATCAAAAACTTAAATATAATAAATAAAACTATAAAGCTCTTAGAAGAAAACATTGGTGTAATCTTCATGATCTTAGATTAGGTAAGGATTTATTAGATAGTACACTAAAAGCATACACAACCAAAGAAAAATACATAAATTGGACTTTATCAAAATTTTAAAAGTCTCTGTGTTTCAAAGAACACTACCAAGTAAATGAAAAGAGAACATACAGAATGGAAAAAAATATTTGGAAATTACATGTGTGATAAGGGACTAGTGTCCAGAAAATATAAAAAACTCTTCAACTCAACAATAAAAAGACAACTAATTTAAAATAGGCAAAGGATCTGAATAGACATTTCTCCAAAGAAGATAAACAAATGGCCAATTTATATGAAAAGATGCTCAGCATCATTAATCATTAGGGAAATGCAAATCAAACCAAATGAGCTACCACTTCATACCAGAAGGATGGCTATAATAAGAAAAAATGGAAAATAAGAAATGTTCATGATAATGTGGAAAAGTTGGAATCCCCCTACATTGCTGATAGGAATGTAAATTGGTGCAGCCATTGTAGAAAATAGCTTGACAGTTCCTCACAAAGTTAAATGTGGGATTTCCTTATAATGCTGCAATCCAACACCTAATTATATACCCAAGAGAACTCAAAACAGATAAACAAATAATTGAACGTGAGTGTTTATAGCAGAACTATTCGTAAGAGACATAAAGTGGAAATCTTCCACATGACCATCAGCTAAGGAATGAATAAACAAAATAAGGTATAGCCTAACAAGGAAATGTTATATGGAAATAAAAAGGAATGAAGTATTAATACATGCTACAATGTGGATAAACTTTGAAAATATGATGCTAAGCAAAAGAAGCCAGACACAAAGGGCAACATATTGTATGGTTCTATACATTTATATATTGATGTCCAGAATAGGCAAACCCACATGAATCTACTTTTTAAATAGATGAGTGGTTGCTAGGAACTGGGTGGGGGAGGATGGGGAATGAATGCTAACTGGTATAGGGTCTTATTTTGGAGTGATGAAAATGTTCTGGAATTAGATAATTGTGATGGTTACATAACCTTGTGAATATACTAAAAATCATTGAACTGTACATTTTTAAATTGTGGATTTTATGGTATTTGAATTCTATCTCAATTTTTAAGAGTATATTTTCTCTAATATAACATAGGGAGAAAACGGAAATATATTTAATTGATGCAAAATAAGCAAGAAAGGAACAAAAAAGGAACACAGACTAGCAGAACAAATAATAAATACATAGTAGTAGATACAGTAAATTATTAAAAAATACTCAAGTATTAATAAAGTATTGGGCTTCCCTGGTGGTGCAGTGGTGAAGAATTTGCCTGCCAATGCAGGGGACACAGGTTCAAGCACTGGTCCAGGAAGATCCCACCTGCCACGGAGCAACTAATCCCGTGCGCTACAACTACTGAGCCTGTGCTCTACAGCCCGTGAGCCACAACTACTGAAGCCCAAGCATCACAACTACTGAAGCCTGTGCACCTAGAGCCTGTGCTCCACAACAAGAGAAGCCACTGTAATGAGAAGCCTGGGCACCACAACAAAGAGTTGTCCCCACTAACCACAACTAGAGAAAGCCTGCTTGCAGCAACAAAGACCCAATGCAGCCAAAAATAAATAAATAAATAAATAAATAAATGTATAAAAATATCATAAAGTATTAATAAACACATTAAATTAAAGTGAGCTATGGACTTCCCTGGTGGCGCAGTGGTTAAGAATCCACCTGCAAATGCAGGGGACATGGGTTCAAGCCCTGGTCTGGGAAGATCCCACATGCCGTAGAGCAACTAAGCCCGTGCACCACAACTACTGAGCCTAGGCTCTAGAGCTCGTGAGCCACAACTACTGAAGCCTGTGCTCTAGAGCCCATGATCCACAACAAGAGAAGCCACTGCAATAAGAAGCCCACGCACCACAACGAAGAGTAGCCCCCCTTCGCCTCAACTAGAGAAAGCCCGCGCACAGCAACGAAGACCCACTGCAGCCAAAAATAAATATATTTTTTAAAATAAATAAAATAAAGTGAGCTAAATGCTTGTGTGAAAACAAAGATTTTCAGGCTCAGGCTGCATTAAAAACTTATAGACCTAGATATACATAATATGCTGTTTACAAAAAAAACCCTAAAACTGAAAAGTTGAAATTAAAAAGGTAGAAAATATATACTGTGCAAACACTAACTAAACAAAAGCTAGTTAAGCCATATTAAAATATCTGTTTTCTTGTTTTGTTTTTAAAATTTTTAATTTTAAATATTGTTTTTACAGTAGGTCCTTGTTGGTTATTTAGTTTAAATATAGCAAAATATCTGTTAAAGCAAAAAGAATGCTAGAAAAAATGAGTTACTTCATAATGACAGCAGACTGAGCTCTAATGAAAGATAAAACAATTCCAGATTTACCTAGTTACTTATATTCAAAATATATAAGGCAAAAATTGACAGCTCTACTACAGAAAATAAACAAGTGTGAAAGCATAAAGAGATCTGGCACACTCAGCAATTGATGGAATCTGATCCTCTTACTCCTTCAATGAAGATGATGGATTTAACAATCGTGAGAGTAGTTTTGAGTTGCTTCGTTTTTGCAAGTTCCGAGCGTGAGAAGCAGCTTCTAGGTTGGCTCCCAGTGATCCCCACCTCCTCGTCTTCATACACTTGTGTGACTCCCTCCCCTATGGCGTGGGTTGGACCCAGTGACTTATTTCTAACAAATAGAACACAGCAAAAGCAGTGGATGTTACTTCTGAAATCAACCTATGAAACAGTGTGACATTCGCCTCACACACTTTGTTCTCTTTCTGTCCCTTCTTGCTCACTCAGGGGAAGCCAGATGCCCTAAGGAGAGACCGTGAGCCAAGGAACAGAAGGTGATTTCCCACCACAGCCAGTGAGGAGCTAGGCCCTCAGTCTAACAGCCTGAGAGGACCTAGATCTTGCTGGTGGCCCCATGAATGAGCTTAAAGGAAACCCTATCCCCAGGTGAGCCGCTAGATACTGCAGCCTGTGAGTGACCCCTAGCCAAAGGGCCCACCTAAGCCACACCTAGATTTCTGTCCCAAGAAATGTGTTAGATAATAAATGCTCATTTTTCTTTTTATATAAATTTATTTATTTTTGTGTGCATTGGGTCTTTGTTGCTGTGTGCGGGCTTTCTCTAGTTGCGGTGAGCGGGGGCTACTCTTCATTGCAGTCACAGGATTCTCATTGTGGTGGCTTCTCATTTCAGAGCACAGGCTCTAGGCATGTAGGCTTTAGTAGTTGTGGCTCATGGGCTCTAGAGCGCAGGCTCAGTAGGGTGGTCCACAGGCTCAGTTGCTCCAAGGCATGTAGAATCTTCCCATCCCAGGGCTTGAACCCATGTCCCCTTCATTGGCAGGCAGATTCTTAACCACTGCGCCACCAGAGAAGCCCAATGCTCATATTGTAAACCACTCAATTTGGGGGTAATTTGTTATGCAACAGTAGCTAATTCATACACCTAGGATGGTCAGTTCACTATGGTATTTGATAAATAGGTAGATAAGATGGATGGATGGATAGACAGACAGAGAGAGAGACAGAGAGATAGATACATAGATAGATAGAGAGATAGAGAGATAGCCTCTCAGTGAAAATTTTCATCTTAACATCCTCTTACGTGCTGGCAAAATAGTTTGAACGCTGCATTTAAATGCAACTTTACAGAGCATTGAATAGATATATAACTTTGTAATGGGAAAGAACAACTGACTCCATATTAGATCTGTTCCTTTCCCTGTGCTTAGTCATGATGGCTCTGCACCTTTTATAAAAGAATGTTGCCTATAGCTTGCAATACATAGGATAACCCGTTCTCAAGGCTCTGACCTTTAAGGGCATAACTCTTTTCCATTCATATACAGATAAAAAGTTGCAGAACAGAGAACAGTATTTGTCTTGTTAGAGGTTTACAGGAATATTGTGACCTGACCCACGTGGACAGCTGCAAGAACAAAGGATTACAACACCAAGAAATCTGCAACAACCAACCATGCCCCTCCCTCACCTTGCCTTTAAATGTGCTTTGCTGAAACCCTTCAAGGAGCTTGGGGTTTTGGGGGCATAAGCCACCAGCTCCTTTCTTGGCCCTGCAATAAACCTTTCTCTGCTCCAAACTCCGAGACGTTCACTTAACTGTGCGTCAGGCACACGGTTGTTCAGTAACAACTTTATGTCTACATGATGGAATTCTGTGTAACTCTTTAAAAAGATGCAGGGAGTTCCCTGGTTGCCTAGTGGTTAGGACTCCATGCTTTCACTGCTGTAGCCCAGGTTCAATCCCTGGTCAGAGAACTGAGATCCTGCAAGCCACGTGGTGCAGCCCAAGGTGGGGGAAAAATGATGCAATGATGATGATGATTCAGATGATCATTATAATGATGAACATTTACTCTCTCCTAAGTGAGAATCATTATTATCAGCTCCATTTTTCAGATGAGTAATCCAAGACTTAAAGAGGTGATATAGGGTTTCCCTGGTGGCGCAGTGGTTGAGAGTCCACCTGCCGATGCAGGGGACACGGGTTTGTGCCCGTCCGGGAAGATCCCACATGCCGCGGAGCGGCTGGGCCCGTAAGCCATGGCCGCTGAGCCTGCGTGTCGGGAGCCTGTGCTCCACAACGGGAGAGGCCACAACAGTGAGAGGCCCGTGTACTGCAAAAGAAAAAAAAAAAAAAAAAAAAGAGGTGATATAATTTTTCTAAGGTTACTCTTTAGTAAGTGTTGGAACAGGGATTTGACAGCAACCAAATCACACCCAAGAATGTCATTCTCTCCTGCATCATCCTTTGGGGTTTTCAGGTTTATAACTCAAGGAAGGGGGAAAGAGCTGTGAGTTTGGGGCTTTGTCATTCTCTGAAAATGAGCAGCTCAGAACTATACTTGATTTTGTGTTGAAGTATACATAAATGTGAATGTATAGATTTCTAGGCAGTGACGTCTGCTCATAGCAGCGGAAGTCACTCCTCCTTTCTCCCCACCTCCCTTTGTAAACAACTAATTAGATAGACATACAGGAACAAAAGTGCTTAGCACCCTAGGCCAAGGGACTCAGAGGGCTATCCAAATATATATCCACAAATAAACAAACAAGACCTTGGTAAGGGCTGTGGCTCCAAAGAGTCAGAGTACCTTCCCTCACTGGAGAGTTCTGACCTGGGCAGATACTCAAAGGCAAGAGAGTTTGTACAAACCCAGCCTGCCTGGAGAGAGTCCAGCAGGCCACTGGCATGGGACAGACAGATGGGGACACCAGGAGAGGGAGGATTATGCCAGAACGACCCCCTTCCCAGGACAGTGCTGCCTGGGTGGCAGGAGCTGTGACCTCTCCCGAGGAGAAGGTGGAAAGTGGTAACTGCCCAGCTACCCAGCTGTACAGGTCACGGCTGGAGAAACCTGTTTGTCTCCAGCAGCACCCGGGTCTCCGAGGAGGGACCTCCATGACTGGGGGGTGGAAAGAGGAAGGAAAGAAAGCAGATAGGAATGTTAGAACATTATAGGAGCAGGTTCCTGCTGTCTGCTTCAGAAGTCAGCATGGGATCTGCCCACTAGGCTTGGATTACCCCACACCAGAGTCTCCTACCCGGGCTGCAGACGTCCCCAAAGCCTCAGTGCTAACCCCATGCCTCCCCCGACTCTGCTGCCAGCTTGTTTGTGCACCCCCAGTGCCTCCGTAGAGACGCATGCAGGAGACGCGGAGCATGCTCAGAAAACAGGCTGCAATCAGTGGGCAAGAGAGAAACCACAAACGTGACTTACAGTGACACCTTATGGAATACAAAATAAATGTTTCTAACAGCCCACTTGGTCCATTGTAAGAAGCAAAGTAAACATAAATCCTTAATTAAGAAGGGTGTCTGCTACTTCAAATGTGAATGCACAGTTGCATATATTCAAACATTACGAAAACCCAGGGAAATACGTTATGGCAAAGAGAAAATTTTCCAGCAACCGAACACAAAGGCATGGAATATTATGATCTAACTGATAAAGAATTCAAAATACCTATTAAGAAGAAATTCAACAAGCTACAAGAAAACTCAAAAAGGCAATTCAATAAACCCGGTAATAAATATAAATGTAAGGAAAAGAAGGATTTCCTTACCAAATATTTTGAAATTATAAAAATATTGTGGACTGAAGGACTCAATGAATGAATGAGATGAAGAATGCAATGGAAAGCATGTGCAGCAAGGCAGACCAGGTGGAAGAATGGGTGACCTGGAGGATACAACTGTAGGAAGAATACAGTTAGAAGAGGAGTGGAACTAAGATTTCCTAAGAGTGAAGAAAGCCTGAGAGAGCCATTGGTTTCTTTCAGAAAGGCAAATATCCAAATAACTGGGATTCCAGAAGAAGAGAGGAAGAAGGGGGCAGATAGTTTGTTTAAAGAAATAGTAGCTGAGGGAATTCCCTGGCAGTCCAGCGGTTAGGACTCGGTGCTTTCACTGCCGTGGTCCCGGGTTTCATCCTTAGTCAAGGAACTAAGATTCCACAAGCCACATGGCACGGCCAAAAAAAAAAAAAAAAAGTAGCTGACAACATTACAAACCTATAGATAGATACTCTTTTTCAGATTCTTTTCCATTATACGTTATTATATGTTGAGCATATTTTCGTGTGCCTATTGGCCATATGTATGTCTTCTTTGGAGAATTGTCTATTTATGTCTTCTGCCCATTTTTCAATTGGGTTATTTGTTTTTTGTTATTGAATTGTAGGAGCTATTTGTATATTTTGGAAATTAATCCCTTGTCGGTTACATCATTTGCAAACATTTTCTCCCAGTCCGTATATTGTCTTTTCTTTCTTTTTTTTTTTTTTTCGGTACGTGGGCCTCTCACTGTTGTGGCCTCTCCCATTGCGGAGCATAGGCTCCGGACGCGCAGGCTCAGCAGCCATGGCTCACAGGCCCAACTGCTCCGCGGCATGTGGATCTGCCCGGACCAGGGCACGAACCCGAGTCCCCTGCATTGGCAGGCGGACTCTCAACCACTGCGCCACCAGGGAAGCCCCTGTCTTTTCTTTTTGTTAATGGTTTCCTTTGCTGTGCAAAAGCTTTTAAGTTTGATTAGATCCCATTTGTTTATTTTTGCTTTTATTTCTATTACCTTGGTAGACTGGCCTAAGAAAACATTGCTACAATTTATGTCAGAGAATGTTTTGCCTATGTTCCCTTCTAAGAGTTTTATGGTGTCATGTCTTATACTTAAGTCTTTAAGCCATTTTGAGTTTATTTATGTGTATGGTGTGAGGGAGTGTTCTAACTTCATTGATTTGCATGTGGCTGTCCAGCTTTCCCAACTCCACTTGCTGAAGAGACTGTCTTTTCTCCATTTTATATTCTTGTCTCCTTTGTCAAAGATTAATTGACTGTAGGAGTGTGGGTTTATTTCTGGGCTCTCTATTCTGTTCCATTGATCTATATGTCTGGTTTTATGCCAATGCCATGCCATTTTGATTAATGTAGCTTTGTAGTATAGTCTGAAGTCTGGGCAGTTTATGCCTCCAGCTTTGTTCTTTTTCCTTAGGATTGCTTTGGCAATTCTGGGTTAAAATGGACTATTTTATCTATTAGATGTTTTATATAATTCACAAAATAACCACAAAGCAAAAACCTAGAGTAGATCCACAAAAGGCAAAGAAAGGGGAAACAGAGCATACCACCAGGGAAATTAAGTAATTTATGAAGTAGGCTGAGAAAGACAGGGAAAGAAACTATGGAAATACAAAACAACAAGAAAGCAACTCATAAATTGGCATTAGTAAATCCCTACATATCAATACTTACTCTAAATGTAAGTGGATTGATTTCACCATTAAAAGTCACAGAGTGGTTGAATGAATTTAAAATAATGACACCCAACTGTAAGAAAGACCCATTTCAGATTTAAGGACAAAATAGAATCAAAGTGAAAGGACAGAAAGTTATATTCCATGCAACTGGAAACCAATACAAAGTGGGAAAAACTATACTTATATCTGACAAAATAGACTTTAAGCCAAAAATAGTAACAAGAGACAAAGAAGGTGATTATAAAATGATAAAGTGGGCTTCCCTGGTGGCGCAGTGGTTAAGAATCCACCTGCCAATGCAGGGGACATGGGTTCGAGCCCTGGTCTGGGAAGATTCCCACATGCTGCGGAGCAACTAAGCCCGTGTGCCACAACTACTGAGCCTGCGCTCTGCTCTAGAGCCCACGAGCCACAGCTACTGAGCCCACGTGCCACAACTACTGAAGCCCGCATGCCTAAAGCCCATGCTCTGCAACAAGAGAAGCCACCGCAATGAGAAGCCCACACATTGCAATGAAGAGTAGCCCCCACTCCCCACCACTACAGAAAGCCTGCACGCAGCAATGAAGACCCAATGCAGCCAAAAATAAATAAATAAAATAAATAAATTTATTAAAAATAAATAAAGAAACGAAAATACACAACCTAACTTTACACTTCAAGGAACTAGAAAAAGTAGAACAAAGTAAACTCAAAGTTAGCAGAAGGAAGGAAATAAAGCCCAGAGTGGAAATAATGAAAATAGAGAGGAGAAAACAATAGAAGGGATCTTTTATAAAAAATAAACAAAACTGAGAAAGCTTTAGCTACATTAACTAAGAAAAAAGAGAAAAGACAAAGTTTGAAATGAAAGAGGAGACATTAAACTGTTAGTACAGAAATACATAAGATCATGAGAAACTACTATGAAAAAATTTATGCCAACAAAAAATGACCTACAAGAAACGGGTAATTACCTAGGATCATACAACCTACCAAGACTGAACCAGGAAAAAAATAGCAAGTCTGACAGACAAATAATGGGGAAGGTGATTGAATCAGTAATCTAAAACCTCTCAACACAGAAAACTTCAGGACCAGATGGCTTCACTGGTGAATTCTATCAAATGTTTAAGGAAAAATTAACACCAATCCTTCTTAAAGTCTTCCAAAATTTGAAGAGGAGGAAACATGTCCAAACTTTTTCTATGATGCAAACATTGCTCTGATACCAAAGCCAGATAAGGAGAGCACGAGAAAAGAAAACTATAGGGACTTCCCTTGTGGCACAGTGGTTAAGACTCCACACTCCCAATGCAGGGGGCCCAGGTTCGGGATCCCTGGTCAGGGAACTAGATCCCACATGCATGCCGCAACTAAAGAGTTCACATGCCACAACTAAAGAGTTCACGTGCCAAAACTAAGTAGCTAGCAAGCCACAACTAAGACGTGGCACAACCAAATAAATTAATTAATTTAAAAGAAGAAAACTACAGACCAATATCCCTGATAAACGTAGATATAAAAACTCTCAACAAAATATTAGCAAACCAAATTCAAGAACATATTAAAAGGATCATACACCATAACCAAGTGGGATTTATCCCTGGGATGAAGGAGTGTTTGACGTATGCAAATCAAAATGTGATACCCCACATTAATAAAGTGAAAGATAAAAATTATATGATCATTTCAATAGATGCAGTAAAAGCTTTTAATAAAATACAACATCGCTTCATGATAAAAACCCTCAACAGACTGGGGATAGAAAGAACACACCTCAACATATTAAGGACATATACAACAAACCCAGAGCTAACATCATGCTCGATGGAGAAAAATTGAAAGCTTTTCCTCTAAGATCAGGAACAAGATAAGAGTGCTGACTCTCTCTACTCTTATTCAACATAATTCTGGAAGTCCTAACTACAGCAATCAGGGAAGACAAAGAAATAAAAGACATATAAATTGGAAAATAAGAAGTAAATTTTTGCTATTTTGCTGATGCTATGATCTTATATATTAAAAATTCCAACTCAACTAAAAATCTGTTGGATGTAATCAATGAATTCGGTAAATTTGAAGGATGTAAAATCAATGCACAGAAATCAGTTGCTTTTCTATAAACTAACAAAAATCTGAAAAAGAATTAAAGAAAACTCACAGAAAGATTCACAATAGCATCAAACACAATAGAATACCTAGGAATAAATTTAACCATGAAAATGAAAGATCTGTACAACCAAAACTACAAGACTTTTTGGAAAGAAATCAAAGAAGACACAAATAAATGGAAAGACATCCTGTGTTCATTATTTAAAAGAGTTAATTTTGTTAAAACGTCAAATCAAACCTTATCAAAATTCCAGTGGCAATTTGTTTTGGAGGGGTTTGAGAGTTTAGTTTACCTTTGGGTTCACACAGTGCAACAGAGGTGGAGACAGGGTGCACAGGGCTCCCAGGCCACTGCCCGGCAGAAGAGGAAGGTGTCGCTGGCTGCCGCACCTGCCACGTGCTCCTGGTATGGGTGATCCAGTGGCATTTTTATAGAAATAGAAAAAACAATCCTAAAATTTGGATGAAATGACAAAAAAAATCACAAATGACCAAAGTAATAGAGAAAGAAGAACAAAACCGTAAGCGTGATGGTTTCTAATTTCAAACTATACTACAAAGCTATAGTAATTAAATCAGTAATACTACTGGCATAAAAATAGACCCATAGACTAATGGAACAGAATGGAAAGTCCAGAATTAAACCCCTGCATACACATACAGCTAAAATCTAATAATGAAGGCAGAAACTTCCAGTGGGGACAGGACAGTCTCTTCAACAATGGTTTTGGGAAAACTGGAGAACCACATGCAGAAAAATGAAATTGGACTACTATCTTACACAACTCAGAAAATTAACTCAAAATGGATCAAACAATTAAACCTAAGATCTGAAACCATAACACTCCTAGAAGAAAACGTAGGGAAGACTCTCCTCAATGTTGGTCTTGTCAATGATATTTTGGATGTGACATCAAAAGCACAAATAACAACAACCTAATCAACAGATGGGACTACATCAAACTTAAAAGCTTCTGCACAGTAAAAGAAACAATCAACAAAGTGAAAAGGCAACCTACAGGATGGGAGAAAAATTTTGCAAACCATATATCAGAATAGGGGTTAATATATAGAACATATAAAGAACTCATAAAACTCATAAAACAATCTGATTAAAAAATGAGCAGAGGAACTAAACAGACAGTTTTTCAAAGAAGAGATACAAATTACCAACAGGGACATGAAAAGGTGCTCAACATCACTAATCATCAGGGAAATGCAAATTGAAACCATGATGTGGTCTCACCTCACATCTATTAGAATGTTGATCATCAAGAAGACAAAAATAACAAACGTTAATGAGAATATGGAGAAAAGGGAAACTTTGTGAACTGTTTGTGGGATTGTCAACTGGTGCAGCACTGTGGAGAACAGTATGGAAGTTCCTCAAAAATGAAAAGTAGAAAATTCAATGCAATCCCTATCAAACTACCACTGGCATTTTTCACAGAACTAGAACAAAAAATTTCAAAATTTGTTTGGAAAAACAAAAGACCCCGAATAGCCAAAGCAATCTTTTTTTTTTTTTTTTTTTTTTTTGCTGTACGCGGGCCTCTCACTGCTGTGGCCTCTCCCGTTGCGGAGCACAGGCTCCGGACACACAGGCCCCGCGGCCATGGCTCGCGGGCCCAGCCGCTCCGCGGCATGTGGGATCCTCCGGGATCGGGGCACGAACCCGTGTCCCCTGCATCGGAAGGCGGACTCTCAACCACTGCGCCACCAGGGAGGCCCCAAAGCAATCTTGAGAAAGAAAAAAGGAGCTGGAGGAATCAGGCTCCCTGACTTCAGACTATACTACAAAGCTACAGTAATTAAGACAGTGTGGTACTGGCATAAAAACAGAAAGATAGATCAGTGGATCAGGAGAGAAAGCCCAGAGATAAACCCACGCACATATGGCCAACTTATCTTTGATAAAGGAGGCAGGAATGTACAGTGGAGAAAGGACAGCCTCTTCAATAAGTGGTGCTGGGAAAACTGGACAGGGACATGTAAAAGTATGAGATTAGATCATTCCCTAACACCATACACTAAAATAAGCTCAAAATGGATTAAAGACTTAAATGTAAGGCCAGAAACTATCAAACTCTTAGAGGAAAACATAGGTAGAACACTCTATGACATAAATCACAGCAAGATCCTTTTGGACCCACCTCCTAGAGAAATGGAAATAAAAACAAAGATAAACACATGGGACCTAATGAAACTTCAAAGCTTTTGCACAGCAAAGGAAACCATAAACAAGACCAAAAGACAACCCTCAGAATGG
Organism: Mesoplodon densirostris; assembly: GCF_025265405.1. Taxonomy (NCBI): domain Eukaryota; kingdom Metazoa; phylum Chordata; class Mammalia; order Artiodactyla; family Ziphiidae; genus Mesoplodon; species Mesoplodon densirostris. Next base: position 108,254,128 of record NC_082661.1, read on the forward strand.
GAGAAAATATTTGCAAATGAAGCAACTGACAAAGGATTAATCTCCAAAATTTATAAACAGCTCATGCAGCTCAATAGCAAAAAAACAAACAACCCAATCCAAAAATGGGCAGAAGACTTAAATAGGCATTTCTCCAAAGAAGATATACAGACTGCCAACAAACACATGAAAGAATGCTCAACATCATTAATCATTAGAGAAATGCAAATCAAAACTACAATGAGATATCATCTCACACCAGTCAGAATGGCCATCATCAAGAAATCTAGAAACAATAAATGCTGGAGAGGGTGTGGAGAAAAGGGAACACTCTTGCACTGCTGGTGGGAATGTGAATTGGTACAGCCACTATGGAGAACAGTATGGAGGTTCCTTAAAAAACTAAAAATAGAACTACCATATGATCCAGCAATCCCACTACTAGGCATATACCCTGAGAAAACCATAATTCAAAAAGAGACATGTACCAAAATGTTCATTGCAGCTCTATTCACAATAGCCCGGAGCTGGAAACAACCTAAGTGTCCATCATCGGATGAATGGATAAAGAAGATGTGGCACATATATACAATGGAATATTACTCAGCCATAAAAAGAAACGAAACTGAGCTATTTGTAATGAGGTGGATAGACCTAGAGTCTGTCATACAGAGTGAAGTAAGTCAGAAAGAGAAAGACAAATACCGTATGCTAACACATATATATGGAATATAAGAAAAAAAATGTCATGAAGAACCTAGGGGTAAAACGGGAATAAAGACACAGACCTACTTGAGAATGGACTTGAGGATATGGGGAGGGGGAAGGGTAAGCTGTGACAAAGCGAAAGAGAGGCATGGACATATATACACTACCAAACGTAGGGTAGACAGATAGTGGGAAGCAGCCGCAGAGCACAGGGAGATCAGCTCGGTGCTTTGTGACCGCCTGGAGGGGAGGGATGGGGAGGGTGGGAGGGAGGGAGATGCATGAGGGAGGGGATGTGGGAACAGATGTATATGTATGACTGATTCACTTTGTTATAAAGCAGAAACTAATAAAAAAAAATAGGAAAAAAAAAATGAAAAGTAGAACCACCATGTGATGCAGCAGTCCCGCTCCTGGGTATAAACCCACAGGAACTGGAAACTGGTTACTGAAGAGACACTTGCACTCCATGTTGATGGCAGCATTACTCACAACAGCCATGATATGGAAATAACTTAAATGACTATGAACAAATAAATTAACAAAGAAATTGTGGTATATTTATACAATAGAATACTATCCAACCATGAGAGAAAAGGAGGAGTGTAAGAAGAAAAGCGTGTGAAATGATTGGGGGCGTGCCAGTGGCAGCCTTGCCAGCTCTGAGGTTTGGGATGGACAAGGCTGTACAAGGTGAGGGAGCACGCATGATGGGAGAGGGGAGACTAGGGTAGCTGCTGCAGGTGGAGGAGGGATCATCTCCTGCTGAGTTCTCCTCTGCAGGGTGGACTTGAGCCCAGGCGTTGAAAGAAAAATCTCAGAGACTTCATTTTGAGATTGGATTTCAATAACAGGAGTTCTTTTATGCTCCTGATGACACTCAGGGGGAAAATGTTGATTATTCTCTTCTGTGACAATTAAAATTTTTATTTTTATTTATGTTGATGTTTTACTTATATTTATGTTTGCATTGAAAGTTTCCATTGGTAACTGGTGTCTTTTCCTGGGCAATCACTTGAATGTCTACAACTAACTCGGGCATATGTCCGCCTCTCAGGGATGGACCACTCATTTATTTCTTCATCCAAGAAACACTTGCCAAGGGCTGGGCCAAGCCTGGGAGTGTAAAGATTCACAAGCTATATGATCCATGCAATGGAATGTATTACTCCTTAAACAGGAAGGAAATTCTGACACACGCTACAATAAGGAAGAACCTTGAAAACATTATGCTACATGAAATAGGCCAGAGACAACAGGACAAATAATGTATGATCCCACTAAGAACAGGCCAGTTCCTAGATAGCGAATGCAGAAGAGAGGTTATGGGGGCTGGGGGAGGGGAGATGGGGTGTTACCGTGTAATGGGTACAGGATGTCAATTTGGATTGATGAATAAGTCCTAGAAATGGACAGTGGAGACGGTTGTACAACATTATCAGTGTACTTAACACCACTGAATTATACACTTAAAAAGGTCAAAATGGGGGCTTCCCTGGTGGCGCAGTGGTTGAGAGTCCGCCTGCCGATGCAGGGGACACGGGTTTGTGCCCCGGTCCGGGAGGATCCTACATGCCGCAGAGCGGCTAGGCCCGTGAGCCATGGCCGCTGAGCCTGCGCATCCGGAGTCTGTGCTCCGCAAAGGGAGAGGCCACAACAGTGAGAGGCCCGCATACCCCACACGAAAAAAGGTTAAAATGGTAAATTTTGATACGTGTATTTTAAACACAATGTAAAAACAAGGTTCACAAACTATAGACCCTGCCTGCTAGAGAGTCGTTCTCCAGAGTGGGACAGGGTCATTCTATGCAGTGGGGAAGCCACCACAGGGAGGAGAGCCTGGGGTGTGTGGAAGCACCTGACCCAGCAGGGGCGATGGGAGGGTTGAGCCCTGAGCCAGCTCCTCACGAGTCAGCCAGGCCGAGTGTGTGCCAGACGCCAAGCCTGAAGGGAAGCAGGGAAGAGGTTCTCATCAGGGAGAATGTAAGTGCCTGGTGTTTGAGGAACATTAAGAAACTTTTTGCCAGTGACAGTGATGTGACAGACTTGCGCTTTGTGAAATGAGCAAGGTATCTGAGCTTAGATGCAAGAAGTCCCAGGGGCACGGTGACATCTGGACGCGCTCTCCTTGCCTGGTTGACTTCAACGTGCAGTGAGCATCTATTTACTTCTTTCTCTCACTAGACAATAACATCTAGAAAGCAGGGACTACTAAGTTAACAAGCCAAGAAGATGGCAGAGTAGAGGATGTGCTCACACTCCTTCTTGCGAGAACTCCAGAAGCACAACTAACTGCTGAACAATCATCGACAGGAAGACACTGGAACTCACCAAAAAAGATACCCCACATCCAAAGACAAAGGAGAAGCCACAATGAGACTGTAGGAGGGGTGCAATCACAATAAAATCAAATCCAAGAACTGCTGGGTGGGTGACTCACAAACTGGAGAACACTTATACCACAGAAGTCCACCCACTGGAGTGAAGTTTCTGAGGCTCATGTCAGGCTTCCCAACCTGGGGTCCAGCAACGGGAGGAAGGAGCAGTGACCCCAGGGGAGACTGTACCAGAACTACCTGATAGTGTTGGAGGGTCTCCTGCAGAGGTAGGGGGTGGCTGTGTCTCACCATGAGGACAAGGACACTGGCAGCAGAAGTTCTGGGAAGTACTCCTTGGCATGAGCCCTCCTACACTCCGCCATTAGCCCCACCAAAGAGCCAGGGTAGGCTCCAATGTTTGGTCGCCTCAGGCCAAACAACCAACAGGGAGGGAACCCAGCAGCCCCAACAGCAGACAAGCGGATTAAGGTTTTACTGAGCTCTGCCCATCAGAGCAACAGCCAGCTCTACCTACCATCAGTGCTCCCATCAGGAAACTTGCACAACCCTCTTAGATAGCCTCATCCACCAGAGGGCAGACAGCAGAAGCAAGAAGAACTACAATCCTGCAGCCTGGGGAACAAAAACCACATTCACAGAAAGATGGACAAGATGAAAAGGCAGAGGGCTATGTACCAGATGAAGGAACAAGATAAAACCCCAGAAAAACAACTAAATGAAGTGGAGATAGGTAACCTTCCAGAAAAATAATTCAGAATAATGATAGTGAAGATGATCCAGGACCTCAGAAAAAGAATGGAGACAAAGATCGAGAAGATGCAAGAAATGTTTAACAAAGACCTAGAAGAATTAAAGAACAAACAAACAGAGAAGAACAATACAATAACTGAAATAAAAACTACACTAGGGCTTCCCTGGTGGCGCAGTGGTTGAGAGTCTGCCTGCCGATGCAGGGGACGTGGGTTCGTGCCCCGGTCTGGGAAGATCCCACATGCCGCGGAGCGGCTGGACCCGTGAGCCATGGGCGCTGAGCCTGCGCGTCTGGAGCCTGTCCTCCACAATGGGAGGGGCCACAACGGTGAGAGGCCCGCGTACAGCAAAAAAAAAAAAAAAACCTACACTAGAAGGAATCAAGAGCAGAATAACTGAGGCAGAAGAACTCATAAATGACCTGGAAGATAGAATGGTGGAATTCACTGCTGTGGAACAGAATAAAGAAAAAAGAATGAAAAGAACTGAAGACAGCCTAAGAGAACACTGGGACAACGTTAAACGCAACAACATTCTCATTATAGGGGTCCCAGAAGGAGAAGAGAGAGAGAAAGGACCCGAGAAGACATTTGAAGAGATTATAGTTGAAAACTTCCCTAACATGGGAAAGGAAATAGCCACCCAAGTCCAGGAAGCACAGTGAGTCCCATACAGGATAAACCCAAGGAGAAACACGCTGAGACACATAGCAATCAAATTGGTAAAAATTAAAAACAAAGAAAAAATATTGAAAGCATCAAGGGAAAAACAACAAATAACATATAAGGGAACTCCCATAAGGTTAACAGCTGATTTCTCAGCAGAAACTCTATAACCCAGAAGGGAGTGGCATGATATACTTAAAGTGATGAAAGGGAAGAACCTACAACCAAGATTACTCTACCCAGCAAGGATCTCATTCAGATTTGATGGAGAAATCAAAAGCTTTACAAACAAGGAAAAGCTTAGAGAATTCAGCACCACCAAACCAGCTTTACAACAAATGCTAAAGGAACTTCTCTAAGCAGAAAACACAGGAGAAGAAAAAGACCTACAAAAACAAACCCCAAACATTTAAGAAAATGGTCATAGGAACATACATATCGATAATTACCTTAAACATGAATGGATTAAATGCTCCAACCAAAAGACACAGGCTTGCTGAATGGATACAGAAACAAGACCCAGCTATATGCTATGTACAAGAGACCCACTTCAGACCTAGGGACACATACAGACTGAAAGCCACGGGATGGAAAAAGATATTCCATGCAAATGGAAATCAAAAGAAAGCTGGAGTAGCAATACTCATATCAGATAAAATAGACTTTAAAATAAAGAATGTTACAAGAGACAAGGAAGGACACTACATAATGATAAAGAGATCAATCCAAAAAGAAGATATAACAATTATAAATATATATTCATCCAACATAGGAGCACCTCAATACATAAGGCAACTGCTAACAGCTATAAAAGAGGAAATCAACAGTGACACAATAGTGGGGGACTTTGACACCTCACTTACACAAATGGACAGATCATCCAAAATGAAAATAAAAAAGGAAACAGAAGCTTTAAATGACACAATAGACCAGATAGATTTAATTGATATTTATAGGACATTCCATCCAAAAACAGCATAATACACTTTCTTCTCAAGTGCACATGGAACATTCTCCAGGATAGATCACATCCTGGGTCACAAATCAAGCCTCAGTAAATTTAAGAAAATTGAAATCATATCAAACATCTTTTCTGACCACAACACTATGAGATTTGAAATGAATCATAGGGAAAAAAATGTAAAAAACACAAACACATGGAGGCTAAACAATACATTACTAAATAACCAAGAGATCACTGAAGAAATCAAAGAGGACATCAAAAATTACGTAGAGACAAATGACAATGAAAACACGATGATCCAAAACATATGGGATGCAGCAAAAGCAGTTCTAAGATGGAAGTTTATAGCTATACAAGCCTACCTCAAGAAACCAAAAAAATCTCAAATAAACAATCTAACCTTACACCTAAAGGAACTAGAGAAAGAAGAAGAAACAAAACCCAAAGTTAGCAGAAGGAAAGAAATCATAAAGATCAGAGCAGAAATAAGTGAAATAGAAACAAAGAGAACAATAGCAAAAATCAATAAAACTTAAAGCTGGTTCTTTGAAAAGATAAACAAAATTGATAAACCATTAGCCAGACTCATCAAGAAAAAGAGAGGACTCAAATCAATAAAATTAGAAATGAAAAAGAAGTTACAACAGACACCGCTGAAATACAAAGCATCCTAAGATACTACTACAAGCAACTCTATGCCAATAAAATGGACAACCTGGAAGAAATGGACAAATCCTGAGAAAGGTATAAGTTTCCAAGACTGAACCAGGAAGAAATAGAAAATATGAACAGACCAATCACAAGTAATGAAATTGAAACTGTGATTAAAAATCTTCCAACAAACAAAAGTCCAGGACCAGATGGCTTCACAGGTGAATTCTATGAAACATTTAGAGAAGAGCTAACACCCATCCTTCTCAAACTCTTGCAAAAAATTGCAGAAGAAGGAACACTCCCAAACACATTCTATGAGGCCACCATCACCCTGATACCAAACCAGACAAAGATACTACAAAAAAAGAAAATTACAGACCAATATCACTGATGAACATAGATGCAAAAATCCTCAGCAGAATAGTAGCAAACAGAATCCAACAACACATGAAAAGGATCATACACCATGATCAAGTGGGATTTATCCCAGGGATGCAAGGATTCTTCAATATATGCAAAACAATCAATGTGATACACCATATTAACAAATCAAAGAACAAAAACCATATGATCATCTCAGTAGATGCAGAGAAAGCTTTTGACAAAATTCAACACCCATTTATGATAAAAAATTCTCCGGGAAGTGGGCACAGAGGGAACCTACCTCTACATGATAAAGGCCATAGACAACAAACCCAGAGCAAACATCATTCTGAATGGTGAAAACCTGAAAGCATTTCTTCTAAGATCAAGAACAAGACAAGGATGTCCACTCTCACCAATATTATTCAACATAGTCTTTGAAGTCCCAGCCATGGCAATCAGAGAAGAAAAGAAATAAAAAGAATACAAATTGGAAAAGAAGAGGTAAAACTGTCACTGTTTGCAGATGGCATGATACTACACATAGAGAATCCTAAAGATGCCACCAGAAAACTACTAGAGCTAATCAATGAATTTGGTAAAGTTGCAGGATACAAAATTAATGCACAAAAATCTCTTGCATTCCTATACACTAATGATGAAAAATCTGAAAGAGAATTTAAGGAAACATTTCCATTTACCATTGTAACAAAAAGAATAAAATACCTAGGAATAAATCTACCTAGGGAGACAAAAGACCTGTATGCAGAAAACTATAAGACACTGATGAAAGAAATTAAAGATGATACTAACAGATGGAGAGACATACCATGTTCTTGGATTGGAAGAATCAATATTGTGAAAATGACTATACTACCCAAAGCAATCTACAGATTCAATGCAATCCCTGTCAAATTACCAATGGCATTTTTTACAGAACTAGAACAAAAAATCTTAAAATTTGTATGGAGACATGAAAGACCCCGAATAGCCAAAGCAGTCTTGAGGGAAAAAAACGGAGCTGGAGGAATCAGACTCCCTGACTTCAGACTATACTACAAAGCTACAGTAATCAAGACAATATGATACTGGCACAAAAACAGAAATACAGATCAATGGAACAAGATAGAAAGCCCAGAGATAAACCCACACACCGATGGTCAACTAATCTATGACAAAGGAGGCAAGGATATACAGTGCAGAAAAGACAGTCTCTTCAATAAGTGGTGCTGGGAAAACTGGACAGCTACATGTAAAAGAATGAAATTAGAACACTCCCTAATACCATACACAAAAATAAACTCAAAATGGATTAGAGACCTAAATGTAAGACCGGACACTATAAAACTCTTAGAGGAAAACATAGGAAGAACAGTCTTTGACATAAATCACAGCAAGATCTTTTTTGATCCACCTCCTAGAGTAATGGAAATAAAAATAAAAATAAAGAAATGGGACCTAATGAAACTTCAAAGCTTTTGCACAGCAAAGGAAACCATATACAAGACGAAAAGAGAACCCTGAGAATGGGAGAAAATATTTGCAAATGAATCAATGGACAAAGGATTAATCTCCAAAATATATAAACAGCTCATGCAGCTCAATATTAAAAAAACAAACAACCCAATCCAAAAATAGGCAGAAGACCTAAATAGACATTTCTCCAAAGAAGACATACAGATGGCCAAGAAGCACATGAAAAGCTGCTCAACCTCATTAGCTTTAGAGAAATGTAAATCAAAACTACAGTGAGGTATCACCTCACACCAGCTGGAATGGGCATCATCAGAAAATCTACAAACAACAAATGCTGGAGAGGGTGTTGAGAAAAGGGAACCCTCTTGCACTCTTGGTGGGAATGTAAATTGATATAGCCACTATGGAGAACAGTATGGAGGTTCCTAAAAAACTAAAAATAAAATTACCATATGATCCAGCAATCCCAGTACTGGGCATATACCCAGAGAAAACCATAATTCAAAAAGACCCATGCACCCCAATGTTCATTGCCGCACTAGTTACAATAGCCAGGACATGGAAGCAACCTAAATGCCCATCGACAGATGAATGGATAAAGAAGATGTGGTACATATATACAATGGAATACTACTCAGCCATAAAAAGGAATGAAATTGGGTCATTTATTGAGATGTGGATGGACCTAGAGACTGTCATACAGTGTGAAGTAAGTCAGAAGGAGAAAAACAAATATCGTATATTAACGCATACATGTTGAACCTAGGAAAATGGTACATATGAACCGGTTTTCAGGGCAGAAATTGAGACACAGATGTAGAGAAGAAACGTATGGACACCTGGGGGAAAGCGGTGGGGGGTGAGGGTGGCGGTGGGATGAATTGGGAGATTGGGATTGACATGTATACACTGATGTGTATAAAATGGATGACTAATAAGAAGCTGCTGTATAAAAAATAAATTAAATTAAATTAGAAAATCAAAAAAAGAAACAGTTTACAAGCCTATTATGGATTAGCACAACAGCCTGAACATCACTAAAGTTTCAGGTATAAACTTACATTCAAAGGGTTGGAAACAAAATACAAAATTCTGATTGATGATATTTGCTATTAGCTTGAGAGAAAAGGAAGGAAGCTTCTCAGCCAAACAAAATATTATCACAGAATGCCCATGATAGACTATGACTTTGGTGGCCCCCAATGAACCGCACCCCCTCCCTGAGATTTATATTCTTGTAGAGTCTCCCACATTGAGTCAGGGCTTGGCCACAAGATGAACTTTGGCCACTGAGCCATTAGCAAATATATTCCAAGGGTGGGGGCTTGATAGGTGTTATCCCAATGGGGCTTGTCTTCCTGGAATGTTCCTTAGAACCCCATCATCAAGCTCTGAGGAAGCCCAAGTAGCCATGCAGAGCAGCCCACATAGGAGAGAAGTAAGGCCTTGGGTCAATAGTGCCAGTGCCTTCCAAGTCAGTCACCAGCCCCAGTGGCCACAGGGGTGAGGCCATTTAGGAACCTCCAGCCAACCCACTACTATGTGAAACAGAAGGGCCTCATGATCACCTGGCAGTGTCAGAAGAAATAATAAAGTGTTTTTAGGCCACTAGGTTTTAGGGTGTTTTTTATTCCCCAAATGGATAACAATGGATAACTGAAACAATTCCTTTCCATATTCCTAATCTCATTTTGGTAAAAAAAAAAACATGAATAAGGGAATTTGTGAGAGGTGGCATGCTTTGATGACTAAAATCTCCAGCTCTGGAATCACACTTAACTGGTAATTTTGGTTTCACTGCTTACTTAGCAACATGGTCTCAGGAAGATGACTTAATTTTTATAATCTTATCTGCAAAATATGAGTAACACCTGCTTCAAGGGTCTTTAGTGGGCATTAACTGATGGAATGTATATAAAATGTGAGCCTGCCTGAGCACCTAGTCTGTGCTAGAATCAAATATATTGACTGGTAATTTTTTTTTTTAATAAGAATGACAGTTGGGTTTTTCCCCCCTGTTTTTATTTGGCCACACTTCATGGACTGTGAGATCTTAGTTTCCCGACCAGGGATCAAGCCCAGGCCCCCAGCAGTGGAAGCAGGGAGTCCTAACCACTGGACTGCCAGGGAAGTCCCTTGACTGGTACTTTTACACTGAGAACTTTAGAATGGATTCAAAATGAAACTGGGGCAATGTATAGCAGTTGAGAAAGTTTTGGAAGTTCAGAAGGTGTTATATGCCCACAACTAGTCTTAAGGAACAAAGAGATTGAGGCCTGCTGGAGAAACAGGGCAAATTCTGGCTGCTTATAGATTCAAGAGACTGCCACATTCTCAAGCCCTCCAAGTTGCACCTGCGTCTCTTAGCCAGGAGACTGCACCAGGCAGCATGGCCTCAGAGCCAAGAGAGTCACAGATTTAGCAAACATACTGCCTCAAAGCCTGCCGGCTGTTACCTGAAATGAGAGTCCTTGGGAAGGAGAGGACTCCAACTTTCCTCATTAGTTGAGTGATACAAGGAAAGTCTGCAGGAATATCCTTGTTTTCCGTTCCTGTGTTCTCCTCAGCAAGAGCACAGATGCTAACAGAAAGCCCAGATTCCTAGTATCTTTCCTCTGCTGATGGCGTTCAGGTGATTATGGTGGGTTTCGGCAGTTCCTTCCATTCAGCTTGCTGCTCACTACTCCTCTGGCCTCCTGACGTGGATGTTAAAAGAGAAAAAAGTCAATCCCACCCCAGTCACCTTTTCCACGAGCCTCCCCTGTGCTACAATAAGGAAAGTCACCCCACAAAAGCAAGGAATGAGCTGCTATTCCATAAATGGGGCCCAGGGTTAGTTATATGCAAGAAAATAATTGTTTCCATAAAGCAGTGCATTTTCTGGGGAAGAGCTTCCCATTCATCATTAGAGGAAACGGCTCCTGTCAAGCTCTAGTCAAAGACAGCCAGCGTCCTATGAGCAACACCTTCCCAAACTGGCACATGGGGGCCCAGGGAGTGTGGGAGTGAAAGATGGGGGAGAGGAGCCCTCAGACCAGCAGGTTCCCAGGTGGTTTCCCTCCTCAGGGACAGGCTTCCCACCGACCAGACTCCATCCCATCCCACATGTTCATCCAGCTCGTTCGGCGGTAATAGTTTGTCCAGGAGTGAATGAGGCCAAAGTAGGCAGAGCCCTTCTTAAACACCTTCTCCTCAAAGGGAAAAACTGTGACACTGATTCTTTCTGTTCTCACAAACCTCCACAAGTAACTGTACTTAGTATAAACCAGAAGGTCAACAAACATTACAGAAGGAAGGGACTTGGGAGGGAGCTTTCTGGTGAGAAGCACTCTGGGTCTAGAGGCGCCACTCTCAAAGGGGGAGGAAAACCTCACTACTGGGTGACAGGAAAACAAGACAAACCTTTCTCCAATTATAAGGGATGAAAATCATAATCTCTGGGGGCTTCCCTGGTGGCTCAGTGGTTAAGAATCCTCCTGCCAATGCAGGGGACACGGGTCCGAGACCTGGTCCAGGAAGATCCCACATGCCGTGGAGCAACTAAGCCCGTGCACCACAACTACTGAGCCTGTGCTCTAGAGCCCATGAGTCACAACTACTGAGCCTGCAAGGCACCTAGAGCCTGTGCTCCACAAGAGAAGCCACCGTAATGAGAGGCCCATGCACCACAACGAAGAGTAGCCCCCGCTCGCCACAACTAGAGAAAACCTGCACACAGCAATGAAGACCCAATGCAGCCAGAAATAAAATAAATAAATAAATTTAAAAAAATTTTTAAAAAAAGAAAATAATTATCTTTGGCCTCCGGTCATCTCTGCAGAAATGGGTGGGTCACACTGGCTTCCTGCTAAATTGTTTAATTTGTTGTTAGGATGAGTACAAAAGTAACTTTGCGCCCAGAGGAGAGACATTTTCCCCTAATCTAGATTCTGAATATGCTCTCAGTGGTACCCAAGGGCATGCAGGTTATGCTGAAAGAATCTGAGCACAGCCTTAACTCCTTCAGTGTAGCTTTTTGTGTGGGTTGCCGAGTTACTGTTTCCCTTGCTCTAAACCTGAGAAAGCTGCCTCAGGAATTTATAGGTCTTTTTTTCCTGCCCTAGAAACCTCTTGACACTTGTTCCTTGAAGATCTACAAGTCCATTTCCCCAGTCACATAAATTCCTCAACTCAGCCTTTTAAAACCCATCTTTTATATCAGATTTTTATTTTGAGCTGAAAATTGTTTAACATAGTTATTAACTGGCAGAGATAGTTGGGAAAAACTAATCAACACCAGATTATTCAAAAGAATTTATGGCAATAAATCTTACTTCTAACTTCAAATGATACCTCCTAAATTAAGTTCCCTATTACATCATTTCCTCTCATCTGACATGCATTTTTACAGAATATAAGAGAAACATACTGAAACAAAAATACCTCCTGACTCCCTGCTTCGGCTGGTGGTCTACATCAGTTTGAGAGAGAAAGAATAGAGCATCTGGACGCTTTTTCAATCCCACACGACAGGTCTCCCCAGGGTGGTGATGTATCTTCAAGTTCCAAATCAGCCCCAAGATATAACAGCCGAGTCACTCCGCTAGGAACCTGAGGAGAGTGGGCGATTGGAGACTCTGACCTGCCCTCCAGACTTAGAATGTAGGAGGAGAAGGAAGATGTGTGCAGAAAAGCTCTGAACCTAAACACACCATTGGAGTGACACGTGCTCTGGGAGATCAAGAAACAGAGAGGTGGCTCCTGGCCAAGGGAACCATGCAGGAGATGACAACCCACAGAGGCATTTGATGGGCTGGGAATGAGGTGAGAAAGACGTGGACAGGAAAGCTAAGTTCAACACCAGGAAATGCAAAGAGAACAGTGTGCTTGGGAGTGGAAACTTTATGTCAGAGCACAGAGTGACCATGGTGTTAAAAATCAGTTGCCCGGACAACAAGGTCTGACTGTATAGCACAGGGAACTATATTCAGCATCCTGAGATAAACCATAAAGAAAAAGAATATAAAAAATATGTTAATATGTTAACAGTCAATTTGCTGTACAGCAGAAATTAACAACATTGTAAATCAACTATACTTCAATTAAAAAAAAAAGACTAGTTAAAAAAAATGTCTAGTAAAAACAAAAACAAAACAGTCGGCCCATCTCAGTATCAATGAGCTCACTCAATACCCAGAGCTTGGTTTTTTAATGCCATTCTCCAATCAAAGGAACAAAGGTCCTGTTGATTCCAGGACTAAGGCAGGAAATAGGCAGGATGGACCCATTGCAGCTCGTCTTGCCAGATGTAAGAAAATGCTAAAAACAAAACCAGAGGACAAACCAAAAGATCCAAACCAAACTGAAACAAACAAATAACAACAACAAAGCCCATAGAACATTGAGAGGGTTATCCCAAAGACACGCAGGAGCCAACCGAAAGAGCTTCCAATGGCCAAAGCTAGAACACTTTGAGTAATGAGAGAAAGCAGTATTGGATTATAACTCAAGGTATAAAATACATATGGATGAGTCCATACCGATGAAAATAAATGACTGAATAAATTAATGAGAGGGAAGGAAGTGTTGATGAATTTGTGTGTAATTAACTCATGAAGAGATAGCTCTTCACAAAGTAATAGAGTCCACTTTCCATGACCAGGTTTTTTAGTTCTTTTGATAGTATCCCACATTCAGGGATCAGAAATGAAACCTTCTGGAATGTGTAATATAAACAAGGCCCCCTTTTCATGTAGATGAACACGCAGGTTTTCAGGGATGAAATAACATCATGAAAACAGCTAACTATTCCTCCACAGGTTTCAATAAAACTCTTAAAACTCCTAAATTAACTTACTAATCTCAGGAAAAGAGAAATTTCACAAGTCAAGTTTTTGGTTTCTGCATTCAAATGTACAGTATAGCAAAGAGAATGAGCAGAAATTTTTTAATGGGACGGTTTTGCTTGTATTTCATCTTCTGGAAACAAGCAATATGCAGGCAGACCTCCAAGATATCGCTGGCTCGGTTCCAGACCACAGCAATAAAGCCAATGTTGTAATAAGGTGAGTAACATGGATTTTTTGGTTTTCCAGAGTGTATAAGTTATATTTACACTATACTGTAGTCTATGAAGTGTGCAATGGCATTGTCTTAAAAAAGGACAATATTTTAAATAAAAACTACTTTATTGCTAAAAAATTCTAACCATCATCTGAAGAGTTGCCACAAACCTTCAATTTCTAAAAAACACAGTATCTGCAAAGCACAGTAAAGCGATAAACAATAAAATGAGGTATGCCTGAATTGTATGTCCTGTTCCTTTCACTACTCTAATTAATTTTTAAGGAAATATGTACAACTGAATATCCCTAGATTTGCTTATCCTGGTGCTATGCCACATCAAAAGAACTGTCCCTTACAGCATAAAGAATTTAGAGACACCAGTTACTAAGAGATTACGTGGAAGGAGACGTGCTCCCGGATATTTCCATTTCTAGACAGAAAAACTCAACAGGTCAGAACGGAGAAGTTAAGGTACACACCCCTAACTGCTGTCTCTGATGAGCTTTCCACCCAGAGACTTTACACTTGATGGGTTTCAAATGCTGCTAAGCCCTCCACGCCTTGAAAACCATTCTCCCAAAGTGGGAACACCAGTCTGCTCCTAAGAAGCGGGGTCATCACCTGTGTCTCTGAGAAAATGGCCAGTCAGGCCTGAGTTAAGGTTAAGCTGGTCATTTTAAAGCGTTAAAAAAAAAAAAAGCTTAAACCATTATCATCTTTAGGTTGATATTTTTGGAGACCCCGCCACTTAAATGGGTTGGTGACAACGGCCTACTAGATACTTGCTTGGGAATTGGGGAGACTCATCTCTCTCAGCACACCTTGGGCAAATCAAACGCCTCAACTTCCAAATCTCCGAAAAGGGCGCTCGGTGTGGGTGATATTTTCACGAAGCCACAGTCCACGTCCCTCCACCCGCTCTTCAAGTTGTGCTTTCGAGCAGAGCCACTACGACGAATTTCTCCCCGAAACAGTGCATTTTGGCTGGTGGAAGAGGGCAGCGAGCAAAATGTAAAGTTTCTCAGGTATCAAACCAGTTTCCATAAACAGTTTAGAAAATAAAAAAGTAGTTTCCTGGGTCTGGATTGGGCACACGGACGGGAGAAAGAAAGAACCAAGCTGCGGATGGGGGCGGTGGCGGGAAGGGGTGCGGGCCAAGACCTGATGCCGGGCAAAAGCGAAGACCTGATTTCGGCCTGCACGGGGCGGGCCGGCGGCTGCACGTCGCAGCCTCTACACCCTCCTAACTCCCTACCGCCGGCCTCGCCCCTCACTCTCCTACCCGAGACTCACTTCACAGGGTACTGAGGAAGGACCAGAGACAGCAAGAAGTGGGGCTTCCAACAGCCCCGCCCGTCAGTGTGCGCCAGGGTCGGGCACCGCCCCCACGCCCTACGCATCTTGGGAATTGTAGTCCTGAAGCTCGGCTGCAGCGCCAAAGAGACTACAGCTCCCAGAATGCACGGCGAGGGCCCTCGCCTCCCGCCCTGCCCCTGGGTGTGGATGGAGGGTGGTCCTGCAGCGCCGGGAGGAGTGCGTGTTGTTTGCCAGCACCTCCCGCCGGCGGAGTCCTATCGCGGCCGGCGTGCCCAGGATGGTTGGATTCACCCTGCAGACAGGTGCGTCTCCACGGGATGCTGGTGGTGAGACTGGATTTCTCGCGGGCCACCAAGGGGCCTGCGCCTCCGGCTGCCCGCACAGGACGGCCTGGGGTACCTGGGGCTCGGCTAGCTCAGCTGCTGTTCCGCCCGCCCCGCCGCTCCGGCCACACTCCTCCAGCTCCCGGCCCGGCGGGCGTTAGCAGTGCGGCCAGAGCACGGGGCTCGGCGATTCCTTAGGCCTTTCGGGAGCGCACACGGAAGTACCCCGATGGGTATCTGAAACGTTAAAAACACTGCCTAAAATAGAAATACGGTACCTGGTACCTGGGGACCTGGAACTTGCCTTCTGAAAGCCACCTTCCCCCCCGCCCCCCGCCAACCCCGCCCCACTTTGGGCTGCGGTAAATCTTCCCTCTGGACCCGGCTGGCCGCAGAGCCCACACCTCGGTCAGGCCCTTAGAGGGACTGTTAGTATATAGACCTGAAAGCAGTCTTAACTGACAAAACAGGTATTAGATCATAGAATCTAGGGGAAAAGTCTAAGAGAGAATAAAGGGCCTGAAATGTTTTGTTTTGTTTTGTTTTAAAGCACCCAAAAGAAAACATAACTGACCTGTATGTAGAAACCCAAAAGATTGTGGTAACAAAATGAATTTTTGTAAAAACTGAGCCAACAGCCTTGCAGACAAATTTACCTTTGGTCATATTCTCAAAACAGGAGGATATACTTAGTGAGAAGGACAAAAATTTTACACATCACATTTCTGGGCCATAATGCAATAAAATTAGAAATAACAGAAACAGGGAAGTTAATGATCAACTCCTCCAAAAAAATATTCTTTTACATAAATTAATTCCTGGGTCAGGGTGCAAGTCCAAAAGACAAACACAGTACCTATAAATATCTGTGCTTGCAAATATATTGTAATCGGATATATGCAACAAAGGTGAAAAGATTGAGCTGTCCGACTGGGAAGCTCGCTGAGTGCCCAGGTCCTGTTTGCTGGAACTGGAGCGCCACCCTGGAGTCATTTAATGTCATCTCAGAATGACTGGGAGCAGCGGGGAAGGAAGGCAGTACTTGGAAATGGAGCCAATGCAGACGCTGGTAGTAAATCAGAGGCCTCCCTCCTGCTGAGCCTGAACTTGGCCTCACAATCCTTTCCAGCATAGAGCCGAGCAGCCACCACAAATGGGCTGGTGTTGGCAGACAAGATCACAACTGTCCTGCAATAGCAGGCAGGGTGGAAACTGGCACCAGCAGCTGCAGTGGAAAAAGTTAACGGCCCCGGTAGAATATATGATCCACCCTGTGCAAAGACTTCAGATCCCAGAAGTTATGGCGAGGACTCAGAGCCAGATTCCTTCATTTCTTTCCTTGGCTGTTCTTCCTGTGACTGGTATGGAAATACACAAAGCACACAAACACATTAAAAATGGTCACTCTGTGAGCTGTGTCAATACATGGAAGTATGTAAATGAAGGAGTATTTTAAGAGAACACAAAATAGTTTGCACAGTCTGATTAAAAGTGTGTCATGGGAGCTTCCCTGGTGGCGCAGTGGTTGCGAGTCCGCCTGCCGCTGCAGGGGACAAGGGGTCGTGCTCCGGTCCGGGAAGGTCCCACAGGCCGCGGAGCGGCTGGGCCCATGAGCCATGGCCGCTGAGCCTGCGCGTCGGGAGCCTGTGCTCCGCAATGGGAGAGGCCACAATAGTGAGAGGCCCGCGTACCGCAAACAAAAACAAAACAAAAAAAGCGTGTCATGTATATTCAGAAGTTTAGAAAGGAATTTGCAAAACGGCCGAAATTGTTTTATAAAGCTCATTCTTTTAGGTTGTTTAAATTGTAAAATGTGTTTAGAAAGACATTGGTACGTAAAAATTTAAATCTTAGCTGTCCAGAAACTTCAAATATCTAGAATGAGGCATTTCCCAAAGGTCTGTGTAACGCAAGATATTACTGTAGTTTGAGAACTATTAATGCATAATGCACTTGATGAAATAACATGCATTCACAGAGAAAGGAGCAATTGCTCTAATATTGTACGTATATAATAATATACTAACTATATATATTGGAGGTGAGGCCGGCACCCGGGCCCGTGGCGGAATCTGGGTCCGGGCCAGCCACCCCCGGAGCGTCGGGTGTGCCGCTGCCTGCCAGGGCCGCCTTCTGGCCGCATGGAGCGCCCCCTCTGGCGCGCTGTGGTGGGAGGGGCCGGAGGAGGTGGGGCCTGCAGCGGTGCCCGGCGGGGGGCGGAGCTGGTGGCCGCCGCCGCGGGCGACTAGAGGAGAAGGCGGGGCCGCAGCGGGAGGCAAAAAGCCTACAGCACCCGGTATTCCCAGGCGGTCTCCCATCCAAGTACTAACCAGGCCCGACCCTGCTTAGCTTCCGAGATCAGACGAGATCGGGCGCGTTCAGGGTGGTATGGCCGTAGACGGGGGCGTAGGCCGCGGCCTGCCTCTTGAGGCCCAGCTTCGCTGGCGCTTGCG